>NC_089492.1:84259981-86759981 GCF_036850765.1 Saccopteryx bilineata | reverse complement strand
AATTCTTGAAACTCTGACAGTTGACTCTCTTAAGCTGGTTCAAGTCAGCTCCTGCACACCGTTCTCCCTGAGACTTGTGTCCTCAAGGAGAGGAGTTTATCTGGTACCACATGGAGGGAACCGGGAGGTCCCTCTCACACAAAGTAGTTCCTTCATTGCCCTTTCTCAGTCCTCTCAAACCCTTGTTTCCAGCAGAGCCCTGCCACAGATGGAGGGGTGAAGGACTGAGGTTCCTGCTCCCAGGACTGTGTTCCCTAGATGTTTCCCTGAGAAGTGGGGCAGGTTACTAAGGAAATGAGCATGAGATGGCTTGGTTTTGATGAAGGGAAGGGAATGAAGGGGTACAGGGAACTGTCAAAGAGAGAGATCTTACACTGGAAATCTGAAGCATGGCTAAACAGACTATTAAAGATATTAAGGGAGCATAAGAAGACTTTTAAAAATGACCTATAGCCCTAACTGAGTAGCTCAGCTGTTTGGAGTGTTGTCCCGATCTGGCAAGATTCAGGTTTGATCCCCGGTCAGGGCACATACGAGAATCAACCAGTGAATGCATACATAAGTGGAACAACAAGTCGATGTTTCTCTTTCTCTCTCACCCTTTCTCTCTCTAAACTCAATAAATAAAAATTTAAAAAATGAGTAAATAAAATGACCTATTCAGAAATGAGAGGAGCTACTGCATCCATGACATAAGAACAAGATGATCCATTTAAAAAGGTGCCATTGGAAAACAAAAACCTCTTTGCAACTAATGTGATAGAAAAACTTTAAAAGTCCAATAGAAAAGTTGGAAGATAAAGTTGAGAAACTTGCCTAGAAAATCAAACAGTCAAAAAAATTAAAAGAGGAACAATAAACAGATAAGAAAACTAGAGAATGGATCCAAGAGCTCTAATATCTGCCTGCAAACAATTCCAGAAAAAGGCAATGGAGACAGTGGAGGGGAGAAATAGTCAAAGAAATAAAAAGAACACAAGAAGAATTTCCCAAGGCTAATGACACGGTGACCAATATTAAAGAACCCACCAAGTGTTTAACAGTAAATTAAGAGAGATGTATACCAAGGAACATCTTTGTAAAATTTCAGAATGGAGAGAAAGGGAGAAAGTAAAGACTTCAGAGTGGAAGACAGCTGGCCACATGGAAAGGACCAGGAATCCGCATGTAAGCACATTTCTCAACAGCAGTGTTGACAGCAAGAAAATGGAACTGCATTTTTAAATTATGAAGGACAATGATCAACCTATAGTTAGTCAAACTGATAACTGTCAGAGTAATATAATATAAATATAAATATAAATTTATAATATATATAAATACACACACAGAGTATATAAAACCTTAATATGTAAAATTTTGCTATGCAAAATCTCCAAAAAGTTCGCCTTCTATGAATCCTTTCCCTGGAGCTGTTATTGGATGTACTTTCCCCAAAATAAGGAGGGTCAGGGGATGATCTAGGAAATGGGACTCTAAACCAGGGGTCCCCAAACTATGGCCCTGAGGCCATTTATCCAGCCCCCGCTGCACTTCCAGAAGAGGCACCTCTTTCACTGGTGGTCAGTGAGAGGAGCATAGTCCCCGTTGAAATACTGGTCAGATTGTTGATTTAAATTTACTTATTCTTTATTTTCAATATTGTATTTGTTCCCATTTTGTTTTTTTACTTTAAAATAAGATATGTACAGTGTGCATAGGGATTTGTTCATAGTTTTTTTTATAGTCCAGCCCTCCAACGGTCTGAGGGACAGCGAACTGGCCCCCTATGTAAAAAGTTTGGGGACCCCTGCTCTAAACAGTGCATAGTGAAGAGAAGTCTCAGCTGACAGCTGTGTCAGTCATAAGAGCCTCCTATCCAGACTGCAGCCACAGGATGGAGGCCTCCAGCAGCGATGTCTCCGCAGGTGACGAAGTCACAGACTTGACCGGTGACACAGTGCACCCCAGGGAGGAGAGGTCTGTGCTCTGCCCCAGTTAGGTGAACCACATGGCGGTGTGTGGAGAATAAATGCTAAGGATGAATGTAGAAATAACTCAGGGGAATTTCGGGAGACCCTCAGATGGGCTTCACAGGGTAGGGCAATGGGATGTTTACAGTTGTTCGTATGAAAAATAATACAATAATTAATATTGATAAATAATAATACAAGAATAAACTCTGTGTTTTATGTACTCAGAACACTATACCTACTTTTGCCCCACCTGTATTTTCTCTGAAAAATGGGTTAGGTCATCTAACAAAAGGGGAGGGAGGAAGACGGACGGGGACGCAGGTTTGGAACTTCTGTCTCAGGAATGAAAGGGGCAGTAAAACCGGAAGTCAAAGAACTCCTGAGCACTGGGCACCACACATTTGCAGTGGCACCTGTTGGCAGAGCGGTGTGGGAGCTATCTGCAGAGTAATTGGGGTGTTAGGTTTATTCACTAATAATTTATTTTGAAAGATATCCAAACTTACGGAAACATTGCAAGAACAGTGCCAAAGAACTTCTATATCCTGTTCACCCAGATTCAGTTACTATTTTCTCACATCTGTGCCATCTCTCTGTCTCCCTCCATATGTATACATAGACATGCCTCTTTCTTCCCTGAGCCATCTGAGAACAAGTTGTGGACAGTATGTTCCCTGATCCCTAAATGCTCCAGTTTGTATTTCTCTAAAACAACACCCTCTCCTCATTATTAAAACTATTTATTACATTGCTATTACTATTACTATTACTATCATTTAACCCTCAAGATGAGGGAATCAGCCGTGGCTGGATAGGCTTCATTGGTTAGCATCAGCCCAAAGTGCAGAGGTTGCCGGTTTGATCCTCGGTCAGGGCACATACAGGAACAGATCAATGTTCCTCTTTTTCTCTCCCTTCCTCTCTAAAATCAATAAATAAATTAAAAAAATAGATTAGGATATCAAAATTAGTTTAATGTCACATTTAAATTTCCAAAACTGTCCCAAAAATGCCTCATTTGCCGTTCTGGTCCAGGATCCAAGTCAGGATTGGAAGTTGCATTTAGTTGTCACGCCTCATTTAGTTTTCTTCAATCTGAAACAGGTCCTCAGTCTTTCCCTGTCTTTCATGTCCTTGATAGCCTTAAAGAGTACAGGCCATTCATTCTGCAGGATGTCCCTGCCCCCCAACCTGAACCTCTCCAACATCTCCTGTGTCCACTCTCAGGCTCTGCATTCTTGGCAAGCAAAGCACAGAAAGGATGCTGTGATCTTGTTCAGAGCATCACATCCGGGCAAGCATTGCTGACCTGTCCACCAACAGTGATGTGAACCTTGATCAGCACCAGACTAGGTTGGTCCCTGCCAGCTTTCTTCACTAAGAACTCCCCATATTTTCCTTTGTCTTTGATAAGTATGCGATGGGGAGATGCTCCAAGACTACAGCAATCTCCTGCTCTTCATCAAAGCCCCACCCATCACCTGCTCTGCTCATCCTTGATGGCTCCAGCCTTATTCAACCACAACTATGATGGATGCCAAATGGTGGATATCTATTTCCATCATTTGTTCTACATTTATGAGTTGATATTCTACTGTAATGAAGAGTTCTCCTTTCTCTGTCATTCATTCATTCATTCATTCATTCATTCATTTATACAAATATGGACTCATGGATTTTTATTCTAATCAAGGAGTTGTAATCTATGGCCATAACTATTTACATTGATGCTCAAGATGTCCCCAATTTATTTAGCCTTCAGGCAGGCTCCTGTGTTATTTTGACATGCCCCCATCATTTGACTATTTCTTTAATTTTTGGCACAAAAGATGTTTTAATCTCATCTTGTGTTTTCCCTGTCATAGCCCTAGAATCCACCATTAGCTCTAATTCCTTTGAATGAAAAATAGCATTTTGGCCCTGGCCGGTTGGCTCAGCGGTAGAGTGTCGGCCTAGCGTGCGGAGGACCCGGGTTCGATTCCCGGCCAGGGCACACAGGAGAAGCGCCCATTTGCTTCTCCACCCCTCCGCCGCATTTTCCTGTCTCTCTCTTCCCCTCCCACAGCCAAGGCTCCATTGGAGCAAAGATGGCCCGGGCGCTGGGGATGGCTCCTTGGCCTCTGCCCCAGGCGCTAGAGTGGCTCTGGTCGCAACATGGCGACGCCCAGGATGGGCAGAGCATCACCCCCTGGTGGGCAGAGCGTTGCCCCTGGTGGGCGTGCCGGGTGGATCCCGGTCGGGCGCATGCGGGAGTCTGTCTGACTGTCTTTCCCTGTTTCCAGCTTCAGAAAAATGAAAAGAAAAAAAAAAAAGAAAAATAGCATTTTGAAACTAAGATCTGGGCTCTTGATGGCTTATTGCTAGAGGGGTATCAGTGCCCCTTAGCTATTGCCTCTAATCAATAGCTTTGGTTGTTCGTTTCAGAATATGTTAAATAACATGGGCAAATGCTGGCACCCTCTTCTTGTGCCTGACTTTCATAGAAGCATCCCTCATGTTTCAGCATCACACATGGTTCACTCTCTTGGATTGATATAAATATTTTAAAGCTACATTAAAGAAGGATCCTCCTATGTCAGTTTTACTAAGAGTTGTTTGTTTTTTTTAAGCAGGTGTGGATTTTGAGTTTTATAAATACATTCCTGGCATCTATCTGAATGGCCAAGTTGATTTTCTTCTTTTGATGTGTTAATATGAGTTATAGTATAAAAGTTAACAGTATTAAACCATATCCCTTTCCCTGAATAAACTCTATTTAGTCAGGTTGTACCTTTTACAATATAAAGCTTGACTTATGTTCAATATACTTGATTTATACTTGAATATAAAGCTTCAATATACTAATATTTCGCTTAGAAATTGTATATCAATATTCATAAGTGAGAAGAGCCTGGCATTCCCTCGTTTTGGCTGCGTGCTGGCAGAACAGGTGGGAACAGAGCAGGTGAGTGCGCAGCTGTGAGGGGTCCTAGAGCACAGAGCGGAGGAAGGGGAAGGGGAGAAGAGGAGGCGGAGGGAGCCCCTGCCTGGGGGGTGGGGATGCATGGAAGCTGTAGTCTGAAGAGAGATTTTAAAGAAGAGAGCCCTCCCAGTTAGGGTCAAGGCTCAGATTTTGGCCAGCTTGGTGGCTTGCTGAAGAAAAGTCATAGGGTTGGAGAGGTCACAAAACTGTGTAGGAAGGATCTGGGTAGACTGACCACCTGGGTGTCACAATCTCCCCAGGTTGAGTCCCAGAAGCTGGTAAAGAGCCAGTGCCCAGGTGACTGGGGTCATGCCCTGGGGGCCAGTGGGAATTGCGGCAGCGGAGAGGGGAGACAGTGGCCTGGCTGGCTGAGAAGATCTCCAAGGTGGGATGTGACCTCTTTTTAAATGAGGGTGACGTAGTCTGATACAGAACCAGCAGTTGGGGGAGGGCTGCTCGATCCTCTCCCGGCTCAGGTAGGAGGGGCTGGGCCTGCAGCGAGGGGGTGGCCAGGCTGTCGCTAAGGGACCTGGTTTTTTAAGCTCAAGCCTAGGGCCAATCCATTTTAATGAGTTAACAGATGTACCTGACACAAAGTAAGCCCAATAGAAGCATTATTATTATTATTATTATTATTATTATTATTTGTACTAATATTTTTCAAGTGATGCTAAAAGACATTTACAGGCACTGCCCAAGAAATGTGATTGACATAATCTGCTTGTGAGCAGAACTGGATATTTTTTCCTCCTTTCTCCCTGGACCTCTCTCGTTTCCAGATTCTTCAGGTAGCCTTTGGCATCAGCCAGGCCTGGACTCACACCCCAGCAGCCCACTGACAAGCTGCATGGATTTGGGCAAACGTGGGCCTCCTTGTAAAATGGGTAACGACGCTTCCTGGAATTGGAGGAGGGTCTCAGAGGGAGGACCACGGGCCACCCGAATCCTGCCAGTAACCTGAGCCCAGGACCACCTTGCACAGCAGGGTTGGCGGCTGCTCAGAGCAGATCACAGGGAAGAAGAAGGAAGAGAGAGCCAGGGCTTGGATTCCTGCAGCCCAGACAGAGGGGCCAGAAGGCAAAGGGGACCCGGAGCGAGTGTTTCAGTCCATATAGGTGGCAACCCATCATTCCTAAGATCCACGAGCATAATCCCGACACTGGGAACTTGGGGACAGAAGAGCACAGAAAGGCGCGGGTCCTCCGCCTGAGGTTAGGTGGGGGGTCTCCGCAGTTCCCCATCTAAGCTGGGAACCAAGCAGCCAGCCGCTACCACATTCCTCCATCCGGCCACTTCCGGCCACGGTTCTCATCCCACAGGCTCCTCCTGGAGCCTCGTGTGGTCACAGGTCCTTCCCGGGGGCCCTGCTAGGCTGCCCCTCCCATGGGTAGGACCCTAACTCCTCAAAGGACAGGATGTGCAAGAAAAGCTGGGGTGAACTTAAAAGCACATTATCACAGAGCCAGGGAGGGAAAAGAAAGGGCAGGAAGGGTGTGACTCCCTCAGCAGGAGGAGTCCTTCCCAGGGGAGGGCCGTGCTGGGCTCTTGTTACACACACACACACACACACACACACACACACACACACACACACACACAGTGGAGACAATATTCATTCTCATTCAGCATTTAGCAAGTACCTTTATAAGAACCCTCATTCCACCAGTAAGAAAATGAGACCAGGGAGCATGGTTTAGCTACAGAAACAGAATTTAGTGTCAGAGCAAGGTTTGAATGCAAACCTGTGGAGCTTTGGTCCCCTGACAGTATTTAGTGAGCCCCGGGGTGAACCCCATAGTCAGCTGGGATTGGGGTGGGGTCAGGCAGAGCAGCTGAGCCACAGTGCAGCGGGACTCTGGGGGCACGGACTGGACTCTCAATCCTAATTTGAGCCCAAACTGCTGGGAGTCTCATGTGAGTTACTTAACCTCTCTGGGCCCCCTTGTGCCTCTGGTGAAAAATGAGGGTAAAATAGTTCTCACAAAGAAATGTGGAAAAGAGCACATCAGAAAATGGAGGTGTAACCCAGCATGAGCTGGGGTTTCCCTGCTCCTCGAGGTCTGTGCAAGATCAGTGCGCAGCCACACAGCAGGCTCTGGGGGATCAAGGGACCCCCCGGTTTCTGCAGGCCCCTCAGAGTGGGGCTGAGTTACCACCCTCTGGTATCGGGCCTGGCCTCTATCCCTTCCTCCGTTTCCATCAGAAGCTCTCTCCCACTCTTGGAGTGCTGGAGGCTGCAGGGAGAGGTCTTGACTGCCGAATGGATGGGGAGGACAGAAAGACAAACAGCTTCCAACTGAACGGAGCGCACTCAGTTCTTCCAAAGCCCTCTGGTAGCATCACTGTTGGGAGACTTCACCTGCCCGTCCCCCTGCACGATCCCAGCGTCCCAGCCCTGAGCTTCACCCAGACCCGCACCCCCTCCACCCTCCCTGCTCTCCCCCACACCCTTTCCCTCCCGAGGTGACTTCTCCAGAGCCTCCTCCCTCCCTGAGGAGGCCACTCAACTTCCCCATCTCCTCCTGCCTGACTTCCTTGAGACCATTCTCTGAACATCCAAGTCAGCCAGGTGCTCACAGAAAAAATGATCTTCAGCCACTGGCCAGCAGTCCGGGTTATGGAAGAGCAGGGGCTGGAGAGGGACAGAGAGGCGGCTTCCTTCCCAGGACAGCCTCCTTCCCTGCTGGCTACCCGATCCCCAAAAAGAAGTCTCTGGTCTAGTTGGTGTAATAAAACCAATTCTTGTGTTGTTCTCTGTCAAGACCATTTGGAAGTAAGAGAAAATGAAACAGAGCTAAGGGCTTTATGTAAACCCAGAGATGGGAATGATTTTAGGGAAAACAGGATAACCAGCCTGGGCTCTAACCCCACTAACAAGTCACCTGTGTGGCCTCAGGAAGGTCTCGCCTGAGGGACCTCGACGCTCCCGTCACCCGTGATAAAGGGCAGGGACAGGACAGTGACCTCAGAGGGCCCTTGGCCGCGGCTCCACTTCCTGGAGAACCCCAGGAGGGTGGCTGTGCTGACCTCCGCTGCTGTGCCAACAAGCAGCCCTGTGCACAGAGCAGCTGCAGGCAGAGGGCCAGGACCCGTTCAACGGCGGACTATGGCTTGAGCTGTGGTTTGCAGTGCACACGAGGAAGGATGAGGAGGGAGAAGTGGGTCCCGTTTCCTGGTGCAACCACTGACTGTTACTTTGAACAACCAGCTTCCTCTCTCCGAGCCCTGGTTTCTCATCTGAGAGGGAGTTGCTTGGCTTCTCAGGAGGGGCAGAGCCAGGGGCCAGCACAGAACTCGAGGCCCTGGGTCTGGGAGCAGGCACAAGGCCCCGATTAGGGGCTGGGATGAGCAGGACACCACAGCTGTAGGAGCGGCCTGGGGAGGCAGAAGAGAGTCAAGAAAGGAGGCTTTAAAGGTTTAACCAGCCTCCAGGCTCCACTCTGTACACGAAAAAGTCAGCCCGAGAAAGGAAGAGACATTTTATAGCCCGAGGAGCCAAAAGACAGGCAATGGAAGTGGTTGCCCACAGCATCCTGACCATTTATTTACCACTGACTTGGTCCTACTCAGTGCCTGCCATTGGGCAAGACCACACCACCAGTCCCCATCACAGCCAGCCTGACCCCATCCTGCCAGCCCCACAGTGGTGTTTCCATCATGTTCTGATCCAACCCCAACTACCACTGGGACCTTCTCCTGAAGGACTCTATCAACTCAGACCTTGGGCCGCCTGACTTTGCTTTGCCAACCTTCGGTTTTGAATGAATGAATGTTTTCAACAATGAACAGATTACTGGGTGCCAAGTTACATCCCGAGTATGGTGGGCACTGCGATGGCTCACTCAGGTCTCCTTTGGTGAGGGACTTGTTGTCCCAACTGCTGGGAAGTTCCGGTCACTGTCTGCCCCTTTGGTGATGGCCTCAGCCACAGGGAGCCACCTCTCCCAAGATCTCCCCATTTCCTGGGCTGCCCAGAGCCAGTGACGAATGGATTAGAGAGTGTAGAGGTCCAATGTGGATGATGCCCATGGGTTTGGCAGAGGCTGTCATTGGGCATCCCTGCTGGGCTTCTCTCTGCCTGGTCCTGGGTCACTGATGTCTTGATTTGAAGATCACTCCCTAAGAAATGTGCTGCATGCAAACTCTGTCTCAGCGCCTGTTTTGGGGGGCCCTGCCTGCAACAGTCAAAGAGAGTAGCCCTTGCCCTTGAGAGTGCTCAGTCTAGCTGGGAACAGAAGCAGCCGCATCAATAACTGTTTTATTATTGGATGTGTTTCTTATTGGATGGACACTGTGTCACGTGTTCTACACCTGTTCTCTAGGTCCGAGTCAGGTCTCTCTCAGTTGGAGGAGACACAGATTCCACTGAGATGGCTTAAGTCGAGCCGAGACTGTGTCGGCTTATGCAAGGAAGGCGACCTCTTGCTTCAGCCACTTCTGGACCCAAGTGTTGTCGTGGTGCCAGGAGTTCCCATCTGTGGCCCTGATTTCCAGAGCGTTGGCTTCGGTCTCAGGCACAGTCTCTCACTTTGGTGGCCGCATGAGTTTCCTGTGACTGCTGTGACAAATTGCCACAGACTTGGGTGACTTCACACGACTGAAACACATTCCCTCACAGTCATAGAGGCCAAAGTCTGAAGTCACAGTGTTGGCACAGCCAGTTCCTTCTGGGGGCCCCGAGGGAGAAATGGTCCAGCCCCTCTCTCCTCACTTCTGGTGGTTCCTGGCAATCCTTGGTGCGCCTTGGCTGGTAGAGGCGTCACTCCCATCTCTGCCTCTGTCATCATGTGGCCTGTTCCCAGCGTGTCTGTGTCCAAATTTCCGTCCATTTAATAAGTCACCAGTCACTGGATTGGGGGCTATCCTAATCCAATATAGCTTTATCTTAACTCACTTGCATCTACAAATACCCTGTTATTAAATACAATCACATTTGAAGGGGGTTAGGAGTTGAACATATCTTTGGGGGGGGGCACAATTCAATTCCCTGTAGCTTTTCTTCTAGTACCTCTGATGGAAAGAAAGTCTCGGTAACGAGCTGAAGTCCCAGGTATGATTCCCACTGGCCTGGTTGGAGGCACCTGTCCATCCTTTGACTCTGTGGAATATTGTCATTGGCCTGGCCTCACATGGACATCAGAAAATGAAGTCAGCCCCAGCTAGACCACATATCCAACAGAAACTACAGGTGATGTCATCACAGAAAAGAAGAATGGACAGTGGGAAGGCCACTCACAGATGTCATCAGCCGCCAGCACCCCAGGAGCCCTGCAGGGCGGGCTTACTCCCGGGTACAGGGTGGGAGAGGGGAGCTCAGAGGGTGACTTGCAGCTACTATAGTAATTGTAATTAGAACTGAGCTGAGCCACCAACCCAGACCTATTGGCTCCAAAACTGGGCTCTTTCCCCCAAAAAATGAATGCCAAGTGTTCAGAGAATGTTCTCGGTTGTGATAGGACAGTCAGGCAAAGCCTGTGGAGAAGGTGGGATTTGAGCTGTGTCTTGAGGGGAAGTGGAGGCCTGGAGCCAGAAGAGCCCAAAGACTTTGTGGTTAAGGCAGAGGGTTCTCTCCGGCAGGAGGCAGGCGGGGGATGGCGGTGTGGCCGAGGCCAACTGCATGGCCGTGAGAGTCTTCTGTGTCTCACTGGCAATGGGGAGCCAGTGAAGACAGAGGAGCCAGAGAGACCTTGGTTCTTGGTCAGCTCACAGGGCATAGTCTAAGCAATCCTTCAGGAAGCAACACAGTGAAGGTGAGAGGCTTGATTAGGAGGGTAAGGCCTGGGCAGGGGGGCCTGGGCAGAGGCCTGGGCAGGGGGACTGTGCAGGGGAGTCTGTGCAGGGGAGTCTGGGCAGGGGGTCTGGGTAACGAGGGCCTGGGCAGGGGGGCCTGTGAGGCAGCTGTTACCATAGTCCAGGTAAAAGGTGATCAGGATGGAGTGGGGCTGGAGAGGAGGGACCAGCAACAAATCCAACCCTGTCCTGACTCAGCCTCGCTGCCCATTACTGCTGGCCTGGTGATAACAGCTTCACAGGATGATCCAAAGGCTGGCTGGGACTTCCCTCACTCTCATGCCTGGCATTGGCCCTCAAAAACCCCTCTGGGCAAACTGTTCGATGACCAGCACATGGGCAGACCTCTATGTGGGTGAATCATCATGCCCTGGCTGGTTGGCTCCCTTCTGCCACCAAAGGCATTCCCAGCCAAGCAGAAGGGCTCTGAGGCCAGGTGTCGTAGCTGCTCTGCCTCCTGCAGCTGACGGAGGGGCAGGGACGGAGGGCAGAGGGGGCGCTCCCCAGGGCCGCAGTGCACGGTGGCCCCAGGAATGGGTGCACATCGCAGTGACTGCTCTCTGCAGCGAGGAACACAAGCAGGGGTTCCTCCTACTGCACACAGGCTGCAGATAAGGATGGAAGCCTCTAGGCTGCTGGGAAAACATCTGGTGATGCTGGATTAGGAAGGGGAGTGAGGGGTCCTCAGGTGGAATCCTCAAACTAAAAGGTAGATGAGACTTGGGGACTCAGCAAGTCTTTTGAAAATGGACAGAGTTTCACAGGACAACAAAGAGATTCCCATTGTCCCCTGAGCTGGGCAGTGGTGTGTGTGTACGTGTGCGCATGTGTGTGTACCCACATGGGCTGTGGGAGTGGGGGCAAGGGAGGGGGAGGCTTCAAGGCTTCGTTCTCTGGTCAACCTAAGTCTGTGGAGATCGTCTCAGGCAATATCTAGAAGCGCACTTCCTGTCCGGGGTCCTAGGGAGCACAAATGAGACCCTCCTCCGTAAGGTCCCCCAATCTTCCTAGTTAGTGACTCAGCACAGAGCGCCTTGCTCACCTTTTCCCAGCCCGACACGGGAATCCTCCTGGCAATTGAGGGAAGGGGAAGTGTGTGGCCACTCTGGGGTTTCTCAGTGACAGGTTGCAGGTCCCCTCCTGGGTGTGACTGCTCGGGCTTCTGGGAAGCAGCCCCAGGAAGGGCCGACGCCGCATCAGTGGGAAGGCCCACTGCGGCTCAGTGGCTTGGCTTTCCCAGCACTCCCACTAGTGCTGGAAGCTGCCAGCTCTGCCCCTGTCCCCAGCACCTCCTCCTGGGATGGCTGAAGGTGCCGCTTTGGGGCTGGTCTGGTTCCCCAGTGCCCCAGTCCTCTAGAGGTGGGCGCAGAGAAGGAGGAAGAGGGGATCCCGAGTTTCTCAGGGGTTGGTTAAAAAGGATGAAAGTGGGTAGGTGAGGGGGAGCATTGTTTCATGTCATTGAAACAGCTTGAACCAGAAAATCTATTGACCTGGAAGCTGGTATGCTTCCTTTTAGCAGAAAAGGAGAGCTTGACACCAACGGCATTACCTTCTGGACATGCCGGCCAGGAAGTGGTGTTCAGACACAATAGCTCGCTCAGTCCAAGGTTCTGGGACAACTGTCTCCTCCTCAATCCTACCTTGTGTTCTTTTAACCTTTTTTTTTTTTTTTTTTTTGTATTTTTTTGAAGCTGGAAACGGGGAGAGACAGTCAGACAGACTCCCGCATGCGCCCGACCGGGATCCACCCGGCACGCCCACCAGGGGCCACGCTCTGCCCACCAGGGGGCGATGCTCTGCCCCTCTGGGGCGTCACTCTGCCACGACCAGAGCCACTCTAGCGCCTGGGGCAGAGGCCAAGGAGCCATCCCCAGCGCCCGGGCCATCTTTGCTCCAATGGAGCCTTGGCTGCGGGAGGGGAAGAGAGAGAGAGGAAGGGGGGGGGGTGGTGGAGAAGCAAATGGACACTTCTCCTATGTGCCCTGGCCAGGAATCGAACCCGGGTCCCCCGCACGCCAGGCCGACACTCTACCGCTGAGCCAACCAGCTAGGGCCTTAACCTTATTTTAAAGGCCTATCATATTTGTGTTTTCCATCAACTCAAATCTTTTTGGAAATGGGCAGGATAGAATGAATGAGTGAATAAATAAATAAATAATAGCATTTACTGAGTATTCATTATGTGCTAGGCTCTGCTCTAAGCACTTACAGTATCTATCTTCTTCTTTAACCCTCCCAACGACCTTGTGAGAAGACAGCATTAGCATACCCATCCCACAGCCCAGGGACCACAGCGGAGTGAGAATGGACGCCTTCTCGCCGCGCAGGCTGCCCGGCTGCGGCATCCTCCTCTGTGCCCGCAGCACGTTGCCCCGAGGAGGGGGCATGGGCAACGCTGGCTAACCCTGAGGACCAGAATGACGGAGCTCATGCTGACAACGATAGAGACCATAGAGCGGGGCCCTGGGGAGCCCCTCCTGCCCAGCTCCCATGAGAGGGTTCCCTCAGGCCCGCACAGGAGGTGGCTGAGTGATGGGGACGGTCCTGGTCCCTGGCTTCCCTGCAGCCCTGCTCCTTGTCCTCTCTTGGCCTCACTCTGCTCATTTGGGAAACAGCAGGATTCAGGGATTCAGGAGGCCTTCGTTTAGACACATGTGGCTCTTCTTTCTGACTGAGCCAAAGCAGAGAGGGTGAGCTCCGAGGGTCAGGGTCGCAGGTTGGGCAGCCTGGCCCCAGGGAGTCCCTGAGGGCAGGGAGAGAGGAGGCAGGGTGGGAGGACGCTAAGCCCTGGCAGATCCTGGGGCTGGAAGAGGGCACAGGCCTCAAGCCCAAGCCACGCAGTCCTCCCTGAGAACAGCTGAGGCAGAACCTGCTTCTCCGAGCTGGGAGGAAACCCAGAGACCATCTGATCTGACCTTTTATTGATGCTGGGGAGGGGCAGAGAACTCCCAGCCCTCCAGACACCCAGCCCGACTAACCCCGGCTCGTGCAGGGCTGGAGTCTGGCTTCCCGTCCCACTGCCCACAGCTCACGTTCTGTTAAGTCCCAGCCGGCAGGCAAGACAGACCCCAGAGCGTTTGGTGGGGCCAGCGGGGTCTCCCCCTGGTCCCTTAGGGCTTGTGTGTCCTGGGCCATGAGTCAGAAGTGTATCACTGTGACACCAACTCAGTGAACTATGACTTTTGGGGTCAAGCATTTGCCTATGACTAATCCTCACACACAAGGTGCTGAGTGTGCCCTGGGAAAGTGACAAACGAGGCGAATTCTCTTCTTGCAGCTGACCCTGGACCCCTGGGGCCCTCCCTCAGCTGCACATCCACCCGCCAATGCCCCTCAACCCCAAGCTTGTCCTCTGCTTGCAGCTGGTGGCATCTTGGAAACAACAGCTGTGATGACATTGTGAGACAGAGGACACCTGGGTTCTGGCTCGTGCACTGCCACCAGCTAATTGTGTGGTCGCGACGAATCCCTTCCCCTCTCTGGTCTCGGGTTCAGTGTGTATGGCCAGTCTTGGCCATAGGTTCAGGTATCTCACCCACCCCTGTGGGCATCACACCTACCCCTACACTCCCACGCAGACATTCCCACATACACTGAGAACTTCCTTTGGGCACCAACCCCCACTCATGAAGCTGTGCGGTGGGGGTGTGGAGGCCCTGAGAGAAAGGTGGCCCCTCGTGGACTCCCCAGACTGCTCTGTCCTCATCAAGCTGCCCATTGGTCCCCACTGCACTGTGACACCCCCACCCCACCCACCAGTCCACCAGGGACAATGCCCAGCCCTGCTCTTTGAAGCCAGTTTCTCCGGAGAGACCTGCTCAAGGCATTGACAAAGGAAAGAATGGTATTAAAGAATAGGGTTCATTTTATGAAATCTTTTATCTATAAGGCAGATAGAGAAAGCAGGCTCTGAGGGTAACACACCGGGATTAGGGCTTGAACCTGGGAACCCTCTACTGAGGCCTTGGGGCGACAGACACCCCGCCTGTGGGCAGGTGAGCCGTGTAGCCACGAGGCTGAAGGCTGAGGTCCCCCCGGCCACTCTTCCTCGTCTGTGCCTGCGAACCATGCCTACCTCGTGGGTACCACTGACAAGCTGACAGGACTCACGTGAATGCTACCTGTTGTCAGTATGATGATGGGCGCTCACTATACCGACCACAGTAAACACCATGCTCAGCACCGCAGGCACCAAGGCAGGGACCTTGTGAGCGGCCAGTGTAAGTTGCCCCACCCGGAGGGCAACCTCCCTACAGCCCCCAGGAAGCCGCCCTGCTGGCCTCTGACGTTCGTCCTCTCCGGGTGCCTCTCCTTTCTTGTGGTTCCATGTGTGGAAAATCTCCCTGTCTTCCCTGCCACCCTCTGACCAGAATGTCTCCGGCTCTCTGCCCCTCCGTGCACATGAGTGACTATTGCTGAAAAGCAAACATCACTGGGACACCCAGCCTCGCGGTTTCAGGCTGTGTGGTTTACCTCATGACGTCATTTTCCTTCCTCCCGATCACCCAGAAGAGACTCTACTGCTTGAGTTTCGGCTGGTCGTGGGGAAAGGGAGCCCGCACCGACTCCCCGTTTGAAGGTTCAGAGAGGGCGGCCAGGCTGTGGGAGAGCCAGGGGGCGTGTCCCTGGGCTTGGCCGAGGGCCAGGCTGACCTAGGATGGCTGATGGTTGCCTCTACCCCTGGGGACTCAGGGCAGCACAGGCTCAGCCAGGGCTCTCTAAATAAGAAATCAAGCATAGACCAGGGGCTCAGGCCTCCTCTGGGAGTCCCTCCCCTGGGCTGACCTCCTGGGCCCCAGGTGACACAGTGCTGGGTCCTGAGCCACCATCCATGCAGAACAGGGAGACAGCATTAGCCTGAGCTCAGAAGACCGCCCCTTCCTCAGACCAGGGCTCGCCCCCTCCCCACGCTCCTTTGCTGCCAACCAGACAAGGGATGGGGTATGCTTGGGAAGGGACAGCCTACATCTGTTAAATACCCATCTTGCCCCAGGCTCTATTATTATCTCATTTAATGTTCCAACAACTCTTTGAAGTAGATAATTTATAGAGTGCTTAGTTGACAGATGACAGACCCAAGGCTCAGAGAGGTTTAGGGCTTGCCCAAGGCCCCAGTTAGCAATGGGCCTGGAACGTAGACACAGTCAGTGTTCAGGAATGTTAGTTGCATAGCAAGAAGTCAAGGTGCTACCTTTCTTCAGAGAAGCAGAGGTCTCCAGGGCCTACAGGGCAAGACCATTTTTCTTCCGAGTGCAACTGGACCTACAGGGCCCTGACTGATCCGAGGCCTCCTCAGAAGGAGCGTGATGTCAGGCTGGAGTTGGGGGTGGCCAGAGTAACACGTAGTGACCCGATTCAGACCTGTTGGCTGCTGGGGGACACGGTGCCCTGCCTGCCTGCCCTAGCACAGCCCCACTTCCTTCCACTTGACCCGAATTCTTATTGGGCCTCTAACTGGTGCCAGTCACGCTCACTCTGCAGGGCGCTGTGGAAACACAGACGAAAAGACATGGCTCTCATCCTCAGGAAACCTACATTCTTTTCAAGGATAATGACAAGAACAATGGCCATTGCCACCACCACCACAGTATTCATGGCCATCGTATTTCCCCAGCACTACTGTGTACCAAGTCCCATGCAAAGCATGTTACATCTATGTCTGACTTAATTCCTGTTAAAAAGCAACCTGTGAAGTGGCCATTATTCTCATTTTATAGATGAGACAACTGAGCGTCAGTCTCTTGCCCAAGGTAACTCAGGTAGAAAGTGGCAGAGCTGGGATTTGAATCTGGGGCCATCAGACTGTAGCATCATGGTCCTGACCAGCGCACCAATAACTTGGACCTGAAGCAGAAGGACCCATGTCCCAGAAAGAGGTGTTGAGTGTGCACAGGAGGGGATGCAAGGCCATCGGAACCATGAAGGGCAGGAGGACTTAGACCGGTACATATGAGGCAAAGGCACTCCCAAACAGGGACCAGCGGGAGCCGTGGCCCACAGCGCAGGTGTGAGGAGCAGCAGAGTTCTGTTGGGACAGAGCCAGGGCTGGGAGGAGAGTGCTGTTAGAAGAAGAGACCAAGGGAAAGTGGGTGCTGGGTAACGGCCCCCAGCTTGGTTCAGGCCTGGGCTCCTTGCCGAAGGCTGTGTCCTCAAGGTCAAAGGCCAGTCTCGGCAGGAGCTCATCTAGCAGCATGCCACCCTCCTTTGCTCTGCTGCAGCCTTCGAATCCCTCCCTGTGGTCCAGATGCCTTCCCAGGCAGCTGTGGGGACTGAGCAGTCCCAGAGAAGAAGGCCAACAGCCCAGAGAGGCTGGGTTTGTGGGCTGAGCCAGAGATCTGGAGACTAAGACTAATCCGAGCTGATAGAACCCACGTGGGTGGTCTCCAGAGAGCCTGGGAGGGGACCAGGTGGGGGGGGGGGCACAGCTCTGTCCCTGGCCTGGGCTTCCCAGAGCTCAGCTGGAGCAGAAGTACTGTCCACTCTGGAGGCTGGGCTGGCTGCAAAGCCTGCAGACACCCCTGCCACTGTCTCCAAAGTCATCACTAGTTACCAGGAGTCACTGCAAGGCGGCCACAGTTGCTTGGGGGCCTACTCTGCCGGTGGCTCCCAGGAGAAGTGGGGCTGGGGAGACCTTCCCCGCACTCCTGGGGTCTATCCCACAGCCAGAGCCCTGGGCTTCTCCTCTGTGCCCCTTGCACTCAGCCACACGTCCCCTCCTCCTTCATTCTCAGGAGTTGGGCCTCAGCTAAGTGGCTCTTTGCAGCCACAGAGCAGAGGCAGGCAAGACCCTGAGAGCTGGACGGCAGGTCCAAAGGCAACTGGAGGTGGGGAAGGAGCAGGACCAAAGGCAGCAAGCCCTGACCAAGACAGTGTCTGAGCCACCGCTCCCCCTGCTCACGCTCCTGGCGAGAGGCCCGGGCTCGAAGCTGGCCTCACAGGCAGATTCGTGACTGAGAAACTGCCTCCCGGGCCGGCTCGGGGTAGACAGAGCCTGGGAAAGTCAAGTCTCTGGGCCTCCTTAGCCCTGTGGGTCCTGCCCAGGCTGTGGGTGGCGGCTAGGGAGACCGGAGAGCCGTTTTCTTCATTAAGCATCTGGGTGGAGATGGAGGGATCTGCAGAAATGCTTTCCCAGTTGTCCAGACTTGGGCTGGCCGCCGGGCCCAGGGGAAGCGGCTCTGCCTGCGGCGGCCCTTGAGCCCCTCCTCGCTCTCCTCCTGCCACAGTCAGGAACTGCGACTGCGCAGGGGGGGGGGGGGGGCACGTTGTCACACCGCCCTGCCGTCCAGCTGCCCAGCTCAGCCCTTGACTCGGGGACCCAGGAGGAGAAGGCCCCGAGGAGACAGTGGCCATCCCCACAGTGGGCTGCGTGAGGCCCACTCACGGGCCAGGCTTGGCAACACGGGCCGATGTCCAGCCTCTCGGCTTCCCGGGAAGCCATCGGCCCAGTGCTCTGCATCTTGGCAGGACTGCTGCTCCAGATCTGCTCCCAAGAGCACAGCCCAGGTGGACCCCACCCCTGGGCACGGCCCTCTGCTTCGTGTCCCGTCTCCCGTCCCGGTGGCCCCAGGGGCTGGGGCTTCGTCTGGTCACCTCATCAGCCTCCAGGGTGTGCCCCCCACAGTCGGGCTAAGTGTCTATTTGCTGACCTACTGTCCCCACTTGCTGTGCGGCCTGGGAGGGGCTGGGGCGGAGTGGACAGTGCAAGGAGTGATGGGGCAGGAGGGTGACCCGGGAGTCCACACACGGGCTGCTGCAGGCAGGCTGAGGATGATGGGGACTGGCCGGGGGCAGAGAGGGTGGGGCTGCTGGGTGGGTGTGGGGAGGACTTCGGAAGTAGAATAAACAGGACCAGTGACTGGTTGGATATAGTGATTTGCGAGAGGGAAGTTGAGGTGCCCTAATCTCCCAACTCCAGAAGGTCCCAATCCTGTCTACTTCTTGTGTGGGAGAGTGAGGTAACTTAGAAAAAAAGCCCAAACACATCAAAAGAAGAAAAAAGGGGTATCATGACCCCCAGGTCAGGTTGGCTCAGCAATTTCTTCCTAAAATCCTTAGCCCTGTGTCAGGGGCCAGTCTACATAGGTGACAGGGACAGGCTCTGCCCCAGAGGACAATGGCATGGAAATTGCTGTGGTCACTTCTATGTGGCCATTGCCAGGAGAGGAGTCCTCCCAGACCAGCCTAACTCCAGGAAGACGTGAAATCCTCTCCTGCACCCCCAGAATCAACTCAGTGGGGCTGGGTGGCCCTTTAACAGGGGCCCATGTCTACCTCAAGCCCTCTGTCACCATGTACCCTGTACACCAACCTGCTGGAGTGACCAGACCTGTCCTCTGGCCCAAAATGTCCCTTCTTGCTCCCTTCAGGGTCCTTCATATAACTTCCTCTGTGAAGCCCTCCCTGACCAGCTTGGGGTCAGCCCTGTGTCTCCAGCACCAGCTCTGTGGTGATGACTGCTCAGGGTGTCTGGGGCTTCCCCAAGGGCAGGACTGTGTCTGTTTTGTCAGCCATCGCTCCACATCGGGGATGGTCTGTGTGTTGGCTGTACCTGTGGGCGCAAACAACGGAGTGAATTCACAGAAAGACAAATCAGGGGAGGACAAGCGGGGGGAGGAGTGGGGAGACGACCAGGAACCTGTGGGAATGGGGAAAGGCTCTCCCAGAGTCCTCCATCCAACCCTAGAAACTAAACACAGATGGAATCAGTAACAGTGTTGGGGATGCTCCGCGCCTAACAGGGAAGAGGGTCTCCAGCCCCTCCCCACGAGCAGGGCCCGTCCTGCCCAGTGTCCCGTGTTGCTGGCCTCCCTGAACCCCCAGGGCACTTTCCCTCCCTGGAGCAGGTCCAGCCTCTGTGTCTGCTGCTGGGGTCTGTTTGCACAGGGTCATCTGGTTTCAATCCAGTGAAATCTTAAAACTTTCCATGGGAACATCTTCTATTTTAAATGCCTCTCAAATGGACTGGACAAGTTCAGCCAGGACTGGGAGCTCCTGGTGGCCACTGGGGGACTTCCCGCTCTGCAGCCCGAAATAGCAGGAACAGAGATGGCTGGTGGGCTCTAGGGCCCAGGCCCAGCCCCACTGTGCATTCGCTGGAGGTCCTGAGAAATCCCCTCTCCCTCCTGGCTCTCAGTCTCCTCATCTGTACAGTGGAGGGTTAAGAACAGGGAGCCAGACTGTCTGGGTTCAAATCTAGACACCACCCTTTAGTTCACTCTGTGACTTTGGCAAAGTTACTAAACCTCCCAGGCTTTTAATTTCTTCATCTATGAGGTGAAAATAAGCTGAATTGTTGAGATTACAGTTGGCCTTCTGTATCTGCAGTTTTTACATCTGGGGATTCAATCAATGGCAAATTAAAAATATATATTTTTCCAGAAAGTTCCATAATGCAAAACTTGAATTTGCCAAGTACTGAGCACTATGATGAACCTACACAAATAAAGTGATGCATAAGCATACCCTGCTGGAGCCTATATGCAAATATAGGTTATATGCAAATACTATGCCGTTTTACAGAAGGGACTCGAGCATCTGCAGATTTTGGTGCCTGCTGGGTTCCAGGAACGCACCCCACGCGGATTCTGAGGGACAGCTGGACATGACTCAACACCTGTGACGCGCTAAGCAGAGGGTCTGGAATATAGCAAGGCCTCTGCTAAGCGCTGGTTATCACAGATCCATCATTCCTCATCTGAAACGTTTGGCCATCTGTGCTGCAGTTTCTATTGTTGCTTTCTTAGAAAGGTAATATTGCACATATCCCAATTTCATATATAACCCAGTGAGGTCCGGGCAGCATCCCTGCAATCAAACACATTAGTATTCCCTCATTAACACCTATGACTATTCCCCCCAGGTGGGAAAAATAAAGGTTAAAGGCAGCTTCATATTTGATGAAGCCAGGTTTGCTGCCAAAATTATATATATATATAAAACTTTGGGTTTTCAGAGCTTTGGGGATTTTGGAACTTCAGATACAAGGTGGGGGTGCCTGCTTCTGAAAGGTTCCCCATCGCTCTGGGGTGGTGTGGTCAGAAGAGGCAGCGGGGCTGAGAGTGTGGGGAGCAGGGGAAGGGCTCCCGGCCTTTCCCCATAGCCTGGGGCTCCTCAGTCCCCGGGAGTTCCCTCAGAAGGGCCTCTTTACCGGGGGACACTGTGGCCCTTCCAGCGTGGACCCCGCCCTGGGCTGTGTGGGTGTGGCCTCTGCACTCAGACCCCAGCGCCTCACACGCCTGGCCTCAATGCTCAGGGCTGCGAGACTTAGTCCCAGTCCTGGAGGGCCTGTTGTGAACTACGTGGTCATTCTTTGGGGACTGTCGACTCTTGTCTGTAAAATGGGGATAAAATTTTTGACCTTTTAGGGTTGTTGTGGAGGTAACAGATGATGTGCGTCAGGGTCTTGGACCTAGGGCTGCACACGCTAGGATGCTCAGCAGCTGGGAACTATCACCACCACCCTGCCACAGGGTCGTGTGCAATCCTGCCAGTCGGCCTGGCCAGTCCTGCCAGAGCCCTTGCAGTAGACAAGTGCCACCTCTGCGCAGTTATGTTTTCTGATCCCCTAGCTGGACTCTATATCAAGAGCTCTTTTTAGCTTCACCATAGACTCTTCCCCTTCCAGAACATCCTTGGAGTGTAGTTGCTTCTCTATATGGGCCCTGGAGGCAGCCAGGTCTGCTGCCTCTTAGAGGCAGGTTCTCAGTGTCCAGCCTGGCACAGAGCCTGGCACACAGTGGGTATTCTAGAAGAGAATGCTCAACACAGAAGCCTTTGGCTGGGGCCTGCACAGGGGAAGCTCAGGAAATCTCGGGCATGTGCTGGGCGTGTGGATGGTGCTCTGGCCCTGAGTGAGCCAGGCCTGCAGCCTCGCAGGCTGGTCAGCTGTGCCTGAGCTGTTGCTGCTTCTTTTTTTAAGAGAGAGACAGAAATAGAGAGAGATGAGAAGCATCAACTCATAGTTGCAGCACTTTAGTTGTTCATTGATTGCTTCTCATACATGTCCTGACCAGGGGTGCTCCAGCCAAGTGAGCGACCCCTTGCTCAAGCCAGCAACCTTGGGTTTCAAGCCAACAATCTTCGGGCTCAAACCAGTGTCCATGTGCTCAAGCTGGTGAGCCTGCGCTCAAGCCAGATGATTCCCCACTCAAGCTGGTGACCTTGGGGTTTCAAACTTGGGACCTCAGCATCCCATATTGATGATGTATCCATTGCACCACCACCAATCAGGCTAGACTTCTTAATAATACTAATAATAGTAATAATAGCTCCCATCCACTGGCTCCTTATTACATCCATTATCTTGCCCAAAAAAGCACAATGCCAGCCTGCTAGGTATGAGCTATTTTTGTCCCATTTTATAGACAAAGAAACTGAGGTTTAGAGAGGTGAAGGTCAGGTAGCCCGGGACTGGCTTAGTGAGGATTTTCATCTCTTTGGCTCCAGACCTGGGCTCATAAACTCTGACTGTTTTCTGCCTTCCCTCCAGCCTGGGGGTCTGGGTTCAGGCCAAGTCCTCTGTGCCTCCCATCAGCCCTAGCTGGCAAGAGGCTGGTAGCGGGGGGCATCCCCACCATTCTCTGAGGCTACAAGGCCTTCCCTTCGGCCTCAGAGCTCCTTCCACCTGTCGAGAGCCAGGTTTGGGGCCTACTCACATCACATGCCAGCCCTCCACTGCTTCTGTCCCAGGGGCTTGCAACCAGGTGGGCACGGGCTCCCTGCTCTCCACTATGTGCTCCTGGTGGGCATGTGGCCTGCGTGTCAACACCTTTGCCCGTTCAGCCCAAGCTCAGCCCACTGGTCTCCAAGCTTGAGGAAGTGTCTTCAAACGTTTTCTCACTTCCATTTCTTCCTGTTCACTTCCTTCTTGTACCTTCTCCTGCTCAGCCCCCCCACCCCCAAGCTGTGATTCCTTCAGAAGTTGGTGGCCTAGCCTCCCTCTACCCTTTGCTGTCTGACCTCACCCACCACATGGAGAAGCTTTCCTTAGACATCACTTGTAGCCCGTCCCTGCCCTGCTCACAAGCCCTCGGGGCTCCCCATTTCCTCTGCAGCGGCCAGATACACGCTGTCCTGAGAAAGCCTTCGTCAGCTGACATTTTCACTTCTCCTTACTCCCCACCCTCGGCTCAGCCTGGAGGTGTGACACCCTCTCACGGTCTCACCAAAGACACCTACCTACCTCGGTGTTTCCCCTGCCACCCGGCCAAATATTCTAGCATATTCTCCCATTTCCCCTGTTCTGAAATCTTTGAGGCATGAGTGAACACTGCCCACACACTCATCTTCCCTATTGTTTGCTAAATGACCACCTTGTGTCAGTCTGGCTCAAGTGCCTTACAGTAGGTTATAAGAAATTATGAGATATGTTTGTAATAGGGAAAATCAAGAAATAATTCAAATGAATGAAATTTGACTACAGTTTGTCCCCCTGCACAAAAGCTAATTCAAAATGGATCAAAGACCTAAATATAAGATCTGAAACAATACATTACATAGAAGAAATCATGGACCTTGGCCGTAGAGAACAGTTTATGAATTTGACCCCAAAGGCAAAGGAAGCAATAGCAAAAATAAATGAATGGGACTATATCAAACTAAAAAGCTTCTGCACAGCAAAAGAAACTGACAACAAAACATAGGCAGCCAACTAAATGCGAGATGATATTTGCAAACAACAGCTCTGATAAGGGGTTAATATCCAAAATATATAAAGAACTCAAAAAGCTCAGCAACAAACAAGCAAATAATCTAGTTCAAGGGGAGAGGACCTGAATAGACACTTCTCCTAAGAGGATATACAAATGGACAACAGATATATGAAAAGATGCTCATTGGTCCTGGCAGTTTGGCTCAGTGGTAGAATGTCGGCCTGGCATGTGGAAGTCCCAGGTTTGATTCCCAGTCCTGGGACACAGGAGAAGTGATAATCTGCTTCTTTACACCTCCTCTCCCTTCCCCTCCCACAGCCATGGCTCAAACAGTTTGAGCAAATTGGCCCTGAGCATTGAGGATGGCTCGGTGGCCTCACCTCAGGTGCTAAAATAGCTCAGTTACCAAACAATGGAACAGCGGCTCGAGATGAGCAGAACATTGCCAGGTAGGGGGCTTGCCAGGTAAATCCTAGTTGGGGCATATGTGGGAGTCTGTCTCTGACTCCCCACCTCTTCCTTAGTATGCAAAGACACATGCATCCCCATGTTCATTGCAGCATTATTCACAGTGGCCAAAACATAGAAAAAACCAAAATGTCCCTTGCTAGAGGACTGGATAAAGATGTGGTACATATATAAATAGAAGACTACTCAGCCATAAGAAATGATGACATATTGCCATTTACAACAACATGGATGGACCTTGAGAACACTATACTGAATAAGTAAACCAGAAAAAGCTAAGAACTGTGTGATTTCACACATAGGTGGGATATAAAACCGAGACTCGTAGATATAGATAAAAGTGAAGTGCTTACGGGGGGGGGGGGTTGGGAGAGGGGTTGGAGGGTAGGGAGTAAAGAGGGACAACTATATGGTGGTGACAGATAATGATTTGACTTTGGGTGATGGCTATACAACATTATCAACAGTTCAAATGCTATAGAAATGTTCACCTGAAACCTCTGTACTTATTGATCAATGTCACCCTGTTAAATTAAATTTTCTAAATAAAAATTTTTTAAAAGGAAATAATTTAAATGGCCAAATATAAGGGAAGTGGTGTGTGAACAGTGAAGAAATGAAAGGTGGATCTAAAGATTGTAGAGACTGTAGCATGATGACAAACACTAATGGAATAATGTCCAGTGAAATGTGTTAGGAGGACGCGTTGGGGGGATTGCTGTTTGCTGCTCCTTCCACAGTGGGAAAGAGCCATCACGACTAACAGTGCTGATGGGGGTGATGTGGGAAGATGGGCAACCTGTTCTGGTTGTTGAATTGTCCAGGTGCCCACTTTCCAGGTCATCTTCTTCCCCCCTCGGGCTAATCCAGGCCCCCAAAAACAGAGCGTTTAGGCAGGACCCATTGTGGGCCCTTCGCAGGCACCCTGCTGGCCCACCTCAGGTCCTCTAGGGAAGTGTTTTTCAACCAGTGTGCCGCGGCACACTAGTGTGCCATGAGACACGGTCAGGTGTGCCGTGGGGAAATTAAACATGGGTCCCCAAACTACGGCCCGCATGCTGGATACAGCCCGTGGAGGCTATTTATCTGGCCCGCCACCAGCCGCCTCCATCCGAACATAAACATTCCCCTCACAATCCCTCCAGCTATCAGCAACAGGAAGAGTGGAGGCACAGGGAATGCTCACTGACCAATCACCTTCTAGGATTCATCCCGACCACTAGCGATGAACCAATAGTAGGCCACCTCTCATCCACACCCAGGAAGGTCCCTGCTTGGGCTGCTGCGCACTTGTCATTGTGTGGCCGCGGCGAGTAGTTGAAGCTGCTACTCCTCCCCATGGTCCCGATTTCTATTCCTGGTCAGGGCTGGAGGTAAATGTTGCCACCGCTAGATGAAGCCTCAGCCTCAGCTGGTTATGTCTATCCTGATGGTGTATAGATATTTGACCTTTTTCTTTTTAAAAGAGGCTCCCGCAGAGGGTGATATACAATGCATCACAATGTTATCTAACTTTAAAGCTAAAGTTTGCTGATCTTCCTTTGGACAGTTTTTGATTATCTGTTGCCAAGGAGTTCCCCATTCTGGCCAACAAAGCTATTTTGACATTGCTCCCGTTTTCAACCACATATCTATGTGAGCTGAACTTCTCAAGCTTGACTACGATAAAAACTAAAAGCAGAAAGAGACAGAGAACTGTTGAGGAAGAGCTTTGTGTCTGTCTTTCTACCATTCCTGCCAGGATATCCCTTTTGTGTTCATCGAAACAGGCCCAGGTTTCACACTAAGTAAATACATTTAGAAACTATATTATTAACTATATGTATAATATGTACTGTGTTAGAATGTCACTTTGTGTCATTTTGGTAGGTGTGTGCCCCAGGATTTTGTAAATGTAAAAAATGTGCAGCAGCTCAAAAAAGGTTGAAAATCACTGCTCTAGGGCTCCTGGGAGGAGATGGCCACCATGGGCACACCTGCTCCCTGTTCTCCCTTCTACCTGAGGTCTGTGCCGGGCAGCGCCAGGGCCAGGCAGGGCTGGGAGTGCAGGCAGGGTGGGCGTCAGCACCCACATTTTCTTTGGAGTTCATGGTACTGTCACCTCATCCTCAGGGCACCTCCCCCAGGCCCCTGCCCCAGCCTGCAGGGACTCTGTTAAGTGGTGGCAGTGGCAATTTGCTTACATAGCTGTGACTTTTAGGTTCCCAGAGTATCCCCAAGCCTGATCCGCCTTATTTTCACAACCAGTCTGTGAAGAGGGCTCCCTACAGATGAGGGACCTGCGTGAGGCTCAGGGACATGCACATCCTGTGTGGTCAGCGAGCAGGCAGCCAGGACCCAGCCCCGTCTCCCTGCTTCGCCACCCTCGGTCTGCCACCTCTGAATGTTCTGGATTCAGGGACTGTCTCCCCTGGGTGGCTTCCTGGGAGATGGGATCCCGGGGGAAGGAGGCAAGTCCACACTGGGGCCTGGGAATGGGGCAGGTTGGGGAGGGGAGGAAGGGAGCCATGCTCTGCCCCTTCCCCTTGCCTCCTCAAGTCTTGGTTCAAATTTTCCTCCTCCACGGGGCCTTCCCTGACCACCCTGTGCACTCTCACTCCATCCTGCTTTGTTGTTCTCCACTCATCTTCTAAGGCACCATCAACCTACTCTGTCTCTTGTCCTGCTCTCTCTCCCCTGATGGGAATGGAAGCCCCCTGAGGGCAGGGATTGCTATATTATATTCACTGCTGTTATCTCCAGGGTCTAGAACAGTGCCTGACACCAAATAAATGCCAGATAAATGACGGAAACATGTGAACTAGGCATCACGTGCTCCTCAGCCCAGTTGGAGAGCCCATCAGGAAGCCAAACCACCACAGTGAAGGGGATAAAATATGGGTGGGCCAAGAGGTTGAATCTGTGCTCTGCTAGCCACTCCTCCAGGAAGCCCACCTTAATCCCCTGGGCTGGATCTAAGCCCTGTGGATCCATTGCTCTTCCACACAGCTGGTCACTGCATCCCCTGTTAGACGGGTGTGTATTCACCTCATCTCCTGGCTCCTCAGGGGCAGGGCTGACCAAACATCTGTACACCCCCAGTGCCAGGGCCAGAGGGGCACTCTGTTTGTCAAATGTGCAAATGGGATTCAAGCAGCTCCCACCTCCGAGCACATAGGAAGTGCTCAGTAAACACGCATGGGCTGCGGGAAGGCGTGCCTGGCTGGCACTGTTTTTCTCGTCTTTGCACTAGTCCAGTCTGTCCTAATCTGTCCACACCCGGACTTGTGGGCTCACCTGTGTCCTACTCGCACTGGGCCCACCTCAGTCAAGGTCGTCTCTGGCAGGATGGCCCCAGTACCTACTCCTACCATGTCTGCAGGCCTGGCCCCCCTTCCATGGGTATCCTCCAGATTTGGGGTGATGCTCCCTTCTTCAGCCCTGGAAACCTGCTTCTCTCTCTCTCTGCTGGTCACGGTCACAACCAGGGCGGCTCACATGGTGGGGGGCACAGGGGATGCTAGAGAGGGGCTTTCACTCTGACAGCAGTGGTGGGCTCGCTCCGTTGACCTGCGTCTCCTCTCAGACCTGGGCCTGGCCTCGGCAGACCAGGCTCTCCAACCCGAGAACGAAGGCAATACAGTAAAGGGGTCCCTGACTGGCAGTTCAAGGAAGGCTAATGTTTTCTGCATGTTTACCAGAGAGAGGGAACCCCTGGCTAATGAAGTGTTCTAGTTTTGACAAGAAACATGCCCACTCAGGGAGCTAACTTCCAGTCTTAAGCACTCCTTGGAATCCCTAGCGAGCAAGCGACATGTAAGTCATTGCTGAAAAGGGGAGAAAGAAATAGTTATTTACTACATACAGTTCGATCGCCCCAACTTTTGAACAAGGGGTCCTAGCTGTGAGATGGACGTGAAAAGGCGAGAACCCAGGTCCAGCTGTCAGGACAGGCTCGCTGAGGGCCCGGTGCAGGGGGTGGTGTCATGGACATTCGAGGAGGGACGGGCATCTAAGGTCTTGTTTGGGTCCGTTGAAGCATAAGGGCAGGGCTATGAAAGGTAAGGAAGGAGTAAAAGGAGGCAGGGGGTGACCTGTGCCAAACTTGAGAGACAAAAGGCGACAAGGCGCCTTTTCCGAGTACTTACTGTGCATTTCAGCTCCGAGCCCTCCCGCCCACGGACAGTAAGTAGTCCCGTGTAGGAGGAGGAAACAGGGCAGGTGAGGCGCGCCAGCTCCGCCCACAGTTAGTGCGGCAGCGTTTGATTAGGGCCAGGGCTCCACGGACCTCAGCCCTCACAACAAACCAATCAGCCAAGGGCTGTTTGCACCGGAGAGAGGCTCCAGCCCCGGCTTTGTTCTATGAAGGGGCTGATCCCCAGTGGAAGCCAACTAACGGAAGGTGGTGTGGGGGATGTTGGGGCCCCCCGAGGCCTGGCTGGCCAGGACAACAGTAGGCGAGGCAGAGGAGGCGCCCTAGCCCGGGTGTCACTGCCGGTGGAAGAAGGCAGGGGAGACAGGGAGAGCGGCCGGCTGGGTTGTGGAACCCAGAAGCCCACGCAGGCCTCGAGGGCCCCAGTGTGGAGCTGCATGAGAAGTCCTCCCCATCCCTGGGCCTGTGCTGGAGTCCCGGGAGTAGGCACAGAGGCAGGGCAAGGGGCATCAGAGTCACCTAAAGCCCAGTTGGGTGAGAGTGTGGGTGTGGTGCCCTCAGGAAAGGAGTGAGCCTTTGAGGAGCCCCCCACCCAGGGCAATCTGGCCATGGTAGGCTGACCCCTCCCTGTCCCAGACTTCATGTCCCCAGCCATGACACCAGCTCCCAGCTGGGTCACGAAGTAAGTCCATGATTAAAACCCCTCCACAGACCTACTTGAACTTATGCACCCAAATGATTATTGACCCCTTCAGAATTGTCCTCTGGGGAGGTGATACTCTTGTTTTGCGGACAGTATCTTTCTCAAATGGTTTTTGGCCTACCCAGAAATGCCGTCACAGTCCTGACGCCCTCCTTTGGCTCTCACAGAGGTGGCCTGTCCAGTTCTCTGAAGGGTCAGAGGACCGAGAAGGCAATGGCTGCAAAGGACTCAGAGCAGGGACTGCAATATCGTGCACTGTGCTCGGGAGGGCAGCTGTCACTAGTAACACCCACCCACCACCGTATTTCTAGAGGGCACCTGGTACTCCCTGGCTTCTCTCCTCCCGGCACCTGTTCAAACAGCCAAAGGTCGTTGTGAGCCAGGGAGTTAGTTGTTTTGAGGCGCAAGTGTGATCCCGGAGTTGAAAGGGATGGATTTTCTTGGGTGGTTTCTAAACTGTCTCAAAGGGCACGTTCCAAAGAGAAATCTCCGGAATGAGACTTCTGGGGAGGGACTCGGCTCCGTTGGGGATTGGAGGAGAGGGGCGGGGGCTCTCTTCTGGAGGAGCGAGTGTCTGCCACACTCTCCACAGGCCGTCTGGCTTCTCCCAAGCGGTGCAGAGGCAGCTGGCCCTCAGCAGGGAGGGCCATTCTGGTCATTCCTGCGTTGTTTGTAGGCTACTTTTATTGCCATGATTAGTCATAATTTCTCATGACCCCAAGCGTGATCTCTCAGGCTCGTAAAGCGTGGTTCTTCCAAAGGAACCAGAGAACAGGGAAGGCTCGAATGTGGGAATCCTGAAGGGCATCGTGAGCTGAGTTAGGAAATAACCCCGGGAGCTATTTCATATTTAACCTGGAGTCAGTTCCTGGGTCCTGCTCTTTGGTAATACCTTGGTACTTTAATAATTGCAGCAACTATTTTCATCATGTTTTCCTCAGATACTAGGCCATTATTTCAACCAAGTGTGATCTGGACTTTAACCTGAAAATACAACACAAGCTTTGAAGTCAGACTGTTTCCAACTGTGGGCTGGTCCTGGCTCAACCATCTGAAAATCAGTTGGTATTTATATATATTTACATAGCCATAGAGTAGACCTGTCTGCATATACACAGACGGCTTCAAAGTTTGTCTTAGCTGGGTACAGACAGACACACAGAAGCCCCTGTGGTGAAGTCTGGCCAGGGCCCAGCACACCTGGGCCTGCCTCCTGCTTCCACCTGATCTCAGCCATCCCCACCCATTCCGAGCCCCTCTCCTCCTGTGGAAAATTACAAAAACAAGGATCTGAATGTCTTATACAGGGCCCTGTGCACTGGAGATGCTCAATGACTGTCCCTTCATTTGGGGAAGGTGGATAAGTAGAAACAGGAGGAGCTGGCTTCACTTCCTTTATGTAATATAGATGGAAAAGGAGAGAAGGAAGAAGGGAAGGAAGGAGGAAGACAAAGGAGAGAGAGAGGAAGTGGAGAAATTGAATAATATACCAGCTTCCTGTCCTTGGGTAAGTTATCTAACCTCCTTTTTTTTTTCTTAAAGATTTTATTTACTGATTTTACACAGAGAGGAGAGAGAAGAGGGAGCAAGAAGTATCAACTCATAGTTGCTTCACTTTAGTTGCATATTGGTTGCTTCTCATACGTGCCTTGACCAGCAGGCCCAGGATTTCAAAACGGCAACTTCAGCGTTCCAGGTTGCTGCTTTATCCTCTGCGCCACCACAGGTCGGTTTATCTATAATAACACCTACCCTCATTTAGTTGTTTTGACAATTAAGAAAGAAAACATATGTAAAGTAATGAGTATGGAACATCATTCAAATCTCAACAAGAGCAGCTATCACCATCACTCACCCACCACCCTGTTTCTACCTGACATCTGGTCTACTCTCACAACTCTTAGTCTGTTGGCCTGTATGTAAGCATAAACAAAAGGTGATGTTTCTTGCTTTCACTTTAAAGAGCACCAATGAATTAATTATGGTGCCATTAATAGAATTCAATGCCATCTTATCATGAGATGCCGTTCTTAACATTCACGTTAAGAACTGTGGGACGAGCCAGTCCCTATGAACTGGGGCAGGTTTGGGGCTAGTTCTATTTATAGGCCCATGTAAGAGGCAAACCCACTGTGGTTGTTTCCCTGGCAAGGCTGTGACCCCAAAACAAGAGTGTGTAGCCATCAGGAACTGAAACTGAGTCAGAAGCAAAAGTGACCTGCGCTCTGATTTTCCTGCCTGTGGGAAAGCACAGGCTGGGTGAATAAGCAGGTCAGTGGGTTGTTTGTTCTCAGGTCCTGCTGAGAGCTGGAGCGGGACTCAGTGTGTATGTGTGTGTGGGGGTGGGGTGGGGGGGCTGGGAACTCCCACAGATACATCTAATCTCTCATTTGTTAAAATCAAGATGACTCATCATTATTCCTTCCTAGTAATCCAGACAGGGTCACTCTTCTAAAGGCCACATTCATGGCAGGACTTTTTAACAGGGGCATTCTGACTTTTCAGAAGAAGGCCAAAGTCAACATCAGAAATCCTTTTTCTGGTCTGCAGTAACAAGCACCACTCTTCAACAAACGTTTCTGCATGCCACGCACCCTACTTGGTGCTTTGTGTACTGCTCACAACCCTGGGAGGCAGATATGGTTTGTCCCCATTTTATCGATAAGGAAAACAAAATTCAGAAAGATTCAGCGAAGACCCCCCCCCCCATTTGGAGCCCCCTCACCCAGCTAGGCTCCTACCACAACCACCCTCCCTGCTCTTCCCCGGTCTCTGTCAGTGCCCTCACATTTGGGGCCTGAAATCGGTCACGATGGGAGTATTTACACTCTGGAAATTGGCAAACAGTGCACAATGGGGCCCCTCCTCTTTTAAACCGCTGAAGAACTGCTTGTTAAATATTTACCAGACACTAATTCAAATATAAGTCTCTCTCTTCCTCAGGTTCGTACTCCTTCCAGTTCACCCAGAGGAAAATGGGCTCTCGCTCCCGGAGCACCACCTGCCTGTAGGTGCTGGGTCCCAGGAGGCCGGCCGAGCGGCAGGAAGCAGGCAGAACACTGGTTGCCCGGGTTCCTTGTGCCCTTCCCCCCCGGCCACCATGTCTGGTATTATTAGTAAACATATCCGAGTCCTTTGCCTTGTCTGCGCTGAGCTGATGGCTCACTGAAGTTACAGGGCTGAGTAAACTGGGGCAGGATTAAGAGAGAATAACGTGGTACTTTTCATCCTCAAAGCCTTGTAGAGCCATTTGCTAATTAGTCCTGGGCTGCACTTCATGTGCAGCACAATGCTTGATGACAGGCTGAGCTAGAAAGAGGTGTTTAAAAATATACAGGTGACTGTCACCCATTTACAAGCACCACTTGCTTCTGGTGCTGTCAGGGGTAGAGATAAAATCTCACAAATGCTGGTTTCAAATCCCCGGCATTTGAAATATGAAGTTGCTATTATCACCTTCTGTTGTTTGGCTCCCCCTTATGAAAATCAGTCCAGACCCTGCACCTGTGCTGAGGGGCTGAAAGTCTTTTTAAAACTCCTGTGATCTCCACACTCACAAGCTTATACACTGTACATCATCCTTTACTGGGAAGGATGAACTAAGCCTCAGTTTACGAGAGTCATGAATAAACATGGAAAATGGCTTTGGATCTCGGGCCAGAAGCCTGGGTTGAGTCCTCACAGGGTGCTGGCTGGCTGGTGATCATGGGTAACTAACTCAACCTCTCTGATCTTGTTTCTTCATCTGAGGAACAGGGCGACCCTGCTCACTTGCTACTTCACAGGCCTGCTGTAGAGATGTGCTGAGACTGAGCGTGACAGCACTTCCGAGTTGGACTGCGCGTGCTCTGCAGACGTTGGGCGTACCATCGGTGCTCTGGCTAGCCTGAGCATATGTGGACCCCTAGAGCAGCGGTTCTCAACCTGTGGGTCGTGACCCCGGTGGGGGTCGAATGACCAAAACACAGGGGTCGCCCAAAGCCATCGGCAGGGGCTTGGCCACTCCCAGATCACACTGCCCACTACTGACTGGCTATTTGAAATGCCAAGGATAGATTACATGACCTCACCCCATCCCGCAATTGCCTCTGCTAGAACTGGAGCTGGAAACCCCTACTGGGTCCGAAGTTCACCCGGACTCAATCAGCTCTGGGCTCTGTAGGCAGCGAGCCCAATCCATGCCCTTCCCTGGGGGAGGGTGGCCACAGCAGTCCTAAATGACAGTGTTATGGAGCAAAAAGTAGAGCTTGGCACACAGATGCCCTGAGGTAAAGAAGCAGTCAGCTGGCTGAGGGGGTCATGACTACTTACTCAGCAGAGTCACCTGGGGAGTGTTACGGAAACCCGGATGCCTCAGCCCCGGCCAGCGCGCTCTGCTCCAGCAGGCCTGCGGGGGCCCAGAGCAGTAGTTCCTGAGAAAGCTCCTGGCGATTCCGATGAGCTGAGTCCATGTGCAACAGACAGAAGGGAGTTACTCAAGGTCACCTAACCAGTTAGTAGTGGAGCTGGGGTGTGGACCCAAGACACTGGACTATGTCATGGGAATTCCCAAGGTTTCAGGGAAAAGGGGCAAAGTACCCACACAGAGAAAGATCCGAGTTGGGCAGCTGCCCAGCTGGTAGCCAAGCTTTGCTCTGGCCTCCTGGGGGCAGAGAATACAGGAATGAGAGATATTCCTCACCAGTCCCCATAAAGGACTGAGCTGGTTCCCTTCTAGGCTCACCTGGTAAAACTGGGCTCCAAGAGCCACAAGGGGAACTCTGGGAACAGTGAGAGGCCAGGCTAAACCTGGCGCAGCCCCGGAGGGCCAGGCCGTGCACGCTCCCAGCAGGCTGTGCGGCACTCCCCTCCAGCAGGCTGTGCTGCCTTACAGCAGGTGGGGCCTGGGCTTCACCTCCAATGGGGAAGGCAGGTGGGTCTAAGGAACAGCACAGGCAATGCAGGTCAGCTGCTCGTGTCCCTCCCCTCTGTGCAGGCCCCACTTCCTTTGGGTGGAATGATGCTAAAGGAAACTGTAAAGCCTGTAGAGCCAGCCTCTGTGAGCTAAGGGCAGCCGTGTGTATAGGAGGCCTGGCTTCCAACTCCCTGTTTTCTCCTAATCTGCTGGGAGGGTTTGTGTGGCTCCTGGGCCTTAATTCTCTCCTTGTACACTAGGGAGTAGCAGGGAGGAAGTGCCAGGGGTGGAAATAAGATGACTTCTGAGATCCCGCTCCAATAATCCACACATTTAGGGAAAATGTATGGATGGTATCTTCCTCAGCTCTGTTCCTGGGTGGCTGAAGAGCTGCGGGCCCTGAGCCCAGATGTCACATTCATGTCAGTGATTACCCACGGAACCCCGCCTGTGTGTTTCGGGGGTCATTCCCACAGTGCTGCAAATGTCCCAACAGCTCTCCCATCAGCCTGGGGGGGGCTGGGGAGAGAGGGATGGATTCATTGACGCATTCAGCAAGCTTTAACGACAGCCTTCTGGGTCAGGACAGGCTGTGCACATGGTGCACAAGGAGGTGGGAGAGGAGGGGGAGGGAAGGGGGGAGGGGAGAGAAGGGGGAGGGGGGTGCTGGTGCTGCAACCCAGTTGTTCCTGAGCTCCAGCCTGGGTCTGGCTGAGAAGATGGCTGGAACCATGCAGGTTGGTCAGTCTCATTCAGGCAGGGCCTTTTCCAATGGAGGGCTGCCCCAAAATGGGGTGTGGATAACACACACATACACACACACACACACACACGCATGCACGTACACACGCGCACACAAGGAAGATGATAGTTTTAGGAGAAAAAGGGAGGGTTTAATCTTAAAACTGGTCTTAGAGACAAAGAATAAGGGTGTGTGCATTTATGACGTCTTACTTTCCCTGGAAAAACATTGCATCATGGTTTTTGTAACTTTATTTCTTCCAACTAAGAAATATACTGAGGGAAACAAAGAGGGAGCGACCTGAGGTGGGGGGCTCGAAGACAGGGTGCCGCCAGCCAGCTCAAATTTGGGCTCCAGACGGGGCTCGCAAAGCTGCTGTGTGAGCAAAACTTTGCCATAAAGACTTTCCAAGTGGCTTCCAGGAAGCGGCCATATGTGCTGACACACATGTGGACAGAGCAGTCTGTCTGGCCAGCTCTCAAGCCTGGTGTTTCCTAGAGCTTTCCATTGGCAAACGCTGCCTCCTGGAACTGAGGGACAAAGGTTTTGAAATAAGCCCTGGTGGGAAAGAGAGGGAGAAAAAAAATTGTGGTTAGCACAAACAACTTGAAAAAAAAGTACAACTCAGAGCTTTCAATCTAACTCAGAACAGTTGTTATTTGTTGTTCATGCATCTTGGGTTGGATTTTCCTTCCTGTTGATGCAAAGCCTTCTGGATTTTTCCAAGGGAGGTACGCACACTATCGTGCTATCTCGCACGAATATTTAAAGAGCCTGCACATAGACCTTCCTGGCTGCCAATTCCTATTAGACATCCGTACTCAGGTTCTGTCTGCTGTTTCCCAGGCCAGAGACAAGGGCCTGTCCAAGGTACAAGCCAGAGACTGATTAAGCCAACTACCCAGTCGCTTTTGTGATCTGAAATATCAAGAGGGTTGCATTTTTCACTCAATTAGATCTTCAACTTCATGTAGACAAAGAGGGCCTAGTAAAAATGATTTCTAAGTAATCCATCGTTTCCATTTATTTCCAAATATATATGTAGTTTGGTTTCCAGGAAAGAAAGCCAGGATGGGTATCAAGAGAACCTTCCCCATCAGTAAGACTCCTGACGGGAGCAGGGTGGACAGTCCTGCCGTTCGGCCTTCCTGGCACCCAGACTGGGGAAGCGGGCCCTGCACTGCACATCAGGACACGGCACGCGCTGGGCCCGTTGTGGGCCGGGCACTGTAGGAGCTGCTGGGGTGTTGCGAGATGACACAGACGTGGCACCTGCCACACAGGAGATCTCAGTTTAGACAAGGAGACACGTGTGTGACACTAGCTGAGGTTGTAGAGGCCCTTGTGGAGGTGCCAGCTGGGAACCAAACATAGTAAGCGCAGGGAGAGGAAGCTGTACAGACGTGCCCCCTGCTTCTCCCTCCTCCGACCCTGATCTTGTAAGAGCAGAGAAGTCACACCTTACTTATCCAGAAGTGGCTCGCCCAGAGCTGTGACACGACCTAGGAAGGACCACTGGGAAGACTTGTCACCAGTACTGCAAAGGCCTCATGCACCTCACCCAAGGGTGCCACCCACAGTACCGTGTACTCAGGGTACAGTCTTAATAAGCTTGGCGCTCCAGGCTGCCAGGAGATTAGAAGCACCAAACAGAGGAGTGGAGGAGCTAACCTGAAGGCAGGAGGGGGCTGCCTTTCCAGAGCAGGGAGAGGGGAACAGAGGTGCTCAGAGTCATGAAAACGCACACAGATCCTTCAGCGTAGGGCGAGAAGCCCCACTTAACCCAGCGGGCCCCGGGGCAACTCCAGGTTGTAGCACAATGCAGTTATGGAGGGCACCTGATTGCCTCCCGCCCCCAACACCAAGTCAACTGAAACCCTCTCTTGAAGTTCACTTTGCTGGCTTCCTCAGTCCTAGCCTTCACAGCCTCTCTGCAGCACTTAAACAATGGCTGTTCCCTCTGGACGCCCTTTTTCTATGTGACATTACACATCGCAGGTCTCCTGCCCCACTCCCAGATAAGCTCTCCCCTCGGTCTCTGGTCTCTGCGTCCTGTCCTGCTTCCTGCTCCTGCCCCATCTCCCCACCCCCGACTCAGCACGGCACTCTCGGGCTTCTGCCACACTCAGCAGAGAACTGCCCAAGCTGGGTCTCCAGCCCTCATTTCTCTCCCAAACTTCCAGTCCCTGTGACCTCGCTGTCTCTCCATCCTTTGAATCGGTGTGTTTGTTCCCACTGAAGTGTTCCTCAATATTCAGCATTGGGAAGTGCTTTGGCCCACTTGTACTTCTGCAACAAGACCCTGCTCCCACTTCTCTCTAAAACCCTGCAGTGGGCCCATCTTGTAGGTCCTTCCTCTTCCTCCCAACGGCCGGCCCCCTCCCCTTCTGGACGAGCTCGTTACCTTTAAACAGAACTGCTGCAGAGGCCCGTTCCTGGCCTGGACTCAGGCTTACTTTGCTTTCAGCCAGACAGACCCTCTCTGAGTGCGGTCTCTGTCACCACCCCAGTCAGCAACCTTCATGTTCCCCAGACTCGCGGCCTGGCTCTCAATGATTTTCACTCTCTGGCTCCACAACACATTAAGAAAGTGTTCCCCTTGTCTTCTAGTTTGGGAGAGAAATGAGGGCTGGAGACCCAGCTTGGGCGGTTCTCTGCTGAGCGTGGCATAAGCCCGAGAGTGCCGTGCTGAGTCGGGGGTGGGGAGGTGGGGCAGGAGCAGGAAGCAGGACAGGACGCAGAGACCGAGGGGAGAGCTTATCTGGGAGTGGGCAGGAGACCTGCGATGTGTAATGTCACATAGAAAAAGGGCGTCCAGAGGGAACAGCCATTGTTTAAGTGCTGCAGAGAGGCCGCGGAGGCTAGGACTGAGGAAGCCAGCAAAGTGAGACGGTTTTTGGGGTCGTGTATCCCACACCCCCACTCTAAGAAGCTAAGAAAGGTAAGGAGCCTCTCCCAGAAAAGCTGCAGGTAAGACTCCCCATTGTGATGTTACCAGCAGTTGGGGGCTATCACAGACCCCCTGAAGCCCATGCATGGTCCAGGATGTAACCCCCGCCTCTCTCCACTGACCACTTGCTCTTCCCTCACACATATCATTTTCCACCCCTGGGCCTTATTCATGCTCGGGCCAAATGCCTGTGTTCTCATCACGCCTGCCCCGGTCCCCAGACGGTTCTGTCCCTGCAGCTGGACACTGCTTCTTCCGGGGCATCTGTGATACGTGTGCATGTCTTACTCACTGGGCTGCCTGCCACTCCTGGAAAGCAGAGAACATGTCCTTTCTCGGTGACCCCACAGGCCTGCCCACAGGGAGCACTCAATTAAGTAATTAAGGAAACTAGCTATGGCCACCGGTATGCAGGAGGCAGTTAAGGCAAGTCTATTACATGCTGTTCAAGAAAGCGAGAGACAGCAAGCCCAGGAAGCAGACAAATGTAACATTTAGGTACTGAAGAAGAAAGTGAATCCACTCTCAAACTTTAAACTATGCCAACAGTTAGAAAGAAAAAGCCCACTCCTTCATCCACACCTTGTTCAATATGGTCCAAGCCAGCTGAACTGTCACCTTCTCTGAGACTTAAGACCCTGAAGCCCTGCCCCACCCGCTGCACTATGCCACAACGGTCCTCATGGACAGGGGGACCGTGATGATGTAGAGAGCACCCTAGACCTAGGGTGAGACGCCCTGAGCTGTTCCAATGGTGGTGGTGAGGAGATAGGCTCACCCTGATGTGACCCTTGCAGGAAACATGAAAGAGGAAAGAACAGCTTAGTTTTTCCTTGGAAACTTCTGGGGGAAGGGGCTGCCACAGTGCAAGCTCCTTAGACCAAAAGGTCTTGGCAACAGGGAGCGTGTCTCACAGCAAGCTTTCCTCCTTCAGAAAGTTCTGAAGTTTCCTGGTCTGTCCTGGGCTTCCCCTGCCAGGGCAGTGCGTGAGCCCGAGGGGAAGCAGCGTGGAGAAGGGCCGTTCACAGGCACGATGCCGCCACTGTCGTCAGTGTGCCTCTCCTCTCCTGCTCCTCATGAAGCCAGGTAAGGGAGAGGAAGAGATGGAAAGGAAAAATGACAATGGGCTCCCACCCATTACAGATATTTTTTAAAGTGCTATTTTCATTTAGTTCACTTTTTTATAGGAGGAAGTAGAGAGCTGCCCAGTGTAAACCTTGCTATCAGCACTAGTTATCTGTCACCTTTTAAAAAGTGTGTGGCAAGCTTTAAAGGTGTGTGCTACAGGGCGTGGAGGGCAGGCCTCCTCACCTCCTCTCTAACTGGCCCAGAGGGGCAGCAGCAGGGCCCGAGGCGGCAGGCCTGCAGCCCACTCCCACCGGGCCAGAGGGAGTTTACAGGCGACTGGAGCTCAACACGCCTGAGGACCAAGTAAGCGTCTGCCCCCTTCTTTGACCTCAGTCCCTTTGCTCCCGGTTTTATAAAATCACAACTCAGTCAGTCCCAGGGCCTCAGGTTAGGAGAACAAAACTGAAAGAAGGAATCCCAGGCCAAGGCCGGCTAGGTCTTCCGTGAACTTGGGGCAGGACTGGCCCCAGGCCCAGGCCTCAGCTCACAGGCACAGCAGGGGGCAGAGCGGACAGACTCCTGGAAGCAGGGCCCGGGGCACTAAGGTGCTCAGAGGGTCTACTCTTCTGGATCTTGGACCCAGGGGTCTCTTCTCTTCTCTGGGCTCATCTAAAAAGCAGGGAGCCAAACCTGACCCCCCGGCCTGCAGGCGGTCGGCCGCAAAGGACAGGGAGTGTGGTGTGGGCTCTGGAGCCGGCCCACCCGGGCCCAGGGCTGGGCCCTGCTCCTCACTGGCACTAGCACTTGGGCAAGTGACTCACGTCTTCAGTTTTAGTTTCATCAACTATAATGGGGAATAATAACGCCTACCTTAAAGGGTAATCGTCATGAGGATTAAATGAGATGGTCCAAGTAAGCACTTGGCCTGGTGCCTGTCATAATAGATGATCAATAGATGTCAACTGTTACCAACGGACTAAGATGGGTCTGAGAGGGAGGGGACAGACGGACCCTGTATGGAAAGAGAGGTCCAGGGTCGCTGCCCTCAGTTCATTCTTTCCCCTGGGCCTTCTTGGATCCCTTTGTACTTCTCATATTCAGCTGGCAGTCGGAGGTACAGAGACGGCCAGCTCAGGGATGAACTTCCAGCCAAAGTCGCTGGGACACTGTGCATCTCTTGAAAACCAGTCCAGAGCTGCTAGTGGCATACTTGTGGCATCGCAGGTGGGCTCGGAAGTGAGAGGCACCTGCATGCCCTGTCTTCTGGTGGTGGGCTCCTGTGTGCACTCTGGTCAAAGGCTCAGTCAGGAAGAGGCTGATGCTGTGAACTGGAGGGACGTTTAAGAATCATGGGGTTCTGACTGCCCGTGAGGGGGGTACTGAAGTTGGTCTGTTCAGGAGAGCATGTACCCTAAAGGGGACGGTGGGGAAGTGGGAAGAGCATTGGACCACGAGGCAGACGACAGGGGCTCTGGCCCCGACCCTGGCCTGTTCTGCCATCAGAAACTGGAACTCAGTTTCTTCACCTGAAACAAGAAGATTTATACTTGATCTCTACATGTCACCCAGTTATGGTTCTAAGATATCCGTGTTACCTTGAGTAAGCCACCTGACCTCACTGTGTCTTCATTCTCCATCTGTTAAATTAGAGCACTAGCCAAGCCCAGGTCCAACGGGTCATAAGAGGTGGTGTGGTGCGTGGTGTGGTGCGGTGCGGGGCAGCAGTGCAGCGGGCAGGCAGCAGTCCTTGTTGTTAACTGGGACTTGCTCACAAAGGGGACAGGGCATGATGAGCACCGCGGCAGCACAGGCAGTTCATGGGGGGGGGGGTGGCGGGCCTGTTCTTCTTGGCCGTCCCCTGCCCTCCCACCACGAGCAGGTCTGGGGTCATAGTAAGTTGTCAGGGGAAACAACATAATCCCTGTATTCTGGGGAAGGGGCTCTGGGGAAGAGGGTTAAGATGGGGAGCCAAGGGGAGCAGCCCAGGGACCTTGGGGGAAGGCAGTTAGAGATCTCTGTTCAACAAGGTCTCACCGGCAGAGTTTTCCCTACTGCAATGATAGCTTTTAATTTATTAAATGGAGCTTCGCAAAAGAATAAAAATCCATGAAATCAACACCTAAAAACCTGAATCTTTACAGCTTTAAGAAAGTGAAAATAAAAACAGGCTCTCAAGCCCAAGGGGGCTGGGGGCTGGGGACCCGCCGGGGACGGGAGGAGCCTCACCGGCAGGCTCAGCATGCCCGCGGCCCTGCCGCCGGTTCCTTCTGTCCACGCTTCCACTCTGCCAGTGGGAGCACCAGCTTAGTGAGCGCAACTAAGATCCCTGTCCAGTGTCATTCTGATCCCAGTGCCACTGGAGCACATCCTCCCACGTGGAGGGGACCCTGTGGTCTTGCTGCCTTTAGCCTTGTTTACTTAGGACTTTTTATTTTGCAAGAGCCTAAACAATTGCCTTCTTCCAAAACAGGACCAGAAGTAGACTCTTTCTGGAATCCAAAAATACTTTTCTCTGGGCAATCATAAGATGAACCTTATGATGTCTGCTCGAGTCAGGCCAACGTGGTGGAGGAGCAGGGTGGGGGAGAAGCGGTTTGGGGACACGACCCTCATTGTCAGGAAACCAAGAACATTTGAATCAAGTCAGAATTCCTTCTGGCAAATAAAGGCAAGTTTCAGAACATCTAAGGCTCATTTCTTTTTCCAGTTTTCTTCTGCAGCAATGACTTCAACTGGCACATGTTTCCAATCAGTCGTATGAAAACCGATTGTGGCCTGAAAATCAAAGCAGTCCTGTAAATAGAGTAAGACAAGTCGCGCTAATCATTCCTTGTGGCCTGCCTTGTCCTCACTGTCCCGAATGGCCACTGTAACTACTGACGACTCATTTGGGGTTACTCTCCCCGTGTCAAAGGTCATCCTTATAATAGGCTCTCTACAAAGAGATCGGTTCTACTCCAGTGCCCTTTACTCCAAACCCTGCAAAGGGCCCCGGGAAGGCTGCCCATGCAACTCTGGGCGCCTTGGTGAGCCACTGCCTGGCATGATGGGAGCTTATTCTGTAGCTGTGCCCCGGGCGATGTCAGCCTGGCTCCCTAGTGTGGGCTTTAGGAACAAACAAGTGGTTGTAACTGGTTTACATACACAGTCTCCCTAAATGCTCCAAACCCTGAGCAGGCCTGGTTCATTTTAAGGGGGTCCAAATTTGCAAAACAAGAAATTAACCCACTTGCAATACAAAGGCTTGATATCATACTGAGAACAAAATACCCCAAGTTCAGTGTGAGGCGGTGGCCCTGTCCTCAGCTGGAATCACTCTCCCTCTGCAGGATTCCATGGCACTTGGGGCCTCCAACCTCAGGCCCGGCCACGAGTCTGATGCTGAGACTGGTGTCTAGACTATGTCTTACATGGCTCGGGCTCCTCGCCTGTGATATGGCTGAGACTTGTCTCAGTATGTGTTGAATTAAATCAAAAACTGTTTAGGAGGACTTCAACAACCAACCAACTGGGATCCATTTCTAGACATCAAAGTATCGGGATGAAATCTGGCTCCTTCGAAATCACAGGGTATTTTTAAATGCTTTTCTAAAATAATCAAAATTACCTAGTAGCTCCCTCTCCTTCTGAGGCACTGCAGGGAGGCCCTCTGGCGCCCGGCCAGCCACCCCCCCCTCGGGCGGGAAGAGCCTGCAGAAGCGCTACAGCTGCCGGGCCAGGCCTGCTCCCGGGGCTGCCGTCTCTGCTCCCTGGGCATCCCCCGTGCAGCACAGGGGACGAGGGAGGGGCAGGGGAGGACCACCTGGCCAAGTGAGAGGAAGGGGTAGGGTAGTCATCATAGGCTCCCGAGCCTCCCCCAGCCACAGAGCTCCCCCCACCTCCGGGCTCGCTCCTTGGGCACACGTCCATCACATCCCAGCCATTGTCCACACCCCGGGAGCTCCTTGGTGGCAAGACGTACTGTCGCATTCACCTGTCTCCGCACCCTGGCTCCGTGTACACTGCCCAGCACGCAGCAGCTCAATAAATATTTCTCAAGTGAATGCAAACATTTGGCTTATTTAAAGATTAACTTGAGAATTACAGAATTTTATAGCAGAAAGAAACCTCAGAGTTCACACAATCATTACAGAGAAGGAAAAACTGAAGGTCATAGAAGTTGATGGTCCCTCTAACATGGCATCTAATAATGTCAGCTTTGACACAGTCTTCTCTGTGAGCTCCCGAGGGCAGAATTTGTGGATGGTTCACCCTTAGTGCCCCATGGTGCTCAAACTCCTTAGGGCTTCCCAGTAGGTGAATTTCAATTTGGTGCATAAATGAACGAGTGCCCCAAGGGACTGGCCGAAGGCCCCAGAGCTATAGGCAGAGTCTGAGCCAGTCTTCCTTGTCTCCTTACTCTCGGGCTGATGCTCTTCCTGTCATGAACCTACCAGATGAGAGACTGGGTGTGTGTGTGACACTGTGGCCACTGAGAAAGGCTGGGTCCTGAGGTGGGGTCAGCTAAGATGGTGGTGTGCGCCTGGCTGGGCTGAAGCCAGATGGGTGTAGCCTGGAGCCTGGGACCCCAGGCCAGAGTGCATCTCGGTGCCCACTGTCTCTCCCATCTGCGACTGTCAGGTGTGCCTCAGGTGGCAGGGACCTTGTCAGCAGGCACCTCGAGTCCACCACTCACACTGCCCAGGGCTGCGCAAGCAGGAGCTCAGCACAGGTTCCTGCTGATGCCATGAAGACGCCCCTGGAGGGGGCTGGGATCTCTCCACGGGCCCAGCCAGGGGAGAGCTGCTCACCAGCCCACCTGTGCGGGGCTGCTAAGGAGAAGCTGTCGTCTGAGGGTAGTGAGTCACCTCCACGGTCACAAATAACCCTCTCCTTCTTAGTCAGCAAAAGGGGAAAAAACCAAGGACAGACCTCAAAGAGGAAGTGCTCAGGGTCCCAGCAGAGCTGGCCGTGCGGAGCGTGGGTCCTGGCCAGTGCGGGGTCCGGCCCCCACACTGTCTGCTGGACATGCCTCAAGGCTTATGCTCGACATTGCCAGACATCAGCCTCCACAGGAAGGTGCCAGACCCCCAAAGGACTGACAGAACACTTAGGAGATTGACTCTTCAGGGCATAGAACCATCCTCCACTTCCAGAGAGTCCTCTGGGGCTTCTCAGTGTTGTTTGCCTGGCTGGAAGTTTGGTTTCTCCCAGTGGACTCTCAGCATCTACAGGCTGCAGCCAATGCCACTCACAGCTGCTTGGGCCCCTGCCCGCCATCTTCCGGTCAGTGTTTGGTCATTCCAGCACTCTGGGTGTTTGCCCTCCTAGCTGGGTGCCCACAAACACCCCTTGAGAACTAGGGGAGGGGTAGTAAGGAAGGCCATGGTCCCTCTTCTTTCCACTCTGCCCCCCTCCCAGTGGCTGAAATAATCTCCCCAGATGCCTGGCTCTCTGGGCTTATAGGTGGAAAAGCAGCAATTTCAAATAAAGAAACTCTTCAATGGAAGACGATGCCAGGGGCCGGCTCCTCCCTGCTGGGGTGCGAGGCCTTCGGTGGGAACCAGGCTGGGACCTGGGGAAGCTCCGTGGCAGCCTAGCAGGAGGCAGAACTCAGGGCAGGTGGAGGGCCTTAAGGGTCTTCTCGATCATGCTGAGGTGCTCTGCAGAGGGTGCAGGGTACACAGGAGGAGGAGCCCACTGCCTGGCTGGTCTGCAGAGCTCATCCTGCCCTGCAAAGCCCAGGGCCCCACGCTGGCCGCCCACAGGTAGCTCTGTGGCCATGTGCCCGTTACAGAGAGGGAGGGTAGTCGGAAAGGACAGAAAGGACAAGAGGAACATACATCCAGTGTGGATAAGTGATATCCACCCAGGTATCAAATAGGCTTGTTCAAATGATGAGTGTAATTCACTAGTGTTGTGAAATCAATTTAGTGGGTCCTGGACAGCATTAAAGTAAAATTAAATAGAAGCAGAGTACATCAAATGTGGCAAGAAGAAATACTTTTTTTGTGAAACCCTTGTTTCAGTTATATATACTGGATTAAGCTATAAAATAAACGTCTTCCTGTGGACTATGGTAGAAGTCAGGAAGCCAGAGGTATAAAGGGAGGGCCCACTACATGCCAGACATCACGCGGTTTGTTTCTATCTGTATTATTTGACACTTACTCCTCCTGATGGGTCTCCTAGTTAGGTATTATTCCCTTCCTTCTTGCCAATGAGAAATCTACGATCCAGAGATGCAAAGTAGCCTTTTGAAGATCACGCATCTAGTGGGCGGCAATGCTACTCAGGATCCAGAGCTGGCGGGCTGCGGAGTGTGCGCGGTTTCCGCCTGGCCCTGACTGCGGGGTAGGGCACTGGGAGGGAGCGGGGAGCCCGGCCTCGGCCTCTCCTCCCTGCACGATGCTGAGTCACTCCTCCGTGTCCTCATCTCCACAGTGAAGGAGAGAGATGACATCGAAATTTTTCTTTAATGTGGTGATCCTCCCCTTCCCAAACATCATCTTTTTAGTTTCCTAGAGAACTTCAAGAGCTACTTACTGCCAACTCCTGTTAACTACATTTGCTCTTACAAACCCTTCTAAATGGTCCTCCGTCTTCTAGGGTTGTGTCCAGAAGTGTTGGCTGGTATCTTTATCCCTCTCTAGGGACCGGCACTGGGGGGCCTTTCAGTAGAATTATGACGTGACAACAATGGACAAAAGGGATGAACTTGACTTTCCTCGTGTTGTCCATGTGGTTCTGACAGTACTCACACGCCCAAGAAGACCAGGCCTGCTCTGAGAGTCTGAGAGAAGGAAAGAAGGGCAACATACCAGGAGCACACGGGCAGCGGGAGTGTTCTCTAAACAATTACCCCAGAAGGTTCCTGTAACATAAATTCATTTGGCATATTAAAACTCTCCGGGATTGTTGAGAAGCTCTGCATCTGCAAAGGACTCTAAAATGGTGGGCACTGTTATCCCAACGTAACTGATTGATGGACTAGAAATGGGGAGGCCTGAGTGGCGGTGCCCCCTCCTTACTTGCTATGCGACCTTGGATGCACACTTGACCTCTCTGTGTCCCAGAGGCCATCTGTAAAGTAAAGGAGTGGCTTCCTAGTTCACTTCCCGGTCTAATATATGATTGTCCATTATTCTTATTATTGCTTTGGTATCAATCCAACCACTTTAGCCAGAGACTGTTTCATAAGTAGAAGCAACTCTCCCCTGTGCTTTACTACAGGGGTTCCCTCAAAAGCCTTAACAAGCATCATCAAAGGCATTATACATGTGTGAGGTTTCTATATGTCTCCCCTTTATCTCCAGATAGGACCCCAAGAATGGATGGCCAACATCCATCCTGGCCATCTTCCTTTCATCCTTCAGACCAGCAGACAACCCCAAACTCACTCACTCATGGTTAGCTCCTGTGCTATCAAGGGTTGGTCCCTGCTGGGGCCAAGGAATGAACCTGAGCAGGGTCCCAGTCCGCCGAGGACACCGACGCCCGACTCCCAAGCTGGGAGCTCACACTGACCCTGGCTGGCAGTTGGTAGCTTGGCTTTCACAGTCGTGGGCAGGCCCTCCATGGCCAGCTCCTTCTTCCTGCCCCTGTCCTGGAACAGCCAAAGCAAACTTACTGCCTGGGTTCACTTTCTTCTCTGCTCAGAGCTAAACCAAGGCACCATCCAGCAGGCTAGATGTCTAGCACCTTTAATGACAGTAATAATAATTTGCATTTCTACAAGCTCTTTCATTGAGGGATCTTAGAGTGTATCACAAACAATAATTAATTCCTTTTGCAACTCCAGAGCCAGCTAAGTAGGAGTCCCTTTACTTTGCAGGTAAAGGGTACTTTCCTGAACCATGCAACATGTTGGGGGTCTCCCTCTCTACCCAAACCTCACCCACCCTCAAGCCCTGACATGAGCAGCAGGCCCTCCACGGAGTCTGCTGCTGCCAGCGCAGCCCACAGTCATTTGTCCTGCTCTCAGCCTCCACAGCAGGAACTATTGGGCTACTCATTTGGTCCTAATCAGAGACACGCGCGGTTGGAATGGGTCTTAGGATCTTGTCCAGGACAGGACTGGCCCTAACAGCACTTCTGAGAGGTGATCTTCTGACCTCTGACTGCGTATCTTTTGTGAGGGACAGTTCATTACTTAGAGGCATTTCTAAGCTACAGTGTTCTTCCTTCTCCAGAACTGCATTCTGTCCCCTGGAAACCCCCACCCATGGCTCTTACTTTTGCCTTCTTGAACCAAACAATCCTTCCTACATTGTCTGCAGCTGCTGGTTGGTTTCTCCCATATACACACTGATTACTTCTGTAGTCAGCTGGAGTGGAGCTTGGTGGTTCACACTAGCTGAGGTTTAGTGGGGCCTTGTGAACCGAATGGGGCTCAGCTGGAGCCACCGTCACATGCTCTGGGCGCCAAGGCCAGGCTGCCACCTGAGCGCGGTGGGCAGGTGCTCACTGGTGCCACTGGCTCCGGAGCCCTGCGGGGGCCGGCTTTAAGTGTAACTCTTTAAGTCCCCTCCCCTTCTGGTGTAGACACCAGAGGCTTCTGTACTCATTTCCGGGGGTGGCACCTCAGTGACACAGAAATACCCTAATTTTCTGCTGAATGATTGACTAAATGAATAAATATCCTTCTTTCTTTCCTAAATCTATTCTTAAGTCTAGGCAATGACTTCCAATCGCAGGGACTGGTTTTGGAGATCAAGCCAGATAATAACTTCTTTAGTTCTTTTTATTTTTTTTACCCTTTTTTTGTTAGAGTAAATAATTAGTGCTAAACTTTAGAAAAGGATGCATGGATGCTGAGCTGAGAACCAACACGAGGACAAGGGCTCCAGCACGACCCTCTTCTCCAGGGAGTTAGAGACGAGGGAAGCCCGAGGACCAGCGCAGGGGCAGAGGGGCAAATTAAATCCTCTACAATTTTATTTCAAAAAACTAAATCTTCTGGGAAAACCAACAACTCCCTTGAATGATTCGGGGTCCTTGCTAGTAGCTTTATGCCTGAAAGATATCCGTGCTCCCTCTGCCAAGAGCATATTGTTTGGGTGAGATTTCCTCGCAGTGGTTTACCGTGGAAGGAATTTTGAGCGTGCATCAAAGGCTGTTGTTTGGCTTATGATGATGGAGCCTCACTCTGCTTTGATTTCACATGATTCCCACTTTCTGGCCTACACTCAGGGGTAATCATTTCTGGTGTGGATTTGGCCTGGGTCATTGATCTGGGAGAAAAACTGGAGTAGGGCGGGGACCTGCTAGGGTCATTCTGTGGCAAGAAGCACATCTTGCAACCATTCCTACTCAATTCAGAAACGGTGCTGTCACCTACTACCTGTGTCTTGGGATGTTACCCCCGAGTCTCCCTGTATTCTCTCTTATGACCCACAGGACTCACAGGCCTGTTGTGAGGCAACAGTGCCAGGCATGTGGTAAGAACTCAAACCATGTTAGTTTCCTTCCCTGCCATCCTCCACTTCCATCTCACAGCAACATAAACACACTCTGAAGAACTCCTATGTCACATCAATTCAACAAACATTTACAGAATAGTTTCGATTTATGAGGGAGGCTGGGACACCTGAGACCACTGCCTGTACCTACCGCCTATACCTAGTAAGCAGTCAATAGTTGTTGAATGAGTAAATCAACTAACTTCATACTTGGTATTTGATACTATGCTTTCAAAATTACCTCATTTTAATTCAAGCAACACCATGTCTATAAAATAGAGGCACATGTTGAGGGCAGAATGGGATCTGGATGTGAGTTGAGAGGTGGAAATCAGCATTGCCATCACTGGAGGATCTTCTGTGCCTTCTGTGCCACAGGCTTAGAGAAGGAAGAGCATGGCTCTGGGCACCCACGTCCCACTGGAAGGGTTCTGGGCACCCCTGTCCCACTGGAAGGGCTCTGGGCACCCACGTCCCACTAGAAGGGCTCTGGGCACCCCTGTCCCACTGGAAGGGCTCTGGGCACCCCTGTCCCACTAGAAGGGCTCTGGGCACCCCTGTCCCACTGGAAGGGCTCTGGGCACCCACATCCCACTGGAAGGGCTCTGGGCACCCACGTCCAACTAGAAGGGCTCTGGGCACCCACGTCCCACTGGAAGGGCTCTGGGCACCCACATCCCACTAGAAGGGCTCTGGGCACCCACGTCCCACTGGAAGGGCTCTGGGCACCCACGTCCCACTGGAAGGGCTCTGGGCACCCCTGTCCCACTGGAAGGGCTCTGGGCACCCCTGTCCCACTAGAAGGGCTCTGGGCACCCCTGTCCCACTAGAAGGGCTCTGGGCACCCACGTCCCACTAGAAGGGCTCTGGGGCACCCACGTTCTACTAGAAGAACCCTGCTGAGTGCTATTCCCAACCCCAAGTCTGCCCATAGCATCTGTAGCTAAAAGTGAGAAACATTATCATGAGCTTGGGGATTTCGAATAGTAAGTTTTTAAAATCGAACCCATTGCAAACTGGGAGATTTCTTTCCCTCAGGCCCTTGGTCCTCTGGTGCCATGCCGGCGCTCAGGGCTTCTCCCCAATGTGAACTCCACTGGCTCACACCAGCTCTCCCACAGGGCCCTGCTGCACCGACGCCCCCGCAGGCCCTTGAGGGCAGAGGGCTCTTGTCCACAGGACTCTGACAGTTCCCTAGCAGGATGCACTACACACTTCAGGGGCTCAAAACCATGACACCTTTCCTTTTGTTCCCAGACACCTTTCAGAACCAAGAAAGGGGACAGGAAGTAATGTTGAGTTCTCAGCTACCATGGGCTCCCAGTCTTCTTTCTTCCCAACCCTCTAGGCCTCTGAGCTGCTGGGAACCGCTGATAGAGGCAGAATGAAAAGGGGGGTTAGGAATCTTTCAAAATTTGCCCACATGGCTGGCCCAAACACAAGTTCCAATGTGAGTTGAGAGGTGGAAATCAGATCTGACCACAAAGCTGTCTCACCCACGGAGAGTTCATAACAGCCTCTCAAAACCGCTCTGACAACACTCCCTGCAGAGGAGGGTGTCCGGCAGAATGTCGTCACTGCACACACCAGGCAACATGTAGCCCAGTGCTTCGGGAGTGAGGTCAGTCCCACCAAGGCGAGCTTGTCTATTCTGGACCTCCTAAAACACATTTCTCTGTGCTGTTAGCATGTCGCCTTTGAGGTCGAGTTGTGTGGAAAATCACATGAATTCCTTCACTGAGCCAGTTGTAGGTCTGAAGTTGGTAGAGAAGCCGAGACCTAAACTAGACCAGGGCCTACGGTGCCTGCTGGGAGAGGACCAAGTCTTTGTGCTCCCAGCCACCGGCACCCAGCTTCCAGCCCTGAGACTCGGAGCCAACCACACACTGCAGCACTGCAGAGGGGGGCCAGCCCAGGCCACTGTGGCTCCCCAAATCAAGGCCAAGCAGAGGTAACAGGCTGTTGCCGGCAAGGGGTCTTGTGAGAGGACCCCACAGACTGCTAGGATCCCGGGTACCAGGAGTGGCTGCCACATCTGGGAGTGCAGTTTCTGCCCTGCACAGAGGTGTCTGGCCCAGGGAGCAAGGGGGCTGAAATGCAGCCCCGGTTCTACTCGCTCCGGGTACCAGGAGTGGCTGCCACATCTGGGAGTGCAGTTTCTGCCCTGCACAGAGCTGTCTGGCCCAGGGGGCAAGGGGGCTGAAATGCAGCCCTGGCTCTACTCACTAAGCTGTGTGCTCTAGACACCCAGGGAAAGGGACAGACTTTTTCTACCCGAACCTATTAGCTGAACTCTGCACCAACCCAAAGCCGGCTTTATCTAGTGTGCATGAAGTTCTTCATAGGTCAGAGGCCTTAGATGAGGACTGCTCAAGCCTGGGCTTCGGCTTCCCTGGAATGCATGCCACTGGGATGCAAATTTTATGAATTAGAAGATTAAAAAGATTTGTTCTTTCCTCGTCTTTGTATTTTTAAGTTATCTTCAGGACCCACTCTGGTTTTCATCACCACAGTCATCCACCTACCCTGCTGCTCTGAGCTATTCCTACCCTACCCCATTGCTCAGACTTGGAGACTAAGGCCAACACAGACAGGCGTGCAGTGGGTTTGGGCAGCCACACAGGTTCTCAGGCAGCATCTGGCTCCCTTTCCTGTCACGGTCATCAAGCAACCCGATCAGCGTTTGCTTCCATGTAGATACAAATGGGTGTCTCACCTTCACCGTGCCACTGAATGCAGTCAGACCTACACAGCTGTGGTGTTTTTTTAAGTGACAGACACCATGGATACAGAGCCATCAGCTCACTAAACAAACACCGACATGCAGCAAAATAAGCCCCTGCCCTTTATATATTTCAACAATCTCAAAGCATGCTGGGATTGTAGCAGCTACAAGGAAGAGAGAGGCCCCCTTCTGGTTAGCCCTTTATTCATTACTTCAGGAGCTCTGCTATGAAATTTGTCATAGAAACTTGGATTTGAGAACCCTAAAGACCCTGGCCGGGTAGGCTCAGTTGGTTAGAGCACTGTCCCAATACGCCAAGGTGTGGGTTCAATCCCTGGTCAGGGCACATACAAGAATCAACCAAGCATAAGTGGAACAACAAATCTATGTTTCTCTCTCACTTCCTTTCTCTCTAAAATCAATCAGTAAATAAAAATTAAAACAAAACCCCTGAATGCTCTAGTCCAGGGATCAGCAAGCTTTTTCTATAAAGGACCATAGGTATTTTCAGCTTAGCAGGCATATACTGTGTCTCTACAATTCTGCCCTTGTGGTGACAGCAATCATGCTCGATATATAAGCGAATGGGTGTGGCTGTGTTTCCAATAAAACTTTATTTATAAAAAACAGGCAGGTGGCTAAATGTACCCTTAGGCTGTTGTCTGCCAATTCTATCTAGTCCAACCCTCCATTTTCAGAGGAGGTTGGGAGTGATTCCTTCACAGTCTTAGACCCACCCAAGACCAAGAGCGGTGTGGCCTGGCAGGGGGAACAGAGATGGCTAGTTTGGCTACCCACTGGGCTAACTGCAAGTAGAGAACTGCAGGTTAAACCCAAAAGGATTGGAAAAGACACCCAGAGAGGTGTAACCATCGCTTATTTCCTCATAAGTAGATGTTGCTAACGTTCATTCATCAGTTAGACTCAGGCACAGTCTGAAAGTGTCCCTGGGGAAGGCTGGACAAAAGGGAAACAGGGACCAGGAAAGCCACTGGCACCTGCCTGTGAACAATATGAGAAGAAAACAGCAAATTCATTTTTTCCAGGCAGCAGCTAGTCAAACATCTAACAGTGCATAAATGGTCAGAGAGGACAAACGCTCTCATCCAGGGCTGAGAACAGGTTGTTTTGGCTGTCAAGCATTTTCAAAACAAGTTTTCTTGGTCTCATGACAGGCTGTGGCAAGAACAGGAAAATAAAGAGAGTGGAAGATCCCATGATCGCTGCTCCGGGCTTCCACGTGGGCTGGCCTGCCTGCACGGTCAGGCTTGCTTTCAGAGTGTGCAGATCAAGCTGGTCTTAGGGCTAATACCTCCTTGCCAGTGATACCATTAATAAAGTGATTCCCCTAAGAACTCTGGCAGCGGTTAATCATTCTAGTCTGGGACGAATAGGTCAAAGTCACTCTTAAGCCCAAGGGCGCTCTTCTGTTCAAACCTATGCCCTGCTTTGTTTTAATTTTCACCTCATGTTACGTGGGCCAATTATTTCTCTGGGACTGAGGGTAAAAGCCATCTGCCCTTAGGTGGATTTTTCCATCTCAACCGCAGAACACTTGGTCAGGGTGGGGCAGAGATTGATGGAGAGGGCTGAGATCAAGCTGGTCTTAGCGCCATGAGCTCCCCCAGCAGTGACCTCACTCTTGAGGGGGTTAACAGACTCCGCCCGGAGGAGCGGGTGAGTCAAGCACAAAGCCGCATGGAGCAGCGCTGAAGGACATGCAGGCAAGTAGAGATCTGGAGACCACTGTTGTCAAGTACCCAGAGAAAAGGTTCAGACAACAGCTGGACAAGGGTGCCGGGAAGTTTGAGATGCACTAAGTTATTATGGAAAAACCCAAAGGAGTAGATCCAGACTTCAGTTCAGACTCAAATTCTAAATAGCCGTGTGACCGTGGGCATCACACTTTCCTTCTTAGGGTCTTCTTTGTTTCACTTCCAAAGCGAGGTGGCTGGACTACCCTTCCGGCTCCGAGCCTGTGATCCTCAGACGCGCCAGAGCAGGGAGCCTCTGGTCAGTTACCACCATGCCTACTGCAGCCGTCGCAAGTCACTCACAAGGGACAGTTAGTTAGTTCCTGGACGAAACTCTGTGAAAGAGGGCTTGCTCTTTATTCCATGACACAAGTTATCAGACCACAAAGGCTTTCTCCATTCGGCCAACTGTCCGAATGTTCTGAAGAAAGCGGGCAAGGGCCGCATGAGGACTGGTATGAGACATCCTACTCCACTTCCTCCCGGCCCCCTGACACACACAGTGGGACCCATCAGTGTTCACTGCCTCTACCCAGGAGGTGAGCTGAAGACACTGCCACACTGCTGTGCTGGGACTTTGTTACCTCAGAGAGAAGACTAGAAATAAATGAGTCTCCCTTCCCCGAATAGACAGATTGTCCTCACTGATTCTTGAGCTGTCCCTCCGTACCAGATGCCCCCCTAAATTTAAACTTCAGATAAACAACAGAGAATGAGAATGTTTTAGTATAAGTATGTCCTAAACACTGCACGGGATATACTTATACTACATTATTTGTTGTTTACCTGAAAATCAAATATAACTGGGCATCTTTTATTTTCAATTGCTAAAAGTAGCCATTGCTAACTCTGGAGAACAAGAGTCCTCAAAGCCCTGGACACTGAGTTGGCAAATAGGGTTGAAAGGGCCCAAGACAGACTTTCCTTGACCGTGTTCCACAAGCGTGACCACAGAACTCAGTTTTTACTCCAAGACCAGAGTACCTATAACAATTCACATATCTCCACTGAGACAGAACGTTGTATCAATACATAATTTTTTTGATTTAAGAAAAACCTTATTGCCTACATAAAAAAGATCAAACATCAGTGTGGCAGTTAATAACAATAGTTCCCATTAACTGGGCACCAACATTGTGCCAGGCAATTTTGCCATCGTTTTCACATTTAACACAGTCCCCTGTGAGAGAGGACTGTTTACCCTCCTGTACAGATGAGAACACTGTCTACAGAGTTAACAAAATACTACTAGACAGTGGGAGGGCCAGGGTGTGAATTCTGGCTGGTTTGATTCCAGAGCCTGTTCCCGCTACTCTGCAGAAGGGCTCACCTGCCTCTTTGTTTTCTGTCTGCCTCGTCTATTCCTGCTCTCTTCAGTGCATCCTGGCCTGAGACCCCATGCTTCCTGGCCTCAGGACACTGTTCCCTCTGGCAGGGGTCTCCTCCCTGCATCTCTGCACATCATATCCTACCCATCCCCCAGTGTCAGCTTCCTTGACCTTGGGAAACAGACACTATCTCCTTTCCGCAGGACTCCTACTGTGTTTCACCTGCAGTTTGCACATATTGCTGCCTTAATAAAGAAAGTTATTTATACAGAATTTTCATCCGACCACTAGTTCTGTGAAAGCAGGGACTATGTCTGAGACATCACTTAACATAATGCCTCAAAGCCATTTTAAATTCAATAAACATGTGCTTAATGAAAGAATGAATGAATGGAAAAAATGCTGGTGATCTGGGCAGAATCTAATCAAAATGTCTGTTACTCCACATCCACACTGGGTTCGCCAAACCTGAGCGTCAACCAAAGCAGAAAGCCTCGAACTCCAGCTACAAAGAGCTAAACTCAGTTGTCTGGCGAATTTGGGCTAATTCAGGCCATTAATCTGAGGAAGGGAGCAGAATATCAGTCTAAAAATTAGGAAACCCAATGTATATCCTCAGTTCCTGAGCTAAGTTACTCTGTGACCTGGATAAGTCACTTCCCTGGGGAAGGGCTGGGGGAAGGCTCAGCGTCACAGTATAAAAGAGGTGTAGTGTAGAACCTATTCATAGGGATGCTATGAGAATTACAGGAGGTAAAGTGTGTAAAGCCTTTCTGGTTGTGCTGGTGTGCTGTAAGTACTCAACTCATGTTTATTATTATTACCATCCTGAAGATGATCAGGAGGGACAGGATGATCCATTATCATTAATTTTGAGAAAAACCACCTAATCTGGCCTTTACACATAAGTTCCCATATATTTCATTATTCTAGACAACTGGAAAAATGAGTTTAAGGATTATCCGATCCCTAAACAATCAATAATGGCAAATTTGGTTTTCTAAATTTTTATTTCAATTTTTAGAAGAGCTATAGAGCTTCCTGCTTTGCAATTCTGACTTATACTGAGTGGGCTGAGTAGTTAATGCCACAGACGGCCCCAATGTCAGAATGGACTCTCAAGCACTGATGGACCATTCCAAACATCAACCAACAGGCTGTGTAGTTAGGGCTCTTCAAAATGGGCAGATGAGTTTTAACACATGGAAGGCAGCAACCTTGTGTGTGTGTGTTTGTGTGTGTACTGTGGTCCCTAGTGCTTTGCACATACTCTGTATATAGGGTCTATCACTCTACAACGCTTCCAGGATGAGTTACTAGCAATAACACAACTGCGAAACCACTGTTACACTTGATTCTCATCATTTCAGCTGCTCTAAAGCCTGTTCTCCCTACGGCCATGGCATCTCCACCTGGCAACTCGGCCCTGACCATCCAGGGCACACAAGGGGGCAAATCACTTCTCTCCTCAGAAGTGACTTTGGATTGATGACTACCCGAGCTCACTGTGGCCTCACTTCTGCTTTTTTGGCTTCCATTTTCCATGAGGCATGACTAAGCGCCAGAGGTCCTGCCTGTCTGGGAAGACAGCAGTCACTGGAATTTTCGTCCCTTCTCAGTGTGCAGCCTGGGAAGCAGTGTCCTTCTTTCGGCCCGTTCCAGTACAATGCTCCTTTTCTTCTTTTGAACCGATTCTAGTAATAAGTTCGGCCACGACATGTTTACCTTCCCTTATAGGTACTCAGTGCCAGGTCTTCATGCTCTCAGGAGGGCTCTTCTGTTCAGGAAGACTCTGTGCTTTCCCCATGGCCACAGCAGCCTCCTGCTGAGCCGCTAGGAAGAGGCCCCAGGCCAGGCCACAGCAGCCTCCTGCTGAGCCGCTAGGAAGAGGTCCCAGGCCAGGCCACTCCCTGGGGAGGGGGATGGGTACATGCATGCAGAAATGCTGACCCCAGCCCTTGGCTTCACTGCGCTGTGCCTGTGAGCAACAGAGTAGGATACAGGCTTAGTTAATAAAGGTGGGACGTCGGAGGCAGCCTAAGCTGGGCCCTGGACAGTGAGCAGGGCACAGGCTTCTAATTTTGGTACTGGCTGTATGGCCTTGGACACGTTCTTCCAGGAAATGAGAACGATGAACTGAGTGTCAAGTCTATGCCAATCACTGCATTAAGGGTTTTATACTAATTATTTCATTTAATTGGCACCGCAGTGGTTAATGCTTACCATACTCAAGCCTGGCTGTCCTAGATGATCTATGCAGCCTTCAAGTTCCGTGTCCTGAGACTGGCCCCCCAAGGTCACACTTACCTTCCTAGCTGCATGCCTGCTGATTTTGCAGGTCACTGGAGTAGTGGTTAACTACTCCAAAATCTGCTCCTGCTTTTGCTCACCTCTATAAAGCTTCTATTTTAAAAAGTCATGACTTTAGTTCATTTTCACAGGTGGTCTGAGTTAAATGATCTGACAACAGATGAGACAGAATCTCATTTCTGCAGAAGCAAGACCTCTGCCTGTCATTAATGCTGTGTACAGAATGGATGGTCCCGATCATTCTTTGATGCTTCCTTTTCTTCCCCCCTCTAGAATTCATGCCTTAATGAGAAGTGATAGAAATAAACACTTGGCCCTCCTGCCTTGGCTGGACTCCACATCACACAGGACAGCCCTGAGCAGCCCTGGCAGCACCTGTCAGAACCCAACACGCACATCTGAACAGTCAAGCCTAATTCCCAAGAAGCTGTTTTAACTTGACATCTGAAAACATATTACATCTAGAATTATTTCACTGGGTGTGTGTTTAGGGCATATGTGTGCACGTTCCGCGACTGAAGTGTTCTATAAATACCAGATACGGGCTGTACAAAAAAGCATCACGTACAGAGTGTACTTAATTCCATTTAGCAATGTTTTCAATTTGCGCCTGACCTCTGGCAATGGAGATGGAATTTTCTCAACATGAATAAAAAAGTATGCTAAGCTACCTTGAACACAATTTTCCTTTAAAATGCCCAAAATAAATTAGAATTTAGTGATCATCTGCTTTTACATGAGGGTACTGAGTCCTAGGAAGGCCAACTATCTTTCCCAAGATCACACAGGAAATTGATAATGGTGCCCAGATGAGACCCAGGGCTCCCAACTTAGCATTTTATTTACTATATATTTCTTCTGCCAACGGTTCAAAGGCAACTCTGATTCCATTAATAAGTACATGTTTCTACTTTGGTAAACTATAAAAACCCCAAATCAACCCTCTACCCTTTCCTTTCTGACTCTCTAAGACATCTATTTTTCCAAGAAAGAAAATATATGACCATAACTCACAACCAAGGAAGTAGCTGTACTTGGTTATCACGAACATTTTCCAATGACTGAGGGAAAACTAGACCCCAAGCCTGAGCACTCAGTAGCTCTCACAGTGGCACAAGTGACTCCATTTCCCTGGCAAAGATGTGTTGCCCTTCCCGATGTTCTTCCCACGTGCAGCTTCGGGCTTCCGTGGCTGTGACCAGATGGAAACCCTAGCCCTGCTTTTCACTGAGAAAGCAGGATGGACAGTGGATGGGTGAGGTTCAGTCCTTGAAAGAGCCCTCAGAGGGGCCAAAGGGTGCCAGGAGCACAGACGGAGGCCGGGAAAGGTCCGAGGATCCCGCCGAGGGGAGTGCTGCGTGGGGCTGTGACACCCTGTGCCTGGTACTGCCTGAGAGCACTGAGCCCAGCCAGGGATGAGGGCTGCATTAGTGATAATTGATGGCCATGCTTTTTAATGGAGCTTATCATTTCACAGCAGCAGATGTCAAGATCTAATAAATAACACGTTCTCTCTGACCTACGCAGTTTGGAGCGGATGCTTAGATGTCAGGCAGATCTGGGTGCCTCACCACTGCTCCCTTCTGAAAGCAAAAACAAACCAAATCCCTTGAAGAGACTTTTCAAAATGACTCTCTTTGTGAGTTCAAGGATCCCCAAATGCCACGATATTAATTTGCTTTATTTTTCTCTTCACTGCATCTGTACTTCTCAATGCTGGGAGAGAAGGGGAGCTTGCCCTCGCAGGAGCCCAGGGCATGCAGGAGAGGGGAAGGCTTCGGCGACCTTGACCTTCCTCAGACTGGGTGGGCTCACCCCACTGGCTCCTCTCCTGTCCTCTCAGGGTACTCCCAGGCACCCGGAAAGTTCCCTCTTCTCTCCAGAGGGGAGTTCAGCAAAGATGAAGTTGGGATTTTTTTATAAAGGGAAATTCAAGGCAAAACAAAATAAAAAAGAAACCCCGTGAATCATAGCAGCAGCTGCGCTTGGAGCTTCTGTCTCTAAGGTCTGACCCCGATGGCCCTCGTGGCAGAGCTTCCTGGGAGCCCAGCCAGGTTGCTCTGGGTCGCTCAGCGCGGTCCCTGCTGCCGGCTCCCCCTCCTGCCCACAGGGGCTCAGATCTGCAGCTGCCCCCACCCCGCAGAGGGGTCAGAGCAGGCAGCACTGGCCACAGTTCTTATCTCCCTGGTCATTCCCCTACCTTTAGTGCCTGAAATCCAGATATAAAGGGAGAGATGGGGGGCAGGGAGGCAGCAGTCCAGGAGAGGGGGGGGGGTGTCGCAGAGTCCCCCACCAGGGTGTTCTCTAGTGCCGAGTGGAGTCTGGATGCCAGGTTCCACAGCTGGTTCACTGGGCTCCCTCTGGCCAGCTTACCAAGCACAGGGACCGCCTGACTTGGCGACTAAATCTCAGCAGAAACAAAGCGTAATTTGAGCTGCCTTAAGGAGCTACGATGAAGGATCCATTTCTAGAGAAACAAACACATACCTAGGCTCACATTATAACCACTTACACTTCACCAACACCTCTCCCCAGACCAAACCTCCTCCCCAGAGAATCCGCAGGCCTCAGGGCTCGTGTGACCCCACTGTGACGCACCCTCCTAGAACTGAGATTCCCACACTGTGCTCCCTGGCACCCTAGGGGTCCAGAGGGGCCTCGGAGGCCACACACAGTAAGGGGTGCGGACGGGTTGCAAACCGAGTGCGGAGATCTACCCCATTTTCCTGAGTCAAGGAGAGGTCAATTTTTATCTGCTTTATTCAGAGGACTGGATTGAAGCATTTGGGAGTTAATGAGAAGTCTGAAAAAAATAGTACCTTTGAGAATGCTAAGGTATCAACAATGAAAAATAACTGAAATATTCCAGAATGTACTATTTTAAAAAATTATTGAAAGAGAGTTATTCTGCAAAGAGAACTGGATGACAACGAATGGGAGCACTGATGGTGAAGAGCAGCCCCCGGGACACGTGGGCGTTTCTCAACAGGAGAGCATCTTTCTGACCGTGGGCAAGGAGGGAGACCACACAGGACTTCAGGAGGTTCGTGGTGAATGACTCTCAGGTGTTGACGGAGAACATTTTTTTTTCCAAATATTCTTCAGTCATTCCGTTTAGATCATGAATTTAATGTGACAAGCCACTGCAATAGGTGGTTTCCCCAAATGAAGTTAAGTTCTATTCTATGAACCTACTTAGGTCTTTAGGATCAACCTGCACTTAGTACAATAAAATTCATGGAAAAGTCACTTCATGTATTCATAGATTTATCAGACTAGAAAGAATCACATAAAAATCACTTGATTCATTCTTCTAGACATATCTAAGTTAGCAAGTAGGTAATTGGTGGGTTCAGGTTTCTTTTATTTGTTTTTTGATAGTTGGGTTTATGTGGATCAAATAACTGAAGAATAGACCCCCCCCCCCCACTTTCCAAACTGGTTGTGCTGGCACCAGGTAGACACTACCACAGGGGACAGCAGCCATGGATGAAGCAGCTGCAGCTGAAGAACTGTGCACCTGAAGCTTGTATAATTTTATTAATGTTACCCCAATACATTCAATTAAAAAAGAATCGCTGGCCAAATCACTGATGTTGGGGGAATGTTAATGTGGTGCATGTGAAGAAAGCAATGTTCACTCTATCTTTAAAAAAATCTCTTTTCTTCCTCCAGGGATGATGGTGCTGAGAGCTAACATTTACAGAATGCTCACTACATGCCAGACCCTACGCTGGACGATTCACCCACCCATTACCACGTGGCAGGCAGACTTCTAAGACAGCCTCCAAGATTCTGCACCTTGGCTTATACTCCCTGTATGATCCCCAGGACTGTGAAAATGATGGATTTCATTCCTGTTATTGGGGTATGTTACCTGGAACAGCTGTCTTTAAGAAAGGTAGATTAACTGGTAGGCTTGACCTTATCAAATGAATCCCTTAAATCTGGGACTGGAGGTCTGCAACAGGGAAGTCAGAGATGAGAAACAGGAGAGAGATCTGATGTACCGCTGCTGCTCTGACAATGGAGGGGTCACGTGGCAGGCAACAGCCTCCCACTGACAGCCAGCAAGAAAACAGGGACTGCAGTCCTATAATCACAAGCAATGGAACTGTGCCAACAACCTGAATGAGCTGGGAAGAAGCCCTCAGCCGCAGTGAGACAGCAGCCCTACTTAACACCTTGATTTTAGTCATCTGGGACCCTGGACAAGGAACCCAGGCACACAGTCCTGGGCTTCTGATCCACAGAAAGTGTGAGATAATAACTTGTGCTGTATTAAGCTGTCACATTTGTGGCAATTTATTAACCAACAATAGAAATTACCCCATTTGATTCTCATAATAACCCTCTAAACTAGCTTCACTGTTTTATAGATAAGCAGATAGTCTCAAGGAAATTATGAATTTGTCCCAAGTCTTATTTGCTGGGTAGTGAGGGGCAGAGACAGGTTTAAACCTGGTTCTGTCTTGACCAGGGCCAGTGCTCTTAATTGGCACACAAATTACCTACCCATATTTATGTTACTCGAGTGCCAGGACTTGGAGGAGGGAGGCTTGGACACGTGGCAAAAAGAATGGGGAACTCCATCTGTCTGCCTGGGTGTGGATATGCAGTAAGGTCAGAGGCCCTGTGTTGAGCCAACTCCACTAGAAGTTAGCTGTGTGCCCTTAGGTAAATCATTTAATCATTCTGAATGTCAGTATGTTTATCTGCAGGAAGGGCAGTGAGAAATTCTGCACTGTACCCCTCACAGCGCTTCAGTGATAACCCCGTGAAAGTGTGTTAGGGTGCACTGTAATGGATGAAGTCCGCAAGGAAGACAGAGGTGCCTGGATGTCGTGTAGGTAGTGTGCTTTTCTGATGGTGGTGAGTCTCAGTGTCCTCTTGTATGTAGATTAGATTTAGTCTCTTTGATGGCTTGCTTCAAGGAAGGCATTTAAAAATTAGTGGGGTTTTTGTTTGTTTGTTTTTGCAGGGGAGAGGGAACAGGGATGATTCTCCATTATCTTTACTTAGAAATTACAAAATAAGACAGGATGTAATTTTTCTCTCTTTTCTTAAATTCTTTATAATTTAACCAAATATTGAAAGCCAAAGTAATAACAATTTATTGTGGGATTCATAAAATGTGTGGCAGTGAAACATAAAAGAGCACAGAGGACAGGTATAGCAAGTACAGAGAGGATTACACTATTTTAGGTTTTTACATGATACTTAAAGTGTTATATTAATTTATGCTATACTATATGTTAAGGAAGCATTGTAGTATATTAATAACTAAAATATGATGCAAAGTTATAGCTGAGAAGCTAATAGAAGAGTGAACAGTATATTAAAAAGTATTCAAATAAAAGGAAGATTTTGAAGGGAAGAATAAAGAAATAAATAATAAACAAAAAATGGAATTAAACAATAAATAGTAAGATGTAAGACTGAAACTCAATCAGCTCATTAATTATATGAAATGTAAATAAACCAAATACTTGAATTAAAAGGCAAATATTAGACTAGATTTAAAAACAATATACAAAAGGTTTCTTTGAAATATAAAGATATACATAGGATGAAAGAAAAAAAATAAGAAAGGATATAAGAAGCTAACTTCTTATGCAAAAAAATAAATATAAGAAAGTAAAGGCATCTATATTAATATCAGACAAAAATTTCAGGTCAAGAAGTATTACCAGAAATAGAATAATTTCATAATGATGGAAAGAACAATTGCCAAGAAGATATAACAATTCTAAACATGTATGTACCTAAATAGATGTAATAATAAATACAAAGAAAACAACAGTAATGATATAGATGATTTCAATAACACTAACAATTTGGCTAAATATGTATACATAATACTATGCCTCAAAACTGCAGGACACACAATTCTTTTCAATTTCACAGGGACTAATTACCAAGACAGACCATATGTTGAGCCATAAAACATATCTCAACAGATTTCAAAGGATTAAAATCTTATAGATTATGATCTCTGGCCAAAACAGAATTCAATCAAAAATCAATACGACATCTAGAACAATCCTCAAACACTTGAAATTCAAGCAGCACAATTATAAATAATCCATAAATCAAAAAAGAAATCATAAAAGAAATTAGAAAATATTTCTAACATAATGATAACGAAAAATAACATATCAAAATTTGTGGATGCAGCCTGACCAGGCAGTGGCGCAGTGGATAGAGCATCGGACTGGGATGCGAAAAGACCCAGGTTCGAGACCCTGAGGTCGCCAGTTTGAGCGCGGGCTCATCTGGTTCGAGCAAAAGCTCACCAGCATGGACCCAAGGTCGCTAGCTCAAGCAAGGGGTCACTTGGTCTGCTGAAGGCCCACGGTCGAGGCACATATGAGAAAGCAATCAATGAACAACTAAAGTGTCGCAATGAAAAACTGATGATTGATGCTTCTCATCTCTCTCTGTTCCTGTCTGTCTGTCCCTATCTATGCCTCTCTCTGACTCTCTCTGTCTCTGTAAAAAAAAAAAAAAAAAATTTGTGGATGCAGCTAAAGCAAACCTTAGACAGCTTTAAATCTTAAAGGCTTATATTAAAAAAGAAGAACAGATTAAAATCAATGAGCTAAGTTTCCATTCTAAGAAGCTTGGAAAACATCAAATTAAACTGAAAATAAAGAAAAAGAAAGGGGAATAAACCCCACAAAACCCAAACATATAAATAATCTGAAAATAAGTAGAAGAAAATAATAAAGATAAAAGCATAAACTAATAAAATAGATAATATCAGCAATGTCAATTTCTTTGAAAAATAAACCCCTACCCAGACTGTTTTTTTTTTAAAAAGAGAGAAAAAATTACAAATTTTCACTGTAAAGAACAACAGAGGTTATATCACTGTAGCTCTTATAGATAGTAAAAGAAAAATGAGGAGCTATTATAAACAATTATGGAAAAACTTAAGACATGATGGTTAAATTCCCTAAACAATGCTCACAAAACTTGCTAAAATTAACACAAGAAATGAAAAAACTGAATATCTCTGTATTTAATAAAGACATTACATTTTTTCCCACAAATAAAACTCAAACACTTAGAAAAAAATAGCACCAAACCCACACAAACTGTTTCTGAGAACAGAGGAGGAAGAAAAACTTGCCAATTCATTTTCTGAAACCAGCTTGTGCTGTTATCAATATCTGACAAGGACAACAGAAAAAAAATTTCAGATCATTAATGAACATAGACATAAAAATCTTAACACAATTTTATCAAGTTCAAATCTAGTAATATAGAAAAGGATATAATATCATGACTGAGAAATGTTTGTTTATTCTTGGAATGCAAGGTTGGTCTAACATTCAAAAATTAATTAATGCAGTTCATCACTTTAATAGCATAAAGAAAAACCATGATCATGTCAAAAGAAGTAGGAAAAGCATTCTACAGAATTCAACACCCATTCATGATAAATACTTAGCCAAGTAGGAATATAAGGAAATTTCTTCAATGCGATAGACATCTATGTAAAATCTATTGCTAACATCAACCTTAATGTGTAAATATAAGGTCAAATGTTTGCTCTCACCATTTGTGTACAACATCGCATTGGAGGTCCCAGTTGGTACACATAAGAAAAATAAATTTAAAAAACATAAAGAGCATAAAGATTGGAAAGAAAGAAGTAAAGCTCTTAGATGATAGGACTGCCTATGTAAAAGAAAAAGTGCTAAGAAGGGGGCAATAGCTAACTCCACGTTAGCATGGATGGGGAAACCGTAAGGAAGAAGGTTGAATGAGTAGATTTGAAGGGGCAGAAAGAGGGTGGGAGGAAAGGAGTGAACAAAGGCAATGTGGGACCGAGCAGAAGCTAAACCCAAGGGTCCTTCATAGGTCCACTCACTGACTGACCCTTCTATCAAGCCCATCCAATAGGGAGGAGTACAGACTTGTTTTCCAGGATGAAGTTCAACAGGTTAACAGCCCTGCCTACAGCCACAGAGCATACAGGATTAGACCTTATGGTAGAAACTGGGGCATGTGGGGCATGCATGACCCCAAAGCCTCTGCTCACTCAGGAAAGAGTATTTCATATGTGAGGACAGAATTTGCTGGGCCACCACGAGCAAGAAGCATATGTCACAGGAAAAGTGCTTGTCAGTGCCAGCAAGTATCCTTTCTGAGTTCACGTGTTTAGGACTTTGCTCTACAGGAGGGAATAAACAGCTGACTCCACTCACAGGGGCTCTACTGCTGTTTATAAACCATGAGAGTATTTATGTCACGGGCAGAGCTCTTGAAAATTATAGCCTTTTACGCACTGTGTGCATACAATATTTTCACGGGACAAAGGAACAGGGTGTGTAAGGTGTGCTGCAGTTGACCTTTATTTTGTCTTTTCCCTCCAACCTTCTCCATCAACCTCAGGTCTGTACTGCAAGACAGATGCCTGGCTGTGTTTATCCCTTACCTAGCCTTCTGACAGGGCCCAGAAAAGTCACTTATTCCCTTTAAGAAGGCAGCTTTTAAATTATTTCTTCTTCCCAGCATGAGCTGCTGGCATTTTCTTTTATTACATCTAAAATGGATCCTCTTACTACAGCAGAAAGCTGAATTTTTTTCAATGTTGCTTCAGATGTTTTCTTTAGACTGGTGTTAACATAGAGCAAAATGTCTCTTGCAACTCTGAACCAATCTGTTAAGATAAACAAGCTTCATTTACAATATTCCCATACTGAAATCAGAGGCTTGTGGTCTACAACTCCTTAAAGATTCAATTCATACATGCTACAATGTCTACTTCACACACACACACACACACACACACACACACACACACACACCAAGATATCTTTGCCATGGAAACCACAAAGACACATCTGGCTCAGACTCCATAGCACACAACACAAATAACAATCCATCTTCTGGGGCAGATCCTATGTATACCCAGGGAAAGGCCGGAGAATTAAATAATGGCAATACCTCAAACATAAAACTTACTTATCCCTTTTTTCAAGACCATTTCAAGGCATACAAGTCTTAATCATTGTTATTAGTTACATTTGCATATGCTTGTTCTTATTCCTTAAATAGATTTTCAGACGTGAGTATCACGGCTAAAAAGAGCAAACACAAGGAGAAAGGGCATACTGAAGTTTCAGATAACAGCATTCCACAGATAAATCTGGGGAGGCCCGCATTTCTAGAGGAAGCCACTCTGTCATTATTTAATAAGAGTCCCGATCCTGCTATAAGCAAAGGTTTTGTGCTGCAGAAGGTATAGGTGGTGCTAACAGGTATGCTGGGAGGGAGAGAGGTCTCAGGGAAGAGAGGCAAGAGCAAGACGTCCTGCTAATCAACAGCATTTCAGGTCTGGGAGGCCAGGTTTCACTAGTAGGTACTTTTCAAACTGTTGGAAGTTTGATATGATGAAGGCTTGGTATCTCCTGCCAGGCTACAGATTTCATGAACACATGGACAATTTCTAATTTGCTTATCATTGTAACCCCAGCATATAGCACACAGCCTGGAACATGGTAGATGCTCAATAAATACTGGATGAGCAAATAAAGAGGATGCTTAACAGATAAGTCTTCATTTGTGTGACTCTTTGGATCTGATCATCCTTCAGTTGGGATCATAGGTGTGAGCATATGGCTGTTCAGAGTGATAAAGTAATAACCACCTGCTACTGTAACTATGATTTATATTTAGAAACTATGATTTTGATCCACTGTTGCTTCTATCTAGGAGGCCACCATTCACGAAGACTGGTGTTCCACATACTAAAGTCTTACACATAAAAAATACTTAGCATGTTTCTACATTTACCTATTCCTTCAGACCGGTGAAAGCTCTCCACAGAGGTTTGTGTGCAATAGCTGTAACTCTAATCTCCAAACTCTAGCTGACTTCATCTTCTATCAAATTCCCAAGCTACTTCCATAGGGATTTTAATAGTTGCAAGCTCTTTGTGCAGCCACTTAATCAAGGAAAACACAGGCCCTACTGTAGGCAATGGCTGCAGAGATGCAATGAGGTATGTAATTCACTGTTTCTCCAAAGACGTTATAGTTTCATATGAAAAACAGGTATTGGATTCACGTATTCACTACTAAGCAAAAAACTCAATTTGTTTACCTTCTGCTGAAATGTTCTATTTAAAAAACAACAACATGAAAGCAGCTGCCAACATTTCCATCATCGACACCATTTATCACAACTCTAATTCTCATTCAGTGCTTAAAGCATAAAAGAGGCTCAGGGTTCTGAATACTTCGTGTGAAATAAAAGGATTCTGTATATAATATCTCTACAGATCATTAATAAGAAAATCAAGTATGTCAATTTTTATATATTTTACAGTGATAATATTTTTGTTATTCTAAGTTAAAACATATTAAAATTAATTTCACCTCTTAAAAAAATAATTTCCACTTAGTACATCTCTAGAGAGGTGGATCTCTGATAAATCCTGTCACCTATTAACAACAGCACAGTCTACCTGATGAGGCTAGATAAGGGGTTGGCAAGCTTTTTCTGTAAAGGACCAAACAGCAAATATTTTTGGCTTTGCAGGCCATATGCTCTCTGCTGTAATGACACACTCTGCCACGGTAGCAAGAAACTAGCCACGGAAATAAGACATGGGCGTGGCTGTTTCAATAAATATTTATTTACCAAAAACAGGCACAGGCCTGTGGGTGATAGCTTGCCAACCCCTGAACTAGATAAAATGGTCCTACCTGTAGGAAATAACAAAGGAGTCACTTACTTTGCTCTTTTGGCCATTTCATTTCCATCCCATCTGGGGCTGTAGGGGTAATTTTTTTGGGCTTGGGAATAAAGCTGTCCGCTATTGGTAAAGTGATAGATGGACTGAAATGTGAGAGTCGGCTGGTCTCGAGGGAAAAACAGGGGCAGGTCAACTGCAAACACAGAAGAAAAGGAAGAGAAAGTTAGGGTTTAAGAGCATCTTAATATAATTCTTTGGCTAAATCTGAATGTTGGGTACAAGACTCTCTTTAAACCACGAATACCAGTTGGGGCTTAGGTACAGGTGTGGAGAGAGTTCACAATCTAGATAGAGAGGTAAATCACACACAGTGCGCATTTAACCGATCTGAGGCATGATGTGTAGGGGCGGCGGGAATGCCATCTGCACTTCTATGGCTCTTCCCTTGCCCAGTGTTCTGCAGTGGAGGTAGCTGTCTACCTGGTTTCCATCTCTATTATCCCACGAACTCCTCAAAGACTGGCCAGTGTCTTCCTCACCCATCACCTGATGGCAGAAGTGGGATGGAGGCTGTCCTTCAACAGTGAATTCAGAATGGGGATCATTAAGAGGGCAGTGGGTAATCTTTCTATTTTATAGGACATGGCAACTGGACCCCCAGAAAAAATAAAGTTATCACTTCCAATCAAGCAGTGAATTTTGATACTCAGCAGTTTCAAGGTTTTCCACATGTTCTATCTCCTAGCCTGGGGGAGCACTTAATGGACTGCAACGGGAACAGGTCTGAGCTACACGTGTCTCCTGTTACAGTACGGAATGATGCTAATCTCCACTGTTAGCAACTATCATGTGTTTCTGCTGTTCAGCTGGGGTTCTTTAACTCTGTTTTAAAAAAGAAAATGACACTCTTTTTAGTTGAGGCAAAACACCATTAAAAACACAGGTTGTTTCCATATGCACATTCCTCATAATGTATTTTTGTGTGAATGTTATCCACTTCTAGGACAAAGAACAGGCACATTAATTTATCAAATATAATAACAAGAAAAATGTGTACATAGTTTTCTAGCTTTACAGAGTAGTTCTACATACTTCATCTAATTTAATAGTTATAGCTCTGTGAAGCAGACGCTATTTTTACCATCTGCATTCAACAGATGATCAAACTTGAGATTCCTAGAGGTTTATTAACTTGCTCATGACACAGCCAGGTAGGGACAGGACTCAAATCTAGACTCCTGACTTGGATCCTAAGCTCCTTCTATGGGGCCGTGTTGCCTTCGCTCTTACAGATACTGGTAAAACCTGCTCACCACACACTCTGTCATAATTACAATTCAGTAAGTTCAAGTGTTTACTGTGAAGGAGGTACAAGGTTCATTTTTTTGATGACATGAGACCAATATATGAAAAAAGAAACCCCACAACTAGATCGTTATGCCAGGTTAGGGTCACGTTTGACTTGGACTAGGTCCCTTGGGCACCCTATGATTCCTTGAAGAAAAAGTTAGGTTTGTAGCAAACTGAAAGCAAGCAAGCAAGCAAACAAACAAACCAAGAAATAAAAAGTTGTCCAGTCAGTAGGGCCTCTTAGACCTCTGAGTGTATCTGGCTCTGACTCAGTGCTGCTGGGGGTTTCTGCATATGAATCACACCACAACCAAAGAACAGTAGCCGGAGTGTGAATGTCCACTCTTTGGTCATTTTCTGCCCCAATGCAGTCTCCATGTCTATTTGTGCCAAAGCAGAGATTCAGTAATATGTAAGAACAATACAAAATATGAAAAGCAGACTAATTCAAATTATAAATAATTCAATTCAGAAAACCCTTTTGAGTCCCTGATAGTACAAAGCATCGTTTGTAGCATCTTTAGTCATTTTGAATAAATACTGCTTTCTAAAGTTTATATCTTTCCTGATTACTCATTTTATTTTTCTAATTAATTTTAGGGGAAAATATGCGTATTCACGTGTACTATTATGTAAACATTATTAAATTATATTTACATTCTGTTTAAGTTTCCAAACATAAAATAAGATTCAGATTAACCCTGAAAACAATCACCAATAGCATAGGTGAAAAGTATGTAACATGTAAAGCTTCCATTCAAAAACGCATCCATTAAAAAATGTTTCTTCCATTGATTTGAGAGAGAGAGAGAAAGAGAGAGAAAAGCATCAACTTGTTTCACCAAGTTGTTGTTCCATTTAGATGTGTACTCATTGAGTGCTTCTTGTACATGCCCTGACCGGGGTCAAACCCATGACCTCTAGCACGCCAGGTTGACGCTCTATCCACTGACACACCCAGCCAGGGCCACAACCATTTTAAACAATAAAACTCAATGGCAATAACTGACTAAGTTAAAGCAAGCATAGTCACCATTCAGTATCAAAGAAATACAGATAATACCACAGGCTTCACGATTCTTTGGAAAGTAGCCTATTTTTTGTCCCTATTGTTTTGTTTTTTTGAAAAGGAGTTGCTGCCTGACCAGGCGGTGGTGCAGTGGATAGAGTGTCGGACTAGGATGCAGAGGATCCAGGTTCGAGGCTCCGAGGTCACCAGCTTGAGCACCAGCTCATCTGGTTTGAGCAAAAGCTCAGCAGCTTGGACCCAAGGTCGCTGGCTTGAGCAAGGGGTTACTCGGTCTACTGAAGGCCCACGGTCAAGGCACATATGAGAAAGCAATCAATGAACTAAGGTGTCTCAACAAAAAACTAATGATTGATGCTTCTCATCTCACTCCGTTCCTGTCTGTCCCTATCTATCCCTCTCTCTATGTTAAAAAAAAAAAAAGAAAGAAAGAAAGAAAATGAGTTCCTGGTATTTTGATATGCTGAAAAATGATTTTCCCAACTAGTTCTGAAGCATCCACTCTGTTCTCCTAAATGCCCAATAAGCATCAGGAATAATTCAAGATGTGAATTCAAATTTATTTACCTAGGCAAGTGAGTTGTTCTGATTAAAAAAAGAATTCTGCCAGCCAGCTATATGCTGATAGGTACCATGATACCACAAAAGGATTGATTACATGGTTATTTCTCCACAGTGATTTTTTCTGAGAAAGTATGGTTGAAGCCAGTATTAAAATCTGAACACAATGGCTGGATTATAAGGGGAGCAGGAATGGTCGAGTATTTCAGAGATATAATCAGTAATCCACATACTAATTCACATATGAGAACAGTAGAAAAGTATCTGGCTCAACTTAACTCAGTTGCATCTTGTCTAAGTCAGCAGTCAATAAATGAATGGCTTCTTTTAAAATGTTCTAGGCATAAGAAGTTAATGAAAATATTTAAGAGAAATACTTTTCATTTTTCTTGTAGGAATGATTTGAATGGTACAAATTAGTCAAAACTGAAGAAAAACAAACCCCGTTTTCCTTATCCCCAATGTTTCTGTCACTTAACATTTACCTATAAGCGAACTCATGATTTTCTGACGCACAGTAAATAATGACTTAAGGCAGTCAAGCAGCTGACTTGCTCTGAAGGAATCCCAGGTTCTAAGCAGCTTGGGCTCATAGTTGCAGCTACATTGAAATTAAACCTTTTAACCATTTGCTTCCTGAGAGAACCCAACCCACTCACTGGCTCATGTTTGATTCCCAGAGCAGAATCATTCCATGTGGGTCAGTTGCTTACTGTCAGTATTATTTTGACAACTGCTTTCTATTTCCTTCTTCCTGTATACAGAGACTGAGTTTGGGTCAGCTCTCTATCCACAGAAGGGATGGTCCTCACTTGTCCAGTATAATCTCAACAGCCATTTTCAAAGTGTTACTTTCTTCAAGAACTTGTCAAAACAAGTCACACCCAAACACTTCGAATTCTGCACAGCCTGGGCGTGCACAGGACACCTGCACAGGACTCTGATGCCCTGGCAGAAGGCAGGAATAGTTCAGTCCTCCACGACTTTGCCTCATGCTGGACCATCGCAACAGTGACAGTCCCACTACTCACAGTCCCAGAGCTGGTGGCGCTCGTCTGGCAACCAGCCATGCGGCCTTGAGAAGGAGCCAACGGCTGCCTATCCCTACCACGCTGGGGCTCAGGGGACAGATGCAGCTTCACCTTCTCCAGTAAACAAGTTTAACTGCCCCCAAATGCTCCTCCTCTCACCGTGGGAAGACTTCACTACAGCCGTATCGGCGTTCACAAGGCTCTGTAGAAACCTCACTTCTCTAAAACCTTGACAATGGAGAAATGACCCTGAACGGCCAGAAGATAGGCATCACTACGTATCTGATCCACAGGACAGCTGTCAGACACTCAGAACATTTCCGACACAGTTCTCACAAGTCTGATGATATGATTTTCCAGAAAATAACCTAATTATGGCAAGATGAGGGCAAGGCTCACTAATAGCACGTAGTGATAACTAGCAGTCTGACGCAAAGGAAGGAGAGAGAATAATGAATAAAAGCAGGCTTAGAAAATCAGAAAGAACTCTAGTCTGGGACCATTTAGTGTAGAAACAAAAAGCTATCATCCACCAGGTTATGGCCACACAGTAAGTGATATTCACCCCCAGTCCTGGAAGCCACGGCGGACACACTCCTGGTTGCCCACCCCAAAGCCATTCTCCACCTTTCCTTTTATGGGCAGAGCCCCCTCCCACTCCAGAGTCCGAGAGTGCCGGGTACCCACTCACTCAGCCGTCGGAAGAACCAAGACATGGAAATGTGATTCAGTCCTACCAATGGGGCGTGAGGGGAAGTCGGCTGGGGTCTTCTGAGAAATATTTTCCTCTCTGATTAAAAATACGTGTGAGAAGAAGCCCCATTCCATTCTTGCCTTAGATCTGATCATGTGAGATCTCGAGGCCAGGAGCTGAGCACCGGCCCTGTGACCACAAGGGCCAAGTCAGCCTGATATCACCAAGATGCCGGACTCGTCACCCCGGAACAGCCCAGCTCTGGGTTCCTTCTTATGTGCGGCAATTGTGAGTCCTAACCATTTAAACTTCTTTTAATCAGGTCTCCTCAGACTTGCAATCAAAGGCATCAGAGGAAATGTTATTTCTTGCAGCTTCTGTTCAAGAAGACAGGATAATTGTATAATCTATTTCAGAACTATTTCCACCAAGCACAGTTAAAAAAACATTCAAGGCACATAAATAGGAAAGTTTTAGCTGTCTGGAAAATTCAGTTATGTGGGGCTGTTCAATCCTTGAAAATACCAAACAAATGAGGGGTTAACCATAATTGCTTCCCTGGGAGTCACATCATCAAATACTTTCATCATTATTCACAAGTCAGCTATTATTTCATTTCTCCAATCCTTCCAAATTATATATCCCGTGCTTTCTCCCCTGCGCTCCTGGTTAGTAGTGGAGATACAGATTCGCTTTGTGGTGGCGATGGTTACATTCCCCTTTCCAGGTCTCTGCAGAGGCTCCTTAGGAGATCGTTTTAACCCCACATGGACTTGCTGTAAAGCCCCGCCCCCAACAACGATTCCATTTGAGTCTTCCGAAGAGCGGTGTGTGCAATGCTCACTCCCAGGCCACCCACATGGGCACACAACCTATTAGGGAAGTTGGCCATCTATGTACTAACCACCCTAGTCTCTCTAACTGCACACTAAACCTTCGAGACACATGGGTTCTAATCGCTAGAAAGTTAATCACCACGTATCCTACAAGAAATATAAAATACTTGCCTACAAGAAATATAAAAATTTTCCAGTTCAGAAATATCCCTAATCAAGGCACCAAAAATTTCCTTTTATTAACATCATTGCCTTTCATTTCAGTGACAGGGAGACTAAACATTAACCAGATTTTGTTAAAACTGGTTTCAAATTTTCACTATTTTTTTGTGTGATTTGATCATGTAAAAAGGTTACCTTTGGGGTTTTAATATTACCAAACTAAAGCTTGAACTCGCGCCCCACTGTCTATTAATGGTGAGACCATAGGCAGCATACTTCATCTCTTTGAATTCTGATTTTTCTCACTTTCAAAATGAAGGTAAGAACCCTTATCTCATTGTGCTGCTGAAAGGACTGAACAAAACCTGAGCAGGTACAAATAAATACGCTCTCCCTTTCTCTACTCTCCCTTTTCCTTATTTCTTTCTTAATTGGCTTTATAATCTGTTTCATATATGTGAAACTTATGAAAACGAGTGCACACGCCTTCATGGGGCTTAAATTATAGCTATTGATATTTTGATGGAAATCTTTCTAAACTTTGTACATACCTGCACAGCTCAGTAAATATTCTGAAAATAATTGAGCCTTTTCTTGATAATAGAGAACAATGAAAAACTCATGATGAGTGACAGCCTTGAGTGCCAAGGAAGCCTTAGCTTGCTCTCTCTTAAATGTCTACTTAGGAGCCACAGTCCCAGACTGTCCGCTGTTAAGAGCTGATGCACCTTGAGTGTGGTACAGAGGTCCCCAGGGCTATTGGGGTGTGACACGCTGTTTTCCCCTGACTAAAAACTTCCTCTACTTGATTTCTGTTTCTTTCTCTACCCAGCTTCTTTTTCCTTTGCCACTTCTCATCAAAGCCAGCTGTCTCAGTATTGTCTCTCTTTCTTGCCTCTTCTCTTCTCTTTTGTCTACATCATCCCATGTATGTCTTAGCTTCTGAAGCCAGGCAGAGTGCTGGCTGTCCATCCCTAGACCAGAGTCTGGCACGGAGCCGGGGCTGCACTGATGTGAAGTGAGGCAGCGTGGGCTCTGGGCTGCTGTCCTCAGTCCAGTGACTATCTTCTCCTTCTCCTCCTCCTCCTCCTCCCCCTCTCCCTCCTCCCCCTCCCCCTCTCCCTCCTCCTTCTCCTCTTCCTCCTCCTCCTCCTCCTCCTCCTCCTCCTCCTCCTCCTCCTCCTCCTCCTCCCTCTACCCCTCCTCCTCCTCTTGCCATCTGTTGTTTCTGTCCAGGTTTATGGCTGTCCCAGAGAGTTGAGATTATGGGAAACCTGGCTGGCCTCTGTTTATATTACATTTAGCAGTTGCTTTGCAGGTACTTTATAGATACAAATCAATCATTCCAACACTCAATGAGCCATTCACATAAAATGCAAGACCCTCAAGATGAAAGGGATGCCATCGAGTTGGGCAGGGAAGAACCCCAGTCTCTCATCCTGCCCCATAAACAAACCCAACCTGAATCAGCTGGGCTCGTTCACGAGATCAAGGTTCTCAACTGGAAGTGAGTATCAGCATCACCATGGAATTAACAGTGCAGATGCTGGGGCCCCACCTCAGACCTCTGGCTTCTGGAAAAGCACCTCCAGTGGTTCTGACATGCCTCTCCAGGCAGGAATCGCTGCCAAGACCATGAGCTCCGAAGGGCAGGGACCACACATCAGCTGTGTCAGCATGTCTAGTACTTATAGAACAGCACATAACACAGGACACAAGGGAAATACTCAGTAAATACTTGTTGCACTAAATAAAGGAGAATTTAAGGGAAATGCAAATTAAAACCTCAATGAGATTCCATTTCATAACCATTAGATTGAAAAACACTTTAAACCCTGTAATACTCGTACTGTCAAGGCTGTGGGACACGGGATTCTCATTCACTGGTGACAATATAATTCCTATAACCTCTTGTACACTAAGAATGAAGATGTACATACATCATATGTAACTCAGAAATTTCTTTTTTTTTTTTTTTTTTTTTTTTAGCGACAGAGACAGAGAGACAGACAGAGACAGACAGGCAGGAAGGGAGAGAGATGAGACACATCAATTCTTTGTTGTGGCACCTTCACTGTTCATTGATTGCTTTTCCCTATGTGCCTTGACCAGGGGGCTGCAGCTGAGCCAGTGACCCCTTGCTCAAGCCAGTGACCTTGGGCTCAAGCCAGTGACTTCGGGGTTTTGAACCTGGATCTTCTGTGTCCCAGGCCAAGGCTCTATCCACTGCGCCACTGCCTGGTCAGGCTCAGTTATTTTATTCTTAAAATATTGTTACATTTTGATGCAGAAGATAGGTAGGATAAAATTTGCTAGAAGCATTGTTGTGATAACAAAAATAGGAAACGTCTTAGATATCTATCAATAGCAGACTGGATAAAAGCATAGTGTTCAGTGAAAAAGGCAAGTTACAGATGAAGACTATTCAATACATACTCACAAACTACAAAAACATGCATACATTATCACACACTGTTTATAAGTGTCTGTGTAGTAAAAGTATACTTAGGAATGATAACACCAAGTTAAGGATAGCAGTTAGGGAAGGAGAGAGGGACAGGAATGCGTCAGGGAGGGGCAGTCATAGGCTTTCAACCAAACTGATAATGTGCTGTTTAAAAAAAACCCCAAAGCCCCAAAAGCAAAAGTATTAAGATTTGAGTAAGTTGGATACATGGGTATTTGCTTTTGGACTCTATAGATTTGTGTAAGCTTTAAATAGTTATTATTTATTTGTTTTGTAAAAAAAAAGAGAGAGAGAGAGAAAGTAGGGGAGATACAGAGACAGACTCCTGCACGTGCCCCAATCGGGACCCACTCAGTAACCCTGCATGGGACTGATGCTCTGCCCATCTGGGGCCGCTCACAACCATGCTCTTTTTAGTGCCTGAGGTGCAGGCTGGACGGAGTCATCCTCAGCACCCGGGGGCTGATGTTCTCAAATCAATCGATTCATGGCTGCGGGAGAGGAAGAGAGAGAGAGAAAGAGAGAGAGAGAGAAAGGGGAAGGAAAGGGGTGGAGAAGCAGATGGTTGCTTCTCCTGTGTGCCCTGACTGGGAATGAAACCCAGGACTTCCACACACCAGGCTGATGCTCTACCACTGAGCCAACAGGCCAGGGCTTAAATATTTTTCATTTAACAAAAAGAGGATATTGATATGGCAACATAACACAATTTATATGATTCCATTTATATTGATATAAAGTTAAAAATCAGAAAAAATTAATGATATATTGTTAATGCATCTATATAGTAAGTATAAAGCTATTAAGAAAATCAAAGGTACAACTAACAAAGTTTAGGATACTGGTTACTTCTGGAAGGGACATGCATGGTGCTTCTAAGATCCTGGCACTATGTCTAATTTCTGAAATCAGGTGGTGTTTTATCAGTGTTTAGGATCCACAGATATGTTTTATATGATCTTTGTGTGTATACATATAGATATAGATATGGAGATGTATGTGTGTGTGTATTTTTTCAAATAAATATTACTTGAAAAAAAAAAGAGCATTTATAAAACTAAGAGGGTCAGGAAAGCTGAATGGTCTTCACGGAAAATAAAATACCAAAGTTGTGATGAAAAATGAAAACCACAGAATAAAAAGGTACATAAAAACTGGAATGCAGCTTACAGATGTAACCAAGAAGAGGTTCATTCTCTCATGGGAATATTCAGTTTGGCTGTCAGCTGGTCAGATGGGCCCCTGTCTGTCCCTTCTTTTCCTCCGAGGCTTACTAACTGGGAGAGACTGCTGAGAATGAAGGTGTCCATGTCCTCAGGCTCTGGGGCTGGCAAAGGACCCCAGGAAAGGTACATGAGCTCACAGCTCAGCACCTCCCTGTGAGGGAGGAACCTTGGACACGGTGACATGGTGTCACACAGGGGAAGGGGGAACCCTGCCTGAAGCGAAAGCTCTGTGGAGTGAACTTTGAGATGGTTCTAGAAGGTTAAAAGTGGAATCAGAATTGAAGTCTAGGGAGTATTCCATAGAGAGGGAAGAAGTCAATAACGCTTCATACTGTGTGGACATAAAAATCTTCTATTGATACTTTCTTGGTTTTCTTGGTATCATACATATTGTACTCAGAAAAGCCACAGCCTGCCCTATTTCACCAATCTCCCCTTTTTCCCCTTCTCCCCTCTCCTTTGCAATGGGGGACGCAGAGAAGGACGGTGATGCTGGCCCTGGGAAGCTCATGGCCAAGCGGCTCTCCCCACCCGGAGGGCCTTCCTTCCTTCTCTGGGTCTCGCTCATCAAGACTCAGTTCATAGGGAATGCCTCCTTCCCAGAACTCTGCTTGCCTCCAACCTGTACTCCTGAACAAGGCCCCCAGGGCTGGTCCTCCCCAGGACCAAAGCAGAATACTAGTGGCTGAGGCTGGACTGTAGGGAACCATTCCTCGCCTCAGTGCTTCTGTCTGCTCCCGTGGTTCCTCCTTCCCTCATCCACATTCAAGGAGCGCATGCCACGCTGCAGGTGCCCGCTGGAACCGAGGGCCCACATTTCCTGGAAGCAGATGGTGTGTGGCCACCTGCACTTCCTGCCACGCAACGGTTTGTGCCTTCCTGGTGTTCTTCCCATTTGGGTCCTGGTGCTTCCTCAGGCCTGGCTCTGTGTTCAGACCCTTCAACCTGCTCTGGTTTCTGTGACACAGTCCAAGTCCCCCCTTCTACCAGGAAGCCTCTCTGGCCTGCTCTGCCACTCAGTGGCTTCCCCACCCTCCAGGTCCACATAAGCCAGTCTTGGCTGGATAGCTAACAAGTATTCTTGTTATTTTATATCCTCCACCTGGGTAACAATGGACCAGACATACAGTAGGTGGTTGACACACATCTAGTGACTGACTGGCATAGATCACAAAAGTGAGGAAATGCTGACTGCAATAGACATGTTAAAAAGAAAGTATGTTTTTATGAGGTGCGGACAGAAATGTAGCAGGAGAAAATACCACAAATAGCATTTAAGTGTTTCAACTTCAATCTTTAAAAGAATTTAGTCACAATAAATAAACTCCTGGCTTGGGGGAATAAAAAAGAAATCTGGCTAAATTAGGGAAGAATTCGATTAAAAGAAGCCTTAAATAAACTAAAGTATAGTCAAATGCAAAAATTTTGGCACATAAAGACTGGGCAAAGTCTTTAGAGAGTCATAAGCTTTTAATTAAACAAATACACAGACAATGTACCAAATGCAGATGATTAGAAGGGCGAGTTTAAAATCACTGAAGTAGGGGGGCTGACACTGGTCAGTTTAAGCTTCAGTCTTGAGAGATTAGAACATCTTGCCAGGTATAAATCTGCAAATATTCTGACTCCTTCAAAGTAAAGGCTGACTAATGTGGTTGTATGAAGAAAAGAAATTCTGTAACTAATCTAGTTTTTGTCATTGCTGTGTTAAAGGATCTATTGATGAGGTTCAGAGTGTAAGAAATCAGCACCAGTCTGACCTGTGGTGGCGCAGTGGATAAAGCGTCGACCTGGAAATGCTGAGGTCACCGGTTCAAAACCCTGGGCTTGCCTGGTTAAGGCACATATGGGAGTTGATGCTTCCAGCTCCTCCCCCCTTCTCTCTTTCTGTCTCTCTCTCCTCTCTCTCCCTCTCTGTCTCTCTCTCCTCTCTAAAAATGAATAAAATAAAAAAATAATAATATGAAGAAATCAGCACCAAATACCCAATCCGACAAGCCTTCGAGGAGCCTGCTACGAGCCGAGCCGGCTGACCAAAGCCTGGCCCTCCTCCTGACCTTGCCAGCACGTGCTTGGCCATCACTGCTCTCAGGAAGGAAGATGATGGTGAAGGTTATAACAGAGGTAGTAACCACTGGGGTATGGAGTGGAAAAGTAAGCTGCTATAAGGGCTTTTAAAAGGCTTATTAGCAGGTTCTTGAAATACACAAGGATTTTGACAGGCAGTTACAAGCGGAGGATTACGGCTGGGAAGAGAGGGTAGTGGTGAGGGAATTCAGACAGAGGGAACAGTACTGAGTAGCCACATCAGAGAGAGTGGGGACGATAGAGCGGTCAGGGTGAAGGGAACACAGGCCACGAGAACAGGGCGCCGGTGCAGAGGTGCTCTGGATAAAGATGTCGAACTGTGGAGAGTTGTGAACACAAAGCAAAGGAGTGGGCACATTCTTCTATAAGCAGTGTGACCTTTGGACATTTCTGGGGGAAATATCCCTTTCCACACACCCCAGTGGGACAGACATTTTCCCCACAATTTAAAAATCCTCAGCATAGTATAAATTCTCCAGAACGGAGAATTTTTAGAAAGTACGATGCACTCTCTGTGTTTAGAAATAATGATCAACGATAAGTTATATATTATTAAAGGAGGGCAGTCATTCACTTCTCGGTATGGAAACTGATTCTTCTTTACAAAGCATCTCAATACTTACTTGTGCATTCCGCATAGTCAAGACAGGCTCTGAGTGGAAAGCCTTACAATGGGCTGTTAGCAGTGTACAGGTGTCCTCCATTTTCTCTCAAAACGCTCTAACTTCCTGTGTGGAAGCCACAAAGCAAGGTCTGAGATTTGGGTCTGGCCGTGAGATTGGGGTAGGACACAGTTTAAGTCTAATACCTGGCGGTGTTTGGAACCCATACCCCTCCAAAGGCAAAAGACAGGGTCGGAAGCCCTAGTCACCATGTCATTCCCAATGCAGAAATCTTTATTTTGTATTTCTGTATTATACTTTCCAAGCATTCTCTATTTCAGATTCGTACTGTTCTTGGGTGTTAAAATTATAGGAGTCTCTGACTCACTAGATTAAGTGGTGTGGGATAGTTTTCTTAGAGATGTTAAAAAAAAATAAGCTACTCCATTCTTTGGTTGCTTTGGGTTAAGTCCCATCACGCGAGATGGGCAGGGACTAGCTGATCTTGGTGATGCTGAATGCTTAAGTGGACAAGGTGTGTGATCGGGAGATGGCAACCTAGGATCCACTTAGTAGTTGCATAACTGTGCTGGATTAATTGACCTCTCTGAGCCTCTTTTCTTATCCATAAAGTGGAAAGACTCTAACCTCTAGGCTGAAAATAATGCATAGGGTACAGTGTCTGGCACATTGAAAGTGCTTGATAAATACAGGCAAAAGCCTGCAGAAATTAAGAACAGGATGGCATGTGGAAGGAATATGATCCTTGGAATTTGACAGATCTGGGCATGATTCCTACTCTGCCAGTTACTACCTGAGTGACCTCAGGCAATTTACTAAACCCTCTGAGTCCAAATTTTCTCATCTTTAAAATGGGATAATACCTACCTTGCAAGGCTGTTGAGAGGCTTACTTGCTATAATGAATATATGTAACTATTTGGCACATAACAGATATCCATAAGGATACCTATTATTACTTGCTTTTCTCTTAGAAGCAATTAAACAAATAAGCCAGAGGCTATATTGCTTCTTTTTCCAATCTGACTTCCAGCTCAGAAAATACAGCCCACAGGTTAAAAGCAGCCATGTTCTTTTTTTTAAGCTTCCAACTTAGCTTTGCCCACTTTTCACTTTTAATTCTACAATCTTCTTCCTTAAAAAAAACAACATAGGTCTGGAGAATTCAAGGTCAAATGAGGTTTTGTGGCAAAAGTTGACCACAGACCAGAAAACATTTGAACAAAGAAAACTGATGAAAACTCAGACAATTTTCTTTTGTGCTTGGGTAACACAAGTCTCCCCGCGCTCACAGGATTTTCCTTTAAGGCAAAGGCTTTTACTTTTTTTTTTTTTTTGCTAAACTGTTTACTTATGAGTGATTTTGTTCTTCAAAAAGAGAAGACCAGAACTGTAATCGATCTTCATATATTTAAGGATCACCTATTTGGTCTGTGAGCTCCCCATGTTTTTGTTCAGTTGTTCTTGTTTTCTTTGGCCAGCGCCTTGGGAATTTCTTCTATGGGAATTGGTGGGAGATATAGTTGGGAAATGGACATGAATTCACGTTCTTCTTTGATAGCAATTCCAATTAGAAATTTCATTTGACATGAAGGTAGGCTTGCTCTCTGAAATTATGTTTTTAAACTGTCATATTCTCACATCTAGCTCGAAGTAAAGAGAATAAACTGTGTAAACATAGGTGATCATGTTGAGGCAAACCCTTGACTTAAATGAGCTGCTTGATTTATTTGTACATCCAAATTCAAAGCCGTAAGATCATTACCAAGCAAAGGTATTAGATCCGTGTTACTAAGAAAGCATATTCTCTCATAATAACTGAGAATTTATTCTGGGAAGCTCCAAAACTTTTTTTTATTGTTTTGATATAAATCTTTCTAAATTGGACTTCATATTTACTTCTAAATGACTCAAAGTCAAAATTATGAACATTAATTCTTATTAGAGTGGGTCATAGGGTCATGACATCAGCGAGGCGCAGCAGTCTCTAACTGTCTAGCACCCACGGTCTGTCGTTTCTTGCTTCCCTTGACCCCTAACCCCCAGCCCAGGCTCTCCGGTTAGTACACCTCTATACCTCAGACCTTCACTGGGCAGTCGAGCTGCTCAGGACTTGGGAGCCAGTGCACCAAGCTATTAGAAGGTGTCCGAGTCAGGTCAGACTCTGTGACCCCTCTTTAATCAACCCCCTTCCGTTTGGCTGCGTTCTGACAGGTATGCTTAGAGGGCTGGGCTGAACCGCAGATATGTGAAATATTTTCTTAAAAATCACGTCTTGTCACAACAGAGGACACATTCCTAAACCACAGTTCGGAAAGGGGCCTTGGAAACCATCTATCCACTTGGTGACTGCGGAGCCGGAGGCACACAGTGGAACTGCTTGGGCAGTCTCACAGAGCGCCCAGGGTGTTGACCCCACAGCCAGTGAGCCACTGTACCATGACACTGGGACCCGGTGAGTCTCCTTACAGAAGCAGTCACTGTGGCTACCACAGCCACTTGTATAGTATGACTTCGGGTTCTTAACTAACCCATCTCTGAAAAACCTTACTACAGGTAACAAAGAGGCCTGTTTGTTTTGTATTTCATTCTAAAAATTGTTTTTAAATGCTACGAAAAAGGAAAGAAATCCACATTTACTCAATACCTACAACATGCTGGCTGCTTTCTTTCTTACCCCTTTTTATTAGGGAACAAGCCTTCCCCAGGGCAAGCCTGAGAACTTGCTTGCAGCCTCGAAGAGGTTAATCCTGGCCCATTAGGGTCCGGAGCCCATGTTGTTGGTTTTTCCCCACAAGTGCTACAAATTAGATTTATTATTTGTTTCTGACATTCTGGAAGGAGTCCTTTCTCAGGGGCATTTTGGCTTGTCTACCATCTCAGCCCCGGGTTGCTACCAGCAAGCAAGTTGTCTGGCCATTGATCAGGAAGTACAGAAAAGTCTGACACTGACAAGTACAATCATAACAGACCGGGAAGAGGAATACAATGTGTTTGTCTTTCAGACCTTGTAAGTTACACTCAAGGGTACAATGATCCCAGACTTTTAAGAATTTTTATTTCTGATGTTTCAATTTCCTTGTTTTCTTTCTTTTGATTTAGAAAGTATTTTATGGTCATAGCTATGGGGTTTTAATGGCACTTGACACTTTTGCTCACTTCTGTTCTTCTCCCTTAGTTTCTATAACACTATCGATCTACTACTTCCTTTTCCTTTAAAATGTTTACTGTCTTCTTTCCTCTACCTGCTTAAAAGCCCCTCTCTCAACGCTCAGCTGAGGGACTTATTAACCCTGAGGCTTGGCACTCAGCTTTCCTCCTTTAGAAAGTGCCATCTATTAATACCCTCTGATGACTTCAAAGTCTCCACAGTCCTCCCTGACTACTTACCTGGCTTCAGTCTGATAATTCCAGAGCCCGGTGAATGTCATTAACGTAAGTTTTATGGCTAAAATATGTTTTCAAATACATTGTTTCCTCTGTAATTTTTAAGGCGGGTATATTACCCCATTTATAGGTAAGAACAATGAAACTCTAGAACAGAAAGTAGCTATTTAGATTTACAGTTATATGACAGAGCTGGACCTTGAATTCAGGTCTTCAAGTTTGAACCAAGTTGTTTGATACACTAGGATGTTCTGCTATTGTCTGGGAACGAATTATACCACATGACTGAAATAAAAGCCGGTCTGCTCCCCATTCACCCACAAACAGATTGGGGCTACTACTCTGTCAGGCTGAAAGCCTGTGAGTCGGCCCTGACTCTTCATTCTGCTGTCTCCATCTCTGGAAAGGCTCGCTGTTGACAGCACCTCCCGGAGAGGACGGTCTGTAGGCACTGTCCTATAGGAGGGTACTGCTGGGGCTGGGGGCTGCATTTACTTCTGCTGCAGATAAACGCAAGTGGGAATTTACATATTTAAAAATAACAACCCACTTTACACAGCTGAATATACTTCTGTTTATAAGAACTGCACCAGGCTTCCCATGCCCACCATTTCGGGTCACCTCTACATGCTCATCAATTTACACCTGAAGTAATTCCATAAGCTTTCTCTGCCTCCAGGAACTGCTTTTCTCTCTGTCCTACACACTGATGCCAGCTTAATTACCTTAATTCTGTCCCTTGTTCTAGCTCATAGGAACTAACTAAGGTCTCCTGGGTAAAAAACATAATTCTCAAATGCTGGTGGGGACAGCTCAGAGAAGGCCTATCCAGCTTTTCCTTCTAAAGAAGGTGTGGAAGTGCCGTCAGTCTCCAGTTAAAAGATTTGAATACCGAAGTCCAAGTTGGTATGCAAACAATCAGATTAGGAATAAGAAAGAGAAGAAAGTTCCAAAGGGCTTTAAAATAAAGCACCTTCAACCTGGTCACACCTCAGCAGAGTTTGATGTGGGCTCAACACTTAACCCCTTCTCAGTCAGCCCGCATGCTGCCCTTCCAATAAGACAGCTGTTCTCGCTGCTCCGCCTTCTTCATCAACTGCCAGGACTCTGTGATTGATGAAAACGTCTTTGTTTCTATAAGCTAGATAGCTCACTATAGGTGTATTATTAACTGGTTCCATGGAAAAACAGGTTTGATTCTTTCAACGTTCAACTTGCTAAGTCATCATTCAACCCTGGCTCATGGAAAAATAAAACTGAAATCTGTAAAGGAGTGTGTGTGCAGGCACCCATATGGGTCCAAAGGAGAGGTGTGAACTCCAGGTCTAGAGAAATGTTTTATCAAGAGGTGCCATATTTTATATGCACACACATTCCTCTGTCTAAATATACATATCCTATATGTGTATGCATTTGGTTTAAGGAACAAGAAAGTTTAAGACCTGTACAAAAAGAGAAGAGAGAACTACCTGTCTGAAACTCAAAGAAGGGACCATGAGCGTACCCAACCACGGGACTCTTGGCCAGTGGTGGTTAAGGCATCTTTGAGCATAGCATAGAATGGCCATGGGTTCTGCCTATTTATGGGAAGAAATTTTTATTTTTTTGTATTTTTCTGAACTGAGAAGTGGGGAGGCAGAGAGACAGACTCCCGCATGCTCCCGATCCGGATCCACCCGACATGCCCACCAGGGGGTGATGTTCGGTCCCTCTGGGGCATTACTCCGCTATAATTGGAGCCATTCTAGCTCTTGAGGTGGAGGCCATGGAGCCATCCTTAGCGCCCGGGCCAACTTTGCTCCAGTGGAGCCTCGGCTGCAAGAGGGGAAGAGAGAGATACAGAGAGAAAGGAGAGGGGGAAGGGTGGAGAAGCAGATGAGTGCTTCTGTGTGTCCTGAGCGGGAATCGAACCCAAGACTTCCACACGCCAGGCCAACACTCTGCTGCTGAGCAAACTGGCCAGGGCTGGGTTTTGCCTATTTAAAGTTGGTTACAATTTGCTCTGAGAGTAGGGTCAAATGCATTATATAAGTCAAATGAAAAAAAGAATATATATATGAGTTTGTACATCATCTTCTGAGTTGTCCATGTGCACTAACCCCATGCTAAGGGCAGGGGATTTTGAGATGAAGCAAAAATGAACTCTGCTCTAAAGGGCTCATCATTGGGGAAGGTCAATGAACAAAATAATCACAATACAGTGTGAGAAGTCCTGAAGTAGCAGGATGCATTACTCGGACTGGATTCAGAGGCAGAGAGCCTGGCTAATTACCATGCAGGCTCGGTTTTCTTTTTCTTTGTTTCATGATGTGCTATTTTTCTTTAGTAGATAATAAAAAGCAGATAGTAAGCTCAATGACCTTGCTTTGCTGCTCTACTGTCCCGAGATGTCTGGCTGACTAAGCCTTGGGTTCAGGACAACTTCACTCTGCCACACAAGCTGCCTGTCCGCCTGGTGGTGGCACGCACAGTGCACACGCCACAGGGGCCCCGAGGGGCCGCTTGGGGCAGGCCAGTCAGGAACACTAGCTGAGAGTTTCACTCTCTTCGGCGTTTTTCTCATGAGGGGCTGAACTCTATGGCCAAGAAATACTGGGCTGGATAGGCTGTGACAGTCGCAGGGGCCTCAGGACCAGAGCAGGTGACAGGCCGCTGGGCCTGCATGAGCAGTAGGTGTTTCTACGACAAGGGCTCAGGTGGAAGTGGAAATGCAGCAGGGTGCAGGCTGTGGGTGAAGGGCCAGTTCTGTTTTGTGTTATGTCCAACCTGCGCAGCCTTATACAATAAAGCTAAATGACCAAACCCCCACTTATGTGCTTAGATGTCACAGCAATGTCAACCTGCTATGACAATTTCCACATGTTTACTCTCACTTTCTGTATGTGTCTCCTCGCCGTCAGGTAGCGAGCGGCAGTGTGCAGCCCGCAGCCTGGGGAGCCCCGAGGGCAGGACCCGATCCGGGCTCCGTGAGTCGTGCCTGTTGCGCTCTGGGCGGGGCCGTGCAGGCGTCCAGGCCACTAGAGCTGGGACCATCCGGGACTCTGGAGCTGGGATCGTCGGGGTCCCCTGGAGCTGGGGCTGTCCAGGCTTCCGGAGTGGCTCTCCCAGAACATGTGTGCTGCACAGGTGCCTAATGGGCAACCTGGCCACCGGGCTAATTGGCTTTCTGAGAGTCTGGAGAGTTCCGGACACTGGCAAGTTTTCCACCACGACACTGTGCTGCCAGGGCTGCCTTCTGCCCCAGAGCCCCTGTGCAGACCTTCAGTACCGCCTCTCTCACCCGCCTCCTCCCTCGTCAGTCTCTCCGGGTCAGTGACGTTCACCTTCCATCTCTATATAAATCTGGACTCCACCTGCTGTCCTCTGTCACTCGGGATCCTCAGGACAGACACCCGGTACCACATTGTGGTCACCTTTCCTTCCACTCCAGGAGTCACTTTCTCCCGTCCTTCTTAGACTGTTCCTCCTTGTCTCAGGGGAAACATGGCCACCCCATGAGTAGAAACCCCTTACTTTCCCAGAGCTGCCTATACCCTCGGACATACCCCTGCAAAGTAGCATCCCTTCTGAAACTCATACCATTTGGCCAGGTCACCTCTGTTGGTCCTCTTTGCTGTCACCAGCTCAGTCTGCTAGTTACACACTAACGTTCCTGAGAATATCTACACCTGCTTCAAGTCTTCCCCTCCATTCTAACTCCTGTAATTATCTGATGTAACTTTGCATTTCTGGTGTAACTTTGCGGCCACATCATCTATTCATGCTCTGGCTGGAAAATACTAGCTTCTAAAACCCTATTCTCTGACCATAATTTAGAAATCCACTGCTTCAGAGACATTTCTGAGTGCTGACTACACTCCAGGCACTGTTAGGTGCTGGTAACACAGAGATAAATTAACTCCTATTTTGTTGTGCTGGCTCTAAAGACTATTCCAAAACTTCCCATCTCTTTAAAAATCCTAATCCCATCCCTGACACCTTCACTCCTGCTTCTAACTTCCTAAAGAATACGGGCAGTCAGTGCAAATATCTGCGTTTCTTGGCCCACCCTCCCCACACCGCTTACATGTCAGTATCTGTCTAAATCCTCTCTGTTTCTGAGGAGAGAGTTCCTTCTAGTCCAAAGCCTCTTCCTTGACCTGCATCCCAGGTTCCACCCTCTTGAGCCACCTCTAGGATTTGCTCTCTATTCTCTCTTTTCCCTCTAAATTTCATCCCTAACCGGTTCCTTCTCATCATGCCGAAGGACCTCTTATCCCTCAAAATACCCCTCCTGACCACCACCTCTACTAGCTACTGTTCATTCACTCTTCCTTTAACCCCCCAAACTCTTGAAAGAGGATTTTCTCCTCCTCTGTCAATTCACGCTGTAACCATGAACACCTGGCTTCCACCTACCCGAACACATGGATGTTTCTTTTATGAATCCAACGCTGTGCAGTGGCCGTTAACTACCAACACAAATGCTTTCCATTTCCACCTCACTTGCCACCTCGCCTTCCTTCCAGTGCTCCTCTCTCTGGTTCTCATCTTACCTCTGTTGCTGATCAGACTCCAGCCAGGACTCCGGGTGCCTCCGGGACTTGTTTTCCGGGCTCTCGTGTTACAGGTAAGCCTGTGTTATTCCATCCATCCTGTGCTATGTGCTGTGTGGACCACAAATCTGTACCCATCAGAATGGTCGTTCTAGACCTCAGTCTCACAGCTCTGGCTACTTATTGAATACCTCCACTGGCTTATCACACACACTCCTCATACTCAAAATAGTCAGACTCATTGTCTTACTCCCCCACCAATTTCAGTCTGCTTCTTAAATTTCCACTCTACTCAGATATCTCAATAATCTGCAGTTCCCTCTCCAGTGTTCACTACGGCCTGCTGATTCTACCTGCAGGACTTCTGGACTCTGTCTTTTCCCTCCATTCCTCCTCTCACTGTTTTAACACTGTAATGCCAGTGGTCAAGGCAGGTTGGCATCAGAGCTGGGCAGACAGTAGAGGAACTGTGGAGCCGGAAAGTGGTGGGCCAGTCCTGTTTAGTGGATTCTGGTAACAGCGGATGACCAAACAGGTTGGGAAAACCTCTTTTCGCAGTGGCAGGAGAGCAAACAGGAAAACTGCCCCTCACAGTGGCGGACAAACAATCCGTACCTAGGGAAAGTACCCATAGCCTTCTATAGGCTACACACACACACTAATTACGCACAAGCAAGCAAGCCTAACACAGCTGTTTGCCCTACTATCAGCACCTTATATTATTTTGCCTGGATCAGTTACCCCAAATGGTTTTCCTACCCCTGACTTCTTCCCTCTCGAATTCATCCTCCACTCTGCCATCAGACATATAACATAACTGAGATAATGTCACATCCCTGTTTAAAACCTTTCCAAGGCTTTCCATCAGTAATAAGGACATACTTTATTCTTTTTTTTTTTTTGTATTTTTCTGAAGTTGGAAATGGGGAGACAGACAGACTCCCGCATACGCCCGACCGGGATCCACCCGGCATGCCCACCAGGGGGGCGATGCTCTGCCCATCCGGGGCGTCGCTCTGTCGTGACCAGAGCCACTCTAGCACCTGGGGCAGAGGCCAAGGAGCCATCCCCAGTGCCCGGGCCATCTTTGCTCCAATGGAGCCTTGGCTGCGGGAGGGGAAGAGAGAGACAGAGAGGAAGGAGAGGGGGAGGGGTGGAGAAGCAGATGGGCGCCTCTCCTGTGTGCCCTGGCCGGGAATCGAACCCGGGACTTCCGCACGCCAGGCCGATGCTCTACCACTGAGCCAACCGGCCAGGGCCAAGGACATACTTTAAACTCCTTACACACAAGACTCTTTATGCCTGACTAAGCGGCAGCACAGTGAATAGAGCATCGAACTGGAACACAGAGGACCCAGGTTCAAAACCCCAAGGTCGCTGGCTTGAGCAAGGGGTCACTTGCTCTGATGTAGCCCTCAAGTCAAGGCACATGAGAAAGCAATCAATGAACAACTAAGGTGCCGCAAACAAAGAACTGATGTTTATCTCTCTCTCCTTTCCTGTTGGTTCGTCCCTCTCTGTCTCTCTCACAAAAAAAGAAAAAAAAAGCACTCCTTTATAACCAGGCACATTTCTTTTCTGCCTCATCTCCTATCACAGTAAGCCCCCAAGTTATAAACATCTGACTTACGTACAACTTGCACTTATAATCGGAGTGCCATAAGGGCTACTGGTGATCAACTGCAGCTGGACATCAGTGAAAATGATATCATAGAGTCATTCAACTCCCATGGCAAGGAACTAACCAATGAAGACCTTATGGAACTAGAGTAACAGATGATAGAATTTTGGGAAGAAAACAGGGACCTAGAAACTCCAGAACCTTAAAAAGTTTCTACAAAAGAGTTAGCTGATGCTTTTCATCTCTCATTGAAGCAGGAATGGCAAAGTTAGAGGAGCAAGATCCTGACACAGAGAGGTTCACCAAAGTTTACTGTACAATTACCTGAGATGTTCCAGGGACATTTATAATGAGGAAAAGAAAAGCTCTGTCCAAACCATCCTTGATGCCTACTTCAAGAAACTGACCCCAACCAAACCCTGACTCTCTAACACCAGTCCCAGCCTCTCCAACAGGTCCACCATCTTCTGTAGCATCCAAGATTGCTTAAGGTTGTATTTGAAAATGGTTAAGTATTCATATGCACAGAGAGGTAAAAATAAATACTATGTTAAGACAAACATCTAAGTTGCATTTAATAGGTAAATGTACCTGTTCCAATTTACATACAAATTCTATTTAAGAACAAACCTACAGAACCTGTGTCGTTTTTAACCAGGGGTCAGCCTGTACTCCCTTAACTCACATATCCTAAAAATGCAATTTTGTGAATTATTCCCAATCTCCTGAGTGCACTACATCAGTTCATAAGCATACTGTTTTCTCTGTCTGGGACATCCTTTCCTTGTTATCTACATTGTAAATTTCCATTTGCACTTAAAGACCCAGCACTATGACATTTCTGTAAAACCCTACTGGTGATTTAACACAACTTATTCACCTGTATTATAGCAGTTTCCACACAGTAGTTGTAGTAATGTATCTGCACATCTGCCTCCCCACCTGACTGTAAACTCCTTAGAGCACCTACCATTCCCACAACCACAGGGCCCGGCACAGGGCTCTGTCCGCAGCAGGTACTCAAATGCCTGCTGGGTTGACTTGAGTATGCACAGCCTTTTCTCTCAGATGGCAGAACCAAGTGGTTAGCCTTTGCACATCCTGACCTTCTCAGTAATGGAGCCGCAGACCCAGCAGGTGAGAAATACAACAGTATCAGAGACATGCCAGTTAACAGAGTAGTTAAAAGTGACTGTCACTGAGCAGGCATGGGGCAGAGTACTTATGCTTTTCATATTTCTTTCTGGAATATTTGCTTTTGTAACCATGTTCATGTTTCCTTGATAAAAATAATATAAAATTCCAACCCTGGCCCGGTAGCTCATTTGTTCGGAGCATCGTTCAAATATACAAAGATTGCGGGTTCAATCCCTGGTCAAGGCATGTACAAGAAACAACCAATGAATGCATAAGTAAGGAGAACAATAAATAAATGGTTTTCTTTCTCTCTCCCTTCCTCTCTTTCTCTAAAATCAATCAATAAATAAAAATGTTTTAATTAAAAAATTCCTTGTTGGTTATGAATTATCTGTTGATATATCTACAAACTGCAAAGGGCCATTTTCTGTGTGTCTGAAAGGACAGGTCGTGTTCTGAGGGCTGAACTCTGAACAGGCTGCACAATCAGTGTGTGCCGAGGACGAGGGGCGGGCCTCGCACCAGACTCCACCTCGAGGGTCACGTGGCAGCACAGCCCTGCACCAGAGAACAGGCGCAGCCCTGTGGAGACAACGACACATCTGCTTTGACAAGTCGGTTTACATATAGTGATGTTCTTATCAATGTATGTACATTAAAAAGGCTTTCTAAACAACAAGAATATATTTTACAAAAATTATTATTTTATTTCTTCTCATCTCTGACCTGGACGCAGTGTGGAGAAGAGTTGCCTTTGAAAGCTCTTTCTGCCTAAAACTAGAATTTTAATATTTCAGGCTGAAGATTTTCACACACACACACACACACACACACACACACACTTAAAGGAAGTGGGCCTGAGGTTGAATATCTGAATGCAGAAAGGGGGAGGCTGAGATTGGGACTGAGGACAGTTGGGCACTGGGGTCAAAGGCCCAAACATGAGCAGGCGGCCCTGTAACAGCCAGCAGCAGAATAAATGGGCATGGCAGACAGCGTGGATCACAAGCAGATTCTTTCAAAGGCCAGAGATGAGGATAACTCCGTCCTTGCTAAAAACATCTGATGGCTGTGTGGTACAAAGACATATTTTGCTTTAGACGTAATTTCCTCAGTACTTAACTACAGAAGCATATCAGAATTGAATTCTAGTGTTCTTTCTAAATGGGAGCTGAGTCACAGGTACCTCAATGCTGTGTCTGCAATCTAAAGTGGGTGACTCACGTCTGTAAAATTCTGAGAGAAAGTACCAACCAACCCACTGCTTAGTCATCTTTTGCATGGATGCTGGGTTCATGAGCTCTGTAAACTATAATGAGCTATCTAGCCTTTTACCATCTCTTTATTCTTTTCTGAACAGTACAAATTACATCTCTAAAAATAACTTCATCTATGCAAGTGAGTCATTTCGACCTGACAAGCTTCCACAAGTAACCAGCTAAATTGTAATACTTACTTGTGAAGGTACGACTCTTATTGTCATATTAGCCCCATTTCTTTTTTTTTTTGAGATCAAAATTTGGTAGACTTAGGAAAGGAAGAAAAGTTTCATCAACTGTTTTAATAAAAATATGATTTACTCCTAAACTTTGACATGGGCAGAGGTTTGAAATGGAGATGAGAGAAGAAATTCTTTGAAAGCTATTTCTAAGAGCTTATAAAAACTAGAATTTTAATATTTCAGGTTCAAGATTAATGAAGAACTCTGTACTTTTTTTTGGTGAAGGATGCTTACTAGATGTTGAAAAAGAAATATTGGTAATCTTATTTACTTTAAAACCCTGAACTGTGAAGTTACGAAATTTTTGACAAAAGCCCAACCATGCTAATAAATGCACATGTATTAAACATTAATCTCTACCCTCCCAGTAGCTGATTCCCTCGCCACACCCGGGATTCTTTAGCCAAACAACTAGGCTTTGGTACTCCACCTGTTTGCTGGGTAGCGGTCCGCCCTCAGGCCTGCCTGCCTTCCTGGGCCTGGAGCTGCCAGCTCCCATCAGCCTCACCCCAGGCCTGTCCCAGTTAGGCAATATGTACAATGAATTCATCCGGGGGCAGGAGCAGGTTATCTGCAAGGAGCTCATACCTTCATAAATCAGGCAGCGATACTGAAACTTCAAAGCACCGTTGATCTACACTCTGGCTGAAGTCAGGGAAGAACAAGAGTCTCTCATCACTGTTTGGTCTGAAATGAAATTACTGATACCTCTAGCCTAGAGAGTGTCCACTGCCGCTCAGGCTTCTCCCTTGAGAGATCAGACCACTTGGCCGCAACTGGCTGGTCACATGAACTCTCTCTCCCAGGGCACGGGGCACTTCAGAACAGAAAGATAAAATCACTGGTCCATTTGAAAATTCCCCAGGAAATGGCTTGCAAGGCCCACTGCCTGGCTCCAGGGAGGGGAGAGGCTGAATCACCGACATCCCTCCTGACACCTGTTCACTTGACTTGTCCCCAGCAGGCCCGCTGGAGTTCCCTGGACGCTGCCCTCCACCCTGGTAAGCACCCACCTGCCTGCCATGGTGCCTACTGTGGCACGATGGGTCGGGCTGCTCTGCCAGGTCTTCACTGTTCAGCCTCAGCCCTGAGCCAGCACGGCCTGTGCACTGCCTGCACTTCCACACCCCACCAGTGGGCCAGGCCACACTCGGCTCCTCCAGGACACAGTGTCCATCTCCCTTTCATTCCTACAAGTGTAATGTTCCTTAGCCTCTCCAAGCCTCCCTTTCCTCATTTCCTCCTCTCAGGACTGTGACAGGGAAAAGATAACCCATCCACGGAGTGCTTCACAGATAGCAAGTGTGCACTGACCCCCCCCCCACCCTGCGCCCCTGCCAGCACATGCCCGGTGAACCCCTGCTAGTGCCTAACACTGTGCCGGGCACCGTGCATGACAATATCATAACTGAAAATATCCCTCGGATGTTGTCTTGGACCTTGGCAAATTAAGCCAGAATGATCAAGCAAATACTCATGACAATTAAAGAATCATCCCAGATAATATGTTAGTCTCATAATAATGTTCCTTAGGTCAAGTACTATGAGATGCAGGTGATCAAATGAGAAAGAAAGCTGGAAATAAGTTACAAGAAATGGTGAGATAGGTAGGTCCAGGAAAGAAGGGAAGGCAACAAAGAGGCCAAGGCCAAGTGGGAGAGAAGGCCTCCCGGGCAGGGTGAGCCTGCTGCTGAGACCACTGGGCACTTCCGCACAGTAAAGAAAGAAAATGAAAAGTGGTGTTCCCACATGAGTAATCTGGTGGCAGGGCACAGGGTCGACAGATAAACCAGCGGGCCAGTGAAATAATCCTGGAGTGAGGGAGGGGTTATAAACTAGGGTGGAGGCACGAGAGTGGTCAACACAGATAAATTACACCTTCTATTTCTACAGCACATGATGGTTTGTGCGCTGCTGTCACGTGACTTAATCCTCCTAAAGCTGTGCAGGAGGCACGATCCACATCAATCCTATTGCACGGATGAGAAAAGTCAGGCCGTGATGATGCTGGGAGGCCCAGGTGTTCTGACCTCGAGGTGAGTGCTTCTCCTCCAGTCTGTGCAGTTCTCAAGACGAGCCATGCATCAGACTTACCGAGGCTGCTGTCTTTAAAATATACAAGTTAGTTCAGCAACCACCACGGCCCACCCCCAGTTCTGATATAGGAATGGAGGGGTTATGGGGAGAGGAGAAAAGCAGGGAGGTATTAAGGCATCAGAAGGCTTTAAGGGGTCGGGTGTAAGCTGGGAGTATGAATATACTGTGCTGTACCATGTGGGGCCCAAATAGGCAAAGGGGGTGAACACCATTTCAAGAAACGGAACACCATTTCAAGGTTTGGAGCCTCGGTTCACGAGGGCTGATCCTGCTATTGCAATCTGGATGGAGCAGATGTTCAATCCAGGGAATCCGGTAGAACCTGTCTCCCAGACCAGGATGTTATATCAGCTCCAGGTGCCTGGATTCACTCCTATCTTTTTTATCTTCACCGGCTGGAGTTAAAAAAAAAAAAAGAAGAAAGAAAAAGTTTGGCAGCAGTCCAGAAGACTGGCTGAGCGCAGTGGCTGTGAAGATGACTTCCTGAGAAGGGGGTCGCACGTCCCCAGCTGGGAGGATGATGCGGCCAGGCCCCACTGTCTCCCCATCTCCATGGCTCTCTCGCTGCTCATCCGTCTCCGTTCAAGAGTTGTCGTAGGAAGCCTCCTCCAGCTTCCTCAGAATCTTCCTCAGTTCCACAAAACTCTGAAGTCCCTACCCCACTGTGGGCATTCTCAGTCTCGGACTCTCCTGTAGACAGTGAGTAACTTGAGGGCAGGCACCGCCGCGTGTGGTCTTGTACCTGACAGGAGAGAGGCTCAGAAACTGTTTCCTCTGTGCAGTGCAATTGAGCCTGAACCAAACTGAAAGAACGTTGGTCCAATTTCCAGCTTTAGGCTTCACCCTTATAACTTCTGGAACAAATGTCACCTTCCATCAAACACAACTTCATTTGACTGTTATGACAACACTCAATTTGAACCATGTTGACCTCCCCCTGCCCCCCAATCTTTGGGTCTTTGCCTGAGCAATAGGTTGGCCCTTTTATTATGTGGGCTTCATCTTCTACTCTATTTCCCTCCCCAAATCTAGAAGTTTTAAAAGGTTTTGCCCTAAAGGCCATTTTTTCTAGGAGATATCCACATTACTAAACCAAGCTGACTCAATTCTAAACCAAGCAAGAAAAAAAAATAAACCTTGATATTTCATAGTTTATACAACTTTCTCATGGATAAGTGTCTGATTAATATTAGGCTTTTTGAATTACAGCTCTGAACATGGTTCTGTCATGGACCTCCATTGTTCTGTTTGTGAATAGCAAACTGGTCTAAATATTAGACAGAGTCTCTTGTCCCCTATTTATCACACCTTATCCTCCCTTCGAAGTAGAATCTTAAAACCTCTTGGATTCTTTCTCAGAAGAATTTTCCTAATTCTGTACCAGCGAACATAACTCTCCCTCCTCCTCCCCACATAGAATGCATTTGGGTCCACTGCACCTGTCCTCTCTTTCTCTCCACACACGTTAACTGGGAGTGCCACTGACAGCAGGAACCGCCTATGAGCCCAGAACTAGATGAGTGATCATCTCAAATTATTATGTGTTACTGATTAGCATAAATGTCATATGCTAGCAGTAGTTACCAAACTTGAGTACACATTTGTGAAACTTGAAAATCACCTTAAACCTGCCATTTTCCAGCTGACAGGCAGAGTCTCCCAATATTAAATCTTATAACTAACCTGTACAGCTGCCCCTGTTCCTTATGAATGACTCCATTAAGGATGAATGTGGGGTGATACACACTCTCTGTATTTACCTAAGATCCTTTCTGATACCATGGGATGGTCTCAGTTTCTATGTCAATGGAACACTTGCTGAAAAGAGCAGTCATTTACCATACTACCCAAAGTGATCTACAGAGTCAATGCAATTCCCATCAAAATCCCAACATCATTCTTTACAGGTATTTTTTTAATCCTAAAATTCCTATGAAACCACAAAAGACACTGAATAGTCAAAGCAATTTTGAACAAGAAGAACAGAGCTGGAGACATCACACTTCCTGATATCAAAATATGTTAAAATGTTACAGCAATCTAATCAGTATGATATTGGCATTAAAAACAGACATACAGACTGATGCAACAGAAGAGAAACCCAGAAATAAATCCATGCATTTATGGTCAACTGATCTTTGACAAGGTTATCAAGGACACACATGGAGGAAGAATTGTTTCTCACTGAAGGTTTTGAGAAAAGTAGATATCCAAATGCAGAATAAAACTAAACCCTTATCTCACACCATATACAAAATTCAACTCAAAATGCATTAAAGACTTGAATGTAAGGCTTGAAACTATATATTTACTAGAAGAAAATATAGAAAAAAATCTTCTTGATATTGGTCTAGATCAGTGGTAGTCAACCTGGTCCCTACTGCCCACTAGTGGGCGTTCCAGCTTCATGGTGGGTGGTAGCGGAGCAACCAAAGTATAAATAAAAAGATAGATTTAACTATAGTAAGTTGTTTTATAAAGATTTCTTCTGCCAAACTTAGCAAAAATCCGACATAAAGTACTTGGTAAGTAATTATTATTATATGCTTTAACTTGCTGTAACTTTGCTTTATAAACTTTATAAAGTAAAGTTACTTCCCTACTTTATAAATCACCATTACTGTGGAACTGGTGGGTGGTTAGAAAATTTTACTACTAACAGAGATACAAAAGTGGGCGGTAGGTATAAAAAGGTTGACTACCCCTGCTCTAGATAATAACTTTTTTGGATATGACATCTAAAGCACAGGGAACAAAAGCAACAACAGATAAAAGCTGCAGAGGAAAGGAAGCAATCAACAGAGTGAAAAGGCAACCTATGAGAGAAAATATTTGCAAACCATGTATCTGATAAGGGGTTAATAACATAAGGAACTCACACACTCAACAGCCAAAAACCAAATAACCCAATTAAAAAATGGCCAAGGACCTGAATAGACATTTCTCCAAAGACGACATACAAATGGCCAACAGGTACATGAAAAGATATTCAACATGACTAATTGTCAGGGAAATGCAAATCGAAACTACAATGAGATATGACCTCACCCCAATGAAGAAGACTATCATTACGAAGACAAGACATAAGCAGTGTTGACAAGGATGTGGAGAAAAGGGAACCCTCGTGCACTATTGGTGGGAATGTAAATTGGTACAGCCACTATGGAAAACAGTAAGGAGGTTCCTCAAAAATATTAAAAATAGAACTACCAGATGATCTAACAATCCCACTTCTGGGTATATATCAGAAGGAAATGAAATCATTATCTTGAAGAGATAACTGTGCTTCTATGTTCATTGTAGCATTATTCACAATAGCCACAATATGGAAACAATCTAAGTGTCTATCAATGGATAAATGAATCAAGAAAATGCGGTATGTATATACAAAGGAATACTATTCTGCCTTTAAATAGAAGGAAATCCTGGCATTTGTTACAAAATGGATGAACATGGAGGACATTCTGCTAAGTGAATTAAGCCAGACACAAAAAGACAAATACTGCATTATCTTAACGTATATGTGGAATCTAAAACAGTCAAACTCATGGAGGCAGAGAGGAGAATGGTGGCTGCCAGAGTCTGGGGAGAGAGAGAGGTTAAATAAAAACATACAAAGTTTCAGTTATACAAGATGATAAGTTCTGGAAACCTAATATACAGCATGGTGAAGACAGTCAACAATACTATATTATCTACTTGAAATTTGCTAAAAGGTTAGATCTTAAGTGTTCTCACCACACACACACACACACACACACACACACACACACACAGAAAAAATGGTAGCTATGTGAGGTGATAGATATGTTACTTAGCTTGACTGGGATCATTTCACAGTGCATATGTATATCAAAACATCAAGTTGTATACCTTCAATATATATAACTTTTATTTGTCAATTATACCCTTAATAAAGCTGAAAAAAAGGGCATAAACATTTAAGAGGCTATTTCCTTCAGAGTGTGTTGACAGACTGATCTTCTAAAACTTCTTTCTTTGAAGAAGAAACCCAGAAACTATTTGTAGACTGTGTCTGAGTCACGTCACTGCAGTTGGAAGCACGTCTCCGTGAGGGCCCATGTCACGAGGAGAGGAGGTCAGTTGGTTTGCTACCTGGACAGGCGAGACCTTGAAGGAACAATCTCCCTTATACAGCAGGGAGTGGCCCTGGTGGCAGGTGGTGGCTCTGGTCCAGCTTGGGGCCCAACCAAATGAAACACACCCAACCACCATGCATTTACAAAAACCTCCTCTATCTGGATGAGGAGTGAGAAACTCTCAGCCCCCAGGCTGTGTTCTGAAGAATGCCATACACTTGAAGCAGCTGCCTCCTTTTACCTCCCACACTGCCACACAGCTAAAAATGCCACTCAGATCTAGCTCTGTCTTCCTGGATGACCACCTTCTAAACTGGGAAAACCAAGTAAGATGTTCCACATCCTTCTTTACATCCAAGGTTCTGGAACTCACCCTGCCCGTGTCAACTCGGTGCCCATGTACCCCTGTGTAACTGACTCCTGAACCCCCGGGAAACAGGGCAGGATCATCTCACTGTAAAAATCAAGAAACAGCAGCATTACATGGTTGTGCGAGCGAGATAAAGCAAGGCAGGGCAGCAAGGGTTCAGTGTCTGGTTTGGACATTTGGGACCTGACTTAAATCGTTCTGCAGTTACCACCTGTGGATTCTTAGGCAAGTTACTAAATCTCTCTGCTTTCTATCTTTCCACTGGTAGAAGAGCGATCGTGATTTTCATCTTGCAGGACTACTGTAAGGATTACAGGACATAATGCACACAGGGCATTCAGCAGAGTTACTGTTTTATGGTAAATGTGCCACACAAACATCTATTAGAGTGCTTTGGACTAAAGGCCGAGATACTCTTCCAGGGAAACAGCAGAAGATATCAACAGACAGGGATGACCTGCCATCTGGGTGAACAGCAGACTGGCTCTTGGTCCAGGTGTGAGAAGATGAAGGCAGTGTCTGGTTTAGGTATAACCAAACATATGACCAACAGCAGCAGTGGCCAAACCTCACAAAGTGGGGCTGTAGGTGCCCGACACCACCACAGAGAAAGCTTTTCCATAGACCTGGCCCTTTCTTAAGAAAGAATGGTAATATTATTTTTTGGAATAGTAGGCTGTGATGATTTTCTAATTTTAAGTTCCATAAAGGAGGGACCATAACTTATTCATGTATCTGATACAGTCAGTGCCTGGCCTAGAACAGGGGTTCAATAAACAATTTTTAACTGAATTATAATAATGGACCAAACCCTGTTTTCCAGGGAAGAGTAATAGAAAATAGCACCTATGCCATAAATAATACCAAGGCCACATTCCTTCCACCATTTTCATAACTGGCCAAGTACTGCTAAGGACTATAGTCAAGTACTGTTAGAGCCTCTGATGTAATCTTCATGGCGAAAAAAGACAAGAACAAACTCCCAAATCGCTAAAGATTATTCCTATTGAACAGCATGGGTTTGTTTTTAATCTTTCCACGAACCATGTTCACATCTGTGGCCTCTCTTTTATGGGCTCTGGAGCCATAAATCTAAAAGAAGACAGATAAGATAGAAACCTTGTTAAACAAAATCCCCACCAAAATGACAAACATTCAAACAGGAGTGGCCGCCTTTATCTCCTCACCACCCAGTTTTGACGAAGTCTGTTTCCCTTTTACAAAGGGTTTGCTGTCTGAGAAATGAACATTCTGCCCAGGAGACCAAAGTCACTCCCCAGCTAGGTATTTCCCAAAGGAGCTACCCTGCACGTTCCAGAGTGAGGCTGCTGAATTGACAGGCTGGGTAGCTATAAAATGCCTTGATTTTTATCTTTGGTTGGACAGATTGGGTTTTTTGATAACTTTAGTCCATTTTCCTGGAAATGCGGGGATGTAGCCACATGCTGACTCATTCCGGGTGCGGAGAGCACAGAATGCCCTACACAGGGTGGAGACTGCCAGGGCTCAGACTTGGGATCAAGAGAAGGGGGAGGGGAGAGAAGGAGAAAATGACATCCCAGAGGACTGCTCTGGATTGAATATTTACAGTTTGCCGGCAGCCAGATAAGAGATGGAGCTCAGTTGCCAACCATTACCATGGAGCTTCCTTTAGGTCTTTCACTTTAAGATCAAGAAGATTTGACTTGTTTATGAAGTAATTTGGTTGCCCTGGAAGTTGAGCACGTACTCATGGTGATAACTAAACAGTAATTGCTCCTGTTTGTTACAAGCCTCAGCTTTTGTTTGCTGAAATGTTGGATGTGGTTCCATCTTTCTAGGTATGAGATACTTTTAAAGGGACAGTATTTAGTAAATTTAGATATATAAAACTTGCCTTTCATTGGCAAATGTCACAATATAACTTTGCAGGGTTTTTCTGCTGGGAATAATTCCCCAGTAGACTTCAAGCACTACTCCCTAAAAGTATGAAGATGACTAAGTCACTGGATGAGGGTAACCAACTGAGTTAATGGAAATGCAGAGGAAATTTAGGAAAAGTGCAGAGAACCAGAGAGGATTCTGACCAGGGCACTGGGGCAGATCCAAACAATGGGAGCCAGCAATATCTGTGACCTTACAGAGACCCAGCCCCAAAGTGGGTCACTTTCACAGCACTGGTAACACCAATTAATGAGTCACCTTTTTGAGTGCTGGGTTAGTTCCTTGTCACATTTTTATAACTAATAAAGATTTATTTTTACTATTACTAATTATAGTATTCCAGTATATTCTTTTAAAAATTACTATGCAAAGTTTGATACAGATCAAAGAATACTTGATCCTGGCCAGTTAGCTCAGTTGATTAGAGTGTTGTCCCAATACACCAAGGTTGTCGGTTCGATCCCAGAGCATATACAAGAATCAACCAATAAATGCATAAATAAGTGGAACAACAAATTGATGTTTCTCTCTCTTTCTCTCTCTCTCTCTCCCTCTTCCTTTCTCTTTAGAATCAATAAAATTAAAATTAATTTTAAAAAGAAGAATACTTGTAACACACACTTAAGTTCTTTAACTTGAGCCTGAGCAGGTGGTGGCGCAGTGGATAGAGTGTCGGACTGGGATGCAGAGGACCCAGGTTTGAGACCCCAACGTCGCCAGCTTGAGCGCGGGCTCATCTGGTTTGAGCAAAGCTCACCAGCTTGGACCCAAGGTCGCTGGCTCGAGCAAGGGGTTACTTGGTCTGCTGAAGGCCCGCGGTCAAGGCACATATGAGAAAGCAATCAATGAACAACTAAGGTGTCGCAACAAAAACTAATGATTGATGCTTCTCATCTCTCTCCGTTCCTGTCTATCTGTCCTTATCTGTCCCTCTCTCTGATTCTGTCTCTGTAAATAAAAAAAAAAGTTCTTTAACTTGATGAAAAACCAGAACATGCATGAATGTACACTCCCTCTCAGAACAGATGTCACCCCAGGCTGAAGCCACCTATGTGCTCCCTCTCTCTACTCAGTCTTCCTCTTCTCTCCGCAGAGAGAATCAGTCTTCTCAAATGGCAATTCCAGTTTTTATTATTTATTTATTTATATAGTAAAAGACAGTGAGAGAGAGAGAGAGATGAAGGGAGAGAGGGAGGAAAGAGAGATGAGAAGCATTAATTCATAGCTGCATCACTGTATTTGTTCACTGACTGCTTCTCATATGTGCCTTGACCGCGGGCCTTGAGCAGACCAAGTAACCCCTTGCTCGAGCCACAGACTTTGGGCTCAAGCCAGCGACCATGGGGTCATGTCTATGATTCCACACTCAAGCTGGTGACCCCGTGTACAAGCTGGTAACCTCATGCTTAAGCTGGATGAGCCCGGGCTTATACTCAGGGTTTTGAACCTGGGACCTCAGTGTCCCAGGTTGACACTCTATCTACTGTGCCACCGCCTGGTCAGGCTATCATTTGTTTTTTTAAAAAACATGGTTTTAATACCTGTTTCTGAATCCCTAAATAATATATTGCCTTGTTCTGTTTGCTTTTAAACTTTTTATATAAAAATTCTCCTGTGATTTGCTTTTTCTAATCAACATTAGGTTTTTTTTTAAGATTTCATCTTTATTATTTTTAGATATATTTTTGTCATTTTCACAATTGTATAATATTTCATGAGGAGAGTTTAACACTTTATCCATTCCTTCATCAGTAAGGATTTGGATTTTTTTCTCTAGTTTTTAACCACAACTAACAACACTACTGTGACTAGTGTTATGTGTCCCTCAGGTGTTTTGCCCCTGGGAATAGCCAAACCCATTTCTCAGCTTCCCTGCAGTGAGGTGGAGCCAAACGACTGTACTCTGACCCACGGACTATGGATGGGAGGAATAAATGTGACTTCTAGACCTGGCCCTTACCTGGCCCTCTCCCCCCTACCTGCTGGCCGGGGCAGAAGGTGTAGGGGAGGCTGCTGAGCCCATGGGGGTGGTGGAGACAGAAGCAGCCAGGTCCTAGAAGGCCTGCATGAAGTAGAGACTCCCCCGACTAATGACCACTACGATGGATACCACAAGACAAACCTTTGTTGTGTGAGCTCCCGAGGTCGGGTTGCTTGTTACAGCAATGTGTCAACGTTAATACTGTGTTGTTGACACTGTACTAGAGTTCACGGTCACCACTGGAGGGAGGAAAGTCGGTAAAGAGTATACAGGATCTCTCGCCATTATCGTTTACTCTTACATGTGAATCTACAATGATCTCCAAATAAAAAGGTTTTAAAAACTTTGAAAGACTGTATGGTAAATACGGAGAAATATTAACAAAAGTAAAAAGGCGGTTTCTCTGTTTCTGGAAAACAAAAGTAAAGGGGCATCAGGTACAGAGGACAGTCCTTAGACCCAGATGTGTGGCCCAATGCAAACCCTTTTCCCTTGATTTCCTCACTGTAAAAACAAGGGCAATACCTGCCCTCCGCCTTCATGGGAGTCTTGGAGATTCAAATTAAATGGGATGGTACGTGGGAAAGTACTTTGAAATACTGGAAAGTCTGATACAGGATATTGAAGAAACATTTCTAATAACAACTTGGGAATGACAAAAGCATGATATAAATCCCACCTAAGTTACTAAGAGCTGGAGAGCTGCAGGGGCTGAGCCTCGGTGCTGACTCAGTAACCAAGATCATGGAGGGGGGGGGGAACTGCACGTCTGCGGTAACAAGACATCAGAAATACCTGCTCCAGGTACTGTCGGGGTGTGTAATATGCTACTTTTCAAGTAATAAATTAGAACATTAGGAATATACACTTGTATTAAGTTTAAACACATAAAGAAACTGCTGCTGAATTTAAACAACTAATAAAAGTGACAGGAAGAAGAATAGGGTAGACAGAGCAGAGCTGAGCGTGAGACTTTTTCACAGTGTGTATTTTTTTAACTAGATGAATGTATTGCCTAGTCAAACAATAAAATAAAAACATATTAAAGGAACATTCTTAGGGAGGGTCCCTATATATTTTTTCGTGTAGGGGAGGGATAGTACTCTTTGTTTTCCTCAAAGCCTTGGTTCCAGTAGCAGTAAGCTGAGTGTTATCACTGAGGGTGTGCGTGTGTGTGCGTGTGTGAAAGAACAAACCCGCAAATGCTGGAGAATTTTGGCCAAGCCCTACCTCCTTCTTGTTCCCTCCAAGTTGGAAATAACCAGAGTCATGGGGGTGGGGGGTCTGTAGCAGCTACCCCTGCTTTTCAATTTTCTGTCCCTTAGTTTACTTTGTTTAAGAACATTTATAGATATATCATTACCTTATATGGGAAAACTGAGACTGACCTAACTCACTCGACAGGACAAACTGAGATCAGAAGTAGAAGCTGAGGTCTTTACTTCCACTTCTGTATTAAACCGCCAGTTAGTATCTTTCTGGGTTAGAGGGAGCTTAAAAAAGGAATGCTCTTAGGGTAGCTTCAAAGACTTTCTAGTTGTTAAACGAATCGAACTTGAAAAGCTGAAATCAAGAAGCGATTCTGATTGTTGTCGGTTTTCTGTAGCCCCATGATCTCTGGAATAGAGAAAACAATGCTTGATGTTGGAGTAAACTGTCTTTGAACATGAGAGTGTATAGTCTCTTTCTGTTTACCCACTGTGGAGTCCACTGAGCCTGCAGTCTTGGGCTGTTCACCTCCCAGAAGTTTGGGCCTTTTAAATTAATCTGTCCTCTTGGTTAGAGCCCAACTAAACATGTTTTCATCTTCCTGTATACACAGTGTTCAGGCACTGTCCCATGACATGGCTCCTGCTTTCTCACCGACTGACTGTGGCGGGACAGTGTGAACGACGGGTTTCGGCCCATTCCATTCTCCCACCATAGAACAAAAGCGATGCCATTTGGAGATGCTTTCTCAAGACCACAATTCATTTCTGAGGTCTCAATCAAACAACTGCGTAAGGATAAACTTTGAAATTCTTTTAATTTGTCTGATACAGGAGGCAGTTTACAATTTATATGAGGTTTCCAAGCTACAGCCAAATAAAAAATAAGAAATATTAGCATAAGCCAAAAGGATTAAAAAAAAAAAGACAGCATTCACTGGTAAAAGCCTCAGGGAATCTGAGTATAATACACATATACTGCGAGTTTCTTTGGAAAAGGAACATGTCCCATTCAGCCCTGTATCTTCAGCATTCAGAATGGTGCCTACACAAAGGACATGCTTAAATGTTCATGGAGTTAAATTCAGAGGTGACCTGAAAGTACATAAAAAGGTAAACCCCAGCTCTACAAATGTTTGGCCTCTGAAGCTAAATAAGACTCCATGCCTAATTTGAAAGACTATGGGAAAATACATGAAACTAAATGTGTATCTTTATTGGGAAACAGACTGAGTGGAGACAATGGTTTTGGTCAGAGATTGCTGGGTGGCTGGTATTTAAAATGTGAATGTAATCACTAGTTCCCTGGCCTCAATCACACCGACAGTCCTTTTTGCAATCACCTGCATGCAAAATTTGCTGATCAGTGGAGGGTACTATGGTTTCCCTGGAGACAGGGAATCCTTAATCCACCTTTTCAACACTAGGGAGAGTTCAAAAGACTCACAGTACAAAGAAACAGAGTCACAGTTGGGGCCATCAGAAGTAACACTGGGGAATCCTGTAGTACCTCATTTGCAGAAAGGAACTAGGAATTAGGACCCTTACCCACCATGTGTACCAGGGCTGGGATTCTCCTGACCATATACATACCTAGGGTCTTCTAATTGTTATTGTCAGAAGAGACAATATAGTGTTGTACTGCGCTCCTCTGCCTCTTTCAAATCATGGCGTGGACTCAGAAAAAATGGTGTGATTTTATGGCAATTGGGAAAAAACATGCAAAGTTAGCAGACACTACTGACCATGAGGTCCAGCTCCGCCAGGCACGGAAGTGACAAGAAGCCTGCCTGTACCCTACCCCCACCCCAGTGGTGTGCCTGGCACATGGACTGGTGAACTGCTGGGAGTAAGAGTTCTGGAATCAAAGCATCTTAGTTCAAACGCTCTTTCCTTTAACTACTAGCTGTGGGACTTCTGGCAATTACTCTACTGCTAAGTACTCTAGTTTCCGCAAATGTAAAGCGGGGTAAGGAGCCAGCCAGCTATAGGACTTCTGAGAGAATGATACGAAATTATGAGTGTAAAGTACTTAACACAGTACTTTGCACATAGTGAGCACTCAATAAATGACATTATTTATATAAAACAATGATATTACTATTATTATCATCACTAAAAGTCACTTATCTCAGTGACCTTTGATTGAAAATAGGTTAGAGAAAAAATACCAGTGTGACCGAGACTGAACAAAGGTTGCCAATAAAATAACTGCTTACTAATGACTATATTTTTAATTTGTTCATTTCCAAAGTTAGGGTAAAATATGCAAAACATAGGACCATTTTAAGTGGCATTAAGCATATCCATCACCATCCCTTTCCAGAACAATTCTTCAGCATCCCAAATTGAAGCTACCTATTAACAATTCCCTAGTCCCTGCCTCCCCACTCCCTGGGAACCTCCATTCTACTTTGTCTCTATGAATTTGACTACTCTAGGGACCTCATATAAGTGGAATCATATAGGATTTGTTCTTTTATGTGATGAATTGTTTTGATTTCCTTCGCCCTTAGCTGCCTGAAGGCAAGGGTTTAAATTTAGCCAAGGGTCATTCTCAGTCCAGAAGTCACTCCTCAAAGACTCGGCCAGGCCATCTCAAGAGTTTGAACCACTTCACTGGGAGAAACATTATCAACAAAGTTTCAAGTTCCAAACTAGATCCTATACAGTGGGAAGTATGACTAAATCCTTTCGCTAAGGTTTTGTTTAGTTAGGCCAAATTGTTGTGAATCATCCAAACAGGGGATGACCAGGGGTTTCTAGTTTGGAATGAACTCCAGGTTAAGCTGCTGAGAGTCTCCACCTTACATTTGTTTTATGTGAATGTTCACACATTCATTTTTCACCATTGGACATCCAGTGCCTTACATAAAACCCAACATATCCCAAACTGGGTGCAATGTTTCTACATCTGCTCCTCATAATATAATTCCTGCTTCAAATGCTGGCATCATCAGCTACCTAGATGCCAAAATAAGAAACATGTGAATCATCCTAAATTCTTCTTAGTCCTTCACCTTCTTGTGATTAATCACTCAATTCTGCTGGCTTTGCTTCCAAAATATTCCTTGAAACATTTTCTTCCCTCCATTCCTAGTATGGCTGCTCTAGTTCAGGGTAATCATCTTTTTAGGTTTCCTGGTTCCCATTCCAAATCATCTTCTATATAATAACAAGTAGTCACTTTTTTAAAAAGCAAATATATATACCACTTCTTTATAAGAGTTACTTTCTTTCATTGCGTTAGATGCCTTGCTGGTTTGCAATTTATTGATTTCAAAGCAGCTGCATAAACTTTTAAGTTAAAATCACTGCATTTTCACGACTTTCTTTGATCGGATAAACTCACTTTAGCAATTACTTTATAATTACAGCTGCAAGAATCATACAACATAGATAAAAGGTACAGATGGAAGTCATCACAAGAAGTCCTATCAGGTCATTAAAAAGATGTCACACAAACCCAAGGTATTAGAATGAAGAGAATATTTCCAATAAAGATTAATGAAATAAATTCTCAAATCAGTACCAGAAACAACTAAAAATGATTTCTGGAAATAAACTATAAAGACAAAACGCAAGTTTCCATCTGAATCAAAACAGTGGCAGTGGTCACTGAAGGACTGGAGTTACCCGCCCTGTGAACGGAGCACATGGTCTGCTTGTGTGTGTGTGATCAAAGACAAACATCGCTTTGCCTAGCAGAGCTAACCACTTCCAAGGAAGTCCAGGATAAAAATTAACCAGAATGTTCAAGCATCTAAAGGACCCAATAGGTCTCATAATCAAAGCAAAAGGCATTTAGAAAGTAAATTTTCTTTTATCTTTTTCCATATCCTCTTATCGTTTTGAACAATTACAGAGAACCAGATGGTTTCACTTTTTGTTCATAATCAATTTTACTTCTGACTGCTTTGATAGCTATTATTACTACTAGAAAAAACACAATTAAACCACAAATCTTTATATATGCCTAATCTGAGGCAAACACATTAATTCTAAAATAATATTACACTTTTTACGGATTTGGTTTGAAATAAATTCTAATATGTAACATTATGGTTTCTAATTTTAGTCACTTTACTGACACTGACCTGTGCTTCAAATCTATTGATATAAACATACGATTTGTATCCCAAAAGTATGCAAGTTTTGAGAAACCTCATAGTTTTGGTTCTCCTGGATTATCTAGCAGCCATCCTGTGTGTTGCTGCTAACTACCATATCTGTCATTGTTTCTGTGGTCCGCTTGGCTCAGGAACTGAGCAGTAACTACTATGTAGCTTTGCCTTTGAGTGGGGAGGCGACAGTGGTACATCAATGCAAATAATTCCCGTGGTTATACTGGCAATCACAGAGCCTGACAAAACAGAGCTTGGCGGGAACATTTGGAGCAATAAACAGAAGCTTCTGATTTTTACTTAGAATTTCAAAAGCCATCCTAATTTTATTAGCCTTTATTATGGGCCTATAAGAAAAGAATTATTTAAATGACCAGAAGAATTAGCCTGAAGTTGTCAATATCCTCTAGTTTGGGAGAGAGGAGGAGTCTTACCAGAAACTGAGCTCTCTTGAAAAACAAAATAACTGTTTTCTGTACTTATTCTAAGCCTAAAACTAATGAACAAATGAATGAATGAAAAGATAAAGACAAATACCAAAAGAAGAATATTAAGACATCTGTGTGAAATTTAAAATAAAGAAAAAAAATCAGAGTAAGAAACTCATCATCCACTACCAAATAAACCCTGCCACCTCCTTCTGCGGCCACCACAACAACTGTGCAATGGGGGAACGGAGCCGCCGAAGTCCTGGGTTCTAAGACAGCCATTCCAAAGACACACTGGAAATAGAGCAAAATACAGAGAGAATTTTTTATTCTTTTAATTTACTTGGAAAATATAAAATTATTTATAGTAATAATAGCAAAAGTTGTATTGTTATGTTTACATTATAACATGTAGACGTAATACATGATAATAAGAGCACAAAGAAGGGGGTGAAGGGACAAAGTTGTTGTTTTACCAGAATTAAGTCACTACTAATCTGAAGTAGATTGTGTTAATAAATTAAAGATGCATTTTGCAATCTCTAAACATACCACTGAAGAAAATAACTCAAAAAGTAGCTAAAGCCTGACCTGGCGGTGGCGCAGTGGATACAGTATTGGACTGGGATGCAGAGGACCCAGGTTCAAGACTCCGAGGTCACCAGCTTGAGCAAGGACTCATCTGGTTTGAGCAAAAAGCTCACCAGCTTGGACCCAAGGTCGCTGGCTTGAGCAAGGGGTTACTCAGTCTGCTGTAGCCCCATGGTCAAGGCACATATGATGAGAAAGCAATCAATTAACAACTAAAGTGCCACAATGAAAAACTGATAATTGATGCTTCTCATCTCTCTCCATTCCTGTCTGTCTGTCCCTATCAATCCCTCTCTCTGACTCTCTCTCTGTCTCTGTAAAAAAATAAAATAAAAAAATTTTTTTTTGAAATTTATGATTATTTATTTATTTATTTATTTTTATTCATTTCAGAGAGACAGAGGAGATACAGAAGGGGGGGAGGAGCTGGAAGCATCAACTCCCATATGTGCCCTTGACCAGGCAAGCCCAGGGTTTCGAACCAGCGATCCCAGCATTTCCAGGTCAATGCTCCATCCACTGCGCCACCACAGGTCAGGCCAAATAAAATAAAATTTAAAAGAAAAAAAAGTAGCCAAAAATATCAACAGAAGAATTAAAGTGGTACATTAAAAACATTTGTCTGAATTGAAATAAGGTGATAAAAGAGAAACAAAAATGGAACGAGACAAACAGAAAACAAATATCAAAATGGCAGAGCCAAATCTAACTATACCAATAATTACATTAAATGTCAATGCATTAAACTCTCCAATAAACAGAAAAGATCGTTAAAATCTGCAAAAGCAAAACCCAATCATATGCTATATACAAGAGACACACTTTAGCCCAAAGACCTCTCCAAAAAAGGTTGAAAGCAGTGGGTGAAAAAGATTTACCAAGTAAACAAACATAGAACTGGGATGGGTATATCAATACCAGATGAAATTGATTTTAAGAGAAGTAATATCATGAGACAAAGAGGGACATTCCATAATGATAAAGAGGTCAATACATCAAAAAGATATAACAATTATAAATGTACATGTACCTAACAACAAAACCAATAGAACTGAAAGGAGAGAGGGCCTTCCAGCAGCTGCAGTTATAGCTCTTTCCAGCTTCTGATAACCATGCTCTCCTCTTGCCCATGCAGGCCTAGGGAAGGTAATGACTCACTGCTGCTGCTAACCATCCCTTCTGGTTTTTTTTAACCCCATCCATACCTTTGAACACAGTCCTTCCATTGAATTCTCCTTAGTTACCTGTGTGATGTGTCATAAGTTTCCAGACAGGACCTTAACCTAGACAAAATCCAAACTCTCTGTCTTGGTTTGAAAGAGACTAGTAGTTGCTTATTAAATATCCATTCTCTCTCACTCAAAGAATTTCGATTTTTAGTTGGGCATTTACTGCTCAAGCTAAAGAACTACACTTCCCAGCCTGCCTTAGCTCACATGCTGAGGCCACATGAACTAAGTTCTGGAACAATGAGATGTAAGGGGAAGTGGTGCAATTTTTGGAAGTGACAATAAATAAAGTTTGTACCCGTCTTCTATTTTTTCCTATTCTGTCACTGTGTGAATGGGATGGCTGGAGCTCCAACAGCTTTCCTGGGCTATAGGAAAGAAAGCCACACCCAGAGGATGGGGGAGTAAAAAGCCTGAAGGAACCTGGGATCTGTCACTCCAGCCCTAGCCTGCCTACCTATACATGAGTAAAAAATAAATTTCCATCTTTTTGTTATTTTTCAAGTGTTTATTACTACTTAATCCCGGTACACAGGGCCCATGAGGCACCAGCTGATCTGGGACTTTCTAACCTTGTACAACTCTCTCTGTGCTCACTGTACTCCAGCCACACTTGCTCACGCAAACTCTGCTGCCTTGAGCAGCTCTTTGCACAGCAGGCTTCATTCCCTGGAATCTCTTTCCTTGACTCTTTAAATGGCTGCTCATTAAGGTCTCAGCTGCAACGTCACCTCTTATGGGCGCTCTTCCCTGACCATCCTAACAATGGCTCCCCTCCTTAGCCTCGTTCTTTCATAGCACTCTGCTTTGTTCCATTATGGGATTGGTCATTTGAAATCTATATAGGTGTTAGCTTACTTCTTTATTACCTGTGTGTCAATAGACTTCATTAAAAAAAAGTCTCTCTCTCTCTCTCTCTCTCTCTCTCACTTTTCTGTGTGTATATCATATAAAGTTCTCTCTGGCATATATCACTTTGTGCCTTTGCTTACAATAGGCAACCTCACAAAATATTTGCTTTAAAAAATACCACTGTACTTTAATCCTATCTCTTTTCTCAACAATTAAACCAGGGTTTGGCAAGCTTTTTTTGTAAAGGATCAAAGAGAAAATATTTTAGCTGTTACCATCTCTGTTACATAGTTTCTGTCTTTGTATTTTTTTCCTAACAACACTTTAAAAGCATAAAACCCACCTTAGCTTGAGGGACGCATAAGAACAGACTGAGGATGAGATTTGGTCCACAGGCTATAGTATGCCAACCCTTGTGCCAAACTAAGTATCTTAAGATCAAGCCTGAGTTATTAACTTCTATCCCCTGGCACCCCGGCACAGTACTGAGCACAGAGTAGGCTCTAGATAAACTCTGATAAATTAGTTAGATTAGGAGCAGAGAAGAGAAAAAATGTTCAGATAGGTATTTTATCAGGGAAACATGGCCTATGGTCCAGGTTGGATGACTCAAAGGGTCAGGCACCAAGAATTTACAGGTAATAGGAAAAGTCAGTTTCTCATTCAGCCACCGACCCTCTCTTGCCTTGGAAGTCACAGATCTCAACAGCCTGTGCTTCTAAGCAGAACCCCTGTTGCCTTAGCCAGCTGCCTCGTGCCAGTGCAGCTGACAGGGACCCATGAGAAAGAGCCGGTGTTCTACCCGGTGGCTGTTTTTGTTCTGTGTCTCTGGGTTTCTGTGCCTTGCTATCCAGTTCTCTTGTCACCCAGCATTCTGAAAAGCTCTAGCTTACAGAAAATATCTACCTCTAGAGGTAAAAACAGCTTGGCAAATACAGAATTACTACATAACCACTATACATAATTATAACATGATGGCCAGGAAACCTTCCTGAAAACCATTTCTGGACGAGAGCAAGTCCCTGATCCTACTGTGATTCCAACTCTTGCGATCCATGGATAATGGATGAAGAAAGGAAAAAATAAATAAGTGGATAAAAAAGGCCCATGGCCATAATCACAGCCACAGTCCCCACTCCTGGCATCACTAGGATGCCAGGAAGTGGGAGATCTCCTGAGAGATCCCAGAACGGGTGCATTTCCCCCCAGGGCATGACTGCTTCCGCACTCGCTGGCAGCCTGAGGTCAGAGCCTTCCGTCTCCAGAGAGGAGAGCCTCTGTCACCTAGCATCCAAGATGCTCAGAGTTACTGCCAGCACCTGCCCTCCTGGCAGTCCCCTGCCCAGGCCTGGGCAGAACGGGGGAGGGGAGCGGGGATGTTATCTGGGCTCCTTCCAGGTCTCCCACCTCACAGAGTAGTGGAGCCAGCCACAGGAGAGGTTCCATTTCTCTGTACCCCTTGCTTCCTTTTCACGTTCTTGAGATCTGAGAATAATCCACTGCAATGTTCTATCACTGAGTCTCTGCCACGCCATATTCACACCCCCATCTTCATGGGAAAAAACGGGGAACAAGTGGTCCCTTAGGTGCTGTAACCAAACAAGCAGATGCTTCCAAAGGAAGGTAAATGTCACAGGCATGACTGCATAAAATACACGATCTAACCAAGCTTCATTCTGGTGCAGCAAGACCTAGATGTAAGAAAGAAGCAAAAATGTGGAAGCATTTATTTAAAGACAGGCTGTGAGTTAATAATGGAGCAGGAAACAGCATCAAAGTCCCCTGACTCAGTGACGAGGTCTCATCTGCCAGAAGAGCCCAACGTGGGCAGTGACGCTCAGAGACAAGAAGCGAACAGGCAGGGGCGGAAAGGCACCAACAGCCTGAGGAAACACTTTGGTGAAAGTACATTAAACAAATCCCAAGGTCCCTGTAGCTGTTCCAATGAGTGCCTGGGAGTTCTATGTTCTGAGTAAGCTAATCAATACTAAGTGAAAATAGGATTTGGGGACTTGACTTTGCATAGACGTCTGACTTGGAAGAGCTAAGACAGGAAGGTGGAGGAGACGTAAGAAATACTGGCCAGGCCCTGGCCGGTTGGCTCAGCGGTAGAGCGTCAGCCTAGCGTGCGGAGGACCCGGGTTCGATTCCCGGCCAGGGCACACAGGAGAAGCGCCCATTTGCTTCTCCACCCCTCTGCCGCGCTTTCCTCTCTGTCTCTCTCTTCCCCTCCCGCAGCCAAGGCTCCATTGGAGCAAAGATGGCCCGGGCGCTGGGGATGGCTCTGTGGCCTCTGCCTCAGGCGCTAGAGTGGCTCTGGTCGCAATATGGCGACGCCCAGGATGGGCAGAGCATCGCCCCCTGGTGGGCAGACCGTCGCCCCTGGTGGGCGTGCCAGGTGGATCCCGGTCGGGCGCATGCGGGAGTCTGTCTGACTGTCTCTCCCTGTTTCCAGCTTCAGAAAAATGGAAAAAAAAAAAAAGAAATACTGGCCACATGGTGCCACAGAGAACATATTCTGGGGAACGAGCTTCCAAAGGGAAAGAACTGAGCTGGTCCTGAAGGCACAGAGAAGAAAGCTGACAGGAGGTGAGAGGTCAGTGTTCTCTCATCCTGGACATCACTCTTGCTAGCCTCCATTGAGTTGCATGTAAAAAACACAGGTTAGAATGAGCAGGGCCAAGAATATCCTTTTCCCCCTTAGATCTGATATAATTTGGCATGAGTTGTTTGTTTTTTGTTTGTTTTTAAGCAGACACATAGTGAGGAACCAAAGTTTCAGGGAAGAGTTGAGATTTCATGCCACTTTGGGATAAAGAAACTAGTTGAAGCATTCGTCTCATTTAATGTTTACAAGTGTCTTCTGTGTCCTTCCCTCTGTGTCCTTCTCCACAGCCACTCTGGGAGGGCTCTGAGTGTTGCTACCACCACGTGAGGCAGGGCACAGGCCCCTCTTGCTGAGCTGAGCTAGGGGACTCACAGCAGACTCATCACCCAGGCACCTGTCCAGGGTCACGAGAGACAAACCAAGGATGCAGTCAGGATTCGGGGTTGGGTTCACAGGCTAAAACAGGGTCACGGGCATCGGGATGGTAGGGCGACGTGGATATGGCACATAGGAAGTGAGGTCTCTCAAGGGAATTACGACTCAGAATGGAAAACCAAAGCAGCGACACAAAATCAGAATCAAAAGTGGTGACTGGAAGTACCAGTCAGGCCACAGAAGATGGAGCAAAGAGCCCCTGACCCAGCCACACTCTCCCACCTGGCCCTGTGCTGTAGGTTACGCTTTATACGCCGATGTCTCCACTGGACTTAAATAGGTCCCCGTGTACATATGAGAACACTAAAGTAGGGGAGGCTTGTCCTAGTAATTTGAACAAAGTCATTTAATTAGTTGGAAGTACACCCAAGATTAAACTCTTCACCGCCCCAACTCTGTTTCCCCCACCCAAATTCCTCTGCCTCCCCCCACCCAAATCATGACAATAAAAAATGTTTACCTGTGACCATGATTAATATTATACAAATGATATTCTTTCCTTTTTCAGATGCATTTGAAAAGATGGTCCCAATGTACGACTCAATGTATAGAGAAGGGGCTCAATACAAAGCATGCATAAGGTAGCTATCCTTGGGAAACACCTACAGGGCAGGGAGAGCCAAGTTCTCACAAGTATCGCCACCCCTCAGTTATCTCTATGGAGCTAGGGTAAGGGTTTGAGTAGAGGTTTCTTCCCTCTGCCACGATGGCCGTTTCAGTGTTTCTTCCCTTACTATCCATTGGTACGAAATCAGGAAAGACAAACTTATTTTAGAACTATTTTAGCCTAAGCAAACCACAACCAAGAAGGTCAATCTGCTAGGGAAGAGAAATCTCTCCAAATCAATATCTTTACACCATCTGTTGGCTTGGCTAAACATGGCCAAAGTTCCGCTTCCTGTAATAGTTTATTAAGGTCTAGGGTAGTTCTAGCTACCAGGTGAACTCAACCCAAACCCACTGCTTTTCTGTAACTTGACTTGAAAGAGCTGAAACTTCTTTGACTTCAGCTTGAAGATGGCATTTTGCATACCAAATCAATAAAGAATAAAGGTCTTGGTTACTCGCAACTTGAAGCTGGCAGCATGGGTCACTGGTTCTCATAAAACAAAGAAATAAACAAAAGGGACTCTAAGTCAGTGGTTTTCCACCCGCAGTCCTGAACACGGTGGTTAACTCTTATGCAGACTGGCATGAAATTTTTGGCAGACTGGCACCACCAGTCTCTGGACCGGTGGCTGAAAGCCACTGATCTAAATGATCTGTTAAGAGAAAGCTGCACCCGAGTTTCTCACCTGAGTGATTAACGGAACACAGCAAACATTTAAATACACCTACTCTGTGGGATAAAACTGGAAAGTAATGTTGGGAATACATAATAGCATTTCCCCTTTAAGATACATATTATCAAAGTTGTAGACTTTTAACTTAATTAGAATGATAACCAAATGATCCAAAGCAAGTATGTTTTGAGTAATCTTGAAAGTTTTGAGACCTGGTACTGGAAAGATTCTTTGAAACAGAAATCTGTCTCAGGAAGAGTTTTTAAAATGCAGCACTACTGATATTTTGCACACAATGACTGTTTTTTGGTTTGATTTTGGGGGAGTGGGGGGCCTATCCTATGCATTGTAGGATGTTTAGCAACATCCTTGACCTCTATCAACTAATTCCTCTGCCTCCCCCCACCCAAATCATGACAATAAAAAATGTCTTCAGACATTACCAAATGTCCTCTGAGGGGAAAATTACACCTGGTTGAGAACCACTGGTCTAAAGATATTTCTCTTCAGAACCGCACAGTAAATATACTAAAGTGAAAGAAACCAAGTCAGGACTCTAAAGGTTCTCCCAACTCCTTATTAAATGTGGTTTTTAGTACATTTTCAAATGTATGCTGTCATGTTAGTGGCAGAAGTTTACTCACTGTGCACAAGAAAACAAAAATCTTTCCACATCAGCAGCAGAGTGAGTTTCGTAAAGCCTTCTGCATCATATTCCACGACACCTCTAAGAAATAAAAACATACACACACACACACACATACATACACACACACACGCACACACACACACAAACAACTCATAAATATAAGGTATAAAAGACACAGAACCAAGTAAAGAATCTATTCGTTGGTCAGGGTCACTGACTCAGACGCAGGTACGGCAAGGGAGTGTACCACAGGAAGGACGTGGACTGGGGAGGGCCGTGTCTAGGCTGAAGCTCTAGCGTCGCCATTCACTATCTATTATGATCTCGGGCAAATCACTTAACCTTTGGAGCCTTAGTTTCCTCATCTGTCAAACAGCCATAGTGATGTTTCCAAACTTCATTGCCGGGTTGTGAAAAACAAATAAGATAAATCATAAAATGCTATGCGAATGTTAGTCACCAGTCATGAGAAAAAGGACAAATTGAGAAACCAGGTCAGCAATGACACTACTGTCTGTATAGTGACTGTAAGTCTCACTTTCACAGAGGCACTAAACAGTAATAAGTACTGACAATATTACTAAGTTTAGGGTTATATATTATTTTCTTCCAAAGTAGTTGAAATCCTTTCTCTTGTGTCCCCCTGTCCTCCCCACCAGGTGCAGGACTAAGTGGGAATGTTAGCTGGGTAGGCACCGGGTTCAGGTGGGATGTGCACACTCCTGTGTGCAGGGAGAACAGCTCCCGACTGCGGAAGGGGCTGGGCAGGACTCTGGGAGGCTCACCTTCCCCATTTCCTTCGAGAGCTGAGTGCTGGGGGGGGGGGGGGGTTGGGGCGTCATCATAATGCAACAACACTAACTGCACCCTGAGGACACGATTAATGTTCTCTCTCATCCATACAAGCCAGTCTTTGCTGTCCTTAGAGATGCCTTCTCCCTGGCTGAGTCATGCCAGTCAGACCATTAATACTGATGGCCTCACATTCAAGTTCATAAATAAAGAAATAGTTGCACTGGTTGTACAGGTAAAGGAGCTAAGACACTGAAGGCTAAGTGATTTGCTCAAAGACTGCTTGTATGTCATCCAGATCTTCTGCATTAAGTCAACAATTTATTCACCAGTTAATACTGCCTTTCTTGAATTTATAGCTAACTCAGTACTTTACAACACTGATACCTAAATTTTTTAGCTCCTGCATCTTGTAAGCAAAAACAAGCACAGAATCCTTTTCGTCATGTATATGTATAATACAGTAATACAGTAGTCTTTGTATAGAATGTAGTTGTACATAGGTATTACTGTATTTTATGCATAATAAAACACATACAAAAATGTGCATAAAAATGAGATTTAGAAATAAATGTAATGCAACTTTCATGTTTTTCTTGTACGACAATGGGGTGAGGTGGGACACTAGCTCCTGTGATATGTGTACCATCTTTAGTGCTGGCTCCCTCATTTTCAATTATATATACTAAACACAGTCTTACTCAAAACTGACATATACTAAAGCTCATATTACTCATAAATGGTGTCACTTATTAACCATGGTTTGTATCATAAATACTTTCTCAACATGTTCATAAATAAAGCTGAAAAATATCTTACATATTCAAGACTCACATGAGAGAGTCTGTTTAGATATTGACAGTTCTGTTTTGGAGGCATAAAAAATTCCACTGTGGATAATGAGAAAATTTCTTGAAAATGTTTTGAGGAGTCAGAGCTTTCGCTTATAATTATGCCCTAGCTTATAAAATCCTATACTGGGGGATGGCTAACCTTAGTTTTCATTTCATTTTCTCTTTCCTATTCCCACTTTCCTTTTGTCTCCATTTCTTCATTTACTTGTTTAAATTTTTAATTTTGTGTTATGGTATCTATGTTCATATATTATAAACCTTCTCTGGACTATGGTGGGCTGTGACCAGACCACCGAAACCCTCGCTTCTTCCCACCCAATGGGTAGAATGACCCATCTTCAAAGCAGCCAGTGAGGAAAAGGTACCCCCCCCCCACCTGAGCTGGCCCTGAGGAGGAGCTGGGTACGGCCTCTGCTGTCACATGTGGGGACAGAGCTGCACAGCAGCAATATGACGGAAGGAGCCACAGGGGCCAGCAGCAAGAAGAGATGTCCATGCTGTCCTGTAGTGACATGCTGCCCTTTTCCCTTGCAGTGCCTTCTCCAGCCCCCGACCCCAAGTAGGCGTCATCGGTGCAGCATTATCAGGAGTGGGGTCCTATCAGGAGACCCGGGTCCTGAGAACTGGGGCTCCCACCCTGGCTCCATCTCTTCCAGGTGTGCAACCTCCGCTGGGGCGTGACACTTCTCAAGCTTTCGGGGTTTTCTCAGTAAGACCTGCCTGGTTGCCTCATGATGACTGGGAGCTGAGGGAGGTGACAGTGTCGTGCACACTGTGAAGGGCTCTCTAACTAGCAGGTATGGCGACTATTGTTCCTGCTGGGCTTGGAGATGGTCACGCTGCTGCCTCAGGGAAGACAGTTCATATACCAGAACAGAATCAAACAGGTAAAATGCATGCTGTCAGGTTCTGAACAACGCCTTTCTAATAATTGTATGTGGGTCAATTTCAACTGAAAATGGAATCTTCATGAAAGTTCTCGGAACTATTTCTGGATCAGCGTTGCGTCTTATCTCTTAGGTCAATGGATTATGACTGCATCGCACATTAGGGTCATCAGGAAGTGAGGGCATTGCTGACATATGGTTCAAGCGAAGAACTTACGTGCCAAAGTGACTGAGGAAAGCAGCAATGTACTCTCTTCGTTTGTGATATCCTTGAATCACATACTGCACCTGGAATAGAAACCCGAAGCTGAGAAATTTTTAAATGCTTTATTATGAAAAGTTTCAAAGATTCAGACAAGTAGAAGTAATAGTAAAATGAACAGCCGTATTCCCGCCATCTCTATTCAGTAACTGTGAATGTTTTGTCTAGTTGCTGCACCTAGCCAGCTACCTACCTAGCAATCTATCAATCAATCTTGCTGAAACATTTCAAAGGAAATTAGAGACAGCGTGATAGTTCACCCTAAATACTTCAACACGCATCTCCAAAAAACAAGACATTTTCCTGCATAATCACAGTATCATTATTGTATCCAAGAAATTCAGCAATCATTCTTTGAATTTATCTAATATCTTGTCCATCATCAAAATTAAAAAAAAAAATTTAAAGCAGGGTATACTCAGTCAGGGTTCAGGAGATTTAATCTAGAAAGTCTTTTAATCTAGAATAACAGTACCCAGTAAGGTGGTGTCCACGTGTTTATGTGTGTGCCTGCACATCCATAAATCACATTGACTTTTCAAAGAGATCAGGCAAGTTATCTTGAAGAATGTTCTGCATTTTAGATTCACTGATTCTTTCCTTTTTCCACTACCCTCTGTATTTCCTATGAATTGAAAGAGTTAATAGTGTAATTAATTAGATTCAGGTTAAATATTTTTGGCAAGAAAATTTTATAGCAAGTACTGGGTTTGATCATTGGTTAAGGTAATGACAGCCAGATCATCCATTGTAAAGGGATGTTTCCCCGTTGCTGTAGTGAGTAGTAATCCATGAGTGTACATCTCAAAGCATGTGAAGATCTAGTTCCCATTACCTTTCACCTAATGGTTTTAGTATCTATTGGAAATCCTCGTCTGAATCAATTATTTCATTAGGGCCTGGAAAAAAAAAAGGGTGACTTTTAAATTCTGTCATTTCTTCTACATTTATCAAATGGGATTCTCTGTAAAGAGCTTCCTCTCATCAAACAGGACTATTTGGTTATCCTAAGCTACAACCCCTATTGAAAACTCAGGATAAGCGCTGGCTGGGTAGCTCAGTTAGTTAGAGGGTCATCCCAAAATGCCAAGGTTGCAGGTTTGATGTCCAGTCAGGGCATGTACAAAAACTAATCAATGAATGCATAAATAAGCAGCACAATAAATCGATGTTTCTCTTTCTCTCTCTCTCTCTGCTTCCTCTCTTTCTCTGCTTCCTCTTTCTCTAAAATCAATACATTTTTTAAAAAACAAAATAATGCTTAATTCTTTCTTTTTAAATTCCTAATATTCAAAATAAGGAGCATTACAATAGGAGATTTTATTTTGCCTTTTTATTTTTCCTTGTTATCACCAAATGACAGTTTCTATTAAAAAAATGTGGCCCTGGCCGGTTGGTTCAGTGGTAGAGCATAGGCCCAGCATGTGAAAGTCCCGGGTTCAATTCCCAGTTAGGGCACACAGGAGAAGCAACTGCCTGCTTCTCCATCCCTTTCCCTATCTCAATCTTTCTCTCTCTTCCCTCCTCAAATAGTTCAGCAAAATTGGTCTTAAGCACTGAGGATAGCTTCATGGCCTCGCCTCAGGCACTAAAATAGCTTGGTTGCCGAACAATGGAACAGCGGCACAGAGAGCCAGAGCATTGCCTGGTAGGGGGCTTGCAGAGTAGATCCTGGTCAGGGCAAAGGCAGGAGTCTGTCTCTGCCTCTCCGCCTCTCACTTAATAATTAAAAAAATAATAAAAATAAAACAAAATTGTGAACTCAGTAAGTTAGGCATCCATATGAAAGATAGTTATTGACTCATCAGCTTCTAAGATAAAAGTACATTTTTTATAATGTCTTTATAATGGCTGCAAGAAACAGTGGGAGAAAGAGACCCCCCCCCCAGCAAATTGTTTATACTGGATATTGTCACAATGAGTTTCCACTGCGAACAAAAGCTCAAGATAAATTACTTGAAATAACCTTGACACAATTAGTACTGATAGCCATGTTGTACCCTTTAAAAGTAAAACAATTCTATTTATATAATAGGGGTTTATGTCAATTTATAAAAACAGTACTAACTTCACAGGCTTGGTGCAGGATCAGAAATGTTATTTTGGAAAAATAAAAACAGATGATAAATTTGCTTAAGTGGCTTTGTTTAAAAAGGGGATGAAAACAGTTCTGTATACTTGATTTTAAAAACAGAAAACCATTTTAACAGAAACCCACAACAAAACTGGCTATAAAGATAGATTCCAATGTAATTATGGAAATTCATTTGAAGAGATTGTTTCTAAAAGCAACCATACTGTCCTCGTTTGTAGCAAGCAGAAGAACATCAATTTTAAAAGACAAGTAAAATTAATGAAAGGGAACCAGATAAGAAAAACAAACTGATTCTTGTATTTCTGGGGAAATGGTAATTTTTTTGAGAAAAATGTATGACGAGAAATTAATCTCTATTGGAGAGCTTTAAAAAGGCTTTTCTACTCAGTTCTCAAAGACCAAATTTGCATTTTTCTCCATAATATTGGGACACAGATTTGAAGACAGTGCAAAGTCCCACGATGTAAATAAGAATCTTGTCCCCTGCTCAGTTTTGTAGGAGGGCAGAGGCTGGGGCATGCGATCCAATGAGAAGCAGCCACTCTATGAGAGTGAAATACCCCGGAATCTGTGCCAGGCCCACAGGCTGCAGAGCTGCCAGATTTTAGTTTCTCTGACATTCAAAAAATAATATTGAAACCTTTGAAATATAAGTGTACTCTTAAGATATTTTCTATGTAGGAAGGAGCTGTCTCTTTTTTATTTGTTTTGAGATAAGCTATCTTTTGAATGAAAGAGACAAACAAAATATTTATTTTCCAAGGCAATCTGAACAAATCAATAGGAACAAAGAAAACAGCCCTTTGGGAATTAGCAAACTGAGTCAGTCCATGGAGGAGAAGAAAGTCAGTGTTGCTTGGGGATTAATTTCTCCAGTTTTTAGCTAAATACACTGGCTGAACACACTTAAAAAAAAAAAATCTGACAACAACCATTAATGCAAACTCAGCTACTTGCCAATGTGACGGCTCATTAATGCAGCTAACAGAACACTCTAGATAATCTGATGTGCTGGGCCATGAGACCAGCTGACCTAACACCTCCACCCTAGAAGCAAACTGCTCCAAGACATGACAGCTAGAATCAAGAATTGACTATTAAAAAAATGGGTATGGAAAAGCATCAGGAGATGAAGAAAGCTCTAGAGAATTACTCTTAATATTAACTAGTTAATGACAAACACACATACAAATACACATACCTGCATGCAGGCACGGGCTATTGAAAAAGAAAGGAGTTCAAAAATTTTAAGCCATGAGAAGGTGTAAGATCTAGCAAATAACTAGGGTATAATGGGAATTCAAGAAAGGAGAGATACAAATTTAAAAGCTGAAGATGAGACTGGAACAGGCTCCGTAGAAAAGGAAGGAGGGCAAAGGAATAGGGAGAGAAACCAGAGCATGTAATTCAAAGTAGGAAAGGCGGATGTTAGATGGAGACTGAAACTAAGACACAGGGTGAAAAGGATGGTGCTTGCAAGACGATGCTGGAGCGGAGCTACAGTGCGGTGGGGCCTCGCCAGGCTGGGGGCATTACTTTTACCTTGTTGGTGAGCAGGTGGCATACTTGTGGAACGTAATCAATGAGACATCCTCCTCCTGGGAAAGGTGGAATATGAAGAGCTGAGGAGCCTCCAAGTGCACTGAAAGGACAAGAGTACAATGGACACTTTTCTTAGGGCTCAAGCAATTTAAGTGATACCCCCAAACAGATTGGCTTCTCTTACTAAAGTCTACCTACCAACTTCTTGAATTAATGTTGGTAGGAATATGAGCTTTGCTTCATGATTACATTTGTGTATTTCAACCCATTCTGTTAACTCAGCATGTTCATGTTACACATGACTAATAACTAATCATTAATAACTAATGATCCTATCACACAACAGAAAAAATTAGCAAATTTGAATTGATATGGACAAATGTCTTACCAACATTAATGAGTTGTGCCTGTAACTGAAACATAGACTTTTATACTCTTCCTTATGCCCAATTCAGTGATGGGCAAAGATAAGTCATTCATTAAACACCGTTACGGAACTAAACTGGACTGATGCAACATCAAGACACTGCACTGAAGGCACTAGCTCCACAGCTTCCCAGCCTTGTTGCCTTGGGCAACTTCAGCTGGGCTTTACTTCCTCATTTTTAGTGTGAGCCAGGTGGTTGAGGGCTGGCATTGCCAACTCCAGGCTCCACCCAGCCCAGGGAGGTGATGTAAAGGAGTGAAGAGAATTCCACATTTTATGCACAGCAGAGAGGGCTCTCCACTGCTCAGCTGCAGCTCATCTCTGACATGTAGGAACATGAGCCTGGTTATACGGTACCCTAATTTTTCAAGCAACACCAGAAATCCAGATTATTTCATCTCTCAATTTTTAAATAGTGGCAACTAATTAAACACTTTCTGAAATACTGTGCCACCTGGTCCCATGTCTGTGGGCCACTAGGGGTAGGAAGTCTGCAACTAGTCGTCCAAATAAACATTGATATTCAATTCATCTAAACAAGAAGGCACAGCCCCAAATCACTGACCTAAGAACTAAGACCCAACATTGATCCAGTCAAGTTCCCAGAACTTTCATGAAAATCATCCTTTTAGTTTAAGTTAACCAGCATAAGATTATTAAAAGAAATTGTTCAGAACTTTATAGCATGCATTTCATATATCCTTCACCTTGACTTCATCTTCTTTCCTACTCTTACTTTCCATTGGTCCCAATTTGTTTTTCTTAAATCCCTTAATGCTGTGATTATTCATTATCTAGGCCCCATGGCGACAAGATTGTGAAGGGAAGCAAACATTTCCCAGTAACAATCTAGAAGACCCTCACTACATAGTTTGGAGCAGAGACTCAGTCTAGAGCTGGTAGACAGGAAACAATATATGTAACTACTGAAAGGTCTCCAGACCCAGCCTGTCTCTCTGTTGACTACCAACTTCTGAAATTATTTTTTCTGGTAGAAATGAATATTATCTTTATTTATAGGAATGAAAAACCCACAAGCAAAATCCTAGGTGATATGAGGAAGTCAACATGGAATAGAAATAGTCATCAGAGACTTTTTCCACTCAGATGACACCTAAACAGCACAACTCTGACAACTGAAGACATTATCCCAGCATCTGACTCAGGATGACACTCATGAATCATCTGCACTCCACAAATGCACAGAATGAGAAGGAACATCGCTTCCATTTGCTACTCTCGGAGGACACACTGGATCCGATTTAGCCTACCAAACAGGACCAGGAAAATTCCAATGACTTCTTGTAAACTGGAGGAAGGCCTTGTGTCCCCTCTTTTGCATTAAAAAAAGTACACAGAGGGCACACATCTAACCAGAGGTTCCAATGGTACCATTACGATGAAAAACTGATTAAGAAGAAAATTTCACAGTACAAGAAAAATAAGTCCAATATTTATATCCTGTAGTTACTGGTGAAATATCTGTATAACGTTAGAGAATACCAAGGCCCAGGCTTCTCATAGCTTACTTGGCAACAATCCTTAGCATAATGAAATTCAAAAAAATAAAATAATTTGGACAACTTCTTGGAATTGATTGTAATGGGTTCTGACCTGCATGAAATATTATAGGATAAGTTATTAATCATTCATTAAATTGAATATAAGGAATGAACCTAGTCTGTGGATAATCCTTGTAACTGGAGACTCTCTGCTTCTGAAATACAGCCATTAAACAGGAGTTACCTACAATGGTGGGACAAAGCAGAGGTGTGGAGAAATCCAAGACCCCCTGCTGGCTGCCATGCCCACCTCTCTGCATTCTGCTTTTGTGATTACAGAGAATTAACTAACGCTTGCTGCTAGGTGCTTCCTCATTATCTAATTTAACCCTCCACACCATCCAGTGGGGTAGGAATTACCACTGTAGTTTTTCAGGTAAAGGAATAGAGGCTCAGAGAGCAGAAGAAATGCCCCTGGGTTCACACAACTAGAAAGTCAGCCTCCCGGCTGACAGTGGCCATGCTGTTACTGCTGAGCAATGTGCCTCTCTGAGAGCAAGGGGTTTCCTCCTGAAAGCACTACAAGGATGGAAGGAGACAGTCGACTGGCTGTTCGTGAGCTGGGCTGGGATTCCCACGAGGCTAAGGGGCTTCTGGTAGCGCTCCAACCGCCACTAACGCAAGCGCTATGATGTGCATCCTCTTTCTACAATGTGCCACAGAGCACACATTCCTCTCAGCTTTGCTCCTATCTCATCCTCTCCCACCTCAACCATCAAACGACCAGATTCACTGAATCTTGGATGTAAGGGACGCCCACTCCATCAGGTCGAATGTGAGTGACTCTGATAGCTGAACAGGCTAAGCCTCGATGTGTGAAGCTCTTCAGCTACTGTAAGGGATATTTTAAATGAGAGTTTATTTTGAAAGGTCACTCACTGCTCCTTTAGAGGAGTGAGTGACCTTTAACTAGGTACAGTAGTTTCTTAGTTTGTGAGGGTACTGAGCCTGACTCCAAGTGTCACACACTGGGAGCTCTGCTGATACGTGTATAAATATCTGCCTCTTGGGTAAATATTTAATAGCCTGCTATAGCCTGAATGCTGAATCAACAAGGTTAAGTGCCATAAAATAAAAGAGCTATTATGTTTTTAAAGGGTACAAGATGGAGGTAAGACCTTGTGACCTCTAATTATTTAATATTCACGAATCAAAATACATGGGGCTAAAAAAAAAATACGTGGGACTGCGCATGAACAACAGAAAAGTCACTCTATGCAAAGATTCCGGGGCTCACTCAGCTATCCCCAGGAATGCAGGGCTGGCTGGAGAGAAGGCAGAGCCTGACCAGCCCAGAGTGGCTGAGCTGGGGATGCGGAAGGGCAGGCGGAGATGAAAGGGACCACTGGCTGTTGATTCTTCTGATCTCTAGAAGCAGGCGGTGAGAAAGCAGGAAAAATCAACTGGTGTGGCAGAGTCCCAGGCTGAACCTGCGAGGTGAAAGCGGTGAAAAGAGCTGTTCTGAGACAGTACTCTCTATCTCTTTAAGAACTGAAATGAAACAGGAAGTTCGCTGATAATTCTTAGAACTGAAACTGTAGATATAAATTAGAAGGACAAGGCCAGAGTTGAGAAGCCTTTCCAACAATGGGGTTAAACAGACCAAAAGGTAACCAGAAAAGCATTTCCTGTCTCACTAGCTCTAAAAGTCAAGTAGAAAAACTGTCTGTCTTAAATGTATTAATTCTATTGTTTTCCATGCAAAAACTGCTCATAGAGCCCTTTGTGAACCTTGCTTTATTTGCAAATATTCAGAGAATCTCTAATTTTGAAGACTTGCCTTGGTGACAGTGTGACACAGAAAGGAATAGTTTTGAGCATTTTGACATGAAGAAATGCAGGGAGTCACCCTGTCTGAAAGTTTGACTTGGGACAATGGGGTATTGATTGTGACCCACACAGAACAGCAATCTCCTCCTCCCGTGCGGGGTTCTACCTAACTGGCCAAATGAAACGGGCAAACCAGAAGGGCCAGTGATTCTGTTCTTGCTTCTGCTAGGTTTGCTCTTTGGTTCTACTCAGCTTTCTCATCAGGGCAGTGGGGATAACACTGCTCTTATCTCTAAACCTCTCGACCTTGCCGAACAGACTTAATTAGCCCAATTTACAGATGAAGAAACTGAGGTTCTAAAGGTCTAAGCATCTTGTCCAAGATTACTCAGCAAGTAGGCTGCAGGGATGGGCTTGACTCCCAGTCTTTCTGGTTTCTAAAGCCTACACCATTTTTTACTTGAAATTCTGTCATAGAAAGATGGTGTGAAGTTTTAAAAATCTAACCACCCTAAATACTGATGCAATGGTATAAGTGGCTGAAATTACCCTTAAAAAAGCTTTTATCCATAAAATTCATCATTTTGTCATCTCACTTTTTCTTATCTTAAGATAAATGTCACAACAAGTTAACTTGGTAGGATAAAATAATCATATATAAGTTCTGCAAACCCAGCAGTATATAAATACTACATTAAGGAGACTCTTTTTTGTTTTGTTTTTTGTAAACTGGATTTTCTTTTTCCTAGTAAAACATTTTCTAAAGCTGTTGTTAGCCTGCATCTCTTTCTACAGATTCAACTTTGACCCGTCTCAAGAGTCTCTGGATCACTCAGTTAAATAAATCAAGGTGTAATTCAAAATGGAAAAATCTCAATGAGTCAAACAGGAGGTGAAAAGAAACGATCAGAATGACAAGTTTACAAGTAGGATTAAATGTGGGGAGCACCACTGGATGCGAGGTTCACTGAAGCACCGATGTAGGCCTGGCCATATTACATCTGTGATCGTCTGATGTTTCCCCTAAGCACGCTTCCCAGCATAAAGCAGGTCGTGATTGAGAGCAGTCTACTACCAGGCCTGCTTAAGGCAGAGTGCTGTACTCTATTTCTTGTTTTCCATTTTTAGAGGGACATATAAATATGGAATTGTTCTGAGACAACAATAAATATGATTAAACACTCAGAAAATGCTCCTCTGGAACAAAGTCTAAAGAAGTTGAAATTGCTATGTTAAATTACTTAGAAGGTTAGGGAATTATTAAATGGAATAATTTTAAAATGGGAATGCGTACCATATGAATAATTTAAATCAGCTGTCTTTTGCTTAGGCACAGTATGCATGAAGAGAGTTTAAAAGGCAACACGAGGAATTCAGCTGGAAAATGAATTCTCCACAGAATAGAGTAGTGAATAATAGCTCCATTTATGAAACACTATGTATCAGGCATTATGCTGGGTGCTTCTGCTATACAATACCATCTTGTCTTCACATTCATCCACAAGAAAGGCGTCCCATTTCATAGATGGGAAGACTGAAGCTTAGAGAAACACCACCACCTTTCAGAGGTCATATACGTGGTAAGTGGCAGAGAGGCCTCTGAATCCTGGCCTCTCTTCACTTATCACTTTTGTGACTTCTGAATCCTTGTCAGGACCTGACACCTGGTTCCACATGTGTCAGAGTCATCAGGCTCCTTCTGGCTTGGGTGTTTCAGGTAGATACTTGGGTTGACTGGGTCCCTGAGGCTGTTTCCAGGAACAGTTATTAAACTTATTTAGGTGCCTGAACTGAATGATTGGGTCCTTTGTCATTCTAGGCAGAGGGACCCCTGGAAGCCGGGAAGAACTCTGAGGGCAGAGGACTTGATGGGCACTTTCTGCAAAGAGGAAGTAGAATGAATGCAAGCAAGGGGCTTTACGTGTAAATCAACACCAATGAAGGGAATACTGTAATATGTCCAATGACGTGAACACTAACCAAGTTTTTGTTCAGAAATGTATATTTTAAATTTGTTAACATCTCAAAAAAAGCCTGTAAGAGGCAGTTATCTTAACAGATGTACACTATCAGGATTTTGTTAGCATGTGGAAAAGCATTTAAAGTAAGCTCCCTAAAACAACAATGGTCCTAGCAGATGTTCTATTAAGGTTTGGTATGAACTATTTATAATAATGCTCGGCCACGCAAGACAAACAGGCCTTTTTCCTCTTGTTGCATTTTGATACCTGGCCTATTACTTGAATTTGATTCCATCACAATTTCTTTAAGAAGTGGAACTATTTTCAAATACCAGTCAGGAACGAGTGAATTTACTGTGAGTTTGTTATATATTTACAACTACGAGACTCCAATGAATAGCTTTACTGCCTGCTCTGCTATTAACAGGTAGGGATTCATTTTCTTATGAATTATCTTTAAAACATATTTACTGGGGAAAAAATCAACACATACATATATCAAATCATCATGTACATTTTAAATATCCTATAATTTTGTCAATTATACTTCAATAAAGCTGGAAAAAATCAATGCACACAATAGTTACCCTAGACTAAAACCACAAGCACTTGTCCAACTCCCTCTCCCTCAATGAACATAAGTTTTAATGGTGGTCAAAGAAAGATGCAGAGAATTGTGGGAAAACCCTCGCCTGACCAGGACAGAGAAGGGTATCTGCCTGATTCCTGCTTACTGCTTTTGCTGAAGGCTCCGGCACCTAAGCAGCATTAGGCAACTTCATGAACACATTACTGGTCCCTGTGCTTAAAGAGCTAATATATAAGGAACTGGAGCTTGGCGCACACACGTTTGTGCACGTGCACACACACACACACACACACACACACACGAAAAAATATCAGAGGATGAGATAACCCAGGGTACTGGTACAGAGGACTTTACAATTCATTTCCAAAGTGCTACTCAGTTGGTTTTTTATAACAGCCTTACAAAGTAGGTAGCAGGTGTCAATATACTCCTCGTAGAGGTGAGAAGACTAAGGCTTGAAATGAACGACTTCCCCAAGGTCTTAAAACTGGAAACAGTAAAACTGGGACTGTAATCTTTCCCATGTACTAGTAGGTTTCACAACTGCATAAGATTAATCTTATGATGAGTTTGTTCAAGACTCAGGTACCAGGTGCCGCTGGAAATCCACATTTTAACAGGTTCCAGAGTGGATGCAGGTATAGGTGGTCCTCACATCCCTGCTCTGTACCCCACTCTGCTAGCACAACAGGGACCAGAAATGGGGGCAAGTTTGGTAAAAGCAAACATTTTCCATCCCAAAGACATTAGGTCACTGACTATTTGAAAGGGTCTCTGGACAACAGGAAGGTAAAGAAAGCATAGACATGTTTTTCAGGAGCTTAAGGCCTACTGTGGGACATTTATGGAAACAACCAGAAAAAAAGGTCATCACTGCTAAGAGTAAACAGGACGAAAAGGAAGAACTTAGTTTCATGCAGGCAACCGGAAGACAAGGCAAAGGGCCAGTCAAATCACGATTGGGACTGGAAGTTGGGGGGATACAGAGACTATTTAGCAAAGCAAGGCACTGGATCAAATGCTAGGAACTCTATGGACAGCAGACCATGGGTTCTGGACCACAATGAGCAGCTTTCACCCAATGATGAAAGCAGGTTTCATACTTCAGGCTGTCCAAGATATGTGCTGGTCAAAGGGCACCTGCCTGGAGGTATGACGGTAGGTCCTGATGTGTGCTAACAGTGAAATGCTCAGGAAAGAAAATCTGAGGTTAAAAAAGTTGTTGTTTAGTCATAGAGTGAGAGACATCCTGGAGATTAAAAAAAAAAACATCTGGGGTTTGAGACTGAATCTCGGCCAGTCTCGTTGCTTCACGTATCTCTTTTACACTGACAACTTCCAAATTTATACTCTAGCTCAGACCTGCCTTTAGCCTGAGACTCGTATAGCCAACTGCTTACACAACACCTCCCCTTGGTGCCTACACAACACCTCCCCTTGGTGCCTACACAACACCTCCCCTTGGATGCCTACACAACACTTCCATTTGGATGACTACACAACACCTCCACTTGGATGTCTAAAATGCACCTCCAACTTAACCTGCTCACAAGTAAGCCCCGCTGTGAAACCTACTGCTCTTGCGCTCAGTCCATTTCAGTCAGTGGCATCTCCAACTTACTGGGTTTTCAGACCAAAAACCTCAGTCATCCTCAACTCTCACTCAATTAGCTGGGTCCTGTCCACCAAAACTCCTCATCTGAATTACTGCCTCCGTGGATAAGCCGGGGCTGCTCCCCACTCAGGGCGCCAACCCCATTCTGCAGTCCCCTCTACCTAGATCTCTCTGCCCAGCCATCTGCAGGGCTTGCTTCTCACCTGTTTCAGGTCTTACTCAGACATCACCTTCTCAGCAAGGCTTCCTGAACAACCTACTTAAAATAACAGCTCCATCTCTAGCGTCCCCTCTTCTTTGTTTTACTTTTTTTTATACCTCCATAAGACAGTCTGTTTTTTGTTGTTGTTGTTTTGTATTTTTCTAAAGTGCGAAGCAGGGAAGCAGAGAGACAGACTCCCACATGCGCCTGATCAGGATCCACCTGGCATGCCCACTAGGGGGTGATGCTCTGAACATCTGAGCTGCTGCTTCATTGCAACCAGAGCCATTCTAGCACCTAAGGCGAGGCCATAGAGTTGTCCTCAGCGCCCGGGCCAACTTTGCTCCAATGGAGCCTTGGCTGCGGGAGGGAAAGAGAGAGACAGAGAGAAAGGAAAGAGAAGAAGATGGGTGCTTCTTCTGTGGGCCCTGGCTGGGAATAGAACCCAGGACATCCACACGCCAGGCCGACGCTCAACCACTGAACCAACCAGCCAGGACCAAGACACTCTGCGTATTGTATTATTTCCCCTATCACTCATCAACAGAATATATACTCCTACACAATGGCATCTTTGTTTCACTCCCTGCAGCAACACCAGAAACAAGGAGAATGCCAAGTTCATAGTAGGCATTGAGTAAATATCTGTGATATTAAAGTTGAATGAATATAGGGAAAGAAATTTCCGAAAGCATATTAAAGTCAGTAGATGTATAATTATCTTTTCTAAATAGACACTGTGAAAAGGATGGTTTTATGGGTGTAGGACAGGGGCTGGTAAACTTTTTCAGTGAAGAGCCAGATCGTCCTGTTGGCTTTGTAGCTTTAAGGTCTGTCGCCACAACTCAACTCTGATGCTGCAGCACAAAATCAGCCACAGACAGTATGTAAACAAATGAGCACATCTGTGTCCAGTAAAATTTTATTACGGACACTGCAATGTGAATTTCACATAATTTTTACAAGTCACAAAATGTTATTCTTTACATGTTTCTCTAATTGCTGAAAAACAGATTGAAAAATCATTCTTAGCTTGCAGGCCATACAAAGTGAACTGCAGGCTGAATTTGGCTACTGGGCTGTAGTTTGCTGACTCTGGATCTAGGATTATTGGATCACCTAACAGTTCTACAGATGCTAAAGGGAGGGAAAAATATCCAGGGAGAAACACAGGCAAAAAGACCTACATTAGTTAACAAAAATGAAAAGCAGGTAAAACCATAAGCATTAGCCTTTTCCAGGCAACGGTGAGGTGAACATTAGGCAACTCGTGGTCTGACTGTGGGAGTTTCATAATGACGCTGGATTGAAACTGTGCAAGAAAGAGCTATTTATATGACTTCGAATGAAGCTGGAGGCCTATTCTGGTGCTTCATACTTCTATGCTAGGTGAAAAAGCTGCCTACAAAAGTCTTCCTCCCACCCAAAATACTAGCTATTACTTGGTGACTGATCCTCAGAAATATTAAGATGAATCATATATGCTCTTTTCACAGTGCAACAAAAATAATTTTAAAACTCAGAAAATGTCACTTTGGGTAGTCACAAACCACACACACAATAGGAAAGCTGGCCAGCCTGAAAATTGTAAATAAATAAAATCCTGTCCTTGCATGGAAATCTTTTCCCTCATTTAGGTTCCAATGCTTATTTTAAGACTTGCCTCTAACGTTGGCTGGGGTTAAAACGTGTGGGGTTCCATAATCTGATGACGGAGGCAGCCCTTGCTCTCCACCCCCTTCCCCAGGGCCCTCCTTGGTTAACCCCACTGTTCTTGGTAACACTCCGCACTCAACCTTGACTTTCTCAAGTTGCTGCTCGAGTCACCTACAGGCAGCCTGTGGCCTCCCTGTTGACTGAGCTCTGCCAGGGTTGGCCTGGAAGGCACCCGCTGACAGCAGGCGCAGTCTTCACTCAGGCACGGGGAGAGGAGCCCCGTGTTTCTGTCTTCTTCCTGCTTGGAGAACAGGTATTTTTGTCTTTGATCCTTAAGCTCTGTTTTCTCTCCTGTTACTAAACAGTTCACTCCCTATGTCCCCCTGGCCCCTCCCTCACCCTTTTTTGCAACTTCATCATTTTTCCACATTGCACCGTTTGGCACAGGAGAAGGAGGGAACCACATCAAATAAAGGAATGTAACCACAAAAGCTGCCTTGAGAAGCAAGGCCCCAAGATTTTCTTTCTTTTTTTTTTTTTTTTGGTCAATTTACTGTTTTCAGACTTGCTCTCCCATAATCAAATCCTCCCTATCGTGTTAACAATGCGGTCGTGCGTCAATACATTGGAATTCTGCTTCAGTCAGCAACGCAGAGCTTAATAGGAAAATGAAGCAACAAAATGTTGGTCTTACTGTTAACCTTGAGCTAGGCCTGTACTTGGGATGTGGATGTTGGCTTTTTGATGGTTCACGGGCCAAAGCTTCAGAGTGTTAGGAGAGCTCGGGGCTGTCAGCAGAGGCCTAAGACAGATAGAGCTCCAGCATCATTTAGGTGAGCTTCTGCGACTGCGAGAGGGACAATCGCGGTGCGTCCCACAGACCGAAGTACCCCAAAGTTCAGTAAGCCAGAGAAAGTTTGGATAGAATTCGCTTGCAGAAATTTAAAAGACATATTTTACCCTACTGGCAGCAATCCCCGGGTTTGGCTCTGTGATGTCTGTAGTTATCACAAAAGGGCTGTGTAAAGTTAAAATGGGGCTTTAAAAACAAACAAACAAACAAACAAACAAACAAACAAACAAACATGTGTCCAACAGATACATCATTCAGGGACAACAATAAGATGCCCCAATTCCAAATGTTTGGAAATCACTACTCCATGTCCTCAGGATATGTGTTATAGTTAATATTTAACAACAGCTGGCTAACACTCATCACAGACAAAAACAATGGTTAGAGGGTGAGGCCTTTTGATGTAATGATTTTATCTTTTATGACTAACTTAGAAGTATTTTTGTTTTTGTTTGGGTTTGGTTCACATGGAATAGTCACTTGCCCTTCTGGTTAATGATGGAATTAGCCTAATTTTGAACATCATCTAGAGCCGATACACATACACGCAGTCAATGCACAGCACCAAGGAAGAGGTTCCCACTTTCTTCCATCCAGCACACCCAAGTAATGTGTTATCTCTCCCAAGAGTCTCAAGCAAAAGGGGGCAGGGGGTTGAGGAAGAAAGATCTGTTTTCCTATCCCTGTTCTAAGGAAGCATGTTATAATCTCAAGGTAGAGAAATGTGCAACTTGAAAAAATAAAAATAAAACCCCCCAAACCCTATAGCTGGTTCTGATATGGACTGATAGATTTTTCAAATGCCTCCACCCCAGCACGAGAATCACTGTGAAACATACAGAAGGAGTCTATTTTCCTAAAAATTAAACTCCTTCTCAACTAATAGGTGAAACTGCTGTCAATTTTGGCAATATTCAGCCTGGCCGAAGCTCTACCTTTAAGAGCATTGCTATGCTGCTGCAGTTGCCCCCTGATATTCCTGTCCCTTACCAACCCCCCCCCCCCACCACATCACCACAGCAGCACAACGCAACAGAGTGGGAGAAAGCCAAGGCAGTGGACAGTGAAGGGAGGTGGGGACTAGAGGCAGGGGCTGACTTAGAAGCGCCCCTCTCCACACTCTGCTTGCTGGTACAGCAGAGATGCTGCCCTGGTGCAGCGTCCCCCTGGGAAATGTCCACATGTGCGCACAGGACACCGGCATGGATGGGGGCGGAGCTCCCTCCACAAACCACGCCCCCCCCGCGTAGTATGCCAAAACCCACCTGGAAAGTAGGAGGAGCCTTTTCTGGAGCACACCAGGGGTAGAATTGGGGTAAAAGGATGTACGGGAATCTGAAGAAGTTAGGGACAGAGAAGGCTATTGCACATCATCAGAATTTTAACAAAAATAACATATTCAGTGGATCTTTATCATTTAAAAAATATTTTGTCTCACTAAATAGTTTACTTACTAATGGAGAGTGGCAGTTCAGTTCTGTTAATGTCTGTCTGTGGGAAACTGAGAGCCTATTTCTGAACAGCATAAATTTACGTACCTGTATCTTTTACTTTAAAAAAAATCCATAGGTTTAAGTACTATTTTTATCAAATCCTCTAAAATAGATGACTCAGAACAGCCATAACAGTAGGCAGGGCCTACACACCCCTAGACAGTCCTGAGGAGATGCAGAGATGCCCGAGGGGAGCGTAAGGCAGCTCAGGGATATCTGTATTTGTGGGAATTTGATAATCCAGAAGGCAGATGTGTTTGCTTTCTTTAACTCTGTGGCACAGATGCAACAGAAGAAGAAAGGTTTAGTCAGGAAGGGGCTGGGCTCTGGTAACTGTAGCTGGGACAAGGCCAGTTAGTTTGGCTAAATATAATTGAGGTTGACTTAAAAACATACTTTCTTGGCTGTTTCAGAATTTTGATTTTCTAAAGCTTTCAAAACTAAAACACTCAAAATTTATTAACACAGCAATGTGAATAGCATAGAGAGGAATGTAAACACAATCTACTAAAAAAAGTCGTATGGCTGCTGAGTCCCAACTCTGCAGAATGAATGTATTGATACTGCGTCGTGGCATCATGGATGTGACATGGCTTCACCCACACGCACACAGAAGAGTGTGCTGAATGGACCTCTTGGTGGTAAGAATTCAGTTCAAGACCCTCTGAACTTTCAAAAATCTGGGTACTCTTCCAAAATAACAATCTCATAGAAGTCTATGTGGATATTTCTAGTCTCAAGGAGAAAGGCAGGAGGGACCCACAATTTCTGGACCACCTAACAAACACTGAGCATCTAAGTTTGCAGGGCTCAGGTTCCATAGAACTTCCAGCCACTCAGAAGGGCCCCAGGCCCCTATCAGTACCTTTCTTTCCCAATCAACCAAGACTGCTTCTCAATACGGGTTGCAGCGAACTCAGGACAACTCACTTTTCTGGATGCTTACTCACTTCTCTAAGAACTAACCTGGGATCAGCGTTACTTCAGAGCAAGGGGAGCCCATAAGCTCACTTTTATCACATCCTCAAACTATTAAGCTGCAGCCATGCTAACAGCCTGAGCAATAACCATACCAAGTGACCCCTAGATGGACCAGGCATATTCTACAAGAAGGGAACCTCCTCAGAAGAAGGAAGACCAACCTCAACTGCTAGAAAGAGAAAAGGACCAGTTCATATGGGTAGGACCAGATCACAAACGTAAACAACAAATTTCAAATAACTACAATGTCTGTCAATTGAGGAGCTGAATACATGAAAGCAAAATCTTCCAATGGAGTACCATGTAGCCGCTAGAAAAAAATGAGAGTGACCTATAGTCCTGTTTTAGAATAATAGCCATGATACTTTGTTAAAGACAAAAAAGAAAATTGTAGAATAGTTTGTAATAGTATAGCATACCATTTTTATGGCCAAATTAAAGCAACAATAACAAAAAACCAAACTGGATGGACAGGGAAAACATCATGAAAATACTAAGTCTACATACCTGGCATTTCCCAGTCAATCATACTTCCTCTCTGCCTTGTCACTAAGATGAAGACTCGGGTCTTATAGTGCTGAGGAAGAGGGAGGCAGACCCCAGGGCAGAGAAGCCCCCAGCACAGGGAAGAAGAAGGATAAGCACTGATGAGCATATCCCAACAGGAATGGAAAGAAAGTGGCAGAAGGGGGAGAGATTGAGAGAGAACAGGGTCTGCCTGGGTATCTCAGAGACCTTTTGGGGGCCTAGGTGAATGGAAGGCCAATGAGACAGATACAGTTGTGGTGAAAAGACAGTTCTAGATTAACTGAGGGAAATCTAAAAGAAGAGAGTTTTAGTTCCACTTCCCATTTGGGGATGAGGAGATCATGTTGTATGTAGACTAACATCTAGAGCAGGCGTCCCCAAACTACAGCCCGCGGGCCGCATGGGGCCCCCTGAGGCCATTTAATCGGCCCCCGCGGCACGGAAGGGGCACCTCTTTCATTGGTGGTCAGTGAGAGGAGCACTGTATGTGGTAGCCCTCCAACGGTCTGAGGGACAGTGAACTGGCCCCCTGTGTAAAAAATTTGGGGAACCCTGGTCTAGAGTAAGAGGGAGCAACAGTAACACAAAGTGATGACATTTTACCTTGTATACTTTGTTCTTTGGTGGTACTAGAATTAAGATGGGTGGTTACAATCAGCATATATTACTCTTGTAGGAGAGAAAGAGAGAGAGAGAAAGAGACAAACACCAAGGTATAACATAAGTGTATGCAAAGAATAGAAGGTGTTGAACTTGACAAGTAAAGGAGTAATAAGAAAGGCAATGACCAAATGAATTAAGTGCCCGAGAGGGTGCAGAATAATAGTTCATAGTTTGGTTTGGTTCTGGGTGGGGAACTGGAAATTCCCAAGGGCTTTGGGATTTTGTATTACTGATCTGACTTCTACTATGCAGAAGAACAGCAATCATAGCTAACACTTCCCATGATACTGAACACTTCCCACGAGCCAGGCATTGTATTAAAAACTTTCATTTATTAGCTTTATTCAATCCTTACAAAAGCTCTATGAGGTTGATATATTTTACAGATAAATAGTAAGGCTTGGCAGGTGAAATAACAGACTCAATGAACTCATCCAGTACATGATGGACACTGGGTTGAAGGAGGCCATTCAATCCCTGAAGTCATATACTGTATTTCACCATGGCTCCACATGCTGACTCCCCCCACATAACATCTGGCTGTGTGGGCTTTGCCTACTACTTAGCTTTTTTGGTGTCTAGTCTTCTGACATGCACAATGAGGATGGCACCAAGTAACTCTCAAATAGCTCTTAGATCCATCATTCTACTCTGGCCTAATGCAGTAGTGTAGAATGGAAGGTAGCTATTTGTATTCAGAAAGGACTAGGCTCTGGAAAGAGGGAAGGTACTAAACATGGGAAACAGGAACATAGCCCTGACGGTCCAAGAGTGATTTTTCTCACCAGCCTTGGGTACACTGAAGCCCCTGCAGCCAGTAGCAACATATTCAATAGTTTTATTTTGCAACAGGGACACTTGGACATTAAGTCCTACATGCTTGCTTGGCTCCTCAACAGGTTGCTCAGCCCTTCAAGCACTGTCATTAAAGTCCTGTTACTACTGCATATTCTTCTCAGCCCCACTCTTGACTACAAGCCTATTCTTTTGAGCTAAACATGAAACCATCTCTCACTGAATGGTTTTCTTTGCTTGTAATCCACTGCCTGGCATTTTATTAAATAAAAATAAGCTTCTAGCACAAGCCTCGAACAAAGGCAGGAGTTTGTGGTGGGCAGAATCACGGCTCTGCCAGATGGCCAAGCTCGAATCTCCAGAACCTGTAAATATGTGACCTCACATGGCGAAGAGACTTTGTGGATGGAATTAAGGTTAAGGACCTTGACATATCCTGGATTATCTGGGTGGGCCCAATCTAATCACATGAGAGTAGAAGATGAAAACAGAAGAGTAGGTAAGAGACATGTGACAACAGAAGAATAGACAGAAAAGATGGGAAGCGGGGGAGGGACAGGCCCTGCTATTGCTGGCTTTGAAGATGGAGGAAGAGGGCCAGAGCCAAGAGATGGACACGACCTCTAAAAGCTGGACAAGGCCCTCAGCTGACCACCAGAAAGTATGTGGATCTTATCCAGTCCTATGACTGCAAAGAACTGGATTCTTCCAACAACCTATGTGAGCAAAGACTTTTCCCCTACTTTCCTTGAGGGCATGCAGTCGGCTGATGCCTTGATTCTACCCCAGCGAGACCTGTACTGGACTTTTGACCTACAGAACTGTAAGATAATAAACCTGGGTTGTTTTTAGCTACTAAATTTGTGGTGGTTTGTTACAGCAGCAATAGAAATCTAATACAGCACTCAAAATATTTATACAACTGTTCCTTAAAGGAAACATGATGAGTTATCTTTACACAATAAAATAATCACGTGTATCCCACTGAATAAAATCACGTACGTCCCACTGAATCACATATGCCCCACTGAATAAAAGAGAATAAGTATTTCCTGATACAAATAGATAAATGGATAAGTAAATAAATGAGGAATGCACTTCTTTACAGTAGAAAGCCAACTAATAAATGCAGAAGGAAAGGTGAAGCTAGAAAATCATCAATGGATGTCAAAACTAGTGGTTGAAAGTCTAAGGAGGATATTTATAGTCTCGACACATCTGCCTACAAATTTCTTAGTAAGTTTGAAGATAAAATTAGTATTGTCAGAGTCAAGAAACCTTGTGGACATCAGCAAAACCAAGAGATCCCATTAGCATCATCAATCCTGGGACAAACTGACATCACGTGCCTCTTGGTCTGACACCTTCGGGACACACAGCTTGTCTGCGGCACTGCTGCCCAAAATTCATAACCTGTATCTAAGCACAAGGAAGCAGCAAATTGACCCAAACTAAGGAACAAAATAATTAGACTCTTCACAACTGGCAAGGTAAAAAAAGATAAAGACTGAGAAACTGTTCCAAACTGAAAAAATAAAATTAAGAGACATGATTACCAAAGACAATGTGTTATCCTGGATTGGATCCTGGACCAGGGTAAAAAATAGCTAAAAGGGTATTATTGGAACAATTGGCAGAGTTAGAAATTGACAGACTGTGGATTAGACAATAGAACTGTGCCGATGATGCGTTCCTGATTTGATAACTTCATGTTGCTATGTGAGAGAATGTCCGTGTTCTTAGGAAATCTATTCTGAAGCACTTAGGGTAAAGGGCATCATGTCCCCAACTCAAATGGCTGAGTTAAAAGATAATCATAATATATAAACACAAATACACAAAATGAGGTCAGTGGGGCAAATGTAAACAACAGGTGAAACTGGGTAAAAGATATAAGGCAGCTAGCTCCTCATTCTCTTCTTATAGCTTTTTCTCTTAAGTTTAAACATCAACAGATAAAAATCATCCAAAAAAGCTATAAATTACTCTTTCAATTCTTATGCATATATTATTTCAATGAGTTTAAGTTTTTCAAATGTATATAACTGGCTAGGTGATTTTTCTACTCATGTCAACATGTGATATACCTTGAATATATATAGAAGGTAAGTGTAAGTATCTGTGGACTAAGCGTCAGGTAATTTATTTCTAGAAGGTAGGTCAACACCCCAAATAAAAGAACAAAGATACTTTACATTATATGAAATAACTTTAAAAAAAAAGCTTAATGTATAAATGAGCCATAAAAATTAGGTGGTTAAGAGCCCTTGATCTGGAATCAAATGAGCCAAGAGGATTTGGATCCAATTTGGCCATGTAATGTATTGACCATGGAGCAAGTTGTTAAAAACTTCCCCAAACCTCAGTTTGTTGAGCTGGGAGATGGGGATGAATAAAGCTCACAGGGCTATGATGAAAAGTGAGTTAAAGATTCATAGAAGGTATATAATGGGTGTCTCACACATAGCTTTAAATGTTATTATTATTATTGAGTTCTAATACTTATGAATTTGTTTAATAACTGTTTCTTTTATAATAAAAGATAATCATCATTCAAACCAGAGTAAAAAATGAATTCATTTAGCGGGTATCTACTGTCAAGTGCTTGAAATAAAATCACACTTTTAATGAACTTAAAACAATTTGCTCTAGAGGAAAGTGCAGTTACAGGGTTCTTTTTAAACTTTCTAGGTCACTAGTCTTAGGGCCCCTCTTTTTCCCTCCCCCATCCTAAGACTCCATAACATTAGACGTGTTCTTCAAATGCAGAATTGCTTAAGCATCAGGCTTTCCTCTTTCCCTAGTGCACGCACGCCCTCTCTTTATTTTCTTGAATCTAGGATGCACTCTTGTATCTTTCTGGTCAAACTTGAACTGTTTCTTTAAAATTTTTTTTTTAATTGATTTTAGAGATGGGAGAGAGAGAAAGGTGGGTAAGGGAGGAGTGGGAAGCATCAAATCGCAGTTGCTTGTTGTAGGCGCCCTGACCCAGAAAGCCCGGGGTTTCACACTGGCGACCTCAGCATTTCAGATTGATGCTTTATTCACTGTGCCATCACAGATCAAGCTGTTTCTTTAAAATTCTAAATTCCATCTATCCAGCTTCCATCATGCTTACTTTCCAAGTGGTTGGTCCCTTCACCACAGTTCACCTGGGCACTGAAAAATCCTCTTATTGAACAAAGGATTATTGATCTCCACACAGCACTTATGAATATAGATAATTCCTCAACAAATAAAGTGCGTCTGGCCATTCCCTCTGCCCAACTATATCCATCATCGTTTCAAAAACACTTAAATGAGCGCAAATCCATGAAGCCTTTCTTTTCTCCTCATTTTAATCAATTTATTATTTTTTAATTTTTCAGTAATACATTTATATTGGCCTTATTAAAGAACTGTACAATAAGAAAGTGATTCGCTATTCATCTGTTATAAATAGATAAGAATAACTGAAAAGAAGTTATGATATTCCAATTTTTGAGCATCAAAACTGATCTGAAGCCTTTCTTGACCCCCATAAAATGTATCACTCTACTCCTCATTCATTCAGGAAATGTTTATAGACATGGTAGAGAACAAGATAAATACAATTCTTGTTCTCACTGAATTTGCATTCTAATGAGACAATACAATAATAAAATAATACTAAAATAACTGAAGAGAACAGAAAACTCAAAGAAGGAAATGAAATATCATGTCAAAGAGCCTAACTATATTGGCGGGAAGGTAGTAAGAGGCAACTCTAGGGCAATCAGGGAAAGACTCTCAGGAAATCAATTTAAACAGACCAAACAAGTAGACATGTGGGGGAAAAGAGTCTTTCTGGCTGTGGGAACAGCACGTGCAAAAGCCCGACGATAGCAACGAGCCAGGAGTGCTTGAAGCCCAGCCAAAGGCCAATGGGCCGAAGTAGAAGGCACCAGGGGAGCGCCAGCGGGGACAGTCAAATGTGCCGCAGGGGCTGGACTGTAAAGGTGATGGTAGGATGAGAGGGCTTTACGTGTGTCTTTCTTCTTACAGTAGATAGTTTATGTGTTTATATAAGCTCTCCAAGTAACAGGTTCTTAATAAATGCTTGTCAGGGGCATAAATTAGAAAAGAAGCCAGGTGAGGAATGGAGCCCATGCTCTAAGATCCTGTATGATGGTTTCTGTTACCAAAATGTAAATGTGCTGCATCAACCTTAACTTGAGGTCAATAGGTCTGTTATCCTGCATGAAAACAGAGTTCTCATGGCAACTCTAATTAGATGGTTTTCTTTCCAAGGAGGATGAACCAAATACTGCACTTACAGGCTGGTTTGGTTCTCTAAAATACCCGAAAGGACTGCAATCCTCTACAAGTCGGAACATTTAGTACAGGGAGTGCCCCACTTACCAACAACATGGGTTCCCAAAGTTGGCTTAGCTGTGAGGAGTTTAGGGCATGCTTTTCCTTTAGAAATAAGGTTGTAAGGGAAGCTGGACCCTTAGGCCAGTCCACTACAGCTTTTAAAAATTCTCAAAGTGGCTGACATACTGTAAATCTGTGTTGAGAAAATAACAGAAATAAATTCTTTTGCAATGTAGCAATTAAACAAGAATTAAGTTGGTGCTTTTAATTTATCTTGATGATGTTATTTGAGGAAATGGAGGTTTAATTAGAATAAGATGAGGAAAGAAGTAGAAAATTTAGTGGAGATTCTATTTAGGAATTCTGGGCACCATCAAGGCTTTTAGAGTTTAATGTCACTAATTTTTTTATTATTATAATTTTCAATTCAGGTGCCTCTCAGAGAGCTCAATCATGATCATAATCATTTTGGGCTCATAAGTAGTTGACTACATCATGAGAAGGGGTTATCCTGAGGTTGCTGGGCTGTACTGAGGTTCTCTATGGAAACTGAAGAGATCAAAAAGAAAGATGGCCTAAAATATAAGTAGGAAAACTATGAGAACCTGAAAAAGTAAAATGAGGAAGAAAGAGGAAGAGGAAATTGATACAAGAAGCAGCAAGACTGGAGGGATAGAAACTGGTTCACTTAGGAAACTGAATGGTTACCAAAAATCTGGGAGGTGAGGAGGAGAGAGAAAAGGAAGGAAAGAAAATGAGAGGACAGGTACAAAGGAAAGAGAGAGGAAGTAAGGACCAAAGACTGAATGGTTTTGGATGGGTAGAAGAAAGTTTTCATTCATTTATTCAAACATATGGGGTATCTGAAAATTAAGTGGTTACATTCTTCTAAGACTGAATCTATGCTTCATATAACTGTCTCATCCCAAATGCCCAGCACAATGCTTAAAATGTAAAAGTTTAATAATTTACTGTGAAATATATGAATGCTGCAACAACAGCAGCTAACACTTACTAAATGCCCATTATTCATTAAGCATTACATACATTATCTCATTTAATCCTCACAACATAAGAGAGTTATTAGCCCCATTTTATAGAAGAAGAAACTGAGGCTTAGATAAGTTAAGTAGTTTGCTTAAGATCACACATACAATAGTTAGAAAATGATAAAGGCCATATTAGAACAAAATCTGATTCCAAAATACATGCTCTGAACCTCTTTACCTCAAAGGTCAGATCTTCAACAAGTATCTGATCAAGTCCTCTTAAAATATATATATCAATGTAAGTAACATGAATTCATGTCTCAAATTGCTTTCTCTGGAATCTTCCTCTCTTTTAGGTTATCATATTTGACCACGAGCAATATGAAGCCTGCAATGAGTACCTGGAGAAGGCAGCAGTTTCAGGATAGATTTCATTTGTCAAATTTTATAAGCATATCAATAGATGCAGAAAAAAACATTTGACAAACTCCAACAACGATACATGATAAAAATGCCCAGAAAACTAGGAATAAATAAGTTCCATAAAATGAAAGAACATCTACAAAAATCCTACAGCAAACATCATATTTAATGGTAAAAAGCCTGAATTCTTCCCCACCTAGGACCAGAAAGAAGAAAAAAATGTCTGCTTGTACCACTCTTATTCAACAAAGTACTGGAAGTCCCAGCCAATGCAATAAGGCAAGAAAATAAAATGAAAAAGGCACACAGCCCAGAAAGGAAAAAGTAAAACTGTCCTATTTGCAGATGACATGACTGTCTATGTAGAAAATCTGAAGAAATTGGCAAAAAGCTCATAGAACTAAGACACAAAGTCACCAGATTGTAGAATACAAGATTATCACACAAAAATTAATCATATTACTATATACTAGTAATGAATATGGAAATTAAAACTAAAAGCACAATACCACTTATAGTTGCTCTCCAAAATTAAACAAACAAACAAGTAAATAAATACCTAAGTATAATGCTAATACAAAAAGAGCACAAGAGTTCTTTGATATAACACTTCTGGGTCATGATTGTCAAAATGATTACATAAAACTGTATACCAGATAAAGTTGCATGGAGCTACACATATGTGTGCATATAGACACACAAAAGAAAGCAGATTAAAACGATGATAAAGAGAGGATGATGGAGAAAGTGTGACAAAAACGGTAAGTACGGAGGATGATTATCTGGAATCCATTATACTGTGTTATCTGGTTTTGTGTATGCTAGAAAACTTACTTTAAAAATTATTTTTAAGTTCCAACCAAATTCAACATAAAGACAGCAGCTATCTTTTGAAATTCCTCAAACCAACTACTACTCTCTTTTTTGGTGATCAGAAAAAATTCAGACAACATTGGAATAAAATTCTGCAGTACCCTCTGAAGGTTTGGCTACTATTTGCTCAGGAAATACAAACTCTTTTTATTATCAATCCAAGGAAAGTCTGATACACTTGGAGAACCAAATCAATATATAGACTGCATTCCGAAAACAGATTTAAAAATCTGTTAAAATATCTGAATTGTCTTTAACACATCCTTCATTTGCATAATAAATTAAGGGTTAATACTGAGATGAAATCACTTTATATCTCTGTTTCAAAACCTCTATTCTGCTTAAATGGTTAAAATGTTTTGTTGAGGAGAAATATAATCATTTTAAGAAATCTGCTCTGAGGAAGTACTTTTTTAATCCAACCTTTTGGAGATTCATTTTTAAAGGAGTGGTCCAAAGTATGTCATGACTAAGCTCTGCTACTGTACTTCAGTTTCATGGAACACCTAATCCAGGAGCTTCTACTGACACCCTTAGGAGCAGGGACGCTTGCTTGCCCTTCCTTTTTTCCCTTTCTCTCACATTTTATAAGACTCTAAGGGTAAAAACAGAAAATCCTTTTTTATTGAAAAAAGTCACCAGAGCACATGCATTTGGCATCTTTCTCTTTTCTTAAGCTATAAAGGTGAAAACTATCTTCTGCTGCCACCTGTGCCACCTGAGAAACTCCAAGGCCTTCTTTAACACCTAGCTCAACCATCATTGTACCTCGGTGAAACCCCTACTCCCACACCTTTCTGACACTTACTAGCACTCTCCCCTTTTTAAAAAGTTTAAAAATGGCCCTAGTCAGTTGGCTCAGTGGATAGAATGTCAGCCCAGTGTGCTGAAGTTGCAGGTTTGATTCCCAGTCAGGGCACACAGGAGAAGCGTCAACCTGCTTCTCTCTCTCTCTCCACCCCTCCTCCTCTCTCTCTTTCCCTCTCACCAATGGCTCGACTGGCTTGGGTGTTGGCGCCAGGCCCTCAGCATAGCTCGGTTGCTCCAAGCATTGGCTCCAGGTGCTAAGGATAGCGTGATTGATTCAAGCATTAGTCCCAGACAGGGGTTGCCAGGTGGATCCAGTTGGGGCGTGTGCATGAATTTGTCTATCTCCCCTCCTCTCATTTAAAAAAAAAATTAAAATTTTTTTCAATTACAGCTGATATACAATATTATATTAACTGCATGACAACATAGTGATTAGACATTTAACTTATGAAGTGATTACCCCAATAATTCTATACCATAACTCAAACACAGCACTTTCTACAGTGTAGCATAATTTATTATTTCATATGGTGTTCTCCGCTCCTTAATCATATCTCAACAGGTTTTATTTTGCCTTTCTCTTTATATCAATTACTTTTAAATATAGCTATCCAGCCTTACAGTTCAAAGTTATTTTATGAAATAATTTCATTTCTAAAAAGGAAAATCATTTCAGAATCTCTATCTCAGGTAAACCAGGCTTATATTTTTATCCCTGGGTTAGCTGAATTATGTAGAATGATCAAAAAACCCACCACCTCCTAATGGCAGGAAACCTTAACTGCAGGCCAAATGTTTAAGAAAAAAACAAGCAGTCCTCAGTAGTGGCCCTGAGGACTACAGAGCCCTCAGTGGCTGGACAAGTATGTGATACATGGCTGCTCAGTGAATGTATGCTGAATGAATGAGTAATGTGACAACAATAACAACACAATTACAGCACATACATCACCTTACACTCATCTGGCAGGCCTTCCCTTCTCTTGCAGTTGGCAATGCTTATAATTCAGTGTCTAGAAACTTGAAACTTATTACTATTTCTTATCAAGGCAACCCTTTCCCCCCAGGCCACACCTTCTACAGGGAATCTGAAGATCAGGCTGAAGTCCAAAGTTTCTATTATTAATAAAGTCCCCACCCCCAACGTGGGATGCCAATCCTAGCAGATTGCTAATAGCTAATCAGAACCTTCTCCACCCAGTGCCACCACTTACGGAAAACAACTCTGCCTCTGAGATAAAGTAATCGTCACCCCAACTCCACCTCCACTCTGAGGAAGAATCATCCAGGGTACGCACACTTTGCCAAGTAGAGGACTGCTGAGCTGTGGAAATGAGGTGTGACAGCAATTAGAAGCAACTCGGCTGGCTGTAAATATCAAAACTTAGTATTGCAAATAACCGATTAGGGACCCTCAGACCTAATACAGCATCATTGTGAATTTCAGGAAACCACCCAGACATATTAAGTGACTTGCCTGAGAACACAGAGCTGGAGAAGGCAGAGTTGTGACTAGAATCACTGCCCTATGCTGTCAAAGAGCACAGAAGAAAGGACAGTGAAGCCTATAACCAGCTCACAGGGAACTGATATAGCTAGACACCTTGTTTGAGGTTGCTATCCCATCACCCACCCCCCTGTCAACTCCAGAACCCCCACTCGCCTGGGTAGAATTGCCAAATCCTATGCAAACATTTCAAGGATAAAGCTGTTAAAAAAGATATTAATTATTTAGGAACTTGCAAAATGGTCTGAAGAATAGGAAAAAAGGGTGAGCACATACATCAAAAATAAAAAAGGGAGGGAGGGAGGGAGGGAGGGAGGGAGGGAGGGAGGGAGGGAGGAAGGAAGGAAGGAAGGAAGGAAGGAAGGAAGGAAGGAAGGAAGGAAGGAAGGAAGGAAGTCCAAATTTGTATAAAAAATACAATATAATAAGAATCTGTCTAGCCCTGGACAGATAACCTGGCTAGTTAGAGCGTCAGCCCGCTAGGCAAATATGTAGGGCCTAAAAGAAACTCAAGAAAGGGAAGATACAAATTTAAAAGATGAAGATGAGACTGGAACAGGCTCCCTAGAAAAGGAAGGAGGGCAAAGGAATAGGGAGAGAAACCAGTGCATGTAATTCAAAGTAGGAAAGGCGGATCTCAGGTGGAAGCTGAAACTAAGAAGGTGGAGAGGACAGGGCTTACCACGGTGCTGGGGAGGAGCTATACTGGAGGTCATTATTCGCCAGCTCTGTAGGGCTGCCTCCCTGCCAGGTGCGACCTGCACAACGCTCTGTCTCAGAAATCAGGCTGGGTCTTGAATTCTCTAAGGTCTTGGCCTAAACGCCTTTCTTTTCATACCATCTACTGCCAATCCTAACTCAATGCAAATACAAAATGTATTTTTCCCAGAAAGCTACAAAAATTTAAGTAGAATAAATACGGATTTTCATTGAAGGGTGGATATAACAAAGTGAACAGAGAGGTAACTTACAAGGAGAAGATAATAGCAAAGACTAAAACAAGGCATTCCTATCTAATAAAATGTTCAAGGACAAGAAATAATATAAAAACGGGCAAAAATATGAATAGGCGTTTCACCTCAGGAAACCTAGATGGGTAAGGCAAATACAGTGACCAACCTACTAGTAATCAGAGAAATAAAAAATTCAAAGCAAGATGCCACAAAGAATGACAAAACTTGTAAATTATAAATTCACAGACTACGTAGTGTTGGCAAGGGTGTGGGAATGGAGCGTCCTCCAGCACCACCGATGTGCTATCCGAGCACAGCCTCGGGCAGGGCAGTCGGGAGGACAGGCATGCTGAGACACCGAGGGAGTTATCGCCCAGGGAACGAAAAGAACATGTAGTGGACGCCTGCTATGGCAAGGCCTCGGGACCGGTGGTCCTGACAGTACTAATTAACAAGTGTGACAATTCAACTCTCTACCCCAGGTTCTACCAATACACTCACACGCAAAAGCAGAAAATCGTTGGTAGGAATAAGTTGATATTCATCCATAAAGTTCTGCCTAAAATTACTGACGGATGCAGGAACATAAATGGAATACAATAGGCTATGGGATGATGAGGATCTGAATAGAAAAGAATTAATGCAAATAAAAAATTATGATGTTGTGACTTACTCTCTAACTGCTACAGTAGGGCACAATTGTTCCACGGCAGCCTTTAAAAGTGAGCCCTTTTCTTTTGCTAAATGTTTTGAAATGAGAAACCCAGATCCTAAAATATAAGGCAGCCCTAGTGGAACATTGTCAGAGGCTTAAAGTAATAAATAAAGTGAACTCATTACAAAGGTCAAAGTTCAACCTGTCACCTTAGCTCACTCTGACACTTCATTTTGCTGTCCTAATTCTGGGATGTATTAATTTTGGTACATCATTAGCCTATCCACGAGTCAGGAAGTGTCCACAATGATTCACCTGTAAGAATGTATTCTCTCTGTGGGGGTGTGTAAGGACACAGGTGAGGCTAAGGTGCAAAACACATGCTGATACTCTGCCATCATCACTTGGACTAAACATTGGGAGGAAGTTTTTCTCCTTGTTTGAAGCACTAAAGGCATAGATTTGTGTTGTGTTACAGGCTTGACTTTGCATTACCTGTTGAAGATTTTATTACATTTCTCTTTTTTTCTTTTATTTTCTCTCCCTCCTTCCTTCCCTCAGTCTTTCGTTACATCTAAAAGAAGAATAGAATTCTGACTCTTTGTACTCACAGATTCAATTTTGGGGCATATTTAAAGATAATGTGATAGACAAGTTATATAATGCCACGTCCTACTCTTCCCTCAGCTGCACGCATTCAGTGAACAAAAGCCCCAAACCAAATGTTCAGGTCTCACAGAGCAGAGAAACATTACTCAGTCCAGATCCAGCAAATCCTACTCACCCTGCTACCTGAGAAGCAACAGATGCTGGAATTCAAGTAGCATTTTCTATCCTTTGAGGAACTGCTTACTCAATATGGTAAGAACATAAGCAGTCCTTTATAAAGTTACTTCTTACATCAGAAGAGATGTATGGAGGAGAAAGGAGAGGGGCAGGGAGGGGAAAGAAGGAGAGGACGAGGACAAAATGGGAAAGGAAAGAGGGAAGGGAGGCCTCAGGAGGCAGGGAAAAGGGGATGAGTGAGGGGACAGGGATGGGGCAGGAAGGTCAAAGTTGAGGCTGACTGACAGAGCAAAGCTAAAGGAGTCCAACGTGAGGAACACAGTCCGTGTCCCGGTCACGAATTGTACTCCATAAAGTAGTACTTAACCGAGTCTTTCTGGTATCTTCCTCAGGATTTATTTTCATTCTCTGACCCGGAAGTGCTTTTCCAGCGGGTCTCACACTGCTCACCAAAGTGGGGGTGTGAACTGCATCCAGATATGTTCTGACCTCTGAGCTCCCTCGGTTCTAAGAGCTTTCAGCTTCCTCTGGCCTGCTGTTCTCAACTGTTCCCCTGGCCACTGGGCTGGTGGCTCACCCTGCAGGACTCCCCAAACGCAGGGCCGTCCCAGCTCCGCATCTGTGCGGTGACCTTGCAGCACTCAGGCCGCAGCCCCATGGTGTGGCCTGGCCTCCATCAACTCTCCATGTCTTGCCAAGAGGCTTTGTCTTCGTTTTGCAACCTGTTCCTGCTGATGCGCAGCCGTTTCTTGCCAGCATCTCTGTATAAAGACTTAAGAAATCCCTGGCAAGAAGCTGTGGAAGATTAACTGGGGCTACAGAATGGAGATGAAACTCCTGATAGAGCCAAATCTTAAGAGTTTGGCCACACTTGTTTTCTTTTTCTTTTTGCCTTCCCTTCATATTAAAAACCTGCCTAAACACAACAGAAGAGCTTTTAAGCAAAATTCACAGTGTTCTCTTGGTGAAAACTAAAGTCATGAACCAAAGGCTGCTCCTCACGCCCACAGAGATGCGGAACACCTAGGCCAACACTGACATCCTCTTTGAGTGGGCACTGGCTTCCTCAAGAAATACCATCTCTCTTGGCATCCTACTTCAAGCTCCATATATAAAAAAAGAAATATAAATGAAAATGTGCCGAAAGGCAGCAAACAAATGCTGAGGAGATTGGGTCCATGTTAGCCATATGGTATTTTCGGGTAAAAACAACCATTATGTGATATTAGAACCAGAAAATATGAAATTCAAATTCATCTCTAAAATCTGTCCTCCTGTTTATTTCTGCTATCATGTTGTATACGAGGAATTCTTTCCTTATAGTTAAACCCTCAAAAACAACAACAGAAGACACCATGGTACAGAACAGCATACTGCTTTTATATTATTTATTTTTATGGAACATAGGACATTGCTCCTTGGTTATTACTGAAATTTACTGCCCCCCCCTCACCATGAAAAAAAAACACACAAAAACTTGGTAAACTTATAAATAGCCTAGAGTTTTTAACAGCAAAAGATAAAGCTAATAGGTTTGGTCTATTTTTGGAAAGGTCAATGATGCTATCTATTCTTTGAGCTTGATTGGTTGTCCAGTCAAGTGAACAAGAAGAGGAAGTTATTTAAACTATTATTTATAGATGATGAGGCTGATTAATTGCTTCGGCAAACTCCCAGCTGCCTACTCATATGCACTTGACCCCTCTGGCTAATTGAGTGTGTGCATAGTATGGTTACAAATGGATAGTTTATGACCCTTTCTTCCATCCGAAAACGATACACTGCTTTTATTAACAGGGAGTGAAGAAGAGGGTTAATATCTATAGATAACATTATATTTCATTCCCTTCTCTAACAAATTAGCCTTTTTAGCCTTCCATTAGCAGAAGGTAATAAGGTACAGACTTATTCAACAGAAAGACACTTGGACTTCGTGAAAGGCAAATGGCAAATGATGATCCATGAAAAATGAATACAGAAGACTCAGCAATGACTAATGAGGGTAAAGAATGTAGTGAAAAGATCCAAACTCTTGTCTTGCCATCTCCTAGTGTTGTTCACTGTCAGTAGCCTCATAACTAGGAGAGGTTGTTTGGAAAGTAGATTCTAAATCAACTATGAATTGTGTTCCCTGAAAAGGCACATTTCACACATTTAATAAAGAAGAAACTAGTACTAACTGTGATTAGCAATTCACTTTTATTAACACATACAGAATGAACAGGAGTTTCCTAATATTTATTTTACAAAACAGCAGGGTGTTAAGAACTGCCCAGCCCCACCCATACTCTGCTTTAGTGTCAACCCTAGAAGAGGAATGCTTATTTAGGTCATATTATCCAGGGTATTTTTTTCTATAGTGGCTGGCAATGGCTCCCAAATTTTGACCAGACATCATCAGCCTGTAGGCACTTCAACTGTTGTATACTTCTGCCTTCCTGGAACCCAGTCTGCTGACCCTGACCCAGCACACTAGTTGGTTCTCTATTCCTTATCTACTTTACTGTCAACTAAAGTGACAACACAACTCACAACACCTGAAGTCTTCAGCCTTGGCTTGGGACACTGGTACCCAGCCAATCATATCTTCTTGGGCTACCACCTAGTCTCCGTTTTATCTTCTGGCTTTTAACTGCAGCCTATACAAAATAATAATTTATTCAAAAAATGTACTGAGTGCTTACTGTTTGCCAAGTAGAATTCCAGGAGTTGGGTGTATAGAACTAATAAACAAAGTCACTTGTGACTTTTCAGAATTTTGAAACAAAGACTAATCTGCTAGACAACCCACAGCCACCAAACAGCAAATACAGGCTGGGAACCGGAGGAGCTAGATGGCTCTTACCTGTACCAGCCGAGCCAAGAATGTGTACGTAAAACACTCAACTTGCTACAAGCACGTAATGAAAGAGCAGAGGTTGTGTGTTGGCCAAAAAGTCAATTCAGCATGTAATGTAACACATGCCACCTTGCTTCTGGGATTACACCAACTGGCACAATACTTCTAAAATCCATTGTTTGCCTCAGTGCTGACCCAGCAAAGGGATTAGCACTGCACTATAAAAGCACAAATCCAAGAAGCACAAAAACAAGGAGGCACTATAAGATGTGCTGGGACAGAACCATGGAAACAGGCATACAAAGTCGAGCTAGCAACCCCAAATTCTACCTTTTAATAACCTTCCCTCGACAGTGGGTATCCCTGGGTCTGTATTCTCAGGGTAAAGTGGAGCCCTGGGGAACCCTCAACCCCAGTCACTTACTTTCTCCTCCTTGGGCTGCCCTTGGGGTCTCACTCTGGTCAGAATGCTCCCCTCTCTGTCCTGTTGCCAAAATTATCACACTCTTTTTTTGTTTGTTTGTTTTCATTTTAATTTACTGTGTTTACACAGATTCTAGTGTCCCCTCGAATGCACCCCCCCGTTTCCCACAACATCCCCTTTTCCCCCCTCCCCGCAACGCCCTCCCCTTTCCCTCCAGAATTAGCTTTTCTGCTCTCTATAACATTGTGTTGTGTGTGTATAATTTCACCAATCTCTTTCCCTTCTCTGATCCCATCCTCTCATCCCCTTTCCCTCTGTCCGCTTTCCCTCTGGACCCATTGATCCCGCCTCTGTCTCTAATAGAGAGTTCCTCAAATGAGTGAGGTCACAGATATTTTTCTTTCTCTGCCTGGCTTATTTCACTTAACATAATAGTTTCCAGGTAAATTATCACACTATTAATCCATACCCCTGGTCTCGATCTCTAAAGCTCCCAAATGGTCCACTTTAGGGTTGGTTTTGGGGGGGCTGTTACTGTTATAAATGATTTTTAATATAGTTAGGGCATTAAAAAAGCTCTCTTTACCTCTCTCTCCCACTTGTATCCTTCAGGTCAAAACCAAAGATTGTAAACACCACAGTAGTTCTCTGCTTAACTAAAGGACCCAGATGAGACTGATATTAAGAATATTTCAGCCAACCATAAACTCTAATATCTGAAGGTCAAAAGAAGACCCAGTCTCATGTTTTCCTGGTATTTAGTCATTGGAGCTAAAGGTGAGAAGGGGCAGGCGCTTTGGATGTAGAGCAGGAGGGCAGCCTGGGTACCAACAATCCAAAACAATGTAAAAGAAAGTTTTGGTTAAAGGTTTTCATACCCTCTGCAGTGTGAATGCGGGCTGCAGATTTGTTTGAAGGCTGCTTATGGTTCTCAGGAGAGAACTTCTGCTCCCTCCACCAAAGCCAAGGTCAAGGCAAGCATGTTTCCTCGCTGTCCTCTTCTGCAGTGCAGACTCCTTTCTCATTCTTCCTTACATGGAGGGTACTATACACTTTGGAGTCCCATTTTTATATGGACTCCTCACCTTAAGCAAAACTTCGGATTTGGCTCTTGTCTTCTACATTAGTGAGTTATCAGAATCTTAGCCCGAGGACATCACTGCTGGGTAGATGTCTTTGGGCTGGAAGCTGACTAGTGCTAACCTCACTGGACTCCTGGCTTAAACATCGTTTCTGGCCTTTGAGGTCGGGTCACTTTCAGTTTTTATTTTATCCTATTGCATTCCCAGAGTTTTTAGTCAGAGAGTTGCTCAGGTACTTAATCTTACATACTAAGAGAAATAAAAATTAGAACATTTATTTTTCATCATTAAGCTCCCCAAATGATACTGTGGGGGAATCAGGTTTGGTTACTAATGCACAACAATGGACGCAGGAGACGTGATACCCTGATCTCTTCTAGTAAAACAGCAGCCATTAGCTAGTTAACCTCTCGTAACCCATCCTCACCTGTCATCTAGGTTCAAGGGTAGGACGTGTGAATTGTAAAGAGAAAACACTCTAATATAAAAGGAGAGAAGCACATTCTTCTTCGTGCTTTTTCTTTTCCTTTTTCAACATAGTAAACTAAGTGTTACTAGCTGTATTTTTACAGATAAAGGGATAAGGTCAGCGTGGCTAACTAAACTGGCCATGGACATTCATGCACTGAAGCTGTGCTTTGAACCAAGAGTCAGTGTGACTTAAAAGCACATCTTCTCCCCTACTCACAGAAGTTTGTTTCCCAGAAGTGTAAAATATATCATCTCATGTCCTCCTGCAACTCACATTGTCATTGGTAAACTGGTGTATCAATTCAGAGGTGAAGAAACTGAGGTTTAAAAAAAAAGTCAGTGACAAGCTCACAGACTCAGGTCAGGTAAAGGGCAGAGTGAGCAGAGTAAGCATTGGTAGCCTTAAAAATTTTTTTAAAGAAATATATGTGTGAAAAGTCTTCACTTTGGGTCAATCCTGCACTAGTGAGAGAAGTACAAGGCTCACCATGGTAGAAGCGGACACCTGCCCAGAAGTATGGCGGTCACAGTGCACTGTCTTCCAGCGGGCCAGCACCCACCCCAGCAGTACCTTTGGGACACAGCATGGGACACTGTTTTTACTTGCTTACACTAATATTTTATGTGCGCTTGACACTTGCCCAGAGCTACTTCCATATTAGACAGACTTGAATTTTCAACTATTTTGTGTGAAAAATGTATTATGTTCAACTGGGCACTCTTGTTTCTGCTAGTAAATTGACCCAAGTGGCCTGTGTCAAATATGCTTACTGAGACCTTACGTCCAAGGACAGTCACTTTTACACAGATAGGCTCTGGTCACATCTGAACTCTACTATGTATGTATACACACTCTCTATATGTATATGTACAGGGTGGGGCAGAAGTAGATTTATAGTTGTGAGTACATGAAACAGAGTTTATTCTTGTATTCTTATTTATTAATTATTGTACTATTCTCCATACGGACAACTGCAAACTTACTTTGCCCCTCCCTGTATATGTGTGTGTCTATACATACACATGTCTCAAACAGACACCAATACTTTGTCAACAATGATTGACTGGTGTATCTGAAGACCCTGACCTTCTTGACAGGCTCCACCTCCCACCTCGAAAGGATGGAAACTGTTCACACAGCTGCTAAGAGGGCCCACATTCAGAATTCTCATGTCACAGGAATATTTTCCCAGATAGAAATTTGAATATTAAAAACAAATAAACAATAAACTATTCTAACCCCTGGGGAAAATTCTGTAAAGGGTATATATTGTTATTGTTGGTATCTCTAAGAGAGACCAAGGAATCTGAAAAGTATAGTAAGAAACCCCTTCCAAAGAAGCCTAAAGCCATAGAAGGGAAAGCTGAAACAATGATGACCAGCACAAGGAGAAATCAGCAAAAACTGTACATGCATGCTTAAAAATATCCTTGGGGCCTGCAAATGCGCTAAGCTCATTTCCCAGGGTGTTTTAAAACGTCACTGTGACATCTAGGAAAAGGGAAACAAATGAATTATCCTACTGTTTTAAAAAATATCTCATAGCATTTGACCTCAGAAAGCTTTCCCCTGTATTTAAATCTTCCTTGGTCTTCCCTGCTAGAGCTCCATTTTCTCTCTGCTGTGAGATTCCCAATTAAAATGTCTATGTGGCGGCCACAGAACAAATTGTGAGGGAAACACTGAAAAGTATGGTTAGACTAAATAGCCTAAGTGATACTGTTATTTGGAGAGGTTTCTGTTTTCTTGGCAGAAAACCAATGTAAACAAAGCCCGTTTGGTCACCATAAGCTAAGTTCTGTCGAAGAAAACCTCGCCTAGACAGAGGTTGTCAACTTTCTTAATCCGAGGACCACCAACAGGACTTCGCGAGGAACTTAGGGAGCTGTGAGCCAGAAGTCTACTGCAGGGACAGAGAGCTGGCAAACTGATCCCCATGTGGCTCTCTGCGGCTACATCTTACGGCATCCAAGGCCCCCAAATGATCTCTTCCCAGAAAACGCCCCATCCACTTCCCTCCCACCGGCCTTCCCAAGCCCATCTCCAGCCTCACCACCCCTTGCACATGCAGCTCCTTTTCGGTGGAATATTCTTTCCTCTTCTTTGCATGGCCAAGCCTTACTTACGCTCTGGTCTCAGTTTAGAACTCTACTTCCCGACTCCCAAAGTGAGCTCTGGGTCCTCCCAGTACTCCAGAGCACCCCAATTTCCCTTCCCCTAACACTGATCAAACTGCACCAAACCCCCCACCGGAATGTCAGCGTCTCACAGGCAGTGACTCATGTGTTTTCCTCCCTGATTTATTTCAATTGCCTACAGGACCAGACACCTGGCAGGTGCTTAGCCAACATCTATTGACTAAATGAATGAAACAAAATGAGGAAGTAGAAGAGGGGGTAAAATGGGGAGAGAGAACTGCTTTTGAAGGAGCAGGGTGGAGTGTCTATGGCAATAGTATCATTCGTTTAGTGACATCATCTGTTTCCGAATAGATGTTAAATCATGACGTAGCCTTCTTTTCCTTCTTGTAAATTGCAAAGATGACATACCTTTGTTTTTCTTGAGCAGTAGATAAGCTCACAATGAGATCCCAGACAAGATAAAAACAGAAGTAACACTAACCTCTTGCATTTTTATGCCACAATACAGCTATTAAAGTGTTTATATGACTCTCATATCAATTCTGGGAAGCAGGCAGGACAGGTATTATTACTCTCATTTTACACTTGAGGAAACTGGGGCTCTGTGACACATGACTTGCCAATGTCATGGGTTATTAAGTGGCAAAGCCACAGTCAGAGACTGGGCCTTCAGACTCCTCCTTCAAGGCTGACTTGGGTCCACTTAGAACAACGTATATTTCCGGCATCTTGCCTAACACCTGAGGAACAGGGGCTCAAGAGTGCAGAATTATTAGCATCTATATAGAACAAATTAAAATCGGATCAAAATGTAATTTTATAATGTGCCTAATTTATTCTCCATAGGTACTGAAAACAGAACAATTTGTTCAAGAGAAGTTTCTTTGCAATAAATGCAAACACAAGCTAAAAGCAGGAGGAAGAAACCCAGTCAAGTTAACAAAGTCCTACAAATTGTGATTGCTTTAGCTTTATCTGGCTTAATGTATAATCCCCTGCCAACACCAATGGAACACTGAGCTCCTGTTAATATCTTGACTGATGTCAAATGGAAATGACCATATTAAGCTATCAATTACCTTTTTTTTTACAGCTTTGAGGGATAACTGGCATACAATAAACTGTGTATTTTCAAAATTGACAATGTTAATGACTTTTGACATATCCATACACTCAAGAAATCATCACCACAAATCAAGATAATAAACATATCCATCATACCCAAAGTTTCCTCTTATACTTTGTAATCCTTCCCTCCCCCAAGTACACCACTCCTATCCCCAGGCAAACAATGGTCTGCTTTCTGTCATTATAGATTAGTTTGCATTCTCCAGGATTTTATATAAATGGGATCATACTGTATGTACTTTCCTTTGTCTAGTTTCTTTCACTCGGCATGATTATTTGGAGATTCATCCACCGTTGTATGTATCAATAGTACACTCATTTTTATTGCTGAGTAGCATTCCACAGTAGCTATAAACCACAATTTACTTATCCAATCACCTGCCATTTGGGTTGTTTCTACCTTTTGGCTATTATAAAGCTGCTATGAAAATTCATCTGCAAAGTTTGTGTGGACATATATTTTCTTTTTTTTTTTTTTAATAATTTTTATTAATGGTAATGGGATGACATTAATAAATCAGGGTACATATATTCAAAGAAAACATGTCTAGGTTATTTTGTCATTAAATTATGTTGCATACCCCTCGCCCAAAGTCAGATTGTCCTCCGCCACCCTCTATCTAGTTCTCTGTGCCCCTCCCCCTCCCCCTAACTCTCTCCCTCCCTCCCTCCCATGTCCTCCCTCCCCCCACCCCTGGTAACCACCACACTCTTGTCCATGTCTCTTAGTCTCATTTTTAGGACATATATTTTCATTTCTTTTGGCTAAGTACCTGGGAGTAGAATGACGGGGTTATATGACAGGTGTGTGTTTAAGTTAGTAAGAAGCTGCTAAACCGCTTTTTCAAAATAAATGCACCATTTCATATTCCCATGAAAGTTCCAGTTCCTCTATATCCTTGCTAGCACTTGGTTGGGTCAGTCTTTTTAATTTTAGCCATCATAGTGGGTGGATAGTGTTATCTCATTGTAATTGTAAACTTGTATTTCCCTAATGACTGCATTATCTGTTTTTTTCCTGAGCTGTTTGTCTCCTCCTTCTTATGTTGTAAGAGTTCTTTGTATACGTGAATACAAGTTCTTTGTCAGATACATATTTTGAATTTTCTCTCCATTTTGTTGGCTTGCTATTTTGTTTTTGTAACTATGCCTCTGAAGAGCAAACATTTTTATTACAATGAAGTCCAATGTATTGATTTTTCCTTTATATTTCATGCTCTTTTGTGTACCATACTTAAGAAATCTTTGCCAAACCCAATGTCACTAAGATTTTTTTCCTTATTTTTTTTTAGATGTTCTAGCTATAGTTTTAGCTCTTACATTTAGGTCTAGAATCCACTTTGAATCCATAATTTTATATATGGAATGGGGAAAAAACTGAGATTCATCTTTTTGCTTATGACTATCCAATTGTTCCAGCATTGTTTGTTAAAATTATTTTTGTTGCATTACCTTAGCACCTTTGTAAAAAGAAAATCAATTGTCTATATATGTTTGGATCTATTTCTGAACTGACTGTTCTGTTTCATTTAGCTATTTTTATCTCTTTATGTCAATACCACACTATCTTGATTATTATAACATTATAGAAAGTCTTGAAATCAGGTAGTGTCAGGCCCTGGCCAGTTGGCTCAGCGATAAGAGTGTTGGCCTGGTGTGTGGATGCCTCAGGTTCGATTCCTGGTCAGGGCACACAGGAGAAGCAACCATCTGCTTCTCCACCCTTCCCCCTCTCCCTTCTCTCTATTTCTCTCTGCTCCTCCCGCGGCCATGGCTCATTTGGAGCAAGTTGGCCCTGGGCTCTGAGGAGGGCTCTATGGCCTCACCTCAGGTGCTAAAATAGCTCAGTTGCTGAGCAACATCCTCAGATGGGCAAAGCACCCCCCACATAGGGGGCTTGCAGGTGTATCCCAGTCAAGGTACATGTGGGAGTCTGTCTTTCTGCCTCCCCACTTCTCACTTAAGAAAAATTTTTTAAAGAAAGAAATCAGATAGTGTAAGTCCTTCCTCCAACTATGCTCTTCATTTTAAAAATTGTAATGACTGTTCTTGATCCTCTGCATTCACCTATGTATTTCAGAAACAGCTCATCAATTCCTACAAAAAATGTCTACTGAGATTTTGACTGGGGTTGCCTTGAATCCACACATCAATTTGGGAAGAACTAATTCTTTAATATTGAACCTTCTGTCTAGGGACAATATATTTTCCACTTATTTAGGTCTTAAGTTCTCTTTTACATTTTTTAGCATATAGGTTTTGTACCTCTTGTGTCAAATTTATCCCTTAGTATTTCCTATTTTTGATGATAGAGTAAAAAGTATTGAACAAAAACAATACTCTTACAAGTGAAAGAGATAAACTTGGCCTTCTATTCTGCCTATCTCTAATTTCCTGTCCTCTTCTTCGACCAGTATTTTCTGTATAGCCACCATGAACCATGATTTGAAGACTCTGGCCCATGCCGACCTCTCCCCCTTTGCTTTCACTGCCTATAATATTAATACTTAATCGGTACGCTTACTCTGCTGCATCACGCAACTTAACATTGTCATCTATGCTGCTGTGCTCTTTGTTTCTTGTATGTGTCTTATCTGCCCAAAGAAATCACAAGCTCCTTAGAAGTAAAACCTGTAATTTATACTTATTTGTAAATGCACAATGCCTGGAATATATTGACTGGCAAACAAGAAGTAAATTCCTTTTTTAATGAGGGTATTCACAAAGTTCAGCAAACAAAACTTGTCTAAAACTCTAGTCTATTTTATTCAGTACTAACTTACAATAAAACAGATAAAACCCCCAATATTTCATATGTATTTGTTGTGTTCAACTGTAGCCTTAGGATTAAGGGGTTCAAGAAAGTGTGGATTTGCTTCCTTGTCCTCAGGGAGCCTACCAGGAGGAAAGCACTGCAGAGACATCCCTCCACATCTGGGTGGCAGTTCTCAAAGGAACCCAGGCCTGCTCTCAGGGAAACCCAGTGCTATGATGGCTTCTCTCCACTTCCCATTTCAGCCTCTAGTACGTGCAATTCTGACAAAGAGCTGTTAGCATCTGACTAAATTTGTTTACATGATACAGGCAGCTGTTTACAAGACATGGGCCAAGTTCTATCCTTCAATATCCAAGAATTATTTTCAGTGATTTCAGGCCCAATATTGGATTCTGGCCCTAACTATTTCTCAATATAGTTTAAGATTACAACCAACTTGTTTTCAAGCCCATGAACTGTAGGGTTTCTCTTCTTCCCCAATATTAAATCAGTTTCAAGCTTATTCACTACAAAGAATATGAGACAGTTTAAGGAAGTCATCAACAGAGGTTGTTAAGAAGCACACCAGTCAGATGGGTGGGACGTTTTGCCAGTGTCACACAGATGAATGTGTGGGTAGACTGGAGAAGGACATATATGCCCGGAAATGGCAGCATGAGAGGATCAGGAGCAAACAGATGAGGCAGCCATTGTTGTAGAATATATTATACAATCACATATGTCTCAGGGTTTTCCTAGGTCAGGGATGAAAACATCAAAACTGCAAACAAGATACTTAGGATCTAGTCTATGTTTACAATTTATTGTTTTAGCAAGTTCAACTTTTCTGAGTTTCTCCATGTGGACCATCTCAATCCACATGATAAACTGTAGTAACAGAGACCGTGTAAGCAGATGGCTTTGGCGGTCACTGGCAACACGCAACACTGTATCTGACAGCTGCTTAACCCAGACACATTATAGTGAGTGCTAGGGGTATCCTATCCAGTACTCTCTTAAAAATGAAAACAGAAACAGTGACAGACACCTGTAAATGGGAAAAATAATGTGTCACAATGGCACAGTGAATTAACAAAAGTTAATTCAAAATCCACTATACCTCATTATAAAATTGCTGTTATTTAGGGACCCAACAACATGGTTTGGGGTTCTACTTTATTTTTGATACCAAGCAACCCTCAGGTTCAATCCCAAAGAATTCATTCATCTCTATTGTGTAGACTAGGGGCAGAAGTAGGGGAAGCATGTCTTTTTGAATTACAAATATAGTCAAGAAGCATCTTCTAAAAATCCCAATGGTAAGATCATGGAAGAATAAAATAACCATATTAGGTGAGTGTGTTCAATTCTGTTGGCAAAAGCCAGCAGTCATTATCAAGAATTTTTTTTAGATTTCAGACAAACAGATAAACAGATAGAATAGATAAGTTTTTACACTAAAAGGCTTAAGCACAAAGAAACCCACGAACTGTTCCCATAACTCTGCTTTACCTTTAAAGCAACGTGTTGGAAACTCTATGTGAAAGGGGTTCTCTAATTCTTCCTCCACTTGCTCAAGGGAGAGTTGATTCACTCCACAAATATTTACCAGGCACTGTAGAAGCCACCACAGTACTGTACAGAACAGCCACAGCTCCTGCCCTCAAATTGCCCAGTTAGCGGTCACTCTACAGGTCTCTAGGAGGGGAATCAATTGCTACTGCCACTTGACTAGGCAAAACACTGAGTCACAGAGGTGCTCGTGAGAGATAAGTGCACTTGACAGAAAAAGGTCAGCAATTAAGGCTCACATGCCAGAGCCAGTGACACGCATCATCAAAAGCTTGTTTTTCATCATTAAAAATGTTGAATTCCTAAAAAAAATGTTGAATTCCTTATGACCCACAACTTTCCAATAAACAGCACAGAATACTAGGCTGGCCGCCACCGCCCTCAGGGCTCTTCTCGCCTTTCCCCTCTCCCTCTCTTCTCCTGTAGACCACGCTTCTCATCGCCACCCTCTTGCTCTCTATGTGTATGTAACACAGGAATAGTAGTGTCCTCTAAAATGTCCCCATAAAGACAAACGTTCTTACCCATGTTTTTGTTTTTGTTTCCAAATAATCCAGTGTGCAGTGGGGGACGGGGGGCTGGGAAGTAAGTGAGGTGCAAGATGGACCCCAGATAAAAGCAGGCTGCTGGGTACCTGAGGTTCATTATATTATCCTACTTTTGTATATTTTTGAAATTAGCCATAAAAAAGGTTAAAATTAAAAAAATAATAAAATTAAATTAAAAAACACACACACCTCACCATGTCAACATTTCCCCATACGGTGGATGGTAGGCTAAGGTAGGAATTAACCACAGATTTGCAGACATGATAGAAATGCATTAAATTTGCATTCGTGAGTCAGTGTCTTTCAAAATGAAGAGCCCTACCTTCAGCCCTCTCTCCTTCGCTCCTCTTCACCATTTCCCACATTAAAGCCTCTCTCAGGGGATTTGCCAGCTTTTTAAAGAAAGAAATCAATGATACAACACTTTAGACCAGCTCTCTTAGCCGGCACTTTAAACTGTCACATTTTAAAATAAATTTCATGAAAAAGGTTTGTTTAAAAAGGCAAATAAAACCCTTCAACACTGAAGATAAATATTGAAAAAAAAAATGTGGCAATCCAAGCAATTTGCTTCACTTTGGCCCTCTCTTCCCTTATAATAACTGCAAAGACCTCACGCACTGACCCATCTGGGGATTACTTGTATACCAATACGCATCAGACAAAAGTCTCAGGTATAAGACTGGAACTCGAGATCTAATATATTTTCAACATAATTAAAGTTTACTATTACAGGAGTTCAAGTCAGTTCCAAAACTGTGCCCAACTAACTATGTTTCTGGCAGACGTGCACTTGGGATCACTCATGAAGCTATTTAAAATTGCTTGACAGGTAACCACGACAGATTTCAAAGATCAAAACACAGGTGTGATCAGTGTTGCACAATTCTGCAGTAAGGGCAGAACATGAGATCATTCCACCTAGAAACAGACCCAAACACAAACACCCACCTGGGGCTCAGGTGTACAGCTCTGTCGGCAGACAGATGAATTTATCTCTGGAGTTTTGTTCTAGTATAATTACGTTCTGATAAGAAATGAGGTTTTGCTATATTAATATTACTTTAAACTGGGTGGGTCTTTTTAGCTGGCAAGCATCTTATACACCTGCCTTTATGTTCTTTTTAACCTATTCAAAAACCCATTTCTCAATCTAAGTAAATTATAGTCTCTCACAATTTAAATAGCCGTTTTTATTCTTTCCAGCCTTAATGAACTTTTTTCTTTCTTCTTTTCTAAGTGAGAGGAGGGGAGATAGACTCCTGCATGTGCCCCGACTGGGATCTACTCGGCAACCCCCATCTGTCTGCCCTTCTGGAGCCATCCTCAGCACCCGGGCCAATGCTTCTGAACCAATCGAGCCATGGCTGCAGGAGGAGAGAAAGAGAGAGAAAGAGAAGGGGGAGGGGTGGAGAAATAGATGGTCACTTCTCCTTTGTGTCCTGACCAATAATCAAACCCAGGACATCCACTTGCCAGGCCGATGCTCTACCACTGAACCATCGGGCCAGGGCCTTAAAGCATTCTTTATTTACTTATTTTTTTTAAGATTCTATTTATTGATTTTAGAAAGGAAGAAGAGCGCAAAGGAGTGGGAAGCATCAACTTGTAGTAGTTAGTTGTTGCATACGCCTTGACTGGGCAAACCTAGGATTTCAAACTGGTGACCTCAGCATTCCTGGTTGACACTTTATCCACTGCGCCACCACAGGTCAGCCTCAGTAAATTTCAGTAGCACAAAAGTTTCAAACAGTAGAAGGCATAAATCTTTTCCATCTCACTATAACCAAGGAAGAAAATTATCAAGATAAAGTCAAGAAAATAAGTAACAATTATAGCCACCTCACAAGGCAGTGTGTGCACTTCATCCAATGACTCATTTAATATTATATATGCCCTATATGTAAGGCATTACACACCAATTGTTTCATGAGTTGTTGTGTTTTTTTATTTTGTTTTTGTTGTTTTATATTTGAGAGGGAGAAAGAGACAGGAACATGGAGCTGCTCCTGCATGTGCCCTGACCAGGGAATCAAACCAGCAACCTCCACACTCTAGGATGACAGAGCTATCCAGGCAGGGCTTAATTTTTTTTTTTAAAGACAGAGAGAGGAAGGGTGAAAGAGGGGAGGGGGAAGGGAAGCATTCATTTGTTGTACCACTCAGTCGTGCACATTCACTGGTTGCTTCCTATGTGTGCCCTGACCGTGGATCCGACCTGCAACCTTGTTGTTTCTGGACGTCACTCTGAACTGACTGAGCTAACTGGCCAGGGCCTGTTTCATGGGTTTGAAAATTACTTGGGTGGGGCAAGAGAAAATCCTGGATCTTTGGTTAAGGTTCACAGTAAGCCAGAGATTTACTTCATGTGCAAAAGAAAACGAACAATAGAAAAGGAGTTACTGATCCTACTGAACAAGTGTACACCATCTCCTGTGCCCAAATACAAAATGTACTGCTCAGCAGTCCAGGAGTTAAACTTTGTGTGAATAAGAAAATGAAGGAAAGAGTCATGTGTGCATCTTTGGGAACAAATAACTATGCTGTTCCCCTGACATTAGGCTTTGCAAAGAGAAATAAATCTTTTCCCAAAAAAACCCAACAAAATGTAGGGAACAGAAAAACACAAACATGAACAAGAGATGCATTTTGTACACCACCACCATTTGGTTAACAGATGTTGGCATCTGCCCTCGGCTCTCACAAACAAACCAATGTACTTCATTTTTGTGCAGCATTTCTATCCACAAGTACCGTAAAAGCTGTGCGGCTGGTTTGTTGGTGTGTCTGCAGAGTCTGTGTAAGAATTATAACGGAGCGAACACCTGCCGGGCCTGTTCAGATGCCATCTCCGCCAGTGATGGCCTCCGTGATAAGGCGGCTGCCATGCTGGGGAAATGTTCAGTCTTCTCTAACGTGAACCCAGGCACCCTCATCTACCACAATGGGCTATCTACCTACCGCTCGCTGACTTCACGCCTCATTAGTATACAACTTTTCCTTATATTGAGGAGAGAAAAATACCTGGTGAATTTTCCTGAATCTTAGGGATGTTGTGCATTAATGAGAACCATAAATGACAAACTTTTAAAAACAACACTCACTTCCAGATCCAGTAGAGCCAGGATCTAGTTCTTACTCTATTACTGACAAATCTCCCTAGTTTTTGGTGCCCTAGCTTGTAAAGTGCACCGAAGGGCTAGACTAGGTTTGTGTTTCCGACCTTTTCAGGAGTGAGGGATGTTTTAACATATCAAACCCATTCTTAGACTAATCTAATGACAGCAGTTATGCTTTAAGAATCTGTGCAGTTAGAAAATATATAATGATAAAAAGATACTTTTGATGCAATTACAACTGGACATAAAATTCTAATTTATTAATTGCTGCAGAGTCTGTGCTCATGTTTAAAGTAATGGCATGCAGATGTTGGACATTATTTAGTCTGCATAGAACACTGGTTTACATAGGAATTTGCAGTCTTTGCAGTAACTCCACAGCAGATCTTCCCACCCCAATGATGTCTTCTGTTTCAATGCGGGGAACCCTAAATCCAGACACTCTATGACATGGACCCTCCATGATTCCTGTCCTACCACCACCGTTTACTAGGCCACGTCACTCAGAACATGGTCATCAGCTCTGATACGTTGCCATCCATCCCATACATTCCATCTCACTCCCCAAAAAAGACAAAGAGAGAGATTCTGGGGGGACAATCTCTTTGCATGTGAAACAAGCCCTAGGGACATCCACTTGCCTTTCTCCAGAAAACCTGTGCTGTGGGTAAAACAAAAAAACTGAATGGATAGGGGAGGCTGTTATACACCCCAGCACAGGTTTACAATGGTTCTTTCTCCAACAGTTCAGAGGAGGTTCTTAAGTTCCCACCATCACTAAACTATTTAAGGTCCTAAAATAATGAGGTCAAAAGTGGAAGCCCAGATCAACCCACAGGGTCTTTATAGTCCTTGAGAACTTCATTACTAGCATCAGTTTATCTAGATAATGTCCATGTATACATACTTATTGCCGAGGCAAGCACTACACAATGATAAATTCAGTTATGTTGGAGCCATCCTAATGGACTGATTTCTCAAAAATAACAAGAGACAAAGCTGCATAAAGAGTCTCTATTTTTGAAGGATAAAAATTCCGATCTTTGCCTTCGGTAAACTTTCACTACTCAACTTCTGTTACTATTACTCAAAATTCTTTAGATGGTGATAAGGTTCTCCCATATAACCATCAGTTATATGGGAGACAGTGACAATTCTTTAGAAGCACTTTCCTAATCTTGCCCACTAAATCAACCAACCAACCAACCAACAGAAAATTACAAACAATTCAAGAAAAAATAGACCAAAGACCTTAACAGACACCTCACCAAAGAAGATATGCAGGTAGCAAAAAAGCATATGAAAAGATGTTCCAAATCATATGTCATCAGAGAAAGAGATACCCTATTAGAAAGAGATGCACACCTACAACAATGCCCCAAATCTAGAAAACTGATAATACCAAATGCTGAGGAAGATGTGGAGCAGCAAAAACTCCCATTCCTTGCTGGTGGGAATGCAAAATGGCACAGACACTTTGCAAGGCAGGCTGGTGTTTCTTATAGAGCTAAAACACCATTACCATACATCCCAGCCATTGTGCTCCTTTGTATTTAACCGGAAGAGTTGAACACTATGCCCACACAACACCCTGCACATGGATGTTTAGTTTATAGTAGCTTTATTCAAAATTGCTGACACTTGAAAACAACCAAGATGTCCTTCAATAGGTGGACAGATAAATCAGTTCTAAAAAGATGACTTACCATGTCATGGAAAGATATAAATGCATATTACCTTACCTAACCTTAAATAAATATTGTATACATTACCTGAATACATACTCTTAAGTGAACAGATAATTAACAGCAATGATCAGAAAGATAATCCAATGCCAGGTATTTGTGCCTTTGTCTCCAAACTACAAAATGCACACAAGCTACCCCCAAATTGTAGAAGTAACCTTAAAAAACAAAATTAAAAGGAAACGACCATCTTTCTAAATAGTAATCCCATGAACTATCTTGAGTAAAATACTTAACAATCTTTACCACCAAAAAGCTATTACCGACTTCCATTCAAGATGGCAGTGTTGGTAAATGCGGTACTTGAATCCTCCCATAAACACATCAAAATTACAACTAAACTACCAAATATCCATTGTTCAGAACCACCTGAAATCTAGCTGAATGGAAGTCCTACAACTAGGGCTCTAAAGAAGCCCCATAGGGACTGGTAGGAGGTGTGGGGATGCTGAAAGGCCTGGTCCCACACTCACATGTAACAGATAAGAATGATTAAGGGGAAGACGGGGGAGGGAGGATGCAATTGGGGTGACACTAGAATCTATGTAAACACAATAAATTAAATAAAAAAATAATTGTCATAAGGGCAGAGATTTAAAAAATAATAATCAGGAGAGATATCTTGGCTGCAGAGGTGCCCCCCAAGGACCGAGGGGTCCCAGACCCACAGCAGGCCTCCCAGCCCAGGCTTCCAGGGCCAGGAAGAGAAGTCCCTGTAACTTCTGGCTGTGAAAACCAGTGGAGATTGTGGCCGAGTGAGACGCAGGGCTGCATAGTCTCAGGTAGTTCTTTTAAAGGACCTGTACACGGACTTACTCAGACTCACTCCCTCTGAGCTCCAGCACTGGGGCAGCAGCTTGAAAGGCACCAGGGACATATGAGGAGGAACTGAATTGTCTGGAATCAGAGTGGAAGTGGAGGGTAGGGGAATGGGTCCCTTTTTTACCAGGCAAAAGTGCTGGCAGAGGCCACTGTTCCTTTTTTGAGAACCCCTCCACAAAGCCGACAGGTGGGCACCATGTCTGAGTCTCCATCAACCTAGCTCACATTGTTCACCCCATGCTGGTGATTCCCTAAGATCCCCCTACTCATGCCATTTCTATAGCTTCTTTTGCCTCATGCTTCAGATATGACTCTGCGTACCCTATACCTAGTGCTAACTGGCCCCAGGTACAGCACTAGCAGCAGCCAGCCTTGGCATCTCTAAGCTCAGTATGAGTAGCATCCATCTGCAGACTGCCCTGTAGCTCGTGCCGGGGGGCTCCAGGCAGGGCACAGGTAATGGCTGACATTGCACTTCCTGGGAGTCTCCAGAGCCAGTGCACCCAGAGGACAGCTTCAGACCATGCCAAATTATAACCCTACCACCTCCATAAGTGACACACTCAAGGGGCAGATGCAGTGAGCACCAAAGCCCTACCAAGTAAGTCCTGCACCATACGGTCAACTCCTGCATAGCAGCAACTCCGCTGTAGTCACAGCTGGTCCTCAAAGCTGTTCAGTGTGGGGATCAATCCCTCCCAGTAATGTCAACAGCAATCAAGGCTCAACTACAACAGGACAGTGCACACAGTCCACACAAGGGTGCACCTGGAACACCCAGCTCAGGTGACTGGGGAGGCTGTGCCATTGGGTCCTACAGAATACCTACTACACAAGTCCAGTCTACCAAGTCAAGGAATATAACAGCTCCACATAATACATAGAAACAAACATAGGAAGCAGCCAAATGCAGAGACAAAGAAACATGGCCTAGATGAAAGAACAGGAGAAATCTTCAGAAAAAGAACTAAACAAAATGGAGGCAAGCAAACTACCAGATACAGAGTTATAAGGTTAAAACAATGGTTATAAGGATGCTCAAGGAACTTAGAGAGAATTTCAACAGCATGATAAAAAACATTAAAACCACGAAAAAGGACCAGACAGAAATGAAGGATACACTAACAGAAATGAAGACTAATTTATTAGGAATCAATAGGAGAGTAGATGAAGCTGAGCGTCAAATCAGTGATTTGGAATAAAAGGAAACAAAAATACCCAATCGGAACAGAAAAAGAAAAAAGAATTAAAAAATATGAAAACAGTATAAGGAGCCTCTGGGATAACTTCACGCATACCAACATTTGCATCCTGGGGGTGCCTGAGGGAGGAGAGAGAGAGCAAGAAATTGAAAACCTATTTGAAAAACTGACAGAAAACTTCCCTAAGCTGGTGAACGAAACAGACATGCAATAGCAGGAAGTGCACAGACTCCCAAACAAGTTGAACACAAAGAGGCCCACACCAAAACACATCATAATTAAAATGCAAAAGGTTAAAGGCAAAGGGCAAGAGAAAAGCAGTTAGTTACCTATAAGGAAGCTCCCATAAGACTGTCAGCTGATTTGTCAACAGAAACTCTGCAGGCCAGAAGGGAGTGGCAACAAATATTCAAAGTGATGAAAAGCAAGGACCTACAACCAAGATTACTCTACTCAGCAAAGTCATCATTTAGAAACCAAGGACATATATAGAGGCTCCCCAGATAAGGAAGCTAAAGAAGTCCATCACCACCAAAGCAGTATTATATGAAATGTTAAAGGCTCTTCTTTAAGAAGAATTAGAAAAAAAAAAGATTAAACATATGAACAATAAAACGGCAATTGTATTTACACAATTGAATCTAAAAAAAACAAAAACAAAATAAAGCAGAACAGAAACAGACGCATAGACACAGAGAACATTCTGATGTTGCCAGTGGAGAGGGGGTTGGGAGGACGGGTGAAAACGGTGAAGCGATTAAGAAGTACAAACTGGTTGATACAGAACAGTCATGAGGATGTCAAGTACAGCATAGGGAATATAGTCAATAATATTCTAATAACTGTGTAGGTGTCACACGGGTGCAAGATTTATCAGGATGATCAGCTAGTAAATTATATAATGTCAAATCATTAGGGTGTACACTTGAAACTAATATACTATTGTATGTCAAAGGTCATTGAAAAAAAATTATTTAGCCTGACCAGGCGGTGGCGCAGTGGATAGAGCGTCGGACTGGGATGCAGAGGACCCAGGTTCGAGACCCCGAGGTCGCCAGCTTGAGTGCAGGCTCATCTGGTTTGAGAAGAAACCCACCAGCTTGAACCCAAGGTCGCTGGCTCCAGCAAGGGGTTACTCGGTCTGCTGAAGGCCCGCGGTCAAGGCACATATGAGAAAGCAATCAATGAACAACTAAGGTGTTGCAACGCGCAATGAAAAAAAAACTAATGATTGATGCTTCTCATCTCTCTCCGTTCCTGTCTAACTCTCTCTCTGTCTCTGTAAAAAAAAAAAAAAAAAAAAAAAAAAAAAAAAAAATTATTTAAAGAAAGTTGTTACTTTCTTTACAGATACACAACCCAAATCTCTCCTGCTACAAATCTGCCTCTTTTTCTGTAATGGGCCTCTGTTGATTACACATCTTCACATCTCCAGTAATTCTTATGTAATTCTCCTCATCTAACTAAAATAATAAGGCACCAAACTTAAAGTAAAATCTTGAAATTAGAACTTCTCTGGCGAGATCAGGCCAAACTAATTTAATAAAGTATAATATGCAAGCCTGGCTCTATCACACTGTGGCTATCTAATCAAAAGGGATTCCTGGAAGAAAAGAAAGTCCTACGGTCTAAGAAAGAGAGGAAAGCAGGAAAAGTCTTGGCATAAAGACAAGTGCGGGGAAGCAGCAGAGGCAACATATTATGGCTCATGGGCTGAATCCAGCTTGCTGCTTGTTTTTGTGAAGTTTTACTAGACACAGCCCTGCTTATTAGTTTATATTCTGTCCATGGTTGCTTTTGCACCCCACTGGCAGAGATGAATAGTTGGCGCACAAAGCATAAACTATTTACTATATGGCCCTTTACGCAAAAAGTGTGCTGAGCCCTGACTTAGACATTCATCTTTGCCCCAGAATGGTTCATGTTAGAGCTCCAGGGTTCAAACTAGGTCTTCTCTTTTCCAACTTACTCTTGCTTGCTATATGAGCTTATCTTGTTTCAAGACTTTAAATGACACCTACCCACCAACAACTCCTTAATATTTATCTCTAGGCCAGACCTCTCCCCTGAGCTCCAGATTCACATATCCAACTGTCTAATGGACATATTTCCTTGAAGAGCTAAAAGACATCTAAAGCTTAATGCATTCAAAACCTAATTCCCCATCTCCCACCCCTTATTTATCCACAGTGTTTTTTATTACAGTTGAGGGCAACTTCATTTTTCCGGCTGAACCAATAAAAACCAAGCAAACAAAAACCCTGGAATCATCCTAATTCCACTTTCACTCTACATCTATGGGCAAATCCTAAATATGTTCAGAAACGTACCACTCGTCACTTCTGTTGCTATCACTCTGCTCAAAGCTACCATCACTTCTCACCTGGGTTCTTGCGGAAGCCTCTTAACTGGTCTTCTGGCTTCTACCCACGTCCCTTTCATCTATTCCCATGACAGTAGTCAGAGCGATCTTGATAAAATGATAGCCAGATCACATCATTCACCTTCCCCCCTGCCCTGCCCCCACTCTGCCCAGCCACAGCGGGATCCTCGCTGGTCCTCGCCCATTCTCAGTGAGCTGCCACCCTGCGCCGAGGTGCCTGCTGACTCCCCTCCCTGGAGCATGCCGCCTGACATGTGCATGGCTCACTCTTGTACTTACTTCTGCTCCAATGTCACTATCTCTGAGGGGCTTTCCCTGACCACTGGGTCCAAAACAACAACTCTGTCCTAACTCTGTCCTACAACCCCACCCCGCCCTCTTAACCTGCCCCTCTTTCCTGTTTTCTTTTGCTCCGTTTTTCTTGTTTATTTTGTTGTCTATCTCCACCAGCTAGCATGCAATCTCCATAAAGTCAGGAATTTTTTTGTCTGTTCTATTCACTGCTATAATCTCAGTGCCTAAAACAGTGCCTGGTACACAGTAAGTGTCCAATAAATATTTGTTTAATGAATAAATGAGTGAACGAATGAATGGGTGTATGGGCCTTCCCTGTGGAAAACAACATCTCTGATCTTGTGATGAAGATTAATGGGAAAACTAAAACTCCTCAGTGAAATGTGCTTCACAGACAAACTGGCTGGAAGGTGCCATTCTACTCTGAAGCCAGGGAGCCTACTCCTCAATTCTTTTGTTTGTTTCTCACTTGAATACCTGTATAATAAAGGAATTATGGTTCATCTTTACCTTTCTTTTCACCTTTCTAATTCTCTTAACCTTTATAAATCCGATTTCTCAATCTTGTCTTCGTTTTTTGTTTTCTCCTGGATTATCTCCAAGGCCTGCAAACCCCAAGGTCGCGTACCAACCTGCACCACAGAATGCTTCAAGCTGCTGTCTTGATTTCTTGGCAGTACATTGCCAAATGATGCACTGATAAGTCAAACAGAAATGACAGTATCACGTCAGTCTAAAAACTACACCTGACTGAGTTAAAAATCTAAAAACAGCAAGAGAAGATCAGAGACGCTGTGGTCCCAGCATGAAGTCTGTCTGTCTGCACACATTAGAGCAGGGGTCCCCAAACTTTTTACACAGGGGGCCAGTTCACTGTCCCTCAGACCATTGGAGGGCCGGACTATAAAAAAAACTATGAACAAATCCCTATGCACACTGCACATATCTTATTATAAAGTAAAAAAACAAAACAGGAACAAATACAATATTTAAAATAAAGAATAAGTAAATTAAAATCAACAAACCAGTATTTCAATGGGAACTATGGGCCTGCTTTTGGCTAATGAGATGGTCAATGTGCTCCTCTCACTGACCACCAATGAAAGAGGTGCCCCTTCCGGAAGTGCAGTGGGGGACGGATAAATGGCCTCAGGGGGCCACATGCGGCCCACGGGCCATAGTTTGGGGACCCCTGCATTAGAGACATGCACAGCGGGCTACAGAAGCCTCGCCCGTGCTGGATCACTGAGCTGTCCTGGATCACTGCAATGGCTTTCTTTTTTCTTTTTAATTTTAGAGAGAAAAGAAGGAAGGCAGAGAGAGGAAGAGGGAGATAAAGAGGGACATCAATCTGTCCCTGTACATGCCCTGACTAGGGATAGAACCAGCAACCTCTGTACTCCAACCACCCGAAGCTTTGATCACCTGAGCTATCCGGTCAGGGCACTACAGCTGCTTTAGTGACTTTAAGTACACCCTCCCAGGGCTCCGAGCCCTAGGAGATCCCAGATAACTAATATTAGAAATACTTTCCTTACCCTTCCTGGAGCTGTTTGGATCTTGGGGATCTGGCACACTACCTGGTCCTTATCTGATGTCTTATGAGACCTAGAGGTTTGGACTACATAGTGAATTGTACAAACCAAAGGGGAAAAAGTAAATAGAGTCAATTACTTACATATCATTAGTCAGTTTTTGCTCAGTTAGGGTCTTGTCGAAAGTAAACGGTAACCTGTACCAGGGCAACCCCCACTAAGCCAACTCAAGCAAGAACTGAATGTTTATGTCCCCCTCAAATCCGTATGCTGCAGCTCTAATTCTCAACATGCTGGTATTTGGAGAAGGGGCCTTTGGGAGGTAATTAGGGTGAAATGAAGTCATGAAGGTAAGGCCCTGGTCCAGTGGAATTAGTACCTTTATAAGAGCCGTGGAGAGACTGCTCTCTCTGCCATGTGAGGACACACAAAAAGAAAGCCTTCAGGACACAAGGGCCAGGCTGGCTGCCTGGAACTGGGACAGCCCAGCCTCCAGAACTGTGAGAAATAAATTTCTGTTGTTTCAGCCACCCAGTCTATGGTATTTTGTTATGGCAGCCTGAGCTGGCTAGTACATAAGGTTTTTAAAATTGCTTTAAATTATCAAGTCCCAGAAAGCCAATTTGGAATGCTCTGTTGATAACATCCTAGACTTGATTTCTTCTTCTGCTAAACAAGAAAGTACAGGACCGCTTGTTCATCTTCATCTCTCTCTTACACACACACACACACACACACACACACACACACACACTACTCTGAGAACAGCCACACCTTGCTGAGACAAGGTTTTCTCTTTCTTTGTAGGGAAGTATAAGCTGATAGAGTAGCTGGATGTCCTGGGGGGAAAAGACATGTCAGGGAAATCCCACAGCCCTGGACTTCTGGCCCAGTCCCCTCCCAGTATTCTTCTTGTCCAAAGGGGCCACTGATCAGAAAGAGGAGGCGGACATGCAGGGTGATACGTTGGGGCTAAATGTGGTGGGTAAGGGCATAAAACACAGCTGTATCCTCCCTGCTTTGGAACCATTCAGAAGAGATCCTTCATACTCTTATAAGAACCTCTTCTTGTCTTTTTATTGACAAAAATGAACACAATATAATATCGAACGACTAGAAACAGGGAGAACAAACCTATGTATATTACCACAGACAATGTTCTCCAGAGCCCTGAACAAATACACTCATCTCATGATGGTATTGGAAGCCAGAGAAAAAGAAATGATCAATTCTATTAAGGATAGCATGCTGGATAATATAAACACACACACACACACACACACACACACACACACACACACACCCTTCTCAAAACAAACTAAAATAAAACATACCAGAGGTAGGTCATCTTTAGCAGAGTTACATTTCCTGAGTTCCTCTGACTTCTCAGTTTCCTTTTTGATCACATTCTTGAACTAAAAACTCTGAGTAGGTATAACACATTAAGAAAGTCCTTTGTTCTAAAATTATACACACAAAGAAATCAAGTTGGCCCTGGTCAGTTGGCTCAGTGGTAGAGCTTTGGCCTGGCATTTGAATGTTCCTGGTTATATTCCCAGTCAAGGCACACAGGAGATGCACCCATCTGCTTTTCTACCTCCACCCCTCCCCCTCTCCTTCCTCTCTGTCTCTCTCTCTTCCCCTCCTGCAGCCATGGCTCGACTGGAGCAAGTTGGCCCCAGGCGCTGAGGATGGCTTCATGTCCTCCGTCTCAGGCACTAAGAAGAAGAGCTTAGTTGCTGAGCAATGGAGCAACACCCCAGAAGGGCATAGCATCACCCGCTAGTGGGTTTGCTGGGTGGATCCCAGTCAGGGTGCATGCGGAGTCTGTTTCTCTGCCTCCCTACCTCTCACTGAATCAAATAAAAAAAAAATCAAGTAGTCATTTTTTCCAAGTTAGCTGAAGAAAAGAAAATACAATTAATTTTAAAATATAAAAATGAAGTCTTAATTTATGAGTTTCTTTGACATACCACTCTTAAAAATCAGTAAACGTTCCAAATGCTAGACATACCCTAGGAAATCCAGCTCTGGTATTAATGACATAACCTATAAATGAACATAAAATTGTGAGATGCCCCAAGCAAGGGGTAAATGAAATTCTCAACCACAATCATCCAATTAAAAAAATGTGCATAGGGCACCAAAGATAAAAAACAATTCGAATACATGAGATTTCCCTCCTTTTTGCCCATCTGCAGTTATCATTAGTAAGAAAAAACACTCTCTAAGAAATACTTTTATTATGGGAAGACCTATTGGATAAGAAAGCAAAAATGGGCTGCTTCACCTCCCACTCCCTAAGCCAGATGGCAACCCCAACCAGTAAATGAATGATCTTCTATGCTTCGTAAATGCACCCAAAGGCTGACCACTCCAGTAGTGAGGAACTAACCATTTCTGAAGGCAAAACACATGAGGCAAACAAGGTCACGTACTGGGAAAACTGACCATCCGACCACCATCTCTGATCATTGAATAGATGTGACTGTTACAATAGTCCTCCTCAGCATATATATAAAGATATTGTTAGTGATGACAAGGGACTGAAAAAAAAATCTCATGTCATTCTACAAGGATTTGGTTAAATGAATTACCAATCACTCAGTGGACCTATCTGGCTTAATATGGAACAATCTCCACAACACAAGTTAAAAAGAAAAGAAGGCTGCAGTATACAGAGCATGGTATGACACCAGAGAAGTGACAGGAAGGACACTTGGCAGACTCGTGAAGGACATACAGACTTATAATTGGCTATCTTTGGGGAGAATAACTGGAAGTCTAGAGGCCCTGGGGAAAAGGGCTTTGCATTGCATGTCCTTTTATATCACTTTCTTCACTGAAAATTAAAATTAAAATTTTTATATCTTTTTTATGGATATACTAAGTTTTCTTTAAATACGTTTTAAAATGTGAGGGAGTAATGAATTTCTGGCAAAGTTAAATTCTTTTTCTTTATGTCTATGAGTCTATTTAATAATCTCTTAGAACCATAAAATACAAAACAATAGTAATAAATCCTCTAATCAATCCCCCTTTGACAGTTACATGATTCTCTTGTAGCTCAAAACATCTAAAAATAACTTTTTAAAAATGTGATGCTATCAATCAACCATAAAGATATGAAGAAAGGCTTTAGTTATTTTAGGGAGGGATATTTCTTACATTTTAATTGTTCTATATTTTCATCAATAATAGCTAAGTTAATTACTTTAATGGAAATTAGTGAGTAGAGTTAATATTCCTAGCTTTTTAAAATACTAATTGTGATACTTTGGTTATCAGAGAAGTCAAAATATTGGCTCAATTATTTAAAGTATTCAAATAACATTTTTCTTAATAGAAAGTAATGCATGTTTCTTGTAGAAAACTTAAAAAATAGAGAAAAGCACAGAGGAAAATTAAAACAATTCATTATCCTACCACTCCAGAGAAAACCATTATTAATTCTGATGTATAGCCTTCCTTTTTTATTTCCAATGCATGCAAGTATATTTTTTTACATAACTGAAGTCAAACTGCACCTTTTGTTTTGAAAGTCTGCTTTAATTAATTATCATCCTACTTATCTTGTTTTATAACTTTTGTGCTTAAGATGGTAAAATATACATTATGTGTAAAATTTCAAAGATAAATTTTTAATTTTTTTGTTTTAGTCTCTCTGATAAATGTTAACTGAAAAAAAATTATTCAAAATTCAAATAGAAATAAGTATAAAAGAAATTTAAGTAATTAGAAGTTTTAAATAATGTTTTTTTTCAAAATCTGAGCATTTATACTTCTGAAGTTATTAAAGTTTAAAACTGAACTAAGACATTTGGAATGTTCTGTATTATAAATATATTCCCATGCCATTACTTATTTTCATTTTGTTTATTTGTTTATTTATTGTTGAATTTATTGGGGTGGTATTGATCATTAAAATTATACAGGTTTTATGTGTAAATTCTATAATACGTCATCTGTATATCATATTGTGTGTTCACCACCCCAAGTCAAATCTCCTTCCACCACCATTTATCCCCCTGTACCCTCACCCACCCCCTTTCCCTCTGGTAATCACCATATTGTTGTCTGAGTCTATGAGCTACTTTTCCCTTAATTCCTTCACCTTTTTAACCCAGCTCCACAAGTCTCTTCCCGTCTGACAACTGTCAATCTATTCTCCATGAGTCTATTTTGTTTGTTAGTTTTTTTGTTCTTTCAATTCCACATATGAGTGAAATCATATGGTATTTGTTTTTCTCTAACTAGCTTGATTTACTTAGCATAATACCCTTCAGATCAATCCATGTTGTCACAAAGGGTAAGATTTCCTTTTCTATGAGCAAGTAGTATTCCACTGTATAAACATGCCATGGTTTTTTTATTTACTCATCTACTGATGGGCACTTGGGCTGCTTCCAAATCTTGGCTATTATAAATAATGATGCAATGAAATAGGGTACATATATTCTTTCAAATTAGTGTTTTTAGTTTCTTCAGATATATTCCCAGAAGTGAAAGTACTGGGTCATAAGGCAATTGCATTTTTAATTTTTTGAGGTAACTCTATACTGCTTTCCACAACAGTTACACCAATCTGCATTCCACCAAAGTGCATGAGGGTTCCATTTTCTCCACATCCTTGCCAACACTTGTTGTTTGTTGATTTATTGATGAGCGCCATTCTGACAGGAGTGAGGTGGAATCTCATTGTGGTTTTAATTTGCATTTCTCTGATGATTAGTGATGTTGAGCATCTTTTCACATATCCGTTGGCCAGCTATATGTCCTCTTTGGAGAAGTGTCTATTCAGGTCCTTTGCCCGTTTTTTAATTGGATTGTTTGGGGGTTTTTGGTGTTGCATTTTAGTTTTTTATAAATTTCGGATATTAACCCCTTATCAGATATGTCATTAGTGAATATGTTCTTGCATTCAGTGGGTTGGCTTTTCATTTTGTTGATGGTTTTCTTTGCTGTGCAAAAACTTTTTATTTTATATATATATTTTTTGTTTCCCTTGCCCCATTAGTTATTTTTTAAAATGGCTAATGGAATTCTTTTATACTGATAATATCATAATATACTAATATAACCCTTTATCACTAGATAGATTGTTTCTTTGAAGAGGTCACAGAGGTCACATAGAACATAAAGCTAAGTATATACATGCTTATAAGTGTCAAAGGCCCCACTCAGGTAAAATTATATTAATATATTGAAATCCTAGAAAAATAGGCATGTACCTTGAATAAATGTTTAATAATATTGTCAAGTTGCCTGACCTGTGGTGGCGCAGTGGATAAAGTGTCGACCTGGAACGCTGAGGTCGCCGGTTCAAAAACCTGGGCTTGCCTGGTCAAGGCACATATGGGAGTTGATGCTTCCTGCTCCTCCCCCTGTTCTCTCTCTATCTCTCTCCCTCTCTCTCTCTCCCCTCTCTCTCTAATAAAAATGAATAAATAAATAAAAAAATCTAAAAAAGTAAATAAGTAAAAAAAAAAAAAAAAATTAAAAAAAAAAAATATATATTGTCAAGTTATCTTCCAGAATGGGTAACAAGCAACAAAGTCATCAATATTGGGTGTACTTAGAGTAAAATAAAAATGTCTCTTAAAATGTAAGTGGTTCTCCCACCCTTAACCAGACACCTACCTATAAAAATAATTAAAGTAATATGTTTCAGGCTTACTTCGTTACCACAGCTTGAAATAAAATTTCAATATATGGCTTAAGGGCTCTTAAAACCTGACCCACAATCCTTACTAGGGTTTACAAAGAAGTAAAATTTTAAATAAACCCATAAAAAATATAGTTAGCCAGGTCTTCAATGCGAGTAGTAAAACAAGAACCCCTGATACTGGAGCTCGGCTATATTTTTCATCAGTTTTCTCAGAGCCCCACCCCAGCATAAGAGGTCGTGTCAAACCAATAAATGACTGAGTAATAAGACTGAACTTTTACCTATAATGCTGCTGTATTTCTGAACGTTTGGTTGTGAATTTACTGATTTGGGAAGCAGGAGTGCAAGGAACTATCTTGGACCATAGGGGAAGTTGCTAGTTCTGTGCCCAGATAAGACACAAAGAAAAAAAAAATGTGAGCATACTAATCCGTTTAAGATACAAGTTACAGAGATTAGAAACTTGCTCAGAACTAAGCTTCTTGTCTTCTGAGAATTAGAAATATGATAACTTTTAAGAGTGCACTGGACAAAAAAGGAAATGTGGACTTTGGGCCATAAACCATTTCCTTTTTGCATGCTCCCACCTTTCAAAACCTCAAAAGGGTGGGCATGCATTTGGAATAAATAACAGAAAAATATCCGTAGCCACTAGGAGTGATCATCGCCTGCACAAAGCAGACTGGTCAACTCCCATGATACCACACCAAGCCACATGCACTCTCCCAGGGGCAGCAGGCCACTACTCTGACAGCACACACGAGCCTGTAAGCAATGGCCTTCCAAGGAAATCAGATTCTGGCTAAACTGTTTAATTTGGTACAAAGGATACAACTGTTACGCTAGCCAAAGATAGAAAGGATGTATTTCATCTCTCCTACAAGGCAGTTCTGGCCCTTTGTGATAACGTGGTTCGGCTCTGTACTGGACCTTCCCTAAAGGTAGCTTCTGAGTTTGGAGCATAGAAACACGGACAAAGTGCGGTCATGACATCGGGTCCTTGAGTGCTTCTGTAACAAAAAGGTCTCCAAGAAAGTCTTTCCAAGCATTATTGAAAACCCTCATTGGTTCAGATAAATATAAGAATTTGGCTCTTACATCAACTAGTTGTGTGGTCTTGGGGGGAAATTATTAGGTCTATTTCATCATCAGTAACAGGATATTAATGGTACCCACCTCAAGAGGTAGAAATGCAGATTAAATAAGTCACTTTAGGAAAAACACTTAGTATCTGAACATTATTATTATTATCTTGATTTTATAGGTACTATAGGTTAACTACTTTGGATATATAAAGTGACTGAATCCCTGCCAATAAAGTGTCGGCCACCAAAGGGACTTAGCAAACTGCTTTAATAGATAAAAATGACCTGTCACTATCGATTACTTACAGATAAATGTATCCCTGAAATTCTTAAGGATATTTAAAAATGTTTTCCTTTATTAATCTACTTAAACATTCTCTGAAACTTTTTCACTAGTTACTGACTTAAACAACAGAACTTTATTTTCTCACAGTTCCAAAAGCTTGAAGTCCAAGATCAAGGCGTTGTTGACAAACTTTTTTTTTCTTGGCCTCTCTCCTTGGCTTGTAGATAGATGACCTTTTCCCTGTGTTTTCACGTGGTCTTCCCTCTGTCTATGTCTGTGTCCAAATTTCCTCTTTTTATTGGATTAGGACCCACCCTAATGACCTCATTTTAACCTAATTACCTCTTTTAAAGCCTCATTTCCAGATACAGTCACATTCTGACATACTGGAGGTTCGAACTTCAACATATGAATTTGCGGGGACGCAATCAGCAATGAGTCTATATTTTCTCTGCAGAAGAGCCTTGCGTTCCCTCCTCTTTCCATAAGACACACTCTAGATTTTTAACCATGGCTGCAAAGTGATCCAACCTGGCTCCGATCTTGCTTTGCCAGCTCCAGCCCCCATATCTCCCGTTTTTGGTCCCTAGATACTGACCTCACAGAAGCCATTATCATTTCTATGCATACTCTTTTATATTCCCTTGTCTCTGGATATGCTGTTCTGTCCAGAATGCTTTCACATGCCAGGTACTCTGTGAAGTTATTTTTGATGCCTGAGGCAGAGCCAATTATACCCTCCCCGCTCCTCAAAGAACCATGAACACCCTACTATTACTGCATGTATCACCCTGAATTGTAATTAACTCCTTACATGTCTTTTCCCCCCACTATACTGGGAATTCCTTGAAGGCAAGGACCACGTCTGCTTTTGCTCATTACTGATTGCTCTGCACCTGGAACAGGTCTGGTACACAGTAAGAGCTAAAAAGAAATAGTTGTTGAATGAAGGAAATTAATAAATAAAGTATGAATAAACCAATGAATGAGAAAAGGGTTTAATTTCTCTTTAATGCCAAGTACAGATGTACGGTTTTCACCAAACTTAGTATGCGCTTACTATGTGACTGCTGAATAAAACACTAACTAAACCACAGGAGAAAACCCGAAACGGTGAAGGGGTCTAAAGTCATTTACTTGAAAAAAGTTTGTGGAGGCTGATCATCTTTGGGGTAAAAAGAAAATGGATTTTAAAAAGTCTACAAACTTCAGGGAAGAAACACCAGTACACGTGACAAGGCAATCTGAGCTGCACTCCAATCCAAGAACAAAGGGTTCCTGGTTTAAGCTATGGAAGGGTCTGTTCCAGAAAGCAGCTGGGCAGAATTTCCTCACACGCAGTTCTTAATGTATGGGAAAAAGAAAAGAGCAAAACAAAACAAGCAACAACAGCAAAAGGGAATAATTAGTATAAACAGTTTTTTTTTAAGTGCATTGGATAAACCCCAAGAAGAAAAATGTTGTGGGATAAACATCTGTTCGTTCAGAACACGACAGAGTCCCCGACAAGCTCTGTGGCCTGCATGTGTCCTTATATGCCCGAGGTTTAGATTTGTGCCCCCACTGCTCTGACAGCCCAGACGCTGGCCCAGAAAGAGGCCTATTCCAGGCCGGGACACACTCCACTAACTTCACTTGGGGCTGTGGGCGGGTAACTCTCACTCAGTGGTGTTTGACATGACAAAAACCACATCGAAGGGAAGAGCAAATACCAGCCATATGTACGTGCAGAACTGGCTTGGTCTATTTGTACAGGTTTCCAACAACATTGTACTTTTACTGCTTGCATCAAAGTGACCTGCCGTGTCACAGTGAGAGGGATTAGCATCTGTTTTCCATCCCTATGATCCCTGCTATCAAGACAGTGAGCACAAGATGTTAAGAGAGTCTGTTTCCTTGTGCCAGATGTGCCTGTTGAAATCAGTCGTGGAGTCTAGGAGTTTCTGTTGAGATCTCCAGGGGAAAATTCTTCTCCGGTCTCCAGTATCACCTGCTTGTGTCTGCCTCCCAGCTAAGCAGATGTGGGTAGGGTAGCTGTGGGACTAGAGATTAAGCTAGATGGGCAATCTAGCAATTTTCTTTTCTTTTCTTTTCTTTTTTTTTTTTTGTATTATCTGAAGCTGGAAATGGGGAGAGACAGTCAGACAGACTCCCACATGCACCCGACCGGGATCCACCCGGCACGCCCACCAGGGGCGACACTCTGCCCACCAGGGGGCGATGCTCTGCCCCTCCGGGGCGTCGCTCTGCTGCGACCAGAGCCACTCTAGCGCCTGGGGCAGAGGCCAAGGAGCCATCTCCAGCGCCCGGGCCATCTTTGCTCCAATGGAGCCTTGGCTGCGGGAGGGGAAGAGAGAGACAGAGAGGAAGGAGGAGGTGGAGGTGGAGAAACAAATGGGTGCTTCTCCTATGTGCCCTGGCCGGGAATCGAACCCGGGTCCCCTGCATGCCAGGCCGACGCTCTACCACTGAGCCAACTGGCCAGGGCCAATCTAGCAATTTTCAGTGGGCAATACCCAGAGGGTGGGTGGCCTCACTTCCCTTCTCATGACACTAGCTCACCTCACCTTAGTCGTAGGCCGCATGGGTCCACTTCTGAGCCCTGTGGCCCAGGGCCATCAGTCCAGCCCATATTACACGTTTTACTCTTTAAAGAACACTGGGCGAAGATGGAGACAGACTTTGCCTCACCCTCACCCTCCTTTCTGGCTGTATGAAGACCTCTGGCTCTACCGTGCAGATTACTTCCCTTCTCTCTAAGGCCCAGTGATCTCAGTTTCTCATTATTCTCATGGCATTAATGTCTCAATCTGGCACTTTATTAAACACCAGGCAGCTGTGACTGTCTTATGCTTCTGTCCCACACCTCGGTTTCTCGCTCCATGTCATCTATACCAGGAGTTAAGCTCATGATAACCCTGACGCCCTGATCACTGAAGCCATGTTTTGAGTTTTTTTTTCAGATGCACATTTTCTGTGACCTGCCTTAAGTCCAGAAAAATGTCTTTTCCCCCCTATCACATATAGCTCTCTACATATCTAAAGCCTCCTGGGATAGCCAGCTACTGACGGACCCTATGTAACATAAGCACATATTTAACAGCATTATTTTGAGAGTGGCCAATGGGGTTGTTAGAAAACTAATTACATGTATTCTGGTCCACTGACTGGGATAGTTGGAAGGGCTGCCAGCACTCAGAGCTCACATTCAGAAGAAGGTCACAGATAAAGCAGGGTAGCTGTAGGCTGGCAGGCGTGTAGGGAAGAGCAAGGATCTCACCAGGGAAAATGCCAGACGCTGGCCCGAAGGCACGATTCCAGTCCCTTTCTCTGGGGCAGCCTGCTCTATCTGCCTACATAGTCCCAATAAAAGTGTTTATAAAGATATTTGGTACCGGTTTTGATTTTCTACAGAATTGTGATTGAAAAAAACAATTCATTCTTATGGATTAGATGGTTATTTCAGTTTAATTTTATCTGATGGGAGGAAAAGAAAGCTGATATTGAGCAGTCAAACAAGTCTTTGTCACCAGAGGCCTGTGACACAAATCTCAATGAAATTTTACGGGAACATGTATAGCCTTTCTTCATTTGTGGCTATAATTGCTGCTGGAGGAGCCCCAACATGTAAAGGTTGATGCTTCGGAATGTGCTGAAAGATGCTGGAACTAAACCATGCAATGACAGCCATCAAAATGTCACCAATGCAGTGTCATATTCAGTTAAGATGCTTGGAAATTGAAATGTTTGACTAACGCTGTTCTAGCCATGGAAGGACGAGAATTATCTGGCTGCTGGTGGGGAAGGTGGAATGAGGCAACGAGCAGACGAGCACGTAGTAAGGAGCCGGGCACGGCCGGCCACCGTGTTTGGTCTCTGGGTGCTTCTTACAGGTAGCAGTTAGTGTCTGCCTGGCACACCGCTCAGTGCTGTACATGTTTTAACGCCACTAACCCTTATGCTCAGTACCCAGACAACAAATTCATGCACAGAGAGGTTAAGAAACTTGCCCAGTATTACCCAGCTAGTAAGTATTGAATTCAAACACAGGTCTGCCTGACTCTGGGGTCTACACATTAAACATCAGGCAAGTTCTTGTTTCTCACAAGCATCCTCCTGCAGAAAGTGGAATACATCTCAAGTGCCTTTTACCTTGACTGCCCAGGGGCGAGTCAGGCACTCAGAGTCCAACGACGGTCCTTTCTTCATTCTGGTCTAAACACCTAGTGGAGGGAGCATTAAAAGAACAAAAGTACCTTTCAAATTTCTAAATAATTTCTGTTTAAACTGTTGCAATTCCTAGTTACTCGACCATAAATTCAAAAGGCTTCATCTGAAACCACTGGCATTCACTTTAGGAATCAGTGACTTGTCTGAAGAGATGGTTGCAACAGCTACAATTTAAACTTCTGCTGATCAAGGGTACAGGAAATAGTATAGGAAGTGAATTATGTTTGAAATTGAGAGCAAACAAAAGGATGTCCAAATATTTGGTCCTAGATCTATCAGAGGAAATTTCTGACTTTAAATCAAATAATTAAAGATCTCATTCCTCAGTTTACCCCAATGGCAAAAATGAAACAAGTACCTCACTCAACAGGAGCGGTTAAATCAGCTGCAGTTGTGCTGCATGGCATTGTGTAACCGCTGTGCAAGTCTCTGACCGCAAAGGAACATGCTGGAGGGGCCAAGTGCCAAAAGGACACGCCCACTGTGTTCCCTTTTATACTATGAAGGCAGGGCTCAGCACCCTCAAGGGGCTCAGGATAAGATCTGGGACAGGTCTGCCACACAGCTCTGGCTAGCCCTTACATGAAAAGTAGAAGAGAGTTTGGGTTCTAAGGAGTTCCAGAATAAAACGAAGAAGGGCCTTTGAGACACTTTGGGAGGTTGGAGTAAATCAGAGACTCTTAGAAAATGGAGGAGATAAATTGGCATATCCTTACCTAATCTACATCAAATACCTGCTTTCCACCTATGCCCCACCCAACTCTTGTCCCCAGCCCCACGCCCAAGCTCTGCAGTCATTTGCACTAGAACCCTGCTCATGCCTGAGTGGGTCCCTACCTTTCTCCAGCACCAGCCTCAACCCCCTGAGCCACTCCACGAATCCCAGGCGTCACAGAGCAGCCCTGGGGTTCAGGCAACTCAAAACAAGAATGTGCCAACTACTCTCCCTCCGCACAAAAGGGCAATGGTTAGACATGTGCTCTTTGCTCTACAACAGCATTTTTCAAATGTTTTATAAGCCACTAAAAAAGAAAACTGCCTACCCATAATTCCCTGAAGATGTCTGGCTGGTTTAAATAATTCCTCAGTTATGAGGCTTTCCTCCAAGGGGAATCTGTTAAAAAGCTGGCTCTTCACAATTAGAAAACTTGGGCCCTGGCCGGTTGGTTCAGTGGTAGAGCATTGGCTTGGCATGTGGAAGTCCCAGGTTCGAATCCTGGTCAGGGCACACAGGAGAAGCAACCATCTGCTTCTCCATCCCACCCCCTCCCCTCTTTCTCGCTTCTCTTCCCACAGTCATGACTTCAAGCAAGTTGGCCCCAGGTGCTAAGGATGGCTCCATGGCCTCTACCTCAGGCACTGAAATGGCTCAGGTACTAAGCAAAAGAGCAGTGGCCCCAGATGGGCAGAGCATTGCCCTGTAGGAGATTTTCAGGTGGATCTTTGGGTGCATGCGGGAGTCTGTCTCTCTGCCTTCCTGCTTCCTGCTTCCCCTCTTCCCCGCCTCTCACTTTGTAAAAGAAAACTCGAGATCATCACAATTTTAAACCACCATTAATAAATCCACAGAGAACCACACCTAATAGTTTTAATTTTGCAGTAGTCTCCAAAATTTTGACTAAGTACTATTAAATTAAAAGGAAAAAAAAAGCATGAACAGTAGAAATGGTTCATGTACCAGGTTCTGACAACTCTCAGACCACAAGTTCCTGTATTTCCCAAACTCTCCTCTTCATCACTTCCTAAAATCCACCGACTCATGGCCTTTGTTCATTTGCCCACACTCACTATTTCATTACGATGTCCCACATACCTAGTCTGTTTTTAAAAAACTATCGTGTGTCTCTTTGTGTTGACTTCGTTCAGTTCTCTGGATAAATGTATATGTAATATTTGTATGTGCTAGATATTAGTGCTGGTGCCCCTTTACCCCACATCCCCGCCTCAAAAGCCACCAAAACTATTTAGAAAGTATTCCCGGGCACTCATTTTTTTTTTATTAAGAATAATGGAAGGGAATACAAACAAACATATTTATGTGACTGAATGTGTGGTGATTACGCGTGTAGGCATGGCTGTGGGCTCCTCTAAACTCTGCCTCTCAGCCCCACACTATGGCCGAGTGAATGGGAAAAACGCTGTCAATGCAGCGTGCGAAGGCGCTGAGGGGCCCGTGGGGCACTGGCTGCTGCCCACACACACAGTGAGCTCTGTGAACACGGCCCGGCAGAAAAAGAGCATACTAACCACCAATACTTGTCTGAGTGCTTTTGTTCGTTTGCTTTTGTTTCTGAGGATGTGAAGCCCCTTGAGGATTGTTACCATTCACCTAACTGAGTCCTGGCACAGGGCTAGGTCACAGCCATGGTCACTCGTGATTACTCATCCATACTGGTCTACTCGCAGTGCCAGGACAGGACAGGCACTCCTGCCTCTGGGTCCAGTTCATGTGTCCTGTCTGTCTGGAGTGCCCATCCTCTCTTCCACCGCCTGGAAAAGCTTCAGTTTTCCTTCAGTGTCCCGGTCAGAAGCGCCCTTCTGTGGGGCCTCAGACCCTCAAGCAGACCGAGCTCACAGCTCCACAGGCTAGCTGTGTGTCACCTCCAGCACAGAACTCATCACACTGCTCCGGCAAGTCACCTGTGTGCCAGTCTCCACAAGCGGGTCGCATTCTTCCTGAGGGCTGGCCATCTTCACCCTTATTCTACACCCTGATGCAGTGTTAGCAGAGCGCCTGGCATGTGAAAGACACTCAAAAATGTTGTTTGAGCCCTGGTCGGAGAGCTCAATTGGTTAAGGGCGTCGTCCCAGAGCACAGAAGTTGCCGGTTCAATTCCCGGTCGGGGCACATACAGGATGTTAACTCCTCATTTGTGGCGGATACCTTTCCAGTTTTCTGTTTGTTTTCATGATATTTCTGACATGGAAGAAAATCTCAGCTTAAATGGTTGGGTAAATTATTCATGAGTATATCATTATATCTGAAAGCAGAAGCCACGCCTGTCTGATCCCAGAGTTCATGTCCTTAAATAATTTGCCAAACAGAATTATGATTTTGGTACAAATTCTATTAATGATGTAGAGCCATCACTGGGGATGTCAGTAATATATTGTATTTTCATTTTTTTCTGCTTTTTATTGTTTTTTTTTCTGCTATCAAAGCATGTCTATCCATAACAGCCTACCTACTCTTAATCTGTTGTTTCAAACAAGTTAACTAAATTTACCAGGTCAGCTTAAAATAAAATAGCTGCATGCATTTTTTAAACAGGTTCTTTAGCTACACAGATTCCCTTCTTTGAGCCCAAGGATCAAGGCTCTTGCCAGGAGTCTCACCTTTGGATAAGTGGAGTTTTTCCAAGGGACTGGGAATATGACCTTCCAGAGCAGGCCCTTGATAAATCTTTGTTAAAGATGATGAAATACTTTTCTTTAGCTTTCTAAATTGCCCAGGAAAAACTTTTCCAGTCGAGATTAGAGAAATGGAAATTTTCCGTACACTGGGAAATTATTGGGATGTCATTTTTATATGTGGGGGGAGTCTTTCAATTTTCTTTAAGTTAAAGTGCTTATTATTTTCATTGTCTCAGAAGCCTAAAAATTGTAGACAATACATTTGTTTTCTAAAGAGAAATACATCATTTACTTTAAAGAAAAGTTGGGGAAGAAAAAGATTTCTATCAATTGGATTGAATGGAGTGAATCATATTTTCCCATTAAATTCCACTTTAAAATTTATAATATAGCTTCAAATTTGGCCTAATACTCAAAGATGTGCCTAGACAACTTAAAATTAATTTAAACAAAAGATCTCTATATTTTTTCAATTAAAGTTATAAGTAAATGCATTTCAAAATAAGCCATAAAAATAATATTCCAAATAAATCTTAGAATTCCGTATGTGTGCTGTTCTGGAGTCTAGAGAAAGATAAGATAAGCCTCATGTACTGCATGGTCCTTGGAACTAATCCTCTAACCCTTTCCCTGTTAAGATAAATAATTCTTTCTAAAAGTCTTCTAAAATCACTTATTTTGTAAGCTGACTCCTGATAGCTTATTTATAATCCTGGGGGAAGACTGCTCAGTTACTCACTTAATGATCTTTAAATCGTCTACGTAAAACTGTAATTCACAAATATTTAAGAGTTGTTTCTTCTGTGAGTGCTTGGTTCTGTACTCAGCAGTAGGGTATAGAGAAATGTAAATAATATACAGTTTCAAGAATCTTCCAATTAGTGGCAGAGATAGGCAGGTAATATAATAATAATTCAATGAGATAAGAACTATGACAGAGAATAAGCAGACACATAAGTATAGAAAAAAAGAGCATTCTTAATTCTGGCTGAGAGAAGGGTGCCAAGAAAGGTTTTGGAGAGAAAGTGATATTTGAGCTGAATCTTGAAGTAGTAGAAATTAACCAGGAAGGCAAGATTACAAGTACAGAAAATACTAAATAACTTTTCTTATGCTCTCTCTTAAATCTGGGTACATATATTCAGAAGAACATACCTGTACCTGCCCCAAAATAAATTTGTAAGCATCAGAAAACTAACAATAATTAGCATTGTTTCATAAACAAAACTAATCAAATTATTCTCATTTCCTTCTCAGATAGAAGGGGTAAAAACAGTAAAGAGACCTATAGATCATAGGTAAATATTTTGCCTAACAAACAGGTACCTTGTGTTATAAATTATCCATATATAAAAAATAAATTTCACACTTCTTCCACCCCTACTGTCCAATAGGAAACCAGAGGAACAGAACTGAGCTGCCTATGGCTGACAGCCCCACCTGGTGGTTAGAATAGGGAACTATGGTTAGTAGAATCTGTCCCTCTACTTTCCTCTTCCCTCCAGGGAAGAGTGAACATACTAGGTTCCCCTACTGTTTGGACCTTTCTCCTATAGCTCAGTATCTCCAGTGCCTAGTCCTTAGTACACAAATACTTGTTTTTCAGATTCACAATAAAATATTTATAGAACCAAACTGTTTAAAATAAGAAATCGCCGTAACAAAGATTTTATACGACCCTTTCCATTTTTCCCAAGCATTTTTACATTTACTGAGTACCTTTAGATCAGCCATCTTCCTACAAAGATGAAAAACAATATTGCATAAATCACCAGGATCCTCATCAGCTTGCATTAAAATAAAATTTAAAAATATAGAGTGTACTCTATAAGATATCCCTCTCTATCAATCGATTATTTGATGAATAAATGAATGAATTTCTTATTCTCTTCAAGTCCTTAATCTGCTATCTTAGGAACTGTTCATTTGTAAGGCAAAAGTCATCATAAACCAACCATAAGAGTAATGCTAGTTATGCATACACCTGCAGCTGGACCAACAGAAGCTAAAGACTGTGATAATAAAGAATTATCTATTTCTACAGCTGTTGAAGTGCTTTAAAAAAAACTAGATATTCTGTAAGTCTCCCAGTACTTTTTCTTTTTTCTTTATCTTTTAAGTCTGCTTTTTCTAACATGTTGATCTTCAGGATTTTGAAAAGCTTATTCAATTTTATATTTCTGGGATATTTAATTACATTGCAACAGTATTAGTTCATAAAAGCAAAAGAGAGAGAAGGCCGATGATAGGAAGAATATGTCAAAAGCAAATAGGAGAAAATTTAAGGTAGTAATAGCAAGAAAATAGCATAGGATCAAAAGTTGTGGTGAAAGAAAGAAAAACGGGATGAAAAAATGCTGATAATTAAATAGGATCTCTGAAAGACCTGAACTGATTTTTCACCTCAGTTTACTATTCCTTGAATACATAATCCAACTCATCTGAGAAAAGATGTATAATAAAACACACACAAATATAAGAACTCATAGAAACAGAGTAGAAAAGTGGTCACCTGGCAGTGGGGGAAACGGTAAGTTGGTAAAACGGTACAAACGTGCTGTAAGGTGAGTAAGTTCTTTCTGAGCATCTATAACATGGTGACTGTAGCTGATTACACTGAACTGAAGAAATGAGATTTGCTAATAGAGTGAACTTCTTATCTCTCATACTCAAACTTTCTGGGTCTTTTTTTCTTTTTAATTTAATTTATTGGGGTGCCACTGGTTAGCATAATTATACAGGTTTCAGGTGCCCAATTATACAGCACAACTCTGTACACCATACTGTGTGTTCACCCTTGGGCCTTCTGGGTGAGTCTGTAACCTCTTCTAGTCTAAAGTATCTTGTTCCATAAAACAAAGGGGCCTGGTGATATGATCTTTAAGGTCCTTTCTGGAAGGTTCTTTTCCTTTTTTCCTTTTCTTTTTTTATTCCAACATCCTCTCACTTTATAAATAATTAAAAAATAAAGAAGGCAAGGGAAAGGCAGAGGTAAAAGCCAGAAGGAGTACGGGACCTGTAGCGCAGAAATGCCAATGAGAAATGATGGCATTTTCCAGCTAAGCCCTAGTCATTATAGGCGCTAATTAAAGTGACAAAAATGGTTGTTTGCACTCAGGATAGACCCTGAAATGCCAAAATAGCTACCACCCTACCACCACCATTTACCCTTTCCCCACCAAAATCATAAATATTTTCTTTGAAATATTCCCATTTCTCCAAGGTGAATGTGTCATTTTCCAAGAGAAGTGTCTAAGATAAACTTCCGTCATCAGCTTTCAGTTTTCAATCCAGGAAATGAGGAACTTCACACTGACCTCTCACCAGGTTGCTGCATACAATGTTTAATAAGGCACTTTAAGGCTTTTGGTTTAAAGACACTTGAGAAACACAAAGTATCATTATGTTAATTACTATTATTATAAGGCTCCAGAGCTTAGACTGGCTATAGTTCAATGTCTAATGTACTAAGTAGTCGTCCATGAGCCAGGAAGGTGACTTCCAAGCCTCACCTGTAGGTCTACCACCCTTATCTACTTCCAAAGTATCTCACACAATAGGTCTAGGGTCCAGTCACTTGGGCTTTGGTAACATTGTTGGGGTCTGATCTCTGAAACCCTTGAGTACCAGGGAAAGTACGACTGAACTCATTCCTAGGAATATTCTGCACAGAATTCAAATCAGAGATAGACCAAAGAAAGGCCAAAACCCAATCATGTATACCCTGGAAAAAAATGAGTAATAAATCCCAAATAAATCAGTGCTGAGCCAACTTTTAGGCAGAGATTCTCAAACTTTGTATACATATAACCACACATGAAGCTTTTAAAAATCCAGATTTCTGAGATTTTGATGGATTCAAGGAAATTATACTATTAAGTTCCAAGGCTGGTGCAAGTGACCTGCTGACCATAGTACTTTTGAGAAGCACTGCTTTGGGGTTCCAGAGAGTCATGTAAGAAAACAGCAAGATGCTGATTCAACATACTCAGCAAAGATTTAGAGGCGTCATAGACAGCAACACAAAGTGAAGCATATTAATTACTTCTTAGTTTCAATTAAACAGCAACTTAAGTGGCTAAGATTTAGATTACTCATTCAATCAAAAAATAAAATAAAATAAAATAGCTGAACTGAGAAACTGTTTCAAAAATTCAATACCAAAAAAAATCCACTGTATACTAACAGAATAAAGCAGAAGATAAGCCTTTGACATAGCAAAAGTGATTGTTACACACTGTATTTTCAAATGCACAAAACAGCAGCTCAGAGAACAGGTGCAACAAACAACAGCTCAATTTAATGCCCATTAAAAGAAAAAGTATAAGCAAAGAAACCATTTGTGAATAAGCTTCTGTAAGGAGGAGCATCCAAGAAACAGGTTCCAAAATCCTAATGTGTCTTTACATTCTTAAATGCTAAAGTCATGGGGGAGAGAAGAAACAACTCCAAGTGAAATGTTATGAGGTGTTAATGCATCAAAGTGTTAACCACTAAGAATAACACACAAAACTGCTCAAGTGATTACTGGAGCTTTTATTACAAAGCCAAGTAGAGGTGGAAGCGATGTGGCTGCACAGAGCAGAGAAGGGCTCCGCAGAAGAGCAGAGCATCTCCACACTCCCGTCCTCCATGGCGACACTACACACTGAACCACTGACAAGGAATAAATAGCGTATAAACTTTGTGTAAAACTCCTTGTGTAGCCAAATCAGCTGGATCCATAATTAGAGCTCAAGTCCTAGTGGCTGGTGACTGTACTTTAAGACTGCTCCAACGGCACCTTTTCTGTGAAGCCGTCCCTTCCTTATCCCAGCGAGAGAAACTTACTAGTGATTACAATACAGGTTTCTGGTATCCTGGTCTCATACTATTTTTACAAACCCAAATCCCGCTATTTCTGTTAGCGTAACAAGCATGATTTCAGAGTGGGTGAACAGCTTTGTTCATCCTGGCCTCTTTCCAATAGCTGGTTCTCTCCGATTCTTCCCCGCCCCCATTCCTGCCCCCGCAGCCACTCGCCCCAGACACCTTTACTAGCAGACGAAGCCTCCCAGCTCCTGCAGGGCCCCCTCCCCACACCCCAAGCCCAAGGAGGCCCAGGCCAGACTTAGAGAAGAGGGAAGATCCCCTGAGTTGAAGGACTGCTTCACTGGGGAAGGGCTGGCCTGGAGAGAAGTCAAAGCTGGTATGGAGGCCAACGACCAGAACTGAGAACCGCCCGACATACCAGGGGTGGGGTGGCAGCGGCAGGGTTGGTCCTGAAAGCTCCACTCCAAGAAGCATTGAAAGGTGGCAAGGAAGTTCCAATGCCCTGTGGTATGTGACCTGTTAGTTTCAGGATGACAGGGCACAGGGGCTGGGGTCAAAACCCTTAGGGTCCATGGATCTTCATTCTAAATTCTAAAAACATGAGTTGTAAAGCTTTAAGAGGTAGGTTGCTAAATAAGAAGCGTGGCTATTTTGAGTGTGCAGGGGAGTGATGCGACAGGCAGTCTGTTATAGCTAAAAGGACTCGGAAAAGCATACCTCGTGGGAAAGTTTACTCATGTTCTAACATGACAGAGTAATTTGGATTGCTCCTTCTAAAATCATGCTTTGTAAATAAAACATCCCATGGAAGGAATAGGTTCACCACTTATTTACAGTGCTATGTGAATAATCTGGTGGCCACCCAGGCCGACCTGCCCACTCTCTGCTGAGGTGCTCCATGCCCACGACAGTGAGGGAATCCTGAGTGTGAAGACCACTGATGCCGAAGGCGGCAGCGTCCCAACAAAGGCCTAGGAGCGCTCCTTTTCAAAGAAAGATGTGCACTAAATTTTCTACTTAGGGAAATCCAGTGGCAGAGTAAGTCACAAATGTTAAAAATTTTAGGTTCTTGCCTGACTAGTGGTGGCACAGTGGATAAAGCGTCGACCTGGTCGTCAGCTCGAAACCCTGGGCTTGCTTAGTCAAGGCACATACGCGAAGCAACTGTGAGTTGATGTTTCCTGCACCTCCCCACCCCCTCAAATCAATAAATAAAATCTTTTTTTAAAAAGTTAGGTTTTGGGGGGGAGTTTTGACAGAGATAGAGTCAGAGAGAGGGACAGATAGGGACAGGCAGGAAGGGAGAGAGATGAGAAGCATCAATTCTTCATTGTGGCTCCTGAGTTGTTCTTTGATTGCTTTTTCATATGTGCCTTGACTGGTGGGGCTACAGCAGAGTGAGTGACCCCTTGTTCAAGCCAGTGATGTTAGGCTTCAAGCCAGCAACCTTTGGGCTCAAGCCAGTGATCATGGGGTCATGTCCATGATCCCACACTCAAGCCAGCAACCCCGTGCTCAAGCTGGTGAGCTTGCACTCAAGCCGGATGAGCCTGTGCTCAAACCGGTGACCTCAGGGTTTCAAACTCGGGTCATCTGCATCCCAGTCCGACACTCTATCCACTGTGCCACCTCCTAGTCAGACAAAAAAGGTAGTTTCTTAAGGGAGAAATCAAATTCTATCAAAGTACTTTGAAATATCTTGCTCTAAATTATAGTTTTTCTCATGTGTAACATGAATACTAGTTGTTGTGAGTTTTAGCTCACTATTTAAGACTCACTGTAGAACAATACGAATACACTAGCACAATCCCGTGCCTAGAGCAGCCGACTTGCCCAGAGCATGTAGGTATAAACAAGTCATCTGGTGTCAGTGACAGGAGATGCAGACAGTGTCCAAGAGAAATGTCAAAACCTCCTATGTTGCCCTGGCCGGTTGGCTCAGCGGTAGAGCGTCGGCCTGGCGTGCGGGGGGACCCGGGTTTGATTCCCAGCCAGGGCACACAGGACAAGCGCCCATTTGCTTCTCCACCCCCTCTCCTTCTTCTCTGTCTCTCTCTTCCCCTCCCGCAGCCGAGGCTCCATTGGAGCAAAGATGGCCCAGGCGCTGGGGATGGCTCTTTGGCCTCTGCCCCAGGCGCTAGAATGGCTCTGGTTGCGGCAGAGCGACGCCCCGGAGGGGCAGAGCATCGCCCCCTGGTGGGCAGAGCATCGCCCTTGGTGGGCGTGCCGGGTGGATCCCGGTAGGGCGCATGCAGGAGTCTATCCGACTGTCTCTCCCCATTTCCAGCTTCAGAAAAATACAAAAAAAAAAACAAAAAAAAACTCCTATGTTTACTTTAGATTCAAGAAAGTAAAACCAAAACTCACAGGTACCTTTAAAGACCCTCAACACTACTTAGCAATCATTTACCAAACAAGGACTGTTTTACCCACAAATTTGATTAGAATACTACCTTCTGTGGCCTTTGTTTTCTTTAAGAGTCAGATCTCTAGAAGCTGTGAACATCAGGTTCCCTTTCAAAAACTTTTAACTGGCAAGGTCATTGTGTAGCAAGATGTTTTTCATCATTCTCAAGGTGTTGTTTTCTAAAGATTTTTTTCCTGACATGCTAAAGAAATGTCTATGGATGATAATAAAACTGCAGTCGCTGTGAGGGTCACCCAGTTCCCAGGTTTCACAGGTGGGGGAACTGACCCAGAGAGGTGAGATGACTGACCAACCCAAGGTCACATGCCTAGAGCCAGAAACAGAGCCAGAGCACAGTTCCTGCCTGCTGGGCTGGTTCCCTTTCCCAGGTCTCACTGCCTTCCCAAGAGAGAACTGCTCTTTCCAAGAAGCTATATAACTGCTCAGCGTGGGCGATGTCTACGCATTGGCCTTCCCTTCACAGCCACTGGACAACACACTGCTCCCAGTTAGTTTACCTTAGTTCAACCAAGTTACAATTTCAAATTTACATCAGAGCATTTGTCAACAGATCCACAGAAAGAAAAGGGAATGAGGGAGCCACTTTCTGGTGGCTGTCCGGAAGAACGCTGTACTCCACCTCCCTACTTCCCACTGGATCGCTATGTGTCCAAGGCATTCTTTGTTTCTACTCTAAGCCCTGAAAATTATACCCTTTGCATGAGAGGAAGGTATGCAGGAAAGCAGATAGAATGTGAGCTTTGGAGTAAGAGGCGGCTAGATTTCAATATTCCCTCTACCTTACTTGCAATGTAAGCTATTTAGCTTGTCTGAACTACTGTTTACTCACGTGTAAAATATCACATCGTCTACTACATAGGGTTTTTGCAAGGATAAAGTAAGATCATATATTTAAAGCATCTAGCAGAGTTTGGTTCATATAAGCTCCTCAAAGAAATCAGTTCCTTCTCCTTTCTTCTGCTATTATTATTGAGATTTCAGACAAGGAATTTAATTAGTTAACCTCCCCTATGTAATAGAAGATAATATAGGCTTCTGATGAAACGACACTATATAAAAATGATTATTAACCATCAAGATGAATACCTGAAGGCATTAATTCACTTTGAAAAGTATACAAAGGTGCCACTCCACTGATAAATATACTATGGCAGGAGCTTGTCCTAAGGTGCCAATTTGCTGAAATAAGAGGGATGCTCGGGCCAAAGGGCCAAGAACGCTGACTAGAGCAGCCAGTGAGGGATGCCGAGTTCTCTACTAGAGATGTTTAGCACTGAAGTAAAAATCCGAAGACAGCTAACAGCAAAGACTAAGCAGAGCTAAAGGCAGAAGCTACAAGGCAGCATGCTGCAGTGGAGACAGCAGGAGCAGGCGGAACTCCAGGGCCCCGGTCCCAGCTCTGGACTTGCGGTGGAGGCCGTGAGAGTCAGGCAAGTCCTTCAAATATTGACTTTAACTCTGGCAAACGGGGATGACAATACCTGTCCTATCTAGCTTGCAAGGACAATAGTGGAGGATGCACCTTTAAAGTAGGAAGTGCAATATAACCATAAAATTAAATTATTGTTACCTAGCCAGCATACAAAGATAAGAATCAAATAAGGAAGCCCTGAAGGGTGACGACTAGACAGGAGGCTAGAAGCCATCACCCTAACTAGGAGGACACAGTGGAGATTCCCAGGAATTATCACAGAAGGGCTCAGGACTCCGTACCCAGTGCTCAGCAGATCGAGTATAACTTTCCACACCCAGGGACAGGGCAGGTAATAAACAGGCACCATCAACATTCAAGCTATACTCAACTTAATTTCTAAAAGGAATATAAAAACACAAGACCAGTAATGCTGTTACCATTCCTGTCTTTGAACAGTACACTGGGCCTAGCGTTCTCTCAATTGTTTAACACAAGAACCTAGCTTGTGGGGTAATCAGACTTTGTGGACAGGCCCCATGTCCAGTTTGAGTTGGCTGTCTCTCTCTGGGTGACACAAGGTGCACGCAGACAACTTACAGAGAGGACCAGTCCTTGCAAGGGCACTTGGTAACGTAAGAAATACAGAAAAGTGCTCCATCAGCTCTGCGCTCACTCTGGCTCCAGTTCCGCCTCTGGGACACGGCATGGCTTTCAGGGGCAGGTGGGGAAATTTGCTCAGCACAGCTCCAAATGACAATCCAGAACTGAGAGACTGCTCAGCTGTTGTTTGCCTGCCCTTCTACTTTGTACAGAGAATATGCCCGGGCTTGGGGGGGCCTCTTGGTCTATGGACATCTGTTGGATGAACTGGGCCTGCCCTGTCTGCTGCGACTGGATCACTGCGGGCTCCCTGACATCCCCCAACAAAGCAAGTTGTACAACCAACAGCCAATGAGGGAGAAGAGAAAGGCTTGGGTTCTGTTCCTCCAAATGTGGTGACATATATGGCAGGCACTATGACTGGATGGAACCCTTCAGTACATCCAGTTTCCTTGGTAACCTAACTATGTACTGAATGGTTTCCATGGCAAAACATATCCCAAAGTCCAAACAATCAACATACGCACACAATTTGAAATGTAACTTATTAGTGGGGAGCTGTTCACACTTGAAAAAAATTAGTAGCCTAAAAACCAGTCCCAATAACCTTATTGTGGCACCAACGCAACTATATTGGTAAGGCCTGATTCCCAAGGCACTGGACCAGGAAAGGGTCAAAGAAAGGGAAAATCAACCTGATGTGTGCCAGCCTCAGCTCTGTAACACTGTTTCCACAGTATCCCATGCTCCAAGACACAACAAGATCCTGATCTGAAACAGGCCAGACAAACACAAGAAACAAATGAAGTAGTTCTGGGACTCCTAGAAATCTAAGAATAGGAATAAGAGTCTGAAATACACAACCAAACTCAAAGGAAAACAATTATTTTCTTCTCCAACTGGGGTGACAGCACTCCCTTAGGGGGTGCACAGAAATGTATGGGGACATAGGAAGTGGTCTCAATTATGGAAAGGTTCTTCATGTAGCAGGAGCCAAGGATGCTAATGTCCTGCACTGCACAGGACGGGGCCACACAACAAAATGAGTATAAAATGTGTCATATTATCAAAAAAATTCCTAATGGGAACAATAATCAATTTTTTATGTATTTCTTGCCATTTTTTTCCTTTCTTCTTTAAAAACAAAAGATAAAAAGGGAGGGGGATAAAAATATCTAAGTAATATTTTTAAAGTTCTTACTCTATTTAATAAGGGTGTTATATCACAGAAGTGTAAACTTAAGTATATGACATAAAAGAAAGTTAAAAATGATTTGTTAAAATGAAAAAGGAAGCAATTCTCATTTCTAAGAAAGGACAGTGCTCCAAAAACAGGAGTAGAGACTCCACACCAGCTCAGGGCCAATCTGTACAGGGCCTACTGTAACCTTTGTGTTCGGAACACATTGGCCCAAGGTCAGGGTCCATACAGGCCTTCTTTCACCCTGCAACTAACTGATTCACTAGTAGTCTTGCATGAGAGCAGTGAGAGGACAGTTACTCAGTGCAAAGTCTCTCCTTTGGATCTCCAGAAAGTCTGCAAATGCTTAGGTCTCAGATGAGCAGATCCCCCCATCCTAGTCTGCTGCTAGTCCAATTTCGGGTCCACCACCATCTGATACAACCTGAAGACTTCCTTAGTTCAGGGCTCTTCTTGAGAGTCCTGAATGCCTTTAAATTTGGACTAAATTAAAAGCTCCTATTGGCTTTTCTTAAAATTCATAAAAATGCTGGGAATTTAATCCATGTAAGAATTCTTAAAATTAGGATTCAAGCCTAGGAACAGAACGGATTCACTAGGAAGCTGAAGACTTCCCAGGCCTTCTAGTTCTGATCAAAAGCCTGGTTCAGCCTTATGATCTTAGAGGCTGAGCAGTATCCAGTCACTCAATAGTCCCAAACGCTCAAGAGTCCACAGTGGCCCACTGGCAGGCCACCAGTTCATATTCTGTTAGTCATTTATGTTTCCTTGTTGGTGAAATGCCTGTTCATGGTTTTTGTCCATTTTTCTATAAGAAATTTTTGCCACTTATTAATTGTAAGGAGTTCTTTATTCTGCATATGAATCTACATCAGTTATTTTAGGTTTGTCACTTATGTATTTAAACTAAGAAATGTCAATTTGGATCTTCAATCAAAGACACAAATGATCTAATGTAGAAAAGGTTAACTTGGCCCTGGCCGGTTGGCTCAGCGGTAAAGCATCGGCCTGGCGTGCGGGGGAACTGGGTTCGATTCCCGGCCAGGGCACATAGGAGAAGCGCCCATTTGCTTCTCCACCCCCCCCCCCCCTCCTTCCTCTCTGTCTCTCTCTTCCTCTCCCGCAGCCGAGGCTCCATTGGAGCAAAGATGGCCCGGGCACTGGGGATAGCTCCTTGGCCTCTGCCCCAGGCGCTAGAGTGGCTCTGGTCGCGGCAGAACGACGCCCCAGAGGGGCAGAGCATCGCCCCCTGGTGGGCAGAGCATCGCCCCTGGTGGGCGTGCCGGGTGGATCCCGGTCGGGCGCATGCGGGAGTCTGACTGGCTCTCCCCATTTCCAGCTTCAGAAAAAATAAGAAAAAAGAAAAAAAAAAAAAAGGAAAGAAAAGGTTAACTAGACACATAGGCACACTTTAGAATATGATTTCAGTAGGAAGCAGACAAAAATACTAGCCAGAGGAACTTCCACCACTGGCCGACTTCAAAAGACCACCATCAAGAAAGTGAAAAGACAACCCACAGAATGGGAAAAAAATATTTGCAAATCATGTATCTGACAGGGATCTAGTTTCCAAAATATATAAAGAACTCTTAAAAATAACCCAATTTTATTTTATTTTTTTTTTATTTTATTTTTTTTTCATTTTTCTGAAGCTGGAAACAGGGAGAGACAGTCAGACAGACTCCCGCATGCGCCCGACCAGGATCCACCCGGCACGCCCACCAGGGGCGGTGCTCTGCCCATCCTGGGTGTCGCCATGTTGCGACCAGAGCCACTCTAGCGCCTGAGGCAGAGGCCACAGAGCCATGCCCAGCGCCCGGGCCATCTCTGCTCCAATGGAGCCTTGGCTGCGGGAGGGGAAGAGAGAGACAGAGAGGAAAGCGCGGCGGAGGGGTGGAGAAGCAAATGGGCGCTTCTCCTGTGTGCCCTGGCCGGGAATCGAACCCGGGTCCTCCGCACGCTAGGCCGACGCTCTACCGCTGAGCCAACCGGCCAGGGCAAAATAACCCAATTTTAAAATGGGCAAAAGATCTGAGTAGATATTCCTCCAACGGATTTGAAACCGTATGTCCACACAAAAACTTGTAAGATAAATGTTCGTAGCAGCATTATTCATAATAGACAAAAACGGAAAACAATCCAGATGTCCATTCACTGGTGAAGGGATAAATAAGATGTGACATATTCATATAATGGAGTATTACTCATCAATAAAAAGAGATGAAGTTCTGGAATACAATAAAACATGAATGAACCTTGAAAATATTATGCTAAGTGAAAGAAGTCAGTCAGTCTTAAAAGACCACATATGACTACATTTATATAAAATGTCCAAATAAGTAAATACAAAAATACAGAAAATAGATTAGTGTTTGCTGGGGACTAGGGGGAAATGGGGAGAGATTGTTCATGGGTATCGAATTTCTTTTTGGGGCGATAGTGTGCTAAAATTGTGGTGAAGGTTGCACAGCTCTGTAAACAAACTCAAAAACACTGAGTTGTATACATTATAGGCGAACTGTATAGTATATAGATTATAGCTCAAAAAGATAAAAGAATAGTAGGCTAAGGCAAAGGAGTGAACAAGAGGGAAAGAATGACAGAATGCCTTAAAATCAGGGCAACAATTTGTTTTCAGATACAGTACATTTTTCTGTGGGCCTAACTAAGCAGGGTAAGTCATCAAAAAGTTGGCAGAAAACACAACTTGCAAGAGGCCGTGAAAGTCAAGAAGAGAAAGCCAGGGTTCCAGAAAGGGAGAGGCTGGACCAAATTAGCTGAAAAGTGTAAGGTCCAGATTACAAACAGCAAGGGCTAAGATGAAGCAAGAATAGTACTATGTATTTAAAGATGTGAGCATGCGCAGGGGCACACTCTCAGTTCTTGCCTGGCTCTTCGTCTTTCTCCTTCGTTTCTGTCCAACTCTCTATAAACCATATCACATTAGAATGACCAGTGGCCCTCAAAATCTTCGTGGGCAAAAGAATCACCAGCTACTTGTTAAAAGCACAGGTCCCCGAACCTACTCCCAGACCTTAGATTCAGAATGTCTCTCTGGGCTCAGGAATCCAATTTTGACTAAACCCCAAGCTCATACTAATGCAGGTGTTCCAGACATGGACATGCTCTGGGGCAGACCTCTGCCCTCAGGGGTCTGGGCCCTACCCCTCCAGTGAAGCATTAGGTAGTATAAAAGAGCAAAGGCTTTGGAAGATAATGGATCTAGGTATGAATCCTATTGATGCCACATACTCATTGTTGACCTTTGACCTCTGTGCCTCAATATCCCCATATGTAACTGAGAGCCAGTGATTCATGTTGTGCAGATTGAATAAAATAGCATTTGAACATGCTCCACACAGTGCCCAGTGGCTGCTGGATTGCTCTTGTCTGTGACATTTGTCCTTGGCCAACTTATCCACTGCGGTGGCCAGTGGACATCTCACTGGTCTCAATAAGAAATTGTGGAGAAGGGGTTCTTAATTTAGAGTCAGCATATCCCTAACAGGCCTGGGCTTAGATATAAGAAAGTCTGTGAATCTTATGATGAATATACAAAGTTATCTGGGAGTAGAAGAAGCTATGGGTTGTAATAGTTATCATTAGATTCTCAAGTTTGAAATGAGATTGGGATACAAAAAAGGTCAAGAGTTGCTCCCTTAGAGAAATCTTTAGTTCATTTCTGTCCCTCCCTTCAGATTTCTGTTCTGACATCTCCCCCCACTAGCTTACCCTAAATGGATTTGGATGACTGATCCTACCTAAGGTCTTGGTGCATAGCATCTGTAGTGGACCTTTCAAAAATTGGAGTCCATGAACATTTCAAGAGCAGGAGGAAGATGAGGAAGATGTTGATTGAGATGACAATAAAAATAACAGCAACTTACTACATCTCAGGTGTTTGTGATGTGCCAGGCACTATGCTAAAATAAACTTTATACACTGTCTCTCATTCAATCCTGACAAAAATCTAGGAGGATCACAGATGAAGAAACTGTGTTATAGAGGTGAGGTAACTTACACTAGTTCACACCACCAGAGAGTGGCAGTCAGGCCTCAGTCCCTAATCTATCGATTGCAAAGCAGGTTCTTATTTATTTATTTTTTTTATTTTTTATTTTTTCATTTTTTTCGAAGCTGGAAATGGGGAGGCAGTCAGACAGACTCCTGCATGCGCCCGACGGGGATCCACCCGGCATGCCCACCAGGGAGCGATGTTCTGCCCCTCTGGGGCGTTGCTCTGTTGCATCCAGAGCCATTCTAGCACCTGAGGCAGAGGCCACAGAGCCATCCTCAGCACCCGGGCCATCTTTGCTCCAATGGAGCCTCAGCTGCGGGAGGGGAAGAGAGAGACAGGGAGGAAGGACAGGGGGAGGGGTGGAGAAGCAGATGGGTGCTTCTCCTGTGTGCCCTGGCCAGGAATCGAACCCGGGACTCCTGGCACGCCAGGCCGACGCTCTACCGCTGAGCCAACCAGCCAGGGCTGCAAAGCAGGTTCTTAACCAGTGCCCACCTTCGCATCTCACTAGAGACTCAATCACAAAGAAAGGGTGGGTGGGCCAGGACAGAGGGTAAAGGGGCTATAGAGAGCAGACTGGCTGAACAACATTTATCTCCCAAGGACTGAGAGTTTTGGCAAAGGGCAGAATTGGGCTTTGTGGCCTGTTAACCTTTGGGAGATGTTAATCTTTAGAACTAAAATGTTGAGGGACCTTTCCAATATGGCTATAAAAATTAAAATGTAAATATGCAAAACTGCTCAGATCAATGAAGTCTGTGAGGAAACTGAGGATTAGGAAATATTTGTCTGCAGAGGGAATGTAGGAAAAAGATCTAAGATACAAATGGAGAAACACACTTTAAATATGGCACCAAGTGTAGAGCTGAGGACCTCCTTCCTGAGATTCAGGGAGGGGAGGAAGTAGATAGTGAGTTGTACGGACTCTAAAAGCAAGCTGGCTGTACAGCACACACGGCATATGCAAATACTGGGGCTTGGAGTTTGGGGGTAAGACAGGAACAGGGTAACAACCGGAAACCAACTGGTCCAAAATTTTGCTTCAAATTCTAATTGCTGTGCATGACCTAGGCATGACAATCTTTATGGATACTAAAGAAAAACAGTTCAATGGTATGAATTCAAGATACTTCTAAAATCTAGCACAGGTATATAAATAGGCTCTTGAAAGGTTATAAAGGACAATGAGAGTAAATGGGTGGTTCTCCACTGGGAATGATTCTATGCCACACACACACACACACACACACACACATCCTTTGCCCAGGAGACACCACAGACATTGATGATTATCATGACTAGAGTATAGAGGTCAGAGATGCTGCTAAACATCTTTAAAGGAACAGGAGCACTTCTCCCCCCCAATGAAAAAAAATTATCCATCCCTAAATGCTAATAGTGCCAAGACGGAGAAACCCTGCAATAGATGAAAGGGATCATAGCATAATACTTCAGACAACTGTCCAATGTTCAAAGCCCCACTAAAAATAGCATTTAATATATACAGCAAACAGGTTTCACCAAAAAGTACGTTAAGTCATCAAATATCTATTAAATTTATTCCAATATGTCCTTTTTAAATTTTTTATAAATTAATTTTAATTTCATAATGAAAACAAATAGACCCACCCTGAAAAAAATTAAATCATTACCAATAGGCTAAAGCTCTCTTTGCTCTCTCCCTCAATTCTGTTAAAGTCAAACTGCCTAGATCCAAATGGTGGTACCACCACCTGCCTAGGTGTGTGGCTCAGGCAAGCATCTGACCTTCCTGAATTTCAGTTTCATCATCTGTAAAATGGGGACAATAGTAGTACCAATCTTACAGGGTTGCTGTGAGGACTGAATGAGTTAATGGGTATAGACAGAGTACTTAAAACACATGACATCCGTGCTCATGAAGTGTCAGCTATTATTGGTATCCAGTATACACATACACACCCACATATAAACATACCCTTGTACAAAATATATATTATGGTTTGGACGCTGAACTTTTTAACATAAAATTATATGATTCTACTCATTTTTCTAATATTTGCTCTTTTTCTTAAACTCAGAAATCTTTCTCTGTGAGCACATAGAAACCTAGCTTGTTCTTTATGGCTTCATTCTATGCCAAAGTATTTTACGTCATTTCCCTACTAATGACCATTTCAGTTATTTCTATCATTTAGACTCTTAACACTAACTTCTCTACTTACTGAGACCAAACAGGGCCAAGTTTATCTGTATTTTTAAGAAAAAGTAAACAGTCGGTCATTGGTGAATAATTTTACCAGAGTGGAAATAATAGCCAAAACAAATAGTATCTACAATAAATATTTTGAAGGATTTTCTTCTTGTATGAGCAGAAAAATCTAAAATTTAAAAATAATAATATGTTCTATAATCTGTTTTCTAAGGAATCATATATGATATTGTAGTTAATGAATCTTTAAAAGCTTCTAAAGTAATTTTCACAGATTAAATTGGTTATGTTAAACTCAACAAAGCTGAAGTTAGGAAAACCATACTAGGTCAGAAGAGAACATGAAAGTGTTGTCATCCTTTAGTCATAAACTCTTTCTCAGAGAAACATGGCTATAAAAATCTGTTCCAGGATGAAAACTTGGCACAAAACAACCCAATCTTACATCATACTTTTTAAAATTGGGGTGGAGTAGGAAGGGAGGGAGGGATTACAAAGTGGGAGGGGAAAGCCCTTGCTTGTAGAGGGGCGGAAAAGGTGGTCAGTAAAATAAATTTTCCACTGATGTATACCTTCTTCAACTTCATGGTTTGGTTTCGCTGAAATTTGGCAAGGTAGCAGATTTTTGTCTTTTTTAGAAGCTCTGGCCAGTTAGCTCAGTTGGTTAGAACATTGTCCCAAAATACCAAGGTTACAGGTTGGATCCCTGGTCAGGCACATACAAGAAGTGACTGATGAATGCACAACTTAAGTGGAACAACAAATGAGAGATTTTCTCTCTCTCCCTCTCTTTCTTCCTTCCCCCTTCCTTTCTCTGTCTCTCTAAACGCAATCAATAATAATAATAATAATAATAATAATAAAAGAATAATAAAAAAAGAATTAAAGAAAATGTCACAGACTAACAGACTTCATCATTTGTTTGTTTTAAAACTAACTTCTTGCCCTGGCCGGTTGGCTCAGCGGTAGAGCATCGGCCTAGCGTGCAGAGGACCCGGGTTCGATTCCCGGCCAGGGCACACAGGAGAAGCGCCCATTTGCTTCTCCACCCCTCCGCCGTGCCTTCCTCTCTGTCTCTCTCTTCCCCTCCCGCAGCCAAGGCTCCATTGGAGCAAAAATGGCCCGGGCGCTGGGGTTGGCTCTGTGGCCTCTGCCTCAGACGCTAGAGTGGCTCTGGTCGCAACATGGCGACACCCAGGATGGGCAGAGCATCGCCCCCTGGTGGGCAGAGCGTCGCCCCCTGGTGGGCGTGCCGGGTGGGTCCCGGTCGGGCGCATGCGGGAGTCTGTCTGACTGTCTCTCCCTGTTTCCAGCTTCAGAAAAATACAAAAAAAAACAAACAAAAAAAAAACTAACTTCTCCATTCATTAAAGTCATTAATGTTTCTAGGGTAAGATAGTGTGTCTGAATTTTAACAAGTAAAGAAAACTCTAATATAATTATTAGCCCTATATTATGGGAATCAAAATCTGACCTACCAGACTCAAATTATGTGCTCTTTAATAAAAGTTCACACAGTAAGATCTGACAACATTGGTGTTAGCCCTTTCCTCCAATGACAGTGTCAAGGGGTTCCACTTCATGCAGTGGGAGCCTTAGTCATTACCTCCTTACACCACACACTGTAATCAAGAACCATGCCATTACTTTGGTACTAAATAATTACCTCTTGAAATCATGTTGAGGACATAACAAACCATATACGTTTTTAGGGAGAAGATGAGGTAGAATGACTATATTTTTAAAACCCAACCAACATATCTTCCTATCCACACCCACATTCTGCTCTGAAAACTAAGTAAAAGATATTATATTAATGTAATAGGCCAATTCACAGGTCTCTGTGTAGACAGAAACATATAGAGAGACATGAGAAAACAGTGGAACATCTGTGAGCCAGAAGCCCTGGAAAAGGAGGTGCTGTGACCACAGGAGCTTCCTGGGGGTCAAGGCCCAAACACACGGGGAAAGCTCCAAAGTAAGTGTTAATTTCAGTCCACTGGATCCCTGCTCTGTCTGGAGTTGCTCTGTCCCCACCACTGGCTATATTAAGAAACCCAGGTGTTTCTGTTGGGCAGAGAGGAGTCCAAGTGGCAGCATTCCTCATAGATCTGTCATTCCAATCTGAGACAAAACAATAAGGTTAAAATTGCTTCCTAACTTGAGAACTATGTTAGCTATTTTGAGAGCATGAAAGTTAAAATGTACTCTTATTTAAGCAAATATCAATAAACATAAACAATAGAATTCTTGGGGAAATGGTCATTCATTATATTCCCCTTATATCAAATGTTCCCAATCTGTTGGCTTCATGGCACTAAGGGCCTTAGACCTGATATAACAGGTATACTAATTTATTAGACATCAAGCATCTGAAGACCAAATAAGTGTTGTGTGTGATATCACATAAATAAAACAGGTGTAGTATGCACATACACATACATGCAGGCACATATCTACATGTATATACACATATCCACATATGTACAGCACACAAAAATGTATATATATATTTATCCATTTTTCAAATATACACACACACTTGTAATTGATAAAAATATAAGTTCATTTAAAAAGCATTTAAATCATTATTCATTATCAAGAAATGTTAAAATGTATTACGTCTACCTGTTTTGGCCTGTGAAATACCATATTTCCCCATATATAAGATGAACCTTAATTTGGGGGCCCAAAATTTGAAAAAAATGTATTACATAAAGTTATTGAACTCAGGCCTGATCAGGTGGTGGTGCAGTGGATAGAGCATCGGACTGGGACATAGAGGACCCAGGTTCGAAACCCTGAGGTCGCCAGCTTGAGCACAGGCTCATTAGGCTTAAGCGCAGGCTCACCAGCTTGAGTCCTAGGTCGCTGGCTTGAGCCCAAAGGTCGCTGGCTTGAAGCCCAAGGTTGCTGGCTTGAGCCCAAGGTCACTGGCTTGAGCAAGGGGTCATTTGCTCTGCTGTATCCCCCAACCCCCATCAAGGCACATATGAGAAAGCAATCAATGAACAACTAAGGAGATGCAATGAAGAATTGATGCTTCTCATCTCTCTCCCTTCCTGCCTATCTGTCCCTATCTGTCCCTCTGTCTCTCCCTTCCTGCCTATCTGTCCCTATCTGTCCCTCTGTCTCTCCCTCTGTCTCTGTCACACACACACAAAAAAAACATTATCGAACTCAAGTTTTATTCATCATAAAATTCATACAACTCCTCATCACTGTCAAAACTCCCATCCATTAGCTTGTCCTCATCTGTGTCTGATGACAAATTACTGTCTTCATGTATTGCCTCGTCCTTAGTTCCATCCATGACATTTGAAATGCCACAACCACTCTAATAAGATGCACCCAGTTTTTAGACCCCAAATTTTTCAAAAAAGGGTGCATCTTATACATGGGGAAATATGGTATTTTTAAAACTTATTTTTTACCCTCAGTAAAATTCACTTTGTGATGTGCAGCTCTAAGGGTTTGAACAACTGTGAAAAGTTGTATATCCACCACCACCATCATGATACAGAACATATTATCCTGAAAAATTTCTCCGTGTGCGGCCTCTTCGTAGGCAACCCTCCTTCCACCCTCATGTAAAAGATTCTGACATTAAAAATAAGTCCTCACACTTGAAGGGGGATAGGAATAACTGCCTTATCATGTTGACAACCATCTCTTTCATAATATAATCTCATGCCACCATTTTTGCACATTACTTCCCATTTCCATCCAGCGTTTGACAAAAAGGATTAAAGAGGAAGGACCTGAAACTATAGGATAGGAGGAAATAAAGACTTGGAGGAATTCAGACTTCAGACAATATGAGGAAAAATATGCTAGAACTTGGTAATAAACCAGATATAGATAGTTTTAAAAATATGCTGGGGAGAAAAAGCTCTGAGTTGGATAAAGCTGATGAGTGATCATTTATGAAGAAAGATAATGAACTTTGCTTCTAAGCAAGACAATGATGAGATCAGAGATGTCTTAGAAAGGCCACTCTGCCCACATGCGGCAACTAGACGGAAGTGGGGAAAGAGTGGATGCCAAGACCGGCCAGAGCATTTCAATGGTCCAGCTGAAAGATGACAGTAGCTCAGATACGTCATCTCAAAGAACAGAGGTTTACTGAAAACTACAAGAGGAAGAACAGAAAAGAGTTTCAATAGCTACACAGCAAACTATCACTAGAACATCATTCAGAGCACATCTACATCACAGTTGGTCTCTGCAGAATACTGGAACAAGCCACAGTGCAAAAGGACATCTCAAGGTATGGTCAACCAGATAATCTAGAGTACTGCTACTACAAAACACCTAATAATAGTGGACAAAACATTTAAAACAAATAGAGCTATAATTCTAAAACAATTAAGAAAATTTCCCTGATTCTACCACCTGTGGTTCCGGTGTCTGGGACACAAGTGTACAGTTGGGGTGTGAGCGTGGTGGGCACTGAGGTTCCTCAAACAGGATAGCATGACATGCATCTTACTTGCCTGTCCAGTAGAGCAAGGGAGTAACATGGACTCAGCTCTGCTTTCCTCAGAGTAACTTGGCAAAGAATAAAATACGCAGAGGCTTGACACAGGGCTGGGGGAAGAGTGAGGAGCTGAAGCAGAGATACCGTGGAGAAAAACTCCACTGGCCATTGTTAGGATGTGGGAAACAGGGCAAGAGGAAGGTCAAAACTAGGATACTTAGGTTTCATGGCTGGAATACCTAGGATGGTAAAGTAATAAAAATAAAGAACAATGGAGAAGAACAGATTTGGGGGAAGGGGAGATGGGCAGTGTTGGATGATAATTTTCACTTTAGATATTAAAGTTGAAGCTTCAGGGGTTATTCTAGCATGAGATATTTGAGAAGGCTAAAATTCAGGACTGAAATCTAGAACAAGGAGCCTTAAATGCAGAATTGGCTTCTAGTGAAGGTGTGTTACTCTCAAAACTGTATATAAACTTTTGCTGACTGTACATTTTTTGGGGGGGGGTAAAGTTCAAGTCTCTCATCATATTTTCAAAGAGGTCTGTCTCAATTTGCTATTCCTTTAAACATAATGTGTCAGTTTTGGATGTTTTTAATCTTTGGTGGCTTGCAATTTTAGATGATGTGTTTAGGTGTCCATTTCTTTTTTATTAGCCTCTTTGAATTTCATTGTACTTCCTGTTTCTGAGGATTGGTACTTCCATCAGTTCTGGAATACTCTAGGCCATTTTCTCTCCCACTTCATAATTTCTCTACTCCTACCTACAACACAGCCTAATGTTTTTGTTAACCACCATTCCTCATTTCAGACCTTCCATGAGGAGTATTTTCCTACTTGTGAATAAATATAAATGAACATTACTACATAAAACAGTAATACTCAGGGTGCAGAGCTCTGCTGTTGAGACATAGTGTTGAACTGAAAACCATGAATTTCTCATCTTTATTATAGAAAAAACTGCACAGAACCCTCAAGGTGTTTAGCAGAAAGATGCTAGGCCTGATTTTTAAAAAGAAAACAATAGTTTTAAGTTAATCTTTACACTGTAGAGAAGAGGATATCATTAAAGAGAAAGAAGGCACAGCACTGCCCACAGACACAAAATAAATCTAAGAGTTCACGGGTCAAACAAGTTTAAGAAACATATACCAGTGAGATTTGACTTCTCACAGACATATGTACATCTTTTTTCTAAATGTGAGTTTTCTGACTAAAAAGAAAGCTAGATAAAAAACATCAATAAGTCACTAACTGAGGCGGCTGGGGAGATGGGAGTTCTATACCAGAATGTTTCCAAAAACATGGTATTTGGGGGCTGATTGATTTTCTCCCTCAACTAAATTCCGTTCTGATTCCTTTCTGTAATGTTTCAAAGTGCAGGCTGAGCTCTTAATCTTTTGGGAGGCACGGGCAAGACAAAACGCCAAACTCGCTAATGAAAACTTGCTGAACTTACTTCTCAGAATTCCATTCTAAGTCACGAAGAAACCCTTTGGCCCTGCTCCCAGACCAGTAAAACGAACATCTCAAGTCCCTAGAGGCTAAGACAGCTCACTCCACTAAACGCAAGTGCACGTCTTCTACTGACAGCTGTTGTCTCAGCGTACTCAGAAGTGTATATTTATCAAAGTGGGGGGACCCTCCAGGATGCAATATTTATTATAAGATTATCTCAGTGACTCAAGTAAATATTAGTGAAGCTAAATTAAACCATGTTTACTATGATGTTCTATTACTTATCCTAATACAAAATCACCCTAGGAGGTTTGGGGTCTCATTTCTTGAAACAATTGATGTAGGTTTGAAAAAAAAAGGCAAGAATTATCTTTTCTTTCAAATCTATCTGTGTTTAGTTATATAAGTTTTCTAATTATTCTAAAAAAAAATCTTTGAACATCTAAAATGAAAATTTTCCATCCTGTTCAGATGTTGAAATCAGTATTAAATTAAATAAAATCGCCCTGGCCGATTGGCTCAGCGGTAGAGCGTCGGCCTAGCGTGCGGAGGACCCGGGTTCGATTCCCGGCCAGGGCACACAGGAGAAGCGCCCATTTGCTTCTCCACCCCTCCGCCGCACTTTCCTCTCTGTCTCTCTCGTCCCCTCCCGCAGCCAAGGCTCCATTGGAGCAAAGATGGCCCGGGCGCTGGGGATGGCTCTGTGGCCTCTGCCCCAGGCGCTAGAGTGGCTCTGGTCGCAACATGGCGACGCCCAGGATGGGCAGAGCATCGCCCCCTGGTGGGCAGAGCGTCGCCCCTGGTGGGCGTGCCGGGTGGATCCCGGTCGGGCGCATGCGGGAGTCTGTCTGACTGTCTCTCCCTGTTTCCAGCTTCAGAAAAATGGAAAAAAAAAAAAAAAAAAATTAAATAAAATCACAAAACACTGAATTTGTTTATTGCTTTAAAAAATCTATTTTATCTGATTTATCTGGATTTAATGTCTATAATCTCATTAAATGTCACCCATAATTCTAAGTGTCACTATTTTAATTGTTGGCTCCCCTACCCTTTCCCCAGGCCCTTTAGCCAAGCAAGTTTCAGTTTCTCCCTCCTTTGTGGATTACAGGCTGTCCACATGTTCTCAGTGTGAGGCACACTGTGGGGTAAGGGGGAGAGAAGGCTTGAGAGGCCACAACAGCAGTAGAGGAGAGGTCACATGAGGTCAAAATTGTATGTACCACCTCCAGGAGTCAGCTGATAAACCATACCTATGAAATAAAGTACCACCTCCACAAACATGACTGGGGTCCCTATGGAAAGCACCACCTCCAGAAACATGACTGGGGTCCCTATGGAAAGCACCACCTCCAGAAACATGACTGGGGTCCCTATGGAAACAAGCCCGCTGGCTAGCCACCAGGGACAGCAATGAGAAACGAGAGTGGGGAGTATTGCCTTTGCAGGCAAAGGACGCAGCAAGTTCAAAGCTTTCTGCCCCACTGGGGAGCCACAGTAGGAGCTGTGGCCGAGCTCAGGCAGGACTCCAGGGCAGGGCCAGCTTGGGACGAGATGAGCTGTGTCTCACCAGCCCTCAGCTGATAGAAACAGAGGCCCGCCCTAAGGAGTTGATCGTCCTCAATGGAACAATATGACAAGAGAGGCACAAACACAGGAGAAGAAAGTGCAGTCTTGTTGGGGAGGCAGGTGGTAGTGGTCAGGAAAAGTTCTGTGGAGGAAGTGTGACTGAGAAGATCAAAGAAGAGAGGCAACTGACAGATCCTACAGGAGAGAAAAATTAATTCAATGTTCTGGTATAAGAAGCAGCCCAAGCAAAGGCATAGAAGTGAAAAAACACAGGTATGTTCACAGGAAATCACCTAAAACCCCACTTTGGCTGAACAAGAGGATACGTACAGAACCCAGAGTGGAGCGGAAAGGTCAGTCAGGGCTGCAGCAGGTAATACTTTGAATGTCAGATTGAGAGGTGTGTAACCCAGTTGGTAATGACGCTGAGCAAGGAAAAAACATTGCATGACTCAAACTTGCTTCAGGAAAACGGTGACAGTTCTAAGCTGGATAAACTGAAATAGGAAGAAGAGTTAAAAGGCCATCAGGAGACATGGCACCTAAAGAACTGATTTAGAAAATGAGAGTAGGAATGACATAAATGAAAGCTATTGTGGAGAGAAAATTTCTAGTACAGAACAACAGGTTGACTAATGCCTTTGAGATGTGGATACCTGGGCATTTCAGAAAATGAGTGACATAAATAAAAACAAGGTTGTGAAGCAGAAACATTAGTTTACTGGAAAAACGATGAATTTGAAGTGTCACCTGAACACACAGACGGACCTAGCTATCAGGTGGCTAGGGCAGATCTGTCGACAGGGGGAAAGGCTGGGATTAGAAGTGGGGATTTGTGGGTCGCCCACAGAGAGGTAAGGCCGCAAAAGAGCACTAGGGATGGAATCAAGGGAAACATAATTTAGCATAATTTAATGGGTTGAAAAAGGAAGTAGAGGCAGCAAAGGAGAGCAGAAAAGGTCTAAGAATTCCAGGTAATGGAGGAAAAAAGATGTATCGTGAAACACATGCTAGGAATACTATCATGACGATCAGATGGGACAGTAAAGTGAAAAGCAGTCTGAACATTTAACAATACTAAACAAATGCACTTTTATTATGGTTGCAGCAGTATATGTTTAATCTCTAGAAAAGCCACATTGCACTGAAGGAGCCATCGAAGTCCTCTCTCCACCAAATCAAATGGAAATGTAATCTCCTTCTCTCCCTTGAACTCTGACAGGACTTAGTAAGTCTCATCTTAGGTGTTTATATAACTCGACGCACTAACTGAGCATCCCCCATGTGCCAAACACTCCAGTGGGAACTTGCATACACATCCCCCCCTTGGTGTAGATGATACTGAAGTGTTTTACAGAAGATGAAATGAGGCTCAAAAAGGTCAAGTATCTGGAGTAAGACTGCCAGCCAGTAAGGGGAGGAACAGAGCGCTTCCGATGCCAAGTCTTACTGTGCCTTTTCTACTAAAGCACGAGTTGGAACTTGTCATAGTTGTTCTTATTTCCCTTACTTTATAATCAGTAAATTAAGGGCACAAGCCATATCTCGTTTATCTTGCTACCTACCAAAGCACATAGCAGAAGGTCTTTTCTCGCTGTGACCAGTCATTGTGTTCTTGTCCCTGAAGGATGAATGCACTTATTTGCCGACAGGCCTCGCTAATAGTAAGCGTTTGTGGCTGGTAAGACTTGAGCACTTCTTTCAAAGGCAGACTGTAGCTCAACAACAAAAAGTTCTAAAAACAAATTCTGTACTTGTGAAAGTTGTCACCTGGTCTGCCTAAGGGGCTATAGTCTTCTTTTTATGCATTGAGTGGGAACAGCACAGGGAGTGATGAGCTGGTTTTCTTCGAACCACTCCCACAGGCCAGCTCCCGCCAAGAACAGGGCCCACACCTTTCAGGGAAGAGCTGCACAGCCCGGTTAGCCTCCAGTGTCACCGCTGGAACTGCCAGCAGTCTGAGGAGGAGGGCAAGGTGGGGTGTGCCTAGTGCCAGCTCTGATGATGTAACCATACAATTCCAGCTTTCCTGCCAGGAAAAAATGGCAACTGCTTTGGAAACTAGATCCTTCCCCTCTCCCCAACAGTGAACCAATGTCAGTTTTGCATAACTGACCACTAGGTTTTGTTTGCATACCTCACTATTTTACAAAAAATAAACAGTAACTCATTCAATGGACTGATTTGGGTCCCTTGGGAAACAAATGTATACCACCCGAAATAAGGGTATTTCATTAATGTGCCTGTGTGAGAGAATAGGAAGTTCTCAGACACGTTTACGTTGCAAGCCTTCTACAGCCAGAGTGAAAGACCAGGAAGCAATGTGCATCCCAACGCCATAAAGCTGTGCAGTCACGTGTCCCAGCGCCGCCACAAACACAGATGGCTATCCCAGGGCCCCGGGGACAGCAGGACTTCTGAAGTGGGTTTGCATTTCAGAGCTTCATAAATTATAATACCCTGGGGAGCTTTCTACCCAATGTCTCTGACAGATGTTCCTTTTCGTGGGGATTTTCAAATTTGAAGACATCTGATATCCATGTCCCCCAGAAATCTTTAGAATGCAACAAATTGATCCTTTCCTACATATAAAGGCAAGAGTCTAAAGTAGCCTTTTTCTATTTCTGAGACTAGTTAATGTGAGCATAATATCGTTGCCCACTGCATGATCAAGACAGATTAGCCCTACTGATATGGGGTATCTCCCAGGCTCGAGGTATCTTCCCATGCCCATGGAGATCAGATGGTGACCTTTACTCGTCAATTTTTACCTAATATCGGAGAAGGCTATTGGTCTCACTTGGGCCTCTGCCTGTCAAATCCACTGCATGGGGCCCAGGACTTCCTCGAAAGAGCCACAGCAGAAGCCAAAAGGAGTACAAGCCTCAGCTAGGGCAGGCATCTGGCATCGGCTTTGGGCGGGTCCACATGGGATGCTTTTCCCATGACTCCTGAAAGAACTCTCCAAGTCTGAGTCTATAATCAATGCTTGGAAAACTAAGAGTTGACAGGGTAGTATGAAACACAGAAAAGAAATGAGAGCTTAACATAATATCTATTATAGGACCAATATCTCCTCCCTCGGTTGTTAATATCTTTCCTATGACCTTTGCCCTACTGAAATGGCATTGCTTCTGTTCTATACTCTGAACTCTGCAAGAGTTAACCAAATATATTAATAACTTTAGCATATATGTAAGCCTTTAGAAAACTCATACCACAATCTGACCACTAACCATTTAACCTTTCTCTAAAACCTCATCTGTACTTCTACTTAAGGATATAAGAACTTTTCATGATTTTTTTTTGTTTGTTTTGTTTTTGGTATTACTAATACAGCTCTACTAAGTGAAATTTTACTAACAAGGAAAAAATATAATAGCTCTCAGTGCAGCACTTTCTAATTTTCTTGTGAGAATTACTAATGGACCGAGAATACTGCCAATCAGGCTTCTAAAGGAATGGGAGACGTGCTCCCTGCCCTTGAGTGTCTTGCAGTTTAGTAAAAGATAGAAAATAAATGCACATCACTAACTAAATCTATGGTGAGCAGATCATAAGAGTGATACAAATTCAGTATTATAAAGGTTAAGGGGAAGGCCAGACTAAGTTATGCTCATGGAAAATGGCTGGTAGAGATGACATCTGAATAAGACCTTACAGAATGTTTAATACTTCAGCATGAAGAGGGCATTAGAGAGGGCATGGTATGTGGAGCTATAAGCTTAAGCAAAAGCATGGAAGCAAGAGAATACAGGTGAATTAAGAAAACATCAAGTGAGAGAGTCTGGGTGAAGGACAGGCCGCAGGAGGGGCAATGAGAAACTGCCTGGGAAAGGTATGTTATGACCAGTTCTCATCAGAAAAGGAAAGGGGAAGAAAACGTAGAAAGCTAGATTTTAGGAAGTCGAAATAATTTTTAAAATATATCCTGCACTAATCATTTTTCACATCACATCTTAGATTTTTAGAGGAAATAATACATTATTAACAAGCTTATTTGCAAATTAGATGCAAGAACTTCAAAGAATAACATGGAGCTGGGAAAACTGTTTCTCAGAGCTGGTAGATTCTTGATTGCAGCTTAACTAACATTTTTATTACCTAGCTAATGGGATTGTCTCATTACTATCTCTTTTCACATCACCAAAAGACTTTCTTAACTCACTACGTACATACTGAGCAGCTACTCTAAAACTAGTAACTGCTCACTTATTAGCCAATTCTCTCTGTCTGCCACACTTGTCCTGCTCATCACTCCCTCACTCATTCTTCTTCTGTCAACTATATCAACACTAATAACGTTCACAGCTAGTACTTGCTATCAAAACAACTACTTGCCTCAAAACAACACTAGGAAGTAGGTATTATTATCCCTATTTTACGGATGAGAATACAAGTTCAAAGATGTTCGACATTTTGCCAACTGGCAAGTGCAGAGCCCAGGTTTAAACCAGATGTGCTCGTTACACAGCCGTACTTGTCACCACTTCACTGTGCTGCCTCCAGCACACTTTGATTTACTGATATGGGTTAGTGTTTTAAATTAAAAATTAAAATATTTGTTGAGCACCGGCTACTGTAAAATTCTATTCTAGGTGCTATCAGAGGTGTATGAATAAAAGGAACATGTCTACAGATTGACGCTCATAATCTTCCATATTTGAGTATAAACAACTATGTCTTATATCAGTGTGTGAGACAGCATGGTTATGATTCATGAGTTAGAGCAACTAAGGTCAGAGGGGGCAAAAATGGCTTCGTAGATGAATGTTGAATGGTGACCACAACTCACAGACAGAAATCAGCCAATCCTGACTATGACTTACAGAGAATTTTAATAATACACTTCAATCAGAGTCTGCAAAAAACTCTCTGCTGATGAAAAATCTATCCTGTCAGAAGTTCCCAAGCAAATCTGGTTACAATCTATTTTCAATGAACTTGAGTTTCCTTTGAAGTAAAATAAGCTACTAACACATTTTAGCCAACAATAAGCACATTGTGAGGCTATTCCTTGTAAATTCATTACCAATAAAGTTATCTGGTTAAAACAAATGTGATCACAAACTACTTATACCATGTAGCCTGAAAGTTGTGTAAAATTATATGGAGCTACTTTGACTCAGACAAATAATTCAAACATGTCATCGTTTTAAGCTATCTGCTTTTAATATTACCTTTACTAACTTCTGAGTAAGTTTTGCTTAATATTTTCAAGAGACTAGGTACATTTTTACAAATAACTGTAATAGTTACAAATACATAAGAAATTGGTTAGGATGTAGTTCATCAGTCCTCTTTAAGTGATAACCATACGTGCCCAGGGAACATTTGGAAAGGGTCATGATTTCGGATTCAGTCTGCCTATTCATCTCTCTGCAAGGTACAGTATTCACATTACAAATTACACAACCAAGACTCACCCAAAGCCTGCAGTGGCAAATACCAACTGCATTTACTCTGCAATCTAAACTCCTAATACTATTCATTCCTAAGAAAATGAAAGTCAATAAAGAAAAATCATTTTAAGAGTTCAAGAGTGGCAAAACAATTAGCAAGATACGTTTGGTTAACAAGAAGCACCAGGCTACAGAAAATGAATGATGCTGACACTTACTGTTCAATTCGGGGTGACAAGTACAGCTTGGGGTACACCTGAGTGGCTTCAGTATCCTCAAAACTGACGGAAAGGAGGGCCACATCTTCTCCAGGGTCTTCATTCACATCCTTAAACAGGAAGTGAAAAACCATGTCATCAGTACCTGCTCTCGTAACATCTTGGTGACGAGCTCACAGTCCACTGTCATTTAGGCTGGAGGTGTGAGTGACCTGGATTTGGATTAGCAGCTCTGTATACCCTTGGCCACATACCTAGTCACTCCCAGACAGTGAAGGCTTCCAACCTTTCTGACCAAAGCCTACAGCAGGGAGGAAAGACCCTCACCCATCTACTGGTCCCCACATTCCAAGAGGGGAAAAGCGACTCTGGTGATAACAGAGAATTAGACAAAAAACACAGTCAACAAATCACAGTAAACATGTTGCTGGCAATATATGTAATGGCTTATAATTTATGTAATATATTTGTAAATGGCTTCTGATTTATAAAAATGATGAGTTATAAATACGATTTATTTCATAAGACAACAGAAAAAACTTAAAATACCCAATAATTTTATTATATCTACCTTCATATATGTTGTAAGTTATTTAATAGCAAAATTTGCCAAGAAACATATCACTTTGAAGTGCACCACCATACAAGCAAACGGCGGGGTTACATATGATCATGGATGAATCATCTATGAACCATAAGACATACATATCTTAAGTCTAGTTATGAGAATATTATAAGACAAAATATCACTGATCCAAATATAGTATGTATTAAGAAACACTGAGATTTTAACTAAACAACCAACAATAAATTAAACTGATTATGATAAAGCTAAACTGTAACTTATAATCAAAAAGCAAAAACAGAAGCAGTCAAATGTCATAATCAATTCAAGCCAACACTGATGACACACCAAAGTGTCTTGAATCAAAACTGTGGGACCTACAACTGTGTGTGTACTTTACAATTATTGCCAAGCACTGAGTATTTGCCAGACTTCTGAACAAAATACTGAATTAGAATAAATTCTAGTAGCATGTGATTTTAATTTGTGAATACTAAATTTTAGCAATGCTTAATAATTTATTTTTGGTGGGTAATGGCTCCAAATCAAATATAAATTTTTTTTAATTTAATAGAATTGCACCTTTCATCCACAGGGACTAGTGAGAACTAACCTATGTTTCTGGATTAGTTCATAAGTCCCAGGAGGGCTCAGCAGCCATCCTATAAGGGTCCCAGCCTAGACTTTAAGAACCACTGCCTGTGAACATTGAGAACCTCAGATATGACGTCCTTCCTTCTGTCTAAAGCTAACCTCACCCCTTCTGTCCTGGCATCCTGGGAACTGTCATCACACTCATCCCACTCAGCATTAACACCGTCAGTCTCCTCGCTCTGCCTTCTATTGTGCCTATAGGATGCACAAGTGTGGCATGTTTACAAAGGGACAAGGACCAGAAGTCTCTCCATCTTAAAAAATAAAAGTAAAATCCCCTGGATTCTCCCTCATTTCTGTCCTCCCCCTCACAGACTGCTTAAAGGAACTGTCTACAGTCTCTGTCTCTACTCCGTCTCTCCCACACTCCCTTAGCCCAGCAGATAAGCCTCCGACCCATCAGGACTGCTCTGACCCAGGGCACCCGCTGAACACAGAAAATGCTTCTCTAGCCTTGTTCTACTCACTCTCTGAACACTGTCTGACCTGGATGATCTCTCTCCTCTGGAAATCCTCTCTTCTCTTCCTCTAAGAAGCTATACTTTCCTGGTCTATCTACTCCACTCCCTGTGGCCACTTCCTCCTCCCTTTTCAATCTTTGTTTCTTAACTTCTCAATTGTTGTTCTGGTTTTACATTATAAAATTTAGGCTTGTTGTAATGAGTTAAATCATACAGAAGTTTATAAAGTAAAAAGCTCTCCTACCATCACTTTTCAAGGTAACCACTATCAACTGTGTGTAGCCTCAAACAGCTCTTTCTATGCTCATAAAAACATACACAAATATACACACGCTTGCATACAAACAGCTCTTTAACATTTCTTCGGGTTTTTCTCCCTAATGGGATATTATACTCATCACTCTACCAGTTGCTTTCTAAATAGCCACATAATACTCCATGGCATGAATTTATTTTTTATTAAATCATTCCCTTAGCCACAGACATTCAGGTTGTTTATAGTTCTTAGCTACTTGATTGAGCTACAGTAAATATCCATATGTAATCCTTTACTGGTGGGAATTATATTTCTTAATAAACTAGAACTGAGCTGGTTGGGTCAAAGGTTATGAACATTTTACCTTTTAAGAGAGTTTAATAGATTATTTTTCTAAAAATTTTAACAGTTCACACTTGGACCCATGGATTTTCATCAGTATGAGAGCCTGCTTCCACCCATCCTGGATAGCTAAGTAACAGTGCTGTTGTCTCTCCTTTCCACTCAGCGCTGGCGATCTGACAGCTGGAAAATGGTGTCTCAATTCAGATTCAGTAAATAGTGTTGAGCAACTTTTCACTTGGCTTACTGTCATTTACATTTCTTCTGTCGGTTTTCCGATCAAATCCATTGCCTGTTTTACTTTCAGGTTCTTAGACTTTTTTGTTACTGCTTGTTTATTAGGTTTATTAGCCCTTGTCTATTCGCATGTTAACATACTTTCTCCTAGTCTAACGTTGACGTTTTACTTTAAGGGATCTTCTGATATCACAGAAAATTTAGATGTCTCTAGAGTTAAATCTGGTCAAAATAACTGAGGTTATTTATTTCCCTAGTTTTTCATCTAACATTGGTACAATTTTATTTTTACATGTACATTTCAATAGCTCTGAAATATATATTTTTAGATGGTACAATAGAAGAAATACGTAAAAGGAAGACCTTAGTATACAGTACCTGGAACATGGAAGCTACTCAGTGTTTGCTGAATGAATAAATTATTGAACAAATTCATGTTAATTCCTAAACTTTATTCTCCACACCTAGTTATTTTCAGGAACCTGCTTTACAAAAGTTTTGTTGTCTCAGTGATGTCTAGAAACTGAGTACTGACTCCTTGCTCCTGCCCCCGTAAAACACCAAGTTCCCTGGAACTAGGGGTTTTGACAAGAGAGCCAAGATTGAGAGTCTGAGTTTACCGATGGCTTTCTCCTCTTTACATATGATAAATTATTCATCTTAGAATATTCTTTTCTGTAAAACAAGGATGAATAATTTTTAAAAATTTTATTTTAAAAACATGGTATTAACAAATACAAACTACATAATTATATGACTCAAACTCATGAAATATCTAAGACTAAGGTTGAAGCTCAGCTTGAAAAAATCATATTTAGAGGGACAAATTCATGTTATGATCTAAATTTAGAAGTAGTCCTTTTTAGAATTAGATTGGTCACCTTAAGAAAGCCAATAAAAAGAAAAACTAACATTGATTTTTCACAAACCTTCCCCCAGTGATTAAGTTTCCTTGTTAAAGGTCAAGGCTCTGACTACAAGTCACAAAACCCTTGTTCAAAAAAACAAAACAAAACAAACAAACAAAAAAAACCCTGCGAAAAACAAAGGCCACCGAAAACCTTTTAATTAGCAGCTTCATTCTATATGCCCATGTATAATTTATAATTATTTCTCTCTCCTACTTTTTAACTTCTCATTTCACTACTATTTCAGTAAAAAACAGAAATGCTTAGGGACAGTCCTCCAAACAAATGGAATGACCCTGGTTTCTATAATCAGCATTTATCACGGCATCCTAAAAAGAGTACATGAAACATTAGTCAATATAAAAATGGTTGTTTCCTGGAGTTCCTTGCACAAACTACTTTAATATGACTTATTCCCCTTGGAGTGGCATGAGTTTTCCTCGAATTGGTATTTGATTCCTAATGGATACCTAAGTTTGACTTTGAGTGCTTAAATAAGCCAGAGTTCCAAAAATACAACCCGCACGGTGCTGTTTCCAGTGTCTGCAACTCTAACAGGCTTGTGCATGTGTTCCTTCCCATCTGGGAAATTATAAAAGAAGCTCTTGTACCATGGTTCTTAGAAGCTAACATTACAGATGATTATTGTAACCACTAATGGCAGCATTTGGAAAACAGGAGGTGGTTACATTGGAGTAGGGGACACTTAAAAATGTACAAATGTACATTTTCAGGACTTTCTATCTGCACCATTTGAAAATGCAGCAGGCTAACATGGAGGAGAAGATGCCGAATCTGCTGAAGCTGAAAAAGAATATTGCCTACTACCTTTATAAAGTGTACTGACATACATATAGCCAGGCTATACTGGCCTTGATATATTGCAGAGATTTAACAGTGGATTTGGCTCAACACTTGACTATAGCAGAAAGGGGTTCTTATGCCTTAAAGTGAATAATAATTATAATAGATGGTAAGTTCCACGCAGGCTGGGAGCTTTTGCTGTTCGTTTTTGTATCCCCAGTGTCTGGGACATGGTACATAGCAAATGCAGGAATGACTATAAGAACAATAAATGATGGAAGTTAAATAAAAAGTCTTTCAATTAGGAAAATTCCCAATATTTATCTCTCTAGTCCTTCAATCTATGACTACTTAAGGTTTTATTAAAGCAAACTCAAATCTAAACCATATATAAGCAAATGACACACCTACTAATAAGAGTTACCATTTTGGTTGGGTCATGGTGGTTTATTTATATACCTATTCTCAATTGGGACTCTTTTAAATATCAAAAGTGTGCAGAAAAAAACCAATAATTAACCTTGGAAATAAAAGTAAACACAAGTACAGTTCCTCACAGTTTATCATTAGGCTGTGCCCCTTTGATATGTTAATTTTCCAAGCAAAGACAACAGCCATTAAACTAGCCCCTATATGTTGAGTGTCAATATAGGTACAAACTACCAATTAAATAATTGCTGAGAGACACTAGCTGAACCGTAAATATTACAAACCACGAGTCACAAAGGAGGACTATAAAAAAAGCCACATATTTCTCAATTCAAAAAGGCTTACAACAAAGCTATAACCATTACTAGCAAAAACAGTTTATAGACAGAAGAATTATAAAGAAGCTATTATAAATGTCAAAAAACAAGAAATAACCATTTTGAGTTACATTTAAAATGGAATTAAACTAGACCCAGGATTACTCATGATTTCTAGGGTGACTAAAAATTAGGTCTGGTAAGCACCTCATTATAGAAAAGCTCTGAATTTTTTAAAAGCTGTAAGCAAATTAAAAATTTCCAAAACAGAATTTTTAAAAAAATTATACTAAGTGCAGTTTTTACTTATGAGGTCCCAGTAGTCTAATAATAGAGATTCATCATCAAACCATATAAACTTAATTTTTTCAAGAGAACAAGACTCTCATGGTGCTACCTTTCATTCATGCATTTAACAAAGTAAGTAAAATATATGGTATTTTACAAATGTTACGGAGAAAAAAGGTAAGCAAGGAATGAGGATAAAGAGTGAGGAAGGAATGGAAGTTAAAGAGGGTCTCCAAACGGCCTTACGGTAACCACAGTAGTGGTCTCTCACTACTTAAGACAGGAAAATGAGGATTAAAAAAATCCTTGACTCACTGTGTTATATATCAATAAATGCAGCCCCAGTCAAAATTTGAGTTTGGATTCTATTGGCATTAAGACATGTTGATAAATATCCTACAAATGGAATTAAATCTAAGCATTTAGAAATACTGAAGAAAAAGGAAAATTATGCGTATAAAACAGGACCTTGGTCTCACTGCTAGAGTGTCTGCCCAATAATGACACTGGTCATTTCGGAAATCAGGTCATTTCCTCTTCACTGAAGTGCTGGGAAATTTACAAGTGCCAGGGAAAGCAGTATAGTCAGGAAGCAAAGCAAATGCAAGAGCGAGGAAGTTGAGCCCAACAGCTGAGGAAGAGCAATAGAGGAGACTGGAGTCTGGCTCTCCTGCCCCATGATGTGGCTGCTCCCAACCCCCATGAAGCAGGGAGGGTGCAGTCCTAAACAGGGGTCCTGAGGCCTTAGGTACAGCCTATCTCTGCCACAAACTGAGTTCTCACTAAACATTCCTTCAATGTTTTGATATCTTTTATAAAGATAGCATTTAAGAGTTACTTCTGATTTGGTTCTCTCAAATGGAAGTGGAAGTAAAAAGATTCTCCTTGCTTAGTCCAGACAAATTGGGTCACTTCCCATGTATTTTACTAGATCTTGACTAAACATGTTTACACTTTCCATTTTCCTTAATCAAGAAGCTCTTTCTCTCCTTTTCTTAATTGGTGTGGTTTTAAATTTCTTTAACAGTAACTGTAAATTCACTTGTTCCATTAAAACTGCTATGAGATCTACGTCCATCCTTGGTAGTTTTCACCATATTTCTTCATGGATTCCCCAAGCCGTTTAAGCAGTATATAGTTTATATGCCAAACAGACTGTGGATTTCTTGAGAGCAGAGTAAAGGTCTTATATTTCCTATTATGTCAAATAATAAGGCATTTACTCAATAGTCACTTCACCTAGTGCTTTACCTCATATAATCACTGTAACAACCTTATGTGGTGGGTACTATTATTATACATTCAGGGTTGAAGAAACTGAGGCTGAAAGAAATTAAATGGTGAAGATGAGTTTTGAACCCATGTATGTTGACTCAGAACATGGACTCCTGACCATGAATGCTATACTCCCCTAGCATACTGCTGGGCACAAAGAAAAGATTCAGTATCAATGCTCAGAGAAAGATATAAAAAAACTTAGAAACCCACAATGCAAAAAAGATAGCAGAGATGTGCTGTACATTTACTTTTTTTCCATCAGTGTCTAAATCCTGTATGCTTCAAGAGACCATGAGCAACTCAAGAAACCATTTCCTCTTTACCCAAAATAGACTCTCTCACCAGCACCAGACACATAATAAGCATTCAAAACAAACAGAAGTATATGCTTTATGTGTCTTAATATTTACTTTTAGAAACTATGGAGGAAAAAATTAAAATTCTTAAGTGTATACAGTCTAGAAGCTATAAAGGTCACTATGCCAAATAAAATGCATTCATTTGACATCTTTATATGGACTCAGTCAAGGAAGTATTCTCCTAGCACACTGATGAGGACTGTGGGGTTCTAACCCATAAATCAACCTTCCTTCAACTATATGGTTAGGCACATTCTATGATTAACTAACTATACTCAGTGCAAACACAAGAGCTGATTGTCAGGTCAGGAAAGGATAACTGCAATGTTCTTGAAATAGCTAGGGTGACTCCAGGATACCAGGATGGAGCTGTTGTCACCTACCCATGTTTTCCAAAAGCAACATCTTGAGTTCATTACTACTAGATGTCATGATACAGTATGGTGTTAGGGTTGTTTTAAATTTATATCTTGCTTATTATTGTCATACACAAAGACCACTTCATTGCTCTTGTTTATGCTGGAATCTGCTTGTGAAGCTGTCCTTACCCTAATATGCTGGTTATAGCTTCTGTTTATAAAGCTAAATTGAAACACATGTTGTGCAAATAAACTCTGGGGGAGGAGGAATCCTGGCTCTTTTAAAATAATGGTGATCAAGATTTTGCTGGTCAAGTACTGTCCCGTTAGTTATTATGCCTAACAGACAGAGCCTGGAGAACCACCAACTTTCTTTGAATAGTCACAGCATCTACTTTAAAAGGTGTGTGAAGCCTGACCTGTGGTGGCGCAGTGGATGGAGTGTCTACCTGGAGCACTGAGATCGCCGGTTCAAAACCCTGCATTTGTCTGGTCAAGGCACATGTGGGAGTTGATGCTTCCGGCTCCTCCTTCCTTTCTCTCTCTCCCTTTCTCTTTCTCTCTCTCTCTCTCACTTTCACTCTGTCTCCTCTCTAAAAAAAATGAATAAAAAAAATTTAAAAATAAAAAATGTGTATGAAATGTTGCCTTTTCTCTAGGAGGCCGGGGAGGGGGTGGGGCAGCCTCGGTGGTACAGCCCGGGTCCTCACTGGAAGCAAATGACGTTCTCTTGTTTCCACCACCTTCGGTGAGTTTTTAGAGAAACATCGGTGAGTTTTTAGAGAAAGAATGTGAATTGTGAGGTTTCCTCTGTTGCCCTAACATTATGGTCTTAATGAGTCCATTAAGAAGCTGAGCTTAGTTAAATAAGTATGTGCCTGGCCTGTGGTGGGACAGTAGATAGAGCATCTACCCAGAATGCTGAGGTCACTGGTTCAAAACCCTGGGCTTACCCAGTCAAGGCACATATGGGAAACAACTACTATGAGTTGATGCTTCCCACTCCCCTTTCTCTCTCTCTCTCTTTCTCCTCTCCCTAAATTCAATAAATAAAATCATAAAATAAGCATCCATTTCTGCAACTATTTCACAAATCGTATCAAACCACATCTTCAGACATCTTAGTTGTGATTTTAAGCACATGCTATATACTGATACAAACCTTGTGTCAGACTTTTATCAAGAGTCCAACAAAACAGGTTAAAATGATTAAGTTTTATTTGAGCTCATACGGAACAAATATGAACACTATTTACCACATCTTCACTATATCTCCATAACTTAAAGAAAAGGTAAATAAAGCTTTTACATAGTTTATATAGCCGGTTGTAATGGAAAAATATAGGTCTAAATGGTAGTTGATACAGTGGACATTGTGATAGTCTAATCCTCACTGCTAGCCACCACTATTAGTCCCCACCGCTAGTCCCCATGGCTAGGCCCCCCGCGCCCATGCTAGTCCCCACCACTAGCACCCCCCCCTTAGTCCCCACCACGAGGCCACCCCTGCTAGTGCCCACGGCTAGCCCCACCACCACGCTAGTGCCCACGGCTAGCCCCCCACCACGCTAGTGCCCACCACTAGCCCCCGCCAGTGCTAGGCCCCACCACTAGCCCCCCCCCACTAGTCCCTACCGCTAGGCCCCAGCACTAGCCCCCCCCAGTGCTAGGCCCCACCACTAGCCCCCCCCAGTGCTAGGCCCCACCACTAGCCCCTCCCCCACTATTCCCTCCCCCTCTAGGCCCCACCACTAACCCCCCCTCACTCGTCCCCCACAGCTAGGCCCCACCACTAGCCCTTCGCTAGTCCCCACCACTAGCCCCCCCCAGTGCTAGGCCCCACCACTAGCCCCTCCCCCACTATCCCCCCCCCGCTAGGCCCCACCACTAACCCCCCCTCACTCGTCCCCCACAGCTAGGCCCCACCACTAGCCCTTCGCTAGTCCCCACCACTAGCCCCCCCCAGTGCTAGGCCCCACCACTAGCCCCTCCCCCACTATTCCCCCCCCGCTAGGCCCCACCACTAACCCCCCCTCACTCATCCCCCACAGCTAGGCTCCACCACTAACCCCCCCTCACTCATCCCCCACAGCTAGGCCCCACCACTAACCCACCCTCACTCATCCCCCACAGCTAGGCTCCACCACTAGCCACCCCCCGCTAGCCCCCACTGCTAAGCCCCATGGCTAGCCCTCCCCCCGCTAGGCCCTACCACTAGCCCCCCATCCTGTTAGTCCCCATCGCTAGCACTCCGCCCCCACTAGTCCCCACGCGGCTAGTCCTCACCGCTAGCACCACCACCACCACCCCCCCACTAGTGCCCACCACTAGGCCCCAATCCTTACAGCTCCTGGCCGAGCTGCCTGTTCCTACCCCGGGGAACAGCTGATAGGTCCCAAGAGAGGCTGGTTTTCTTCCTCAAGATTTGTGAACTGAAAGCCAAGTATAGGCCAGTCCCTCTGTAGAGAAAGGAAACTGTCAGCAGCCATATCTCCCACACGTGGAAAAGGCTAGGCTGTGATGTTAGAGAAGAAAGCCAACAGGCCGAGAGAAGGAGAGAAGAGGCGAGTCCTGGCACCATGCACACCCTCAGTCCCCGGGCTCCTGGTCCAACTGTGTCCTGCTCCGGCTGTGGTTTGGCTCTTCAACCTGCTCCCAGCTCTGCAAAGCTAATAAATTGCCCATATGCGTAAGTTGGTTTGAAGTGGTTTTCCTTCACTTACAACCAACATTTTTTCTTGTAAATTATTAAATTAATATTGATGAAAGCCACAGCAAATCAAAATCTGCAGAATTCCGTGCTAAAGACAGACTTTCATCCCTGGGTTATTTGAATACTTGATACTTGTTATACGCTACCTACTGCCAGGCCCTAGTCAGAACCCAGAAAGGGCTTTTAGATGAGCCTGCACACATGGCGGGGGTGGGCTCCGCGACAGGAATCTGCAGCAGCTCCAGGCTCTGGTTGCAGCTAGCTATTGCCCTGGACTCACTGCCTCTCACCCTGGTGGGCTCAAACAGCATTGGCAACCCGTCCTGGGCCTTAGATGGAACACCGTGCACTCCCTGCCCTATAGCCCCACTAAACTTCACGCAGTGAACGAAGAGGTAGCACAGCTAGCTACCAATGTTAAAAGCAGAAAAACCCACAGCAGCATGTCAAGTGAATACATGAACTGTTTTGCAAGTTCATAATGCAACTTAAAAACTACACCAAAATGGCGATCTCCTGGCTATAGAAATAATTTTTTTTGCAAAGCACCTACATGTTTTTGGTTTTTCCATATGATACACTAAGTATGGGCCTGAGGGAAAGCAACAGGTCTGTGTAGCTTGGCAAGTGTATGTGGAAGTGCTGAGCATAGAACCAGGCATGCAGAAAGGGCTCAATAAATGTTAATTTCACTTCTCTTACCCTTCCAGACTCTTGGTCTGACACCATTTCTATAACCATGCTGTTCTTCCTACTATTAAAGCTCCACCCTATCCTTCCTCTCCAGGTTACTTTGCATTATGGGTTATAGAGAGTCTTCCCAGGTGGTTGTGTGTGTGAGGCAGAAGGAAAAGGCACCTTAGAAGCAATAACACCTTTGCACCTACCCATTCACCAGCAAGTCACTTGGCTCAAACTGCCTGGTGCCCATAGCAACTAGGCAATTGGCTAGTTCCAAGTTATTTCTAGCCACCTGGCACCACATCCTCATTAACTAGCGACAGTCACAAACTGCAGGTGTTAAAACAGAGAATGGACCTACTAGAGACTCTCTCCTTTAAGTAATCAGGGACCTTTGCTTTGCATATTTGAAGTTATCTGCAACACCTAAGGGGGCAGCTAGAAGCTCTGGAAAAACTAGAGGCTTGGAACCGTAGCCCTCTGGAATTGGCTGGAGGGATGGTTCCCGTGTAGAAAATGAGCTCTGAGAAGCAGAGTGAACACTGCATCTTTCTCCCAGCCCCAAAAGCCCTCCCCTGTCTGCAGTGGCCTGGTATTCTAGCCCCTTCAAGGTATCTTTCCAACCTGGTTTTTCCACTACCCTGGCTGACACACCCTGACGGCAGCAGGTGCCCGCACTCCATCCTGTCACTCTATCATGTCTACTCTACCACTCAGTCCTGATTGCCTTCTTCGGGCCCTGTCCCCCAAACCCATAACTCACAATTCTACATATTCTTTAAGGTCCTAATCAGATACCAGGCCCTTTCACAAGGGCCCTTGATCTCGCCCTCTGATATAATGGTTTCTCCTCTGAAATCCTCCTGGTCTTTAGCTACACCCTTTATATGGTAACATGTCATTGTTTGTTTCTTTTGTGTTTTGAGGTTATTTACACATATGCTCTTATCATTTATCTGACTGAGTTCCTTAAGAGTGTTTAACTCATTTTTGTATTCCCAGTGCCCAGTATGGTGCCTACCACAAAAATAGACACCCAATAAATATTTGATGAACAATGTATGAATATCCATATAAAAGACTGACTATATATGCTTGCCATTAAACTACTGATCCAAAAACAGTTCCACAAGCAGCCTTTCTGAGTAGAAACAACAGAGTCCTATGTAGATTTGTAACCTGACTTTCCAATATAAATCAGTGTAAATTTGGGCAGAACAAGCCATTATCCTTTTAGGTTCGGATCATCCCTTCAAATAAAAGGAAAACTAAAGTTCAAACACCTAACTGAGAGATCAAACCTTAACTACAGAAAGGCAAGAGCAATTATTTTTGTGCCATTTCTAATAAATTTCCAAATGGCACATCATGTCTTATCACTAAGTCTTCCTACCCATTAATGGCTTACCTACCATGTGCAAGACAGTTTGATAAACACAATAAGGAAAAAACATTGGAAGAATCAGTGTCCCAACTCAAAAAGACAGATGTAAACACATGGAGAAATTATTTTCTTCTCTTCGATAAGAGATCCTGTAAGAAAGTACATGATTAATCGCCAAAAGCCCTCTAAGAAAAGAGCAGAAACTCATCAGTTGTTTCTGTGTATTGAGAATGAATTCATCAGACTCTTTCCTGGCATTAGGTTTTTACAAGAGACGTGATAAAGGAAGCAGGACAGTAATGGGTATCCCAAGAAGAAAAATGCAAAACTCTAAAAGTGGTGAAGATGGGGAAAGAGGGTTTGGCTTTCCCAGTCTGCATGATGTTAACCACCAAGCTTTGGATGTTTGTCAGTGAAGACAGTACTATCCCTTCCATATTCCAGGCTATCTAGTACAGAATGCATAGAGACAGAGGACCAATAACAGATTAGAAATGCAGGTGTGACAGAACATTTGTGACCAGTAAGCAGGCAGCTGAAGCCTGAATAAACACAGCCTTGCCACTGAGATCAACAGCAGCAGCTTCACCCGGGGCATAGATACTTAACGTGATTTGTATGCATATTAACGTTTCAGAAGCACTGAAAGTTGCAGAATGGTACTTAAGGAAAAGAAAATGAATTCAAAGATAAAGAGAGTCCTGAAAAGCAGTGGACTGAGATATCCATCCTGTGATTAGATAGGAGGAGAACACAGATGAACTGTGATGTTTCCATTGAGTGAGGAAAGTACAAGGTGTCTCAGACAAAGTTGATTATGTAAAAATAAGTTATCTATGGCATATTCCGAAACAGAGGAAGCAGTCATGGTAGAAGCTGAAAAGTACAATAAGTAACTTCTCAAATATTCTTGTAACTGGCCACATCAGTATACTATGGAGAAGCCAGAGAAAGGGGGCAGGTAGGGAGAGTTGGCATTGCTAAGACTATTCCCGTTTGGGTCAATGATATTGGTGGAAATGTGCCTTAGTTATAATGGCACGTATGAGGTTAAATGAAATCAGAGACTGTAAAGGTAAAAAGGAAACCTTACAGATCTGGTTCCATGGTTGTTACTCTGTGTTTTAAGGAGAACTAGGGACCATATGTACCTTAACAGTATGCGTCTTGCAAGCAGCTACTATTCTGTTTTGTATACTGGGCATTGGGAGAAAGATTTTGTTTGTATAAAGGTTTCCCAGCACATTAAAAATAAAGTTTGTAACCAATGATTCTAACACCCACACTTCACAGGTTTACAGATGGAAAGACTGGGATAAGGGAAGTGATTTGTCTAATGTGTATCGCTAATTAGTCACAGGGCTAAAACCAAAACCCATGACTGCTGATTCCTGCATCAATGCCTGTTTTCACGACATCATTCTGCTATATCCAAATCTGCTTTGAAAACTCTTTGTCACTTACTAAATGAGGTCTGTGTGAATTAAAAAAGAAATGTAAGATCCAAAGTGGGGGGGAGTTATAAAAAGTAGGAAGAGCCATATGAGAAAGAACATATTGTATTAAAAGCTCCAAAAATGAAACACTATAAATGTTGGACTTAGCATAACTACCGAGTGGGTGGCTTTGTTATTTAGAACGTTACTAAATATAGAAGCGCTGACAACCAGAGTTAGAAGAATTATAAATTGAGTTAGACTTTACCATTGACTTAAGTTAGTGAATAAGTCTTTAATTTCTAAACTAATAACAGGTTTAAGATAGACCAATTGACGAACATTTGCAATTTTGTTCTTATGAACAGAAAATATGACATTTCACGATGCATAAATAATGATAAAAGTATTAAAGCCTCCAGCAAAAAAAAAATAAAAAATATGAGGATAGTATAAGGAGCTGCTGGGACAACTTCAAATATACCAATAGTTGCATCATGGGGGTGCAGGAAGAAGAAGAGAGAAAGCAAGAAACTGAAAACCTATTTGAAAACAAATGACAGAGAACTTCCCTAACCTGGTCAAGAAAATAATCATACAAGTCTAGGAAGCACAGAGTCTCAAACAAGATGAACTCAGAGATCCATACCAAGATACATTATAATTAAAATGCCCAAGGTTAAATACAAGAAGAGAATCTTAAAAGCAGCAAGAGAAAAACAGGCAGTTACCTACAAAGGACCTCCTATAATATTGCCAGTTGATTTCTCAACAGAAATTTTGCAGACTAGAAGGGAGTGGCAAGAAATATTCAAAGTGATGAAACGTAAGGACCTACAACCAAGATTACTATACCCATCATTTAGAATTGAAGGATAGATAAAGATCTTCCCAGATAAGAAAGAGCTAAAAGAGTTCATCATCACCAAACCAGTATTACATGAAACATTGAAGGGTTTTCTTCAAGAAGAAGAAGAAAAGGTTAAAAAAATATGAACAATAAAATAGTAATAATTATATATCTACCAATAATTGAATCTAAAAAAACAAAATAAACAAATAAGCAGAACAGAAACAGACTCACAGAGAGAGAGAACATTTTGATATTACCAGACAGGAGGGGGCTTGTGCGGGACAGGTGAAAAGGTGAAGGGATCAGGAAGTACAAACTGGTTCTTACAGAACAGTCAAGGGGATGTAAAGTACAGTAGGGAATATAGTCAATAATATCCTAATAACTATAGATGGTATCTAATAGGTGTGATATTTATTGGGATGGTCACTTAGTTATGTAATGTCTAATCACTGTGGTGTACATCTGAAACTAATATAATCATGTATATCAAGTATAATTAAAAAATAAAAATGATTTAAAAATGAAAAAAAAAAGTACTGACACCTCCTCGCAAGTTGTAAATCTCGAGGGAAGCTATTAACAGCTTAACATGTCAAGTTCATGGAATATGGATTCAACTTACTAAAATAAATTTATACTAAATAAGCATGAAAGAATGTAATTAAGATAGCAAAGTAGCTTGAGTCCTTTAGCTTCTTGGGTTTCTTGGGTCTATTACTGAATCAAATATTGATATTTGTACAAGAAAACCTGTATAACAATCTAAAACAGGTTTCGCAAAACTACAGTGTGTCTGTAAAGTCATGGTGCACTTTTGACCGGTCACAGGAAAGCAACAAAAGACGATAGAAATGTGAAATCTGCACCAAATAAAAGGAAAACTCTCCCAGTTTCATAACTATTCAGTGCAGTTCGATGTGGGCTCACACACAGATTTTTTAGGGCTCCTTAGGTAGCTATCCTGTATAGCCTCTACAGACTCGTCACTGACTGATGGCCTACCAGAACAGGGTTTCTCCACCAAACTGCTGGTTTCCTTCAACTGCTTATCCCACCGAATAATGTTATTCCTATGTGGTGGCGCTTCATTATAAATGCACCGATATTCACGTTGCACTTTGGTTATGGATTCGAATTTAGCGAGCCACAGAACACACTGAACTTTCCTCTGTACCATCCACATCTCAACTGGCATGGCCATAAGCCGCTCCGCTATATACACGGTATTACGTCATTATCTGCGCATGCACACATGCTGCCACATCATCCTACAGAAACTGGGAGGGTTTTCCTTTTATTTGGTGCAGATTTCACATTTCTATCATCTTTTGTTGCTTTCCTGTGACCGGTCAAAAGTGCACCATGACTTTACAGACACACTGTATATTAGAAAAACAATTTTTAAAAACAATTGCAACAGCAAAAAACCTTCCCAATGCCTCCACAAACTAAAGCAGGCCTTTCCCCCCAGATAAACCATATCTGCACCCAAGATTATCTACACAGCCTAGGCAACCTATGTTGTAGATTTTTTAAAATTTCTTCTGTCTTCAGTTACTTCTACTTTTCTTCCATACTGAGTATACCTTTGGGGGATGACCTTGGGATTCAATCATTCACTGATTCCACAAACATGTAATAACGCCCCACTATGTGCCAGACACCACCTAGAAGACACTAGAGACACACGCTCCCAAATCCTTCACAGTCAAGTAAGAAAAATAAACAAGTAAACTGACCATTAGTTTAGGTTAAAATGTAATGATTAGGTTAGAATAAAGGGTGTTATAAGGGAGAGGTGCATGTATGACAGGACAAAGGAGGAGTACTAAAGAGAAGACAAAACTGGTTGTCACATATGCCTTTTCAAAGAGAAAATGGTTTTAGTTGTGACAAATTCAAGCACTCTGAAGCACAGAAGGAGGAGAGACCAGCACAGGGAAAGACAACAAAGTATAGAGGAACACGACACATTCGTAGCTCTGTCAGGAAGGCAGAAACAGTGGATATTAGTGTGGAATGAAAAAGATGAAGCCGGACAAGTTTAAGGGCCCAATCATAAACAACCCAGGTGTACTTAAGCTAAGGAGCTTGTTTTATTTTTAAAACAATGCAAAAAGGAATTATAAATAGGGCAATGACATGATCAGATTGTTTTAGAAAGAGTCCTAATAGCTTGCTTGGAAAGGATGGATTGAATGACAACAAGGCTGAATGTAGGTTGGAGGAGGGAGGTCTACAGCCCAGAGCAGAGTGAGAAGGATGTCCCACAGAAAGGCAACTTGGTGTCAAGTGTCAGAGCCCAAGCAGAGTGAGGAGGGGCAGCAGCAACAATAGGACATTGGTTACAAATAAGAGGATGGATACAATACATATATCAATATATTGTATATTACAATATATTATAATAATATATTTAAAATAATGGGAACCAGATTTATCACCTTCAAAAAAGAAAGTTACAACATATAAAAAAAAGAAAAATAGAACAAACTCAGCGTACTGAGTTGGGATTGGATGTACCAGTATGAACATGGTTGTTCAATATACACAGACATAGAAACAATACTGAGCATCAAAATAAACAATGACAGTAACTGACTGTCATCCATTAAATAACATAGGAAATCATGAGTCCATACCCCTACAAATAAACTTAAAGACTGATGAAAAACAGGATATTTATATAGTTTCAAAGGACTTCCCCACAAAATACCAATTACAAAAGGGAAAAATAGTGACTTTCTAGTGGATAGCTTTAAACAGGTGATCAAGGTAAACACAAGCAGTAATGAGTCAAACAGGCTGTGCTACTTAAGGAAAGGCGATGAGAAGAAGACAGCTTCTCTTCTGTGACACTCCTGCTGCAGATGTGTGAACAAGACCCGGTCATGACAGCATATCAGACAAACTGAGAGACACTTTATAAATACAACTGTTGATGCCGGAGTCAAGATTTGATGTCTAAAGTCAAACCTAGGTTAGTAGTGTTTCTTATCACTAACTAATTCATAAAGCTTATTTCTGTCTGGGTGCTTCATATCACACCTAAATTTGTATCAACAACAACCCTCTAACATAAAAACAGTTATCTCTGTTTTGCAGATTTATAATTTTCTTAAAGAGCAAATAAAAAATGTCCAGTTTTCAACTAGTAAATGGGTCATCAATAAACAGATTCAGTCTTCTCTAACTCACAGCCCCATGCTTTCCCCACTGTTACCCAGTAGCTCACTACGTACACGGTGTCATGCTAATCACTGGGAGAGATGAAAAGGAGACAAGTCCTCAGAGAACTATTTCTGCCTTCTCCCCTTCATGCTCTAGTCACAACCTTCTGCCTCTTACCTCCTGCCATCGCTCTCCCACATCCCAGATTTCACCAGAGGGTGAATTCGGAGACATTATTCTAACTTTTCCATCGCTGAAGAGATGCTATAGCAATTCTGAAGCTTTACAAATGTGCTTAGAATAGGTACTGTGGGAAATGAGTTTATTGAGTATAAAATGATCACTTGATAAACTCAAAATGGAAAGAACAAATGGCATACAAGGAATATAAATGAAACTATTACTTCTGAATAATTTGATGTTGGCTAAGAAAGCCAAAGACCAACCCAAGAAATGTTAAGAGTTCTGGATAAGTGAACTACTCGTCCTAAACTTTTAATGTTTCACTTTCCCTTAAGAAACTCTTCAGAGGCCCTGGCCGGTTGGCTCAGCGGTAGAGTGTCGGCCTAGTGTGCGGAGGACCCAGGTTCGATTCCCGGCCAGGGCACACAGGAGAAGCGCCCATTTGCTTCTCCACCCCTCTGCCGCGCTTTCCTCTCTGTCTCTCTCTTCCCCTCCCGCAGCCAAGGCTCCATTGGAGCAAAAGATGGCCCGGGCGCTGGGGATGGCTCTGTGGCCTCTGCCTCAGGCGCTAGAGTGGCTCTGGTCGCAACATGGTGACGCCCAGGATGGGCAGAGCATCGCCCCCTGGTGGGCAGAGCGTCGCCCCATGGTGGGCGTGCCGGGTGGATCCCGGTCGGGCGCATGCGGGAGTCTGTCTGACTGTCTCTCCTTGTTTCCAGCTTCAGAAAAATGAAAAAAAAAAAAAAAGAAAGAAACTCTTCAGAAATCAGAGTCAGGCCCCCAACTAGAAGAAATGGGGCTGATGCTTCCTAAAGAAGCAACGGAATCTTAAAATGTTCAGTCCTGTCTGAGAAGATCATGGTATTCTTCTAACTTCAGTAACAGTGAAAAACCTAGTTGCTAAACAAAAGCAGAGGGAAGAGAATAAGGTGTCATTTTATTAACTCAGTAATGAATTCCCTCAACTAAGCTCATAATACAAAATACGATATGCTTAATATCATTTCTGTAATTCCAATCCCCCCTCCCAGAACACTGGATATAAGATCTCAAGAAAATTTTAAGAAGTTTATATGTATTTGGTAAATTTTCCCATAAAACAAATATTCAAAAATTCAAGGTATCATACATAGAACCATATAATTACTTTAAAAGTTTTATGGAAAAGGGACAACTCCCCGTAAAACAAAACTAAACTGTTGGCTTGTTTATAGATTATTCAAGTCAATGTAATTTGAAAATTATTTTAACATAGAGATGTATTTGAAGGAAACTCAAAGTTGTTAGGTTTCTTGTCGTTAGTACTGTGCCAGCGAGGTCAGTGGCTTCGGTTTACCTCCAACTAGTCTCTCTTAAAAACACCCAACGACTGAGTCTATTCCTGGAATTGCTCTAACCTCCCCTAGTATTTCATCCTTTCAAGCACAGTAATGCACAGGGAACAGTGGTATTATGTGAAGCAAGTTCAAAGATCCCAAAGTAAAAGACATTGTTTTCCTGCATCCTACCTACTGTAACTGAAAACAGGGAATTTACTGGAATTGAGGATTTATTATGAGTCAGATGGTTGATAGCCTTTCCAACCAAAACATCTGCTCTACAAAGGCACAACTGCTAAAGTCCATTTCCTCTTGGATCTGGAGAATGACCAAATTGTAGCTTAGCCCTTTCCTTAAAGACACAGGGACCTGAAATGAAATAAAAGCAGACCTCTACATCTCTACATCACCTTCCAATTTCCACTACGTTCTTTGATGGTATTAAAAATACGATAAAATATGAGAATATAATTTTTGAACATTAAAAAGTTATAATCAGCTCAGTGGAATAACTAAAGACTTTATCAGGTCATTCAAATTTATAGCAGCAAAGCCAAACCCAATTCTTTCTTTAGTAACTGAGGAAAGAAGGGACATGTGTTACCCAAACACCGTGGGAAAAGGGTTTCGTCATTCATTCAACAAATATTTACTGAGCACTTCTATGTGTCAAGCTCTATTCTAGGAACAAGTAGTGAACAAGCTAGATAATGGCCCACCCCCACCACTTGGAGCTTACTTTTCAACAGGCAACAACATACAATAAACAAGTAAGTCAATTCATAAACAGTCTTCAAAGTGCTACAGGTTTCCAATTGTCCATTTGTTCCAATTGGCACCAAGATTTTGCCAGTGACTATAAGTAGTAAGATTTAGAGGCCATACCTGAGAGCAAGATTCAAATACTGGCGTTTATTAAAATTCATATTTCTGGGCCCTACCACTGGAGATTATAATTCAGTAAGTGTGGGTGAGCCAAGGAAATCTGAACTATTTTTTAATTTAACAGATTGAACTGGCCAGCCAGGTTTGCAGTCTATTCCGCTAGAGTACTGACCTCCACACATATAAAATCATATCCCATCAGTAAAAAAACTGTTTGAACTTCACATATAATATGTCTATATATATATTTACTTATAAGCTATATACATGAATTGAACTAATACATTATGAACGTCATAAAAATAAACAAATTGTAGAACTTCTAAGAGGGTGGGCTAAAAATAAATACAATATAAAAAGGTTGTTTTTCCCAACCTGGGTGCAACCAGGTTGGAACACAGAGTATAGCTTACTGCTTACTACATGGGGCACTGGTCCTAGCCAAAACGTCCATGAGCACATTTGTTTAACACCAAATGGTCCCTGATATTTGGTTCTGTCCAAAAACATCCATGCTTAGAAAATGTCCCTGAGTTTAGCTTGAGCCCAAGGTCACTGGCTTGAGCAAGAAGTCACTGGCTTGGCTGGAGCCCCACAGTCAAGGCACATATGAGAAAGCAATCAATGAACAACTAAGGTGCCGTAACTCTGAGTTGACGCTTCTCATCTCTCTCCCTTCCTGTCTGTCCCTGTCTCTCTGTCTCTCTGTCTCTTAAAAAAAATGTCCCTGGGTTCAAATAGTACATAATGTTTATTTCCACTTTTGGTTTATAGGATCAGTACATCAAAAATACTATCATGTTTTAATGGTCCAACAACTGTGTCGTGGCTGTATAGTTACCCTTCTTGCCTCACTAGCCTGCCTGGCAAATGCACACGGGCTTAGGTAAATGGGCTAGGGTTTGAATTTTGCAGAAGAATGAGATTTATATTAACCATGGGTCAAATGTCTCCATGGACATTTAGACAGGACCAAATGTCCACTAATTGAACCAGTGGGCAAGACAAGTACACAGAGGAGGCCAGCTTGTTCACAGCCCAGAAGACAGTCTATCTCAGCCATCACTCTATTCCATAAACTTATAAAAGTATCACTTCTGAACCAAGTGAGAGGTTCATGCAGAGGAGCATTAGGTTATAATCATCTCAGTGACAGGTACTTGGGAAACCCTGCCTCACCCTACCTGCTAATACATACCTACCAGTCTTATTAACATACACTAAGGAAAGTAAGCTCCACACCTGAAAAAAATAGAACCTCAGTCCGAGATTTATCAGCTGTAATGTAGTTGTGTTAATTGTTTGATCACATGAATGTGTGCACACGTTAGAGACCAGGCAATGTGTAGTAGAAAGATCACAGGCTTTGGATTCACCCAGACCGGTGAGAATCATGGCTCCCCTGCTGCTTGCTGGCTGTGTCAACCTGGCTGGGTCAGTTATTTAAAACCTGGAGGAGCCTCTATTCCTCAACTGTAAAATGGGAACAGTAACAAAACTGTTGTATCAGAAACAACAACTATAAAGGGTAGCCACTACAATGGCGACCATCATTGTCACTGTTATCCCAGGTCACCTTGAAATACCTAACTGGCATGTTCCCTGCTATATGGACACAATGAGCCCGGCCCATTTCCCTGGAATGATACCTGTCTGTTGCCTTCTTTGGCAAATCCTGGGCTGTCCATGCAGAATCAGTTTGTCTTTTGGTCCCTCCTGACGGTGCTGGATGAGTCACACGACAACTAGTGATGTTAGAAGCCACGGCCTCCTTTCCAGGCCTTCACATAGCATCTGTGGCTTTGAATTCAGTGTTACACCTGAGGGGCCAACCACCTTCATCTGCCCTTTCATCTGGCAGCTAACTTCGTGGCTGTGATCTCCCTGCGGGCACAAATCTCAGCAGGCTAATAGCTCTTCTCTTACAGTTGATCAAAGGCTCCACTGTAGCGTCTCTTTGCCTGTGCTTTCTATTGTTTTGGTTTGATACATTCTTTCATCAGATACATGAACACATTTAAATAGATCCAGTACTGTTCACCTGGGATCCACTTCATCCCCCAAAAAGAATATCACACATTAATATCTTTATCCATGTATGTCCTGGCTATAACTTTCAAAGGGTATCCTGACCACCTTATTTCCTAGTTCTTAGGGAAGCAAGGGAAGTTACTTCACTGAATGGGCAATTACATATTAGAGAAGAAAATAATTTAAAAGTATAAACATAGGAAAGATTGAAAAAAATACATCTTCTGTATGAAATCAGTCCATCTCATTAAGTTATAAAATTATATAATTATACAGGGTTGGGCAAAAGTGGGTTTACAGTTGTGAGTATGTGAAATACTGTTTATTCATTATTATTTTTTAATTACTATATTATTTTCCATGCGAACTGTAAACCCACTTGTGCCCCACCCTGTACAATTCAAAATCAATTTAAAGTAACAAGTGTTAACAAATTACTTTAGCAAAGTTGCAGAATAAAAACCCATTTGAAACTACTGCAAGCTTATGTACTCTGGGCCATAGCTAGAAATGCACTGGAGGAGACCCCGCTTATAATGCTGACAAAAAATTCAATAAGTGGGTATTAATTTAAATCAGATAATTACAGGCTTATTCAAACATGACATAAAGTATGACAGCAGAATTAAAGAAAGATAAATAAATGGAGAAACATAATTTGCTCTATGCTGGGAAAATTAAATATAGTAGATATGACAACATTCCCTAAATTATTATGTAGATGAAATAAAATAATGATTTTATAGATCTTGATATTGGTACCAAAACATGTGTTTGAAAATAGAAAAAAATTTTTAAAAAGACATTAAAGTTATGATAGTGGTTTATAACTATCAAATTTTAATTTGTTACAAAAGGAAATTTTTCTTTTTCTTAAGTGAGAAGCAGGGAGGCGGAAACAGACTCCCGCATGCACCCCAACCAGGATCCACCCAGCAAGCCCCCTACCTAGTGATGCTCTGCCCATCTGGGTTGCTGCTCTGTTGCTCAGCAACTGAGCTATTTTCGAGCCTCAGGCAAGGGCCATGGAGCCATCCTCAGCACCCAGAGCCAACTTGCTCCAACTGAGCCGTGGCTGTGGAAGGGGAGAGAGAAAGAAACAGAGAAAAGGGAGAGGGGAAGAAATGGAGAAGCATATGGTCGCTTCTCCTGTGTGCCCTGACAGGGAATTGAACCTGGGATGTCCATATGCCGGATGGACGCTCTACGATGTAGCCAACTGGCCAGGACTAGGAAATTTTTTTTTAAAGAGATGGTCTTAGTTGAAAGAGAAAAAAATCAAAATAGAATTCATAAATAAATATAAAATATTAGTACTTGCTAAGCCAGAAGCAATCTTATTAGAGGAAAGAATACCAGTGAGTGACAGAAGACTGAACAGAAACAATGACCTAAGGGAGAGCTTGAAGCTCATGCCACACGTGAGGGCTGATAAGTGACAGACAATATTTGTAGAAGAAAACAGAATGACACATTTATTCCAACTATGAAAGACAGAGAACTTTATAACTGTCAAAAAGGTAAAATATTATCACAGACAAGATGTTTTCAAATATAAAGAAAATCTTTATCCCCCTCAAAATATATCAACTATCAAATACATCATCATAATTAATATTAAATATCTGAAGGACAGCAGAACAGCCAAATGTGATAAATGGGATGGAAGGTTATTATCCTTGGCATAGAAATAAAAAGAGCCCATAACCAGATTTTACTCATGCGGCCCAAGAACATGAACCATGGGAAAATGTACAACTTGTCAAGGCAATGAAAGATCATTTTAAGGTACCATTATATAACTATTAACTTAGCAAAAACAAATAAAAGTGACAGAAATCCAATTAGGCCAGGGTTAGAGTATACAAGGCTTTGCCTGCTGCTCCCCTATTTCCACCCATTACCCCATCTAGAAAATCCCCACATTTTTGTTTGTTTTATGTTTCATGAGTTTTGCCTGGTTATATATGGTCAAGAACTTACTTTCTCTGCATTCCACTAAATTAATCTAAGTCTTACTTTCCTGTCCTAGGTACTTTGCTGCCAGGGAACACAGACCTCCTACAAGGATAGCCCCACCTTGTCCTTACCCATGCTGTTAGGGACTGAAATACAATACCAATTACTATAACCTGTCTCTTTTCTGTCAGCTTGAGTACTTTGCCATTATCTTGTATTATTACCTTCCTAAATTGACCATCCTACCCAATGGATTGGCTTAGTGTTCAAGTCAAGGTTCTGGCCCTAACGTATCCCACAGAAAACTGAGTCTTAATCAGGGAGGTAATATTCACATTGTTGGGAATACTATAAATTGTTCTCATCTTCCCTGAGTACAACCTGGAAATATGTAACAAACTGTGCTTATTCTTTGACCCAATAATTCTATTTGGGGTAATTAAACCAAGGAAACAATCCAAAGGAAAATTACAGGAATTAATACTACAAGATATTCAAGGCAGCACTGTTAGAAATAAGAGAGAAAGTAAGAGAGGAGGAAAGGAAAGAAAAAAGTGAGGAAGCAAGGGAAGTAGAGGGGTAGAAGAAGGAGAGAGGAAGGTAACAGAATTTGAATACATAATGATATGAGGAGAATGATGGATAAAACTATGAAATGTCAACATAATTGAATAATCAATAACTACTTTAAAATGGCAACTATTTAAACCATATACACATGAAAACACTGGGGGGGTTAGTGATATTAAAAGTGAAAGGATTTAGGAATTATCTGCCTGAAGCCCCATCCTCACCCCAAGCCTCTTATAACATTTCACAAGGCAGTATATTCACCTTTTTTCAGTTATATTGAGTTAAAATCTTCAAATCTGCAAGTTTGACTTTATAGTTTCAGGTCTCCCTCAGAAACTACAGAGAAAAAACCTTCTGTTCTATAAGACATCCTTGAAAATATCTAAAAACAGAACATCTTCCTCAAGTTATCATTTTTCCTTCATGAACGCCCCAGTTCTTTAAACATACTTGGTCCAAATCCAGATCCTTCATTATCCTAACCAACTTCCATGTTAGCCCCCCTCTTTACCTACATTTCTGGATACAGCCCCCAGAATTACGGTACCTACAACCCCAGAGAGAGCTTTGAGAACTATCACCGCCTTCGTTCGGGAAAGAGCACTTCCATTAATGAAGTCTTGTACTACATGAGGTTTTTGACGGCTGATTCCCAAATCTTTTCGCACAAATCCTAAATACCCTAAGCTTTTTTTACATGAACAGTTCTAAATACTTCTCCCTATGTTCTATATTTATTTGTGTACCTAACTTCTTTTTAAGTTGAGTATAAGAGTGTGAAATGAAATATAATAACCAGTGGACTATGAATCAGAAGACCTAACTCGTTTTTGTCATTCATTCAACAAGTATTTACTGAGCACCCACTTTGTGCCAGGCCCTGAGCTAGGTCTCAGAGCTATAATAATGAACATGCAGACAGGAAGACAGGTAAATAAACCAACAATCACAATGCATGTAATAAGGCTTTGTCACGGAAGCAAAGGGTATTATGAGAGCAAGAAGAAAATGCACCTGACCCAGCCTTGGTCTAGAAAAGCCTCCTAGAGGTTTACCCTGGTTTTCCCACTCCCAGAGCCTTAGTTTGCTCACCCCTAAAGTGAGAGGACTACTATGAAGGAAACTTGGCAATGCCCATCAAAATTACAAATGCATTTATCCTTTGACATGGCAATATCACTTCTGTGAAAGTGTCCTACAAATACACTAGATACACAGGAAATAATGCATATTCAAGGTAATCCATCTCCGGCACTATTATAAATTATCCAAAGAATCGAAACAACCAAGTGTCTACAGAGGATGATTAAGGAAGCTATGATACATCCACATAATCTACTAGGCAACTGTGAAAAAAAATAGAAAAGAAAGCTGGAGTTATATAGTGGCATGAAAATATTGTCAAGATACATTTGTTAAGTAAAAAGAAAGAAAGAAGGAAGGGAGGGAGGGAGGAAGGGAGGTACGGAGGGAAGAAAAGTGTATATACAGTGTGCCACCTTTTGTATAAGAATAAGTAAGAATGTGTGTGTGTTTTTGTATTGCATAAAGAAAACCCTAGAAGGATATAAGAAACTAATAAAAGTGATTACCTAGGAGACTGGGCAGAAAATGGGACACATGGAGATGGGATGGGAGTTATGTTTTCTTCCATGTATCCCTGTCAAGTAAATGTATTACCTACTTATTTACATTAATTTTAAGGTTGGACTACATGATTTCTAAAGCTCTTCTACTCTTAACATTCTATAATTATATGATTTAACCTACACTTAACTTGTAATGATATAGTCAAATACTCATGAGAGTCTTTGTTTATTTATAAGGAGGCTTAGGTTTATAATTATTAAAATTGATCCTTAGGTTAGACCAACATGAGTATCTTAAAACACTCAATTCTGTGGCTAACACAATCTTCTCTATCTATATTTAAATTCTTTAAATGCCTCTATATTTATGGAAATGTAATAAAGATTTATTGAGCACCTACCCTGGGGGGCAGGAAGGGCACCCCTACTTACTTATGCGAGTTCATTGGAAAACATTGTGAAATCCTGAGCAAGTAACACCTAACTTATCATGTATCCATTTAGTTAAATGACTCAATTAAAGAAGTTAGTGTTGTTTCACATCATTTGTAATCAAAGCAAGGTCCTGACTGACATGAGTCCCCATTTTAATTGTTGTAGCCCTGGAAACCAAGAGGTTCTGATGGATATTAGAGCTCAGGTGAAAACAAATTAACTTTCCTGTCTTTATATAAAATCTGAACTGAGAAAATAAATTTATAAGGGTAGATAACAACAGGGAAATATTTATTAAGGCTCAGGAGTGAGGAAATGATATTATCATCATAGTAGATGACAAAACAATGATATCCAGTATCTATATAGCACTTGGCAGTTAAGAATATGTTCTCACACACCTCATTTGATTCTTCCAAAATCCAGGAAACTAGAAAGATAAGTAGAATTATCCTAATTTCCACATTGAGAAAATAGGTTCAGAAGCTGAGTAAACTGCTCAAATTTACACTAACAGCAAATGGCAAGTCTGGGCTTTAACGCTTGTTCTCTAACTCTACACAGCAAAACCACTCTATTTTGTCCTGGGTCCTCTGGTTGGCTATATATAATTTACACATGACTATGTCCAGAATAAACCAAAAGATCTCTCTGTCTTAAAGAACAGAGATCTTAAAGAAGTACAATCCCCTTGGAGTAACCCTGAACTATATAAAAGCATTCCTATCTATTTCGAGTCCAACATTAAATATTCTGATAGGTGATCCCTACAAGAAAGACAATAAGGGCATGGAAACAATAGCTAGAAAAGAAGCGAGAAGAGGTCATTTATTTTCCTCAAGGACCTGCGTTCTTTGCACCAGATAGAAGCACTATGCCATTTGGCCATCTCTTGATTACTCTTTCTCTTGTGTACTAGGAGTTAAGAAGTTATCATTCCTATTAACAAAGACAGGTAAAAATTATTCCAAAATTATTTAAACTCTGGAGACTGAACAACCCTGCCTTACAAGTTACCTCTAGCTCTGCTAGTTCAACTCAAAGCACCTCCAAATCCCCAAATTGTCTATAAAATAGTGCTAACTTATTAAACACACACACATACACACATCCCCCAATAACAAAACAAATATCACAGAGCTGAACAATGATAACCACTAGGTCATTTCTAAACAAATATAGGTATTAATGGCACTGAAACTGATTTATGGTGACTAAATTTTTTAAGTTTTTAACTTGACTGCACTAAGTATGAATTTAGACCAAATCAGCCATTATGTAACAACTGAAACATTAAGCCTTCTTATAGGATTTGAAGTCAGAGGAATAGATAGAAGCCCCAGATGAGCTACTTACTACTGGTTAAGAGCCTGGGCATGTACTCAAAGTACATTAAAAGTGTTTCCTCCTTTAGGCCCTGGCAGGTTGGCTCAGCGGTGGAGCGTCGGCCTGGCGTGCGGGGGACCCGGGTTTGATTCCCGGCCAGGGCACATAGGAGAAGCGCCCATTTGCTTCTCCACCCCACCCCTCCTTCCTCTCTGTCTCTCTCTTCCCCTCCCGCAGCCAAGGCTCCATTGGAGCAGAGATGGCCCGGGCGCTGGGGATGGCTCCTTGGCCTTTGCCCCAGGCGCTAGAGTGGCTCTGGTCGCGGCAAAAGCGACGCCCCGGAGGGGCAGAACATCGCCCCCTGGTGGGCAGAGCGTCGCCCCTGGTGGGCGTGCTGGGTGGATCCCGGTCGGGCGCATGCGGGAGTCTGTCTGACTGTCTCTCCCCGTTTCCAGCTTCAGAAAAATACAAAAAAAAAAAAAAAATTAAAAAAGTGTTTATTCTTTTAAAAAATAAGGATTATGAAAATATCCATTTTCTTCCTAATCATGTTGTTTATTATAAATTTCAAGTGTAATTATGGATTTCCTCATCTATTATAATATCTAGAAATCTATCATATGGGCTCTGGCCCAAAATCTGTGAAGAAAAGACTAAAAATTAGGCCCCAAATTGTATTTTTTTAATTATTTAACAATATCAGGGAATTTGTTAAGTTCATGTCAGGAGCTCCTGCATTTAGAATAGCAATTGGAAGATTAAATGGCCACGTCATACTTATTAAATGAATAAATGGATCTGGCTCACAGTAATTTTCCCTTTAGTATTGAGATATGTGTTATTCCTGCATAGGTTTGAGTCTCCAAGCTTTGGTTCTCTCTAGGCACAGTATCTGAGCTGTGGGTTTGATCTCAGCCATCACAGCCCTGAGCAAACCACAGGTATTAACACATCCACGTAACAGGAAGGAAGGTGAAGGTCTTTCCTCACTGAGTCTCAGATCCCAGGGCTGACAGACTTCCAGAAAGCAAGGAAGGTGGAATGATGTTCTGACCATTTAACAGTCTTTGCCCCTATTCCATTCAAAAAAGAGAGAGAAAGGAAGGAAGAAATAAAGGAATAAATAAAATTCATTAATTTATTTACACATAAAGTGTTTTTATTAATTTTAAAAATTTTATTAAATTTATTGAGGTACAGTGGTTCATAAAAGTATATCTGTTTCAAGTGTACAATTCTATAATACATCATCTGTATACTACACTGTGCGTAAAGGGGATTAAACACACTGACAGAAGGAGAGTTGACTTTGGGTGATGAATGCAAAGTGAATTCATTAATTTGTGATAACCTACTAGGAGAGGCACTGTTTAAACACTTGGGATACACTGATAAAAGAAAGAAGTCGCTTTTCCTCTTTGTACTTAGGATTTGCCAATCAAGGCAGATATGTGGACACACATGGGAGTGTGGCCTGTTAGTCAAGGGTCGTAAAGTAGCTGCAGAATTCCACAGCGGGTACTGAGATCATAGCGAACACACAGATTATTTTTCCAGGTTGGCCCCGAAGATCCAGAAGGCTACTCAGGAATAAAAACATGCAACTGCTCCCTTTAGTGGCTCTCCATGTTAGCCGCACACTGAAGTCATCTGGAGAGTTTTAGAAACCATAGATGCTTGGACCCCCGCCACAGAGATCCTGATTTAACTGGCCTGGGTGCAACCTAGGCATTGAGAGGTTTTTTTGTTGTTGAGTTTACTGTCACATTGGTTAATAAAATTATACAGGTTTCAGGTGCACAATTCTACAACACATCACGTATACACTGTATTGTGTGTTTACCACCCCAAGTCAAGTCTTGGTCCATCACCATCTATCCCCACCCTTACTCTTCTTCCTCCACCCCTTTTCCCTTCTGCAATCTTTTTTTTTAAGTGAAGGGGGAGTGGACAGACAGGGACAAACAGGAAGAGAGAGAGATGAGAAGCATCAATTCTTCATTTCGGCACTTTAGTTGTTCATTGATTGCTTTCTCATATGTGCCTTGACAGGGGATCTCCAGCTGAGCCAGTGACCCCTTGGCACTGGGAGTTTTTAAAGCTCCCCAGGTACAACCAAAGTTGAGCACCACTAGCAAAGAGCAGCTCAAAGTTCCCTCAGAATTATACAGCAACCCTGTCCGACAGGAGGCTCCGCACCAGGGGATCGGGACAGGGCGCAGGGAGGCATCACTGGGATCCTGCTACAGGGAAGTGCTGCAGCCATTACCTTAAACACCCACCAAGTGTCAGTGGGGATTAGTCATTTAGTATCCTACACAGCTAGATGAGAGCAAGTTGGAAGAACACAAACTAAAAAGAGAATCTTTTAAGTACTAGTGAGTAATTATAGCTTATAGTTATATTATAGTAATATTATAGTGAATAATAATATATTTCTGTGTTCTGAGAACTCTCTTAAACATTTTTTATTTGTAACATTATAAAAAATTAGAAACTATAAGTAAAAGAGAAACATCGCCCACAATACCTGACTTATATGTATGTAAACCATACTTGTTTTCCTCTGTGCATATATTCATATGTACACACACACACACACACACACACACACACACACTGTCCATTACTTTTTGTAACAGGCTATTTTCAGTTAACAGTAGCCTGTGATGGAGACTTCCAGTTCAGATGACAGATTAAACTGCACAAGGCGTACTGATAAAATGTAAATTCCCATTTGTTTCTTCACATTGAGAAATAGCTAAAGGGCAAAACAGAGGGACCAGGTTCTGTGGAACTTGAGGTCAGAGGCAGGGCTGAAATGAGTGGTATTGGTTCAAAGTCTGTAGAAGTGACAAAAGTGTGAGAACCCTCCTATGATTTCAGGCCCCAGAAACTTCATGTTCTCAACAACCTCAGCTTCCAGCAATACATCAAAATTCTAATTTAATTTTCCTACAAGCATCCAGCAACTTCTGTCTCAGGCAAGCAAATGCTTATATTCCGAATCACTGAAGGCCCATGTCTCCTTCCAGATTGACATGGCTGTTCTGTGACCTTAGTTCTTTAATGGGTTCATGGAAATCTGTCTGTCCAGCATTTTCCTTGGGGTAAGGACGGGACTTATACTGTCATTCCATCAGAGAGCTGAAACCAAAATTTCACTCCTAGACTGTCAGCAGCCAGACTCATACAATCTAACACCCTTCATACCCAGGCATAAGATCAAAAATTTATTCTATGGAGAAAAGATCTACTAATAATGGCATTTGAGGACCTCCCAATAAAAAACAGAGCTCACTGCCTGATCTTCCCCTAGTTAACTCCTCATTAACAACACTTTCTATACACACATTGTATAGGGAGTGAGTACACATTGAGTAATCACACATTATCTCAATTAATAGCACCCCCCAAATACACACACACACGCGTACACACAGTCTTTCTTTGGTTTAAGGTATTGATTGATTTTTAGAGAGAGAGAGAAAAGGAGAGAAAGAAAGAGAGAGAAAATCATTCATTTGTTGTTCCACTTAGTTTTGCATTCACTGGTCTCTTCCCAAATGCGCCCCAACTGGGGATCAAACCCACAAGCTTGGTGTCTCAGGACAATGTTCTAACCAACTGAGCCAACTGGCTGAGGCAGTGTCCCCTCAAATGTAACAAAATCACCAGGCTTTTGAGGAAAGCCTCCAATACAAAATAAAAGAAGAAACTCTAGAGAAAAAAAAACCACAATTAAAATAAAAAAATCCAAATATCATAAAATATGATAGCAAAATTTAAAAACTCAATGGAAAAACTGAAGATAAAGTCAAAGAAGTCTTCACAAAAGCAGAATCAAAAAAACAAAGAAAATAGGGAGGAAGATTCTATGGAGGGGGAGGAGACTGAACTTGGGGTGGTGGCCACACAATACATGGTTGTACACCTATATAATTTTATTAACCAATGTCATCCCAATAGATTCATTTAAAAAAAATTTTTTTAAAGCAAAGAGAATCAGAGGAGACATAAAAAAATAAAGGGAAAAGTAATGAAATCCAGAAGTCTAATATCCAACAAACTGAGGTTCTGGAGGAAAAAAATCAAAGAAAATGGAATGTTAAAAGTTTTCAAAGGAAAATATAATTTCCAAAAAACTGAAAGACAAGAGGCTCTGCTGAGAAGTTTCAACAGTCACCTTCTATGCACCCATACTAAAGAAGACAAAAATGAACAGGCAGATAAACTATAATAAATTATATGAGTAAAGTTTTTTTTTTCTTTAAACAGCAGGGTTGCTTCTCTGCTAATTAAGATTTGCCTAAATCGATATTAAAATTAATTTTGCATTATTGAAATAAAAATATAGGAGGAGGCTGCTAAAGTTGGTGGCAGAGAAGAGAAAAGCCAAGTCAAAGTAAATGTCTCTACTTTAGAAGGCAGGTGATTGAAAGCTGACAATATGAAGCCATTAGACCCTAAGAAACCATGCAAGAAAACTATATTTATGTTGGAATTGAAGAATAACCATTTATTGGAAATTAATAGGAGCAACTTTGTGCTTATCATTAAGAACTCTTTTGAAATTATTAATCTGAAGAGGGAAAAGTATACCTTAAGCTCTTATATTGTTATTTTATGTATAAGTGAAGTTTTATAGCAGTTAACAATCATAGAACTAGAAAAATAAACAAAGGTCCTTGAAAACATATTTCAACATTCTCCTCCCTTCAGGCAAAAAATAAAAAAAAAAAAATCTCAGTTGGCCATAAAAGTAACTATTTGCCATGTTAACTTAAAAAAAAAAAATAACCCTGAATCAGGTGTCCACATACATTAAGCAAGTATTTATAGATAAACTGGTCTACCCGGAAGTGAACACTGTAAGATCCTCCAAGATGGCATGTTTACTTTAGGGTCTAAATTAACTCACTGTGGTTAATAAATAATAACGTGAAATTAAGTTAGCTAGGAAGAAAAATAGACTATTCTATGAACTCAAAAGGGTATTTGTTTTTACAGCCCACATCAAGTCTGTCCCTGTACTTGGTTGGGGACTGTGTCAATGTGTTAGTACGCTGGGTCATATACAAACCAGCCTGTTCTCAGATGTGAGCCTCACATAGATATATTCACACGGATATATTGAAAATTCCTTCTTCAATTTGTCTAAGCTCTAAATAATTTTTTTTGTACTTGGGTACATCCTATCTACGATTTTACAGATGGACAAGCTCATTTGAAAACTGACTAATTATAATATATTGATCATAAAATATGTACTGTTATCTTTTTCCTTAACACATCCTAAAACTAATCTTAGTTGAAAATGTATACGTACTTCTCCTTGTACAGCATAAGACAAGAATATAATTCAATGAAACCTTTACAAAATGTCAGATTAATTACATTTTTTCAGTGCAGATGGATTTAAGGAAATCAGCTCTGAAAACAGTACTTCATTTAAAGTAAAATAAAGACAGAATCTTCCCCGATAAGTCAATGTGTAGGAGATGCCAAAATATTAAAACTGCCATATATTACAGATGCTATGAAATGAATTTTTTTAAGTAAATACAAGTAGTTTGTGATGTTCGTGAGGCAGTGACCCAGACACAGGAGTTCTCTTTGGGCAGCCAAAGAGAAGGATCTATAACATGATACACAAGAAATAAACTTCCAGTCATCGGGATGAAAAAATATAGAATTTTTAGAGGAAGCATTAATGCATAACACAAGTAAGTTCTTAAATATTCATTCATTTACGTAACACCTATTAAGTACATGTAATGTGTAAATCTACATCTGTAACTCGGAAAGTAAAGTTGGCATGAAGTTAATTGTACCAGAAAATTTTACCTCTCTCTAACAGAGGTCAGCATGACATTTCTCTAAAATGACGTCTTTACAAGGTTTTGAAATTCAGTGCCCTAAAAGTCAGATGCATAAATCACTTCTAAGGAATACATTTAGAATGTAGCATGCTCTGTGCAATGACTTCATGTTTTGGTAGACTTAAAAGATTTACTGTTACTTGAGTTAAACATTAACAGAGACAAAAGATCTCTTTGCTCAATAAAGCTTAATATGCACCTTAAAACAGTTTATATTTAAGTGTTTGTTAACACAAAGTAATGTTTTATTCATCTCAAATTGAAATGTGGTACTTAAAACATGCCCTATGTTATGTCTGACTATAAATGACATTTAAAAGCAATACTCAAGCAAGAAAATGCTCCTAAGTAGAGAGGTTGAAAAGTGTTCTTTCTTATAAAAACGTATTGATGCTTTTATTGTTTCTAGTGCTATTATGCTTCATTTCGTAACAGCAATCTTTGTTTATATTTTCAAATAAAAATGAATCAGAAATGAATTTCATTTGCTTCCAATGCCACACTAAGTAAAATGACACTGGGCCTGCCTGAATACACAGTCTGCTTTTTAAAATAAATTACATGGGACTAGGAAAGTGTCAAAAACGGGGACATTTAAGGTTCCTTTAGGTGTCCTCTCTATATCATGGTTTCCTAACAGACTATGAGAAGGGAGAAGGGCTTCTCAGGCCAAGTTTTTATGGACCATGGACCATGGTCCCTAAACTACTGCTCCAGACCTGGGAGAGTCCACAACTAGGCTCCCTGGAGTCCTCGCATGAATCGAATTTCTAGGATTACTCTCTCCGGCATCAGATTAAAATGCTGATAGCGCATGTATAAAGTATCAACCCCATGTCTTCAGGAAACTACCCAAAATGAAGACACCCAAGGGCACCTGTGTGATAAAAGCCTTTCCTTCCACATACCCCGGGGCTCCCTCAAGACCTGTAACTCTACAAAGGAAGGGAAGTGCCTGCCCTATAGATCCATCCAAGTTCTACTTTTAAATGAAATTCAACACGAAAACATTGATGGGCAAATTCTCTCTATAAACTTCTACACTAGTTTCCGTTGACATTTCCCTCAGAGAAATGCCCCCTCTGCCCTCATCTCTCCTCAGAGGCAGGCCTGCTCTCGGGCCCTTCCCACCGAGATGGCCCCCATCCTGAGCTGTCCTTTGCACACTGTCCCATCAAAGGACACCTCTCCTCCCAGCCCGGCTCTGTTCTCCCACTTAACATACCCTACAGGCCTCTCTGGGTCCACTATTCGAATCAGTTTGGTGGTTCCTACTATTTTTCTGCCTTTAGATCAGGGGTCTCAAACTCAACTCAGCATGTGGGCCGCAGAGCAAGATCACAGCCATTCGGCGGGCCGCACTAGGTCTACAAAAGGCAACTGTTACGCAACACTTTTCTCACTGCAGTTGAAAACAAAAAAAAATCAGTACAACAAGCACAATTGTACATGCAGTTTACTGAGTGTCACAAAACGACCAGAAACTGTAGTTTGCATCACAACTGCTGTTAACTAAGCTAATATCTAGTTAGGATGCTAGAGAAATGAAAAATACAAGTAGGCCCCTAGGCTTACTTAATTTTATCCAAAATATTTTGAACTTCGTGGATTAGTCTGCGGGCCGCACAAAATTGTTCGGCGGGCCGCGAGTTTGAGACCCCTGCTTTAGATCCTCTCCAAGTCTTTAGCACAAGTATAAAAATTCTGCATGGTTGCTGTTATATTTCCGCCACTCATGTGCGTAATAATAGCCCTCACAGTCCTGGAGTCAGAAGGAACAGACTACTCATCAAGTCACATCTTACTCCACCCGGCACCCAGGAAAGGGCAGGATATCTTTAAGGTAACCAACTTCTTAGTTAGAACCAAGTGCAAAACACTGAAGTTTTATGTCAAGTAGGTAGGTTTGTCTCTCTCATTATCAGTTCACAGAAAGGAAAGGTAGATTATGTGCTTTAGTCTTTTTCTAATTTTCCTTACTACATGCCTAACACAGGGCTCTGTACTGAGTAAGTGCAGATCACGGAATGACCAGATACATCCATACAAGTAAAGAAACATCACCTATTTCAAAGATTGCCACCTTCTAAAAGCTAGACACAGGTGAAAGCTAGCTAGACACCTGGTTCCTTAAAGGCCCAGACCTCAGAGACACAATTATAAAACTTATTCTTTTATAAAAAAAGAAAGAAAAAAAAAAAGTGTAACATTTTGTTCATCAACCTTCCAGCAACAATGAAAGTATATGCACAAAGCAAAAAACATCAATAACTTAGGAAACTAAGAGGCAAGATCATCTCCCAAAAGGAAAAGTGGGCTAGTTAACACAGGAAAAATGGAAAATATTTATTAGTCATTTAATGAAATGTACAAAAGAATTGATAAGAAATTACTGTCAAGCCATAATAAAAGCCCAAAATAAAATTAGAATCACAAATTGGTAGTGGGCCAATCAGTATGGTGCTGGAAATTTCTGCTAAAATGTTCTACCATCAAATTACAAAAAGGGAAAAAGCATGCAGTGACTCTGGCAGTAGCCCGAGCACGTGGTCAGGAAGGCCATGGAGGTGGCACTGAAGTGGCAGGTCTTTGGGACAAGACTGGGCAGGGAATCAGCAGCCTCTGGGAGTGGATGGCTCAAGGCAAAGACCCAGGTCCACAGACTGGGATGGAATCCAGCCCTGTTGAAAACTTGGCGAAGAGCGAGGGAGGGGAGGAAGGCCTCAGAAGCAGGGCAGTGACGGTGAAGGACAAGGCTGAGCAGAGAGCAGAGCTGGGGAGCAGAGATGGAGGCGGAAAGCAGGCTGAAGGACAATGGGTGGATCATCATCTCACATGCCCAAATTGGTGAGCAGAACAGCAGAAGATGGAGAAAAGACATGACCTGGGTACCGAGGTCATCTAGCAAATTGGGAATGAGTCCGACAGTGGACAGAGTCAGCAATGATTATGAGAACAGTGCAGGCAGACAGACGATTGTGTTTTAGTACTTTCTCTATGTATCAGGAGAAGTGGAAAAGGTGACGTCTCGATCGAGGAGGGAAAAGTCCGTTTTCACTAGGACACGAGGGGAAGCTCCATAAAGGAACAGAGAAATGACTTAAGAATGAGGAGGCATGTCTCCACACGAAAGAACGTTTCTATCACTGTAATGCTTACTGGATTCATGAAGCTTAGAGTTTATTAGGAGAAAATTCTGAAAGCCTTTGAGCTGAAGTACCACAAAAATAACAACTATCAAATACTTCAACTCTGATTTTCTGAGAACTTAAATGCGAGGCACTATATGAAGTGGGACATGCATTACTTCCTGTCACTCTACAGCTAGACAATGAGATAGGTGTTACACTCATTCTAGAGAAGAGGATACAAAGGCATAAATAAGTTAAACAGCTTTCCCAAGTGGTTAAGCTGTTCTTAACCACTAACAGAATTGAGATGATATAAAGTACCCCCTCTTCCCATATTTCTGCTCTTCCTTCTTTTATCTTTAGAGCATTTCTTTAAAGCTATGCAATACCAATTCTCAAGTGCACCAGAGAACCAACACTACATACTTATTTGCACTGTACTAACAGTGCACTGAAGTGTCTTCCCAGGAATGCAACGCTTTTAATGTAAGACTCAAAACTGCATTATGCTGAGAAACAACTCTCTCCACGTTCAAAGTACAGACATCACAGTACATGGCATGGGGTTTTTCCCCCATAGCAATATGCATGGTCACAATACCCCAAAATCTTAGACAGCATTAACTGTTCAGTCTCAATATTTATTTCCTCTCCTCCAAAGAAAATAAACAACTCTAGGTTGTCTCCACTTTGTTAGTATTCACTCATTACTAAAAAACACAAAACATATCATATACTGTTACCTTAATTCTTACACAAACCAGAATTGTTTTTAAAAAACAAACTGCACGTAAAAATGTCTTTAGAAGAACATTTGAAAAAACATATTTCTGCCTGACCTGCGGTGGTGCAGTGGACAAAGCGTTGGCCTGGAATGCTGAGGTTGCTGGTTTGAAACTCTGGGTTTGCCTGGTCAAGGCACATATGGGAGTTGATGCTTCCTGCTCCCCCCCACCACACACACCCTTTACCCTTTTCTCTCTCTCTCCTCTCTAAAGTGAGTAAAATCCTTAAAAAAAAATACATATATATATATATATATATATATATATATATATTCCTATATAGTAGCTGCATGATTCCCAGAACCAGAGAATGAGGCAGGTTTGGTTTACTATAACTAAAGAAACCTTGGATCTCTTCCAAACTGGTGTAGAAACAGATTTATGGTCATTTCTATACTTGATTTTAGCCAAAAGGCTAAGAAGCAATTCACAGGCATTTCTTTTCATCAACCTAAATTCTTGTAGGGATGGAATGAGGGAAATGGAAGAAAAAGAAGCATGAGCAGCATAGCGTGAACAGTGGAGGGGCCCCGTGTCAATTCCATTGGCAGGCAGCGTGGGCTCCGGAGCTGTGCTGACCTGTGACGATCAGCCTCAGCGGTTCCCAAGCTTGCAGTTCAGGTGCCTCAACCTCACTCAGTAAGGATGGGCTAGCACAGGCGTGGCCAACAGTTTTTGCCCCCGGACCAGATTAGAAAAAAAACTTTTTTCACTGGCCAGACAAAAAATTAAAATAAAAAAATGTTAAACACAAAAATGATTCATTTAAGTAAACAAAATTTTATTATGTAATTTGTTTATGAATAAATGTGAGTAAAAAATTTTAATATACAATATTATTTTAATAAAAATATATTTTAATAAAAATATAATTACATACCGTATAAATATCCAAACTGTATCGCAATCAATCGAAACAATATTTAATTAATAGAATGAGCTTGAAGGGGTTATATCGTAAATAAAACAATTATTTTGTTTTACAAACAGCCTGGATACGTTTTCAGTTACCAACTGCAGCTATTGTCTATGCTACAACGCCACTTGATTCAGCACACTTGACCACAAAAATAACGAATTGTTTGACCTTGGGTACGCACTGGCAAACTCTGCCTAAAAGAATGTGGTTTTCACATCGTTGCTAAAAGTCAAACAGTTCCTATCGAGTACAGACGAGTACAAAAGTTGTAAATCTTTATAATGGAATTTTTTTTTAAATAAAGAAGTATTGCGAATCCACTCGACCAATTATTGGAAGTTAACCCTAGATTAGTCACACATGGAATTCTTTTTCGTGTATCACTATCTTCGTAAATATCTCAATTTCCAATAATCAAAGACGCTTCCGCTTCTGAGTAGCTGAGATTTTAAAGTAGCGGAGAATATTAAAAATTTAATCTCGGGCCACATAAACTCATTACGCGGGCCGGCCATGCCTGGTCTAGAGTGATTCAGTTACCACTGAATACACTGAAAGCAACAATTTCTCTTCTGCATAATTTGCCTCACAGAAAACCTCAACACAGTGGAGACTTCACTGGTCTTAGCCACAGATTGGCAATTAGGGAAGTGTGTCTCTCGTCTGTCTGCACAGTGATCTGCACCACGGCCTCTGACAAGTTCCTCTTCCAGGAGAGAGGAAGCACTGCTCGCCCTGCCTGTCTGGACGGCTGCGAGAGCCGCACAGAACGGAGCTCCGCCCGGGCAGGGTGCTGCGTGCACAGGAGAAGCGACCCCGGCTGGAGCCCGGGCAGGGGACCAGCCTTCGCGTCCGGGTGGCGGCGCTCAGTTTCCCTGCCTTCCTCTCCACTTCTATATAAGACTGTTTTTTAGCCTCATTATTGCTTCACACACTGCTAGGAAGGAAATATTTCTATGCAATAAAAATTCTTCTGGTGTTTTTTACTCCCTTCTCATCCATACAAAACAGGAAAGCAGACACATTGCCTTTTATGGTTATAAAAGATCCAGACTAAGGTTCTTAATGTTCTTAGACAACTGTACTCATAATATTAACACGACACTTTTGTAACTTAACACCGCTTAAAGAGATGCATTCCATACTCCAAGCTTAACATGTATCTCCAGAGAAGACATATCTTAACAAATGTTTACTAAATCAGGTCACTACTTAATCAAATAGAGACTTCATTGATATAAAGGAATTAATAAGCTTGTAGAGGATTAAAGTGAGAATGCCAAGGAAATTTTACATAGTGTTAAAAGCAACTTTATTTCCATTGAACCATGCTCTAAACAACGTGTTCTACAGGGCATGGAAACCGTAAGGGCCCAGATTTGTCTCTCATCACATGATTACTTGTTTTGTTCACTGTTATTCAACAACCATCACCATAAAAAGGGCTGATAAAAATGGACATGCAAAAGAATGAAAGTGGGTCCTTACTTAACACTATGTATAAAAATTAGCTCAAAATGGATCAAAGATCTAAAAGTTCTAAAATAGAAGAACTTTTATAGAAACACAGGACAAAACATCACATCATTAGATTTGGCAATAATTTCTTAGATATGATATCAAAGGCACCTTTAACAAAAAAAATAAACTAGACTTCATAAAATTTTTTTTATTTTGTGCATCAAAAAGATAATATCAACCTGACCAGGCGGTAGCACGGTGGATAGAACATCAGACTGGGATGTGGAGGACCCAGGTTCGAGACCCCAAGGTTGCCAGCTTGAGCACGGGCTCATCTGGCTTGAGCAAAAAAGCTCACTAGCTTGGACCCAAGGTCGCTGACTCAAGCAAGAGGTTACTCGATCTGTTGAAGGCCTGCAGTCAAAGCACATATGAGAAAGTAATCAATGAACAACTAAAGTGTCGCAATGAAAAACTGATAATTGATGCTTCTCATCTCTCTCCGTTCCTATCTATCCCTCTCTCTGACTCTCTCTCTGTCCTTGGAAAAAAAAAAGAAGATAATATCAAATGAGTAAAAAGGCAACCCACAGAATGGAAGAAAATATTCCAAATCATACATCTGATAATGTCCAGAATATATAAAGAACTTCTAAGATTCAACAACAACAAAAATAATCAATCCAATTTAAAAATGAGCAAAGGACCTGAATAGCCATTTCTCCAAAGAAAATATATAAATGGCCAATAAGCACATGAAAAGATGTTCACCGTCACTGATCATGAGGGAAATACAAATCAAAACAATGAGATACCACATCACACCTATTAGGATAATTACTATCAAAAACAAAACAACAACAACATAAAACAATAAATGTTGGAGAGGATGTGGAGAAGTTACAAACCTTGTGCACTGTCAGTGGGAATGTAGAATGGTAAAGTGGCTGTGAAACAGTGTGACAATTCATCAAAAAATAGATGCCATATAATCCAATAATTCCACGTCTGGCTATGTACCCAGAAGAACTGAAAGCAGGGTCTTGAAGAGGTATTTCTACACCTATATTCATAGCAGCATTATTTGCAATATCTAAAACACAGATACAATCCAAGTGTCCACTGACAGTTGAATGAATAAGCAAAATGTGATACATAATACAATGGAATATTAGCCTTTAAAAAGGAAATTCTGCAATATGCTACAACATAGGTAAACCTTAAGGACCTTACTAACTGAAATAAACGTCACAAAGACAAATACTATATGATTTCACTTAAATAAGGTTCTTACAATAATCTAAATCTATTGGCAGATAGTATAATGGTGGTTTCCATGGGCTGGGAAGTAAAGAGAAGGAGAAGTTGTTGTTTAATGATACAGAGATTCAGTTTTACAGGATGAAAAGAATTATGGAGATGGGTAGTGGTGACAGCTGCACAGCACAACAATGTGAATGTATTTGAACCATTGAATTGTACACTTAAGATAAGTAGGATGGCAAATGTTATGTGTATTTTACCACAATAAAAAAAAAGTCATCACCTGATGGGTAGCTCATCTAAAGCAATACCATCTCTCCCAGTATTTCTGGAGATTACTTTTTCCCCTTAGGTCTATGGATTCTTCTACCTCATCAAAGTAGTCTGCCTAACAGACAAATCTATGTATATTATTGGAACCAAACCCACCACCCCCTTTTTTTACAGTGCTCTAATACTGCTTTTATTTAAAGATATATAATCAATAATTTTTAAATGCTATATGGTATAGTTATTTCAAAATAAGTATTACAGAATTCTAAGGCTAAACCTCAGAAATTATCTAGTTTAATTTGGAATTAGAGATAAGAAGACTGAAACTCAGAGAGGTTTCTTAACTTCCCCAGAGTCACACCATTGAGTAAAAGAAATAAAATTCACAGAGACGGACAATGGTACAGGGATTATAAGAGGGAAAGGACTGTGGGGGGAGATGGAAGAGAGTATAGGAAGGATGAACGGTGATAAAAGGAGACTTGTCTTGGGGTGGTGAACACAAAATACAATATACAGATCACATATTATAGAATTGTACACCTGAAACCTATATAATTTTCTTAATCAATGTCACCCCAGTAAATTCAATAAAAAAGATGAAACACAAGGAAAAAATAACCAACTTACCACCCAATTATCCACCATCTGAAATTTCAGTTTTGAGAATACTTTGGCACATTTCATGGCTTTTTGAGAAATGACTTTTATCATCACATTTTTCCTCTCTGCACACTTCTCTATATTAAACTTAGAAAGTAAGTTACTAAAGAAGATGGTGTCAATATCCCCCAATTTATTTGAAAGTATATGTTAATTTGTATATCAAAATTGACATAAAAATAGATAAAAATGGTTCATGCTATAAATATGACAAATTTAAGATTCAAGTTGAGAACCACTTGTTTAATAAATAATTACAAATGACCAAATGAGTGAATGAATGAATAACAAGCAAGCTAGCCATCATACTTTTAACACGGTTTTCCTCTTAGTGCTTAGTTAGCAACATTAGACACAGCTGACCATGCCCTCTCCTGGAACACCTCCTCTCCTGGCTTCTGCAGTGCTACTCTCTCCTGATTTCCCTACTATTTCAACCACCGCCCTGCCAGTCTCCTTTATGATAGCTGTTCCTCTAAATATCCCTCAGGACTTGGGGCCCCACTTTCTCTATCTCCTGCTCAAGTGACCTCCAGCATTTCAATGGTTGTAAGTAATGTCTTCATGCCAAACACTTCCAAATTTATATTTCCCCTTCAACCTCTCTTCTAAACTCTAGCCTTACATATCCTATCTATTGGACATCTCCACTTAGCTGTCTAATAGGGAGCTCCAACTTAACGGGTCCAAACTGGAATTCTTGGGCCTGTTCACCGCACCCCACACTTGCACCCCTCTCCAGTCCCCATCCTGTCCGTCTAAGCCAAGAGCACCAGCAGCTAGCTCGTTACTCAACCCAGAAACCTAGTGGACTCTCTGTTAGTATTTAACTTTGTGACATAATAGCGAATTTCATGAAAACTATATTTAACATTGTTCAACCTTCCAAAACACTGACATGCCAGGGAACTAAAGAAAGGAAGTCTGATAACATGATTCGGTGCCTTTGTTGTATTTCCAGAGCATTTTCTTTGGGGTGGGGTTGAGGGAGTGGGAAAGAGGTTAGGAAAGACATTGAAGCAATATGATCAAATAGCTATTGCTAGACATTCTGCATGTCCACAACCATGTTACAGAATATTTGTTCTTCAAAACCAAAGACAGTATACTGTCCTGGCTGGTGGCTCAGTGGGTATAGCATCGGCCCTGTGTATAAACGTCTCAGGTTCAATTCCTGGTCAACACACATAGGACAAGCAACCATCAGCTTCTCCCTCCTCCTGCTCCCCCTTCTCGCCCTCTTCCCCTCCCGCAGCCAGTGCCTCAATTGGTTCAAGGGTCAGGCACTGAGATAGCTCAGCTGGTCTGAGAGTCAGCTTCAGGCACTAAAAATAGCTCAGTATGAGCACTGGCCCCAGATGAGATTGCCGGGTGGATCCCAGTGGGGCATATGTGAGAGTCTGCCTCACTATCTCCCCTCTTCTCACCTAAAAAAGACAGTATGCTTAATAAAAACTTAATCATCCTGACCTGTGGTGGCGCAGTGGATAAAGCATCAACCTGGAAATGCTGAGGTCGCCGGTTCGAAACCCTGGGCTTGGCTGGTCAAGCCACATATGGGAGTTATGCTTCCAGCTCCTCCCCCTTTCTCTCTCTCTCTCTCTTCTTGCTCGCTCTCTCTGTCTCTCTCTCTCTCCCTCTCTCTCTCCTCTCTAAAAAAATGAATAAATAAAATAAAAACTTAATCATATTTAGGTTTTAATTACCTCAAAAAGAACTGTCGTTATTTAGAACGTAAATTCTAGAATCTTATGTGAAATTTTTTTGTCAGATAAAAACGTCCATATATTACCTTTTCTGAAGTCTGTAATCAAGGACAATTATGTTATGGAATAAGAGTCAAACATTACTACAATTTTAATAGGATCTTAGACACCCTGTAAAAATATTTTAAATTCATAAAACATATAGGAAAAAAGAGCAGCAGTCTTCTCTTAAAACTAATCTGCAAAGAGGAAAAACTTTATTTATATATACTAAAAGAAGATACTCAATACAAAAGGTTGTACTTTGTTGTTAACAAAAATTTATGTAATTTTATAACTAATCATGATGCCTCTCCACCCCATTAAATATATTTAATTCCATTGTCAGTAAGTAGGCAAAGCTCTGGGTAATTTTACTATTGTCTCCAAAACCTAAAGCCTGAAAGCTCTGCTCAGTCTCTTAAAATGAAAGACCATAGCATTTGAGAGAATATTTATACATTTTTCTAAGTCATTTATTTCCACAATTTCCAAGTAATGCAAGAATATGTTGACCTGATAAACACTGCTGATCAACTAAATTAGGTATTGATAAATAAGGCATTTAGTCTGTCTTCGAAGAGCTCATGGTACAAAAAGACCTTCACGTGAAGTAAGAAAAAGTTAAAATGATAACATTTTATCTTAAAAATGTTTAAGTGGAGATCTAAAATTAAATGATTTCAAATTATAAATTGAGTTACTAAAATTATTCTCACAAACACTTTTAATCTAAAATTTTACAAAGACAGGGATAAATTTTCTAGCTCAAGATATTTTAATTAAATCTAATCATCTATAATAAATAATTTATATAAAATATGTAATGTATACAATAAATGAGAGCCACTCCAGCGCCTGGGGCAAAGGCCAAGGAGCCATCCCCAGTGCCCGGGCCATCTTTGCTCCAATGGAGCCTTGGCTGCAGGAGGGGAAGAGAGAGACAGAGAGGAAGGAGGGGGGGGGTGGAGAAGCAGATGGGCGCTTCTCCTATGTGCCTTGGCCGGGAATCGAACCCGGGTCCCCCGCACGCCAGGCCGACGCTCTAATGCTGAGCCAACCGGCCAGGGCCCCTCTCAGCTTTTAAACAGAGGCCTGACCTAATCTAGCAACTGTGTCCCAGCATACTCTCCTAGATTAAAAGTGTCCGCTGTGATCCAGAAAAAGGCTTGCTTGTTAGAACTGGCATTAGCATTATTGGGGGTACTTTGTGTTAAAATGGGAACAGGCAAAGAACACAGCAGCTTTCTTACATTAGTAGTATAGAAAATCTTCAGGGTTCAATGTAGATGTGGTCCCCAAGGGTCCATGACCTGAAAAAAAATCTTGACTATCTTAGGCCTGTACTGGGAACCCCTTTTAAAACTGCCTTCCTCTTTCTTGGTCTGTATCAATCTCCCATTACCAAAAAATCTTGGCAGAAACATGGTCTCAAATATCTATTTATGTAAGTACACTAAAAGTATAAACTTTACTATTCTCAGGGAAAATGTGTGCCTCAAGCAAGAGCTTGAAGACCCAAATTCATCTAAATCAATGGAGAGCCTCCACGAAGTGACAGGTACCTGGCACTGACCTTTGTCTGATGGGGCGACCACCCCTCACACGCCTGCTCCACACTTCCCTCCCCCTCCTCACGCCATGGAGGGCAGTAAATACAAAAGAGAATACCAAAGTCCAGACTGGGAAATCGGTCCACAGAGGATCCACCAATACTATAACGGCACTGTTTCCTTGCAAGAACAGGAAAATAAAAATTCTATTTCATTAACCACACATACAATTCAAAAAAGGGTTAAATTGAGATTTTGCTCCATAAGTCTTGGTCCTAGCCCCTTCCCTCAGAAAAAAGACACTCTGTATCTGCTGAAAAAATATAAATATCAGTGGCATCCAAATATGAGAATAGAGATTAGAAAGAACTCAGTATGGCCCTAGGAGGTGCTAATCTAAATAACAAAAGTTCTGAATTTGAGTTTCCGCATAAGTAAATAAAGAGAAAGGGAGACTTCAAAGCATAGCAGACTACAAATTTTCTCAATTAAATGCAAGGAAAAATCTGAAGGTCAAGTGCGTTTGACAATTTGGGAATATGACCCTACTGGTGGGACAGCATTTCACCTACTTCAAGCACCTCCCAAAGTTTATAAGTGGCCATATTAGAAAATCTTAGGTAGGAGGCAGGGGCTAGAATCCTAGGAGGTAAATCCAGGTCAAAAAGGATTTTGTTGTCATGGCTTCTGTCACAAAAGTAAAACTGTGGTAATGAATGATTCTTATTTCTTTACATACCACTTTAAACAGATTTGAAAAACAAAACTGACAAAATGAAGTCTGTTCTCTGCAGCAGTCAAGATCTGGTCTCTATCAATTTCACCAGCTTCAACTCCAATGGAAATATCATATATGCACTTTTTAAGTGAAATAAAATTCCAAGATTATGCTCTTTGAATTTATTTGTGATTTGAGACAGTATTAAACTCTTACATGGCCAGATAAAGGAGCAACAAAGGACCACCACTGTCGCAGTAAAACTGGGGTCCTCAGACTCCCTAAAGAAGACAAAGGGAAGACAGTTAACACTGGCAGTCAGTTTCACACAGCGACGCAAGCAGGGACAGAACACAGCAGGACGCACCGCCAAGTTTAAAGAACATGTTAGGTTGAGAGTTAGAAATTACTCTATTTCATAAACAGCTTTTCTTTTTTTATTTAGTGATTTTAAAGAAAGAGGAAGGGATAAAGAGAAACATCAATTTGTTGTTCCACTTATTTATGCATTCATTGGTTGCTCCTTGTATGTGCCCTGGTCAGGGATCAGACCTGCAACCTTAGTGTATCAGGAAAGATGCTCCAGCCAACTGAGTTACTTGGCCAGGGCCAAACAACTTTTTAATATATTCCTGTTTTCCACAAATTTTCTTTATTGTTAAAGGAATAAGGAAAGAACATCTATAGGGTTTTTTGGGGTTTTTTTAGAATTTTTAAATTTTTTATTTAGAAAATAAAAAAAAATTTTTAATAAATTTTTATTAATGTTAATGAGGTGACATCAATAAATCAGGGTAAACATGTCCAGGTTATGTTGTCATTCAATTATGTTGCATACCCATCACCCAAAGTCAGATTGTCCTCCATCACCTTCTATCTAGTTTTTTTTTTTTTTTGGGGGGGGGGGTTCTTTCCTTTTTTTGGGGGGGGGTATTTTTCTGAAGCTGGAAACGGGGAGAGACAGTCAGACAGACTCCCGCATGCGCCCGACCGAGATCCACCCAGCATGCCCACCAGGGGCGACGCTCTGCCCACCAGGGGGCGATGCTCTGCCCCTCTGGGGCGTCGCTCTGCCGCGACCAGAGCCACTGTAGCGCCTGGGGCAGAGGCCAAGGAGCCATCCCCAGCGCCCGGGCCATCTTTGCTCCAATGGAGCCTTGGCTGCGGGAGGGGAAGAGAGAGACAGAGAGGAAGGAGGGGGTGGGGGTGGAGAAGCAAATGGGCGCTTCTCCTGTGTGCCCTGGCCGGGAATCGAACCGGGTCCCCCACACACCAGGCCGACGCTCTACCGCTGAGCAAACCGGCCAGGGCCTTTTTTTTTTTTTTTTTTTTTTTTTTGTATTTTTCCGAAGCTGGAAATGAGGAGAGACGGTCAGACTCCCGCATGCGCCAAACTGGAATCCACCCGGCACGCCCACCAGGGGCGATGCTCTGCCCACCAGGGGGCGATGCTCTGCCCCTCCAGGGCATCGCTCTGTCGCAACCAGAGCCACTCTAGCGCCTGGGGCAGAGGCCAAGGAGCCATCCCCAGCACCCGGGCCATCTTTGCTCCAATGGAGCCTCGCTGCAGGAAGGGAAGAGAGAGACAGAGAGGAAGGAGAGGGGGAGGGGTGGAGAAGCAGATGGGCGCTTCTCCTGTGTGCCCTGGCCGGGAATCGAACCCGGGACCCCTGCACGCCAGGCCGACGCTCTACCACTGAGCCAACCCGCCAGGGCCACCCTCTATCTAGTTTTCTTTGTGCCCCTCCCCCTCCCCCTCCTTCCTTCCCGCGCTCCCCCCCTACTTCCGGTAACCACCACACTCTTGTCCATGTCTCTTAGTCTCATTTTTATGTTCCACCAATGTATGGAATCATGTAGTTCTTGGTTTTTTCTGATTTACTAATTTCACTCCGTATAACGTTATCAAGATCCCACCATTTTGCTGTAAATGATCCGATGTCATCATTTCTTATGGCTGAGTAGTATTCCATAGTGTCTATCTGCCACATCTTCTTTAACCAGTCTTCTATTGAAGGGCTTTTTGGTTGTTTCCATGTCTTGGCCACTGTGAACAATGCTGCAATGAACATGGGGCTACATGTGTCTTTACGTATCAATGTTTCTGAGTTTTGGGGGTATATACCCAATAGAGAGATTGCTGGGTCATAAGGTAGTTCTATTTGCAGTTTTTTGAGGAACCACCATACTTTCTTCCATAATGGTTGTACTACTTTACATTCCAACCAACAGTGGATGAGGGTTCCTTTTTCTCCACAGCCTCTCCAGCATTTGCTATTACCTGTCTTGTTGATAATAGCTAATCTAATAGGTGTGAGGTGGTATCTCATTGTAGTTTTGATTTGCATTTCTCTAATAACTAATGAAGATGAGCATCTTTCCATATATCTGTTGGCCATTTGTATTAGAAAATAAAATTTAACAGGGTGACATTGATCAATAAGAGTACATAGGTTTCAGGTAAACATTTCTATAGCATTTGAACTATTAATTATGTTGTATACCCAGAGTCAAATCATTTTCTATCACCTTATATTTGTCCCTCTTTACATCCTTCCCTCTCCCCCTGCCCTATCTTTCTCCCCTATCTCCCCCTCTTCCTAGTAACCACTTCACCTTTATCTATGTCCATTAATCTCAGTTTTATATCCCACCTATGTGTGAAATCATACAGTTCTTAGCTTGTCCTGATTTACTTATTTCACTCAGTACAATGCTCTCAAGGTCCATCCATGTTGTCATAAATGGCACTATGTCATCATTTCTTATGACTGAGTAGTATTCCATTGTATATATGTACCACATCTTCTTTATCCAGTCCTCTATCAAGGGACACTTTGGTTGTTTTCATGTCTTTTTTTATATAAATTTTTATTAATTTTAATGGGGTGACATCAATAAATCAGGGTACATAAGAACATCTATAGTTTTATCAAAGGAACTGAATACAGACTGTCTTTCCCCTCAAACTATTAGAATACATATGAGAAAATACTTCACTACTTTTCAGGAATTTCATCATTATGTAAATCAGTATGCAGAGACTAAGAATTAAATTTAACAAACAGACATGCATTATAGAAACAAAACTAGAAGAAAATTCAGTGGTTTTGAACCTGGGGAAACGTTGCCCTCCGTGGGACATTTAGCAGTGTTTAGTTAGAGAGATTTCTGGTTGTCACAACTGGAGGGCAGGCCCGAGTTCTACTGGCATCTCGGGGGTAGAGGCCAGGGATACTAAATATCCTACAATGTACAGAGCCATCCCTCAAAAGAATAGTGATCTGGCCAAAAATGTCAATACTGTTGGGGTTGAAAAATCCTGAATGGTAATCTGTCACAAATACATGTGTGTCTATGCTTTACCAATTGTCCACAATCTCAACTCTAAGGGACCTAGCAATTTGCTCCCAAGAGTAACCAAGCCATAATGTACCAATCATAAAAATTAAAGGAAGTGTAAATTGATACAATAATAAAAAGATATATTATACATTATTTTATAACATCACAAAAAGAGTAACAACCAGACATTTATATGTCTCTTGACCAAAGAACACACCACCACCTATAGTCTTGCCAAAGTAATTAAACCAGGTCTGATAAAGCCTTTCAATTCAGATGCCAATTGCGGAAAATACATAGGAACATACTGAACTGTACAATGAATCTGCAATCAGCAAAATCTATACTATGGGAAACTGTAAGTAAATGACCTGGGTTCCTCAACGACAAAAAAAAAATTCTAAGGGAAAGAGATGGCAGATGTCATGTGTAGATGAAAAGAGACTTAAAAGACATATCAAATTTAAAACAATAGATAAGACTAAACTACAGTTGGAGGATACACACTTGAGTGATGAAACCATTATGAGTCTCAAGGGTCCCTTGATAAAAGTTAGGGTAGTGGTTACTTTTGGAAGGAGGAAGTGGTTACTTTGGGGATAAGGCACATGGAGTCTAGGGAGAACTCTCTTACATGATGGCCTTTGGGACAGATATTACTATTCTCATTTTATAGTTAAGAAAACTGAGGCTTAGCGGATTTGAGTAATTTGCCAAAGTTACACAGTAAGTGGCGGGTGTGTAGTGTTAGTTCAAATACAGGTGATCTGACAAGCTTCAGCTCTTGCCTAAGGCTTAACTGTGATTTAACACCCTTTTCTTAAAGGGTATAACTTACAAAAACTAAAGTGCACAAATCTTGAGAGTAACTTAACTTGAGAATAAAGTTCAATGAACTTTACATATGAACAAGGTTTTGTTCTGATGGTTTTAAGTGTCTTATAAAGAGTGGAATGCATAACCTCTTCAGGAAAATATCTCAGTGCAAAGCCAAGTTACTGACAATTTAAGATTGATAAGAAAGGTACTGCAGAAACTGCAAGAGTAAGCGAGTTTTCCCGGAACTAGGGACAGGACAGTCAGGATGATGCTTCCTATGTGAGCTAATGTTTTAGTTTTCTTTTTTACTGATTAAAATAAACAATTCCCTGGGGATTTCTGAAGAGACCCAACCTACCTTACTGCAGGTGGGAGATGACAAAGTAGCTTTCTCCATAGAAAAAGAGACATGCATGGGCATTTAAATAGAAGCTCTCATAGATTTAAACAAACAAACAAAACTTGTCAGATTAGCTAACAAAGGAAAAAGTTTACACAAAACCAGGGAGCAGGTGGGGGGAAAAGAACCCACAAAAGAAAGCTTTGTACAAATTATAAGCAACAAAGTAATTTGATTATAGTTAGGTTTAAGGAAGCTATCTGAAACTATCCCTTAAAGTAGGTCTAACTCTTTTAAATTAATTCCAAGAGATAAAGTTAATTTGTATATCAGGACCCACAAAATAGAGGTCCACGTCACAGATCTAAATCCAAGTCAGCCCGCACGTACGGGAAACACCTGTCAAGGAAACCTACCCTACACCAATCACAATCCTCCAGCTCAGCCTTAGCCAGCTAACATTACTCTACCCTTAGGAAACCCCCAACCTCCTAACCAATCATGCCCTGTTACCTCTTCTAACACTCTATAAAATTCGCACCTTGCCCAGTATACCTCGAGTAGAGTGTTCTACTGCTGGTGAGGACATCAAACTCCATACTAGTCTGTTTCAGTTTTGTCACTTGACACATGTAACATGTAGGCCTGGACATGTAAATCATAGTAATTAGTAAACAGACTGCTCACAAAAATTAGGGGATATTTCAAAATGAGTGTGAAGTGATAAAATATCCCCTAGTTTTTGTGAGCAGTGTATTTGTCCTGTTATTTTAAGAATTTTTATATCATAGCAATAGGAACAATCACAGGTGACATTTGTAGAGTGTTCTGTGGTAGTCTCTGAACTAGCCATTTAAGTATTAACTCATTTAATCTTCACAACCACTCTCACAAGTAGGTAGTCATACCCTCATTATTTTTCTTAGATGAAGAAACCAAGTCACACAACCAAGTAAGCAGCAGAGCTGGAATATTGATATTTTTGTATTTGTATTTATCCATGGCTTTGCAGTTACTTGGCAGTTAACCTTCCTGTCTGGCCAATCCCTCACCAAATTAGCACCACCCTCCTGTGGGGGACAAGTTTAATGGAATTTAGGAGAAAGTGAAATTCCCTAGAGGAAATGCCTATCTGAATCACTCCCATTCCAAGGAAGAAACATTAGAAGTAGACCTAACCTGTAATTTAGCTTGCTGTAACTCTTTGACTCATTATATTCCAAACATATAGAATATTCCAAACATATGTATTCTGGAAATACATCAGACAGGATTCAGCCCATAAACTATAAGTTTCCTTAGTATAGTCATTGGCACATAGTAGGTACTCAACATTTACTGAATGAAGTGAAAGTGAACAAATGAGATACCAATTATAGAATATGCATAATCTAATATCAGACAATTAAACAAGATCGTCTCTGGTGGCCCCTTTCTTTTTAAATAGTAGCTGAAAAGCTGCACTAAAGAAAAGGAGAAAGAGGAATCCCTGGAGAAAAGAGAGGAAGAGAACAGGGGGCATGAGAGAACCAATTAGAATAACAGATGATGATGGAGCTTTTTCTCACCAACATTTACATTTACATTTACATAGATATCTGTCCTTATTTTCAGTTTGCTAGGAGTCTCTATCATCATGAAAGGTGAAAATATAGTTAATATGTAGCCCTTCATCACTCTCACAGACAGACACATACACACTCCATTAAAAACATCCTCTGAAATAACTGAAAAAAATCAGTAGAATTTCTCAAATTCACACATTCTTTTTTTGGGGCAGGGGAGTTATCAACCCAGTTTTCTGAGTTGTTATGCACTAAAAACTATAAGATATGTCAGTGTCGGGGCCATATGTTGAGAGTCAACAGGATTATTTTTCTTCTAGCATTCTCTCTTTTATTGGCAGGTTTTCTTAGATCTGTCATCTGGAAGAGCTCATTTTGCACAGTTGATGATTTTCCATAGGTTATGTTTTCAGGCTGAATCATAATTTTTCGTAGCCATAATCTGAAGTTCTCATCACTTTCATACAATATTTAAAACATTTTGGGTTTTTTTTTCCAAAATGTAATATATGAGTTATTCTCCACCTTCAGAATTAAAGCAATATTAAAATGTCTAGGAAGAACTAATTATGGGGTAGAGGGTAATTAAATTTTAGAACTTATAACCCCAAATCTACCAGAGTTGTAAACTCCGTATTTTACGTATTCTTAATAAAGGCTGTCTGCATCAGCCAAGCAAGTTCACAAATGTTACATTGCGTGACTTGATTCTGATTTACAGTTAAGATTGTCAGAACTTGTATTCTGTGCCCTTGCTACACATGTACATTGTAAATATTGCATAAGAAGATTGGAATGCGACAGCCATAAAAATAATTGCAGGCTATTACATAATCAGGAGTCTGTTTCTATTCTTTATTAGGCTAGTCTCACCATACCAACTAAAATATATGTCCTGACTAAAAACAGAATGAGTTCTAGAATTATATTTCCTTTCATGTTTTCTTTAGATTTAAGATTTTAATTGCTATAATTGTGGAGACTAATGCTTTTGTTAAAAAAAAATCAGTGGAAAAAGTAGAGTTCACCTGAATAATATAACAACTTATCTACATTATGATTGAATCATTTTATACATACTGTATACACATACATATATTTCTTCCTTTAAAAGCAAATTCTTCCTAAGCATATACTGTGTTCAGGGCACTGTACTAGAATAGAGGAAAATACAAAGGTGAATTAGACTAAAACTTCCATAAGGAACTTAAAACTCATGAATACCAGCCCTCTCTCCTATGTGTACTGCAACCAGTGTATCACTTCACTTCCAGACTATTCAAGGGAAAAAAACAGTGCTAATAAGGGAAATAAATTAAGTTGTACTTTTAGCTGTGTCATCAAGTACAAATTTTTTAGTGCAATTATGGATTGCTTTGGTGTCCTACCATAAAACCTCAGCCTTATTCATGTTAAGTCTCAGCATATGGGTTTATGGCAATTTGTTAAAAATGGATCAATAATCAACTAAATGTTAGAGTATTATAATAGTTCAAAAAATTATTCTGGCCTGACCAGGCGGTGGCGCAGTAGATAGAGTGTTGGACTGGGATGCCGAGGACCCAGGTTCAAGACCCTGAGGTCGCCAGCTTGAGCGCAGGCTCATCTGGCTTGAGCAAAATAAAAAATGCTCACCAGCTTAGACCCAAGGTCGCTGGCTCAAGCAAGGGGTTACTCGGTCTGCTGAAGGTCCGCGGTCAAGGCACATATGAGAAAGCAATCAATGAACAACTAAGGTGTCACAACAAAAAACTGATGATTGATGCTTCTCATCTCTCTCCGTTCCTGTCTGTCTGTCCCTATCTATCCCTCTCTCTCTCTCTCTCTCTGTCCCTGTAAAGAAAAAAAAAAAAACTTTAAAAAAATTATTCTGAAAAACAGAAACAGAATAGTCTCATGTTGATTTCCAAGTTTTTGCAACATCAGTTGTACCAACTAGAAAAGGCTAAATCATTTTAAAATTATTGTGGGAACTTGCTTAACTTTATTCAGGATATAAAACAGACCTTACATAGACTTAACTGGGCTCATACATGACTTGTTCTTTAATGATGTAATTATTTAGAGGTGCTAATAAAGTTTCCTGGACAGACTACAATATTTCAAATGAAACAAAGTTGGATTACTACACCAGACTACACGGCAGCATATATGTGACCACAGGATTGAAGAAGGTTCCAATCACTGCCAAGTGACTTGTGGAAGTCACTTTTTAGCAAGAGGTGAATATGGAATATGTTAACAGGACTACTAAGCATTTCCACCAGAAAGTTCCTGTCAAAAAAATAAGTATTTCTATAATGACATCACATCAGAGGCCAGAAATAACTATGTTGGGCACTGAATGAGTAGGAATAAAGTCCCATCCCTTTATGCAGAGAAAAGGGCGCACTCTGCAGCGAGCTTCCCCTGCAAGCACCTGTGCTAGAAGGAGCAAGCGCTTTGGCGTGAGGCAGGCCTGAGCTCGGCCATACTAAGTAACCCATCTGACCTCCTAGCTTACGTTTTCTCACCTAAAAGAAATGGAGAGAATAAAGCCTTCCTGGATGAGTCAAGATTTTTCTGATTATAAATGACAGAAACCTAAATCATACTCACTTCAGCAAAAAAGGTTATTTATTGGAAAACCAGGAGACAGACTTGACTCTACAGAATGGCTGGTTATAGGAGTTAAAGTCACCTTGAAGAACTGAAACCAGAAATCTCCCCACTGACAGTACTCTCTCTAAATCTCCCTCATCTTCTTTTTCTGTCTTTACTCTCCTCCCCCTCCCCCTCACCCCCCACACACAGTATAGAGCTGCACTGTCGAATGGGTCCATGAACCGAATATGGCTACTGAGCCTTTGGAATATGACTAGTCCAAACTGAGAGGTGGTAAAGAATAAAATATATAGCAAATTTGAAAGACTTTGTACAAAATTCATATATAAAATACCTCACTAGTAATTCTAATTTTTATTACATATTGAATATGCTAAATAAAACATAGTATCAAAATTAATTTCATCTGTTTCTTTAGTTCTTTTAATGTGGCTACTAGAAATTGCATATGTGGCTCACATTTATGGCCTGCACTACTGGGCTGTGCTGATCTAGATCAGCGATTTTCAAGCGGTATGCCACAAGTAATTTTTCCCTTTTTACTGAATTAACTGGGGTGACAAAATTAACTGGTTAACAAAATTATACAGGTTTCAGGTGTACAATTTGCTGCAAGTAGTCTATATTCATGAGAGAGACTCATCTGTAATTTTCTTTTTTTATATCTTTGTGTTTTGTTATCAGGTAATGCTGTCCTCACAGAATCATAGAAAGTACTCCCTGTTTTTCAACTTTCCAAAAGAATATGTGTAGAATTTGTATATTACTTCTTCCTTAAATGGTTGGTAAAACTTCCCAGTGAAGCCATCTGTGCCTGGAGTTTTCTTTACAGAAAGGTATTTAAATATGATAGATATGACACTATCCGACTTACCTACTTCTTCTTGAATATGCTTTGGTGAAAACTGAGAAATTTTAAAAATACAAGAACACACAAGCAAACATGCCATTCAGCCATCAGAATAATGATAACATGCTAACACACCACATAGCCTATGGAAAACTCCATTTATTCATGAAGTAAATAAATTCTTAACCTTGTTTCAAAAATAGCTCGTATGTTAGGGGCTCTTTGAATAGGTCTTGGGGATCCCAAGAGTCCAAGTACCATACTTCATGAAGTGCAGGTCTACGGAACAGAGATTAAGAATATTGTCACCATCAATATTCCAGGATTTTATTCTAAAGAGTACTTTCATGAAGTTCCCACATATTGAACAGACATTCAGGGCATTACAGACTACTTTCTAGAGTTAGCACAAAGTTTGAAAAACTAAATCATCATCTTATCTTGCTTCAAGTGAGTCAAAACATTGTATAAGTGACATGGAATGAAACAGGATACCAAACTTGTTGGGTGCCACCTATTCCAACAATATGGTCATAACGTACAAACAAAGCTACACTAAGTGGAGTCAAGGAAGGAAAACAGGTCTTCAGAAAAATGGGAGGGAAATGGTGGATATCAATGTGACATTATTTTATCATGAAACTGGATCGAAATATAGCATGTTCCCCTATCATTTTAGATATTATTTCCTGCCACATTTCTCTTCTTAAAAACAGTTCCAATCATAGTACTATTCAAAACAATCATTAAATTCCTCAGTTGAGTATTTTAGGCTTTACCTATATCATTGTATCTTTAAACACTTTTCCTTTCTTATCGCCCACTAGCCTGTACACATGTTCAATGATTTAGCAAAACTGGACTATTTTGTTCTCCAAATGTGCTATTTTGCCACCTGAAATCTTGCTCATGTATACTCTCTAGCTTCTCTCTATCAATACTAACCGTTGTTCAAAGCCCATCCTAAATGTCACTGACTTCATAAAGATTCTTCCCAACAATAAGTAATCACCCAACCCACTAAAGAACTGTACTTTTATCTACAATAAATTCTGCCTTGACCTACTGTTGTGACATACTCCTATCTTATATCTTATGCCTCTGACCCATTCCACTTTTGAGTTGTAGATCTGGTTAATGAAAATGGTTTAATGATACCAGATGACAGAGATAAAGTGATACTACCAGTTAGGTGCCAGGTAGTGCCTTTATTATGTGAACAGAGAATATATCACCACAGAGAAGAGTAGCTCCAGATTAAAAAATGGTCACTTGCCTGACCAGGCGGTGGCGCAGTGGATAGAGCGTCAAACTGGGATGCGAAAAGACCCAGGTCCGAGACCCCTGAGGTCACCAGCTTGAGCGCAGGCTCATCTGGTTTGCGCAAAGCTCACCAGCTTGGACCCAAGGTCGCTGGCTCGACCAGGGGGTTACTCGGTCTGCTGAAGGCCTGTGGTCAAGTCACATATAAGAAAGCGATCAGTGAACAACTAAGGTGTCTCTAGGCTCAACGAAAAACTAATGATTGATGCTTCTCATTTCTCCATCCCTGTCTGTCCCTCTCTCTGACTCTCTCTGTAAAAAAATAAAAAAATAAAAAATAAAAGCTTTTTTAAAAAATGGTCACTTGCAATGATCATGTCCTATAATTCATGTTATACCCCCAACCCAGTACTAATTGGTTTCCAATCCATATTTTTCTTTCTAGATTATAAGTGGCAAAATCTTCCCCATAAATAGGCTAGAAAAAGGGACAAATTCAAACGACAATATGAAGGGACTAATCTAAACTCTGCCTTAAAAGACCAACTGCATATTTAATCCCCAGTCAGGGCACATACAGGAAGAGCTCGATATTCCTGTCTCTCTGTCTCTCTCCCTGCTTCTCTCCAAAACAAAACAAACAACAAAAAAGACCAACTGCATAAAAGAAAATTAGTAAGACAAGGAAGTTTGGTTTTTTACAAGCTCAATAAGCACTAATTAATGATGAGGTTCAGAGTTCTCATGAACAATGACCTGATCAGTCCTTTTTGAAGTTTTGTGCTTATTTCCGGGCACCACAGTTTGAGATGCTGACCATTTGGAACACTTCCTGAAGAGAAGTATGAGGACAAAGAAGAATTTAAAAACTTGTAACATATACTAAAAGTGTAAAGAACAAAGGATGCCCAGCCTATAAAAGAAGGTAATTTGTGTTTTTTTTAAATACAAGTGTTTCTGCTATAATATGATACACACACTCCTTTCAAAACGGCATCCTAGCCCTGGCCGGTTGGCTCAGTGGTAGAGCGTCGGCCTGGCGTGCAGGGGTCCCGGGTTCGATTCCTGGCCAGGGCACACAGGAGAAGCGCCCATCTGCTTCTCCATCCCTCCCCCTCTCCTTGCTCTCTGTCTCTCTCTTCCCCTCCGGCAGCAGAGGCTCCATTGGAGCAAAGATGGCCCGGGCGCTGGGGATGGCTCCTTGGCCTCTGCCCCAGGCGCTAGAGTGGCTCTGGTGGTGACAGAGCAACGCCCCGGAGGGGCAGAGCATCACCCCCTGGTGGGCAGAGCGTCGCCCCCTGGTGGGCGTGCCGGGTGGATCCCGGTCGGGTGCATGCGGGAGTCTGTCTGTCTATCCCCGTTTCCAGCTTCAGAAAAATACAAAAAAAAAAAGAATAAAAACTGCATCCTAGCAAATTTTACATTAAGAGTAAGAGGTGCCTGCCTGACCAGGTGGTAGAGCAGTGGATAGAGCGTCAGCCTGGGATGCTGAGGACCCAAGTTTGAAACCCCAAGGTCACCAGCTTGAGTGCGGGTTCATCCAGCTTGACTATGGGCTCACCCAGCTTGACGGCAGGGTCGCTAGCTTGAGCCTAAAGGTCGCTGGCTTGAGCAACAGGTCACTGGCTTGGCTGGAGCCCCTCAGACAAGGCACATATGAGAAAGCAATCAATGAACAACTAAGGTGTCGCAATTATGAATTGATGCTTCTCATCTCTCTCCCTTCCTGTCTGTCTCTGTCTCTCTCTCCCTCTCTAAAAGAAAAAGAAAAGAAAATAAGAGGCTAATGAGAAAAATATGGAAAGGCCAGACCTTACCTTACGGTTTCCTGTACAACTATGTAACCACAGCATTAAAAACCAAAGTAATTCCAATAAAAATACTAACAGACCTAAAATAACACACTATATTCCTAATAAATAAAGAATTACTATAGTAAATATATACCTTTTTAAAAGGGGAAGGTAATCTTGAAACTGCTGCATTATAGGAAAGAGCAGAGAGACATCATCCTCAGAAGTTACAGTGAAGCAGCAGGTTTTAGATGAAATGCAATGACGCAGAAGAGGGCTAGCTCTGGCCACTGCATTAGGTTTGTTTCCCACAGAGCTAGGGGAACCCACGTCATAAATAATACAGAGTATGGCAAAACTGAGCCAAGTGGAAGGACATGGAGTGAATGGACCTAGTATGCAATTACAACATACGTCCACGGCTTGCTATGTTCGTATGCATTAGTGTATTTTGCATTCAGCTGTTACTACTTAGTGGTCAAAATATTAATGTGCTAGAAAAAAATCAACTGTAAACCATGGCAGTTTTTGCATTACACCCACAAGCTGCCAGGATTTACCAATCAGGTTACTAATTCATATTATTAAAGCATGCTTAGTAGCAGAATAGACTGTACTTGAAAGACTATCACTATATCTGGAGACACGGTAGCAAAGTCAACTGATAATTATTTGAGATACAGCTATATCCTAAAATAGTAATTTAGAAAACAAAAATACAAGCACACCATAAAAAGTAAAATGAAGAATCAAAGCAAAAGTAGAAAACTCACAGAAGTTACCTGTGACTACTCGTTTTTAGTAGAAATATATACTATCGTCCAAATTATATAACTTATACCTGGAAATTTGGGGCAAGGGAAAATTCAAGTTTCGAATTCTAGGTGAGGCCCTGGCTGGTTGGCTCAATGATAGAGCATCGGCTCGGCATGTGGATGTCCCGGGTTCGATTCCTGGTCAGGGCACACATGAGAAGCAACCATCTACTTCTCCACCCCTCCTCCTCCCCTTCTCTCTCTCTCTCTTTCTCTTCTCCTCCCACAGCCATAGTTCAATTGGTTCGAGCAAGTTGGCCTCAGGTGCTGAGGATGGTTCTGTGGCCTCCACCTCAAGCGCTAAAAAAAAAAAAGGTTGGTTGCTGAGCAACAGAGCAACAGCCCCACATGGGCAGAGCATTGCCCCCTTAGTAGGCTTGCCTGGATCCTGGTCAGGGTGCAAGCCGGAGTCTTTCTCTCTCCCTCCCCTCCTCTCACTAAATATAAAAAATTTTTAAAAACAACAACCGAATTCTAAATAGAGGAAATTAGGAAAAAAAAAAAGTAATATAAATACAACTATCTTAATTTCAAAACAATATTTTTTCCTACTCCACAATAAATTCAATACTTTGAAAATAAAAATCAAATGACTTAATGAAATCAAAACTAGTTCTATTCTACATCTAACTCCAAGCTCAGAATACCATTCGTTACTTTATTAATATTCTCAACAATCTGATGTGGTATGTAATAGAGCCTGAACTCATTTTAACAGTTAGGGAAACTAAGACTTGAAAGATAATTTAGTAAATTATATGTTACCAACAGATTATTTAATAATGAGAGAGGAGATGGAATACAAAAATAAAGAAGAAGATAAAAGAAAATAGGAAGAAAAGGAAAAAAAGGAGGACAGAAAAGAGGAAGGAAGAATGTGCCCATGTTGAAGGTGCTAGTCAATAACAGCTAAGAGAGTATGGTATTAAAATCCACTCACACTCATGAAACCAAATCCCTTCACTTTTCTTCCTAAGCCACCCCAGACGTGCTTGTGAGAAACATTCCCCTCCATAATCTAGAAAAGGGATGGGCAAACAATCACCCACAGGCCAGATCCAGCCCAATGCCTGTTTTTGAAAATAAAGTTTTATTGGAATCCAGCCATACATGCTCATTTACATATTGTCTGTAGCTGCTTTCATGCTATGACAGCAGAGCTGAGTAGTTGTGACAGACCATCTGGCCTACAAGCCTAAAATTTCACTATCTTGCCCTTTAGAGAAAACGTCTGGGGGCCTCTGGTCTGGAGTGTATTTTTCTCTAAGCGCTGCTTCTCTAGAGAAAGCAGGTTGAACAAGAACAATAAATTGAGAGCAGTCATGGGTCCCCTACTTCATGAAAGAATAAAGGGAAGTTCAAGTTTTTAGACCATCTCACTACTTTCTTGGTGATTAAGTTTCAAATGCAAATTCTGGCTCAAACTTAGCAATGGTAAGTCAGACTTACTGCAGGGATAAGCAGTGCCTACTTTACTGACACTCTCTTCCAGGTACACGTTCCTCCTTTTATAAAAAGTATGCCATTGCTATTTGGTTAGACAGAAACTATTTCCTTTAAGATAAGATGAGGGTTCTCTGAGAATTCTTTATAGTTTTTCTTTAAAACCAGATTTCACAAGAGTGAGTTAAAGTAGTCTTTATTTCTAAAAGCTGCTTATTAAGTGTGACTTTATTGGATCCAAAAAATTCCCTCAACTAAACGGTCTCATATTTTGAAACATAATCTGTGGGTTAGAGAAAAATCTTTGTGAGGTCAGCCTTTAAATTTATACTCATTTATCAGAATCAGGGGGCTTTTTAATGTCTGCGAGCTTATGCTTGCTCAAAAATGATTATAATCAATTCACAGTACCCTAAAAAACTTACTGGGTTTTAAATAAAGAGAATATTTGGGGGAAATTATCAGTTTCCCTTCTACCAAATGTGTAAAACTAAATGAACTTTCAAACATCCAAATAGTAAAGGAGAAGGCAAGAATTAATACAAAAAATTCTAGGGAGACTAAGTAAGTAGCCTAATTCTCTTCTTCTGGGTATACAGAAAGCAAAATCCCCTCCTGTTCCTAAGGAAAGGTGAGAAGAATGAAAAATTTCAAAACTACAAATTTACTAAAACTCAATCTTCAATGACAAGCCATACACATTTTTAACTCACGTCATTACCTATTTTCCCTAACTGTATGAAAGAATGACAGCACCACCTGAAATGGTTTTCCCCAGCAACATTTCCTTCAAACTTTTCAAAGAGAGAACATCAGTAAGGTGATTACATTCAAGTATATCATGAGTTAAAACTATTTCTTGAAAAGCCTTCTTTATGATTACTTTGGCCAGTATGACCACTTTAGTTGTTTCTTAACAAGTTCACTTGATCCTTTCAGTTTTACAAGTTTCCATCCCATTTCCACACTCATTCTAATACCCAATGAGCATATTTCCTATTCATTCACATCCTCATTAAAACCAATAATCTGGTCTCTACTTTGACCATTACACTGAAGTGTTCTCTCTAGTTTCAATATCCATATGGCCCTGGCCAAATCCAATGTCATTTTTTGGGGGGTGTAGTCTTACTTAATGGCATTTGAGCATTCCCTTCTTCACTGACATTCTAAAACCTTTGACTTACATAACTCTGGGCTCCTGTGCACTTTCTACCTATATACAGTTCTCTTCCATTAAATCACCCAACTCCAAGTTCAGACCTTGGCTTTCCTATAGTTACACTTCCTCTTTCAAAAGGTTCACTAGGGCCTGGCCTGTGGTGGCGCAGTGGATCAAGCGTCGACCTGGAACGTTGAGATCACCCGTTCAAAACCCTGGGCTTGCCTGGTCAAGGCACATATAGAAGTTGATGCTTCCTATTTCTCCTCACACCTTTCTCTCTTTCTCTCTCTCTCTCTCTCTCATCTCTAAAATGAATAAATAAAAATTAAAAAGGATCACTAGGGTTTCATGATCCCCTTCTTCTTCACCTTGGCCTCTTAGCTACTGCCTAGTCCCAGGTACAATAACCAATGCTAGATACGTTGTCAATAGCTCCAAATAAACACTTCTGGTTTTGGGCAAGTAACTTGAACGTCTATGGACTTTACTTTATTCTTAGTCAATTAAATAAATTCTCTAGGAAAAGATGAAAGAGGAGGGGCATCAGAGCTGGGAGGGAGAGCAGGAGCAAAGTGATAGCACTGGGAAATAGCACTGGGAATTCTCACAGCACCAGCAGGACAGTAAAGAGATGCCTGTTTCAGATAATTGCACGGGCTGGGAAGCAATGTAAAACAGTGCTGCATGGACAGGCAGGCTTTGGAAGTGATTATCTGTTTCAAGAGGAACCACTATTTCTTTTAAAGGGAGATTAAAGGCCCTGGCCGGTTGGCTCAAGGGTAGAGCGTCAGCCTGGTGTGTGGATATCCCAGGTTCGATTCCCAGTCAGGGCACACAGAAGAAGCGCCCATATGCTTCTCCACTCCTCCTCCTCCTCTCGCTTTTCTCTCTTTCTATTTCTCTCCTGCAGCCAGAGGCAGATTTAACGGCAAGCGCACTTGGGCATGCGCCCTGGACCCCAACTTCTGAAGGGCCCTGAAAAACCCCAACTTTATACTTTTTTCTAATATGAGGGGCCCAATATCTTCTTCTGCATCTGAGGCCTCAACCAACCTTAATCTGCCTCTGCCTGCAGCCATGGCTCAATTGGAGCAAGGTGTCCCCAGGTGCTGAGGATGGCTACATGGCCTCTGCCTCAGGCACTAAGAAGAGCTCGGCAGAGCATCAAGGGGCTTGTCATGTGGATCCTCACTGGGGCACATGCAGAGAAGCCTGCCTCTCTGCCTCCCCTCCTCTAACTGAATAAAGTAATAATACTAATAATAAATAAAATTTAAAAAATTTTTTTAAAGAGAATATTAAAGTAGACTACTCTGAAAGTAATATTGCAGAGATAGGGCATAGGAGGGAATAAGGCCATGGTAATAAAACAGGAAGCTAATCCAGAGAAAAAGAAGCTAAGACTACCTGCTTAATGAAGTCAAATCATTCTCCAAGCATTCAAGATCTTTCCAACTTCTCCTTCATCATTCTCTAGCAAAAAATTTCTCTTCCATCCTAGATTACTATCTGCTCCCTATTTTCAGTATGTCCACAGAGTCCCATTACTAATGACTTGATCATCTACACCTTCACTGCAACCTCTGCCCACAACAAACCTGGTCACAGAGATACAGACATCTCTCCAGTCCCAATCAGCACAACAAGACACAGCTGAAAACAAGAAGTGGGGAGGAGGGGCAGTAACTCAGGTCTCCATGGAGATCTGAGATACACCTCCCCCTACTGAAGCTGAGAAAGCAACCCACCCCCAGAGAGATTAACTGGCAGAAGAGGACTTCAGAGCCTCAGGTCACACCCACCGCATTCCTGGATACCAGTTCAAATAAGCCCCCTGCTGAGATCAGCAAACAAGACAATCACCTGTTAAGAAAACAAATCAAGACTTCAAAGCAGCCCGAATCCTAAAATGGATTACAAATAATAGCTGATGCCAACCCAAGAAAACTTAGAAACAACACAAGCAAAAACTAGAGGCAGACAACACCAAGCCTAGACTCAACCAGCTCTACAAAGAAAATACCCAGACACCCAGGCACAATGAGAAGACAAAGAAGTTTAATCCAAATGAAACCACAAGAGAGCCCTTCAGGAGATGAACTGAGTTATATGGAAATAATCAAACTTTGGATGCAGAGTTTAAAATAATGATTGTAAGGATGCTTAGGGATCTTAGAACAACAATGGATGGTCATCACGAACACCTAAATAAAGAAATAGCAAGTATAAAAAAGGATATTGAAATATTAAAAAAGAATCAGTCGGAGATGACAAATACAATATCAGAAATGAAGACCACAATGGAAGGAATTAAAAACAGGATGGATGGAGCTGAGGATCGAATCAGCGAGTTGGAGGACAACTGAAATGAAGGCATGAAAGCAGAGAAGAAAAAAGAAAAGAGACTCAAAAAGTCTGAGGAAACTCTTAGAGAGCTCTGTGACAACATAAAGAGAAATAACATCTGCATCATAGGGGTTCCTGAAGAAGAAGAGAAAGAACAAGGGATAGAGGCTTTATTCAATCATATCATAGCTGAAAACTTCCCTAAATTAATGCAGGAGAAACTCTCACAAATTCAAGAAGCACAGAGAACTCCACTAAAAAGAAACCCAAAGAAACCTACACCAAGACACATCATAATTAAAATACCAAAGCTAAGTGATAAAGAGAAAATATTAAAAGCTGTAAGAGAAAAAAAGGCTATCACCTACAAAGGAGCCCCCATAAGGATGACATCAGACTTCTCAACAGAAACACTTAAAGCCAGAAGGGAATGGCAAGAAATATTCAAAGTAATGCAGAACAAGAACCTACAACCAAGACTACTTTATCCAGCAAGGCTATCATTTAAAATTGAAGGAGAGGACGTCAGAGTAATGGCGGAGTAGGAAGCGATACCGATAAATCTCCCCCAAACCTAAACAAGATCTTCAACCAGAAACAGAAAAACCTATCCTTGGAGCCTCCAGATGTTTCACAATACACCCAAAGATGTCATTAAGGAAGAGAAAATCAAATATCATGGATACAAAAGAAAGAGAGGTAACACAGATAGAAGAGGAAAAATCTATGGAGAAAAAATTTAATATATTGGAAACCTTGGAGTTAAATGACAGAGAATTCAAGATAGAAATCCTAAAAATACTCAGAGATATACAAGAAAACACAGAAAGGCAATTTAGGGAGCTCAGAAAACAACTCAATGAACACAAAGAATATATGTCCAAGGAAATTGAAACTATAAAAACAAATCAAACAAAGATGAAAAACTCAATTCACGAGCTGAAAAACGAGGTAACAAGCTTGGCTAATAGAACAGGCCAGATAGAAGAGAGGATTAGTGAAATAGAAGACAAGCAACTTGAGGCACAACAGAGAGAGGAAAAAAGAGACTCAAAAATTAAAAAAAATGAGATAGCCCTACAAGAATTATCTGACTCCATCAGAAAGAATAACATAAGAATAATAGGTATAGCCTGACCAGGCGGTGGCGCAGTGGATAGAGCGTCGGACTGGGACGCAGAGGACCCAGGTTCGAGACCCTGAGGTTGCCAGCTTGAGCAAGGGGTTACTCAGTCTGCTGAAGGCCCACGGTCAAGGCACATATGAGAAAGCAATCAATGAACAACGAAGGTGTCGCAATGAAACTGATGATTGATGCTTCTCATCTCTCTCTGTTCCTGTCTGTCTGTCCCTATCTATCCCTCTCTCTGACTCTCTCTCTGTCCCTGTAAAAAATAAATAAATAAAAATTTAAAAAAAAAAAAAAAAAGAATAATAGGTATATCAGAGGGAGAAGAGAGAGAAAATGGAATGGAGAACATACTCAAACAAATAATAGATGAGAACTTCCCAAGCCTGTGGAAAGAACTAAAGCCTCAAATTCATGAAGCAAACAGAACTCCAAGTTTTCTTAGCCCCAACAAACCTACTCCAAGCCACATCATAATGAAATTGGCACAAACCAATGGCAAAGAAAAAATTCTCAAGGCAGCCAGGGAAAAGAAGAATACAACATATAAAGGAAGGCCCATTAGACTATCATCAGATTTCTCAGCAGAAACCCTACAAGCTAGAAGAGAGTGGACCCCAATATTTAAAGTCCTGAAAGAGAGGAACTTTCAGCCACGAATACTATACCCATCAAAGCTATCCTTCAAATATGAAGGAGAAATAAAAACATTCACAGATACAGAAAAGATGAGGGAATTTATCATCAGAAAACCCCCACTCCAGGAATTACTAAAGGGGATTCTCCAATCAGATACAAAGAACAAAAAAAAAAAATAAAGCCACAAGTAAAAGCTCCAAGAAGAACACAATAAAACCAAATTTAAACTGTGACAACAACAAAAAGAAAGGGGGGAGAGGATGGAGATTAACAGTAGCAAAGGACGATGGAGTGCAAAAGTACTCACAAAATAGTGCGCTACAATGAACAGGGTAGGAACCCTTTTCATTACCTAAAGGTAACCACCATTGAAAAAACCACCACAGAAGCACATGAGATAAAAAAGATAGCAACAGTGGAAAGATGTATGGAATACAACCAAATAAAAACAAAAGATAAAAAAACGAAAGAGAAGGATCAAACAAGACACAAAACTAACAGAAAGCAAGATATAAAATGGCAATAGGGAACTCACAAGTGTCAATAATTACACTAAATGTAAACGGATTAAACTCACCAATAAAAAGACACAGAGTAGCAGAATGGATTAAAAAAGAAAATCCAACTGTATGCTGCCTACAGGAAACGCATCTAAGTAACAAGGATAAAAACAAATTCAAAGTGAAAGGCTGGAAAACAATACTCCAAGCAAATAACATCCAAAAAAAAGCAGGTGTAGCAATACTCATATCTGATAATGCTGACTACAAGACAACAAAAGTACTCAGAGACAAAAATGGCCATTTCATAATGGCTAAGGGGACACTGAATCAAGAAGACATAACAATTCTTAATATATATGCACCAAACCAAGGAGCACCAAAATATATAAGACAGCTACTTATTGACCTTAAAACAAAAACTGACAAAAATACAATCATACTTGGAGACCTCAATACACCACTGACGGCTCTAGATCGGTCATCCAAACAGAGAATCAATAAAGACACAGTGGCCTTAAACAAAACACTAGAGCACCTGGATATGATAGACATCTACAGGACATTTCATCCCAAAGTGACTGAGTATACATTTTTCTCCAGTGTACATGGATCATTCTCAAGAACTGACCATATGTTGGGCCACAAAAACAACATCAGCAAATTCAGAAAAATCGAAGTTGTACCAAGCATATTTTCTGATCATAAAGCCTTGAAACTAGAATTCAACTGCAAAAAGGAGGAAAAAAATCCCACAAAAATGTGGAAACTAAACAACATACTTTTAAAAAATGAATGGGTCAAAGAAGAAATAAGTGCAGAGATCAAAAGATATATACAGACTAATGAAAATGACAATACGACATAGCAGAATCTATGGGATGCAGCAAAAGCAGTGATAAGAGGGAAGTTCATATCACTTCAGGCATATATGAACAAACAAGAGACAGCCCAAGTGAACCACTTAACTTCACACCTTAAGGAACTAGAAAAAGAAGAACAAAAACAACCCAAAACTAGCCGAAGAAAGGAGATAATAAAAATCAGAGCAGAAATAAATGAAATAGAGAACAGTAAAACTATAGAAAAAATTAATAGAACAAAGAACTGGTTCTTTGAAAAGATCAATAAAATTGACAAACCCTTGGCAAGACTTACCAAGGAAAAAAGAGAAAGAACTCATATAAACAAAATCCAAAATGAAAGAGGAGAAATCACCACGGACACCATAGATATACAAAGAATTATTGTAGAATACTATGAAAAACTTTATGCCACTAAATTCAACAATCTAGAAGAAATGGATAAATTCCTAGAACAATACAACCTTCCTAGACTGAGTCAAGAAGAAGCAGAAAGCCTAAACAGACCTATTAGTAGAGAAGAAATAGAAAAAAACATTAAAAACCTCCCCAAAAATAAAAGTCCAGGACCTGACGGCTATACCAGCGAATTTTATCAAACATTCAAAGAAGACTTGGTTCCTATTCTACTCAAAGTCTTCCAAAAAATTGAAGAAGAAGCAATACTTCCAAACACATTTTATGAGGCCAACATAACCCTCATACCAAAACCAGGCAAGGATGGCACAAAAAAAGAAAACTACAGACCAATATCTCTAATGAATACAGATGCTAAAATACTAAACAAAATACTAGCAAATCGAATACAACAACATATTAAAAAAATAATACATCACGATCAAGTGGGATTCATCCCAGAATCTCAAGGATGGTTCAACATACGTAAAACGGTTAACATAATACACCATATCAACAAAACAAAGAACAAAAACCACATGATCTTATCAATAGACGCAGAAAAGGCTTTCGATAAAATACAACACAATTTTATGTTTAAGACTCTCAACAAAATGGGTATAGAAGGAAAATATCTCAACATGATAAAGGCCATATATGATAAACCATCAGCTAACATCATATTAAATGGCACTAAACTGAAGGCTTTCCCCCTTAAATCAGGAACAAGACAGGGTTGTCCACTCTCTCCACTCTTATTTAATGTGGTACTAGAGGTTCTCGCCACAGCAATCAGACAAGACAAAGAAATAAAAGGCATCCATATCGGAAAAGAAGAAGTAAAGGTATCACTTTTTGCAGATGATATGATCCTATACATCGAAAACCCCAAAGAATCCACAAAAAGACTACTAGAAACAATAAGCCGATACAGTAAGGTCGCAGGATACAAAATTAACATACAGAAGTCAATAGCCTTTCTATATGCCAACAATGAAACAATTGAGAATGAACTCAAAAGAATAATCCCCTTCACGATTGCAACAAAAAAATAAAATACTTAGGAATAAACATAACAAAGAATGTAAAGGACTTATATAATGAAAACTATAAACCATTGTTAAGAGAAATTAAGAAAGATATAATGAGATGGAAGAATATACCTTGTTCTTGGCTAGGAAGAATAAATATAATCAAGATGGCTATATTACCCAAAGCAATATACAAATTTAATGCAATTCCCATCAAAATTTCAATGACATTTTTTAAAGAAATAGAGCAAAAAATCATCAGATTTATATGGAACTATAAAAAAACCCCGAATAGCCAAAGCAATCCTAAAGAAAAAGAATGAAGCTGGGGGCATTACAATACCTGACTTCAAATTCTATTATAGGGCCACGACAATCAAAACAGCATGGTATTGGCAGAAAAATAGACACTCAGACCAATGGATCAGAATAGAAAGTCCAGAAATAAAACCACATATATATAGTCAAATAATTTTTGATAAAGGGGCCAACAACATACAATGGAGAAAAGAAAGCCTCTTCAATAAATGGTGCTGGGAAAACTGGAAAGCCACATGCAAAAGAATGAAACTGGACTACAGTTTGTCCCCCTGTACTAAAATTAACTCAAAATGGATCAAAGATCTAAACATAAGACCTGAAACAATAAAGTAGATAGAAGAAGACATAGGTACTCAACTCATGGACCTGGGTTTTAAAGAGCATTTTATGAATTTGACTCCAAAGGCAAGAGAAGTGAAGGCAAAAATTAATGAATGGGACTACATCAGACTAAGAAGTTTTTGCTCAGCAAGAGAAACTGATAACAAAATAAACAGAAAGCCAACTAAATGGGAAATGATATTTTCAAACAACAGCTCAGATAAGGGCCTAATATCCAAAATATACAAAGAACTCATAAAACTCAACAACAAACAAACAAACAATCCAATAAAAAAATGGGAAGAGGACATGAACAGACACTTCTCCCAGGAAGAGATACAAATGGCCAACAGATATATGAAAAGATGCTCAGCTTCATTAGTTATTAGAGAAATGCAAATCAAAACTGCAATGAGATACCACCTCACTCCTGTTAGATGAGCTATTATTAACAAGACAGGTAATAGCAAATGTTGGAGAGGCTGTGGAGAAAAAGGAACCCTCATACACTGTTGGTGGGAATGTAAAGTAGTACAACCATTATGGAAGAAAGTATGGTGGTTCCTCAAAAAACTGAAAATAGAACTACCTTATGACCCAGCAATCCCTCTACTGGGTATATACCCCAAAAACTCAGAAACATTGATACGTAAAGACACATGCAGCCCCATGTTCATTGCAGCATTGTTCACAGTGGCCAGGACATGGAAACAACCAAAAAGCCCGTCAATAGACGACTGGATAAAGAAGATGTGGCACATATACACTATGGAATACTACTCAGCCATAAAAAATGATGACATCGGATCATTTACAGCAAAATGGTGGGATCTTGATAACATTATACGAAGTGAAATAAGTAAATCAGAAAAAAACAGGAACTGCATTATTCCATACGTAGGTGGGACATAAAAGTGAAACTAAGAGACATTGATAAGAGTGTGGTGGTTACGGGGGGAGGGGGGAAAGGGAGAGGGAAAGGGGGAGGGGGAGGGGCACAAAGAAAACTAGATAGAAGGTGACAGAGGACAATCTGACTTTGGGTGATGGGTATGCAACATAATTGAAAGACAAGATAACCTGGATTTGTTGATCTTTGAATATATGTAACCTGATTTATTGATGTTGCCCCATTAAAAAAATAAAATTATAATTAAAAAGAAAAATTGAAGGAGAAATAAAAAGTTTCCCAGACAAAAAAAAACTCAAGGAATTCATTACAACCAAACCAATGCTGCAGGAAATGTTAAGGGGCATGGTGTAAACAGATCAAAGTGGGAAAAGAATATAGCAAAAGAGGAATACAGCTTTAAAGAATAAAATGGCAATAAGCAACTACATGTCAATAATAACCTTAAATGTAAATGGATTAAATGATCCAATCAAAAGACATAGGGTAGTTGCATGGATAAGAAAACAGGACCCGTACATATGCTGTCTACAAGAGACACACCTTAAAACAAAAGATGCACATAGGTTGAAGGTAAAAGGATGGAAAAAAAAACATTTCACGCAAATGGAAATGAAAAAAAAAGCTGGGGTAGCAATACTTATTATATCAGACAAAATGGACTTTAAAACAAAGAATATAGTAAGATATAAAGAAGGCCACTACATAATGATAAAGGGAGCAATCCAACAGGAAGATATAACTGTTATAAATATCTACGCACCTAATATAGGAGCACCTAAATATATAAAGCAGACTTTGATGGATATAAAGAGCGAGATCAACAGCAACACTATAATAGTAGGGAATTTTAATACCCCACTAACATCACTAGACAGATCCTCAAGAAAGAAAATTAACAAAGAAACAGCAGACTTAAAAGACACACTAGATCAACTCGATTTAATAGATATCTACAGAACTTTTCACCCTAAAGCAGCAGAATATAAATTCTTTTCAAGTGCTCATGGTACATTCTCTAGGATAGACCACATGTTAGGGCACAAAAGTGGTCTCAACAAATTTAAGAAGACTGAAATCATATCAAGCACTTTCTCTGATCACAATGGCATGAAACTAGAAATCAACCACAACAGAAAAACTAAAAAATTCTCAAACACATGGAAACTAAATAGCAGGTTGTTAAATAACGAATGGATCAAGAATGAAATCAAAGAAGAAATAAAACCTATGCCTCTTTAAAGGTCTAGTTTATGCCTAAACTTGGTAAAAAATGTTTCCCTAACCATTCCAATCCATAACAATCTTTACATTTTTAAAGACCTACTGTACCTGTAGCATACAAATTAGTGCTTCACTATTTTTAAATCAATTTTTATTAACTATATTTTATCAGCTATATTGTAAGGTATTTGGAAACAAAGATTATCCTTGTATTTCTTCTTTTGCTTGGCTAATCCTCTACGGATTCCAGCATCACTTTAAGTCAAAATCAGTATTTCGAGGTTCTACACTGTGCTGCACTCAAGAACCAAGCCAAGCCTGTTCTGGACATTCTGTCGCTGTTGCCACAAGCAGCTCAGGATGCTGGGCAGGAGGTGCAGTGCTTCCCAGTTCAAGGTTCTCCGCCAATCATCCATGGGTCATACTGAGATCCCCTTAATATCACTCCAGACCGGTTTATGTTGGATCTCCATTTAGGTGTTTCCTCAAGTTCATTTATTTTCTCTACCTCAAGGCAGAGGTAAGGAGTCTTAGCTTCCCATTTTGACTACTAAAATTAAAATAATCTCGTAATCGAGTATTTCTTGCAGCAGTGTAGTGTGTTGGAAAGACCATTGCCTTTAAAGCCAGGGAGATCTGCATCCAAATTACAGTTCCACAGATTGCTACCTAAACCACGTATATAATTTAGTCTCCGGAGTCCTTACCTATTTAAAATAAAAAGTAAAAAAAAAAATAGGCCCTGACCGGTTGGCTCAGCGGTAGAGCGTCGGCCTGGCATGCGGGGGACCCGGGTTCGATTCCCGGCCAGGGCACATAGGAGAAGCGCCCATTTGCTTCTCCACCCCCTCCTCCTTCCTCTCTGTCTCTCTCTTCCCCTCCCGCAGCCAAGGCTCCATTGGAGCAAAGATGGCCCGGACGCTGGGGATGGCTCCTTGGCCTCTGGCTCAGGCGCTAGAGTAGCTCTGGTCGCGGCAGAGCGACGCCCCTGGAGGGGCAGAGCATCGCCCCCTGGTGGGCAGAGCTTCGCCCCTGGTGGGCGTGCCGGGTGGATCCCGGTCGGGCGCATGTGGGAGTCTGACTGTCTCTCCCCATTTCCAGCTTCAGAAAAATACAATAAAAAAAAAAGGAGGGGGGAAATCACCTCATAGAATTAAAAATTTTAAATAAGATAATGCATATAAAGCACCTAGTCCAGTTCCTACAAACAGCATTTACTCAACACAAATTAGTTCTTTTCCCTCACATTTCTACTCTTCAAACCTTGTTACCACCAGTACCCATGATAAATAAAGCTAGACGCACTAGAGAAGGCTGTGGTCATCACATTGTTGACACAATAAACCCATTTACATCTGATTTTATTAAGCCAACGTAGAAATCTATAGCTTCTGCTTAACCCCGACTGCATATTACAGTTACCTGGGGGATCTTTTAAACTCCAAGGATACTTGGTCCTCACCTCCAAAGATTCCAACCTCACTGACTTGAGGTAGGGCCAGGGTATGAGTGCAGCCCAGGTGGAGAAGCACTACTTCACAGTTTACTGGGATCATTCAGAGTTAAATGGAACCCCTGGGACCCTTGAAACTCCTTGCCCACTTTTACAATTTTCCCTAGACAAGACTATACAGCATGAAGGCAATCTCCCCAAATTTACTTTGGCTCCTCAGACTCCTAAAATAATCTCAGGGAACCAAGCTACTTCGGATGCATCTCTATCATTTAACATGACCACAATTCAAGGTGAAAAATGGCCATTAAGTCTCCAACGAGATCCTGGTGTATCACACATCCAGTGAAAAACAAGAACACATGCTCAGGAGCAAATATAAAAATATATTTTCTATGCCCCAGAATACCTGAAAAGCTAGGTCTAAACTGCTCTCTCTACAAGATTATACATTAGTTATCTTTCAGTTAGTGGCTCCAGTCACAAATTTAGCAGCCTCATGAACAGAAAATATGATTTAATTTTATGTATCAACTTGACAGGGCTAAGGGATGTCCCCATAGCTGGTAATGATTATTTCTGGGTGTGTGTGAGGGTGTTTGTGGAAGAGATCAGCACTGGCATCAGTGACCCAGTAAAGATCTACTCTCACCAGTGGGAGTGGGCATCACTTCTCCTTAGGGACACAATTAAGACATAAAACCACAGAGTGCGTTTGTAATTTCTCTCTCCCCTGCTCTTCTTCCCTCTTCTCCTCTCCCCTCCTCTCCTGACCTTGAACATCAGAATTCCTGGTTCTCCAGCCTTCAGACTCCATGACTTATATACCAGCATCCTACCTTTCCCTGGTTCTCGGGCCTTCAAACTTGGACCAAATTAAACCATTAGCTTTCCTGGTTCTCCAATCGGCAGGTGGCCCATTGTGGGGCCTCCTGGCCTCCGTAAGCCTGTGAACCAACTCTTACATATCATATCCTACTGGTTCTGTTTCTCTGGAGAACCCTGACTAATGCAAAATAGTTCCCTAGTTAAAAACCAGTGTCTCTACATCTGAAGTTGAAATGTGATGTTCATTCCTCTATGGCTATCAGATTCCAGCAATCGGTGACCACCCTGTGCTGTGAGGACTTGTACCTTATCTACCTGAGGTGCTCTTCAGAACACTCTTCTGCAGCCCACCTGGCTATCAGACTGCTGTGGCCAATACACAGAAGTATTCTGTTTGGTCTGTAGTTTTTTAAAAAATGTATTTATCCATTGTCATCATTTAAAAAGCAAGTATTTTTCATTCATATTAAAAAAAATCTCAGGAGCCCTGAGATTCTGGACTCCTTTTAATAACATCTGCATATCTGGCAATGTTAGGCCCATCCTCTCACATGGAAACAACTCTACAGCTGAGTAGCAGCTCTGCCTTCGATGAGCTGGCTCTCTCCAGTTCTCGCTATTCCCTGCTGTATCATACCAAGCAAATTCACTCCTCAGTACCTGCCTGGTCCTGTGAGCACCTGCATTTGCTCACTGAGGTTTGCTTAGAAAGCAAACTAACAGGTGAACCTGCCAGCCAGTGTTGGCTGCGGAGGCAGCTCCTGCACAGGATACCTGCACACAGGACCCTGGATGCTCTCCTTCATATTAATGACCTTAGGCCATGCAGGATTCTAATATGGATATCACTCTGAGAGTCCCTGCCTGTCCTAGGCCCCTGAGCCTGACTTAATAGCCTGACCTTCATTCCTGCCTTGTGCCCCTGTTTGACACCGTGTCCCACTCCCTGCACTGAGTGTGTCGGCACTGGTCAGTACAGCCACAGTACCTTCCAGGGAAAGATGAGAAAAATGAGAACCTCATCTTCTGACACACGATGTTAATAGCTTTTAACCCTCAACTATTTCCATTCAGTGTCATGATTCAGACACCACAGTGGGACCAAACTGCAGTGAGCAATCCATCAAGATGAACAGTCTCACATGTGATGTTAAATGATGCAAAAAAAAGAAAAACTCTACAAGTCCAAGTACTTCAGTCACAGTAACTTGGTTGTAGTCCTGCTTCTGGGGTGGGCTCAGGCTTACCAGTACCTGGTTTGAGACCCTCAAGCAATTATTTAGACTATTGCAATGACTAAATGTTTAGTGTCCCACCCCCCCAAATTCATATGTTGAGTCTTAATCTCCAATATGGTGGTATTTAGAGAAGAGCCTTGGAAAGGTAACAGGTCGTATAAGTGGATACCTCATGAATAAGATTAGGGGCCTTATAGAAATAACACCAGAGAGATCTCTTTCTTGGCCATGTAAGAATACAGTGAGAAGATGAATCTGCTGGTGACTTACTTGATCACGGACTTCTCAGACTCCACAAATGTCAGAAATAAATGCCTGTCGTTTAAGCCACCTAGTATATGGTGTTTTTGTTACAGCAGCCCGAACTGATTAAGATAACTATAGGAACAATTGTGGTCTTATCAAACAAAAAAAGTTGCAAGGTTGTGTTTCAGCAGGAAATACTAGTATTTAGCCTTCTAGTTTACTGAGATCCAGCAATTTTCCTAGATATTTCTATATAATGATGCTGAACAGAGTCCTAACTACAGAATTTTAAATTCACCATATTCTGAATAAAGCTGGCTCATTATTTTAATTCAAACACATATCATGTTTACAAGCAAGCTTCACCCTTCCCCCAAACACTATATTCTTAGTCTCTGACTACTTCTTGTCTGGATGATAAAAATTTTACTAAACAATTAAAATATTTCCTGTTATCTCACAATGGAGCATGGTTTTACAGGAAAAAAAATGCTTTCTTAGCATCATATTCTCAGGCTTAATAATTCTCAGAAAAACAATACAGGCAGGGCTATACAAAGTCAATTTTCATCACATCATAAAGAAAATTAAAAGTAGCATCTTTTAACTACTAGCTCATCCTTAAGAGAAAATACACATGTATAAAACCATCTTCCTTTGGTTTAGTAACTGCAGTGAATACCTACACTTTTAACATTTCAATGACCCCCCTTAATTCTGGGGACACTATTTCTTCCCATGGTATCCAGTTAAGAAAGCTCAGGGGTTTGCATGTGGGCCCAATCGGACAGATGTGACAAAGTTGGTCTATGCCCAATGTGGGAGCTGCTTCCCGCTATGTGCACTTTGCAAGCAGAGGATTTGTACATTTCTCATTAAATTTAAATTAGCTTGTGCTGGGTTTCTAATACCCAAACAAAAGGATCCTAATTAATGTGAAAGTATTTTTTACTGACTGAGTTTTTATATAAATGATTTATCTCACCCTTTGCCTTACCTCAGTCAAGAATAAAATTCAGACACTGAAGTCATGACTCAATTTCAGAAAAAATTTACTCTATCCCTTGTAAGAATCATATACAGCAGTGGTTCTCAACCTTTCTAATGCCGTGACCCTGCAATACAGTTCCTCATGTTGCGGTGACACCAAACCAAAAAATAATTTTGGTGGCTACTTCATAACTATAATTTTGCTACAGTTATGATTCAGAATGTAAATACCTGATATGCATTATGTATTTTCCGATGGCTTTAGGCGACCCCACCGGGGTCGCGACCCATAGGTTGAGAACCACTGATATACAGTATGCTTATGGTATAATATTAAGCAAAATCATGATCACTATGTTTTTAATGGATTTTCATTCTAACATCAAAAATGTATTAGTAGATATAAAATAGGTACATTTGGACATAAAACATAATATGAGTGGATGATGGCTTCATCATAGTGTAATAAAATCTCACTACAGCAAGTCAGTAGGGTGTGTGGTCCAACTCCACATTTGTCAATGTTTAGAAGTCTGCTTTACCTTTCATTTCTTTAGGATGTTAAGGTAAAATGCACTTGTCCTGGTAAAGAGTATCCTAACCCTAGAAATCTGAGGAGTTTATTTTAGGATTTAGACTGTCAGTCATAAAACTGGTGATTAGATTAGAAGCATCCAAATGCAAATAGTATATTAAGCAGTTCCCAATGCAAACTCTGTTAAAGAGCACAGCCAATGTCCCAAGGTTATGATTCAACAAACTTGAGGAACTGAAATCTTAAAACTCTCAACAGATATTCTGGATTACTTCGGGTATACAGGTAGGTTTGGGTGGGGGGGGGGAGTTCCCTTTTTTTTTTTTTTTTTTTTTTTTTTTTGGCTTTTGTTTCGTTTTTAGTGACAGAGAGAAACAGACAAGAAGAGAGAGAGATGAGAAGCATCAATTTGTAGTTGCATCACTTTAATTGTTCATTGATTACTTCTCATACTGCCCTGACCCTCGAGAGGTCAGGGCTCAAGCCAGTGACCTTGGGCTTCAAATCAGTGACCACGAGGTCATGTTGATGATCCCACGCTCAAGCCCGATGAGCCTGTGCTCACGCCAGCAACCTCAGGGTTTCAAACCTAGGAGCTCAGTGTCCCAGGTCGAGGCTCTATTCACTGCACCCCCACTGGGCAGTCAGGTTTTGTGGGCATTTTTTTAACTGTGTTGGGGATATTGAAATACTAGATAAGGTGACAAAAATCACAAGATCTTGGGATTTAATGTTTTCTTTTTTTTTTTTTATTGAATGTATTGGGGTGACATAAAAATTATATAGGTTTAGGTAAGTATTCTTTATTTATGTATAACTATTGTTTTGTGTATACAAGAGTTTCTGATATTTTGGTCCTTATCATTCTACTCTTTGCAGGAACAAAAGATCCAGAAAGACATCAGTGCTTCAATGTAGCCGTTTCATCTACAAGAGAAAAATCATTTCATAGTATTTTATTTCAGGGGCTTCCCAATTTTGCTAACTAGGTTCAACTTTCTTATTTGACTGGCAAAGAAAGTAAGGCCATAATATAAAGTTAGAACTCAGAATAGAAAATGGGAACTTTTTATTTTCAAGAGAAAAATATTAGATTATGATTCAAGAAAGCATTTTTTTCCTTTGATCCTCAAGACCATGAGCAGAGGCAATATCAAGTTCAAATAACAGGACAACCAATCAAACTGATAGGGCCCAGCAAATCAAAACAAAGATACTGTAACTATAAATTATGGAGCAAAGTGATTATATAAATATTATTACACCTGGTTTTAAATAAAATGAAATAGAGTTTTAACTGGAATATATGAAGGTCAATGAGTCTGTGATTTAAGAGTTTCCAAGGAAACTGCTTGCTATTCTAACAGAGCAGAGTAATTGCTGAATCCAAATTAATTATGCTTAGTTATCACAGATCTAATACATATATCTTCCACAACAGGAGTGTGGAGAAACTAATAAAAATTGCTAACTTCCATTCTCACTTGGACTTCACAACCCTTGATACACAGAAAACTAGTCAGCAAGAAATTAAAAATTAAAGTTTAATGAAGCAAAACACTCTGATGTTTTACATATAAATGTAAACATATAAAAAATCCAATGTGAAACATATTTAAAAAGTGCTTCCTGCCTGACCAGAAAGTGCTTCCTGCCTGGCGCAGTGGATAGAGCATCAGACTAGGATGTGGAGGACCCAGGTTCAAGACCCGGAGGTCGCCAGCTTGAGCGCAGGCTCATCTGTTTTGAGCAAAGCTCACCAGCTTGGACCCAAGGTCGCTGGCTTTAGCAAGGGGTTACTCGGTCTGCTGAAGGCCCACGGTCAAGGCACATATGAGAAAGCAATCAATGAACAACTAAGGTGTTGCAACGAAAAACTGATGATTGATGCTTCTCATCTCTCTCCATTCCGGTCTGTCTGTCCCTATCTATCCCTCTCTCTGACTCTCCATAAAAAATAAATAAATAATGCTCCCTAATCTTTTCTATGGTGTCTAGTTTATATTGCACCAGTCCACAGTTCCAATCATTATCAAGATGAATATCTAATACACTAACTACTACAATATGCAGAAAAATTGTACAAGGATTCTGTCTTCTCTCTAGACTGTTATAAATATTGTTAACTCTCTGAACACCGTCAGATTAGGAAGGCAGAACTTCTTCTTACATTAGACTAAAGCTATATAACCACAGGTTGAAATCTGGAACTCAGGGCAGTCACAACAAAAATCCACATCGACTATGAAGCTACTAGGCCTTTGTCTCCAGGTATGCCGTTCAAAACTTGCTCCCTGGTCCATTTACTTTCTTTCTCACTAACCACACGCCATAGCCTGGTCACTCGCACTTCTTGTTTTCGCTACAAAGCATTGTCAGGTCCCTCCCCAAGCCACACCTTGCCAGCATTACATTTTAAAGAATGCCATATGCACTGGCCTAACTTGATTCTCGGGTCTTTCCAGGACAGGCCAACCATGAAGGTGCCTGAGATCAGCAGCTGGCATAAAGAAAGAAAAGAAAATGCCCTTTAGCAGAGCATAGTTAACATGCAGCCCGACTAAAAGGCAGAAAGCTTATTAGACATTTCTATCAGAGCCTTTCATTCCAAAAAGGTTATTAACTAAAGGTATTTTTTTCTAAAGTTAATTTACTTATACTAATTTTATCTTATAAGAAAATAAGTATTTCAAAATTACTTTTAGGGTTACTATTTCAGCTTTTAGGTAACAAAGGAACTTAATGGATTTTCACGCAATATTTTAATAAAACTCATCACCTGAACAAATGTTGATAAACAAACCATAAATATTCAGTTAAATAATTACTTAAAAAGCTCATTCATAATCTCATATTGACAATTACATATTTTTTACCTTGAGAAGGTATGTGGGAATATTACTGAAATCCACCGGTAACTTCAAGAGGAAACGAGCTGAAAATTCACCAGTCTGTAGAAAGAAAGGTATAATAATAAGATTAAAGTTAAAAATAGATTGTGACCTGACAATTATAGCCAAGACCACAGTTCAACCTGTTCAAAACATAGGCCTCTTCAGTTTGGGTAAAGCAACATGAAACAAGAAAAGAAGGATGAAAAAGTAGGGGAGGATCAAAAAAAGTATTAAATTTTAAGTTACTAAAAAGTACAATTAGAATTTTTAAAATCCGTATTATACATGCAATACAATTATAATGCAGTAGTATTACCTTTTGAGTTTTTATTAATATAAAAGAAATACTTGAAAAAAAAGTAATACTTTAATGTATGATTTTTTAAAAAGTCAAACAGAGACAGACCTGACCCTTCAATTCTTTTGTTTTTACTAAAACATGCAGACCACTTCACTAATCCAGGGGTGAGCAAAAGTAGGTTAATCATAATAAATAATAATACAATAACTAATAAATAATAATACAAGAATGAACTGTTTCGTGTACTCACACCTATAAACCTACTTTATATATCCACCTTGTATTTATAACCCATAGGTTCATGACACATGTCACCAGTCTTTATTGTCTTTCTAGAAGTACACACAAAGGTCAAACTTCTACCCATTTAAAGCAGAACATCAGTGGATACCCCAAATAAAGATATAAAACATTTAACTAAACTATAAATACCTTCCATTTTTAAAGGGAACACTCATATTAAAAAGCTTCCCTCTAAATTTTTATAAAGGCTAAAAAATCATAATTTTAAAAAACTATGTCACAGTCTAGAGGCAGGGTTTTCCGACTGGGCTATGCAGACACCTAGGGGTTCCAAGGGAAGTTTTGCAAAGGCGACAAAGCCTCTCTCACAGTGAGCCTGCAGCTCAGCTTGGGATTTTGATATATTGTTTGAACAAAGAACTCCAGGGATAATCTAGAACTACTCTAAAGAACCTCTAACCTTTTTTCTTTTCTTTAAGTGAGAGACAGACAGATAGACAGGAAGGGAGAGAAATGAGAAGCATCAACTTGTTGTGGCACGTTAGCTGTTAATTGATTGCTTTCTCATATGCACCTTGACGGAGGGGGGGGGAGCTCCAGCTGAGCTAGTGATCCCTTGCTCAAGCTAGCAACCTTTGGGCTCAAGCCAGCAACCTTGGAGTCACGTCTATGATTCCACGCTCAAGCCAGCAATTTTGTGCTAGAGCTAGCGAGCCTGTGCTCAAACCAGATGAGCTCACACTCAAGCTGGTGACCTTGGGGTTTCGAATCTGGGTCATCAGCATCCCAAGTCAACGCTCTATTCACTGCACCCCCACCGGGTCAGGCAGATCTTGATACTTTTCAAATTGTGACTACTAAAGAGCTCCCAGTATCTCCACTCCTGTCCCCCCTTATAAAAACAAGCATCTCAAACCCCCCCCCAATACATCTTTAAAAGTAGTATGCATTTACAGGACTTGTATGGACGAATGGCCAAGCACACAGAAGCACATATACACACTTCTCACAGCAGCAAGCACCACTCCTTTCTACAAACACCCTAGCAACTAGCTTCAAGGTCCTGGCCCTTATTTTAAAATGCTGACCTAAAACTTTGAAAATGCAAACAGAAATATAAACCTTGAGCTCAAAAGATCACAATGATAACTACCATCTGCATAGTTGTTTGCTGTCTGTTTTATTGCTTACATCTTTTAACTTACATCGACCTTTGGCTCAGGACAGAGCACTTCACCAACCCTGTGACAGGACAGGCAGAATGAGAGAACTGAATGAACTGAATCAAAGCTGATTCAAATAAACTGAATCAAAGCCACCAGGAATGCCAACAGTGAGAAACAGCACTAATCCTTACAGCTGAGTGGCTGGACTCAGTATGAAACATCATATTTACAGGCTACTCAAAACCCAACACTTGAGAGAATAGTTAAGAGCCACTTAAGGGTGTACAAACAACTCATGGGGGCAGGGGAAGGTCTTTGAAAGATCCTAATAAAATTCTTACCTTCTGTTATAGTCCAAGATTATAGAGCAGGTGTGGCTTTGGTATTATGTTAAGCTCCTAGAACTAACATAAGCTTCTGGAACTCCAGAACTAACATATGCTGTAAAGTGTGATCCTTTGGACCTAAGAGACTGTTTTGAAGTAAAAGAGGTCATAGTTTAAAAAGAGTAAGTATAGGGGTAACATAAAAAGTACAGAGTTAAATGGGAGCTTTTAAGAGGGACACCTAGCCCAGTGGGAGTTTGGTGGAGGATACTGGAAGAACAGAAAAGTCTTCCTCATATAAAGAACAAAATAAACAAAATAGAAACAGACTCACTGATACAGAGAACAGACTGACAGCTATCAGAGGGGAGAAGGATCAGAGGGCTGGGTGAAAAAGGTAAAGGGATTAAGCAAAAACAAACAAAAAAAACAAACTCATGGACACAGACAGCAGTGTGGTGATTGCCAGAGGGAAAGGAGGGGCAGCTGGGAAAGGATAGAGGGAGGAGAGATGGTGATGGAGGAAGACCTGACTTGGGGTGGTGAGCACACAGTGCTTTTACAGATGATGGATTACAGACCTGTACACTGAAAGCCTATATGATTTTATTAACCAATGTCACCCCAATAAATTCAATTTAAAAAAATTGTAAGTTTTCACTTATGCTGGCCTGTATTGGTGCAGTGGATAGAACATTGACCTGGAATGCCAAGGTCGCTGGTTCAAAGCCCTGACCTTCCCCTGTCAAGTAACATACGACTGGCAATCAATAAACAACTAAAGTGAAGCAACTATGAGTTGATACTTCTCACTCCCTGTCTCTCTCTCTCCTATCTCTGTAAAATCAATAAAAATAAAATCTTTTTTTTAAAAGTCTTCTTTAGTGCTGTGTCCAGTGCTTGAGGAAGGACATCCATTAAAAGAATATACATCCTCAACAACTGTCCCCTTCCTCTTTCTCCTATATTGTGGGGCAGATAAAATATATCATGCTCGCTTTGTTAAAGATGGCGCTGCCTACGTGGAGGCCCATCGCCCAGGTGATATTAATGTGTGTTGGGGGCGGGCTGTGGCAGGCAGAATCCTTGTAGCCTGGGGCTTGGTTTTAGGACTAAGCCTTTCCCACTCTTTTTGATGTGGGGTGGTGCAATCCCATCATGCCCCAGATAAGTGAATTTGTATTAAAGACTTCCCTATTTTGTATATTGGATTAAAGGTTTTGATTTCTACACTATAAAATGGAGGCAGAATGGGAGCTTGCTCTCTCGGTTCCTGAAATTACCATTAGAGAGCAGAGAAAGGCCACGTGGAAGAGAGGAGAAGCAGCCAAGATGGCAGAGTGCTGAAGGAAAAGCCAGTTTGTGCAGAGAGAAGGAAATGGGGAACAGAGGTGAATAAAGTCTGGTGAGTTAGAAACGTTTGATTCTAAGAAACTCGGATAAGTCAGTAGCTTTGTGAGCACTGAATGTGAGTGGGTTTTGGAGCCCAGTGTGTGTTTTTACTTGCACACCGGGTGCAAGCTAGGATTAAAGATAATGGCCCATCAGTTTTTGACTCCATTGTTTCTTTACCGACTGTCCGAATCCATTGCGAACCTGCATGGGCCAGGTGGCTGTGATGGTGGCCATGGCCACTGGCTTTACATATATAATCAATTTTTTTCCTCTTTACCCACTCACTCCCATCAGCAAGCACACATTCTTTTAAAAAGTCTTTCTTGATTTCATATTTCTCAGGTCCTATCTCATTTCTCTGTTCTACTTTAAAGAATAATCAGAATAATCTCCTATAAAGAATTGGTCTACCCTGACCAGGCGGTGGCGCAGTGAATAGAGCGTCGGACTGGGATGCAGAGGACCCAGGTTCAAGACCCCAAGGTCGCCAGCTTGAGCACGGGCTCATCTGGTTTGAGCAAGGCTCACCAGCTTGAACCCAAGGTTGCTGGCTCAAGCAAGGGGTTCCTCGGTCTGCTGTAGCCCCACAGTCGAGGCACATATGAGAAAGCAATCAATGAACAACTAAGGTGTCGCAATGAAAAACTGATGATTGATGCTTCTCATCTCTCTCCATTCTGGTCTGTCTGTCTCTATCTATCCCTCCCTCTGACTTTCTCTCTGTGTCTCTGTAAAAAAAAGAATTGGTCTATATCTGAGGTCTAAATTTCCTCGTTTATTCTCTCTTAAACCCTTTCTAGTCAGCTTTTTCTCCCAACCACACTACCAAACCAGCTTATCAATGACCTCCCCATTGCCAACCCAATGTCATTTCTCAGAATATTGCTTATTCTATCAGCAGCGATCGACACAGCTAATCACATTCTTCACCTGGTTTCCAGGATCCCACTCTGTTGGTTCTTCCCTGCTTCACTGGCCTCCCCTCTCAGGCCAAAACCCTCAGAACCATCCCTGACTCCTCTCTTTCTTTCTTTCATCCACATTCAAAGTGGAACAAACCCTGCTGACTCTACCTTCAATTTCTATCCTCAATCCACCACTTCTCTCCACCTCCACAGCCACCCGACCTGAGCCACAGTGATTTTGACCCAGGGTAACTACAATCACCCCTCACTGCTTCAGTTCTCGTTCAACCTGCGGTTTATTCCCATCACCACAGGCAAGGGGTTACTTTCAACACACTAGTCAAATTAGGACCCTCCTTTGCTCAAGACTCTCAAATGGTAGGGAGTTAGCTCCTTTATAGAGTAACCTGACAGGGTAAAAATTGAGCAAAGATATGAAAGAGGTAAAAAAGCAAACCATGTGAAATGTGGCGGAAAGACACCCCAGGCAAAAAGAATAGCAAGTGTAAAAATAAAAAGGGTTGATGCAGGAATGTGCCTAGATGTTCAAGAGAGAGAGGAGGGAGGTCATTGTCACTTAGAGCAAGCAAGCAATGGTACTGATCTACGGTTACCCAGAAACCCTTCTCCATAATATGAGCTATTCCCAGCCCCTGTAGAATGTGCAACAATCTTTCATAAAACCAGTGAACGCTGAAATGGCTACCACAACTGTGTGGACATTTGTTAAATCACTTCTGTAGATGTTGAGACAGGTTTTAAAAAGCACCGAGGAATTAGATGAGGTTGGCTGAACAGACAATAAGTCAAACTCAATTCACTACCCAATCATTTTCAAGTTTTAGAGGCATACAGCCTACGAAGCAGTAAGAAGCCATTTCTACCTCCTAGTCTAAAATGTCAATCTGTAGATTCAAGTGGCAATCTCAAAAAGTCACAAAAGGAGTGAAATGAGGGATTTAATTTTTTTTAAGAATTCTTGTACATATAAGGTAATGAGAAAAATAACTGCATATTTAGCACTTGGACTCATTTGAACTGCTAGTTATTTTAGTCCATGCACTGAATTTTAGCTCTTTTGCCCTTTTTTAGTTTGTATAATACATTTTTATTTTACCAGCTATTTTACACCAATACTCTTTTTAAAATGCTCAGATGATCCCTACTTTATCCCTCCTCAAAATGTTAATCCTAGATCTTGTATAAATTTATGTTTGACAACAGACTGATGTATACAACTAAATTTATAGTAAATGAAACTTAATACTGTGAAAAGAATTTGGCCTAATAGAAACCATAACAAGTGCTTTATGATCTCCAACTGTCAAGCCTACTATACATTCCTTATTTTGCTACTAAAGACTAAAGAAAACTTAGCACTTGTTTCTAATAGCATCGGAAACATCAGAAGCTAAGAGTTCAGCTTTCAGTTCTACCTGATTTTCCTTGTGACCTGTAAGCTAACCTTCCCCTGTGAAACAGTCAATGGTGGTATAAAACACTTCTTACTGTAAAATTGGGGCTATAAACATGACAGGAGGAGCAAAACATACGTGAGACTCCTTTCTGAGTTCTAACAATGACTTTTCCTGTATTTTTATATTTGAAGTTCCAACAGTTATTCAAGAAATTTATGGTCAGTCTGTTGTAACATCAAAGATGGCTTCCATAGCAATCTTCCCTGTAAGCTGAACAGGAGACATTTAGATGCAGCCAAGTGAACAGAATAATTTTATTTTCTTGTCAATCCTCGGTCAAATCTTGTCTTGGATAGATGTAGAAAATTATCTGACCTATGACTGTTAAAATGTCAGCCGTTCTGCCAACTGCCTGGATGGCAGTATCCCCAGCATTAGCAACAAATATGTGCGTCCTTCCTCTTCTGAAGTTACAGTACATTGGCAAGTAACTTAAACTAACAAGACCACGTTTTGGCAATTAATTAGGTCTAAGCTTTGCTCCTGGTAATAGCAATTGTGTCACAGTTCTCTCCCCCTTTTAGAAGGCACCTTATGCAGAATGGATTCCAAACCCAGGTTGCTCAGCTAAAAAATTGTACTTTCTTCTTTTGAAACTGTTCCCTGTCAACAAACAAGTATTCATCTGAAATTAACTGCTCTTACCACTTAGATAGCTAAAAGCTGAGAAATGCTCAAGGGTGACTATAATTTGAGCTTGGTGACAATTTGGTAAGGGAGATTCTTCAAATGGACTCTGACAACCAACAGCCTAAGTCTGGAGACTGTTCCTTGGCAAGTGCATAATTATCTACTACAAGCAAAAAGAAAAGCCAAAGTCAGGCTAATGAGAACATCCAGTACTCTACAAAAGGCTTTCTAAGTTCTATTATTTCATTATCCCTAAAACCCTGTTCAGTAGATCAAATTCATTTTTACCTATTTTAGAAATGAGAAAACTGAGGCTTAGAATAATCAAGAAACTTGCCTAGAGTAATTGAGAGAGAATAAAGACTCAGTGCTCAACCTAAGGCCCAGGATGTATTCATCTATCATGATGGATTCATCTAGTTTAAGAATTTAAAAGGGCACTCTACAAATATAATGAGTAATAGAAATGACATAGTCAACATGACAAAAGGGGAAAACCCCTACAACCAGGAATACTCTACACAGCATGGTTATCATTACAAATTGAAAGAGAGATCCAGAGCCTAACCAGGCGGTGGCACAGTGGATAGAGCGTTGGACTGGGATGCAAAGGACCCAGGTTCGAGACCCCGAGGTCGCCAGCTTGAGCGTGGGCTCATCTGGTTTGAGCAAAGCTCACCACCTTGGACCCAAGGTCGCTGGCTTGAGCAAGGGGTTACTTGGTCTGCTGTAGCCCCATGCTCAAGGCACACATGAGAAAGCAATCAATGAACAACTAAGGTGTTGTAACAAAAAACTAATGATTGATGCTTCTCATCTCTCTCTGTTCCTGTCTGTCTGTCCCTGTCTATCCCTCTCTCTGACTCTCTCTCTCTGTCTCTGTAAAAAAAAAAAAAAAGAGATCCAGAACTTCCTAGACAAGCAAAAGTTAAAGGAGTTCATCACTATACTAACATACAAGAAATGTTAAAGAAAATTCTTCAAGTGGAAATAAAGGTCTGGCAATTTGGTTCTGTGGTAGAGCATTGGCCTGGCACGCAGATGATCCAGGTTAAATTCCTGATCAGGGCACTCAGGAGAAGTGACCATCTGCTTCTCCACCCCTCTCTCTCCTCCTTTTCTCTTTCTCTCTCTTCCCCTCCTGCAGCCAAGACTCAACTGATTTGAGTGCATCAGAGGATGGCTCCATAGAGCCTCCACCTCAGAAACTAAAAATAGGTCGGTTGAGTGCATCAGAGGATGGCTCCATAGAGCCTCCACCTCAGAAACTAAAAATAGGTCAGTTGCGAGCCTGGCCCCAGATGGGCAGAGCATCAGCCCCAGATGGGGGTTGCCAGGTGTATCCTGGACAGAGAACATACAGAAGTCTATCTCCCTTCCTCTCATGTAGAAAAAGAAAAATAAAATAAAATAAAAGGCCAAATCTCAAAATAAGAAAACATATAAAAGAAAAGAAATCTCACTAGTAAAGGCAAACATATAGTAAAAGTAAAAAGTAGACCTATCATTTATAAAGCTAGTATGAAAACAATTAAAATGGCACTAAGGACATACCTATCAACAATAACTTTAAATGAAAGTGGACTAAGTGCTACATTCAAATGACATAAGGTAGCTGACTGTTCCAGGTGTTTTTATATAACAGTGAACAGAACAAAGATGCTGCCCTCACAGAGTTTTATCTTCCAGTGGGGAGAGACAAACAATAGGAATAGTAAGTGTGTAGGCTGCTTCTAAGTGGCTGTCAACCATCCCTGGCAGCCTCACTTTATGTCATCCCTCCCCTGTGTGTAGACTGGACTTAACAAACAGACTGTAGCAAACGAGATAAGACATCATGTCTAAGGTTAGGTCAGAAAGGTTGACTTCCTTCTAGCTCACACCGTCTCACTTTCCCAACTGACTTCTCTGACAAGGTCAACTGTCATCTTACAAGCTGCACTGTGGAGAGGCCTGGGAAGTGGCAAGGCACCAAGGGCAGCAACAGCCAGCACTGAACCGAGACCCCCTCCTCAACACCCCACAAAGAACTGAATGGTACCAACAACCACATGCACGAGCTCAGAATGGAGTCATCTCCAGTTGAGTCCTGAGATGACTGCAGCCCTAGCCAATACCTGAGCGCACCAGTAAGAGACCCTGAAGCAGTCTCCAGACTCTTGACAAACAAAAGCTACGGTGACAAATGTTAGTCTAAACCAGTGGTCCCCAACCCCCGGGCCGCTGACTGGTACCTGTCCGTGGGCCATTTGGTACCGGTCCGCAGAGAAAGAATAAATAACTTACATTATTTCCATTTTATTTATATTTAAGTCTGAATGATGTTTTATTTTTTTTAAATGACCAGATTCCCTCTGTTACATCCGTCTAAGACTCACTCTTGATGCTTGTCTCAGTCATGCGATACATTTATCTGTCCCACCCTAAAGGCCAGTCTGTGAAAATATTTTCTGACATTAAACTGGTCCGTGGCCCAAAAAAGGTTGAGGACCACTGGTCTAAACCACTCATTTCTGGAAAACTTATTTTTACACAGAAACATATAACTAATACAATACTGGGTGGGGCAAGAGTAGGTTTCCAGTTGTTCATATGAAAAACAATATAATAATTAAGTGATATTACAAGAGTAAAGTCTGTGTTTTTTGCGTACTCACAACTATAAACCTACTTCTGCCTGCCCTGTATATCACATGGTATGTTAAATAGAGTTATAAAAAGTACAGAGCAGGGTAAAGGTGGGGGCGTGTGAGTTACAGTTTTAAACAGGGGTGTTACAAAGACTTGCAAGTGAATGTTTATAGCCACATTATTCATAACAGTCAAAAGTAGAAGCCCAAATATCCTCTGATTGGTGAATGGATTAACAAAATGCAGATCGTTTATCAGGGGAGTGTTTGCCAGCCATGCAAAGAAACGAAGTACTGACATGCTACAACATGGATCAACCTCACTGTATTACGCTGGGTGAAAGAAGCCAGTCACAAAAGACCACATAGTTTATGATTTTGTTATGTGAAATGTTCAAAAAAGAAAATCTATATAGCCAAGAGTAGCTCAGTGGTTACCCAGGTCTGGAGATGGGAATAGGGCTAACTGTAAATGGCATGAGGGATCTTACGGGGTGATGAAGCCATTCCAAAACTGGATGGTGGTGGTGGTTGCTCAACTCAGCAAATGTATTAAAAATCATTGCATAGTACACTTAAAACAGGTAAATTTATGGCATGTAAATTATACTTCAAATAATTTGCCTTAAAAAAATCAGGCATGTTAACACAGACATTGCTGAGAATATGACATTATGAGTAAAAACTTTAAGGAGAAAGGTGTTAGGCATGCAAACATTCAGGGGAAATACACCAGACAACAGAAAGCTGCTCACAAAACCTGGGGCACGAGCAGACCTGGTGCGTCGGCAGCACAGCCGAGGCGTGGCTAAAGCTGAATTTTTTCACTTTTAAAGAGCTGACTATTTTTCGACAGGAAGGTAGGAGATGAAGCAAAAGAAGTAATGATGGAGAAAGAATATGGTGACAGAAATCACATAGAGCATTTCATGACACTGGTTTTTACCACGAGAGCAAAAGAGAGGTATATGAAAGTTCTGGGCTGAGGATCGATACGACCTTGCATTTCCAAAGGATCATACAATATAAAGAAACTATAGAAAGAAATTATAAAAGGCTCCATATAAACTCGCTACCTGCAGAGTTAACCTCACTTGTCTGACTGGGATACTAAAAAAAGTCTACAGCAGGGGTAGTCAACCTTTTTATATTGATACCTACTGCCCACTTTTTATCTTTGTTAGTAGTAAAATTTTCTAACCACCCACCGGTTCCACAGTAATGGTGATTTATAAAGTAGGGAAGTAACTTTACTTTGTAAAATTTATAAAGCAGAGTTACAGCAAGTTAAAGCATATAATAATAATTATTTACCAAGTACTTTATGTCGGATTTTCTCTAAGTTTGGCAGAATAAATCTTTATAAAACAACTTATTATAGTTAAATCTATCTTTTTATTTATACTTTGGTTGCTCCAGTACTGCCCATCATGAAAGCTGGAACACCCACTAGTGGGTGGTAGGGACCAGGTTGACTACCACTGGTCTACAGTGAAAAGAGGGAAAAACTTGTCAGTGTCTCCAAATGTGGCCACCTGCATCAAACCCCCTGTCTTCTGAACATTTGGGGCTGAGGATGTGAGACCACATTTTATGAACGTCCCAGGAGATACCTTTGAGAAACACAATGAACCAAACACTAAGGCTCTTTCAAACTTTAAGTTATGAGAAAGTATGTAAGCAACCTGAACCATGTTCAAGGAAATAGCTCGTGTTTATTATAAATAGACATCTGAATTGATTGCTGTATTTTATAAAGTGGCTTTTCCCCTCATTCTCAAAAAAGCTTACCCAGTTGTTTTTTTTCCCAGCATAAATCTCCATGTTATCTCCATACTGCGGCTCTTCCAGTAGCGTCTGGTACTCAAACATGAGACGGGAGCTCTCGCGGAGACGGCTGCACTGGAACTGGTGATACTGTTGCACAAGCTCCTTTACCACGAGTAAGAGACATTCAGGGTTTGAAGGATTCCAGGAGGCAAGGTTCTGTAGAAGCCATCAATAAAAGACCAGTTAAGAACGAATTTTCATACAAATCCAGAATCACACTAGCACATCAATATAGAAGGGGGAAAAATGATGAAACTTTAAGAGAAGCTGCCGACTCTTAGTGAGAAACTCAGAGCTAAAGTTAGCAGAGTCTTTTGAGCTTGATTTTTCCTGCCTTCTAAAAATCCTCACCAAAACTCAAGAGAAATTCCATCATGAGTAGCCAGAAACAGTCAAGTGTCAAGCAGGGTAGTAATAAACAAGAAACCTAAATATCCTGGAAGACCATTATTTTAGCTCTGGAGGCTTAATTTGTTTCTTACTCTTTCTTAATTTTACTTTTTTTCGATTTTCACCTAAATTTGGCATAATCATCAACTCGGATCCACAGACCATCTGCATCTGTAATACCAGATATAAATAAATGTTCTGTAAACACTAGAGCTCCCACAGAAATCTAAGTGCAAAGCTGATGGTTCAGCCTGGAAAGGATAAAAATGGAGTAGAGATGAGGGAAAATACAATTAGGAAATGCAAGGTTCTCAGAAGGAGGAAGAAAATGGCTGTGGAGCTTATGGTCAGGAAAGGAGCTAGTAATGAGGGAAGAGCTGATGAGTACATACTAGTTTTTAAGCTCTCATTCATTCATTCATTCAACAAATAGTTACCAATGCCTATTATGTATGTGCCACTGTTCTTGGCAATGATGAGAACAAGCCAAGCCCTTGTTCTCAAAAAGCTTACATTTTAGTGGGCCAAAATAAATAATAAACAAACAAATATATCAGATGGTGATAAACATTACTCAGAAAAATAGAGTATGCATCCCAAAAGCCCAGGGAAAGAAGTACTTCAATGAGAAAGAAGTAACCTGCCTGTCAAATGGTGTTGATAATAAGTAAGAGCAGGCCTGAGAATTGACTGCTGAGTCTACTGACACTCAGGTCAAACGCGTCCTCAACAGTGGTATTTGGTGAAGTACAGCTTCACGGTCTAGGGTTTAAGAGAGTATGAGCAGAAAGAAATAGCAGATAGCTATACCAACAATCCAATGTGGTAACTAGAGGGGAATGTGGGTCAAGGGGAAGTTTTGCTCAGATCTTTGCAGCCTCGTGGAATGCCCAGTGTAGAGAGGGGGTGACATGCTGATGCTGATGAAGGGCAGGGAGCAGAATACCAGGAGAGAAGATAGTAAGTAGGTAGCTAGATATGGGATCTCACAGAGGGCTGACCTTAGAAAGAAGCCGAGAGTCCATCCAAACAGGAGGAACAGGAGGAAAGTCAAGCTACCCTGTTTCCCCGAAAATAAGACAGTGTCTTATATTAATTTTTGCTCCTAAAGACGCTCTAGGTCTCATTTTCAGGGGAGGCCTTATATTTCTAAGCTTGAAAAAAATTGCACTAGGTCTTATTTTCAGGAGATGTCTTATTTTCAGGGAAACAGGGTAGATGCAAGCAGGGCGTGTCACATGGTAGGGGGAGGGGGGCTTGGGGAGATTCTCTCCTGAGAGCTTGAATTTTCTCCCTGAAGTAGGAAGGAAGGTCATCAGCTGAGAGTGAGGAAGAAGGAACAGATATTGGAAGTTTGAGAAAAAGCCTGAAAGAGTCATTTAGAAGAGTCGTTTAGAAAAATAAATGGATTGAGGAAATGAAGGAGGAATTCCACATACCACCAAAAGCTCCTCAGAAATTGAAGGTGTGATTGTTAAGTGAACCAATTAGCATACATTCCACTGTCCGGGTGCAATGTGAAGTGGAAGGAAAAGTTAACAAAGGTTAGGATGTTGCCAGACAAGAGATCTTAGAAAGTTTGCGAAACAATGATTAGCTATAATTATAGGCCACTTTCAGCCAGCAAAAAGCCAAGAAAGTTGATAAGGGAAGTGAGAGTTAATGAGAAGGTGGCAGGACCAGTAGTCCTGGGGAGCTGGAAGAATAGTTGGAGCTGAAAGGCTAAACTGAATGAATTGGAAAGACAGGTGGTATGGTCAGAGAATGGGATCTTTGCAACTGAGAGGATGGGGTGATCTGTCACTGGTATTAACAAGGGCTGCCTAAGAGTTTGCCGGCTGAGATAGAGGAGGACAGGATCACTGAAGGGAAAGAAGGCAGCGCTGAATGAGAGGCCAGGAAACCATGACAAGAGCAATACCACCGAGAGTGTAACAAGCCATCTGCTAAAATCTCTGATGAGTTTCAAAGCTGGGGATGGGGGTTCAGAGAGAAGAAACTGACTTTTTCTTGGTAACAGCATGAAGGAAAAAAGAGAACACCAACTACACCTCCACTTACTATATATCATCTTACAGATGGGGAAACTAAGGCAAACAGCAGTTCAATATCTTGTTCAAGGTCACAGAGCTATTAAACAATAAAGCTGGGTTTCTGACAAGCAATCTGGCTCCAAGCTCCTCCTAAAGCACCACACCAGATGTTCTTACACATTCTGGTCTCAGGAGCCTTTTACACTCTTAAAAAGTATTGAACATCCCAAAGAGCTTCTATATATAGAATTACATGATTAAATTTACTATAGTAAAATGAAAACTGATAAATTAAAAAATTATTAATTCATTTTAAAATAACAAACCTACTACATGTTAATATAAAATATTTGAATATTTTCTGAATAAATAGTGAGAAGAATGGCACTGACAGTCTTGAAATCTTTGTCTGGCTTTTTCAAAAAGCTGATTCTCCTATATGCTCTTACAAAATTCAATGTTGCAAATATGTTGTTTTTTGGCTGAAGTATATAAAGAAAATACAGCCTCACTCAAATAAGTACTTTGAAAGAAAGAAGTATTCTTTAATAACCTTCCCAAATAATTCTAGATATTTTCTCTGATACTACACCAGAACTCAACAAGTTTTTAAAGGTAGCTGCAATATGCAATCTGAAGTTATGTTAATAAACATTTCAGATTCTCACATTAAATTCCATTTGTCTACTCTGCACTTTAAAATTTTTTCTCAATTACAGTTGACATACAGTATTAGATTAGTTTCAGTTGTACAACATAGTGATTAGACATTTATATAACTTCCAAAGTGATCACCCCAACAAATCTAGTATCCATCTGACACCATGCATAGTTAGTATAGTATTACTGACTATATTCCCTATGCTGTACTTCACTGTGTTTTATAACTGGCAATTTGTACTTCTTAATCCCTTTACCTTTTTCCTTCATCCCCCTAACTGCCTCCCATCTGGCAACCATCAGTATGTTCTCTGTTACGTTTCTGGTTTTTTGTTTTTTGTTTTTTGTTTTTTGGAAATGGTTTATTTTACTTCGCATAATGTCCTTGAAGTTCATCCATGTTGTAGCATATATCAGAATTTCCTTTTCTTTCTTTCTTTTTTTTTTTACAGGAACAGAGAGAGAGTCAGAGAGAGTGATAGACAGGGACAGACAGACAGGAATGGAGAGAGATGAGAAGCATCAATCATCAGTTTTTCGTTGCGGCACCTTAGTTGTTCATTGATTGCTCTCTCATATATGCCCTGACCGTGGGCCTTCAGCAGACCGAGTAACCCCCTGCTCAAGCCGGCGACCTTGGGTCCAAGCTGGTAAGCTTTTTTTTGCTCAAGCAAGATGAGCCCGCGCTCAAGCTGGTGACCTCGGGGTCTCGAACCTGGGTCCTTCCACATCCCAGTCTGACGCTCCATCCACTGCACCACCGCCTGGTCAGGCACATTTCTTTCTGTTTTATTTGTTTATTTTGTTTTTCAGATTCTACATATACGTGAAATCATGATCTCTGTCTTTCTCTGTCTGACTTACTTCACTTAGATTTTAAATGGGTCGTGATGAGTCTGTGCCATCATGCATTGGTCATTTAGAAACAACTGATTTGCTGAGTTACACAGATCTTCCAATGTTGGTACTTGCATTTATATAATATCAAAAGAACACATTTATTAATATCATAGCCAATCTCATCAGAAAGTCTTCTATCAAAAGAAGACAAATAAAAATTAAAGAAATGCATCCTTTAAAGGGATAATAATTACTTTGCTCTACAGAGTGTATGGAGTTAAAGGAACTAAATGGCAAAGGGAAAATCATTAAATGGTCTTTTATTTATAGGAAAGACAAGTCTTAAGGAATATTCAAATAATGACTTGCTGAACAGAGAAAAAAGTGAGAGCTTCAGCATCAGACAGTGATTGAAAAACACCTCGTACCACGAAATAATTTCATAAAGAGTACAAAGTTCTGTTCTCACTGGCAAACCTCTTAACCTCAAGTGCCTGAAAATGACTTTTGAGCTAAAGTATTAATACAATAATAACCACATAGTATAAAATGTAAAATGATGATCATGTAACTTGCTATGCATTTCCTTCAGAGATCAATCGAACATTAATAAACAGAATAAGTATACAGTATTCCATTTCTTGATCAAGTATTCCTTTTACAAAAGCTTTGGTTGCTTCATTTTTTAAAAAGAGCTTTTTTAATTCTATCATTTCTCTTTAGCTCTTTGTAAGTGATAAGCCTATTATCTGTACACACACACACCAAACAAAATTATGAATGCATATAAGCTAGCAAACATCTCGTATCAATTTTAACTCATTTCAATGGACTCAACCTAATTGGTAAATGCATAGTAAAGACAGGCCAACCAGTCCCTTTCCATTAAAATACAATCTCCCAATACATGGAAATGCATCTGACCTCTTTGGCCATTAAATGCACACTCCCCTGGGAGATGACTTAGCTGAAAAACATCCCCATCAAGGGAGATACAGATCAGCTCAAAAAAGATAAAATTTCCTCTACTATTGCTACATAACCACTTTTACTTATTAGATAATTGTGGTTTGAACACTTTGCCTAGAAGAGAACATAGAAGACATACAAGATTTTGGTCACTTCCTAAGACTTGAATATATTTTTAAAACAGGTCTACTAACACAGGACATTGGAGCTTTCCACTCCCAAATAGGAGAGAGAAAAATGCCCAAGTCTTCTTCAGAAAAAGGGGGTGGAGTATAAATTGAGTGTGAAAAGAGAAAAATATGTATTTCCCTATTCACAAAGCTCTTACTGTTCTTATTTTTGGTACTGCATAAAAGAAGAAATCTAAAATGGAAATGGCCATAAAGAGTAGCCACAGGACTCATATGTTGACAAAAAAAAGAGAATAGAGATTTGAAAAATGAGTAATAAAAATGCATTAAGAGAAAGTGATAAAATACAGACTATTACTATAAAACCTTATTCAGTCTCTCTAAATACCTATGAAGTTCAGGGGAGGTGTTATGCCAGTTCTTTTTAAAGACTGGTTAGCTAGAGAGATTGAATAACTATTGAATAACTACTGATATTTTGAGTGTAGACAACTAACAGCATAGAGTATAGCTCTGACAACACGCCACCCATTAGGTTCACTGAAATATCATTTTCTAACCAAAGAATTGGCACTTGACTCTTTGAAGCCAAATCTGTCTCACGTCTAGTGATAATTCTGGGTTTGCCACGTTGGCTCCCCTGTTCAGGATGACTGACTTGAGGACTGTTCCTCCTCATATGACCTTCAACCTTCCCACACTTCTCTCATAAATTCATTCCACCACACATCTGATACTCCCAAATTAATGACCCTCCAGACTTGAAAAAGCATAAGCAATCCTCACCGCCGTATTGAACTTCCTTGATGTCTAAAACGTAGTGAGGGATAATGTTTTCAGATGCCTAGCTCTCCCCCAATTCATGTCTCAATCAAAACATGGCTTCTCAGCCATGCCGAAGCAAATTCACGCATAAGGACACCAATCAATGAAAAATGTTGGGATATAATGCACTAGAGGTTCTTATCTTTGGGGAAATAAAGAAAAATAAGCAACTTAGCAAATAAATCCTGGGACCATCACTGACAAATAATGGAGGGGTGAAATGTTCTACAGGAAAAACAATGTCTTCTAAAAAAAATAAAGCTTATAATAGAAGTTTTCAATTAATTAAAGGGTAAAGTACAGAAATAAATGAAAAATAGTACTAAAAATTATTTGAAACTTACTACAAATTTTGGACAGCTGTCTAGCATTTGTGCAAGACACAGAGCACTATACTATATATTTAAAAGTTGTTAAAAGAATAAATCTTAAAGGTTCTCATAACAAGAAAACTTGGAATTGTATGTGGTGATGGAGGTTAACAGAACTTATTGTGGTAATAATTTCCATATATATATATATATATATATATATATATATATATATAAAATTAAAATGTTGTACACCTGCCTGACCAGGCAGTAGTGCAGTGGATAGAGCATCGGAGTAGGACACAGAGGATCCAGGTTCGAAACCCCGAGGTCGCCGGCCTGAGCGCGGGCTCATCTGGCTTGAGCATGGGCTCACCAGCTTGAGTGCAGGGTCACTGGCTTGAGGATGGGATCATAGTCATGACCCTATGGTCGCTGGCTTCAGCCCAAAGGTCGCTAGCTTAAGCCCAAGGTTACTGGCTTGAGCAAGGAGTCACTTACTCTGCTGTAGTCCCCCGTCAAGGCACGTATGAGAAAACAATCAATGAACAACTAAGGCACCACAATGAAGAATTGATGCTTCTCATCTCTCTCCCTTCCTATTTGTCTCTCTCTCTCTATGTCACCAAAAAAAAAAAAAAAAATTGTACACCCAAAACTAGGCCCCTTGAATCAGTTCTTCATTTGAACTCATCAGCTTGACTCTTACTCCAAGACAGGACCTCAGCCCAACTAACTGCTTCTTACTCTCATGGGACCCACTGACCTGGCCTGACTGGGCCCTCACCCAGCATCCCCCACAAGAGAAGAAAGTGGGTAATAATTATGAGAAACAAAGTTTAAATTTTAAATTAGCCAAGTTCTTTTTTTAAGCAAACAGCTAATGCTGGTGTGGATGTAGTTTAATGGACACTTTTACACATGAGAGTACAAATGGGTTCAAGCAGTTAATTTTTCTATTTATCAGGAAATTATTTTTCAAAAATCATTCTCAATATCCCCTAGAAATAGGATTTCTAAGAATTTATCTAAGGAAACCATAAAAATAGGAGGAGAGCTTTACAGACAAAAAATATACATGGATCATTTAAAATATCATCAAACTGCAAATAACCTACAAGCCTGATAAGGAATAGTTGAAAAACATAGCCATTAAAAGGAATACAATGTAGCCAATATGTTTAAAAATACTGTGTAATAACATGGGAATACTTTTGTTACAATATTAAACGAAAGCAGATTTTTATTTTTTATTTTATTATTTTTTTTATTGATTGATTTTTAGAGAGAGGGGAGAGAGAGAGAGAAGGGGGAGGAGCAGGAAGCATCAACTCCCATATGTGCCTTGACCAGGCAAGCCCAAGGTTTCGAACTGGCAACCTCAGTGTTCCAGGTCAATGCTTTATCCTACTGCGCCACCACAGGTCAGGCCCGAAAGCAGATTTTTAAAACTCTACATATACATAAAGATCTCTACTTTGATTGTCCCCATCCCTCCCGGCCCCCCACAGCAAAAACCATCCATGCATAGAAAAATTACTAGAAATTTTAACAACTGATGTCTGTGAGTGGGAGTTATTCAGAAGAGTTTTTTTTCCTTCTTCTATATCTTTTATATTTTCTAAATTTCCTGAGTTTATATTTATATGTGTATATGTATATATATATGCATATATATAATACACACACATACTTTCCTAATGAAACAAATTTCAAAAACTAAAATAGCATATTCCATTTCAAACTGTTTCTCAGTCTCAAAGTTTAAAAAATTCTATTCCATTTACATCTTTTATGTAGTCAGACTTTAATTCTGTCTTCTGATCAACAAAAAGCCCATTCTACAGCCTTCTGGAGAACAAATCTTACATCACTTAACCCTAAATAAATATGCTTCAAGTAACCTTGAACTCAGTGTTTCTTTTTTATTTATTTATTTATTTATTTTTATTTATTTATTCATTTTTAGAGAGAGAGAAGAGAGAGAAGGGGGAAGGAGCTGGAAGCATCAACACCCATATGTGCCTTGACCAGGCAAGCCCGGGGTTTTGAACTGGCGACCTCAGCGTTCCAGGTCAACACTTTATCCACTGCGCCACCACAGGTCAGGCGAACTCAGTGTTTCTTAAATTCCACGCCTCACAGAACATTTCCAGAAAGCTAACATAATATGCTACTTTATATGCTATAAAGTAATGTTAACAGTTGTAGGAATTTATTTTGTTTTTCTCAACCAAAACTCTTTTGTGCTACATTCCCTTGAATGGAAGTCTCAGGAAATGACCAATGACATTTTTTATATTTCTAACAGAACTGTAAGCAGACAGCATGAATTTTTAAAATGTCATTTCATCCAGAAAATACCAAGATAACAAAAAGAAATTTGCTGTTTGACCTATTTGTAAGAGAATTGAGTATTAACAGAAATGTCTACACTCTACATTAGGGCAAAGTTGTATACATTAACTCCTCCAATATATTGTCTAAAATAATTTAAATAAAATTATCTTAAACATTTTCTCATACTTCCTCAAATTACAGCAACTTCTTAACTTCTTAAAATAGAGTTAACATAACATGAATTTGGGAGTGGGTGAGAGAAAAGTTGGATTAGGAGAAACTAACTTTGGGACTACACAGAGCAAGTCTGCTCCCATCTCCACATAACTACCCTTCACACACACACACACACACACACACACACACCCATGTGGCTAGCAAAATACACAACACAGCACTGCCAGCAGCAAAGAAGAGTATAAAGAATATAGCCCTTATAGTTATATCAATAGTTAACACATAATTAATGTTTTGGGATATTATTTTTGAGAAGATTCAACTTTTTTAAAAAATGGGGCACACAGAAGAGAACATCATAGTTGTCTTCTCCTCCACTACAAATTGTAGCAACAGAAATAAATGTCAGTAAGGCAAAAAATTAAGTGGGGTCATTTTATAACCTTCAGTGGTTTTATTTTCAAATATTCTAATAATTCTCTTTATCCTCATAAGCACAATTTATTGAGTCTAAGATCTGCAACTGTTGCAATGATGTTTGAAATGGTTGCTCATTAGTCTTTGAAAACTCAGTGGATTCTGGGAAGCACAAAAGCTAGTTCAAACCTAATTCTGACAAATGAGTAGCTAAGGAGAAACCCAATATAAGGTCATTTCTGGATTAATATGAGCTGGTAAAGGTATTCCTACTTAGGAACTGTGTCTGACAAGTAAATTGAATGTACCTTGATGAAATGTGGTGATCTGTGACCTTGTCCAGTGGCCACTGCTACAGCAGGAGTAATCAGGAGTAGTCTGAGCAGAAGGCACTCCAGACCTCTTAAACCCTGCTTTAACTATAACACCTCTGACAGTCTTGTTTTGTTTTGGTTTGGTTTGGCCTGCATTTTGGTTTTGTTGAAGTTTTTTAACTAAGATGTCATTTGAAAAAATAATATTTTGAAAAATGATCTTGTCTAAAACATGGTGACTACTTCCATGAAATCTTAGATTCCTTCTGCCCTTCCTATTTTTGACCATCTTCACCTTGATATCAGAAGCCCTGCTAAGAAGAATCCAGATCATAAAATGGCCTGGAGGATCTTTAAGAAGGTATGTTGAAATTTTCTCTAGTTTTTAAGACATTAGCCCCAAGTCACGAAATGAGTCTACAAATACATAGTTCGTGCTATAAGTAAAGGGATTTGTTTCCTTAAATCACATGTATCTTGTCAATAAGCAAAGTAGAACTGGCATCTCCTCCAAACATCCAGTGTGTCTGGGACCAGCTCCGGAAGCGCTGGCCAAAGTTCCGCTGAGCTTTCTCTAGAGCTCTCCAAGGTTCTGACCTGCCTTCCAACCAACACCAACTTCCTTGGATTTTTTTAAAACTTTTTTGTGACCTTGGTTCTTTCTAAGAGGGTTTTTTTATTGCCTTGCAGGATGCTGGCTACTAATGGTAACACAATCCTGATTCTGTGTCGACAGAGAACATGACAATTACATGTCCTTGAGAAGAACAAAAGAAATGAAAATATACAAATACCTCAGTAGCTGAAAAATCACTTGTGATTTCATGACAGAACTGACAGACTCATAACAGAGAAAAAGCAAACCAAGGAATCTTAAACCTGAACTTTCTTCAATGCCACTCAGTGGGCAGCTTCACCCACAGTTGCTAGGTAAACAGAAGTTCCCATTAACAGAGGCATTCTGGGGAATCTTCAGATCCCTGCCCAGAGACGGCCTGCTGGTACACCACACCACAATTTCTCTATTGTCCCAATTTTGTGCTAGCGTGTCAGAATCATGAGAATTGGTACACTTTAATTCTTTAGTTTCTTCCACAGGAGGAATGCCTTTCATCTAAATATACAAAATTAGCTCAAAATTATACCTTTGGCTTCATTTTAAAAAATACAAAAAATTGTAATATCCCCTCTTGCCCATCAGAAATTGCTGTAAGATTACCTTTCAATTCTTCTTAGAGTGACCAGCACTCAGCCCCATGCCATGTTGAACTGCCACTTCAAATAGGTCTCAAAGTTCACATAGCACATGTCTAACTTTGGTTCCTTTGTTTGGAGTAAGGGGCAAGCAGAGGGAAGGAAACGGGGGTAGGAGTGAGAGGGGGAAGGAGAGAACTTTAAACCACACCTCTTGGTCCAGCTTTCCTTGTTTAGAAGAGGAAGAAAGACAACAGACACCTTTCCATTTTGGAAACCTCCTCAAGTTGAACAAGTCTGAGAAGAAAGGAAATACCCTCCACAGAATCTTTACACTCCTTTCTTCTCTTAGCAGTTGTTGGGCAAATAAGTTTGTAAAATCTGTATTTTCTGGTTTTGCTCATTTTTCTTGTTAAAGATGGCACTGCCCATGTGAATGGCCATCACCCAGGTGATACAGCTAATTAGCTTCCTGCTTGGGAAGGGGTTTGGTTATTATGCTAATGTGCTGGAGGAGGGCTTTTCACGCTGAAAAGTTTTAAAAGGAGGAGCTAGGAAGCCATTTTGGGAGAGGCCATGTTGTTGCAGGGAGAGAGGCCATGTGGTTGCAGAGGAGGCAGGGAGCAAGATGGCGGGGAGCTGAAGGGGAACAGAGGTGGGGCTTTTGATTCTAGGAAAAACTGGAGAAAGTCAGTGGCTTTGGGAGCCCTGAATGGAAAGGGAAGTGTTTTCCTGCTATGTATATTTTCTTGCCTGCCATTGAGAGCTAGAATAAAGGATGGCCCACCAGTTCTTGGCTCCGTTGTTTCATTATGATCTATCCGAATCAAATGCAAACCTGCACGAGCCAGGTGGCTGTGACAGCCTTAGCTCCTGGCTTTACAGCAGTTAACCACTTGGAGAACAGGAATGCTACCTTTTCCACAATGTGTATAAAAGAACTAACTAAGCCTAAGAACACTAAAGTCACTGACTCGAAGCATGACTGCAGAAATAATAGAGTGGGTTTAGTTATTATTCAATAGTATTATTCAACTCTTTGGAGCATGCTAAATTGAATAACTAAATCCACTCTCCCTTTAAAGTGTTATGTTCTATCTAAATAAAAATCAAATCTAGTTGAGATTAAATGTCAAGTATTATAGCTATTATTTCTCAGAAAAAAATTAACATTATTATTAAGTTCAACTTTGGATAAAATGCCAGTATAGACTAAAATTTTATTAATAAATCCTACACATTAAAAAAAAACATTTTGTCTCTGCAACAAAGTGTTCTACAAAAACTGAAACTTTAATTCCTTTAAGCTGAGCACTCACAGAATTCATCAAGATTCTAACAATTAACCCCCCAAAAAAATTCTTTTGTGGTTCCAAATTAGCTGTGGCTCCAAAATGATTGTTGCCATTTACCTGAGTCACTGACACCACTTACTTTCTCCAACAATGCTACTCAGACTCTGAGAATAAAAGGGAACCTCATAATGGCAGAAAAGAAATTAGCAAATATGATTTCTAACTTAATTCAAATTGTTTTCCCTGGGAATGTATTTAAATTGTCCAGGTTGCTTGAATATCATCCAGGGATGTGATTTTGAAGGAGACAGCTTGCTACTGGTTTTCCTGGCTGTACTACAAGAAACAACAGTGTGAGCTTATTTTAAGTTAATGTGTGCTTCTGTGTTTCTTTACAAGAAATTAACTGCAATCATTTAGTTAAAGCAAACACTTTGTTCGGGTTTCACTTTTCATTAGAAAATGTCTTCAGAAGTCTTTTAAACTTAGAAAGGCAAAAATCCCAATTTCTGCCCATAACTTTTTAAGCTTGGAACAAATTCTTTAAATTATAATGAAAGATAGTTCGGGTTCAGTGATCCTCTGCTGCTAGCAGCGTGTTTTCTAGCCGCAGGTGAGTCCCAACATCCTAAGAGTCCTACCCATTCTCCTGTACCAGGACAACAACTTTTTCCTGCCTCCATTAGCACCAGATCTCAGGGTATATTTTCACTTCTTTTCAACTATGACAACCACAAGAGACCCATAGGAATGGATGATATTGAACAAGACAGAGAAAATAGCTCAAACCAGGTTGTTGGTTTTAACTAGAAGAACTCTGGCCGGCCCTCATCCCCCCCTGCCCTGGGTGATTTCCTTGGCTAGATGGGGCCCCCAGGCCACAATAATTTCTACTGTACAGCTGCTTCTCCTCACCTTAGCTGAGCTCCCTAGACTTAACTCCAGAGCTGCAGTGTTTGCCCAGCCATCTTCTTTTTAGTCTATATCCCAGTCTTGGGCCTTCCTGGCCAGTGGTCTTAAAGCCACCAATGTTCTAGTAATACAACTGTACATAAATAATTAGGGGAAATGCCACCTGAAAAGGAGGCTACCCTAAGCTCTTCCTGTTATTCCAGCCACATGCAGCTATAAGAGCAAGAAAGAAAAAGAAACACAAAGTAGGCCACCAACTAAGGAAAGGATATCCATAAAACGCAATGCATGAGGAAGTGAGAGCTTTCAGCGTCTTTAATCGTTCCCCCTTAAAACGCCACCTCCAAGCCTCAGGTCCATATAATGTCCTTGACCTAAACCCACATCTATTGTTTGATGTCCATTTCCCTCCTTCTGGTAACACAAACCCATATTTTCTTGGGAAAACCACCCTCCCCATTCTCAGGCACGGGTTTGGAGTTAGAACCTCCACTTCAAGCTCCTTAGGTTCTGGCTGCCTAAACCCATCAATATTTTCTACGCACCTATCATGGACAAATGAGCACATACCTAATCAAACCCAATTATATCAATGGAAATATCAGCCGGGACTTCTGAGAAATAAAAGTGTTCTTTTTTCACAAAGTAGGAGAAGTCTGAACTGGAGGGAAAGTTCTATATTCACAAGGGAAGGAACGTGAGCTTCTGGATGAATATGGAGACCAAGAATAAAGTCGACACAGTGGAAGGCTGAGCAGAGAAGAAACAGAAAGAAACTGGGTCCTTCAAGCACATTATTTCAGCCACTGGAACAAGCCCTATCTGAAGCCCTTTCAAGCTCTATAAGACAATAAATTCCCTTATTGTTGAAGTCTGTTTCAATAAGGTTTTCTGTCACATATTAAAAAAAAAAAAAAAAAAAGAGGGAGAGAGAGAAGAAAACATAGAGAGGGGGAAAGGGAAAGAGATAAAAGAAAGGAAGAAGAAAGAAAGAAAGAGGGAAAGAGGAAAAAGAAGAGCCTGGGGTAGGGAGAAGAAATAATAAAGGAGATGATGTCAGAGTAATGGCGGGGTAGGAAGCGATACTGATAAATCTCCCCCAAAACTCAACAAGATCTTCAACCAGAAACAGAAAAACCTATACTTGGAGCTTCCAGATGCTTCGCAATACACCCAAAGGTATGATTGAGTGAAAAATTGGCTAAATATATAACCAAACCCCGAAGGAAAAAGGGAGTAAGAAATGCTCCGCCTTCCTCACTAACCTAAACAGGGCGGCTTTCTCTGGTAACTGTGAATATAGAAACTGAGGCGGGCAAAGGGGGTGAATAGATCCAGGCCGCCGCGGCACAAACGGCCGAACCAGGCTGTGGCACACAGATCCAAGCCGAGGAAAATCTGATCCTGTGGCAACCCGGGCAATACAAGCTAACACTCGCGCCAAACCCAAACAAAGAAAGACAAGCGGAGCGGCCATTTTACCCGGTCTCCTGGTCGGTGCGCAGTTAGTGGGCGAGAATTTCTTCCTAGGCCCCGAGAGTGGGTGCCCGTGTTGCCCCACGGAGAGGCAGGGTCAGAGGCCTTTCTGTGGGCCGAGGACAGAGTCTCTGGGCAGCCCCAGCGCCCTGGGAAAGCCACGCACGGGAGGGAGTGAGAACTACTACCAACGGTGGAGATTTTCCGTGCTGGTGAGGGTTTCACTCAGAGGGAACCGGCCGGCCTCATATCCTGGTGTGCGCGCGCAGATAAGGAGTGAGCGATTCCTCCGAGTGCCTCCGCAGTGCGCGCCCGTGTTATTGCAGAGAGGGGCAGAGTCAGGGGCCTTTGTGTGGGCCAAAGCGGAATCTCGAGCCGCCCCAGCGCCTTGCAAAAGCCGCGCACGGGGACGGAGCGAGACTCAATTCCAACGCTGCAACTTTTCCCTGCGGTTGGGGGTTTCACTCAGAGCGTGAGACTGCTGGCTGGATATCCTGGTCGCAGACAGTGAGTGAGAGTTTCCTCCAAGCACCCCTCAGAAGTGGGCGCCCGCTTGTGTTACCGGACAGAGTGGCAGAGCCAGTGGTCTTTGAGTGGGCGGAAAGCCTGCCTGATTATGCTAGCAGCTCTGACTGACTGAGCCTTACCCAGAGCCCTGTGCTGAGTGGAAATAGAGTGGGGAGTTGCCAGCTCTTTGAGCTTCTTACTATCCAGGCAGAGGCAGCAGCAACCCCATAGCTGGATTATCAGGCTACTAATTGAGGAAGGAAAGACTAGGAGAAAGGCTCCAGGAACACGGACTCTCTCACTGTCGGAGCCTATAAATGCTAATGAGCCTCGACTCCCACGAGACTAAAGCACAATACATGACATTGCCATAGAGACTTATCAACTGCAAGCCTCTACCTGAGCGTGCCAAAGGGGCAGAACCCGGGGTACAGAGTCACCGACCAGGAAGAGGGAGAGAAAAGAAAAAACAAGAAGATAACCTCTCAAAATCAAGAATAATCTGCAGACTTTATAACCTATCACATTTTATTATATTTGTTCGTTTGTTTCTCTTATCTTCATTCTTGATACTTTTTTTTCTTCCTCCAATTTGGCCGATTAACTCTCTACTGGTCTTACTCTCTCCTCTCCTTGAACTACACTACCCATAAGTGTTACATCTCCCATTATCTTTTCTCTTCTCTTCCTTTCTCTCTATGAGGGTTGCACTCCAAAACCCTTAACTCTCTCTCTCTCTCCTTTCTTTTTTCTTCTTTTAGTGGTTCCCTCTTTTTTTTCTCTCTCTCTCTTTCTTTTCTCCCTCTATATTAGTTTCTTCCTTTCTCCTTTACATCTCCTCTCATTCAAACCTCAATAACAAACAAATTATCTTATCTGGGACTCAAACCTATGTTTGTGGCATTTTGGGGGGTTTTTACTTCACCTTTTTAACTCACTAGCAGTGCTCCCATCCCTGGCTCTCCATATTATCTAGTTCTTGTTCCACTAAATACAATAGTAAGTTTTTAATTTGTCCCCCATTTTTCCGTTTTCCTCTTATTCCTCTCATCATAACTCTTAGACAACCAACACCTAAAAGCAAATCATTTTATTCTTGACCCAAATTTTTTCCTTATTTGCTTTTTGTGGGTCCATACGCTCTTTTTTTTTTTTTTTTCCTTTTTTTTTTTTTTTTTTTTTTCTTTTTTGCCCCTTTATTACTTTTCCCCAGTTCAGGCCCTCCATCACAGGCATTGTTTGTTATAACTCACAGTCCACCACAAGATTTTCTCAAGAAAGAGGGGAGAGGAGAGGAGAGGAAAAAAGGAGGGGGGGAATAATTTCCTTTTTTTAAAAATTTTTATTTTATTTTATTTTTCTTTATTTCATTATTAATTTTTTTAAAAAAAAAACAACTCTTTTCGATTTTTTATTTTTTTATTTTTTTAACTTTTTATTCTTTATTAAATCTCATTAATACTATCAACAAAACCACCCTCAGATGCCATTAAGGAAGAGAAAATCGAATATCATGGACACAAAAGAAAGAGAGGTAACACAGCTAGATGAGGAAAAATCTATGGAGAAAAAATTTAATATATTGGAAACCTTGGAGCTAAATGACAGAGAATTCAAGATAGAAATCCTAAAAATCCTCCGAGATATACAAGAAAACACAGAAAGGCAATATAGGGAGCTCAGAAAACAACTCAATGAACACAAAGAATATATGTCCAAGGAAATTGAAACTATAAAAACAAATCAAACAGAGATGAAAAACTCAATTCATGAGCTGAAAAACGAAGTAACAAGCTTAGCTAATAGAACAGGTCAGATAGAAGAGAGGATTAGTGAAATAGAAGACAAGCAACTTGAGGCACAACAGAGAGAAGAAGAAAGAGACTCAAAAATTAAAAAAAATGAGATAGCCCTACAAGAATTATCTGACTCCATCAAAAAGAATAACATAAGAATAATAGGTATATCAGAGGGAGAAGAGAGAGAAAATGGAATGGAGAACATACTCAAACAAATAATAGATGAGAACTTCCCAAGCCTGTGGAAAGAACTAAAGCCTCAAGTTCAAGAAGCAAACAGAACTCCAAGTTTTCTTAACCCCAACAAACCTACTCCAAGGCATATCATAATGAAATTGACACAAACCAACAGCAAAGAAAAAATTCTCAAGGCAGCCAGGGAAAAGAAGAATACAACATATAAAGGAAGGCCCATTAGATTATCATCAGATTTCTCAGCAGAAACTCTACAAGCTAGAAGAGAGTGGACCCCAATATTTAAAGTCCTGAAAGAGAGGAACTTTCAGCCACAAATACTATACCCATCAAAGCTATCCTTCAAATATGAAGGAGAAATAAAAACATTCACAGATACAGAAAAGATGAGGGAATTTATCATCAGAAAACCCCCACTCCAGGAATTACTAAAGGGAGTTCTCCAATCAGATACAAGGAACAAAAAAAAACAGAGCCACAAGTAAAAGCTCCAAGAAGAACACAATAAAACCAAATTTAAACTGTGACAACAACAAAAAGAAAGAGGGGGAGAAGACGGAGATTAACAGTAGCAAAGGACGATGGAGTGCAAAAGTACTCACAAAATAGTGCGCTACAATGAACAGGGTAGGGACCCTTTTCATTACTCAAAGGTAACCACCATTGAAAAAACCACCACAGAAGCACATGAGATAAAAAAGATAGCAACAGAGGAAAGATGTATGGAATACAACCAAATAAAAACAAAAGATAGAAAAACGAAAGAGAAGGATCAAACAAGACACGAAACTAACAGAAAGCAAGATATAAAATGGCAATAGGGAACTCACAAGTATCAATAATTACACTAAATGTAAACGGATTAAACTCACCAATAAAAAGGCATAGAGTAGCAGAATGGATTAAAAAACAAAATCCAACTGTATGCTGCCTACAGGAAACTCATCTAAGTAACAAGGATAAAAACAAATTCAAAGTGAAAGGCTGGAAAACAATACTCCAAGCAAATAACATCCAAAAAAAAGCAGGTGTAGCAATACTCATATCTGATAATGCTGACTACAAGACAGCAAAAGTACTCAGAGACAAAAATGGCCATTTCATAATGGCTAAGGGGACACTGAATCAAGAAGACATAACAATTCTTAATATATATGCACCAAACCAAGGAGCACCAAAATATATAAGACAGCTACTTATTGATCTTAAAACAAAAACTGACAAAAATACAATCATACTTGGAGACCTCAATACACCGCTGACGGCTCTAGATCGGTCATCCAAACAGAGAATCAACAAAGACATAGTGGCCTTAAACAAAACACTAGAGCACCTGGATATGATAGACATCTACAGGACATTTCATCCCAAAGTGACTGAGTATACATTTTTCTCCAGTGTACATGGATCATTCTCAAGAATTGACCATATGTTGGGCCACAAAAACAACATCAGCAAATTCAGAAAAATTGAAGTTGTACCAAGCATATTTTCTGATCATAAAGCCTTGAAACTAGAATTCAACTGCAAAAAAGAGGAAAAAAATCCCACAAAAATGTGGAAACTAAACAACATACTTTTAAAAAATGAATGGGTCAAAGAAGAAATAAGTGCAGAGATCAAAAGATATATACAGACTAATGAAAATGACAATACGACATATCAGAATCTATGGGATGCAGCAAAAGCAGTGATAAGAGGGAAGTTCATATCGCTTCAGGCATATATGAACAAACAAGAGAGAGCCCAAGTGAACCACTTAACTTCCCACCTTAAGGAACTAGAAAAAGAAGAACAAAGACAACCCAAAACCAGCCGAAGAAAGGAAATAATAAAAATCAGAGCAGAAATAAATGAATTAGAGAACAGAAAAACTATAGAAAAAATTAATAGAACAAGGAGCTGGTTCTTTGAAAAGATCAACAAAATTGACAAACCCTTGGCAAGACTTACCAAGGAAAAAAGAGAAAGAACTCATATAAACAAAATCCAAAATGAAAGAGGAGAAATCACCACGGACACTGTAGATATACAAAGAATTATTGTAGAATACTATGAAAAACTTTATGCCACTAAATTCAACAACCTAGAAGAAATGGATAAATTCCTAGAAAAATACAACCTTCCTAGACTGAGTCAAGAAGAAGCAGAAAGCCTAAACAGACCTATCAGTAGAGAAGAAATAGAAAAAACCATTAAAAACCTCCCCAAAAATAAAAGTCCAGGCCCTGACGGCTATACCAGCGAATTTTATCAAACATTCAAAGAAGACTTGGTTCCTATTCTACTCAAAGTCTTCCAAAAAATTGAAGAAGAAGCAATACTTCCAAACACATTTTATGAGGCCAACATAACCCTCATCCCAAAACCAGGCAAGGATGGCACAAAAAAAGAAAACTACAGACCAATATCTCTAATGAATACAGATGCTAAAATACTAAACAAAATACTAGCAAATCGAATACAACAACATATTAAAAAAATAATACATCACGATCAAGTGGGATTCATCCCAGAATCTCAAGGATCGTTCAACATACGTAAAACGGTTAATGTAATACACCATATCAACAAAACAAAGAACAAAAACCACATGATCTTATCAATAGATGCAGAAAAGGCTTTCGATAAAATACAACACAATTTTATGTTTAAGACTCTCAACAAAATGGGTATAGAAGGAAAATATCTCAACATGATAAAGGCCATAGATGATAAACCATCAGCTAACATCATATTAAATGGCACTAAACTGAAGGCTTTCCCCCTTAAATCAGGAACAAGACAGGGTTGTCCACTCTCTCCACTCTTATTTAATGTGGTACTAGAGGTTCTCGCCACAGCAATCAGACAAGACAAAGAAATAAAAGGCATCCATATCGGAAAAGAAGAAGTAAAGGTATCACTTTTTGCAGATGATATGATCCTATACATCGAAAACCCCAAAGAATCCACAAAAAGACTACTAGAAACAATAAGCCAATACAGTAAGGTCGCAGGATACAAAATTAACATACAGAAGTCAATAGCCTTTCTATATGCCAACAATGAAACAACTGAGAAGGAACTCAAAAGAATAATCCCCTTCACGATTGCAACAAAAAAAATAAAATACTTAGGAATAAACATAACAAAGAATGTAAAGGACTTATATAATGAAAACTATAAACCATTGTTAAGGGAAATCGAAAAAGATATAATGAGATGGAAGAATATACCTTGTTCTTGGCTAGGAAGAATAAATATAATCAAGATGGCTATATTACCCAAAGCAATATACAAATTTAATGCAATTCCCATCAAACTTCCAATGACGTTTTTTAAAGAAATAGAGCAAAAAATCATCAGATTTATATGGAACTATAAAAAACCCCGAATAGCCAAAGCAATCCTAAAGAAAAAGAATGAAGCTGGGGGCATAACAATACCTGACTTCAAACTCTATTATAGAGCCACGACAATCAAAACAGCATGGTATTGGCAGAAAAATAGACACTCAGACCAATGGAACAGAATAGAAAGTCCAGAAATAAAACCACATATATATAGTCAAATAATTTTTGATAAAGGGGCCAACAACACACAATGGAGAAAAGAAAGCCTCTTCAATAAATGGTGCTGGGAAAACTGGAAAGCCACATGCAAAAGAATGAAACTGGACTACAGTCTCTCTCTCTGTACAAAAATTAACTCAAAATGGATCAAAGATCTAAACATAAGACCTGAAACAATTAAGTACATAGAAGAAGACATAGGTACTCAACTCATGGACCTGGGTTTTAAAGAGCATTTTATGAATTTGACTCCAATGGCAAGAGAAGTGAAGGCAAAAATTAATGAATGGGACTACATCAGACTAAGAAGTTTTTGCTCAGCAAGAGAAACTGATAACAAAATAAACAGAAAGCCAACTAAATGGGAAATGATATTTTCAAACAACAGCTCAGATAAGGGCCTAATATCCAAAATATACAAAGAACTCATAAAACTCAACAACAAACAAACAAACAATCCAATAAAAAAATGGGAAGAGGATATGAATAGACACTTCTCCCAGGAAGAAATACAAATGGCCAACAGATATATGAAAAGATGCTCAGCTTCTTTAGCTATTAGAGAAATGCAAATCAAAACGGCAATGAGATACCACCTCACACCTGTTCGATTAGCTGTTATTAGCAAGTCAGGTAATAGCAAATGTTGGAGAGGCTGTGGAGAAAAAGGAACCCTCATACACTGTTGGTGGGAATGTAAAGTAGTACAACCATTATGGAAGAAAGTATGGTGGTTCCTCAAAAAACTGCAAATAGAACTACCTTATGACCCAGCAATCCCTCTACTGGGTATATATCCCCAAAACTCAGAAACATTGATACGTAAAGACACATGCAGCCCCATGTTTATTGCAGCATTGTTCACAGTGGCCAGGACATGGAAACAACCAAAAAGCCCATCAATAGATGACTGGATAAAGAAGATGTGGCACATATACACTATGGAATACTACTCAGCCATAAGAAATGATGACATCGGAACATTTACAGCAAAATGGTGGGATCTTGATAACATGATACGAAGCGAAATAAGTAAATCAGAAAAAACCAGGAACTGTATTATTCCATACGTAGGTGGGACATAATACTGAAACTAAGAGACATTGACAAGAGTGTGGTGGTTACGGGGGGGAGGGGGGAATGGGAGAGGGATAGGGGGTGGGGAGGGGCACAAAGACAACAAGATAGAAGGTGACAGAGGACAATCTGACTTTGGGTGGTGGGTATGCAACATAATTGAACGACAAGATAACCTGGACTTGTTATCTTTGAATATATGTATCCTGATTTATTGATGTCACCCCATTAAAAAAATAAAATTATAAAAAAATAGAATAAAAAATAAAAAAATAAATAAAGGAAGCTAATATACCATAACACCGCATCACAATTTTACCTCTAAGAGAAAGAATTAGAGGGACAGGTACATGAACTCTTACTAGGCCATATAACTATTCAAGAGTCCTTTAGTTCAAAGTGTAGATTTGGTTTGGAACCTTGTTTTCTGCCAGATAAAAAAATTAAGTAGATTCTTACACTATCTGCAGGAAAATCTAACATAGAGGATTAACCTATGCCCACTAATCCAACAATGATTACAAGCATTTCTCTTAAGGAAAAAATAAATAAAAACAAAGGAAAGATGGAAGACTATATACCATTATACATTAAAATTCATTCAATGAACCTAAGATAAAATGGATCTGAAGTAGGTATCTAAGCTGTTCCACATCCAAGAACTTTTTTAACACAAGTAAGGTATTTGATACAGTGGTTAATATGGCCAGACTTCGGAAAAGACCAAAAATCCTGTTGAATATGAAGGAGAACAGAAAACTGTTCCAGACCAGAAAGGATACTTTGATCACTGATGCGTCTTTGGCTATGTACAACAAGCAGCAGCCCAGCCTTTTAAGGCACTGAGCTTAAAAAGGAGGTCTTCAGCCTGATCAAGCAGTGGTGCAGTGAATAGAGTGTCAGAATGGGATGCAGAAGACCCAGGTTCAAAGCCCTGAGGTCACTGGTTTGAGCGCAGGCTCACCAGCTTGAGCGGGGAGTCACTGGCTTGAACATGGAATTGTAGGCATGACCCCATGGTCGCTGGCTTGAGCCCAAAGGTCGCTGGCTTGAAGCCCAAGGTCGCTGGCTTGAGCCCAAGGTCACTGGCTTGAGCAAGGGGTCACTCACTTTGCTGTCAAAGCACACATGAGAAAGCAATCAATGAACAAGCAATCTATGAACAACTAAGATATCACAATAAAGAATTGATGCTTCTCATCTTTCTCCCTTCCCATCTGTCTGTCCCTATCAGTCCCTCTCTCTGACACTCTCTCTGTCTCTGTCAAAAAAAAAAAAAAAAAAAAAAAGAAAGTTTTCATTGGCTTCATGGTCCTGAAAACAGGAGATATTTTTAACTCCCCACCACCTGACTGAAACATAATCAGCACTATAAACCAGGGGTTGGGAACCTATGGTTCATGAGCCAGATGTGGCTCTTTTGATGGCTGCATCTGGCTTGCAGAAAAATCTTTTTTTTAATAAAGATTTTATTTATTCATTATAGTGAGGGGAGAGAGAGAGAGAGAGAGAGAGAAGGGGGGGGAGCAGAAAGCATCAACTCCCATATGTGCCTTGACCAGGCAAGCCCAGGGTTTTGAACCAGCAACCTCAGCGTTTCCAGGTTGACGCTTTATCCACTGCACCACCACAGGTCAGGGCCAGACAAATCTTTAATAAAAAAAAAATAATGTCAATCACAGCTGTCCTCCGGGACAACACCAAATTTTTATTGGGTAATGTACACAGGTTGTTGTATGGCTCTCATGGAATTACATTTAAAATATGTGGCGTTCATGGCTCTCTCAGCCAAAAAGATTCCCAACCCCTGCTATAAACTGTACTATGGTGTCTTATGAATGCTGGCTCCATGCCAGACTTGAAATGAGTACTTTGACCAGTAAACCTCTTACATCTTTTGCACTCATTATCTCTCCATTGAGACTGAAACCTGGGCCCCCACAAAGCGGCCAGAGCACTGCCTTTGAACCACTTGTCAACTTAGCAATACACAGTGACTACAGAGCTTCATCAGTTCTCATTTCCTTAAACTCACCATCCATCTCCAGCCCCCACAACCATTCCTCACCAGTTCTCCTAACTATGGTGCTCCTCACAGTTAACTAAAGAAAGGTATGTTCCAAAGTGAACCATTCAAACAGCTTTCCCCGGGTCTCAGAGTAAAAAATCATGAATATAGACCCCTCCAACAAAATGCCTCAAGAACCTTAACAAAGTCCTTATATCCTAACCTACAAATTTCTATTGCCTTCAACTCACTATTCTCAAACAGAATGGTGTTCTTTCTATCAATAAACACCATTTCTTTAAAATAGAAATTATTAACAGAAGGCTGTCAGTTCACCATCTTCTAGGATCAAGGAAGCTTACTATCTTCCAGCAAGTACATGAAACCTTTTCTACCTACAGCTCATCTTCCTGATGAGTTTTCTCATTGTAATCAAAGGCCCAAGTAATTTCACATAAACTCATTAGGTCTTCACAGAAGATCCACTGAAGGCTATATGCTCCATCCACTAGTGTTTTGCATTAGAGTTGCCCCACACATTTCCCAAGAAGTAACAGAATGTGTCTCCAGACCTCTGATCTAATAATGATCAACACCTGGAACCCAGGGCTACACACACCCAGAAAAAAAAAAAAAAAACTTCCATAATGGAAAGCCAACATCACTCTTGCTAATTCCTATTCCTCTACAGTACTGGACGCTACTACACTGGAGCCTCTCATCTGCCTAGATCCATAATAGGATCTCATCATTCTTAATTTAAATGTCACCTATGCCCCAGGAAAAAAAGAACCAAATTACTTACTAAATGGTGTGATCATTCTTAAATTGGATTACTTATTTGAGTTTAATTTTAAATGACCACTTTTTTCCCTCAAATGCTTTTGTGATGGTTCCATTAATAGATATTAAGGAATTATGGAGGTGTTCCAAATTGGCAGCCTTGGCTTGTCGTCATGCTTTCTTTGAGCCACAAAAAAAGTTTTATTTGAAAATCTTTAGACAAAGCATACACACTTCAGTGGGTCACAAACCCTACTGATTACAACTGTTTTATATCTATCTTTTCCACTTGTTTGAATTACTTGGCTGGCTCCTTTAGGAATCTGAGTTTGCAACACCTGAATTAATATTTCAGGGCACTAGTTCCTTCCACGCTTCTTTCACTTACGGGAGATACAGAAGGTGTTTATTGTGGTCCTGTAAGGAAAACACAGCAGAGCAAATGGCTCAAGCTCCTCAGACATTTAAAATTACATATATATATATAAAAGTTCTACTGAATACACCCACCAACGTTCATAAAGAACGACATTGTGTGGATGACATACTTTGTATTATCATCCCTCTATTAACTATAAATTATCTGAGAACAGGGCGCTGTCTTATCCTTGTAGAAGAGCTGTGCTGGACATCATGGCTATGCAAAGTAGGCACTCAAATTATTTGTCAGGTGAATAATCACTACTATTCACTTCACTATAAATTAAGTTAAATGTATTAAAGGATCCAAATATTATCCCAGGGTCAATAGAAATATTGGCTACTAGAAGCCATGCTAATCTGAGGTTATGAGAAGTAGACAAAAAAAAACTAAAATTTTCAATTCTGAAAATACAATATTGCAATATGATTAATGACAGACATCAGTCATTAGAGAGACTACTTTGGGTGGTGAACGCACGATGCAGTAGGCAAATGATGTGTTACAGAGTTGTACATTGCAAACTGAATGGTTTTATTACCCAATGTCACCTCAATAAATCCAATAAAAAATAAAATAAAATGCTAAAAAAGTTTGAAGTCTAAAAAAATATTAGCATAAAAGCATTTTAAGATGAATTTTTTTTCCCAAAGGCAAGTGCAGTTAAAATAAAATGTAAAAGAAAAAGTTATACAAACAAAATCAAATTATCGTGTCTCAATAGGCAAGGTCTAATGGGTACAAAATAGCACATTAAATCAGTTCCCAGTTCAAAAAAAACCCGCAAGAGATGTTGATCTTCCTGTTTTTCATAAACCTTATAATTGTGCTTCCAGAAAACTACCAAGCATCTGCCTCTATGTAGCTAATTCTTTTCATCTTGGAGCTCTCACAAGGAAATAGAGAGTATACTGTGCCAGGATCACAATCTTCTCCAGCCAAAATCATTACGCCTTGGAGCCAATTTCCTCAGTAAATTTTGATCAAGTTCCTTCACTTGCAGCTTCCTTAGTACTAGTAATGGCTGCACATGACACAAGTCAGTATACATGTGTATATGTTTAACAACTACATTATAAATTTAACAGTAATATGTACACATACGCACATAGGTAAACATATACCTATGCATGCAGCTGCACAGATGTATCCATGTATATTAGTTCCTATAAGTCTCTATTTGACTCTCTCTGAATACTACAGTCACAAAGCCTATCCAGGCTTTCTTAATCCAGTGACAATTCTCTGATAACTAAAAATACTTTGGAATTCTGAATTAATCAACTCTACTACACAGCTAATGATAATTAAGATTAATAACAATTATTCTGTAGTTATATACCTGAAATTTATGTTATTAACCAATGTTACCCCAACAAATTTAATTTTTTTAAAAAATATTTCTGATGCTATAAATAAGGTGACCAATCATCCTTCTTTAGGGATGTTAGTCCTTCTTTTGTAAGTTTCGTTCTCCCTCGAAAAGTGTCCTCCTACATGTCCTCCTTTTTAATATTGGAAGACTAATCTGTAAATGTCCATATTTGATCAATGCAGAGTCAATCCATTGCATGTGATATGGCATATTTGCATCTAAATTAGTACTTTTTTCTTAGAATTATTATTAAAAATTAATAGGCATGTAAGCATAATTACAATATAAAATATTACAAATGTTTTTATTATGCATTTATCATATTATAGTGTATTATTGTTGCAATGAATAAAATGTTTCTTTTATTTATGATACTGTTTTCTTCTATTTATTTTTGTCCTCCTTTTCATTGTAAAAAAGTTGGTCACCTTACTATAAACAGCCCCTCAAAAATTTCTGAATCTGGCCCTGGCCAGTTGGCTCAGTGGTAGAGCATCGGCCTGGCGTGCGGGAGTCCCGGGTTCGATTCCCGGCCAGGGCACACAGGAGAAGCGCCCATCTGCTTCTCCACCCCTCCCTCTCTCCTTCCTCTCTGTCTCTCTCTTCCCCTCCCGCAGCTAAGGCTCCATTGGAGCAAAGATGGCCCGGGCGCTGAGGATGGTTCTGTGGCCTCTGCCTCAGGCGCTAGAATGGTTCTGGTCGCAACAGAGCAACGCCCCAGATGGGCAGAGCATCGCCCCCTGGTGGGCATGCCAGGTGGATCCCGGTTGGGCAAATGCGGGAGTCTGTCTGCCTCCCCGTTTCCAACTTCAGAAAAATACAAAAAAAAAATTTCTGAATCACCAAAAAAAGATCAAATTATGTTCTACTTTCAGTGTAAGGGGTATTTTATCAAAAATCAATTCATTAAAAGAAGTTATGATCTATATATAATTTATACAGTACATTTTTATGAGTCTGAATATTTGATTAATCAGCATACCTTATTTTCCAGTTATTCATATGAAGAATTTCTGTAATTTTTATATATGACTCCTATCATATATACATACAGGGGTCCTTGGGTTATGACAGTCTCCACATATGACATTTCGAGTTTACGATGCTCACTCCCATAAGAACTTAAAATAATGAGACATGAGTGTTCAAGTTTACTCCATTAGCATTGTACTTATGGACTACATGGGTGAACCAGTTTGGTTGCACGCAGTGGAAGAATACTACGTATTCTTTTTCAGTGCCTTAGTTGTGTTTTTATGTTCTAGATTATGATTTTACAACTGTGTCAGGATAGGTAAGTGACTTGGGCTAGGGTGTGTTTCAACTTACACCAAAATTCGGGTTACATCACTGTCGTAGTAATGAAACTGTGTCGTAACCCAAGGATGCCCTGTATATAGAGTGAGTGTGTGTGTGTGTGTGTGTGTGTGTGTGTGTAAAACAGGGATTTCAGATTAACCACAATACCATATTTTAAAAATATGAGATATAATTCTTCAATCTTTTAAGTACCAAACTGTTGACTATCTACTTGTGATTCTTCAAAATAATTCATATTAAACATAATTCACTTTTCTGAATTAATGTCATTATTATGAGAACATATTATATGGCCACTTTGTTAAAACAGGGATATTATTAAGGTGTTTTAAGTGAATAGGGCTATCTGTTCTTAAAATGAATGACTCCAGGATACTGTACCTTTATAATCCTATTGCTTTTGGTAGTTCTTCCCCTTACTACACACACATTTTATCTCATTTTGCTATAACGAGTGCTGCTGTAAATTCTAATCTTCAGTAGTATATTATACACAATTATTTAAATAAAAACTAAAGATGCCTCTGTAAATCATATATAAAATAAAGCATATAGTCCCTATAACAGCTACTGCAAATTCAGAACCTCTTTTTTTGAGGAAGTGGAGGTTATTATTGGTTTTTAACTATATATCAGGTGGTTGAAGGTGTACAAATTTGGGACACATGTCCACCTACCAATTTATAGGGGCTGACTGAACTAAAGTTCCTGTTAACCTTCCAAACATCTCCAAATTTAAATAAATAAATCCTTTTAAAATGTAGCATTAAACACCCAAATTATATATAATCGTTACACTAATCACTATTCTTACCAGTTAAATTTTTTCAACTCCTAAAAGACTCCTTTGATTTAAAAAGGTGACTGATGATCTCTGGTCGACTACTAGAAGTAATTTCAGATACTAGAAGTAATTATATGTTAGTTGCCCTTCTTTTTAAAAATGTTTAACAATCTAGGCTTTTACTTCTCAATCTGACTTCATAAATGTTCCTGAAACATATTCAAAAAACGACATTCAATGTGTTGAATGTTTTGCTTATAACAACATTGTGCTTCTATGGTATTTTCATAATTCCGACAGCTTAAAACCATTTTTTAAATGTATACAAGGTCTCCTGAGCCACTGCTAATCCCAGGGTACAAATCATTGTGTGGTTAAATCACAACACCAGACCAGTGGAAAGGTTGAGCTGGCACTTGACTTTACAGGTTTAAATATCTTGGCTCTCTAAAGCTTGTGTGGGAGCTGTAGCTTGGCATAAAATTCTCAGCAGGATGCAGATAATTTCTTTGAAAAATGTTTTTAAATGGCTAAGGTTTTTTGCTTTTTAAAAATGTTGGAGAAAGCATACATTAGAACCAGATTCAAAATTTACACTTTTTCCTTTTCAATGGGCCCATCCCTGCAGATAACCCAAGAACAGCACAATAATCCCAAACCTAGAGACTTTCAATAAGTACACAATCATACTTCTATATGAGTTTAAATGTAAATTCAAAAATGTGAGTAAGTTGCTTCAAATCATGAAGGGAAACTAGAGGGCTTCTTTGAAAATGCAAACATTTGCTAAATCCTCTGTAGTTACAATTATAGATTGCCCTGGGTCATTTTGGCTTCCACACTCCAGTTTCATTTCCATTTGTCCACTCAAATGTTACTTTTTTTATCCTTCATAACAGTCTTATGAGATAGGTACTAACATTAGCAGTTTTATCAAGAAATAAATGCATAAATATTAGGTATATCAGCCAACATAATCTGCCTTGTAGCCAACAGAGTTGAGACTAGAATTGAGGTCTGTCTCACTGATACTTGTTTTCAGTACCTACTGTCTCAGCCCTGGTTACACACTAGAATTGGCTTTCTAACACCATTGATGCCAAGGCTCCACACCTCAGACTAAGGAACTAAATTAGAATCTTTTGAGAGACAGGACCCAGGCTCAGAGTATTTACAGTTGTCCCCATGAAAGAATCGCAGCATTACACAAAGCAATACAAGAAGGGAAGAGTAGAAAGAAGGGTGGCAGACAGGGTCGGTATGAAGTTATCTACTTGCAAAGCCAAGCTTTAATGCTATTTTATTTTTTCACCCTATAGGCACTCACTCTCAAGTCAGTAAACACCAAGAAAAAGTCACTTAATTTTCATATTTGGCTAGATGACATGTATCAGGAACATAAATCCTAACATCTATCAAAATATATAAGATAATTCTAGTTAAAACACTCTCTGGATGATTTACAATTTTATAACCTTTTTACTGCTATCTCCCATTCCTTTCTGCATCTCTGACCTTCAAACAGATTTTTTTCCTTCTCCCCAAAGAACTAGTAAAATTTTAAATGAGCATTGTTTTCTTTCATCATATTAAACTGTCTTCTATCATCCATTGTTACTATAAGAAGTTAGCTAACAGTCTAACAATTGCTGTTTTTTTTTCTCTGGCTGTTTTTAGATTTTTCTCATTATCTTTGGTTTCCTGTAATTATGCCATGATATGTCTAGAAGTGGATTTCTTTATATATACCTACTGAGAATTAACTGGGTTTCCTGAATCTGGGGAATTACACTGTTAATTTTTGTATTCTGAATATATTCAGTTCTTTCAAAAAAAGATTTTTATAAAATATAAAAAATACAGAGACAGGTTCATAAAATAAAAATGTAGAGCTTAATTAATAATCACAAAACTAACACCCTTTGAAAGGGATAGAGCACATGTACAATGCTTAAGATAACCAGCACATTCTATCCCCCAGACCCTAGAGTAAGTGTTTGTGTATACGATGACCCAAGTGATGCTGACAAGTCTAATTCTAAGACTTGCTTCCATTCACGACGTCAGACTCTCTTCCTCTGGTATTCTGATGTTGGTCTGGAGGTACTGGGACTTACAATGTCAACAGGGCAGAAGGCAAAGCCAAACCCTGATAACATCGTCTAAGCCCTAACTCCAGTCACGCCCCAAACGACCTTTACCCCTGGTCTTCTCTGTTATGTGACCCCGTAAGTTCTCCTTCTACTTAAACCAGTTTGGTTACAGTTTCTGTCACTTGAATGCTACCAGGTTCTAACTATTACAATTCATCATGAATTCCCTCCCTGAAGTATTTCCCTTCATCTGAAGTTTATTATTTTTCCTTTGGACCAGCCTTTAAAACAGGGGGAAAATGTGAAATAATTTAGAGATTCTGAGGGAGTATAATCAACAATCAACTGCACATTTTTAAATACATAATAAAAATTTGACTCCTCTAAAAATCTAATATATACACATAAAGTTCATAACTATTTCCAGAAGTGTACTTAACAGCCAGTGGCTAAAAAGTAAAGACATCAAAAATTCTGGAATCCTCAACACCCAAAGGGGAAAAAAAATCTTCAGATAATGCACATCTCACAAAAGCTTTAATGTCTTTGTAAACCATATACTATTAAAAAAGAAAAAAGAAAAGAAAAGGCTGCAGCAGATTCTAAAAAATCACAGCCTAAACTAGTAATTAATAATATTTAGCTTTGGCCCTGGCTGGTGGCACAGTAGATAGAGCATGAACTGGAAGCGCCAAGGTCGCCGGCCTGATCCAGTGGTTGCCGATTTAAGCCCCAGTCCCGACACTTATGAGAGGCAATCTGTGGAACAGCGAGTTGAGGCTTTCTCTCTCTCACTCTCTCTCAAAATAATAATAATATTCCAGAGAGGACATACAGATGGCCAATAGGCATATGAAAAAAATGCTCAACATCACTAATCATTAGAGAAATGCAAATTAAAACCACAATGAGATATCACCTCACACTGGTCAGAATGGCGCTCATCAACAAAACAACACAGAATAAGTGCTGGCGAGGGTGTGGAGAAAAAGGAACCCTCCTGCACTGCTGGTGGGAATGCAGACTAGTGCAGGCTCTGTGGAAAACAGTATGGAGATTCCTCAAAAAATCGAAAATCGAACTGCCTTTTGACCCAGCTATCCCACTTTTAGGAATATACCCCAAGGACACCATAGAACTGTTCCAGAAGGAGAAATGTACCCCCATGTTTATGGCAGCATTGTTCACAATAGCAAAGATCTGGAAACAGCCCAAGTGTCCGTCAGAGGACGAGTGGATTAAAAAGCTTTGGTACATATATACTATGGAATACTACTCAGCCATAAGAAATGATGACATCGGATCATTTACAACAACATGGATGGACCTTGATAACATTATACTGAGCGAAATAAGTAAATCAGAAATAACTAAGAACTATATGATTTCATACATAGGTGGGACATAAAAATGAGGCTCCAGAGACATGGACAAGAGTGTGGGGGTTACAGAGCGGGGGGGGGGGGGGAGGAGAGGGAGAAGGTTGGGGGAGGGGAGGGGCACAAAGAAAACCAGTTAGAAGGTGACGGAAGACAATTGGACTTTGGGTGATGGAATGCAGCATAATCAAATGTCAAAATAACCTAGAGATGTTTTCTCTGAACATATGTACCCTGATTTATCAATGTTACCCCATTAAAATTAATTTTAAAAAATAATAATAATATTTAGCTTTGTATGCTTACTGCTTTGCTTCAATCAGCCTCTGTGACTGTATTTTCTGCTATTTATCAATGTAAACTCTCCTCCAAGAAAACTGATTTGCTTGGTGCTTCCCATATGCCATCCTTGGTTTGTGATGATTCTCTGTAGCTTTGTCTCCATGCCTACAGTGACACCAAATCTGTAGTCTTCTAAATCCTACTCCTGCTCAAAGACCCAGCTAAAACCCTTCCTCCCCTAGAAAGCCTCAGATCACCACAGGCTTAAGATCACTACTTCATCAGAACTCCTGACCATTATTGTGGTCCTCAGCACAGTCATATATTATAAAAAATAAAATGAAATAAGCTTAGTGTATACATACTAAGTACCTGTTCCACAAAAAACAATAACAACGCATCCTCAATATTTAAAAACCCAACTCTTCGAGGAGAGTGGAGAAGATAGGAAGCAACAAAGGATAACAATGAGGGTTAACCAACCCCAGAAAATAATCTTAAAAAGTGATAATTAAGTAACCCCTCTGGATAAGCAAATTCATGAGCTACAATCTTCATACTCAACTCAGTACCTCATTTGCCAAAAGCATTTTTACATATTCAGTCAAGTAAATCAAAACTAGCAACATCTGCTAAATGTTATATTTGCCGTTGGGTTTCAAAAAATAACTCGGGTTGCCTTTTTTTCCATTTGTCTTATGAGAGTCAACATTTTAAATGTACCTTGTTTGTACTTTCAAGATATTCTGTTTTTCCACAACTGTGCTTTTAAAGCTTTGTTTATAACACATGCCTTCAAAATTATATGTGTGTATTGCATATGTGTCTATATATTAATGCTCCTTTCCGTAATCCAAATTTGATTATAATAGCAACACCTTTGGAAAAATAGATGAAATCATAAACTATCATTTTTCCGCCAGGGCCCTTCCACTGTCTCCCATAAGGAGGTACATTTTACAAAGAATAGCAACACCAATATTCTTCCTACTTCATAAAATGTTTCCATGGCTGATGCATAAAAACAGATCATGGCAGAAGTACAAATAGAGTTTTTAATTCATCAGGACATAAAACCAATTTCGCACTGAAATTTCTGGTAATTTTCTTATATTCACTTGGATCATACTTAGATGCACCCTTTGAATCCAAGGTACATTTAACCCAAGAGAACCAGAGATGCCATCTCTAAATAATGTCTACCATATTTCTACCTCTGGAAAATATACTGGAACTTAAAATCTAGGTTTTCAGAAAAAAGGAAGGACACTATTTTATTAATTTTTATTAACTACTGTTATGCACATTTTTATTAACATTAGACTTTTTATTAATTGTTAATAATTAACTTTCATTAATTTTTGTATTTCTGCCAATATTTTAGGTGAGTGGTATTTTATGGTCCACTAAAGTTTTTTTTTTGTCCTTTTGCTTTGAAAGTAAAGGGTAAAATTATATGTTCCCAAAATATAGGACAAGTGACTTTATGTTTTGGGTAGGGTGAAGTAGCTTTATACAGACCAGCCCTCTCAGTAAGAACAACTAGAAAGTCACACAAAATACAGATATCCATCTTAAGGCGTTCGATATCTCTGAAGCAATGAGAACTGAAAAGAATTGAGCATTTACAGCAGAGAGAACATCAAAGAGAGAAGCTGACCTCTGCTTTTGGGGGAGGAGAGTTGCAAATTTCAGTCACTGGAGGGAGGCTGGGAATCCAGGCTTTGCACAGTCACAAAGCGGCAGCTGGACTCAGAAAAATCATCAGAACTTCTGGCAGAGTCTTCAAAGACCTCAAACATGCAGCCAGTTCCCCCCTCAAGGTATCTGATGAATTCTGGGGCAGCCCAAGGATTAAGAAACTACCTCTGAAAAGCAGAATGGAGTTATCAACAGTTTTAAAAGGTACAATTTAGAATTGGGGATCAATCCATCAGGGCAAACATCTACACTGTTTGGGTGATTTAATTTTTGACAAATGATATGACATTCTATTTTAAAATATTTTAAAGGTCAAGGCACTTAAAAGTGTCAAGGAACACTTTTCCCACCTTGTCAGTTTTCAGTTTTAAAGCCCTGTTTATAACACATGCCTTCAAATTTATATGTGCATGCACATGTGTATATAGTAATAATCCTCTCCTTAATGCTTTCTACATCACGTGACCCAGCAAGTCCACTCTTCAGTATATACCCACCAGAAATGCACACATATATTCACTGAGACATGTACAAATACTCACAGGAACACTATTTACAACAGCAAAGACTGACATATCCAAATGCTGATCAGTAACTGTGGTATGCTCGGTTTAAGTGGAATACTATGAGCAGTGAGCATAAAACAACAACAAACTAGAGGAGGGAAGCTCACAAATAAATGTTGAGTGAAAAAAGTCAGACATGCAAGTCCATACTTGATTCCATTTGTAGAAAGACCAAAAAGAGGCAAAATTAATAATGGTGATACCAGTCAGCACAGCGTTTACTCTTTCACAGTGAGGGAAGGGGGCATGAGCTGGGCTTTCTGGATGCTGGAAATGTCCTATTTCTTGATCTAGGTGCTGGTTAGGTGGTGTGTTTACTTTTTGAAATTCACCATGCTCTACACTTGTGATTTGTATGCTCTTCTGTAGGTATATTATTCTTCAGTAAGTTATACCAAAATATAGAGTACCAGTATTCATAAACAATCAAATATAAGTCCCAGGCACCTACTATAGGTGGGTATGGTAAAGTGCTCCTCCTTTGCGTCCTCACTGCGCCCTACGCACATACTTCTATCCCTGCATGCATCACCATGGCTGCAATTCTATGCCCCTATCTGTCTTAAACACTACGCCCAGTTTGAAGGATAAAGAGGAATCTTTTAAAGGTTTTAAATGAGGCATTAAATAGACATTTGTAAAATGACAGAGAACTCTGTTTTAAAAGATGTTAAGGGTCACAGCATATGGAAGAGTTTAGGAACAGGAGCACTACACATCTGGACGGCCTTTTCCAATAGTGAGCCATGCGGTCCAGATCAGCTTCATGCATTCCTTGCATAGAGTTTATACTATATACAGGGCAGGCACACTATTTTGCAAGGACACGTTCTAAAGCTGTCTTTCTATAGGTAGCACAGTGAAGAGCAGGGGAAGAGAAGTGACAAAGTGTTAGTACAACACTTCTTTCTATACTTATATTCCACACAAGCAGAACAGAGTCAAGGACCAGCAGTGGGCAGCACCTGCAGCAGCAGTAGGACCCCCTCCCTGAAGACTACTGTCTCCAACACAAAACTGCGCTCACCTCCCTCAAACGAGTAAGTCAGAGAGCAGTGGTCTCCAGTCTCGCTATGGTTACAACATGCTCTCTCCTTTAAATTTATGATCCACCCTTCCTCCTTTATGCAACTTTATTTTAAATTAAAGTGAATTATCATTATTTTCAGGGAGAATAATTTCACAATACCCTTCAAGGTAGCCAAATATACCACAGGGTGTTGCAAGAGCAAGGCTGAAAATCACTGCGGCAGAGCGTCTGTTAACTGATTCTTAGCCCCCAAACTTCTCTAAAACGAAATCTTTTCTCCTCTTTTGAAATTTTCACATAAAACATATTTTCTAGTTTCAGAAGCCAAGAAGTCCCTGGAGGAATGCAGAACCCCCGCAGCAACCTGTTTACCTGGCGAACACGTGTCTGCAGACCTCCACGCACCAGGCACTTGTTTAGGAACTGAAGACAGTAGTGAGCAAGACCAATTCCAGCCCTTGGGAAGCTGCCATTCTGGTGAAGAAACACGGAGACCCTCTATCCTAGTTGGCCTGGGACGGTCCTGTCTTACTACTGAAGGAACTACATCTCAAAAACCCTCTCAGCCCCAGGCACTTGGTCACCCTACCAAAGACAGACACCAACAAATAAGGAACCAAGTTTATCAAATGGTGGTTAAGTATAATGAAGAAAATGAAGCTTGATAAAGATGAGAGGGTCATGTCAAAGGTGTTACTACAGTTCCTTATAAGCCTCTGATATGATGACATTTGAAGACGGAGGGAGCAAGCCCTTCAGAAAACTAGAGCAGAGAGTTCAACGCAGAAGTCAAAGAAAATGATGAACAGTAAGTGAAAGGCCTTACAGTGAGAGTGTACTTAAATGTCTAAGGAACAGCAGGGAGGCCAGTGTGGCTGGAGAGCATGGAACAAGGAACAGAATGGAAGGAGACGGATCTAGAGAAGCAACTGAGTGAGAGCTGCAGCTTACCCGCAGCAGCACAGCCATCACCTGGAGTTCAGCACAAGGGCCAGCTTCTTCCTGCTAATTCTAATCCCATAACTCCAACCAATCATAATTTCCCTTTTACACTATAACAAAGCCTCTGTCTTAATTTACTGATCATCCTCTCTTCTCACACTATATAGTGTCTATGAAAACACTATGTAATTATCCAATAGCACTCCTTTGTAACAATTATTCTAACATTCAATTGTATGCTGCCTTCCTCTATTTGTTTTCATGTATCTGTACCTCCCTGAAATTTAGCTTCCTTGGGGTCAAGTTCCATAGTACACACTGTTAGACACATAGCGCACAATCAATAAACACCCAGAGAGGATTTCCCTCACTTTGTCTTTTGTTGACTTTTAGGCTTTTTCATTGGTAAAGGAGGGCACCGATAGGTCAGCACCTTACTCATAATATCAATATGACACATGATACAGTATAGCAAACACATAGAATAGAATACAGTAAAAGTATAGCCACGGACAAATTGACTTATACTGCAGGGGCAACTCTTTAACCAGCAAATGCTTACCACTTGAGGCTCAGAGCAGAAATGCAAACAGAGAAAAGTTCAAGAAATAACCACTCAAATCAACAATAACTCTTCTAAATGTCCCTGGAAAATACTTATGGACACAGTTTATCTGGACGATTATCATGTTACTGTTGCATAAATAACTTTATGTGACTACCCTCAAACCAAATGAACTGTTCCCTCTGCTATGTACTCCTATATTTTATTTCCATGATCTTCTCACACTGTCTATTTTGTTATTGTTGTTTTAGTGTGTGTGTGTGTGTGTGTGTGTGTGTGTGTGTGTGTGTGTGACAGAGACAGAGAGACAGAGAAAGGGACAGACAGAAAGGAAGGGAGGGAGATGAGAAGCATCAATTCTTCATTGCAGCACCTTAGTTATTCATTAATTGCCTTCTCATATGTGCCTTGACTGGTGGGCTACAGCAGAGCAAGTGACCCTTTGCTCAAGCCAGTGACCTTGGGCTCAACCAGCGACCTTGGGCTTCAAGCCAGCAACCTTTGGGCTCAAGCCAGATAGATACCATGAGGTCATGTCTATGATCCCATGCTCAAGCCAGCGACCCTGTGCTCAAGGCAGCAACCCCACGCTCAGGCTGGATGAGCCCACACTCAAGCCAGCGACCTCATGGTTTTTAACCTGGGTCCTCTACGTCCCAGTCTGATGTTCTAATCACTGAGCCACAACCTGGTCAGGCTCACACTGTCTAAGAGTGAGTCTGTCTTTAATGAACACATCTAGAATAGCACTCAGACTTTATATCCACTCCTAGGTACTGGGACAAAACTTCCATTATTCTGACTTAAATGCTTTGGTTGAATGAGTTATCAGCATATATCATGCAGAGCACTGAAGCAAATTTTTAACAAATATACTAGAATTGTGAGTGTTGACCTTAAAAGTAGATCTCAGAAATACAATAAGCTTATTATAAGACTGTTTCCTTTCTTATCTTAAAAAATGTTTTAAGTTCAATTTATGAGATCAAAAGGAAAGACAATGTCACTATTTTATAATCATATCTCAATATCAAAATCTGTCATTATCCAGCTTCTGCAACAAATTGATTTACCTCAAAGTAGAAAAAGATAAAGAATATAAGTCCATAAGTATAGTTTTGATCAGTAGGAAAAAAAAGTTTATAGCAAATTGTTAGACCTATTAGGTGGCAGGATACACGATCAATATTCAAAAATCAATTGTATTTCTAGACATGAACAATATGAAACTAAAACTAAAATTAACAATTCCATTTACAATAGCATCATAAAGAACAAATTTTGGGGAGTAAATTTAGTAAAAGAAGTGTATCACCAAAAAAAAGAAGTGTAAAACTTTTACTCTGAAAAGTATAAAACATTACTGAAAGATATTAAAGAAGGACTACAAAAGTAGAAAGACATTTCATGTTCCTGAACTGGACGACTTGATATTGTTAAGATGGCAATAATCTCTAGCTTGAGCTACAGATTCAGTGCAATCCCTATCAAGATGTCACATGGATTCTTAGCAAAAATTTTTAAACAAGCTAACCCTAAAATTAATATGAAAATCTAAGGGGCTCATAATAGTCAAAGCAATCTTGGAAAACTCGTACTTGCCAATTTCAAAACTTATCACAAAGCCTCAACAATCAATACAGTGTGGTACGGGCAAAAGGTCAAAATGTAGATCAGTGGAACAGAACTGAGAACCCAGAAATAAACCTTCATATTTATAACCCATTAAATTTCAACAAGAATGCAAAGAATTCAACAAAAAAAGTCTTTCCAATCCATTGTGTTGGGAGATCTTGATCTCCACTCGTAAAACATGAAGGAAGGCCCCTACCTCACACCATATACAAAAATTAACTAAAATGGATCAGAGATCTAAATGCAAGAGCATTAAGATGTAAAAATTATAAAAACTCTTCAAGGAAAACATAAGAGTAGGTTTTTATAACCTTGGACTAGGCAATAGTTTCATATATATGAAACCAGAAGCACAAGCAACATAGTATCAACAGGTAAGTCTGACTTCACAAAAAAATGTAAAACTTTTCTCCTTCAAGCAATACTATCTAGAAAGTAAAAAGACAATTCATGGAATGTAAGAAAATTTTGGTCAATCATACAACTGACAAAAAGGACTTGTACCCAGTACATATAAAGAAAAAGAAAGAGAACTCTTATACCTCAACAATAAAAAGACAATAACCCAATATTAAAACTGGCAAAGGATTTAAATTAACATTTCTCCAGAGAAGACATGCAAGTGGCCAATAAATACATGAAAAGATGCAAAACATCATTATAATACACAGCCATCAGGGAAATACAAACCAAACCATACCCACTAGGATGGCTATAATCATAAAGACTGATAACAACAGGTTGGTGAAGAAGCCGAGAAATTGGAACACTGCTATATTGCTGGTGGGTATGTAAAATGGAGCAAGAACTTTGGAGAAAAGTCTGCAAGTTTCTCAAAAAGTTAAATATAGAGTTATCATTAGACCCTGCAATCCCACTCCTAGGGATATTTCCAAGAGAACTTTTTTAAAAGATCACACAACAGCAAAATTTGTAATAGTCAAAAATGTGGAAGCAACCCAAATATCTATCACCTGACAACGGATAAATAAAAGGTGGCATATGCATACAAATGGAATGTTATTTGGCAATTAAAACAATAGTGATATATGATACATTGAAAATAATACACTAAGTGAAAGTCAGTCACAAAAACAAAGAACAAAACAAAACAAAAAACCTCCATACTGTACAATTCCATTTATAAGAAATGCCCAGAACAGGCAAATCCTGATAAACAGAATTTAGATTAGTTATTGCCTACAGTGGACAACAAGAAGTTTCTGCTAATGGAGTTTCTTTTAGAGATGATGAAAATGTTCTAAATTTGACTGGGGATGGTTGCACAACTCAATGAATATGCTAAAAAACACTCAATTATATACTTTATAAGGGTAAACTGCATGACATATAAATTGTCTCAAATAAAGTTATTATTTTAAAAATTAGAGCTGTTGCCAAAATGAAAAATGATTCCTCACTGGAAATAATGTTAAACACAGGCAAAGGGCCTTCTGTTGGAAATCTTACTGTAAAGATGGATTCAATTAGCAGTTCCCAATAGCAGTTCAGACTAATAAATAAACAAAGGTCACCCAGGGAAGTTAATGAATCTGGCTCCCTAAAGTATCTAATTCAGTTTGTCCACTGGAGTCCCAGAACCTATATTTTTAACAGGCTCCCTAAATCATTCTAATGTACACCAGAGGTGGGAAGCACTAGACCACTAAGAGCCTAACTCAATGATTTATGACTCCCTGGTATCTGTGAAAGACCTATCTCTAGATCTCATGTCTATTTTCCATTCATCTAAGAATCTCAAAGTCCTTAATAGCACTCACCTCCCTGAATGATAAAGGTATGAGTATAGAAAGAGGTGGCTTCGTCTGATAGATTAGAGCACCTCACACATTTATATTAACCTTATCTATATCCTTTATGTAAGCTACTTCAAATCTTGCTTAGAAAGAAACAGGTTTAAATAAATTGAATAAATAAAAGATCACATATTTTCTCTAAAGCTTTACATCTCAAACAGGGATACACTGAAAGATATTAAAGAAGGACTACAAAAGTAGAAAGACATTTCATGTTCCTGAACTGGACGACTTGATATTGTTAAGATGGCAATAATCTCTAGCTTGAGCTACAGATTCAGCGCAATCTGAATGTTTTTCTTGAACATTTATAATTTAATATATTTTATATTAAAAACACAAGTAAATGATAAAATCAAATGCAAAATTGTTGAGAATTTTTAAGATAGAACCCAGAAATTTCAAGGAAACTTTGTATTTACCACAGGAACTCATTTGGACCACACTCCCAGATGCTAAGGGTATAGATTCATTCTCCTCTCCATTAATACTTCAGCGGAAAAATCCAAGACATGTAAGGCACTGTTTTCATTCCATGGGTGGTGAACTATGTAATCCCCATGCATTCAAAACCATATGCAGTGGAGACCAATTGGGTTACTAGTGACAGTGCTCCATGCACTTCAAGAAGGGAGAGGAAAAGTATGAACTGAATATAACAACTAAAGCATAACCCGTTAATAGTTGAGTGCAAAGTCCTTCAGAGGCATGCAGTGTTCAGGAAAATGTCTGCTGAGGATTGGGCCTTGTCATTGAGCCTGTCCTACTGTGTTAGCCAGATGACAGTGAACACTAAGGGCCCCTCCGGGGCCATGTGGGCCTCACCCAGCTAGTGGAAGGTAACTTGCTTGCTTATCTAGGCCTGTCCAGCCCATTGGTCCATGAAGGAGCACTGGATAGTCTGCCTGAGGCCTTAGATCTATTATAGCTAAAGAGAAAGTATTCTCTTAGATATGTGATCTTTCTTTTAGATATAGTGCTTTGAGTTTTTTTTAAGCTGTTCTTTTCCATATAATTTCTCAAAACATTTGTGCTAACTTCTCTCAGGGACAAAATATCAGAAGAGTGTATTTATAATATCAACTCTGACACAATTATATAAATCAATTTCCTCAATACTAAAATAGAAAAGTGGAATAAGAGAAACTTTAAGGTCATTTCTAGCTTTTAAATTCTACAATCTCATGAAACTTGTCAATATTGAAGATATACCTTGCAAATTTTAAAGACAAGAAGCTGTAAGCAATTCCTGGTTTCATAGTGTTCCTTCTTGCATCATCCTAGCTCAAAGCTCCTTGTCTCACCTCTTGCATTTTTGCAACTGTCCTCAGTTCTGGTCCTTAATCTCACCTTAATCCATTACATTGACCATATTGCTGTTAAATGACCATCCAATCATCATTTCCTTCAATGATTCTTAACCTAGCTTTCAAGGCACTCTAGTCTTATCCCAATTTATCTTTCTACCTATTTCTTGTCTTTCATTTTTTTTTCTTTCTTTTTTTTTTTTTTTTTTTTGTATTTTTCTGAAGCTGGAAACGGGGAGAGACAGTCAGACAGACTCCCGCATGGACCAGGATCCACCCGGCATGCCCACCAAGGGCAAGGCTCTGCCCACCAGGGGGCGATGCTCCGCCCCTCCGGGGCGTCGCTCTGCTGCGACCAGAGCCGCTCTAGCGCCTGGGGCAGAGGCCAAGGAGCCATCCCCAGCACCTGGGCCATCTTTGCTCCAATGGAGCCTTGGCTGCAGGAGGGGAAAAGAGAGACAGAGAGGAAGGGGGGGGATGGAGAAGCAAATGGGCGCTTCTCCTATGTGCACCGGCCAGGAATCGAACCCGGGTCCCCTGCACGCTAGGCCGACGCTCTACCACTGAGCCAACCGGCCAGGGCCTTAACTTACATTTCAGCATCTCCTACAATATATTACATATATCATAACTTCTTCAAATTTGTTGATGTCATTCCCTGTAGTTAAAATACTCTTTCATATTGCCAACTTTTCTTCCTTTCTTCAAAAACAAGTACTAGTCTCACTTCCACTACGAAGCCTTTTCTGACAATCGTCTGTAATGTCCTGAAACACCTTGCCTATAATACATCTTTGGCATTAACAAATGCTACCCTCCCCCGGGCAGATTTAATGCGGGAGAGGTGTGTAGGGAAACTTCAGCCTCATTTTCTCCAGGTTAACCCTTCAGCTTCAACGTGGGGTGAATGTTGACACACAGAATCTAAAAAGGCCATACTTAAACTATAATTTTATTTTAAAAAAATCAGCCAAAGTAACAGTTTAAGTGTAATTATTAGAAATTTAGCAACAAACCCATCCTGCTCTTGCCAACCATATTTTTACAGCTGTTAAAAATTTTAAGATAATTCTTGAAGTTTGAATTAAAACTTCCTATTTAAACTTCTCTTTTCTTAAAAAAAAACAGAGAGAGAGGTGGGGCAAGATTTCAAAGTAAGTCACCAAAACTTTAAATTATAAAATTTAACTGAAAACAAAAAAATTCCAAAAAAAAACAAAACAAGGAAGATAGTCTTGAATGACAATAAAACTTCTTAATAGAATAGGCCTCATGGCAAAATCAAACTTGGGAAGGAAAGAGATGTTTTGTCTGGTCAGACTTTTTAAACAAAATGGCATGTTTTTCTCCACCAGCCGTGCAAAACACACAATTTTTATATAAACCGTATGTGCTCTGACAAGTACCACCACCCCTTTCTCTGCCTTAATTCCAGAGACATTTTACTTCAACTGCAAAGTTTTTGGTCTTGCTTAATAAAGAACACTGAATCTGGTGTTTACCCTGCTGATAATAATTCTGGGACAATGTGGACACAAGTCCAAATTCGCCACTTTCACTTACATTACAAAAAAAAGGGGAGGGGCCTCTTGAAAAGCCAAAAAACACTCCCCTAACAAGCTCTGTGATGAAGTGTTAGTAAACATTAGAAAATTGATTGCAGGCATGACATATTAAGTTAAAACAAAGAAAATGTTTTCAACATGTCTCCTTAGGCTGAAGTAAAATGTTTTAACCAATATGCTAGAGACATTCATTAATTCAAAATAGTCTGAAAGTAAAACTGCCATAAAAAAAAAACCTTCTTATTTAAACTATTTTAGCATATAAAGAGCTGGACAGAACAGAGCTGTTACCCAGAACAGAGAAAAAAGGAGGTGGGAAAAAGTCCATGTTTGGCAAGTTTATCTATTAAGCAATTGTCAAAAGCTAATTTTATTTTCTTTCAACAAATAAAGAGCATCCGAGGAGCCCACAGTCACTCACATGCAGAGCTGAGGGGTCTGGCAGGAACTCAGCGTCTTCTCCAAAGATGAAGTCGGGGGGCAGCTCCGGGTACTGTGCATTGAAAATGATATCCCCTGAAACAAAAGATACCGTCAGGCCCTTCTTACTCCTTGTTACTGTATTAATGTTTTGAGGAATGCATCAAAAAAAGCTTTAGAAAATTTATATTAGTTTAACAAAAAAAAATTGAAAAATACTTTCTGAATGATCAACAAAAGAACTGATACCCTCTTTTAAATTAACATCCACAACACACAATCAAATATTTTCATCTCCTAACACACTATATATATAAATACTCAAGAAGAAAGGTATAAGTAGTCACATACAAACTACATGGAGATATTTTTTTTACAGGGAACGTTACTGTCCAATCACTGCCTGCTAATTAAGGGGCCTTTATGGAGGACTGATTCTCTAAAGATATAGTCCTTTCCTTGAAGAAATTAAACATACAAACTTTTGGTATGATGGAAATAAACATTTGGCTTGAAGTAAGATTTAAAAAAAGGTTTATATCTACAAGGTCTCCTAATTATTACTCAAGTCATCTTGGGCAAGTTGTAACTTCTTTGGACTTCAGTTTCCTCATCAGTAAAAGGGGGACATAACTATATTACTACTAACACCACAGATGTGTTGTGAGGATAAAAGACCATTATGTACTAGAGTGGTGCTTGGTACATAGCAAGCACTTGGTAAGTGATATGCAAATACTACTGTTATTACTAGTATTATTTTGAAATGTAGACAAACTACAATGTCTCCTTAGCAATTTGTGTTGTAAATTCTTCTACCTCTCTGTTCCTTTCGTCTCCTTCTTTACCTCCTTTTCCCCTCTTCTCACCCCAAGAATCAGTCCTCATCATTCCGCTACTACAAATAAGCAGATTAGTATACCAGTAATTAACACACATATATTGGGGTCTAGTGTGTAAGACTATGTGTACTTGTGTACATGCATACCACTATACCCATGCACACACATATTATATCAGTCCAGTCATTTTTACTGCTCATGGTGATAACCAAATTTAAACATTTAGACTTTGTTCTCATTTGAACCTTTCTGTCTTTGATTATGTACTATGTATTTCAATGTTAAACTCAACAAGTCTAAAAACATGCCCCTCACTGTCCCTTTTCTCACGCCTCTCTTCCCCTAGCTGACACCCCTACTTCAAGGGATGGTGCTGCTATTGCTTAATCACTATGCTGAAATTTCAGTATTATCTTCAACCTTACCTATACCTTTTTATACTCACAAAAAACAATGTTTCTCATATGGATATTTCCTACTGCTAACAGCTCTCTCCAGGCCCAGATGACCTAGTCCATATTTCATGCATCCAATGAACATTACATTTGAACTTTGCTCTAGGTACTCTGCTAAGCATTAAAGATAAACAAAGAACTCTACTCCTGAGAGTTGGTAAGACTAGAAGAATTAAATTATTACTATATCATCTTAAATGGTCTGATACCAGTTTCCCTCCAGCCCATAATACATATTATCACTAAGTAAATCTTCCTGAAGTACTTCTTTGCCCCCAAACTAGCCCTTGCCATATGGCTTGGTTGGTTGGAGTGTTGTCCAGAAGCACAGAGACTGCCAGTTCAATCCCCAGTCAGGGCATGTATGGGAGCAGTTCGATGTTCCTGTCTCTCTGTCTCTCTTCCTAGCTCAAAAAATGTGACTGATTCTCTAATGTCAAATGGAGTAAGGGCACACTTTTCCAAATGACATTTAAGGTTTCCAAAATATGATGATTCTATTTATTAATCCATCCTTCTATCTACTAGTCAATACCAATCTTCTATTCCAATCAATATGATCTACTTGCTGACCTCCAAATACTATATCATGTGTTTGAAATGTTCTTTGCCCTTGTTCAGTTCCTACCCATCTATTTTTTTCTTTTGAGAGAGAGAGAGAGACAGAGAGAGAGAGAGAGAGAGGAAGAGAAAGGGGGATAGAAGAGAGATGAGAAGCACCAACTCACAGTTGCTTCATTTTAGTTACTTATTGATTGCTTCTCATATATTCCTTGACCAAGGGCTCAAACCAAGCCAGTAACCCCTTGCTCAAGCCAGCGACTTTGGGCTTCAAGCCAGAGACTTGGGGCTCAAGCCAGCAACCCTGGGATCATGTCGATGATCCTGCACTCAACCCTGCAATCCTGCCCTCAAGCTGGTGACTCTGCACTCTAGCCAAGGGGCCTGTGCTCTAGCCAGTGACCTCGGGGTTTCAAATGGGCCCTCAACATCCTGAGCCAACACTCAACCTACCATGCCACCACTAGTTGGGCTCTTACCTATCCTTTGTGAGCCCACTTACTTACCTTTTCTTGCATAAAGACTTCCCTAATAAATTCAGAACAAACTGATCATTGTTACTTTTGAAATTCAACAATACTAATTGGTTATGCCATTCACTTGAGTATTGAAATATAGTCATATTATTTTTTTCACTAATTTTTAAAATTTATAATAAACACATGCTACAGTGTGAGATGCTGTGATACCCATTATGTCAATACAAAGATGGTTCTCCTCAAGAGCTTACATTTCGTGAGGGAAGACATACACAGAACCACAAATACACAGCAGTCTAAAGTAAATACACGGACTTGATCTTCCTAAATATCTTGTAAGCCTTCAGAAAATAAACATGCTCTTATATTTATTTCATGTCTCAAACAAGGCAAAATTCAACACATATAAAATAGTTTCAAGAAATGCTCAATATATGAAAGAAATTCTATTCTCTACATTAAATACCTAAGCACTGACAAATTCTACAGTAAAAAATAAAGTATAAAGGAATTATTACTTCTGCCACTTTCTGTAGGGAATAAATTTGAGCAAGAATATATCCTTCAGAAGTTGGGTAAAGAATTAAATTATCAAAAGTCAGTATAATCACACTCCTTACCCTAACCCTATAATCATCACTCGTTTTCAATTATATCTATTATGAATTATAAAATCTCTTCAACTATAAAGCATTAAGCCAAGCCAAAACACAGAAGAACTAATGAAGGTTACAAGAATGCCCTGATTACTCATTCTTATTCAACTATATCCAGCATGCACAATTCCTTAGGAGGACATGTACATTAGAGATATGTTGGCTTACTTTATGACTTTTAGAAAAAAATTCATAAAGTTAATAAAGCAAAGGCATTAAAATTTTGGGAAAAACCAAGCTAGAATATATTGTGCCTTGATGCTCAAAATATAAATAGCATACTAAATTCTAATAGAAAATATTGTATTATTTTTGTTTCTACTAAAGACACAAAGCTGGATTTTCAAGTTCTCAAAGAAGCACTATCAGTAATACATATTTCCAAACCACTAAACATTAAAAATCTGATCCAAGGATATTCACTCTTGCCAATTCTATTAAATATTGTACTGGAAGGCCTTGGCCGGTTGGCTCAGTGGTAGAGCGTCAGCCTGGCGTGCAGAAGTCCCGGGTTCGATTCCCGGCCAGGGCACACAGGAGAAGCGCCCATCTGCTTCTCCACCCCTCCCCCTCTCCTTCCTCTCTGTCTCTCTCTTCCCTTCCCGCAGCCAAGGCTCCACTGGAGCAAAGATGGCCCGGGCGCTGGGGATGGCTCCTTGGCCTCTGCCCCAGGCGCTAGAGTGGCTCAGGTCGCGCGCGGCGGAGCGACGCCCCAGAGGGGCAGAGCATCGCCCCCTGGTGGGCGTGCTGGGTGGATCCCAGTCGGGCACATGCGGGAGTCTGTCTGTCTCTCCCCGTTTCCAGCTTCAGAAAAATACAAAAAAAAATAAAAAAAAATTTGTACTGGAATTTCTTCTAGCCAGGGCACTTAGGCAAGAAAAAGAAATAAACAGCATCTAGATTAGATGTAAAATAAATTATAAAAAAAAATGTGAGAACTAGTAAGTTCAGCATGGTTGCAAGATACAAGACAAATGTATAGAATCAACTGCATTTCTATACATTACCAATGAACACTCTAAAAATAAAATTAAGAATACAATTTCATGCCCTGGCCAGATAGAGTGTCATCCCAAAGCACAGAGGTTGCCAGTTCAATCCCTGGTCAGGGGACATACAAGAACAGATCTATGTTCCTATCTCTGTCTCTCTCTCTCACTCTCTTTCTCTCCCCTCTTCCTTTATCTCTAAAAGTAATAAATTAGAAAAAAATATTTTATAAAAGAAAACAAGGCCCTGGCCAGTGGCCCAGTAGATAGAGGATTGGGCAGGCATATGGACATTCCAGGTTCAATTCCTGGTCAGGGAACCCCAGGAGAAGCAACCATCTGCTTCTTTCCCCTGCCTCTACCCCTTCTCTCCCTCTTTCTCTCCCATAGTCAGTGGTTCAATTGGCTTGAGCGTGGCCCTGGGCACTGAGGATAGCTCGGCTGGTCTGAGCACTTCAGCCTCAGGGCTAAAATTAGCTCAGTACTCAAGCATCGGCCCCAGATGGGGTTGCCGAGTAGATCCCGGTTGGGGAGGAGGGGCATGCAGGAGTCTGCCTCACTATCTCCTCTCCTCTCATCCTAATTAATTAATTAAAACTTTCATTTACAATAGCATCAATAACAATAAAATACTTAGGAATAAATTTAACAAAAGAAATATAAGTTAAAATCTGCAAATCATTGTTCAAAAATGTTAAAGAAGGCCTACATAAATGGGAAGATATCTCATGTCCATGGATCAGAAGACTTAATATTGTTTTTGTTTTGTTTTGTTTTTTTATTTTTCTGAAGCTGGAAACGGGGAGGCAGTCAGACAGACTCCCGCATGCGCCCAACCGGGATCCACCCGGCACGCCCACCAGGGGGCGATGCTCTGCCCATCCGGGCGTTGCTCTGTCGCGACCAGAGCCACTCTAGCGCCTGGGGCAGAGGCCAAGGAGCCATCCCCAGCACCCGGGCCATCTTTTTGCCCCAATGGAGCCTCGGCTGAGAGAGGGGAAGAGAGAGACAGAGAGGAAGGAGAGGGGGAGGGGTGGAGAAGCAGATGGGCGTTTCTCCTGTGTGCCCTGGCCGGGAATCGAACCCGGGACCTCCGAACGCCAGGCCAACGCTCTACCACTGAGCCAACTGGCCAGGGCCTAGAAGACTTAATATTGTTAAGATGGCAATGCTATCTAAATTAATCTACAGGTTCATAAAATCCGTATCAAAATCTCTGCTTCACTTTTTTTGCAGAAATTAACAAGCCAATCCTAAAATTCATATGGAAATGAAAGGAAACCAAAATGGCCAAAAAGCAATCTTGAAAAAGCAAAGATGGAGGACTCACACTTCCCAATTCAAAACTTATTCTCAATTCAAAGCCACAGTAATCAAGACATTATGGTACTGGCATAAGGAGAGACATTCTGATCACGGGAATAGAATTCACATTTATAGATAACTGGTTTTGACAGGGGTACCAAGGCAATTCAATGGGGCAAAGAGAGAGAGACTATAATGAGTGTTGGCGAGGTTTCGGAGAAATTGGAATCCCTGTGAACCACTGGTGGGAACGCAAAATGGTGCAGCCACCATGCAAAACAATATGGCAGATCCTCAAAATTTTTTAAATAGAATCACAATATAACTCAGCCATTCCACCCTTGGTATATACTCAAAAAAAGTGAAATCAATATTTCAAAGAGATATTTGTACACCCATGTTCACAGCAGGATTGCTCACAATGAAAGCAACCCAAGTGGCCACTGACAGCTAAACAGATAAACACATACAATGGAATACTATTCAGCCTTAAGAAGGGTATTCTGACATATGCTACAACATGAGTAACCCTTGAGAACGTTATGATGAGCAAAATAAGCCAATTACAGAAAGACAAATACTGTGTGATTCCACTTACATGAGGTACCTAGAGTAGTCAGATTCACAGAGACAGAAAGAATAGTGTTTGAAAAGGGCAAGGAGGAAAGGAAAATGGGGAGTTGTTAATGGTTATAAAACCTTAGTTTTGCAGATGAAAAGAGTTATGGAGATTGGCTACACAACAATATCAATGTACTTAACACTACTGAAATGTATACTTAAAAAATAATTAAGATGTTAAATTTAATGTTATGTATATTTAACCACAATTAAACATTTTTTTAAATAAAAGAGTCTCCTATAGACTGAATGTTTTTGTCCCCTAAACGTTTGTATGTGGAAACCTAATCCTCAATGTGATAATATTTGGAGGCAAGGCCTTTGGTAGGTGATTAGGTCATAAGGACAGAACTCTCATGAATGAGATTAGTGTCCTTAAAAAAAGATCCATGGCCCTGGCCAGTTGGCTCAGTGGTAGAGTGTCGGCCTGGCATGCGGGAGTCCCAGGTTCGATTCCCAGCCAGAGCACACAGGAGAGGCACCCACCTACTTCTCTACCCCTCCCCCTCTCCTTCCTCTCTGTCTCTCTCTTCCCCTCCCGCAGCCAAGGCTCCATTGGAGCAGAGCTGACCCTGGCGCTGAGGATGGCTCTATGGTCTCTGCCTCAAGCGCTAGAATGGCTCTGGTTGCAACAGAGCGGTGCCCCAGATGGGCAGGGCATCGCCCCCTGGTGGGCATGCCAGGTGGATCCCGGTTGGGTGCATGCAGGAGTCTGTCTGACTGCCTCCCCATTTCCAACTTCAGAAAAATACAAAAGAAAAAAAAAGATCCAAGAGAGTTCATTTGCCCCTTCCACCATGTGAGGTTACAAGGAGAAAACAGACTGAACCAGGAAGCTGACCCTCACCAGACGCTGAATCTGCAACATCTTGATCTCAAACTTCTCAGCCTTCAGAACTGTGAAAAATAAATGTTTGTTGTTTAAATCATTCAATGTATAATACTTCGTTAGAGCAGCCCAAACAGACTAAGATAGAGTCTTTTCAGCAAATAGTGCTGGGACAATTGGATATCCCCATGCTAAAGAATGAACTTGAACTAACACACAACAACACTAACTCAAAATCGATCAAGGATCTAAATGTAAGAGCAAAAACTGTAGAATGCTTTGAGGAAAACATAAGAGTAGATCTTTATAACTAGGCAGTGTTTTCTTACATAAGAAATCAAAAACGTAAGAAACAAAAGAAAAACCAAATAAACTGGATATCACAAAAATTTTTAATTTTTGTCCTTCAAGGACACTGTCTAGAAAGTGAAAAGAAAACTCACAGAATGGGAGAAAATATATGACTTGGCAAATCATATATCTGATAAGAACTTGTACACAGACTATAAAAGGTACTCTTACACCTCAACAATAAAAAGATAAATAACCCAATTTAAAAATGGACAACAGATTTGAGTAGGTATTTCTCTAAAGGAGATACAAGCATATGAAAAGATGTGCAACATCATTAATCATTAAGGAAATCAAAATCAAAACCACAATGAGATACCATTGCATACCCACTATGATGGCTACAATCAAAATGACATACAATAGTAGGTCTTGGTAAGGATATGGAGAAACTGGAACACTCACTCACTGCTGCTGGGAATAGAAAATGGAACCACCACTTTGGAAAACAGTTTGGCAGTTCCTCAAAATGTTAAACATACAGTTATCTTATGACCCACCAATTCCACTCCTAGATAGATACTCAAGAAAAATGACAACATAGTCACACAAAAGTCTGCACATAAATCTTTATAGCAGCATTATTCACAATGGACAAAAAGTAGAATCAACCCAATGTTCATCAACTGAAGAATGAATAAATAAAATATGATATATAGTGTAATATCATTCAACTATCTAAAAATAAAAAGGGTATTGTTACATGGTACAATGTGGATGAATCTTGAAAACTTAATGCTAAATGAAAACAGCCAGACACAAAAGGCCATATATTGTATGATCATTGCATAATTTCATTTACATGAAATGTTCAGAATATGTAAACCCATAGAGACAGAAAGTAGAATAATGGTTGCCAGCCAGGGGCTGTAAAAGGAGAAAATGGGGAGTGTCTGCTAGTGAATACAAGGTTTAATTTTGTGGTGATGAAAATGTTCTGAAGTAGCCTAACCTGTGGTGGCAGAGTGGATAAAGCATTGACCTGGAACGTTGGGGTTGCAGGTTTGAAATTCCGAGCTTGCCTGGTCAAGGCACATACGAGAGTCAACTACTGTTAGTTGATGTTTCTTGTTCCTACCCCACTTCTGTCTCTCTCTCTCTTTCTCTCTTTCTCTCTCTCTCTCTCTCTCTCTCTCTCTCTCTCTCTCGCCTCTCTATAAAATCAATAAATAAAATCCTTTTTTAAATGTTCTGGAATAGTGCTGACAGTTGCACAACTTTGTGAATGCATTACAATCACTGAATTGTATACTTCAAAGAGTGAATACCATGGTACATAAGTTATATCTCAATAAAGCTGTTATTTTTTTAATGTGATGCAAAAATTTGTCCCACTTTAATCTTAACTTAAATTAAAAAAGCACTTACTCAACGATTATAAGTAAATTTATATTTTATAAATAAAATCATCTTTAAAATGCAATTAAGGAGTTCTCCATTTCAAAAAACTCTGCAATGAGCCCTTTTTAAAAACAAAGAGTATTTTTTAAGATAAATACTTATAAAGATATTTAATTTTTAAAAAGTTCCCAAATGGATCCTTTTGAAGGAGAATACTGGGGAAGCTTTTTTTTTTTTACTTTAGTTTAGTTGATTTCTTTTTATTTTAAAGCAGCCAAAAGTATTTGAACACACAATAATTTTTTAAATAAACAATGTATACCAAATTATCATCCCCTCAACTGAGAGGATCTTTTAGAGAGAAAGAGAGAAATTACTATATTGCATACAGTAAAAACATTATACAGGTATTTTTCCAAACAAAAAAGTAAATTTAAATACCTTTCAGAATCTCATACTCTTACATTTCAGAATTTCTCTAACTCTTACCTTCAACCTTAAAGATCTCCTGAAACACTGTGCTCAATACTCTATAGCCTCTCTGTCATAAAACGTGGCATTGTTTTCTTGCTATGGAGAGCAGTCAGTAAATCAGTCAAGAGCATTTATTAAAAACCCACCACGCACAGATGGTGGACACCTGGGGACTTATATGGGAAGCAGAAAACATAGTACCTGACCTCAAGGCGGAGATGCTGGAGAAAAGACCAACACAAATCACACAGAAGACCAATAGCAGCGCACTTCCTTTATTTCACCCCAGAGGAGATGAAACGAACACAGAGTACAGACTCCTTGGATACTGCTCCCTTCAACTTTTCATACAAAAGAAGAAGAGTAGGCAAGAGAACAAAGAAATAAAAAACGGATCAGAGGTGGCAAGGTGAGGTGAAAAAAAAAGTAAAGAAACAAAACACCTACAATAGCTAGCAGTTGTGACCATCTTAAAAAAAAATGGGGGTTTCAAGTTTTCTTCTTCATCACGCCCTGAAAACTGCCAGGCTACAATATTGGGACCAATGAGGCAGAGGTTCCTCTTAAAAAAAACTCATTTTTAATGTTTCATAACATTACACATACATGAAATAGTGAAATTCCAGACACAAGGTCATTTTTATTGACACACTGTGCCTCGGAGGCTGACACTCTTTAGAGCAGTGGTTCTCAACCTTTCTAATGCCGTGACCCCAAACCAAAAAATAATTTTGGTGGCTACCTCATAACTGTAATTTTGCTACAGTTATGATTCGGAATGTAAATAGCTGATATGCAGTATGTATTTTCCGATGGCTTTAGGCGACCCCGCTGGGGTCGCGACCCACAGGTTGAGAACCACTGCTTTAGAGCAATGGTCCCCAACCCCTGGGCCGCGGACCAGTACCGGTCCGTGGGCCATTTGGTACTGGTCCACAGAGGAAGAATAAATAATTTACATTATTTCCGTTTTATTTATATTTAAGTCTGAACAATGTTTTATTTTTTAAAAATGACCAGATTCCCTCTGTTACATCCATCTAAGACTCACTCTTGACACTTGTCTCGGTCACGTGATACATTTATCCGTCCCACCCTAGAGGCCGGTCTGTGAAAATATTTTCTGACATTAAACCAGTCCGTGGCTCAAAAAAGGTTGAGGACCACTGCTTTAGAGGACATCGACATCATGTCAGGGAGGTCCACTCACCAGCTCCGCAGAGTGAACCATAGTCCCACTCCCTAGTTACAGAAGGAACACAGCTTGTCCACAGGCTCCTTTCCTTATTCTTATCACTAACGTATCATGTTATTTCATCTATCTTAAAATTTAAATAACTGCCAGGAAGATATAGTTCCAAATAAACAACTCAAATGGAAAATAACTGGGCTTTTGCCAGTGATAGAAAAATTATTCCTATGAGTTGCTACATAAAATGATTACTTACTGAGACTCCAAGTATAGAAAGTAAGGGTCAGACAAGAATCTTGTGGAAATGCCAGGCTAAAGGAGATTCTCAATAGGAAGGTAGGTTCAAACAATAATTTGACAAAAGACTTTGGCGAGGTAACTCATTTCCAAGAGTTAGTTCTCTTGACAGGGTTTCCTTACACTGAAATATAATCTCTTTCTCTTTCTTTCTCTTTCTCTCTCTTAAAATTTCATCCACTGGTTCTTAGAAATTTATGGAACAATTCTAGCTTCACCCAATAGCCCCTTCTACTCCCTTTACGGCAGTTCTTGTGACCTCTCTTTCAACTCCACCATGAGTCACCTTTGACCAGGTTAAATATCCCAGTTTCTATCACTATTCATCATATGACTTGGTCTCAATTTCCTTTATCATCCATTCCTCTCTTTCCTGCAGATGTACTAGTTTGTCTACAATCCTCTTGGAAGATAATACCCAAACTAACCATAAGATTCCAGATGTGCTCTAAAGAGCACAGAATCAAGTTCAAAAATCCATGGCTTCACTTTAGATACTAAAGTCATATTAAAAAATCCAGTGCAAATTGAAATAGCTTTCTTTGGGAGGCATACCAATGTCGACTTGTATTATACTTCCTATCGACCAAGAGCCCAAGACTTAACTATTGTTAAGCCACATGTTCTTCATTCTTAATTTGGACAGCTACATTTCAGAATCTATTTCAGGATTTTAAATTTATCCCTACTATATTTCAATATTGTTAGATTTACCTCTCTATTCACAGCCCATCATAATATTCTTAGATTCTACTGCAATTTTGGGATGGCACACCTGGTTTCAAGTTATAAACAGATAGGCTAAACATGCTTCTGGAAAACGCTCGCTCTCTCTCTCTGGCAGACAGTTCAATTAATCAGTACCCCCTGGGTGCAATCATTTACACAATAATATTTACCCAACAATACTACAAACCCAGAACATTCATTACAAGGATATCACAAAGAAATTTATCAAGTGCTTCAAAGATATAGTCTGTTTTCCCTACACATTCAGATTACCGCCAAGAATTGCATTGTCCAGCATGCTTTTTGTCTTGAGAAGTAGTATTTCTTTTTATATATCAAGGAAAAAAGACTATAAAAATTATCATATCTGAGAGTTGACATAATTTGTATGATACAGGCCCTCAAAAAATATCTGTAAAAGATGAAAGTGGAGGGAAATTAAATTTAGGTCATTTAAATTGGCCTCCTTTCCTTATAAGACTTCCTAACTATCAGATCTCTAGACTGAGATCACATCTAACCCTCTTTCGCATTTCTAGTATCTGAAGCTGAGCTGTACAACAAAAGTATAATACAATTTATACACACAATTTAAAACTTACTAGTAGCCAAGTGAAAAGAGTAAAAAGAAAAGGTCAAAATTAGATTTTTAAGTATTTTTTTAATTTTATGTACAGTAAAATTCCCTTTTTGAGTACAGTTATGAGTTTTATAACGTGTAGGTTCACATGCACAGATGAGTCAACATCACCAAAATTAGGATACAGACAATTCTATAACCCTCCCAAATTTCCTCTTGCTATCCCTTTGTAATTAAACCTTCCCACCATCACTCATCACTGGCAACCTCTAATCTGCTTGCTCTCTGTCCCTTCAGTTTCGCATTTTCCAGAATGTCATATAAATGGAATCATATAGTATGTAAGCTTTTGAAACTGGCTTCTTTCACCTGGCATAAGGTATTTAGAATCAACCAAATGTATCAATACATATAAGTGTATGTATCAATAGTGTGTTCCTTCTTATAGCTGACTATTCCATTGTATGGATGTAGCACAGGGTGTTTATCCGTTTACCCAAAGAAGGACATTTGAGTTAGTTCTGGTTTTTGATTATGAGTAATGTTGCTACAAACATCCATGTACATGTTTTTGTGTGAACATAAAATTTCTATTTCTAGATATGATTAACATTTCTAGATAAATACTTCAGAGTGGGTTCACTAGGTCATATGAAGAAGTATATCTTTAACCTTAAAACAAACTGCCAAACTTTTCCAGAATAGCTGTTACATTTAACAGTCACACAAGCAAGGCATGAGAGTTCCAATTGCTACACATTCTCACCTACACCTGATATGGTCCATTTGTTGCTGCCATTGTCCTTATTGTTTTTAGGTGTGTCGTGACATCTCATTATGGTTTAATCTACATTTCCCTAACGGCTAATGAAGTTGAGCATCTCTTCATAAGCTTTGTGCTATCCATATATCTTCTCTGGTGGAGTATCTGCTTAAATCTTTTGCCCATTGTTTTTTTATTCAGTTGTTTTTTTTCTTATTGCTGACTTTTCAGAGCTCTGTATATGTTCTGGAAATCTGTCCTCTGCCAGAGATGTTATTTTGCAAGTATTTTATCCCACTGTGCCTTATGTGTTCATTCCCTGAACAGTATCTTCAGCAGAGCAAAAGTTTTTAAATTGGTGAAATCTAATTTATTAATTTTCTTCTTTGATGAATTGTTTTTGAGGTTAGTTGTATCTAAAAATTCATAGCCTAACTGAAGTCACAAAGACACCCTCTTATATTGTCTTTTCCATTTTACAGTTTGAAATTTTACATTTCAGAATGTGAGTCATTTGGTTTACTTTTTTGTACATGGTTTAAGATAAAGGTAAAGATCTTTCTTTTTTTTTCTTTTACATATGGATACCCAATTGTTCTAGCACCACTTGCCAAGAAGATTACCCTTTTTCCATTGACGTGCTTTTGCATAATTGTGAAAAATCAATTAATCATATTTACACAGTCTATTATATACCTTTCAATTTAGTTTTATTGATCTATTCTATTCTTTTGCCAGTACTACACTACCCTTGAAAATAAGTCTTAAAATTTATTAGTCTGACTTATGCAACTTTGTTTTTTTCAAAATTATTTTGGCTATTTGAGTTCCTTTGCCTTTCCAAATAAACTTTAAAATTGTCTTGTCAATATCTACAAAATCCTACTGGGATTTTTTTTTTTTTTTTTGTATTGTTCTGAAGCTGGAAACGGGGAGGCAGTCAGACTCCCGCATGCGCCCGACCAGGATCCACTTAGCACGCCCACCAGGGGGCGATGCTCTGCCCATCCGGGGCGTCGCTCTGTCGCGACCAGAGCCACTCTAGCACCTGGGGCAGAGGCCAAGGAGCCATCCCCAGCACCCGGGCCATCTTTTGCTCCAATGGAGCCTTGGCTGCAGGAGGGGAAGAGAGAGACAGAGAGGAAGGAGAGGGGGAGGGGTGAAGAAGCAGATGGGTGCCTCTCCTGTGTGCCCTGGCCGGGAATCAAACCGGGGACTTCCTCACGCCAGGCCGACGCTCTACCACTGAGCCAACCGGCCAGGGCCACTAATGGGATATTAATTGCACTAAAACTATAGATTAACTAAGAGAAAACTGACTTCTTAATATATTCAGCTATATTTTTCATTTGTTGAGAATTTTTTATTTCTTACATCTGATAGATCCTGAACATATCTTCCTAGATTTATAACTAAATATCTTTTTCTTTTCTTTTTCTTAAAGAGGGTAGCTATTATAATGGCATTATTTGTAAATTTTGTTTCCTATTGTTCTTGCTAGTACAAAAAAATATGATTGATTTTCCAATGCTGACCTTGTATCATGTAACCCTGGAAAACTCATTTATTCATTCTAAAAATTTTTTGAAAATTCCTTAGGATTTTCCACCTAGACAGGCATGTCATATGTGAATAGAGGCATTTTTATTTCTTTCCAATCTGTATGCATTTTATTCCTTTTTCTTGCTTTATTACAATGTCTGTGGCTTTCAGTATAATGTTATATAGTAGCCGTGAAACTAAACATCTTCACCTTTTTCTCAATCTTAGGAAAAAAGCATTTAGTCTTTCATCACATATGACATTAGTTGTAACTTTTATATAGATGTCCTTTATTGGGTTAAGGTTGAGGAAATTCCCTTCTATTCCTAGTCTGCCAAGAGATTTTATCATGAACAGATTTTGAATTTTCTTCAATGTGTTTTCTGCATCTATTGATATGATCATATGGTTTCTCTGTATTAGTCTGTAAATATAGAAAATAATATTGATTGATTTTCAAATGCTGAATCTGTCACTTATTCCCAGGAGAAAACCCACATGGTCACAATGCATTTTTTTCTGCTGAATTCAATTTGCAAATATTTTTTGAAAAGTTTTTCTTCTCTCTTCACATGAGGCATATTGGTTTACAGTTTGTTTTGTTTTTCTTGTACTTCTCTGACTGGCTTTGGTAACAGAAGAATGCTGACCTTATAAAATGAGCTCGGAAATTTCGTGTCTACTTCAATTTTTGGAAGAAATTGTATAGAATTGGTGCTATTTACTCCTTAAATGTTTGGTAGAATTCACCTGAAACAATCTGAGCCTAAAGTTTTACTTTTGAAAGTTGTTTTATTAACTATTAATTCAATTGTTTTAACAGTTATAGGACTATTCAGAATATCTATTTCTTTTTGAGTAAATTTTTGAAGTTTGTGTCTTCCAAGGAATGTCATTTCATTTAAGTTGCCAAATGAATTGGCACAACGTTAGGTTCAGAATGAAAGTGCTAAACCACCCTCTGTGAACTTGGTTCAAATGTCAGTGAGTATAGTTTTCAAAGCCTTATAATGCTATTCTGGTTTTCCCCAAGTTTATGTCACCAAGAAACCAGTCTGGATCTGGCCACTGAACTACATAATAGTTCAATTCTCAAAGCCCTTGCTATACTGATTCTGCCAAGTTTCATGTGCAACTTAAGAATAAGCCTGAGATTCTGTACACAAATTAAAAGATCCTTATCTCCAGCTTTCTCCTCTCTGTGATTTCCTTCGATACTTTCTTGCTTCTAGTGCTCTGGCTTGAAAGTAGACATTTTAGTCTCCTAATATTCTTGTATACTTCCCATTCTTGTATACTTCTGTGTCCTCCTGGAGATGAAGCGGCAAAAGAAGAGTCTGTGAGGACCCAGTTTCATAGGTGGAGCTGGTCTGAGTTAAGGCCAGAAGAGTTAAATAAGCTCCAACCAAAAGGGCCTCATTTTCGGTTGTTTGTCCCAAGACAGAAGAATTTCACTGGAGCTTTTTCTGTCTATGCCCATTGCATAGTTCCAGGATTCAGGGTGCCCTAGTGCTTAAACCAGGAAACATTAAAAAAAATAAATGGAGAGAGGGGAGGGATCGTCAGGACACACAGAAAACTAACACCTAAATGGGTAATTCTTTGAGTTTTGATTTCTTTTCTTAGTATGTCTGCTATTATTCACTTTTCAGAGTCTTTAGGTAGTTGCTGTATGTATTCTTCAGATATAACTAATAAAAAAAATGGGTAAAGAGTGTTTACTCCTTATTTGGAAATAAAAATCTTAATAAATATTTAATAAACAATCACAAATAATAATAATCTTAAATATTTTATTTGTCCAATAGATACAACATAGTATCATTTCACATGCAATCGATATAAAATTAACTAGTGAGCTGTTTTACATTATTTTCAAATCTGATGTGTCACACTTACAAGGGTATCTAATTCAGGCTAGCCATATTTCAAGTACTCCTTAGCCACATGTGGCTAGCAGCAACCCTGTTCAGCAGCAGAGATCTAAAGGGCAAAATGAAAGGGAAAAAAAGAACAAGGGGAATGAAGGGAAGGTAAGAAGAAAAGGTCATCCATTTTTCCGTGACCACCTCTGGGTAAAATGTGCCCACTACTTCATTAAGCAGTGCATTCTGTTGCTGGGCAGTTATTAGTTGCTGGAAAAAGTTCTTTCTTATATATGCTTATAAATCACTTTTAGTTACTAATGCTAGTTCTACCTTAAGCATTATTCTTCAGTCCCTAAATCATCTGCAAATGACCTCTTCTTTAGTCTTCCCTTATCCAAGTTAAGCAAGCCCAGTCATCTCAGCGGTTTACAATAAAAGACGGGTCTCAGAAAATTGAGCTACCTGATTCTTAAGTATATCAGAGGGAACCTGCTATGTTGCTGACTCTTAGAAACTTAGACTAATTAGGAAAGGGGTATAATGTCCTAACTTCAGATTTTAAATGAACCTTTAACCTTGTACTTCTGTATATTTAGTTCAGTGCATAAAATAACAATATTTTAAGCCAAATGCTATGAATTAGCATTTCTTTATTGAGTGATAAACATTCTACTGTAGAAATTTTTAGTCTTAGTAATATTCTAATGCATATTCATACACTGTTTCATTAATACAATTTATTAGCAATTTTTCTTTAACAATTACAATGCATCTGACCCCATAAAAAGTAAGCTTTCTCAACCTTTCTATAATTTTGTTTATAGTTTTTAAAAGTAGCTAGGAATTAAATATAACTTTAAAACAAATCAGTAATGATGACTATCATGAAACAGTTAAAAACTGGAAAAATAATAAAAAAACAGCATATATGCTTGAATTTTATATATACATACAAACTATTAATTTGAGATGTAGCCTCTACACTACTATGTATATACGTTTTATTTTCTATGAACTAAATATCACAGTGAAATAGATTAAAAGATTGGTTTCATGTACACAGCAAGTAGCTCTGCATTTACACAGAAGAAAAACAGACACTGTCATTTGGAAGACACTATGGAAAAAATTCTGAAAGCAACAAAATAAATATCATAACTGATTATTCCACACTTGAGGCAGCTTAACAGAAAGAGTATGTGACTGTAAAGATTTGGGTTAAACTGGTAGGATAAAAGAAGACTTTTTCCTCATTTTCTAGAGATAATCCTCACTTATTAATTTACTCAATACCTCAAAAAATATTATAAGTAGTGTCAGTAACAGAAAAAGATTGAAAAAATTCTTCCCCCATAGAGCTTGCAATCTAGGAGATACGATCTTAGAAGACATTTATTAAAAAAAACTATAAAAACTAATAAATTATTGATTCAGAATAAGATCAACAATGGATACTAAATCCATTAGGCAAAAGGTTTTTTGGGGAAAAGATATACAGTGGTACCTTGAGATACAAACAGACCAACATACAAATTTTTTAACATACGAGCTGTGACTTGGTCCGTATTTTTGTTCGAGACCCGAGCAAAATTCTGAGATAAGAGTCGTGATTTGGGAAGCTGCAGCTAGTTGGCGCACTGGCGCATGGGTCCAGTATTGGCAGTTTGATATACGAGTTGTCTGACGAGCTCAGAACAAATCAATTCATATCTCAAGGTATCACTGTAGTCTTAAAGTATCACCCCACAGATTACTGATAAATTACAATAGAAAAAAAGGATCTTTTATAATGAAGATATCTGGCAGATATCACCTGAATTCAACCATATGGTCAAAGTTAGCAGCACTAACAAAGGAACAAATGAACATCACGGACCTTGTGATAACTGAACTGAGAAGGACATAATATCACCTACTTAGAAAGCTTCACAAAAATGTTTAACCTAAATACAATCATGAAGAGATAATAAGACAAACCAAATTTTAGGGCATCTTACAAAACAACAGGTTGGACTCTTCAAAACCACTGATATAAATGACAATAATAAAGAAAAAAGTTAAAAGAACTGTTCTTCCAGATTATATATCAACCAGGGAAATTTGAATACTGACTGGTAATACAAAACTTAAGAATGAGTGTTGACTTTTTAAAGTGTAACAATGATACTTAAGTTATGTTTAAAAAGAGTTATTGTATTAGTAGTACATGTCAAAATATTAATGAATGACATTACGCTCTGAAATTGCACAAAAATTATCTGGGAAAAAGTTGATGGAGGACACATTAAACATGATTGACCACAAGTTGACAATTGTTAAGCTGGGTGCTGGTACCTAGAAATTCATTAAACCATTCTATCTACATCTATGTTTGAAATTTTCCATGAAATAAAAGTATGTGATTTTCTCAAAGACTCCACATATTACCAGCAGGATTTGATCTCAGATGACAAACCAATGTAATTTTCATTCAGCATACTTAGACTCAGAATAGACCTTATAATAAAGACAATCATATAATTTGTCATCTAAACTGGGACAGTCTAGACTGGGAAAGAGGACATTATTAATAATTAACCAGGACAAGAGATGTAAAGGAATATAGGTTTATTACCCTCCACATATGATATCCAGCTCAGTTTCTGACAGCTCAGAATTATCCCTTAAAACATATACCTCCAAGAACAAAGTTGTATAATATCTATCCCAATCTTCCAATAACAAATAACTCATTATTTCCAAAAGCAGTTCCTGATATTAGAAGACACCACCAATTATTAAAATTTTGTGCAGAGTCAAAATCTGATTTCTAATAAATTCTCCCTAGTAGGATTGGTTTTACTTTCTAGAAAGAATCCTGAACTAAAAGTAGAGAACTTGATCTGTCATTAACTAATGACCCAATCTTGGACAACTTAGTTAACCTCTCCGAGCCTCCGTTTCTGGTCCTTTCTATCTTTAAAAACTAGCACTCCTCATTCATTTAAGCAATGACTAAGTGTTGTGATTTCTGTCAGGCACACACCAGTTTCATATTTCTCCTATACTATGGCACCCAAATATCAACACAGCACTCGTGTCTGATCTACTATGGCACAGGCACAACACAAACACCTCATTCCAAGCTGTGGACCCAATGTTTCTGTTAATACAGCACAAGACGGAGTCAGCTTTTCAGTAGTCACATCACATTTTTTGTTTATACGGTATATCCCAGATTGTTTTTCTTGTAACTGCCTTCCTCTACTTACACAACTAATTTTTGAAACCTAAATAAAGAACTTTACACTGTTAAATTTTATCCTATTGTTTCTGATCCAATATACTAGCCTGCCTACTGGGATAAATTTAAATTTTGTTTGACACACATCACAGTATGTGTCTCTTTAAACTTGTACCCTTCACAAGTTGAACAAATATGTCCATGTCATTCACAAAAATGTTGAACAAAACATAGTTTAAAATACTAGAGTATTTCATTAGACTTTCCCATGATTATTCAATTTACTACAAATCTACTTAACCTTGACTTGGTGTAATAACACAGACTATCCAGAAAGACATCACAGGGAAGTGTTCAAATTTCTGTTGAAATTATCTGCTATGTTAGCTGATCTACCAACAAAAAAGAAATAAGGTTAATTTGGCATAACTTGTTTCTAAGCAAACTTCTGTTGGCTCCTACATATATAAAATGTTTTAAGTTCTCTCCAACCATATGCCTAATAACCAGCTCTTGAATCTTACCCAACATCAATAAAAAAATTAAACTATAATTTTAAGAATATCTCTTTCCTTCCTTCTCTTTAAATATTGGCACCATGATGTTTTCTTCATCTGTAGTCTGCTGTCATTATCCACAATTTCTCCACCCTGACAATTATTTGGTAATTCTAATAATTCTATTTTTTTTAAAAATATCAGCACTATAAAAGGAATACTGATATGATTAATTAAATCAAAACAGAATTCTTTTCAGTGCTTTCTTTTTTTAATTTATTTTTATTATTATTAATTTCAATGGGGTGACATAGATCAATCAGGGTACATAGGTTCAGGTTCAGAGAAAACATCTCCAGGTTATTTTGACATTTGATTATGTTGCTTACCCATCACCCAAAGTCAAATTGTCTTCGGTCACCTTCTATTTAGTTTTCTTTGTGCTCTCCCCTCTACCCCCTCCCCCCCCACACACAGTAACCACCACACTCTTGTCTATGTCCCTGAGTCTCATTTTTTATCAGTGCTCCTTTCAATACCATGAAATTGTCATGCAGATAAGGAATAAAGCTGTTTTGTGCCTAGGACAAAAATGTTTTTTGAGTGAGCACTGTAATGTTGTCTCATAAATAATAAGATTTCCATTTATGATAGTAGGTACATATTGTCAACTGATGGCAACAATCAAGGCCAACAGTAATCTCCAATTTGGGGTCCAGTGAAGAAGGAAACTTTATTCAGTGCAAACAGCTCAGCTGTGATACATCATAGCTGTGAAAACAGCACCACAGTAAGGAGGCCTTGTGATGAGGTAGCCCTAGGGAATGGCTCCTTTCCAGCTAGACAACTCCACTTTGCTCCATGCCTGTCTACTCTGCCCTGTGCTGGTCTGCTCCAGCAAGTCATCTTTGGTGTTTCACCATCCAGGGTTCAGCTCCAACCAGGGAAACACACTCTTTCATCCTCAGGAGAAAAGGAAAAAGTACACTGGGAACTGACTTATATAGACAGAAGTCCCTGCCCCTGGCCCCTGATTGGTTCATCCTCATGCAAATAAGGACTCCAAATCCTCACAGTTTGATTGGTCCAAAAAGCAATGTCCTGATTGGTCAGAACAGAGCTGCTCTGATTATTTGGTGAAGAAACTGATGGGCATATCTATATATATATAGCTTCACAGCTCTGACTGGATGAAGAGAGCCTCAGTTCTACTGGTTGAAATGGAATTCCAGGAACTCCTTTATAAGGGCTGGCTCAGATGACAATTCAGTGCAGGAGGCAGACTGTTAGTGCAGGTCTCTCTCTGAAGTGCACATAGTTTGTGTAAGAAGGCCTGTATAGAAATGGCTGCTAGGCTCTTTTTTTTTTTTTTTTTTAATTTGAGCCCAGTTAGCTACCAGGAGCTTATCTTAGCAGGTATCTTTTTTTCTCAGGGTCCACAATATCCACTTACCAAGGACATCGCTAAAGAAATTGCTACAATCTTTAGTAGATTAAATCAGTGTTTTTCAATCACCAGTTGGTGGACAGGTCTGTCAGAAATTTTGTGCTGGTCCATGAAAGAGTTAACCATCCTTATTTTGTATGAAGATTATAGACTCAATGATCTTAGTCGAATTCGCTTATGCTCAGGGTGATTTGTGCCTTAGCAATCACCAAAATAATTCTATTTTCACAGGTCCCCAAGTGTAAAAAGGTTGAAAACCACTGGATTAAATGACATAAAAGAGTCTTTGGAGCTAACAATAAAGTTCTTCTACTTCAGTTAATTATTAGGATGACATAAATTCTGACAAATCCATATCTCTTAAGAGAAACTGTAGCAAGACCAATAGGTTAAGGAGAGAATATTTTACTTAATTTTTTTTCTTAGAGAAAGGGAAAGAGGTGAAAAGCATCAACTCATAGTTGCATCACTTTAGTTGTTCACTGATTACATCTCATATCAAGGGGCTCAGGCCGAGCCAGCGATCCCTTGCTCAAGCCAGCGACCCTGGGCTCAAGCTAGCGAGCTGGCGCTCAAGCTGATGAGCCCATGCTCAAGACAGAGACCTCAGGGTTTCAAACCTCGGACCTCAGTGCCCTAGGTCAATGCTCTAAACATTGCACCACTTAAACTTGCTTTTTATCATATCTAATTTCTTTCAGATTCCTTCTAATCCTAAAATAAAATATAACTGGATACTTAATATTTAAAGCATATGCTAAGGTTAAAATATTTTCATGACTGCATTTCCAAAGAAATTTCAAGTGCATTTTAAAATGAAAATCCAATTTTTTCATTCACAGATGCCCAGAGATATGTTTAGTTATATATATCTGGTCCATCTTATTATCTGAACTTTTAAGTTATCTTGACCTTTAAGGTTTCTTCCTTCATCTTTCCCAAACTAAAGAAAATGACCCAATTGATTTTAGGAAGTAGTTCAAAACTGTTTTAATTTACAATCTGATTGCAAATTAAACCAGTTTTTATTATATCAGAAAGATGTAATTAAGACAATTAAAGATGTATCGGGACAGAAAACAGACCTGAGTCCTAAAACCATGTTATTGGGTCAGGGTCTACAAGAGAACTAAAGATCCCAGACTAACTAGTTTTAAAGACATGTACAGTAAAAAAACACAGCAGTTAAGACCATTCTCTACATCTCAAAGCTGAAAGTGAGCTTTTATCTCACATAAACCTAATTAACTTCTCATCCTATTTTCAGCAAATTCTATTTTAATTTCTTCCCTCAAAAACAAGCAAAACAAAAATAACCAATCACAAGTTAATACTCTTCAAGTGCCCAAAAGAGAGCCACACAAAAGTAGAAGTTTGTCAGTTAATTTCCCAATCCGAAATTTGTCAACGGGTCGCACCTTTCCTAGCTGACCTGTGGCAGAAGTCATTAGCATTTGTTGTGTTTACCTATTCAGCAATGTCATTGCTTGTTCTTATTTCCTGTATAACTTTCTCAGCAGAAGTAGCTGATCATTCACCTTGATTTGTTCTGTATGCTAATAAAAAGAATATTTCTTTCCCAGCATGTTACTGTGGGAAAACATCAAGCTTATACTTGCAACCCTTTGGTTTTGAGTTCTGGATCCCTGACTTCCCAGTTAAGTTACCTCGGGCTAGTCATCACTTAGACCCTATGAACCTCTATTACACATAAAGCAAGAGGATAACTGGCCTTCCAAAGCTGTTGGGAGATTAGAGTGAGATCATTTAAGTAAAAATACTTTGAAAACATGGAATGCTATCCAATTATAAATACTTCTAATTCCTAGCGGAATTATACAAAGCAGAACGAACTTTAAGGCTGATGTGGAAAAAGCTTTGCACAGACAAGCAACACTGGCCAAAAAATTAGGAGAAATAACCACAGAATACTAGATGGAGAAAAAAACACGCCAATCTTTCTTTCAATTCTGAGTTCATTGTTTAACAATATCTTTTGCTGACAGCATGCAGAGGCACAAACTAGCACACTGGTGGCAGAATCGAACAAGTACACAAAGAACAGTATCGGGCTGGGCCCTGTACTTCAGAGCCCACAAAACACTGCTTGGAAGAGTGTGCAAAAGACCACTCATAAACTCTCAAACACTGAGAAAACTAAGTTCTAGCCTTTGGAATTCATGGAGGGAAAAAAACTGAATAATACTTTCTACTGCCAAATAACTCTGCAATGCCCAGCAACCAGACCAAGAAAGATGTAAAAAAAAAAATAAAGTATGAAGGATCCTTTGAGTTCACACACCACAGAGCAAAACAAGTCTAATAATGAACAAAAGCCAAGTCCCCTAATCTACAGAAGTTAATGTGAGGGGAAATCTGTTGAAACAAATGAAAATTTCAGAGTCTAAAAAATAAGAATGAATAAATTAAAATTCTTCAAAAGTAGATATTAAAAAATGTTTTTCAGAAACAATGAATACAATAAATAAATAAATAAATAAATAAATAAATAAAACAAAACTACTACCAGAGTGAAAACAGTTAACGGTACACAAGTTCTAGCCAACAATTCACTGAATATAGAAAAAAATAAAATATAATCAAGTAACAGAAAATGAGCACTTTTTAAAAGTAGTGTCACAATGACAGTTTTGCTGTTTGGTAATTTAAATTTAAGTTGATGAAAACAAAGGACAAAGACTGTCATTCTCCTGCCAGGAATATTATGCAAGTTAAGAAAGAAACCAAACACAGTCTGTAAGAGCAAATTATCTACATGTGCCACAATTTTCAGGGAAGAGGTGGAGAAATAAGCAAAACACAAGTAACAACATCTCAGATGTGCCAAGGTCATTCCAACACAGTAGGGGGAAAAATTAAGAAATGGTGAAATAAAAGCATCTATCAGAGACCATTAGAAATATATTGAATAGTAAATGGATCAAAGACCTAAATATAAGACCTGAAACAATAAAGTACATAGAAGAAGACATAGGTACTAAAATCATGGACCTGGGTTTTAAAGAACATTTTATGAACTTGACTCCAATGGCAAGAGAAGTGAAGGCAAAGATAAATGAATGGGACTACATCAGAATTAAAAGTAGCAAGAGAAACTGATATCAAAATAAACAGACAGCCAACTATATGGGAACTGATATTTTCAAACGACAGCTCAGATAAGGGCCTAATATCCAAAATTTACAAAGAACTCATAAAACTCAACAACAAACAAACAAACAATCCAATAAAAAAATGGGAAGAGGACATGAACAGACACTTCTCCCAGGAAGAGATACAAATGGCCAACAGATATATGAAAAGATGCTCAGCTTCATTAGTTATTAGAGAAATGCAAATCAAAACTACAATGAGATACCACCTTACTCCTGTTAGATTAGCTATTATCAACAAGACGGGTAATAGCAAATGTTGGAGAGGCTGTGGAGAAAAAGGAACCCTCATTCACTGTTGGTGGGACTGTAAAGTAGTACAACCATTATGGAGGAAAGTATGGTGGTTCCTCAAAAAACTGCAAATAGAACTACCTTATGACCCAGCAATCCCTCTACTGGGGATATACCCCAAAACCTCAGAAACATTGATACGTGAAGACACATGTAGCCCCATGTTCATTGCAGCACTGTTCACAGTGGCCAAGACATGGAAACAACCAAAAAGCCCTTCAATAGAAGACTGGATAAAGAAGATGTGGCACATATACACTATGGAATACTACTCAGCCATAAGAAATGATGACATCAGATCATTTACAGCAAAATGGTGGGATCTTGATAACATTATAAGGAGTGAAATAAGTAAATCAGAAAAAAACAAGAACTACATGATTCCATACATTGGTGGAACATAAAAATGAGACTAAGAGACATGGACAAGAGTGTGGTGGTTACCAAGGGTGGGGGGGGAGGGAGGACATGGGAGGGAGGGAGGGAGAGAGTTAGGGGGAGGGGGAGGGGCACAGAGAACTAGATAGAGGGTGGCGGAGGACAATCTGACTTTGGGCGAGGGGTTTGCAACATAATTTGATGACAAAATAACCTAGACATGTTTTCTTTGAATATATGTACCCTGATTTATTAATGTCATCCCATTACCATTAATAAAAATTTATTAAAAAAAAATATATATATATATATTGAATAGTAAGAAGCCCTGATAACACAGAGGCAAATTCCATCTTCTAACTATAACACATGAAATAAAAGCTAGAGACATCACAGTTACCCTGTCATGAAAGTAGTGTTCTTTTATCTGGTAATAGTATTTCAATGAAGGCCTACAGCATCTCTCTTTGTACAACATTAATTAAAAGAGTAAAATTTTTTTAAAAGATTAGGTATTTTACTAAGGAAAACTACAGCTTGCAGGAGTCCCAGACTCTTAAGAGTACACGTAGACATGGAGTGTGTAATCCTGCACAGAAGCAAACTGATTTGCACATGGCTGGCAGCTAGACTGCTGAATGCTACAGAAAACAATGCTTTTATGAATCAATCCCACGGTTCAATTAACAACATTTCTTGAGTCCTCAGTGTGGACAAAAGCCCTCTGAAACTCCAGAACTAAACTACAGATTTGTTCCCTCTCCTCTCAAGAAAGCTGCTACCTGAAATCAAAGTCCCCACTCTAAAGGTGGGTTTCCTTCACTTCCCCAAACCACAGCAGCTTTGGGTCATTCAAAATACTCGAGTTATGTTGTGGTTCAGAACTTATAAACAGAGCCATAGTGGTCTAAGGCACTCTTCTGGGGAGGACGTCTTGAGCCTCTGAAGGCAGGGGTCGGGAACCTTTTTGGCTGAAAGAGCCATGAACCCCACATACTTTAAAATGTAATTCCGTGAGAGCCATACAATGATCCATGTATGTTACGCATTATCCAATAAAAATTTGGTGTTGTCCCAGAGGACAGCTGTGATTGGCTCTAGCCACCCGCAACCATGAACATGAGCGGTAGGAAATGAATGGATTGTAATATATGAGAACGTTTTATATTTTTAATGTTATTATTTATTTTATTAAAGATTTGTCTGCGAGCCAGATGCAGCCATCAAAAGAGCCACATCTGGCTCATGAGCCATAGGTTCCCGACCCCTGCTCTCAAGGGCTCAGGTACTTCATGCTCACAGTACTTACTATACACAAACCTCTCTGGAGGAAAGCAGACCATAATGATAAAATGCCAAGTCTCTGTCTTTCCTCACATAAGTCTTTCTTAAAAGGCAAAGAGCTGAAGGCCAATAATCTGTATTGTCTTCAATACCCTCGATCAAGGAGCCAGGCCCTCTCTAGACCTTCTGCCTCTTGGGAGGTGACTTCAACTCCAGCTTTATCCAAACATAAACATAAATAAATACATATATTTAAATAGTGAATTACCCACACTTTCTCCCATTTTTTCCCAACCTTTGGCCTTTTCCTCCTCCCTCCAGAGACGGAGACTTAACCTCTGTATCTCTGCTCCTAGTCCCATCCCTTCCACCCTCTTACAGGCTCTTGTTCCACTCCTACTCTTCAGGGTCTCCGTTCTAGTTACTAACACTACTAACTAACTACCCCAAGCTCAGAGGCTTAAAACAACCATTTTATTATGCTCACAGTTTCTGTGGGTTAGAAATATGGGCAGAATGTAGGTGGGTGATTCCTTTGCTCCTGACAGTGTTGACAGAGACCTCTCAGAGGTATACAGCTGGTATATAGGCTAGTTTAAAAGGTCCAATATAGTTCCTCTCACATGTCTGGTGCCTGGCCTGGGATAATGCCAAGATAAGAACTGCCGACAGCAGTGCCAACATGCAGCCTGTTCATGTGGTTTGGCTACCTGACAGTAGAGCAACCTCTAAGCAGTCAGACTTCATATGCAGTGGCTCAGGGCTCCAAGCACAAGTGTTACTGCTAATAGGACAGAAGCTATGTTGCCACTTATGACCCAGCCTCATAAATCACACATTATTTTCATCATATTGTATTGGTAAAAGTAGTCACAAATCCACCCAGATATAAGGGGAGAAAATTTACTCTATCTCTTAAAGGAGGAGTGGTGAGATCAGACACAGTATATAGAAGAACATGTGAGACATGAGATACTGTTGTGGCCATCTATGGACAATCTGCCACAGTCTCCTACTTCACTGACTACTTCCTTTCGGTCTAAAAATCAGGCTCAGTCTAATCAATTCTTTTTTAAAAATGTCTTCTCTTAGTGTTTTCCATAGTAGGCTTAGGTAAACAAAGAAATATAAGAAGGTAATTATAGGCAAGGGTAAAAGAATTAGCAAAATTTAAGGAGTTTAAAGCAAATTATATATACCTTAGATTGAAAACAGTGTAGAAACACGACATTCAAAGGGAGAGCACCAGATAGAGTTGAAAATGAAAATAGTCTGTTAAAGCAACCAGGTTTAGTAGAAAAGGGGGTAAAGAGAAGAGAATGTTGCAAAGGTTATGACAGTGCCGAAAAATGGAGGCCCTCTAATACTGTGCTTCCGAATTTGGACTGCGTAGGTGCTCAATAATGAGTGGATAATGATCAGGCGAAGGTGCTCTGTGATTTGTGGATTCTTTCTTTCCTTTCTAGAGGAGATGGTCAACCCTGCCAGAGTAGGTAAAAAAATCTGATGTTTGAGTATGACTGGCTGGAACTTGTCTTACCCAAGTGTAGTGAAATTACACTTAGAAAAACACAAAAAGGGCCTGACCTGACCTGTGGTGGTGCAGTGGATGAAATGTTCATCTGGAACGCAGAGGTCACAGGTTTGAAACCCTGGGCTTGCCTGGTCAAGGCACATACGGGAGTTCATGCTTCCTGTTCCTCCCTCTTCTCTCTCTTTCTCTCTCCCCTCTCTAAAATGAATATATAAAATCCTTAAAGAAAAGAAATACAGAAAAAGGAGAAAGAAGAAGATAAGAGCAATAAAGTTAACTGGAGAAGAAACAATTTTGTAAGTTGCTCTATATTAAAATTGTCTTATTTCAAAATTAAGCAGCACTCACTCTTTAATCACGACAGACTCTAGGCATACTGTCAAGCAACACATTTTATGTCTAACTAATCATTTCATGATCTGCTTATTAGATCCATCCCAAGGACAGAATCAAAGGCCCTGATACTCCTGGGATAAATTCAATTTGTTTTTTTATTCTCAATGTACTATACTCAGCATTCTATAATAAAAGATCAACCTATTAACAGTTGTTCTTTACAAAATAAAATTAGTCCTATTCTAGCCTAAGTGTTGGCAAGCTACTTTTACAAAACTTTTCTAGGTTCTTCTAAATATACCTGTAAACCAGACAGAGCTATATAACCTTTCATAGTTGCTATCCGTTTCTTCAATGCAGAGATTATGCTGCTTTTTCTCAAATCTTTAGATACCCATTTGTCCCACCTAAAGGTCCCCCAAATTAATATTCTTCCAATTAAGACCTTTCATCTAAGACATAATCTTTTAGTGCCTTTGTTGGGCAAATGAGTTTGTAAAATTTGTGTTTTTTGAGTTTGCTCACTTTTAGTGTTAAAAAGTGACACTGGACAGCACCAGATTTGTGATCTGTGAAATTGCAAATTACCTTCCTCCTTGGGAAGGGCCACTGTTATGCTAATGTGTGCTGGAGGAGAGGTTTTCCTGCCAGAAAAGTTTTGAAAAGGAGAGGAAGGAGGAAAAGAGGAAAAAGAAGCCAAGATGGGAGGGAAAGAGAGAGAAACCAGTCTTGCAGAGAAAGAAGCCATGTTGGCAGAGTGAGTGCAGATGGGGAACCAGAGGTGAGAGGTTTTGGGACTGGGGAGGCCGTTGATTCTAGGAGGAACTGGAGAAGATTCTCCTGGTTGTGGAACCGGATAATGGGTCAGTAGCTTTGTGAGCTCTGAATGAATGAAGAGGGAAGTGTTTTTTCCCTGTATGTTTCTCACCAGCCAGTGCGAGACTTTAATAAAGGAATGGCCCACCATTCTTTGGCTCCACTGTTTCTTTACCATCTGCCTGAATCCAATGAGAACCTGCATGTGCATGGCCACCATGGCGGTGGCCACTGGCCCTACAGCCCTGGTTTCATTCATTTAATAAACAAACATTTCCTGATCAACTATTATGTGAGTCACATAGACATTAAAGATCATTGAGCTCCTACCCCTAGAGTGTAGCAATAAAGTATTTCAGGAACTACAGATTTGGTCTGGTATAAATAATCTGTATATCTGTAGGGTAGTGAGTTTGTAAAATTTGTATTTTTTGAGTTTGCTCACTTTTATTGTTAAAAATGGCACTGGGCAGCATCAGGTATGTCACTTGTGAAATTGAAAATTACCTTCCTGCTTGGGAAGGGCATTGTTATGCTAATGTTTGCTGGAGGAGAGGTTTTGGTACCAGGAAAGTTTTAAAAGGAGAGGAGAAGAGGAAGGAAGCCATTTTTGCAGAGTGAGAGCAGAGAGAAGGCAGAGTGAGCAGCCACTACGCCACTTCACTCACAGGTATTGTAAGGTACCAAAAACTACAGAATTAATATTAATATTTTAAGAGGCTTGAAGAACATTTTATTAATTTGGGTTAAGGTGTGCAGAGAAATTGTGAGAATAGTCTCTGTACTGTGTGATTGGCATAACCACGATGGCCCTTGGCATTGTATTGTAAATGTAAAGGGAAGGAAAACATGGATCCCCAGACATTCCACCACACCTGTGGGGAAAGGGGTGAATGGCTAGCCAGGTGCAGGGAGAGAAAAGCCAAAATAAACCTTTTCTTATAGTAATGAGCCATTTGCGGGCATTTGTCCCCACAGAACAACCTCTCCTATGTGAATGCATGTGGTTAATACGTGTGACTCTGGACAGAGAGCTGGCGGATGAACACTAGAAAATATAGGAATGCCTTTAATATGTAAAGAGACATCTTTCTACCATTGTGTTGACTTATAAATTTTGTTTTCTCCAAAATGATGTATGGCTTGCAAATTGAACATGGTCCTATCATGTTAAAGGACATATGACTATAACCAATAGTGGTAAAGGGCTCCTAATTGCAATTTTTGCTTCTGTACTTCCCACTTACAAAACTATAAAAACTAAGTAAAACAAAGGGCCAGCGCGCTCTCCCTCAGACTTCTGTCAGAGTTGCCGCCACTTGGCCAAGCTAGACAATAAAGCTTTGGTGTGTAATCGACGGACTTTGTTCATGTCTTCAATGTTTCGGGTCCCTCCAGATTAGGCTTAACAGAGTGCTAAAGGAGAGAAGAAGCCAAGATGGCAGGGAAAGAAAGAGAAGACAGTTTTGAAGAGTAAGAAGCCATGTGGGCAGATAGGGAACCAGAGTGAGGGGCTTTGGGACTGCTAGGGCTTTGACTCTAGGAAAAACCGGAGAAGATTCTCCTGGTTGTGGAACTAGAGAATGTGTCAGTAGCTTTGTGAGCGTTGAGTGAAAAGGAAGTGCTTTTCTCTATGTGTTTGCTTGTTGGCCAGTACGAGACTTGAATAAAGAAATGGCCCACCATTTTTTGGCTCCACTGTTTCTTTTTTTTTTTTTTTCATTTTTTCATTTTTCTGAAGCTGGAAACAGGGAGAGACAGTCAGACAGACTCCCGCATGCGCCCGACCGGGATCCACCCGGCACGCCCACCAGGGGCGGTGCTCTGCCCCCCAGGGGGCGATGCTCTGCCCATCCTGGGCGTCGCCATATTGCGACCAGAGCCACTCTAGCGCCTGAGGCAGAGGCCACAGAGCCATGCCCAGCGCCCGGGCCATCTTTGCTCCAATGGAGCCTTGGCTGCGGGAGGGGAAGAGAGAGACAGAGAGGAAAGCGCCACGGAGGGGTGGAGAAGCAAACGGGCGCTTCTCCTATGTGCCCTGGCCGGGAATCGAACCCGGGTCCTCCGCACGCTAGGCCGACGCTCTACCGCTGAGCCAACCGGCCAGGGCCTCCACTGTTTCTTTACAGTCTGCCCAAATCTAATAGGAACCTGCATGTGCATGACCATGATGGTGGTCACTACTAGCCATACAATATCAAATTCTCCCATTTTCTTAATCCAAAATTTCTTCCTTCATGCTATCCTTAGTGCTATCAGGATTTGGGCTTTTTCTATGATGATACTGCCTGATATCCATACAACTGACATAAACTTTACCTGCAGAAAGTTCACTTTCTTTTCTGTAAAGCAACACAATTTATTCTTTTCCCTTCATTTATCTTAAGAACCAGAATACAAAATAAGCCAAGGGCTATACTAACAATGTCCCTGAACCTTACAGATGATTAAGTTTTTATAAAGATGAAAAGAAGAATTAGAAGTAGAAATGCTCTGTGCCATGATGGACTATTAAGAATACTATTGAACTCATGCATGAGTCTGTCTTCTCTTTAGAAACAGGTTCTTCTCTTAGAAGAACTAGGCTGCAGGTAATTCCTATTCTTCATAAATAAAATCAGATTGCCAACATGAGACTTCTGAGTTATAAGACAGGCGGAAGATTGTTCACTTCCCTAAATTCCACAATATAGTTCACCCATTATGGCATGATAAATTGGATCAACTCAAATGATACATTTATCTTAACATTAAATTGTGAAGAAATGTGCTTTAAATATCTCTATGTTCCATAGTTTGGAAATCCAATGCAATTACTAAAGTCATATCCAAAGTGAGTCTTAATGGAAGTTGGAACAGGAATAGAAAAATTCTACTGTTAAGGGAAAGAAACAGAGAAAAAATAACTGGGCAATAGCATGGCCTAAGTAATTAGACTATTCTTGAAAACCAAAGCCCAAAATAAAACATCTTAATGTGACTAATGACTTAAGCACAACTTCATTTGCAAGAGTGGGGAAAGAGGCCTTCCACTAATGCACATATACGTATTATGGGAAAAACAGACAAGATTTCAAATGATGTCAAAAATCACTTAAGTTTTTGCCCTAAAGATCAACAAAATGGAAAGGGTAATCTCAAATTGCTACCCAGCACTTTTTGAATTTGCCAAAGTTTGAAGATTTTTGTTCTTTCAAAGGAAGAAAGCAGCGATGAATAACAATAGTGAACTTCCTGGCCTTAGGAAGAGGGAGGCAGGAGCTTTGCAGCTGCACTTCCTAGAGAAGTATACCAGCTGCCTTCTGCAAACTGAGATCAAATTGCCAAGAATTCACAGGACAGCAGTCATGATAGATGGCCTAAAACACTGATCTGTTGCAAAGAGGATGTAGTGCAAACCACACAGGAACTGACAGGAAACCAGCCCTCGGGCTGGCACTTACACATGCAAGAAGGCGAGGAATCCTGGACCTCTGACAGCCAAATTTCATCATCTTCCTTTGTAGGAAGAGTTATCCTTCAGAGCAGAGTCAGGAAAATGTCGTACAAAGATTTCTGGTGCCTATTCCTATTTGGTAACACTGCATCCTGCCTGAACCAGTGGTTTCTTCATGTGTTAAAAGTCCATCTCAGGCCCTGCAAGTATTATTTGACCAAAAATCACATGTTTGCTGGCATCCACCTTCATTCTCTCAGCCATGGTACCACTGAATGCCATAAATGATTCACAGGCCATGATGATGGTAAGAAGAAACACTAATATTTGGAGTTCACCAAATAATGAGTAATACTTCTGGAAGGAAAGAAACCATTATTATTGGCAGCCCGATAGGATGAAACTTTAATAATTGTTTTTAATATTAATATCCATTCCATAAAAATTGGCAAAAGGAAAACAATTGAGAAACATGTGATATTTGGCTTACTTATGCCTTATAAAAATCCAGTTCATGCTCCAAGAAAAAGAATGAGTAGGATATCTATTACCTATTCCTAGACTTGCCTTCTGGACTCACTGCTGCCAACTTACTCATTCTCCCACACAACACTTTCCATACTAATTTTGACCCTTAAAAATCAAAAAGAAGTCTTGCCTTCTTTGCACCCAAATGCCAAAATGGAATCTTTTAGTATTTCACCTTTATAAAGGGAATGTTTGAAAACAGGCCTCTTTGGCTGTGACATCAGTGAGTTGCTGAGGCCTCTGAGGGCCGGAGGAAACATTCCCAGTCCCTCACAGCGCTGCTGTACTTCTACGGAGCAATCTGGCAATGGCCAGGGACCAAGTCTTTAAAGCTGTTTTATGGTATTTAACATATGGTCATAAATTGCTCAGTGCTCTAAAGAGGGGCTAAATTTGCCACCCCTATTGATGAGAAATGTTCTTATTTATTTAAATTTAGTGGCAAATTGGCACTTCTCCAGATGGAAAGGTTTAGGCTTAAGTACAAAGGAAGAACTAACTAGAGAGGAGTTGTAACTTTTCTAGACACTGAATGCAACCACATCCTCTTAGGCTCACAGCTCCACTATCAAACAGGGTTACCATACAGAATGACAGCACTATGAAAAGATTCTAACTTCTAAGGCCCAAGGAAGGGGAAAACATAATATTTATTCAGAGTCCATAAAAACTTTTTTAATCCTTTCTGTTAAATCTTCAAGCTAACTGTATTCCCAATCATCTCTCTCTTCCCTTGTCCCCTCATTCCCCCAAGTTAGATGTATCTGGTCTTCACCTGAAATTCTATATCCACAAAACTCCCTGAAACTTCTGAAATCCTCTACCATCTACTTTTCTATTTTGCTGTATTTTTTGGTTGTTTATTTTTCTAATAGCTTTAATTCCCCATCATTAAAGATGATCCTACTAAAACATTTTGTTCCCTTCCTTTTACAACCTAGCCTGCAGCCAAAGACAGAAGAAAAACAAGGATTTATTTTTTGGTGGGGTTGTCACTAATGATATATTGAGAATGGTATCAAAGGGGAAATGTGAAGGCTCGCGCCACTTCTGGTTTTCTTTTTTATATGCTGATAGAGAACTGGCAGAAGAATCAAAGATGATTATTTTGCCCAACTCTGGAAATGTAAAGAAGAATTTCAACAAATTAGAGATTTAATAGCAGCCTGGGCACAGTATTAAAACAACGGTGCTCTAAAGAATTAGTGGGCTAGTTATATATATCAGAAGTTTCACTTTTTAATTTCAATAGAAACAAATGTCATATCTACCACATAAATGAACACATATAAAAGTATAGATTTATTAAGAATCAATATATAAAAGTTAAGCCTGACCAGTGGTGGCACAGTAGACAGGGCATCGACCTGAGGCCCCAGGTTCAAAACTTCAAGGTCACCAGCTTGAGCGCGGACTCATCTGGCTTGACCACAGGCTCACCAGCTTGAGTGTGGGGTCGCTGGCTTGATCATGGGATCATCAGAATGGATCACTGGAGTTTGAGCCCAAAGGTCACTGGCTTGAGCCCAAGGTACCCGGCTTGAGCAAGGGGTCACTGGCTCAGCTGGAGACACAGTCAAGGCACATATAAGCAATCAATAAACAACTAAAGTATTGCAACTATGAGGTGATGCTTCTCATCTCTCTCTCTCTCAAAAAACATAATAAAAATACAAATAATTAAATAACCTGTTAGCCTACATCTGTTAAACTGCATTTGCAATTAAAAAAAAAACTTTCCACAGGCCCTAGCTGGTTAGCTCAGTCAGTTAGAGCATCATGCCAAAACACAAAGGTTGTGGGCTTAATCCCTGGTCTGGGTATATATGGGAAGCAACCCATGAATGCACACTAAGTATAACAACAGATGAACGCTTCTCTCTTTCTCTCTCTCTCTCTCTTTTGCTCTCTTTCTCTTTTTTTAAATTTTTTTTATTTTTTCCCCCAAAGTGAGAAGCAGTGGAGAGGCAGACAAACAGACTCCTGCATGCGCTCAACCGGGATCCACCTGGCACGCCCACCAGGGGGCAATGCTCTGCCCCTCTGAGGCATTGCTCCGCTGCAATCAGAGCCATTCTAGCGCCTGAGGTGGAGGCCATGAGCCATCCTCAGCACCCAGGCCAACTTTGCTCCAGTAGAGCATTGGCTGCGGGAGGGGAAGAGAGAGCTAGAGAGAAAAGAGAGGGGGAAGGGTGGAAAAGCAGATGGGTGCTTCTCCTGTGTGCCCTGACTGAGAATCAAACCCAGGACTTCCCCACTCCAGGCTGACACTCTATCACTGAACCAACTGGCCAGGGCCTTTGCTCTCTTTCTCTTTTGCTCTCTCTCTCTCCCCCCTGCCCCGTCTCTCTAAAGTCAATCAATTTAAAATAAAAGAAAACGTTTCCACACACTCACACAGACACAATCTACAGGCCTAGATGGCTTCACTAGTAAACTCTACCAAACATTTAAGAAGTGAATAAAATCAATGCTTCACAAATTCAGAAAACAAAAGAGGACTAAACACTTCCTAACTCATTTTATGAGGTCAGCATTACTCTGATACTAAAACCAAGTAAAGAATTACAAGAAAAGTACAGAATTACAACATCAAATATAGACGCAAACATCCTTTAAAACATGTCAATCAAATCCTGCAATACATGAGTATTATATATAATGATCAAGTGGGGATAATCCCAGAAATAAAATATTGGCTCAACATTTGAAAATCAGTTTACTCACCATATTAACAGAAAAAAGGGTAAAGCCCATGATCATCCCAATAAAGAAAAAGCATTTAACATATTAACATTCATTTCATAATAAAAACTCTCAGCCAATTAAAATTGATGGGAACTTTTTCATACTGGTAAAGGACACCTGAACTTGACAAGTGTACTTAATAATGAGAGACTAAACACCTTCCTCTTATGATTAAAAGTAAGGCAAGATGTCTGATCTCATTACTTCTAACTCAACACTTTAGGAGGGCCCATTCACTACAATAAATCACAAATAAGAAATATAAATCATACAGAATGAACAGGAAGAGGCAAAACTATCTTTCCACAAGTGATATAATTGTTTTCAATTTTTCCATTGATTTGAGAAGCGAGGGAGAGAGAAAGAGAAGCATCAACTTGTTCCACTCAATTGTTCCATTTAGTTATACACTCACTGATTTCTCAAACATGCCCTGACCCGAGATCGAACCTGTGACCTTGGTGCATGAGGCCCACGTTTTATCCACTGAGCAAACTGGCCAGAGCCTGTTATGATTGTTTTTAAAGAAAATACCTAACAAATCTACAAAAAAAGTTACTAGAACAAATAAGTTAATTTAAGGACATAGCAGCATACAAGGTCAATATAACCAAAATCAAATATATTTCATAGATTATCAAAAAAAAAAAAAGTCAGAAAAAGAAAGTTCAAAAAATTTTATATTATAAATTAGCATTGAAATATCTAGAGGTAAATTTTATAAAATTTGTACAAGAGCTGTTCACTAAAAACTATAAGATACTGAAAGAAATTAAAGAAGGCCTAAATAAATAAAGAGGTTATCATTTCAATCTACTGGAAAACTCAATGTTAAGATGTGAATTCTCTCCACCAAAAAAAAAAAAAAAAAAAAAAAGATGTGAATTCTCCACAAATTAACCTCCAGATTTAATGCAATCCTAGCAGGATTTTTGTAGATGTTTGACAAAGCTGATTCTAAAATGTCTATGGGAATACAAAAAACTTAGTGGGCCAAAACAACTTTGAAAAAGAAGTTGTAAGACTTACACTGCCTGATTTAAAGACTTACTAAAATGCTCAATCAAGATAGGATTGTATTCATGTAAAGATAGACATCAGTGGAATACAATGTAAAGTTCAGAAATGGACCCACACTTAAATGATTAATATAACATGGTCTAAATTAACTCAAAATGGATCATAGACCAAAATAACAAAGGTAAAAATATAAACTTCCTCACAGAAAATTATTAAGACCTTCAAGTAGGCAAATATTTCTTAAATAAGAAGCCAGATACATAAACAATAAAAGAAAAAAATGTTAAAATGGACTTCAGTATTAAAAACTTCTGCTCCTGGAAAGACACCATGAAGAAAACGAGAAAGGCCTGACCAGGCGGTGGCGCAGTGGATAGAGCGTTGGACTGGGACATGGAGGACTCAGGTTCGAGACCCCGAGGTCACCAGCTTAAGTGCGGGCTCATTGGGTTTGAGCAAGGCTCACCCGCTTGAGCCCAAGGTTGCTGGCTCAAGCAAGGGGTCACTCAGTCTGTTTTAGTCCCCTGATAAAGGGACATATGAGAAATCAATCAATGAACAACTAAGGAACCGCAACGAAGAATTGATGTTTTTCATCTCTCTCCCTTCCTGTCTGTCTGTCCATATCTGTCCCTCTCTCTGACTCTCTGTCTCTGCCACACACACACACACAAAAGAAAAGAAAATGAAAAGGGAAGAAAGAGTGGGAAAATACTGACAAACTTACAAACAACTTTTTTCTAGACTATATAAAGAACACATAACTCAACAGAAGACCAGCAATCTAACCAAAACATTGAGCAAAAGATTTGAACAGACACTTCACAACAAAAGATACATGAATAGCCAATAAGCACATAAAAATGAAAAGTTAAAACCATAATGAGATACCACTATATACTCACTAGAATGGATACAATTTAAAAGACCAACAATACCAAAAGTTGGCAAGAATATGGAGTAACCAGACTGCTCATAAATTGCTAGTAGGAATGTAAAATAGTACAACCACTTTGGAAAACAGTTTAGCAATGACTTATAAAGTTAAACATACACTTAGCTTACAACACAGCAAAACCACTCCTAGGTATTTACCCAATAAAATTAAAACATATCTTCACAAAAAGACATATAAAATGTAATAGGAGCTTTATTCATAACAGTCAAAAGCTGGAAACAACTCAAATGTCCTTTAATAAAAGAATGAAGTCTGTGGTTTATCCACACAATGTTATACTAGTCAGCAATAAAAAGTACTGATACAAAAAATAATATGGATGAATCTCAAAAACATCATGCTGAATAAAAGAAGCCCCACACAAAAACTGCATAGCATTTGATTCCATTTATATAAAATTCTCAAACAGGAAAAATTGTTTCATAATTTCAGACAATAAAAGCTCTGAGAGGGAGGGTAGATGGTGACAAAAGACTAACTTATGGAGGGAAGGAAGCCTTCTATATATCTTTGGGGGATGAAAATGTTATGTATTTTTACTGTGGTATAGTAATTATAGGTGTTTATAACCACCAAAATTTATGTAACTACACACCTAAAATAGGTTCATATTATTATATGTAAATTATACCTCAATAAAGTTAGTATTAAAAAGTGGGATATAAATCTATATCTCCAAATTACTATATGATTAAATAAGATAATATACATAAATAAACCTAACTTTATAAAAGAAATGCTCAGGAACTTAGTTTAGCAATTTATCAGTCATATTTTAATAAACTATAATCAGCATCAAAGCCAGATTTATTTATTTATATATATTTAGCTATAACTAAGCTGACTTTACAAATATAAGCTAATATTATTTGCTATCCTTAAAATTTTTTTCAAACATTCTATGAATTTCAAGAAAATAAAAAATTCTGAAATACCAGAACAAAGGAATCCTCAAAATCTAAGGGAGAGAAAATGTCTAATCCAGAAAATTAGCACTTCTTACTTGCCTTTCACAACAAGGTTTTTTTTAAAACATTCATGAAATCAAAGGTGACCTGCCTCCCTAATTAGCCTCTAAAAAGACCTTGAATGCTAAATAATAATCTTTAAGTATATGAATCATTTGAAAAGATAAAAATAAAGTAAAATGTACTATGCTACCAAGGAAAATTATAATGCCTCCCAGCATGATGCAAAATACTAAGTCGCTGACATAGAGTCCAACTTTTTACTTAGCTCAACTGTTAGAAGTCATAGTAAAAATGGTCAACTCTACTCTCTGTGCAGGTGACCGAGGAGACCCGAAGAGTGCCAGCCCGAGAGCCGCCCAGGACGCGCGTCCATCAGAGCAGCAGATTTGTGAGTGCAGATGAAGAACCAAAAGTGACAAAACTAAACGAGCTGTTTTATTACTAAAGCCAAAGCAAGAAGAACAAAATAAGAAAAAGAAAACGCAGGGTACAATTTGCAAATCACTGTGTGACCTGGACTGTTGTCAACTGAGATCTAATGGGGGGGAGGGGGACTGAGAGGCTGAAACAGCAGACTGTGACAACCTTAAACACTAGACTAAGGGATTCAGTCACTACATTACAAAAGGCAAGGGACAAAGGGTTAAAGCAAAATGATTACTTGGTTAACATTTTCCAAACAGATTATTTATTTTAAACAATACAACAAGGAATTTTTCATAAAATAACATTGTCATCCCAAGGAAATTGCCACCAGCTATAGCCACAGCAGCCAGCTTTTGTACCTATTTGCCAAAGTTCAAAATAAAAGGTAAAATAATACACCAAACAAAGTACAAATTTCTTATTGGTGAGAATGACAATAGAATTTTAATCTCTTTCAGCTGGAGCACCAAACTCCCCCACTGGGGCCTTAAGGTGCTCAGTTTGGTTAATATTAACAACCATCAGTGTCAAGCCCTTGAATGTCTCTTCTCAGTGCTGCAGAAGTAAGTATTCAGAGGACAAAGCGCATTCTGAGTTACCATGCTGACTGACTAAGACAAAGTACCATCTAATAGACACGAGATGCAAGAAGCACTGTGTTAAAGCATGTACGCATACACGCGCACACACACACAGCAGCAGCCAAAACACTTGAGACAGGATGAAAATGAAATTGACTTCAAGATTCAGTAAAGCAGAAGTTCTAGAACACTAAATGCAATGTCTATAAAAATATCTGTATATGGGTGACCACTGTTTAATTAAATGGTATGTTCCATTTAAATAGCAGTTCGAAGGTTGGTTTCATTTTGTTGTGCTCATTCTCCAAAAGATAAAAATATAAATCCAGCCCTGGCCGGTTGGCTCAGCGGTAGAGCGTCGGCCTAGCGTGCGGAGGACCCGGGTTCGATTCCCGGCCAGGGCACACAGGAGAAGCGCCCATCTGCTTCTCCACCCCTCTGCCGCACTTTCCTCTCTGCCTCTCTCTTCCCCTCCCGCAGCCAAGGCTCCATTGGAGCAAAGATGGCCCGGGCGCTGGGGATGGCTCTGTGGCCTCTGCCTCAGGCGCTAGAGTGGCTCTGGTCGCGACATGGCGACGCCCAGGATGGGCAGATCATTGCCCCCTGGTGGACAGAGCGTCGTCCCTGGTGGGCGTGCCGGGTGGATCCCGGTAGGGCGCATGTGGGAGTCTGTCTGACTGTCTTTCCCTGTTTCCAGGTTCAGAAAAATGAAAAATGAAAAAAAAAAAAATTCGGTGATGTATTATTGAAGCCTCAGAAATGAATAGTAATTTTATACTGCTCCTCTGAGAACATGGGGGAGAATGCATTACTCAAATCAATCTTTTCTTTTCTTTTTTTTTTTCAGTTTTTCCTCTAAATGGAGGCTTTTCCTCTGGAATATTCAACTTCAAAATCTTTGGAGATAATTTTTTGGCATGACTTCTTCACTCTGTCACAATGGCTTTGAAATATTCATCATTCCTCTCAAATGATAAACAATGCTATTGCTTCTAGTGTTAAAGTGGAAAATGTCTATAGTTTCATTTGGAAGTCCATGCCAACCTTGTGCTAAACTGGCCTCTAGTAACCAGGCTGATGATACAGGAACTCTTGGCTAAATTAGACTGGATCATCGGTAGACACCCAGTTCAAGCTGTCAATCAGACCCTCTCTCCCATGAATTTAGATTCCAAGACCACAATCTCTTATGGCCTTGAACTGAGTCACCACTTTAGGAGCTCAGGAAGCCATTACTACTCTATGTGAAGAAAAACAGAAATCTGAAGGGAAAAAGAGTAAAGTTAATACAGTGACAATAACATATGATGCAGGAGGAAGACACAGACAAACAAGGATACAGAGGCTGACTAGCTGCTATGATGTCTATGATCTTTCTGGAGTCCTTGGTTCCATTGCCTGTGAAGAGGGGCTACACTTCTCGCCCTTGGGCCCCATGGAATTCATTTAATTTCTTACAATAACAAACAAATATCCTCTTTAATTTGTTTGTTCCAATGGTTTTCTTATAACTAAACAGTTCCTGATTAAAGTAAATTGTTATTATGAAAAACTGAAATTTTAAACAAAAGATGATTTCAAATTTGAAACCAATGTTAGCAAACCATTTGCTTTATTACCATTCACAGACTTGCTTGATATAACATACAATATTTCAATAATCTCTCTTTATAGTTACTTAAGTGTCACTGAACAACTGTACAATTGAGAATACTTCAAAGTTCTGTCACTGCCTCATCAAATCTCATCATTGCCAGATCCAAAGAATGAACATGGTTCATTCGTTTCACAAACACCTATGGAGCCCCTCAGAAAGCCAGGCAATACACCAGAGATTAGAAATAAAATATGAGCAAAATAGCCCATTCCCTGCCCTATTTAAATAAGGTACACAAAAACACAATTTCTTCAAGAATGCAGTGCTGTAGATCATGATTAGGATGGCTAATTTTACAAATATGCATTTATATGAAGTTCACTGATCTGCACCTGTGAATTTTGCTATAATTGGTAAATTTTCACTCACATTGCTGGCATCATCCTAGACCTTAACATATATTTTATTTAAGTCAACCTTGAATACTGAAGATTCACTTTTCCAATCCTCTTTAAGTAAGTACCAGTTGTCTCTTCTTCAATCACGAAATTCAGGGACTTCTCTTAAATTCAGATCTCCTTTGACATTTTCCATAAGAATCTTACACAAATTGGTAACTTGTTCACTGTCCCAACACTGAAGAGTTTTGTCTCTTTACATTGAAAGAGCTGAGGAAACAATAACATTCCAAATGTACTGCAATCCTCTGGTCGTTTTATTTCAATTATTTCATTCTGAATGTGGGTAATTCTTATAGGAATCAATTTAGGAATTCCTGGGTAGAAATATTCCCTCCTTTGCATTAATTGTACAAAATTTCCTTTATTCACAGATGAAACATTTATAGAACTGTTTTCTAAAATATTAAATATTCTGAAAAATGAAATTTGGTTAATGCTATTTTTACTAATGTGCTTTGAGGAAGTAGAGTAAAATATAAAGACAAATTGATAAGACTCTAAATCTGCCAGATACTGTACATCCTTCCTGTTTTCTAAACTGTTAAGAGCAATGTTCCAATTATAAATTTCTTATGTAATAAATAACTTCTAAAAACTGAATTTCTGATGGCCAAAGACTGATACAACTAATAGAATGTCACATCCTCTGAAACACTTTACTTCAACCAGCAAAAATATGAACACCAAGAAAAAGTAGTTTATGCATGAATTCATTTTATTTCTTCAACAAATACTTAATTGAATATCTGCTATCCTAGGAATTGAAGATATAATTTAATAAACAAAACAATCTCCATCTCCAACTTAGTGTTTAAAGTTATAAAATAAAATTACCATAAGCACCAAATAGTTTGATTAAGCCTTGGTTAAAATTATCATTTAAACCTCACACCATAAGTTTTCAGTGGGATTTAATGAGAAACTTCAAAGTTGTATACTATGATCAATGCAAAACCCTCCCTCCCATTAAATGATAATGAAGAAACAGCAAGATAAAAAGACCAAAACAATAGAAGAGAAGAGTGGCAACTGGCAGATGAGATATTTGAACAAATTCCTAGAAGGCAGAATGCAGATGGAAGAGTAGTACTTGATGAGACAGGGCAGAGAAAGCGCTGGCTGCAATAACATGAAGGAGAGGCTACTGATGAGGAGGAAGCCATCTGCGCTGGTAAATCCATAAAAACTTACAGCCATTCGGTGTCAGAAGAGGCAAGAATGAGACATGGAGCTAAGATCTGGGAGATTTATAATTAAAAACACCACAAGAGCACACCTGACCAGCTGGCTCAGTGACAGAGTGTTAGCCCGGAGTGTGGAAGTCCCAGGTTCGATTCCCAGCCAGGGCACATAGGAGAGGCGCCCATCTGCCTCTCCACCCTCCCCTCTCTCCTTTCTCTCTGTCTCTCTCTTCCCCTCCCACAGCCAAGGCTCCACTGGAGCAAAGTTGGCCCAGTTGCTGAGGATGGCTCCCTGGCCTTGGCCTCAGGCACTAGAATGGGTCCAGCTGGAACTGAACAATGCCCCAGATGGGCAGAGCATTGCCCCCTGGTGGGCATGCCAGGTGGATCCTGGTTGGGCACATATGGGAGTCTGTCTGCCTCTCTGCTTCTCACTTCAGAAAAATACAAAAAAAAAAAAACCCACAGGAAATAAGCTATTTACTATCGATATAAGAAACAGCCATACCTGTAGAGAATTTTTATAAGAGTTTCTTTGAGCCAAACTGCCAACATATGCCAGCCAGGGAGCAAAATTCCAAATGTTCCTGCAAAATGATAGTTTTGAAGCACCTTTTATGCATTTCAAATTAAGGAAAGGACCTATAGAAGATTGAAGAAAGCAAGGAGGGGATTGGATTATGGTATAGTTAACAAGGTTATATGCTCTTTTGAATGTTGATGCTCCCTTAGAGGTATTTCAAAGGTGTGCTAACCTAGATGCACAAGAACAATTGACAGGCTGGCGTGAAACCTTACACTAAAGAAGTAACAGGCATAAATGATGCTTTAGACCAGATTAATTTGATATTTTTAAAGCATTTCACCCCAAAGCAACAAAATATACATTCTTTTCAAGTACACATGGAAACAGCATTATTTACAAAAGCCAATATATGAAAGCAACCTATGTGCCCAGGAATGAACGATTGGATAAAGAAGAGGTGGTATGAAAGACAAATACCATGTGATTTCACTTATATGTGAAATCTAAAGAACAAAATAAATAAATAAAATAGAATCAAGCTCATAGATACATAGAACAGACTGATGGTTGCCAGAGGAGAGTGGGTTGGGAAGTTGAGTGATAACGGTTACGGGATTAAGAAATATAAATTGGTAGTTACAAAAAAGTCACAAGAATGTAAAGAACAGCATAGGGAAAATAGTCAATAATGTTGTAATAACTATATATATAGTACTAGGTGGGTACTAGACTTGTGGGGGTGGGGGGAAATGAATCACTTCATAAATTATATAAATCTCTAACCACTATTCTATACACCTGAAACTGATATAAAAGACTGTATGTCAACTATAATTATAAAATTTTTTAAAATAAATTAAATAGACCCTGGCCAGTTGGCTCAGTGGTAGAGCATCAGCCCGGCGTGTGATGTCTCTGGTTTGATTCTCGGTCAGGGCACACAGGAGAAGGGACCATCTGACCATCTGCTTCTCCATCCCCCCCCCCTTCTCTCTTTATCTCTCTCTTCACCTCCCGCAGCCATGGCTCAGGTGGAGCAAGTTGGCCCTGGGCACTGAGGATGGCTCCATGGCCTCGCCTCAGGTTCTAAAATAGTTCGGTTGCTGAACAATGGAGCAACAGCCCAGATGGGCAAAGCGTTGCCCCATAGGAGGCTTGCCGGGAGAATCCTAGTTGGGGCGCAAGTGGGAGTCTGTCTCTCTGCCTCTCCACTTCTCACTTAAGAAAAAAAAATTAAAAATAAATAAATAAAATAAAAAAGTTATTAGCCTAGCGCATTACTATCTACCATAACCTACTCAATTAGGAATTTATGATTATTTATGATTAGATCAACCTATGAGATTACTTTCCATAGAACTCTTTTTTTTTGTTTATAATACTCACCCCCCAAAAAATGTCATGGTGGCCAGATGTGTAACCCCAGAAAATACAGGGGATTTTCTAAAGAAATAGAAGAAGGCCCTGGCCAGTTTGTTCAGTGGTAGAGCATTGACTCGACATGTGAAAGTCCCAGGTTCAATTCCCAGTCAGGGCACAAAGGAGAAGTGACCATTTGCTTCTCTTCCCCTCCTCTTTTTCTCTTTTTCTTTCTCTCTCTTTCCCCCATGGCTCAACTGATTTGAGCACATTGGCCCTGGGTGCTGAGGATGGTTCTGTGAAACCTCCACCTCAAGAACTAAAAATAGCTCGGTTGCAAGCATGGCCCCAGATGGATAGAGCGTTAGCCCCAGACGGGGGTCAAAAGGTGGATCCCGGTCAGGGCTCATGCAGGAGTCTGTCTCCCCTCCTATCACTTAAATTTAAAAAAAAGAAAAGAAGAAATAGAACAAATTATTTAAGGGAGAGCTACAACAGTTAAACCCTAAAATATGATACACAGGAGTTGCTCACACTAACTGCTAGCCCACCATTAACCCACACACTCAGTAAGCCCAGCCTACACAGAGTTCCAATCAGAGTTTCATTGCCTGCCTTAAATATAAATGGCCAATCAAAAGCGTCTTTTATTTGAAGAAAGCCTACAGAACAACAGCGGGGGAAAGATGATAAACAAAAATATAATCCCTGGGATACATGAAGATAATTCAGAAAACAGAAGAAAATTTAAAAGAACAAAAAACTATATCTTTTTTATCTTCTATATTCATAGAACAAGAACAAGATATTGTGAAAGAGACACAGACAGCAAGAGCAAGAAAGAGCTCTTAGATATTAAGATACCTAATAATGACTGTTAATAAAAAATTAACAGAAGAGCTACAGGAAAGATGGAGGGTGGAGGGAGAAATGGAATCTGAGGAAGTTATTTGAGACTATGTTGCAATAAGATAAACACCTGTTTACCAAGATGTAATTCTGGAGAAAACAAATTTCTTAATACATATATTCTATAAAACAAGGTCAAATCCAAGAGAATAATGAACTAAATCTCACAGTGATAACTGTGCAGGAGTAGACTTGTAGAGCAATCATTCAAGAATTTAGACAAAGACCAGAAGACAATTACAGATTTAGAATAGATAGTAAGTTATCAATCTTGACTATGCAAAAAGAAAATAATAGAAAACAAAACCTGGGAGGTAAAAGAAGAGGAATGGAAGGGCGGGCAGGAGCTAATATCTTCATCTTATAAAGTTGGGAGCCAAAAGACACTATGGTTATGGGAAACTAAATATCGTAATAGCATACTAAAGTGTTCATCGTCATCACGTAGAACTATGCTTAAGAAATAACAGTGTGAACACAGTGCCAGGCACTTACAAAGAATTTTTACGGGCTGTTCGTTGAACTGTACAACACAATGCTTAAAATGATCCATTAAGAAAATGTTTTAAAGCTACAGGGTAACCAACACAGGAACCAGTAGTGGTGATATAATTATATCAAAGAGGAGGAGGAGAGAGAATAAAGGGTGCAATGAAAATAGGCTGATGCCTCCTGAATCAGAGCAGGAAGTCAAAAGATAATACTTAACAGTGATAGGTCAAGAAACAGAAGCATAAACATATTATTTAAGTATATGGACCATCACAGAAGAACTAACCACTAAAACGATTTCTGTAATCTACATTTTTAGGAAAATAGTGATCATTTACTTACATTTTAATGTCTCTCCAGCATATGGTATGTGCAGTTTAAATCGGTCACAGTTGGGTCCAGGAGTCAATGATGTGCAGCTTTTAAAAAAAAAGAAAAAGATTTTTTTAAACCCTACATATTTAAGATATTTAATAAAGTAAATTTTAAAAACAAATAAATAAAAGACTAAAACAGCTTATAGAACAAAAGAAAAGCCCAGAGTGGCCATTGAGGCCAAGACAGTAAGATGCACCCTAAAACAAATAATTCCTCTATGTCGCAAAAAAATTTACATGCCTCTAACAACAAACACACTGCTTCAACTATTCCTCTCAAAGTAGCATAATCCTCTTTTAAAACAGGTATATCATCCAAAAGAGGTCTGTAGTGTTTGATGCCAAGAACTATAAAACAAGAGTGATTTTATGGTTGTATTTTAAAGATGGACTCTAGCTTTCACTCAGTTCTCAAAGAGCCCACTTTAGGCCTTTTTCTGGCACCAGATGGTTTTCTCTCCTTCCCTGACTGTAAAGCGCTTCCTCTAGATGTGTGTGCCCCACAACATACGTGTGCAGGAGAGCACAATGCCCGCACTCAGGTTCGGATACAATGCGAATTTCAAAGGACCATGAGTTAGTCACCCAGGTCTCAACCATTGGTATTTTTTAAAATCTGTTTGTTCTCAAATTCTATACAGTGGTCCCTTATCTTTCACGGGGGTTAGCTTCCAGATCCCCGGGTGAATATCCACGAAGTAGCAACTTTATATTTTATAATTTATATATATTTTCATTTTTTTCAATTTCTCAATATACACTTATCTTGTTTTCAATTTTTTTGGCTAGAAAATGCTTATTTTACCACAAAAATAATCAAAATAATATATAAAAATATCTTTGTTCTGCAAAATCCTGCAATATAGCAAAAAATCCACAATACAAAATTAGATATATACAGTTTAAAATACAATGAGACCACGAAAAGTGAACTGCGATATGGCAAGGAATGACTGTAATGTCCTTTGTTCTTTTACAGATTTACTTCATGAGATATCTTTCAAAATATTACAAGTCATACCTTCAACCGTATAATAGCAGTATCAGTTAATTAATAAGATATTAATAGTATATGAAGATTGAGGAAATTATCTTCATTTAGTTTTTAAAAAGTGAGGTATTCAAATTATAAAGCCAAGCAAGAAGGCTAATTTTCTTTCATAATTCCAAAACATGCTAGATACATATATTTATTCCAACAATACTTCCATTCATAGGAAGTATTGTTGGAATAAATATATATATCTACCTTAGATGCCTACTGTGAAGGGTAAAGTCATTTGAAAATAAATTTGAGAAATGCTGGCTCTAAAAAAATCTAACTTAGACTTCTTAGATTGACTATTACTTTTGACAAAATGATTTGAATGTAAAAGAGAAAAGAATCAGACAGAAACATTAGATGGAATTAATATAAATCACCAGGTTGGTTGTTTATCTTTATGGACCAAAAAAAAACACAACACAGCTGTTTATAAACTACACAAGAAAATTGCATTAGTAATTGCATCTATCATATTTTAATTTTTCACAGGCTTTGAGAACACGTTCTCCTTTCCTTTCAATAAAAAAAATTCTGCTGGGCAAATTTTACTAAGAAAATGTTTCCTTTATGTTGTACTCTTTCTAGCATATAGCACAGTAGTTATTTGAAAATGCATAAATTATAGCATTACAAAATATAAAAGAATAATCTAATGACAGAAATGACCCTACAAGAAACACTAAGAATTTTCTTATATATTCAACCAGTGATGCTTTAAAATAATTTAAATAAAACAACATTCATAATCAAGTGCCTTTGGGCTTGAAGATCAAATTATCTATCTCTGAAGTTATTAATAATACAGGAAATCCTCAGGATTAATCTGATTGTAGTTTGTTGGAATAAGTCATTCTTCTTCAATGTAAGATTAGTTTCTGAGCTGTTACTTTCGCTGTTGGGCCACACTTTATATGACTTGCTCTGGGCTTTAACCAGGACCAGGAAAGTGTTTTGTGCTGTGACCTTCACCTTCCTACTTACTATTTGAACATCTGGTTCCAGCCACCTCAGGCTGTGAAAAGGACATATTTCCCTCTCAGTGATTCATTCACTGAATTTTTCACTTTGATAAGAAGTACTGAGCATTCTTCTAAGTGTCAGGAATACAGGGTGGATAAGACAGGCAAGATCTACAATTTCATGTGACTTAAATTCTGGCAAGGGAAGAAAGAAACACACACAAGAGACAAATATATAAAATGGCTTAAGAGTGCTAATGTTACAAAGAAAATAAAACATGCTGTAATAAATCAGGAGCTACATTACACTGGACGATTGGGAGAAGAAACCTCTGGAGCAGGTGAAATCCAAAACCTGAGTTACCCAGAGTGGCCGACAGTGTTCTAGGGAAGAACATTCCAGGCAGAGGAAACAGCTGGTGCAAAGGATGGCAGAATCGAGTTCGATATATTTGCGGGAAGCAATCTTGATCTGCCTGGGCAAGGCAGTGCCAGCAGAGTGAATGAGGGAAAGGAGCAAACAATTAGGACAAGGAGTACGCAAGGGACAGAATTACAGTCTTGTACATAGCGGCAATTAGTTCAGGCTTTATTCCAAGTGCAAAGAAGGGTTTTAAGAAGAATAATATCTGATTCTTTGCTTTTAAAGGATCACTCTGTTTACTATATGGGAAAAGGGACTAGGACTATAAAGACAGATATCGGGAGATCAGATAGGAGTCCATTTCAGGCGAGAAAGATGATGGATACTTAGACTAGGGGAGCAGCAGAGGCAATGGAGACAGATTCACTCAATAAGGTGATCAGGAGAGAGGTAAGTTGAGGGAGAAGGGAAATCAAAGTGTAAAGCAGAGGTTTTCAACCTTTTTCATTGCATAGCCCATTAACTAATTACTAAAATTCTGCAGCACACCAAAAAATATACTTTTTGCTGATGTGACAAAATAGATAATTTATTCACACTATATGGCTATCGTTGTGTTGGCTGTTGTAATTCTTTTTTTATTTGACAATCTGAAAGAAAAAGAGGTCCCTGGCCGGTTGGCTCAGCGGTAGAGCGTCGGCCTGGCGTGCGGGGACCCAGGTTCGATTCCCGGCCAGGGCACATAGGAGAAGCGCCCATTTGCTTCTCCACCCCCACCCCTTCTTCCTCTCTGTCTCTCTCTTCCCCTCCCGCAGCCAAGGCTCCATTGGAGCAAAGATGGCCCGGGCGCTGGGGATGGCTCCTTGGCCTCTGCCCCAGGCGTTAGAGTGGCTCTGGTAGAGGCAGAGCTACGCCCAGGATGGGCAGAACATCGCCCCCTGGTGGGCAGAGCGTCACCCTCTGGTGGGCGTGCCGGGTGGATCCAGGTCGGGCGCATGCGGGAGTCTGTCAGACTGTCTCTCCCCGTTTCCAGCTTCAGAAAAAAAAAGAAAAAGAAAAAGAGGTCATTGTCCCTGACTAAATAGTCAGATATTGCATGTTTTAAAAATTCTAATAGCACACCAGTTGAAAAGCGCTGATGTCAAGTACAAAATGATAATCAAATCTTATATGGAAAGAGAGCCAGATTAATAGGTGAACTAGCCAAACTTCACCAAAACTTACTTTAGGGAGAGTGCTGCATGTTGTTGGTAAAATCACTCGGAATGAGGATGGGGATGAGGTAATACACTCCAAAAAGCATAACCAAGTTAATCTCCAGTTAACTGCAAGGTTTCTGTTTTGCTGAGAAGAATTACAAATTACCAAGAGCTGAACTAGTCAAGGCAACAGAGGAAAGGCTAAGCCACCAGCAGGTCTCTTTCTCCTACAGAGCACTCAGCTTCTCCTCCAACAGAACACTGAGCAAATTATTTAGAGTCTCTGTTAAGCTATATCTTCCATATTACCTAGGATAAATAGGCTTATGGGAAACAAGCCAATGTCATGTTACCTAAACGTTCTTTTAAGATTAAACTAGAGCCCTGGCCAGTTGGCTCAGAAGTAGAGTATTGGCCCGGTGTGTGGAAGTCACGGGTTCCATTCCCGGTCAGGGCACACAGACGGCCCATTTGCTTCTCCACCCTTCCCCCTCTCCTTCCTCTCTCTCTCTCTCTTCCCCTCCCGCAGCCAAGGCTCCATTGGGGCAAAGTTGGCCCGGGCACTGAGGATGGCTCCATGGCCTCCACCTCAGGCACTGGAATGGCTCCAGCCACAGCAGAGCAATGCCCCAGATGGGCAGAGCATTGCCCCCTAGTGGGCATACTAGGTGGATCCCGGTCATGCACATGCAGGAGTCTGTCTGTCTGCCTCCCCCAGCTTCTCACTTTGGAAAAATACAAAAACAAAAACAAAAAACAGATTAAACAGAATGTTTTCCCTTCTTTAACTACCTCTGTTTAAAATAGGCTTTGGTCATGTTATTTAATTTACTGTGAAATTTCAAATTACACTCAAGGAGGGCATTAGTTTTTCTGTTAATCAAAATAAGGCACTGGTTAAAAAAGATTGAAAAACACATAAGAGTAGTGTGGTTGTACTTATGGAAAAGATTATTTGTGTGTGCGTATATGTGTGTACATTAACAGATTTCAGAAAAAGAATCACCAAAATGTGGCAGGCTTTTGGGTGATTTTTACAACTTTCTTCAATTGCCTTTTTGCATTGTTTTGATTTATATAATATAAACTATTTTATAATTATATAACTATTTTAAGGCTAAATACATCCTTCTGTATTTGACTAAGGGAACTTGGTTATGACTGCTTGATTTACCTCTTTCTTCTAAAGTGCTTCCCTCCTTTTCAGAAGGAAAGAACGTAGGCGATTTACTGATAGTCTTTAAGTATATGAAAGTCTTTATATTGTGATATAAAAACCTTTGCATTTCTAATATTAATTGTGTCTCAGTTTCTTTGTGTCAGAATTTTGAAAATGGCTTAAGTAGGCAGTGATGGTGTCAAGTGTCCGGTGAAGCCGCAGTCAGATGTCAGTAACAGATAACTAACAGAGTGGGGAAGTTCACTCATCTAGAAAGCCATTTCCTTCCACAATAAAAAGCTACTAAACAAAAAGCTACTGGCTTCATTAACATTTTATTTGTATCATGGCAACTTGTGTTAATATAGTTAGATCTATGGTTTAAAAAGTCAGTATTACAAATTCAGTAAGTTTTAATAATCAAAAAAATTTTTTATATGGTTAGTTTATTATAAAAGAGAAACAGAAATTATATGACAGATTTCAGGATTTCAATGGAATGGACAGCTTCATGTGATGCTATTTCGATAGAGATTTATTTCAGTCTACATACTTTCCAAGAATGTCACCATCCCCAAGAAATAATCCTTGTCTAGAACTGCTTTGGTGCCTCCAGATTCTGGAAGAAGAACTCTAACTTTCCCACTAACTGGCTGAATCTCTCCACACTTCCCTTTGGCACCTGATCCAACAGCTACTACTGTTGCTTGCAATACTTTTCCTTGAGACTTTAATGGAATCAAACAATTTTAAACAATTTTTAAAATTGCTGATAATTGAAATGTATTTTCAATGTATTTGAAAATTGTCCCTAAACTATAATTCCTGCATGTTTACTATGTATATGTAGTAGGTGCTGAGAATATAGCAATGACAAAAACAAAAAATATATCTTGGCATTATAATAAAAAAAGTTTTTGGATGAAGAACTAGTCTCTAAAACTTTATGTTTTACTAAATTTTAATTACCTCAGTATACTGGGAATGCACTGTCTTAAGAGTTTGAGAACAAAGGGAACTCAACTATCACAGTCTACAGATTATCCCAGTGGAAATTACCAAATGGAAATTCTTAATAACATCAAACCAGGTAGGTTAGCCTAGTACTTTATAACAAAAACCATAACTAATCATTGATATAATAAAATGCTAAACATAATAACCTCACATACTCTCATCCATTTGGTCTCTTATTTTACATCTAATCATATGACTGCCAATATTATTATCCATCTTGTAATTGTGGTTTGTTTTCCTAACCAGATCATAAGATTCTTGGTGCCAAGAACTGTTTCATACTTTTAAATGTCTTAGTACAGCATTTAGCACAGTGCTGAGCAGCCAGCACTGATGAAATTTAGCATATATTTATAATCAAAAACTAAACTCAAAAAGTGTCATTTTACCAACGACTACAGTGAAGCCCAGAGGGTCTCACAGACAGTGAGAGCACAGGGAGTGGAAACCACTTCCAGGGCACTCTGGCCACGCCGTTGTCTCCCTGACCTAGACAGCTTTACTTAAATCATCTCTCACTGGTGTCCAGGACCTGGAGACTCCAATAACCACGTCCAGAGATAAAGGTTTGCTGAATAAATGCATAAGCCTTGACTCCCAGTCTCGTGCTCTTTTTGTGCCAAAAACTGATGATTTAACTACAATTCTGAAGATGCTCTCATCCTCGCCTCTGAGAAAGGTAAATGTTTGATTCTTTATGAAAGGTCATCCTCTTGAAAAGCTGTACATGTGATCCCAAACTTAAAGTCATTACCTAAAATTACTCTATTTTCGCAATAAATAATAACAGCAGCTAATGTTTGTTGGGCATTTACTATGTGGTAGGTACTAGTCTAAGTTCTTTAATTAGATTATATTATTTACGTCCACAGTAATTTTCAGAGATAAGTGTTATTATTTTTTTTTTCTGAAGTTGGAAACGGGGAAGCAGTCAGACAGACTCCCACATGCGTCCAACCGGGATCCACCCAGCATGCCCACCAGGGGGCAATGCTCTGCCCAACTGGGGCGTCGCTCTGTCATGACCAGAGCCACTCTAGCGCCTGGGGCAGAGGCCAAGGAGCCATCCCCAGCGCCCGGGCCAACTTTGCTCCAATGGAGCCTTGGCTGCGGGAGGGGAAGAGAGAGACAGAGAGGAAGGAGAGGGGGAGGGGTGGAGAAGCCAATGGGCGCTTCTCGTGTGTGCCCTGGCCGGGAATCGAACCTGGGACTCCTGCACGCCAGGTAAATGCTCTACCATTGAGCCAATCGGCCAGGGCCGATAAGTGCTATTATTACCTCCGTATAACAGATGAGGAAACAGAGGCACATAGCTGATATGTGCAAGTAAGAGACAGAGCTGGAATACAAACCCAGGATTCTGGCTCCAGGGCCCATTTTCTTAACCACCATGCTAAATATCACTCAATAATTAAAGGGAAACCTAGTGAAAAATGAGAATTATGATTTTTCTCAACAAATGCTATGTTATTAAGTATCTATAATAATGAAAAGTACAAGCTGGCAGAACACTGCCAAAAAGAGTGTTCTACCACATGTGTTTTAATGGAAAAAAAAAAGATTTATAAGAATGGTAATAATAACTGTACACATGTAAATCGAAGATGTGAAAGAGGAAGCAAGGTTCTCATAACTTGATTAGATAGGCTCTACAATGTTGACACTATTATATATTTGATATTGACTATACTGATATAGTCAATATATCACTATTGATATACTAACTATTGATATACTCAACAGAGAAAGGTAAATTTGGATTGGAATCCATTTTAAATCATTATTTGAACCTAGTTACTGAGATCTGACTCAAATTATTAAAGTACCACTATTAAGACAAAGAGTTAGCAATTTTACTATACTTTATATGATTTTAGTGACAGCCAAGAACTAATCTGGATTAACACAGCTAAAAAATGATAAAACATAACCTTTAAGACATTAACATTTTTAAAACAATGCAAAATATATGTTTTCTAATTTATTTCTAACCCCTTTATTTTATGTATTTTCTGAAAAATATAATGGTTTAAACCATATCTATTCTTCAAGTGATCTAAAAAGAACACAGTAAATTAGTCCAGGGTTCCTTCCCAGAGTCCACGTCAGTTTCCTTTCTCCTGACTATTAATTTACCATTTGGCATGTTCTCCTACACAGCTTCCTGTTTTCTTGATAATGACGTTTGTGCTTAACTAACAATATTCAGCATCAGCTGAGAAGGAAGTCTTCAACTTTGGCAACCTAAAATAACAGGTGATTGTGAAATAAAACAGGCTCAAAGACCAATAACTGCCTGTTAAATAGCTATTAAGTCACAAATTGAAGTGAATTATTATTAGCTGATAGTTACATTTTCATTTTACAGAATTTATTTTCTCTGAATTGAATCTATCATCAAAGATTTGACTCAGACTAAAGCAGTTTCAAATTCATCATAGTTTCTACACTGAAATGCAGCAGTAAAGAAGCTAGAAGACTGATAGGGGCTAGCCTAACAGCTCTAAATAACCTCTAAAATGGGCAGCAAAATTGCACTAAGGTAAATTTTTTACATTGTTCTCCAGGAGAATGGAACTATCTACTTAATGACATATGTTTCTGATATACCAAATATATCCTCTATATCTCTAAAGCCTGAAATCTATTTCTAGGCCCTACTTAGAAAGTGATGGATTCAGTTCTTAGCATAAGATTTCAAAATGCCAATACCAAAATAAGTGACTCAGCCCAGAATGTTTTTATTAAAATTATAAAAATAAAATATTTTTTAAATGTTTTTGCCAGTTCATGTGGCATCAACGGTTATTCCTAGTTTCTATGTTATATCTCCATTTATAGATGATAGGTTTCCAATCTACTTTAGAGTAGGGAGTATTTTTAAGTGGTAGTAGCTGTTCCTGTAACAAAAATGTAGTTTAGTATTATTTCAGTAGGAATGATGGGCTCAAATACTATTTCTAACAGTTAACTAGAAAGGAAAAAGTCTTTTAATTTTTGAGATAGATGCTTACTTAGCTCATTAATATCTAAACATTCTTTTGTAATATGTGCATTTAATTCACTCTGTTAACAGAATAAAAGAAAAAATTAACAGAATAAGTGCAAGATCATGATTTTAAAACCTCTTTGCAAATGAGGATAAAAAAGGAACTTCCTTAATATGATAAAGTCCATGTACAAGAAAACCTACAGCAGCATCACACTTAATAACAAAATGTTAAATTTTCCCTTAGAGAGGAAAGATGAGACAAGGATACTGTGGACCCTGAGAAAGAAGATACCTACCAAGAAGGGTACCTGGTGGCTAACTGGACTCAAATTTTTTAAAAATAGAACCTAGCAGCCATTCCTACACAGGGGATCTCTCATACAAACTGTTCTTCACAGAGAAGCCTACACTGAATTATCTGCCTCTGCTGAACTGCCTACCCGCACTATGTTTCTGTCATTTGAACCAGCCCTCATAAAAGAGTTTCTGGAATCCTATTTCAATCAATAGGACTAAAGTTTTCCCCATCCAATTGCAGCTGCACAGCTATAGCCCCCATCAACATCTTAACCAACCAATTAGAGCAGCTGCATTCTGACCAATCAGGAAAATGCCCTTTGGACCAACCAAACTGGGAGGATTTGGAGTCCTCATTTACATGAGAACAGACTAATCAGTGACGGGGGGGGGGGGGGGGGGGGGGGGGGGGCAAGGCAGGTTCCTCTGTCTATATCAGGCGTCCCCAAAATACCGCCACCGCATGTGGCCCCCTGGGGCCACTTATCTGCCCCCCCCCCGCCGCACTCCCGGAAGGGGCACCTCTTTCATTGGTGGTCAGTGAGAGGAGCACTGTATGTGGCGGCCTTCCAACGGTCTGAGGGACAGTGAACTGGCCCCCTGTGTAAAAAGTTTGGGGACCTCTGGTATAAACCAGCTCCCTTTTGGTTCTGGGAGCACACCTTCCCTTTTCTTCAAAGACTGAAGACTGTTTCCCTGACTGAGCTGAAACACCAAAGATATCTTACTGGAGCAGCGCAGCACAAGGCAGATGGGAAGGGAGCAGGCCAGAGCAGACCAGCAAGAGAAGCAGAGCAGTCTAAATAGAGAAAGGCCTTGCCTCCGGGCTGCCTTACAACCATGCTATTTTTTACAGCCATGTTCTATCACAACTGAGCTGTTTTGCACTGAATAGTTCCCTTCTTCACCACATGCCAAATTGGGGATTCATGTTGGTGTTGAATGACCATTGGTTGACAATACCCTACCTCTTCTTACCACTTTATTCAATATTGTACTGGAGGTCCTAACAAGTACTGTAGCATGGGGGGAAAAGAGTGTAAATATTATAAAGGAAGAAATAGAACTATACTTATTTGCAGATACTATAACTGCACGTAGAAGAGTTTAAACCTTCATACGCATTATTGGAAATATGTTTAGCAAAGTTGCTAGACAAAGAACATACACAAAAATCCAACAGTATACTATATATGTATGTATCTTTATTATATGCAGCTTAAGTGTCTGTTTGTCGCCGATAGCTTATTGGTTGCTTGCGTAACTGTACTAGCCAAAGGGGTGAAGCTGCCACGGCTGAACGCAAATTGAGCGGGTCAGGGGGAAGGTGAACATTTGTTTGCATTGGCAATCATCTGCTTTTGGAACAATTTAAGGCTGAACGCAAATTAAGCGTGTCAGGGGGAAGGTGAACATTTGTTTGCGTTGGCAATCATCTGTTTTACATAAAAACTACATCTTAACGTAATTTCTTTTAAGAATGCCTCCTAGAGCCCTGGCTGGTTGGCTCAGCGGTAGAGCGTCGGCCTAGCGCGCGGAGGACCCGGGTTCGATTCCGGCCAGGGCACACAGGAGAAGCGCCCATTTGCTTCTCCACCCCTCCGCCGCGCTTTCCTCTCTGTCTCTCTCCTCCCCTCCCGCAGCCGAGGCTCCATTGGAGCAAAGATGGCCCGGGCGCTGGGGATGGCTCTGTGGCCTCTGCCTCAGGCGCTAGAGTGGCTCTGGTCGCAACATGGCGACGCCCAGGATGGGCAGAGCATCGCCCCCTGGTGGGCAGAGCGTCGCCCCTGGTGGGCGTGCCGGGTGGATCCCGGTCGGGCGCATGCGGGAGTCTGTCTGTCTCTCCCTGTTTCCAGCTTCAGAAAAATGAAAAAAAAAAAAAAAAAAAAAAAAAAAGAATGCCTCCTAGAAAATACAGCACTGAAGAGGAGAGAAAAGGAGCTAAAGCTGCACAAAAACGGCTTTTTCGACAAAAAGAAACCACTGAGCAGAGAAAGACAAGGCTTGCTTCAGTCGCAGAGCAAATGCATCTTTCTCGGCAAAATGAGACTGATGAGCATAGAGAAACAAGGCTTGCCTCAGATGCAAGACAAAAAAGCCTGTCTCGACAAAATGAGTCCCTTGAACAAAGGCAGGAAAGAAATGCAAAAAAACGACAGAGTAATGCTGACCGAAACGCAAAAAGGATTAAAACAGTTTCAAACAGAGAAACTTTAATTTTTGAGCATTCCTCTGGTGACATGAATATTAAATGTGAACACTGTCAGTCCTTAAACTTCAAGTTAGAAACTAATCGATTTGACCGTGGCAAGAAAGGATTTTCTCAATGTTGCAAGTACGGAAACATTGTAGTTCCACTAATTGAGAATTATCCACCACTCTTGAATAAATTATTGACTAATCAGCATCCAAATAGCAAACAGTACATGGATAGCATTCGATCCATTAATAGTTCGTTTGCTTTTGCGTCCATAGGAAACAAACCAATTGACTTGCCTGAACCAGGACGGAATTTTTAAATAGTCTGTCACCTTCTGGCATGCCACCTCACAAATTGAGGTTAAAGATTGGAGCAATTATTATGCTGTTAAGAAATCTTAACACCAGAAGGGGTCTTTGCAATGGTACAAGACTAGAGGTTCTCCAATTGAAAAATAATGTCATAATAGCTGTCTTTGGCTTCTCTAAAGGTGAAATACATGTCATTCCAAGAATTGATTTCGCTCCATCTCAAACAGGGTTGCCGTTTCAATTGAGACGTAGACAATTTCCTGTAAAACTTGCCTTTGCTATGACCATCAATAAGTCTCAGGGCCAAACGCTTAAGCGTGTTGTCATTTTTTTACCTGAGCCTGCACTTGGACATGGTCAACTTTATGTTGCCTGTTCAAGAGTTCATGAAAGAACAGACGTAAAATTAAAAATAATTAATGGTCCTCTGCAAGGCGAGCTTAAAAATGATGGAAAGATCTACACAAGAAATGTTGTGTACAAAGAGATCTTTGACATGTGAATTAACATTTTATTATTTAAATCACTTCTATTTATTGAGCTAGCGGTGGCTCTTAAGAAATGTACCGCCAGTGGTTTCCTTCATTGCACTCTACTTTAAGCAATTAAGCAAGTAGAAGGAAGAAACCCCGTGGGGCACTAAGCAAAGGGGTGTCCTCGCCGCCTGCCCTGGGTAATTCAGTTTGAATTAGCAGACACCTTTGCACAAATCATTTTAATTATAATTTATAATATCTAGAACAGCGGTCATTTCGTATGACCGCCGGGCTTTCTAGTATCTATATACCCTCAATAATCAATTGAAAAAAGCTTTTAGAGAGATGCCACTGAAAATAACATCAAATGATCAAATTTGTAGAAGTAAATACCACAATAGATGTATAAGATATCTATGTAGAAAGTGATTTTTAAGAATAAAATCAAAAAATAAATGGACACAGATATATGTTCATAGATTAAAAGACAGATATTTTAAACACACCAGTACACCTTAAATTAATCTGGAACCTAAAAGGTAGAGTCTTAAAATGTTAATAACAGCAGCATTCTTTGAAATAGCCCCAAACTAAGCAATTAAAATGTAATTTCAAACTGTATCCCAAAATGCCAAGCAGCTACTGGCCAGGGAAATAATTTGGGATACAATCATAAAATGAAATATATAGCAATGGAATAAACTACATCCACATTCAACAACATAGATGAATCCCACAAACATATTAATGAATGAAAGAATAAATACTATATGATTCCATTTGTTTAAAGTTCAAAACCAGAACATACTACAGTATTTGTGCACTGATAAATATTTACAGAGAAGCAGGAAAGTGATGACCATAAAAGTCAGTACAGAGGCTTATCTTTGGGGAAAGAAAGGGGTGGTGACTGGGAGAAGACACATGGGAGCTCCCACGACATTGCCAACATTTGATTTCTTGATTGAGGTAGTGATAACACAGATGTTCACGTTTTGATATTTATTAAAATGTAAGACTATGTTTTACGCTACCTGTGTTTAACAAGCCCTCCAGGTGACCCTGATGCACACTCAAGTTTGAAAACCACTGTTTAAATATGTAGTATGTCTGGGCTTAGTAATAATCATAGTAACTTAAGCTGGATTTTCTAATGTCAGTGGATCAACACAGCCACCTGCATATGTAAGCTCATATTTTCCTTTCTATGAGGGGTTGATGATGGGTCTCTCAATTACTCAGTTGCCTTAGGACGCTGTGATATGCTACATGGATATAAGAAATCCACCATGTAGTTTTAACTCTACTAAAGCCCTTAAGAAATAAACAAGTGGCTTAAATTGATTCAAAGAATCTATGGTTATAAAATAATACTGGCCCTGGCCGGTTTGCTCAGTGGTAGAGTGTCAGCCAGCCTGTGGTTATCCCTGGTTCAATTCCTGGTCAGGGCACACAGGAGATGAATCCCACAAACATATTAATGAATGAAAGAATAAATACTATATGATTCCATTTGTTTAAAGTTCAAAACCAGAACATACTACAGTATTTGTGCACTGATAAATATTTACAGAGAAGCAGGAAAGTGATGACCATAAAAGTCAGTACAGAGGCTTATCTTTGGGGAAAGAAAGGGGTGGTGACTGGGAGAAGACACATGGGAGCTCCCACGACATTGCCAACATTTGATTTCTTGATTGAGGTAGTGATAACACAGATGTTTCTCCACCTCTTCCCCTCTTGCTTCTGTCTCTTCTCTCTCTCTCTCTCTCTTACTTTTCTTTGTCTCTCTCTCTCTCTCTCTCTCCCCCTCTTGCAGCCAAGACTCTATTGGAGCGAGTTGGCCCCAGGTGCTGAGGATGGCTCCATGGCCTCTACCTCCGGTGCTGAAAAATGACTCTGGCTGCAATGGAGCAAAGGTCCCAAATGGGCAGAGCATTGCCCCTAGTGGGCATATGCAGGAGTCTGTCTCTCTGCCTTCTCTCCTCTCACTGAATAAAATAAATAAATCAAATAAAAAGAAAATAATATGAACAATTCAAGTACAGGCAAATCTCCAGGTGGGTGGGGTGGAAAATCAGTCTTGCTGCATAGTATAAATATATGCAGCCAACATTACATTTCTTCCACTAGTATCTATATATTTTTAAAGATTTCTTTTCAGGTATGATAGGTAAAAATACCATATTATAAGTAACATTATTTTTAAAGTATTGCCTATTTTATCTTATATCACTCTTTTTAACTTATATTTTATACATATATAGTTTTAGAATTAAATAAATATGCATGTACTGGGTTCACAACTAAATTATTTGAGGTGCATAATCAAAAAATTTAGATTGCTGCTATCAGTTAAAGAAAGAAGTCCATTCTCAAAAAACTGGAACTGTAATCAGAAGACAAAAATCACACTTATGGAAGTCAAACAGGGAACAATTTAAGACAACAATAGATACAAGTCACAAAGCAATTAGCATGATTAATTGCCAAATTAGTGGTTAGAGAAAATAAGCACAATAGAAGCTGAGAGTGCAGAGAAAGCACTTTTAGCTGGGATAATGAAGGAAGGTTCACTGGAATATGACTGGCCTCTAAGAATGAGTGGGATCTGGTAAAGCTAGGAAAAAGAAAAACATTTACCTGCAACCATCCTTAAACAGAGGCAAAACCAAGGAGACAGATACTCAGCTAGACTGAAAGCTCTATAACACAGAGTTCATTAAACCTGAATTCCTCAGCGCCCAGCAGCATGCCTGCTGGGGCACAGGAAGCACTTGACTAGTGCCTAAATAGTGCAGGTGAGCAAGTGGAATGGGAGAGGACAAACTCCAAGGTCATATCAAAGTCAAAGCAAATTACATAAATGTCCTGGACTGATTTCTATTCCAACTGTGGAAACGCTGGTAATTCTTGCTTTAATAAATATGATATCCCCAGGAACAAGGCCAACCTACATACTATTTCTATACATTTAATGGACATCACTTTATAAAAGTAATTTTTATACTAAACAATTTGTTCAATAAAAATACTCCTATAACCTCTTTAGGCCAACATTTTCATTCCTTGACCCAAAACATGTACTAAATGTGTATATATATGCCCTAGTCTCTGAATTCTGAGGCATTTGTATAGAGTTGACCATTGAACAACACAGGTTTAAGCTGTATGGATTTTTTTCATTCAATACTTTAAAGTATTTTCTCTTCCTTATGCTTTTCTTTTTTTTTATTTATTTATTTTTTTTTATTTATTGATTTTTTTAATTGATTTTTAGAGAGAGGGGAGAGAGAGAGAAGGGGGAGGAGCAGGAAGCACCAACTCCCATATGTGCCTTGACCAGGCAAGCCCAGGGTTTCGAACCGGCAACTCCAGTGTTCCAGGTCGACGCTCTATCCCACTGCACCACCACAGGTCAGGCCCTTCCTTATGCTTTTCTTATAATGTTTTCTTTTCACTAGCTTACTTTAGTGTAAGAATATAGTATATAAACAAAATATGTGTTAATCAACAGTTGATGGTATTGGTCAGGTTTTCAATGAACAGTAGACTGTTAGTAGTTACTAAGTTTGGGGGGTCAGAAGTTATACATGCATTTTAGACTGTGCGGGGGTTGAGTTGGTGCCCCAATTACCTGTGTTCTTTAAGAGTCCGCTGTACTATGTACCTAAACCCCAATCTCAATTCCTGTTCTTTACAGGGAAGGAATGGAGCACACTCAGATGCTCAAGGGAATGAACTAGCAGAGCTTTGATCTCTTTCCCTTTTTGGCTTTCAAGATATTTGCTTTATTTGTGTTTATGTCTCAATAGTGCCTCTCACTTGCTAGGTGCTTGATATATGCTTTTCTTAAAAAACAATAATAAATTTGAGTGAACACAAACAGTACCAAGGCAGGGTACAGAAAGGAATGGACAACCAGTAGATAGTGGGGTGGGGATGGAAAGGACAGGGCGAAGAAAAAAACAAGAAAAAGTGGAAGAATGAACTGTAGTGGAAACAGATGACAAAGTAGAGGTAAAAATGTAGAACGAGCAAGAATGGAAGAGTGGAGAAGAAGGGGGAGAATGAACAGATTCTGAGGTGTCACTAAAGGTATCCCTTTCTTATTGGTAAAGGTGATTTCTAAAGACAGACGAAAAATTTTTTTAAGTCCTCAAATTCTTCTATAAGTGATTTGATTATGAGAAGATTTAGCAACAGCTGTATGAGCACATCTGGAACTACCAGGTAATGGAATAAATATACCCTCCGGGTATTTATAGTTGTTAGGTAGTTTTAGAGAATTCTTTTCTTAGATTGCTGCTTGAGACACTACTGTTATATACTATGCATTGTGAAGCCTTAGTAAATTAAATAATCTGCCTCCTCATTGGTTTCCTCATCAGTAAAATGGGGAAAAAGTCACACTCCATAGAGTTGTTATGAGGATCCACTGACTTGGTAATATCAAGTGTTCAGAAAAGTGGCACTAAGTACTTACCGTTATGAGTAGTCAAAAGCATTAATTGCAAAACCAAAAATACAGAGAAGAAAGTCAATCTCAATCTCTATTTTCAATAAATCCTTAATTTTGCTTGGGTAGTAATTTTCAGAATAAAAAAAAAAAGCTTCAATTGACCCCTTCACCTTATTATTATGCCTTCTTCATTCCGCAGACAGAATTTCTCAGAAGGGGTCTGACCATGAAGAGATGAATCAGAGCAGTAAACTCATTCTGCCAGGTCCTAAAGCAAATCTAATGGAGCCCATAACGCCACTCAGGCTGCCCAGCAGAGACCGACAGGGGAACAAAGAGGAGTACCAAGACAGGATACGTCAAGTGGTCAGCAGAGAAAGGAGAGACTGGAAGGAGCTCTCAGAGAAAAACAAGGCAGGCAAGCATCAAGTCTAAACCAGAAGCTTTCAAAACTTTTTGACACACAGTAACTTTGAAATCACCATTTTATATCATCACTAGATACATAAGTATGTACTGAGTTTGTATGTACATATTACCCTACATATGTATGTGTACATATATAAATTGAAACAAAATTTACATGAACAGTACTTAGCTTTATTACATGAAATGCACTATTATTGTTCTATTCTACTTCTTTTTTTTTTCTAATGTGAATTGAGACCCACTAAAATGATTTCTTAATACACCAATGGTTCACAACCTATCAACGGTTTACAACACAAAGCTTGGTCCAATATAACCTCAGGGAATGCAGCTTCCAGAAAAATAAAGATAACAGTACTCTATTCTTTGAATACTTCATTCATTCAAAGTATTACACTTTCAGAAGTACAGAAACTGCCTGACCATTGGTAGCAGAGTGGACAGAGTGTCGACCTGGGAAGCTGAGGTCCTAGGTTCCAAACCCTGGACACTAGCTTAAGTACGGGCTTACCAGCTTGAGCATGGGATCCTCAGCCTGATCCCATGGTCACTGGCTTGAACCCAAAGGTTGCTGGCTTGAACCCAAAGGTTGCTGGCTTGAGCAAAGGATCACTGACTCAACTGGAACCCTCTGGTCAAGGCACATATGAAAAATCAATTAATGAACAACTAAAGTGACGCAACTGCAAGCTGATGCTTCTCATCTCTCTCCCTTCCTGTCTCTTCCTCTCTCTCTGAAATAAATAAATAAATAGATAGATAAATAAATAAAAGAAGTACAGAGATGAACTTCATCACATTCAGGAGACCCCAACAAGGATAGTAAAAAGTCACAAATCACATGGTATAAGCAAAATCTACACGCAGCCTGCAGAAAAGAAAAAGCAAGGCGTGCTAGCTATCTTCATTTATCTCAAGTGGTGTCTCATGGAGGACTGATAAAGCTGTTTATACAGTACCAAGAAGTGAGACAAAAGAGGGATTCAGATCAACAGAGGAAAGCACTTTCTAACAGCATCAGCTATCCAATGAGCAGCCTTACACCTCGGGGTGTTTCCTCATGACGTGAGATACTGAGGCGCAGACTGGACAGTCACTTGGCAGGAAAGCATACGAGGGGCTCATATGTCACATGGCCATTAGAGTCTAATGCCTTCCTATCCTGAAATTCTGTAATTGTAGGCTAAATTAAGGCAATATTTTACAATAATATGACTTCTAAAGCCAATACCAATTATTAAGTTTTTTAAAAAATAAATTTTACCATGAACTACACAAAACAAACTTGAAATGGCAAATGATAACACTTTATAAAAAACATAATAAAAATTGACTTAATATGCCTAGCACAGTCATTAAAAATCTTTAACAGTTATGTAAGGCCAGGAGCCGTCATCGTGACCATTCACATGCAGGTTCCCATTGGATTCGGGCAGACGATAAAGAAATGGCGGAGTCAGAGGATGGGGGGCCATCCTATTTATTGGTGTCTCACCAAGACAGGCAAACCACAAAAGAAGACAAGGGAAAAGCAGAAAACCAGCTCTTCCCATGAAGGGCAAGGGATCAGGGGAGCCCCTGCAATTGTGATAGCAGGAACTGTGTGTCTGAGCTCCTGGTCTGTCCCACTTTATAGTGTAGAAAACCAAAATCCCTTAATCCAATATACAAACAAGGAAGTCTCCGATACAAAGTCACTTATCCAAGGCATAATTGGATTTCTCATGATAGTGCACCACCCAGATCATACAATCAGTCAAGGGTGTGGGGAAAAGCTTAGTCCCAAAACCAAACCTCAGGCTACAACAACCTGGCCTGCTTATAGCCTGTCCCCCACACCCATTATAAGTCACAAGCGAGCAAACATATATATCATGTTTACAAACTTATTTGACCAACAAGTTACAATTATGTTTTCTAAGTTGACGCTTGTCCATATATAACTTTAACAAGCAAAGAGCAAAATATCTTTAAAATGTGCAGGAGTAAAGAAAACTGTCTACAAAACAAGACTGTATTGTAAACATTTTCTCCTTCCTCAAAAGCCATGTGTCCTAAGTGAAGCAGAGCAAACAGTCAATAATGTAATAACTGTGTATGTTAGGTGGGTACTAGACTTACAGGAGGATCACCTCATAAGTTATATAAATGTCTAATCACTATGCTGTACACTGAAACTAATATAATACTTAATGTCAACTGTAATTGCAACAAAAATATAAATAAATAAATACATACATACATAAAAGCAGTGGTAGGATTCAGCCGGTTTGCACCAATTTGGCAGAACCGATACCTAATTCTTTATTCAGTTAGGTGAACCAGTTGTTAAAATGGCACTGGTAATCAGGGTTCTCTCTAAGGTGGGCACTTGGGCAGCTGCCCAATGTGGAAATCACAAATTTAATTCCTTACTCTTTTTTAACGTTCATCTGTGCAACAGCGTATTCTAAGCACCTGTAGTAATGTTCATTCCATCCACAGGTGAAAAACATTTGACAAAACTATGCAATTCCTGAAAGTGTTCAAAGAGCTAAAAATATTGTCAGAACAATTGCTATAAGTTCAGCAGAAGCGGAAAAGGGTTTTTCAAAGATGAACATATGTTCAGAGAAGACAATTGCCTGTTTCTAATATATCAAACAAATTACTATTAGTCTGATCAGTCTACCGTTAAAGGAATGGGATCTTATTCCTACAGTGAAAAGATGGTTAAGGATAAATCACACAATGATGCCCGCTCGGATAAAAGCAAAGAAAATTGCAAGTGAGAGCACCAATCAAGGAGCATAGAGAGTATCTTAAATAACAGTTTTATTGTTTTTTGTCAGATATTATTTATTTTTTTTTCATTAATATTTTAAAACTCTTTCTAATAATCCAGTTTTGTATACCTCTTTTATTGTTCTTATTTAACTATTAAAGGCATGAAATAATAAACTACCTTTTGGCATTTTTTTAATACTTAAAACAGTCATTAGGGCAGAGAACCGGTTGTTAAATTACTTGAATCCTACTACTGAATAAAAGTCATGTTTCCTTGGTATATATGCAGAATACATAAACAAAGTAATGGTGCTCTGAGTTTTTATTGACCCAACTAACTAAAAATGTTCACAATTTTTTTTTTTACGTGAGAGGTGGGGAAACAGACTCCCACATGTGCCCGGCAACCCTAGTCTGGGGCCAAAGCTCAGACCAACAGAGCTATCCTTAGCGCCCCAGGGCTGACACTCAAACCAATCAAGCCACTGGCTTCGAGACAGGAAGAGGAAGACAAGGGGGAGAGGGAAGGGAAGAGAAGCAGGTGGTCACTTCTCATGTGTGTCCTGACTGGGGGATTGAACATGGGACATCTGCAAGGGCCAATGCTCTATCCACTGAACAACCAGCCCTAACCAATTTTTGTAATTTTAAGAGAAGTCACATTCTTACAATCATCTGTCATATTTGTTCTACTATGTTTTGTTTTTTTTAAAGTATCTCAGTTTAGCCAAAGTGAAGTTAGGAATTACTTATTACTAATGTACTATTATCTAAAGTCTCAAAATTCTAAAATGATCAACTCCTGAATTATTAGAATCCAAAAACCCTTCAAGAACAGTGCTACTTAAATTGAGGTCCATGGACCAGTGCTGGACTATAGACTATTACTAACCCATTATGAGATAAGTACAGAAATTGAGAGCAAGAATTTAGAAAAATTTATAACAATTTGGAAGAATAGCTTTAAGTCTTATGAATCCAATATTTAAAAGCCAAAATTTGTATTTCATGTGTTTTTAATTTCATTTTTCTAGTAAATCATTTTCATAATATTTTACGAAAGTATCACTTGATGGCAAAATGAAATTTTTTTAAAAAATTTTTTAAAACTCTGGTCTTTATCAATGACAGTTTGAGAAACACTTCTCTGAAGGTCCTTGGATATGATGAAAAATTGCTTTATTATGATGTCCCCCAACCTCCCTATTCACCTTGGTTTTCCCAGTGCAGTAACAAACATAATTTATTCCTTTCCAAGTGCTCTTTTGATATGTCTGCTAAATTGAAAGTAATATCAAAACAGTCACTGCATAAAATTTATCATCAGATTATTTTTCTGGCTGCTCAGAACTTGTAACACTGTTTCATTTGTATTCAGATGTAGCTCCAACAAATTCTTAGATTCACTCCTTATAAGAAGATATTAGCTAATTTGATGAACCAGTTTGGAGGGGTCACCCAATTTTTCCACATGACCACAGGCATAATTCATGGCAGTCAGTCATATATAATTTTTAGAGAGTTTAAAGACAATATAGCTCAGTTTTAAATCCCAGGCCTCTACATCTAAAGTAAGAGCCTTCAGAATCCTAATCTCGTGCTTAAAGACCTGTTATCTGCAATTTTGCCCTTCTCTCTGAACTCTCTTTTTTTTTTTTTTCTTTATTCATTTTTAGAGAGGAGAGAGAAAGGGACAGAGAGAGAAGGGGGAGGAGCTGGAAGCATCAACTCCCATATGTGCCTTGACCAGGCAAGCCCAGGGTTTCCAACCGGCGACCTCAGTATTTCCAGGTCGACGCTTTATCCACTGCGCCACCACAGGTCAGGCTCTCTGAACTCTCAATTCTTCATTTGAACACTGTTGGCCCCCAGAATTTTTTTCTGACTTGCATATTGGGGGTTTTTTTTCATGTATATGTCTTATCCCACTGAGCCCCTACAGCAGAAACTGATTTTAAGCTACTTTTATTTTTATAAATTACACCAAAAACTTTCACTGTTAAAAATGCTAATACAGCAATGAAAGTATCAAGTACACCTTCACTGTTCAAACCTCTTCCTATTCCTGAGTTTACCATCGTACTGAGTTTGTTAAACAGTCTTTCAAATTTCTGTGTGTGTGTGCGTGTGTATGTGTGTGTATATATATATATAAATAAAATCTATGATATATATATATATGGAAGAATTTTTTTATACAAAAGCAATCATATAATACCTGTTATTCTGTAGACTGACTTTCACCTACTTGCCATTCAGTACTAATCAATACTTTTCTAGCTTGGCACTTTAGAAGGCCACATAATACTTAAAAATGATGGGCCACTGACACCATTCCTTTCAAAACAGTTTCTTAGAGCTTCAACAGGTGCTTACCTGGTACTACAAACAGAGTGTTCAGTTCTGACAAAGGCATGGTACCTGCCCCTTTGGAGCAAAACTCTAGTACAGGGGTCAGTAATCTTTTTGGCTGAGAGAGCCATGAACACCACATATTTTAAAATATAATTTTGTGAGAGCCATACAATGACCTGTGTATGTTATGCACTATCCAATAAAAATTTGGTGTTGTCCCAGAGGACAGCTGTGATTGGCTCCAGCCACCCACAACCATGAACATGAGCGGTAGGAAATGAATGGATTGTAATACATGAGAATGTTTTTTATATAATTATATAATTATATAATTTTATATATATATATATATATATATATATATATATATATATATATATTTGTGTGTGTGTGTGTATTTTTCTGAAGTTGGAAACGGGGAGGCAGTCAGACAGACTCCCACATGCGCCTGACTGGGATCTACCCGGCATGCCCACCAGGGGGCAATGCTCTGCCCATCTGGGACGTTGCTCTGTCACGACCAGAGCCATTCTAGCACCTGAGGCAAAGGCCATGGAGCCATCCTCAGCACCTGGGCCAACTTTGCTCCAATGGAGCCTTGGCTACGGGAGAGGAAGAGAGAGACAGAGAGGAAGGAGAGGGGGAGGGGTGGAGAAACATATGGGCGCTTCTCCTGTGTGCCCTGGCCGGGAATCAAACCCGAGACTCCTGCACGCCAGGCCGACACTCTACCACTGAGCCAACCGGCCAGGGCTGAGAATGTTTTATATTTTTAACGTTATTTTTTTTTATTAAAGATTTGTCTGCGAGCCAGATACAACCATCAAAAGAGCCACATCTAGCTCGCAAGCCATAGGTTCTCGACCCCTGCTCTAGTACTAAATAAATAATCAGCTGCAAACATAATTGCAAATTGTAATAAGTGCTAAAATAGGATGCGACAAGAGAACACAGCAGGAAATCTAACTTACATGGGGCTATGGGAGCCCTCAGAAAACTTAACATTCAAGCGAAATCTAAAGCACTGCAGAAGTTAGGAATTTGGTAACAAGAGGGGAAGAACGCTACAGGAAATGGAAGAGGTGAGGCAAAAGCCCAGCCTGGAAATAGGCTTGGGGCCTTCTGGGAACGGAGAGCAAGTCAGTGAAGCTTTGGAGGAGAACCCAAGGAAAGCAACACGAGATACGGCAAAAAAGGCAGAGAGGAGCCTGATCATACAGCAAATCATTAAGCATTTGGGGATTTTATTCTAAGAGCTATGAGTAGCCCTTCACTGATCTGAACGAGTGACATAATCTGACTTAGTTTTTTTCTTTAAAATAAACATATTATATTTATTTAAAATAATGTCATTGGATGCTGGGTGGAAAACGGAGTAGAGAAGAGCTAGAACAGTCTTGAAGAGACTAGTTAGGACCAATTTAAATAAGAGACAGTGGTGCTGAGAGTGCAGAGAGGGAAATGGGCAGAAGGGAGACCAAAGAGCCTCAAAGAGGAGCTGATGAGCCTGAGAAGACACAACAATGAAAAGATATTCCGTGCTTAGGAATTGGAAGGATTAACATTGTTAAAATGTCTATATTGCCCAAAGCAATCTACAGATTCACTGCAATCCCTATCAAAACCCAATGGCATTTTCACAGAAATAGGACAAAAATATCCTAAAATTTGTACGGAACCACAAAAGATCCTGAATAGCCAAAGCAATCTTTTTTTTTTTTTCCAATTACAGTTTGCATTCAAAACTATTCTGTACTAGTTTCAGGTGTACAACACAGCAGTTAGACATTTACATAAGGTAAAAAGCATTCTCTCTGATAATTCAAATGCCCACCTGGCACCAACAACGTTAACTGTGTTCCCTATGCTCTACCTTAAGTCCCACACTTATTTTGTAACTACCAATTAATACTGCTTACTCCATCACCTTATTTCATCCTGCCCCCTCAATACCCCTCCCCTTTGGTCTCCATTATTCTGTTCTCTGTATCTATAAGTCTATTTCAATTTAGTTTGTTTATTTTGCACTTTAGATTCCACATATAAGTGACATCACAAACATTTGTCTTTCTCTGGCTTATTTCACTTAGTGTAATACCCTCGGGTCTATCTATGCTATCACAAATGGTAAGATTTCATTCCCAAAGCAATCTTGATTTTTTTTTTTTTAGATTTTTTAAAGTGATTTTTAGAGAGAAGAGAGAGGAAGGAGGGAGGGAAGGAGGGGAGGATGGAGGGACAGACGGAGAGAGGAAGAGAGGGAGAAAGAAGAGAGGGGAAAAGAGGGAAGCATCAATTCATAGTAGTTGCTTTTCATATATGCCTTGACCGGGCAAGCCCAGGGTTTTGAACCAGCAACCTCAGCATTCCAGGTCAAAGCTTTATCTATGACACCACCATAGGTCAGGCCCAAAGCAATCTTGAGAAAGAAGAACAAAGCCAGAGGAGGTATCACACTCCCTGATTTCAAACTTTACTACAAAACTACAGTAATCAAAACAGTATGGTTTGGACCCTATCACACACCAGACACAAAAAAAATTTTGAATTAACAATTCAAAATGGATTGAAGACCTAAACACAAGAGCTAAAATGATAAAGCTCTTAGAAGAAAACATAAGAGGAAAGCTTCATGACATTTAATTTGGCAAAGGTTTCTTGAATATGACACCAAAAGGACAGGCAAAAAAAGAAAAAACAGATAAGTTAGACTTTATAAAAAAAATATTGGTGTATCTGAAGGACACTATAAACAGAGTAAAAAAGCAACCTATGGAATGAGAGAAGATATTTGCAAATCATATGTCTGCCAAGGGATTGTTACACACAATATATAAAGAACTCCTACAATTCAACAACAAAACCCGATTTAAAAAAAGGGAAAAGGACTTGAATAGACAATTCTCTAAAACAAATATACAAATGGCTAATCAGCACATGAAAAGATACTCAACATCACTAGTATTAAGGAAATGTAAATAAAAACCACCACAATGAGATACTACTTCACATCCATTAGAATGACTATTTAAAAGAATTTTTTAACCAAGAAAGAAATAAACAAAATAATAAGAGTTGGTAAGGATATGGAAAAACTGGAACCCTTGTGCACTGCTGGTGACAATGTAAAATTGTACAACCACTCTGGAAAACAGCATGAAGATGTCTCAAAAAATTAAACACAGACTTACCACATGATTCAGCAATTCCACATTTGGACATACACCCAAAAGAATTGAAAACAAGGATTCAAACAGATATTTGTACACCCATGTTCATGCAGCATTATTCACTAAAAGCAAAAGGTAGAAGCAACCCAAATGTCCATCAATGGATGAATAAACTAAATGTGGTACATCTATACAATGGAATATTTATTCAGCTTTAAAAAGGAAGAAAATTGTTACATGAAGACACTATGCTAAGTAAAATAAACCAGTCACAAAAGTACAAACAGTACATAATTCCACTTATATGAGATATCCAAAGTCGTCAAATTCATAGACAAAAGCTAAAATTGCCTGACCAGGCAGTGGCGCAGTGGATAGAGCGTCGGACTGGGATGCGGAAGACCCAGGTTCGAGACCCCGAGGTCACCAGCTTGAGCGAGGGCTCATCTGGTTGAGCTCAACATTGCTGGCTCAAACAAGGGGTTACTTGGTCTGCTGAAGGCCCTCGGTCAAGGCACATAAAAAAAAATATTTTTTTTTTAAATAAACAAAAGCTAAAATTGTGAATGCCTAGGGCTAGGGGAAGAGAGGAATTGGGGGGGGGGTTGAATTTGTTTTAACAGATATGGAAGTTCAGTTCTGCAAGATTAAAAAGATTCTGGAGATAGATGGTGATGGTGACTGAACAACCATGTAAATATATTTCACATCATTAAACTGTACACTTGAACATGATTAAAATGGTAAAGTTATGTTATATATATTTTACCACATTAAAAAACACATATGCTAAGCTTCAAACTGAACATGTTTATAATTTATTGAACCACAAAAATATATAAATACTGTAATGTTTTTTTAAATGAAAAGAGCCTTAGGAATCCATAAATGAAAAAAATAATTGTTCTGAGGGCATTATACCTACTTAACAATGAAACATCAAAACGTCCTCCAAAACTTCCACTTGACTCAAGATCTCTTATAAATTAGTTGGCAAGGACAAAGGTTAAGATAAAAATCTTTCAGAAAACAAAAAGGATATATTTTTCAAAAAGTCAAGAGAAGTAAGGTCAATGGGAAAAACTACTTTCATAACAAGCCATCAGAAAGATAACCAAATTACTCAGGAAATGTGGCCCTGAAAGTAAGATTACAAAATTATTTCTCAAGAACATAGCACCCAGAAACAAGATTAGTCAAGTAACACAGATGCTAAAAAGGAGGCTGTTCTACGTGGACACTTTAACAACGATGTCGTAGGAATAATTCATCTGGAGCCCTAAAACAAAAGTATGTGCCTATTAACATGCAGGAAAGCAGCTTCACTTATCTTCTAATCTTAAAGAACTCAGCAAATTTTGTTGTTCTAATGAAACAAAACTAGTAAAAAAAATACTACTTCAAAATTGCACAGAATAGAGGGAACAAAGATAACAGTAGGAGTGAGTTTTTGTTTCCTTGAACAATGCAAAGCAGAGTGAGGAGTAGACTACAATACATGAATCTTTTGCCCCCTTTCCTTTACATATTAGACTGACTACTTCCCTTCATCTCCTCTCCTACCCAAGCTCCATACCAAATGAAGTCACCCTGAAATGAAGTCACTGCAAGGCATGAAAAACCCAAAATTCACAACCATCTAAAACTCAAGACCCAGAGCGATTCAAGCACTTACCATCCCAAACTCTGGGAAGACTGTGGAATCCCAGTAAGAGTCAGGGATTTCAGAGTTCACTGGGACAAGGCCAATATCACCACTTTGACTTTTTCCCCAAAATCCTACATACAAAATATAAAATAAGTGACAGCATTTTGAAATGCTAAAAGATCCATGAACTGTTTAATTGATCATAGTACACTATTATACCATATTTTTGGCTCCATAAGATGCACTTTTTTTCCCCAAAAGTGGAGGAGGAAATGCCTGTGCGTCTCATGGAGTGAATGTTCATTTTTTTTATCTGCTGCGGGTTCCTGGACAACTAGAAGAGTATTTGAACATTAAAATCTCTTCTCATTTGTTAATAACAGTGCTAATGGTTGTTAATACTGCTGTTGAGTTTACATTATTGAAATATTATTGTGATATATTTTATTAAATTTTTTTTTTTGTATATTTCTGAAGTTGGAAATGGGGAGGCAGTCAGACAGTTTCCCGCATGCGGCCGACTGGGATCCACCTGGCACACCCACCAGGGGGCGATGCTCTGCCCCTCTGGGGCGTTGCTCTGTTGCAACCAGAGCCATTCTAGGCCTGAGGCAGAGGCCACAGAACCATCCTCAGCGCCTGGGCCAACTTGGCTCCAATGGAGCCTTGGCTGTGGGAGGGGAAGAGAGAGGCAGAGAGGAAGGAGAGGGGGAGGGGTGGAGAAGCAGATGGGCGCCTCTCCTGTGTGCCCTGGCCGGGAATCAAACTCGGGACCCCTGCACACCAGGCCAACGCTCTATCACCGAGCCAAACGGCCAGGGTATTTTATTAAATATTTTAACACACTATTTGGCTCAGAATATTTTTTTCTTATTTTCCTCAAAACTCTAGGTGCGTCTTATGGTGTGAAAAATACGGCAATTAAAAGAAGGCTGAACAGCAGCTACCAGGGTTAAAGATCTCAGAGTAGAAAAGAGTATGAGCTGAGGCATGAGGTGTGGGGGAACTTTGCTTCTTCTGGTTAAAAAAAAAAGTCCAAAAAATAATTCCTGAACGACCCTGGACTCAGTAATAATAGCACTCAAAATAGCAATACCGTGTACTTGTGCACTGGGTTCCTTGATACTCTGTTATCTGGGTAAAGCACCCCTAACCCTAGCAAAAATTCTGCCCTGTAACATCTACAACCCCACCCACTCACTCCCTAGTAGTCCCCACCCTCTAACAGAACTCCTGCTCTAATCTGCACCCCAGTTTACAAGGCCTTGGCAGGCAGGTTTCTTCAACCCTCTGTCAAGAACTGTTGTACATCTCTGCTCAAGACAACTAGTGTTCAATTTTTTTTAATCTTCCCATTGATTTGAGGAAGAGAGAGAAGCATAAATTCTTGTTTCACTTAGTTGTGTACTCATTGATTGCTTCCCCTATGTGCCCTGACTGGGGGGGAGGAGGGAGTCAAAGCTCTGGAGTGCCGGGTCTATGCTTTCTCCACTGAGACACCCAGCCAGGCGTTCAATCTTTAATAAACTATTAAAATCTGCTAGGTCTATCTGCTAAAAAAAAAAAGAAAAAAAAGTTGGCATCTCCAAACCCATTCAGCCTTCACCTAATCGATCTTCACAACATATAAAAATCTGTGCAAATCAGTAAGAAAAAAACAAGTACCTCACCAGGAAAATGGACAAATGTCATGAATTGGTAGTTTTTACATTTATACACATGTGTGTGCTAATAAGTAAAGCAAAATAAAAGAGCAATTAAATACAATTTCCATATACTGAGTTAGCAAACAATCTTATAAAATTTATAATATTGATGGAATCAATACTGTAGAGTAACTAGCATCCTCTATACTACTAGTGGAAGTGGAAGTTGATAATACATTTCTGGGGGGATATATAATATGTATGTTTACATATCCTTACATATAAATATACCAACATATTAAATACATCAAAAGTCTTAAAATTTACACTCTTTGGCCCCCAAATTAGAATTTTGCTGACACACAGGAATAACGCATCCATTTAGGCACTCTTATTTTTTATAGCCCCAGAGAAGATCTGACAATCACCTAATAAAAGGCCAGGTTGCCCCCTGATCCCATTGCCTGAGGCTCAGTAAACAAGCCCACCCATGCACAGAGCTTCAATTCACATTTTAAAGCCTCACTCTTTAATAAACATGCACAGCCAAGAATCATCAGTTTGAGGAAAGCCACCAACATGAAAGACAGTGCAAAACATGGATAATGCAAGGTATAGAAAAAAAGATAACTAATCAATTGTACCTCAATTCTTAGAAAAATTATAATATCCTTATAGGTCCAGACTGGTTGGCTCAGTGGTAGAGGTCAGCCCAGCGTGTGGAAGTCCTGGGTTCGATTCCCAGTTAGGGCACACAGGAGATGTGACTCCACTTCTTCCCCTCCCCCTTCTCTCTCTCTTCCCCTCTCACAGCCATAGCTTGATTGGTTTGAGCACATCTGCCAGGGCACTGAGGATGGCTCTGTGGAACCTCAGTTAAAATTGTGGCCCCAGATGGCGGTTGCCAGATGTATCCTGGTCGGGCGCATGCGGGAATGGGTCTATCTCCCCTCCTCTCACTTGGAAAAGAAAATAAAAAAGATACATATATATATATGTATGTATATATGTATGTATATGTATACATATATATATGTAGTAACAGAGAAAAGTTACTACATCCATGGAACTACAACAATATGTGTGTTAAGGGCCTCCACAATTACAGATCAAGGCCTCCAAAATTCAAAGGGAAGATAATTTGCAACCTAGACTTCTGTACCTGCCCAAATTATCAGTCAAATTTAAAAGTAGAATTAAAGACATTTCCAGACTTCCAGGAACTCTGTCTCTCTCTTCCCCTCCCGCAGCCGAGGCTCCACTGGAGCAAAGATGGCCCGGGCGCTGGGGATGGCTCCTTGGCCTCTGCCCCAGGCGCTGGAGTGGGCGTGCCCGGTGGATCCCTGACGGGTGCATGCGGGAGTCTGTCTGACTGTCTCTCCCCGTTTCCAGCTTCGGAAAAATACAAAAAAACAAAAACAAACAAAACTACTGGACATCAACAGCATCAAATTAGAAAATAAACCACAGATTAAATGCATATATTCGTAATACATATAACTGCCAAGAGATCAGGCTCCAAAATACTTAAATAATCTTTTTAAATCTATACAAAAATATTTACAAACAATCACTTAAATAGATTGGCAAAGGATATTCCATCAAACAAGAAATCTGAACTGGCAATAAGAATATGAAAAGATATTTTACTAGTAATCAGAGGAATATAAATTAAAACGATGAGATACCATTTCATACCCATCAACTAGGCAAAAATTTAAGTCTGACAAAAGAGTATTGTTGAGGCTATAAAATAAAGGAAAACTCATTTCTGGTAGAAGAAAATTGATGCAATCTGGCAATATCTAATAAGATAGAAGATACATACTCTAAGAGCCAGCAATTCTATTCCTAGAACTATACCCCTAGAGAGGTACTTTTTGATCATCGCAAACGTATTTTACCTTGTGACCCAGTGCACACATACTTATTTAACGGAAACAAAGTTTCACAAAAGAGTTTATTCTTATTATGTGTCACACATTCTGATAGTTTCCATTCTATTTTCATTCATTTTTTTAAAATGTGGAGTGACTCACACAACTGGGTTTAGAACCACTAATGGGTAAACCCACCTACTTCAAAAAACTCTGCCCCAGAAAATACTCTCAAATGTATCTTCTCACACAAAGGTAGGGGGATGGGGTTATCAAAAGAAATTTAAAATAACATAAAAATCCATTAGTAGGACAGCAAATAAAAAAATGAAGGCATATTCATACAATGGAATTGGATATAACAGTACAAATGAAAGAACTAGGACCTTAAGTATTAATAAAGATAAATCATATGAATTTAATACTAAGTAAAACAAGTTGCAGAAGAATACATCTAGTATGACATCATTTGTATGAACTTTTTTAAACATGGAAAACGAGACTATATATTATTTAGAGACACATTTTTACAGATTGAACATACAGCACGTGGTGATATGCACAAGAAAAAAGAAAACATTCAAGAAAAGTACAAAAAAGAAAGTGAAATGAAAAAGCCAAGTGAAAAATTAGATACTAAATTGTTAATAGTTGACCATCTTAAAATTAAAATTGTCTCCCAGGGCAGCAGCTTCCTTCCAAGCACCAGGCTAATAAAGAAAGGTTCAATTGCCAACTACAGAGAGTAATCCAACCAAATTGAGATCAGTCTTTAAAGCATACAACACTCATCTTTTAAAACTGTTCTATTGAGTAAGCAAGTACAATGAGTATCTATTTTTAACTAATGAAATCAGAACATGGACAAAAAATGCAACAGGTACTTGTGGGCGGATGAGATGTCACAGCAGATGCCCCAAACACAACCATGCGCCAATAAGGTTGAGTCACTGTGATCTGCTAAAAAAAGATATTAAGGCTCAGCTGCCACAGGTTGCAGTGAGCCCTCTCTGCTTTCCTCTGTTATAGTTGCCAGGCATCACTTCAACATGCTGAACACTCAGACATCTTCAAGAATAGTAAATCACTAAAAATGACAAAATATGGCATCTTACAAATAGCATATGCTAGTGATAAAATTAACAAGAGCAGAGAGCTAATGAACATTCAGTGGGTTCATAGGGTAATTCCCTACAATAAAAAATTTGGCCCCTCTAGGTCTCTATATATGTCCCACCTAGAAAAGTAAACCCAGTGCTGTAAAACACTTCACTGTCATTTCAAACATGTCAAATTCATTTGTCAGGGAATGTCATCTCAAAGGATTGTGTGTAACAGAATTTAAACAACAAACTCCCAGACCATAAACATGCTCCTGAGCCACAAGTCCACACCACTCTGATCCCCAAACCAAGCAACTTCCCTAGGAAAACATCTACTAACCCATTCATTCATTAGACCCTTACTTACTATACTACATATCAATGGTACCACTGTAGACCTTAAGGAGGCATAAAAATAAATTAAACAAGAACCCTGTCCTTAAGGTATCGACAGCCTAGCAATGGAGTTTGGAAACACACACAGTCTTAAGAAAAGGTAGGAAGATTTACGAGCCATAAAGGAAATAAAGATGAACTGCTATTTTTAAAAAGATCTTATTTTTAACTAGCTGTACCCAGCCACGCATTGCTGTGGCTCAGTCTGGTTAAATGGAAAAGAAAGAAAAGAGAAAGCACACGTTTCTAATATGTTTAATTTCACAAAGCTTGTGGGTATACAATATTTTTTGTTGTTCCATTGTGCAAATATAGAGATTGTCTGGTTTCCCGACTCTAGAACACGCAACATATAATTGTCTGTGTGAGAAGCAATCCGTGTCTAGATCTAAAGTGCACTGAGCTTTGTTGATGGTGATTGCAAATGCCAATTGAATTGGGAATTGCAATCTCTTAAATTGAAATGGCATATCTGTTGGAATCATAGGAATGCAAGGAATGAGGACATCTTGACCTTTGAAAGGTCCTGTCAAGATTGTTGCTTCTACGATGTTGCTCATTAATTTTTTTACTGCAAGCCGTGTGCCATTGCAAAGCTTTGGCTGGTTGATATTTCGCAACATGATAATTGGCATGCCGATTTTCAATTGCAGTATGTGCGGTAGCATCCCTGACAGATCGAGTGAATTCAGAAATTCTGTTGGATAATTAACCACTTCATGTGCTTCCACAACAATGTCGACGGACTTGTATGTGACTGCCTCGCTTTGAATGTTAGACTGAATAATATTGTTAAGTTTGTAGACATCTTTGTTCTTGGCCACAAGAATAGCTCAGTCACTCAGCCAATCGTGATTCTTATAATTGGTTTGAATATTGGGAAATATGTTTTCAACCAATTCTTCTTTTGACGTCACTAAATTGCAGAAGTTATGAGGCAATAAAATTTGTCCTGAGGTCAGATCAACCGGCACCTTTCCATTCCCAATTTCCAGCAATTGATGTGAGAATATCTCAGCTGATCGATCGTTTTGCAGCTGGACACGCCTATTTGTAGTTAATTTTAACGTCTTTACATGTCGCCACAAAGTAGAGTATTTCAGGCAAGCATTTATTTCATCCGCTGATGTCCGTCGGGGAATTACAGGTAATGTTTGCCTGAAATCTCCTGCAAGCAATATTAACGCATTCCCAAATGGTCTGATGTTTCCACTCAAATCTTGCAATGATCAATCAAGATCCCCAAGTGATTTTTTTGTGCATCATTGTGCATTCATCCCAAACAATAAGTTTGCATTTCTACAATACTTTTCCCATGCTGGATGCTTTGGAAATGTTGCACCTGGGAATTTCAATGACTTGCATGTTCAATGGCAATTTCAAAGAGGAATGAGCAGTTCTTCCACCTAATAGCAATGTCATAGCTATATCGATAACGCAAGAGGCTATGTCAGGGGTCCCCAAACTACGGCCCGCAGGCCACATGCAGCCCCCTGAGGCTATTTATCCGGCCCCCACTGCACTTCCAGAAGGGGCACCTCTTTCATTGGTGGATGCATTCGCATCCTGTGCTCCTGGAGTACTGTATGTGCCGTGTAGCTCACAGACAGTACTACTTCCGGTGACGTGGGACACATGCGTCACGGCTCTGGAAGTGCGTCATATCACTAGTTACGGCTAGCAGTGACAAATATGGAACCGGACATTGACCATCTCATTAGCCAAAAGCAGGCCCATAGTTCCCATTGAAATACTGGTCAGTTTGTTGATTTAAATTTACTTGTTCTTTATTTTAAATATTGTATTTGTTCTCGTTTTGTTTTTTTACTTTAAAATAAGATATGTGCAGTGTGCATAGGGATTTGTTCATAGTTTTTTTTTTTATAGTCCAGTCTTCCAACAGTCTGAGGGACAGTGAACTGGCCCCCTGTGTAAAAAGTTTGAGGACCCCTGGACTATGTCATTTTGGGATCAAATTGCTGCCAGAATCAATCTAATTAGGAATGTTTTACCAGTTCCTCCTGGTAAGAAGATTTCTCCATCCCCGTTATTGACAGTTTGCATTATTTGATCGTAAATGCCTTTTTGCTCAAGCGTTAGCTTAGGAATATTTGATTGCACATGTGACAAAAGATCACCCATGTTGTAATTTTGTTCATGACGCAATTCTACATTGAACGAAGCAGCAGCAGATCAATTCAGTGATGGCATTCCCAACTGAGAATTTTGTTCGCGATTTCTAAGCACAAATCTTCAATCATTATCAACACTTCATTGTAGATTTCTGCTGTGAAATCCATGTTCATATTTGAATTTTTCTTGTGTATTCGATGGAAAATATCTTCAGCCATGTGCAATTTATATTTCTCCCATAACTCTGTTGGAGATGAAGGCCAGCAGGTGGTCAATACGATTGCAAACAATGCCGGATTTGATTTGGATGTGACGTGTTGCGTGTGTCATTAATGCATACATCTCGGTGTCGGTCGTTCTCCAATAAATTCAGAGGTTGACATGCACTGTGGAAAGTGGCATGTGTACCACCGTTGACAAATCTCCATTGCTGGAAAGACGTTGGACCGGGCACATTTACCAACAGCATGAGAAGAAAGAAGCATTCATCTTGATTGGGATGCACAGTGTACAGTCTGCCTATCGTAGTTTCTTTGAATAGCCACATTGCCCATCAACTTGCTCTCCTCATTTGCATCATTCAAATGATTTTCTACTTGCATTCCATATGTAATACATAGGCACTTCAGAAACAGCAGTTTTTACAACCGCATCATTTTGACATAACACACATGTATTCAAATGCAATGTTGTGTCAAAATTTCAAAGCTATAAAAACAAGCAAGTATTCGAATGCAATATTGTGTCAAAATTTCAAAGCAATCGGTGAAGAACTTTCAGAGATTTAAGACTTTGAACAGGGAACTTTCCAGAATGCTCAGAAAGAGGGGGGGGAGCAGCGGCATTCGGAGCTGCGCAATAACGCGCTCTTTCCCCCTTCTCATACTGGCCTCGGCCTGCTCGCCGCCTGTCAAAAATGGTCAAAGAAACCACTTACTATGATGTTTTGGGGGTCAAACCCAATGCCACCCAGGAAGAACTGAAAAAAGCTTACAGGAAGCTCGCCTTGAAGTACCACCCTGATAAGAATTCAAATGAAGGAGAGAAGTTTAAGCAGATTTCTCAAGCTTATGAAGTGCTCTCTGGTGCAAAGAAAAGGGAATTATATGACAAAGGAGGAGAACAAGCAATTAAAGAAGGTGGAGGCCCTGGCTGGTTGGCTCAGTGGTAGAGCGTCGGCCTGGCGTGCAGAAGTCCCGGCTTCGATTCCCGGCCAGGGCACACAGGAGAAGTGCCCATCTGCTTCTCCACCCCTCCCCCTCTCCTTCCTCTCTGTCTCTCTCTTCCCCTCCCGCAGCCAAGGCTCCATTGGAGCAAAGATGGCCCGGGCGCTGGGGATGGCTCCTTGGCCTCTGCCCCAGGCACTAGACTGGCTCTGGTCTCGGCAGAGCCATGACCCGGAGGGGCAGAGCATCGCCCCCTGGTGGGCAGACCGTCGCCCCCTGGTGGGCGTGCCGGGTGGATCCCAGTCGGGCGCATGTGGGAGTCTGTCTGACTGTCTCTCCCCGTTTCTAGCTTCAGAAAAATACAAAAAAAAAAAAAAAAAAAAAAAAAGGTGGAGCAGGTGGCAGTTTTGGCTCCCCCATGGACATCTTTGATACGTTTTTCGGAGGAAGAGGAAGGATGCAGAGAGAAAAGACAGGTAAAAATGTTATACATCAGCTCTCAGTAACCTAGAAGATTTATATAATGGTGCAACAAGAAAACTAGCTCTACAAAAGAATGTGATTTGTGACAAATGTGAAGGCCGAGGTGGTAAGAAAGGAGCAGTAGAGTGCTGTCCCAATTGCCGAGGTACTGGGATGCAAATAAGAATTCATCAGATAGGCCCTGGAATGGTTCAGCAAATTCAGTCTGTGTGCATGGAGTGCCAGGGCCATGGGGAACGGATCAGTCCTAAAGACAGATGTAAAAGCTGCAATGGAAGAAAGATAGTTCTAGAGAAGAAGATTCTAGAAGTTCATATTGACAAAGGCATGAAAGATGGCCAGAAGATAACATTCCATGATGAAGGAGACCAAGAACCAAGACTGGAGCCAGGAGATATTATCATTGTTTTAGATCAAAAGGACCATGCTGTTTTCACTCGACAAGGGGAAGACCTTTTCATGTGTATGGACATACAGCTGGTTGAAGCACTGTGTGGCTTCCAAAAGCCAATATCAACTCTTGACAACCGAACCATAGTCATCACCTCTCATCCAGGTCAGATTGTCAAGCATGGAGATATCAAGTGTGTGCTAAATGAAGGCATGCCAATTTATCATAGACCATATGAAAAGGGTCGCTTAATCATCGAATTTAAGGTAAACTTTCCTGAGAATGGCCTTCTCTCTCCTGAGAAAGCAAACTTTCTTTGCTGGAAAAACTCCTACCTGGAAGGAAGGAAGTAGAAGAGACTGATGAAATGGACCAGGTAGGACTGGTGGACTTTGATCCAAATCAAGAAAGACAGCTCCATTACACTGGAGAAGCATATGAGGATGATGAGCATCATCCTAGGGGTGGTGTTCAGTGTCAGACATCTTAATGGGGCCAGTGAGTAACACTCACTGCTGCCCTTTTATATACTGTAGTGAATGAGTGAAGGACTATAATCATAATATGCTCACTACTTGCTATTGTTTTTGTTTTAATATTCAACTATAGTAGTGTTTTAAAAGTTAAATGAAGAATAAACTCAAATATAAAAGCTCAAAACAAAAAGATTTTGAACAAACGCTTACATTTTTATTTTTTTAATAGATTCCTGCCTATCTATTCCTCCTATAAGCCAGATCTAGAATATACTTAGATTTCATCTCTTCAAGACCAAGTAGGTGTACAAAGTAACAAGAACTGGTTCTTGTGACTTCTAAAAATCAGTCTCCTCATTTTATACCTTCTACATATACTATGTCCTATGGAGTATGCTTCTTGGAGTTAATCAAAGTCATAAATGTGGATCCCAATTCTTCTAACTCTGAATGCTGCAGATTTAGAAGAAAGGAAAATGCCATAAATGACACACACACAAAAAACCACCATTCTTTTCCCTAGTTTTGCCACTGTTTGGCTATAGGAACTTGAGAAATTCACACTTTGGCTGAAGAAAAAATAGGAGAAAGAATTGTTAATGAGCTTCTAAAGAACACTGGATCTTTCAGATAAGATACATAAAAGGCATCAATAACTCTAAATTAGTAAGAACTGTCACATCGTTTTATGTGTAGCAACTTTGTTAATGCAGGTAGAAGCATTTTTATTCCTTTTTTAAATCTAAAGAAAGAAAATTCCAAGAATATTGTGTCATTAAACGTCATTTCAAATATTTTTCACAGAGCGAGTCTAGATAGACCCAGGTCTAGTAGATTCATTTCAAATTTATCATCAGATCCACTATATGCACTTAAATATTCAACTAAACATTCAGGAATCTGGGAGCACCAAAGAGGGAGTCTGCAGAAAAGAAGTAAAGTGACTTCATGTCACTGAACCCAACTGTTCTCTTAGGATACTGATAAAAGGAGTAAGAAGTTCCGGTTTGTATCATCCTACATAAACCAGTCTCAGTCCTCTGCTATTAGTCCCATCATGTCTTAAACACCTCTGAAAAGAAACACCATACCTATTGATTAATTAAATTAAAGGCAATACCAGATCTTTTAAAAAGCATCCTACTATTCCAACAATGTGCCTTGGCCCTGGCCCATTAGCTCAGTCAGTTAAGAGCATCCTCTCAAATTGACAAGACTGCAGGTCTGATCCCCCGTCAAGGCACAAACAGGAAGCAACTAATGAATGCACAACTGAGTGGAACAACAAATGAATGCTTCCCTTCTTCCTCTCCCTCCTCTCCTCTCCTCTCTCTATCTCTCTAAAAATCAATAAAAATTAAGCCCTGGCTGGATAAATGAGTTGGTTGGAGTTTCGTCCCGGAGCACAGAGGTTGCCTATTCGATTCCCCGTTTACGGCACACACAGGAACAGCTCAATGTCCCTGTCTCTCTCTCTCTCCCCCTGCCTTTCTCAAAACAAACAAACAAACAAACAAAAAATGTAGTCTTCTTTATCTTACCATGAAAGCAGTTCTACATCCTTATATCCAGATCTTCAGCTTAGTCAAAAAATAGCAAGATTTGTAGAAGGCAAAAGGCAAAAGAGCCTAAAAAGAAAAGCTACAGAGAATCAAGAACATAACATTTCTAGAAATAAAGTGCTAAAAATGATGGAGATGTGTCAAAAAGCCAACTTGAGAGTTCTCAATGACAAAAGCTAGAACAACTGAGCAATAAAATAAATGAAATAGTATTTGGATTATAACCCATAGGATAAAATAAATACCTACAAACTCATACTAATCTAAATAAATAACTGAATAAGAAAATAATTGAGGGAGATGGGATGGCACTTCTTTACAGTAGAATTGAAATTAGTACATGTAGAAGGAATAAGGGAAAAAGAAAATCACTTAGACAAGCACCAAAGTAAAATAGCTGCAGGTAAGAACCATCAGTAGATGCTGAAATCAATGGACAAAATTAGGATAAGAAACAGAACATCTTACACAGTCTCAAAGCATCAATCCACGAGATACTTATTACAAAGGAGAAATCACTTAACTTGGTAGAGATGAAACCTGGAATAATTTTAACCAAGCAGTCAAACTTAGCATAATAGTAACAAGACATATGAACATCATGTGCTCCCTGGTGTGATGCACTGAAAATGGTACAACATCATTTCTGTAGTATTCTTGGGAAAAAAATACATTTCTCACTCTAATAAAGAGAAACAATTAGACAAACCCATACTAAGCAACATTTTACAAAATAGCTAACCAGTGCTATCTTTAAAATCGTGAAAGAGGCCCTGGCCAGTTGGCTCAGCGGTAGAGCATCGGCCTGGTATGCGGGGGACCTGGGTTCGATTCCCGGCCAGGGCACATAGGAGAAGCGCCCATTTGCTTCTCCACCTCCCCCCCTCCTTCCTCTCTGTCTCTCTCTTCCCCTCCCGCAGCCGGGGCTCCATTGGAGCAAAGATGGTCTGGGCGCTGGGGATGGCTCCTTGGCCTCTGCCCCAGGCGCTAGAGTGGCTCTGGTCGCGGCAGAGCGACGCCCCGGAGGAACAGAGCATCGCCCCCTGGTGGGCAGAGCATCGCCCCTGGTGGGCGTGGCGGGTGGATCCCGGTCGGGCGCATGCGGGAGTCTGTCTGACTGTCTCTCCCCATTTCCAGCTTCAAGAAAAATACAAAAAAAAATCGTGAAAGACAAGAACTGTCCCAGGTTGGGAAGACTAAGAAGACATGACACCTTAATGCAATTTATATCCTGGAGATCCTGGACTGAAAAAGGACATTAATGGGAAAACTGGCAAAATTCAAGATTTATAGAAAAATTAACAGTATTGTTAACAGTGTTAATTTTCTGTAGAATTTTTGAAAATTTTCTATAAACCTAAATTTTTTCAAAATAAAAACTTGAGGGGTTGTTTTTTTTTTCAAATTTTTTTTTTAAGATAAACTTTTTTTTTTTTTTTCAAATTTTTTTATTTTTACTTTATTTATTCATTTTTTAGAGAGGAGAGAGACAGAGGAGAGAGAGACAGAGAGAGAGAAGGGGGTAGGAGCTGGAAGCATCAACTCCCATATGTGCCTTGACCAGGCAAGCCCAGGGTTTCGAACCAGCGACCTCAGCATTTCCAGGTCGACGCTTTATCCACTGCGCCACCACAGGTCAGGCAAGGGTTTTTTTTTATTACGTATTGATTTTAGCAAGAGAGGAAAGGAGAGAACAAGAGAGACAGAAACATCAAGCTGCTCCTATATGTGCCCTTACCAGGGATCCAACCAACAACCTCTACACTTCAGGACGGCGCTCTAAACCAGCCAATCTATCTGGCCAGGACTAAAGGTTGAGGTTTTTTTAATGCAACTTCTGAAGGCATGAAATCTTACCATTTCAACCCTATTTTGAAAAAAGACTCATTGGGACTATTATAATTTTCCTATTAGGAAAGATTATCAAATGATATCAAATTCAGAATCTCAAAACCCAACTCTTACAGTGCATACTGGATTATAGAAGACATAACTAGAAAACTAGTCAGTGGATAAAAAATATACTTGCCAAACACAGCATGCACACTGTTAACAAAGATTCACGCCCTCTCCCCTAAAAACATAAAACGATGATCATAAGGCAATAGCCCACAACAGAAATAAAACAACTCAAAACAAAATGTCAAGAACCGGACAATACCAACTGAATCAACGTATCATAAGATCATGACTTAATAAATTTCTGTGGCCAATTTTTATGAGTCTGACAAAAAAAAAAAAAAAAGGCTTGTCAAAGGTAAAGGTTGGATTGGTTCTGTTACATACCCAGATTTCAAGTCAGTTATCCTCAAACAGTTTGTAGCATCCAGTCCCACTTTTCCATTGCGGACCACACTAGATATGAATGGGGAAAGCATTGGAGAAATGCGGTTCAAGGCCACTTCTGGGGACATTTTAACTTGATTGCAAATCACCACTGAAAGAAGGAAAGAATGGTGATCATAGTATCCAAAAGAACTACATATACTACACATAACAAGCTTCCTGAAAACTGGCGCAGTGCACAGAAGTTTCTCTTGCATGAATAAATACCTTATTTCCTGTCTTAAGCAGCCTCTCCTAATGAAACCATCTCTCTGCTACTCACCTTTTTTTTTTTTTTTGTATTTTTCTGAAGCTGGAAACGGGGAGAGACAGTCAGACAAACTCCCGCATGCGCCCGACGGGGATCCACCGGGCACGCCCATCACGGGGGATGCTCTGCCCTCTGGGGCTTCGCTCTGCTGAGACCAGAGCCACTCTAGTGCCTGGGGCAGAGGTCAAGGAGCCATCCCCAGCGCCTGGGCCATCTTTGCTCCAATGGAGCCTTGGCTGCGGGAGGGGAAGAGAGAGACAGAGAGGAAGGGGGGGGGTGGAGAAGCAAATGGGCGTTTCTCCTGTGTGCACTGGCCGGGAATCGAACCCGGGTCCCCCGCACGCCAGGCCGACACTCTATCGCTGAGCCAACCGGCCAGGGCCAAAGATTGGGTCTTTTTTTTTTTTTTTTTAATGTATTCATTTTAGAGAGGAGAGGGAGAGAGAGAGAGAGAGGAGAGACAGAGAGAGAGAAGCGGGGAGGAGCTCGAAGCATCAACTCCCATATGTGCCTTGACCAGGCAAGCCAGGGTTTCGAACCAGCGACCTCAGAATTTCCAGGTCGACGCTTTATCCCACTGCGCCACCACAGGTCAGGCTACTCACCTTTTTAAATCATAAACTACAGCACTGCTTTTCAGGAAGAGGCAACCCTTGAAATCCAATTCCCTCCTTCTTTCCAAAGCTGATGTCTACACTGCCACACTCCCTTGAAACCTGTCCCATTAGGTCTTAAAACTGGCAGGTTCTACTTCAAGTTGAGGCCTTAAGAAGCCTTTGCTGACAATCTCCTCCCTCTAACACACAAAACCCACATGCCATTAGGTTAGGAATCTTCCCTCTGTTAGTAAGAACTTGGCTGATAATACTACATAAAAACCTAGAACAAGTATATCCTGCTTGTAATTGTTACTTACTAGAAATTAGTTTCTTCTGATATAGTTTTTATTCATTACTGTTTCTATACAGTGTATTATAACCACCTGTTATAATACAAACTAAAAACCCAATGAACATTTTTAAATAAATAAATGAATAAGGAGGGAGGGGGGATGCATTCAGGACAACACTAGAATCTATGTAACACAATAAATTAAAATCAATTAAAATAAATAAATGAATAAGGAGACAAAAGCTAGAGAAATATCTAGGTATGAAGAGAAGATAATATGCCCTCAAAAAATTTGGTAAAGGATAACATATCTGAGGAATAGATGTAGCAAAAATCTACTTAACAAGTAAATCATGAAAACATACACTTATCCAGATATTCAGCAACACTAACATGGATCTAAAAGTCTTTATAAGGTACTAAGAAGTTCTTAAACTTGAAAATATAAAAGTAAAACCAATAAATCATATCTAAATTACTTGGAAATCCATGGAGCTGGGGGAGGGAGTACATGAATTCCTCAATAGATTTCTAAGTGCAAGCTTCTACTTTCAGAGGTGAATAAGTCAATTTAAAGGATCATTTTCTTCCTCAATCTGAAAGGATAACCCACATCAAAAGCAATTAATTTCCCACAAGTTACAAGTAAATGATGCTCTGGTTCTAGTTTCCATATATTATAGCATATGAGGACTTACACGTCCCTGCTAAAATAAATGTTGAAAACTAGTTCCAGTTAGAACAATCTCTGACAGTAATAAAGGAAAGAACTGCAGTGATCTTTCAGAAAATAGTAATACTGGGACCCTTCTTGGTAATGACACCCAAAAGTATCTTTGAGTCAGTAAAAACTTTGTACTTTAGTACCAAATCATCCTTTCTGGAAATACAAGCTCTTCTTTCCACTTAACAGATGACCTCCCTCCACCATTGCATTATGTCATCACAAAGTAAGAATAAACATCTAATGCATGGTATTATCAATCATAAAAATCATGTGCCTTTTTATTATATAACACATCACTTATGAAGAGCTTCCATATACATGATTGTAGTTATCTTCACAACCCTAGGCAGTAAGAAATGCCCACTTTACAGATGATAGTTAACTTTCACAATGTCTTTGAAAAGTAATAGTAATCCATATTATCATTTTGAAGCCTATTTTTTTCTATTCTGCAATTTTTCCACCTTTTTATCTAAACACTTATGTCACAGTTCCTGAAAGGATGATATATGCATATACAAAAATACTTATCTAGGGGAAAAAAGGGTCTCACCTACATTACAAAAGTATCCTTCTATATTTTTCCTATAATTATAATTATAGGAAATATCTATTACAATTTTATCTCTCATTTCTATGAAAAAGGGAACCAGAAAACTCTGAACATCTACTCAGCACTGTATTTCCCACTTCTATCTGTAATTTCATTTACTTCCCCTGAACAAACCTGTCCTCTGGTGAATGTTGTTTCCATTTCACAGATAAGAAATCTAATACTCAGCAAGACTGAGTAACTTGTTCAAAGTCACCAACCTAGCAAGCAAAAGGATCAGAATTCAAATTCAGATCTCCCTCAAAGTCCACTAGTCTCATCTTCCTCTCAAAATAACATAACTTTAATCACCAAAGAGACAAACATCAAAGTGAATTTTTAAGTACACAGCTTGTAAAACTTGGACCAAATGGCATGAATTTAAACTCATGATGGCTTTACAACTTGATACTAATTAGACTACTGCTGTAGTCAAATGCTAAAGGGAACAAACCTGCACCAGAAGCCAAACTATACTTCAGGTGACAACAACAACCCATTCCATTTCAGCAACAGTCATGACCTTAGAATGACACCTGAAGGAATGAATTTCGCTCTTTGTTTCCAGAACAGCCAACATACTATTGTTTGACAGTTCAAGATTTCATGCAGTGTTAATATCTGTTTCAACTGTGAGGTGCTGTGACTTCTCTAAAGGAGAGGTAAAAAATACTCCAAAATCAAAGGTCACAGAATAGATGATGGTCCTTTGGTGCAGTCCTTTTGAGCCAGGGGCACAGTTGGGGGCATCATCCCCCCACCCCCAGTAGTAGCTTTTACACATCTCAGCACTGTAATAGATCCCAGACAGGCAAAAATTTATGGTGGCAGCCTCCCTTGAATGGTAGTTAGGCAATTTGTATTTCCTGATTTTGACATATTACAGAAGGAAACGGCAGAAATACAATTTTAACAGGTGTCTGCTGCCTCAATATAAGGTCACATAAGGTCCTTTGATCGGCCGCCTGGGGAATACAAAGACGTCAAAAGCGTCGGTCCAGTTTCTTGCAATTAAGATAGGATGACAAATACGGAAACATGTGCCCTGCTGACGTCATGGAACGGAAAGGGGTAGCGTCCTGCTGCATCACGTCAACGTCATACAGCGCACGAGGGAAGTTACACTGGGGAAGTAATTTCTCTAAGGAGCAGCATTCAAAAAAACAAGCCGGATAAAACCCAAATAATGACCACCACATTCCAGGAGACATTTATAAAGGGGCACTCCCCTTCTTTCAAATTTTATGATCCCTTTATCGAGCGGGAAGAAAGAAGTCAGGTTTATCAAGGGCCAAGGGGCGGGCCAGATAAGAAGAAATATTGAATAGTAACTCCTGGCCTTGGGGTCTCGTTCTTGAGGGGACCAGCGTGATGGAGATGAGCGGGGCATCTTTGGAACGGGGGCCTTCTCTATGGGAAGGGGAGGCGAGCTCTGTACATATTTAAACCATGATCCTCAGCACCACCAGTGCGGCTCGGGATCCAACCTCCCCACACCAGCCCCAGTCTAGGTACCTGGAACTTAGTCCGTTCGGTAACCGGCGACTACGTGGGGTACAGGTTACCCGAGCGCGCCCCCGACCGACGCACCGACCTGCGCGCGCACCGCGGACTGATGCGTGCGCGCCCCCCGGACGTCCGCTCCGCCCCGCCCCCTCTGCGGCCCAGCCGGGTGGCGTGCGCGCCCCCGGCCTCACAGAGCCGGGCGCTCGGAAAGGCCGTCCCGGTAGTGCCTGAAAGTTCCTGCCCCAGCCCTTTCCTCGTGCGCAGCGAGCAATGCGGAGTCTGGAACTATCAGAAGGGCCTTATACGAGAGGAGGCGCCGGGAGATAAACCCTGGAAGAACTGGGGGCAGTCGGAGGGCGGGGTTATTTCGGGCACTCAAATGGGCGACCCGCACGCGTCTGGAAGGCCCGGGTAGTTAGGGAGCGTAGATTGGCGTCTCTAGTTACGGGGTCGGGCAAAGGGTGAAGGGCAGCCACCAGTTTGGAGAGTATCTCCTTTGAGCAATGGCCGCGTCTGGGGATCCCAGGAGGCAGTGTCAGGAGGAGGTGGCGGCAGTGGTAGTGGTGGGCTCCTGCATGACCGACCTGGTCAGGTTAGTCTGGGGCCCGTACGCAGAGTCGGGCGGACTGTGCTCTTCTCTCTGTCGTGACACCGGGGCTTCAGGGGTGGAGAGTGTTAGCTTTTGGTGTGAGCTACAGGTTTCTCCAGCCCTCCGTGGGCCTTGATGCGGCGGAGGAGGTAGGACAAGTTTGTCAGGTGACCGTGTAATGAATGTTGTAATGGTACTAGAAGCGTCTCCAAAGACCTCCAGTTTTCTTGACCGGTTCCTGAGCCTGTGTCCTGACTCGCCGAGTGAATTTGGCCACGTAATTTTAACCCAAGAATGTGATGCGCCTGCCTCAGTGGGTAGTTGTGAGGACTTAAGTGAAGCAAAGGGTTTTGTGGCCCAGCATACTATCCAGGTTGGGTATTCTTCGTCTGGACTTGTATAAAATGAGAGGAGCAGAGGTCAAAAGGGCGATCAGTCACCTTTCACCATATTGATTGTTGGTATCCCTTCAGTATTTCATATTGACAACTTATTTTACAGTATAATAGTAACCATGGCAACTCAATGTAAGTCAAAATAAAAACCATAAACTATATTTACAACGGTTTTTAAAAGTGGTCAAATAATGAAATAAAATGTTAAATGAAGATAATTGAGATAGGTTGGTAAGATTAGATGGAGCTTTCCTTTTTTAATGAAAATGGCTTTTCTAGTTAAAAAGGTAGTATTCACTGTTCAAAAAAAAAAATCCAAAATTCCAAGAAAATCCTACCACACAGGTTGATTCAGTTTAATATTTTAGAGAATAGATTTTCAAATACAATGCTATTTTTATATTATAAAAGCAAAAATTACCCTGGCCAGTTTGCTCAATGGTAAAGCATCAGCCCAGCATGGATGTCCTGGGTTGGTTTCCTGGTCAGGGCACACAGGAGAAGTGACCATCTGTTTCTCCAACCTTCATCTTTTCCCTTCTCTCTCTCTCTTCCCCTCCCACAGCCATGGTTTGATTGGTATGAGCGTATAAGACCAGCACTGAGGATGGCTCTGTGGAGCTCCTGCCTCAGTCGCTAAAAATGGCTCTGTTGTGAGCATGTTCTGGCATATGGATCCATATGTTGCCTTATGGATCCTGGTCCAGGCACATGTGGGAGTCTGTCTCTATCTCCCCTCCTCTCACTTGGAAAAGAAGGAAATAAATAAATAAGATTATAAATTATCAAGCATACTACAATAAGACCTCGTCTGTCCTGCTCTTCCAAAGGATAGCAGAGAACCCAGAAATAAATAAAAAGGCCTTGGGGCAATCAAAATAAGTCACCAAACCACCTGCATTTTATCTGGAAAATAGTTCCAGGGTCTTCACATTAACCAGTTTAATCTTATGTAGCTTAAAATATTTACAGGCTCAAACTTCCAGTCCAAAGTTAGAAGGGTGGAGAGTAGAAAGGGTGAAGACTGCTACGGGCAGATACAGTGATTGCCAGAAACCTGAAAGTGAATAGGAAGGTTACAACAAGCAAGAATTTTAAATGCAGGTAGGCTTTGTTTTCCCACAAATATTTGCGCTACCTTGTCAGATACTGTGCCAAGATAGATGTGTTTCCTTTGGTGACAAAGCATAATGTTCAGTATAGTTGTGGATATTTGATGAAGAAGCCTACACATCTTTCTATAGAGCAAGAGTCAGAAACCTTCCTGTCAAGGGCCAGACTAAATATTTAGGATCTAAGTCATATAATCTTTTTCTTAACAACACTTAATAATGTAAAAAGTATTCCTATACCCCAAGCCTGCAAAAATAGCCTTCAGGCCATGGTGTGCTGACTGCTGTCTCACACATCATTCTTCTAGTCCACTATAGTAATTGGTGTTAGTATGATAATATGACTACATTCAAGAAAAGGTAATACTGTACACATTAAATTTGTGTGTGTGTGTGTGTGTTTGTGACAGAGGGACAGATAGGGACAGACAGATAAGAAAGGAGACAGATGAGAAGCATCAATTCTTTGTTTCAGCACCTTAGTTCATTGATTGCTTTCTCATATATGCCTTGACTGGGGGCTACAACAGAGCGAGTGACCCCTTGCTCAAGCCAGCGACCTTGGGCTCAAGCTGGTGAACCTTGCTCAAACCAGATGAGCCTGTACTCAAGCCGGCGACCTTGGCAATTCAAACCTGGGTCTTCCGCGTCCCAGACCGACACTCGATCCACTGTGCCACACCTGGTCAGGCCCCATTAAATTTTATATAAAGTAGGGCATGTGTTTCATTTTAGAAATAGTTCCATGAAATATATTGAAAGTTCAGTTACACAAAGGAATAAACCTTCATACATCTAAAATGATTCATTCCTAAAAACTCTATTAAGCTAAATTTTTACCATACTTTTATAGGTGAAGTAGCAGAAGAGTAAGAAAGCTAAACAATTTTCCCAAGTAGTATACCTAAATAATAATGTCAGAGTTAAAATTCAGAGCCAGTTTCTTTTAAACTAAGCTTTTGTGAAGCTTGACCATCAAGACATTAAAGAAAATTCTAGTGCTTCCTAAAATGGATACTCTAACTTTGGGGAGGGTGGAGTGTCCATGTTAGTATATATCAGAATTTTAAAATCTCATTATATATCCCCCTATAAACTCTCTCCCATGACTTCTCATGGTATCTGACTACTTCTGCCTCTGAATATCTTTACAAAATACCTGACTATAGGATTTTTAGTTAAAATCCTGAATCTGTGATAAACTTGAGTCCAGCTTTGCTTGTTATGATATATATCAAGATTATATTAGCCTGACTGGGCAGTGGCGCAGTGGATAGAGTGTTAGACTGTGATGCAGAGGACCCAGGTTCGAGACTCCAAGGTCGCCAGCTTGAGTGCGGGCTCATCTGGTTTGAGCAAAGCTCACCAGCTTGGACCCAAGGTTGCTGGCTCGAGCAAGGGGTTACTCAGTCTGCTGCAGCCCCACAGTCGAGGCACATATGAGAAAGCAATCAATGACCAACTAAGGTGTCGCAGCAAAAAACTAATGATTGATGCTTCTCATCTCTCTCTCTGTTCCTATCTATCCCTATCTATCCCTTTCTCTGACTCTCTCTCTGTCAGTGTAAAAAAAAAAAAAAAAAAAGATTATATTAGCTTCCTATTGCTGCTATAACAAATCATCACCAACTTAATGGCAAAGTTAATACAGTTCTGGACGTCAGAGGTCTGAGACAGATCTCACTGGGCTAAAATCAAAGTGTCAATGGGGCTGTGTTCCTTTCTGAAAACTCTAGGGTAGGAGTAGTCAACCTTTTTATACCTACTGCTCACTTTTGTATCTCTGTTAGTAGTAAAATTTTCTAACCGCCCACTGGTTCCACAGTAATGGTGATTTATAAAGTAGGGAAGTAACTTTACTTTATAAAATTTATAAAGCAGAGTTACAGCAAGTTAAAGCATATAATAATAATTACTAGTACTTTATGTCGGATTTTCGCTAAGTTTGGCAGAAGAAATCTTTATAAAACAACTTATTATAGTTGAATCTATCTTTTTATTTATACTTTGGTTGCTCCGCTACCGCCCACCATGAAAGCTGGAACGCCCACTAGTGGGCGGTAGGAACCAGGTTGACTACCACTGCTCTAGGGGAAATCTGTTTTCTTGCCTTAAACAACTTATAGAGGCTGCCCACATTCCTTGACTCATAGCCCCTCCCTCCATCTTCAAAGCCGGCAATTGTTCAGTCAAGTCTTTCTCATATGGCATCACTCTGACACTAACACTTCTTTCTGCCTTCCTCTTCTACCTTATAAGAACTCTTGTGATTATATTGGGCCCAGATAATTCAGGATAATCTCATTATGCTAAGGCATTTTATTAGCAACCTTAATTACCCCTTCCCATGTAACATAACATATAAGCAAGGTCTGGAGATTAGGACGTGGACATCCTTGGGGCAAGGTAAGGAGTAGGGAAGACATTATTCTGCCTACCACAGTGGTTAAGCTTAAAGTCAAAAAGGTTTATAATGCCCTGGCTGGTTAGCTCACTTGCTTAAGAGCAAAGTCCCAAAAGAACAAGTTTGCGAGTTCAATCCCCGGTCAGGGCACTAATGGGAAGCAAACAAAATGCACAACAACTTAGTGAAACAGCAAATGTTTCCTTTCCCCGTCCCTTCTCTCCCCCTTCCTCCTCCCCTCTCTCTCCCTTCCTCTCTCTCTTTGTCTCTAAAAATCAATGAAAGTTAAGCCCTGGCCAGATAGCTCTGGAGCGTCCTTCCAGAGCACAGAGGTTGCTGGTTTGATTCACCAGTCAGAGCACATACAGGAGCAGTTCAATGTTCCTCTCTCTCTCTCTCTCTCTCTCCCCCTGCCTCTCTCAAAAAAATAAAATAAAATTAGGGTTTATAATACATAAAGCTTGGAGGATCGTTGAAGCCTTTCAGTCCATCCTCCACATTTTACAGGTGAGATAACTGAGAGAGGTTGAGTGATTCACCCCAAGTCACACAGCCAATTAGTGAAAACTGGAACCAGGTTTCTCAACCTTTATCTTTCCATTATATCATTCTACCTCTAACGCTACTATTTATTGCCCTTCTCATCTACAGTTTGAGAGCTTGTAGTCTATACATTCATTAACTGTTTACTTTGTAAGCTGATAAGGAATAATAACTAAGGATTTATAATTTTCAGGTCTAAAGATAGTATCGTCATTACTATTCCTTATTTTATTCCTAAATTTAATCGTAACCAGTCTGGACACCCATGCGTATACTGTAGAATCACTAGAAATAAACCTCCTTCAGTAACTAAGCCCTATTGGACGGCATCCAAGTCCAACTCATGTTATGTATTACATTACTGTGTGCCAGACACTGCTAATTCAATCAATGAGCAACTTTTTTATTCTTTTCTAATTTTAGTCTGCTATGAATAAATAGTAATCTCTGTACTAATAATTTTTAAAAAACCATTAGTTCATCTAACATGACAAATTGTGACGTTATTTAATAGCTAACTGTATTTATCATTATTCTCTTTCTTCCTGAACACTCCTAAATGAAGCTGTGGATAAAAACCCCAATAACAAATGATCTTTTTTAGACATTAGGCTCACAGGCCTTGGTTAATCATGCTTTCATTAATAATCTTTCTTATGACATATATCACAAATTTTTTTTCAATTATTCATTCAACAAATATGTATTGATTTTATACTATGTGCCAGATACTTTCCTAGGTGCAAATGATAAAGTAATGAAACACACAGCCAAAAATCTCTGCCTCATGGAACTTACATCCCAGTATCTTCATTACAGAAGAGACGGTATCAGTAGGAATAAGTAAAATACATAGTACATTATATAAATGCTAAGGAGGAAAATAAAGCACAAAAAGGGGTGGGACTAGTAATTTTAGATCATTGGCCAAAGAAAGCCTCACTGAGAAGCTGATTTTGAGTAAAGAGCTAAAGGAGGAAAGGAAACAAACCATACAGATGCCTGGGGTTTCCCCATATGCAAAGGCCCTGAGGTGGGACCATGCCTCATCAGTGAACAACAAGGGGTTCAGTGTGGCTGAAGAAGAAAATTGATGATTAAAGGATGTTAGGACATACCCTGACCTGAATGAGATGAAAATCCACTGATGAATTTGAGCAGAGGAGTGACATAATCTGACTTAATTTTAATATAGTCACTCTGGGAAGTATGTGCAAATGGACTGAAGGAAGACAAGGGGCAAGGGCAGAAGCAGGGAAACCAGTTCAGAGTCATATCACAGTGATCTAGGCAAGAAATGGTGGTGGCTTGAAATCATTGCAAGTGGGGAGAAGTGAGCATCTTTTGATTGTATTTTGAATGGAGAACTGACAGGATTTGCGGAGGAGTGCAGACAGGATAGGTCAAGGATTACTCCAAATTCTGTGGCCTCTTCGAGGGGAAGGGGAAGTTACCTTTGCTGAGATAAAGAAGATTGCAGGCAAAGCAAGTTGGGAAGGGAGAGGGCAACATCCGGAGCTTAGGAAGGACGTGTGAGATTTGAGGTGCCTATTAGACATCCAGGTGAAGTAGTCATAAGGCTAAATGTTCAGCCAAGCATCCATATTTAATCCTTGGCAAGTCAGGAAATGATTGCTTAGTTCTCAAAAGATTTTAATTGGATAGTGGAATAAGTAAATTTAGAAGCTTTTAGATCCAAAATGGATGAAACATTAGACCTATGTTACAAAAAAAATTTTTTTGAAAAGAGAAAAATATCAGCCAAAATTTTATACTGTACCTAGAATGTGTTTGACATATTACACTTACCCTCTCACCTGCGTTTCACCAGAAGCCTCTTAATTTGTCATATTTAGAAGATAAAAATCTTTTGCAGTCACAATTTCAGGAAAGCAAAAGCCAAAGCAATGTTGGTTCCAAAAGTATGATTTCCCAATATTAGAGGAATATGATATCCCTTATTATTCTTTCTGTTCCTTAAACCAGTCTTGAAAGTTGTTTATTGGTTACCAATCAATATTTAAATTAGTATTTTGTTAAACATGTTTCTGTCAACTGAATTCCCTAATGTCAAGAGAAATAATTCATGGGAAATTTGCTAATTTTGGTCTCTTCAAAGAAAATATGTTAAAAAGTAAATTACAGGCCCTGGCCGGTTGGCTCAGTGGTAGAGCGTCGGCCTGGCATGCGGAAGTCCCGGGTTCGATTCCCAGCCAGGGCACACAGGAGAAGCGCCCATCTGCTTCTCCACCCCTCCCCCTCTCCTTCCTCTCTGTCTCTCTCTTCCCTTCCCGCAGCCGAGGCTCCATTGGAGCAGGGATGGCCCGGGCGCTGGGATGGCTCCATGGCCTTTGCCTCAGGCACTAGAATGGCTCTGGTTGCAACAGAGTGGTGCCCCAGATGGGCAGAGCATCTCCCCCTGGTGGGCATGCCGGGTGGATCCCGGTCGGTCGGGCGCATGTGGGAGTCTGTCTGCCTCCCCGTTTCCAGCTTCAGAAAAGATACAAAAAAAAAAAAAAAAGTAAATTACATATGACAGAGTACGTACTGTGTGCTATTACTAAACAGTCCCTATATAATCTCTCCCTTTGCCAGCTCTTTGTGTCCTAGTGTCTATATTCTTGGGAGATCTAGGTAAGGAAGGCTTCGTGATGAAAGTTGCTCCAATATTTTGATTACTTGTATATAGTATTGAAATACTGGCACTGCACTAAGTTCTAGGATACTGCAATTAGTAAAACATTGTTCTTGAGGAACTTACAGTCCAAGGAAGAAGGCAGACAGAAAAATAGATCATACTACAATGTACAATGTTGTAAGTACCTTCAGGTTCGGAGGGAGCCCAGAAAATGTTCCTGAATGAAATGCCTCCTGAGTCAAGCCTTGAAAAATAAGCAGGTACTAGCCCAGCAAAAGAGAAGAGGGAGTCACGGATGTGGGTATGCCTGGGGTGTGCTGGGGACAGCAACCGCTGACTGTGTCTGTAGAACATCAGATGTAAGATGTTGATGAGAGCCCTTATTAGCCATGCAAAAGTGCTTGGGTTTTGTTCTCTAGGCCCTGGGAGCCAGTGATGGGCTCAAAGGATAGGAATGATGTGGTCAGATTTGTATTTCACATAGCTAACTCGGTGCCAAAAGCAGATTTAAAAGAAAGCACTGTTTCGAAGGTATCAAAGGCATTCTTCTTGAAAACAAGGAGACCCATTTGAAAGGTAAAGCACTAGTCTTCACAAGAGATGATGAAGGCCTGAACTAGGACAGCACAATAGGGATAAAGAAAGAGGTTAAAAAAATATTTAGGGGATAAAATAGTTGAAAACATTAGTTAAGAAAAAAGGGCATGAATCAAGCACTCCTTTTCTGGTCCTTGACAAGCAAACCCTATAACTGACAGCTTTCCCATATTGACAAGACCTGGAAAGTGGAGTTCTTGGGAAAATTCTTTTTTTTTTTTTAATTGATTGATTTTTAGAGAGACAGAGAGAGAGTAAGGAGGGGGGGGGAGTATTCATTTGTTGTTCCACATAGTTGTGCATTCATTGGTCACTTCCTGTATGTGCCCTGACTGGAAATCGAAGCCACTACCTGAGTGTTTCAGGATAACTCTAACTGACTTAGCTAACCAGCTAGGGCTGAAAAGAATCTCTTCTTATGAAACAAAAGAATTCTATGCTGTGTGCTTTTTGGAGGGTGAGGGTGGTGAACCACTATAATTTAGTTTTCACTACTTTCTTTTTTCTTTTTTTTTTTAATCAAGTGAGAGGCAGGGAGGCAGAGAGACAGACTCCTGCATGCAACCCAACCAGGATCCACCTGGCAACCCCCCCCCCCCGGGGGCAGATGTTCTACCCATCTGGAGCTGCTGCTCCATTGCTCAGCAACTGAGCTGTTTTAGCGCCTAAGGTGAGGCCATGGAGCCATACTCAGTGCCCAGGGCCAACTTGTTCATTTGAGCCATGTCTGCAGGAGGGGTGGAGAAGCATAGTCACTTCTCCTGTGTGCCCTGACCAGGAATCAAACCCAAGGCTTCCACATGCTGAGCCGACACTCTACCGCTGAGCCAGCAGGCCAGGGCCTCACTACTTCTTAAATACCATTATGATGTCTTTTTTGATTCATCAGTTATTTGAAAGCATTTTTTAATTTATAGATGGAGTTTTTTATTTATCTTTTTATTATTTATTTCTAACTTAAGCTGTTAAGGTCAGAAAATACTTTCTAAACAAACTCATCTTTGAAATTTGAAGAGACTTTATAGCCTAGTACCTGGTTGATTTTTGTAAATGTTCAATGTATACATTAGAAAAAAATATTATTTGATAGGCGTTAGCCATAACTGTTTTATATATGTTCATTAGACCAGCCTTTTTGTCTGATTGATCTATCGATTACTCAAGGAATTGTGTTAAAATTACCAACCATGATGGTAAATTTGTTAACTTCTCATAGTTATATGTGAGTGTACATATATACATATATATTGCTATTACACATTATTAGTTGTATGAGAATTAGAACTAATTACATTGAGCAGAATTTAGAACTTTTTCTGCTCAATTTAACCTTATGGTTAAAGTTAGTAGTAATCTTTATTTCTTTTTGCTCTAAGCTTTTACTTTGAGTGACATTGGTAAAGCTATCCAAATTTAATTTAGTTGATACCTGCCAGGTATATCTTTTTGTTTTAAACTTTCTGTGTTCATATGTTTTTTGGGGGTTTTTTGTATTTTTCTGAAGCTGGAAATGGGAGAGACAGTCAGACAGACTCCCACATGCGCCCGACCGGGATCCACCCGGCACGCCCACCAGAGGGCGACGCTCTGCCCACCAGGGGGCGATGCTCTGCCCCTCCGGGGCGTCGCTCTGTTGCGACCAGAGCCACTCTAGCACCTGGGGCAGAGGCCAAGGAGCCATCCCCAGCGCCCGGGCCATCTTTGCTCTAATGGAGCCTCGGCTGCGGGAGGGGAAGAGAGAGACAGAGAGGAAGGAGAGGGGGAGGGGTGGAGAAGCAGATGGGCGCCTCTCCTGTGTGCCCTGGCCAGGAATCGAACCCGGGACTTCTGCACGCCAGGCCAACGCTCTACCACTGAGCCAACCGGCCAGGGCCATGTGTTCATATGCTTTAGGTGTGTTACAAAGAGCACACAGCTGGATTTAGTCTTTCATTGGTTTGTTCTGTTATACTTTTTTATGACTATAATTTTTTTCTTGTTTTGTATCTGGAGAACGTAATCCATTCACATTTAATGTGAATTTGATGTATTTGGAGTCATTTCAAACATGTTATTTTACAATAAACTACTCTTTAGAATACTGTTTATCAAACTCATTAAAGTTGTACAGCACAAAGAAGTCATGATGCTTTTTGTGGAATACCATAAATTTTTAGCTTAAGTTAACTATATTCATATATACACATGAAATTACATTTTCTCTTCTATTAAAGTGTAATTTACACAAAGTAGTGAGCCCAAGGATTTAAGAAGAAAAGTTAAATTTGAGAACATTCTTTTCATCAACTTAACTCTTCTGAACTCCAGGGAAAGGAGCACTGTGTTTGGCCCTTCTATCTTAGCATCTAGTTCAGCTTGCAAAACTCCAGTGTTCTTCCGAAGCTGATAGCTAAAAGAATTTATAAAAACATGAAACCTAGATAGGTCCAAGGAGCTTTAAGGACATTGCAAATAATAATATAATGAGTTTTGGAATCAGACCAACCTTGGTTTGAATCCTGGCTCTGCCATCTTCTACTTGGTGAACTTGGGTATGTTAATCTACTTTTCATTCACCTTATCTGTAAAATGGTGATTGAAATAATAACTTTCTCATGGGGTATTGTAAGGATTAAGTGATTTAGTGGTCATAAAGTGCTTGGTGCATTATTTGTCTTATGGTAGACACTCAAGAAATGGTACTTGGCATAATTAATGTATTATATAGTTTAACAAATGTTTATTTGACACATGATGTAAACAGGGACAGTCTTAGGCCGTAGAGACACAGACGTGAATGTGCTACATGCTCTGAAAGGAACATGCATAGATTGCTAGAATGCAGAGGCAGGGAGGGCCACTAACCCACGCTGTTACATTAGGACCCCTAGAGGAAATAACATCTGGGTTGAATTTTAAAGATGCAAGTGGATAAGCTCAGCACAGAAGCAGGGAAAGAACTTGCCAGGCATAGCAAATTGGCTATGAAAAGAGTTTGAAGTACTAATACGATTTTTAGAATCAACACTAATCTATTGTGACGTTGTAGTGGAGGCCACCACTCTCCCTTGTAACATCACTTAGTGCCACAGTCAAAAGAAGTAGAGGAATGGAATGAACTATAGATGTCATTTTTTTTTTCTTTCTTTTTTTTTTTTTTTTTTTTTAACAGAGAGAGAGAGTCAGAGAAAGGGACAGACAGACAGGAAGGGAGAGAGATGAGAAGTGTCAATTCTACGTTGTGGCACCTTAGTTGTTCATTGATTGCGTTCTCATATATGCCTTGACCATGGGGCTCCAGCAGACTGAGTGACCCCTTGCTTGAGCCAGCGACCTTTGGCTCAAGCTGGTGAGCCTTGCTCAAACCCAATGAGCCCGCGCTCAAGCTAGCGAACTCAGGGTATCAAACCTGGGTCCTCCGCATCCCAGTCCAATGCTCTATCCACTGCGCCATCGCCTGGTCAGGCAGAGGTCATTTTTAACATAGAGTTTGTTAAGTTTTTATGCTTACATTAATAATGGTAAATATTTGTTATATCTACTGAATGTCCAACATTATTGTCAAAACCGAGAGGGGGAAAAATCCAAAGTATATAAAGAAGTCATACAACTCAATAAAGTGTTGCAAAAAAGCAAACAATTGGATTAAAAAGTAGGCAGAAGATCTGAACAGACATTTTTCCAAAGAAGATATGCAGATGGCCAAAAGGTACATGAAAAGATGCTCAACATCAATAATCATTAGGGAAATAAATGTAAATCAAAACCACAATGTGATATTATGCCATACTAGTTAGAATGGTTATCAGAAAGACCAAAAACAATTACTGATGAGGACATGGAGAAAAGGGACCCTGTAAATTGGTGCCACCAGTATGAAAAACAGTTTGGTCAAAAATTAAAAGTAGAACTACCATATGATCCAGCAACTCCACCCTGGATATTTAGCTAAAGAAAACAAAAATGCTAACTGAAAAGATACATTCACCCCTATGTTCATTGCAGCATTATTTATAATAACCAGGATATGGAAACAACCTGTGGGTGGGTGGGTGGATGGATGGATGGATGGATGAATGAATGAATGGACAAATGGATAAAGATGGATGGATGGATGGATGGATGGACAGATGGATAAAGAAAATGTGCAACACACACACACACACACACACACACACACACACTAGAATATTATTTAGCCATAAAAGAGAAGGAAATCTTGCCATTTGCAACAACAAGATGGACCTTGAGAACATTATGCTAAGTGAAATAAGTAAGACTGAGAAAGACAAAGACCATATGATCTCACTTACATGGCAATCTTAAAATAAAATCAAATTAAAAACCCAAGCTCATTGATACAGGTAACAGATTGGTGGTTGCCAGAGACAGGTGGTGGGAGGGTGGACAAAATAGGTAAAGGGTGTCAAAAGGTACATTTTATAACTTCTAGTTATAAAATAAATGTCATGGAGATGTATAGCAGGGTGACTATATTAAAAATATTGTATTATGTATTTGAAAGTTCCTAAGATGGTAGATTGTAAAAGTTCTCATTTTAAAAAGTTTTTGAGAGAAAGCTGATCGTCACAGAAAGTAGCTTAGTATGGATAAAAGACCATAGCAGGCCCTGGCCGGTTGGCTCAGCGGTAGAGCGTCGGCCTAGCGTGCGGAGGACCCGGGTTCGATTCCCGGCCAGGGCACATAGGAGAAGCGCCCATTTGCTTCTCCACCCCTCCGCCGCGCCTTCCTCTCTGTCTCTCTCTTCCCCTCCCGCAGCCAAGGCTCCATTGGAGCAAAGATGGCCCGGGCGCTGGGAATGGCTCTGTGGCCTCTGCCCCAGGCGCTAGAGTGGCTCTGGTCGCAACATGGCGACACCCAGGAGGGTCGCAACATGGCGACGCCCAGGATGGGCAGAGCATCGCCCCCTGGTGGGCAGAGCGTCGCCCCCTGGTGGGCGTGCCGGGTGGATCCCGGTCGGGCGCATGCGGGAGTCTGTCTGACTGTCTCTCCCTGTTTCCAGCTCCAGAAAAATGCAAAAAGAAAAAAAAAAAGACCATAGCAATGGAATCCTAAGACTTGAATTAAAATTAGATCCAACCACCTAACAGCTACGCTCATTTTGATAAGCCAGTACCGTTTTGAATTCTCACTTTCTCCCTAAAACAGAGATGGTAAAACCTACACTAACAAATCTCACAAATGTATTGTGAAGCTCACATATGATATAATCAGTTCTTGATTATTCATGATGATGGGAATATGAAAGAAGCATAAGCACCAAAACCCAAAAATAGTAGGTAAATTAAAATTTGTAATAATTGGTTCCAGAATATACTATTTGTATGCTGATTTATCCTTCTAATTATATTTTGCTTAGGTTAAAATTAGTTCCATTTGTATTTCTTTAACCTACACCAGCAGATGGCAGAAAGAAGTAGCCTAGATAATTACAGCATGGTAACAGAAGTCATTTTGGATTTTACAAATTACTAAAATTAATTGGCAAAATAGAAAATATCGATTTTGTAGTTGTCACTTCATACTTTGCTTGTCTTCAGTAAATTAAAAAGGTTTTCTTCAGGAACTTTGATAAATGCTTTAGTGTCACCAATTCCCTTTCTGTTCTGTTTTTCGGCATCCTGATTTTCCCAATACCTTTTCTACCTCCCTGTCCAAGTTTCTATTCTTTCTCAGGACTTTTCTTAGCTGAGAGTAAGATAGATAGGTGATAGATAGATAGATAGATAGATAGATAATTATTAAAAAAGATTAGTTGACATTAGATAGTACTTTCATTTTTAAATATACCTTTAATATTCTGAACCATATGCCTGTCCTGGTACCTTCTGTACTCAATCATCTATCCACGTATTAAAAATGAAGAAAGATGTAGCCCCTTTTTGTCCCCATTATTCTGACCATATATCTGTTTAATATCTGACTTTTCTCCTTGGGATACAGTCCTACATGGCATCTTTGCCCTGTTCTTACCTCATTGTACAATTTATTATGTACATAGGCCTCTGTCATCCCAATGAGCTATATAAGTGTCTTTTAAAGTGTAGACCGTTTTAAAAATATTTACTTCTGACCATGTTGGAGTAACTAGTGCCAGATCTACCTTCCCACCATAAACCACTAGAAAATGGGACACATATGAAACAAAATATATGAAGCAGCTGTTTCAGATATTAACAGGTGTGTTATCCAGAAGAGAAAGGAAACAAATAAGATGATTCCTGGAAGCACATTACTGACCATAGTCCAGAGGGGAAGAATTCAAGGAAATCATGGCAGTATCAGTGAGTTATGAAAGCTGAGTTTATAGCTTAGAGAGATTGAGATGGCTAGAATTTATAGGAACACATACTGGAGGGGAAGCAGCTAATCAGGGAATGGTCCAGAAATCTACATAGGAGTCCCCTAAAGTCTGTTGTTAAATACTAAATGGAAATACATAGAGAGAAACTCCACAAAGCTGGGCAACTACTGGATAGTTAGTTCTAAGCTGGACATTTCCCAGAAATCATACAGGAATGGGAGGTGTTGAGTTCTAACCAGCCATACACATTGAACCCCTGCAGCTTTCGGTAAAGATCCCAGAAGATCCACAACTTAATAGAAGGCTGAACTTGCCCTAAACTCACCCTAATGAATCTCAAAAACAATCCTCAGAGGAATCAAACAGTTCCTCAAATTACTTAACTGCCTGGGGAAAAAAAAACAAACACAAAGTTCAACCCTTTGGAAAAACATAACAAATTAAGACACTCAATGATGTAACATTTGCAATATTCAGCATCCAACCAAAAATCATTAGTCATGTAAAGAATCAGAAAAATATGATCCATAACCAAGAAACAAAAAGTCAAAACTGACACTGAAATTACAGTGCTAGTGGAATTAGCAGAAAGGAATTTTGAGAGCCATTAAAACTATGCTTGGTGATTTAAAGAAAAACATGAGTATAGTAAGGAGAGAAGTGAAAGATGGAAAGAGAACCAAATAGAGATTTAAAAAATGAAAAATACAACACCTGAAATGAAAGATTACTTGATGAGCTTATCAGTAGAGTAGACAATACAGAAGAAAGTATCAGTATACTTGAAGACAGTAATAAGACATCGAAATTGAAGCATAGAGAAAAGAATGACTGAACAAAATATACAGTGGTCAACCATGTGTAATTGGTGTCTAAGAAGAGAAACTGGGGAAAACACAAAATTTGAAGAAATAATAGCTGAAAATTTTTCAAATTTTATGAGAACTATAAATATCTGAATCTAAGAATTTCATTGAACCCCAGGCAGGATAAGCATAATGTAAACTACATCAAAGCACATTGTAATCAAATTCCTGCAAACCAATTATAAATAGAAACTCATAAAATCATCCAGAGGAAAAGGGCACACATTACATATGGGGACACAAAGATTGATTACAGACTTCTTGTCCGAAACAATGCAAGCCATAAAAAAAAAATCCTTAAAGTGCTTGAAATATAAACTGTCAACATAGAATTTTATAGCATTCAAATATGAAGGGGAAATAAAGACAGGAAAACAATAGCTGAAATTACTTATCATCAGAAACTTGCACAACAATCAACTGAAGGAAGTTCTTTAGGTGGGACCACAGTGGTACTAGGTAGAAACCGGATCCACCCAAAAAAATGAAGAGCCCAAAAATGGTAAATGGGTGAATACAACGACATTTTATTTTCTTTATTTCTTATTTTCTTTGAAAGGCAATTGACAGTTTAAATATTAATAACACTATTGTAAGATTTATATCACATAGAAGAAAAATGTATGACAATAGCACAAAGGTTAGGAAGGAGAAATGGAAGAATACTATTGAAAAGTAAATTACATTTATAGGTAGAGTGGCACGTTTGAAAATAAACTGATACGTTAAAAGTACTTATAGTAAACCCTAAATCAATCACATCTAAAACAATAGAAAAAAGTGGTAGACTTAATAACATACCCAAGAGAGGATGAAATGAAATTCAACTAATCCAAAGAAGATAGGGACAGAGGAAAGAAAGAAATGAGTATTGTAATGCTGGGTATTAATATTGCTATGAAGAAAACTGTTGACAAGCAAAGCACTAGATTGCCCTCACATTTCTGCATTTTCAGGACTTCCTGAGCAAAGGTTAGAGAATGTTTCAGTGGCAAACAAACCTGAGGAGTCAGAGACCTCTGGAGAGATTAGAGACTTCTCCCTTGGACACATTTATTTACATTCTAGGAGTTATAAATCTAGAGACCTTCTTCTCCTCCTCTTGCCCTCCTTCTCCCCTGCCTTTTCCCAGCCCCACCCCAGAGGGAAGGAGGAACAGCAGCTGTGTCAGCTATCCTATATAAACTCCAAAAATTCACTATTTCAAGGTTTCTCTCATCATGTCACCCTGTCAGGATTGTGACATAGAGAACCAACTAATACAATTGTGAGTAATTAAAAGACCGTCTCTGATCCAGAAACCCTGTGTTTCTTGCCAGAATGAATGAATGAATACAGAAATTAAAATAGAAAGGGGTATCTCCTGTGAGGTGGCAGGTAAGGCTGCTTGGAGGAGGAAACATTTGAGCGGATATGCAAATGAAGTAAGCCAGATAAGGCCATCTTACTGGCTCTCCCAGTGCCTAATGTAGCTATTCACATATAAACAAAATTTTGATAAATAAGGGTCAAGGATTCGACCCTGAAAGGCTGGCCACTTCTGGTTAGAGTATTGTTTTTCTGTTCTATAAATTCAAGAGTAACTACATTTTTAAACAAAATGACTTTCTAGCCATAGACTTGTTAGCTAGGAAAAGATTGGCAGGAAATCAAACTCTGTTATGAACTGTTTCAAGCTTATTTCATGTTTAATTTCCTAGAATAAATTATACATGTCTGTAAATTTAGGGTTAGGAAGCACAGAATGAAGCTTTAGTTGGGAAGCTAAATTCTTGTTACAGTGGTAGAAATAGACTCTGACTTGGTTTGAAAGTTACTCTCATCCTTGTAGATGTGACATACACAAATGCTGAAAAGAACAGATATGGTTGAAGAGCACGGGCAGAAGGAATAATAAACGAGCACACTGAATTTTAACTGGGTCATAACTAATAGTACGATCCTTATTTCAGTCGTACAGTGTGTCAGAAGCTTGCAGCCAGAAGAGAGGATGGGGTGCAAAAGCCAAAAGACAGCGTCTGGCCTGACTTTGGGCTGCAGCCAGTATTAGTCTGACCTTTTTGGTTGAAACCGTATTTCACCAGGTCATTCCTTCCTTTGCTATGAATCATCTCTGAGCATCTGTAACAAGCACATCATTGTCAAGAAGTTAAAAGCAATGATAAGTTGTTCTGCTAACACCTGTCAGTGAAATAACTCAGAGCACAAAAACGCAGGCATTTAAGGAGTTGACAAGTATTATTAAACCTGTTTTGCAAGAGAAGAAGCTGGTTCAAAGAGGGAAGAGCTGTCAGAGGTAATATAATCAGTAAGTGGCTCAGGCCTCCTGCCTCACACAACAAGGCTCTAACCCCGCAGCCTCTCACGGCCCAGGACACTGGGGCCATCTATATACAGCTATCAGTGTTTCCTTCTGTTCAATTCAGCTTTAAAATGCCATGACCTTTTTAAAGCAACAAATATGTCTTAAATTCAAATATATTTCTTATGACTGGTTTTCTCTGTTTGAATTTTCTCCATCATTCAGAAATTTACACTATTTTAAATTTTTAAATGGTAACAACGGTGTATTTCTACCAGTACTGCTTTCTTTGTTTCCTTCTCTGAGCACTGTCTGTCTTTGGCACCTTGCTAAACCTCGTGTTTGAATTGAGGCGTTCATAGTAATGCTTTCATCCACGGCATGCTGCTTCAGCAGGCCCTTCCTTGATCCTGACCTTAATTTCACAATTTCCTTAAAGAAAAGATAGGAAAGCCTAATTTAAAGAAAATTAGAATTTATAATTTGGAAATGCTGCCTGTTTGTAACTAACTTTCTAGTTGCTCTCCACTACACTTTCCACTCGCCATTTACTACTATAAAAAAAAATAATAATAAGGAATAGACTATCTTAGTGTGGTTTCAACAGAAAGCAGAGCATGAGACAAAGGCTTAAGTGCACATACTCTATTCAGGACTCTGGTCCAGAGGGAAAACGCAAGGGACAGGGAAAGTGAAGCAAGGAGTTGGAAGAGCCTATTAAAGATGCTGGACATGTTCAAGGTGGTCACCCCTATGGGCAACTGGTTGCTCAATCCTGCAGGACAGCCTGAAAACCGCTGAAATAGAAACCCAGGAGTGGAAAGAGTGGCATTGGCGAGATGCTGTTAGGTTGCACCTGCAAGAAGCCAGCCAGAGCCCAGGAAGAACCAGTGGCTGGAAGAAAATGCAGGGAGGTCATAATACTGAAGTAGTAACAAGTGGTCTCCCATAACAAAGTCTATTCTTGTTGCATATACTTCCATGCATAAGTATATAAAGTAAAAGATGAACACTGCTCCTCACCCCACTCTACTAATGGATACTTGTCATTGACATTTCATTGACTATCCATTTACATATGATCTGAGACCAAATACATATATCGTTTTTCTTTTAAAAAACATGAATCAGTCGACCTGGAAATGCTGAGGTCGCTGGTTCGAAACCCTGGGCTTGCCTGGTCAAGGCACATATGGGAGTTGATGCTTCCAGCTCCTCCCCCCTTCTCTCTGTCTCTCTCTCCTCTCTCTCCCTCTCTGTCTCTCTCTCCTCTCTAAAAATGAATAAATAAAATTTAAAAAAAGTTTAAAAACAAAACAAAACATGAATCATATCATACTAATCTTGTTCTGTGACATGTTTTTCCAGCTCATGTATTACTTGCATCATGGTTGGGTTTTACCTCATCGTCAGCAAGTTGATTTGCCCTATAGGAGGTACACTGGAAAACACTGATTTGGCATTTGTTGATTTAGTGCATTAATGAAGGAATTCTATTACAAGTTCTATTAGAGTTCTTGCTTATAGAAGAGGAATGCTGCTGATATTGGGAATGCAGCGGGCACAGCCTGGTAAAACATGGAATTGTCATTGCCACACAATTGAACAGTCATTCCTGCCAGTCTCCTCCTCCTCCTCATTCATCAGCACCTCCACAGCCTGAATGGAGACTACACAAGGAGACATGGGAAAGAGATGTAGGAAAGGAAAATTAATTGTCACTCTATCCTTCTAATTTCTTGGATAAGACCTCTGTATTAAAAGACAAATTAGCCTGACTTGTGGTGGCGCAGTGGATAAATCAATCTTGAAATGCTGAAGTCACCAGTTCAAAACCCGAACTTGCCTGGTCAAGGCACATATGGGAGTTGATGCTTCCGGCTCCTCCCCCTTCTCTCTCTCTCTCTCACTTTCTCTCTCTCCCTCTCCCCTCTCTAAAATGAATAAATGAAACCTTTAAAAAAAAAAAGCCTGACTAGGCGGTGGCACAGTGCATAGAGCGTCAGACTGTGATGCGGAGGACCAAGGTTCGAGACCCCGAGTTCACCAGCTTGAGCGTGGGCTCATCTGATTTGAGCAAAGCTCACCAGCTTGGACCCAAGGTTGCTGGCTCAAGCAAGGGGTTACTCGGTCTGTTGTAGCCCCACCATCAAGGCACATATGAGAAAGCAATCAATGACCAACTAAGGTGTCACAACAAAAAACTAAAGATTGATGCTTCTCATCTCTCTCCATTCCTGTCTGTCTGTCCCTATCTATCTCTCTCTTTGACTCTCTGTCTCTGAAAAAAAAAAAAAAAACTTTAAAAAAGATTAACAAGAGAAAAACAAACAAAAATCTATTAACATCTATCCCTCAGATATATATGGGAGGAACCCAGGAAAAAATGAGTAACTTCCCAAGGTGACTTCAAATTCAAGATTAAATACCATTTTAATAGGGAAGTAGGCTTTGGAAGAGTAAATTACTTTTAGGAAAGATGAATGGGCCCTTGGAAGAAATGGGAGGTATGCTTGCTTGTGACCAAGTTCGTCTGCTGTGACAAGAGTCAGTCTTCCCTGGGTGAAGGAACTCCTGGGGAGAGGATCTGTGACAATTGAGTTCCTTTTGGGGGCTCTGTCTTTAGGCAGAGAGGGGAAGTCCAAAAAAGCCCCTCACTGCATTTGCTGTTTCTCAGGTGCCCACAGCTCAAAATCATCAATATGCCAAAGCGGCTTATTTTGGGGCATTGTGTCCTGAACTACTACAGTCATAAAGTGGGGTGGCATATTCTACTACTCTTGAAATATAAGGAGAGACATTTAACAAAGATTTGTTCAATCAGCAAATATGTTGACTCTATACTGTGTGACAGGCACTATAGATAAAATGGGGACTACCTGACCAGGTGATAGTGAAATGGATAGAGCAGGGGTCCCCAAACTTTTTACACAGGGGGTCAGTTCACTGTCCCTCAGACCGTTGGAGGGCTGGACTATAAAAAAAACTATGAACAGCCTGACCTGTGGTGGCGCAGTGGATAAAGCGTCGACCTGGAAATGCTGAGGTCGCCGGTTTGAAACCCTGGGCTTGCCTGGTCAAGGCACATATGGGAGTTGATGCTTCCAGCCCCTCCCCCCTCCTCTCTCTCTGTCTCTCTCTTCTCTCTCTCCCTCTCTGTCTCTCTCTCTCCCTCTCTCCTCTCTAAAAATGAATAAATAAAATTTTTAAAAAATTAAAAAAAAAACTATGAACAAATCCCTATGCACACTGCACATATCTTATTTTAAAGTAAAAAAACAAAACAGGAACAAATACAATATTTAAAATAAAGAACAAGTAAATTTAAATCAACAAACTGACCAGTATTTCAATGGGAACTATGGGCCTGCTTTTGGCTAATGAGATGGTCAATGTCCGGTTCCATATTTATCACTGCTAGCCGTAACAAGTGATATGACGCGCTTCCAGAGCCGTGATGCATGTGTCCCGCGTCACTGGAAGTAGTACTTACTGTATGTGAGCGACGCTGCCACATACAGTGCTCCTCTCACTGACCACCAGTGAAAGAGGTACTCCTTCCAGAAGTGCTGTGGGGGCCAAATAAATGGCCTCAGGGGGCCGCATGTGGCCCGTGGGCCGTAGTTTGGGGACCCCTGGGATAGAGCATTGACCTGGGACACTGAGGGCCCAGGTTTGAAACCCTAAGGTCTTTGGCTTGAGCAGAGTCACTGGCTTGAGCTCAGAGGCCACTGGCTTGAATCCCAAAGTCACTGGCTTGAGCCCAAGGTCACTGGCTTGAGCAAGGGGTCATTGGCTCAGCTGGAACCCCCCAGTCAAGGCACATATGAGAAAGCAATCAATGAACAACTAAGGTGCTGCAACTATGAGTGGATGCTTCTCATCTCTCTCTCTTCCTGTCTGTCTATCTCTGTCTCTGTCTCTCTCACTTAAAAAAGGGGGGAAAAATGGGGACCACTACAGACTTGGTCTCTGACCTCATGCACGGAAAATCTACAACTGAAGGAAGAAACAGAAGAGTAGGGCAAAGATGCAGAAGGAAAAGAAAAGAAAAATATATAGAATTCCAAAGGAGTGAGGAGTTCCAGTAATGGCTAACTCAGTACAGTATCTGTGTTAATGTACTTTGTTTAAATCCCAGCCATCTGCTCCTACATCAGATACATACATACCCTCCCCCACATACATATACATCCCAAATAATATCCCAAAAATATATCACCATCCCAAAAATATATCACCATCCCATGGTGATATATTTTTCATGATTTCCCACAGTTGATAATAAAAAATACACTTGACTCAAACCAATAGATTGTGACCCAGATCTAAGTATAAATATAGTGGAAGTCATAAGATTCTTTAGTGACAGTCTTACTAATTAAACTATTTGTCCTGTTTTTAGCCACATTGGATAGTTTTTCTTTTTAAAGTTGTTGTGAATGTTGTTTGTAGCGGCATCAATAAGCCAAGAATTCAGTTACTCAATCACACAGATTACTCATCATCGCCTGTTCATAACAGAACCCTAAAATGTTTAAGATTTCTGATGCAAATCAAAATCTCATCATCACTTGTCATTGCTAAATTAAATGACAGGATAATAACATTACATTAAAACCATTTTTCTCTTGATTGAGTACCTTTTTCAGAAGTGAACCTTGTAGATGTATATTTTTTTTCATCAGTACTATAAATGCATTTAGAATCCAAGATAAAAATAGAATTGAAAAGGGGAGGAGAGGAGTGGGATGTTTTCAAATTATTGATGAATGTCTTGAATCTCAAATAACCATAGTTGACAATGCGGTGCTCGGGAATGGAGTAGTTTAGCTCAAATTATTGAGACTTTTTAGCACTACCTAAGGAAGGTTCACAGGTTTAACTTGGTCTTTATTAACACAATCATATGTTCTCATCAACGGTCATATCACATCCATTACAAACAGGCTGTTAGTGACCTGTAGGAACTGGCATTTTTCTGTTACTCTAATATAGTAAGATACTGGTTTCAGATAAATCACAGCCTATGTGGGAAATGAACATAAATTTTTTTTTATTTTTTTTTATAATTTTATTTTTTTAATGGGGTGACATCAATAAATCAGGATACATATATTCAAAGATAACAAGTCCAGGTTATCTTGTCGTTCAATTATGTTGCATACCCACCACCCAAAGTCAGATTGTCCTTTGTCACCTTCTATCTTGTTTTCTTTGTGCCCCTCCCCACCCCCTATCCCTCTCCCATTCCCCCCTCCCCCCCGTAACGACCACACTCTTGTCAATGTCTCTTAGTATGAACATAAATTTTTAATCTACTTAGACAAAGTAGATTCTCAGTCAGTTTACCATTGTGAACTTCGCTCTTGGCCATCCTTGCCTGCCTAACGCTAATTAACCTTTTGGTCACACCTACCATCTCTCCATCTGCTTCATCAGGCCCTTGCCCCACTTCTTGTGGCCAACCAATCCCCATGCCAATGAGCCCATCTTCTTTGCTGGCCCCGCCACCCAGAACGCCTTTCCATTTTAAAGACTTCTGTCCTTCAGAGATTGTTTCCTCACATCTTCCACCTTTTATGCTACGAAGATCATGTACTGATCAAACAAACCTTTTACTCCTACTTTTTTGGCTCAGTAACATGTCAGTAAAAATCCTTTGCTCCTTAATCAGAAGCTGATTAAGGTACAGTCTGAAACAAGGTTGGCTATGAGTTGACAATAGTTGAAGCTGAGTGATGGGTATAGGGGAAATCGATAAACTATTTTCTCTAGTTTTATATGTTTGGATTTTTCTATAGTAAAAATTTTAAACTAAACTTAGCCCTTTAGAATTAAAATTTTAAAATAGATGCTCTTTTTGAGTCAGAGCATGAAATGGGTAATATGTACTATGGATTAGGGCAAAAACCTGGACCTGCCATCTAAATCCCCCACCCCCACCCCCACCCAGGTTCTTCGGGGTCTGGAATTGCAACTTCTCTCCTCTCCTCAGGTCCTGAACACGATCACCAGAATCCTGGTATGCTTCCTGCTTCTTATCAAAGCGACCAGATAAAGCTGGACAGAAACACACATTAAATTATTCTCATTTATTAAGTCCCACTGTGAATAAAGCTCTGTGCTGGGCATTGAGAAAGGACAATATGATGTTACTTTCCTCTGAGAGTTCCCCAAGATGGACAACAGGCAGCCATTGACAACCCTGACGCAGTACAGACACTAGGAACTGTCATCCGACGTAGAGCTGCAGTAGCACAGGGCAGGGGGCAGAGAGGAATTCTGCCAAGCAGACGCATTCTTGAAAGTGCTGCAAACTACTATGTTGTGTTGAAGGCAAAGGCGCTCTTCCCTGCTTCTGCCTGCAGCTCACATTGCTTAAAGCTCCATCAACGTGCTCTTCTGAGGAACTTAAATTGATTACGGTTACCAAAGGGTTTCTTTTTTTCCTTCTCTTTTTACATCATGATATAGTCTTACTTCTCGTTTGCCAAAAACTGGAGAAACCATCCATGGACATAAGTTTTTCATTGGCTTTGGAGGGAAAGGTGCCAACCAGTGTGTCCAAGCTGCTAGGCTGGGAGCGAAGACGTCCATGGTGTGCAAGGTAAGTGTCAAGTCCGGTGGAGAAGGTTCTAAAGGTAAGAATATGGTTTTAAGGCTTGAGTTCATTGTTTTTTAGTTTTTTAAACTATTTTCAAGTGAATAATTTAGTGGCATCATAGTACAATGACAGCGTTGTACAACCTCCATTTCTATCTAGTTCAGAACACTTCCATCATTCCAGAATAAAACTCCTTACATTAAGCAGTTTCTCCCCATTTCTCCCTCCCCTTAGCCCCTGGCAACCACCAGCCTCCATCCTGTCTCTATGGATTTATCTATTTCTGAAGACTTCCTATAAATGGAATCATGTGATATGTGACATTTTGTGTCTGGCTTTCACTTAGCATAATGTTTTTACAGTTCATCTACCTTATAGCTGTATCGGTACTTCACGCCTTTTGTGACTGAATCATATTTCATGGTATATGCCACGACTTGTTTATCCATTTATCTGCTGATGGACACCGGTGCTGCTTCCACCTTTGGGCTGTTGTGAACAGTGCTGCTGTACACATGCTTGTACATGTACTTGTTTGAATACCTGTTTAATTCTTTTATTTTTTAATTGAATTTATGGGTTAACTAAATCGTATAGGTTTCAGCTGCACAATTCTACATCTCTGTATGCTGTACTGTGTGTTCACCCCCTTGAACACCAGTAATGCTTTTAGAAGGTCACTGTTTTGGAAGATTTAAATAGGAAAGAGTAATCTTCCTTGTTTTTAATGTTAGTTTCTATGTTACTGAATCTTCTGGGAAGTAGCAGTCCTCAAATAATTGAATGCTGTGTTTCCTGAATTGAATGAGTTTATAACTAGAACATGAGAACCGAGAAGAATTAGTCTGCTCCGATGGGTTTATCTAGTCCAGTTTCTAAACAACAGCATGAGTTATCCTGTTTTTAGCAGGTTTTACTGCAACAACACAGCTTTAGGAAACTTGTTTTAATAACGTGACTGATGCTTGGGGCCGTGGGCGCACGATGTGGTATGCAGATGATGTTTTACTAAGTTGCACACCACCTAAACCTATACCCCAATAAATTCAATTAAAAATAAATATTTTTTTAAACTGGTGATTTGCTTATCTCTAAGTTATTTTCCTCTAATACTGGACTTTACCTGGGTATCTGTATGGAGATAAAAAATGGCTTCAGCTAAAACCTATGCAGGGTTACTTTGCTTAGATAACCTGGTACATTTAGATACGGATTTATAAATATTTAAGATTAAACAAATTGTTTAATATTCTTAGACTTTGTACAAGAAAAATAAAATCTGGGGTTTTTTTTGTTTTGTTTTGTTTTTTCTTTGTATTTTTCTGAAGCTGGAAACGGGGAGAGACAGTCAGACAGAATCCTGCATGCACCCGACCGGGATCCACCCGGCACGCCTACCAGGGGCGACGCTCTGCCCACCAGGGGGCGACGCTCTGCCCCTCCGGGGCATCGCTCTGCCACGACCAGAGCCACTCTAGCGCCTGGGGCAGAGGCCAAGGAGCCATCCCCAGTGCCCGGGCCATCCCTGCTCCAATGGAGCCCTGGCTGCGGGAGGGGAAGAGAGAGACAGAAAGTAAGGGGGGGGTGTGGAGAAGCAAATGGGCGCTTCTCCTATGTGCCCTGGCCGGGAATCGAACCCTGGTCTCCGCACTCCAGGCCGACGCTCTACCGCTGAGCCAACCGGCCAGGGCCTAAAATCTGTTTTATAGTGGAAGTTACTGTTATCCATTAATCATATTTCTTTCAAGAATGAAATATATTTTTTAAAGGTTTTTTTTTAATTTTTATTTTATTTATTCATTTTAGAGAGGAGAGAGAGGGAGAGAGAGACAGAGAGAGAGAGAGAGAGAGAGGAGAGAGAGACAGGGGGAGGAGCTGGAAGCATCAACTCCCATATGTGCCTTGACCAGGCAAGCCCAGGGTTTCGAACCAGCGACCTCAGCATTTCCAGGTCAATGCTTTATCCACTGCGCCACCACAGGTCAGGCCATAAAATATATTTTTATTAAGCAAATTAGCCAAGCTGCTTTATGGCAGTTTTTTAAAGATGATAAAGTCTAAGTAGCAACCAAAATCATGAAATTACTCAAGGTAAAACTGAACAAATGGAACAAAAGAAAAACAGAGTAGGCCTGACCTGTGATGGCACAGGGGATAAAGCGTGAACGTGGAATGCTGAAGTCGCCGGTTTGAAACCTCAGGCTTGCCTGGTCAAGGCACATGAGAGTTGATGCTTCCTGCTCCTCCCCTCCCCCTTCTCTCTCTCTTTCTCTCTCTCTCTCATCTCATCTCTCTAAAATGATTAACTAAATAAAAAAACAGAGCCTGACCAGGTGGTGGCGCAGTGGATAGAGCGTCAGACTGGGATGTGGAAGGACCCAGGTTCGAGACCCCAAGGTCACCAGCTTGAGCGCGGGCTCATCTGGCTTGAGCAAAAAGCTCACCAGCTTGGATCCAAGGTTGCTGGCTCCAGCAAGGGGTTACTCTGTCTGCTGAAGGCCCGCGGTCAAGGTACATATGAGAAAGCAATCAATGAACAACTAAGAAGTCGCAACGCGCAACAAAAAACTAATGATTGATGCTTCTCATCTCTCTCACCGTTCCTGTCTGTCTGTCCCTGTCTATCTCTGCCTATGTAAAAAAAAAAACAAAAAAAAAAAAACCAGAGTAAATTTACTATGGTTTTCTTAGCAACATTAACTTACCTATTATTGTCCTGCAACAAACTTAAATTCAAGCTCTGATGAAGTAAGACTTATGGCATGTGCAAAACATCTTATGTTGTGCTGAGGAGAGGTATTTGTCAAGCTATTGTGGCAAGGACTGTTAAGCAGGAGTCCATCAATATGAACACAGTGAAATGTATATAATGAAACACTTCAAGTAGTTAAGAGTTGTGTAGTCAGTACTTAATTGAGTCATGGGCCAAAGTTATAGTCCAAGGATAATTGGAGATATTTTGAGATTAAGAATCCAGGCGATATCATAGAAAATGAAGATCTTTTTGGCAGGGCAAAGAATCTGTTAGGACACCTTTCATAGGACTTTACCTGATTTTATTTCCTTCCCCTCCCTTCCATTAAAGTCAAATGTTAGAGAGGAGGAAGGTATTTCTAAACATCAAAAAATGGTAGCTCAGAGGGACTATGGTAGAGTAAAGAGCTCAGATGTATTGGCCCAATATGAGCCCAGAGACCCTGCTTCCTGTGCAGGTAGAAAGAAGCCACGAAGGCTCCACTGGAGCAAGAGATGGCCCAGGCGCTGGGAATGGCTCCTTGGCCTCTGCCTCAGGCGCTAGAGTGGCTCTGGTTGCAACAGAGCGATGCCCTGGATGGGCAGAGTGTCGCCCCCTAGTGGGCGTGCTGGGTGGATCCCGGTCAGGCGCATGCAGGAGTCTGTCTGACTGCCTCCCCGTTTCCAGCTTCAGAAAAATACAAAAAAAAAAAAAAAAGAAAAGAAAGAAGCCATGAGCAGACATGGACCTAAGTGACCATATGGCCCAGCAATCCCTTTACTGGGTATCTACCCAAAAAACTCGAACACATTGGTATGCAAAGATACATGCACCCTCATGTTCATTGCAGCATTATTCACAGTGGCCAAGACATGAAAACAACCAAAGTGTTCCTTGATAGAGGACTGGATAAAGAAGATGTGATATATATATATATATATATACACACACACACACACACACACACACACACACACACACAACAGAAGACTATTCAGCCACAAGAAATGATGATATATTGCCATTTATGACAACATGGATGAACTTTGAGAACATTATAGTAGGTGAAATAAGTAAATCAGAAAAAGCTAAGAACTGTAGGATTTCACACATAGATGGACTATAAAACTGAGACTCATGGACATAGGTAAAAGTAAAGCAGTTACCCAGAGGAAGGGGTTAGGGTTGGGGTTAGGGTTGGGGACAGGGGAGTAAAGAGGGACAAATATATGGTGGCAGAAAATTATTTGACTTTGAGTGATGAGCATACAACTCAATCAACAGTTCAAATGCTATAGAAATGTTCACCTGAACTCTCTGTACTCTTACTGATCAATGTCACCCTATTAAATTTAATTTTTAAATAAAATTTTTAAAAAAGAAAATATATTCAGGGAAATTGAAAAAAAAAATGTCAGCAAACTGGGAGGACCTCCAAGAAGTTACCTGATCATGCTTCCTTCAGATGTGACACAAACTCTCTAATACAAGTAGCCATTTCCTTTCCAAGTGGTCAGGTCTGAAGTTCTGTGACAGAAGGTTATGTGAAAGCAATGCTGCTCAAAGACTGGTCCTCAGGCCAGGCTGCTGTCACTAGACTAGACAGTACAGAAATTGAGAGTAAACAAATATTTATTACAATTTGACAGAGTAATTTTATGACTGTTGAATATAATAGTAATAAATTAGGCCTTGTCTTTTATATGACTATTTTCATTTCATTGTTATTATATTTTACAAAATTATTAGTCTTTGCATTAAAAATGGAAGAAAAAAAACCGAGCCTTCGCCCCAGCTTGAAAAGCAGGGTATTAGAGTACCCATCATCTTAACCAACAAGGTACCTTTCATGTTAGATTACTATGGGACACCAGGCCTTTCCAGGTAATATACAATACAATGAAATGAAATCTGTCCTTTTCTGAACCATGTTGAAAGACAACTGGCTAAAACTAATTGGCTGTGTTGATTGGTACACCTGGCCAGAAGTCCAAATAAGTAACCCTAACCAAATAAATAAACTATGTCTCACATAGAAAGAATGGAAGAACTTCAGTGGTAGTCAACCTGGTCCCTACCGCCCACTAGTGGGCATTCCAGCTTTCATGGTGGGTGGTAGCAGAGCAACCAAAGTATAAATAAAAAGATTTAACTATAGTAAGTTGTTTTATAAAGACTTCATCTGCCAAACTTAGCGAAAATCCAACATAAAGTACTTGGTAAGTAATTATTATGATATGCTTTAACTTGCTATAACTCTGCTTTATAAATTTTATAAAGTAAAGTTACTTCCCTACTTTACAAATCACCATTACTGTGGAACTGGTGGGCAGTTAGAAAATCTTACTACTAACAGAGATACAAAAGTGGGCGGTAGGTATAAAAAGGTTGACTACCCCTGAACTAGAATATCACAAACCCACCACCACTCTCAGATAAGCAGGACTGATAATGGTAATTGTAACATTAACTTTGTATATTAAAGGTAAACACCATTATTAAGGTAAAATCATTTACCTGGGATTTAAACAATCAGCAAGCTTAAATTTTATATGTTTTTCTTTTCTCTTTTATGATAAAGCCACAAATGAAAAGTTAAAAAGTTAATATGAGGGATATATTCAAAAAAGCAACTGCTGGGTTTTGTTACAACAAATACAGTTTAGTCTCCTAAACCCTTGTTCATTTTGATCCTCAGGCACTGAAAGTCACAAAATGTCTTGAATCATAGCTCAGTTTTAGTATTAATTACATTTTCACATATTCTAACTTTGAAAATTGGTAACCCATTTTCATGTATGTGATTTAGCAGAATATTCAATTCCATATGACCTCAGATAAGATATCTTGGTCCTCTATATTTTATTTACCTCAGATATATGTTGATGGGTAGAATTACTAGAGGTTTTCAACCATTCAAGGATTCCAAGCAGTCCTTTCCTCAAACATTTTGAAATATAGATGTTGACCATGACAGTGTAACTGAAGCTACCCTCCTCGGCGTTAGGTCATTGTTGTGGACTGTGGACGCCACTGACTGGCTCCGCCTCCAAGCAAAAAGAGCCTTCCCCGTGTGTGAGTGAGGGACACGCTCCTGACCGCCCATCCTACTTCATGTCTCTCTACAGCTGCGCTGTCCAATATAGCACCCGCTAACCATGTGTGGCCATTTAGATTTAAATGTAATTAAAATAAAATTTAGAATTGAGTTCTTCAATCACACTGCTGCATTTTAAGTGTTTCATCATTGCAGAAAGTTCCACTGAACAGTGCAACTCTACAATATTCAGGGTAGAACTGAGCCTGGGATTTCCTCTTTTTTTTTTTTTTCAAGATTTTATTTATTGGTTGTATATAGAGAGGAGCAGGGAGGAGGTAGTGAGAAATATCAACTCATAATTGCTTCACTGGCCCTGGTCGGTTGGCTCAGCGGTAGAGCGTCGGCCTGGCGTGCGGGGGACCCGGGTTCGATTCCCAGCCAGGGCACAAAAAAGAAGAGTCCATTTGCTTCTCCACCCCCACCCTGTCCTTCCTCTCTGTCTCTCTCTTCCCCTCCTGCAGCCGAGGCTCCATTGGAGCAAAGATGGCCCGGGCGCTGGGGATGGCTCCTTGGCCTCTGCCCCAGGCGCTAGAGTGGCTCTGGTCACGGCAGAGCGACGCTCCGGAGGGGCAGAGCATCGCCCCCTGGTGGGCGTGCCGGGTGGATCCCGGTCGGGCGCATGCGAGAGTCTGTCTGACTGTCTCTCCCTTTTCCAGCTTCAGAAAAATACAAAAATAATAATAATAATAATAATAATTGCTTCACTTTAGTTGTTCATTGATTGCTTGTCACATGTGCCTTAACCGGACAAGCCCGGGGTTTCGAACCAGCGACCTCAGAAATGCCAGGTCGGTGCTTTATCCACTGCATCACCACAGGTCAGGCATAGAATTCCCTTAAGAGCATCTCAGGTTCTGTGAAGTTACCTTAGCTCACGTGTGAGTGGTTGTCCATAGTTACAGATGACTTGGATTCTTTCACCTGGAAATAGGCACACACAGCCTACCTCAGACTGTGCAGTTTTCCCGGAATCTCTCTGTCCAGAGTTACTTCACTGATGCCACTGACAGAATATTTGAGTGCCTTTAAGAGAAGCAAAACCGCCTGACCAGGCGGTGGTGCAGTGGATAGAGCATTGGACTGGGATGCAGAGGACCCAGGTTTGAGACCCCGAGCTCGCCAGTTTGAGCGCAGGCTCATCTGGTTTGAGCAAAAGACCACCAGCTTGAACCCAAGGCCCCTGGCTCCAGCAGGGGGTTGCTCGGTCTGCTGAGCGTCCACGGTCAAGGCACATGTGAGAAAGCAATCAATGAACAACTAGGGTGTTGCTACGTGCAATGGAAAACTAATGATTGATGCTTCTCATCTCTCTCCATTCCTGTCTGTCTGTCCCTGTCTGTCCCTCTCTCTAACTCACTCCCTGTCTCTGTAAAAAATAAATAAATATATAAAATTAAAAAAAGAAAAAAAGAGAAGCAAAACCTTGGATAAACCTTTCTTCAGCCACAACTAGAACAACATGGGTGCCTGTAATTGTTTCCCTTTTTTTTTTTAATTGTGTCCCTTTAAGAATGATAAATAGGCCTAAGGAAAATGGAAAGGTGATCAAATACTTAATGGAACACCTTCAATGCACAAGGTGCACAAGGCTTAAGGACAGATAAATGGATACTAAGCTAGTCTCCAATAAACTTTGAGGAAGACTAGACTTTAAGGAGTCTTGTTTAGGCAAACAAGATAAGGTAGTATTTAATTAAATGCCTAATTATATAGTACCCATTAGGAATACTGTAGGAGTTCTGGAAATAAAAAGAGTAATGAGGGGTAAATAGGAAGGTAGGCCTTACACTGATGCTTGAAAAACAGATGAGGTTTGATTAAGTGGAAGAGAGAGGAAAGGGCCTCTGAGTTCTCATAAGTGAAGGCAAGGAATAGATATGAATATGTTGTACTCGCATAGGGTTTTAACATAGATGATAATGTCAAGTTGATAGTGCCTCTGCAGACCACTCTGAAAAACATAAACCCAACTATTTTTGCCAAATGTGAGTTTTAGAAAGATAGAAGCAAGCTTGGCCCATGTCAAAATGAGACTAGAGTCAACAAACACAAGCCAGAGAAGTCTTTTGGGCTTCACAATACCTCCATGCCAGTACTGGACCCCGATGGCTCCTCGCCCCAGCACATTCTGCAGGCCACACTTCTCCGCACTCCCACTTAGTTGACTTACCAACCTCGTACCAGGCAAGACTGTGCTTTCCCTCTTCATTTCTTCCATACAGACAAAGCTTTACAAACACTCTCCCCACTTTAATCCTGCAACCAGTGGTCCTCGACCGGAGACCACACCTTGTAATCACCTGGGGGGTGCGCCACGGTCCCCCCCTGCAGAGGGTTGGATTGAATTGGTCTGGGGTGTATACCTGGACATCAAGATGTTTATAAGCTCCTCGGGAGATACTGATGAGCAGCTGAAGTTTAGAACTATTGGTTTCTCTGCCTGCCAGAGATAACGCACACCAGTCCCACCCTACAGCCTGGCTCAGAAGGAACAATTTGCTGAAAATGTAGTAAAGAATTTTAATTAGCTTGATAACAGCAGAACTGAAATTAGATTCCAGGTTTCCTGACTTCCATATGCACCATTTTGCTTCATGGCCAAAATACTTACAATTAAAGTTTTCATATCAACTTGATAGTCAACATATGACAGGAAAATGAGGAAGCCTCCAAAGATACCTATGAAGATTCCTTTATAATAGTGCTTATTATGTCAAGGGCCTTTCGTTTGTATCATTCACTGTGAGATTTCAAGACACTTGCACTCAGTGTCAATGGCAGGCTGTGAATGACACCTTTGCTTCCGTTCTACTCTTCTGGCTTCTGGCTATCAGTTTCCAGTTACTGGGGAAGAGGCTTAAATGTGAGTCAGAAATAAGCAAATGGGATTGGAAGGTGTTCACTTCTCACAACCTTTTAAAAAATAAATCCAGAAGAATAAATGAATATGTAAGAAGTTCTGAGGGTGGGGAAATAGAGAAGATGGCATTCTTTTGGTGTAACATTGCGTGTGTCATCTGTGCCACTCTGATATGCGATTTAAATCACTTAAAGCAGAGATACTCTCGCAGTTGGCTATATTATTCTCATGAAAGTAACAGGATATATGATTATGTTGAACACCATTAGTTATACCAAACCATTAACAGAGTTGTTATGTTTTGATTAGAATAATAGTAATACAGTCTCATTTTTAAAATAATTTAATGTACCCACATGCTTGCTTCCATGAGCAAATGCTCTTCTGTTTGAAAATAGGAAGCAACAGGAAGAAATGAAACATCAGAGAGAACCAGATGAGCATGAAGGTAGTTTATAAGATTGAATCCAAGCAGCAGGAGCCCTGCCCTGTCCCCCAAGAATAGCAGCCTGACGATGATGATGATTATGATGATGATGGTGATGGTGATGGCGATGGACTAAACCCTTATTTAATCAACTGCAACTTTAAACATACTTTTATGCATATTTTTTTATATTCACAGCAAATTTCCTGTCACTTTCCAGATAAGGGCCCTGAGGCCTAAAGAGAATTAAAGTGGCTCACCCAAAATCACACAGCTAGTATAAAGGGGATTCCAGGACACAAATGAAAATATTGTCTTCCTATTCTTTGGCTTTACATCACTTCTTTTACTTTGTAATGTATCACTATGACCTAGATGTAAAGTTATTGGCGCTAGATTTACTTCCCTTAATCCTTAGCAGTGTTGTTACTTTTCTGTTATTGTTTAGTTAGCAGATGATTATTTTTGGCAAAGGAATATCAAAGAAGGCAAAAACGAAGTATTTTGTCCTACATTTCACAGAGTTTAGAAGGCCAGCCAACAGACTTGCCAGGAAGTCACTATTAGAATAAACCTGGAACCATAACCATCACCAAGGGACATAGCCAATCGGATGATGCTCTGAGCAGGAAGAAGACAGGCAGCTACTGCAGCCTCTAAAATACAAGTATAACAAATTCTGCAAAATGCAATTACCCATTCCAAGATGGCCACGGAGTAGGCAGATGTTACAACAGCCACCTCCCAGGACCAAACTGGATTACAACTTAATTTAAGAACAACCATCGTGAAAAACCAACTTTGGACAAAACAAAGAGGACTCTACTATAACCAAGGATCACAGAAGAAGCCACACCAAGTCTGGTAGGAAGTGTGGAGATGTGATGGGGGCTGCCGTGCTTCCAGGAGTGAGGGGTGGCGGAGTGCCCAAAGGACTCTCACTGCACGGAGAGGGACCCTGAGAGGTGAGGGGCCTCAGCCCCAGGCCTGGAGCTCCAGCTTGGAGCCCCAGTGACTAGAAGAGGCAACCAGGAAGCACTGAGTGGTGAAAAGAGCAGGGTTTCTGTCTGCAGGAGGGAGACAGCTTTCAGAGTGACAGATTCAGCCTTAAAGGGCTTGCACAGAAAATCTTGCTCGCAGCCACTTGCCTGAGGCCCCGGTGGGGGGGGGGAGCTGAGAGTTCTGGAGTTGCATGAGGAAAGTGTAAAGTTGGAGGCACAGGGAGAGACATGGTGATGGTGACCGGAACACCTGCACGGAGTCATTCTCCAGGGCTAAAGTGGACATATACAGGGGAGGAGTGATCCTTTTGTCCCGCGCCAGTCTGGGGAAAGATAGCTGCCCCACCCCCAGAAATCTCTCCATATCCAGCCAGGGGAAAGGCTCGTTGGGAAAGGTGAGGAAGCAGGGGGCAGGTCAGTGACTCAAGTTTCCAGTAAGACCCGAGCTACACCTCCCCCCTCCACTGCTGAGAATGCCCCTCGGCCTGGAGAGCTGGGGGCAGGCCACACCTTTGGAACTCAGAAGCCACACCCATCACACTCCTGTGGCAACACCCTACTGAGATATGTAAAAAAAAAAGTCTGGATAGAGTGACCAAAGAGCAAGCCAGGCCCACTGCCCCCACACTAATCCCTGGAATTCCCTGCTGCAGGGCCCAGCTAGTAGCTAACAATTAGAGGCAGAAAGAGAAAATCAGAGGAAATCACACTTTTCTGAGGCTCACCTTGTTGGGAAGAAATAAAATTCGGGTATCCAGCTGAGGCTGAGGGATTAGGCCCTGGAGTAAGGGCCACATTCCCTGTACTGAGCTACAGCCCAAGAGACTCCTGAAGTAGGGGGTCCCACTAATATCATAGTCCCAACCTCAGCTGCCCTAACCCAACAAGTTTGCAATCTGTGCAGGGGTTGGTTAGGTGAGGCCAGTCAGGCCCACACTACAGTCTTTCAACAGAGGACTCTGGAAAGACAAGGCAGCTGCAAGAGGAGCTGGAACAGCTGAAAAGTGGAGGCAAATCTTTCAGAGCTGCTGACAGCTCTAAGCAGGAGAAAGCTGATCCTTATAGACAGGTTGGCCCCTCCCACACTACCCAGGCACAGAAACCACCCGCACAAACAGCAAAAAGAGCAGTAGCTGATGACAAGTAGCCCATAGCTGATTACAAACAACAGATGATGCCAACCCAAGAAGATCTAGAACCAACACATTTGATAGCTGGAAGCAGAAAACTTAAACCCTAGACTCAACTAGTTATTCAAACAGCATACCCAAAGGAGGAGTCTATACACAGAAAAAATGGGAAGACAGAGAAATGCAACCCAAATGAATCAACAAGAGAAATCCCCAGAAAAAGAACTGAATGAGATGGAAGTAACCAAATTTCCAGATGCAGAGTTTAAAATAATGATTGTTAGGATGCTCAAAGATCTTAGCGCAACATAATGACCACCTAAATAAAGAGATAGCAAGCATCAGAAAGGACATTGAAATCATAAAAAAGAATCAGTCAGAAATGACAAATACAATATCAGAAATAAAGACAACACTAGAAGGAATTATAAGCAGGCTGGACAAAGCAGAGGATCAAATCAGTGATTTAGAGGACAAGATAAACGAACGCATGAAAGAAGAGCAGAAAAAAGAAAAGAGACTCAAAAAGTCTGAGGAAACTCTAAGAGAGCTCTGTGACAACATGAAGAGCAACAACATCTGTATCATAGGGGTTCCTGAAGGAGAAGAGAAAGAACAAAGGATAGAGAACCTGATTTAAGAAATTATAGCTGCCTGACCTGTGGTGGCGCAGTGGATAAAGCGTCGACCTGGAAATGCTGAGGTCGCCGGTTCGAAACCCTAGGCTTGCCTGGTCAAGGCACATATGGGAGTTGATGCTTCCAGCTCTTCCCCCTTCTCTCTCTCTGTTTCTCTCTCTCCCTCTCTCTCTCTCCCTCTCCCTCTCTCTCTCCCCTCTAAAAATGAATAAATAAAATTTAAAAAAAAAATTTAAAAAAAAAGAAATTATAGCTGAAAACTTCCCTAAATTGATGAAGGAAAAAGTCACACAAGTTCAAGAAGCACAGAGAGTCCCATTAAAGAGGAACCCAAAGAGGTCAACACCAAGACACATCATAATTAAAATACCAAAATTAAGAGATAAATAAAGAATACTAAAAGCTGCAAGAAAAAAGCAGTCAATTACCTACAGAGGAACCCCCATAAGGATGACATCCAACTTTTCAACAGAAACACTAGAAGTCAGAAGGGAATGGCAAGAAATATTCAAAGTAATGCAAAACAAGAGCCTACAACCAAGACTTCTTTATCCAACAAGGTTATTGTTTAAAATTGAAGAAGAAATAAAAAGCTTCCCAGACAAAAAGAAACTAAAGGAATTCATTACAACTAAACCAATGCTGCAAGAAATGTTAAGGGGCCTGCTCTAAACAGAGCAAAGGAAAGAAAAAAAATTTAGAAAAAGAGGACTGTAGATTTAAAGAATAAAATGGCAATAAACAACTATATATCAATAATAACCTTAAATGTAGATGGATTAAATGCTCTAATCAAAAGATATAGGGTAGCTAAATGGATAAGAAAACAGGACCCATTCAAATGCTGCCTACAAGAGATTCACCTTGAACAAAAGATACACATAGACTGAGAGTGAAGGGATGGAAAAAAGTATTTTACACAAACGGAAAGGAAAAAAAAGCTGGAGTAGCAATACTTCTATCTGGCAAAATAGACTTTAAAACAAAGGCCATGGTAAGAGATAAAGAAGGTCACTACATAATGATAAAGGGAGCAATCCAACAGGAAGATATAACCATTATAAAGATCTATGCACCTAATATAGGAGCACCTAAATATATAAAGCAGATTTTGATTGACATAAAGGGCAAGATCAACAGCAATACTGTAGTAACGGGATTTTATTTATTTATTTATTTTTTACAGGAACAGAGAGAGAGTCAGAGAGAGGGATAGACAGACAGGAACAAAGAGAGATGAGAAGCATTAACCATTAGTTTTTCATTGCTCATTGCGACACCTTAGTTGCTCATTGATTGCTTTCTCATATGTACCTTGACTGCAGGCCTTCAGCAGACCAAGTAACCCCTTGCTCGAGCCAGCGACCTTGGGTTCAAGCTGCCGAGCTTTTTGCTCAAGCCAGACGAGCCCGCGCTCAAGCTGGCAACCTCTGGGTCTCTGACCTGGGTCCTTCCGCATCCCAGTCCAACGCGCTATCCACTGCGCCACCGCCTGGTCAGGCAGTAATCAATGTATAGATCCTCAAGACAAAATTAACAAAGAAACAGCAGCCTTAAACGACATGTTAGATCAACTGGATTTAATAGATATCTTCAGAACCTTTCACCCTAAAGCAGCAGAATATACATTCTTTTCAAATGCTCATGGTACATTAGGATAGACCACATGTTAGGACACAAAACGAGTCTCAATAAATTTAGGAAGATTGAAATCATACCAAGCATCTTCTTTGATCACAATGGCATGAAATTAGAAATTAACTACAATAGAAAAACTGAGAAACATGCAAACACTTGGAGACTAAATAGCATGTTATTAAATAATGAATTTATTTCTTATTAACAATAAGATCAAGGACAAAATAAAAAATTTCCTTGAAACAAGTGAAAATGAACATACAACAACTCATAATTTATGGGACACAGCAAACACAGTCCTGAGAGGGAAGTTCATAGCATTACAGGCATACCTTAAGAAGCAAGAAAAGGTCAAATAAGCAACTTAACCCTGAATCTAAAAGAACTAGATAAAGAATAGCAAGTAAAGCCCAGAGGAAGTAGAAGGAAGGAAATATATAATAAAGATCAGAGCGGAAATATATGACATAGAGGCTAAACATAAATACAGAAGATCAATGAAACCAAGAGCGGCCCTGGCCGGTTGGCTCAGCGGTGGAGCGTCGGCGTGGCGTGCGGGGGACCAGGGTTCGATTCCCGGCCAGGGCACATAGGAGAAGCGCCCATTTGCTTCTCCACCCACCCCCCTTCTTCCTCTCTGTCTCTCTCTTCCCCTCCAGCAGCCAAGGCTCCATTGGAGCAGGGATGGCCCGGGCGCTGGGGATGGCTCCTTGGCCTCTGCCCCAGGCGCTGGAGTGGCTCTGGTCGTGGCAGAGCGACCCCCCGGAGGGGCAGAGCATCGCCCCCTGGTGGGCAAGAGCGTGGCCCCTGGTGGGCGTGCCGGGTGGATCCCGGTCGGGCGCATGCGGGAGTCTGTCTGACTGTCTCTCCCTGTTTCCAGCTTCAGAGAAAAAAAAAAAAAAAAAAAGAAACCAAGAGCTGGTTCTTTGAAAAGGTAAACAGATTGATGAACCTTTAACCAGACTCACCAAGAAAAAGAGAGGACTCAAATAAATAAAATTAGAAATGAGAGTGGAGAAGTAACAACTGACACAGCAGAAATACAAAGGATTGTAAAAAAATACTATGAAGAACTGTATGCCAAAAAATTAGACAACCTAGGTGAAATGGACAAATTCCTTGAAACATATAATCTTTCAAAATTCAATCTGGAAGAATCAGAAAACCTAAACAGAGCGATTACAACAAATGAGATTGAAACAGTTATCAAAAAAACTCCCAACAAACAAAAGTCCTAGGCCAGATGGCTTCACAAGTGAATTTTTACCAAATATTCAAAGAAGAACTAACTCCTATCTTTCTCAAGCTATTTCAAAAAATTCAAGAGGAGGGAAGACTTCCAAGCTCCTTTTATGAGGCAAGCATAATCCTCATTCCAAAACCAGGCAGACACTACAAAGAAAGAAAACTATAGGCCAGTATCCCTGATGAACTTAGATGCTAAAATTCTCAACAAAATATTAGCAAACCGGATCCAGCAATACATGAAAAAAATCATACATCAAGATCAAGTGAGATTTATTCTGGGGAGGCAAGGCTGGTACAATATTCGCAAATCTATCAATGTGATTCATCACATAAACAAAAGGAGGAATAAAAATTGCATGATAATATCAATAGATGCAGAAAAAGCATCTGATAAAACCAGCACCTATTTATGATCAAAACTATCAGCAAAGTGGGAATACAGGGAACATACCTCAACACGATAAAGGCTATCTATAACAAAGCCACAGCCAACATCATACTCAATGGGCAAAAATTAAAAGCAATCCTCTAAGATGAGGAACAAGGCAGGGGTGCCCCTTTTCACCACTCTTATTCAACATAGTTCTGGAAGTCCTAGCCATAGCAACCAGACAAGAAGAAGAAATAAAAGGCATCCAAGTTGGAAAAGAAATAAAACTATCATTATTTTTTTAATTTTATTTATTTATTTTTTTTACAGAGACAGAGTGAGTCAGAGAGAGGGATAGATAGACAGGGACAGACAGACAGGAAAGGAGAGAGATGAGAAGCATCAATCATTAGTTTTTCACTGCTCGTTGCCCTTAGTTGTTCATTGATTGCTTTCTCATATGTGCCTTGACCGCAGGCCTTCAGCAGACCGAATAACCCCTTGCTGGAGCCAGCGACCTTGAGTTCAAGCTGGTAGGCTTTTGCTCAAATCAGATGAGCCTGCATTCAAGCTGGCGACCTCGGTCTCGAACCTGGGTCCTCTGCATCCCAGTCCGACGCTCTATCCACTGCACAACCGCCTGGTCAGGCAAAACTATCATTATTTGCCGATGACATGATACTGTATGTAGGAAACCGTAAGGTCTCAGTCAAAAAACTACTGGACCTGATAAATGAATTCAGCAAGGTGGCAGGACATAAAATCAATATTCAGAAATCAGTGGCATTTTTATACACCAACAATGAACTGTCTGAAAGAGAAATTAAGGAAACAATCCCCTTCACTATTGCAACAAAAAGAAATAAAGTACCTAGGAGTAAATTTAACCAAGGAGGTTAAAGACTTGTACTCAGAAAATTATAAAACAATGATCAAAGGAATCAAGGAAGATACAAACAAGTGGAAGCATATATCATGTTCATGGAAAGGAAGAATAAGCATCATTAAAATGTCTATATTACCCAAAGCAATTTATAAATTCAATGCAATTCCTATTAAAATATCAATGGCATATTTCAAAGATATAGAACAAATATTCCAAAAACTTATGTGGAACCAAAAAAGAACACGAATAGCCTCAGCAATCTTGAAAAAGAAGAATAAAGTGGGAGGTATTACACTCCCTGATATCAAGTTATACTACAAGGCTTTTGTACTCAAAACAGCCTGGTACTGGCATAAGAACAGGTATACAGATCAATAGAACAGAGCAGAGAACCCAGAAATAAACCCATGTCTCTATGGTCAATTGATATTTGACAAAGGAGGTAAGAGCATATAATGGAATAAAGACGATCTCTTTAACAAATGATGCTGGGAAAATTGGACAGGTACTTGCAAGAAAATTAAACTAGACCACCAACTTACACCATACACAAAAATAAATTCAAAATGGATAAAAGATTTAAATGTAAGTCATGAAACCATAATCACTTTGGAAGAAAACATAGGCAGTAAGCTCTCCAACATCTCTCCCAGCAATATATTTGTTGATTTATCTCCACGGACAAGTGAAATAAAGGACAGGATGAACAAATGGGACTATATCAAGCTAAAAAGCTTTTTGTACAGCTAAAGACAATATGAACAAAATAAGAAGACAAACCACACAATGGGAGAACATGTTTGACAATAAGTCTGATAAGGGGTTAATAACCAAAATTTATAAAGAACTTGTAAAATTCAACACCAGAAAGGTAAACAATCCAATCAAAAATGGGGAAAAGAATTGAATAGACATTTCTCCAAAGAGGACATACAGATGGTCAATAAGCATATGAAAAAATGTTCAACATCACAAATCATCAAAGAAATGCAAATTAAAACCACAATGAGATACCACCTCACACCTGTCAGAATGGCACTCATTAACAAATCAACACACAATAAATGCTAGCTAGGGTGTTGAAAAAAGGGAACCCTCCTGCACTGCTGGTGGAAATGCAGACTTGTGCAGCCACTGTGGAAAACAGTATGGAGTTTCAGCAAAAAATTAAAAATGGAGCTGCCGTTTGACCCAGCTATTCCACTTTTAGGAATATATCCTAAGAATACCAAATCACTGATTCAAAAGAAGACATGAACACCCATGTTTATTGCAGCATTGTATACAACAGCCAAGATCTGGAAACAGCCCAAGTGCCCATCTGTGGATGAGTGGATTAAAAAGCTGTGGTACATACACAATGGAATACTACACAGCTGTGAAAGAAAAGGAAATCTTACCTTTAGCGACAACATGGGTGGACCTGGAAACTATTATGCTAAGTGAAATAAGCCAGGCAGGGAAAGAAAAATATCATATGACCCCACTCATATGAGGAATCTAAGGAACAATGTGAACTAAGGAATGGAATAGAGGCAGAGGCAGGGTCAAAGGACCAGAGGGAAAGGGGAAGAAAGAATGGGATCAGAGAGGGGAAGGGATTAGTGAAATTATATATACATAACACAGAGACAAAGAGCAGGACAGCAACGGGGGGGGGGGGGGGATATTGGAGGGAGGGGACAAAAGAGGTATCAAGGGGAACACGGGGGTGGGGGGAGAAGAGGATATATTTGATGGGACACTTGAATCTATGTAAACACAAAAATTAAAATTTAAAAATTTTTTAAAAATGCAATTACCCTGACCATGAAATCTCTTCCCAATTATGCCACTTATACTCATGATATTCCACCTGGTTTATCTTATTTCCCTCCAATATTATAGTTTCTTAATGTCAAAGCTGCATGTTTTTTGGTTTCTCCTTCAACAATTCTTTCTAATCTCTGTACTTCATAATGTTCATATCATCACCACTATTTATCATCTGCTCTTGATATTCACCTTAAACAGATTTTTTCCTGTAAAACTAATAGGAAAAGGAAAAATTAGTTTCTTTGCTCTAATCTTTTTTTAAGGTTTTATTTGCCCTGGCTGGTTGGCTCAGCAGTAGGGTGTCAGCCTGGCGTGTGGATGTCCTGAGTTCGATTTCTAGTCAGGGCACACAGGAGAAGCGAACATATGCTTCTTTCTCTCTCTCTCTCTCTCTCTCTCTCTCTCTCTCTCTCTCTCTCTCTTCTCCTGCAGCCATGGCTCAAAGGGTCAAGCCAAGTTGGCCCCGGGAGCTGAGGATGGCTCCATGGCCTCCACCTCAGGCACTCCAGTAGCTCAGTTGCCAAGCAATGGAGCTATGGCCCAGTCAGGCAGAGTATCGCCTGGTAAGATCTTGCCTGTGTCCCAATCGGGGTTTGCATGTGGGAGTCTGTCTCTGCCTCTCCACCTCTCGCTTAATAAAAAATTAAAAATGAAATAAGATTTTATTTATTGATTTTAGAGAGAGGAGAAAAATAAAGGGGAGCGTGGGGAGTAGCGGGAAGCATCAACTCCTAATAGTTGCTTCTCATATGTGCCTTGACCAGGCAAGCATAGGGTTTCAAACCAGCAACCCCAGCCTTCCAGGTCGACACTCCATCCACTCCATCACAGGTCAGGCATCTTTGCTCTAATTTGTATCATGATCCATATGCCCAGGGATGGCCTTTTCTTAATCCCCAGGACATTCTTTTTATTATGTTCGCTTCTCCTGTGTGCCCTGACTAGAAATCGAACTCAGGACATCCACACGCCAGGCTGACACCCTACTGCTGAGCCAACCAGCCAGAGCAAATAAAATCTTAAAAAAACATTAGAGCAAAGAAACTAATCTTTCCTTTTCCTATTTGTTTTTAATTTAATTTATTGGGGTGACACTGGTTAACAATATTATATAGGTTTCAGGGGTACAGTTGTCTAATACATCGTCTATTTTTGTACTGTGTTCACCACACCGAGTCAAGTCTCCTTCCATCCCCATTCATCCCCCTTTACCCTCTCACACCTCCGCCCACTCCCCTTTCCCTCTGGTAATCACCATACTGTAGTCTGTCTGTGAAGTTTTGAAGGGGTTTTTGCTTATTCCCTTCACCTTTTTCACCCAGTCCCCTCTGATGGTTGTCAGTCTGTTCTCTGTATCTATGAGTCTGTTTCTATTTTGTTTTCTTATTTTATTTTGTTCATTAGATTCCATATATAAGTGAATCATATACTATAGTATTTGTCTTTCTCTGACTGGCTTATTTCATTTAGCATAATACTTTCCAGGTCTGCCTGACCAGGCAGTGGTGCAGTGGATAGAGCATCGGACTGTGATGCAAAATACCCAGGTTTGAAACTCTGAGACCACTGACTTAAGTGTGGGCTCATCTGGCTTGAGCGTGGGCTCAGCAAATTGAGCCCAAGATCACTGGCTTGAGCAAGGGGTCACTTGCTCTGCTGTAGTCCCTTGGTCAAGGCACATATGAGAAAGCAATCAATGAACAACTAAGGTGCCACAACAAAGAATTGATGCTTCTCATCTCCCTTCCTGTCTGTCTGTCCCTATCTGTCCCTCTCTCTGTCTCTCTCTCTCTGTCTCTGGCGCACACACACACACACACACACACACACACACTCCAGGGCCATCCATGCTGTCACCAAAAGTTAGATTTCCTTCTTTTTCGTGGCCAAGTAGTATTCCATTGTTTAAGTATACCACAGCTTTTACCCACACATCTACTGATGGTACTTGGGCTGCTTCCAAATCTTGGCTATTGCAAGTAACGCTGCAATGAACATAAGGATTCCTATATTCTTTCAAATTAGTGTTTCAGGCCTCTTTGGATGCATTCTCAGAATCGCTGGGTCATAAGATCAGTTTAATTTTTAATTTTTTGAGGTAACTCCTTACTGCTTTTCACATTGGCTGTGCCAATCTGCATTGCCAACAACAGTGCACAAGAGTTCCCTTTTCTCCACATCCTCACCAACACTTGTTTGATTTTTTGAAGATACCCTTTCTGACAGATGTGAGGTGATAACTCAATGTGGTTTTAATTTACATTTCTCTGATGATTAGTGATATTGATCATCTTTTTCATACGTCTATTGGCCATCTGTATGTCCTCTTTGGAGAAGCGTCTATTCAGGTTCTTTGCTCATTTTTTAATTGAATTGTTTGTTATTTTGGTGTTGAGTTTTATACGTTCTTTATAAATTTTGGATATTAACACCTTACCAGATGAATATTTTCTCCTATTCAGTGGGTTGTCTTTTCATTTTGTTGATGATTTCCTTGGTTCTGCAAAAACTTTTTAGTTTGATGTAGTCCTATTTCTTTTTTTTGTTTGTTTTTCTTGCTGGAGGAGATAAAGCAAAAAATATATATATATTGCTATGAAAAATGTTGAAGATTTTACTGCCTATGTTTTCTTTTAGGATTTTTATGGTTTTGAGTCTAATAAATAAGTCTTTAATTCATTTTTAGACTATTCTTGTGTATGGTGTATGTAACAAGGTGGTCTAAGTTTCATTTTTTGTGCATATCTGTCTACTTTTCCCAACATTGTTTATTGAATAGACTATCTTTACCATATTATGTGTTCTTGCCTTCTTTGTCAAATATTAATTGATCATAAAGGTGTGGGTTTATTTCTAGGCTCTCTATTCTGTTCCATTTATCTATATATCTGTTTTTATGCCCATACCATGCTGTTGTGATTACTATGGCCTTGTAGTATAGTTTGATATCAGGTAGCCAGATTCCTCCAACTTTGTTCTTCTCAAGATCATTATGGCTATTCAGGGTCTTTTGTGATTCCATTTAAGTTTTTGGAATATTTGCTCTGGTTTGGGAACTACACCATTGGTATCTTTATAGGAATTGCATTGAATCTATAGATTGTTTTGGGTACTTTAGACATTTTACTGATGTTAATTCTCCCTATCCATGAATACCCATATGTTTCTATTTATTTGTATCTTCTTCAGTTTCTTTCTTTAGTGTCTTACAATCCTCCAAATACAGGTCTTTTACATCTTTCGTTAAATTTATTCATTCATTGATGTATAGATATACAACTGGTTTCTGGGTATTTATTTTTTATCCTGCTACTTTACTGAATCTATCAGTTCTAGTAGTTTTTTGGTGGAATCTTTAGCATTCACTATATACAATATCATGTCATCTTCAAATAATGAAAGTTTTACTTACTCCTTTCCAATTTGGATGCCTTTTATTTCTTCTCCTTACCTGATTGTGTGGCTAGAACTTCCCATCCTGTGTTCAGTAAGAGTGGTTAAAGCAGACATCCCTGTCTTGTTCTCAATCTTAAGGGAAACAGTTTTAGTTTTTGCCTACCCAGAACATTCTTATAATGATACTTTCCCAACTATATAACACCCTGATTGCCTATAGGAGAGAGTTGAATAATGTAAAAATAGATGAGAAAGCAAAGAACTTGTTCATAATATAAATCTTTGACCTAAGAAATAGGATGCTCTGGACCTTACTTACTAGATAAATGAATGGCCAGTCTTCCATGATGGAAACCTTCAGTAGATGACCTCCCTCCACCAGGGAACTCTCCCCACAGCAACACTTGAAGTGACATTCTTTGTTATAAAGACAGAAATTCTGCTAAGAAGAAGTTATTATATATTGTTTCAGATTATTGCCTAATTAGCATTTGAGTCAAAAAAGAAGCACAGGGGAAAGTGTTCTTTGAGGAGGAACATATCAGAAGTAGTATTTAAATCAGGGGTCAGCAAATATGGCCCATCAGACAAATCTTGTCCACTATATATTTTCATAAATAAAGCTTTATTGGAACACAACCATGTCCATTTGTTGACATATTTTCTTTGGCTACTTTCACACTACAATGGAAGAGGTGAATTGTTGCAAAAGAGACAATATGGGCCCTGGCCAGTTGGCTCAGTGGTAGAGTGTCAGCCTGGCATGCAAGAGTCCCGGGTTCGATTCCCAGCCAGGGCACACAGGAGAGGCGCCCATCTGCTTCTCCACCCCTCCCCCTCTCCTTCCTCTCTGTCTCTCTCTTCCTCTCCTGCAGCCAAGGCTCCATTGGAGCAAAGTTGGCCTAGGCACTGAGGATGGCTCCATGGCCTCTGCCTCAGACGCTAGAATGGCTCTGGTTGCAACAGAGTGACACCCCAGATGGGCAGAGCATCACCCCCTGGTGGGCATGCCGGGTGGATCCCAGTCAGGCGCATGTGGGAGTCTGTCTGACTGCCTCCCCGTTTCCAACTTCAGAAAAATACAAAAAAAAAAAGAGAGAGAGAGAGAGACAATATGGCCCACAAAGTCTAAAATATTACTTATTTGGTCCTTTACAGAAAAAAAAAAAGTCTAAAACCTGATCTAGACAGTCCAAAAGCTCACCAGGAAATTTCATCATCACTCTTGACCCAAGTAAAGCTGTAGGTTTTTTTCTGTTGATATACCGAGAGAGGAACAATCTTCTGTGGAAGAGCAGAATACACCAGGAGTGGCTGAGACCTGCAGAGAACCATAATCTACTGATGTGGTGTGCACCTGCAGGATAGAAAATAGAAGTATAGTTCAGGAGTAATTCCAACTATATAATATTCTGGAAAAGACATAACATAATAAAGACAGTAAAATAATTAGTGGTTGGTCTGGCCTGTGCTGGCGCAGTGGATAGAATGTCCACCTGGAATGTTGAAGTCACCAATTAGAAACCCCGGGCTTCCCCAGTCAAGGCACATATGACAAGCAATCAATGAACAACTAAAGTGAAGCAACTATGAGTTGATACTTCTTCTTCCTTCCCCTTCTCTGTCTCCTCTCTCTGTAAAATTAATAAATAATCTAAAAAAATAAATTAGTAGTTGTCAGGGGCTAGGGAGCAGACAACGAATAGGCAAAGCACAGAAGATTGTTAGGGCAGTGAAACCATATATATAATCATAGATACATGTCTATACATTTGTCAAAACCCATGGAATGTATTCAATACAACCAGAGTAAATCCTAATGTAAACTGTGGAGTTCGGGAAATTTGGTTGATAAGCCAACATAGGTTCATTGACTTTTAACAACTGTGCCACCCTAATCATGTTGCCTGTGAATGGAAGAGGAATGCATATCTAAAGGAAAAAATGGAAGTATCATTACCAGAACGGATGCAAGGATGCGGAAACAACAGAATTCCATAAACTAAGTTAGCAAGGACCTTTTTTTTTTTTTTTTTTTTTTACAGAGACAGAGAGAGAAATAGATAGGGACAGACAGGAACGGAAAGAGATGAGAAGCATCAATCATTAGGTTTTCGTTGCGACACTTTAGTTGTTCATTGCTTTTTCATATGTGCCTTGACCATGGGGCTACAGCAGACCGAGTAACCCCTTGCTCGAGCCAGCGACCTTGGGTCCAAGCTGGTGAGTTTTGCTCAAACCAGATGAGCCCGCGCTAAAGCTTGCGACCTCGGGGTCTCGAACCTGGGTCCTCCACATCCCAGTCCGACGCTCTATTTACTGCACCACCGCCTGGTCAGGCAGCAAGGGCTTTTTAAATTCCCTCCCCTTTGCACCTCGTGCCAGGGCCAGGGAGAAGATAAGAAGATTCTAAAACACCAGGCAAGTCATTACAAAGATGCCATCATTTATAGTGAAATGAAAACAACTGAGATTCTTCATAAATATTAAGGATTGTTGATAGTGGACAGCTCTGCCTCATTGGGAATTTCCACGTGAACTGATCAAAATAAGAGTGAACCTATAGGACTGGTAAGAGTGATTAATATTTCACATTTTAGGCAGAAGTGGAACATAGGTATATAACAATTCTTTGGGCTGAAATCAAGTCTAGCAACTTACATTAAGAAGATTAATTAGTTAATGTTTATAAAGAACTGTGCAGATATGCCCTTTCAAAATGCTAAGTATTCTAAAAACTACATTATAGCATTTTACTAAATGTAAAAGATCTAACGTTCATCATTTCTTTGGTACAGGTTGGCAAAGATTCTTTTGGCAATGATTATATAGAAAACTTAAAACAGAATGGTATTTCTACAGGTAAAATTTCATCCTTCTTAAAGTTGTTTTTATAACTTTCTTCTGTGATTCAGTTACAAGAAAAGTTAAATACAAAACAGAATTATTAGATCCTCCCCTGGTGGCCAGGGAAATTTTATGCACAGCTTTGTCTAGTCTTGCTTAGATAGCCTGTGGTTAATTCTTTCCCATACATTCCTCCAGATGGGATTAAAACAACAGAAGGTTACCAACCTTCACCTTATGGAAATGTTTCAAAAACAGGTGACAATAGAAAATAGGTGCTACATTCACAAAAGATACTTTAAGAAAAATCTTTAAGTATCACAGATGGAAACAATCTTAGAAACCATTGAAGCCGATACTATTATTTCACAAAAGAGAAACCCAAAGGCCAGGGAGGTTCTGAATTTGTCCAAGAGCACACAGCGAGTTGGAGCTACGGCTGGGACTAGAATACAGGACTTTGGCTCCAGTTCAAGGCTGTTTGCTGGACTAGAATACAGGACTTTGGCTCCAGTTCAAGGCTGTTTGCTGCTGCCAAAGGCTGCCTGGTCAGCATCGACATTCACATGCCAGGCCGTAATTCTTGATAAGATGCAAAACTTGTAAGAGTGAAGAAAAACGAACAAGTTGATTATATAGGTTTGACCTTTAGTCTTTCATCTCTAGTCTGTCATTTCTTTCACTGAAGAAATATATTAGAATAGAGAAATGCATATTTATACAACTATGAATAATTTAGTTGGATGGAGGTGGAAGGGGGGCAGTGTTTGCTGGGTTGTTACTAATGTAGAGAAAAGGTGTAAAGACTTTGATTTTCCTCATTGTTTAGGTGATGAGTATAAATTAGCACTAATTACTTATTTCTTTTTATCATTCCAGATGGTTAAAGGTTAAAAAGTTTTCTAAGGATTAGTGATGCATTGAAATTGTTAAAATAAATTATCCATGCCAGGCTATGTATATGTGATTGTAATTTCTTTTTTTTTTTTTTTTTTAGAATTTACATATCAGACTAAAGATGCTGCTACAGGCACTGCTTCTATAATTGTCAATAAAGAAGGTATGTGTGTTGCATATTGAAGTGTTACTTTATAAAACAGTTCATTTCAGAACTAGAGCAGAAGCGTCCATTTTTATCCTAATCTCAGAGATTTCTTAGTATACTCACCAGGCCTAAAGCATGGTGTTTCTAACCCAAATATAAAGGTCTCCCTTTGGCCCTGGCCAGTTGGCTCAGTGGTAGAGCATCAGCCCAGCATGTGGAAGTCCGGGTTCGATTCCTGGTCAGTGCACACAAGAGAAGTGACAATCTGCTTCTCCACCCTTCCCTTTCCCCTTTCTCTCTCTCTCTCTCTCTTTTCCCCGTCTCCTCCCACAGCCATAGCTCAAATGGTTCCAGCAATTTGGCCCCAGGCACTAAGGATGGTTCCATGGCCTCACCTCAGGTGCTGAAATAGGTTGGTTGCTGAGCAACAGAGCAGCAGCCCCAAATGGGCAGAGCATCGCCCGGTAGGGGGCTTGCCAGGTGGATCCCAGTTGGGGTGTATGCAGGAGTCTATCTCTACCTCCCGCCTCTCACTTAATTAAAAAAAATATTAAAATAAAAAAATTAAAGATCTCCCCTTGTTTGTACATCCAGATTGTTCATTCAAATATAAAATTGTCCATCCAATACATATGAAGCATTATAGTTGCCTCAAAATAATATTTATATCCTGTACATCCCATATTCTTCATGTGAGCTCAGAATTGATATTTGTCTCTAAAAGCAGTTAAGTATTCATCTGTCATTTCAGTTACACCAGGTAAATAAATGTAAATAGATAGGTGCAAAAGAAAGTTGATGAATCATATTTATAGAATATTTACTGAGCAAATGGCAGCAAGTAATTACTTCTAAGTTATCGTTAGTGTTCAATTTTGTCTCCTCTTTAAAAAGCAATCAGACCTCAAAAGTCTATATATACCACTGTGTCTGTCACAAGGCCTTCCAATAGTGAAACATTTGTCCCTTTACTCTCAAATAAAGTTATCCTAATTTCTGCCAACTATTTTAAATATAAAAACACCTCCATAAGATTTTAAAAATCATATTTAATATTCAGAAGTGCCAAGCATTTCATTGGGCACCTAGGAGAAAATCTAGTGCATTATGGGCAGTCAAGTGCATTGTGTTAAACTAGGATTTGTCACAATATGTCTTCAATTTATAATACAGTTTCACAGGATCCTTTCTCACATAAGACAAGATAGTTTTACCTTTAGTGATCCCCAAGTTATAATAACAAAAAAGAAGCAGTGTTCCACTTAAAGACAGTAGATAAAAGTTTTCATTCCTAACAATAGTGTTCATTACTTTAAGCTGCCTTATACCTCTTTTTTGTGTTCTACGGATATCTTTGAGTTCTATTTCTTCCTTATCTGTGTGCCAAATACTGTATTTTCATGCAACAATATAATTTAATATTGTGTATCAAGTACCTGTTATGGTAGACATTGTCTGGCAATGCCCTTGAGAGTATTGGTTGTAGTAGAAGAGCAATACAGATACCCAGAGAGGCAACAGTCAGCTCTTTTAAATGAGTGAGGAGCAAGGTAAAGAGTTCAGTTTGGACAAGTTAAAGCTGAAGCATGAATGAGCGAGCCACATGCCAATGTCCACCATACAGCTGTGTCTTGGGCTTGTTGCTCATCAGCCAAGACCAGGCCAGAAATGTGGATTCATGAGTCAGCAACACAGAAGAGCAGCTGACTGGAGCAGAGGGAGTGAGGTCACTGAAGGAGAAAAGGAAGGAGGTATGCTGCCTTTCAATGTGTGGGTACTTTGAATTTTTCCAGTACCAAGATTGGGTTTATGCTGAACCATCCCCACTTTATTAATCCTCCTTGTGGCCAACAAACACATCTGTGGTAAGATGATAGGCTAGCATGTGTTGTGCGTTCAGAGGTAATTTTAGGTCATGTCTGCACAAGAGCAGCAGGAGCAGCCTGCGGCACAAAAAATACTGCTGCAATTCCACCCTCCAGATCAGTGCTGTCCAAGAGAAACAGAACGCAAGCCACGGACGTAACTTTAAGTTTGCCATCAGCCACATTTTAAAAAGTAAGCAGAAACAGGTAAAATTCATCTTAATCTAGTCCCTTACCCAGTCTATCCAAAATATTATCCTTTCAACATTAATCAAAAGCTCTCAAAATTTAATGAAATATTTTACCTTTTCTTTGTACTCAATCCTTGAAATCTGCTTTGTATCGTACAATTAAAACACATCTTGGTTTGGATTAATACATTTCAAGTGCTCTGTAGCCACATGTGGTTTGTGTTCATGACTATCATATGGGACAGCACAGCTCTTGAGAGTTCACCTGACAGATAAAATGTCCCACCGCATCTCCTGCATTTAGGTGGGATGGTAGAGAATGGGTCCAAGTGACGGGTGTACTACAGAAAGCCCTGTTCCTGCTTCTGTTTGATCTGCACTCAAAGCACTCTCAGCCCAATATCTTCTCTCTACCTTACCTTATTTTACTACAATTTTTCATCTATTAAATACTATAAAATGTGTTTTGATTTACAAAATCACTTTTCAGAATACCCCAAGGTACAGCTTGAACTGGTTACATACTACAGATCATTAGCTTTTAGCGCTAGGCAAGTGTATTCCTGTTTATACTCATCATTATGGCATCCGTCACTTAGGATTAAGGATCTTTACCACATACATTGTACCAGCCATTTCCCATAAAACAAAAGTTGAAAGTATGTTATATATCATTTCTCAGCTAATATTCTTTGTATATAAGAATATTGACAAGGGAAATCGTTTTTAGATTTTGCTCAAAGTGGTTAGAATAATATCAATCATGTTACATAGATATTGTTAAGATACGTACATGAGGAATAGGAAATTTAACCAGAGTGGTCTAGAAATGTTAAAATCAATACTTACAACACATTTTGTGTAATAGCTTTGTAAGAGTGATTATAACATTGCAGAGTGTCATTGCCTGGCTTTGCTAGGCTTTAATATAAATATGTAGAAATTCTTCATAGGCCAGAATATCATCGTGATTGTGGCTGGGGCAAATTTACTTCTGAATACTGAAGACCTGAAGGAAGCAGCCAGTGTCATCAGCAGAGCCAAAGTACTGATCTGCCAGCTAGAAGTAACTCCGGCAACTTCTTTGGAAGCCCTAACAATGGCCCACAGCAGTGGAGGTAATTTTACATACTTGTCATTCTTTCTATAAAAGCTTTTATCACTGTCTCAATTAAGGTTAACCTTTTAAGCAGAGCAATACTTTTCCATCATAAAATATGCTTTCTTCCATCTGTAACATTCATTGTCTTCTAGTTCTTGATAATGTTAGAAACCCTTACAAACAGGGTAAAAATAACGAGTAGCATTCCTCATATCCTGCTATATAAATTCTTCCATCTAGTTAGCAGAAACAATACAGGTAGTAACTAGAATCTCTGAAGCAGCCTATTGTCCAAGATACTCTCTAGGTAGTGGGACAATTTTCATTCTGGGCAGAGGTTAAGCCACATGTCACGTATAATCACTGCCCAGGTAAGTTTTGATAAACATCTCTAGGAATTAAAGATTAGTTCTTTCTTCTTTTTGTAAAACTTTACCATCTTTTCTATAAACAACAAAGTATTATGTATATGTAATATTGTCTATGTTGTCAACATCCTTTAAGCTGCTCTTTTGTTTTGTTAGAACTTTGATTTTGGAAATTTTTAAGCATGCACTAGCAGACAGAATTGTATAATGAAACCCATCACCCAGCTTCAGCAGTTATGAGCCCTTGGCTAATCCTGGGTCATCTGTTCCCCCCACCCAGGCCCCCTCTCTCACCCCAGCAAGTAGCAGACTTTTGAAGATCCAGGTGTTTTATTTCTGTCTGTTCCTTTTTCCCCACTGACCACTGGGGAGAGCATCTTCTGAATTAGAAGCCCATTTCTGATCCTTGTTAGCTTTGTGTTCTTTCCAGAATTACCTGATTTTTCTGAGTCTTGTCTATTAAACGCATATAGAAATACTCCCCTACAGAATTGTTCTAAAAATGGAATAAAATATGATGCCAAGCTGGTAAAGTAAGTTTCAGTAAACCCCAACTTTCTTCTCTCTTTCTTTAAATTAAAATTTGGATAATATCCTGATCAGCATCATTTGGTAAAAATTTTAAAAAGATCAAAATAAAAACTAGCCGGTATAAGACAATGACTTCTTGATATTATGGCTATAGTTCTATGATTTATATTAAGAAGAACACAGAGAAAAATCCACATTGGCTTTTCCAGATAAAACTTTCTCATCAGGATACAATGAAAAGGAAAAGAAGGAAAAAGAACAGTAAGTGTATGTGTATATGTGTGTGTGTGTATAAGTGATTTCTCCCAAAGTGCAGTGTTCCACTTAGCAATAAATGGAAAATAAGTTACTGAAATGATTTTGTAGAGAATTTTTAAATGTCCTGATTTAACAATTTTCCTCATGGCAATACATGTCATGGCAAATTCTCACTGACATTTAATGTGTTTTTAATGGACTCAAAGCTGTCAGAAGGAATTCTGAGCCAAAACCGATTTGGTTACATTTTCTTCGAGTGTCACAGATGAAGGCTAATGTTTGCGGTGCACGCTCTCTGCACTGCACTCATTTACCCGGGTGATGTGAGCACACATGCCATTTCATTCATGCTCCTGTCTTTCCTGATAGAGATCAGAGCATTTTCTCACGTAACTTTTCTTTTTTTCCTACTGTCCCTTCTCAGGGGCCACTGTTTCCTCTGTCCTAGTCTAATTACCTGTTCCCTACCCAGCTTGTGGAGGAGAGAAAGGTACAGCAGCCACAGCTGAGGATCCAAACTGTTACAGGTGAGGCTAGAGTGACCCAGCGGGGCAGGCAGTCTAACCTTGGGCTGTCATTGGGGTGGGGTCCAGAAATGCTTCCTCTGTCATCTGTCAGGCAGTTCTTCCAGTTGAGAAGCTAGAGGACCAGGGGCACCAGAAAGGGGTTAGGTAATGGTGGGCCAAAGACCACTTAGCCCACTCCCCATTTTTAGAAAAGTCAGCATGCCTAAGTATTAATTCTGCAATATCACATGTAATAATACCAGAAGTAGTAATACCTTGCATTTGTATGTACTTTATAGCTTATAAAGTACTCTCATATATATTTGATCCTCAGAAAACCCTGTGACAAATATATGACAGGTTTTATTCTCCCAGACTGAGGACTGAGACTCAGAGAGGTTAAGTAATTTGCTCAACCAAGGTCACACTTTTAGTCAGTGTAGAAACCACGATTTCAGACTCCAAGCCCCAAGTTCTATATCCTAGACCAGACTTTAAGTAATGAAACTTAACTTCAAAATCTCCTTGATACCTAGTAACTGAGCCTTTATAAAGAGCATCTCTAGAAAAGTAAAATCCATGAACTATGACATTGTCCAACATGTTGCCTAAGCTTTGAGTATCTTGCTGCTCAAGGCACAGAGAAGGGACCTTAGAGTGTTTTCAGCAATGTGTCCCACCCACCCCCATTAAATACACACACACACACACACACACACACACACACTCCTCTGTCCAGAATTCAGCTGGTCCCTGTTTGTTAGTTACCAGCCATATGCAGCTGAGATTCTATACTGAGAGAGAGAGTGTGTGAATTTAATGCATCTTCATTCTCATATAAAACTAGTACAAAAGGCCCTGGCCGGTTGGCTCAGCGGTAGAGTGTCGGCCTGGCATGCGGGGGACCCGGGTACGATTCTCGACCAGGGCACATAGGAGAAGCGCCCATTTGCTTCTCCACCCCCCCCTCCTTCCTCTCTGTCTCTCTCTTCCCCTCCCGCAGCCAAGGCTCCATTGGAGCAAAGATGGCCCGGGCGCTGGGGATGGCTCCTTGGCCTCTGCCCCAGGAGCTAGAGTGGCTCTGGTCGCGGTAGAGCGACGCCCCAGAGGGGCAGAGCATCGCCCCCTGGTGGGCAGAGCGTCGCCCCTGGTGGGCGTGCCGGGTGGATCCTGGTCGGGCGCATGCGAGAGTCTGTCTGACTGTCTCTCCCCGTTTCCAGCTTCAGAAAAATACAAAAAAAACAAAAAAAACAAAAAAAAAAAAACCTAGTACAATGAAAGGAACACTGATTTGGGTCAGGAAGCATGGCTCTGAATTCAGAACCAATCACTTAGCAAATGGGGGACATCGGGCAAGTCAGTCAGATCCTTGTTCTGGGCCTCAGTGTCTTCCGTGAAACAAGGGAACTGGGCTGAAATCTCTTACCACTCTTTAACGTCACCATGTGTAAATGGGCTGATTCGCAGAGAAGGCAAAGCTTCAAGGTCTGTGGTGAGCCACAATGTCCTGCTCATTGCTTCATGAGGCTGCAGATGTGCTGATTGATCAGCATTATTTCATTTACAAGAAAGATGGCAAAGTCATCATCATCATCATCATCTGTGGGTTTAATATTACAACTCCCTTATCTGTACTACTTAAGTACTAATGGATTAAGTTTGAATTAAATACACTGTATAACTAGATGATATATCAGTTATTAAAATACAGAGAAAGACCCCTCCATCTTTGTAGATAGTATCTTGGGATTCTCTTGCTGTCTTTACCAAAATGAAAGCAGTGGTTTTAAAGGGACAGCACCTGAAACATCACAGATGAATAGGCAGCCCTCTGGAGCCCCCTCCTCTCCGGGTCACAGCGCTACACGGTAGCCCCACAGCAGGGCTGGTGCTGCAGCTGCTTGTGATGAAATTATGCATGTTGCTTCTGGTCTTTATATCCATTTCAAAGCGAATGAAACATTACAGGAACAATTATAAATAATTGAGATTGTAAAATCGCCAAGATTAAATTCTAGGTAGGACAGAAAATATCTCTTAATGCCACTTAGTCCTTTTCCTTTTGGCAAACCAAACTTCTTGGCTGGCGATCTGGACTTTCACAATAACACTGTCTAGTGTGTAACCCAAGCTTTGAAATGTTTTTCCTGCTCAAGTCACAGAAAAGAACCCCTAGAGTGGGAGGCTGCCAAGCCAGCGTTTTGGGTACTCCAGCCTTCCACAGTTCTCTGACTAGGGTGAATTTCTTCTCTGGTTTCTCTGCGCTAGTTATTAGGGCCTTCTTAACTGCAAGCTGCTGCCCGCCATGCGGACACCACTAAGAGCTTCTGCTTCATGTTCCTGCCTTTGCACCTAGACAGCCGCCTCCCTAGGCCTCCCTAGTTCCTCACTGATGTCATTGTGCCAGCCATTGACATGCTGTTGGGACAACCAGGGTTTTAGTCCATCTTATGTCATAATGAGTGATAATTACAGTTGAGATCTATCAGTCACCTCTTCATACCCAAGTTACTCCATTGTCCATCCTGTGCTCTCTATTTTATGGTTCCAGCATGACATCATTTTTTTTCTGTCTTGACTATTACAAATTTGCATTCTTCTTTGATTAACTACATCTACTATACTAATTCTTTATGTATTTTTCATCATGGTGAAGTATTTATGCTTATTTATGGTAGCATGAGCCAAAGAGAGTCCTTTCTTTATTGCATTTTTACTTTTTCCCTAAATTTAGTTACTAATCAGACTCTGAGCCCATATACCCAGTTACTATTGGTAAAAATGCTTTTCTTCAGCCTGACCAGGCGGTGGCACAGTGGATAGAGCAGGGGTCAGGAACCTATGGCTCGTGAGCCAGATGTGGCTCTTTTGATGGCTGCATCTGGCTCGCAGACAAATCTTTAATAAAAAAAATAATGTTAAAAATATAAAACATTGCCCTGGCCGGTTGGCTCAGCGGTAGAACGTCGGCCTAGCGTGCGGAGGACCCGGGTTCGATTCCCGGCCAGGGCACACAGGAGAAGCGCCCATTTGCTTCTCCACCCCTCCGCCGCGCTTTCCTCTCTGTCTCTCTCTTCCCCTCCCGCAGCCAAGGCTCCATTGGAGCAAAGATGGCCCGGGCGCTGGGATGGCTCTGTGGCCTCTGCCTCAGGCACTAGAGTGGCTCTGGTCGCAATATGGCGACGCCCAGGATGGGCAGAGCATCGCCCCCTGGTGGGCAGAGCGTCGCCCCTGGTGGGCGTGCCAGGTGGATCCCGGTCGGGTGCATGCGGGAGTCTGTCTGACTGTCTCTCCCTGTTTCCAGCTTCAGAAAAATGGAAAAAAAATAAAAATAAAATAAAATAAAATAAAACATTCTCATGTATTACAATCCATTCATTTCCTACCGCTCATGTTCACGGTTGCGGGTGGCTGGAGCCAATCACAGCTGTCCTCCGGGACAACACCAAATTTTTATTGGATAATGCATAACGTACTGCATTATCGTTGTGAGGTCAGAAAGTAAACATCCCTCCTTTCAATCAAGTAGTCAGCTAGCTAATTGCAGAAACCCTTTTGACGAAGAAGATGGCTAAAAGAAAAAAAGATGAGGAGTATCATACTTTTAAGCAGGAATGGACAGAGGAATTCGCCTTTGTGGGGAGAGCAGGTTCTGCAGTGTGTCTAATATGCAATGATAAAATTGCATCAATGAAATGGTCAAATATAAAGCGGCACATCGACACACACCATACTACATTTACATCGAAATATTCAGTGGGGGACAGCAGGAAGAAAGCATGTCAAGAGCTACTGTGCAGAGTGCAAGCTAGTCAGCAGCAACTCCATGTTCAGACCCAACAAGGTGACTGGAATTCGGCTAGCTTTGCTGGTGCTTTAACAATTGTGAAAAACGGAAAGCCATTCACAGATGGGGAGTATGCCAAAACATTCATACTTGATGTTGCCAATGAACTTTTTGACAACTTTTCAGATACAGACAAGATAATCAAACAAATAAAAGACATGCCTCTGTCGGCAAGAATTGTTCACAATCGTACCATCATGATGGTGAATCAAACTGAGGCAACACAAGTGAAGGACATAAATGCAGCACCATTCTTTTCTCTTGCTTTGGATGAGTCAACAGACGTAAGCCATTTATCCCAGTTCAGCGTGATTGCAAGGTATGCTGTTGGTGACACACTATGAAAGAGACAACAAGAGGGGAGGATTTATTCAAGTCTTTCACTGAGTTCGCTAAAGAAAAAAATCTACCGATGGATAAACTTATTTCAGTGTGTACTGATGGTGCTCAGTGCATGGTGGGGAAAAACAGAGGATTTGTAGCACTTCTTTGTGAATATGAAAAGAGACCCATCCTAAATTTTCACTGCATCCTACATCAGGAGGTGCTTTGTGCTCAGATGTGTGGCGAGCAGCTTGGTAAGGTGATGTCACTGGTCATTTGGGTGGTCAACTTTATTGTTGCCCGAGCTTTAAATGATCGCCAGTTTAAAACACTGCTGGATGAGCCCTGGCCGGTTGGCTCAGCGGTAGAGCGTCGGCCTAGCGTGCGGAGGACCCGGGTTTGATTCCCGGCCAGGGCACACAGGAGAAGCGCCCATTTGCTTCTCCACCCCTCCGCCGCGCTTTCCTCTCTGTCTCTCTCTTCCCCTCCCGCAGCCAAGGCTCCATTGGAGCAGAGATGGCCCGGGCGCTGGGGATGGCTCTGTGGCCTCTGCCTCAGGCGCTAGAGTGGCTCTGGTCGCAATATGGCGACGCCCAGGATGGGCAGAGCATCGCCCCCTGGTGGGCAGAGCGTTGCCCCTGGTGGGCGTGCCGGGTGGATCCCGGTCGGGCGCATGCGGGAGTCTGTCTGACTGTCTCTCCCTGTTTCCAGCTTCAGAAAATGAAAAAATGAAAAAAAAAAAAAACAAAAAAAAAAACACTGCTGGATGAAGTTGGGAATAATTATCCTGGTCTGCTTCCTCACAGCAATGTGTGTTGGTTGTCAAGAGGGAAGGTGCTCAGCCGTTTCGCGGCTTGTCTGAGCAAAATCTAAACTTTTCTTGAAATGAAAAACGTCGAGCATCCTGAGTTAGCTAACACTGAGTGGCTCCTGAAGTTCTATCTCGTGGACATAACTGAACATCTGAACCAGCTCAATGTGAAAATGCAAGGCATTGGAAATACAGTCTTATCCCTTCAACAAGCAGTGTTTGCATTTGAAAACAAGCTGGAACTCCTTATTGCCAACACTAAAACAGGTCGTTTACTACACTTTGAAAAACTGGAAGAGTTTAAAGATGCATGCACAGCAAGTGACCCTGCTCAACATCTTGATCTCCAGCAGCTAGCGGGCTTCACATCTAATCTCCTGCAGTCATTCAAAGCACACTTTGGAGAATTTCATGAGTGCACTCATCTTTTTAAGTTCATCACCCATGCACATGAGTGTGCAGTGGACAGCGCCGACCTGAGTTACATCTCCGGTGTCTCCGTCAGAGATTTTGAGCTACAAGCTGCTGACCTGAAGGCCTCAGACATGTGTGTAAATAAGTTCAAGTCACTGAGTGAAGATTTGGAAAGACTTGCACAACAGCAAGCAGAGTTGGCAAGCAAACACAAGTGGGGAGAAATGAAAAAACTTCAACCCGCGGACCAGCTGATTGTCAAAACTTGGAACGCGCTTCCCATCACATACCACACACTGCAGTGTGTGAGAATTGCTGTACTGACAATGTTTGGCTCTACGTATGCATGTGACCAGTCTTTCTCACATCTAAAAAACGTTAAGACCAACCTACGATCACGTTTAACGGGTGGAAGTCTCAACACCTGCATGAAGCTTAACTTCACCACGTATCAACCAGACTACAAAGCCATCAGCAAAACCATTCAGCACAAGAAGTCGCATTAATGGTAAGAAGTACTTTATTCATCATTGGTTAGCAACAGCATAACAACGTTATTAAAAAGAATTCAGAGACTTGTTGTACTTTAAAAGTGTTGGTCTTACATAAAATGCACACATTTACTTGTATTTAGTGTTAAATATATTGTATGACTCTCATGGAATTACATTTTAAAATATGTGGCATTCATGGCTCTCTCAGTCAAAAAGGTTCCTGACCCCTGGGATAGAGCGTCAGACTAGGATGCAGAGGACCCAGGTTCAAGACCCCGAGGTCGCCAGCTTGAGCGCGGGCTCATCTGGTTTGAGCAAAGCTCACCAGCTTGGACCCAAGGTCACTGGCTTGAGCAAGGGGTTACTCAGTCAGCTGTAGCCCCACGGTCAGGGCACATGTGAGAAAGCAATCAATGAACAACTAAAGTGCCACAACGAAAAACTGATGATTGATGCTTCTCATCTCTCTCTGTTCCTGTCTGTCTGTCCCTATCTATCCCTTTCTCTGACTCTCTCTCTGTCTCTGTAAAAAAAAAAAAAAAAAAAAATCAAGAATGCTTTCCTTCAGTAAAATGCAAGCAAGTATGATTGGATTGATTTTTACACAATATCTATGGTCAAATTAAACTGTATAATTCCTTACTCTAGCAATCATTGCTTAAAAGCCAATGTAATTGTATTTTAAAGTTTGTTTTTATTGTGGAAAACTTTAAATATATATGTATATATATATAGAATGGTATTGTAAACCCATATCATTTAGCTTCAACAATTATCAACACATAACCAATCTTGTTTCACCTATACCTAATTCTCCACTCCACTGCCCACTGCAACCTTGGACTATTTGAAGCAAAACCCAAATATATAATTTCATTCACAGTGTACTTGTTCTTTATGTAAGATACTATGTTTTAAAAATAATGTCTTCCTAGCCCTAGCCGATTGGCTCAGTGGTAGAGCATCGGCCCGGTGTGTGGGAGTCCTAGATTCGATTCCCAGTCAGGGCACACAGGAGAAGCGCCCATCTGCTTCTCCACCCTTTTCCCTCTCCTTTCTCTTCATCTCTCTCTTCCCCTCCTGCAGCTAATGCTCCATTGGAGCAAAGTTGGCCCAGGCTCTGAGAATGGCTCCAGTTGCAACAGAGCAACACCCCAGATGGGCATAGCATTGCACCCTGGTGGGCTTGCCGGGTGGATCCCAGTCAGGCACATGTGGGAGTCTCTCTCTGCCTCCCTGCTTCTCACTTCAGAAAAATACAACAACAACACAACAAAAAGAATGATGTCTTCCTGGCTGTGTAGTTCAGTTGGTTAGAGCATCGTTCAAACACGCCAAGGTTGTGGGTTTGATCCCTGTCAGAGCACATACAAGAATTAACCAATGAATGCATAAATAAAGTGGAACAACAAAATTGATGTTTCTTTCTCTCCCTTCCTCTATCTAAAATCAATTTTTTTTAAAAGAATGATGTCTTTGCCTAGTGTACAGCAGGTAATCTGGTCAGAAATTTTCCCATTAGCCTTTTGTAACTAATCACTTATTAATTTAATGAGTAACCTCTCAAGATTTTTTTCTCTTCTGCATAAGTGTATGACTATAAATACACATATAGTTATGTGTTTTTTTAGATATTATTCATTTTGAGAAAGAGAGAGAGAAGGGGGGAGGAGCAGAAAGCATCAACTCCTATATGTGCCTTGCCCGGGCAAGCCCAGGGTTTCGAACCAGCAAACTCACTGTTCCAGGTCAACGCTTTATCCACTGCGCCACCACAAGTCAGGCATATATAGTTATGTTTTATTTTTGTTTTAAAAGAGGGGTATCATATACTAGATTTTATTACAAAATTGCCTTCTACACTTATAAATGAATTATGGAAACGTTTTTATGACAAATCAGAGTTCTGCTTCATTCTTTTTAATAGAAGCAGAGTATTCTATTGGATGTATATGTCACAATATTTTAAACCAATGCTCTCTGCTTATGTTTGGGTTTCTTTTTGTTTTTTCCGTTAAAAACAGAGCTGAATGAACATCACTGTACTACACCTTTGGATTCCTGTGTATTTCTACAGGAGAGGTTTAGAGAAGGAATTGTTGGATTAGGAATCTTTTGAAATAAAATGGAACTTTCATAAGAATGGCTCTACCCTGTTTTTCCATACTGGTAGCTTGCTCTAACCTTTGCTCAAATTCTGAGTACAGATTTGAGGATCATATAGGTGAACAATCATGTCTTAGTTTAATGCTTAAGGAAAACAGGTAATAATATATTTGTTCTGAAAACCTAAAGGGTGTGTCAGAGTGCTGGGCAGTGAGTGCTTGTATGCACAACTGAAATCCCTAAGACCTCGCAAAAGCAGGCAAACCCATGAGAGAGATTGTTGCCAGGCTACAGACTCCAACAGAAGGCAGAAGAGATGGGTGGACAGGCAGGGGTGTCCGTCTGTGTGTAAAGGACAGTATAATAACAGTAATAATCCCGTACATTTGTACAACACTTTACAGTTTACACAGGGCTTTTACATCCATTTCTAATTTAGGTGACACAATAACCCTGTGTATAAATATGAACAGCCAAAAATAGACCATAGAATTTCCATGGTTGGACATTCTGGGTTCTAAAACAATGAAAATGTGGGAATAGGGTTATCCTGTAAACCACTAGACAAGATCCACTGATGGAACCAAAATGTTACAACCAAAGACGGTGCGGAAGCAAACTATCTGGCCTCACCAGGCAGAAGTAGTGGAGCGTTCCCCACGTGCTGACAAGCATCTCCCAAGAATGTGGAATGGATCACTGCCAAGACAGCTATGGAAGAGCCACTTGGAGAACTCATCAATGTTCAAATCTGCTGATCTAGCTCAAGAGATTCTGATTTCAGGGGATTTGAGGTGGAGTCCAGAAATCGCGCACTTTATTAAGCTCTCCTAGTGATGCAGATGTGCAGCCAAGTGTGTGAACCGCTGTTCTGGAAGAGTGTCTGGAGATTTTGTTCTACGGGTCTATGGTAAATTGGGGTTACTAAGAGGAAAAGGAAAAGAAGACCGGCCAGTCTAGCTGGGTACTCAGGTGGATAAGTGTTTTGACAAGAGGGGAGCTTCCTTTGACTGTAATTTCTAAAGACTTTCAAAAAAATATATACAAAGTTCCCCACCAAAAGCTGTTTTACAATATTGGAAACTGGGGGCTTGTGTGGCTATGGACAAAGTTCTGGCCTGGACAGGCATCTATTTTAGAGATGATCAATCCCTGGACTTAAAACTAGAAGACCCCTGATAGGGGTGAAGTTTACCTAAGTCCCAGTGATGACCTTGAACTGCGACCTCATCTCTCTGAACCTGTTTCCTCCTCTGAGAAATGCCGTTTCTCTCTCCCCATCCATCCTCTTCCTGCAGCGTCCTAGCCTGAGCCAGCTCTCAGCCTGAGTGAATTTCCCCTTCTTTCTCAGTCTTTTCTCTGTGTTCTTAGGTTGCTCACAGGAGCCAAGAATGTAAGCTTTTGTGTAAGTGTGTATGTTTGCATGAATAATTCCTATATATTTGGAAGACATATATAGGTATTCAAAATATACATATGTATAAACTTCCTACTTACTAGTCTTACCAGGAAAATTTGGAGCTCTTCATTGTTTCTTTTCTATCTTTTTTCTTTTCTGGCAAATGGATTTATGAACTAGCCTTGTAACTGAACACTTAAGGTAACCCGAAAAATGCTCTCCAGCCTGAGCGCTCACATTCACACATGTCATTTCATGCCACAGCATTTACAGTCTTCTCTGATCCTCTTGGTGCCCTTTGCCATAACTTTGTAATCACCGTGTTTATAAATATTGATGCTTACCCATGGAGCCAAAAGCTTGTAAAGTGAAAAGCAGAGCAAATGGAAATAAGGAGTTCGCACAAGGCTGTCACAGAGATTGAGGTTTTATGTAACCAAGCTGATATTTAATCTAATGGGGAAAATGGTTGTACTTGGGGATTTCCCTTCCTGAATGTCTGTAAACGCACCACAGTAAAAATGAAAACCACTGAACCCCTCTTCCATTCCTTTGTAGTGAAAACACTGTTCAATCCAGCCCCTGCCACGGCTGACCTGGACCCCCGGTTCTACACCCTCTCAGATGTGTTCTGCTGCAATGAAAGTGAGGTGAGGACAGTTTTGCTCATTCAATGAGAAACCAAAGACTTTCATGTGAGTGGACAAAGCAAAGAAGCAGGGCTAACCACATCAATTTCATTCCTGTGTATCTCGGGTCTACTGAAAAGAGATTTGGCAGTTGACAGGGTGTGGAGAAAGGAAAGTAGTGAGTCCTGGGAGGCTGGGGGCATAGGATTCCCTAAGTCAGCCCCATAATCTGGTACTTACCAAACCTCAGCTAATTTTAGTGCCCTCCCTGCCCTCACGCTGTTAGTGTTTTGTTTTAGTTTTTAATTATTCCATACTCTATGGACTAATTAGATTTAGAGTTGCCAGATTTAGCAAATAAAAATATAGGCTGCTCAGTTCAACTTGAATTCAGATACACAACAAGTAATACACTAAATGTCCTTTCACTGTATAAGTATCTGTTTATTTGAAATTCAAATTGAACTGGGCATTCTGTATTTCATCTAGCCCTAAATAATATGCCACCTCTGATGGGTTTGCTGCCTTCTCTTGTGAAGATCCAGTGACTGCACTGGTGGACACACGTAGGTTCTCCATGGATGTCATGGGAAGACCTTGGGGGCCACTCCATTAGGGGAGCACACTCTCAGCACAGCTCAGGGTCATAATTTATAGATATACAATAAATATCAATATATTCATATTGTGCCATTCATTCTGAAGCATTTTAGGTAGATAATTTTAATATTTCTCCCTTTCATAGGTAGATAGTTTTAGACCAGAGCTCTCTACCAACATTGGGAGGCAGGGCATATTGTACAATGCAACATGCAGAGAGAGAAAGTTAGTAATTAATGAACTACCCTGTAATTTTCCATCTGGTTTGAAGGCTGAATGATGGTTTCAAGGATTCCTTGACCTGCTTTTTTGTTAACTTCATCTCTTAGAACATAAAGTAAACAAGAAAGAAAACTGCCACAGAAAAGTAATGTTCACAAACCACAATATACTATGCAATATTTTTGAGCAACCACTATGGCCAGGCTTTGTACTAGGAAAAAGGAATTGTGAGAGATAGTGACCATTGCACAATAAGAGGTTAGATTACCCTTAATTGCCAAACTGCCTTAGATTTCCCTGCTAGATATGTACTTACAGAGCACTGTTTAATCTTCAAACACTAATCACAGCTCAAATTACTTATTCGATACTTCTCTCTTCTCCATTAGATTACTAGTCCTGTGAGAACCGGTACATCTGTCTTACTCATTATTGTATCCTCAGTAGCTATCCTAATGTGTATAGTTACCTATTGCTGCATAATAAATTACCGCAAAATTCAGTGGTTTTCAACAACAGTAACTATTGTCCCTCGTGGATTCTGTACATCAGAAACTGGCACAAAGCACAGCATGGCTTGTCTCTCTTCCACAATGTCTGGGGCCTGGAAGACTCGAGGGCTGAGAGCTGGAATCATCTGAAGCCTCCGTCAGTCTTCAGTCACATGCTTACTGTCTGATGCTGGCTGTTGCCCAGAACACTAACACATGGCCTCTGCCTGTGGCCTGGGCTTCCTCACAATATGGAAGCTGGGTTTCAAGATCCAGTATCCAGAGAGAGAGAGAGAGAGAGAGAGAGAGAGAGAGAGAGAACTAGGCAGAACACATGTTGCTTTTTATTTTTTGTTTGTTTGTTTTAAGTGAGAGGACAGGAAGATAGTGAGACAGACTCCTACATTTGCCAGGACCAGGATCCACCCAGCAACCCCTGTCTGGTCCACTTAAATCAACTGAGCTAATTTTAGCACCTGAAGCTGATGTGCTAGGACCAACTGAGCTATTCTTAGCACCCAGGGCCAACGCTCAAACCAATCAAGCCACTGGCTGCAGGAGGGGATGAGGGAGAGAAGGGAAAGAAGGAGAGGGAGAGAAGGAGATGACCGCTTCTCCTGTGTACCCTGACCAGGAATCGAACCCAGGATGTCCATACAGCAGGCCAACACTCTATCCACTGAGCCAGCTAGCCAGGGCCACATGTTGCCTTTTATGACCTGGCTTTGGAAATCACACAGCATCTCATCTGACTCATTCTATTTATTAAGGCAGGAAAGTTTACCTTGGTCCCTCACCTTTCGATGGAAGACTGTCATTGTCACAGTGTGAAATGAACATGTATGATGTTATATACTATATTGATACAGCTATCTGTATAAATTACCATGTGTAATACTGTACCTGGCACATAGTTGGCACCTAGTAAATCCTTAATGAATGAATGAATGAATGAATAAATGAATAAATAAACTCTGGTCTTTAAAAAAATTGATCTGAAAAACATAATAGAAAAAAGAAAAACTTTACAAGCTTAACATTCTCATGGGTGACTTTTAATCAGAATTATAAGCCAAATTCATGCTTTAAGATACTCTCTCTGCTCCACACACAAACCACTGATATATAAATATAGAAAGAGATAAGGAAATGATACTCGCAGGCTCAAAACAACTCCAGAGATCAGAAATGGAACAGAATCACAGAGCATTCAGCCTGAGGTGTGTTTCCTCCAGTCCTAGAAGTAGGTAGAAGTGGTGGTAAGTGTGCTTCCTATGAGTAATGGGCACTAAACATGTGCCACTAATGGGAGCCTGGAGCAACACCCACTACTAGAACCAGAGATGCTGAGCGCAGGCTCCCCTGCTAACAAAAGAAGGTAGAGAAAGCTGCCAAGACTACAGCCTATCTAAGGCTCCCAGACTGCGGAAACAGGAGGACAGAGATACTACCTGTGGTCAGGAAGGAAACCAAGCCAGCTGCTGACTTTAGTAACTGGATTGGCCGTGTCACCAACAGCACCAGAACAGGAGCTCCATATTGCCGACATAAAACCTAGCTCTGCTTTAGAGATCCTTAGAGGCCCGACAGATGGAACTAGAGAACCTTGTAAAGGCATTATTTTTTATGTTCAGATTTTTCATTAAAGAATAGTTTTTTAATAGGTTTTTAGAAACCACAAGAAGTCAGTGTTTCTGAAAATAGATCAACTCACCAGATATAACTGATCCCAGTAATGTAGGGCAATGAAAAACATTTTTAAAACAAAAAAGAAAGTGACCTCAAAGCATGACCAACTCAGACTGAAAGAGTCCATTGAGAAAAAGATGGTAAGGGAGGACATGTTCAAGTTCATGAAACTTGTGTTACTGGGAACACTGAGGTCTAGAATGAGCAGACACTGTGGGATCATTTACAGGCAACAAAAGGGTTAATCAATCTGGCCATAATTAGAGCAAGCTAGGAAGAGATAGAACCATTCTTAGAAAGAGATAGTAAGTACATGGTTAAATTGTAATACACAAAAGACAGAATTTGGTTATAAACTTTTTTAGTCAAAAAGTATATAATGCATCTAGTCCAGTGATTTTTCAGCCACCTATCTCAGAACCACAGAAGTTCCTCAGAGCTGCTGGAGGGGTGCTAGGAGGTGAGGAAGCAGGGCTACAACCCCCGGCCCCTACTTCAGCCAGAGACCTTTCGTATTCTGGGAGAGAACTGCTGATCCTGTGTGAGCCCCTCATTTTCTAACGTAGGTTACTGGGAGAGGTCCCAGTTAGTAAGGAGTAGCGATCTGAATGTCAAAGCATTGCTTTTCTGTTGCACATCAGTGCCTCTCCTACACTGCTTCCATCTTCTCTACCAAAAACACACTAAGACATGGGCGGTACGTAAACACGGAGAGCTGTAACCAGTCATATGTAAAACCATTATGGCCCAAGAGTGGCCATGGGGAATTACGTCCTGACATGTGAAATTACAGGTGTGATTTATAGAATTGAAATCATTGGCGGTGGCCCCTTTCTCATTTCCTCCCTCCCCCTTTCCTCTTTGTTTTGTAGGATTCTCTTTGTTCCCCCACCTCTTTATTCTGAAAAGTATTGTCCATACACCCAGAAAAGCTGGAAGAGCAATACAGAGAACACTCCCCCTCTTCACCTGAACAGTTGTTAACATTTTGCTACGTTTACTTTTCTGAGCCAGTATCTCCCAGAGCTCTTTATTGCACTGGTTGTCATGCAAAATAAGGAAGACATTTTTTTAGGAGAACAAATCTAATGTGGAAGTGGACTCAGTTTTCTTTTCTCACCACTGTTTCTTTTCACTTTGTGTGTTGCAGGCTGAGATCCTAACCAGCCTGGCGGTCAGCAACCCCGCGGACGCCGGGAAGGCCGCTCTGGCGCTGGTGGAAAGGGGCTGCCGGGTCGTCATCGTCACCTTAGGTGCTGAAGGGTGTGTGATGCTGTCACAGTCAGACCCTGTCCCCAAGTACATTCCTACGGAGAAAGTCAAGGCTGTGGATACCACGGTAGGTTTTTAATTTCAGAATCATTTTTGGCCCTTAAAACCATCATTTAGTTACTAAGATTCTGTACTTTCTTTTTGGTGGGGTAGGGTAGGGATCATGAGGTAACAGTTCCAGGGGTGATGTGGTAGAAAAGAAAACCAGCCAACCAGGCAAGAGAACCATAGCCTAATCCCTCTCTAACCCACTGCAGTACTTTCTATAAGTCATTTGGGCTCTGAGCCTCAGTTTTCTCATCCGTAAAATTGGAATACCAGCAAAATTGTATCTTTATTACTTATATTCATTTATTTATTCAACAAATATTCACTGAATACCTATTATATGCCAGGCATATATTAAGTGCTAGGGCTATCATGACAGACAAGGCATCTCTGCCACTGAGGGGCTTAGGTTTCAGAGAGTAAACAAATCACCAGGGCTCACAAGCTTCATGTGGAATGGAAGAGCAAGGAGCACTGGTTAGCAGAGATCATTCTTTCAGCAGCAAATAATAACAGCTGACACTTCAAAATGTGGATAAAGCCTGACCTGGGGTGGCGCAGTGGATAAAGCGTTGACCTGGGAACGCTGAGGTGACCGATTCGAAACGCTGGGCTTGCCTGGTCAAGGCACATATGGGAGTTGATGCTTTCTGCTCCTCCCCCTACTCACTCTCTCTCTCTCTCTCTCTCTGTGTCTCTCTTCTCTCTAAAAAACCAAAAACAACTGAATAACATTTAAAATATATATATGTATATATATATATTTTTTAAACATCCAAATGTGGATAATTTATCAAAAAAGACACCTAAGAAGATCTGATGAAGTGGATATGATACAAATATGCTTTGAAAAACAGATAAGTGCAAGACCTGCTCTTATAACGTGAAGTTACGTTGTCATTGCCTTTCAGTGGGCTTCATCGGGCATTCGATGAATTGTACTTGGCATTGTTATTTTCCTCATATTTAATCATTTGTGAAACCATTCATTTTTTTCTGTTTTGTCAAGAAGGACAGTAACCTGAATTTGAAAAGTTTCCTATTAGTTCTGAAACTGACCCTACATTAGACTAAAGCTATGCCAGGTCCTAAACTAAAGCAGAAGAGTTTATTCTTCTCCTGCTAGAAACTCAGTGAAGGGTCCTTGTGAAGACGCTGGACCTCTGTGGGGACCCAGAAGCAGCTTAGACTCAGCTTTCTGAGTCTGTGTCACTCATGACTCTTTACTCATAAGCAGAAGCACAACCCAAATGGGCTTACACAGAAAAAGGGATTTATTTGGTGCACGTAATTAGAAATTCAGAAGAATGGCAGAATGCAGAGGTGAACTCGTGTCATTGGCACCCGCCCGCTCTCTCCCTGTCAGCCCTGCAGCCTTGCATTGAGCACAGGCAGGGCCCCTCCGGGTGACAGTCCCTGGCAGCTTCCTGCCCACACTGTGCCCTGCATCATGCCCCCATCTCTGGTGTCAAATAAAAATCAAAGAACTCTTATCAGAGGAGGAGAAGTGGATGCTAGTCAGACAAAAATGACCAAAGCCTACCACAGAACACGCATTTGGAAATGCACTGCCTGGGCCTGCGACTAAATGACCAAGAGACCGCCCATGGACATGCTCCAGTTCCAATCAGTGGTAATCAGTGCTGGGGTTCAGCTGGTTCACGCCGGTTTGGCAGAACCAATACCTAATTTTTTGTTGAGTTCGGCAAACCGGTTGTTAAAATGGCACTTGTAACCAGGGTTCTCTCTAAGGTGGGCGTCTGGGCAGCCACCCAATGTGAAAATCACAAATTTACATTCCTTACTTTTTTTTTAATGTTCATCTGTGCAACAATGTATTTAAGAGCCTGTAGTAATGTTCATTCTGTCCATAGGAGAAAAAAATTGGACAGAACTATGCTTTTAATATTTATTTATTCATTTCATAAAACTCACTATACCTTTGATGAAATACTGCACTTTAATTCCCTCATGTTTGTTACTTCAGTAAACAAACATATGACATAAAAAGTGTCAAACAATCAGAGGGTGACAAGATATCATTTGAGGCCTGACCTGTGGTGGCGCAGTGGATCAAGCACCGACCTGGAATGCTGAGGTCGGTGGTTCAAAACCTTGGGCTTGCCAGGTCAAGGCACATATGGGAGTTGATGCTTCTTGCTCCTCCCCCCTTCTCTCTATCTCTCTATCTTTCTCCCCTCTAAAATGAATAAATAAAAAAAAAAAAAAAAGATATCATTTGAAATATCTTAAGTAACAGTTTTATTGTTTTTTTATCAGGTATTATTTAATATTTTTATTAATATTTTAAAACTCTTCCTTATAACATAATCTAGTTTTGTATACCTCTTTTATTGTTCTTATTTAAGTATTAAATGCATGAAATAATAAACTACCTTTCAGTATATCTTCTTTTATATTCAAAACAGTCATTAGGGCAGAGAACTGGTTGTTAAGTTATTTGAATCCCACCAGTGGTAGTAATAATCTCAGAGTAATTTCCTGTTGAAGGATTGGATTTCATAGATCACAACAGATGACAGCTTAGAACATCCTATATACAGCAATGTGCACAAAGGAAGTTTTCACTTTGTTTTGTGCCCTTTCATTTGGCTTCTTAGCTCTCGCAGTTAATTTTTAGGTTTCAGGAAAGGTGAAACAGAGTGAGAGTCAGAGGAGGGACAGATTCACACTTGGAGGCAGGAGACAGGAGATGGGCCCGGGAAGATCAGGGCACTGGCTGGGGATCAGCACGTTTTTTCCAGAAAGGGCCGTATAGTCAAGTTTTAGGCTTCTCAGGTCATGTGCATACACGCTCTGTCACAACTACTCAACTTTCATGCCTGGGAGCATCTATAGACAATTTTGCCATCAGAGTTAAGATGGTATTTCGCCTGACCAGGCAGTGGCGCAGTGGATAGAGCATCAGACTGGGATGCGAGGACCCCGGTTCGAGACCCCGAGGTCACTAGCTTGAGCATGGGCTCATCTGGTTCAAGCAAAGCTCACCAGCTTGGACCCAAGGTCGCTGGCTTGAGCAAGGGGTTACTTGGTCTGCTGAAGGCCCATGCTCAAGGCACATATGAGAAAGCAATCAATGACCAACTAAGGTGTTGCAACGAAAAACTGATGATTGATGCTTCTCATCTCTCTCCATTCCTGTCTGTCTGTCCCTATCTATCCTTCTCTCTGACTCTCTCTCTGTCTCTGTAAAAAAAAAAAAAGATGGTATTTCATTACAACTGGATTGTTTGTTGTTTTTTTTTTTTTTTACAGAGGCAGAGATAGACAGGGACAGACAGACAGGAACAGAGAGAGATGAGAAGCATCAATCATCAGTTTCTCGTTGCGCGTTGCGACTTCTTAGTTGTTCATTGATTGCTTTCTCACATGTGCCTTGACCGTGGGCCTTCAGCAGACCGAGTAACCCCTTGCTGGAGCCAGCGACCTTGGGTCCAAGCTGGCGAGCTCTTTGCTCAAGCCAGATGAGCCCGCGCGCGACCTCGGAGTCTCGAACCTGGGTACTTCCGCATCCCAGTCCGACGCTCTATCCACTGCGCCACCGCCTGGTCAGGCACAACTGGATTGTTTTAAGTTGGCATGTTAGTTGGAATCACCATTGCAATCACTAGAGCAAGGACAAAAAATAATAATTCTTAAAATGAAAATAAAATAAAGAAGACAATTAAAATGGTACACTAGAAAATATCTGATACAAAAGACACAGTAATGGAGGAATAAAGAGGCTACTGGAAGATATGCTATTGTAAATGGAAGGCTACAACCAGGGCAGTGAAAGGTGTGAGGTCTGGGAAACAGCGATGTGGCCCAGGAGAGAAGTCAGGGGTGAGGACACAAAGTTCCAGGGCAGCAGCTGTGCAGCAATCCCCCGACCGTTCAGTCCAGGGCAGGCAGATAAGTGTAGGGCACTAGGAGGAATGTCTCCCAAGGGGAAAAAAAGGGAAAAGAAAGAAATAGTGGGATAGCCATATGTTTGAATATGTTTTCTTACAGACTTTGAGGGTGGAGTACTAAATAATATGTAGGAAATTGAGGAATTTTTTTAAAAAAGAGGCAAGTTTTTTCCTCTTGGTTATCTGGAGTCTAAGGGGAAAAAGTATGATTAAGTAAATATAATCTTAGTACAGCACATGACTATGAATTCATAGCCATAACAATGTAAGCGCCAATTACAGATTTAACCAAAAATGGAGATTATAATCATATTGTGAAGCTTGAAAGGAAAAGTGAGTATGTATTTGTGTGCCCCTGGGGAAAGAGGAGAGAACTAAATGCTCATCTTCCATAGTTGGAATTTGAGAGAGAATATCTAAAACTGATTTTAAAAATAGTGGCATAAAGCATATTACCAGAAATAGAAGATAAATACCAGAAGAAACCACTAAAAGAATTTAAAGTATTTGCCTCATGGAAATGGTTGTGGAGAGAGATGGGGCATTTACACATTGAGCCTTGTCTTTTTAAACTGTGTGTATGGATGGCTGTTTCTTTTTAAGTGACAAGACATAATGAGATACCACGTCATACCCACTGGGATGGCTATAATCAAAAATAGATCATAACAAGTGCTGACTAGTATGTGAGAAATCAGAACCCTCAAACAATGCTGGTAGGAATATAAAATGGTGTAGCCACTTTGGAAAACAGTCTGGAAAAGCTTCAAAAAGTTAAATTTAGAGTTAGTTACAATATGACCTAGCAATTCTACTCTTATGTATATACCCAAGAGAAATGAAAACATATGTTCACATAAAAACTTATACATGAGCCCTGGCCGGTTGGCTCAGCGGTAGAGCATCAGCCTAGCGTGCGGAGGACCCGGGTTCGATTCCCGGCCAGGGCACACAGGAGAAGCGCCCATTTGCTTCTCCACCCCTCCACCGCGCTTTCCTCTCTGTCTCTCTCTTCCCCTCCCGCAACCAAGGCTCCATTGGAGCAAAGATGGCCCGGGCGCTGGGGATGGCTCTGTGGCCTCTGCCTCAGGCGCTAGAGTGGCTCTGGTCGCAACATGGCGACGCCCAGGATGGGCAGAGCATCGCCCCCTGGTGGGCAGAGCATCGCCCCATGGTGGGCGTGCCGGGTGGATCCCGGTCGGGCGCATGTGGGAGTCTGTCTGACTGTCTCTCCCTGTTTCCAGCTTCAGAAAAATGAAAAAAAAAAACAAACAAAAAAAACACTTATACATGAATATTCATAGCAACGTTATTCATAAGAGCCCAAACTTGGAAACAAACCAAATTTTCATCAACAGATGAATGAATAAATAAATTGTGGTACATATTGATATGGTAGAAGAAAATTTCCCCTACCCTTCAAGGTTCTTCTGGCTGATCTAATATATATATATATATATATACACACACACACACACACACACACACAATTAAATTGACACGAGACAAAACAAGAAAATATAATCAAAATTAATTACATAGGTATGGGAGCTCCACATACATGAGAGAGTCAGATACCCCCCCCACACACACACACACACACACAGGAGAGATTCTGAGACAGTTAAAATGAGGGACGCATGGCTAAGAATGAGATAAGGCACCTTGGGGGCTTCAGAGGGAGGAAGGTCATTTAAGGATAAGAAGAGCAGGTGTTTAGTAACTAAAAGTTTGCCCTGCCCTATAGATAGGTCATAAAAGATATTTCTGGTAATAACTCTTATGGGCAAGGCCCCCAAATTTAAATTCTTTAAAGAAGAGGTAAAATTTTCTCATGAGCCCACAGGGTCTTGATTTGCCTTCAGCTCCAAATAACTCACATGCCAAAATGTCAGCTCGGGAAGGCCTGTTCTGAACCCTTCGATACGCAGAAGAGCACTTGGCCATAAAAAGGAATAGTGATACAGGGTACGGCAGGCACGGATGAACATGCAAAACTACTGATTGAAGGAAGCCAGACGTAAAGGGCCACATATTATATGCTTCTGTTTATATGAAATATCCAGAATAGGAAAATCTATAGAAACCAAGTAGATTGATGGTTCCTGGTGTCTGGGGACAGGGGATGATGAGAAGTGACTGCTAACGGGACAGGGTTCCTCTTTGGGTGATGAAAATGTCCTGGGATGGTGGTGGTTGCACAAGCTTGTGGCTATGCTAAAAACCACTGGACTGTGTACGTTTAAAGGGTGAATTTTATGGTATGTGAATGTTATCTCAATTTAGAAAACAAAGGTCAAAAAATGACAAAACGCTCCATCTAGGCACTCCACTAAAGAGCGACACCCCTGTGATAAGGGGTCTTCCCCATAATTGCTCCATTGAATCTATGGAATGGGCTCTCAGTGGCCCCCCAGGAGAGCGGGGCTGACACAGGAAGCAAGGGTAGTTATTTTCTGGGTGTAGAATGTCCCTCAGCTTTTTTATGCTATCCAGCACTCACATTATTAAAATTCTTGCCTGTTCTACACACAACTGTTCAGCCTCTTCATAAGTCTAAAGAAGAGGAGATAATTCACATGGTGAGGTGGAGAACTCCCAGGGAGGCATTTTCTTCTGAACAAATGGGCTCCTTCACCTTTCTGGCAGGAGGGTATTACTTGCTCTCCTCAGTTCATAACCTTCTCACTTTTCCCCTCCTCCTAAGCTTTTATTATACATACATTGTTTAAAATAGTGTTGTGCAGCCTAAAAGTGAATAACTTTTATTTGTCAATCATGCCTCAGTAAAGCTGGAAAAAGTTAAATAAATAAGTAAATCATGGATGGCAGGGGTTGTGGAAACACCTTCAGCTGGCTGGCACTCTGTCCACCCGAGACAGACAGCCTGCCCTCGGAGGGGAGGCGGTTCCCATTCCACGTCAGTACTTCTGCAGACTGATGTTTCAGTTTTGCCTCAGTGTTAATAGTTGGATATATACTTCTATTTTTACATGTGTCTTCCTGTTGTACTAGAGTGAGATGGTGGCAGTAGCTGCAGATGTGCTCCGCTCAGTTTGGAAGACATGACAGATGTGTCTCTTTTCCTATCTCTATGTTGTGTGAATCTCAGCCTCAAAATGACATGGCGTTCATGTCCTCATGCTAGTCCTTCCAGCCTGAAGGTTAGGGGCTTTGCCATCTTGTGTTCACAGTTGCAAAGAACAATCACTTCATAGAGCTACACACATTTAAGCATGGTAATATTTTAAGATTATTGTGCTAGTGATATAATATGTTGTAACATGAATTATTCTTGACCTATAAGCTCTATAAGAATTCATTATGTATAAATTGCTTTCCTACATGTAAATGGTTATGTCCTAGAATCTACATTGACACTCTCATTTTAAGAATTCTGCCCATAGGCTAAAGCTGTCTTCTTGAGAATCACTCGCTTTATAATAATCATCATAATTTGGGGTATATAAGTAAACTGGGAGTAATCCAAAGCCAGAGGTATGGGGGATTCTCATACTTATTCTTTATTGCCCTTCCTTTCTGTCCATTGTATCTGAGTCCTATAGTATTCACTGTTGCTTGTGAGGTACTAGCTGCACAGATGCCCCCAAGGGACAAAGATTCAGCTTTGTCTTGGGGCTTCAGATTCAGCTCTAAACTAGAGACTGCACCAGTAGGAAGTGGAGATAGTTCCTGTTCAAGTTGGCGTGGAGGCACTTATGAGGAGGGTGACTGCTGGGGCTGATGGGTTACCCACAGCTTTCCAAGGGAACTTCTGCTTGCACTGCCCTCATCCTGGGGCCTGGCCTTCAGCCATCTGAGCTGCTTTCAAGGATAGGTTCCTTTTAATCCATCTCTGAGGCTGCATCCAGAATGACAGTTCAGTCCTTGAAAACCCAGCATCTAAAAAGCCAATATTCCCAATTTAGTGTGACCTTTCCCTACAACCTACACCTTCTTCCCACCCCTATCCCCCTGACCACTGGACAGCCAAACCACTATTGCCAGATGTAATTGGAACTCATTAATTTATGTGCTCTTTAGAGGTGTTCCTCAGCCCAGCAAACTGAGGTGCTGCTACTGGCCTCTTCTTACTGAGAGGGCCGCACACGTGGGTGCTGCCAGGCTTGGTCTCTGTGGCGCCCCTTAGCTGTTTCCCCAGCACAGCCTCTTTCTTCCTCCCACCTCCTCTCTCATCAAGCATCCATTCTTTGCACCTGTTAATAATTAGTATGGTTTCTGAGGCGCATTTCTGTCCAGAAACTTCTGTTACAGCCCAGATGTTTGAGTGCCCCTTACTGTTGACTGCCAATACTTGTAAAAGGGTTGGAATGATAAAATACTGTGAGGTAAAGAAAGTGATAGAATTGTGGTGCTGAAGAGGTCACTATAAAATAATAAGGCTAACTTTGACTACCATATCAATTTATTATCCAAGAAGCAACTTTTTTCCTTCAAATGTTAGACTTAGGAGAGTTAAGTATCTATTGATACTGCCACTACTCACAGTGCCTTGGGAGGCCCTCTTTCAGAATTGCCTTCATCACCTTTTCCCCACCAATAATTCTATTGGTTTGTTTTCTTCCTACTTATAAAATTAATACATACTTAGTGTTATGTTTTTTATTTTTGACAGACAGTCAGAGAGAGTGACAGATAGGAACAGACAGACAGGAAGGGAGATGAGAAGCATCAATTCTTCATTGTGGCACCTTAGATGTTCACTGATTGCTTTCTCATATGTGCCTTGACGGAGGGAGGGGGAGCTACAGCAGAGTGAATAACCCCTTGATCAAGCCAGTGACTGTGGGCTTCAAGCCAGAGACCTTAGGCTCAAGCCAGTGACCATGGGGTCCTGTCCATGATCCCACGCTCAACCCAGCAACCCTGTCCTCAAGCTGGTAAGCCTGTGCTCAAGCTGGCAACCTTGGGGTTTTGAACCTGGGTCCTCCGTGTCCCAGTCTGATGCTCTATTCATTGCGCCACTGCCTGGTCAGGCAACACATACTTAGTGTTTAAGGGGAGTAAAAAGCAGATAACTAGAAAGGTATAAAGAAGAAAGTCAAATGCCCATGATCCTACCACTTAAATGTAACTACTGTAATCCTTCTAGCATAAATCCTTCCACATTTTTCTGTGCACATTCATGCAGGAATATCTATTAACAGAATATTTGTTAACAAACATTTGAATATTTGCAACAGCAGAGACTACTATGTATAATTATGGGAAGCCTGTACAACTCAAAAAATCAAACATTTCTCTGGAATAATGTCAATAGAAAATTCACTGACGAATAAATGGAAAATAAAAGACATGAGATAATGTTCAACCTCACAAAAAATCAGGAATATGCAAATCAAAATAACAGTGAGATTCCTCTTTATTGCCCATCAAGTTGTCAAAAAATAAAGACTGATAATGTCAAAGTCCAAATAAATTGGAAAACACATGCTCTCATATAATTCTGCTGGGAGAGTTTTCAGTACCAATTTTTAAAATATTCTTTCCCTTTGACCAGTAAATCCTATTCTAAGAGTCTATCCTACATAAATGCTCATATATATAAATATTTGTACAAGAATGTTTATTTTGTTTGTAATAATCAGAAATTAATGAGACAGATCTATATAATCATCAGGAGAAAGTCAAATTATAACAGTATGGTGCCATTTATTTTTAAATAATTCTAGCTATCTGTAACTAAAAGCATATTTTAAAATCTGGGAAGAACCACCAAACTTTTATGATCATTACTCATGGGAAGAGGCATAGGATGGGGTAATGGTGTAGAAGAGAATGACTTCTACATTATAATTCAGTATTCTTCTGAATTACTTAAGTTTTTCTATAACCCTATATTTTTCATGTGTATCTTTGAAATTTTGAGTAAATATGACTTTGAGACATAGCAAAAAAACTATTTGGAGCCACATCTAGCAAATAAGATAAGCGATATCATTTCTCAAAGTGTATACTAAGCATTATTCTCACAGAAGAGCCAGAGATTAGCCATAGTTTACTCATTTTTTTTTTTTTACAGAGACAGAGGGTGAGTCAGAGAAAGGGATAGACGGGGACAGACAGACAGGAACGGAGAGAGATGAGAAGCATCAATCATTAGTTTTTTTTTGTTTTTGTTTTTTTTTTTTCATTTTTCTGAAGCTGGAAACAGGGAGAGACAGACAGACTCCCTCATGCGCCCGACCGGGATCCACCCGGCACGCCCACCAGGGGCGGTGCTCTGCCCCCCAGGGGGCGATACTCTGCCCATCCTGGGCTTCGCCATATTGCGACCAGAGCCACTCTAGCGCCTGAGGCAGAGGCCACAGAGCCATGCCCAGCGCCCGGGCCATCTTTGCTCCAATGGAGCCTTGGCTGCGGGAGGGGAAGAGAGAGACAGAGAGGAAAGCGCGGCGGAGGGGTGGAGAAGCAAATGGGCGCTTCTCCTATGTGCCCTGGCCAGGAATCGAACCCAGGTCCTCCGCACGCTAGGCCGACGCTCTACCGCTGAGCCAACCGGCCAGGGCAATCATTAGTTTTTCATTGCGCGTTGCAACACCTTATTTGTTCATTAATTGCTTTCTCATATGTGCCTTGACCGCGGGCCTTCAGCAGACCGAGTAACCCCTTGCTGGAGCCAGCGACCTTGGGTTCAAGCTGGGGGGCTTTTGCTCAAACCAGATGAGCCCGCACTCAAGCTGGCGACCTCGGGGTCTCGAACCTGGGTCCTTCCTCATCCCAGTCCAATGCTCTATCCACTGCGCCACCAGCTGGTCAGGCCATAGTTTACTCTTGATCACATAAAGAACCACCAAGTCCCGCAGAGCCTCTGTAGATGTGGGCTGAGGAGCCCTTTGACTTCAGATGACTTCAGAATGAAGAGTCTCCTGATGCCAAGGGGACAGATCCACATTGCCTTCAGAGCCAGGGCATGCGAGCCTCCTTACACCTGGATGATTTTGACAGGTTTTTTTGGATTTTTTTGACAACTTTTTTTTCCTTAATCTTTCTTTAAAAAATAATTTCTCTCAGAAATGTTACTTTATTCTGTTTCCCTTGGAAATATCAGAAAAAATTGTCAAATCTGCCATTTCTGTTCATCACTCAAAGACACAGCAAATCTTCAGAGAAACTGTATTCACGTTTAAGTTTTCATTCTGAATGGGTCTGCTTATATAACGCACTTTAACTCTTCAATCTTCATTCTCACAACTAATAACATACTGATTGCTCTATACTTAGGTTTTTGACACATATCTTGGTCTTTATTAATTGATGACCTGGAGGAGTTGTGGAAGGGGCCAAGCCATAGGTGACACCTCAAGTTTAGGTACTTAATAGTTCACATAGTGTATTGTTCAGGTACTTTCTACTTGAAACAGACCGAAATGGGGTGGCTCATGAGGAATGAGGGGACATATGTAACACAGTCCTTTGGACTGAATTATGTCCCCCCACAAAAAAATTATATGTTGGAGCCCTAACCCCCAATGTGACTGTATTTGAAAGCTAGGACTTATAAAGAGGTAATTAGTTCATAAGAATGGAACCCACAGGATTAATGTCCTTAAAAGAGAGACACCAGAGAGCTAGTTCTAAATTTTCACTCAAAGAAGAGGTCATGTGAGCGTACAGCAAGATGGTGGCCACCTGCAGGCCAGGAGAAGAGGCCTGAGAATGACACCTACTTTGCCAGCACCTTGACCTTGGACTTCTAGCCCTCAGAACTGTGAGAAATAAATTTCTATTGTTTAAGTCACCCAACCAGTGGTATTTTGTTATGGTGGCCCAAGCAGCCTAACATATACAAGAATGCAAATAAATGTGTTTCAGAAGTGACCTAAAGTGAATACTGAAAAGTCAGCTGTTCTGCAAGGAGAAAATAATCTGATGTGAACAGACAGGATCAGCCTAAATCACCTTTTTTTGGTGAAATACCTGGAGAGTTTTGCATATGGTAACTGAAATCATTGGTCCTAGTGGATAAGGGCAGATGATATCCTGAGTTCTTTTTTCTTTTTTAAATTTTATTTACTGATTTTACAGAGAAAGGCAAGAGAGAGGTGGGGGTAAGGGGGATGAGAAGTATCAACTCATAGTTGCTTCACTTTAATTGTTTATTGTTTGCTTGTTGTATGTGGCAACTGGGCAAGCCCAGGGTTTCAAACTGGCAACCTCAGCATTCCAGGTTGACATTTTATCCACTGTGCTACCGCATGCCAGGTGATATCCTGAGTTCTAATCCTGAATTAGCCATTAGCTAGCAGGCGGCTGTGGGGAAATGACTCAGTGTGTCTGGGGCTCAGGTTGTGCATCCAAACATGTGTCTAGAGTGGGTGATCTCTATGGCATCTTTGACCTCTAAAATTTCTGGTTCTTATATATTCTTAGAAATGATGATTCTTTGTCTCCTAATGAAAAGCAGGCACTACTCTGTGCCAGGTTCTGTGCTGGACTCCTGCATTACCTCACATGTTCAAAACAACCCTGCAAGGTGGGGTCAGTGCCCATTTTAGAGAGGAGGACACAGTTCTCCCAAAGGTAAATAACCTGCCCAGAGTGAAACAGCTGGAAAGTTGGCAGAGCCAGGAATTGATTCTACATCTGTCTGTCTATCTATCTGCCCAATTCTAAAACCTATGTACTCTCTCCCATACCACTCTGCCTCTGACTTGGTGGCTGTCTGCCTCCCATTCAGTCTCTCCTATTTGGCCTTCCAGCACTGACTTCCTTGTCACTTGTCATGATAGAGGCTTTTATAATTGTTCCATTTATCTAGATCTTCAGAAACTGCCAGATCTCACAAAGGTGTTGCTTGCTTTGTGCATTATGGTGTAACCTCATTTAAATATAATAACCCATGTATAGCTCTAAAACAGTGCTTGGCGCACATAAGAACTCAGTATGTGTTATTTCCCGTTAGTATGTCCCTGTGTGTCCGACTGTTACTTCTCCTGGATCAGTTGCATGCGCCTTCAAGAGCTTGCATCACTCCCATTACGTAGGGTGGATATGACGTTGGTTCTGTACATTACCGGAGGGAAACCCAGGTCCCACTCCCATTCAACTCCAGCATGTTCCTGGACAGAGCAAGGAGCTAACTGTATGGATAGCAGTGTGGCAGGATCATGTCAGTCCAGATATCACAGGTTCTGGCAAAGATCACGCTCATTCTTTCTTGTCACTGAATAACCAAACCGGGAGGAGAGGGGCGCCAGTCTTGGAGACTACAACCAAACCATCTTCTCACTACACGTCTTTAAATAGGAGCCTACAGTGCTAACCAGAGAGCCTGGGGAAAAGGTAATTCCTCTTTTCATAGTGTTCCCAAACTCTCTGTAGTTTAAGAAAAGAAAAAACACTCCTCCTTCCCTGCCTTGCTATCCTCAAGGTCCTGAACAGCTCAGACCAGTTCTTCCTGGGCAACTCCGATCCTTAATACAATGCTTGGCATATAACAGCCCCTCTGAAATAATGAAAGAGTTCTAGTTCCTTCTGAGAAAATTAGCTAGTGTGTGGGTAAGCGTTACTGAGCCTCACCGTGCCCCAGTGTTCTCAGGGGACTGAGCTACAGGATCCCTTACAGTCCTGAAATCGTACATCGCACCTGCCAAAGAAAGGAATAAATCTCAGATAAAATTGCTATTTTCCTTTTTTTTTTATAGAGAAAGACAGGAATGGAGAGAGAGGGAGGAGAGAGATGAGAAGCATCAACTCATATGCTTCAACTTGGTTTTTCATTGATTGCTTCTCATACTGCTTTGCCCAGGAGCTCAAGCCTGCGCTCAAGCTGGCGAGCCCAGGGTTTCAAGCCGGGGACCTCAGCGCTTGGGGCCGACGTTCCATCCACTGCACCACCACTGATCAAGCTCTCTTTTTTAATTATTTGAAAACAAATGAATTACCCTCTTTCCCATTTAAAAATATACCCTTAAATTGTTCTACCCATAGTCAGAGAAAGGCCAGGCCAAAAATATAAGTTACGGAGGGTAAATGACATCTCTGAATTGGCATGATAAAATAAATATTCCAGCGAGGCTCTGAAATAGCCCTCTTAACCTCAGGAATGATGTCAGTAAATAGACAGGCTGTCTGTGCAAACCCTGCTGACTCTGGCTGCTGGAAGAGAGGAGGATGACAGAAAGTCCACTGACTGTACAGAAAGGACTGAGGCCAGGGAATTGCTAAAGGGACTGATGGACAAGGCACAAGGCACCTGTCAGGCCCCGGGGGACCATGTGAGCTCTATTACATTACTTCCACCTCAGCAGAGCACCTCATTTACCAGCTAATCAGGCAGAATTAAATATTTTAAATTATCTTTTTTAATCCTGCATGTGATAAGTTGAAAACCCAGGGCTCTAAAAATCTAATTGTAACTGCTTACCAGAAATGTCATCCTCACTTTGAGGAACTGAAACAGGGCCCAATACCAAGCTGTTTTTTTCCATTTTCCTAAAGTGCTGTCCCCTAGCCAGCACTGGACATGCTAGTGTGTGGGTAAGTTACTGAGCCTCGCTCCACCCATGTCTCCGGGGACTGGCGGGTCTACAGGATTCCTGGATTCCTGAAATTTTACATCGCACTTGCCAGGGAAAAGATAAATTACATCTCCTCTACAGATTCTCTAAAACCGGCAGGTTTATATCCTTTTCCTTCCTTGATCAAAACAAACCAAAATTGTGAAAAAAAAGATCATGGTTATATTTGCTAGATGACTTTCTCATGACTGTCCTGTTCCCAGTGAGGAAAATGTTTTCCCTACTTAGTCCTCATTTAACTTTTAGTTTCAGCATGTGGGAATCTAACAGTTAGATTACTTTGTAAGTAATTTGCATCAAATACTTACAATTACTACTTTCCTCCATAGTCCCAAAGCCAATCAAACTGTCTTCCTGCCTTCCTTCCTTCCTCCCTCCCTTCCTTCCTTTATAAATTATGAATGTTTTTAAAAATTATTATTTATTTACTCATTTTAGAGAGGAGGGAGAGAGAGAGAGAGAGAGAGAAGGGAAGAGCAGGAAAGCATCAATTGAACCAGCAACTTCAGTGTTCCAGGTTGACGCTTTATCCACTGCACCACCACAGGTCAGGCTGAAATATTTTAATTATACTAAAAAGTATAATTATCATGAATACCCATGTATCTACCACCCAGCTTTGTTAATTCTTAACATTTTGCTATTTTTGCTCTGGGTAGTTTTTAAGAAATAAAACATTACAAACACAATATGACTTTTTTGCCTAAGGTGCTTAGTGCTGTGAACATTCAGCCTATATCAGAATCCAGATTTTAGGACATTTGAACAGAACAATAGTATTAATTTGTAAGAATTTCTCTTGGTTGTTGCCATTCTGCAGTTTTACTACTAGGAGTCCAGATCTGAATTTATTCTTATTTATACTGCTCATGACTCTTTGTTCTTTCTGAATCTCACCAACTCTGAAAAACCTTAACCAATTTATTATTGCCTCTCCCTTTTCTTTTCCTTTTTAAAAAAATTATTTATAGATTGATTTTTAGAAAGAGAGGAAGGGAGAGAGACATACAGGAACAAATCAATCACTGACCAGGGATCGAACCGATGACCTTTGCATATCGGGGTGAGGTTCTAACCAACTGAGCTATCAGGCCAGGGTTCTCTCTTATTCTCTTGATCCTTTGCTTCTGGAACCCCTGCCAGGTATATGTTATACCTTCTCTTTTCTATTCTTCATCTCTTTTTTGTTGTTGTTGTTGTTAATTGGGTTGGCATTCTCTTCTCTCTTTCCTCAAGCCATAAAGAGAACTGGAGAGCTCTGAAGAGTAGAGCAAGTTCCCCAGGTGGACCGAGGTGGGGATGTTCCCAAGTTATAGCCTCAGATGCCAGGACTTAGAGGGGCTTCTTTGTTTACCTGTTGACTTCTCAAATGATGTGTCTACTCTGCTGGATATTCTGCTAGAGAGAGAAAACTAAATAGGGTTGGTTCATGGTCAGGATCCCAATTTGTGGGGCATCCTGGTAGTTCCATGGGTAATGAAATAAAAGTGGCCTCTAGACCTGAAAGTAGTCCTTTCAGAGATGGAAAAGACCTCTGTGGGAAGCTATGGCATAGTAGGGTGAGGAGCACCCCACTGGGAACTCATTTATTCAGCACACTCTTTGAATAGTCTGCGCGCCAAGCAGCAGGCATGCCCAGGTGTAACAGACAGACCCTGGCCACAGAGCTTCCCTCTAGAAGAGTGGGTAGCCCACTCAGGAGTGCCGTGGTGGGGATGCACCTGAGGCGCTGTGGGAGTGCAGGTGAGCCCCCACCCCGCCACCCCGACCTGAGGAGCCCGAAAACCTGCTTTGAGAGGGCAAAGGAAGGGGAGCTGAGGAGTGAGTCAGTTTGGTGAAGGGCCACCCAGGCACAGACAGCAGTTCATTAAACAGCCCAGAGCCAAGAGAGCATGTCATGTCCGTGCCTTTTCCGGTTGTTCTATCTGGGGAAAGCTTGGCATACAAGGAAGAATGGAAGAGCCGCAACAGGGCTGGTTGTGAGGGCTCCCGTCTGCCACAGTAGGGAGTACATAGTGGTGGTGTAAAGGATAAACTAGAGATTATAATACTGGAGGCAGAGAGAACTGTTCAAAGACAGTCGCATTGATCTGGTGAGAGATGGAGCCTGGACCAGGGAGATGGCAATGGGCATGTTGAGCAGTGGGTTGAAGAACTCTGAAGAATTCAGCGGTGGCGCAGTAGATAGAGCGTTGGACTGGGATGCAGAGGACCCAGGTTCGAGACCCCGAGGTCTCCAGCTTGAGCGCGGGCTCATCTGGTTTGAGCAAAAAGCTCACCAGTTTGGACCCAAGGTCGCTGGCTCGAGCAAGGGGTTACTTGGTCTGCTGTAGCCCCACGGTCAAGGCACATATGAGAAAGCAATCAATGAACAACTAAGGTGTCGCAACGAAAAACTAATGATTGATGCTTCTCATCTCTCTGTTCCTGTCTGTCTGTCCCTATGTATCCCTCTCTCTGACTCTCTGTCTCTAAAAAAAAAAAAAAAATTCAGAGGATACTACAGTAGTTCATTTCCTATTTAAAAAGGTAAGACTAAGTAAGGTGCTTAATTCATGATCAAAATGAATAGATCATTCTACCAGTCTCAGTGGTTCTCAGCATTTTTGAGCCCTGACTCTCCTGAGAGCTAAGACCTACTCCCACTGGAAACACTTCATATCATCAGTGAGTCTGCAGATGGCAAAAGAAGTAATTTATATAAAAAATAAAGTGAACTGATGCTCAAGCGATTCCCATGTGCCTTTCCACTGGGCATTCCTGGCTGCCTCTTCAGGGAATCCCTGCTCTAGGCAACAGAGAAGCATTTGGAGCAGAAATTTATCCTGCACTTAAAGTAAATATATTTGGAGGAAACTCTTTTACAGCAGAACGCTGGTTCAGATATCTCACCCTGCCTCCTGTGCCACAGACACTAGCCTACTTCCTGACAAACACCACCTTCACATAAATGCATGCTCTCCCTCTTATGAAGTGACACATGGGCTAGTATGTGATGAGTCTGAGTTGTGTAGACAGAAACACCAGGTCTTCCAGCCACAGCATACATGGTTTATTGTGAACCATCCACGCCAGCTTTCAGCAGCTAGATTCACAGAACAATCGTTCAGTTCCTTCCTTCATTTTTACAGTGTAGACCTGGCCCAAAACCCAAGAGTGAAGCAGCAACCGTAAGGAAGCAGAAACATTATAAATAACCCAGAGAACCCTTCGATAACAGCAACTGCCTGCTGATTCTGTGGCCTAACAGCTCAAGCAAAAAGATATAAATACAATATTGTGCAATGACTAATTACTCAAAATTGTGTGAGTCAGCAGAAGTGGAACCTGTGGTTGGTGTTAACATTATCAAATGCCTTTGCTCTTTAATAATCTAGTAGTTCAGTATTATTTAGCATGCAGTTTTCACAGAGAACAATGATTTTATTTCAAGTACCTTTCACTGAAATTTAAAAAAAAAAGCAGCTGTTAGAAGATGAACATTTAACAGAAAATATTTTAGCGGAATCATTTGCGAGGTACTAACTCATACTGGATTAACTGTTTTCTGTCTAGAATAGTGGAGTCACAAAAGAAAAAGACCGCTGACCACAGAAGTCAAGGCCAGTCTTTAGAACCTAGTGAATCACTAACAGACAGTTTAGTTTTAAGTGCCATTTATTCGCCAATATGTAAAGTTATTTATACACAAAGCTTCCATTAATATTGCCTGAAGAATGGGCCTTTTTTATTCCAGTTTTAGCTCATACTCAGGATTCTACTTCTCTTCATTAATAATGGAATTCTTTAAATTATAGAATAAATTAATCACCACAGACATTTTGGCCAGAATGGGGTTTTTAAGCAGCGGTAGGTCTCCACATGCCATTCCCTGTGGCTAGGCAGGGTGGGGAGGTCTGTGGCCGGCGTGGAGCCCGCTGAGCAGTGTTAGCCCTGCCCCTGGCCCTGCGGGGGCTCGGGCATCCCGCCGGGCTCCTGGCCACCTGCTCTCCGGCAGCCAGAGCAGGGACGAATTCCAGGTTGGCAACAGACCCTCACATGTTCTTCAGGCTGGCCAGCCACCGGTCAGACTGGAGCTGTGCCAGAGAAAAAGTGGCATCATGACATGGCTGCTGGGCACAGCCAGTTTCTGCCAAAAAAAAACATTATGAGACAACTGCTCTCGTGTGGCCCTATTGACTCAAGAACACTTTTTACATTATTATAACTGAAACATAAAATTCTCCTCTTTTCTAAACTATCAAGCAATGTACAAAGCAAGGAGCTTTTCTTATTGCCAGTTCCTACTCCTGAGATAGAGTGGGTGATGGGTAAAGATTTAAAATGGAGAGTTTCTAGAGGTGTCTGGGGACTGCTTATCGGGTAAAGCCCAGAGGGGGGGGCATGTGGGGTAGAAAACGGGGTGGGGTGCGTTAAGAGAGGTCTGTTCTGTGTGGTATTTAATAATAGGAGACAGTGTGTCTGCATTCGTTACATGATCACTTTGGTGCGAGTGCTTGCTCAGAACAGCTTCATCAAAATGCCCCATTTCAATACTGGTGTGACTGGCCAGCCCAGAACCCATCAAAACCCAAAGGCTGAGAGTGAGCCCTGAGATACTGAGGTCCGGCCCCTGCTGGATCCAGCAAATGACCTTCATCAATATAGAACATTGGCTGACTTGCACCAGGAGCCATTTGTTACCAACTGTGGAACACGATCAGTCCATGGCGCTGACCTCTGAGGTAGAGCGCCCCACCTTACACACTCCTGTGAGCCGGGATAGGCGAAACACATGGTAGCAAGCTGGTGATTATTTTTCCCTTTGACTCAATTTTAGATCAAATTGAAGTGATACAGTTATTATGATCATCTGTACCCTGAAAAATGGTTACTAAATACTTGGGTACCAATGAATGAAGAATCTGGCAATTCCAAGGTGAAGGTTGGTAGGGTTTTTCTAGTTTTCTAATAGTTGGATATGTTGAAAATTGGAAGGCCAGTGTCATTTGTTTTGTTTTGTTTTGTTTTTTACAAGGACAGAGAGAGAGAGTCAGAGACAGGGATAGATAGGGACAGACAGATAGGAACAGAGAGAGATGAGAAGCTTCAATCATCAGTTTTTCATTACAACACCTTAGTTGTTCATTGATTGCTTTCTCAAATGTGCCTTGACCGCGGGCCTTCAGCAGACCGAGTAACCCCTTGCTCAAGCCAGCAACCTTGGGTCCAAGCTGGTGAGCTTTGCTCAAACCAGATGAGCCCACGCTCAAGCTGGTGACCTCAGGTCTCAAACCTGGGTCCTCCGCATCCCACTCCAATGCTCTATTCACTGCGCCACGGCCTGGTCAGGCCAGTGTCATTTTTTAATACCACTTATACTCTTTTTGGGAAGTGAAATGCTGCCCCTGAACATATATCACCCCCTCCATTGATTTTGTACTTGACCCCCCATTGATCCCTCTCTGTTTTCATCCATCTAAATGAAAGAAAGCTTCAGCCCCATAAACCTCATTCCAGATGGAAATGCATAATTCAAGAGAAATACTGATGTCAAAGAAGAGAAGGCACACCAATTTGTGTCAGCAGTTGCTGTAAATTAAAGAGGAGTACAAGGAGAGTTTAATGTAATGTAGATTTGAAAATAAAATTAGAACCAATATTTAGGCAGTACTCCGCCTCTTTCTTCCCCTGCTGTGACATGAAGGATTGACTCCCAGCTTAAGTACCTAATGTAGTTCATTTCTCTTTTTTGCTAGGATTTTTTTCCCCATAAAATGTCTCAGGTTAATCTTTGGCCTCCAAAGTTAGATCTTTTAACCTTTGCCATTCTAATTTCAACCGAAGAGTCAGGGTGGGAAGAGTGCCAGTTTTCCCCTCTCTGCCATGCCCATCACATTGGCAGCAGAGAGGGGCCCCGGCCGTACCAGTCTGATGGGCTCAGCTGCCGTAAACAGCTCCTAATTCTTCCTTAACACTGATTCTCTTTAACATGGGTGTCACCTCCGTGGCTTCTTTTCTTTTTCTAAAATTGGAAGATAAAAGGTAAATAATGAACATCTCACACATATGTACCACTGTGCAAGATGTTCCTAAACACTCACGAGAAGAATTCTTAAGTTGGAGTCATGGTGGGAAGCTTCACATTTAGTCCAAACTGCCATTGCTCAGATCCTTCTGGGGGACTCTATTTGAATTTCCTTTAGAGCTGGTATGCTTTATAGCTGCCCGCTGTTTTTGCTAATCATGGGATTCCCTAGCATGATCCCGTACCTTAATCACTAGACTTGGTTTTAAAGGATTCTCTTTCCAGAAATAAATTCCTGAGGATTGTGGTTCTCAAAATGTGGCCCTGAACTAGCAGCAGCAGAGGCGGCGGCTGGGAACACATTACAAACAAACCCCAGGCCCCACCCCAGGTGTAAGGATCAGAAGCTTTGGGGTGTGAGGGTCCAGCAATCTGCATTTTAACAAGCCCTCCAGGAGATTCTGAAGCACACTCTCGTTTGAGAACCACTAACTTACAAAATGAAATATTGCCTTCATTGAGGATAGTCAAAGATGTGCTACAGATTTTAAAGGTATACCAAAAAAGAAGTTTCAAAATCTTTGTGGGCAAAGTTAAAGTATATGTATGGCCTCTCCAGAGGGCCACCTTAATGGAGACTGGCCTTCAACAGAGGGGCCCAATCCTGCCACCTAGCCATAGCCTTGGGCAAGTTCTTCTGATGCTTGGTTTCTCATCTGGAAAATGAAAGACCCACCCTGCCCCTCTCAGGATTATAATGAGATTCAAAATGAAACACATCTACAAACATGCTCTATAGAGCAGAAAGCACAGTGAGAGAGTGAGTCGGGCCATTCTGCAGACAGGACTCTGATGGTCCAGGCACTGTCAGGGCAGAGCTGGGAGCAGGCCTGTGTTCATCATTCCCCTAGCCAGGTCTGTCTTTCTGTCCATACGTGACTGCTTCATCGCCTTGGTGGATGTGCCTCACATTCTGCCCCTTCGGCTCACCAGTTTATCTGGTGTTAAGATAGGAAAGCCGTTGCCTGATTGGTAGCCACAAGGGGCTAGAAGAATACATCCATTTGCAGACGTGCTGTTTCCTGTGGGAAGCTCTGTGATGAGCATTAAGGACACATGGGCACGTGGGCACTGAAGCTCTCGTGCCCAGAACTTGCCACCCACTAGCAGTGAGTCTGCAACTGAAACCACCCCTTGCAGCCCTGTGCAAGGGAATCATGACCTTCAAGAAGGAAGCTAAGTGTCCGTGGCCACATATTAATCATTTCAAAGAGGACCAGAAAGAAAATATATGGTAACAGAAGGAGACTTGACTTGCGGTGTGAAGACACCGTGTGATATACAGATGATGTATTATAGAATTGTACACTTGGAACCTAGGTAATTTTATTAACCATTGTTACCCCAATAAATTTAATTTAAACATTTTTAAAAAGAAAGAAAATCCCTCCAGCAAACCAACTCTCTATAAGTCGAGATTTATGAGCCAGACCAGTTAATGTGTCCGTGCTTGAGAGGAATGTGGGTGGATTTCATCATAGAGGTTTGCCTTTACAAGCAACCTCCCCATAGGAGTTTTTCAACAGCCAGCTCCGGCTGCATTTATAATGTAACTTAAAAATTTTATAGGGTACTCGGTGAACATATCTGGGCAGGAAGGAAGCTCCAGCTATTGCCTTAGTACTTATTGGCAATGCAGTTTTAGTAACAGAATGGTCTCCACCAGGCCAATATCAACTTCATTTTTCACAAAAATGCCAGCTAAAACCAAGAGAGTAAGTATGAATTTAATTGGTTTATTATGATGATGTTATTAGTTAATTATGGAATAATAAGCTATTGGTTAATTATAGAATTAGACTATGAAAATGTTTTTGCTCAAAAACATGTGCTTATTTAACAAATCTACAGAGAAAGAAGATAGATTAGTGGTTTCTAGGCCTGGGGGTAGAAAGGAGGAATGAGGAATGAATGGTAATAGGTACAAGGTTTCTTTTAGAGGGGAGGAAAATTTCTAAAATTAGACTGTGATGGCTGCTCAACTCTGTGAATGTGCTAAAGAACACAGAATTGTATTCTTTAAAAGGCAGATTATATGGTATGTGATTTATATCTCAATAAAGCTGTTTTTTAATCAAACAGCTAATAAATTATTGACCCAAGGAAAACACTGTGCCTGTTTAAAAGACAAATAAAAAGCACATCAAAACTTTGCTGCCTGCAGTTTCATACTTAATTAATATGAAATCGTGATCATTTGAAGTGTAAGGCAGAAAATATTTGCTCTTTCTTTTAATCATCAGAGTATGTTAAAAGGAGACAATCTCTGCTTAATAATTGAAATTTAAATGTAATAAATTAAGGTGGCCAGTAGTAGAAGTCAAAGTCATTGACATTTATGACATAATGATTTTCCATGTTTCCTACATATTTATTTAGAATAGAAATCAGCAGCACTTACACAATAATGATAAGAAAACTAGATCCTAACTGTCCATCATGATGTTCCTGAATGATCCATTTAGGGAAGGCTGGAAGGCTGAGGTTGGGAAGGATGTGATCTCACCCTTATGAAGTAAATATGCCCTGATAAGAGATGATAGAAATATTCAGACTTGAGTTGTGAAATGGAGCCCTCGTCTTGTGTAAGCAGCATTGTATCTCGTGGTGTGTTTATCAGACAGACCACTCGGTGCTGTCTGCCTGGGAGAGAACCTTCCTGCCTTGGGAAGAAGATGAGCTAGACCACATAGTTCTAATCTCTTGTAAAAGTGATCACTCCAGGGCGTGGGTTTGCCCACGGCTTACTGGTGGCCATGGAGACTGCCGACTGGGGTAAACAAGACAGGAACCAGCCGGGAGATGTAGGAATTTCTGGCTCAGTGGAAACAGAGCGGGGAGCCACCAATACCCAGTGTGCCTTGCAGTTGAGAGGTTGCTGGTTAGGGCTTCGTAACTCACCAGAAGCCCCTGACACCGGCAGCTCTTTGGGACAAGCGGCCCTACTTCCCTGTTTCTCAACCCTTTTTTCATTAGTCACCACCCAGTCATGCCAAGGACCTTTTAAGATTTTTTTCTTAATTTGCCCTCTTCTCCCACGAAACCATAATACCACAGATAGTCTGTCTGTCTATCTATCTATCTATCTATCTATCTATCTATCTATACTGTGGCCCTTTGAAGAGCCACAAATCATTGTATCAAAGATTTTTTTCACCACTACCCCGACCGCTCTGCGAGAATGAGTTTCACCCCAGTGGGGAGGTCCTGCCCCAGCTGAGAACGCACGCCCCGGGTGGGATGAAGGGTCTAGGCAGGCCTTTCCCTCTCTGCTCACATTTCAGTGAGTGCTGACGTCAGTCACGCAGAGTAGGTGAGTCAGGTGACCCAGTGTCCGTCACTGACCAGGACACGCACCAACTTCAGGTTCCAGCACAACTAGAGAAATGTCCTCCAAAATCACATTGTTCCCACACCATCTGCTCAGCCTGCCTGCCACCCTGCAGACTCCGCCGCCACCTCCTCTGTCTAGGCAGCAGCCCTCTGCACGCTGGCTGGCTTGCTGTGATGGAAAACAGGGGCCTCCATCAAAGCAATCCCCTTGATGGAGGCGCACAGCTTACCCTGCCACAAGTCACCCTCTTCCCGTGCTGTCCTCCAGCACCACCCCCCGCTCTAGACCTCTCCCAGATGCCTCACTCACTGTCCTCCTTCTGTTCCTTCACCCCAAGTGAAAGCATGAGAGTTACCAGGCTTCCCCAGCCTTGTGCTGACTAGACAGAGCTTCATACTCTTCACTTCACATTTCTTTAATGTCCTTCCCACGACCCTGTAAAGGTCTCGTAAAGTATCTCCACTGCCCCCACAGAGGAATAGATTTCAGGGACCCTGGCACATATGGATGGCCACAGCTAGAATTCTGCAGCCTGCCTCCCTTGTGATCAAAAGTTACAGGATACTAGCTGCTGCCTCTTCTGCCTCTTCCTCGCTGTGAGTATGTTCCTGCCTGCTCTCCTCCTACTCTGAGCTGGGAACGAACGGAAGGCCAGTCACAGCATGAACCCTTTGCCCTAGGATGCAGAAGATCATGCCCTAGAATCTTAACCCTCTTTGTTCCTTAGAACCCTTGTCTGCCCCTTCTGACATAGGTCATGGGCTTTCATTTTCAAAAACATTAGCAGCAAATTAAAGGTTCTCCAGATGACATAATCTAGTCTTCCCACCTTTGCTGAGCACCTATTCTGCGCCAGGCACAGTGTAGGCCTTTTCACATACATTGTCTAATTCAGATTTACAATAGCCCTACCTCTTAGGTCACAAAGAGGTTGATTAACTTGCCCGAGTGGTGAAATCAGGGCTTGAACTCAGGTCTGCCTGATTCCAAACCATTTACTGCATTGTCCCAGTTGAGAAAAACATTTTTCCCAGCTCTGTACAGAGGGGCTTTACTGTAGGTGTAAAGATAATGAATTTATCATTCTTAGAAAATGACTCAGCTAACAAAAAGGAGAGAAGGCAGGATGTAAAATCAGGTTTGTTTGTTTTCCCTCTGGACTGCTTCCCCAAGGGCCATGACACCACGTCTCCTGCCAGTCCATGACTAGCCCTTTAAGGACAAAAATGACTTTTACTTTCCCAGGCCAGCCACACTTACACCTCAACCTCCTGGAAACAGGAGGAGCCCCATTCTGAGAAATTGGGAGCAAGAGCAAAGCAGGACCTGCCACCCAGCTAGCCTGAGGGCGAGCCACCTCAGCACTGGTGCAGCCAGCCTGCCTGGGGTGGACATCGGCGGGGACACTGTTCTCTCTGCTTCTCCTGAGCCCCTACAAGATTCTTTCTTTATGAAGAAGAAATTAGCTTGGGATTTAGTCATGCTTCATCCCATTTGCCTTTTCCCTGGCCTCTAAAACCACAAGCCCAGCTGAGGAATTCAGGTCGACTGTGCAGGCTTTGGGTAGCTCCGTGCAGGGAGAGGTTCTGAAAAGAAAGCAAAGCGGTATCTACTTGTATATGGAATGTGTTAAGACATCAGGGAGGAATGCAAGGGCTCAACTGTTAGGGTCCCTCAGCAGTGTGGGTGATGAATCAGTGTGGGTACAGATTCCTAATAAATGAAGCATCTTGATTACATCATTCTTGCAAGATGGTCTGAGATCTGTTGACCTCCTGACAAGTCCTTGTCTTGGAGATTTTCATCACATGGGTTTTTCCCTGAACCATACTTAATATTCGTCATGTCTTCCAATTCACCCATTTTTCTATCTGGGATTTGGCAAACTAGGACTATCACAAGTCTATCTCATGGTCATCCCTCCTACATGGCCTTCTTGACAGTGGGTGCTTCTCACCAAAGGCCAAGGAGAAGGCCAGAAGCATCGGAGGGGTTCCTAACCTGGGTCCATGAGATCAGGGAAAACACACTGCTTGCAATAGTGTGCCAGTTAATAAATACGTGTTGACTAAGTTAATCCCTAAGTTGAGTCTCAGAAGTTAGCCTAGGGAAGAATCAAAGCCAAGATATCTCCATGAATGAATACCCAAAATTCAATACATGAACAGGAAGAAGAGATAAAACTGGGAACATGGGCCATACTAAGAGCTAAAATTTATCTTAAGCAAATGAGAAACCTTTAGAGAGCTTTAGGCATGGAATGGATTGGTAAATTCATTATCAAGAATGGATCGGAAGAGGCCAGACTGGAGGCAGGGAGACTGGTTAGGAAGGCAATGTTGTCTTCTGGATCTGACGTGAGTGTGAAGTAGGGCAGTGGGAGTAGGGATGGAGATGAGAGGACAGATTTGAGAAATATTTACATTTGAACTTGGCAACTGATGGTTAATTAGGTATGTGGGAGAGACATATTCAGAAGACCCCCAGATTTTCAACGTGGAGCTGCCACATACTGAAAAGGTAAGAAGCAGCCCATGTTCAGGTCGTTATGAGTTCAGTTCAGACATGCTGAGTTCGAGTACTTGAGGCTGGAGGAGCAGAATCTCAGGGAGATAGAGGAACCTGAAGGTAGAGAAGAGTCTTGGCTATGTATATGTATAGTTATTTAAACTATAACTGCATAGTAGCTGGGACAGCCAGGAAATCATGGGGAATGGGAAGAGTAATAGCAGTTGTCTGGGAGGAGGAAGAGGGAGCTGTGATAGAGACAGAGAAGGAATGTCAGAGAGACACACAGACCCAGGAGAGTCCCTTACTGCTCTGGGCCTCTCTCCCTCCTAAACCTTCCATCTAAGCGCACTGGCTGTCTGATTCCTCAAAAGCAAGCTCTTTTACATCCTTAACTCCCATACAGCCCTTGCAGGTGATAGCTGCTCCTGATCCCAAAACTCCCAGCCATCCCTCTTCTACCCTGCTTTGATCTCATGCAACTCAGCTATAAAGCCCTGACCTCCCTTTGTGATCGTTCTGTTTATCTAAGATCTGGCACGTACCTCACCATTTTTCTCTCCATTCCAATTCTGCCTTCACGTTGGATGATTTGAATACCATGAGGATGAACCATCACCAGTTCTCATAGTTCCAAGATGCCCTCACCTCCAGTGACTCTTCGCTTCCGCCCCAGCCTCCCACTCCCATGAGGACTCCCAGGAAACGGTTCATACAAGGCACTGCTTCAGTTCTGTGGGAACAAAGCTCATACCTTGTTCTGGTCACAGCCAGCACTCACCTCTCTTCCTACGCTTGTGCTCACTTTCCTTAGCTCCCTCCATTTCCTTCTGACCTGTTGACCCCTCCTGACCTCTCTTCCTTACCAGGTTGGACTCAGGTTGTTCATCTGTATTCTTGCCCAAAACCTTTGCTTCCTTAGCACCCCACCCTCCCCCCACCCCTGCCCAGGGCAGCTCTAGTTCACATTCTATACTCTACTCCTGCCCAAGCACAGAGGAAAACAGGGCCCCATCCAGAGGGCCACCATGAGAGAGTCATGGTCTCCACTCATCCCTTCATCACTATAGAAAACAGAAGCCTGCCTGACCTGTGGTGGCGCAGTAGATAAAGCATCGACCTGGAAATGCTGAGGTCGCCAGTTCAAAACTCTGGGCTTGCCTGGTCAAGGCACATATGGGAGTTGATGCTTCCAGCTCCACCCCACCTTGTCTCTCTCTGTCTCTCTTCTCTCTCTCCCTCTCTGTCTCTCTCTCCTCTCTAAAATGAAAAAAAAATGTTTTTTTAATTAAAAATGATTAAAAAAGAAAAAAAGAAAACAGAAGCCCGTCCCATGGGGAAATGGGATGGTTTGAGTAGAAGCCAAAAGCCCAGTCTCGCTCCCAAAATAGCCTCTCCGCCTGCTCTGTGCTGGATTCCCTCAGATGTCCTTGGTACAACTCCTGACTACTATTTACCACCTTTATTTTCACCTCAGGAAAGTCATTTAACCTCCCTGAATCCTAGGGGTCGCCCAGGCTTGCTGCCAGTCTCTATGGTACTTTGTGCAAATTAGAAAAAGGTGCCCCCCTGGATAGCACTCCCATTTGGTGAGCTGAGCATTGCCTGCAGACCCACAGTCACCCCTCACCTGGGTGCCCTTGTGTAGTGCCACCTTGCATAACCACACACTGCAACCCCAAGTACGCCTGCCTCCACAGAGTACTGCGCAGTGAGGTAGGTGCCAACATGCACGGCACCGGCAGAGAGCCCGACTCGGAGCAGCCTCTCCGACAAAACAGCCCATGTGGACCCCGGTCTCGGGTTAGCACGCAGGTATGTTCTGCTAGGTCAGCACCTGCGGCCACTTCACTGCCCACACTTCCCGCGTTTCCTGCCAGCTCCACGAGGGGTATCAGTCAGAGAGCAGAGGCTGGGCTGTGAGCCGGTAAAGTCAGCGAGGGAGCAGACCCATGGTCATAGTCAAGGGCTCCAGGCAGGCAAGGTGCAGTGGGAGGGAACGGGAGCGGAGCAGAGAGGTCAGTCTGAATGGGAGGAGAAGGGAAATGAGCAACCGGCCTTCCCAGGGCGACACTGACTAGGCTGCCCTTCCCAACGCCCCCCCCAGGAGTGGGCGCTGTACTCAGAGGTGCCCCCTCTCAGGCTCTCCCCTTGGGGTGCTCTTCCCAGCTTCTCATGAGTGTCATCCCTACCCACCAGCCTTGCAGAGGGCCGCAACCCCTCCACCCCACCCCCACCCCACTGGAGGGCTGGCGTATCCCAGGGGGCACGTTGGCTGTCTTTTCACTTCACTGATGTGCCACCTGCCTCTACCAGCACCATAGACCAGAACTCCTCAAACCAAGGGGTGTGAAGGCCCTCAGGGGTGCAGAAATTTCAGAGTGCCACATCCGTTCTGTAAGAGCACCTCTTCCTTAAGAGGAAATCATTGTGAGGAGACAATGAATAGTAGCCACATGGGTATTTCTATTGAAGAAAGATGAATTATGCCATCACCCCTTTTGGCACAAAAATAACTTTCAGTAAAAGGTTAAAACCATCATGTTGTATCAATGAGAGCTAGTCCATTATTCCAAGAATGATTGATCGGAAAGTACTTTACTTGCAGGAAAATCAGTGATACAATACACTTCCACTTTTAAAGCACTTTCCATTAAAAGAAATTATACCTGTGTATAAAAATAGTTATACTGAGATGTGAATCAACAGCAGAGTAATTTATTGGCTCTTGGAAGCCCTGTGGTATAAACAGATTCAACACAATGAGAATATCAAGTAACTCTGGCTGTGGTCACCTAACTTTCATTTTCACTGACAAAAAGTCACATGTAGTTCAGAGAGGGTCATCTGGCCACCTTGGAAAACAAGGGAAGAACACAATGGAACTAGGACTGATAGGTCAGACCAACTCACAGCACTGAGTGACACAGTGGGAGAGACAGAGGGACAGAGATGTGGTCTCTGCCCTCCAAGAATTTTCAGTGTCCTCAGCTGTATGGAGGCCTGTACACAAAATAGTACAATGTCCTAAGTGTCCTAAGAGAAGTGCAAAGAAATATGAGATATTAGAAGGGAGAGAGATTCTTCTTGGCTTGATGTCCTTCCTCTCTCTCCCTGCCCGCCTGCCGTGTGGACCGTGCGGTGAACCGTGAACAGAGCGTGGCCTCCGCCGGGTCTGGATGCAGACTGCAGCTCTGCTGCTGACTCACTGTGTAACCCTGGGCAAGTGACTTGATATCTCTAAGAATCAGTTTCCTCAAGTTTCACAGAGGGTCATTATAAAGGTGAAATGAGGCCAGTGTTGTGTGTGCATAAACGTACCCAGCTTTGCCACCTGCTGATGCGTTAAAGGTCTCTCCTGTCCTTACCCTTCTGTGAAGGGTCCATAGTACTTTTCCGCCCCTCTCATGATTAACTTTCAAAGAGCTTCCCCATTGTGGGAGGTAATGTGACTTTTAAGTCACTGGTCTTCATGCCTTTGGGCTGATGACCCATCAGCCAGGACCCCCCCCCCCCCACTTCTTTATGGTTTTGGACTCGGGACTGACTGCTGCCCTCTTTGTGAACAGACTGTGGAACAACTGCCCCCAGCCCACCCTCTCACTTCTGTGAAAGTGAGAAGGTGGAGACTTGGGCAACTGAGAGCTGGTCCATCGGCAGCCATTAATTAAGCATATGCTTCTTTTCAGGATTGTATAACTAGGGTGTCATCAGGAAATGAACTACACAAGTTTTCTGGCCTCTCATAAGAGTTTTGTTTGTTTGTTTGTTTGTTTGTTTTTATGGATAGGAAGGATATTTTTTTCTCTAATAAAGAGTTTCATGCCCTGGCTGGTTGGCTCAGTGGTAGAGCGTTGGCCTGGCGTGCAGGAGTCCCAGGTTTGATTCCCGACCAGGGCACACAGGAGAGGCGCCCATCTGCTTCTCCACCCCTCCCCCTCTCCTTCCTCTCTGTCTCTCTCTTCCCCTCCCGCAGCGAGGTTCCACTGGAGCAAAGATGGCCCGGGCACTGGGGATGGCTCTGTGGCCTCTGCCTCAGGCGCTAGAATGGCTCTTGACACAACAGAGCGACGCCCCAGAGGGGCAGAGCATCGCCCCCTGGTGGGCATGCCGGGTGGATCCTGGTCGGGCGCATGCGGGAGTCTGTCTGACTGCCTCCCCGTTTCCAGCTTTGGAAAAATGAAGAAAAAAAAAAAAAAAAAAAAGAGTTTCACACGTAGAGTTGTCTCAATCAAGGTTCTTGGTTGAAGACAAAAGCGACCAGTTGTGTTAATGGCATAGAGCACTGGGTGCCTTCACAGCGACACTGCCACTGATATCCCAGACCTCTGTTTTTCTGCAGTCACTGTCACAGTCAGAAAAGTCTTGCTCCCAGTCTCCTTGACTTTCGAGTGGGTGCCACTGCCTAGTTTCTGACTGCAAAGGAAATTGCCTCAATGATATGGCAGTTCAGCTCACTCCAACTCATAGATGCCACTTAATAAAGAAAAGAAGGAAAATCATCCAGACGCTGAAACTGGCCAATCTGAAAATTCATAAAGTGACTGATGTTGATTTTTAAAACTTCTTTAGTAAAATGTATTTTATGAAAAACTTCTTTTAATAAAATTTTTTAAGGCAGAGAGACAGACTCCCGCATGCGCCCTGAACAGGATCCATCCAGCAAGCCCCCTACAGGATGATGCTCTACTCATCTGGGGCCACTAGTCCCGTTGCTTGACAACCAAGCTATTTCAGTGCCTGAGGCAAGGCCACGGAGCCATCCTCAGCCCCCAGGACCAGATTGCTTGAACCATTCGAGCCATGGCTGTGGGAGGGAAGGAGAGAGAGAGAGAGAAGGAGAGAGAGAGAGAGGTGAGGGGAAAGGGTGGAGAAGCAGATGGTCACTTCTCCTGTGTGCCTTGACCAGGAATCGAACCCAGGACTTCCATACACTGGGCTGATGTTCTACCACTGAGCCAACTAGCCAGGGCTGAAGTTTTTAATGTAAAAATTACAGGAAAGTTGCAATACTCCGATATATTCTTCACAGTTTCACCAGCTATTAGCATTTTGCTACATTTAATTGCTGTTTCTCAAAATACATAAATATACTTTTTAATGATGAACCATATGAGAGTAAGTTGCAGACATCATAACTCTGTGTCTCTTATTACCTTAGGATATATCTCCTGAGAAAAAGGACATAACAAAAATACAATAAAATTATTAAATTCAAGAAACTTGACACTGAAATAATCTTATATGCACAGCTCAATAATGTTCTTTACATATTTTTTTGGTCCAGGAGCCAGCCCAAGATGATGTATTGCATTTTATTCTTGTTGCTTTAGTCTCCTTTAATATGAAACAGGTCCTCAAACTGTTTGTCTTTCTTGATTGATATTGATATTTTTTGAAAAGCACAAACTCATTCATTGTTTTATAGAATTTTTCTCAATTTAAGCTTGTTTGGTGCTTTCTTATGACCCAAACAAGGTTATACATAATTGGCAGGAATACCACACAAGTAACCTATGTCCTTGTCAAGGCCCTGAGTAGGTGGTATCAGTGCCTCCCACTACTGATATGTTGATCACTTGGTCAAGGTCATGTCCACCAGGTTTCTCCATTGGACAGTTACTCTTCTTCACTTTGTAATTAATAGGTAACCTATGGGGTACTTTGTAAGTTGTAAATATTCCACCTTCACACCTTTATCCAACAGTTTTAATGCATCCATTGGTGATTCTTGCCAGAATTTGTTATTACTATGATAGTTGCAAAGTGGTAGTTTTCAAACTTCTATATTTACTTGATGACATTCTACTTTAAGGATGAGTTTTTCCCTTCTCCATTTTATTTTTCACTGACTTACTTAATATCAGTATAGACTCATGGATTCTTAATAAATTGTAATAGTACCCTTAACAACTTATCTATTTTTAGATTCCATCCCTTAGGTAAATTTTTTTTGTTTTGTGGATGGGTCAACCTAATTGCAAGCAGATCGCCTTCATGATGTGGACTTAACATTTAATCTATATACCACTATCTACAATGGCAAGCAGAAAATAGAAAGCATCTCTTTTATGGGTACTGTTAGGGTGAGCACATAAGTGACTGAAGTGCTTTGAGTAGGTGTAGCAACATGGGGAACTCTAGGAAGACAGAAAGGGATGGGGCCCTTTTAAAGAAAGGAAGGAAAGAGGTTTTGCAGACAAGTGAGATGGTTAAGAAGACTGGCGCAGCCTGATCAGGCAGTGGCACAATGGATAGAGCATCAGACTGGGATATGGAGGACCCAGGTTCGAGACCCCAAGGTCGCCAGCTTGAGCGCAGGCTCATCTGGTTTGAGCAAAGCTCACCAGCTTGGACCCAAGGTCGCTGGCTCAAGCAAGGGGTTACTCGGTCTGCTGAAGGCCTGTGGTCAAGGCACATATGAGAAAACAATCAATGAACAACTAAAGTGTCGCAATAAAAAACTAATGATTGATGCTTCTCATCTCTCTGTTCCTGTCTGTCTGTCCCTATCTATCCCTCTCTCTGACTCTGTCTCTGTAAAAAAAAAAAAAAAAGACTGGCACAATCAATGGCTTTCAGGCTACACACAAAACAAGGGGGACCTGCAGACAGAGGTGGATTAAGGTCAGTTGAGGCCCTAGGCACAGAAGAAAATATTGGGCCCCTTACATTAGAAAAAAGTGTAAAGTTGGGGTTTCGTGGGACCCTTCAGAAGTCGAGGCCTAGGGCATGCGCTGTTAAATCCGCCTCTGCCTGCAGAACAGGGTGGGGTGGGGAAGGGCAAGGAGAGAACCGGTGGTGGAATGAACATGCCCAGTCTGTAGGGAGGGTGTGCAGAAAGGCAAGGGAGGCCACGGCAGTAGGGTGGAAAGGTAAGTGCAGTAGCAACATGTACTAATAGTTCTGTGAACTGATTTGGGGTGGGAATACTGAGGAGCAAAGAATGATTTACAAAATCCCTATGAGGGAGATGTTAATAGTTTCATTTTATTTATAAGAAAGCTAAGTCACAAAGAGTTTACATCAATTTCTCCCAACATCTCAAAGCTACGAAGTGGCAAAGCCAAGATTTAAATACAAATCTGACTTCAAAGCCCACATTGCCACAAGAAAGAGAAACATATACTTGTACAAGAAAGGTAGAATTAGGGTTCTCAATATAAGGACAAGTAGGTTCCAATTTGCCAATCACAACACTTAAATAAGCCTAGCCCTCAGTAAGCCTCAATTATTATTAGACATATACTTACAGGGAAATCAGGAGTAAGCCCAGGACACTTAAAAACTGCTACCAAGAGCCTGACCTGTGGTGGCGCAGTGGACAGAGTGTCAACCTGGAATGCTGAGGTCACCAGTTTAAAACTCTCTGGGCTTGCCTGGTCAAGGTATATACAACAAGCAATCAGCAAACAACTAAAGTGAAGCAACTATGAGTTGATACTTCTCAATCCTACCCCCTCCTCTCTCTGTAAAATCAATAAATAAAATCTTTTTAAAAAATTAAAATATGGCCCTGGCTGGTTGGCTGAGTAGATAGAATGTCAGCCTGGCATTCAGCCTGGCATATGGATATCCCAGGTTCAATTCCCAGTCAGGGCACACACAAAAAGTCACCATCTGCTTCCCCCCTCTCTTCACTCCCTCTTCTCCTCCTGCAGCCCCAGCGCTGAGGATAGCTCCGTTGTTCCAAGTGCATCAGCCTCAGATGCTAAAAATAGCTCAGTTAGTTTGAGCATCAGCCCCAGATGAGGGCTGTTGGGTAGATCCTGGTTGGGACACATGCAGGAGTCTATCTCACTATCTCCCCTCCTCTCACTTAAAAAAAATAAAATAGTTAAAAAATTAAAATGTTTTTTTTTCATTATGGCATTTGGGTTTACTGACATGCTTGTGGTTTCCTTGCTTGGGATTGATTATACACATATTCATCTAAATTTTCATATTATGTTACTGTTATATTTCTTACACTCAGGCCTGGAATTTAATTTTGTATATAATGTGAGGAATTAAAACATGGAATCTTAAAGAGTTTGCCATAACTTTTCATATCTGGTGGCATTTTTCATGGTTCATAACACTTTCCACCCAGCTCACGATTCCTCCGGCTGGACTGTTCTGTTGTCGCATTGCTATGCTGTAAACTGAGGGAAGACAGGAGCCGCTTGTGACTCCTCCTCTGCTGTTTCCTGCAGGAGAGACTCAAGGATGACAGGGCACCCAGCACAGTGCCCGACATGTTTGAGGCACTCAGGAAACATTAATGGAAGGAAGGAGAGCATTGACTCCATGCCTGCATTACTATTACTGCTTGGCAAATTTAATATTGATTGCTTTATCTCTGTCAACAAGGGGAAATGTCGTCCTTAAAGCCATTCCCTGTCTCATGAGCTCCTCTGTTCCTTCCTCCTCCGGGGTCTTTGTTCTTGGAGCCTTTCCTCCTCTCTATAAATCTATCTCATTCCATAAGGACTCCCTTCTTTAGGGAGGCTTTCTTCAAACCCTTTCTTAAAATCCAAACTCTGACACACTATTTAGTATTTAATCCACAGTGGGTTTTACTCCTTTCCTGTGCCGGGCACATAGCTCATTAAAGAAGTCAGCTGTAACTGAAACAGTCTTGCATGCCATGGCCTTTAATAAGGCTGAAATAGAGTTTCAAGATTTGTTATGAAAGCTTTTGCATCCAAAAAAAGTCAGCAAACTGGGAAAAACTGGAGAATGACCTTGAATGTTGTTGAATACTAGAATGATTTTTCAAATAAAATTGATTAATCACATTTATTTAAAATGCATTTGTTGCCTGGCCAGTGGTAGTGCAGTGGATACAGCGTCAACCTGGCACACTGAGGACTCAGGTTCGAAACCCCAAGGTCACCAGCTTAAGAATGGGCTCATCCAGCTTGAGCGCAGGCTCATCCTCTTGAGCAGGGGTCCCCAAACTTTTTACACAGGGGGCCAGTTCACTGTCCCTCAGACCGTTGGAGTGCCGGACTATAAAAAAAAACTATGAACGAATCCCTACGTACACTGCACATATCTTATTTTAAAGTAAAAAAACAAAACGGGAACAAATACAATATGTAAAATAAAGAACAAGTAAATTTAAATCAACAAACTGACCAGTATTTCAATGGGAACTATGCTCCTCTCACTGACCACCAATGAAAGAGGTGCCCCTTCCAGAAGTGCGGCGGGGGCCGGATAAATGGCCTCGGGGAGCCACATGTGGCCCGCGGGCCGTAGTTTGGGGACCCCTGCTCTTGAGCGTAGGATCGACATGATCCTACAGTTGCTGACTTGAGCCCAAAGGTCACTGGCATGAAGCCCAAGGTCGCTGGCTTGAGCAAGGGGTCACTGGCTCAGCTGAAGTCCCCCATGCCCCCCCAACAAGGAACATATGAAAAGCAATCAATGAACAACTAAAGTGCCGTAACTACAAGTTGAGGCTTCTCATCTCTCTCCCTTCCTGTCTGTCTGCCTCTCTCACTCTCTCTTTCACTAAAAAAATAAAATAAGATGCATTTGTTAGATGAACAGATAACTAGGTATTACCCTGCCTGAATGCAGAAGTCAACAGACTTTTCTATTTCTAAAGGTCCCTATGTCGTCTTCACCAACTCGGACCTTTGGAGCTTTAAGGAAAATGGAAAGAAATCTTTTATTACCCTATATATAGTTTGAAAATAACATTTGAATGGCTCTCACCACTTCCTGCATGAATTTTTCATAGAAAAATGGCTAATTCTAGGGCTAACACAGAGAATATACAAGATGAGCCTGAAGTATCTTATGTCAAAAAGTAACAGCCTGACCAGGTGGTGGCACAATGGATAGAGCATCAGACTGGGATGCGAAGGACCCAGGTTCAAGACCCTGAGGTCGTCAGCTTGAGCACAGGCTCATCTGGTTTGAGCAAAGCTCACCAGCTTGGACCCAACGTCGCTGGCTTGAGCAAGGGGTTACTTGGTATGCTGTAGCCCCACGGTCAAGGCACATAGGAGAAAGCAATCAATGAACAACTAAGGTGTCGCAAACTAAAACTGATGATTGATGCTTCTCATCTCTCTCCATTCCTGTCTGTCTGTCCCTATCTATCCCTCTCTCTGAGTCTCTCTCTGTCAATGTAAAAAAATAAAATAAAAAATAACAAAGCACTCAAAAAACCAGAATAATGGGGGTATGTCCAAGGAACACAGAGCTAACTGAAAGAACTCCCAATGGCCAAAGCTGAAACAATTTGAGCAACAAAATAAATGGTGTAATACTGGATTATAGCCCAAAGAATAAATATCCATGAGTTCATACTGATATAAATAAGTGGTTGAATAAATAAATGAGGAAGAAGAGACAAATCTCCCATAGAAAATTCCAAATAATTTATGGAGATACTCCACCCTTAGGAAGGTAGAGCATAACTCCGTACCCCTTAGGTGTGGACCACACCTAGTGACTTGCCTCCAAAGAGTACAGTATGAAAAGAGGGATGAAAATATCTTACAATTGAAAAGCCTGGCAAAGACCTCCTCAGCCAAGTGATCAAGAATAACATCATCAGTGATAAATCATGTTAATAGTACGTACCCTAAATATGATGTGATGAGAATGATATTTCATGTCTGTGCTCTTCCTTCCAAAAACCATAACCACAGAGCACCATGAGAAAAACAAATCCCAGTTGAGGTACATTCTACCAAATACCCCAATTTTCAAAATTTTCAAGGTCATCAAAAACAAGGATTGTGTAAGAAACTGTCACAGCCTAAAGGAGTCGAAGGAGATGTGACTCTAAGTGTAATATGATATCCTGGATGAGATCTTAGAACAGAAAAAAGAACATTATGCAAAATTAGTGAAATCCAAACAAAGTATGGATTTCAGTTAATAATATATCACTATTATTTCATTAGTTGTGACACATGCACCACAGTAATATGTTTGCAGAACTGGGTGTGGGGTATATGGAAACTCTCTTGTCATATCCATGTAACTTTTCTGTAAATCTAAAACTATTCTAAAATATACTTAAACATCTTAAAAATACAAGTTTGGGGGAAAAATGACTACATTCTTATCTCCACAACTGTGCTTTTAATTACAGGGTGCTGGTGACAGTTTTGTGGGAGCTCTGGCCTTCTACCTGGCTTACTACCCAAATCTGTCCTTGGAAGAAATGCTCAAGAGATCCAATTTCATCGCAGCAGTCAGCGTCCAGGCTGCGGGAACACAGTCGTCTTATCCGTACAAAAAAGACCTGCCACTTGATTTCTTTTGATTGCTATTAACTCCAAAACAAATATCCCTGGTAATAAAATGTACTTGGGAGTCACCACTTTTAAGTAGCAGTTTACTATGAAATGTCTTCTCCTTTCTTTGCAAATGTATGTTCCTTTACTAAGTCATCCTCAAGGTTTCATTTATTTCTTTACAATGATTAATTTCTTTGCTTTTCATGCAAAAGCTAAACAGAAGTAAGGATTCCATGACGAGGATCTATACAAACATTACCACTACTCAAGAACCGGAAATTCTGTTGCGAACAGATCATGAATAACAACACGTACACCTTACAGCAGAGGGTGCAGGCAAGTGTCCAGAGACAGCAGAGAACATTAAACAAGGGAATGGAGGCATATGAAATGGGGCAGCTGATACGCGGCTTTGGCTTTAGTGTTGTCAAAGTTTCTCTTTTGCAGAGAAGCCAGAAGTTTTGGATGTTTATTGAAATCTTTCAGTGCTCAAGTGTCAGTGTCACCAACTCATTTTTTATTTTATTTTTTTACAAGCAAAAGTTTATTTAGAAAGTCACAGGAGTGGAAGTGAGCTGTGCAAGAAGTGAGCCAGCTGGGCTGTGTGGGCTCAGGAAATACATTAGAGGCAAACGCAGGGAGGGCCCTTGGAGCCTAGGACAGAGAAAGCAAAGGAAAGGTACGGCCCCTGAGGAAAGAAGAGCAAGGCGGGCTGCTCTGTAAAGAGCGCTAGCAAAATCTGTGACCACCACCTATGGGCCATGTTCAGCCCATGGGATGAATGGACAGGTCACTGGTCAAGCCAGATTTTAAGGTTTTGGTTTTTGGGGGTTTTTTGGTATTTTTCTGAAGCTGGAAACGGGGAGAGACAGTCAGACTCCCGCATGCGCCCGACAGGGATCCACCTGGCACGCCCACCAGGGGCGAAGCTCTGCCCACCAGGGGGCGATGCTCTGCCCCTCCGGGGCGTCGCTCTGTTGCGACCAGAGCCACTCTAGCGCCTGGGGCAGAGGCCAAGGAGCCATCCCCAGCGCCTGGGCCATCTTTGCTCCAATGGAGCCCCGCTGCGGGAGGGGAAGAGAGAGACAGAGAGGAAGGAGAGGGGGAGGGGTGGAGAAGCAGATGGCGCTCCTCCTGTGTGCCCTGGCCGGGAATCGAACCCGGGACTTCTGCACACCAGGCTGACACTCTACCACTGAGCCAACCGGCCAGGGCCAAGGTTGTTTTTTTAAAAGGCAATTCATGTGTGTCACAGACCCTTTACATTGGGCTTAGGGAGTAGAATCAGGTGAAAGATTTTCTTGTAACCCAACACCATTATGTATAGTTTCAATCTAAAAATAGCCAAAGCTTTGGCCAGGTGCTCAGTGGGTAAAGCATCTACCTGTGCACCAGAGGTGTAGAAGCAATCAATGAGTGAGCAACTAAATGGAACCACTAAGGTAAACAAGTTCATCAAGTTCATGCTTCTCTCCCTTCCTCTCTCTCTCTCAAGTCAATGGAAAAGTTTTTAAAAAGAGCCAAGACCCCACCTATTATTGCTTTGAACCAGAGCTTTAACAAGAGATCCCATAAAATAGCTGACTATCATACCACAAGCCTCTAAGACTTAACAACTGTTTACATCTAATTCCATTTCCAGAGGAATTTCCAAGCTGGTTAGCTGTGTGGTAACAGCATGCCCCAGAGCCTTCACCATAGCTTTATGGAAATAGCATTGTAGTGCCTCTTATTTAAAAAAAAAAAAAAAAAAAGGAGATAAAGGAGTCCAAAGCTATCCTAGAAAATCCTAAATACTATTTTTGTGACCCAAGTTTAGGAATATGGACCAATGTCATTTTCTTTAATTATTTTTTAAAGATTTTATTTATTCATTATAGAGAGGGGAGAGAGAGAGAGAGAGAAGGGGGGAGGAGCAGAAAGCATCAACTCCCATATGTGCCTTGACCAGGCAAGCCCAGGGTTTGGAACTGGCAATCTCAGTGTTTCCAGGTTGACACTTTATCCACTGTGCCACCACAGGTCCATTTTCTTTAATTGTATAGCTAGTGCTCGACTTACAACCACGATTGGTTCTGACAGATTGGTCATAACATGATTTGGCCATAAGTTGAGAAGGCTATATGTAGAGTACTGTGAAATGATGTTATAAAAATCTTTAAGTCATTTTATCATAATTTTCTTTCATTATTGTTATATATCATAATTTTCTTTGTTCATTTTATGCCATTTGTATCATCTCTACACCATTTTGTTTCTTATTTTTACATTCGTCAGGTTTAAGTAAAACACTGCATTACCAGTACAACTGGTTTAATATTTGCGAAGACAATTTCCTCTTGGTAGACATCTTGGGAGGGGTTTGATGAAAAATATCCAAGACACAAAACACAAATTGCTGTACTGAGTCTAGGATAACAGTTGAAATGGTGCACGCGGAGATGGTAGTGCTGCCGAAAGATAGTCTGCACTGTTGTACGCCCAGCTGGGCAACGCTTGCGCAGCCAGATGCAGAGCAGTTATGGCTAGCAATTGTGGTCGTAAAGTCGAGTGGTCGTAAGTTGCATAGGTCGTAAGTCGATCAATATTTGTATAAGCACAAATCAAAAATAGAAGTTCTCCTGGTTTCTTTTGTGTTAGAAGGCTGAGCGTGGCTCCCTTCCTACCATTCCTGCTCACCTTTGCCATCTCTATTATTACATGGCAGTTTTTCCAAGATCGCTCTGGAGTATGACTGCCTTTTCTATGATGTTCAAGAAGGAACAGCCTGGAAACTCTTGCACAAGTCTCATTGTGGAAAATTTCTCTCATTACATGAAACAATGGTTATTTTTTAGTAATGTAGTTATGTTTTCAATTTCAAACAGTGGGGAAAAACATCACTAAGAGACAATAGCACAGGCTATTTTAATATTTTTTTATTAAGGGCTATAAAAATATCCAGAAAGATAAATAAATGTGATGCAATGATATATGTTCTAACATGAAGAACTTTCTTTCACTCATTGTTTTCCTTCACAATGGCCTTCAAATCACAGGAGGCAGTGATTCGTGTCATTTCCTCTTCTTTTATTACATGCTGCAGAATTTCTGAATCAGTATCCCGCCCTCAGTCTTCTCATTTATAAATCAAATTCATTTCCAATCCATTGTTTAGAGGGAGCGTATTTTTTTCTGTTCCACAAAGAGGACTCTTGCTTTCACTATAGGAAAAGAAAGGATTATGGCAGAAAACTAAGTTGAATCATCACCATTTTCTAATATAAATACGTATCAGACCATGAGCCCTCGCCTTTCTCTTATTTTACTTTCCTCTGACACGAGAATGGAGTTGACTTGCAAACTCAGTTCTTCAATCCCAGAGGCCAGAGAAGACTAGAGAAAATGGTAAGGAAAAAAGGAAAGATCCAACCAACCAGTGACATCCTCGGTATCCCACAAGGTCACATTTCACCAATGTGAAATATTCAAATTTTTAAAAATCACAGGTAAAAGATGGAAAATACTCAAGGCCTTTACCCAGTTACCATCCACTCTCCTAAGAGGTAAGCAAGGCCAGACGAGCTGCACTCCACACAAAGGGCAGGAAGAGCTGCGCACTTGCGGAAGAGAAGGCAGCCTGTCCGCAAGAGGTGGTTTCATACACCCAACTACGGACTTTCCAGTTCGGTGACAGAATTAATATTATAACCACAACCTCATTCTCATAAATGTAAGAGTTCAGATCTCTGAAACAAAACCAAAAGTGCTAAATGCCCAGCTGGAAGACTGAGACTAGATCCTGAGCAGTAAGGTTTTCATAGTTCTACAATACCCCGCAGGGCTCCATTAACTTCATTTCCGTCCCTCCCTCTCCCCACCTCCCACCTCTTTCCCTCCCCCACCCCCACCCCACACACATGCGCGCGCACACGCACACACCACCTTATCCTTTGCCAAAAAAAAAAAAAAAATTCCAGGAAGATCCAGGAAATCAAACAACTACGACATAACAACTCACTTGTCCCTACCATACAAAGAGATTTTAGCTTTGTTTTTTTTATTCTTCTATAATCAACATGGACTCTGTACAGGAGATTCCCAAACTGTTTATGATTAAGAATTAACTAGGGAGCTTACTGAAATAAATTACTGCTTCTTACCTCTACCCCACCCTAATTCTGGTTCAGTAGATCTAGAGTGGGACTGGAGTCTACATTTTTTAAACCCTGGAGAATCTAACAGGCAGATGGATTTAAGAAACATTAACCAGTCACCTGACCAGGCGGTGGTGCAGTGTATAGAGGTTGGACTGGGATGCGGAGGACCCAGGCTCAAGACCCCAAGGTTGCCAGCTTGAGCGCGGGCTCATCTGGTTTGAGCAAAGTTCACGAGCTTGAGCCCAATGTCGCTGGCTCAAACAAGGGGTTACTCGGTCTGCTGACGGCTCACGGTCTAGACACATATGAGAAAGCAATCAATGAACAACTAAGGTGTCACAACAAAAAACTAATGATTGATGCTTCTCATCTCTCTCCATTCCTGTCTGTCTGTCCCTATCTATCCCTCTCTCTGACTCTCTCTCTCAGTCTCTGTAAAAAAAAGGAAAGAACCATTAACTAGTCAACAGAATTTTAACTATAGATTAATAAAAATAAAAAACACATTTAAAATCATCTAATGTTAAATATAAGAGGGCTGATGCGCCTTAAAAGTTCAAGGAGTACTACAAAGGATTATAAAATGGCAGTAAAAACCAAAACAGTTTCCTATCAGACAATATTATTCACTGCAAGAAATACTTTCCCATGTTCTTCTACATAAAGACAAAAAGACAGATAAAAGAAGAAACCTGTCTTACTGGTAACCAGTCAGATTATGTACATGACTATGAACAGAAGTAACTGGTGAAGATTAATAAAGCAAAGTTTTTGATTCATTCACTGCATTCATTCCCTTACTTCAGAGAATAGATACATAAGTCCAGAGAACTGTGTTGGCAATGTGGAGTTTACAAAGTGTAAGAGGAGTCCCTGGGCTTCTGGCTGGCGGAATGGCAGTAAGAGGTAGGAAAGACTGAGGGCTTCATGGCCTTAAATGCTAGGCTGCACAGAAGAAGGTTCTCATTAAGATAAAGGAAAAATTAGTTAGATTAATTTGTCTCCATGTAATAGAAACAACAGGAGGCTTAGAGTCAGGAAGGCTGGGTTCAAACCTCGGCTCCACCATTTCTCTGCTTGAGTTCCTGGGCAAATTTCTCAAATACTCTACCTTCAGTTCCTTTCCCTATGACAAGGATAACCCCACCTCCCTCCCAGGGTTGCTGCCAAATATACACGAACACGTAATACGTGCTAGCTGAGCTGAAATGACACACTGTTATCCACAATCATAAACATAAATTAATTTTGTCAAAATATTTACTGCTTAATACTTAGAAAAAGAATCTGTCAAGTTCTTTCCCCATATCTAACCTAAATCTATTCTGCTTCAATTAAAATCTGTATTGTCTTATTTAGTCATCCAAGGAATTAAAACTGACAAGTTTTCATTTTCTTTATGATAAACCTTTATATATTTAACAAAGTTTAATAAGCTTATGCCTCAACCTTTAATCCTGCCTTCTCTCAGAAATGTGCATCTAGTTTTATATGAGGAAAAGGAATCCGGAAGGACAGAGGCTGGTACTAGCCAGAAAGTATACTATGAAATGCTTAAATAATTGAGAAATTTTCTGATTCCTTACCTGATTTCCTTTATAAAGCAGACTAACAAAACATTACCCTTAAACTAACCATTGGATTCACCACAGTAAAATATGCTGGGATAAGTGCCACGCTATTGGGTACCCTAAGCAATGGGCAGGCCCCAGGGCAAATCTCAGCACACAAGCCTCCAAGGCATTCAGTGAGGTAGGCAGAAACCAAGCAGCCTCTTGTCCCGGAACATTCTCTTCTTCAGAAAAACACAGTCATGCTGTCAAGGCTCAGACCACTCTTTATCAGAAAAGTTCTAATCATCTGTTTAAAATTTACACGTGAATCTTTTCTCTCACTTTCAACGTGTGGTCAGAACTGTTGACGGTTGTATCCTCCCCCAGTCTCAAAACTTAAAATTGCCTGCCCTGTGCTGGCCCAGTGGATAAAGCGTCGACCTGGAACACTGAGGTTGCTGGTTCGAACCCTGGGCTTGTCTGGTCAAGGCACATACGACAAGCAATCAACGAACAACTAAAGTGAAGCAACTATGAGTTGATACTTCTTGCTTTCCCCCCTCCTCTCTCTGTTAAATCAATAAATAAAGTTATTTTTAAAGGGTAAATTTTTTAAAAACACTTAAAATTGGTCCTAGTAAGTTTCTAATACAGAGTCCCCTCGATATCCATGGGGGTGGGGAGGTTAGTTCTAGAAATCCCCTACCACCACTGCCATGGATACCAAAACCCATGGTTGCATGAGTCCTGCGTATAAAATGGGGTAGTGCTTGCATTTGGCTACACACATCCTCCTGTATACTTTAAATCATCCCTAAATTAATTATAACACCTAACACAATGTAAATGCTATGCAAATAGTTGTTATACTGTATTGTTTAGGGACTAAGGAAAAAACATCTGTACATGTCCAGTACAGACATAACCATCAGAGGCCTAACTATATAGTATACATCAGGAAACACGTAACTTTTTTTTCCTGAATCTTTTCAATCTGTGGTTGAATACACAGATGCAGAACTCATAGATATGAAGAGCCAACTATACCTCCATACAGTTAGAAATGTTGTACAAGTTCCTAAAAAACTTTAAAGGAGATAAAATGCTAGAAAAACAATGGGCATACCTCTTTTTAATGCACTTCGCAGATAATTGTGTTTTTTACAAATTGAAGGTAAGAGTTTCCACCAGCAAAATGATTATAATTCGCTGAAAGTTCACATGATGGTTAGTATTTTTTAGCAATAAAGCATTTTAAATTAAGGTAGGTACATTTTTTTAAACATAATGCTATTGTATGCTTAACAGACTATGGTATAAACATGAGTCTTAGATGCACTGGGAAACCAAAAATTTCATGAGTCATTTTACTGTGACATTGAACTTAATGAATGTGGAAGATCTCCAAGGTATGCCATTACTTTATCATAAATTTCATCATTTTGAGTTTTTACCATCTGATACAAAGAAAGAAGAAGAAAAACACACCAATCCAAAATCATATTACTATCGTCTGAATATTTGTGTCCTAAACACCCTGAATTCACATGTTGAAATCCTAACCCTAAAATACAGTATGATGGTATTAGGAGGTGGGGCTTTCAGGAGGTGCTTTGGTCACGAGGGTGGAGCCACTATAAATGGGATTAAGGCTCTATTATAAAAGAAACCCCACTGAGCTTGCTCATCTTTCCACCATGTAAGGACACAGCAAGAAGGCACGGGCTATGAACCAAAAGGGCCCTCACTAGAAAGCAACCACACTGGCACCTTCATCTTGGACTTCCCAGGCCCCAGAACTCTGAGAAATAAATTTCGGTTGTTTTATAAGCCACCTAGTCTGAGGTACTTTGTTGTAGCAGCCCAAACAGACTAACACACACAGCTTATCTTTCCAGTAATTTTCCAGCATATAGGGTTGCATCCTGAAATTCAGACTTCTAATCCCCAGGTACAAACCTAGAATTCCTTTTTTATAGTAATAATGAATGACCAGAAATTTTACCACCATAAAAACAGCAGAGAACTTTCTGTTATATAATGGAGCTCACACAATTTTAAGCTGATAACTGCTTCTCAGGGCCTTTTTAAATGCCTCTTCACACTAATATAGCCCTTTTTTTTGAAGGAGTTTTATTTTTATTTTTCTTAGACATTGACAAATGCAGCACAATAAGCAGTTAAGACCTTAACAAACTCTGAAGGCAGCTATGAATGTAGCATTCACACTAATTGCCTGACCAGTGCTAAGTAAGTTTCAGCCTCCTGCAAAATCTCTTAATAACAGGTCCCTACAAAAGTGGTTCAGGGTCCAGCCTGAGTTCAGATCTTTGTTTTGTCACATGTTTTCGCTGTGTTTCCTTGATCAACATCCTTGGCCTCAGATTCTTCATCTACACAGTGGGATTCAGACTGCCCGCAAAGTACAGGTGCCTGTCATAATGGACTCACAGCATCTACTGGCAGGAAGGCTTGGGTAGGTAAGCAAATACAGAACCTTCCACTTCGGGTACTCATGAATACTACTTTGTTTCCTTTCTCTCAGAGGTCACTGTCTTGTATTGCCTATATTGTCCTTTTTCAGTTGTCGTTTCAGATGAGAAGGTAAATTTGTTCCCTGTAACTCCATCTTGACCAGAAGCAAGAGTCTGAGTTCTTGTTCCCAATGAAAAAGATGATTATGAGATTAAGTGCCTGTCTTTCGTTACATAATGGATTAATTTTGAGAAACAGGATTCTGGGACCAATTCCAATTCTGATCACCAACTGATGTCAATTCTGACCCTAGCTCCCTGGAGATAGTAACTCAGGGACAGCGAGGTGGAAATGACACATAGGCGAGGAGGGGCTGGGGACGGGGAGCAGAGTTCCCACACCCCCGGAGGGGGCTCCTCTCCCGGATCTCCACATGTTCACCACTCAGAAGCTCCGTACAGCCCTTACGAAGCAATCATAAAGGGGCTATTTAAAAGCAAGAGAAAACAAATGAATGACCCCAAGTTTTCAAATAAGTAATTCGCTAGTTTATTTTGCATAAATCTGTTCATGAAATCCAAAAACGGGATTTCACCAACAGCAACCAGGTGCTGACGTTTGTTTGTGAGCAGGCAATCTGGTCTTGGGAGTATTTGTCCCTTTTAAACAAATATTTCTGTATACTGAGACCATTACTATTTTAGCAGACGGTATAAAATATACTGCTCACAAAAATTAGGGGATATTTCAAAATGAATATGAAGTAAAAAAAAGAAGCTTTGATTCTTTTTTATTAAACAAGAACATCAGAAAAGCAAACAAGTCAAAGAAAGTTGATCAATTATTCAAATGAGATGCAAAACCAACTTTATTTCATTGGTGAAAATGCACTGTACAAAAGGCTGAAAGTACTAGAGTATCTGCACATTCCCTGATCCCCTAATTTTTGTGAGCAGTTTAGAAAATGACATTTCCTACCCGCCTGCACTAATATATAAAAACCATACCTCTTGGACTCAGGTCTGGACCCTATTCACCAACAGACAGATGATCCCAGGAGACCATTCCCTCTCCTTCTCAAGACTCTCAACTCTTCCTGTTTCCAGAAAAATACCACCTATTCTCTTTGCATGGCTGGTGTCTCACCTCAGATCTCTGGTTAACTATTTCCTACAAGAGAGACTGTCCCTAATTTATTCTATTTAAAGATAAGACCCATAATCCCCCAACTCTATCCTACATCTCAGCATCCTGCTTTTTTCTCTCATAAGCACTTAGCATAATTTGCATCTTTTTCTCTCTCTTCCTTCCAAATGAGATTGTCACGAGTGCAGGGCCTGTGCCTGTCTCGAATCCTAGTATATCCCAGCACCTGGGAGAATGGCACCATAGTAAACATTCACTCCATAGTTGCTGAATAAATGCTAGTGTCAAAGGGCCAAAAAATTGCCAAATGTTCAGCATCAGTCTGGAAAGAGCAATAGGCCTTGGGAGTATTTGAATTTTGTGGAGTAAGTTTTCTGAATCTTACCAACTGGATCATAACGCAGTAGAGTCAGTTTCTCCCGTAGTCGGCTTCTCTTAGTGTTGAAAGAGTAACCTGTCCCAGCTTGGCTTACCATTTTCACCAGAATGGTCCTAAGATTCACAAATAAGCTGTTAGAAGCTGAAGAAGTAGACTAAAGTCTGTCATGAGGGGATGGCACATTTTGAGAACCCATACAGTAGGATTAGTTGTGGGACATCACTTAGCCCAAAGAGGTGCAGTTCAAAAACAGATGACGTTTTCTGTAAGTCACAGTCTCAGTGGTTCTGATTCCCAAAGTCTGTTCAATTACAGAGTGCCTTGGTAATGACCTAATCAAAGCAACGAGAACAATCAAACCACATTGTAGGAACGGATTCAGATTCCCCGCCTCTCAGGAGGAAAAAAATACAAATGTATTGGTAACCCTAAGTAGTCAGTCAGAAAATCATAAAGACGGTTGTCTCAGATGAGCCCTCTCTACCAGGAATGAGCAAGAAGAGTAAAATTAGGAAGGGACAAAATTAAGGGATCAGAACTTTTAGATATATTGCTAACATGTAAACCCTTGTTCCTCATCATATATTTTGTTTACATTATAGTCATCCAACATATAAAGTTCATGTTTTGCCTCACTAGATGTTTTAATACTTTGTACTGTTTGTTACTTTTTCATGTGTCTTGTCTCCCTATGTAGACCATACTATTTTATTTCTCATCTAATTCCAAGGAAAAAAAATATATATGAAGCATCTAAGATACATTACATGTTTTTGAATCCCTTTCCATGTTAATTAAGCACAGTGCTTGGCCCTGGCCGGTTGGCTCAGTGGTAGAGCGTCGGCCTGGCGTGCAGGGGACCCGGGTTCGATTCCCGGCCAGGGCACATAGGAGAAGCGCCCATTTGCTTCTCCACTCACCCCTCCTTCCTGTCTGTCTCTCTCTTCCCCTCCCTGCAGCCAAGGCTCCATTGGAGCAAGGATGGCCCGGGCGCTGGGGATGGCTCCTTGGCCTCTGCCCCAGGTGCTAGAGTGGCTCTGGTCGCAACAGAGCGATGCCCCGGAGGGGCAGAGCATCGCCCCCTGGTGGGCAGAGCGTCGCCCCTGGTGGGCGTGCCGGGTGGATCCCGGTCGGGTGCATGCGGGAGTCTGTCTGACTGTCTCTCCCCGTTTCCAGCTTCAGAAAAAAAAAAAAAAGAAAAAGAAAAAAAAAGTAAGCACAGTGCCTCATATATAAGAGGCATACAGTATTTAATTAAAAGGGACAATAATTAGCCATTCATTCAAAAAAACTTAACAAAAATCTATTAAGTGCTTAATATGTGGAAAGCATTATGAAATGCAAAACTCCACAAAGGCTGCATCTGCACCTTTGAGAAACTAACAGTGTAGGAAGCAAGGTGAGTTGTATACAGAAGAGCTATAAGGCAAAACATATATGACAAATGTCACAAGAAGGATACAAAGAACAGGAGAGGCAGGGAGTAGCTCTGAAGAAACTGAAGGCATGAGAGATTCCTACAGAACCTGGAAGTGGGAAATTCTAACATAAATAACTGGATTATGGGAAAAGCTATATGAATCAATAACAGATATTGGGGGGACACCAATATACATGTTTTTCATTAACTTTAATTTAAAAAAAAACAACCTATGGGTTGCATTTTTCAGGGATTTGGCAGGGTGTTGATGCCAACTTGGACTTGGTGAACATGTTAAGGACACTACTCTTTTATGGATTCTTGCTGTATTGGCCAAGAGTTTGCTTAAAGGCTTTAACCACTGTAAAAAAAAAAAAATAGAGGACTGGATAAAGAAGATGTGGCACATATATACACCATAGTATACTATTCAGCCATAAGAAATGATGACATCGGATCACTTAAAACAAAATGGTGGGATCCTGATAACATTATACGGAGTGAAATAAGTAAATCAGAAAAAAACAAGAACTGCAGGATTCCATACATTGGTGGGACATAAAAACGAGACTAAGAGACATGGACAAGAGTGTGGTGGTTGGGGGGGGCGGGGGGAGGGAAGGAGGGAGAGGGGGAGGGGGAAGAGGAGGGGCACAACATTTTTGTTATGTTTTCTTTGAATATATGTACCCTGATTTATTGATGTCACCCCATTAAAATAAAAATTTATTTATAAAAAAAACAAAAACCTAATCTTAAGATTTGTGATGTGTTTTGGGTTGCAAGCAAAGGCTGCTTTAGAATTTTCCTATTTTTACCACAAAAAAATTTTCAGTTAACTGTCTGTAAAATTTATTTTAAGATAACAGTTTGGTATTTATAGTCTCTCTGATGCATTATGAATTCTTTAATCTTTGCTATTTTTGAAACACTTATACAATGAATGCAAAGGATTACAAACTCATTAAAATAGGCTCTATGGTTTAATCAAATCGCAGCTTGTTCTGTGAGATTCCGTAGTGGGCTCCAGACAAACAGCCTTCGGTCCTCCATTTGAGGAGACAGAAACGTGACGGTAGTCCAAAGAGAGCATGGGCACTCCGACGGATTCTTCAGAAGCAACACGGCAAGAGCTCCTTTAAGTAAATTATTTGAATGCTCACTTAAGTCAGTCAGTTGGGCAGGGGGAAAATATTTTTTGAAAGAGTTCATAGGGCCAAAATAATTCATCCGAGTAATATTCCTCAAACCAACTTTTAGAAAATAGAGGCCAAATGCTTAGTTTCATATAAGGACATATTGGCAGCAGCTGGACTAAGGAATGTGACAGAAACAAGTTTAATAAAAAAAAAACTTTTACTTACTTTGACTTGCTCCTGGCAACTTTTTGTAGCAAGGAAAGGTTGAAAAGAGAAAAGAAAAAATATCAATTTATTATCTTGCTTATACAACGTTTATATATTGATAATGTCATTAATAATCACAAATATTTATGTCATAAAGTATGCCATGAGGTGTGTCACTCAACTACTGCCTAGCTGGTTAGGATATTACAGAAAGAAGATAAAAAGGTCCAATCAGACCAACACAATTCTGGATGTAATGCTTTGCACAATCTCTCTCAGTTGGGAGTACCTTTGAAATCTTTCTAAAGTAGTAGCTGCTCCATTTGCTCCCTTTCTAAGGTGCAAATATTTGCACTGGAACAAGTCTCTTGTTTGACAAGTTAACCAGGTGAAGGAGGGAAACTAAACCTAACCAATAAGTCAGCTGGTGCAGAAACAGGACTCTCTTGGGAGGCAGAGCACTTCTTTCACTGTCCACGTGTTAAAGTAAATCACCGCTCCCCTCGGTAGCGGTTTAGAGTTCGAAACGAGTGGACTAGAAGTTCTGAGGGTTTTCCCAGTCTAGATGTCCAGTAATGCTGCTTGACACATCCCTACCCAGGGCGGGGAAAGCGCCCCATTCCTGCAGCCCAGATTCCACTGTCCATGCGAACCATAACCGGGCTCCGAACCAGCCAGGCCGACCGCAAGGCACACTCGCAAAGCAGTGACGCGCGCCGCGGGGCATGCCGGGCGCTGTAGTCCCGAAGGCCTGGGAGGCCGCAGCAGCAGCTTCCCGGCCAGCGCGTACTCCGCCCCGCTTGTCCCGGGGCCTGCCTGTCACGGCCTCCCGCCCTCGCCGCAGGCCTTGCCGCCGCTGCACTCTCCAGCCCCACTTACAGGAGACAGCGGACAGCAACATGACGACACCCCCGAAGTCCCGCAACAAACAACTGCTTCCGGGGCACAGACCTGTACCGGAAGAGGTCTAGGAGTGGGCGTGGACTGCAGCCACGCCCCTCCAGTGTAAACCTCTGTCTGCCCTGCCTTTTACATGTGTTCTTGACTTGCCAGGTGTTTTGTTTTTGTGGTTAGGGACGATGGAGTCCCCTTCCTTTTGCGAAGAGACTCTGTTAACGCTCAAGGTTGGCACCCCAGGCCCTGGCTCCTACTTCTAGTCAGGGTTAGGAGCTTCCCTACTTGCTTCACTAAGTAATCACAACCACCTATGTTAAAGACACAGGAACAGTTTGTGTTCCTTAGCTGCTCCAGGCTATCAGACTTTTGGATATTTTTGTAAAATGTTGCCTTCTTTTGCTTTCTGCACCCCAACTCCATCTCCACCTGATTGAGATCGTTCAGTCTCGTCTGAGTTAGTAACCCCACCTGAATATCCCTATTTTTAAATTAATGTTACATTTTGTCAAGCAATGGTCATTGGTGCTAATTCAACGACCAACAGAAACCCCATGGTTCAGCAAAAAAGGAAACTTTACACAGTGCAAACAGCTTAATTGTGATACAGTACAGGATGTAAAAACAGCAGGCTGTCCCTGGCCAGGTGGTTTAGTGGGTTGGAGCATTGTCCCGATGTGTTGGGGTTCCCAGTTTAAAATAAAACATCATTGAGAGGTCTTCTCAGAACCTTAGACCCCCTACATCACCAAAGGTCTGGACTATGGAATGGCCACATTGTCTTCCAGCCCCATTGCTCCAGATTCTAGTTTGAGGTTTCAAACCCCACCCACTGGGCCCTGGAGCTTTTTGCCACACTTCCCACTATGTCTGACCATGCAAAGGCCTGGGTCAGCCAGGAGAAAGCCCTGTATGCACCTTATCAGCAACAGCAGGAAAAGCCCAGAGCAGACTTCTTAAGACCTGGACTGCCTCAGAGATAGGAAACAGCATTTCAGAAAGAATTCAGGGCCAAGGTTATAAAGTATCTGCATAGTCTGTGACTGAATGTTTGTGTTCCCCCCCAAATTCATGTGTTGAAACCTAATCCCCAATGTGATGGTATTTGGTAAAGGGTTCTTATGAAGGTGATTAAGCTACAAGAGCAGAGACCCCATGGTGGGATTAGTGCCCTTCTGAAAGAGGCCTCAGAGAGCGCCCTCACCCCTTCTACCATGTGAGGACACTACGAGAAGTCAGCAGTCTGCAGTCTGGAGGAAGGTCTTTACAAGAACCTTGGAACAGGCTGCCACTCCTCCTTCTGACCTCCAGAACTTTGAGAAACAAATTTTTTTGGCTGCTTCTGAGCCAACCCATTATGGTATTTTGTTATAGCAGCCTGCCCAGACCAAGACAGTATCTCCCTCTGAGAGTCTGTCATCAAACTTTACCTGCTCCCTCACCCTCTGTAGACACTACTCTTGTAAAGCCCCCAAGTGACCTCCACAATTCCAAATCCATGGTCATTTCTTGAGTTTCACTTTACTCAGCATCTATCAGTGTTATTTTATGCAGTTTGCTCACTCTCTCCTTGAAACGCTTTCCTCACGTCGTATCCAGGTGTCCACTATCTTCGTTCCCCTCCTACCCCATCAATGATCCTTTCTCCATTTTCACATCACACACCTCTCCGGAGAGGCACGCCAAGGGCTCGGGCCTGCATCTCTTCTCTTCTCTGTTCATACTCACTCCCTTGATGGTCACACCTAGGCTCCTGGTTTGTAAAAAATCTACAGATTGAAGACTTCTAACTTTGTTTCTCCAGTCCCAACCTTTCCCCTGAACTCCAGATTGGTGCATTTAACTACCTATGTGACATCACATATCCTAAATCAATTCCCAGCTCACTTGCATCCCCCAGCTTCCCTCATATGGGTAAGTAGCGATTCCTTTTTCCAGTTGCTCAAGTAAAAACCAGGGAGCCAACTGTACGCTTCTTTCTCTCACACCCTAAATCTAAGCCATCATCAGTAAGTCCTGTCACTCAAATGCCACCTAATCTCCATGCACACACACTCTCTATACTTTGTACCCTGCTTTATATTTTTCTATAGCACTTATCAGCATTTCCTATTATTTGTGTAGTTGTTGGTTTTCTTATTGTCTGTCTTTGTTTACCAGAATGTAAACTTCTTAAGATCAGGAACTTGTCTTATTCACTCACTGCTGTATTCTGGTGCCTAGAATAATGCCTGCTCCACCTATTAAATATCTGTCAAATGAATGAATGAATTAATGAATGAGTTCGCATGAGAGGCACCATACAAATATTAAGTTATTGCTCAATATTTACATTTAAATGGCAAACAATGATAAGTGTTTGTATATTGTCAATCGTTTCAGGGTTCAGAAGAACTTTGAAGCTTGCTTTTAAGAAGAGGTAAGCATATAAGCTGTTTTCTTGAAAGGAAGCAGGAGCTTTCCTGTCTCATTACTTCAACCTGCATCCACCTGTTATTTACATCTAACACATTGTTGGCAGTTGGTAAGTGTTAATTAAAATGTTTATTAATACGGATGTAATTCATGATTTGGAGGATTTTTTGCCAAAATTTACAAAATGAGCCCTCTACACCTTATTAAGGTATAGTACAGTTAGAGCATCCTGGCAGCCCAAGTTGAAAGGGCAGGGTGCCCATCCTCTTTGGGAGGGGGAGGTCTGAAGGGAGGAAAAAGTACAGCCGTTTAATCTAGATTCTCAGCCCAGGAAAGAAGACGGAGGAACAGAGCAACATTTATTGACTGCCTACTCTTGCAGGGCTTACGACACAGTGTCTGTGTTGTGTTGTCAACTCTCTGTACCTAGAACTTAGCACTGGGATTCCAACCCAAGAATCTGGAAGCTGTTCTCTTCCTCCTCTTATGTGCTAAGACGTCCCACTGACCAGGGTGCAATCCACTGTCATACCTATGTCCCACCTAACTGTTCTTGTCTACACAGTCGTGATCCTACACAGTTTGATTCAGGAGAAAGAATCAAAGAAGCCTTTGGCTAAAAGTTGTAGCTTGGCATTTCCAGGAAATGCACACATGCCTATCCAGAAACCATTTGACCTGGCCTGCTAGTGTTCTCAGCCTTGGCTGCACATGGGTGATCCTGGCTACCTGACCTATCCCACATGGGCAGTGGGGGGAGGGAGTCTAAGAAGGCTGGGGCTCCCTGCAAAAAGCTGGCACTTTCACAAGCTCAGACACCCCCAGGCAGATAGGTCAGCTTCAGACTTGGGTCCTCTGCCAGAACTTCATATCACAGCAAAGACTTTCTGAGAGGGCAAGACTAAAAGCTGGCAAGACCAGGGGCACCAACCAGGGCCTATCTGAGTGCAATAGATATCCTCAGGTTGGCATCCAGTTGCTTTCCACAGTCTGGCCTCAGCCTCCTAATTCAGCCCCATCTCTCTTCACTGGTCCCTGCTGGGTGTCAGTCCTTTTCTGCATGAAGTCTCTGCTGACCCTGCACTCCCCATCAACCCTACACCTGCTCTCCACACATTCCTCTCAGAGCATCTATTATGCATCCCGCACTCCTCAGATCACTGGGCTGCTGCCCCCCCCCCCCCCGTGGCATCTAAGTCCGGTGAGGACCAGAACTTCTAGATCTCACTATATCATCCCCCAGGCTCTCCCCCCCCCAGCAGAAGCACCTAACACAAAGAGGCTGCCCCACTTACTTTGACAAATATGAACCGAGTACCTTCTGTAAACTGAGAACTCTGCCTCTAGCCATTCTCTGTCTCTTCAATCCTATCTCCCCTCCCAGGTCACCTGAGGCAGGGAGAGCAGGAGGTACTGGGGGAATAAATAAAAGCAAAGGTACATAAGAGTCATAAAAATGAACAATGAGCATCCTCCTGAGGCTGGAGAGTGTGAAAAAAGTGAGAGAGAGGAGCTAGAGGGACAACCTGAGCTGGGGGAGGAAGGATCCAGGATGTCCCAGTTGGGGGTTAGGCCTCAGTTCTATGGGCAATGGGGGAGTTCAGTGATGTGATCAGATCTATGTAATAGCAGAATTTCAAATCACACTATCCACTTTCTTCCTGGCTAAGTGGGAGACAGGCAGGGACTCTCCCATCCCACCAAACACACATTCCTGAGGTCCCCTTCACTTGTGAAGCAACAGTAGGCACTTTCTGTGCTCTGCATATTATTGCCTATTTATTTAGTTAATGCATATATTTGGTGTTTCCTTAATAATTGGTAAATCCTTCCTGTCTATTTATTACCTTAAACCAGTCACTGAGCCTTTTCTAAGAAGGAGAAAGGGAAGGAGAGAGAATCAAAGAAACCTTTGGCTAAAAGTTGTAGCTTGGCATTTCCAGGAAATGCACACATGCCTATCCAGAAACCATTTGACCTGGACTGCTAGTGTTCTCAGCCTTGGCTGCACATGGGATTCACCTGGCCGGCTTTATAAACTACTGAACCCTGTCTTTCACCCCAGAATTTTTAATCTAATTGATCTCTGTGCAGTCTGGACCTTTTAAAAAACAACTCCCTCAGAGATTGCAGTGTACTCTTGTAAAGCCAGTAGTCAAGGCCAGGGCCACCATCACAGCAGCCCGGCTCATGCAGGTTCGCATTAGTTTCGGACAATCGGTAAAGAAACAACGGAGCCAAAAACTGATGGGCTGTCATCTTTAATTCTAGCTTGCACCCAGCGGGCAAGTAAAAACACACACTGGGCTCCAAAACCCACTCACATTCAGTGCTCACAAAGCTACTGACTTATCCGAATTTCCTAGAATCAAAGGTTTCTAGCTCACCAGACTTTATTCACCTCTGTTCCCCATCTCCTTCCTTCTCCCTGCACAAACTCTACACTAACTGGCCTCTCACTCAACACTCCGCCATCTTGGCTGCTTCTCCTGGCCTCCTCCACGTGGCCTCCTTCTGCTCTCTGCTCTGCTCTCTCCTCTAATGATAATCTCAGGAACCAAGAGCGAGCAAGCTCCCGTTCTGCCCCCATTTTATAATGTAGAAATCCAGACCTTTAATCCAATATACAAAATAGGGAAGTCTCTAATACAAAGTCACTTATCTGAGGCATGATGGGATTGTACCACCCCACATCAAAAATGGGTGGGAAAGGCTTAATCCTAAAACCAAGCCCCAGGCTACAACGATCCTGCCTGCCCACAGCCCACAGAGACACACATTAATATCACCTGGGCAACGGCCTCCATGTGAGCAGCGCCATCTTTAATGAAGTGAGCATAATACATTTTATCTGCCCAACAACTCTCAAACTTGAAAGTACTGAGCTAGGGATCTGCAGACTCCAAGTTAAGACCCTATCTTAGATCATAAGTTCCAAGGATGTCCTTTGCACTGTGAGCAGCACCTACCTGTGTAGAGACAAGAGGGCAGAAAGTGGCCAATTTGGAAGAATGAGGAAGTCTTGAACCTGTAAATAGAGTAGGTGCTCATGTGTATTCTGATAGATACGTGAATTCCAAACTGCCCTCTTGATATTCCACTTATCTGTCAGACCTCACCCTTACTGGACTATCGCCCCTGAGACAAAGGAATTCCAAAAAGCTGACAAGCCGCCCGAAGGAGGGGCTCCGGACACACCAGGACTTTTGATTCAACACCCACATGCTCAAAGCCCCCCAAGGAGGAGCATTCCGGACATACCAGGACTTTTGCCTCAGTATCGCCTCAGGCTCTCCCAAACACTATATAACTTGCCCCTAGTCTGTAACTGGTGCTCTTCTCCCCCAGAAGTGCCCGGCAGGGTTCCTTTCTTCCTTTCAATAAAGCCTGTTACTCTGGTCTTTCGGACTCCCATGGATTCTAACATATTCCAGAAGGCTGCAGACCATATAGTGAAAAAGACGCTGAAACAGAAGACAAAGAGCAGGAAATTTAATTGCCTTCCTGAAAGATGGATGGAAGTCCAGCAGACAACACCCTTCCCACCCACATACTTTACCTGCCCCAAGAGGAGCCATAAACATTATCAGAAGGCTGACCGAATTAGTCTTTGGGGAAAATCAACCAATTAAACTGTGGTTTGGTTAGTGTGTGACGTGGGTAGGGAGAGGATGGCATCTATGGGTGCCAGAGAAATGCATCTGTGAGGGAGTGGAGGTTTGCAGGTAATAGACTGAAACTCTAGAATGGGAGAGGGGAAGATTTGGGTCATTGTCAAGGACAGGCATTCCTGAGACGGGTGGGAAGCTGGGCTAACTGAAGCATCAGGAGAGGCAGCTATAGTGGAGGAAGAATTAATTACATGTGCACTGGAGGACTGACTCCACCATAGACTAACCATGTGACCCTGAGCAAGAACTTGGTCTTGCTTTCCTATCTAGGATTCGTATGATGATAACTTTGGAGAAGAGCACAATCTCAAATAATTATCATTAGATCATCTATGGAGCTTTTTTACTATGAAGTCCCATGAATTTAGGAAAGTGCCCTCCAAAAATGCTCTTTGAGATTTTCAAACCTGCTATCCATTAGAGTCACCTGGGGTGCTCACTGCCAGATAATATGATTTGGGGGGTGTCCACGGCTACTTTAGAATTCTCTTCTGGTGCTTCTGATGTTGCAAGTGCTTTGAGAATCATGGTTCTCAATCACTGTTTCTCAAGTCCTGAGGAGCTTGTCAAAGGGCAGATTCTGAGCAGGCCATTCTGAAGTGAGGCCTGATACTCTGATCTCCCAACAAAAACGTGCAGTGGCGAGGACGCTGCTGGAAGCACGCCCTTGCTGCTCAACATGTAGTCCAGGCAGCGTTCCTGGCATCCTGGCAGCGGCAGCGGTATCATTTGGGAGTTTGTTAGGAACCCAGAATCTTGGGCCCCACCCCCAGACCCACTGAATCAGAACCACAGTTGAACAAGGTCCCCAGGTGATTTGTATGCACATTAAAATTTGAGAAACATCATTTTAGAATAAATGACTTACTGATCAGGGAACTGCCGGGGTCCAGCCCCGGGGGGGGATCCAGGGGTCCCACAGGAAGAGACGGCGTCGGCGAAAATGGAGTGAGAGCCGAATTCTTTATTCTCTGATTAGCATTTACTGCCAGGCATCTCTGCTAAACACTAGTACAGCTCCTTTTTTATACACACACACTAAGTTACAATCACATGGTATTTTGAATACATCATTGTTCTAGTTTCACTGTCGTTACATATTTCCAGATAACAGTTAATTCATATCTATAAGCTACAAGTCAGGTGGTAAGTTATTCAAAGTACAGTTATACAATAGTAATAATAATATTGGTACAAAATTCTAAAAGATTAGTACTAATTAATAACTCTATATTACTGTTGTTGTGAGTCGAGGGCGCAGAAAGAGATAGCAGGCGAAATCATCAAGGGCTAGCAAAAGGACCACCGCTAGCTCAGGCAAATGGCCTTGAGTTCATGCAGTGTCCTAATTCTTTTCCCACGGGACTACAAAAGGCCTGCTATAAGAAACTGACATAGTATCAAGAGTAACTTTCACCCAAAGATACATAGAGCGCATCTGCAAGATAGCTAGCAGCAACATAATATCAGAAGGCATTAGTTGCTACTGCTGCTATGAATCCCACCACATTCTTCTCCTTATTCTAGGCAAATACAAAAATCTCATGAGAAGGTTTTACTGAGAAAAGCCCAGTAACTGCCTTCAGTGACAAAACAAGTCTTTTAACAAAACTTTCTTTACTTGCCAGCTGCACTCCTATCCAAGGCCACGCAACAGGCCACTCCACTACACTTTACCTAAGATTCTAATGTCTATTTAAACTTTATTCATTTACTATATTCATACACTAGTTAAGTTCTAACTTTATTCTTTCTAACATGATTAATAAGAAGAAATTCTCCTACAAACTTAACCCTTTATGAGGGATATCATAGCCAGCCTCTTATGTTTATGAGCCCAGTTCAAGGGGCTTACAGGCTTTTCTGTGGAACTTACACCTTCTGTCTCATTTCCAAAGAAATTACTACAAATCTACAAGGAAAGCACGGTACTATTATCCCTGTGCTACAAATAATAGCACACACCCAGAAAAGGGGGGGATATAAGGCCAGATTAATTCAAAAGGTCAAAGGGGGGAGTATCGTTGTGCCTATCCTTTGTGGTGACTTTGTCACCCCACAGCCATTGGTCTTCACTGCAGTGACTTTGTCAATCAGCAGTTTTTGATCTTCTTCTGCTGTGACCTTGTCAGCCAGCAGTTGTGGGTCTTCTTCTGCTGTGACCTTGTCAGCCAGCAGTTGTGGGTCTTCTCCTGCTGTGGCCTTGCCAGCCAGCAGTCGTTGATCGGCTCCTGACAGGGAACCAAGGTTGGTACTTGGGAGTGGGAGGATAAGACTCAGTTTTTAAAATGAAGAAGTTAGCCTGACCAGACGGTGGCACAGTGGATAGAGCGTTGGACTGGGATGTGGAGGACCCAGGTTCGCGACCCCAAGGTCGCCAGCTTGAGCGCGGGCTCATGTGGTTTGAGCAAGGCTCACCAGCTTGAGCCCAAGGTCACTGGCTCGAGCAAGGGGTCATCTGGTCTGCTGTAACCCACCAGTCAAGGCACATATGAGAAAGCAATCAATGAACAACTAAGGAGCCGCAACAAAGAATTGATGTTTCTCATCTCTCTCCCTTCCTGTCTGTCTGTCTCTATCTGTCCCTCTCTCTGACTCTTTCTGTATCTGCCAAAATAAATAAATAAATAAATAAATAAATAAATAAATAAATAAGAAGTTAGAGAAGGGCAGGGATTTCCCTCTATTTTAGTTACTGTTATGTTTGTGGGCCTGATACATAATAGGTGCTCAATAAATATATGTCAAGCGAATGGACAAACTAAGAGTTCAACTTCTGGAGCCAGGGCATGAGTCCAAACAAGGGCCAATAACCACCATAACTTGATGCTAACTACTAGGGTCAAGGCCTTTCTGGCTCTCTGCCTAGGACCAGATTGGTCCTCATGCTGGCACAGAGCAGAACTCATGGTCAGTTGAGGCAGGAGGGTGTTAAGTGTCTCATCTGTGAAGATTAAAAGGCTACATGGAAATGTAACCAAGAAAATATAGTGGTCTTCTCAAGTATGTCTTCTACTACAACCAGGAGCTGAATCAGCCAATAGGGAGGTAAGTGGCCAGAGAAGCCCAGGTCCACATATAAGCCATCTGGCCTGTAGGAGTGATTCAATGAAGCAACTAGTATGACTCTGGTGGATTAAGTCCAACCTCTCTGAGATATAAGCAGGTTGGGGAAATGCTAAAGCCTACAAAGAACACATGGAGTTTGTCATTAGCCTCTGAGGAATGGCTGAAGTGATGCTTAGTAACTCATGTCTGAAGTGAAGCTTAGTCCTCAAACTCAGGGGTGCCAGTCTAGAAAAAAAAATGTTTCTGTAATGCCAGTGGCCAAGGCCAGGCAGGTTCACGTTGGATTCGGGCAGTTGGTAGAGGAACTGCAGAGCTGGAAAGTGGTGGACCATTTCCATTTAACAGAGTCTCCCAATGGCAGACAAGCACACAGGCAGGGAAAACCGCTTCTCACGGCAGCAGGCTAGCAAACAGCAAAACTGGCCCCTTGCAGGGGCAGGCAGGCAATCCGCAATCCTCCCTGAGGGCAAGCGCCCATAGCCTTACATAGGCTATACACACGTGACACTGCCCCGTGTGCACGCACCAATCAGGCAAAATATGAGCAGGCAAGCCTAACACAGCTGCTTTCCTAACACTTTCTGTTTGTTTTTCCTGTGTGTACATTATCCAAACTTTCTGGATGGCCCTGATAGAAGGTAGGATTTCAGCTAAAATAAATCCATTCTCATCCTTCCATAGGAAACACTTGGGCTGATAATTACTGACGGACTCTTCAAAATGCCAGGCCCCTTTCCCTGATGATTATTTTAAATATGCTGTGGACATGAGAAAATGCCTTCTAGAGCAGTGTATTTTCATTTGCTTGATTCCTTGAGTGAACTGAGTACATAGTAACTGTGCATTCCAAGGACTCACGTACCTCCACTTGGGCTGAATCCTACATCTCAGGTAATGTGCAGTGACCATGTTAATGACCATCCTAATCATGACAACATACCTATGAGTAACTACTTTCAAAGGAATAATAATGTTTTTCTCCACACTAACCTGATCCTCAACCTAATCGCTAACTGTCCCAGAGAGCCTGCCCCACAGAGGGACAGTCCTGTGTCTCTGCAATTTCTCCAGGGGCTTAGAAAGATGGTTCCTGTCCAGCACAGGGTCCTACAAGTTGCCAGGTGCACATGAGGGCAGAACAAGAAATCAGACATTATACTTACTCTTTGGCGACCAGACAAGTGATTTCAACTACTGCACTCAATTGGCCTGCTGTGAATGTACTATTGCACCTTTCTTGGCTGGTGAAAAGGATTGGCTTAATAATTAACTCTTTCCATTGCTTTAGACTAGCAATGGAAAGCCACCACAGTCATGCAAATTATGTCTTTTATTTTTTTTATTTTTATTTTTAAATTATTTTATTTATTCATTTTTAGAGAGGAGAGAGAGAGAGAGAGAGAGAGAGAGAAGGGGGAGGAGCTGGAAGCATCCACTCCCATATGTGCCTTGACCAGGCAAGCCCAGGGTTTCGAACCGGTGACCTCAGCATTTCCAGGTCGACGCTTTATCCACTGTGCCACCACAGGTCAGGCGCAAATTATGTCTTTTAAAGCCATTTTGCATAAGTCTGTGTTTCTTTTTATTGACTGAGAGAGACAGCAAGTTCTCGTCATGCTCACAAGGATGACCTAACTTGAGCTTCTGTGGTTTGGGATCCTGCCGGCCTGTGTTTCACACTGTTTGCCCCCAAGGCAGGAGCCTAATTATCTTAGCCAGGAGTCTGCGGTTAGTTTCCTGGCCTTTGACAGAGGTGGGACGTACCTGTACCCCCAAGGGAAGGAGAGCCTGTGGAAGTTCCCTGAAGCCAGGGCTGAGTCACTCCGCTGGGACACAAGTCAGATGGCATTAGAACATCAGTTTGGCACTCGGGAGCAAGAACCCACACAAAAATGCTTCTGTATGTTAACAATGTAGTCCGTTTTCTAACTAAACCAAAGAAAGAAGTGGAAGTTTGGTGTCACCATACTCCCACACTGGGGTTTGCTCTTTATGTGAAATCACCCCGTAAGAAACCTCACTGCACCCACAAACCCAAGGAGATGAAGGCTGCCACTTGATATGTCACCCCACAGCCCCCCCACAACTCCTCAGCTTCACAGTCCTGTTCTAAGACCATGTAAATTCAGGAAACCCCACTGTAAGTCATCATCTTAGTTTTTTTTAACCTAAATTAACTTTCTTCTCTCAGAAAATTATTTGAAATGTAACTTGAATAAACCTGAGCTTTCTTTCTACCTCATGAAGGTCCATCTTCACGTGATGTCCTTGTCAAAGGAAACATAAGTTGAACCTCAAGTGCCTTATAAGAAGAATGTAAATCTTTAATGAGTTTCTTGAAGTGGCCATTTTTCTCACCCCAAATCCCACCTAACAGCTGCACCAAGCCCGTTTTACTCCAGAGAGTAGCATGCTGTTCTTTCTCATGTAAATTAATTTAGCTGTTCAATTTCTATCATCCTACCATCCTCATCATCACTTTAATCAAGCTGTAAGAGACTGTGGGTGGGGGGCACGCAGCCCAGAATCCTCTCATAGAAGACTGGCAGGCTGGCAAGGAAGAAAGGCTGTAACTACTTGTGCCTCAAGGTCTTGGTTCCAGAAGTGAGAACAGAGGAAGGGAAACCAAAGGATGCCTATCGCTCTGTTAGTACCTGAGGGACCTTCTGCATCCTCAAGATGCAGCCTCCCTAGCAGGGCTGGGTTCCCACATGGCTGCCCTAACGCTCACTAGCAGGTGGAGGTCAGGCAGTGAAATCCTCAGGACCCTGCTGAGACAACCTTGCCCCAACAGGGATAACCACAGCAATCTGTATATGTTTGTCTCTCTGTGAAACAAGAGCTTTTGAAAAATTCTAATTGTTTTTGCTATAACATGATGTGCAAGAAAATCAGGGTCCACATCAAATTTGACTTCCACTCCAATGAGCCATTTCAAAGGAAGGAGGCAGAGTCTTTCAGAAGATGTCGTCTATGATTCAGAATAATTGGGTCCATTTTAATTTGGTGCACAGTGAAGTTAAAGAGCTACGTGATTGCTTCAAGTGTGTTTTGCAGTTCCCAGAGTCACCAATTAGCTCCATGACATAAAGGTTAATGAGATAAAGCATCTATAAATCAAGCTGATGTCTGATGTAAGAAAAAAGCCCCCAACTCCTGCTCTCCCATGATAACACTATAATTTCCCTCTTTCAGGTGGTCCATTTGATTAAATTTGATTATGTATAAATACATACAAACAAATGTATAATTATAAAGTTCATACTTAAATTATAAACTACCTTGCCCAAAGCGCCTTTCTAAATTTAATTATTCAATACCAGGAAGAAAATAAGTCCATCGTTAACTGTTAATAGAATTAATTATATCGGAATTAATTTATTTGATGAAAGGTTCAGGAAAGACCCTTCCCAAAGAGCAAAGCCTATATGTTATAAACATGTTCCTTAAAATCTGGATATAACACAAACTCCAGAAAATAAAAATTTGAATTTTATTGACTGAAATTACAGTGGAACTGAGGATTTAGAGAACATTCTGGTGAATCCTTGTATAATTTGAAGGATTCTGTCCCACTTCACCTTTTCATTTGTATATGTGGCTTTACCAGGTGGTTATGAGCATAGGCTCCAGAGTCAGGGAACCTTTATCACTTACTTGCTCTGTGTCCTTGAACTAGTTACTTACGCCTCAGTTTCTACATCTGTCCAGTGAGGATAATAACAGACTATCTCATAGAGTTTATGTGAGGAGGAAATGTACGACCATTCATGTAGAGCATTTAGCAGAGGGCCTGGAGCATAATAGGGGTAAGGTAAGTTATGATGATATCAGTGACATAGGGCCTAACTCTGTTCAGACTTCTTTCTTGAGCTATTTGCAGGGAATATGAAGCCTTGAAACATGGATTTGGTAAAGCAAAGTTCTTTGCAATTTTTGATGGAGGTACAGTTGCTCATGAACAAGCTAGTTTGAGTACAATATTTAGCAAATTTTACTTTGTCAAGAATTTAATGAACCTTCTCCCCCCCCCCCAGATTCTTTTTCTTTTTTAAACCTAAAAGATGTATTCTAGGCATCCAGTTCCCTGTGAGAAAAAGTTGACTGGAGTCCCATTTGTATTTGATCAGTGGGGCCTTGAATAGAAATGGCATTCCCGAGCATAGTTTGAAGCTTTGGCTGTAGGGATCTCTGAGCTCTCTGATCCTTCTGACTGGGTCCTCTTCCTCCCAGAAGAGCTTGTAGGAAGCATGGTCTGGTAGAAGCAGATTCTCAGAATCACCCCCCCCTTCTGGGTGTGCCCACTGTCTATGTGTGTGCAGGGGGTGTGTGCATGTGTACGTGGTGCACACACGCATTCCTAGCAGGCAAGGATATTCTTTTCTGCTGCAGGTTAAAGAGCACCACAAGTAAATTGTTATAGGTTCATCTTAACAGAAAGTATCAATTACTGCCTCTGATGACAAGAGAGTGAACCCCATCTACGCAGTAATGAGGACGAGTTAAGTACAGAAAAGAAAGCTGAAACTCTGCAAAGAGCAGCAGGGCCTTACAGCTGCAGCCCAGGTTGGCCAGGCAGCTGAGCTACATTTCGTCTTCGAAGAACAACACAGGCTTACAAATGCCTATTGCATCAGCTGCTACCCATCTGCCCTTCCCTGCCCCACCCTGGAAAGTGGTGAGGAAACTTAAGTAACAGCCTGTGAGGCAACCCTTAAGGCAGGAGGCAGTCTGGTGGAGATTGTCTCACTCTTTCCAGCCACGACCCATCAAATAGGTGCTCCTCAAATCTAAGTCCACAAAGGGCAAGTACTCATCTGGCTCAAAGTCCTCCCCACTGCCATGGCACTGCATGAACTCCCTTCTACCTCCTACCTGGGTGTGTGTGGTAGTGGACAGGACCTCTAAGCCTTCTGTTTTGGACAAGCTGGGCTCCAGAATCTCAGAATGTTAGAGCCAGAAGACTTCAGAGGGCATTTGAAGCAAATTTCCCATTTTACAGATAGTAACATTGAGGCCCAGAGTACAGCAAAATGACTTGCCAAAGGGCCCACAGCTAGATTGCATCAGTTTGTTCAGACTACAGCCCACATCTCCCCTGCACAACCTCGGGCACAGCTAAAGGACCAAAGTGTTCAGACTTGTCCAATCTTTGGATGGAAGACAGCATCGGAAACGAGTGGCCTGTGGAGTCATAAAAGCTGGACAGTAGAATGCTTAGGAGATTCTAAAGAGAGAGGTTGAAATTCATTCTGAATATATATGGACGAATCCTTTAATCCACCAAATCTTGCAGCAGAGTGAGCCAGTTTCAGGCTAAGCTAGGACAGGAGCAAATGATGGCGGAGGGCAGGGACTCGTTCTGGAGCAGTCTCAGGAAGCCTAACCTATGCGTAGGTCTTCCCCAGCCCCTAAAAGTCCCTGGGTCCTGGGAAGTCCCAGGGCCACTGAGGCAGGTCAGCAGCAGGGTCCAGATTGACTTGCCAAAGGCCCACAGCTAGATTGCAACTCTACTACCCGGCCCACTGTGGGAGGCTTACATGGGCAAAGACAGTGGCCATTAACAGAAGGTGTTTACATAGGATCCAGGGTCCCTGTTGCAACTGACAATGTGTTGTTGATTTAAAGAGTGTATTAGAAGCTATAACTGCACACAGATTCATGCACATATACTTTTTTAAACCGTTTCATTGAGGTATGCTTGACATAAAAAGAGCTGGAGATATTGACTGTCTACAATTTGATGGCTTTGGAATGCACATGTATTCTTCATTAATGTGTAGTTCCACTGATGTTCAGCGCAGAGGCAGCCAGCTCCCCTGAGTCACTCGCAGCTGAGGAGTACGGCCTCAGTGAGCTTCAGCTGGAGAGCCCACATTGGCTCCTGCTCTTCCTGGGGCCTTGTTTAATAACTACTTTGGCTTTTAACCCCGGGCTGCCGGTGACACCTGATGTCCTGCATATTTTTCATCTTCCTGGACTCTGGAAAACTTGTGCTGAAAGTCTTCCTCTGTGTATGGTATTCATTTGACAGACACTTGGGTTGTTTATCTGACACATGTGGTTTTGCTGAAGGCAACATATTCTTTGACCAACTTCTCAAACGGCCCACGCTCTCCCAGCCCCTCCAGACTTGAGAGCTCAGCCGTCTCCTCTTGCTGACAGATCCCCAGTGATTAAAATTCTTCTGCTCACTGTTCTGATTTAGGGCTCTCCTTTTACAATGCAATTACCCCAAATTTTCATAATCATCTCAAAGGGACAAGAAATGTCTCTTTCTTCTTTTCAGTCTGATGTACTTAGATTTTCCAGCTATCAGTTAAGTGCTGGGCCCTACCCTCTATTGGGTGGGCCCCAGGGAGAGCCCTCGGGTCCACATGAAACAAGTAGGACAGGGCTTCAGTGTGTCTGTGGGCTCCCCTATTCGGCCACCAAGCCCTTGGTGTACCTAGTAGGGCACCCTGACACAGCACCCCTGCTCCTTTCTCAAGAGGGCAAGTAAGGAGAGCCTGTGGATTAGGCAACCATGGAGAAGAGCAGGGAAAGCTCATAGGAGACAGGCAGATGGTCCTACGAGCAAGAGGGTCTGGCCCAATCACAAAGGGGGAAGCAGGTGACAGGAGAGGGACCAGGGAAAAGGCCCATGTGAGGAGCTTCAGGTCATGGAGGGAAGTCCAAACCAATGTCATCAGATGGTTTCTATTTTTTGCCTAATAAAGTTTCATGCATCAGTTCAATTGTTTGCTCAACTTCCTGCCCTTAAAGAAGGTAGAAGATAGCTGGTCCCAGGGTTTGGAATTTGGGACTCCCAGTTTCCACGTGTGTCGGGGGGAAATCCATGAGAAATAAGTACCCATACGCCATCCTCACTTCATTCCTGGTACAGACAACATATTATTCCAAAGAAGGAGGGCTGACTATCAACGTAAAGGGAAATGAGAGATGAGATCATTTAGTCAACACCCTCATTTTACAGATGAGAAAACTGAGGCCCAGAATGGTGCTCAAAACCACTCAGCCAATAATTGCAGAACATATGGAACTAGAACTCTGATTGCTAACTCCCAACCAGTATGTTTTCTTCCCTTCTACCTTCCCTGCTAGGTAGGTTCCCATCGCAGCTGCTGTCTAAGAGTGAAAGTTTGCCTTGGAGCGCCCCCCTCTGGCTCTGAGCAGCCCCTGGGACAGTCAGGGTGCAGGCCCAGCTGGGTTCTTGAACAGATCACCTTCAGGGCTAGTTAAAACTCAGAGTGCTGAGCCTACCCTAAGATTTTCTGATTCAGTAGACCTGAATCAGGGCCCAATAATTTGTATTTCTAACAAGTTCCCAAGGGATGATGATGTGCTAATTTAAGGACCACTTACTGAAAATCTCTGGTGTTGGCAAAGGTCCTGTGAATCTTACAGCTAGAATACTAGGGTTCAAGCTCCAGCTTTGCCAGGCATGTACTGTAACCTTGAACATAATGTTGCTTAATCTCTTATTATCTTAGTCTCTTCAGCTTAGGATGGTAACTATAATAACCACCAATAAGGTTAATGTGTAAAATAAATAAATCAGATATATAACTACCCGAGGAGTGCCATACCGATGCTGTGTGAATGAATACACACACCCACAAATACATGAACCTTGTCTGGAAAGAGGGCTCTGGGGGCCAGGGAATGTCTGTGGTGGCAGAAGCATTCTCTTACTGCTATTCAAAATTCCACAAATCCAGCAGAAATGGTGTTCACTCTTACACAATTATTGCCTGAGGAATTATTAGGGCCTGGCCTGGTTTACAAAGGTGAATGACACAGTCCTGGCCCTGGAGGAGCAATTAGGAGAAGGGTAAACATGCAAACCCTAATAATTACTCTGCTGGGTGATGAGCCAGGAAAGGAACCCTGTGCCTTGAAGCACAGAGCAACCAACTCCGTCTGGGGAAAAGCTTGAAAGTGGCAGCTGACTTTTGAGTGGGGTCTTAGAGGCTAAACAGAAGTTCTTTAAGACAAGAATCAGCAGAGGGCACTCAGGCAGAGAAAACAGCATATTCAAAGTATGTAGTAGGATAGGTGTGAACATGCATAACATGTTCAGGGCAATAGTGGAAGTCCTGTGTAGCTAGAGGCCAGTGGGCCTGGTGACAGAAAGCAGAAGGGGGGTTGGTAAAGAAGGTAGATGGAGATTCTGCAAGTCCTGGATGCCACGATAAGCGGTTTGGACCTAATCGTGAGCCACTGAAAGATGCCACCTCCTCCCTGGAGGATTCCTTGGGGGAAAAAAACCCATAATGAATCTGAAAGATAAAGAGTTATGAGCACACCCACCCAGCTTTGCCATCCATGTACTGTAACCTTGAACATAATGTTGCTTAATCTCTTCATCTTATGATGGTAATTATAATAACCACCCATAGGGTTGATGTGTAAAATAACTAAGTCAGATATAAAACAACCTGAGGAGTGCCACACTGATGTTATGGGAATACACACACCCACAAATACATGAACCTTGTCTGGAGGGCTCTGGGGGACAGGGAATGACCATGGTGGCACAAGCATTCTCTTAGTGCCATTCAAAATTCCACCAACCCGGCAGAAATGGTGTTCACTCTTACACAAGGAGCACCTTCCCCGACCCCCAGTGCCCCGAGCCAGCCCTGCCAGGAAGCCCCGCCCAGAAAGGTCTCCTGACCTGGGCAGGGCCCTGGAAGGCAGAGGCGCGCAGGGGCAGCCTCTTACCTTTTACCTTAATCAGATAGGTGGCACTTTCTCAAAGGTTTCCTCATTCCCTTTCCCCTTGGGTGTGGAGTCACAGGCAGAACAAAAGGGTGTTATCTCAAACCGAGAAGTTCGGGCAGGGGGCGGAGGGAGGTGTGGGCGCCTGTGAGGGTGGGGGAATGAGCAATCCCAGCAGCGCCGTGATGCAATCCGGGAAGAAGCCTGTGGAAACCCACACCTGGGGAGCGCGCCCCTTGCTCCCCTGACCTCCTGAAATACGGAGAGTTCTGGAGCCGGAGGAGGCCTGAGAGCTCATCCACTCCAGGTACCTCCTTCAAAGATGAAATAACACTCAGAGATTAGGAGAACTGCCATGGTCCCCGCTGATACCTGTCAGCCTCTTTTCCTAGTTCTAGGGATAGTCCCTGGCCTAACTCTCATTGGCTCAGTGTGGGCCTGGGCCTATCACTGAATCTAAAACTTACAAAAGTCCATTTTAATACCATTTAATAGCTTAAATTAACTAAATATATACTTTTTTGAATTTTTATACTTAATGCAATGAGACTGTGCATGTGGAAGTTCTTTGCAAATGTAAATCATTAATTGTAAATATGATGATGGTGATGATGGTAATCACCCTCTCCCCACTGTCTTTCTTCCACTCCCCTCTTGTTTGATCTGTTTTTCTGCTTTTTCCTCCTTCCACCAAGTCTCCATCCGGTCTGGGTTAAGTAGGCTGTGGTGGGCTGGTGAGGAGAACAGTGCTATTTATAGCCATGTTTGCTTGGGCAGTGTGGTGTGTGGTGATATGGGAACACACCATTTAGGGATACTACTATCCCAAAGTGGTTCTGAGAACTTTGTCTACAGTGAGGAGAACATACAGGGCCGCTGCTGGGCTGAAAACCGGGATGGGGGGGGGGGTGATTAAGTTAAGGCCACATGTTAATAGTAGAGCCCTCTGCCAGACTCCTTCCCTCTCCCATTCCCAGAAAGGGACTGTCAAATATAGGTCCCCTGTAGGAGATTAGAAGATCTTTAGTGTAAAAAATTTAGAGAAAGAAGTTATGTAAGTGTTGACTTTTCATTGTCTCCCAATCACGTGGCCTAAGAGTGAGCCTGCCAGTCAAATCCCTGCCCCCCCACACACACAGCTGCCAATCATGGTGATGCTTACTGTCACATAGGATGGGGCAGCCCAGGGTCACCAGGAATTTGTGTAAAGTATCCCATAAAAGAGAGAGACCAAAGCAAATAAACATCAAGGAAGGAAGGAAAGAAGGAAGGAAGGAAGGAAGGGAGGGAGGGAGGGAGGGCGGGAGGGAGGGAGAAAAGAAGGATGAAAAGAATGAACAAAGTGCCCTGGCCGGTTGGCTCAGCGGTAGAGCGTCGGCCTAGCGTGCGGAGGACCCGGGTTCAATTCCCGGCCAGGGCACACAGGAGAAGCGCCCATTTGCTTCTCCACCCCTCCGCTGCGCTTTCTTCTCTGTCTCTCTCTTCCCCTCCCGCAGCCAAGGCTCCACTGGAGCAAAGATGGCCCGGGTGCTGGGGATGGCTCTGTGGCCTCTGCCTCAGGCGCTAGAGTGGCTCTGGTCGCAACATGGCGACGCCCAGGATGGGCAGAGCATCGCCCTCTGGTGGGCAGAGCATCGCCCCTGGTGGGCGTGCCGGGTGGATCCCGGTAGGGCGCATGCGGGAGTCTGTCTGACTGTCTCTCCCTGTTTCCAGCTTCAGAAAAATGAAAAAAAAAAAAAAGAATGAAGAAAGGAAGAAGGAAAGAAAATGAACTCAGAGGAAACATGATATCAGAAGAAAATATATATTTTATTTTTATATACACATTTAATTAATAGACTCAGAGATCTAAAAGAAGATATAGATCCATGAAAAAGAATAGAATGGTGTAAAAAAGGAAGGGTCAGAAAATGAGCGAGAGCAGTTAGGAATGTAAAATGTGGTAGCAGAAACAAGATTCAACAAAAGGGTAGGAAAATGGAGTGTGAAGAAATCTCCTAGAATGTAGAAAAGAAGATAGATGAAAATTGAGAGAGAAAAAAGTGTTAGAGAAATATTCAGGGAGTTCCACCAATTGTATAGTTTCAGAAAACAAAGGATAGGAAATTATTATTGTACAATAATAATGTAAGTAAATTTCCCAAATGTGAAGGACATAAATTTTCAACTTGGAAGTACCCACTAGGCCTGACCTGTGGTGGCACAGTGAATAAAGCCTCGATCTAGAATGGTGAGGTTGCCAATTTGAAACCCTAGGCTTGCCCGGTCAAAGCACCTATGGGAGTTGATACTTCCTGCTCCTCCCCTGCTTCTCTCTCTCTCTCTCTCTCTCTCTCTCTCTCTCTCTTCTCTAAAATGAATAAATAAAATCTTTATTGTTTTTAGATGGCAGAGAGAGAGAGAGAAAGGTGGTGGAGGAGGAACAGGAAGCATCAACTCATGGGTAGTTGCTTCTCACATGTGTCTTGATCAGGCAAGCCCAGGGTTTCAAACCAGTGACCTCAGCATGCCAGGTCAACACTTTATCACTGCACCACCACAGGCCAGGAAATAAAATATTTTTTAAAAAAATGTACCCACTAAATGTCCACTAGAATGGAGGGGGGAAAGCCAAGGGGCACTCATTTTGATTTTCAGAATACCAGGATTAAAAAATACAGCCTCCTAACTCGTAGAGAGAAATTTCACACTACATGTAAAGGAGCAGGAAGCCGTGGCGATGGCCATCTCACCAGCAGTCTAGGATGCTGGAGAACTGTAGTGTTGGGCACCCAAAGTTCTGAGTGAAAATTATTTTTATCCTGGAATTCTATACTTATCCAGAAAGGGTAAGTGTGCAGTGAAGATATTTTCAGATATGTTAAGAACGCAAAAGGTTTACCTCCCACACACCTTTTCTTAGGAACATAGTGAAGGGTGTAATTCAGTGAAATGAAAGAAAAACTAAGCCAAGAAAGAGGATACAGAGACTCCAGAAAACAAACGAGCGATCCGAAGAAGAGGGATAAAGAGGAAGTCCTGAGTTGATACCCGGGCCCAGGTGTAGAGAGCCACCCTTCCAAATTGAAGCAAGATGGTAGAGGGTATAGAAGGGAGGGGTGGGGAACAGAAAAGATAGGGATTTTTTTCTTATACACATTTGGATATTTGGAAAAGACATAGATGTTTAATAAATACACAGAGAACATTTTGGAAATATTAGCAATAGTTATTTAAAAAGAAACTAAGCAAAGCTATGGCAACTGTTAACTTCAGGAAAAACAAAGTTGGACGAATGTAATTATGCAATATCATTGTTCATCAGTAAACAGAGTCTGGATAAAAAAGAAATGGCATAAGTCCCATAATAAGAATTCTGGGAGGATATGGAAAAAATGATATAAAGTAATTTTTTTCAAAGAATATTTGAGAATTACCCAGAAATGAGATCATTTAAAAACATTATAGTGAACCTAGAGAACATCAAGAATAAATTTCAGTGTTTTAAATTCAAGAGAGATCATGAACTAATCACCTACATCCCCAGGAGTGGGGCAAGGCAGAAAGCCCCATATTGCACTAGAACCCAAAGGCAATGAGAAGCTGCCTCATAACAGCCTTCCAGGGAAAACAGGGAGGTGAGTGAAAGACAGTGTCTTAGCAGCCTTACGCGTCTCCCATTATCTCCTGTTCTGGGGAGGATCACAAGGCATTCCACCTAGACTCAGATTGGCTGTGGCTCAACCTTTCCCTTCGTGGCCTGTTTGAGTATGTGCAAGGTCACATGCAGAATCTAGAAATGTCAGTATAGCTCTTCACACCGGCGCCAAGATATGGGCATCTCCTGGAACAACTCACAAGTGCCGTAAGACTAGGGACATGAGAAAGCCTCACCATGAGAAGTGAAAATATGAACTGGGACGCCCTGCTGCCAACACTAAAACTGGCCCCTATGCATACACACTGTGCGCGTGTGGGGAGGTACTGAGCCTTGAGGTTGGGCGTGGGCAAATTCTCCTGAGACTCAAGAGTGTTGCACATGCAAAACAAGGATGATTGATGTATCTACAACACATCCAACAACAAACTGGTCCGCACCAAGACCCTCATAAAGAACTGCGTCGTCGCCTGACCTGTGGTGGCGCAGTGGACAGGGCGCCTATCTGGAACGCTGAGGTTGCAGGTTTGGACCCTGGGCTTGCCTAGTCAAGGCACATATGGGAGTTGATGCTTCCTGCTCCTCCCTTCCTTCCTCTCTGTCTCTCTTTCTTTCTTTTCCCTCTCTAAAATAAACAAATTAAATCTTAAAAAAAAAAAAAAGAACTGCGTTGTCCTCATTGACAGCACATCATACCTACAATGGTACGAGTCCCACCCACTAGGCACTGGCCCCTGGTCCACACGCAGACCAAGCTGATTGCTGAGGAGGAAGAGATTTTAAACAAGAAACAATCAAATAAAATTCAGAAGAAATATGACTAAAGGAAAAAGAATGCCAGAATGAGCACTTTTCTAAAGGAGCAGTTCCAGCAAGGCCAGCTTCTTGCCGGCATCACTGTAAGGGCAGACCCACCTGGGCACAGACAGCCATGTGAGGAAGGGCAAGGCGCAGGAGTTCAGCTGAGGACATTCGGGCCAAGAAAGGCAAATAAGTCCTCCTCCCTCCTTAGCTCATGTAATAAAGGTGTTTATTGTTCTTATGAAAAAGAAAAAAGAAATATCAGTATAAGACAGGCATTTTTCAAAAGCAGAAGTTAGAAGGAAACAGCTAAAAGAGTCGAAAGTAACTATCTTTTAAAGGAAACTGCAGTCTGACCTGTGGTGGTGCAGTGGGTAAGGTACTGACCTGGAATGCTGAGGTAGCTGGTTTGAAACCCCGGGCTTGTCCAGTCAAGGCACAGGAGAGAAGTAACTATGAGTTGATGCTTCCTGCTCCTCCCCCGCACCACCACCTTTCTCTCTCTCTCTCTCTCTCTCTCTCTCTCTCTCTCCTCTCTCTAAAATCAATAAGTATTTATAAAAAAAGAAAAGAAAGGAGACTCAAAGGAGGAGGGGACAGAGAGCTGATGCTTTTATATAAGAGAGTTTTTAAAATTTATTTTAGTGAGAAAGGAAGGAAGAAAAAGAGAGAAAGAGAGAGGAACATTGATCTCTTCCTGTATGTGCCCTAATTGTGCATCAAATCAGCAACCTCTATAGTTCAGGGTGATACTTTAACCAACTGAGCTATCCGGCCAAGGCAAGAGGGTGTTGTTTTATATGTAGATATATACATATGTCTATATATAAAAGGCCCTATTTTATTTTTTCCTATGTAATTTAATGAAAATAAAAGTCAGTTTTTCTAGAGGTAATGGGTAGAGGGACTGGTCTCCGGCCCCTTGGGTCTTTGGCCTACTGGCTAGTAAGTGATGTTGAAAGCCTCAAGCTTCACCTTCATCTCATCTTTGTCACTTTCCAGAACTTTCCTAGAAGTGGGAGGCCTGAGACTCCAGATTGAGAGGACCATTAAGTGCCTAGCAAAATAAAGGATGGAAGACACTCCCTGAGGTCTCAGGAACTTTCATAACAATGGGAAAAAGAGGATATCCCAAAACTTTCAAAAAGAAAAAAACAAAAACATGCTAATGAAAAAGTCCTGGGAATCCGAATTACAGTCGACATCTCTGAGCAGCACTGGGTCCCAGAAACAATGGGTCTGAAATTCTGAGGGAAGATGATTTTACCCCTAAATTCTTCTCCCATTCAGACCATAAATTAAATGCAATCAGCCGAAAGTAAAAGAGAAATGTCATGTGCCATAAAGCCAGTTAAGATGCAGCTTTTTGGCAAAGATTTGTGGTAAAACCACAAAATAGAATGAGACCAAGAGTCCACCAATGAGAATGTGCGATGGACCCAGACCCTGACCTCAGGCCTTTTCTTTCTTTGCTCCAGAGTATTAGACCCTGAAGGGCCAGGACCATGGTGCTTTTTTACCACTGTACCCCCAGCCCTTAGCACATAGCTGACAGGTAGAGAGGCCCAATAAATGTTTATTAAATAAATGAAGAGTGGGCAAAGGTAGGAATATTACCTTTATGTTACTGGGAAAGAACAGATGCCCAAAGATAATCAAGAAACAAGTCAAACCTGACTAGGCAGTGGCGCAGTGGATAGAACGTCGGACTGGGACACAGAGGACCCAGGTTCAAAACCCCAAGGTTGCAGGCTTGAGCGCAGATCACCAGCTTGAGCGTGGATCACTGGCTAGAGCGTGGGATCATAGACATGACCACATGGTCGCTGGCTTGAGCACCAAGGTCACTGGCTTGAAGCCCAAGGTTGCTGGCTTGAGCAAGGGGTCACTTGTTCTGCTATAGCCCCCAAGTCAAGGCACATATGAGAAAGCAATCAGCCTGACCTGTGGTGGTGCAGTGGATAAAGCATCGACCTGGAAATTCTGAGGTCGCCGGTTCAAAACCCTGGGCTTGCCTGGTCAAGGCACATATGGGAGTTGATGCTTCTAGCTCCTCCCCCCTTCTCTCTCTCTGTCTCTCCTGTCTCTCTCCCTCTCTCTCTCCTCTCTAAAAATGAATAAATAAATAAAAATAAATAAAAAAAAATTAAAAAAAAAGAAAAAGAAAGCAATCAATGAACAACTAAGGAGCTACAACGAAGGATTGATGCTTCTCATCTCTCTCCCTTCCTGTCTGTACCTATCTGTCCCTCTCTCTTTCTCTCTCTGTCTGTCACACACACAAAAAAGAAATAAAGAAAAAAAGAAAGAAAGGAAGGAAAAGAAAAGAAAAGAAACAAGTCAAAATCAGATGGAAGTAAATTCCCTAAACCTCTGGCCTCACAGCCAGGGCTCTGGCCTCAAGGTCCCATTGACCCATTATGGCTGTATAAAACAAACAACACTGACCATGTCTCTCAAATGTAAAACACAGATGATCTTTGGGAGTTTTATAAGCAAAGCAGTACAAATGGGAGCTTCTTGGAGTTCTTCATCTAGGAGTGTCAGTCAGACCTGCTCTAGGTGGCCAAGAGCATGCAGTGTGGTGGAAGATGAATGTGTGATGGACACCAGCCCTTCCCTCCTGGATTTGGCTACCCTCAAACTCCACAGTCAGCAGGTACTCTGGTGACCCTGGAAAGAGATAAGTGCTCTCCACCCCTCTCCACTATGCCCTGCGGAGTGCAAGTGGCTTTCCGGAGCAGAAAGTTCCATCCTGGGGCAAAGGAGGGTTTGTGGGGAGGGGACAGGGCAGAAGGGCAGGGGGATAACTGATGAGACTAAATTAATTTTGGAAACCATTAAATCTTTGAGAAGAGAGTGTGTTTTCAGCAGGGACAGTGAATCACTGTGATTTGCAGAAACAGGCACAAAGCAATTAGCCATCTGGATGCTGTGGCTTCCAGCCCTCCCCCTCCCCCAGCGGAAACTGCAAGTAAGCGGAAGGCTGGTCATTACCCAGTCCGGGCCCAGTTCTCCAGGCCCCATAGATAAGTCTGTGCCTCCAGTCAGCTGGGAGCCCAGAGGCCTAGGACAAAGGACAACTTGGCAAGAGACAGCAAAATAGGCAGGAAATGCAACACCAGCCACAAGGAGTCAGGACTACTTCTTTCTTCCTGTGAGCTCCCCTCAAAATCCATCATGGCTGAGTGAGCAGTACATTTGCTTGACAGGCATTTGTTAACCACCTACTATCTCCCAAGCCTTGTGCTAGTGCATACATTATGTCATTTAATCCTCACGACATGCATATAAGGAGTTCTACCAATTGTACGGTTCCAAGGGGACCCATCGCATAGTAGTTGATGTAAATAGAACTATCTGGAGTAGGCTTGCCCGGGAGATTTTTTTTTTAATCAATGAGGAAATAAAAGCTAAAGAGATGAAGAAAACTCATTCAACATAAGTTGCAGGTTTGAGAATGAAACTCATAATTCTTTGCTCTTTCCTAGATGATCCGTATTTGCCAATTACTGCTCTGTCTGGCTCATAGAGTTGTGAGAAGCAAATACAGGAGGTCCTCGAGTTATGACACTGTTCCATTCCTACAACAGTGATATAACTCAAATTTTGGTGTAAGTCAAAACGGCCCTGGCCTGTTGGCTCAGTGGTAGAGCGTCGGCCTGGTGTGCAGGAGTCCCAGGTTTGATTCCCGGCCAGGGCACACAGGAGAAGCACCCATCTGCTTCCCCACCCCTCCCCCTCTCCTTCCTCTCTGTCTCTCTCTTCCTCTCCCGCAGCCAAGGCTTCATTGGAGCAAAGTTGGCCCGGGTGCTAAGGATGGCTCTGTGGCCTCTGCCTCAGGTGCTAGAATGGTTCTGATTGCAACAGAGCGACGCCCCAGATGGGCAGAGCATTGCTCCCTGGAGGGCATGCCAGGTGAATCCTGGTCGGGCGCATGCGAGAGTCTGTCTGACTGCCTCCCCGTTTCCAACTTTGGAAAAATACAAAAATAAAAAAAAACAAAAAACTGTCAAAAAAAAATTTTTGGTGTAAGTCAAAACACACTCTAGCCTAAGTCACTTACCTATTCTAACACAATTGTAAAATCGTAATCTAGAACAGTGGTCCCCAACCTTTTTTGGGCCACGGACTGGTTTAATGTCAGAAAATATTTTCACGGACCAGCCTTTAGGGTGGGACAAATAAATGTATCACGTGACCGAGACAAGCGTCAAGAGTGAGTCTTAGATGGATATAACATAGGGAATCTGGTCATTTTTTAAAAATAAAACATCGTTCAGACTTAAATATAAATAAAACGGAAATAATTTAAGTTATTTATTCTTTCTCTGCGGACCGGTACCAAATGGCCCACAGACCGGTACCGGTCCACGGCCCGGGGGTTGGGGACCACTGATCAAGAACATAACACAACACAACTAAGCCACAGAAAAACGAAAAGGACATAAATATACTGTACTGTATGCTGCACTGTAGTAACAGAAAAAATGGCAAAAAGTGAGTGTAAAAAAAAACCCTTACCTTTATTCTTGTGGTTGGCTTGCACACTGCAAGAGGCCAACTCCCTCATTCATACCCTGTGTTACTGTGTATTCGTCTGCCACGCACAACTGAACTTGTTCGCCCACGTAGTCTGTAAACACAACACAAATCACTCACGTCTCAATGTTTTTAAGTTTTTATGGGAGTGAGCATCATAAACTCGGAACATCGTATGTCATATCGAGTCCCCCCAGTAATACACATGAATGTGAGAGAGCATTATAAACTGTAGTGTGCCATACACAGCTGAGCTATTCTTACAGAGCAGTTACCCCATTTCCTCTGATGCCCCGTGACCCTACGGTGCTGCCCCTCCATTCTTTCCTAGAAACTAGTGGAGAGTACTGGACAAGCCCACCCAGGAAAAGGACCTGCAAGCCCTTCCAGGAGCATGTCCGACTGAGCAGGTGAGTGCTCTCCTCAAGGAAGCCTGCCTGGGCTGAGCTGTGAGTTACAGGTGACGGTCCTGGCAGGACTGTGCCATCAGTCTGTGCCACTGGCAGAACACAGAATGCTGCCAGAGGGATACTGCTTCCAGGGACAGGAGACAAGCCAGGAAGGAGACACTAACTAGACTGACCAAAGGTCAGTGCCCCCGTGCCAAGGTGCCGGGGTTCTGTCGCCCACCTGAGCTTGCTGGGACCATGCCAACCACTTCCTGCTCTGTGCTTTGGGGAAGTGTTTCCTCTGTAGGGCCTCAGCCCAGAACTGTGTCGCCCCGCTTAGAATTCTGCTGTGACCTGTGAGGCCCCATCTGCAATCCATCCAACTGCTGCCATCGTGCCAGCTCTCTGCACAGGAAAAAGCTGCGGGAAGTGCAAAGGCCGTGGACCTAAGGGTGAGGGTGTCAGCTCGGCCTCTCCCTGGCTGTGACCCTGGACGAGGCTACTGACCTCTCCTCTTGCTTTCTTCGTGTATAAAATGGGGGTATGTTCCTGGCCTCACGGTGAGGCCTGAATAAGATCATAGGTGTCCCTGGGAAGCAGCCAAGTGACGGAACTCGGAACTCGTGGAGAGAGCTTCCACACAATAAGGTTTCCTGACAGGGTTGCCAGATCATTTTATTTGTCAAGAAAAATCAGAAACCTGGATTTTTATGTTACCTTATCCAATTTTCAAAAGCCTGTGAGGACAGAACCGAGCATGTCTGCAGGCGGTGGCCGCGCTTGTGGATGGTGTTCCCACAGGTCTGTGGGCACACTGCTGCCCCCGCCCCCAGCACTTTCCCTCCTCCTCGCCTGCTCTGCTCCAGCCTGGCTGGCTCCCTAAGGCTCTGCCTTGCCCCTGGCGGTGTCTGCTGCCCTGGTCGGGTCAGCTCAGCCCTGGGGTGGTCTGAGCCCAGGTCCCTGGGGCTGAGGGAGGGCAAGTTTTCTCGTGCTCTGAGGACAGGAGCAGGCTGGGTACAGGACGGCCACCTAGAAGCCCCACCAAGCCTCTTCCCCAAGAGGGAGAGGGAAGGGTGAGGAACAGGGATCTTCAGCCACAAAATGAATGAATAAACGAATGAACGAGTGAATGAGCCGCGGCTGGTGCAGGCAGGACTTTGCTTGGCAGTGTGGGGACTCCTCTCTTCTCGATAAGGTGACGGAGCCTCCTGCAAAGGTTGGTGGGGCCTGTGGCGGGGAATCCTGGTGGAGCGAACAGGCTCAGGGCCAAGTAAAGTAAGACGCCTTCCAGCTCCCAACTTGCATCTAGTGCCTCAGATAAGGATCAGAGGCCTAAATCTCCTCCCGCGGTGCCTTCCAGAGAATCAGGCTAGGGCTGCCGGAAGCAGGAGGGCAGGGCGCAGGGGAGGGGGGCAAAGGGGGTGGGACCTTGCATCAAAATCCTTCCCAGAAAGGGGCAGATCTTTCCTAGCACTGGGCCTGCGGGCCCCCCCCCCCCCCCCCCCCCCCCCCCCCGCCCTTTCCCGGACATCCCGGTGTCTCTCTCCGCAGCCTTTCCCAGGCGGAGCTCGGGCTGGTGGAGGCCCCGGAGCCCCAGTGAAGTCACCACGGGAAGCACTTGGCCCTGGGACATGCCCTCGCGCTCCCTCTCAGCTGTTCTCGGGAAAAGGTGGGGAAGAAGCCCCCAAAGAGCCTCTTTCTTTCTTGCGACACTTCCCAGTAAAGGCTCCAGGTGGGGAATTTCCCCAGCGGCCCCTCCTCCCTGGGTCCAGGTCTGATTGGTCCCTTCAGATTCAGAGAAGACTCCTCCGCCCCTCCTCGGATTAGAAGGGACCAGGATTTGTGCACAGCCACGTCTTTTTGAGTCTGCAGCTGCCCGACCTGACCTCACTGCCCCCTCTCCCCTCCCCAATGGACAACGGAGACTCATCCATCCAAACATTAGATAAACCTAAACTGAGGGACACCTTTTCAAATCAACAGAAAGATAAAAGGACTAAGGAACTGTCCCCGACTGGAAAAGACTAAAGACACATGACAACTAAATGCAACATGTGATTCTGGGTTGCATCTTAGATCAGAGGGGTGACATTGCTGCCAAGGACATAATTGGCAAAAGTTAAATATGGAACTACATAATAGATAGTAATATTGAATCAATGTTTAATTTCCTAAATTTGATCATTAAAATGTGGTTATGAAAAGGAGCATCCTTGATATGTTTTCTCTGAAATGTTTAGGGATAAAGGAGCATGTCTGCAATTTACTCTCAAATGACTCAGAAATAATAGTAATAAGTACATGATTATTCTCAAGTATTTATGTATACAGCGATCATATGACCCAGCAATTCCATTCCTAGGTCTATGTCCAAGAGAAATGAAAACAGATGTCCACACAAAAACTTGTACAATTGATGTTCACAGCATTACTCATAAGAGCCAAAATCTAGAAACAACTCCAATGAACATGAAGTGATGAGTAAATAGATAAGTAAAATGTGGTATATATCTATATACTGGAATGTTATTTGACTATAAAAAGATGTGAAGTGCTGATACATGCTACATATGAATTAACCTTGAAAGCAAGCTAAGTGAAAGAGGCAGATCAAAAAACGGCACATTCTGATTCCTTTCTAATGTGATGTCTAGAATAGGTAAATCTACAGAGACAGAGGGCAGATTCATAATTTAGAGTTGGAGTGAGTAGGGGCTGGGGGGAGATTGCTAAAGGGTACAGAATTTTTTTTGAGATGATGGAATATTCTAAAATCAACTAAGATAATAATTGTACATATTTGTGAATGCACTAAAAACCATTGAACTATACACCTTAAATGGTGAATTGCATGGGGTGTGAAATATATATCAATAAAGCTGTTATAAAAATAATATGTAGACTGATCTGTGGTGGCACACTGGATACATTGTTGACCTGGAACACTGAGGTTGCCAGTTCAAAACCCTGGGCTTGCCCGGTCAAGGCACATATGACAAGCAATCAATGAATAACTAAAGTGAAGCAACTATGAGTTGACCCTTCTAGCTTCCCACCCCCCACTCTTTCCTCTTTCTGTAAAATCAATAAACAAAATCTTTTTAAAATAATAAATAAATAAAAATTATATGTATATATGTCAAGAAAGAGAAAGTGAGTGATTAAGCAAATATGGCAAAGCATTAACAATGTTGAATCTGGGAGGATATTCTGAAATTCATTGTGTAATTCTTGCATCTGTTCTGAGTTTGAAGTTATTTCAGGCTGACCTGTGGTGGCACAGTGGATAAAGCGTCAACCGGGAATGCTAAGGTTGCTGGTTCAAGACCCTGGGCTTGCCTGGTCAAGGCACATTTGGGAGTTGATTCTTCCTGCTCTCTCCCCCCCTTATCTCTCTCTCTCTCTCTCTCTCCTCTCTAAAATTAATAAATAAAATCTTTAAAAAGAAAAAAGAAAGTTATTTCAAAATAAAAAGTTGGTTTTTAGAGACACCTGTCTAACATCTTCCAACTAAAGTCTGGTTGCAAAGAGGTTGCAGTAGAGGCTCTGGAGTCTGACAAGCTGAGCTCCAAGTTCAACTCCACTATTTACTAATTGTGTCACCTTGAAGTGCAGTACTTGACTTCTCTGGACCTGTTTCCTCATCTGTAAAATGGTAATGATGCCAATAGTACTTACCAAAAAAAACTGCTGTGGGGATTAGAGACAGTACATGTAAAGCCCTTAATTTTTTTTATGTGGTAAGTGTTCAATAAATATCAGCTATTATTATTCATTCACAAACAATTTTTAAATAATTTTATTTATTTATTTATTTATTTTTACAGAGACAGAGAGAGAGTCAGAGAGAAGGATAGATAGGGACAGACAGGAACGGAGAGATGAGAAGCATCAATCAATTTTTTGTTGCGACACCTTGGTTGTTCATTGATTGCTTCTCATATGTGCCTTGACCAGGTAACCTCTTGCTCAAGCCAGCGACCTTGGGTCCAAGCTGGCGAGCTTTGCTTAAACCAGATGAGCCCGCGCTCAAGCTGGTAACCTCGGGGTCTCGAACCTGTGTCCTTCCACATCCCAGTTCGATGCTCTATCCACTACGCCACCGCCCAGTCAGGCAATTTATTTTTCTTTTGTATTACAAAAGTAATACATGTATGTTCATTATGGACTTTTTTTTTACAGAGACAGAGTCAGAGAGAGGGATAGATAGGGACAGACAGACAGGAAAGGAGAGAGATGAGAAACATCAATCATCAGTTTTTCGTTGTGACACCTTAGTTGTTCATTGCTTGCTTTCTCATATGTGCCCTGACCATGGGCCTTCAGCAGACCGAGTAACCCCTTGCTCGAGCCAGCGAGCTTGGGTCCAAGCTGGTGAGCTTTTTTTTTTTTTTTTCCCTCAAACCAGATGAGCCCGTGCTCAAGCTGGAGACCTCAGGGTCTTTTTTTTCTTTTTTTCTTTTTTTTTTTTTTTTAGAGACAGAGAGAGAGATAGTTAGGGACAGACAGATGGGAACAGAGAGAGATGAGATGCATCAATCATCAGTTTTTTTTGTTGTGACACCCTAGTTGTTCATTGATTGCTTTCTCATATGTGCCTTGATCGTGGGCCTTCAGCAGACCAAGTAACCCCTTGCTTGAGCCAGTGACCTTGGGTCCAAGCTAGTGAGCTTTTTTCTTTTTGCTCAAACCAGATGAGCCTGCGCTCAAGCTGGCAACCTTGGGATCTCGAACCTGGGCTTTCCGCATCCCAGTCCAACGCTCTATCCACTGCGCCACCACCTGATCAGGCCATTATGGACATTTTGAAAAATGCAGATCATCAACCTGGAATGCTGAGGCTGCCAGTTTGAAGCCCCAGTCTTGCCTGGTCAAGGCACGTATGAGAAGCAACTACCACAAGTTAGTGCTTCCCACTCCTCCCCCTACTTTCTCTCTCACCTCTCTCTAAAATCAATACATAAAACCTTTAAAAAATAAAAAAAATTTAAAAACTGAAAAGAAATTAACTGTACCCTTCGAAGTCTGTAGAAATCACTGCTAACATTTGGGAGATATCTAAGTTGTGACATATTTACAGTGTTTATATTTACAATATTTAGCATATTGTATGCCGTATTTGTGATGTGCTTCATTGTACATAACAGACACGCGTCTGCTGATTATTAACCACATATCAGTGCTTAATAGCTGTTGGTCAAATAAATTTGTAAATATGATATTATGTTTGCTCGCTTATAGTTTGCATTGGGTGTGGGGGACAGGCTGTAAGCAGGCAGGGTCATATAGCCTAAGGCTTAGTTGTAAGACTAAGCTTTTCCCCACACCCTTAACTGTTGCATGATGTGGGGTGGTGCCCTATCATGAGGAATCCCATTATGCCTCAGATAAGTGACTTTGTATCAGAGACTTCCTTGTTTGTATATTGGATTAAAAGTTTTGATTTCTACATTATAAAATGGGGCAGAGGAGCCCATGCTGGAGGAGAGCAGAGAAAGGAGAGCAGAGAAAGGCCACATGGAGGAGAGGAGAAGCAGCCAAGATGGCAGAATGCTGAAGGAGAAGCCAGTTTGTGCAGAGTTTGTGCAGAGAGAAGGAGATGGAGAACAGAGGTGAATAAGGCTGGTGAGGTAGAACCTTTGATTCTAGGAAACTCGGAGAAGTCAGTGGCTTTGGGAGCCCTGAATGGAAAGGGAAGTGTTTTCCCACTGTGTCTCTCTTGCCCACCAGGTGCAAGCTAGGATTAAAGCTAATGGCCCACCAGTTCTTGGCTCTTTCATTACCGTCTGTCTGAATCAAATGAAAACCTGCATTGGCCAGGCGGCTGTGATGGTGGCCGTGGCTACTGGCCATACAATGGCTTAGTGCTGAGGATTCCGAAATGAATAAGGCAGACACCTAGCCTGTCTGGGAGTGAAATCTAGAATCTAGAGAGATTTATTAGCCAATAATTAAAAGACAATTTGGGCCTGACCAGGCGGTGGCGCAGTGGATAGAGCATCAGACTGGGATGCTGAGGACCCAGGTTCGAGGCCTGAGGTTGCCAGCTTGAGCATGGGCTCATCTGGCTTAAGCAAAAAGCTCACCAGCTTGGACCCAAGGTCGCTGGCTCAAGCAAGGGGTTACTTGGTCTGCTGAAGGCCCGCAGTCAAGGCACATATGAGAAAGCAATCAATGAACAACTAAGGTGTCGCAACGAAAAACTGATGATTGATGCTTCTCATCTCTCTCCATTCCTGTCTGCTCCTATCTATCCCTCTTTCTGACTCTCTCTCTGTTCCTGTAAAAAAAAAAAAAAAAAGACAATTTGGTAAGAGCCACAGTGAAAAAAAAAATAATGGAAAAGGTCCTGACTAACTCAGCCTTTACACACTGGAAAGGCTTTTCAGGAGTCTTCAAAGGATAAAGAGACAGTTCAGACAGAGAAATAAGGAAGTGCTGTCTGGGGAGAGGAAACAATACATGCTGGCCAGCTGGGTATGTTCCTTGCAGGGAGGGATAGCAGGGACTGGGACCAGGTCATAAAGGGCCTCCAATGCCATGCTAGTGTTTCTGGACTAGAGCACAGCCTTCAAGGTTAGAATAGACTTGCAAGCTTCTAACTCTCCTTCTTACAACACACTGTTTAGAGTTCCGACTTAAGAGGCAAATTGGCTGAGTTCAAATCCTGGCTGTGTAGCTTACCAGCTGTGTGATCTTAGGCAAGTTGCTTAACTTCTCTGATCCTTGATTTCTCATATTGATAATGTAAAAATAAGCCACGCTCAGTAGATTGCTGTGAAGATTACAGGAATTTACGGTAAATTGCTCAAAGCAATGTCTGGCACACAGTAACCAAGTACTTGTTATTACTTTTCACCTAACATCACCTCGAGCCTTTCTTCTAGCAGCTGATTCGTCAGTAATTTAACTCCAAGAAAGTGTAATAAAGACCAAGGCAGATGCCCAGTACTCTGGGGAATCATAGGAGCCGGCTGTTTGCCAAAGCTGGAGCCAGGAGCTCCCTTTCAGCCAAGCCCTGAGAGTGGGAAGAGGTCAAGAAAGGAGCCTTCTTACTTTGGGGAGCCCCCACTAACGTCTGATTCCCATAAGGAAGTTGTCTCCTGGGTCTGGGCCTGGACCCACACAACTGCCGCCTCTCTTGAGGGGAAAGCTGTGATGGGAACCCTTTTCTCTAGGGAGGAAATGGGCAGGGAATGGCATTTGTGTCCACATCAATATGCAAATCATCTTGTGAGGCAAACGATTTTGCAGGAAAACACATCCTGTTCCTTCCAGAACATTTATTTCCCTTGACATCTGGGGAGAACCAGTGGGTCAGGGTCAGAGCAACTATTCAAGGAGCTCCTGACCTCCGACTCATACCCCTCAGGAGCCTGAGGGGGTAGAGGAGAGAGCCCAGTAGGCTGGGAAGCTCCAGCCTGTTCAGGACCCCTCCCCAGCTAGCTTCTCCCAACCAACAACGGAGGGAGAGGAGGCCTGGTGGAGCAGTGTCTAGGGGGTCAGTAGTCCTGGCTTCCAGGGCTGGCTCAGCTGCTAGCCCACTGTGTAACCTTGGGCAAGTCATTTCTCTCTAGGTCCAAGTTTTCTGACCTATAAAATGAGAAGGTTAAATTACAAGTGCTTGCAACTTGGGGAACATAGATCTTTAATTCATAAATAGACTTCAGGGGATTGGTGCTGCCCTCAATTGTATGTGTGTGTGTGTGTGTGTGTGTGTGTGTGTGTGTGTGTGTGTGTGTGTATTTTTCTATGCAAAGTTGTCATCAGTTCACAGAGGGGCCTATTATCCAGACAAAAGTAGTTCTGGTGATACCTGTGGTCTCTTGAGCTGGCTGCTGGGTAGATGGAAGCTTATTGAAAACAAGAATGTGTCTTATAACAACAGCATAACAGTAATTGGCACACAGATAAATATTTGTTGAACGAATGAATGACACTCATCAAATACCAGATTATGACCACAGCAAAGGTGTTTGTTGTTGCCGACTCTCAGCTGTGGGAGTCAAGGTAGCCAGTGATGACTACCTTGGGCTGGGGCAGGGGAGGGGTCAGGGTGGTGGGGTGTCTGAAAATGCACCCCGGAATCTACTCAGTTCATGGGCTGTCTGGCTTGGATTTCTAGTCTCCATCGGGCTTGTACACCTCTAACTCCCCTTGGTTCCTTGTCAGACACGGACAAGCCAGACTCAGCCCAACGTTTAGCAACTCCATTGGTTTGATTGCAACAGTGCAAATTCTCAAGTTTCTCCAACCAGATAATCCTTTGAAGCTGAAGATTGTGGACTCACTGCCTGGGGGGTGGCGGGGTGTCACTGGAGCAGGTGCAGGAGTGAGAGGAAGAACAGAAGGCACCTGGCTTCCTCATCCAGGCCACCTGCAGCCCAACCGCCCCGCGCCCCCCCTCCGGCCCTGGCCCCACTGGCCTCTTGGCTGAACTCCTTCAGCACGTAGCATCTTTCAGCATCCTCTCTCTACTCACACCTTTTCCTTTGCCTACAAATATACACTGATCTCTCTTGGCCTTAAATTAAATGCTTTCACAAGTCATTTATTATCTGAAAAAATGTTTGTGGTTCTGTGTTATGTGATTTAAAAAATAAAAAAAGATAAAAAAGAAAAAAATTGAAAAAAAATAAAAAAAGAGGGAGATAAAAATTGTTTATCTATAGTCTACCCCAAACTATAGAGCAGATAGAAATATGTATACTATATATACATTATAACATTTATATATTTTATATTCATGTGTTTGTAAAATATTGTAACACCTAATGTTCTGTCTTAAGACCATCCTATCTCTCCCCCATTTCTCCAGTCAAGGAAATGTGCTCAGTCTGGGAACTCAATAGCAGAGAGGGTGCAAAGGCTGGGGAGTGGGGAGATGCTGCATGACAAGAGACCCCAGGGAGGATAACCACCTGCATGGTCCACAACACAGGCTGGCACGTTCTGGACCCTGCTATGGCGCCCTGGGAGTCCAGACCCGGGAAGAAAGGCTCCAGGTGACCAGGCTCTCCGAGGCTGGCCCTCCGGCTCATTGGCAGTATGCGGATGGGGTGGCTGCAGGACCCAGCAGGAGCCACGTCTCCTGCAAGAGGGGACAATAAGCACTGGGGCCAGGTGTGGGCTCAGGACTGAGCCTTCCATAACTGGAGACCTGTGGCAGAACAACTGTTCCCTGGACAGAGGCCAGCACCCAGGCGAGTGACGGGAAGGAGTCCTGGTCAGTCTTCCCAGGGCCACCCCACAGGCTAGATGTGGCTGGGAAAGAGGCGCCGGGTGGGGGTGGGGTGAGGTGATGCCTTCTCTCACTCCACAGGGGAGAACTGCTCTCTGCTGTCTGACTTCCAGCTTCACCTGTTTTCTGGAACCATCTCTTTGTAGAGGCCCATTGGTCTACTTATAGCCTGCTAGTGCCCCTCTCCTGCAACCCTTTGCGTCTGGGCTTTCCTGACCCCAAGAGCCCAGAGATCCCCGTTGTTCTCCCCCTGGGACCAGCCTTCCTTCTTTCACCGCACCCTTTACAAGCCCTTCCTTCCTGCTGGGTTACTCCCCACGGCTCAGTCCTCAGGACTCGCTCTCCTTTCTCCACGTAGGCTCCCTCAGAAGAAACAAGCCCTCTCGGGGTTTCCACGGATGCCTCTGTTTCGAGCCAGGCGGCAGTGCAGTGGGTGCCTCTGTTTACAACATACGCACAGTAGAGGAGCATGTTCACCACTAAGGGAGAGACTTTTTATGATATCTGAAATGTAGAAAGGATCTTAACATGAATAATTTCTGGCAGAACTTACTTTCTCTAAAACAAAGAGACTTTTTAGCAGAACTTACTTTTTCTGAAAAGGCTCCCTATGCTTGGCCTTGCGGCTGGTCTCCCAGACTGTGGCCTTGGGCTAGCTTTGCAAGGTTGCAGGTGTTCTCAGAATGTTTCTCCCTGAATTAACCCTATAGATAAACATTGTAAGAAAGCTTGTTTCACTGCCCTGTTTCACTAATGCTTTCTCCCCTCCCCATTTCTCAATCAGTATGTAATTCTGCCTTTAAAAGCTAATTCCAGCCCTGGCCAGCTCCACCCCTCCCCCTCTCCTTCCTTCCTTCCTCTCTGTCTCTCTTCCCCTCCTGCAGCCAAGGCTCCATTGGAGCAAAGTTGGCCGGGGCACTGAGGATGGCTCTGTGGCCTCTGCCTCAGGCGCTAGAATGGTTCTGGTTGCAACAGAGCGACGCCCCAGATGGGCAGAGCATCGCCCCCTGGTGGGCGTGCCGGGTGGATCCCAGTCGGGCGCATGCAGGAGTCTGACTGCCTCCCCGTTTCCAACTTCAGAAAAATACAAAAAAAAAAAAAAAAAGCTAATTCCAGCCTGTAGTTGGGGCCACCCGATTTGAAAGGCTCGGGCCTCCGTGTGGTCCACGCGCATAGCTAGCTAATAAAGGCTCCCTAATTACTTAATTTGGCTTTGTGATTGTGTGGCAAGATGTCTGTTTTGTTCCATTACACCAATATCCTCCTCACTCTGCAGAACAGGAAAGGGCTGAGATGAGTTAGGTGACTTCCCAAAGGGTCACCCACCCTAGGCAACCTGGCCCTCTTTGCCATCATTCTTTCACTGTGGCCCCGTCTCCCACAGCTGATCCGCAAGGCTATGACACCAGCTAAGGGAGCATTTGCACACTCTCAGGAGCCTGGAAAGGAAACACCACTTAATCACGAGAGGTGTGAGTGACTGGCCGGCAGACATGCCCTCTACCCGACCCCATACCTTATCCGGGTCATTGTCAAACTATCCCAGGTGTGTGTCATGGTGATTCCCTGGCCTTGGGAGGAGTCCACAGCTAGTGATGTGACTTCCTTTTCCTTTCTCCCTTCCGCCCCTGTTGAGAGTATTGGGAGGCGTGGCCTTTGCCAGCAGTCCCTTCGTGGATTACTATTAAACAATCATAGACTGTAGTAGTGGTATCTCCCTTTAATCAATATCTATTAAGTTAGGCACCTATTTTCATGGGTTCTGGGGTTATAGCAGTGAGCAGAACAAATCCTTATCTAATATAATAATAGCAATATATTAAACAAACTTTTCAGCGTTAGATGACATATATTGATATTTAACCACATTTGCTGGCCCAAATGCTTTCATTATAGAGATTTATGTCTGCCCAGAACAGCAGCCCCTCCTTTTGGGGAACTGCTCTTCCCCTCTCTAGCACATAATAATGGAAGGAGCTGACAATCATGTGTATTGTTCCAGTGTTTACAGGGGTGAGCGTGTAACAGGTGAGGCCTGTCACAGAACCCTAGGGGCCTCTTGGCTCAATGCATTGCAATAGGGAGAGTCACATGACCCAAGCGGAACCAGTCGGAATGCTTCCATAGTTTTTTCCTTTAAAATTTTAATTCTAAATATGTAAATTATACATAAATATGTTTGTATCCACACAGAAACCCCATTTCTTTAACATAACCCTTCCTCCTTTTTGTCTGTCTACTTCCTTCCTTAATCATTAAGCCCTTAGTACATCAGATTCAGGTCAGTATCAAACTGTCTCAAGAACAAAGCTTCAGGCCCTGGCCAGTTGGCTCAGTGGTAGAGCGTCAGCCTGGCGTGTGGAAGTCCCATGATAAATTCCCAGCCAGGGCACACAGGAGAAGCACCCATCTGCTTCTCCACCCCTCCCCCTCTCCTTCCTCTGTCTCTCTCTTCCCCTCCTGCAGCCAAGGCTCCATTGGAGCAAAGTTGGCCCAGGCGCTGAGGACGGCTCCATGGCCTCTGCCTCAGGCGCTAGAATGGCTCTGGCTGCAAAAGAGCAACACCCCAGATGGGCAGAACATCACTCCCTGGTGGGCATGCCAGGTGGAACCTGGTAAGGTGCATGTGGGAGTCTGTCTGACTGCCTCCCCGTTTCTAACTTCGGAAACAACAAAAAAAGAACAAAGCCTCAGGTCTGTTGACCACAGAAGTAGAGTTTCTGTCAAGCTAAAGATAACATCTTGACTTCAGTAGTGTATCAGCCCCAGGCCCATGAAAGCAAAAAGGACCTTACAGACCACACCCCCACAAAACCAGACATAACAATGACTGGCATCAGAGCCTGAGACAGTGATTAACTGCTCCCTATGCTGGCTCCAGTTAGTAGAGCCACGACCAGAACTCTTTCAGCCATGATTAATGATATTCCCACTATATAATCCATCCTCGGGAAGTTGTTGGAGATCCAGGTCTTTGAGCACCAGCTTACCTGTGAGTCCAAACTTGGTGCCATTTCTTCAACTAATAAACCCTTACTTTCTTGGCTACAAACTCTTGTTTGTGTTTGACTGGGCTTTGATGCACCAGGCAAACGAACTCCTTTAGTTGGGTAACATGTTATCGTTAAAAAAATTTAAATCTGCCTGACCTGTGGTGGCGCAGTGGATAAAGCATTGACCTGGAATGCTGAGGTCGCCAGTTCAAAACCCTGGGTTTGCCCAGTCCAGGCACATATGAGAAGCAACTACTACAAGTTGATGCATCCTACTCTTCCCTCCACCCCCTCTCTAAAAAAATCAATAAATAAAATCTTAAAAAAAAAAAGAATTCAAACCTGACAGTCTCCTTCAAACTCCACACTTAAACATAGCTGTTTACCAGACCTTTGTCTATATGTTTGGATATATTTAGAAGTGTATGTTATGAACATAAACAGACATGTCTATTATTACTTCAAGGTTTTGTTTTTGTTTAAGCTTGAGTGATACCACGTTGTATGTGTCATTCTGAAAATTACTTTTTTCATTACCTATATGTCAGTACATATTTTTTTTAACATTTTTCATATTTTTAGAGTATGAAATATACAGTTGTTTAAAGATGGATATCCAAGTTATTTCTAGTTTTGTGCTACAATTAACATTTTAAGAAAACATCCTTGCTTATATTTCCTTATACACATGTGTAAAAGTTACTGGTCTGGATTTTAAGAAGTAGCATCATCAAATCAATACTATTCACATTTGAAACCATACTAGGTAATGCCAACTTCCCCTCCAAAGTGGCTGGGACAATTTACACCCCTCCAGCAGTGTATCAGAGCATTAAGGCCCCCATGTTCCCATTCTTTCACTAATAGTTTAGAGTAACAGAGTTTAACATTTTTTAAAAACCTATGACTAAAAAACTGGTGTACTGCTCTTTGCCGGAGCGCTCTACCTGCAGAGCGGGAAGAGCTCCACGGGCCCAGCCCTGAGAGCTGTGGGGGAACCGACAGCCAAGAGGGTAGGGTGAGTCCCTCCCCGCTGTTCCCTCCCTGACGGCTCCACAGTGAGCTCCTATGAGCCAACACCGTCCCCTGTAGGGCTCAAGCAAATTAGAGTAGTGTTTCTATTACTTTCTACCAAAAGACTGAACTCCTAATTAAAGTGTGCAAATGACAATTGTTTCTGTCACCCTAGTCATTGAATTCACAGAGTTCACACCGATCTGGTGTCTCTCTCGTTGTTACTTTTCTTTTCTTGTCTTTTTCTTTTTTCCTTGCTCCCCTCTTCACACTTCTCTCGCCCTAAGCACCCCATTTAGAGCTCCAGATCACACAGGTAGGTCTGTTCCGGGAGGGCGGGGCAGAAGGGAGAGCCCCTGGGAAGAGAGGGTGGGAGGAACATTTGCCCACCTCCTCAGTGAGAGTCTCCACAGAGAGAGCACAAACACTCTGAGGGCCCAGCCCTCTGCCTTGGCAATGTCGGAGATGGCCAAGGTCAACCTTGATAGAGAGGCTAAAGGAAAAAGAAAAAAGGAAGAAAAAAAAGTGAAAGAGAGCAAGAATGAAAAGCTATAGAAGAAGCAGCTCTCCCTTTTTGTTTTTAATTATCATACCTCCCCCCTCCCAACACTGAGTGAAAACTCATTTCATTAAAAACAATCTACATAGCAGTTGCAGCTCCTTAGAGACAGATACAACATAAACACATAAACACAGGCTGTCAATGTTCTTTTGATGGTAGTGCTGTTGTTTGTTTCATTTTATTAACAAAAGAGTGAGAACAAGGTGCTAGATTACAACCAATCCAAAGTAAAAGAGGAGCCGCTCAACCTTTACTCCTACAGGGAAATGTTTTCTTAGTTTGTAAAACACTAGAGCCCAGTCTTCCCCTGGCTGATCTAACACGGAAAGCAAGGGTGTCAGTGTGCCCTGGCCAGGTAGCTCAGTTGGTTAGAGCATTGTCCTGATACACCAAGGTTGTGGGTTTGATACATATAAGAATCAACCAATGAATATGTAAATAAGTGGAACAACAAATTGATGTTTCTCTCTCTTCCTCTTTCTCTAAAATCAATAATAATAATAATAATAATAATAATAATAAAAGTCACTGGTTGACTAGGGAGTTCTGTAAACAACTTTTTTCAGATATAAGCTCATTTCACCCAGGAACAATTCTGAGAAGTAGACATGGGATAGCGACTACATCCCCATGTCAGAAAGTAGGGGCGTTGCAGAAAGAGAATGTCCTTCAAAGCCAAACAGTGAGAGAGGAAGAAGACAAAAGCCTTTTTTCCCAAGGTTGAATGTGAGAAAACTGCTGGAGAAAGGCTGGTCAGGCTGGGAGCTTGGGGATGAGAGGTGGAGGGAGGGAGGTGCACCCCCAAGGTGGCTTCAGGGACAAAAGGAAACTTGGCAGAAGGTTCATGTACAGTAAGGATTCACGGACTGAGAGGCTATGAGAGGAGCATATGACCTCTTACCATGACCCAATAATTCTTCAGTAAAATTAATGCCCTTCAACCCTAGCCCCTCTCCCACTCCATGTTCGGTGGGAAAGAACTTTTTTCTGGAAGCTGGTAAAGGGGCTGAATTTTATATTATTTTTGCTGGGGTCAAAACAGTCAACCCACGCCCTGGCCCGTTGGCTCAGTGGTAGAGTATCGGCCTGGTGTGTGGAAGTCCTGGGTTCAATTCCCGGCCAGGGCACACAGGAGAAGTGCCCATCTGCTTCTCCACCCTTCCTCCTTTCCTTCCTCTCTATATCTCTCATTCCCTCCTGCAGCTAAGGCTCCACTGGAGCAAAGTTGGCCCGGGCGCTGAGGATGGCTCCATGGCCTCTGCCTCAGACTCTAGAATGGCTCTGGCCACAATGGAACAACACCCCAGATGGGCAGAGCATCGCCCTCTGGTGGGCATGCTAGGTGGATCCTGGTTAGACGCATGCGGGAGTCTATCTGACTTTCTCCCCACTTCTTTTTTTTTTTTTTTTTTTTTTTACAGAGACAGAGAGAAAGTTAGAGAGAGGGATAGATAGGGACAGACAGACAGAAATGGAGAGAGATGAGAAGCATCAATCAGTGTTTTTGTTGTTGTTGTTGTGACACCTTAGTTGTTCATTGATTGCTTTCTCAAATGTGCCTTGACCGCGGGCCTTCAGCAGACCGAGTAACCCTTTGCTCGAGCCAGCAATCTTGGGTCCAAGCTGGTGAGCTTTGCTCAAACCAGATGAGCCCGTGCTCAAACTGGCAACCTCGGGGTCTCGAACCTGGGTCCTCTGCATCCCAGTCCAATGCTCCATCCAACTGCGCCACTGCCTGGTCAGGCCATCTCCCCACTTCTAACTTCAGAAAAATAAAAAAGAAAAAGAAAAAAGAAAAAAAAAAGTCAACCCACAAGCAAGAGATAGCAATCTGTGAAGCAGGTGTGTGTGTGTATTTGCTCTGTCCTGTGGTATCCCCCACATCTAAACTGGTGTCTGGCATGTAGTGGATGCTCAGAAAATATTTGTGGAATAAATATATACAATTCTTCATATATGCAACTTCAGCCACACACACCACTGTGTCTTCCCCATTCAAAGTCTGATCCAACATTCAACAGACTCTGCTGCCATTGACCCAAATCCTCACTCAAAACAACCAGCACCTTGTCCTGCTGCCCCAGGAAGGGTAGCAGGCTGTCTGCCCAAGATCTCCACTGCCCATTCCACTTCTGGGAAGGCACAGAGATAAGAAGTGTCCTGAGGAAGCTCTCCAGGAAACTGTGAGAGCTACAGGCCTGTGGTGGTGGTGGTGGGGGTTTTGTTTTGTTTTGGTTTGGTTTTGACTATAGCCAGGGCAGGGTTGTGGACTTGTCCACCTGGTTCTCAAAGCAAGACCTCAAGTCTGCCCCCTACTGCGTAAGTAGAGGAACTTTACCCAGAGCACATCCCCCAGACTTCTTGGAGTTGCAGCATTCTTTGTCACTTTCCTCTGCGCTGGTGTTAAGATACGTGACTCTGAGCAAAGATTTAACTAACTTCTTTCAGTCCCAGTTCATTCATCCATTAAGGAAGGGTAGCTGCAAATACCCTTCCAGCTCACCAGACAATGATATGGTGAGGGTCAAATGAGGTCAGACATGAGAAAGTACCTTGAACTCTGTAAAACCCAGGCCAGGTGTGGCACTGCTTTTATCTAACTGTAAGTCTCTAAACACACACACACACACACACACACACACACACACACACACCCTTTATTCCCACAGCAGAGCTTACATTTCCCTTTTCCTCCAGTCCTTAGCCTGAGCCTACGTCAGTGCAAGCTGTCAGCTCGTGGACCACCTACCAGGCCTGGATGTGACACCCTGGCCAGAGCAGGAGAGCCCTGGTCCCCTCATTGTTAGGCCTCATGACCAGGGACTACCATGATGAAGAGCTATTGGCAAGCAGAAGGCCACAGTAGCTTGGGCCTGAGCCAGAAGCTGGGAGGCCTTCAGAGACAGAACTTGTCTCCACATGTGACCCTGAGACCCATGTGAGGTCCCAGGGCAGGCTGAAGGATGTGGAGCCTGGGTCTTACCATGGCATCAGACAAAGGAAAATCCCCAAGGCCCTCGTATGTGGGGACAGTGAGGCACCCCTATGGGTTACCAAATTCAGCAAATGAAAATATAGGACAAACACCCAGTTAGACTTGAATTTTTAGATAATCAGCAAATACTTTTTAAACACAAGCATATCCCATGAAATGTTTGGGATATACTTATACTAAAATTTATTTTCTATTTCTCTGAAATTCAAATTTAACTTGGTATTTCATGTTTTATCTGGAAACCCACCTCCTCCAACATCCTTCCAGGGCTACAAGGGGTCAGGGAGCCCAGCCCCCCTTCCCAGAGCCTGCAGTCACAGCCCACTGGAAGTTCTAGGAACTCTCCTAAGAGACCACTTACTGGCTGCCAGCCAAGGCTGCATCCTCAAGTCCTGGGTGTGGCCCATGCAATCTAGCACTGGGTGGAAGGAAGGAGGAGACCACACACAGGGAAGCACCAGGGGTCCCCTCAGGTCATTTCACTCCGGAGCCTCTGTGAGGCAAGAGTAACCCATTTCCTTTGCAGGGCCTTGTCCACATTGATGGAGGTCATGGTGGGCGGTGCTTTAACGTTATGACATGCCTTCCTCCTGTCATGCCATACCTGTCTTTGCTCACCTCTTAAGTGTTGGTGTCCCTAGTGACCCTCCTTCTCCTCTGAGCCTTCTTACCCACTGCCGGGCTCCAGTCACCACCTATAGAAAGCTCTAGCCCCCTTTATAGTGAAACAAACATACACACTTTACTGAGGGGTGACACCACCCAGGAGCAGACCATCCACTGTCAAGTGAACTGCACAGACAGCCTCCCAGCTTGCCCTGCTCCAGGTCGCTGCCACACCACTCCCAGGTCTCCTGCTAAAACTCCTCCGTGGTTTTCCCATTGGTCTTGGGATAAAGTCAAAACCCCTTGTCTGTCTTCTGCCACCTTGCAGTCATGTTTCTTGTCATGTCACAGACCAGCCAGCACTGCTCCTCTCCCCAGCCCATTGTCCACCCCCGTGTCTTGCAGTTCCCCTGGAAGCTCTGTCCCTCCCACAGCTCTGTCTGCAGCAGCCCTCAATCCTTTCATTAATCCCCTTACTAATGCTTTCACTTCTTTGATCTCCCTCATCCTTCCTCTAGAATGGTGATGTTCACTGCCCTGCCAGGATTCCAAAGGTCTCAGAGAGAATCAAATGAGAAAAGGGATGTTAAACAATTTTGTAAACTGGAAAGCTTTGTGAGAGGCGAAGAACAGAATGGCAGGTGCTCCAGGAAGCTTTATTTTATTTTATTTTTGGTGACAGAGACAGAGACAGAGAGAGAGACAGAAGGGACAGACAGAGAGAAAGAGAGAGAGATGAGAAGCATCAATTCTTCATTGCAGCATCTGAGTTATTCGTTGATTGCTTTCTCATATGTACCTTGACCTGGGGGCTACAACAGAGCAAGTGACCTCTTGCTCAAGCCAGAGACCTTGGGCTCAAGCCAGCGACCTTTGGGCTCAAGCCAGTGACCGTGGGGTCATGTCTATGACCCCATGCTGAAGCCACCGACCCCGCGCTCAACCCGGTGACCTTGGGGTTTCAAACCTGGCTCCTCTGCATCCCAGTCTAATGCACTATCCATTGCATCAGTGCATGATCAGGCATCCAGGAAGCTTTATAACCCTTCTTAGAAGCTGACCTCAGATGCCCAGAGAAAGCACAAGGAATGACCAAGTGGAGGAACCAAGAAAATCATGCTAGATCACATAGGGAGGTGTGGGGTGTATGGGTGGGAAGTGCCTGGGTGGGGGCCTTTAGTGGAGCAGCCATAATCTAGGCATGAGTTCTGGGACTGCATGGGAACCGTGGGGAGGCAGAGGTGGTGATGGCAGTTGCAAAATAGAATAGCTTTGGCCCCTTTCTTCCAGCTTAGCAGCGTGAGTCATCCAGAGGTGTTGGCCCAAATTTCTCCCTCCTCCACTTGAGGCTGAGCTGAAATGATCCAGAAGATGTACCCAGAGCATGAGACGGCAATACAGGGAGTGAGTCATGGAGCTGAGTCAGAGCCCACTCAGCCCTTTTCAGGGCTCTGACGAAGGCTGTGCCAGCAGAGTGGCATTCTTCCAGCCTTGCCCCTTCACACACACACACACACACACACACACACACACACACACATACACACACACTCCCTCCCTCTCTCTCTCTCTCTCTCTCTCTTTCTCTCTCCATCAATGAATCACAACATGCTTCCCCTGACTGCTGGCTAGCCTCACTTATTTCACAGGTTCAGTGAACTCTACTGGGTCTCCCATGCAATGGGCTTTCTTCACTCACTCACTCACTCACTCGTCGTTCATATACCAAGGATAAAACCCCAGTCCCTGTCTTCAAGGAGCTCCCCACTGGCAGAGGAAACATAGATTCCATCCAGGCCCTGCACTCGAGGAGTGGGCTGGCATAGCCATGGGAGAGCTGGGGGAGCTACACATGTCATTGGTACCCAGGGTCGGTCCAGGACGAAGCCCCTCTACACTAGGATCAGCCAAGAAGTCGCTGCTCGAACAACCAGTGCCGCAGCTCCCAAGTCTGGGGCCCACTGATCCTCAGTGGGAACACTGAGCTTAAAGGTCTGTCTATGCAGATTCGAACAACATTGTGTTTTCTTCTTCAAATTAACATGGAGGCTTTGACACATGTAAGCACAGCCTGAGCTCATGGTCACAAACAGGTTCTAATCTGACTTGTCTACTTTCAGTGTGAAGACTGAATTTTGGCTTTAAACCTATTACCAGAAAGAGCCACCTGCTGGTATCAGAGAATATACAACATCAGAACTGGGGTGTATTAGAAGTCATCTACGTCTAGTCTAATTGCTTCATTTATAGAGGTAAAAACTCAAATCCAGAGAGGGGAAGGGAAGCAGAGCCCTTTGGTAATTTCAATCTATTTTACAGTCTTTGAACAAATATAACTTTTACTACAACAGTAAGCCACATTACAGAAAGAATGGAAAAGAAAAACCACATTAATCCCAACATTCTAACATTACCATTGATATAATTTTACCACTATTTCTTTACAGTTTCTTTTTGTGCAATCGTAACTGCACATGCATATAGTTTTGTGTATTAATTTTTATTTAATTTAACCTTCTAAGCATTTCCATCATGTTACTAGAGTCTTCATAACCATTATTTTTAATGACAATATAGTATTCCAGCACAAAGGGGGTCATAATTTTATTATGGTTTATTTAACCATCCCCTTATTGAAGGACATTTCAATTATGCCCCAATTTTGCCTATCATAATGCTAAATATTTCATTTATTATTTCCTTGGGTTAGATAGCCTTCCATAAGTGGAACACAGCTCAAAGGTAAAATGTTTTTTTAAGTCTCTTGATACCTGTTAAATGGTTTTCTTTAAGATTGTACTAAGTAAACTTTTACCAGTAATACAAAGACCTACCTCCACTGCATTCTTACCTTTCTTTGCATACCATGGCTTAAAACAATAAACTTGTCCATTTCAACAAGTGACCAAAATATAAATGTTTATACCTTCTTCTTCTTTTTTTTTTTTTTGGCAGAGACAGAGAGAGTCAGAGAGAGGGACAGATAAGGACAGACAGACAGGAAGGGAGAGAGATGAGAAATATCAATTCTTTGTTGCAGTTCTTTAGTTGTTCATTGATTGATTTTTCATATGTGCCTTGACCATGGGGCTACAGCAGACCGAGTAACCCCTTGCTCGAGCCAGTGACCTTGGGCTCAAGCTGGTGAGCTTTGCTCAAACCAGATGAGCCTGCATTCAAGCTGGCAACCTCGGGGTCTCGAGCCTGGGTCCTCCGCATCCCACTGCACCACCACCTGGTCAGGCTAAATGTTTATACCTTCTGACTCACCAATTCCCCTATGAGAATTAGAAAAATCATCAACAAGTGTGTACTACACATGCAAAGATTTTCCCAAAGAACATGATAATGTGACACCTGGTATCTTAAAATACAGAAGTGTATTCAAGTCCATAGAGAGGGGCATTATGGGGAAGGACTTCAATATTTTTACTTTATATTTTTCTGTATTGTTTTAGTTCTTCATAGTAAGCATGTATTACTTTTATAATTAGCAAGATGACTAAGATGTTTCCATATTGAAGAAGAAAACTTGCAGAAACCAGCATCCCCTGTTCATTTGCAGTTAGAGTGCTGGTTCAGTGTATCAGAGCCCCAAGCCTAAGCCTTATATGACCTAGAGTTTTCTGTCAAAAGGTGAGGATACTACTATTGTCATAAGGTTATTGTGTCACTTAAATGAGATTATTCCTGTAAAATGCTTAGCACAAAGTCTTGCAATTAGTGTTAAAAATGTTAATTTTTATTTTATTCTGCTATTTCTTTTAGTCTCCTACCCACAACCTTAGCCACATTTCTTACCATTTATTCTAATAACTCCCAGCCTCTAGGGAGCAAAGCCTTCGTGAAGCCACATACCTTTCCTGTGAATTGTTTGACAAGCCACAGGCCATTAACCCCAGAGACACACAAAGGGAGGAAACTAGTGACCCACGTAAGTGTGTGTGTACATGCACACAGAGCACTTGAGCACAAGTGAATGACCATTTCAGTCCAGATGGCAGTGAGAACACACACCATTAAAACTGGCAAAAATGAAAGCTCTTGTTTTTAGTACAGCAACAGCCTGTGGCTGGGGTTGGCAGGGTTGGACACCCAAAGAAATAAAATAAGAACATCTGATTTTTTAAAAACTGAAATCTGGCCCTGGCCGGTTGGCTCAGTGATAGAGTGTCGGCCTGGAGTGCGGGAGTCCCGGGTTCGATTCCCGGCCAGGGCACATAGGAGAAGCACCCATTTGCTTCTCCACCCCTCCCCCTCTCCTTCCTCTCTGTCTCTCTCTTCCCCTCCCACAGCCAAGGCTCCACTGGAGCAAGGTTTGCCCAAGCGCTGAGGATGGCTCTGTGGCCTCTGCCTCAGGCACTAGAATGGCTCTGATTGCGGCAGAGCGATGCCCCAAGATGGGCAGAGCATCGCCCCCTGGTGGGCATGCCAGGTGGATCCTGGTCGGGCGCATGCAGGAGTCTGGCTGGCTGTCTCCCGTTTCCAGCTTCGGAAAAAAATAAATAAATAAAAATAAAAATAAACCTGAAATCTCCAAGCACCCATAATAATTAGAATCTCAAATACCTTATGCTTATTTTCAGAAAAAAAGTAACAAAACAAAAATTACTTTTTAGAGGGAAAAGCTGAGAGGCACTGGTGTGTGAATTCAGCAGGAGGGCCCTGCAGTCGGATCCCTGGGGCCCAAATCCTGGTCTTCCACCTGACTAGCTTGGTCAGGCCAAGTTCGTTCATCTTTCTGTGTCTCAGTTTTGTCATCTGTAAAACTGGGATAATGAAAGAACCTACCTTAGAGGTTGTTGTGAGGTTTGAGTTAATGTGTACACATAAATACTTTTGTGCCTGACCTGTGGTGGCACAGTGGGTAGCACATGGACCTAAAATGCTGGAGTCGTTTTGAAACCCAAGCCTGGTGGAGGAACATACCAGAGGCAACTGCTACAAGTTGATGCTTCCTGCTCCTCCCCCTCCTCCCTTTCTCTCTCTAGAATCAATCAAAAAAGAAAATCTTTAAAAAATAAATAAATAAATGCATTCCTATATGGCTGTTTGTGTCAGCTGGCATGTGTAGTAGTAGGCACCTTGCTTGGCAAACCTCACAGCCAGTCAGGGGACCTTTCTGCGCATCCTCCCTGTGGACATGGTCATGGATGGAGGGCCAGCCCAGGTCTGCAGGGAGGGCCCAGGAGGAGGATCCTGCCTGCCACCCTCTCTCAGGCACTGGCTCTGGCAGTCTGGCAGAGGTGGGGACGATGCCAGGGTCAGGGGGTGGAGGGGTCACTGCATCAGGCAGTGGGAGACGGATCTGAGAGTTCCTGCTCCTAGAATGTGATTGGGTTGCCTTGGAAGGCACCAAGGGCCTCCGGGGAACTTCCTATCTGGAGACCAAGATGCTTACAACCGGAGGCTCAGAGCAGAGGTAGCAGAGGAGGCAGGGCCTGGGGCAGGGGCCGAAATGGAGGGGCTGGTGTGGGTAAAAACAGGGATGAGAGGGAGAAGGAAAGTGTTATAGGGAAGGTATCGGGCTTAGGGGGAAAACCAAAGGCCATGGGGAAGGTGGGAGACCAAATTTGGGTAGGGAGGAAGGGAGGGACGTTTGGGCAGGGGAGGGGAGTGTGTGGGGAGGAGGTGGAAGGAGAAAGGAAGGTGAGGAGACGGAAGGGAGACCAGCAAGGCTCCAGGCCAGAACGGGCAGCCCCTCCCTCAGAGCGTGACTGTTTACTGAGCATCCCTCCCTCCCGGCGGAAGCAGCCTCAGCCTTCCCGGCCCTTGCTGGCCTTTTCTGGCCCCGCTGCGTCCGCACGCCCCCGACGCGCGCTTGTCAGGCAGCCACTGGGGAGGACTCCGCAGGAGCCTCAAATGCCACCTACTCCTCGGCCTCTCTCCCAGTTGATGCTTCTATTTTAGGGACCACATTATTTCCTGCTGTGATTTTTTCAGCCTTCTAATTCGGGCTCTGAGGTAAGCTGTGACATCCGCTCGCCTCCCCCTCCCGCCCCCTGGAAGCAGCAACGCGACCCTTCTCGTGGAGCCGGAGTGGCCCGCAGCGCTGCTCTCAGGGACTTCAGGGGTTCACTCACCCACGGGGCCCAAACAAGGCCCTTAGGAGGTGGGACTCTGCCCCAGTGCAGGGTAAAAGAGTCTGTCTTAGCTAGAATGTTTTTTAGGCAAGGAATTAGAAAAAAAATGACAGGGTCCGAGTATAAATGGTACCATTGTGTCCCAGATTTACCAAGGGGACTGTAGATGCTTCCAAATCAATGGTTTTCTACTGTTTTTTGGACAAGGCCTCTTTGAGAATCTGATGAAAGATCTGCATCCTCTCCCCAGAAAGTGTTCCATGCATCAAACCCCCTCCTCCAGAACACAGACACACTGCAATCCTGCCTATAATGTCAGAGCTGCACATGGAACCCTAGGGGCCGAGCACCCAGGTTAAAAGCCCACAGATCAGATCCATCTCCTCCAGCCAGTTTCCTCCCAACCAGATTTAGTGCTCCCTCTCCTCCCCTCCCAGGATCAGCCCCATTATATACTATATTTAACCAGTGTTTCTTTGTGCAAGGATTTCACCCCCAAATGGGTAAAATGGAAGTTAGGTTGTCCAGTGCTCACCTGGGGTAGTGTGCATGCCCCTGAGCTATAGTCTAGTTCCTTACCTGAGTCCTGCTTGACTCTGAGTGGAAAGGAAACACACTTGGATTCGGGAAGACTTACTAGTTTTGGTACCTTGACCTCCCTGAGCCTCCATTTTACTTACACAATGGAACTTTTATTATAAAGTTGATAATAAAGCTTCCTTCTCAGGACTAAATGAGGGAATGCAATCTGAGGCAACTTTCACAGGTATTTGTGTGTCAAGGGAAGAAGCCAGTTTAATTCTTCTGAATCACTCAGACCTTGTCTGTTGCCCCCTCAGAGTGAGTAGCACCAAATACAGTTTTTTGTTTTTTTAAATCCAGGTAGGTAAAATAGGGAATAATCCAAAATAAGGAAGCAATGTCAGATGACATCTGCAGAAAGATGAGAAGCCAAGAGCCCACTCCCAGACAAATACAGAGTAGCTAACATGGGAATCAGCTAACGTGGCTATCAAGCCTTTGAAACCTGGCAGATCTTGATTCAGGATTTCTCCTTTTCCACAGGTGTTAAAAGGGGACCTGCTGGTCCCAGCTGGATAGCTCAGTTGATTAAACCATTGTCCCAAAGCAGAGGTTGCTGGTTCAATTCCCAGTCAGGGCATATACAGGAACACATTGATGTGTTTCACTCTCTCTCTCCCTTCCTCTCTCAATAAAAGCAATCAAATAAAAAATAAAAGAGGACCTGCCATCTCTTCCTCCATTGACCCCTTCCCTACCACCTACAGACATGGCTCTCTCCCACTTTCCATGTTCTCTAGGGGCCCTATGCTTATTGCTTCGTTCTTTCTCCGGCCCTGTGAGATGTCCCTGAAGTGCCTAAACATGTTTTCTCAATTGTGCAGTTGGGACCTTTCTCAGGCCCTACTCTCTTGACTTCTGAGACATAATTTCTGATACTTTCTGAGACTGTAAAGGCTCTTTTCAAGCTCTCTTCTTCTGAGCTTCTCCAGGGATACCAACAGGGTTCTCTTCCTCTCTGAAGTGCTCCTTCCCTATTGTCAGCCTCTGTTCCTCCTCTGCGTCTTATTTTTTTTTTTTTTTGTATTTTTCTGAAGCTGGAAATGGAGAGGCAGTCAGACAGACTCCCGCATGCGCCCGACGGGGATCCATCCGGCACGCCCACCAGGGGGCGATGCTCTGCCCATCTGGGGTGTTGCTCTGTTGCGACCAGAGCCATTCTAGCGCCTGAGGCAGAGGCCAAGGAGCCATCCCCAGCGCCCGGGCCATCTTTGCTCCAATGGAGCCTCGGCTGTGGGAGGGGAAGAGAGAGACAGAGAGGAAGGAGAGGGGGAGGGGTGGAGAAGCAGATGGGCGCTTCTGCTATGTGCCTTGGCCGAGAATCGAACCCGGGACTCCTGCACGCCAGGCCGACGCTCTACCACTGAGCCAACCGGCCAGGGCCACCTCTGTGTCTTTTTAAGGATGGCTGTTACCCAGGGTTCACCATGCTGCCTTCAGCTCACTGTCCTCTGACCTTTGGTAGAGGGAGCTCACTGACTAGTGGTTTCAGCTACGTCTTCAAAGCTACAAGCTCTGACTTCTCGAGTTCCAGTCCCATTTCAACTGCCCACTGGACAACCATAAGCCCTGTTGTCATCTCAAATTCAACATATCTAGAAATAAATTCTTCACTTTCCTCCAAACCAGCTTTCCCTTTCCTGTCTGGGGCATGACCATCCCCCTGGTAACCCAGGCACAAAACCTCCATCAACTTTGACTCTCCTTTTTTCCTCTTTCCACCTCCGTGCAGACACCGAATCTTTTCCATCCCCCCTTTCGGGATCTCTCTCTGGCATCCATCCCTTCCTGCCCTTCCCCAGCTCCGTTTACCTAACCCTACTTCTCAGCCCTGATGGTGGCAGTAGCTTCCTGGCTGGTTTTTCTGCCCATAGTCTCTCCATCCTTTGATATAGATTAACTTCTGGGTCAAGACACCCACCTCCATTATAACTTTCTCGACCATCTGAACTGTTTTAGCATATCTCCCCTCTTCCATGCACTTTTCCAGTGCATCTTATCTTGCCCAGTGGTATCTCTCCAATTGCTATTTAGCTTTTCACACTTTTTCCTAAATGGGAGCTCCCAGAACTCTTCCTCAGTCTTTAAATTGATCTTACCCCAGGGTCAGCCAGGATCTCTGGTGCTGCCCCTGGTGTTTAACACAAGTGCTTCTGATTCCTCATTGTCGCTCCTACTTTTCAATGGCTCACTTTAGCCCTCTTTTTTGTTAACCAAGGAGTGCCCTTACCAGAAAGAAGAGAGCCCAAATTCCAATGCCTAAAGGGACCAGCAGGTCAAGAAACGGGTGAGGAGGACCAGGTGTGCATTAACAGGTGTCATGACATCTAGATCCCATGTCCCCTGTCTGGAGAGGTTGCTGCAACTCAGCTTCCTTCATTGCCATTGGGCCCTGTGTGGCCAGATTGTCCATTTTTTCAGAAGAAACATCAAATCTGGATTTTTATAGGAAATGATCCATTTTTTAAAAAACATGATGCAAGCCAAACAAAACACCACTGCAAGCTAAATTCAGCCTGCAGGTAACCCTGGACTTAAAGGTTTCCTGCTTTGTAATTATTCCTTTTAAAAAAATTTTTTTTTTTTTTTTTCCGAAGTGAGAAGCGGGGGTGGGGGGGTTGGGGGAGTGGGAAGGCAGACAGACTCCTGCATGAGCCTGACCTGGACCGGGATCCACCAGGCATGTCCACCAGGGGGCGATGCTCGGCTCCTCTGGGGTGTTGCTCCTCTGCACTTGGAGCCCTTCTAGCGCCTGCGGCCGAGGCCATGGAGCCATCCTCAGAGCCCGGGCCAACTTTGCTCCAATGGAGCCTTGGCTGTGGGAGGGGAAGAGAGAGATCGAGAGAAAGGAGAGGGGGAAGGGTGGAGAAGCAGATAGGCACCTCTCCTGTGTGCCCTGGCTGAGAATCGAACCCGGGACTTCCACATGCTGGGCCGACACTCTACTGCTGAGCCAACGGGCCAGGGCCCCATAATTATTCTTGATGTGGCACAAAGCACTGTGGACCAGGAGCTTCTAGCTATGGTTATGTGTCAGGAGCTGTGCAACCTCACCAAAGTCACATCTCCTCTCTGGGCCTGTTTCTTCATCTCTGCAATGAAGGATCCTATTAAATGATCCCAAAGCCTTTTCAGTTTGGTAATTATGTGGTTCTATGGCTTATCCTACATAGTGGGGGAAATTTGATTTAATTGATTCATCTGATTGTTGAAATTTACCATAAATACACACTGAACATAGATTACATTTCAAAGAACTAGAATACAATACAGCATTGGTTAACTAAGATCCTCCAGGGTTAACTGGAAAATCCCCTTTTAATCAAGCTTATTGTTGAAAGACTTCCTAAAATACTGGAGTTCAATTTCCTGCCTTTCTAAGCACAGGAGATGCAGCAATGCCGGGCTAGGGAACTGATGAGTCAATGTCTGGTTCTGCCACCTGGGCTGAAAGGGTGGCAGCAGAGAGGGCCAGGTCCTCTCAGGCCACACCCAGCCAGGGGGCTGCTCACTGGGGCCTCACTAGCCTCTTTGCAGAACTTGGACACCAGGCTTAGCATTCACTTTGGGGTAATACCTCACTTGTAAGCTGGGAAGTAGTTGAAAACAGGCACTCCAGTACATGTGTCAAGGCTAAATGTCATGACACAACCCAGAGCTCCCGCCCACTGAAAAGAGCAAGAGAGCCTTGGAGCCCAGAGGGTCATAGGTGGAATCTGGACTCTTCAGGACTCTAGCTGTATGACTTCAGGCAAAAGCCTTACCTTCCTGAGTCAGTTTCCTCATCTATAATTGAAAATAACAATACTCTCTCAAAGAGTTGTTAAGAGGACTAAGTAGAATCATATCTGCTGAATGGCTCATGTGGTATTTGGGATTTAGTAGTGCCAGATAAGCGAGAATCATTATTCCATTAGAAAGTAACACCTATCATTTAAAATCCCGTTTGATTGTGTGTTCTTTTTCTTTGTAAGGTTAGAAAGTCAACACCAGCTTTCTCTGACAGACATTTGAGAAACAAACTGTTTACAGAATTAAATGCTGTCTCTCTCGCTCCCTCTTCCCTTCCATCCTACCCTATCGTCCTAAAACCAGCCTTTAGAATCAGAACCAAGGTTCCAATTTTGCAGCCACCATACTAATAATTGACTCAGTTAAGAATCATCAATGGAAAAGTTTGATGAGTATGGGATATTCACAGGCTTAAAGTACCCACCCCTAAATTCCTTATTAACTACAAAGGGAAAAAACAGTCACTTTATAGTGGGGAAACCTCCTTAACCAAGAAAGTGAAATTAATGTCACCAGTACGGGGACAACACAGGGCCTCAGACAGGATGCACTGAGGACACGGCATGTCATTATGGAGAACAGTATTGGAACAATTGGATAAAACTTAATATGGATTATGAACTAAATAATATTGTTAAAATTCCCTGGTTTTGATTTTTCATCTGTTTGACGAGGATATAAGCTGCGTGAGGGAAAGAATTATGTTTTTATTTATTACTTCTGACCCTTAGCAGCATATCCTTGTAAAATATGTGAGTCCTATTTTGGCACGTGTCAGGTTTTTTACACACACTACCTCATTTAGTCCTCTTGACACTGTAAGAGAGGCATTATTATTATGATCTACACTTCTGAAATCTAGGGCTGTTGAGTAACTTGAGGACAATGGCGTATGGCAGGAGAGATGGGAGCCCTACCGCATGTAGGGTGGTCAGGGAAAGCTGAGACTGAGGAACGAGGAGGAGGGCAGGGTGGGAACAACCGGAGCAAAGACACTGCGCTGGACAAGCTCTTGGTGCATGCAAGGAACTGGAACATTCTCTCTGCTGCTAAAGCGCTGACAACTCCCTGTATGCTCCTTCAGGGAGCGGGTGGTATAGCGCCCGGCATGGGCTGGACACAGTGATGCGTGAACACACCACTGGTGTCCTTTGGTTTCAGTATTTGCCACACTATGTAGTAGAAAAGGAGGCTTCTTTTGAACTGGCAGCTCTGGAGTCTTCCCCTCTATGGGCAACTTGCTTAGATCACAGTCCTGGAAGGATCCCCGTGATGTTCAAAGGACCAGCAGAGGCCCAGGCTCAGGACAGACTGCCGGAACCCATGGTCAGGTAGGGGCCCGTGGCTGGTGCTTTCCCCAGCCCCGCAGCCTGCCTTGTTTATTTGTTCAACGTGTTTGTTTCAGCCATGGCACAGCCTGTTCTGACTCTGGAACATTGAAGAAATGAGCCAAAAAATCACAGAAAAATGGTTTGTTCCTGGACCTAAAGTGGCCAAGGTGGGAGACAGGTTTCAGGCCAATTCTGGGGCAGAGTTTGGCTTGTCCTTTGCTGTCTTTTTCCTTCTGCTCTTGGGAACCAAAGGGACTCCAATGGGATTTCCTGCACCTTGGTTTCTTCAGGACCATGATATAGAAAGACTAGAACATTCCACCATAAGTGTCATTTGCTCCATTCCAAACCCCAGCTTCCATCCAGTGTTCCAGCCACAGCCTGATCCATTCGATCAGCCCAGGAATGGAGGTGTTTGTTGGCCTTCGTACCCGTCCTTCCGACCCCTCTGCCTGCAGCAACCTTTCTCTCTGCTTGTGAACTCTTGCTGCTGCTGCTTTTTAAAAATCCTTTTTAATTTATTAATTTGAGAGAGAGAGAGAGTGGGAGAGAAAGAAAGAGACAGGAACATCACTCTGTTCCTGTATGTGTCCTGACCAGGGATTGAACCAGCAACCTCTAAGCTTTGGGACGATGCTCTCTAACCAACTGAGCTATCCGGCCAAGGCTTACCATATTTCCCCATGTATTTATATAAGATGCTCCCATGTATAAGACACACCTTAATTTTGGGGCTCGAAATTAAAAAAAAAAAAGTATTACATAAAGTTATTGAACTTGTTTTATTCATCATAAAATTCATACAACTCCTCATTCCTGTCAAACTTCCATCCATTAGCTTGTCCTCATCTGTGTCTGATGACAAATCACTGTCTCCATATATTGCCTCGTCCTCAGATCCATCTACAGCATTTGAAATGCCACAACCACTGTATAAGATGCACCCAGTTTTTAGACCCTAAATTTTTTGAAAATGGGTGCATCTTATACATGGGGAAATGTACTTATTCGTCAAAACCCAGCTGTCATGTCACTACCTCTAAAACCTTGAACTGATCTCGCCAGTTCGGGGTTTGAAAAGTTGTCAGCAACTTTTCAAATTTTAAAAAGTCCAACCAGGAGCCTGACCAGGCGGTGGTGCAGTGGATAGAGCGTCAGACTGGGATGCAGAGGACCCAGGTTCAAGACCCCGAGGTCGTCAGCTTGAGCACGGGCTCATCTGGTTTGAGCAAAAGCTCACCAGCTTGGACCCAAGGTCACTGGCTCGAGCAAGGGGTTACTCAGTCTGCTGAAGGCCCACGGTCAAGGCACATATGAGAAAGCAATCAATGAACAACTAAGGTGTTGCAACGCGCAATGAAAAACTAATGATTGATGCTTCTTATCTCTCTCTGTTCCTGTCTGTCCCTGTCTATCTCTCTCTCTGGCTCACTCTCTGTCTCTGTAAATATATATATATATATATATATATATATATATATATATATATATATATATATATATATATATATATATATATATATATATATATATATCAGGGTGACAGAGGGAGAAGGAACGGATGACAAAGGGCGTCCTGCTGCTGGATGACAAAGGGCGTCCTGCTGCTAAAGACTCCGAGGTCTGCTGCAGCCCTTTGACACAGTGGCTGCCTCACTTCCCCGAAAGGCCTGGTACATAGTAGGTGCTCAGAAAGTATTCCCTGAATACCACGAGTGGGTGAGGATGTAGGACTATGTGATGATGATAGTCCCTGGCCCCTGGGGTCACTGAAGCCTGTTAGCCTAGTTGGGTATTCCATGAGGACCAGGCTAAGAACCAATTCAAGAACTGTCCTAGCCTCAGGCTCTTTTTCCCCAACAGGGTGACACGCTGATCTTCAGCCCGCATCCAAGTGGCACTAACACTGCTGAGAACCTGGGGACAGGGCCGTGTATTCTGGAGCTCCTCCAAGGAGCAGCAGCAACAGCCTGGGTCCCGATGCCCCATGCAGCCCCGAGCCCCTTTGCTCCGAGCAGCTCTGCGGAGGCTGGCCAGCTGGGTGGGGGGTGGGGGTGGAGTGCTGTTCTCCTTCACTTCCAAGATTAGCTCAGACCTTCAAAACCACAGCCTGGCGCCTGCTTCTCTCGTGCCAAGGAAAACAGTAGATGTCAGAAGCCTCCTTAGGTATCTGGACGAGAACAGCTCCTTCTGCTCCCTCCCTTCCTTGTATGAGGTCATTGAATCAGGATGACAAAGCAAACAGTGACATGTGTTGGGACTTGTTCCCACACTGATTCCAGGCTTCCTCCAATCCCTCCCTCCTGCCCATTCTCAGATGGCCAACCCAGGTGTGGACAACAAACTGAACTGAGCTCAGTCCTTGGGATTCTGGGAAATGGGAGGCATCCGCTGTGGCAGTAATGAGTAGGCCCTGGAGAGACCTCTGTAAGAGGGAACCGGGACATTAGCACCACCAGACATTTGCACAGAGGTTTCCCAGGCTGCAGCATGTTTTCATTCTCATTTGAGTTAAGGAGGGTGAGAACTCTTTTCTGACTTCACAGATGAGAACTAAGACTTATTTAAGGTCAGCAACTCGATCAGGGTTACATGGCTTAAAGGTCACAGAGCCAGACTTGAAATTAGTTTTGTGACTCTAGTTGCATCTTCCCACCTCACCAGAGTTCCTTGAACTTCAGTCATTGCTAAACTTGCTTCACACTTTTGCCTTGTTGCATACAGCCTACTATTGTTTCCTTAATGTTTTTCTTTTTCTTCTTCTTCTTTTTTTTTAGTGAAAGAGAGAGGGACAGATAGGGACAGACAGACAGGAAGGGAGAGATATGAGAAGCATCAATTCTTCATTGCAGCACCTTAGTTGTTCATTGATTGCTTTCTCGTAAGTGCCTTGACCCCGGGAAGGGGGTGGGGGTGGGGGGTCTACAGCCGACCGAGTAACCCCTGCTCAAGCCAGCAACCATGGGGTCATGACTATGATCCTACGCTCAAGCCAGCAACCCTGCACTCAAGCCAGCGACCTCAGGCTTTTGAACCTGGGTCCTCAGCATCCCACATGGACAATCTACCTACTGTGCCACCACCTGGTCAGGCATCCTTAATGTTCTTCTTTTAAGTTTTTTTTTTTTTATTCATTTTAGAGAGGAGAGAGAAAAAAGGAAAAAGAGAGAAAAGGGGGGAGGAGCAGGAAGTATCAACTTCCATATGTGCCTTGACCAGGCAAGCCCCGGGTTTTGAACAAGTGACCTCAGCATTCCAGGTTGACACTTTATCCACTGTGCCACCACGGGTCAGGCAATGTTTTTCTTTACATAAACTCACTTTAAAAATTGACCTCATTCTGGCCCTGGCCGGTTGGCTCAGTGGTAGAGCGTTGGCCTAACGTGCAGGAGTCCCAGGTTCGATTCCCAGCCAGGGCACACAGGAGAAGGGCTCATCTGCTTCTCCACTCCTCCCCCTCTCCTTCCTCTCTGTTTCTCTCTTCCCCTCCTGCAGCCAAGGCTCCACTGGAGCAAAGTTGGCCCGGGCGCTGAGGATGGCTCTGTGGCCTCTGCCTCAGGCGCTAGAATGGCTCTGGTTACAACAGAGCGACGCCTCAGATGGGCAGAGCATCGCCCCTTGGTGGGCATGCCAGGTGGGTCCCGGTCGGGCGCATGCGGGAGTCTGTCTGACTGCCTCCCCGTTTCCAACTTCAGAAAAATTAAAAAAAATGACCTAATTCTAAGCAACAATACATGTGTCTGTGTATATGTACAAATAATAATGTATGTATTTATATGTATCATTACTAAAAATTGAACATTTCCACCCCCTCCACTAGAGTCAACTCTCATAACACCAGGGACACTAGTGCACACTTTGAGAAACTGTCCAACTGTCCCGCATCCACCCTGCAGGACCAAGAATGGATCTTCACAGGTGGTGTTCACTACGTGGCTGCCCTTGCTGAAATGCTCAGCCAGTAGGCTCGCTTGGGGCCACCACTGTCATTGTTAGGACTGTGCCTCAAAATCACAGAATTACTGAATCCTGGAGAATAAGAGAGAGATTACGGATTCCAATTCCTAAGAGGCAGGGCCTTATAACACACCCAGTTAGAGTCCTAAGGATTAAGTGGGCACCATTCAAAGACATAAGAATGAATTAGATTACAAACATAAGCAACTGAAAAGTAGAGGAATACACAGAGGATCTGGAAACCAGACTTGGTTCTACCACACACTCACCTTTGAGCAAGTCCCTTCATGTTTCTGAGCCCCAATGTCCTGAAACATTGAAAGAAGAGAAGATACTATCTTCTTTTTACCTTCTAAGACTGATAGGAGATTAAGATTTTTAAAGTGGGTGTGATATATCAAAACATCAAGTTCTGTACCTTAATTCTATACAATTTGTTAGTTATACCTCAATAAAGATAAGGAGGAAATGAGTATGAAAAGTTTCTGTAAAAACCATAAAGCTATAATATAGCAAGTACTAAATAGGCAGTGCCCAGAGTCCTGCATAGAATATTTGCATTATGACTGGAGAATGACTTTTTCCAGGTGAAAACTAAGCACCAGAAGCAAGAGCTTGGGAAGAGATTTTGGGAGCACCATATGCGCCTGACCAGTGTCCCTAACTTGCTGCTTCCAGGTCTTGGACCTGGGAAGATGTTGGTGAGCTGACAGCTTGCTGTCCTTCACTCCTTCAATATCCTGCTTTTCTTCTCTGATTCTTACTTTTCTTTCTGCTTTGAAACGCCTTCTTGCTTTCCACCCATGGACAAGTTGCTGCATAGTAATGGACCTTTACTGCCCTCTTTTGGTCACTCCCTGCAATAGCTGCACTAATTTTCTAAGGGGTGTGCGTGACAGCCTGAGGAAACCAGAGCCAACCCTCAAGATCAAGGATTTTCCAGGGCTGGCAGAGGACTTAAAACCCAATTAAAGCCATCTGCTGGAATCCGGTGCTCCTTGACGGGAAGGGGCAGTTCTACATGGTTTTGCCCCAACCAGGACAAGAATCCAGGCCTTTGTATTAACCCCACTAAAACGTTCAGTTCCTTGACTGTCTAGCTTGCCTGGAAGTGAAGATGACTCTCCTTCCCTCTCTGCCTGGAAAACCCAAGGGTAGGAGGCCCAGGACTAGAACCTGCCCTCCAGCCTCCATTCATTTAAAGCATAGTTAACTGAGCACCTGTTTTATGAACGGGTGCCATGGGCTGCAGGTGGGACACAAAATAAGACATATAGTTCCTGTCCCCAATACATAAAGTTTACAAGCATAAATAACCTGAGCACATATATAATTAACAGACACCAGGCCGTTGGAGTAAGGGCTATCACTGAAACAGAGTAAGTGTGACAGGGCTGGTGGGGAGGGAGAGGTTGGTGACAACCATGGGGATCAGGGTATCCTGAAGGCAGAGTTAGTCACTCAAGTTGGACTTTGAAAAATGAGTAGGACCTTCCCTACTCATGAGCAAGGAAAACCAACCACAATAATACTAATAACTACACTGAGGGGAAGCTGTGCAAGTGTCAAGCATGCTTAAGGGTTTTTTGTGGGGTTTTTTTTGTATTTTTCTGAAGTTGGAAACAGGGAGGCAGTCAGACAGACTCCTGCATGCACCCGACAGGGATCCACCCAGCACGCCCACCAGGGGGCGATGCTCTGCCCATCTGGGGCATTGCTCTGTTGCAACCAGAGCCATTCTAGCGCCTGAGGCAGAGGCCACAGAGCCATCCTCAGCGCCCGGGCCAACTTTCCTCCAATGGAGCCTTGGCTGTGGGAGGGGAAGAGAGAGAGAGAGAGGAAGGAGGGGGAGGGGTGGAGAAGCAGATGGGCACTTCTCTTGTGCACCCTGGCCAGAAATCGAACCCGGGACTCCTGCATGCCAGGCTGACGCTCTACCACTGAGCCAACCAGCCAGGGCCTGCTTAAGGGTTTTATTGCTGTTATCAGTTATTTAACCTCCACCATAATACTATGAGGTAGGTATTATTTTCTCTACTTAATAAACAAGGAAACCAAGGCTCAAGGCCATGTATACAACAAGAGAAAACACAGAAAGTAAAAACAGAAGGTATGTTTGGGGCAAATATCTATTATTATTAGAGTGCCAAGTACACCTGGCCAGGTGGAAGAAAGGGACACACGGGTATATGGTAGGGGGTGGTTATGATGATAAAAAAGACAGGAACCCAAAAGGTGAAGGGATTAAAAAGTACCAATTGGTAGTTACAGAATAGTTACAGGGACGTTAAGTATAATATAGTGGATATAGTCAGTAATATTGTAATAACTAAGGGTGGTGTCAGATGGGTACCAGATTTATCAGGGTGATCACTTAGTAAGTTATGTAATATCCCATCACTGAGTTATATACCTGAAATTAATATAATATTGTATATCAACTATAATTAAAAAATAAAAATTATTTTAAAAAAGTACAGGAACCCTATGACAAGAGATTTGAAAGCCTCAAGTAAATTTAGACCTCTTTGGATAATGGAGAACACTTTGAGATTCCAGAGCAAATTTCAAACTTCAGGCTAATTCAGATGTGTGGAGATCTTGATGAGACAGGGACAAGAGGAAGGGAGGTCTATGCCAAGTCAGAGTTGAGAGCTTGGGTCAGGGCAGTGGGCAATGCAGAGGGATGAATCCTAAAATCTCTATACAGAGACATTTGTTAAGACTGACTTGGGGCATGGAGAAGGTGGAGCTACCCTTAGGGGGAACCACTGTCCCTCACATGCTGCGCCCTCCAACCTGTGTCATCAATGCCAAGTCTGGTCTCCCGTAAACTGGCAGTCTCATTCTCACCCTACTATAGTTATGCCAAACCTCCAAAACCAAACCAAGGCAAAGGCTGTTCAGATTGCAGAGAAGAAATCTTGAAAACTGTTCTCAGTGCCCACATCAAGTGAGGAATCTCAAGATCAAAAAGCAGCCTGTCACAAGAAGACACCACACCAGTTTGATACTGTGACCTGCCCCCACAAAGGTCGAGAGTTTTCTGTCATTTCCCAGCAGTCCATCAAACCTGGTTAGGTCCAAACCTTGTATGGGAATTCAGCCCCCACAGGGGCTAGGATTCCTGCTCTTTATTGCCACAGGGCTGGCAGGCCTCCCTTTGGCTCCCACTCACAGGAAGCTGGCCACAGCTCTTGGTCACTTGACACACCCTATCCGGGAGGTGGCAGTATTTCAATGGTAGAGCAACAGATCCCCAAGCTGTGGTTTCAAAGTTTGTTAGGAATTATGTCATATTTCCCAAAAGAACTAACTCCAATGAAGTTAGTAATGGGTAAAGGCTTGGGCTACCAGATGGTGGGGCTTCATACTTCCTATCCTAGATTAGGACAATTCCAGAGAAAGTATTTATAGCAGGCACACAATAAGCATTTTTTAATGTACTGTGTAAAATCCTTAAAAATTTCCTAAAGCAGAGATTTGTTTTAATTTTAAATACATACCCGACCTTTCCTCTCCAGGGTGCTTCTAACAGTGGCACGCACTTTGCCCCCCCCCAAATAAATGAGCACCCATAGCCCAGAAAAACTTTGACCCCAATGCCAAAGATATGGAGATCAGCTACCCAAGACTGCAGTCTGCCTGTGCAATTCTTGCTTGCCATTTTGTCTTGAACCTCACCTGCAGGTGCCCCGACTCAGGTTCATCTGGTAGACTTTTTTTTTTTTTTTTTTTTTTTTTTTTTCATTTTTCTGAAGCTGGAAACAGGGAGAGACAGTCAGACAGACTCCCGCATGCGCCCGACCGGGATCCACCCGGCACGCCCACCAGGGGGTGACGCTCTGCCCACCAGGGGGCGATGCTCTGCCCATCCTGGGCGTCGCCATGTTGCAACCCTCCTGGGTGTCGCCATATTGCGACCAGAGCCACTCTAGCGCCTGGGGCAGAGGCCACAGAGCCATCCCCAGCGCCCGGGCCATCTTTTGCTCCAATGGAGCCTTGGCTGCGGGAGGGGAAGAGAGAGACAGAGAGGAAGTCGCGGTGGAGGGGTGGAGAAGCAAATGGGCGCTTCTCCTATGTGCCCTGGCCGGGAATCGAACCCGGGTCCTCCGCACGCTAGGCCGATGCTCTACCGCTGAGCCAACCGGCCAGGGCCTCATCTGGTAGACTTTTAACTGCTCTCTAGCTCTCTTGAGATCTAGACCTCTCTATCCAACTGCTTTCTGGACAGAAAGCACATCAAGCTTGACCTTGACCTCCGCCCCATCCTCCTCCAGTACCCCCTCATCTCAGTGAATGACACCATCCCTCAGTCAGACATACAAGCTGGCAATCTAGGAAGCAACCGCACCATTCCTTCCTCTTTATCCCAGAATCCCTCACTCAGTCTCAGGCAGTGTGCTTCTAAAAACACTGTTAAAGACCCATTTACCTCGTTGCATCTACATCTCCACTTCGTACAGGCTGCCATCATCTCTCATTCAGACTCTGGCAGTCGACTTCCTACATCCTCTTGCCCTCTTCCATCCTTCCTCCATGTTTTTAAAAACCCAAATCTGGGCCTGGCCAGTTGGCTCAGTGGTAGAGTGTTGGCCTGGAGTATAAATGTCCTGGTTTCAACTCCCAGTCAGGACACACAGGAGAAGTACCTATTTGTTTCTCCACCCCTCCCCCTCACTTCTCTCTGTCTCTCTCTTTCTCTCTTCTCCTGCAGCCACGACGCGATTGGAGTGAGTTGGCCCCAGGTGCTGAGGATGGTTCTGTGGCCACCACCTCAAGCTCTAAGAAGAGTTCTCTTGCTGAGCAACAGAACAATGCCCCAGCTGGGCAAAGCACTGCCCCCTAGTGGGCTTGCTGGGTGGATCCCAGTTGGGGTGCATGAAGGAATCTGTCTCTCTGCTTCCCCTCCTCTCACTGAATGAATGAATGAATGAATGAATAAATAAATAAATAAATAACCCAAATCTGATCATTTCACCTTCATTAACACTCCAGTGGCTTCTCATTGCTCTTAAAATAGAGAGGTATAAAACAGATCTCCTGGGGAGTCCAGGATTGCTGATCAGGGACATCTTGCTTTTAGTTCACTTAATGTGTTCTTGCTGAACTATATATACTTTTTTTTCTTAACTGCTATGGGAGATAGTGAGACAGACTTCTGCATGTGCCTCGACCAGGATCCACCTGGCAACACCCATCTGTAGCCAATGTTCAAATCAATCAGGCTATTTTTAGCACCTGAGGCTGATGCTCTTAGACTAATCAAGCTATCCTTAGCACTCGGGGCCAACGCTCCAACCAATCGAGCCACTGGCTGAGAAAGGAGAAGAGGGACAGAAGTGGAAGAAAGAGGGGAGAGAAGCAGTTACTTCTCGTGTGCCCTGAGAATCAAACCTGAGGCATCTGCATGCTGGGCCAATGCTCTATCTACTGAACCACCGGCCAGAGCCACAATATTTTTTGTAATGGCTAATAACCTTATATTTGATTCTGAGGAAGGAGACTGAATTATCTTGTTTCTGATAACCATAAACTGCAACCATAAGCCTTTTAAACAAAAATTTTTCCAATATCCATGAACAGGGACACACACTACTTCCTAAAGATCCTATAAGTGTAAAGTATATCTTAGGCCAGATGAAACCTTGAAGAATTAGCCTAGAGCAGGGGGTGGCCAACTATGGCCTGTGGGCCAAATCTGGCCTGTTACCTAATTTTAAAAATAAGTATTTGTAGGAAAACAGCCACACTCATTCATTTGCAGATTGTCTATGCCATTTACAGTCCAACAGTCCAACAGCAGTCGAGTAGCCATGACAGAGACTGTGCGGCTTGCAAAGCCTAAAATACTTGGCCACTAACAGAAAAGGGTTGTTAACCACGCAGTTCTCCAGTATGGACTGCACATAAAAATTACCTTGAGCGCTTTCAGGATGGATCATCTCAGAGACTCTGATTAAAATGATCTGAGATCTGTGGTGATCCAAGAATTGGAATTAAAAACCAATTTCTCTAGGTGATTCTAATATGCAGCCACAGCTGAGAATCACTGATCTAATCCAGTCTCCTCTCTCACAGGTGAGGACTCAAGCCCAGATGCCAAGATTTGTCTCCATTTTGTGAAGAGTAACAACTATTAATATCTATGAAGCGCTGTATAGCACATCCACCAACATTGTCTCACTTGATCTTTAGAAAAAATTTCAGGTTCAAAGAGCAAGAAGCACTGCTGTTTCTGCTTCATACACAGAAGAATCACGGCTCAGGGAACTTAAGTCATGTCCCCAAAGCCTCTTATTTCGTGAAGGGGAGTAAAGACTCATGTGCAGGTCTTTTGAATCACTAATATTAATTATACAAGTTACATATTTATAATTTTATTTTGGCATGTGGAGTCTTATTTGCTTTAGGGTTTCTAGACTTGGAACCATGCTTACCTCCTCAGCACATTGAGAAATCTGCCTTTCTAAAGCAGACTATGCTCTGCAGAGCCTATAGGATTCTTCAGGGTCACGGGGGTGGGGGGGAGTGGGGAGCAGAGTGAGGAGGAGAGAATGTGCACATGCAGGTGTGTGCTGGCCCATCTCCATACCCCCACACCATAGCAGGTATATTTTTACCTGATCAAGTATTAGGATCCCACATACAATTTTGAGTAAAGAATTTCACCTCTGCCTGACCAGGTGGTGGTGCAATGGATAGAGTGTAGGACTAGGATGCAGAGGACCCAGGTTTGAAACCCCAAGGTCACCAACTCATGTAGAACACCGGCTCATTTGGCATGAGCACAGGTTCAACACCTTGAGCACAGGGTCACTGGCTTGAGTGTGGGATCATAGACATGACCCAATGGTTGCTGGCTTGAGCCCAAAAGACACTGGCTTGAAGCCCAAGGTCGCTGGCTTGAGCAAAAGGTCACTTGCTCTGCTGTAGCCCCCCGGTCAAGGCATATATGAGAAATCAATCAATGAACTAAGGTGCCTCAATGAAGAATTGATGCTTCTCATCTCTCTCCTTCCTGTCTATCCCTATCTATCCCTCTCTCTGCCTCTCTCCCTCTCTCTCTCTCTCTGTCACAAAAAAAAAAGGAAAAGTACTTCACCTTTGAAGACCACTGACCTGGTTCAGACCTTTGTCCACTGCTTTGATATAAGATGATGGAATTTTGTCCCCAAATTCCTATCACTTCTTTTATCATCAAGTTCTTCCCAGTTGCCCTAAATGAAGTTCAAACTAATAATTCCTCACAATACCAATCTTGGTATTGCTTTCCGAGAAATGAAAGGCATCACTTTGAGCAGATCAGACCTCCCACATGTCAGGGTAACTGATGTTTGTTACTTCTGCTTCTTGCCTACCTCATGCACACCGCAGTCTGCATCAGGAAAGCATCAGCCTTGTCCACTCTCGTGCTGGGTCGAGCACTTCTCCTGCCTGCTCATCTCTCTGCCTCCTGCCCAGTCCACAGGCTCTCTACCTGCTTCCATGCGCAGGCTTTCCTTTCCTGCAGAAATGAGGCATTGATTATATGGTGGGGGAGGTAAGATATCTTCTTGCATTTCTTTATGCTTCCAGAAAGCAAGGAACTTTTATTCCTCTCTCCAGAGGTGAGAAGCCCCACACTGGGCATCATATCCAGCTTTTAATTCTGTAACCTAATTATTTAGCCCTTTCTACAGAAGTATCTAATCTGATTGGTCAGAGTCCAGGACATTGAAAGGGCTGAGTTTTTATCAGTACTGTCCACAAGGTATGCAATGGTCCTGAATAGTATCCTGTTAAGTCAGGGTCTGCTCTCAAACCTGGCAGGAGGATTACATTACAGTGGGAGGGAGTGGGAACCCCCCATTGTGCATTAACTCCAAGAATGACAGGGACACCCAGGGTGACACCCATGGCATGACCTCATATTTCAACACTGATCTGAGGAGGCAGTATCAGCAAACCCTACAGCCAAACTGCCAGAAGCGCCCTATTACTCAGGAAGAACATTGTCCCTGGAACTTAATGAAGGACATTGTGGCCTTTAACAAACAGGAGACAGCTTTACCTTCTTGTTTTAACAGACCCATGTCTCTTCCTTTACTAATTCTCAAAATATATGGTTCCTTTTTACATACATACACTTTTAAACATAAATACCAAGTTCAAGAGAATCAGATGGGCAGATAAATTTAGGAAGCCAACAATACAGAAGAAAAGGCCAGTCACCAGATTTTACAAATGATCATCTGAACTTCTCTAGACACTCAACCAGACAGGTTATCCTAAATATCCCATGTCACATGGTCCACAAGGTCTTCCTCTAGGATTCTGAAGCAATCAATAGCCATACTTGTCATTAAGATGGGTCCTGCCATCTCCACTTTGACCTACATCAGAGTATAAAGAAAGAAAGAAATATATTCAGTTTTCCAAATTCAGGAGAGAAAAGGAATCAGTAGGCCAAAATGTAAAACAGATACAGATTTCTTCTATGATAGAAATTTGACATTTTGTGTACAATTTCAAAATATGGTCCTCTTTTCATTTCAACCCTAACATTAGCAGACAAAAAAGCAAACATTTCTAGTAATTAAATTTCTATTAATTACTAATATATCAGAAAACCAATCCACAGAAAAAGCAACCTGTGATGAGACTACGGGTAAACAAGCATCTTCTATATTGCCTTAAGGATATATGTATGAATGTAAACTGGTACAGTGTCTATAAAATGTGATTTATAATATCTTTAAAATGTTCACAGCCTCTGATCCAGCATGTTAACTTTTTTTTTTTAGCGAGAGAGAGGGACAGAGAGAGGGACAAACAGGGACAGACAGGAAAGGAGAGAGATGAGAAGCATCAATTTTTCATTGCAGCACCTTAGTTGTTCACTGATTGCTTTCTCATATGTGCCTTGACTGGGGGGCGAGAGCTGAGCCATTGACTCCTCAAGCCAGCAACCTTGAGCTTCAAGTCAGTGACCTTTGGGCTCACGCCAGCAACCATGGGGTCATGTCTATGATCCCACACTCAAGCCAGCGACCCTATCTCAAGCTAGTGAACCCACACTAAAGCCAGATGAGCCCATGCTTAAGCTGATGACCTTGTGGTTTTGAACCCAGACCGATTCTCCATCCACTGTGCCACCGCCTGCTCAGGCCAACATGTTAACTTTTGTGAATTTTCTTCTATATATGTACCTTTCTAGACTTGCAAAATCATGTTAAGAGGTTACTTACTGCAGAGTTGTTTGTAATGGCAAAAGAATGGAAACGCAGCAAATAGTCATTGAGGAAACTGGTCAAATAAGTAAAGGTATATCCATACCATAAAAAAAGAACGAGGCTCACACACAAACACCCAAAGAACTCTATAAACAACTATGGAAGGGTCTCTATATAGTGTTAAGTACAAAACAGGAAGGCATAAAATATTCTTCCAATTTTGTAAATTACATTGTTTGACTAATCTGGAATAAAAAAACATTTATATTAATAAACAGTTGTTAATAAAATAATGAATAATTAAAAATAAAATAAAAGTGATGTAATTAAATAAAATAATAAAATAAAAGTGACATAATTAGAAAATATTTTATTATAGGAAATCCCAGATAACACTCCTTTCTGCCTTATTTGAAAACCATCTCAACAACGTTTCCTAATATAAATTTTGTGTAGTGTGGTCTGACCTCTGGTGGCGCAGTGGATAAAGCATTGACTTGGAATGCTGAGGTCACTGGTTCTAAACCCGGGATTGCCTGGTCAAGGCATATACAAGCAACCAATGAACAACTAAACTGAAGCAACTGTGAGTTGATAACTTCTTCCTCCCCCCACCCTTCAAATAAATAAAATCTTAAAATAAAAAAAATTTGTATAGTGTGAAAAGAGAAGGTTGATTAAAAGGATAAACTTAATTCTATGATATCCTAATTGAGAAAAAAGGAGACTATTCTCATTTTGATTAGTATATACTTCTCTTATATACCAAAACCAATTAAACTCTTAATTCAGTTAACACACAAATTAACACAATATAATTAACTGAAATTGCAGTGCTATTCATCAAGGTAAATACTTGTACTTGGGAAATAGAAAGTTCACAAAATACATGCCGTGGGTTTCATTTATGTCTTCTATACTTCTATAATAGGGCCTACTACTGTTATGAATTTAGTTATTTTGAATGATAGAAAATGCTCTTAAATAAATCTACAGGGGGAAAAAGAATATGCTTCCACTTGTGTAAAAAAAGTGGTGAAATATTATGTATGTTATTGCTTATGTAGGCATTTCATGCATTTTATATAATATATATAAGAAGTCATAAGAAACTCACAACTTAGTTGTCTCTAGAGAAAATAAACTGAGTAGGTGAAGCATAGGCAGAAGATTCTATTTTTACTTGAAAGAAAATCGAAGATATAAAAATAAAGAGAAAAATATAATGAACCTCCTTGTGTCCATCATCCAACTTTAACAATTATTAATACATGAGAAATCCTGTTTAGCTATGACCCTCTCAGCCCCCACCACCAGATTATTTTAAGGCAAATTCCAGATATCATTCCATCTGTGAACACTTCTCTATATATTCCTAGAAGATAAGGACTTTTTCTAAAAATTGTAACATCATTCACACTTTAAAAAAATTAACAATAGCCTGACCAGTGGCGGTGCACTGAATAGAGCGCTGACCTGGGACTCCGTGGTCCCAGGCTTGAAAATGAGGTTGCTGGTTTGAGCACAGGTTCATTTAGCTTGAGTGTAGGCTCGCCAGCTTGAGTGCGGGGTCACTGGCTTGAGCATGATATTATCGACATGATCCCATGGTCACTGGCTTGAGCAAGGGGTCACTGGCTCAGCTAGAGCCCCCCAGTTAAGGCACGTATGAGAAGCAATCAATGAACAGCTAAAGTGATGCAACTATGAGTTGATGCTTCTCATCTCTCTCCTTCCCTATCTCTGTCTCTCACTTGCTAAAAAAATTTAAAAACAAAATTTAAAAATTAATAATTTCCTAGCATCATCAAATATAGAACTAGTGTTCAAAATTATCTGGCTTATAATTTTTTTTTTACAGTAGTTTGTTTGAATAAGGATCCAGAGTCCACAAAATATATTTGGTTGATGCATCTCTTTAGAACTTTACCTGTTACCCCAGAAGGGAGATTATTCTATTACATAGTCTTATAACTTTCTTATTTTGTACCTTAAATATACAAGGGTTGGCAAAAGTATGTATCCAGTTGTGAGGATGAGAAACAGTTTATTTTTGTATCATTTATTTATTTATTTATTTTTTATTCATTTTTTAGAGAGGAGAAAGAGAGAGAGAAGGGGGGAGGAGCAGGAAGCATCAACTCCCATATGTGCCCTGACCAGGCAAACCCAGGGTTTCAAACTGGTGACCTCAGCGTGCTAGGTCGACGCTTTATCCACTGTGCCACCACAGGTCAGGCATTAATTATTGTATTATTGTATTATTTATTTGTATTATTACTGTAGACCTACTTTTGCCTTCTACTCTATATTACATATTCACAAAGATATATAACTAAATCTTAGAGAAAAGTAAAGGTTAAAACAATCTACCTTCAGGTGGGACCCACACACAGTAGTCTGGGTCATCTTCTGGATATTTGGAGGAAAATGTTGGTGGAAGCTGCAAAAAAAGACAGGTTATTTTATTCAAAAGAATTTTAATTCTAAGAATTATTATCCCTATGCCTGTCAGCAACCAAAAATAAAAGAATATAGTTTCCACTAATGATCTTGACATAAGTAATCAACAAATGAGGGAACATTTTCTTTCTGAACCTTGATTTTTTTTCTGGAAAGCTTAGATGAGCTGATTTGTCAGTGAAAGTGCCTGATCAGGCAGTAGCATTGGACTGGGATGCGGAGGACCCAGGTTCAAGACCCCGAGGTCGTCAGCTTGAGCGTGGGCTCATCTGCTTTGAGCAAAAGCTCACCAGCTTGGACCCAAGGTCGCTGGCTCCAGCAAGGGGTTACTCGGTCTGCTGAAGGCCAACGGTCAAAGCACACATGAGAAAGCAATCAATGAACAACTAAGGTGTCGCAAGGAAAAACTGATGATTGATGCTTCTCATCTCTCTCCGTTCCTGTCTGTCCCCATCTATCCCTCTCTCTGACTCGCTTTTTAAAAGGAGCAGTTAATGCCACTCTGAGTTCTTTCCCACAGAAAGAAATTTCACATTTGCCTTTTGATCTAGGTGGAGAGACAAGTTAGCATAGCAAGCTTGATTGCTACCCTTTGAAAGGCTTGTTTGCAAATTGGCCCTTAGCTGGCACCTGGGAACTTGGATTTCAGGAGGGTTCCCACCATTCTAACTGATAACAGTGGTTCACTGTGCCTAAACTGTTAGTACAATGTGATTTATGCTGGATACCTGCTTTCCTCCTGGGAGAATAGAATCTGGCTGCATGCCAGGCAGGCGTGTGCCCATATGATCTCAGTCCTCAATAAAATTCCTGGGCACTGAGTCTCTAATGAGCTTCCCTGGTTAACAATACTTCACAAATTGTCGCTGTTAGGGGAATTAAGCACATCCTGTGTGACTCCACTGGAAAAGGACCTTTGGAAGTTTGTGTCTGGTTTCCCCAGACACCTTTTCCCTTTGCTAACTGCTCGGTATATACCTTTGCTGTAATAAATCACAGCTGTGAGTACAGCCACATGCCGAGTCCTGTGTGGCCTCTTGTGAATTAGCTAGCCTGAGGGTACTCATAAGGACCTCCCAACAACCTAGCAATCCATTTCTGGGACTTACTGTATCTACACAAAATTATGTTTATACAAGGTTATTCACAGCACTAATGCTAAAAGACTAGAAGCAACCCAAGTGTCTATCTATAGGGAACTGGTTAGAGTACATCCATACAGAGGAAGCTCTTGGTGTACTGATACACAATGATTTCCATGATAGGTTAAAAAAATCCCAAGATGTAGAATGCAATACATTACCTTCTACCTTCTGTGTAATAAAAGGAGGAAATTAGAATATGTTAGTTAAATGTATTTGTATTACATACTAGAATATGAAGATTTTCAAATTAATAAAAAAGGTATGTAAGCAGTGATAGGGAGCAGGGTAGATAGAGACAAGAACAGAGAATTCAAAAAGTAAAAATCGGAAAATAATAATAAAATAGAGCCCAGGCTTCTAGAAGAGGGGGTATAAGGCGGTTGGGAACTCTGCTAAGACAGTCCCTGCAGATTCACTCATCTGGATGGGGTCCGTGACGAGTGGGTTCCGTTTTACTTCCAGAGGAGTGAAGATTACGATGAAAGTACTTACTTTGCCTGGACCAGGAATTTTCTTTTTCTTCAATTCATTTCCATTTTTCTCATATTCATTCTTTGATGCTAATTTAAGAAAAGGGGGGAGAGGAGGCAATAGCTATTTCAGAATAAGTAAAATAGAAAAAAAAAATCATCCTGACAGCATTATAATTATTGAAGAAAACATGTAAGAATCAAATTCTCAAATTTATCTTCTGTTATTGTAAAGACTATATATTAGGTTTTTCTTCACTAATAACCCTTGTTTTCTAATTCTAAGGCCATTCTACAAGCTTGAATATAAATACAACATTTGAAGAGGTGATGGAAAATGGGGCTGACTTTACTATACTACAGTTTACTAATTTTTTTAAATAAATGCCACCAAATATATTTTTTTAGTTGTTTTTAATTTATTTTAGACAAAAGGACATAAAAAGAATTAATAATTTGTTGTCCCACTTATTTAAGCATTCATTGGTTGACTCTTTGTATGTGCCTGATGAGAGACTGAACCGCAACCATGGTGTATTGGGACGATGCCCTACCAACTGAGCTACCGTACCAGGGTAAGACACTACAATTTAACCATTACAGTCAAAAGCAGTAGAAAACCAGAAAAAAAGTCCTATTCAAAGCCAAACTTTCAAATTTCTTTTCATAGTTTTGGAACCACTCCCATGATAAGCACATTATTCAACTCTGTGAAATGTAAAATTGTGGAGGCTTGGCATGGCCAGAGGGAAGCCTAAAAGCATTGGGTACTTTGTGGGTCAAGGAGAGGGAACTTCGGGAGGAAAAGAAATAAAGTAAAGCAAATTGGACAGCATAAACCTCTCATATAGTCCAGTTCCCTCCAGGGCCCCGGCTGCAGCCTCTTCCCTGCATCTTAGAGGTCAGCTGCCACTCTCCTCCAGGACACAGCTGGCTGCTTGTGTGCAGAGCAGCCATGGAGTCTGCGTGCTACTTGCCTGAGGGTTGCTCACATGATGCAGCTGTCTCACTAATCTCTTGATAATCTTTATTCTGTTCCACTGGGCTATATTGAGACATGTTTTCTACAAAATGCAGAACCAAAGCATATTGTTATTATTTAATTTGTGGTGGGGAACCAGGAAAACAAAAACAAAAGCAAGAAAAGCTAAGTATGTACACAATCATCCAGTTTGACTATCTATAGCTTCACCTAAAATTAAGTTTTCAATAAATGTGCCCCCAGATGTCTAACAGAGAATCACTAATTTTCTACTTTAAAAACTGGCCACCTCTGAAAACTTTTAGCAATACTTACCGAAGTCTTAAAAATGGACATATTCCTAGAAATTCTACTTCCAGGAACATATTCAAAGAAAATAATCAGAGATGAGCACCAAGATTTATTATATACAAGAATGTTTAAAACAGCCAAAATTAACAAATAACTTACGTGTCTAACCACAGAGAGTTGATTAAACAAGTTACGACACACGCACGTGATGGACTACTACTGCTAATGTAGGCAGAGGGCTAAACATTGATGGGGAGAGAGCAGAGGAAGTTGGACATTATAGTTTATAAAACCGGGGAGTTTGCTTCAGTAAAAAGTTGCAATATTCCATGTAGGTTAATTGCTAGAAAGCTAACGTATTTATAGGTTTAATTGCACATTTTAGGAATTTATTGTGCGCTTGGAATCCATTGTGCCTTCGACCCTCAGACTCAGGTTTAGGAGGAATTTTTTTAAGGTACTGTGGTCTGGTGCTTGGGGGAAGTGTTTCTGTGTTTGTATCTAAGGCGTGTGCAGTGGAAGCCAGAACCAGTGACCACAGAGGCTGGACAGTTTAGCCTAGAAGAAAAATTTGACTGTCAGTGGGAGGAACCAATAAAAGTCCATAAAATACTTTTAAAAACTGATCAGTTAGCTTAAGGGAATCTAGTCCTTCCCAGCCCAAAAATACACACTCAGGCTTAACAAAGCTCTTTTTAATTTCCTGCTTGGAAACGAGCTTGCCCTGCTCATCCATTCACGAGGTCTCCAAGCAGCAGCCATGTACATGGGCTGGCAGCCAGATGATCTCCCAAATAGAGGCTTTGAGCAGCACCTGGACTGGATTAAACTTTAATATGAGCTAAACCATAGCACAGAATATCTAGACTTTGATCTTTATATTGGGCTCAATAAAGACTACACTGGACTTCTTCCTTGGTGAGAAATAAGACATTAAATACCTATAAGCAAGCTTCTACTTCTAACCCAAATAAATCTTACTGCAAAAGCCTAAGCTTCTCCAAGCAGGATCCAGCGACACGCTTTTTATACACTGCACACAAACCCACTTCCACCAGCACCAGAACCAGTATCACTATGTCCCTGAAAACCACATTTTAAAAGAATATCTTAAAACATATAAAATAGTATGTACAATATGATCTCAATGTTGTAAAACAAAAAGGCCTCCTGAAGTAAACCTAATCAGCTATAGATTTACTAATTTATATTATAAACCAAATTTTACAGTCTTCTATTTTTACACACTAATATTTGTGTTGGTTTTCAAACAAAAAAACACATTACTGCTTCCCTTCCAGCTCTTTGGATCAAATGTATGGATCAAAGACCAGGCCCATAAAAGGTATGTATAAGTTATACTAAATGGGGACACTTGAATCCATGTTAACACAATAAACTAAAATTAATAAAAATTTTTAAAAAGTATGTATAAGCTTGCCCTAGCTGGTTGGCTCAGTGGTAGAGCGTCGGCCTGGTGTGCAGGAGTCTCGGGTTCGATTCCTGGCCAGGGCACACAGGAGAAGCGTCCATCTGCTTTTCCACCCCTCACTCTCTCCTTCCTCTCTGTTTCTCTCTTCCCCTCCCGCAGCCGAGGCTCCACTGGAGCAAAGTTGGCCCGGGCACTGAGGATGGCTCCATGGCCTCACCTCAGGTGCTAGAATGGCTCTGGTCGCAACAGAACAATGCCCCAGTTGGGCAGAGCACCGCCCCCTGGTGGGCATGCCGGGTGGATCCTGGTCAGGTGCATGCGGGAGTCTGTCTGCCTCCCCATTTCCAACTTCAGAAAAATTAAAAAAAATTAAAAAAAAGAAGTATAAGTACCTTTTTTGAAAAGACCAAGCATTTTGCCAATAACTAAACAAAGGAGAATGCAAAAAAACAAAAGATTTATTACTCTCAGGAGGAAATGCTAACTTTAACAACTGAAGATGATTCAAGAGAACATCTACATAGCAGGCCTGGTGTTTTATGCAGACAAGCTTGGTTTGCTTTGGAAGAAGATACGCCTGCATTCCCACACACATGCAATGCCAATTGTTTTTTCTCTCTTGCTCCCTATTTTCTGTGCAGACTTAATGTTGCTAAACAGTTTAGCCAACCTGCAGAAAAATAATCCTACAATTGACAAGGGATAAGAGGATACTAAAAAGATAAACAATCATCTTTCAGGATGAAATCGTGGGAGAATTCTCTTTTCTTGACTTTTATGTATGATTCAGTTTCTAAATGAGCATATACTCTTTTTATGATCAGAAAAAATATTTATTTTATTTTTTATTTTTCTTTTTTCCAAGTGAAGGAGGGGAGATAGAAGCAGAATGCCACATGCACCCCATTAGGATCCACCTAGCAACTCCTGTCTGGGGCCGATGCTCTTCCCATCTGGGGCCATGCTCGCAACCAAGCTATTTTTAGTGCCTGAAATGGAGGTTCCACGGAGCCATCCTAAGCACCCAAGGCTGATGCACTCAAACCAATCAAGCCATGGCTACAGGAGGGGAAGAGAGAGAGAGACAGAGAGGCACAGAGAGAAAGAAAGGAGAGGGGGAGGGGTGGAGAAGCAGATGGTTGCCTCTCCTGTGTGCCCTGACTGGCAATTGAACCCCGGGACATCCACATGCCAGATTGATGCTCTACCACTAACCAGAAAATACATTTAAAAACCAATCAATTCTCCTTTTCACCAAACCTTTGCTGTGGTAGGTAAATAAATACTATGTGTCAGGTTCTCTGCTAGGCACCATGGACAAAAAAATGAGTATCATGATGCTTCCCAAGAAGAATGTCCAGTGGGTACAATTATGCCTAATGTCTGCTTTAGGATGGGGGTTGGAAGGGTAATAAGAAAGGGAAGGCTTAACCCAGACTACCTGATCAGGCCTCATCATCCATCATATTCCACTGAGCAATCAGTGGCAACAGCTTAGGACTGACCACGGCAGCTGGGGTTTCAGATTCCATAGCTTTCAATTTTCAATAATTCTGGGACAGACTAGAAATACCTGCCCTTATTTTGCAATGAGGATAAAAAATGATTGGCATTTTCGGAAAGTATGTTTCCACAGAATCAGCTGTATCACATATCACAAAGTATTTCAAAGTCAAAAAATGCAGTCAAGAACTGGCTTTTCTTTTTCAAAGCCATCCACAATGAATGCAAACACCCGACTACATGTACAGTGCAGGAAGAAGAAATGTATTACCATGCTGTTTTGTTTCTTCAGAACACATGAGACCTGTGGCGGGACTCGTTTCCTGTGCTGCCTCTTCTGGCCCCCTCTCTTGCTGCAACCTACTGCATCCAGCCTCCAGGTTCTTTTCCTGATCCTCCTCCTTCACCTCTTCCTCTTCCTCCTCCTCCTCCTCTTCCACTTCAGGCTCATCCTTCATTCTCATTAGAGCTGGAGGGAGTTCAGGACGCTTGGGAGGTAACTTCTGTAAGGGAAACAAAACCAGAAATAAGTAGTTCTGCATGACAAAGGAATCTCTTCCAGGGGGTCAAGCTAAATGTGTGGAATCTCTAACCTCCATATGGTGATAAACTGCATAAGTTTGCTGAAAGTAGGACTTTCACATGGAATTTCATCCATCTATGGACCCTTAAAGAGTATATTTAGCCTGACCAGGCAGTGGCGCAGTGGATGGAGCATTGGACTGGGATGTGGAGGACCCAGGTTCGAGACTCCGAGGTTGCCAGCTTGAGCACGGGCCCATCTGGCTTGAGCAAAAAAAAAAAAAAAAAAAAAAAAAGCTCACCAGCTCAGACCCAAGGTCGCTGGCTCAAGTAAGGGGTTACTCAGTCTGCTGAAGGCCCGCGGTCAAGGCACATATGAGAAAGCAATCAATGAACAACTAAGGTGTCAAAACGAAAAACTGATGATTGATGCTTCTCATCTCTCTCTGTTCCTGTCTGTCTGTCCCTGTCTATCCCTCTCTCTGACTCTATCTCTGTCCCTGTATAAAAATAAAAAAGAGTATGTTTATTAGTTTCTAGGGTCAAAAGAATATTAAGTATGAAACACTGAAAAGAGCTGGTAAAGAATGAAAACATTTATTCCAGGGGAGTATCAGCTGCAGAAATTCTGTCTTGTTACCCCCTCATGATGATAAAGGATCTTAATTCATTACAAAATCTTCTAGGCAGTAAATGAGACTCACATTTCTAAGAAATAATCATTAGTGAACTCTTTTCATTTTATATTTAACACAATTTCAAGGAAATAAAACATGTAAGTAAGTAAAACAGATCCTGAGGAAAAGGAAGCCATTTCTTGAAGAATAAGGCCAACTGTTCTAATCAAAACTTTTAATAAAGTTATTAGAAAAAGTATACCACAGCTTAAGGAATGGAGAGAAGGTATCAAAGAGTATGTTGGATATATCATGTTTTAAATATAGAATGTATTTGAAAATCATCTAAGAAGAGCTTTTCAGTAAAGAGTTTTTCTTGTACTACAACATAAGTATCCGCCCACCCCAACCCCAACACAGAAAAGCTTCTATTTCAGGTAAACCACATATGGCTGGAACTTCGGACCCCTGCCACCAGAGGGCAGTAGTCCCTAATTTAAGATGTTGGCTGAATGAGGTACAGTACTCCCAAGATTCATAAATTGAAGTCCCAATCCCTACCCACTACCTCAGAATGTAATTGTATTTGGAGATAAGATCTTTAAAGAGCTAAGTAAAAACGAGGCTTTTAAGGTGGGGCTCTAATCCAACATGACTGGTGTCCTTATAAGAGGAATGGTACAAATGCACAGAGGGATGACCATGGGAAGAGGCAGCAAGAGGGCAGCCATCTACAAGCCAACAAAAGAGGCCCCAGAGCAAACCATCTCTGCTGGCACACTAATCTTGAGAAAATAAATCTGTTGTTTAAGCCACCCAGTCTGTGGTGTTTTGTTATGGCAGCCCTAGCACACTAATACACAAGGTTCAGTTCTTTAGGGTGATGAAAACCTTTGAAACACTGAAACTACAAATAGGGATATAACTAAAGCAAAAACATACATCAGTGAACTATTAGAGAACAGTAGAAAGATCACAAAACTCAACAGACAGAAGACCTGGATTTGCTTACCAGTCTAATTACTTACTGATGATGTGATCTTATATTTAACCTCTGTGACCTGGTTTCCTTACCTGTGAGAAGTAATAATTCCCACACATCACAAGGTGTTGGCAAGATTAAATGAAGGAAAAACCACATGGTAGAGCCAGGTGCATAGACTATGTTACTAACAAATGTTAGTTGAGTCTAAGCATTATAACATCTATCCACCAGGAGAGAAGCATTTAATATAGGAGACCCTTTTTTAAATGTAACAGTCATCACAAATTAATTAACTGGTATTCTAATTTACAAATCAGTGACATGCAAGTTGATTGGTATAAATCAATTCTTCCATTTGTTTCATATTTTTATTAGTTTTTTGTTCTTTATCTTCTTTTTTTCCCCATTAATTTTTTTTTTTTTCTTGTGGGAGAGACAGAGTCAGAGAGAGGGACAGATAGGGACAGACAGACAGGAAGGGAGAGAGATGAGAAACATCAATTCTTCATTGCAGTTCCTTAGTTGTTGTTCATTGATTGATTTCTCATATGTGCCTTGACCAGGGGGCTACAGCAGAGTGAGTGACCCCTTGCTCGAGCCAGAGACCTTGGGCTCAAGCTGGACAGCCTTGCTCAAACCAGATGAGCTCGCGCTCAAGCTGGCGACCTCAGGGTCTTGAACCTGGGTCCTCCACATCGCAGTTCGACGCTCTATCCACTGCGCCACCGCCTGGTCAGGCCCCATTAATTCTTGATAACCCTAAACTGAAGAGAAAAATCCAAGAACCAAGACCTGAGAAAGATATGATCATACCAAGCCCATAGGCCTTTTCACATTTTTTAAGAGAAAATGACTCATATTATAAAATGAGTCACTTGAGCTTTGAACATAAGAAAAATTAGCTCAGATAACTTAAAGGCTAGAGGTTTAACACCTTGACCCACAACTTACCCCTACTGTCCCAGTTTTTAATTTGAATTTGCTTCCTCCTTTCATGGCACCAAAGAGAGGCAATGTAAGCTTTTTAGCTTTGTTTTCAGTATCCACAGTGTGACTTTCAGTCCTAGAAAGAAGGAATTATACACATCTATTCCAGTGAGGCCAAGAATTTACCTAAAAACACCATGACAATGACAAAGAAACTTTCAGCAAAACAAAAATTTCCACAAAATGAATATCTAAGCATATATACCAATATGGAAGAGGTATTCAGCCCAGCAGAGTTTGAATGGACAACAACACTATGGATGTCACAGACAGAGTTATTAAAGGCAAGATAAAGCTCCTACCTTAGTCTAGTACACCATGCTATGTGACTTCACATTCATAAAATGACGCTTACAGTACAAAGGTCATTGGCAATATGTAAGCATTACCCCATCCCCACTAAGTGGCAGGAGATGTATCCATGGTGTAAAGCCCTATTTTCACCAACTTCTGAAGACTACTCAAACTGCCTTTTTTACCTGTAGTCTACACTTCTAACCACACACAATAGTTCTGAGCACAGCAGTTTATAAAAAATGTGAGTGAGTGTGTGTCTGTGTGTGTGTGTGTGTGAGAGAGAGAGAGAGACAGGAGGCAGGATAACCTGTGCAGTGAATACTGACAAAGACATAATAGAGACCCCACAATGATGAGTTTGTCAGTATTCTCATTGGCTAGACATGGTTATAAAAGCTAAGCCCACTAGGATAAAGAAGAGGAAGGGCAAAGTGACAAGACTACTGCAGAAATGAGGGAAAAAAGCAGAACAACAAAAAAAGGTTGGCAGTTAGGTTGATAGGGCACTCAGAAAGTAGGCTAAGCTGATAATGACAAGATAGCATGAGGACACCCTGTGCTTGCTTGCTTTCTTTGACCTGTGGTGGCGCAGTGGATAAAGCGTCGACCCGGAAATGCTGAGGTCGCCGGTTTGAAACCCTGGGCTTGTCTGGTCAAGGCACATATGGGAGTTGATACTTCCAGCTCCTCCCCCCTGTCTCTCTCTCCTTTCTCTTTCTCTCCTCTCTAAAATGAATAAATAAATAAAAAAATTAAAAAAAAAAGACTTTATTCACTTTTTAGAGAGGAGAGAGAGGGAAAGAGGGAGAGAGACAGAGAGAAGGAGGAGGAGCAGGAAGTATCAACTCCCACATGTGCCTTGACCAGGCAAGCCTGGGGTTTTGAACCAGCGACCTCAGTGTTCCAAATCTACGCTTTATCCCACTACGCCACCACAGGTCAGGCACCCTGTGCTTTCTTCACACTGACCACAGGACAGCCCTGTACTCTGAAATGTAAGAACAACACTGGCACTCCTGACTCACAGTGACCCATACAAGAAGCTACCTACCTTGCTCCACTCTGAAGCCCATTTGCCATGACTATCTTTTCTCACCTAAACCTATCTCTTTGGTGGGGTTTTTTTTGGTTTTTTGTTTGTTTGTTTTTTTACAGAGACAGAGAGAGAGTCAGAGAGAGGGATAGACAGGGACAGACACACAGGAACGGAGAGATGAGAAGCATCAATCATTAGTTTTTTTTCATTGAGCATTACGACACCTTAGTTGTTCATTGATTGCTTTCTCATATGTGCCTTGACCGCGGGCCTTCAGCAGACCGAGTAACCCTTGCTCGAGCTAGTGACCTTGGGTCCAAGCTGGTGAGCTTTTGCTCAAACCGGATGAGCCTGTGCTCAAACTAGCGACCTCGGAGTCTCGAACCTGGATCCTCGGCATCCCAGTCCAATGCTCTATCCACTGCACCACCGCCTGGTCAGGCGGTGGTACTTTTTTTAATTATTATTATTGATTTTAGAGATGGAGAAAGGGGGGTGGAGAAACAGGAAGCATCAACTCACAGTAGTTGCTTTTCATATGTGCCTTGTGCAAGCCCGGGGTTTTGAACTGGTGACCTCAGCATTCCAGGTTGATGCTTTTATCCACTGCGCCACCAAAGGACAGGCCCTTTGGTAGTACTCGTGGGCCGAGCTTCACACCCTCTCTCCCTACCAGATACAGACCTGTCTCCTTACTAAGGCTGCCAGAATACTACTGCCTGCCTGAACTTAAAGACCCTTTGCCGAATCATTATCCTTCACAACCCCTCCCCATAGGCCTCAGTAAGATGCTGACATAGAAAGACAAAGGCAAAATAACGCTGTTATTCTTCAGCTCCATTAATTAGCATGGCTGGCCTGGTGGAGGTGCAAACTTGCCCAAAGAAGACAGTAAAGCAGAAGACGGAGGAGTTAGGAAGTCTGGAAGTTAAACCCTCAAATGACAAGATGAGAGGGAAGATACACAGCATCTGAGGACCCTGTCTGAGGCAGAAAGGGATCATAAGCTAGGCTGACACACAGGCAGCAGGAGGGGAGGCTCTGAAGGAAGTTGATGTCTTCTAGATCACCTTCCAGGTGTTCTGACTTACCAAATTCAAGGATTCCAGAGTTGTAATTAAAATTCATTGTTAATTTGTTTACCCCGAACTATGTCTCCCGAGTTTTTACCTATTCTCCACAAAAATGATGTTACAAATAGTTGCTATGTGTAAAAGAAATAGTAAAAATTAGGCCCTGGCTGGTTGGCTCAGCGATAGAGCGTCGGCCTGGCGTGCAGGGGACCGGGTTCGATTCCTGGCCAGGGCACATAGGAGAAGCACCCATTTGCTTCTCCACCCCTCCCCCTCCTTCCTCTCTGTCTCTCTCTTCCCCTCCCGCAGCCAAGGCTCCATTGGAGCAAAGATGGCCCGGGCGCTGGGGATGGCTCCTTGGCCTCTGCCCCAGGTGCTAGAGTGGCTCTGGTCGTGGCAGAGGATGCCCCGGAGGGGCAGAGCATCGCCCCCTGGTGGGTAGAGCTTCGCCCCTGGTGGGCGTGCCGGGTGGATCCCGGTCAGGCACATGCGGGAGTCTATCGGACTGTCTCTCCCTGTTTCCAGCTTCAGAAAAAGAAAAAGAAAAAAAAATTAAAAAAAAAAAAAAGAAATAGTAAAAATTACGGCAATAATGAAAATAATACATATATGCCAGCTTTTTGTTAAGTGCTATTCATTTCATCTTTGCAAAATCATTACTTCTGATTTACAAACGAGGAAAGCAAAAATCAAATAAGTTATATAATTTGCCTCAAAATACCCTTAATGTCATCAATAGAGCTAAGAATGGAATCCAGGAAGTCTAACTCCAGTGTGAACCCACCACCTCACTACTGATAACTCAATTATCATTTGGGTCAAATAGAATTTTGTGGACTAATCTATAAATCACTGTATTAACTATCCAAATGACATGTAAATCTTTGAATAAACCTGCTAGTAATCTGAGGATATATTTTCTGTACAGATGGTCAAGGGCTCCAGAAACATTTTATCTCCACATCTCTGTAAGAAGAGGTGCCTCTCAATTCTAGATATTCTTCTATGCCATGCTCACAGCATCGAGTTGCAGGTTTGTACTCACGGGTGAGGGGCTGAATAAATGCTTATCGACAATCTAAAGCAGCACTGTCCACCCAATACAGAACTTTCTGCCTTGATGGAAATGTTCTCTCTGTACAATACAGTAGCCACTAGGCACAGGTGGCTATTGAGCCCATGAAATGTGCCTAGTGTGACTAAGGAACTGCATTTTGAATTTAATTTAAATATCACATGTCACTATTGGGTGCTGACTGGATAGCACAGCTAAAAGAAACAAGAAACTTTCTATAGTTAACTGCCTTCGTGAGTTAAATCCATCTACGCAGTACCACCTTTTGAGATGCCAACCTGGTTTCTGCTCACTAGGGATGGCTTATTTCTAAAATAATTTACTCGGCACTGGCCAGGTGGCTCAGTTGGTTAGAGCGTTGTCCCGAAACACCCAAGTTGCAGGTTTGATTGCAGTTTAGGATACATACAAGAATTAACCAATGAATGCAAAAAAAAAAAAAAGAACAAAATGAATATGAAGCATTGAAATATACCCTAATTTTTATAAGCAGCGTATTTTATTTCTATTCAAATATGATTATCTGAAAGATTAAACTATAATTCAATATGTTAACAACACAAACGTGCTTATTTAAAATTCCATGTACATATTGTGGTGATCACTTCATAAATTATGTAAATGTCTAATCACTATTTTGTACACCTGAAACTAATATACTATGGCATGTCAATTGTAATTGAAAAATAGGCCTGACCTGTGGTGGTGCAGTGGATAAAGTGTCGACCTGGAAACGCTGAGGTCGCCAGTTCAAAACCCTGGGCTTGCCTGGTCAAGGCAAATATGGGAGTTGATGCTTCCTGCTCCTCCCCCCCCTTCTCTCTCTCTCTCCTCTCTCAAAATTAATTTAAAAATAAATAAATAAATAAATAAAAATGTATAAACATAAATAGTGATTACACACAAAAATTTTTTTAAATAAAATTACAAGTATAACTAAGACTAAAAAAAAGTATAACTAAGACTTACTTTTTTAGTTCTGGAATCTCTGCTGGCTTTACAATTTTTATCAGCCCTTTAAGTCTCTGTAGCTCCTTCCTCAGTTCAAAAGTCCTCAGGTGAAGCTTCTTCCGGGACACACCATCTAAAGCACTCCCTGACTTCATTTCTGACATGAACGCATCTAAAGAGTCCTGAGATGGAGACTCTGATAAAGCTGTCAGGAAAGGCATAAAGCATGTTTAGGAAGATAATTGCAAATGTTTTAAAACTGAGCCAAAGTTTCCATAGAAAAGTCACTAACACAGAGCTGGACAAAGGACATTATTGATACAGTGGTGCCTTGACGCACGAGCACTTTAAATCACGAGCAATTTGAGAGATGAGCAGTCACTTGCGGGATTTTTTGCTTTAAGTCACTAGTGGATATTTGAATCACAAGCTTCCACCACCCACCACTAGATAGCCCATCCAACGTTCTGAAAGGGAGGAAGAAACAGATTTCCATGGAAAAGTTTTTGTTGAAACAGCCTCTAAGTGAAAGTGAGGAAAGTGGCGAAAAAGCCAAAAGTCAGTGAAGAAAGTGATGATTGTTGGGCAAATAAGTCTGTAAGATTTGTATTTTCTGAGTTTGCTCACTTGTATTGTTAAAAATGGTGCTGGGCAGCGGTCAGTGAAATTGCTAATTACCTTCCTGCTTGGAAAGGGCCATTGTTATGCTAATGTATTCTCCCCTTCTGCCAGCATCTTCGCCTGACCTTGAAGGTAAATATACTTCATAACCAGTTTATTTCTTTCCATTCTCTCTTATTATGTACATATATATATGTATTTGTTATTTATAAAGTATATTTTCTTATTTAAAAGCATATAAAACAAAAAATTTGTGTGGTTTTTGGAGGTCAGAACGGATTAATTGCATTCCCATTAATTTAAATGGAGTAATTTAATTTGACAAACCAACAAATTAAGTCAGGAGCTTGGCCATGAAACAAATTAAACTCGTGTGTCAAGGTACCACTATATTAGGAATAAAGAAACAGGTTATAGTATAGCTGGAAAACCATGGGATGTAACCTTGCCTCAGTGGGTTTCATTCCCCTCACCTATTAAATAAAGAAATTATAAGAAATAATTTAAAATGTTCTTTCTAGTTCCAAAATGCTATGCTGTTCCTTAGAAAGGGTCCATATTCTGTATCACATATCTTATTAACCAATGTAGCCCAGTGCCCAGCATAGTGCACTACCTATGGTAGATATTCAATAAACATTTGGTTAATGTGTCATCGCTTTACCTTTGCTTGAAGCTTTCAGTCTCTCAGAAATTTCAGAGAGTTCCATTTCAGCATCATTTAACTTTGCAACCTGTAACACCCAAATTAACAGGGTTAGCAAATGTTTTTCTTCTTTCAAAATATGGTAGCTTTCTACTCTTATTTTCACTACTGTTATAATTTCTAAGAGGATTAATTCAAAGTCCAGTTAAATCTGTTCTTTATGTAGTTAACATTTTTCATTCATTCACTTAATTAATTTCTGAATTAAAGGACTAGAATTAAACGGAAGAAATGTATAGGACACAGACTTTATTTTACTCAGAAGAAAAAGCTCAAGGTATTTGTTTTCAATGATAAATCAAAAGGATAGATGCTGAGTAATGTTTTAAGCTTTGAATACTACTTGATATAATGAAAATACCTGCTATATTATGACAATTTCATGAAGGATACACTGTTTAAAACTATTATCAAACTATACTCCTTTCATGATTTATGACTGCCAGAAGCCTAAAAGTCAGTATCTCCTCAGAATGTCTCAACTTGGAACTTTTTCCTTTCTTTTTGGGGGGTAACATCATATCCAAAGAACACTCACTAATGGATCAATATCAACTAGTAGTGGATAGAGACTCTAGCAGCAAGCCAAACATTTTTCCAACTTGCATAAGACTAACTGGTACCAATAAATTTGCATATCACAAAAGATTTCAATGCTATTGCTTTAAAAATTGTAATTATAAAATTTAAACACCATTTTTTTTATTTAAAAAATTAAACTACCACAGTACTTCTATAAATAAAACTTGCCAGTGATTCAAAGGTCTCAGGCTTCTCATCAATCTTCCCAGCCTTCTTCATTCGGTTCAAACGCTTCTTCTCAACCAGGCCAGTCCGATCAAGAAATGTGTCATCATCACTGTCATAAAAGTCTTCATCTTCCCAGTTCTTTGCTTTCCTTTTCCGAGATACTAGAGGTAGATAAAAATAAATGGTGATGATATAAATTTTAAAAAGAAAGAAGGCACATAAGCAAGCAACTTAAAAGATTACTATTGATTAAAATAGAGAATTCAACAACGTGCCAAACTACACAGGAAAAGGACTATACCTGCTAAGTGAAATAAACCAGACACAAAAAGCACATACTACATAATTCCACTTATATAAGGTACTTATAGCACTCAAATTCATAAAGACAGGAAGTAGAATAGTGGTTACCAGGGACCAAGGGGGATGAAGAATGGGAAGTTAGTGTTTAATGGGTACAAAGATTTGATATGGGATGATGAAAAAGTTCTGGAGATGGACATAGTGATGCTTGTACAGCAACATGAATATCTTTAATGCCACTGAACTTTACATTTAACAATGCTTAAAATGGTAAATTTTATGTTATGTATATTTTACCACAATAAAAAATGAAAAGGGCTAATTTATTTAATAAGCAAAAGGCTATAAAAAAATCAATGAGTATAAAAGGAAAAAGATAAATAAGGAAAAGGCCTAATTTGAAAAAGAATAATAAAAGCCATTCATATTATAAGAAATACAAATGGTTAACAAACATTTGAAAAAATGTTAAACTTTTTTTATTCAGTGAGAGGAGGGTAGGCAGAGACAAACTCCCGCATGCATCCCAACTGGAATCCACCCGTGGGGCGATGCTCTGCCCAGCTGGGGCTTCTCTGTTGCTGAACATCCAAGCTCTTCTTAGCGCCTGAGGCAGAGGCCAAGGAGCCATCCTCAGGGCCTGGGGCCAACTTGCTCCAATCAAGCCATGGCTGCAGGAAGGGAAGACGGAGAGACAAACAGAGAGAGAGAGAGAAGAAGAGGGAGGGGTAGAGAAGCAGATGGGCGCTTCTCCTGTGTGCCCTGACCAGGAATTGAACCCATCGTCCATATGCCAGGCCAACACTCTACCACTGAGCCAACCGGCCAGGACCTTGAAAAAATGTTAAACTTTTAAAAAATAATTCTAAAAATTCAAATTAAGGCAGTATTCACCTCCTCCCACAATCACATTAAAATTACAACTTAACTACAGAACAACCATCATTCAGAAACACCTGTAATCAGGCTGAATAGAAATCCTACAATTAGGGATTTAAAGAAGCCATATTAAGACCAGTAGGATGGGCAGAGACATGGAACAGGGTGGACCCACACCCATGTGTGGTGGATAAAAATCCACCTGAGGAGCAAAGGGTCCCAGGCCAATACCAGGACCCCCAGCTCAGGAGGGAAGAGAAGTCTCCGTAACTTATGGCTGTAAAAACCAGCAGGCACTGAGGCTAATGGTGAAGGTGGGCTTCTGCAGTCCCAGGCAGTTCCTCTTAAAGAGCGCACACACGGACTTACTCAGACTCACTCCCTCTGAGCTCCAGCACTAGGGCAGCAGCTTGAAAGGCACCAGGGACATATGGGAAGAAACTAAATTGTTCAGCAAAAAGGAAAGAGCGGAGGGTGAGCTTCCTCACAAACAGAAATGCTGACTGAGGCCATGTTCCTTTGATGAGCCAGCTGGTGGGTGCCATATCTAAGACTCCATCAACCTGGCTCACACTGTTTGCCCCACCCTGGTGATTCCCTGAGGCCCCACCCCACCTAGTTTTCAGGCCCACCCAAGCAGTTTCCAGTGATTTTTCCATATGAATGTCCTGTCTTGGCTCATGCTTCAGATTTTCCTAAAATCTCTCTCAAACAAGCAGCACCTGGCCTCAGTGTGCCCCATGCCTCTTGTTAAGTGGCTCAGCCCTGGAACTAGCAGCAGCAAGCCTTATTTCACAGCTTGGCCTCTCCTGGACACCTCCAAGCCCAGCACTCGTAGCAGCCATCTGCAGACCACTCCATAGCTCATGCCAGATGGCCCTGAGCAGAATACAGGTGACGGCAGATGTTGGACTACACCTCCCAGGAGACCCGAGAGTCAATACACCCAGTGAACAGCTTTGGACCAGTCAAAGCACCACCACCCAACCATATCCACAAGCCACAAACTCAAGAGAAGGACTCAGTGGAGACCAGAGCCCTGCTGAAGTAAGCCCTGCTCTGTGGGGTGGGCTTCTGCACAGCTGATTCTCCACAGTGGTCAGAGGTTGGGGGTTGGTAATTGCAGGCAGTCCTTGCAGCTGATTGTTCTGGGTGTAAATCCTTCCTACTGACATGCCAATAGTCACCAAGACTCAACTACAACAGGAAGGTGTACACAGCCCACACAAGGGTGTACCTCAAGTGCCCAGCTTGGGTGATCTGGGAGGCTGTGTGCCACTGGACCCTACAGGACACCTATTATATTAGGCCACTCTAACAAATTGGGAAAGGTAGCAGCTCTACCTAATACTCTGAAACAAATGCAGGAAGGCTGCCATAACGAGGATAGTGAGTCCAAGAGATTCTATATATAAATAACAGAATTACACAGAAACAGAGAAAACAGAGGGATGAAATGATTAACAGTACAAGTCCAGAAATATTCCTGAAATGCCAAGGTTTCCAGGTCAAAAGGACCCAACAAGCACCCAGAATAGTGGGTGGATAGACCCACAGAAAGGTACATCATAGTGAAGTTTCATAACATTGAAAACAAAGGGAAACTCTTACATACTTCTAGTGAGAGAGAGGGGGAATAAATCAGGAACCTGAACAATTTAGGACTTTGATAGCATCACTGGATATAAGACAAAAAGAGCAATGCCTTCAAAGAAGTGAAGTAAAATTATTTCCAATTTAGAATTCTATTCCCAGCCAAAAACCAAGAGTAAAGCCAGAATAATTATATTTTCAGAATGAAGGGTTTAATGCTTCTGAACACACATCTAGATGCATAAAAATTGTCAGGAAGAATATAAACTATGGCTACCTTAGGGTATTGAGATAGGGAATCTTTACACTTCATAGAATTCTGTACAATTTACATTTCCCCACTAAAAAGAGGTTTTATTACCTTTCATGTTATAATTTCCTTCCTTCCTTCTTTTTTTTTTTTTTAAAGAAAAAAGTGTTCCGGCATACTCACCTGCCTCCTGCCGCAGCAATCCCAAAGTATCGAGGATTCGACAAGCTTCCAGTGAACACTGGATCATTGCTTCTTTTTTCTTTCCAGAGTGAATGGCCTCAGCCACCAATTGTTTTCCGGTTGAATCATCCACAGGTAATCTGCATTGGTTTAGAGAGAATTACAGCACAGCACTAAGCTCCAATTCTCATTTTTAAGAATTTATATGTTATAGTAATAGTCACATTTTTTTTTTAAGATGTCTTTTCAATATCTTGCTTCATTTTGCTCTATCTTGCCAAGGTTAGATTTCAAATCTTTTCCTTCCACCTCTTACCCATTCCACCTCCCCCCCATAATAGGTGTTACTAAACTATCAAGACCCCAAGTCAGGAACAGCCTAAAATTAAAACTAAAGTTACTCTTTGGATTGCTGTCTGTCACCATAAATAAACCTGAAATAAGCCATTTTCCAGAAATGGGCATTAATGAGAAGAGAACATACCTCACCCTGCAGAGCCAAGTGCTATGCCCCTGTTCATCAAATTCATATTCTAATTCTTCTCCTTTTGGAAGAAAGAGAAGACAATTTCAACAGGATCTAAAAATACTAGTTGATACAAAGGAAAAAGAGAACAAAAGTTAAATAAGAATATCAAGTTGTTCTACCACACTAAAAACTAAATTTCAGTTCTATTCCTAAGGATTATTGTTTGATAATAAAAATTAGGATGAGCTTGAGGCAGGAAGAAAGAAAACTCAAATCAAAACAATCAATTCTCCACACATAGCTTTGTTCACTGATACTATTTTCACATTTTTTATTAAGTTGTAGACTTCAGTTGTTTATTGTCACAATTGCATGGTAAGTATTAAGCCCAGAATGCAACCAATTCATATATATATTCACACATTCACACACAAACACACACACACATCCACATACACACAGCTGTTCCTTCAACGTATCTCTAATGAAATAATCCTCTGTGGAATTATTTTTTAAATCCTATAAAATCAAAAGCCATGCTAAGAATTACAAAAGATAAGGTGAATTAGAAAGAAAAAAAAATCACAAGAAGTTGGTTCAATCTCCTGCCACCAAAGTCTAAGATCTTTTGAGAAGAATGAGGCAAGTCAGAAAAAAGAACTTCCTTTTCTCCAAGATGGGAGGAAAGACTAACAAGATTTTTACTATTTTCAAAATAAACCTGACACAACTGACAGCAAGGCAAGTACTTAACAAGAAAGACAGCAGACAACATATGGCATTTCTAAATACCTAGAGATCTAGAAAACAACACTGCTGTGGGCACATTCTTCCAGGAGGGTCAGAATCTGTTTACATACCTTCTCGGTCAAAAAAACCTTGGAGAGCCTTTTTCGGATCCTTTATATAAAAGGCCTCCCTTTCCTGCTGAAACTCTAAAACAATGGGGTTCTCTTCAGCCTCATCCTCTACTGCATCTTCTCCTACAGGATTGGGAGAAAAAGAAAAGAATCAGATATAAGAAGAGACCAGCATGCAGGAGTCTATCTGACTGCCTCCCCGTTTCCAACTTCAGAAAAATACAAAAAAAAAAAAAAAAAAAGAAGAGACCACCTGGCCTGACCAGGCAGTGGTGCAGTGGATGGAGCGTCGGACTGGGACACAAAAAGGACCCAGGTTTGAAACCCCGAGGTCACCAGCTGGAGCCTGGGGTCACTAGCTTGAGTGTGGGATCATAGATATGACCCCCATGGTCGCTGGCTTCAGCCCAAAGGTCGCTAGCTTGAGCCCAAGGTCGTTGGCTTGAGCAAGGGGTCACTTGCTCTGCAGTAGCCCCCCTGATCAAGGTACATATGAGAAAGCAATCAATGAATAACTAAGGTGCAGCAACAAAGAATTGATGCTTCTCATTTCTCTCTGTTCCTGTCCCTCTCTCTGACTCTGTCTCTGTCAAAAAAAAAACAACAAAAAAAACCCCACCTGAATCACATCCACTATCCATCCTTTCAGGCTTCATAAAGACACAGTTATCAGTGATTAATAGAAGAGGCGGGGGACAACAACCAAAAGTCCACCAGTATCAACATGTTCAGGTTTTCTAAATTGTGTGACAATTTAAAACTTGTTTTTGTGGCACCTTTTTTTTTCTCCTTCACTGTGTTTTAAAAGCTAAATTACCTACCACATTTTCTATGGGGAAAACAAAAACCTAAGCTCCTCAGCCTGGCCACCTCATTCTCTCACATCTAGGTTTCTACACTGCCTCCAGTAAAATTTCTTAATATTTCCCATTTCTGCAAAATCGACTGGTTTATTCATTACTCACTTAAAATCATCAAACCCTCCTGCCTTGAACACCACTTCCAATGCTCAACTGCCTAAGAGCTTTTTTTCCTTTCCTTCAAGTCCCAGTAAAAGACCCTTCTGGTTATAAACTTTCCCAAAGATCTAAGTCAGTGATGCCCAACAGAGATATAATCAAAGTCACATATGTAATCTAACATCTTCTAGTAGTCATATTTAAAAAAAACAACAGGTGCAATTATTACCAATATAAAAATATTATCAATGAGATATTTTCATTTTTTGTTCACACTACATCTTTAATAATCAGTGTGTTTTTTACATTTACAGCACATGCTGTTTTGGACTAGCCACACTGTGAATGTCCAATAAAACCACATGGCTAGTGGCACATCGCAGATCTAAGTCCTCAGCGATTGCTCCATACTCTAAATCTTTACTTTAGCATGGTTTCTAGATATTGCTTGGCACTTATCCTGTCCTACCAACAACATATTAAGGACTCTTCTTTTTATATTCCTAACTCCTGAATACCCATCCCTAGCTCCGCTGGCTCAGGGACCAGCTTTCTCTGATGAGATAGTTCACATGTCAGTATATTTATACAACAAACAAAAAAATTCAAAAGAACATTCTATATTTATCTGTTTAAATATAGTACCAGCCCCTTTAGTGGTAATCAAAGTCAGTCCTTAATAAAAAAATATTTTTTTAAATGGTAAAAATACCAAACTAATTGCGGAGGACGAGTTTCCAACAAGGGAGTAAACTGTAAAACACATTCAAAGAAATCCAATGTCCATACTTCAATTTTTTGGGCAAAAATCGGGCAATTTTGAATCTGGGTTTCAGTAACCTCCGGTGAAAACTGTATTTGTCCTATCTCAACGAGTCATGAAAAGTTGCATGATAAACATTTGAGGATACCTCTAGTAATGATTTCAAAATATTAACCTCTGGCAGCAATTTTAATTTCTTACCCATTCCCCACGTGCAGCCCATTTCATCATCTTGACTACTAGTATTTCTCTTCCTTTCAGTGGTATCCATTTCCTCATCTTCATCTGAGTCGTCTCCTAGCATCTTCTTCTCCAACATCATTTGCTGCTTCTTGCGCAATTCCTTCAACTGCGTTACTGTCAACTCCGATTCTGCCTCTTGGTCTGCCTCTGGTCCCTAAGGAACCAAGCAAAAGAATTCTTTTAGAGTCCAGGATTGGACTTTCAGGAATATGTCAATGTGTTCTGAGGTTTGGAGATGAGGGGCCACATTTCTTCACTTATGTAATCTCTGACTAGGAGAATCTCCTTCCTCAGCGAAAGCTTAAGGAGCTCAGGAACCCAAGCCCGGTGAACTCCAGAAATTTCAATTCTAGGTTTTTCTACTTACCTGAAGAATAAAGAGCCTAGTGCTGCCGCCCAAGCGAAAAACATGCCCGACGTGGACCCGGCAATAGGTGCGGGGTGGGATGCGGGTTTTGTTGAGAAAGGTACCGTGGGTGCTTCCCAGGTCGTAGAGGTAGAAGCCAGGCCCGAGGCCGTCGCAGTCTCCGTCCGGGCCGGACGCCCCGTGTTGCAGCACGGCGTGGTACCGAGACACCGAAGGGTGCTCCAGGCACACGTCGCAGCTAGGCAGCCTCCCGAAAAGGCAGTAACTGGTCCCTTTCAAGCTACGGGTGCCAAGGATCGTGCCGCCCTTCAGGGCTTCTAGGCTGTAGGCGGCCGTGGCGGGGCAGCCCCACGACGGCTCTTGGTAAGGAGGAGCCCGGGCCGGGCCGCCGGGAGCAGGAGCCGCTGTGAGGGGCCGCGGCTGCTCCTCCGGTGGACTCCGGGTCTCCGCGCTATCGGGCCGAGCCGGAGGGCCGTCAGACTCCCCGGAATCTGGGTCCAGCAGTGCCGTGGGCCTCTCTTGCACCTCCTCGGGGTTTGAAGGATTAGGGGCCGGGATCTTGCCCCTCGCCGCCGGGGGCAACGGCAGAGCTGGCTTTTTGAAGTCTCCATTGAGTTCTTGCAAAGCAGAACACTCAGACGGAGAAGTACTATCAGCCATCCTTCATCGGGTGCAGGCTCGAAATTTGGTCCTGGGAAACCTCACCCTTCGGTCTTCACGTTCCTCTCCACGCCTCCCTCTCCCCAGCTCCCAGAGCCTTCTCTGGGCAGCGATGGGGGGAGAGGGGGTGAAGAGAGCGCCGTGAAAAGGTGCGTATGACCAGAAGGTCGTAAGAGAAAAACAGAAGATGTTCGGGATGCTATCAGAATGGGGACATGTTTAGAGGTTGCACAGTGGCTTGTAAGAACTTCCTATGGCATTGCCTGTTTGCAAGAAGCGCTTCCGGCAGCCTTGGACCACTAATCCGCAAACCAGCCTTCCCCTTCGAGCTTGATCAGCTGCCCCGCCACGCTCCCGCGACGGGCCGTGGATAGCGGCGCCTCCCTGCCGTGGTCCAAGTCCAGACCTCCTCTCCTCCTAGCTGCCCCGGCATCAGGCGCTCCAGGACCCTGCGATCTGGTCCTGCGCCTGCTGAAGATCTCCCGAGGAACCTGGGCATTACTTGGGTTTGGTACCTGTTCTTCCTACCGCTTTCGGTGAAGTTAGGGAAGAGGGCGATAATTTTATTTTGTTCTTCATTCCTTCATTAATTCGTTCCTTCTTTTATTTTTTCCAAAACCAATTATTGAGGCAGCACGGTATAGTGGTTGAGTGCAGACCCTGGAGCCTGTCTTGATTTTCTCCCTTGGCCATTATGACAGTGGGCAAGACAGTGGGCCTCAGCTCTTATGAAAAATAGTATAATAGTATCTACTTCGTTGGGTAGTTGGGAAAATTGAATTAAACAGGTAAGGCAAAGTCTGGCATAAATACAGTTTAAGTCCAGGGATAAATGCTGTGCTGTGAGAATACAATGGAGGGAGAGATGAACTGGGGAGGTTATGGAGGGTGGTGACTTAGGCTGTACTTAAGCCTGAGGGTAACTCTAGCGGGGATGTGATGGGTGGCAGGGAGTTTCTGGCAGAGAAATTCTTTAAAGTGTCAACTGGGAAATGCATGTCATCTTCAAGAAACTTGATTAGTATGATATTGTTAGGACCGAGATGGTCATTTCTTCTAGGAAGCTCCTCTGGACTTCCACAGGACCATGTCTGTGCCCCCAGGAGAGCACTTTCCATACATTTTCATATTGAAATGTTCTTTTTATGTTCCTCTCCCTCACCTCAGGTCAAGGATCTTGCATTGGTCTTTGTCTCCTCCCATAATGCCTGGCATTTGTTAAATTTGAAAAGAAATATAAGCAATGAGCAAGAAAAGGTGGGTTGAAGCCAGATTGTGAATATTTTTTTGAATGGTAGGCCAAAGAATTCTGACTGGCTTTTCCAATAGGCAGTGAGAAGCCATTAATCTGAGTTTTTAAAAGACTGAGTGTAGTACCACACTGGAGAAACATAAGTTAGCCACAGGAAAAACTGGAAGAAGGGAACACCAGTTAGGAGTCAGAAGAAATCTCTCAGATTCTTCTTATCTGTATGTCTGAAATTGAATGCATTAATACCATTTAGATAACTGGTTGAAACACTTTTCCACCAGGACCAGTTAAAAGATTCCCATACCTGACACACAGAATGAGAATCACCTCTTCCCACTTTTAACTCTTCTTTTTCACTTGCTAATCCAGGACATATGACTCAAGATACTCAAAGAAATAATCCAGGTCTCAATTAAGTATCTGGCTTTGCAAATTGTTCAGCATTGGGAATAATTCTAATAATGAGTTAGTGGAGGGAGTAGGATAGAAAATAAGAGTCCTAGATACTATTGCAGCCATTAGTCTACTAATAACCCAAATTCCACCTTGTAGTCCAGTCCAGTAGGGATTTTCATTATGTGTGATTTCATGACTGTCATGTAACAGTTGTATTTCGCTTCATTTCTTCAGGGAGGACATCTTTGGTACTATCGTGTTGCTGACACTGCCATTTTTCTAAGTGGTCTTGAACAGCCTACTTTTTATGTAAATAACTGTCTAGACTTCATATTTTTCACTTCAGAAGCCTATACTCTACAGTTGCCAGAGACTTAAAAACACTACTTTTAGCATATCATCCACATTTAACTTGACAGCTCTTTACTTCAAAATGTTGAGATACTGGGGAGAGATCCCAATCTCATCAAGCCAGACCAACAGAAGTTCCTTTGATTTGCTACCTCGGGAGTTCCGTCTGGTGGAAGTCCATGACCCACCCCTGCACCAACCTTCAGCCAACAAGCCCAAGCCCCCCACTATGTTGGATATCCCCTCAGAGCCATGCAGCCTCACCATCCATACTATTCAGCTGATCCAGCACAACCGACGTCTGCGTAACCTCATTGCTACAGCTCAGGCCCAGAATCAGCAACAGATAGAAGGTATAAAGACTGAAGAGAGTGAGCCTCTCCCCTCTTGTCCTGGGTCACCTCCTCTTCCTGATGACCTCCTGCCTTTAGATTGTAAGAATCTCAATGCTCCATTCCAGATTCGGCACAGTGACCCAGAGAGTAACTTTTATCGGTAAGTCAAGGTTTTGCTATATCTTATTTTTCTCATAAATCTTCCCAACAACCCTGTGAAGCATGTAATAACATTCCCATGAGGAAACTGAGAATAAGAGTCATTGACTTGGCCAGAGTTACTCAGGTAATTAATAGGAAATCTAAGACTTGAACCCTGATCTTCAAAATCCAGTCTGCATTTTTTTATTTTCTGATGCAACAAATATTTATTGAGTGCCCACTATGTACCAAGCACTTTACTAGGAACAAGGTACTACTGTGGGGTGTAAAACAGGCTATGGCCTCCTAGTACTCAGAATATAGTCTCTCTCTTTTGTTTAAAATGTATATTAATGGATTTAGCTCGGTGTCCTCAAATTGAGATTCACAGATTTATTCTGGTATTATTAGGAATCTGCAAGTTCTGCACAAGAATTTTTAATTGTGTATTTTCATTTTGATAGCATATTTAGGAAATAGTAATATATAAAATATTCTTGATCCTTGCTACTCAAATCTGGTTGAAGACCAGCAGCATCAGCATCACCTTGGAGCTTGTTAGAAGTGCAGTCGCAGATGCCATCCAGACCCACTGAGTTAGAATCTTCATTGTAATACATCCCCAGGAGATTCATGTGTATATTTAGGTTTGAGAAGCCCTGCTCCCTATGCTCTGAATGACTGACTTATAACCTAGTGCTACAACTAGTTTCAGTGTGTAAGTTTGCATTTGGTGCCAAATAACTACATTTTTCTTTTCATTTTGAAATTTGTCAGACCTTCAGAAAAGTTTAATAGTACAATGAACACCAAAGTACCCTTAACCTGGATTCACCAATTGTTAACATTATGCTATATTTACTTTTCTCTCACATGTGTATATACATACATATATACACAAACACAGTTTTTTTGCCAAATATTTTAAAGTTACAGGCATCACAATATTTCACATCTGAATTCTTCATATATTCCTAATAAGGATATTTTCCTACATAATCCCAATGTCATTATTACACTAAAATAATACACACTGATTATATAATAAGTCCATATTCAGATTTCTCTAGTTGTCCCCAAAATATCTTTTGTAGATAAATTTCCCCCAGTCCAGGACCTAACCAAGATTCACACGTTGCATTTAGTTTTATGCCTTTTTAGTGCTTTTTAAGCCAGAATGGCTTCCTCCTTTTTAAAAACCATATTCATCTTTTTTTTAAGAGTTCAGATCATTTGTCTTGTAGACTATCCCACTTACTGGACTGACTGATATTTCCTCACGATTAGATTCAGGTTAAATGTTTTAGGCAAAAATACTACATAAGTAATATATTACTTATCACATCTGTTTACTGATGATAATAGTACTATTTTAATTGTCCCAAACTAACGAAAAAAGAGTAGAAATAGACTTAATATGTAAAAGTTGCCGTTGGGCCAGATGAAGGCTGGATGATGTCATGGTGAAGTCACTGGAGCAGTGAATAGGGGAGGAAGAACTCTGCAAGTACATGTGTGGCGCATGGCACATATTCTTATAGGTATGTCCAACTTAAACACACTTGCTGTACAACACTCAGTACCATTTTGAGAGCAATTTAGTTGTAACAAAATAATATTGTCCATCATATTAAATTGATGCTGGTCCTTAGGAATATACAGTTTTGTGTCAAATTTCTAAGTTTAATTGTTAGGAAGAGCTATAAACATCAAAAGTTCATACCTAGTTTGTTTTATTCATATTTAAGAAACTTTAACAAAAATAATTTGCATCAGGTATGGGGATACCAAAAGAATTATTTTCCTGTTCCTAGCTGGTGGCTTAGTGGATAAAGAGTCAGCCTGGCATATGGACATCTGGGTTTGATTGCTGCACAGGAGAAGCAACCATCTGCTTCTCTTCCCCTCCCACATCCAGGGGCTCAGTTGGTTGAGTGGCCCTAGGCGCTGAGGATAGCTGGATTGGTCTGAGTGCATTAGCCTCGGGCGTTAAAAATAGCTAGTACTCTAGCATTGGCCCTAGATAGGGGTTGCCGGGTGGATCCTGGTTGGAGCATATGCAGGAGTCTGTCTCACTATCTCCCCTCTTCTCAATTTAAAATAAACAATTATTATTTTCCTTTGAAAATATATAGGTCCATATATTATTTAAGTAGAGCAATACTAGTTTACCTCTCTGTTATTAGGCATTTCTGAGGTCTAAAGCATTGGGCCCAGAGAGAGCAGCCTGGGAAATGAGGCTGGAAATAGTAAATGAAAGGTTATTTGGCAGTTGGTTTTCTTATTTTCCAACTGTTATGTGAACTGTAGTAGTTGCTACTGAGCAGATAATATGTAGCAAAGTGGGTGGATATTTCCTCTAGCACTGTTTGTACAGCAAGTGGTGACATATGCCAAGTATGAAGGAGGGAAGAGTAATTTTCCATATCCTATTTAATTTTATATCTTTTAATTGTTTACTTCTTTTGTCAAGGGGAGACAGAAGATAGGAAATTTTGGGAAACAGGTAAATTATTAGAGTCTTGTTAAAAGTTATTTTTAGATCAAAATACTTTTTGAAGTTTTTTTTTCCTTGAAAAGATTAAGATTTCTGCAATAGTGATTAGGTACAAAATAGTATATTGTGAAGAACCTGGGATCTGGAGTCAGAAGTTCCATGTGGCACTAATTAATAATATCTAAACAACTTCTGGCAAGTCAACCTGTCTGAACCTCATTTCCTCACCTGCCAAATAGGGGGGAAAATGAGCTCTACCCATTTCACAGCATAGGAGAGGATAAAAATGCTTTTAAGCTGTATGTTTTACATTGCTTTATAAAGTTGAGTTGCTTTCCTATTTTTACAAATGGTCTGCTGCAGTTATAGAATCTTCTAACTGGGACTGTAAATTTCTGAAAGGCCGTATGTTACCCACCATGTGAGGAAACTACGTTCTAGTGAAATAACTAGAGCAGAATTGAGCAATATCTGAGCTATGGTGTTAACACTAATCAGATCCTAAAAGTGATAGAAATTGAGCTGTTGGCATAAGAAGGAAACTTGCTTTTCACTAGATACCCTTTTATATTGTTTATTATATGCATGTATTGCCTATTCAGACTTTACGTAATTGGAGGAGCTCAGACGTAGGACTGGGGGTTACTTAGATGTGCCCTGACAGCAGCAAAGATGAAACTGGGCTGTGTGCCCGGCATAGAATTTCCCTGGAAAGCTGGGCCAGTGGTCTGACTGGAATTCTACAACTTCTAGGAACACAGAACAGGTCACCCTCTTGCAAGAGCACTAATAACACCACTACCATGTCTCCGCTTTCAGTGGGAAAGGGGAACCTGTGACTGAACTCAGCTGGCACTCCTGCCGGCAGCTCCTCTACCAGGCAGTGGCCACAATCCTGGCCCACGCGGGCTTTGAGTGTGCAAATGAAAGTGTCCTGGAGACCCTAACTGATGTGGCACATGAGTATTGCCTTAAGTTCACCAAGTTGCTGCGCTTTGCTGTGGATCGAGAGGCCCGGCTGGGGCAGACTCCTTTCCCTGACGTTATGGAGCAGGTGTTCCATGAAGTGGGCATTGGCAGTGTGCTCTCCCTTCAGAAGTTCTGGCAGCACCGCATCAAGGACTATCACAGTTACATGCTACAGGTGAGGTGACCCCATGAGGAAGAACGAAATGATGTATATCCTCAGGGTGCTCAGCAGGACCCCACAGTTGCTGTAGAATGCAGAGCAGACTTGTGGAACAGAGTGGACATAATCTCCTTTCCTCGTGGCCCTAGCTAAGATCTACTGGCCTCTTCACGACCTGGACACAAAACAGGGAGGTGATACTGCCCAAGGGTAGAAAGGCGGGGAGAGACACCATTTGGGTTAAAACCAGAAATATCTATTCAACACATGCCCTTATGTAAGTCATTTGTTCACTATTTTGGTTCCCCCAAATCTAAAATATCATAAGGAATTTTTTTTTTTTTTTTGTATTTTTCTGAAGCTGGAAACGGGGAGAGACAGTCAGACAGACTCCCGCATGCGCCCGACCGGGATCCACCTGGCACGCACACCAGGGGGCGACGCTCTGTCCACCAGGGGACGATGCTGTGCCCCTCGGGGCGTCCCTCTGTCATGACCAGAGCCACTCTAGTGCCTGGGGCAGAGGCCAAGGAGCCATCCCCAGCGCCCGGGCCATCTTTGCTCCAATGGAGCCTCGGCTGCGGGAGGGGAAGAGAGAGAGAGGAAGGAGAGAGGAGGGGTGGAGAAGCAGATGGGCGCTTCTCCTGTGTGCCCTGGCCAGGAATCGAACCTGGGACTTCTTCATGCCAGGCCGACGCTCTACCACAGAGCCAACCGGCCAGGGCCATAAGGAATTTTTAAATCTCATCAAAGAAGTCTTTGACAAGTGATCCAGACTTCCTGCACCATTCCACCTAGGGCACATATGTTAACTGTTAAGTTTTTTTTTTTTTTTTTTTTTTTACAGAGGCAGAGATAGACAGGGACAGACAGACAGGAACGGAGAGAGATGAGAAGCATCAATCATCAGTTTCTCGTTGTGCGCGTTGCGACTTCTTAGTTGTTCATTGATTGCTTTCTCACATGTGCCTTGACCATGGGCCTTCAGCAGACCGAGTAACCCCCTGCTGGAGCCAGCGACCTTGGGTCCAAGCTGGTGAGCTCTTTGCTCAAGCCAGATGAGCCCGCGCTCAAGCTGGCGACCTCGGGGTCTCGAACCTGGGTCCTTCCGCATCCCAGTCCGACGCTCTATCCACTGCGCCACCACCTGGTCAGGCTACTGTTAAGTTTTTATGGTAAAAAATGTGATCTTTTTTTCCAGTTCTGACTTATCTTTGTCTAGTTTTCACCTTTATGTAACTTTAATTAATCACAAACATATACACACTCCCTCCCTTTCTCTCTGCAAACTAATTTTCTTTCAATGTCTATCACATTGAAAGATGTGCAAACTCAACACCTTCAGCAAATCCCTCCCATTGGCAGTAGATGCTTTATTTGTATTCACGTTCATATCCTGTTGGCTTTCTCATGATATCCACCTTGCTTCTAACATTTGCTTGGAAAACTCTTATTTGCCAACAGATTAGTAAGCAACTCTCTGAAGAGTATGAAAGGATTGTCAATCCTGAGAAGGCCACAGAGGACACTAAACCTGTAAAGATCAAGGAGGAGCCTGTGAGTGACATCACCTTCCCTGTCAGTGAAGAACTGGAGGCTGATCTTGCTTCTGGAGACCAGTCACTGCCCATGGGAGTCCTTGGGGCTCAGAGTGAGCGCTTCCCATCTAACCTGGAGGTTGAGGCCTCACCACAGGCTTCAAGTAAGAGAAATCAACCTACTCTGATTCCGGGAGATCCATTGATCTCAGTAGTTTTTGCATTATGTAATCATACTGTGAAGACGGAAAAACAAAAGTGGGAGTGGGGAGGAGAATGAAAAGTCGAAAGCCAAATACAGCTTTACTGCTCTAGAGATACCACCAGTCTTCTCTTTGTACTTTGAGGACTAGGACAGCTTTACAGCATTCGTTAAAATAATTTCTAATTAGGATGTAGAAGTTATTGGAATAATTCTAATAATTACAGTAATTTCTAATTAGGACGTAGGATGTGTTGTCCTGTTGATTATGAGTTAATTCAGCTGACCCAGGTAGGTAGGCAGATGTCCCCTCCTTCCCTTAGTATCTATATTGGTCCTTCCTGGGGCTTGTACTGAATTAAGACAACTTCCAGATAAATGGAGGAGTGTTAATTGCTTAAGGAGATTTGAATAGTTGGGCTTCCTTGCTAGAGTAATGCAACAAATTAACTAAAAGCAATTGAAAAAGGGCTACACAGAGGCAGCTGGCCTCCTTCCAGATAGCAACTCAGGGATTACTTTATGAACCAGGACGACTTGATCCTTAAGTCAGTTAGATTGCAAATTAGCCTAGACCCTTGTTTCTTTACAGATATGAATGATATGAACTGACATTTCATCAATGCACAAATGATGCAAATCGCAAATCCTGCAGAGTAGCCTAAACAGAATTAGGCCAGTTTTTAAACTGTTGGGCAGAACCTTTCAACATACAAGGATAACCACAGAACAGACTTGCTAGAACCCAGAGACAGGAGGGCTCATTGCAGACTTAGGGGCCATGTCCCTTTTCAGCAGTCTAGGAACTGCCAGCATTTTGGAGTGATTGTTAAGTTTTCATAATGTGAGACAGGGCCGGGGACCCAAACAAAAGGCAGGAAAACAAGACGACCCCATTAATGGAAGGGAGGACAAACTTAGCTGAACAAGAGCCTGTTGTTATGCCTGCCTTTGGGCCATGAGACAGGGAATCTTTCCACATACATGCAGTTTTAAATCCCTGGTTTAGAAACATGGGGGTGGGTGAGATGGGGTAAAGGAGGATGGAGAAAGTGGAAAGGAAGCTGTTCAGACTTGACGTAACTTTTTGAAGCAGAGAATTACAACCATATTCTCCAGCCAAGTAGTAAGAATGTAAGGATCCTCACCTGCCAAATAGGGGGGGAAATGAGCCCTACTCATTTCACAGCATAGGAGAGGATAAAAATGCCTGCCCTGGGTAGTATATTCACTCTACTTTATTCCAGCCTTTGCTTACCAGTAGCTATATATGTTCTTCCATTTTTAGGTACAGAGGTAAATGCTTCCCCTCTTTGGAATCTGGCCCACGTGAAAATGGAGCCTCAAGAGAGTGAAGAAGGCAACGTCTCTGGGCACGGTGTGCTGGGCAGTGATGTCTTTGAAGAGCCCATGTCCGGCATGAGTGAAGCTGGGATCCCTCAGAGCCCTGACGACTCAGACAGCAGCTATGGTTCCCACTCCACTGACAGCCTCATGGGGTCCTCCCCTGTTTTCAACCAGCGCTGCAAGAAGAGGATGAGGAAAATGTAAAAGGAAGAGATTTTGTCTGAACCTACAAACCCAACAGAAAACCTGATACATTCAAAATTGTTTCCATAGTGCTTTGACTCTTAAACACAGTGGATTTTCCTGACTTGAGTGGAACTGGACTTAACCAAACAAGTCTGCATTTTATTTTAACATCCAGTTTTTGTCATTTTCCATAACAACTGAGCCACCTTTCACAGATATGTCATGACACTAGGGTGGTCATCAGACCAAAGTACCGTCTTGGACTGCTTCTCTTACCTGTGACTAGACAACTTGCTTAGCTCCTCTAGAGCCATTTCTCCTGCTCCACTGGGAAGACTCATACCACTTGGCCCTAGCTTACACAGCTTCTGTGAAGACTGAAATGTTATTAAACCACAAAGCTGTGCTTGAACACTCAAAAGTAAATGTATGCTGGTATCAAATGTCAGTTTTTTCATTTAACTTACTTCAGTTTTGGTTCATTCGTTGGGAATCCAGTACTAATACCTAACAGGAAATAGCTAAACTCTTAACAACTTACCCATCAGTAGTCTTTTTTTAAAACTTGTTACCCATGAAGTCTCATAAAATCTGGCCTGTGGTAACACATTTTTGCTTATCCAGACAACCCTCTCCCACCCACCTACATTCTTCTTGCTTTTTTACTTTTTAGAGACAGACAGGAAAGGAACAGAGAGGGGAGCATTCATTTATTGTTCCATTTAGCTGTGCATTCATTAGTTGTTTCCTGTATGTGCCCTGACTGGGGATTAAACCCACAACTTTGGTGTTTCGGGACGATACTCTAATCGACTGAGCTAATGGGCAAGGCCTCTTCTTTATATATTATATTATCTATGCTCACCCTTTGTCTTTTATTTCCACTCAGCTTTTTTTTTTTTTTTTACAGAGACAGAGTCAGAGAGATAGGTAGGGACAGACAGACAGGAACGGAGAGAGATGAGGAGCATCAGTCATCAGTTTTTTGTTGCGACACCTTAGTTGTTCATTGATTGCTTTCTCATATGTGCCTTGACCGTGGGCCTTCAGCAGACCAAGTAACCCCTTGCTCAAACCCGTGACCTTGGGTCCAAGCTGGTGAGTTTTGCTCAAACCAGATGAGCCCACACTCAAGCTGGCGACCTAGGGGTCTCGAACCTGGGTCCTCCGCATCCCAGTCCGACGCTTTATCCACTGCCTGGTCAGGCCCACTCAGCTTTTTAAAATATTTTCACTATGTACCTTTTTTCAACTGTTTCATTCATTTTCTCCTTTGTGAATTCTATAAACAGGACCTGTCCAAGGACAGGCTTGTGCTTATTTCATCTGCTTGGCCATCAGAAGACAGCAGTCCATTCACTTGCCAGAATTCTGTACCTGCACATTGTGCTTCTACTGGATGGGCAACCTAAAAAGATAAAAACAGGTCCCTTCCTACTCTACACCATATCCTGAACAACTTGAATGTTACTCATCCATCACAGTACTGTCCTGCTTAACATCTGATAGTCTCAATCAGTATAATGTAAATCACACAGCACTGGAATAATTAGGAGTAATTAGCAAACGCATGCTTTATGCCTTGGTAATAGGTGCCGGCTGCTAAAGTTTGTTTTTTGGATACAGGATAAAAATCTTGTGAAATTTAGGCACTCCCTTAATAAAGACCAAATTCATTAGTGCCTTGAATGTCCCAGGCATGAAAATAAAGATGAATGCTATAGCAGCAGTGAGGTTATAATCTAAACTGCTGTGAGATCATTTCTAAATTTGCTAATTGTACCTCCTTGGCACACTTACTTAAACCCTCCTGTTCCAAGCTTAGCTTCATTTTTCCTTTATTAAAGTGGGTATCAGTTTCCATAAAGTAGCCATCTAATATTTATTTCATTCAGTTAGGAAACATTTGTTGAATACCTATTAAGTGCTAGGTTCCTTGCAAAGGATACAAAGATGAGTAAGACCTGGTGCCTGCCTTCATGGAGCTTACAGTATGGGCCATGCAAGTTTTTCTTCAGGAAAGTGTTCAAAGGCACCAAGGGGGAAAACCAGGTATGTTCAGAGTTTTGCTGTGCAAATGGTTACCTCTTAAAGAACAAATTCAAATTTTTAGACCACTGGTTCCATTGGGTACTTTTATTTTTAGAATGTTTAAGTTGGAGGCTAGGCACCAGATGGTCAAAGTTAGGGTACTCTATGATACGCAGGTCATATGAGGATTGATACCTGAGATTCACCTGGCCTGGAACTGTCACAGGCTGTCTGAGTAAGAGCAATGGTTCAGATTGCTGGGCCCTGCCCCCGGTTTGTGACTGAGGACTTCAGTGTCCCAATTCTAACCACTTCCCAGATGAAGCTTATGCTTTTGGCCCAAAGGCCACACTTTAGAATTACTGGAGTACAGATTAGGCAGAGGTAAAATTCCTTATGAGAAATGTACTACATTTTAACTGAAGAACAGAGGCCCGTGTAAACCCTTACCATGACTTATAATACGGAATGTACACCTAACCCAACATCATGGCTTTTGAATAAATTACCAAGAATACTTTGCATTAAGTCCAAAGGATAATACAAACAGGGCCTGGCTCTATATACTAGGTATGTGTACAGGGAAAACTTTAGTAAACATCACCTTACTGAGACAGGTTTAGACACGGGGCTTTAAACCTATCTTTTGTACAGAGATTAATCTTACTTTAAATTATGACAGGCAGGCTTAAAACAAAGTTGAATTTAAAATTTTTATCTAAGACACCATCAAAAGCAGGATTCTTATTCATTAATTATGTTTTGCCCACTTTTTTTTTTAAGAGTCAGAGAGAGGGACAGATAGGGACAGACAGACAGGAAGGGAGAGAGATGAGAAGCATCAATTCTTTGTTGCGGCACTTTAGTTGTTCATTGATTGCTCCTCTCATATGTGTCTTGACCGTAGGGCTAAAGTAACTCCTTGCTCAAGCCAGTGACCCTGGGTTCAAGCTGGTGAGCTTTGCTCAAACCAGACAAACATGCACTCAAGCTGTCAACCTCGGAGTTTCAAACCTGGGTCCTCTGCGTCCCAGTCCAACGCTCTATCCACTGCACCACCGCCTGGTCTGACTGTTTTACCCACTTTGTTCAACAAACCGGTGTCCTATACTGACCTACCAACCATGAGGCACATTTTATAGTAACACTGATTGGTTGCCAAGGAGACTCCACTGCCACTCTGTACAAGCTCATGTTTCTCCTTTTCCATTCTGCTAAAAGGAGAGAAACTCATGGGTCAAGGGCAAGATGCTAGGGAAATAGAAGTTATAATAATAATAATAGGCCCTGGCCAGTTGGCTCAGGGGTAGAGCATTGGCCCAGCGTGTGGAAGTCCTGGGTTCAATTTCTGGCCAGGATACAGAGGAGAAGCACCCATCTGCTTCTCCACCCTTCCCCCTCTCCTTTCTCTCTATCTTTCTCTTCCCCTCCCACAGCCAAGGCTCCATTGGAGCAAAGTTGGCCCAGGCACTGAGGACGGTTCCATGGCCTCCACCTCAGGTGCTAGAATGGCTCTAGCCTCAACAGATCATCGCCCCCTAGTGGGCATTCCAGGTGGATCCCAGTCCAGTGCATACAGGTGTCTGTCTGTCTGCCTTCCCCCCAGCTTCTCAATTTGGAAAAAAATAATAAGAGATCTGAAATGAACAGTATGTTCTCTATCCATCAGCAGCAAAAGTACTTAAGTTCAAATGATAAAATGTGAAGTTTTACACATGGAATACCAGCATCCAAGAACAAATACAATGTCCTTCCTTGCAAAAATCCAACAGAAATCGGCATCTACCTGCCAGGTCCAAATTTCTTCTATCCTCGGCTTCATCGGAGTCTGGAGATTTCCCTACTAGTAGAAACTCTGCTATTCTAAACAAAATTGTTTTTTATAGTAACCTCAATCAGAGTAAGGATAGTTCTTTCACAGAGTTCCAAACATGTGGACTTCTAGAAACTATTTGTTTCTCTTCCAGTACTGTGCCATTGATTCTTGCATAAAATTCTGGAATGCTGGCTCTTCATGGCTTTCCTCTGTAACTGCAGGGAAAAAAAGAAGGTCAATTCTTTCTAAACTCCCTCATTAGACAGTTAGAGTAGACCTGCTGTCACCCATCCATGAGAAAGAATCTCCAGAGCACACTCTTATTTACCATGTTGCCAAAATGAATAATTTCTTTTATTTGTAAGTAGGGAGGAAATCTTTCTCATAAATTAATTAAAATGAGATGTCATTCCTAAACATTTTTATCCAAGGGAAATGAAAACATGTCTACACAAAGACCTATTAATGAATGTTAATAGCAGCTTTATTTATAATAGCTAAAATCTGAAAATATCCCAAATATCAATCAGGTGGTAAATGCATAAATAAATTGTGGTACATCTACATACTGGAATATTACTCAACAAAAAAAACCCACTCTACTGATACATACAACAATATTGGTTGATCACAAAAACATACTGAATGAAAAATTTTGAATGCAAGTTAAATACTGTTCTTCCAATTATATGACTTTCTGGAAAAGGCAAAATTATAGGAACAGAAATTAGATCAGTGATTGCCAGGAACTAGGTATGCAGGAAGGGACTAAAAAAAACAGGCATGAGTGAACTTTGGGGTAATGGAAGTGCTCTGTATCTTGATTGTGATGGTTGTTACAAGACTAGATGTGTGTTAAAACTCATCAAGGTGCTCTTGGGAGCACACCCATGCCTTCCCAATCCCCTCTCTGCCCCCCACCCCGAGATACATTACCTTTGTCTTTCCCTCTCCTAAGCTCCAAAGGCCCTTCTTTTGCTTCTGTATCTTGTTTCCTGAGCCTACACAGCCCAGCTGGTTCATTTCTACTACCTCTGTAACTCTCTAAATGAACTTTCTCTTATAATTAAAAAATATATACATACTCATCAAACTGTAAACTTTTATGAGACTGACGCACTGCCTAGTACATTAACGCTAACGAGGTACCTTCAAACTGTAAACTTTTAAAAGGTGAGCTTTACTCTGTAAATTATTCAATAAATCTGATTAAATGAGACACTTTACATGTTAGCATCTACTAAACTGGAGTAAAGAGAGGTTTGTTCTTGGTCATAGCTAAAAGGGTTGTCTTAATAGATCCTGTCCATAGTTCATAAAACTACGTCAAGGGACCCTTTTGGGTTTCCAGAGCCATTCTATCCTCAGTGTTACCGTCTCTTTTGACAAACTAGTTTAAGACTGCTGGGCCTCCTTATGTACTTTTATTGTTTTTGGTTTTTTTTAGAGAGAGAAAGGGGGAGAGATAGAAACAGAAACATTGATCTGCTCCTGTATATACCCTGGCTGGGAATGGAAACTGAAAACTTCGCATTTCGAAATGACGCTTTAACCAACTGAGCTATCCTGCCAGGGTTCCTTATGTACTTTTAAAAAAACAATTACCGCCTGACCAGGCAGTGGCACAGTGGATAGAGCGTTGAACTGGGATGCCGAGAACCCAGGTTCGAAACCCTGAGGTTGCCAGCTTAAACGCGGGCTTATCTGGTTTGAGCAAAAAAGCTCACCAGCTTGGACCCAAGGTCACTGGCTTGAGCAAGGGGTTACTCGGTCTGCTGAAGGCCTGCGGTCAAGGCACATATGAGAAAGCAATCAATGAACAACTAAGGCGTCGCAATGCACAACGAAAAACTAATGATTGATGCTTCTCATCTCTCTGTTCCTGTCTGTCTGTCCCTGTCTCTGACTCTGTCTCTGTAAAAATAAATAAATAAATAAAACAATTACCATAAACAAAATCCTAGATTCCTTAGACTGAGGTCCTAAAGATGAGATGACAGACTAATAAAAGGCCTGTGATCAGTTCATTATTAACCATTCACTAGGAAGGAGCGGAATTCTCAGTACCTGGAATGTTTTCCTGGTGCTGTATCCTTTACCATGTCCTCTCACCCCTATCACTGGCTGCACACTTGAGGTCTTCTCTCAACCAGAAGCCCCCAACCGAACAATGTGAGGATTAGCAGCTAGTCTGTTTTCATGAGCCACCGCAGCCACTTCTTACCTCTGTGGTCAATATCATCAGTGTCACTGTCTGCTTCCTCATCCTCTTCATCCAAAGTTCCCCGAGTCAGGATCAAGTCAGAAGGGTCCCGCACAGGAGATAAGCTGCCTACAGAGAACACACCAGTAGCATGTCAGAAACACATGCCTCCTCAAAAAGGTGATTTTGGGCCCTGGCGAATTGGCTCAGTGGTAGAGTGTTGTTCTGGCATATGGATTTCCCAGTTCAATTCTGGGTCAGGGCACACAGGAGAAGCAACCATCTGCTTCTCTACCCCTCAGACTCTCCCTTCCCCTCTCACAGCCATGGCTCGGCTGGAGTACGTTGGCCCTGGACACTGAGGATGGCTCCATGGCCTTGCCTCAGGCACTAAGATAGCTCAGTTGCCAAGCAACAGAGCATCAGCCCCAGATGGGCAAAGCATCGCCCCGTAGGGGCTTGCTGGTGGATCCTGGTCAGGGCACATGCAGGAGTCTCTCTACCTCCTTACTTCTCACTTAAGAAAAATAAATAAATAAATAAGGTTATTTTGAATCAGTAAATAACTATGATTTTAAATTTTGCTGGAGGAAAGTGGTCATTATAAAATGCAGGATCCTACTTCTTCTAAATGTATTGTTATACTTCCTCACATTTCTATAATAGTTCAGTTCACAAAGTGCTTTCAATATCCCAGTAACTCAAGAGATCAATTATTTTCTGGGGAAAATAATTATCAAGTAGCTTGTCTTAGTTAGTAACAACATCATTTGTTTGTTTTTTAAATTTATTTGTTGATTTTAGAGGAAGGGAGAGAAAAAAAGACAGAAACATCAAATTGTTCCTGTATGTGCCCTGACTGAGGATTGAACTGACAACCTCTGCATATCGGGATGATGCTCTAACCCACCAAGCACCCAGTCAGAGCCGTCATCCGTTTTTAATAGCCCACAGCTTGGAATAGACTATGGTTTTTCTTATGAAAGCTAAAGACATTTTACAGACCCAGAGTGCTGGTGAGTCAGGGTATGTGCAGAGCACTGAGAAAGCCCCTCTTGGAATGAAGTTCAGAGAAGGTCTGAGAGAACAGAGTGAAATGATCTAGAGTAGAGGAGCCAGGGTATTATTCAAAAGTAAGAGGGAGGGGGAAAATGGAAAACAGAATACAATAATAGAGGCAAATTTCCCACTCAGGGAAACTGAATAGGGCTGAGGTCCAATAGTCAGGAATCAGGTCATTCCTAGGCAAGTAAGCTAAAGCCACAGGAGGACATGACCACTCTCTTCCGGGGCCGATGAGGTTAAGAGAGGTCAGCGAGGGACCAGGGTGGCAAACAGCAGCAACACCAAAGGGGCACTGAGAAAAGAGGATGGCATGGTGTGCTGATAGTCCATGCCCCACTCTGCACCCAGCTAAGAATTATGCAACTATACTTGTGATCTTCCTCAAATAATTACTGAAACTCCCCCAACCTTCAATAGGATATGTGAGTACCACAGACCCTTTGCAACAGCAGATGTAACAGTTGCCATTTTGTGTGTTCATGAGTGATTCCAAAGACCACAGCACACAGAAACTTCTGTTGCTGAGGTGTGTGACAAGGAAGGCACACGCCAGTTCACATAACTAGTCAAACCAGACCATGTCCAGCATCTCCTCCCCCAAGTGGCTTTGCTGTCCTCTACCAGGCATGGAGCAATAGCTCTCAAGAACTGACCTTGTGGATGGGTGTATACGTTTAACTATGAGCCCCAACCTAGAAACACCTAGAGAATCAATGACAAAACTACCTCAAACAATGTAAAAAGTAAATCAGCAGGATAAAAAGCCTAATGTACAAAATTCAAAGGCTCCATGTACACAGACATAACCAGTCAGAAGACATAATGGTTTAGAGAAGCCCCTTTTCAATATTAACAAAGAAGAAAAAATCCTCAGAATAAATTTAAAAAGAAATATGCAAACCCTACATAAGGAAAATATCCTCCTTTTCCATTTCCTCTCAAATATAAATATTTTCCTACTGAGTAGAAATAATGTATCCCCCTTTTAATTCCTAACACCTAGGGTCCCTCCAATACCTGTAGCAGTTCCTGTGTCCAAGGCTACAGAGCCCATATCTTTCCGAAGGCGTTCCAGTTGTTCCTTCTGCTGCTGGCTCTGTGCACTGGCCTGTACATATAGAGAAAAATATTAGACTCAGAAAGGAGCCCCAAGTTGGATGCCAGACTTCTAACTGAAGATGACCAATTATTCTATTCAAACAGTGCATCAGACAAGGGATGGCCGACATGGGGAAAGGAACACTGAGGGTGCAGGTCCAGATTAGCAGTTCAGACTGGAAGGCTCTGGAGACAAAACACATCAAAAGACCCCTCAAGGAGACAGAGCAGGAGGCTCCGTCATATGGAGCCCAGTGCGACTGGTGGGGGCAAGCACCTGGTCAGCTGCAACAAGGACTGTGAACCACCCCTCTGTTCCTAAACAAAACTCTACAACTAGCCCTTCAATGGACTTTGGAGTAGGGGTGGGGGTGGTATGCAACAAGGGCTTAGCGCATATAACAGGAAAAATATGAGTTTTAAAACTTCAGATAAAGAGAAGAAAAATAATTGAGGGGGCTTTGTGCATCCAGACATAACACAGACATTTACAAATTTAAATCAACAAGTATCTAGAAGACATACTGATGGCCAAAACAAAAGTATTAATGGTAGGAGAATCATACATGGTTTGAGGTTATTTTTTTTTTAAATCTTCTTTTAAAATACACAAACCGCCTCCTCTCTTACCAGTGATTTCTTCAGACGTTCATATTCAGGGCGATACTCCCTGGAAGAGAAAAACTGTTTAAGTTCCTGCGCTTAATAATCTGTCCTGCCTGCCTCCACATTACTACTGTTTTCCTAGGACTGTGACAATAAATAAGGTCTTACTTCACTGAGCATCAGGCTTATCGAGTGTTATTCACTGAAATTCTATCACTACAGAATTAAAAGCCAAGGTGCCTGTCCTTACCCTGAAACCAGAAAAAAGAAAAATATCTGGCTGCTGAGCTGGAAAGATGAACTCTAGAGACTATGACTGAGGAGCTTATCATTCAATTGGATAAACATTTGAAATGAGTAGAAGCTAGGCCTGCTGGGTTCAGGAAGCCCAATACATAGTTACCTTATCAGGGCAACAACGAAAGGATACAAAACAGAGTGTAACCTGAGGCTCAGATCACACACACACACACACACACACACACACACACACACACACACGCTCTCTCTCTCGCACACTCTCTCTCTTTCTCTCTCTCTCTTATCTGATGAATCAAAATAATAATGAGTCTGAAAACCACAATGTGGTTGTTAGGATCTTGCTAAGTATGAAGCCAAAGGAGCATGCTAGAAAGCATCCAATTAACGGGATACAGACCTAAGGGAAGTCTCTGCGTGGTCTAACTCCACTTTCCGTTAGGTAAATGGAATCTCAATATTAATCATGACAACAGTTGTAAGAACCATCTATTATGAAATGTGCTTACTACGTGTCAGCAATTGCTCTGGCTGCTTCAGATGTTTCTCAAATTATCCTCACAACAACCATAGCAATAAATACTATTACCCCTGATCTATAAATGATGGAAACTAGCTAAGGTGGAGGAAACAGAAATCCAACTCATAACTGTCTGACTCCAAAGTTTATGTTCTTAATTAGGGATCAGCTAATGTGGCAAACAGGCCAAATCAAGCCCACTGCCTATTTTTGCAAAAAAAAGTGTTACTGGAACACAGCCAGCTTACTCATTTACAAATTGTCTTTGAATGCTTTCCTGCTACAATGAGAGAGCTGAGCGGGAGCAACAGAGACCAAATGGCCCACAATGCTTAAAATAATTATTATCTGGCTTTTTACAAAACGTCTGCTGACTCCTGCTCTTCATCATTCAACACAGTGAATATTTTTACACTCCTATTTTTAGAAAAAGGGAATGGGGACTTGTTACCCCTAAGTGTGACTAGATCCCGTACCCATATGCATGCCAAATATAACATGTATACTAAGAAAACCAAAAACCTTTGCTTGGCAAGAGTGCTACCATACCAAAGCTGTGGGTTACTAACAAGTCATCACTAGAATGTTCCCTTGTTCTCACCTTTCGTATTCCTCCGCAGCACTGGCGACCTGCACAAAGAGCTCCTCCAAGCCTGTCCCCAGGACAGCCGACACACCTACCACCTGGCAAAAGCAACATTAATGCCTCCAAGGAAACAACAGGTACTTAAATTTCTTTTTTAATTTACTGATTTTAGAGAGAGGAAGGGGGAGAGAAAGAAATATTGATTTGTTATTCCATTCATACATTGGTTGACTTTTGTATGTGCTCTGACCAGGTACTGAACCCAAAACCTTGGCGTATCAGGACAACGCTCTAAGCTGCCAGGCAAGGGCACAAATGTGTATTTTTTTTTTTTAAACATAATTGCCATTCTTTTTTTTTTTTTTTTTTCTTTCAGGGACAGAGACAGAGTCAGAGAGAGGGATAGATAAGGACAGACAGACAGGAATGGAGAGAGATGAGAAGCATCAATCATCAGTTCTTTGTTGCAACACCTTAGTTGTTCATTGATTGCTTTCTCATATGTGCCTTGACCGCGGGCCTTCAACAGACCGAGTAACCCCTTGCTCAAGCCAGTGACCTTGGGTCTAAGCTGATGAGCTTTTTGCTTAAGCCAGATGAGCCCGCGCTCAAGCTGGCGACCTTGGGGTCTCGAACCTGGGTCCTCCACATCCCAGATCGATGCTCTATCCACTGCGCCACCGCCTGGTCAGGCACAAATGTGTATTTTTTAATGGCATATATCATTTTGTTCAAATCTCATAAAATCTTCATAAAAGAGGTTTAGATAGTGCAAGAAGTCTCTGGCAAAGAGTAAAGCTAAAATGAAACAAAGAGGCACGCCTACTAAACAGTCATGGAAATAAGTCTATGGAAACTAAAGTTAACAAGAAAGATAATTAGGGCCAAACAAGTAAGTACCAGGACTTTGTCTGTTCTTTATGAAAATTAGCTTATCGCTGCCTTTGTTTAAGCAATTAACATACTCTTTGCTACCCATACCCACTTTTACTTACACAAATCTTATCCTTCCTTCAAAGCACACCTTCAAGGCTATATTGTCCAAATTTTATCAAACTGATCTGCCTCCTGGCCTGTGGTGGCACAGTGGATAAAGCCTTGACCTGGAACACTGAGGCCCCTGGTTTGAAAGCCCAGGCTTGCCTGGTCAAGGCACATATGAGAAGCAACTACTGTGTTGATGCTTCCGGCCCACTCCCCTTTTCTCTCTCTCTCTCTCTCTCTCTTGCTCTCTCTCCTTTCTCTAAAGTCAATAAATAAAATCTTTTATTAAAAATAGAAAGGTCATCTTCCCTCACACCACCATTAGGACTTACTTCCATTCTAAGGTACTTACCACAATATAACATATGTTTCAATTCTGTGTGTAGCCTTCTCTTCTAATTACACCATAAGGTCTCTGAGGGCAGGGTCGCTAATTTATCTTTTAAAACTCCCATTTTTAATAAGTTAATTTATTTTTCACAAGGTAATGAACTTCCTTCCTAAGATGTTCAAAGCCAGCCCTATCAGTTAAGAGATTATCTGGAAAGAATGTCAGTATGCACAGAGAGAATGCTTACCCTGAGTGAGCTGTAAAACTCATCTAACACCAAGCTCATTGAGCGAGTCAGGTTACTGACATATGTAGTTTCTTGATTCAAGGCATCTTGGAAAGCCTCAAAATCTTGCATCCATTCCACTGCAAAGCTGTGATCAATGATGTCAGTCTGTGCCAGAGAGAAACCAACTATGAGCAACCAGAGATGACTTTAGATATCAAGCAATGGCCTCCCCCAATTTTTTAAGGTGCTGACAGCAAAAAGCACTTATTAATTTGTTTTCTTTTTTTGCTTCCCCTAGTTCCGCTTTCACTGCAACAATCAAAGAACCAAGACAGTGGTATAGTATACATAATTAAGTGAAGATGTGTGTTCTCTTGGATGAAGCAGACACTTCTCTACCTACTTCCAAATGACCATGACCACAGTGGATGCTAGCATGTTCCAGACACTGAAGTCAAGTAGTTTGTTATATCCTAGCTATCAACCAACAGGGAAATTTTATTTTAGTTGCCACTTCTAATAGACTAGCAGTCCCATCCCTCCCCCACCCCCAAAGTCTTGATTGTGAGGAATAATCTACACCCTAGGGTTGAGGGGCTACTCTATATAGGCTACAATAACTTTGGATGAGAGCCAGTGATAAATATTCAATCTGGTGGAATCTTCTTCCTAAAAGTGCCCATGACTGTTTTGGTTAAGCTTGAATCTGCTCTCCAGCATCTGAAATAATCCTTCCCACCCATTCCAAATCTTCTAATAACACAAAGTTCTGATGAAAAAGAAATATTGAAGAACAAGAGTAAGGATCCACTTACTTTATTCATTACCACAATGAAAGGAAGCTTGGTTTTGTACAAGATGCTGAAAGTCAAACATCAAGACACTATTAGTAAAAACACTTCAGCTCTTGCTTACCCAGGATCAGACTGCTGGAACTCAGTGAAGAGAAGGCAAATGAGTTCAGACTCTAAATATAAGGTATCCATTCTTAAAAACACATATTCTCCTCTCCTCAGCACCATCAAGCAAACACACACACACACACACACACACACACACACTCTCTCTCTCTCTCTCTCTCTCTCACTTTGAGTAATAATGCTTTTGTTACTGATCCTGTTTTCTAGTTTGCTTGCTTGTTTTTACCAAATAAATATCTTTTAAACAATTCATATAAAAATAAGCCTGACTAGGCGGTGGCACAGTGGATAGAGCATTAGACTGGGATGCGGAGGACCCAGGTTCGAGACCCTGAGGTCGCCAGCTTGAGCGCAGGCTCATCTAGTTTGAGCAAAGCTCACCAGCTTCAGCCCAAGTTCGCTGGCTCGAGCAAGGGATTACTCGGTCTGCTGTAGCCCCCCTGCCAAGGAACATATGAGAAATCAATAAACAAACAACTAAGGAGCCACAACGAAGAATTGATGTTATTCATTTCTCCCTTCCTGTCTGTCTGTCCTTATCTGTCCTTCTCTCTGACTCTCTCTCTCTTTGTCACCACAAAAAAATAAATAAATAAATAAATAAATAAATAAAATAAGCAAATGCTGTCAGTCACCAGATTTCTATTTGGATTAGGATTTCTTACATCTAATAAGAGACATCCCTAGTCATACCAGAAGGGATAAATATTGGTGACGGCTTTGTGTATCCCAAAACTCAAATTGTCTCCATTTAAATAATGGTTTGCCTTGCTCCCAGGGCTAAGTCACTAACATAACCTAGGGAGGCATGTCCTTCCTCTCCTGGGCACCTCACCTGGGGCAAACCTGTGCCTTTTAGAATTATGGATAAATCTTTATATTCATAATCTCTCCTCACATTATAATTTCACTCTATCACAACACAAAAAAGGAGTTCTATTCTATTTAGACTTGGGTTTCACTGAACTGGGAGCAACTACCAGAAGATTCATAGTCATAGAGTACTTCTTTCTGCAACAAGAAAGGAAGGAAGATGAGTAGCTGTTGACAGAGAATGCTAACAGCACGTGTGCCTCTTTTCTCTTCTGACCCCGCCTCAACTCACAACCACTACACTGAGTGGCAAATATGAATGAGCATAAATCTAGGGGGAAGCATTCAGGACCCAAAGAAGAAAAGGAGGAGGCCTTATACCTTGATAGCATGCCCACCAATAACCAATTACCTGCAGGCATAGAGCATATTGGACATGAAGGTCACTGGGTTGGTACTTCTTGATGTGTCCATTACATAAATGACAATCGTTGGAAATGAGGATGCCTGAAGCCACAAAATAATCAAAGCCTTAGACAAAGGGCTCATGACTTGTACCCAAACCTTTCCTAGCTTCTTTAGCAAGGAAGTACCACTTTAGGCAAGCTTTACAGAGCTTCTGTAACTCCCTTCCACATAAAGTTCCAGGCAATAAAAATACTCACCAGAGCCTCAGTGATAATTGTCCCAGAAGCTGACCAGGTGAATACTTCAATCTGCCCAGGTGTATCAATCAAGACATATCTGTGTCAAGAAAGACCATTAAACAAGTATTACACTTGTGCAATGCTGAAAATATTCCATCACACATAACACCAAACTTCTGGTTATCCATTGGAATAAGCTCTTTACATTGCCAAGTCTACCTTCCTCTGCTTGCCTTTAAAATGCATACCACATTGCCCCAGGCTTTGTTCAGTGTCCAGTATTAATGCTAATGGATCAGAGCAGCTGTCCATAAACTGCTGAATAATCATAGGTGACACAGTGATAGTTATAAACACATTGCAGGCCCTGGCCGGTTGTCTCAGCGGTAGAGCGTCGGCCTGGCGTGCGGGGAACCCGGGTTCGATTCCCGGCCAGGGCACATAGGAGAAGCGCCCATTTGCTTCTCCACCCCCACCCCCTCCTTCCTCTCTGTCTCTCTCTTCCCCTCCCATAGCCAAGGCTCCATTGGAGCAAAGATGGCCCGGGCGCTGGGGATGGCTCCTTGGCCTCTGCCCCAGGTGCTGGAGTGGCTCTGGTCGCGGCAGAGCGATGCCCCGGAGGGGCAGAGCATCGCCCCCTGGCGGGCAGAGCGAGGCCCCTGGTGGGCGTGCCAGGTGGATCCTGGTCGGGTGCATGCGGGAGTCTGTCTGACTGTCTCTCCCCGTTTCCTGCTTCAGAAAAATACAAAAAAAAAAAAAAATAGAAACACATTGCATTAAAAATGAGATAAGCCTGACTAGGCGGTGGCACAGTGGATAGAGCATCGGACTGGGATGAGGAAGGACTCAGGTTCGAGACCTCGAGATCGCCAGCTTGAGCGCAGGCTCATCTGGTTTGAGCAAAAAAGCTCACCGGATTGGACCCAAGGTCACTGGCTCAAGCAAGGGGTTACTCAGTCTGCTGAAGGTCCATGGTCAAGGCACATCTCTCTCCGTTCCTGTCTGTCTGTCCCTGTCTATCCCTCTCTCTGACTCACTCTCTGTCTCTGTAAAAATAAATAAATAAATAAATAAATAAATAAATAAATAAAAATTAAAAAAAAATATTTAGAAACTTCCTTTAAAAAAAAAAAAAAGGTGACACAACTAGGAACTGATCCTTCTCTTCTCTCTCCCCTCCTCTCCCACCCCTGTTGCACACATTCAAACACAAAACAAAACAAAAGCAAAGCAAAGCCTGACCAGGCGGTGGCGCAGTGGATAGAGCATTGGACTGGGACACGGAGGACCCAGGTTCGAGATCCCAAGGTCACCAGCTTGAGCGCAGGCTCATCTGGTTTGAGCAAGGGGTCACTTGGCCTGCTGTGGTTCCCGGGTCAGGACACATATGAGAAAGCAAGCAATGAACAACTAAGGTGCTGCAGCAAAGAACTGGTGCTTCTCATTCTCTCCCTTCCTGTCTGTCCCTATCTGTCCCTCTCTGTCTCTCTCTCTGTCACAAAAAAAAACTTAATCATATCCCAAAATCTTTTAAAGAGCCTAGAAGCATGTCAACTACAGAGTAATAAGCAGGTACTAAACTGAAATCACTTACTTAGAAATGTTCTGGGCCTTCTCGATAAATTTCATCACCTAAAATAAAAAGATATCAGTCAATGAACAACTAAGGAACCACAATGAAGAATTGATGTTTCTCATCTCTCTCCCTTCCTATCTGTCTGTCCCTATTTGTCCCTCTTTCTGACACTCTCTTGTCTTTCCCACAAGGAATAAATAAATAAATGAAAAGATATCAATTACAACAGGATCCAATTCCAGCATAAAATCACAGGGCCCTCTCCCTGTGGCCTGCTTCATTGGTACCATCAACTACTGAATCTGTGTTCTCAGTCTTAGGATACCAACTGACATACTCACTGAACCAAAGAAACACAGCCACATTAGCAGCACTGCAATACCCTGGAGAACAGTGTCTGAGATGCAGAAGACCTAATGTCACTATCAAGTCACTTCTCCTGATACCTCAACCAAATGTTAATAGCCTGTCTCATGGAGTGACATTAGGTCAAAAAAACTGATTACAAAGCACTCTCAAAACACTCTCACAGAAGGTGTCAGAGAAAACTGTGTCACAAGTTAAAAGGCCCATTATTTTTCCATTCCACGGCTGCTAGCCCATCTCACTTCTGTCCCTGTACTCCATCCTCACGGTAAGACTACAAACTAGTAACAGATCAAGAAATGAGCCCGCATCTCCTAGATTTTTGTTTTATTGACTGTCACAAATATTAAATGTGAAGTGTTCATGAAACTGAACATCCTCTCATAACCTATTTCTCCACCAAAATGTCTACTTATTTTCTATATTTACATCCAAGTTAATTGCTATTCTTTCCCAATGTCACCAAGCTAAGGCATTTAAGAGTCACAGGTTTTTACAAAGTCATGCCTATATATGTAAAAACAGACAGACATACCTGATCGAATCTGGTAGCAAAGAGATTGAGCGAGGTCACAATACCCCCGTTGGGCCCAAGTCCATATCTGGACACTTAATTGAGGATTTAAATTGCTTGCGGATATATTCAGATGATAAAGTTCATAACTATGTTATCATTCACAAGAACAATATAACATTAGTAGACTATTAATGGATTCTGGCAAGTTAATACTTGTTCCACACAGCCTTAACTTCATAGAAAACATTCATCATCAAGGTTGTCTTCATTTATTTGTTTTAGGGATAGCCAGGCAAAATAAGGAAACTGAAGGGATCAATACATAATAGATGCATCAGACAGGAACAGCCTGCTGGCATTAGCTGTTAAGATCATCTATATAACACTCCTTGCTCTGATCCTCACCAATTAAGCAACCTACTGATTATAATTAGTCCTCCTACCTAGATCTACCTACAGGGAAAATAAACATTTCACACATTAATGTACTAAGCCTCAATCCTTTTCAACCTACTCATTTCCGGGTTTTCCAGTTTGAGTAGGTGGTGACCAATGGATGTAGCCCCCAAGGAAGACTACTTTCTGGTGCCCAGGCAATCTACCAGCTAGCCTCTCATTATCTATGCTAATGACACTGCTCACAAAAATTAGGGAATCAGGGAACGTGCAGATACTCCAATACTTTCAGCCTTTTATGTAGTGTATTTTCACCAATGAAATAAAAGATGGTTTTGCATCTCACTTGCATAATTGAACAACATTCTTTCACTGGTCCTTTGCTTTTCTGATGTTCTTGTTTAATAAAAATTAAAAAAATCAAGTGCTTCTTTTTTTCTATTGCTTCATATTCATTTTGAAATATCCTAATTTTTGTGAGCAGCATAGAACAGCCAGTAGTCTAGGAAGATGGTAAGAAAGTTGAAATCATAAGCTCAAAGAGTATTTCTAATCACCTATAATATATATTCCCATATTCATCTTTCATTCTTCTTCTTTTTTTTTTTTTGAATTTTGTTTGGGATTTTTTGGGTATTTTTCCAAAGTTGGAAACGGGGAGGCAGACAGACAGACTCCCGCATGCGCCCGACTAGGATCCACCCGGCATGCCCACCAGGGGGCGATGCTCTGCCCATCTGGGGCATTGCTCTGTTGCAACCAGAGCCACTCTAGCGCCTGAGGCAGAGGCCATGGAGCCATCCTCAGCGCTTGGGCTATCTTTGCTCCAATGGAGCCTTGGCTGCGGGAGGGGAGAGAGAGACAGAGAGGAAGGAGAGGGGGAGGGGTGGGGAAGCAGATGGGTGCTTCTCCTGTGTGCCCTGGCCGGGAATCAAACCCGGGACTCCTGCACGACAGGCCGATGCTCTACCACTGAGCCAACCGGCCAGGGCTCTTTCATTCTTCTAATAAAATGACTTTGAAGCAATCAAATGTTCTTGATAGCATATTTCACAAAGAAATGCAAAAATACTCTTTCAAAGCCCCAAAATACATAGACGAGTAAGAGATGAGTCACCACCAAAGTGAAAAAGGATACTGTTTCATAACTTCTTTATACTTCACAGTGTCACGAATATCTGAAGAGGAGAGGGAGGAGAGAATTAGAATTTAACACATAAGAAACAATTTCACTTGAGGCCCTCCACCAATAATATCCTAAGCCAAAATATCTCTCAAGCCTGCCCAGGCAGTGGCACAGTGGACAGAGCATTGGACTGAGATGCAGAGGACCCAAGTTCAAGACCCCAAGGTTGCCAGCTTGAGCACGGGCTCATCTGGTTTGAGCAAGGCTCACCAGCTAAAGCCCAAGGTCACTGGCTTAAGCAAGGGGTCACTCAGTCTGCTGTAGCCCCCTGGTCAAGGCACATATGAGAAAGCAATCAATGAACAACTAAGGAATCGCAACAAAGAACTGATGTTTCTCATCTCTCTCCCCTCCTGTCTGTCTGTCCCTATCTGTCCCTCTCTCTGACTCTCCGTCTCTGCCACACAAAAAAAAGAAAAAGAAAAGATCTCTCAAGTCATTTATGCTTCCTCTGAGGAAAAAAAAATAAGTCTCTCTCTTGCCGTGAGTTATTTTCAAATTTGTTTTCTAAATGCTTTTAAATTTTGTATTTATTGATTGTAGAGAGAGAGAAAGGGAGAGAGAGAGATACAGGGGCATCATTCTGCTTCTATATGTGCCCTGACCGGGGATCCAACCAGCAACCTTGGTGCTTCAGGACAGTGTTCTACCTGGCTAGGGCTGTTTTCTAAATTTTTAAGCCAAGCCCTGGCCGGTTGGCTCAGTGGTAGAGCATCGGCCTGGCGTGCAGAGGTCCCAGGTTCGATTCCTGGCCAGGGCACATAGGAGAAACACCCATCTCCTTCTCCACCCCTCCCCCTCTCCTTCCTCTCTGTCTCTCTCTTCCCCTCCTGCAGTGAGGCTCCATTGGAGCAGAGATGGCCCAGGTGCTGGGGATGGCTCCTTGGCCTCTGCCTCAGGCGCTAGAGTGGCTCTGGTCGCGACAAGAGCGACACCCCGGAGGGGCAAAGCGTCGCCCCCTGGTGGGCGTGCCGGGTGGATCCCGGTCGGGCGCATGCGGGAGTCTGTCTGACTGTCTCTCCCCGTTTCCAGCTTCAGAAAAATACAAAAAAAAAAAAAAGCCTTAAGCCAAGATCACTGAATTATGATAGAAAAAGAAGCAAGATTGTGAGGAAAAGAACAGAAAGACAAAAGGTGTTCTGTACTCTTTAACCAGCAAGAAACTGAAACTAGCCTTTTAGGATTCTCTTGTCAGCATCCTCTTCTACCAAATTCCCCAGCTTCACCATGGTTTCTGTCCTTACAAAGGATAACTGTAGGCCCTGGCCAGTTGGCTCAGCGGTAGAGCGTCGGCCTGGCGTGCAGGAGTCCCGGGTTCGATTCCCGGCCAGGGCACACAGGAGAAGCGCCCATTTGCTTCTCCACCCCTCCCCTTCTCCTTCCTCTCTGTCTCTCTCTTCCCCTCCCGCAGCAGAGGCTCCATTGGAGCAAAGATGGCCCGGGCGCTGGGGATGGCTCTGTGGCCTCTGCCTCAGGCACTAGAGTGGCTCTGGATGCAACAGAGCAATGCCCCAGATGGGAAGAACATCACTCCCTGGTGGGCATGCCAGGTGGATCCTGGTCGGGCGCATGCAGGAGTCTGTCTGACTGCCTCCCCGTTTCCAGCTTTGGAAAAATAAAAAAAAAAAAGGATAACTGTAGCCCATGATGAATGTTAGGCTAAGAGCTCTCAGGTTATAGTGAGATGGTCTGAGACAATGAGAAGAGTTTTAAAGCAATTTAAATACCTTGTCAGTAACCATATGCAGAGAAAAAGGAAGCTAAATCAAGAAAGGTTTACAGTATTTCTTACTAACTGCTTACTGGTAACAAAGGTGATGCAGACATGGTTTTTAAAAAGGAATTAATCTGTCCAGTAATATCTAATTAAACATATCTACAAGTTAGTCTGTAAACCTACCCCATCAACTATTAGAATTCCATCCTTTCAGTGAGAGAATGTGTGATTTGTTTTCACAAACTCTTCCCAAAATGCTTCTGCTTCTTAATACAGGGCCTTCCTTTATTAGTTTGTTTGGGTTATAACCATCTTAACAGGATTAAAAAGAAAAAGAAAGGATTAGCACACAGTGAGCCTAGACTAGGAGATCCTATCAAGAATCATGACGCCTGACCAGGCGGTGGCGCAGTGGATAGACTGGGATGCGAAGACCCAGGTTCAAGACCCCGAGCTCGCCAGCTTCAGCACGGGTTCATCTGGTTTGAGCAAAAGATCACCAGCTTGGACCCAAGGTCGCTGGCTCGAGCAAGGGGTTGCTCAGCCTGCTGAAGGCCCGCAGTCAAAGCACATATGAAAAAGCAATCAATGAACAACTAAGGTCTCACAACGAAAAACTGGTAATTGATGCTTCTCATCTCTCTCCGTCCCTGTCTATCCCTCTCTCTGACTCTCTCTCTGTCCCTGTAAAAAAAAAAAAAGAGAGAGAAAAGAATCATGACATTGGATCACATCTATTTCTATCATTTTATAATTACAGATTCTGCTTATGATAACTGGGAACCTCTCCCCAAAACAATGCCCATATGCATACATATGCATATTTTCCCATATAACTCTTGGAGTGGAAGCAAGTTTCCTACAAATAATTAAGTGAACTATCTATCACACAAGAACTCTTGTACTCTAAATTTTGAGAAAAGAAACTAAATATATATCCTTTTTATATATAAAAGGAACCTGCTAATGGGTTTATGGCCTAGAAGTGAGAGGACTGACTTTCTGTCCCTTCATTTTTCCAAATAACAATAGCCTGACACCCTAGTGTCAGAAAGGAGAAATGAGAGTAGTAAGGAAACAAATTAAGCAAAAAGAGTAAGTAATTTTAGACAAGGGAAAGGACTTGGCTCAGTGGTAGAGTATCGGCCTGGCTTGTGGATGTCATGGGTTTGATTCCCAGTCAGGGCACACAGTAGAAGTGACCATCTGCTTCACCATCCCTCCTCCTCTTCCCCCCCTTTCTTTTTTTTTTTTTTAATTTTTTTAATTTATTTTTATTTTTTTTACAGAGACAGAGAGTGAGTCAGAGAGAGGGATAGACAGGGACAGACAGACAGGAACGGAGAGAGATGAGAAGCATCAATCATTAGTTTTTCATTGCACCTTAGTTGTTCATTGATTGCTTTCTCATATGTGCCTTGACCACGGGCCTTCAGCAGACGGAGTAATAACCCCTTGTTGGACCCAGCAACCTTGGCTCAAGCTGGTAGGCTTTTGCTCAAACCAGATGAGCCCACGCCCAAGCTGGCAACCTTGGGGTCTCGAACCTGGGTCCTCTGCATCCCAATCCGACGCTCTATCCACTGTGCCACCACCTGGTCTGACTTCCCCCCCTTTCTATCTTCACCTCTCGCAGCCATGGCTCAGTTGAAGCAAGTTGGCCCTGGGGTGGTGAGGAAGGCTCCATCGCCTCACCTCCGGTGCTAAAACAGTCAGTTGCTGAGCAACAGAGCAACAGCCCCAGATAGGCAGAGTATTACCCCATAGGGGGCTTGCCAGGTGGATCCTGGTCAAGGCACATATAGGAGTCTGCCTCTGTTTCCCTGCTTCTCACTTAAGAAAAATAAAGAAAAAAAATTTTAAAAAGGAAAGGAATAAACAAAGAGTAAATATGAACAAGGTAAAAGCCTGTTTAAGGATTCTAAAATTCAGTGAAAATATAGTAAATAGTTTAGAAAAAATGAAAGCATTGAAACTGGCAGGCTGGAGGTTTTACAATTCTAAGGCATTTTACACTGAACTGGAACAGTTTACTCACCAATATTGGCAGGAAAGGGAACTTCGTGCACAGCCGGGTCCAGATTGATCACATAAGGTGGAGAGCCTTGGCTATGCAGGTGTCCAGTGAGTCTCTGTGGAGATAATGGGGTGCAGGACAGAGTGAGGGGAAATTAGGGGAAAAAGACTATTTCCCTCCATCTGAAATATTCACCTCCCACTTTCAGCTGAAATGCAACTTTTTTTTTTTGAAGCAAGACAGACAGAGACAAACAGACCCACAGACAGGAACAGAGAGAGATGAAACGGATCAGCTCCTACTTGTGGCATTTTAGTTGTTCATTGATTGATTCTCACACCTGCCTTGAAGCAGAGGGCAGCTACAGCCAAGCCAGTGATCCCTTGCACAAGTCAGTGACTCTTGGGCTCAAGCCAGCAACCATGGAATCATGTTGACAATCCCACGCTCAAGCTGGCAACCCTGTGTTCAAGCTGGTGAACCTCCACTCAAGCCAGCAACCTTGGGTTTTGAATCTGGGACCTCAGCATCCTGGGCTGACACGCTATCCACTGTGCCACCATCGGTCATGCAAAATTCAACCTTTCTTTATTACCCATTTATAAGGTGACCAATCGTCCTCCTTTAGAGAGGACAGTCCTTCTTTTGTAAGTTCTGTCCTCCCTCGAAAAGTGTCCTCCTACATGTCCTACTTTTTGATATTGAAAGACTAATCTGTAAATGTCCGTACTCGATTGATGCTGAATCGATCCATGGCGTGTGATGTGACGTATTTGTATTTGACATGACAATTTGTCAAGGATCAGTACAGTGTGGCGAGATGTGATTATGAGACACATGTGCTCCACACGGGAGACCTTGAGACAGCACGTGATATATCAAGCCCACAGATTGCTTTGTGAGCTTCTTACTGAAACATAACATGGCACATACGACATTGTAGACTCACTATTATTTCTTTCTCGGTGAATATTCAATCATAGAAAGGTAAGCACAATTCACGTTTTATTAATTCATTATCTATTTAATAATTTCCAAATATGTATAATTTTACTTACAAGTATTTTCCCGAAACTCGAGTTTTATATTTTATTTATTTATTTTTTAAATACAGGGACAGAGATAGAGTCAGAGAGAGGAATAGATAGGGACAGACAGGAACAGAGAGATGAGAAGCATCAATCATCAGTTTTTCATTTTGACACCTTAGCTGTTCATTGACTGCTTTCTCATATGTGCCTTTACTCAGGCCTTCAGCAGACCGAGTAACTCCTTGCTCGAGTCAGCGACCTTGGGACCAAGCTGGTGAGCTTTTGCTCAAACCAGATGAACGCATGCTCAAGCTGGCGACCTTGGGGTCTCGAACCTGGGTCCTCGGCATCCCAGTTCGATGCTCTATCCACTGTGCCACTGCCGGGTCAGGCATGAAATTCGAGGGGTTTTTTTGTTTTGTTTTGTTTTTTCATTTTTCTTTTTTTTTTTTTCTTTTCTGTATTTTTCTGAAGCCGGAAACGGGGAGAGACAGTCAGACAGACTCCCGCATGCGCCCGACCGGGATCCACTCGGCACGCCCACCAGGGGGCGACGCTCTGCCCACCAGGGGGCGATGCTCTGCCCCTCCGGGGCGTAGCTCTGTTGCGACCAGAGCCACTCTGGCGCCTGGGGCAGAGGCCAAGGAGCCATCCCCAGCGCCCCCAGGGGAGCCTTGGTTGCGGGAGGGGAAGAGAGACACAGAGAGGAAGGAGAAGGGGAGGGGTGGAGAAGGAGATGGGCGCTTCTCCTGTGTGCCCTTGCCGGGAATCGAACCCGGAACTTCTGCACGCCAGGCCGACGCTCTACCACTGAGCCAACCGGCCAGGGCTGTTTTTTCATTTTTCCGAAGCTGGAAACGGGGAGGCAGTCAGACAGACTCCCGCATGCGCCCAACCGGGATCCACCCGGGATGCCCACCAGGGGGCGATGCTTTGCCCCTCTGGGGCATCGCTCTGTTGCATCCAGAGCCATTCTAGCGCCTGAGGCAGAGACCACAGAGCCATTCCCAGTGCCCAGGCAATCTCTGCTCCAATGGAGCCTCACTGCAGGAGGGGAAGAGAGAGACAGAGAGGAAGGAGAGGGGGAGGGGTGGAGAAGCAAATGGGCGCCTCTCCTGTGTGCCCTGGCCGGGAATCGAACCCGAGACTCCTGCATGCCAGGCCGACGCTCTACCGCTGAGCCAACCGGCCAGGGCCCATGAAATTAGAGTTTTAAAGTGGAAATTAACCTCAAACCGTATCTATTAATAACGCGTTTTGACTAAATAGTTGCATAAAAGATGTTTTTTTTAATTCAAAAATGATAAGTACACCTAAGTTTCACTCCAACTTAGTGGTTTTATTTGATATTTAGTTTTACTAAATGAGTACCTTTTTCTTACAATTATTATTAAAAATTAATAGGTATGTAAGCATAATTACAATGTAAAATATTACAAGTTTTATGCATTTATCATATTATAGTGTACTATTTTTGCAATGAATAAAATGTTTCTTTTATTTACAATAGTGTTTTCTTCCATTTATTTTTGTCCTTTTCATTGTAAAAAAGTTGGCACCTTACCATTTAACAGAGCCTCCCCTACTCTATCACTTATTTACTTGTTTTGTGTGTGTGAGTGGGGTTTTCTATCACCTCCAATGTAATAGTAGTTCCATAAATGCAGGAACTTTGTCAACCTCATTTTCACTGTATCCCCAGTGCCTCTGTTTGCGTCAAACTGATAACAGTTACCAGGCAGCAAGATCTTAAATGCTCCAGAGAATGAATTTTGCAGTTTCTTTTATGCATTGGGAATTAAGGAGGAAATGTAAAGAAAAATGTATGAAGTGAGAGAATGAAAGGGGGGACGACTGGATTACAGAATAGTTAATAAGATTTTATGCTCTCTTGCCCTGGCCAGTTAGCTCAGTGGATAGAGCATCAGCCCCACCTGCAGACATCCGTGTTTGATCTCCAGTCAGGGCACACATGAAAAGCAACCATATGCTTCCTCTTTCCCTCCCTCTCCCCTTCTCTCTTCCTCATCCCCTCTCACAGCCAGTGGCTCCATTCATTTGAGCGCTGGCCATGGCACTAAGGATAGCTCGGTTGGTGCTAGCCTCAGCCTCAGGCACTAAAAATCACTTGGTACTCGCGCATTGGCACCAGGCAGAGGTTGCTGGTGGATCCCCTTCTTGACGCATGCAGCAGTCTGTTTTTCTTTTTCTTTTTTTTTTTCTTTTTTTTTTTACAGAGACAGAGAGAGAGTCAGATAGGGACAGACAGACAAGAATGGAGAGAGATGCGAAGCATCAATCATTAGTTTTTTGTTGTGACATTTTAGTTGTTCATTGCTCTCTCATATGTGCCTTGACAGTGGGCCTTCAGCAGACCGAGTAACCCCTTGCTCAAGCCAGCGACCTTGGATCCAAGCTGGTGAACCTTGCTCAGACCAAATGAGCCCATGCTCAAGCTGGCGACCTCGGGGTCTTGAACCTGGGTCCTCTGCATCCCAGTCCGATGCTCTATCCACTGTGCCAACGCCTGGTCAGGCAGCAGTCTGTTTTTCTATCTCTCCTCCTTTCACTTAAAAAAAAATCATGTGCTTTCTTGAAAAAGAAGCTTTTCAAAGGTGTGTTAACTTAGATACACACAAAAAAATGAATAGGCCTTGCTTAGAACAAGTATAAACCTTTTACTAATGACGATATATTCCTGGGGTGGGAAAACCTACCAACACCTGTCCAGTTAATAATTTATGATCCAATCGCCATATGAGGTTACTCTCCTTAGACTTATTACAGCACCCCTTTTTGGACCACACCTGAAATATGACCAGCTTACATGAACTACATTAATTCTTTGTCTACATCAAAAGCCTGCGTGTTGCCTGACCAGGCGGTGGCGCAGTGGATAGAGCATCAGACTGGAATGCAATGGACCCAGGTTCGAGACCCCGGCTCGCCAGCCTGAGCCCAAGGTCACTGGCTCGATCAAGTAAGGGGTTACTCGGTCTGCTGAAGGCCCATCCACGGTCAAGGCACATATGAGAAAGCAATCAATGAACAACTAAGGTGTTGCAAGGCGCAATGAAAAACTAATAATTGATGCTTCTCATCTCTGTCCCTGTCTATCCCTCTCTCTGTCTCTGTAAAAAAATTTATTGAAGGCCCTGGCCGGTTGATGGTAGAGCATCGGCCTGGCATGTGGGGGACCCGGGTTCGATTCCCGGCCAGGGCACACGGGAGAGGCTCCCATTTGCTTCGCCACCCCCACCCCCTCCTTCCTCTCTGTCTCTCTCTTCCCCTCCCCCAGCCAGGGCTCCATTGGAGCGGAGATGGCCCGGGCGCTGGAGATGGCTCCTTGGCCCCTGCCTCAGGCGCTGGAGTGGCTCTGGTCACAACGGATAGACGCCCCCTGGTGGGCAGAGCGTCGCCCCCTGGTGGGCGTGCCGGGTGGATCCCGGTCGGGCGCATGCGGGAGGCTGTCTGACTGTCTCTCCCGGTTTCCAGCTTCAGAAAAATACCAAAAAAAAAATTATTAAAAAAAAAAAAAGCCTGTGTGGCCTGACCAGGTGGTGGAGCAGTGGATAGAGCCTCAGACTGGGATGCAGAGGACCCAGGTTCAAAACGAGGTCACTGACTTGAGCACCGGCTCACCAGCTTGATCAAGGGGTTACTGGCTTGAGACTGGAATCAAACACATGACCCCATGGTCGCTGGCTTGAGCAAAGGGTCACCCTACCCCGTAAGGCACATATGAAAAAGCAATCAATGAACAACTAAGGTGCCGAAACAAAGAATTGATGTTTTCTCATCAATTTTCCTTCTTGTTTGTACCTATCTGTCCCTCTCTGTCTCTGTCACACACACACACACACACACACACGCGCGCGCGCGCGCACCTGTGTGATAGCACTGCATTAATCCCCAGTAACTATTTTAGGCTTCTACCTTCAAGAAGTCGGCAATTTTATCGGTAAGACAACTCCAGTACAACTTGGTAAGATGTACGAAGTATGCACTAAGGGTGCGCAAAAGAGACCTTTAACTCACGCTTGGGTCCAAGGTTTTGCCAGTGAGGAACGTGAGTTGCTTGTGGGCAAGTCCCCTAAAGCCACGCGCCGGCCCCTTCCAATTCTGCAGAAAGACCTCCCTCCCGTTCTCCCCGGCCCTCTACAACCTTTTGTGTACACCTACTACGCCCGCGCCATACACGTCACCTGTACAAAGGTGGTTTTCCCAGATCCCGCCATTCCCAACACCAACAGACACACTGGGGACTGAATACCCCCGGAGGCCTGGGACTCCGCTGGAGCCGCGGCGGCCGCCATCTTCTCCTGGCTCCGCCCACTCTACCATAGAGACGCCACGTGGCTAGAGAGACTTCCGTGATCCCCGGAACTGTAAGAGAATGGAACTGGCTCGAACGGGCTCGCGAAGTGAATAGTGAAGGGATACCAGAGCATCTTCCAGTCCCGATCTGGCTCAGGAGCTAACTAGGGACTATGCCGGGGGAGTGGAGGCGCTGGGAGGGCCAGAGGGGGCCAGAAAGAAAGGAGCTCCGTCGCAGGGCTGGGCCTGGGAAGGACAAAGGTCAAGTACCCAGGAGAACCAGCCGAGATGCAATCCCGAGGTCAGCGCTCCCAAGATAAGAAAGAGTACGTTTCACGTTTGGTTCCCAAGGAGCAAAGACCAGAGCCGCCAGAGAACCGACTGCTGGGCTTAACCGGTTAAGATTAAGCTGCTCAGGGCTCGACCAGCCAGGAATGGAGTGCCAGCAGGACTGGAGTGGAGTGCGACCCTTGCGGTTGCTGGGCAGTGCAGAGACCCGTTGAGCCCCAGACCGAGAAATTGCGAAAACTTGACGCACGGGGACACCATTGCCGCGTGTCGCAGGCCCCTGACACTAGTTCCTTGTCAATCACTCTCGGTGAACTACAGCAAGACCTGGGGGGCGAACGCTAGAATTCCGGGAGCAAGTAGATACTGAAGGGGCGTCTTGGAAACCGAAAAGGTGGTGAGAGACGGAGAAATGTACTCCTGCACTTGCTCTTCGTTGCTGTTCACGAAATCGTAGATAAATCTGGGTTTCGTACCCAGGATCTGCCACTTGCTAGCAGTGTAAATCATAGCCAAGTCACTTAAATTCTCTGAACCTGCTTTCTCCTCTTTAAAATTGAGATAATACTTAATAGGGTGGTAGTGAATGCATTTTGTAAATTGTAAACTACACTTCCTCATCTTTACCCCTAGCTACATCCCCAGTGCCTCAGTGTTACACTGTTAAGAACTCAAAAATATTTTCTTGTGTGTATTAAAGTACAATTGTGCATCCTCTTCCCCCAAATTTTAATTAAGAACTGATGGGGGAATGTTTCATTTTTTTTTCCAGGTTTGCTGAGGACTCCAGTAGTACCATTCCCTATATGGTATCTTAGTTTTGTAAGTAATTTTTTGAAGCCAAGGGAGCCAGAAAAAGGCAGCCATGGGGCTTTAAAAGAAACAAAAGTGAAAATGAAGCTGAACAAGCAAATAAAAGAAACTAAAATCCAGCAAAACTACTAATGGAGGAAACTGGGCAGCTAATCAATGAAAAGTTATATGTTCAGGTTGAAAATAAATTATTGCTGGAATAATAAAATAAATAAATAAATAAATATTGCTGGAATACCTGACCAACAAAACTGAGGAGTACAGAAGGCAACTTGAGCTGTAAAACAACTATGTGCAAGAAAGTTGGGGGAACCCTTAGCCCTGGCCAGTTAGCGCAGCGGTAGAGCGTCGGCCCAGTGTGTAGAAGTCCCCAGCAGGGCACACAGAAGCAACGATCTGCTTCTCCCCCCTTCCTCACTCTCCCCCCGACCCCCTCCGCAGCCATGGCTCAAGCTGTTTGAGTGAGTTGGTGCCTGGCGCTGAGAATGGCTCCATGGCCTCCGCCTCAGGGACTAAAATGGCTCGGTTAGGAGCAACAGAGCATCGTCCCCTAATGGGCTTGCCTGGTGGGTCCCGGTTGGGGCACATGCGGGTGTCTCCGTCTCAGCCTCTGCCTCCCCGACTCTCACGTTAAAAAAAAAAAAAAAAAATGAACAAAGGAGACAAGAATTAGCCTCCAAATATTTGAAGCAGCAGTTGCAGACATTTCGCTATTAAAGGAGACACAGGAGAGAGAAATCCAGACATTGTAAGAGGAGAAAAAGAAAGCCCAAGATGAGATAGATACAAAGAACAGGAAATCCAGACCTGGTTCCTTCAAGATAATCTGGAGAAACAAGTGAGTGAGCCAGACATAAGGCTGTTGGGAAAGAGAAAAATAAAGGAGGTTAAAAGGCCCAGACCTTGGAGGTTGTAGCAGAGAAACATACTTCTGAGTTTTATTGTGGCATCTGGCAGAGAACCAGCAGTTACTGACGGAATTACAGCAATCTTAGCAATGCCAGGAGTTGCAGGCTACTCAAAACTGGTTAAAAAATTAGAAGCAGTAGCTGCAGCAAGAACAAAGGTGTATGCACTGTTTAATCCAAGGGAGGCAACTACTACAACAAGGTGCTCCAAAGACTACAAGAACCCTTTCCTTCCCTGGGCACCATTATCGGGTTAATCCACAGTAATTCCTAAAATATCACTGATTAAATAAGGACTGGAGCAAGTATTCCCTGATGGTGCATAAACCTAGTTAGGAAGGCTTTGGGGTCTCATTGCTACAGTAAAATATCCATCAAGATGTGTTAGTGTGCCCTGGCCGGTTGGCTCAGTGGTAGAGCGTCGGCATGGCGTGCGGAAGTCCCAGGTTTGATTCCCGGCCAGGGCACACAGGAGATGCGCCCATCTGCTTCTCCACCTCTCCCCCTCTCCTTCCTCTCTGTCTCTCTCTTCCCCTCCAGCAGCCAAGGCTCCATTGGAGCAAAGATGGCCCGGCGCTGGGGATGGCTCCATGACCTCTGCCTCAAGCGCTAGAGTGGCTCTGGTCACAACAGAGTGACACCCTGGATGGGCAGAGCATCGCCCCCTGGTGGGCGTGCCGGGTGGATCCCGGTCGGGCGCATGCGGGAGTCTGTCTGACTGCCTCCCTGCTTCTCACTTCAGAAAAAAAAGAAAATGTGTTAGTGTGAAAGATTACGTGCTTTTTCTTCCAGCCATACTGCTAGATATTTGTGTGACCAGCTTCTCTTAATTAGGTTTTTCTTTAATTACAGGTAGCTCTTGTTAATAAACAGGATGGTACTCAAACCTCCAGGTAACCTAACACCATTTGCTAGACACTCCTACATTAAACCAGGTGGAGAAAACTACCTTGAGGAAGTGAAAGAATAGTTGTGTGATTTATTTCATCTAGCTGAGTCAGATTTCTTTAACAACTTTATTTTTTTCAATTTATTTTTTACAGGGACAGAGAGTCAGATAGAGGGATAGATATAGACAGACAGGAAGGGAGAGAGATGAGAAGCATCAATCATCAGTTTTTCATTGCAACATCGTAGTTGTTTATTGATTGTTTTCTCATATGTGCCATGACTGCGGGCCTTCAGCAAACTGAGTAACCCCCCACTCGAGCCAGTGACCTTTAGGTCCATGCTAGTGAGCATTTGCTCAAGCCAGATGAGCCCGCGCTCAAGCTGGCAACCTCAGAGTCTCGAACCTGGGTCCTTCTGCATCCCAGTCAGCCGCTCTATCCACTGCGCCACTGCCTGGTCAGGCTGAGTCAGATTTCTTTATAGAAAAAGCACCTTTAAGGATAGCATTTCAAGTTGACTTCAAGAGCTTTCTGCTCAGACCCTGGCTGGGTAGTTCAGTTGATTAGTGTCAACCTTATACACCAAAATTGTGGGTTTGATCCCTGGTCAGAGCTCACACAAGAATCAAGGAATGAATATATAAACTAGTAAAACAACGTATCAATTCCTCTCTCCCCTCCTCTCTATAATCAGTAAGTTTATTAAAAAAATTTTTTAAATAAAGCTTTACTCTGTAAACATACCAGTTTATCCTCATTCCTTTTGGCCAACTCATACTACAAAGGCAAAGTGTTTTTTAAGCTTTTTAAAAAACGTTTGTGCCAGTGATCAAGTAGCTCCTTCTATAGTTTCTCATGAGTGAAAAAGTCCTCTATTAACAGCAAGAGCAATAAATGTTATCTGATGCAGCTCTTATAAATGTTAGCTTTGAGTAAATTGAGAAGGGAAAAGAAGATAAAAAGAAAGTATATTACTTTTGAAAATATTTTCTGTGAAGAATACCTCAAGAATTAATTAGGTGGCTGAGCCTGACCAGACAGTGGCACAGTAGATAGTGTTGGACTAGGATGTGGAGGACCCAGGTTCAAGACCCCGAGGTCGCCAGTTTTAGCATGGGTTTATCTGCTTTGAGCAAAGCTCACCAGCTTAAGCCCAAGGTCCCTGGCTCGAGCAAGGGGTCACTCGGTCTGCTGCAGCCCCACGGTCAAGGCACATATGAGAAAGCAATCAATGAACTAAAGTGCTGCAACGAAAAAATTGATACTTCTCATCTCTCTCCGTTCCTGTCTGTCTGTCCCTATCTATCCCTCTCTGTGTCCAAAAATGAAAAATTAGGTGGCTGAATGCCTCTGCTTGGTTTAAGAAAATTTATCAAAAGAAAGTTTAAATATTTGGATGACTTTTTTAGAGTCTTATTCCAGCCTGTGGTTGAGCAATGGATAGAGCATCAACCTGGAAGGCTGAGGTTCCCCTGTTTGAAACACTGAGTGTATCAGGTCAGGGCAATATGAGAGCAGTCAATGAACAACTAAAGCGAAGCAATTCTAAGTTGATGCTTCTCTCTCTCTCTCCCCACTCACTCTCTAAAAATCAATAAAAATCCTTTAAAAAAAAAAAAAGTCATGCCATCTATTTCCCTAGCAACACCTTGAATTCTAAGATTTAATGTTAAATATAGCACATAGTACTTTAGTTTTAGGCCACCTATTACATTTTTTTACTAGGTGTACAGTTAATAATACATGAAATACTTTGTGTAATTAATGTGTGCCATATGTTTATGCCTATTTAATAGGACTGGGAATACTATTTTAAAATAGACTTAGGGTATTTTTTTTTGCACTTATATTGATGGTTACAGTGATTTATTTGAATGCTGAATACTAATACAGGAATGTAATTCCATATGTTAACATTGTTCTAAGGGAAAATATAATGAACTTTGTTTTTCAGAAATTATCAGTAATGAAAAATTTTTAAATAATTTTGTGTGTGTGTGAGACAGAAAGAGAGGGATAGATAGGGTCAGACAGACAGGAAGGGAGAGAGATGAGAAGCATCAATTCTTTGTTGTAGCACCTTAGTTGTTCACTGATTGCTTTCTCATATGTCCCTTGACCCAGGGGATACAGTAGAGCGAGTGATCCCTTGCTCAATCCAGCAACCTTGGGCTTCAAGCCAGTGACCTTTGAGCTCAAGCCAGCAACCACAGGGTCATGTCTATGATCCCATACTCAAGCCAGTGACCCCGTGCTCAAGCTGGTGAGCCTGTGTTCAAGCCAGATGAGCTTGTGCTCAAACCAGCAACCTCAGAGCTTTGAACCTGGGTCCTCTGCAGGAGGACCTAGTCTGCAGGATATAGTCTGATGGTCTACACACTGCCTCACCACCTGCTCAGGCTAAAATAATTTTCTTATATTTAGTTTTTTATTCACATATAAAGTGAATTCCTTAATTTCAATTTTTTAATGTTTATTGATTTTAGAGAGAGGAAGGGAGAGAGACAGAAACATCAATCTGTTCCTGCATGTGCCCTGACCAGGGATCAAACCAGCAACCTCTGTGCTTCGAGACAATGCTCTAACCCAGGGGTCTCAAACTCACGGCCCGCGGGCCGCATGCGGCCCGCCGAACAATTTTGTGCGGCCTGCAGACTAATCCACGAAGTTCAAAATATTTTGGATAAAATTAAGTAAGCCTAGGGGCCTACTTGTATTTTTCATTTCTCTAGCATCCTAGCTAGATATTAGCTTAGTTAACAGCAGTTGTGATGCGAACTACAGTTTCTGGTCGTTTTGTGACACTGAGTAAACTGCATGTACGATTGTGCTTGTTGTACTGATTTTTTTTTGTTTTCAACTGCAGTGAGAAAAGTGTTGCGTAACAGTTGCCTTTTGTAGACCTAGTGCAGCCCGCCAAACGGCTGTGATCTTGCTCTGCAGCCCACATGCTGAGTTGAGTTTGAGACCCCTGCTCTAACCAATTGAGCTATCCAGCGAGAACAAATTCCTTTAAATCAAATTTAAAAATGGACTCTCCCTGGCCCTGGCCGGTTGGCTCAGTGGTAGAGCATCGGCCTGGCGTGCAGGGGTCCCGGGTTCAATTCCTGGCCAGGGCACACAGGAGAGGCGCCCATCTGTTTCTCCACCCCTCCCCCTCTCCTTCCTCTCTGTCTCTCTCTTCCCCTCCCGCAGCCGAGGCTCCATTGAAGCAAAGATGGCCCTGGAAGCTGGGGATGGCTCCTTGGCCTCTGCCCCAGGCGCTAGAGTGGCTCTGGTCCTGGCAGAGCAACGCCCCCTGGTGGGCAGAGCGTCGCCCCCTGGTGGGCGTGCCGGGTGGATCCCCGTCGGGCGCATGCGGGAGTCTGTCTATCTCTCCCCATTTCTAGCTTCGGGGAAAAAAAAAAAAATGGAGTCTCCCTCAATGTACCTTTACTTCTAGCTTTAACAATTTTTTTGCTAAATATGTAGTTTCTTTATTAAACAAGTTTTTTGTTGTTAAAAAATAAAAGCTGCCTGACCAGGAGTGGCACAGTGGATAGAGCGCCAGACTGGGACGCAGTGGACCCAAGTTCAAAACCCCAAGGTCATGGCTTGAGCACAGGCTCACCAGCTTGATCACAGAGTTGCTGGCTTGAGTGTGGGATCATACACATGACCCCATGGTTGCTAATTTGAGACCAAAGGTTGCTGGCTTGAGCAAGGTGTTACTTGCTCTGCTGTAGCCCCTGGTCAAGACACACATGAGAAAGCAATCAATGAACTACGGAGCCACAGAATTGATGGTTCTCCTCTCTCTCACTTTCTGTCTGTCCCCCCCCCCTCTCTCTCTCTCTCACACACACACACACACACACACACACACACAAAGATAGGTAAGTAGGTAGGTAGGTAGATAGATAGATAGATAAATAGATAAAAGCTTTCTTGGATTTTAATTTATCCATTGGTTTTTACTTTTGTTCCAATGTATTTTCTATTCCATCACTTCTCTCTCATTACTTCTGCGTTTTATTCATACTACTATGCAAACAATAAAACTGCAGTTTTCATACAGAAAATAGAAAGATAGCATGCAGGTACTAACCCAAACACTTCCAATTCATGACCTGAGAATACAGAAAGACTGCACTTGGAAAACATGGTATCCAAGACAAATTTGAAGCCCTACTCTCTCTGGATATAAAAACCGTAGAAAAATATATACCTAAGGCTGATAAGATCATAGACTGTGCCTGACCAGGCGGTTGCACAGTGGATAGAGCATCAGACTAGCATGTGGAGGACTCAGGTTCGAGACCCTGACGTCGCTAGCTTGAGCGCGGGCTCATCTGGTTTGAGCAAAAAGCTCACCAGCTTGGACCCCAAGTCCCTGGCTCGAGCAAGGGGTTACTCGGTCTGCTGAAGGCCCATGGTCAAGGCACATATGAGAAAGCAATTAGACCTGTGGTGGCGCAGTGGGATAAAGCATCGGCCTGGAAATGCTGAGGTCGCTGGTTCGAAACCCTGGGCTTGCCTGGTCAAGGCACATATGTAAGTTGATGCTTCCAGCTCCTTCCCCCCTTCTCTCTCTCTCTATCGCCTCTCTCTCTCTCTCTCTGACTCTCCCTCTCCTCTCTAAAATGAATAAATTAAATAAGTAAATAAATAAAATTAAAAAGAAAAGAAAAAAAGAAAGCAATTAATGAACAACTAAGGTGTCACAATGAAAAACTGATGATTGATGCTTCTCATCTCTCTCCGGTCCTGTCTGTCTGTCCCTATCTATCCCTCTCTCTAACTGTCTCTGTAAAAAAATAAAAAAATAAAAAAATTTAAATTAAAAAAAAATCATACTTTCCTTTTCTATTAATTTCTCTCCTACCATTGCTGACCTAATTATCTAATTCAGCAGTGGATAACTTCCACCTTATTTCAGTTTGGGTTTTTTTTCGTTTTTTGTTTCTTTTACAGAGACAGAGTCAGAGAGAGGGATAGACAGGGACAGACAGGAACGGAGAGATGAGAAGCATCAATCATCAGTTTTTTGTTGCGCATTGCGACACCTTAGTTGTTCATTGATTGCTATCTCATATGTGCCTTGATCACGGGCCTTCAGCAGACCGAGTAACCCCTTGCTTGAGCCAGCAACCTTGGGTCCAAGCTGATGAGCTTTTGCTCAAACCAGGTGAACCCATGCTCAAGCTGGCGACCTTGGGGTCTTGAACCTGGGTCCTCTGCATCCCAGTCCAACGATCTATCCACTGCGCCACCGCCTGGTCAGGCTCAGTTTAGTTTTAATTCCTATCATCCCAGATAATGGTTCTGGTGTACTGTTTATGTCTGTCTCAAAGTGAGGTTTCAGAGACCTTGAAAATTTTAATGGATGAATCATCTGATAAAGGTACTCTGAAATCTGTACCTGCAAGTGAGCAGCAGGTTCGCCAACTAAGGTCTCAATCTACTTTTTGTCTGCTTGTAGCAGGTGAATGAGGTCTGATTTACAATTTTAAGAACTCACTACAACCTGTTATGTGGAGTGTATCCAAGCCAGTAAAAAGCAGAAGGAAATCTATTAGGAAGCTACTGGAGTCTAGGCAAAAGGTGATGATAGTCCCACCTAGGATGGAGGAATAGAAGTGAAGACATGGAGGCAGTAAGCTATAGGGTGAGAAGAAGATCAAAGGTTAAGATGAAGCAGAAAAAAAACTTCCCAAAGTGCTCCCTTTAAAGGAGGTAAGCAGAATATATTTTATGTTAACTAATTTTATGAAATATTTTAGACATACAAAAAATATAAAACTATTACAAACTCACTATCCACCTTAAGAAATAAGAACTTCCAGCCCTGGCCAGTGGCTCAATGAATAGAGCATCAGCTGCATATGGACATCCCAGGTTCAATCCCCAGTCTGGACACACAAGAAAAGTAACCATCTGCTTCTTCCCTCCTCCCGCTTCCCATTCTCTCCCTCTTCCCCTCCCACAGCCAGTGGCTTGAATGGTTCAACATGGTGGCCCCTGGCGCTGAGGACAGCTCGGCTGGCTGGTCCAAGTTGGTCCAAGCGCTAAGCCTCACGCACTAAAAACAGCTTAGTACTACAGTACCGGCCCCAGACAGGGTTGTCGGATGGGTACCAGTCAGGGTGCATACAGGAGTTTGCCTCACTATCTCCCCTCCTCTCACTTAAAAAAAGAAAGAATTATTTCCAAATTAACTTGTAGTCCCCTGGGTCCCAGAAGCCTGACACTAAGTTTGCTATTTATCATTGCTGAGCATGTTTTCATACTATGATTATATATATTAAAATATAAACATATTTATATTTACTGTATACTTATATATCTCTATTTATATATATCCATAAATAATAGAGCATTTTGAATGTTTTAAACTGTATATAAATGGTACACTTGATGTATTTTATAATAACTTGCTCTCTCTCCCCAGATACTAATTCTGAGATGTATTCATGATGAAAAGGAACCCTAATTGGTTTCATAGCTGTATAGAATAACACTGCATGACTATGTCACAATTGATTCTTTCTCCTGATGATGGACAATTAGATTATACATTAGAGTACACTAACAAAGAAACCCAAGAATGTACAATGTCTCAAATAACGTATTTATTTCTTGCTCATATAGTAGTCTGACAGATGTTCCTGGTTGGCAAATAATCCTTCATGGGGTGTTTCAGGGAGTAAACTATCCTCCATTTTGTACTCTACCATCCCCTAGAGCAGTGGTCCTCAATCCCCGGGCCGTGGACCGGTAGTGGTCCGTTGGCCATTTGGTACTGGTCCGCAGAGAAAGAATAAATAACTTACATTATTTCCGTTTTCTTTATATTTAAGTCTGAACGTTTTATTATTTTTTTTTCTTCCCTGTCTTTTCTGTTTCAGTTATTTGTTTTGACTCATTTAATATACCACAGAGAGTGATCTTTTATTATTTTATTTTATTTATTCATTTTTAGAGAGGAGAGAGAGAGGGAAAGAGAGTCAGAGAGAGGAGAAAGAGACAGAGAGAGAAGGGGGGAGGAGCTGGAAGCATCAACTCCCATATGTGCCTTGACCAGGCAAGCCCAGGGTTTTGAACCCGCAACCTCAGCACTTCCAGGTCAACGCTTAATCCATTGCGCCACCACAGGTCAGGCAACGATGTTTTATTTTTAAAAAATGACCAGATTCCCTCTGTTACATCCGTCTAAGACTCACTCTTGACGCTTGTCTCGGTCACGTGATACATTTATCCGTCCCACCCTAAAAGCCAGTCCGTGAAAATATTTTCTGACATTAAACCAGTCCATGGCCCAAAAAAGGTTGGGGACCACTGCCCTAGAGCACCATCAGTACCTATGATGAACTATCTAATATGAACTCGAAGAAGGGGAAGTGTGGCAGTACACTCATACACTCACCTAGCCCGGAAGTGACACACATCATTTCCATTCACACTCCACTGGAGAGATTAGTTGGCTGCCCCTTCCTCACAGGGAAAGGGGAATAAATGGCTGGGAAATGTAGTCTAAACCCAGTGATTTTCAACCACGGTCTGCAGACGGTGACGGTTCCACCAGAAATTTTGTGCCCATACCAGTTAACTCTTTCATGGTCCATCAGGAGTCCACAGACAGGCAGTTAAAAAATACTGGTCTAGCCATTTATTCTATAATCATTTAATTTTGCAAGTTGAAAGTAGATTTTGGTGGACAGCTAGTAGTCTCTACTACATGTTGTTTCCAGGATCCAGTATGAACTTGACTGGAATAATCATTCTTGTTCATGTCTCCTGGTACACCTGGGCAAGAGCAGTTTCTCTGTATATACTTAGGAATAAAACTTCTGAGTCTTACAGCATATCTTTAACTTGATTAATACTGTCAAATTGGGCCTGACCTGTGGTGGCGCAGTGGGATAAAGCGTCGACCTGGAACACTGAGGTCGCCGGTTCGAAACCTTGGGCTTGCCTGGTCAAGGCACATATGGGAGTTGATGCTTCCTGCTCCTCCCCCTTCTCTCTCTCTCTGTCTCTCTCTCTCACTCCTCTCTCTCTTAAAAAAAAAAAAAAAAAGCCTGACCAGGCGGTGGCGCATTGGATAGGGCTTCAGACTGGGATACGGAAGGACCCAGGTTCAAGACTCTGAGGTCGCCAGCTTGAGCACGGGCTCATCTAGTTTGAGCAAAGAGCTCACCAGCTTGGACCCAAGGTCGCTGGCTCGAGCAAGGCGTTACTTGGTCTGCTGAAGGCCCACGGTCAAGCACATATGGGAAAGCAATCAATGAACAACTAAGGTGTCGCAATGAAAAACTGATGATTGATGCTTCTCATCTCTCTCCATTCCTGTCTGTCTGTCCCTATCTATCCCTCTCTCTGACTCTCTCCCTGTAAAAAAAAAAAAAAAAAAAAAAAAAAAAAAAAAATACTGTCAAATTGTTTTCAAAGTGATTGTACCAATTCATATTCCCAACCATGCATGAGTTCACTGCTCCAAAACCTAGCTGTATCTGATATGGTCAAACTTAAGTTTGTTATTCTAATGCATTCTTAAGTAACTCAGACAGTATGATTAGCATAGTCTGTACTGAGTCCTGCTGATTTCTGGCCTCAAGAAGAGCCTGACCAGGCGGTGGCGCAGTGGATAGAGCGTCAGACTGGGATGTGGAGGACCCAGGTTCGAGACCCCGAGGTTGCCAGCTTGAGCGTGGGCTCATCTGGTTTGAGCAAAGCTCACCAACTTGGACTCAAGGTCACTAGCTCAAGCAAGGGGTTACTCAGTCTGCTGAAGGCCCACGGTCAAGGCACATATGAGAAAGCAATGAACAACTAAGGTGTCACAACGAAAAACTGATGATTGATGCTTCTCATCTCTCTCTGTTCCTGTCTGTCTGTCCCTATCTATCCCTCTCTCTGACTCTCTCTGTCCCTGTAAAAGAAAGAAAAAAGAGTGCCTATAAATGCCTTATATGAGATTGGGCAAGTTTCCTGTACTTACTCACTTTAATCTCAAATTATTAATTTTAGCCAACAGATTTTAGGGGCTAAAGAACTATTGAACCAACTGCATTTGACACTTATTTTAAACTCATTCCCATCTACGGTCATCCTCTTACCCCCTACCCCATACATTTAGCAGCAAGGAGTCGAGTAGCAGGTCAGTCAGTGAACAACTGGAAACATCAATCTGAGAGTCATTTATTTCTTTTGTCATTGTCAAACATTTCCAAAGTCTTACTCACCAAAATTAACAGCTTCTTCATGTCTCCTCCCTGACAATCCTCATCTTCTGAAAGGGCTCTAAGGATGAAACTGCCAATGAAAATGTAGAGTGGATATACCATGTCCTTCACTTGTTGCAAAACAATTATCTAACAGCCCATTTAGACACTATCAGGTAGGCATGAGGTACAGAAAAAGAATTTTTCTTTCCAACTTCAGATAAATATTTACATCTGGTGTCAGTCTCAGAATTTAAGACGATAGAACACATATAAAAGAGGATAGAGTAATATTCTCAGAAAATTCAGACATAGGTTGACTAAAGGGAGGAATGAGGACTTAGGGGGGTGTAGACTAACAAGTGAGGTCAGTCCAGGAGAGAACGAACGTGTGCCTTGGCCACCAATCTCAGTGGCATTACCAGAAACACGGATTCTGTCTTTAAAACTCAGGGGCAATCAAGCTGGTATTTCTCAATCCTTAAAACTGAGGATGCAGGTGCTCACTTCAGCAGACATATACTAAAACCGAGGGGCAAGACCAGCTTCCGGAGGCACTGATTATAATGACAGATGAGGCCTCAAGCCCCAGGAAAGTTGAGGCAGTATTTATTGCTTCTCCCTTCTTCTTTCCAGTCATTTTCATCTTTGGGACACACTACTACTAAGGCTGCCTTTACACATCTGTGGATCTAGTCACTGCTGATTTTGACAAATCATTCCCCAGTAAAATTAGGGAAGTTCTGGCTTTTTGATCTAAGTCCATTTTCTTTTTTTCGATCCTAAAACCATATTGAGAGAACAGCCTTCCATAAAGCTTATTTCCCAAAGAGACAGAGTAGCCTTATTACATGAGTCACTAAGCTTGTTACAGCACAAATACAAAATGATTAATCATTACGGTTTTAAACACTAATTTGGAATTGTTTTATAAGCCCGAGGATGGAGACTACTAAATCAATGGAGCTGCTGAGAACAGTCTACACCCCAGGAAGGAGAGGACAACCAGTTTTCTTAGTCTTGTATAGGGCAAGAGGGGCCCAGAGTTGGCCTTAAGAGGGAGCTGGGTAAGAGAAAAACAATGGACTCCAACGAGGAACAGCAGGAAAACCTACCAAAAAGGGTTGGGGCCGGGGGGGAAGGGGGGTCAAAGTGAATGAGGAGGGAAAACACTGAAATTTATACAGGAGGAAATAGCTGAGAAAGTCACAGCTTTACACAAACAGCTGAAAGAGTACATTTCTCTTCATTCAGCCCCATGACTCAGTCAGCACAAGTTCCCGTGACAACAGCATCACATCCACTCTCCCAGGAGGGCTTTCACACAGAGTGCCTATTTCCTTCCCCGTTTATGGTTAGTCTTTGGGGGCTTTCCTTTCTGGGTCTGTGCTGGCACCAGCCCCTGCTCTCGTTCTTTACAGGAGGTTGACACTAGCAGTTCCTCATGGCTCCTCCTCTGATCCTTCCCTACGCGGAGACTGAGCTCGGCCTCGGGCGGCTCCGCGCCAGCCTGCTGCTGCCTTCGGAGAGACCTTCGGCTCCTGTGCTGCTGCCTCCGCTTCTCTTCTTCTTGCTGCCGCTGCTTTGTCTTCATCACCTTTTCAAAGCTCTTGGTAGTTGTCGGCTTCACAACAAACCAGTCCTGCAGAGGCGAAACAGAAACACGAGCCCTTTAAAACACGGTGGGGGGCATCACGGAGGGGTGTGAGAAGAATCACAAAAAACATGGTCAGGGCAAAACATGGGATATTTTATTTTTTAATTTTGAAAATTTACAAGCCTTCTGGAAACTTACAATAGTTTAATGAACACCTGGATTTACCATTGTTTACCTCTTTCCTTCCCTTTGCCCTTCCTTCCTTCCTTCTGTTGAACCATTTACAGGTTAGCTGCAGACATGCTACTTCATCCCTAAATCCACATGTACCTGCCTAATAGCAAGAATGTTCTCCTGCATAACTACCATACAATTATCACATTTTGAAATATTAACATTGACATATTACTATTATTTAACAGTCAATGTTCAAATTTCCTCAGCTGTCTTAATAATGTCCTTTATACATACAGTACTTGTTTCTATGCTATATTTTATTTTTTCACTTTTAAATACAATTTTATTAAGGTATAATTGACATTCAGTAAATTGAACATATTTAAAATATAAAATTTGATTTTTTTCTTTTTTCTTTTTTTTTTTTTTTTACAGGGACAGAGAGAGTCAGAGAGAGGGATAGATAGGAACAGACAGAAACGGAGAGAGATGAGAAGCATCAATCATTGGTTTTTCGTTGCAGCACCTTAGTTGTTCATTGATTGCTTTCTCATACGTGCCTTGACCGTGGGGCTACAGCAGACCAAGCAATCCCTTGCTTAAGCGAGTGACCTTGGGTTTAAGCTGGTGAGCTTTTTGCTCAAACCAGATGAGCCCACACTCAAGCTGGCGACCTTGGGGTCTCGAACTTGGGTCCTCCGCATCCCAGTCTGATGCTCTATCCACTGCGCCACCTCCTGGTCAGGCGATTTTTTTTCATTTTTTATTGAATGTATTGAGGTGACATTGGTTAATAAAATTATATGTTTCAAGTGTACAATTCCATAATTCATCTAGATACTACATTGTGTGTTCACTATCCCACGTTAAGTCCTACACAGCATTTAAACAGCATTAAAACAGGTTGCTTAAGCCTGATCAGTTCAAGAGTGGAGTGATGTAGTAGACAGAGTATCAACCTGGGACACTGAGATCCCAGGTTTGAAACCACAAGGCCGCTGGCTTGACTGTGGGTTCATCCAGCTTGAATACAGGGTCACCAGAAGGATCATCAACATGATCCCATGGTTTCTGGCTTTAGACCAAAGGTCGCTGGCTTGAACAAGGGTTCACTGGCTCAGCTGGAACCCCCCAGTCAAGGCAGTTATGAGAAGCAATCAATGAACAACTAAAGTGCAGCAACTACGAGTTGATGCTTCCAATCTCTCTCCCTTTCTGTCTCTTTCTCTCTCATTAAAAAAAAAAAAAAAAAAAAGGGCCCTGGCCAGTTGGCTCAGTGGTAGAGCGTCAGCCTGCCGTGCATGAGTCCTAGGTTTGATTCCCAGCCAGGGCACACAAGAAAGCGTCCACCTGCTTCTCCACCCCTCCCCCTCTCCTTCCTCTCTGTCTCTCTCTTACCCTACCACAGCCAAGGCTCCATTGGAGCAGGGTTGGCCCAGAGCTGAGGATGGCTCTATGGCCTCTGCCTTAGGCACTAGAAAAGCTCTGGTTGCAACAGAGCAACGCCCCAGAGGGGCAGAGCATCGCCAGGTGGATCCCAGTCTGGCACATGCGGGAGTCTGTCTAACTGCCTCCTCATTTCCAACTTCAGAAAAATACAAAAAAAAAAAATGTTGCTGGGAGATGTTAGAATACTAGAAAACAGGAAGTAGAGAGATTGCTGTCAAATAAGAAATCCAAAGGTGAAAATTCAGCCAGGTTCCCAAATGCCTGATTTAATTGGATTTAACTCAAATGTCTCTGGTAACCACTTTACTGTCCTTGACAGTGACAGTCCTAGCCCATAAAAACAGACACAAAACCCACCTCTCCTGTGGTGTATGTATGGGGCCCACAGGATTACAAACACCCTGTGGGAAAGCAGGATCCTCACCTCTGCATGGACAGAGTTGATGTGATACTTGACACCACTCTCTGACACAAATTCTTTCTGACATAGAAGACACTTGTATTTTCCGGCCACAAAGTTTCCCTATTTTAAAGAAAAAAAAATATTGGTAAATTCAGGAACACATACTTGGGCAATATGTAGGGATCATTACTGACGAAAGGAAAGGATTCCAGTTCAGCAAAGGTAAGAAGAAAGAAAATCCAAAACAGCAATATATTTTGGAAAAACAGGTGGACTATCACCACTATAAATCTATCCTAATTCAATTCTATACCAAACCTGCCCACTCAGGATCTGAAATCCTCCTATTTTCATGATGTGACATGTCATATTTTTCTATCTTCCCTTGTTTCTGTCTCTTTACTTCCAAGTTCTCTTGGTTCCTCCCCCAAAATGATCAAACTCCTGAAGTTAAGAGGCGCCTACGTACAATTCTTCCCAATATCCACTGCTACAAAGAGTGCCTTAAAAATCCAGAATTAGAAGAGTACCATTCATAATACAGAGTTTAAGGATTCAGAAACCAAGGTCAAGATGACAAACTCTTAAGCATTTCTGGACAGATCTGGTTTGAATGCCTACAACCCTCTTGTTGCCTTGAACTGAGACTTCTCTCCCTGATGCTTCAGGTTTCCATGATGCTCATTTTGCAAGAGGAGCTATTTCTGAAAGGGATTGGGAGTGGCAACAATTCCCAAAGTGCACTTGGGAAACATGGAAAAGATTCCGTGAGGTCAATAGCTGTTAGCCTGACACCCAGGGCCAGTATAGTTCAGACGTGTTTAAAGGATCTTCACTAACCCAGGTAAGTGCATGTAAGTTGATTCTAAATAGTTTAAGGCTCAATAAGACAGGGCAGATCCAGTATGGGACAGGCTTGAGTAGAAGTTAAATCCCTAATAGGGATTCAGAACTAATATATTTTTCTTCAAATTCTTTAATTGATATGACTTATGGCTATGCTGACCTTTTCTGCATCTTTGACATACCCTGACATCCCACCCAATAACAAACTAAAATTCTTTGGGACATGAAAAACTAAACCAGCCTCTGATGATAACAGAAAACAAGACAACTAGCTGTTCACCTATACTGAATTCCCTTTTATGTCAGACTATTTTCAAGGTCATATTATGATAAATGGTTCAGAAAATTACAAACCAAAGTACAAGAGCCCAGGTGAGCTTTAAGGCCAGATACAGTACTGTAGACAGCCTCACAACCCTGGAAAAAAAGAAGAAAAAAATAACGTGAAGACTAAACAAAAGAGCATCCTTCTCTTAGCAATTTGGTTGTTGACAATGACCAACCCTACATTTTGAGAAAGAAGTCCAACAAATTATACCACAAGCCAAAGAAGAAAAGAATGCATATGCAAACCACAAAAGCAAGAAAGAAAACCAATGAAAGGTAAAAGAAAAAGAGGTAAACAAGTTGCTATAAAAGCTTAACATACTCCCTTCCCTGGTACTTTTACCAATATTTAGAGAAACACAGAAAATTACACAGATTTTTTTTTAATTTGCTTTCTTTAATACAAATATGTCTTCTATTTCTTGTCTATCTCCTCCTCCCCAAAGTACTACATATACACCTAGGTTAGATTAAAGATGGCTAGAAATTCTTGGCCACTCTTCCCAACAGGAAGTGGAGTCTGCCTACCTTCTCCTTGAATCTGGGTTAGCCCTAGGATTCCTTTGACCAATAGAATGCCATGGAAACATGCTGAATAAATTCAGAAACTAGGCCTTAAGAGATCTTCAGCTCCCACTTTCATGTTCTTGGAATACTCTCTGAAATGTCAGTCACTATGTATCCCACTGGTAATCCAACTACCCTGCTAAGGAGAGGGGCTATGGGGAGAGCCAAGCTCCCAGTTTAATTAGCACAGAAGCCACCTTGGGCATTCAAGTCCCATCTGAGTTTCCAGCTGAATGCAAACTGAGTGATCCCAGCTGATGCCATGTACAGCAGGAGAACTACCCTGAGCTCTAATGACATTACCTACAGAATTGTAGTAAACAAATAAAATAATTGATTTTAAGCCACTAAGGTTCAGGTGCTTTTCCAAAAAGGAATAAATAACTAAAATAACAGTAGATGCTTGATAAACATTTACTGAACAAATGAATGAGAAAGAACCACCTGGTTAGGACAATGAATGCGATGATACTTCTTGATATCTGACTTCCATTTATGTAGCACTTCCTGGCTGAAGGTAGGTAGTCCAGGTCGAGTATATTTTAACTACAAGACAAGAAAGATTTTTATTGGAGGAATCCAAATTCCAAAACACTCCAAAAGTTTCACACCCAACTCCTCAGGGTATAGAATTATGGAGTTCCTCAAGTATATTTTTGTATAACAAAAAATATTTTTAAAAATATGTAAGGTCCTTTCAAGTTCCTGAAACTGGTAAATATAACCACCTATTGTTTAGTCCTAAAATAGTTTGATTTTTAACAGAGGACAGGAGACTTTACAGTTGGAAAAAAAAACTAGTGACAGAGTATTATATAATTAAATTATTTGATATAAAAAAGAGGGAGATATTAAAATTCACTAAAAATATGTATATATTATGCAAAGTGTATATATATACACACACACATATTCAATGGAAATATATAGAGATGAGTAAATGGCTAGAAGACTATAAATCAAAATGTTAATAGTACTACTCTCTGGGTGGCAGACTTTTAAGTGGTTTTAATGTTTCTCCCCCTGTTTATCTGTATTTCTCATTTTTCAATGTTATGTTGATTTATATTTTCTTAAATTCTAATTGGCTCTGGCTGGTGGCTCAGTGGATAGAGCATTGGCCAGGCATCTGGACATCCCAGGTTTAATTTCCCATTGAGGCACACAACAGAGTGACCATCTGCTTCTCTATCCTTCCCTCTCCCCCTTCTCTCCCTCTTCAAGGAGAGGAAACAGAGAGACTCTTGTATGCACCCCAACCAGTATCTACCAGGCAACCCTCATCTGGGGCCAATGCTCTGCCCACCTGGGACAATGTTCCCAAGTAAGCTACTTTTAGCACCTGAGGTAGAGGCTCAACAAAGCCATCCTCAGCGACTAGGGCCAACTCACTCAAATCACTTGAGCCATGGTTGTGGGAGCAGGCCGGAGAAAGAAAGAGAGAGAAGGGGGAGGAGGAGGAGTAGAGAAACAGATGATCACTTCTCCTGAGTTCCCTGACCAGGAATCGAACCTGGGACATCTACACGTTGGACTGACGCTCTACCACTGAGATAATTGGCCAGGGCCAAAAATAAATTCTAATAAACAAAAAATTAAGGTTTGACTTGAAACGGATGCAACAGAACTGGGGACAGAACACATAATCTTTGTTTATACTGCAAAAGTAGAATTATTCCTAGCATTTCCTTTCACATGCTTTCACATGTTAGTCTTTTCTTTCAACTATACCTGTAGCTTCCAGAAAAGAAATAGCACTATACTGATAGTTTTTACAAAGCCCACCATGGTAACAGTTGTATTTCTGGTAAGCAAATAATCCTCCTGCTTAAAAAATGAAAGTATCTAAAAAGAAGCTGATTCTCTGAAATAGAAAAACAGAACCTAGGCTAGAGGTAATGGGGGAAGTAAGGAAGGCAGCCTAAACGAGCTCTGGTCAAGTTATAAAAGAAATCAGAGCACAGAGCTGGCTTTCTTTCTAAGCATTTCTTTTTTTTTTTTTCTTTTCTTTTTTCTTTTTTTACAGAGACAGAGAGAGAGTCAGAGAGAGGAATAGACAGGGACAGACAGACAGGAACGGAGAGATGAGAAGCATCAATCATTAGCTTTTCATTGCGCATTGAGACACCTTAGTTGTTCAATGACTGCTTTCTCATATGTGCCTTGACCGCAGGCCTTCAGCAGACCGAGTAACCCCTTGCTTGAGCCAGCGACCTTCGGTCTAAGCTGGTGAGCTTTTTGTTCAAACCAAATGAGCCTGCGCTCAAGCTGGCAGCCTCAGGGTCTCGAACCTCGGTCCTCCACATCCCAGTCTGATGCTCTATCCACTGCGCCACCGCCTGGTCAGGCTAAGCATTTCCTTTTCTTTGCAGAATACATGGGTCCATCCACAATCTTTTTATGCTGATAGTGGAATAGTTATACAAACTAGTCATACAACAAACTATCATATTTGTGAAGCTATAAAAAAAAAACGAGGATAATCTCAATGAACATATTTAGAGTGATTTATAGATGTATCTTTAAGTGAAATGAAACAAAAATTTTAAAAAGTATCTACAGGTCCTGGCCAGTTGGCTCAGTGGTAGAGTTTTAGCCTGGCATGTGGAAGTCCCAGGTTCAATTCCTGGTCAGGGCACACAGGAGATATGACCATCTGCTTCTCCACCCCTCTCCCTGCCTTCTCTCTTTCTCTTTCTTCCCCTCCTACAGCCATTGCTCGGTTTGAGAAAGTTGGTCTCGGGAACTAAGGATGGCACCATGGCCTCCTTAGGCACTAAAATAGCTTATTGCTGAGCAACAGAGCAATGACCCTAGATGGGCAAAGCATCGCCCTTAGGGGACTTGGTGGATCCTGGTTAGGGCACATGTGGGAGTCTGTGTCTGCCTCCCTACCTCTCACTTAATAATAATTTTAAAAAAACAGTATCTACAGTATGAAGGGGATATAAGAAAATATTCGTGCATCTATCTGATCATCCATCCCATAAAAGTACAGGAAACATAAACCAGGACTACTGAGTCTGGTTATCACTGGAATAGGAACTGGGTGGAAATAAATCACAGGGGACAGGGGCAGTGACACTTCTCTGAGAAGACCTTTTTGTATAGGTCTGACTTTTAGAATTAGGGTAATGTTTCACATACCACAAAATAAATAAATTAAATAGGATGTAGGGGAAACCCAAAATTAACAAATATGCCATGTGAACCTAATTATTACAAATGAGAAAACAGAATGATTGGGATGGCTGATAAAAACCAACTTAAATAACTAGAAAACAGTACTTTCAATTATGTACTGTAAGATTAAGATGAAAATAGCTACACACAAATATTGTTCTTCAGTTAGTAAATTTGTTTTCTATATGCATATGAGTTAACAGTCCAGAAACTACTTAATCTTATACTAGGATTGAGTAACGTAAATACATTGAAAACAACAAGAACCAGGTTTCTTCTCACTGTTGGAAAAATAGTTACAAATAAGGGAAAAGGAAGGTGAGAATGAAACGTGTGTTGGATCGAAATTAATGGTATCATGGCTTTAAATATAGCTATAGGGGTTGGCAAAGGTAGGTTTACAGTTGTTATACAAATAAATAACACAATAGTTAATAAATAATAATACAAAGATAAACTGTGTTTTGTGTATCCGTAACTGTAAACCTACTTTTGACAACCTAATATAGATACTGTAGACATAAAAATAAATACAAGTGTGCAAATGAATTCATGAACACACATCCATATATAACCTGGCTCTACCCACCAAGAGGGCCCAGCAGGAATGAATATACCTAGCACTCACATCCTGGTTTCTAAATATATTTTCCAATATAAGGAACCAGAATTCCTTTAAAAAAAAAAGAAAAAGATTGATTCCAAAGCTAGGGCAGGAAAAATGCAAGATGAGACTAGAGTATCTCATGGATCAGAGAGTAAAAAAGAGCTAAAAAAAAGGGGGGGGGGTATGTCCAAAGGATACAGATCACATGAAAAAACTCTTGGCCAAATCTAGAACAATTTGAGCACCAAAATAAACAATAACAGCATTGGATCACAGGTCATAGAATAAAATAAATATCCATGAGTATATACTATTATAAAATAAATTAAAAGAAAAACATATTTTAATCACAATAGAATTCCAATTAATAACTGTAGAAGAACTGATGGAAACAAAAAATCATCATTAAGCAAACACCACTGTAATACTCACTGCAGGCATGTATCGTCGATGGATGCTAAAGTAAGTGGGTTAGAAGTATGAAAAAACAAAGAGGGTGTAATGGGGGGCACATTGTTGGGGTAAGGGGATATTGAGTCGGACACCTGAATCCATGTTAAAATAAATTTAAAAGTTTAATCAAAAAATTATAATTTATAATCTGACCACACACACAATATATTTGCTGATAATGATAATATGTCCTTATCATTATTTTTAATCTCCATATATCCTACCCTCTTTTGTAGGTAAAAGTGGCCAGAAAAAGGCTTGGGTGTCTGATGACATCAGAGGAACCATCTCTGGACTGTCTCACGCTAGATTCTTCATGTGAGAGCAAAATAGAACTTCCAATTTGTTTAACCCCTCCTCAAAAGAAGTATGATAAAACAGATTAGCTATGTTGTCTCACTCTTTTCCACAAAATAGTCACTAATTACAAAGGGGAAAAATGTAACATACCCTATTCAAGTGCTTAGCATTTACCTAAGCAAAATATAAACTACTACCTATGAACTAACAGAGTGGAAACACACTAAGCAAGGACTAAGCAAGACTAATTTGGGAATTTAGGTGCCCTCTGGAAGTGGTCCAAAATTAAGACGATCCTAAAAGAAGCTTCTGAAACAGACTGTTTCTCTAGGACCTTCACAAATCAAAACACTCCGTCTCCAGAGATTAAGAAGCAAAATATTATTCATCATGTACTGAAGTGCATTTACTTTTCTATACATAATAAGCATAGTATCAGACATAATTCCTCTAAATTAATACAAGTTTCTACCTTACCTTCCGATCATCAGGTACTAGATCCTGAAGAACCTTCCTCTTAGGCCATTCCTTGGCCAGCTCAGCAGAGGCCAGCTCCTGCAGGTGATATACAGCTATCTTGGCAGAACGCCTCTGAACTCGGCCCCCACTCTTTGGCTCCAGGTTCATCTCTTTTAAGCACTCTGGCTGTCCAGATTCTGGAAAGAAGATCTGCAAAAATGAATCACAACAAACACAAGCCTGAGAAGTGGCTTCCATCAGAGCCAGTGATTAAAGGCATTCCTTTCTGCTCTAAATATCAAAAGAGCTATTTATTAGTTTGCTAATCACTATCACAAAGCTCCACCATCTTAATGTACATTTTACATAAAAAGTTTCTTAGCAGGATAAAACCTATTCTGTTGTAATCAGTGAGAGTGGTTTAAAGTCAACACAAATCCACATGCAAAGAAATGGACCTTAATGGACCTCATACTACATATAAAAAAACTCAAAATGGATAACAACCCTAGATTTAAACAGTAAACTTCTAGAATAAACCAAGGGAGAAAATTGTGATCCTGGGCACTGTATTTTTTTGTTGTTGTATTTTTCTGGTTAGAAGCCAGGAGGCAGTCAGATTCTCACATGCGCCCAACAGGGATCCACCTAGCATGCCCACCAGGGGGCGATGCTCTGCCCATCTGGGGCATTGCTCCTTTGCAGCTGGAGCCATTCTAGCACCTGAGGCAGAGGCCATGGAGCCGTCCTCAGAGCCCGAGCCAACTTTGCTCCCATGGAGCCTTGGCTGCAGGAGGGGAAGAGAGAGATAGAGAGGAAGGAGAGGGGGAAGGGTGGAAAAGCAGATGGGCGCTTCTCCTGTATGCTCTGACCGGAAATTGAACCTGGGACTTCTACACACCGGGCCAATGCTCTACTGCTGAGCCAACTGGCCAGGGCTTGGGTATAATATTTTTATATTTATTTTTCAGTTACAATAAACAAACTATCATATTAGGGGTGTGATGGTTTTCGATGCGTCAACTTGGGTAGGCTACCGTTATCAGTTATTCAAACATTAATCTAGGTGCTGATGTGAAGGTATTTTGTAGACCTAATTAAAGACCATAATCAGTTGATTTTAAGTAAGAGATGTGACAGCAGAGGAGGCATGAGAGCTTCAAAGAATGAGACAGACAATACTGTTGCTGACTTGAAGATGAAGGGGACCATGAGCAAGGAAATGGAGGTGGTCTTTAGAAGCTGAGAACAATTTCTGGCCTACAGCAAGCAAGAATGAGGTCCCACAACTGCATGAAACTGAATTGCTGAACAATCTCATGGAGTGTATAAACAGATTCTCCCCTCAAGCCTCCAGAAAGGAATGGCCCTAATGAAACTCTGATTCCAGCCTGGTGAGGTGCTACACAGGCAGCCAGCTGAACCGTCCTGTGCCTGGACTTCTGGACTGATGAACTGTAAGATAATACAGTTGTGTTGTTTGAGCCAATAGTTTTTTGTTTGTTTTAAGCCAATAGTTTTGGGGTGATATTTTTTACAGCAGAAATAGAAAATTATATATTGGGTTGGGCAAAAATATCTTAGCTACAACAACAGAATTAGCCATAAAAAAAAGAGAGAGCCTGACCTGTGGTGGCGCAGTGGATAAAGCGTCTACCTGGAAATGCTGAGATCGCCAGTTCAAAACCCTGGGCTTGCCTGGTCAAGGCACATATGGGAGTTGATGCTTCCAGCTCCTCCCCCCTTCTCTCTCTCTGTCTCTCTCTCCTCTCTCCCTCTCTGTTTCTCCTCTCTAATAATGAATAAATTAATTAATTAAAAAAAACTTTAAAAAAAAGAGAAATTGAACTTATCAAAATTAAGAGCTCTCCATTTTGAAAAACAATATAATAATGAAAGGCTACAGACTGGGAGAAAATATTTGCAAAACACATATAATAAAGGACTTGTATATGTAAAAAACTGAATGTATTTAAAACTAAATAGTAAAACAACAAAAGCTCCAGTAATAAAATGAACCATGGATTTTAATAGACACTTCATTAAAAATTGACATTGTTGCCTGACCTGTGGTGGCGCAGTGGGTAAAGCGTCAACCTGGAAACGCTGAGGTTGCTGGTTCAAAACCCTGGGCTTGCCTAGTCAAGGCACATATGGGAGTTGATGCTTCCTGCTCCTCCCCCCATTCTCTCTCTTTCTCTCTCTCTCCCCCCCTCTCTATAATGAATAAATAAAATCTTAAAAAAAAAAAAAAAAAAGACAACCTAACTGGCTCATTATTATTAAAAAAAAAAAAAAAATTGACATTGTTAATAAGCACATGAAAAGATGATCAACATCATTAATTATCAAGGAAATGCAAATTTAACCCACAGGAAAATGCCACTACATACCGATCAGAATGGATTTTTTAAATGAAACTGACAACAGCAAGTCATGAGAAAGATGCAAAACAACTGGAATTCTCATCCTTTACCAGAGAGAAGGCAAAATGGCACAGCCACTTTGGAAAACTTTGGCAGTTTCTTATAAAGCTCAACATACATTTATCACATGACCTAGTAAACCCATTCTTAAGTATATATTTACCTAAGAGAAATTAAAAGTTTCATACAAAAACTTTTAAATGAATGTTTATACCATCTTTATCCATAATTCCCCCCAAATGGAAATAACCAAACATGCTTCAACTGGTAAATGGATAAACAAATTGTGAGACATCCATATAATGAAATCCTAGACAGAAATTAAAAGGAATAAACCGAAACATGCCAACACATGAATAAATCTCCAATGCATTATGCTAAATGAAAGAAGCCAGAATCAAAAGCTTACACACTATATGATTCCATTTCTATGACATTCTAAAAAAAGCAAAACCATTAAGACAGAAGAAAGATCAGTGGTTGCCAGGGGTTGGGAATGGTGAGCAGAGTGGACTACAAAGGGACACAAAGGAATCTTAGGGGTATTATTAAATTGTCCTATATTTTGACTACAGTGGTGGTTACATGACTATGTAATTGCCAAAACTTTTATAACTGTAAAGCAATACAATATTAAGGGTAAATGTTAATCAGTATATGTAAATTATACATTGAAACAACACACAAAAAAACCATCAGGTAGGCGAAGTGTAGAAATGTAATCAGGAAAAAGTCAAGACAAAAAAATTGGAATATGAAAAACTGGACAGACTCCCACAAAATTTCTAGCTAAGGATGAATGCCTTAAGCTTTAAAAATATAATGAGTTTACTTCTGCTTCATCTACAAATGGAACTTTGATTTCTCTAAGCTAAGAATGTTCAAGGGAGGGAATTGGGGGGCATGTTATTGGGGGATGAGGATGTTATATTGAGTGGGGCACTTGAATCCATGTTAACACAATAAAGTAAAATTAATAAAAAAATAATTTTTAAAAAAATGTTCAAAAGGCAGAAATAAGAGAACAAAGGAAGAACAAAGAAGAGAGAACAAAAGCATTCAAAGATTAAACAGGAATACAAATGAGGAACCACAATGTATGGGAAGATGTAGGGATAAACAGCTATCACAGAATATATCCCCGAGTAGGGTCTGGAAAGTTATCAGTACTCACAGGTCCATGCTCTGACCTCAGGTGATATGCAAGTCCAGCCTTCGATCTATATGGCTTCCCACAGTGGTGACACTTCAGGGTCATCTTCTCCAGCTCTGCAGCCCCTTTGCCACATTTTCTGACATGGTACAGATACCCCATGACAGTGGTAAAGGTACTAGAGCAACTCTGAACACAGGAGAGAGAACTAAACTATAATTTTACATCTTTTGACATGATCTCTAAATTTCTAAACATTCATAAGGCATTTAACCATCATTTCACACAGAGAACCTCTGCTATCACTAGCCTCTCTAACATTTCCCATTGTCACAACCCTCTCTTGCTCCTGGCCCAACAGCTGTTCTGTCTACCACCAAGCATCACATTCAATGTTCAGTCAACATTCAATAAACTAGAACTATGTACCTCTTCTGTGTCAGAGCTTCCTCCTTAGTCTATGATCCAACTCCACCCCAATATCAAACACCGAGCAACATCAAAGTTCCTCAGAGTGAGGTTACTAGGATCCTTTCTGTCACACCAAAGAAAGGACAGTAAAGAAACCCCTTCAAACAAAGGGTAAGGGGAGAAATATGTTTTTGGAGACAAAAAAGAAAATAAAGACCTATTAATGGGTTCAGGAGACCTGGAAAAGCAGGAGCCACTCTTATGCTAGAAGATGATACAAAGCCAGGACTATAAGGAAGAAGGAGAAATGGAAGAGAGTAACAGAAAGACAGGGACCTAAGGCTCCAGGTAGAGGGGTTGCTGTCCTTGGGCTCTTACCTCACGCATGCACCTGAGCTTTCCCAGTCTCTTTAGAACTGTTCGGAGCCGTTCCCTCTCACTTGGCTCATCTATTTCATCTCCGGCCTTCAAAATGGGCTAAAAAGCAAGAAAAGGAAACAAGCAGATACTTCATGGAAAAGACAGACACAGAAAAAAAAAGTAATTATCATAGAAGAATCGGAGGACTGGACTAGCACCTAAACTGATGCTCAGGAAGTCTGAGTACATGACTCCTGGCTTTCTCCAGCTCCTAGACAGACAAGGATGTGAACAACTCCACGGATATAAACCTCTGGGACTAACCTAAACACACAAATACCTATGTATCCACTGCAAAGGTTTCATTGTACGTAAGTCTTCTATTAAAAAGGTGTTCTTGCCCTGGCCGGTTGGCTCAGTGGTAGAGCGTCGGCCTGGCGTGTAGAAGTCCCGGGTTCGGTTCCCGGCCAGGGCACACAGGAAAAGCGCCCATTTGCTTCTCCACCCCTCCCCCTCTCCTTCCTCTCTGTCTCTCTCTTCCCCTCCTGCAGCCGAGGCTCCATTGGAGCAAAGATGGCCCAGGCGCTGGGGATGGCTCCTTGGCCTCTGCCCCAGGTGCTAGAGTGGCTCTGGTCGCAGCAGAGCAACGCCCCAGAGGGGCAGAGCATAGCCCCTTGGTGGGCAGAGCTTCGCCCCCTGGTGGGCGTGCCGGGTGGATCCCAGTCAGGCGCATGTGGGAGTCTGTCTGACTGTCTCTCCCGGTTTCTAGCTTCAGAAAAATACAAAAAAAAAAAGGTGTTCTTACTCACACCCCTGTCAAGTCCTAGAGCAGGGATCTCAAACTCGTTGCCATGCGGCCCGCCCACCAATTTTGTGCGGCCCGCAGACTGGCCCGCAGACTAATCAAACTTCGTGGATTAATCTGCGGGCCAGTCTGCGGGCCGCAAAAATTGGTGGGCGAGTTTGAGACCTCTGTCCTAGAGCCTTAGCTATTTCCACTAGTTATCTACACTCATCTAAAACAGTCAAGCATCACCCAGGCTCATATAAGACAGAAGACACTCTTACCAAATTATTATGATTTGCCATGACGTGATACTTCATCCCTGCCAGTGAACGAAGTTGTTTCCCACAATGATGGCAAGTAAACATTTCCTACAGAGAAAAAATACTGCTTAGTGGCAGACTATTCAACAGAGAAATAGAACATCACAAAGTTCTATTCAGGTGGTCTCGTCTGTATTGCCTTTCTTTCTTTCTTTCTTTTTTTTTTTTTTTTTTTTGCCTTTATTTCTTAAACTCAATAGTCAATGAATCTCAAAATCCCACAATCTCAGTGTCACATCCCAAGGGCAAAGAAGTAAAGGTAATTCACTTTTTTTTTTTTTTTAATTTTTTTAATTTTTCTTTTTATTTATTCATTTTAGAGGGGGGGAAGAGAAGGGGAGGGGGAGGAGCAGAAAGCATCACAGGTCAGGCTATACATGTGGTTTTTTTTGTTTTGTTTTTTTTAATTCATTTTAGAGAGGAGGGGGGGGAGAGAGAGAGAGAGAGAGAAGGGGGAGGAGCAGGAAGCATCAACTCCCATATGTGCCTTGACCAGGCAAGCCAGGGTTTTGAACCAGCAACCTCAGTGTTTCCAGGTTGACGCTTTATCCACTGCGCCACCACAGGTCAGGCGGTAATTCACTTTTTTAAAAACAGAAACTACCATTTACTGAGTGCCAATATTTCCCAAGTAATGGGATAGGAACTTATCATGTATTATTTCTTTCTTATCCTCTCACAGACTACCCAAAGTAGTAATGTATTATATCTCTTTTTTATAAATAAGGAAACCAAGGCTCACACATAAAAAGCTAAATGATGCAACAACTAGTAAGTGGCTGAGTAAAGATTCAAACCCAAGTCAGTCACACCCAGAGCCCATGTCTTCCCTATGACACAATGTGGCCTAAAGTTTGGATAAAAGATCATGATATAATGGTCATGAAATGCCACAAAGTATCTAACCTGTTTGCAGTTTTCCATGTGTTTCTTTAATCCCTCAATGGTCTTCCGCCCTACTACCTGGCAGGTAGGACAGGAGACACTGCCTTTATCCACAATTTCTAAGTACCACTGCTCCTCTAAACTGCCTACAAAGGAAAGAAAAGAACATGATATAATCTGTAGTCTTCTCCAGAAACAAAAAGCACAATTCCAGAACTTAGGAAAACAGTTTTCCCCTTCTTAGGGAAGAGACCCCTGCTGTGTGTAACTCCTAGAAATAACTTTTGCAGACAGTGAGGAGTTTCTGAAACTGCTTCATTCCACATAATAAAAACCATCTGAGAAATATCCAAATCCCAATGGCTTAAAGAACAGAGCAACATTTTTTTCCAGCTTTACTAAGGTGTAACTGGACAATGGGCAACATTTTTCTTCCTTTCTTTCTTTTAAAGATTTTATTTACTAATTTTATGGGGGGGGGGGGCAAGAAGTATCAACTCATAGTTGCTTCAATATAGTTATTCATTGATTGCTTGTAATATGTGCCTTGATTGGGCAAGCCCAGGGTTTCAAACCAGCGAACTCAGCATTCCAAATCGATGTTTTATCCACTGCGCCACCACAGGCCAGGCAACATTTTTCATAGCAGTATATAATAACTGGATACTGAGATATGTAACAGCCAGTTTGCTGTTTCCTGATACTTGGTTCAATGTTTTTATTCCATTTGATTCTCACAATTCTGACTGCCTTTATTACCACTATTTAAATAGAGACAGGAAAACTGAAGCTTGCAGAAATTAAATAAATTAAGGCAGAAGAGAAAATTAATGAAGAACCAAAACTTGAACATGGGTCTGTCTGACCTCCAAACTCATGCCATTAACATTCCATCCTTAAAAAAATGCTTTTGTACATCATTCCTTTACCAACAAAAACAAAAATCAGCATGAGAGAACTAGATCCCACAAAGCTTTCAACAGAAAACATACCTGCAGCATAAGCTGGTGGTTTCTTCCGAATACGACGAGCCTGGGATTTGGGATTAGGCTGAGTTTTAGGCCGTTGCTTCCTCCCTGGCGTAAAACAGAAACTTGAAGCTCAAAATATCACCTTTACCAACCCCTCTCCAGTACTAAAATCTCTTTCCTTCTCTTCTCAACACCCTGTGCCCCAGTCCCTTAGCCCAGTGGTCCCCAACCTTTTTTGGGCCACGGACCGGTTTAATATCAGAAAATATTTTCACAGACCAGCCTTTAGGGTGGGACAGATAAATGTATCACGTGACCGAGACAAACGTCAAGAGTGAGTCTTAGACGGATGTAACAGAGGGAATCTGGTCATTTTTTAAAAATAAAACATCATTCAGACTTAAATATAAATAAAATGGAAATAATGTAAGTTATTTATTCTTTCTCTGCGGACCAGTACCAAATGGCCCACGGACCAGTACCGGTCAGCGGCCCGGGGGTTGGGGACCACTGCCTTAACCAACTGACTCCCTTAAATCATGCCAGAAGGGTGAAATAAGGCAGGATGGAGGCCACACCTTGCCAAAAATTTCAAAGGGTTCAAAAATGCTTCAAGGGCCAAACCCTAAGATCTCTCTCCCTCAAAGAATAAAGCCCAGGCACCTGGGGAAAAAGAGTTAGCAAAGTTACTCCCTTACCATACAGCTTATGCTTCTTCTGAGGAAATTCTCGATAATCTTCATCTTCTTCCTGCCTGGGCTTCCTTTTCCCTTTGGTTGATACCCCCCCTGACCCTGAAATACCATATAAAAACAGAAAAAAAAAAAAACCCTGTGTGGTATACAAGTGAACATCTGGGCCTGCCTTCAAAACTTCACTCACAAGACCATGAAAGGGAAAGATCACCAGCAAGTATAGGCCTCACAGAAGTGTTTGTGACATTGTTAGGGAAGTTGGTATAACTTTTTATTAACTAACTCAACCACCCCTTTTCCTTTTATATTGTTCTCTATCACAAGTGATCAATAGTTCCCTATGAAAAATAAAAGCCTTCAGGCAGTATGCTTTGTTTCATCTTGATTTGAGGCTAACACTGATGCAGAATTGTTCAAAATAAAGGGCTACTAAGGACCCTTGAGACTATGACCATCAAGAAAGTTTTACTCAGAATAACCCTTACACCAGCCCCTAAACCCTCAACAGAGGATCAAATTAGAACAAGGGGAAAGAAGTTCAAAGCATCAAGAGGAAAGGCTGATATAACCTAAGAGTAAGATCAGCAGAAATGGACTCTGTAAAATGGAGGAAGCATTCACAAAGCTAACAATATGTGATAGCCTAACACCTTAAAACAATCAATTACTAATGAGAAACACATATGTGGTACTTATACGTTAAGAGCAACTTACAAACAGCTACATCAAAATATAACTTTACAGAGTGCTCTGTCTTTGGAACAAGACAAATAGAATGGTACCTTCAACATGGGGAGTAGCAGCTGGCTTGATCCTTCTCATCTTCATACAGTAGGTAGATTTTCGGAAGGATGCTGGAAAATCACTTGCTAGTTCACATGAAGAGGCAGATGATGAGTCGCTTAAGGAATCATCATCGTGAGGGACAGTGTACTGGAAACTGTTGTCCTTTATGGAGCACTTGGTCCTGCTAATTATATGACACAAAGATATATACCACAAAGGAGGGTGTGGAATAAAGTTCCTATTAATTATTTTGTATCATAAGAAAATAACCAAAAAAAAGAAAATAACCAACTTGGTTACCTTTGCAAAAACAAAGAAGTCTAATAATAAAAACATAATTTAGATTGTAATCTTCTCTAACACAGTGGTTCTCAAAGTGTGCGTCCTAGAAGATTTCCAGGTGCGCCCTATGGTATTCCAGAGAAATATGTGCCTGATAAGGACCAAAAAATCAACAGGGTTTTTAGAGTTTAGATTTTTGGGGGACAGAGGTGTGGGGAATTGGCTATAAGCTGACAGTCTGCCCAAATCCCCATCTCATTGGTCTGATTAGGTTGCAAAAGGCTGTTAAGCTGTGGTGCTGGATTGTTTACACTACCCCTCATGTTTCCCGGAAAGATTGGAGGCAAGTTTCTTCTATCCTTTGTTTGGTGTAAAGTTAAGATGATACATATGGTGGGGATTTTCTGCACTTGGTAAAATTTTTGGGTTGCCTAGGAAACGTGATCAGAGACCACTGATTTGCTAATGGCCTCACTTTGCCCTGTAAATAAAGCAAGATGTGGTGTTTGGGTGCACTCTGTTCTAGCCAGCAGCAATTACAGGGCCCTCCTGACCCTGTATTTTCTTAATTCCTCACCATTTCCACTCGGAACCTGGAATTACTAGCTGCGCTGGTTTGTGGCATATGCCCAGATATAAAAATAAATATAGTTACTCTATTACGGGGGTCAGGAAACTGTTCGGCTGAGAGAGCCATGAACACCACATATTTTAAAATGTAATTCCGTGAGAGCCATACAACGACCCGGGTACGTTACGCAATATCCAATAAAAATTTGGCGTTGTCCTGGAGGACAGCTGTGATTGGCTCCAGCCACCCGCAACCATGAATATGAGCAGTAGGAAATGAGTGGATTGTAATACATGAGAATGTTTTATATTTTTAACTTTATTATTTTTTTTATTAAAGATTTGTCTGCGAGCCATCAAAAGAGCCACATCTGGCTCACGAGCCATAGGTTCCCGACCCCTGCTCTATTATGCCATTTCATTACGGAAATACCGCTTTTTGTTAACACATCATTATTATATTTATTATTAACACATCATTATATTATTTTTAGATAAATACATCCAAATAAAATGGATAGATTTCTCAAAAAGAAGCGTGATATTGAAGAATCCGATTCTAGAAGGGAGCAAAAGTTAAGTGTAAATAAAATAGGACTTGAAGGCTGAAGGGCAGAATTTAATTTATAGCATTTTCCATCACTTAACACTAAACAATACGATTGGATTAGAAATCCATTCATGGAAGCTTCAAGTGATTTTGGTTTAATATTAACAGAAGAAGAACTGGCAGCTATATCCACTAATTGTGGGTTGATGATTAAACATAAGGAATTATCTCTTGAAGCCTTTTGGATTTCTATAAAATAAGAATATGTGGCAATATTTTAAAAAGCTTTGAACATTTTACTACAATTTTCAACACCCTATTTATGTGAATTAGGATTTTCTATCCTCAACACAATTAAGAGTAAAAAGAGAGGAATTCTTCAATGTATTGACGAGGAAATGAGAGTTTGCCTTTCAAATATATGCCCAAACATTGAAGAAATTGCTAGGACACATCAGGCTCATGTTTCTCATAAACACAAGAATAAAAAAACTTAAGACATTCTTGCCGGGACCTGTAGAATTTACTAAATCTTACTAAGAATGTATCTATGTATATAAGGTCTACCGGAAAGTTCTGTCCATTTTTGGAATAAAACAAAATACAAATTTTTCTTACTGTCAATAAATTTTATTAAATAATATAATTGCCATTATTATTAATGATTTCTTGCCAGCGTGAGGGCAATTTGTATATCACATTTTTGAAAAATGTTTTATCTTTTGATGCAAAAAACTGAACCAGTATTTATTTGATATCTTCTTCATTTTTGAATTTTTTGCCCTTCAAAAAATTTTGTAAGGACAAAAACAAGTGATAGTCGGAGGGTGCTAAGTCCGGGGAATATGGTGGATGCGACAGACATGCTTCTGTAGCATTTCTTCCTTGTTGAAATTCGTAAAACTTACAGTGGCGTAAATGAACTTTATCAGTAGCCATGGGTACACTATTGCTTCACAAGACTAACGTGAATCAACTTTGTTTTAGTTAATTTGCTACATCAGTATGTATACATTAAGTGATAAAAATAGAGAGGCACACATGCACCAAATAAACATGTGCTTACGTGTCAAAACTTGTTGTGATAGAAACGGACAGAACTTTCCGGTAGACCTTATATAAAAAGATAACTATTGGCCCTGGCCAGTTGGCTCAGCGGTAGAGCGTCGGCCTGGTGTGCGGGGGACCCGGGTTCGATTCCCAGCCAGGGCACATAGGAGAAGCGCTCATTTGCTTCTCCACCCCCCCCCCTTCCTCTCTGTCTCTCTCTTCCCCTCCCGCAGCCAAGGCTCCATTGGAGCAAACATGGCCCGGGCGCTGGGGATGGCTCCTTGGCCTCTGCCCCAGGCGCTAGAGTGGCTCTGGTCGCGGCAGAGCGATGCCCCAGAGGGGCAGAGCATCGCCCCTGGTGGGCGTGCCAGGTGGATCCCGGTGGGGCGCATGCGGGAGTCTGTCTGACTGTCTCTCCCCGTTTCCAGCTTCAGAAAAATACAAAAAAAAAAAAAAAAGATAACTATTTTGTTGTTTTTTAATTTTTTAACCCCTCTTTTTTACGAATTCTAAAAAGTGTAACAAAAAATGTAACATAAATATGTTTTTAAATGTCAGAATAAATTTAATTTTGTCATATTTATTTCATTTAATTACCATAAAAACACGCTTGGACTTTATTTTTTTTAATTTAATTTGACTTAATTATTATAACATATTTCTCAGAAATTTGTATATAGTGTGCCTACAATTATCTGTAGGATTTTAAATGTGTTCCAACTTCAAAAAGTTTGAGAACCACTGCTCTAACACAATATATACAACTAGTACTATATCATTATAATCAGAAAGAACAAGCTGTTCACATAATGAATACACTGTAGCCCAAGCAGGCATTCCTTCCTAGAGTCACCCAAGAAAAAAAGTAGACTAAGTACTAGGATGTTATATGGCCAGAAGATTCCTTGGATCTGTAACCATTATATGTCCAGGTCTCCCTATTTCTCTGACAGAGGGACAGTAACTACATAATATCCCTGAGAATATAGAAGGAAAAGAACAGTTTGCAGGCCTTAGTCCAGAGGTCCCCAAATTTTTTACCCAGCGGGCCAGTTCACTGTCCCTCAGACTGTTGGAGGGCCGGACTATAAAAAAAACTATAAACAAATCCCTGTGCATACTGCACATATCTTATTTTAAAGTAAACAAATAAAATATTTAAAATAAAGAACAAGTAAATTTAAATCAACAAACTGACCAGTATTTCAATGGTAACTATGCTCCTCTCACTGACCACCAAAGAAAGAGGTGCCCCTTCCGGAAGTGCAGTGGGGCCCGGATAAATGGCCTCAGGGAGCCGCACGTGGCCAGTGGGCCGTAGTTTGGGGACCCCTGCCCTAGTCTGATCCACGTTCCTTCTCGCTTAGCCTCTTCCCTAAAACCTTATGTCAGAGGCATCCTATCCTATTTAGGCAACATGATACTTAGCTCCTACAGCTAAAGAAAAGCTGGCCACAGAAATCTGGTATACAGTTAGATCGAAATTCCCAAATCCAAGACCAATCAGAATGTCAGTAACAAACATTACTGAGTAACCACAAAGTATCTTCTAGGTGGCTCAGGATGTGGTAGAGTAACAGTTGTCCAAGTGTGAGGTCACTTTAGATTTATGGTTTAGAAAAGTCACTCTGAATGCCGTATGAAAGATGATGCATGAAGGAAAGGTGAGTGAAGAAGTGTTAATAGCTTATTGCAATCATATAGTAAGAGATGAGGACAGCTTGAATTAAGGTTTTGTGGTAAGATAAGCTGACAGATTCAAGATATAAGAATTACACACATGGATAGAAGTCTTAGGAGCAGAAAACTGGAAGAAATGCAGGTGACTATTCTTAGGAAACTATGTAAGTAAAACATGGTAGATGCCTACTATGGAATACTAGGTAGTTGTTAGAAGCAATGACCCAATCCTATAGAGACATGAGCATAACTAAAAAGCATACTATTGAATAAAAAGAGAAACAGAACAAGACTGTAGTACAATGTCAACTCAACAAATTAAAAACAAATACACATGTAAACAGCACTGGTTATATTACAAGAATTCATAAATATGGGGTGGGCAAAAGGAGGTTTACAGTTGTTCATATGGAAAATAATACAATAATTAATAAATAATAACACAAGAATAAACTGTGTTTCATGTACTGTAAACCTGCTTTTGCCCACCCCTGTATTTAAGGGTGAATATCAAATTTGTTAACATGGTTGGCTGTGGAAGGAAGGGATGGAAATGAGAAAGAGAAAAAATAACAAGGATTGATGATGTCATTGTGCTACAAAAAGGGAAGAGTGACTTTCAGCTCTCTGCATATGAGGTCCAACATTACAAATTTAATACAAAGAAAGTCCTGGTTCGGGCATGGTGGCATAAGCCCACCACTCCTGCTGATTACAGCTAAAAACTCTGAACTCTGAAAAGTAAACAAAATCAGGTGGACTGTGGGGAAGAGTCAAAACTGAAAGTGACCCACATGGGGGTATGTTTCCCAGCCCCCTCCCCTCAAATGGCTTTGAACAAGGGTGGCCCCTACTTACAGAGCAGCATAAGCAGCCTAAATTCCAAAAGACTCTACAGCTTTCTGGCTAGAGAAACCAGGAAAAGGGATCCCTGTAGATTAGAGGGTGGATTGTGAAGAAGAGATAGGCAAAGAAAGGATCCTATAATTTTGTGTATAAATCTACACAAGTCACAGCTTAGCCTGAGCTATAATACGTGTGGAGCGTGCTCAAACCAGTTTTAGCAAAGGTTTTGAAAAGTAAAATAAGATTTGAACAAATGCAGAAGTCTCAGACCAACCCCTGAGACAGATACAAACCAAAATATCAAAAACTTTGAGAGCGAAAACAAGAATTAAAACACCCGCCCTGGCCAGTTGGCTCAGCGGTAGAGTGTCGGCCTAGCGTGCGGAGGGCCCGGGTTCGATTCCCGGCCAGGGCACACAGGAGAAGCGCCCATTTGCTTCTCCACCCCTCCGCCGCGCTTTCCTCTCTGTCTCTCTCTTCCCCTCCTGCAGCCAAGGCTCCATTGGAGCAAACATGGCCCGGGCGCTGGGCATGGCTCTGTGGCCTCTGCCCCAGGCGCTAGAGTGGCTCTGGTCGCAACATGGCGACGCCCAGGATGGGCAGAGCATCGCCCCCTGGTGGGCAGAGCGTCGCCCCATGGTGGGCGTACCAGGTGGATCCCGGTCGGGCGCATGCGGGAGTCTGTCTGACTGTCTCTCCCTGTTTCCAGCTTCAGAAAAATGAAAAAAAAAAAAAAAGAATTAAAACACCCAAAAAAGTCTCAGACTAACCTGTATGCTATTTGTGTACAAAACAGACCTAAAACATCATAGCAAAGACAAAAAATGGAACTGAGGCCCTGGCCGGTTTGCTCAGTGGTAGAGCGTCGGACTGGCGTGCGGAAGTCCCGGGTTCGATTCCCGGCCAGGGCACACAGGAGAAGCGCCCATCTGCTTCTCCACCCCTCCCCCTCTCCTTCCTATCTGTCTCTCTCTTCCCCTCAAGAAGCCGAGGCTCCATTGGAGCAAAGATGGCCTGGACGCTGGGGATGGCCCCTTGGCCTCTGCCCCAGGCGCTAGAGTGGCTCTGGTCGCAACAGAGAAAGGCCCCAGAGGGGCAAAGCATCGCCCCCTGGTGGGCGTGCCAGGTGGATCCCGGTAGGGCACATGCAGGAGTCTGTCTGACTGTCTCTCCCCGTTTCCAGCTTCAGAAAAAAAAAAAAAAAAAAATGGAACTGATATTGAACCAGTGCTCTCAGGAGCAAAATAAAACTTATTGTCTAAACTTAAACAGGTTACCTGCTAAAATAAAAAACATTAACATTTTCCAGAAGATTCTAAAAAGACCCAGAATCTACATATATAACATTCACAATCTTGAGAATAAATTCCAAAATTATGCAATACACAAAAAAACCAGAAAACGTGAGCAACTCTCAAAGAAACAGATGGTAGAGAGATGTCAACCCCAACATAATCTAGATGTTGGAACTCTCATAGACTTTAAAGCAGCTATTATAACTATGGCCCATGAAATAAAAGAAAACACATTTGAAATAAAGGGAAAGGTAGGACCTATCATCAAAAAAATAGAAACCAGCCTGACCTGTGGTGGCGCAGTGGATAAAGTGTCAACCTGGAAATGCTGAGGTTGCCGGTTCAAAATCCTGGGCTTGCCTGGTCAAGGCACATATGGGAGTTGATGCTTCTTGCTCCTCCCCCTTCTCTTTCTCTTTCTCTTTCCCTTTCTCTCTCTCTCTCTCTCTCTCTCTCTCTCCCCTCTCTATAATAAATAAATAAAATCTTTAAAAAAAATAGAAACCATAAAAATGAACCAAATAAAATTTTAGAACTGTATCTCAAATAAATATTCATTGTATGGGCTCAGTGATAGAACAGAGATGACAGAGGAAAGAGTCTGAGAATGTAATGAGAAATTACCTAATCTGAATAAGAGAAAAAAAGATTGAAAACCAATCAAAAGAGCCCCAACATCCTATGGGTCAATATCTAAAGATCTAATTTAAGTGTAGTTGTAATCCCAGAATAAAAGAAAAAAAAAGACTGAACCGAAAAATATATTTGAAAAATATAATTGTGGGAAATACCCCAATTTAATGAAATACATAAATTTATAGGTTCAAGGAGCTCCATAAACTCTCAATAGGATAAACTTAAAGAAAGCACACCTAGAGCTTTCAGCTTGGTGAACACCTGGAGATTTGGGGAGGGAGAATCATTCAGAGAGCATGAGAGCTCTATGCCCCCTTCTCACATACCTTGCCTTATGCAACTCTCCCGTCTGACTATTCCTGAGTTATACTTTTATAACAAACTGGTAATCTAGTGTATAATAAAAAAAAATAATAAAGAAAACACACCTAGCCACATCTAATAACACTGTTCAAAATCGAAGATTATAAAAGGCTCTGGCTTGACCAGGCAGTGCAGTGGATAGAGTGTTGACCTGGGACGATGAGGACCCAGGTTTGAAACCCCGAGGTCACCGGCTTGAGCATGGGCTCACCAGATTGAACTCAGGCTCATCCAGCTTGAACACAGGCTCACCAGCTTGAGCACAGGGTCACCGGCTTGAGCATGGGATCATAGACATGACCCCATGGTCACTGGCTTGAGCCCAAAAGGTTGCTGGCCTGAAGCCCAAGGTCACTGGCTTGAACTCAAGGTAGCTGGCTTAAGCAAGGGGTCACTGGCTCGGCTGGAGTCCCCTGGTCAAGGCATGTATGAGAAGCAGTCAATGAACAACTAAGGTGCCCCAACCATGAGTTGATGCTTCTCATCTCTCTCCGTTCCTATCTGTCCCTCTCTCACTAGCTAAAAAAATTAAAATAAAAAAAACAATAAAAATGCACATATCAAAATTTGTAGAATGCAACTAAAGCAGTACTTAGAAGAAAATTTAAAGTTCTAAATGCTTGTATTAGAAAAGAAGATCTAAATGCTTATAGTACACTGCTCACAAAAATTAGGGGATATTTTATAGCTTCATATTCATTTTGAAATATCCCCTAATTTTTGTGAGCAGTATATTAGAAAATCAGTGACATAAGATTTCCTCTTAAGAAACCTTAAAAAGAGCAAAGTAAATAGAAGGAAAAACACAGTAAAGAGGAGAAATTCATCAATTAGAAAACAAACAATAGAGAAAATCTGGTTCTCTGAAAAGATAACAAAATTTGACAACCCTATAGCAAGACTAATCAGGAAAAAAAAAAAGATACCACAAATAACAAATGTCAGGAATAAAAGCGGGGTTGTTACCATTGGTCACAGACATTAAAATACTGAAATAAGTATTTTATGACTAGGCGGTAGCACAGTGGATAGAGCATTAGACTAGGACATAGAGGACCCAGGTTCAAAACCCCAAGGTCTCTGGCTTGAGCGCAAGGGCAAGGCTCACCCGCTTGAGCGCGGGAGTCACTGGCTTAAGCATGGGATCACAGACATGATTCCATGGTCGCTGGCTTAAACAAGGGGTCACTCACTGTGCTGGAGCCCCCAGTCAAGGCACATACAAACAACTAAGGAGTTGCAACGAAGAATTGATGCTTCTCATCTCTCTCCCTTGCTGTCTATTCCTATCTGTCCCTCTCTGTCTCAAAAAAGATTTGAACAATTTCACTCCAATAAATTGACAAACTGAGAACAAATTTCTTGAAAAAATACAACTTACGAAAATTGACACAGAAACTGAAAAATCTGAAAAGCTCTATATCTACTAATAAAATTGAATTTGTTATCAGAACCTCTCAAAAAGAAATCTCCAGGCCCAGAAGGTGCTATTGCTAAATGCCACTGCAATAAGGTTTTATAAACGGAGGTGGGGGGGGGGGGGGGTGAGGGACCATAACAATCAAAAGAAAAAAAGTAAAATTGCCCTTTCTTGCAGATTAGATGTTTGTTTACAAAGAAAACCCCAGGGAGTATACAAAACAATCACTAGAACTAAAAATAAATTCAGCAAGAGGCAGGATACAAGGTTAACACATAAAAATCAATTGTATTCTTAGAGATTAGAAACAAGCAACTAAAAAATGAGTTCATAAAAATAATACCATTACAAAACATAAAAAACACATAAGATACCTAAGAACAATTCTAACAAAAGGCATCCAAGACTTTTTACAATGAAAACAACAACACAGTGGTGGCAGAAATTAAAGATCTAAATAAATGGGGAAATACAGCATACTCATAAATCAGAAAACTCAATATTGTTAAAATGGCAGTTCTCCCCAAGTTGATCTACATATTCAGAATAATACCAATCAATACTCCAGCATGTTTCTTTTTAGATGTTGACTAGTTCTACAATATACATAAAAATGCAAAGAACCTGGAGTAGCCAAAACAATTTTTAAAAAGAACAAAGTTACCTAATTTCAAGACTTATTCTAATGCTACAGAATCAAGACAATTTAGTATTGGCAAAAAAAGAGATATATACATCAGTGGGACAGCATGAGAGGTCAGAAACACAAACACATTTGTATGTTAAACTGATTTTTGACAAAGGTGCCAAGGCAACTGATCCCGGAAAGTCTTTTCAACAACCGGATATATACAACTGAAAAGAAATTAACATTGACCCTTAAGACACACACAAAAATTAAAAGAGCCACAGACCTAAATGTAAAAGCTATTGCACTTCTAGAGGAAACTAAACAGTAGAAAGTCACTTAGGAATGGCAAAGTTTTCTTAAATACAAAAAAGCATGAAACATAAAAAGAAAAAAAAGAAAAAGTTTATAATTTTTAACGATAAATTTAAAACTTCTGCTCTTCAAAAGACAAAATCAAGCAAACAAAATGCAAACCACAGAACGGAAGGAAGTATTCAAGACACATCTATTAGACAACAGAACTGTATTCAGAATATATTTTTAAAAAAATACAATTCAGCCTGACCAGGCGGTGGCGCAGTGGATAGAGCGTCGGACTGGGATGCCTAGGAACCAGGTTCGAGACCCTGAGGTCGCCAGCTTGAGCGTGGGCTCATTTGCTTTGAGCACAGCTCACCAGCTTCTCAAGTTCACAGGCTGGAGCAAGGGGTTACTCGGTCTGCTGTAGCCCCACGGTCGGGTACATATGAGAAAGCAATCAGTGAACAACTAAAGTGCCACAACAAAGAATTGATGCTTCTCATCTCTCTCCGTTTCTATCTATCCCTCTCTCTGACTCTCTGTCTCTCAAAAAACAAAACAAAACAAAAAAACCTACAATTCAGGCCCTGTCCAATTAGCTCAGTAGCAGAGCATCAGCCCGGCGTCTGGAAGTCCCGGGTTCTATTCCCCGCCAGGGCACACAGGAGAAGTGCCCATCTGCTTCTCCACCCGTACCCTTCCCCCTCTCCTTCCTCCCTGTATCTACAAAGAACTGTTTTTAAATGGGCAAAAGATATGAACAGACACTTGACAAAAGAGAACATATGAATGGCCAGTTAGCTTATGAACAGATATTTCTACATCATCATTCATCAAGAAAATGCAAATTAAAATCACAATGACAAAGCTAAAGGAATTCATTACCACCAACCCAGTATTCCAAGAAATGTTAGATTAAATGCTCCAGACAAACGACATAGGGTGGCTAAATGAATAAAAAAAACCCAAGACCCTTATATACATATGCTAACTATAGGGGACTCACTTCCAATTCAAAGACACACACAGAGTGAAAGTAAAGGCATGGAAAAAGGTATTTCATGAAAATGGAAACAAACAAAAAACAAGCTGGGGTAGCAATACTTATAGCAGACAAAAATAGACTTTAAAACAAAGCCAATAGGTTTGCTCAGTGATAGAGAATCCCCCAGTGTGTAGATGTACTGGGTTTGATTCTCATCAGGGCACACAGGAGAAGCGACCATCTGCTTCTCCACCCTTCCCCCTTCTCTTTCTTTCTTTCTTTCTTTCTTTCTTTCTTTCTTTCTTTCTCTCTCTCTCTCTCTCTTTCTTCATTCATGGGCGCTTCTCCTGTGTGCCCTTGCCCTCTGGCTAACTGCATTATTCCTTTACTCTCAAGTCTGACTTGCTCTGGCAACCCTCTCTTCTAAACTATCACTCCCCCTCCACAAAGGCTATGTTAAACTTCAGTTTGAAAATACTGTATTGTGTTGATCCACTAGTCTATCTCCCCATTTAGACTGTTGTGTTTTTCATGTCTGTATATCTAACCTACTACACAGATGGAACAAGAGATTTAGTAAACGTTATCTGACTGAATTAATCCCTTCCAATGAGTCTCTAGTTAACAACAATCTTTTTACATTAACAAACATGGAAAAGCTTAGCACATTCAATATACAAAATAACACAACAGCCTCGCAGCCAAGTAGTTTGAAAATACAAGGATTTCTTAGCCATTTTTATTCGTCTTTCCCATGTTCATCAATGTATCCACGAGTACATACATTCCATTTTCATTATGATTTGTATTTTTTTGTTTTTTGGTTTTTTTGCAAGCTAAATTTTCTCTAGGTTTAGACCCACACTGCCAATCAGGTAGACATTGGTTACAGGTGGCTGTTTAAATTTAAGTGAATTAAAATTAAATACAATTCAAAATTCAGTTTTTCACACTAGCCACATTTCAAGCGCTCAAAAGCCATCCGTGGCTAGTAGCTACAGTACTGAATAGTGCGGATACAGAGAATTTTCATCATCACAGATTGTTCTAAAGGACAACGCTGGAAACACAATTATAAATGGACCTCAGAAAACCTCACTTACTTCTTAGCTCCCACGATCCTCGTGCTCCTCTGCTGCTCAAAGGATGTGGGTCCCGTAGTCTAGCAAACGCAAGCATATGAGTGAATGCTACAGACCTCTGAACCTTCACCACAAAAGACGAATCCCCCTGTACCCAGAAGAAATGAAGCTCTGCCGGGGCAACTACCTCAAACGGAAGGAAGCGGGGCTTTTTAGGAAGAGTGTGCCGTCCTATCTTCCTACAGAGTCAACGCAGGTGATAACACCTGAACCTTCATCTCCCCTATTCTCAAAGCCCTGTATGGATAGAGGCTCTAAAGGGAGGAAAAAGAAAGAACAATGGATATGGAAAGCACTGGAGATACAAAAGGAATAGAAAATAATGACAATAATGGCAATCTAGCGACGAACTGAGTCCAAGGAGGTGGAAGAAAGGCAGCGGAAAACGGGGGAGAGAGAGAGAGAGGCAGGTAGATTTGACCTATAAGGGTGGGGCCTACGATGGGCTCTGACAAAACCAACTCTGAGGTTGGGACAAAAGCGAGGACCGCGTGTTGCGGACTCGACAGCGCTACTTCTGAAGCTTAACGGTCAAACCGAGAAACTCACAGCGGGTACTGCGGCGAGTCTGGAAGACATCACTCCCTCTCCACGCCTAACAAATTCACCCAAGGGCTCCGGCCAGACCAACGCCACTTCCGCTCTCGTCCCCTCTCCCGGATGTGGAGTCTGCGCCGCGGAGCCCCGTTCAGAACATCTACTTCCGCCTAGTGGCTTCTGAGGGGCTGCGGCCCGCAGCCAGTCACGTGACGAGCCACCCATCGAGTCCTCTGAGGCCCCGCCCCCGGGTTGTGTGGTGGGACCCAGAGGACTGACGGGGGGTGAGCTTTAACCTGGCCTCAGGATCTCCTCCCTCTCCGTTTTTTGTTTTTTTTTTTAATTTATTATTTATTTTATTTTATTTACTTATTTTTAGAGAGGAGAGAGAGACAGAGAGGGAGAGAGAGGAGAGACAGAGAGAGAGAAGGGGGGAGGAGCAGGAAGCATCAACTCCCATATGTGCCTTGACCAGGCAAGCCCAGGGTTTCGAACTGGCGACCTCAGCATTTCCAGGTCGAAGCTTTATCCACTGCGCCACCACAGGTCAGGCTCCTCCCTCTCCGTTAATGTCCCTCCAACCTCCATTCTCCACCCAGTGCGACGAGTGGTCTTTCCAGAAGCACAAGGAAATCAATTATTGCCCTTTTATTTATCTTAGAGAATGTGCAGGTTGGGACAACCTTCCAAGCTCCCCAGGTTGAGAGGCATAAGCTGTTTCATTGCTGAGGATGCAGGAACCGGAGGCCGTGGCTGAGCAGGAAAGAAGCCAGGGAAGGGAAGCTTGGTGAAGACTTGAGCGAATAAATGAATAATGGGGTTGGGAATCTCATCTACTCGCTTACGGGCTCCGAATTTGCCCTGCTTTGGGATTTTTTGTGTGGTCCTTGGGAGACATACTTAAGTAACTTTTGAAATCTTGAAACAAACAGTGTCTGGGTCGCTCCCTAGGGGAGATGTGCTTCAGTCTCTCCTTAAGGGGGCTGTGCCGAGTTCTCTCAGAGGGTCTGTGATGGGTTTTCTCAGGTGGGCTGTACTGGCTCCACTCAGAGTGACTGTATCTGCTCCTCTCAGAATGACTATGTCTTCTCTTAGAGGGACTGCGATGGCGTCGCTCAGAGGGCCTGGACTGTCTTCTCGCAGAAAGACTGTATCCTCTCCTCCCCGAGGGTCTGCGACATCTCCGCTCAGAGGGTCTGCGACATCTCCTCTGAGAGGGACTTCCACGGCTTCCCTGAGAGAGACGGCGATGTCTCCCCTGAGAGGGACCGCGATGGCTCCTCTGAGAGGGACTGCGGTGACCCCTCTCAGAGAAAATACACGGGATTCTTTCCCCAGGGAAGCTGTGGTGGTTTCGTTTTTTATGTGTGAGTTTCTTTTTAAGGGTACCCTGTGAGGTTCTCCTCATAGTGGTACCATGTAGGATTCTTCTTTTGGCCTCAACTCTGGTTCCTGTTTTGAAGTTCTTGAACTCTGGGCTAGAGACTTCTTTTCTGTAGAAATTCTTCTCAGGTCTGCTGCCACTATCATTTTGAATGGTACCCAAAGGATGTCTGAGTGTGATGGTTTTGAAAATGTTACTTCTTGGGGAAACTGAGTGCCCAAGTGGTGGGAAAGGTCTGGTTTGGAAAGAGCTATCTCCTCGTGATTGTTCATCTGATCTGAATTGGTCTGTTTCTTCCCACAACATGCTCTCCTGTTTCCTGGTGGGGTCTGTTGGTGTGAGCTGGACAACTGGCATAGTGTCTCTTTTGACATCTCTTAGTAAGCAATATTCTGTGGCTTTTTGTTTTGGTTGGCAGTTTTTGCTTGATCGCATTTGGTCTGCCCTTGTCCTTTCCTCAGGCTTCTGCCCCCAAAATGCCATAATTCTGTGTGCTGTTTGGGATGCCTTCCTTAGTCCCTGAAAAAGCAGTTGAATAAATTTGGGTTGGGAGGATTTCTTAGGTTGTCTTTTTAAAGAGGCAGTAGTTGTGTGAAATGCTCCATTCCTTTTCCTTTTTAACTGGGCTGGTAATTCCCCAGAGGAACTCTGTATTGTGGTTCTACAGTTTGTGTATAACTTTTTGCTTTGTGTTCTAATTCTCTTGGTAATTCTTTTTGTTGGATAGTTTGAATCACAGGTGTTTTTGCTTCTCACTTTAGCCCATTTTTCATCCTGATTGCTTTCAGAGTCACTCTCTGATAAAGAGTGAACTTCAGTGAATTCACAGAGCCCAGTCTCTTCGATATCAGTCTCTCCTATTAAGTCAGGGCTGCGACATTGCTTTTGCCTAACGTGGGCTTGTACAGGAGCAGGAGATGGGGAAGGCTGAGACAGAAACTCTATTGTAGAAGTAGAACTCTTGGAAACTCCAGTATAGATTTTAGCTTTCCTTGGTGATGATGATATAGAGCTCCTTGATGTAACAGGTCTGCCTCTTCCTTGATACTTTGGGACTCGACATCTTTTTCCAGCCCGTAACCTAAAACCAAGATGCAATCTAATCTCTCCATGGCCTTCAGGAGTGCTTACAAGGTGGAGCTGTGGGTAGATAAGAAGATAAGGCCCAGAAGTGGCCTGTAATTTATGACAGCAATTAAATCCTGAACATCGGCCACACTGTAGGCAGATAGGGTATTTTAGGACCAGACCTGAAGATAGTGGTGGAGGTACATTGTGGGGTATTTGACTCCTTAACAGTTTTGCTGCTATTTTTAGCTGCAAATCCTGTAGCATCTGGAACTGTTCTGAGAAGTCAGTCTTGGCCTGAGAAAGATAAGTTGGCTTGAGGGGATGTTGGGACTCAAAAATCCTTGTTTGTGAAACATCCTGTAAATTCTCACTCTCTTCTACTGGAACAGGATCTTTCACAGTGAAAAATGTATTGAAGGCAGACTCCGGATTTCCTGGGTCAGGGAGCTGGCCCCCTGTATATGAAATGGGCAGGTGCTGAATGGCTTCCCCAGGTATATCACTGAGCTTTAAATCTGTTTTCTTTATTATCACTCTCGTTCCAGAGTATTGCTGTATTATGGAGGACATAGAACCACGTGTCCACATCCTTAAAGCCATTCTATTCTTATAACCATGGCATGAAGTATGTCTCTGAATGTAGTTTTTGACCATGGAAGCCTGGGAAATAGTACCTTGACTTGTCTCTAGCAGACTCTGGGAAAATTTCATCAATTCAGCTGGAACTCCAAATAAATTCTGAATAAGTTGATGGGTATCTGCAGTGGCTCTTTTAGTTAAAGATGTTTGAGAACAAAGCTTCCTTTCCATAGTGGTCCCCAAGACATTTCCTAGCATTAGCATATTGGAAAGATATTTTCTAGGTAGTCTCTGCTTCCAGGCATGATTCTCCCAGACATTCTGTTGTCTTCCCAGGACAGACGAGGTAAGGCCTTTTCGAGCCCCCAATACTGCCTGGAAGTTCCTAGGTGGTGATCTCCAGCTTTGTGGTGGATGTTGGAAGAGGCCCTGGAGTGAGTTCTGTAACTCTGCCACCTGCTTCATTTGAATCTTCTCCTTAGTTATGAAATCCATGCCTGGGATCTCAGAATGGGGGTTTTCTACAATGTTAGTTGTCTTGTCAGATTTTACTTCAGTATTTAACCCTGGATATAACTCCACCAGTTTCTCTTTTTGAAAACATAACTCCAGTGCACACACCTTCTCTCTTAAGTCCTGCAGCTCAGAGGAAATCAATTTTACAGAATTTGCACCACAAAGCAATTGCTCTTTGTTCATCTTCACAGAATTTACATCTTCAAGCAGTGGCTCTGGTAACACAGATTTTGTACCATTTGGCTGAGGACACAAAACAGATTGTCCAGCTTGTTGCTGTGACCCAAGATAGTTCGAAACTTGGACATCTGGAAACTTTATCCCTTGGGTTAACTTAGAAGATTTTATACCTTGCAAATATGGTTCAGGATTAAAGAAAATAGTCTTTGTGCCTTGAGACTCTAGCCTAGGGTTCAATTCAGAAGGTTTCATACCTTGTATATATGGCCCTGGATTAAACTTTATAGAGTTTATGCATTGAAGTTCTGATTCTGAATTCAACTCAGAATTCACAGGTTGCAGCTTTGGGCCAAAGTTGAACTCTGTTGTCATTATACCTTGAAATTTTGTCCCTGAAGTCAACTCAAAAGGTTTTATACCTTGCAAGAGTGGCCCAGGATGGCATCCAGTAGAATTTATACATTGTAATTTTGGCCCTGGATTCAACTCACAAGAATTTTCACACTGCATCTGTGGTCCAGGATTGCATTTCATAGGTGCTACACCTAGAAACTTTGACTCTGGAATCAAATTAGATTTCAAACCTTGCCATTGTGGTCCAGTGTTGAACACCATAGATGTCTCATTTTGAATCTCTGTCTCTGGATTCAACTCAGAAGACTTTATACCTTGAAGATCTGAAACTGAAGTTAATTCAGAAGAGTTCACACCTTGCAAATGTGGCCCAGGGTTGCAACCAGTAGAATTTACACACTGAAGTTTGGGTTCTGAAGTGAATGAGGAAGAATTCATACCTTGAAAATGTGGCCCAAGGCAAAACACATTAGATTCTGTACCTTGAAGCTCTGACCCAAGAGTCAACTCAGAAGATTCTAGACCTTGCAACTCTGGCCCAGTGTTGAATGCTATAAAATTTACACATTGAAGCTGTGGCACTGGATTAAGTTCAGAGAATTTCCCACCTTGCAATGTAAGTTTATGCTTGAATTCCAGAAATGGCTCATCTGGAAGCATCATCTTTGTGCTTAATTCAGATCTTGTCTCTTGCAGTTGTGACCCAGCATTGAACTCTGCAGCATGCATACCTTGAAGCCTTGTTCCTAGGCACAACTCAGAAGATTTCACATCTTGCATCTGTTGCTCAGGACTGAATTTAATAGATTTCATATCTTGAAGCTTTGTCCCTTCACATAATTCTGAAGACTTTATATTTTGCAAATATGGCCCAGAATTGGACACCATAAATTTTCCATTTTGAAGCTCTTGCCCTGGATTTAATGTAGATTTCTCATCTTGCCACTGCTTTCCAGCGTTGAACTCAGAATTAATCACTCTGTGAAACTTTGATTCCAAGGACAACTCAGAGGGTTTTGTAACCTGAAATTTTGAGCCATCATTGACCACTGTAGAGTTCATTATTTGAAGCTGTATGGACTCAGAAGCTTCCACACCTTGTAAGTTTGCCTCAGGGTTGAATTCCATAGATTTCACACCTTGGATATGTGTGCCTTGTGTCAACATAGACAATTTTCTACCATGTGGGGCTGAGTTAAAACCCAAAGATTTAACATCTTGTACCTTTGTGCCTATAATCGATTCAAAAGATTTCATATCTTGCCACATTGGCCTGGTGATGAAATCCACAGATTCTTCACTTTGAAGCTGTGTCTTTGGTATTAACTCAGATGTCACAACTTGTAAATGTGAAACAGGTTTTAACTCGGCAGATTTTAAATCATCAAGGCTCCACTCTAATGTCAAATCAGGTTTCTCATCTTGTCTCTGTGGTCCAGAGTTGAACTCCACAGATTGCTCACCTTGCCACTTCTTCCTCTGGGTTAAATCAGATTTTCCACCTTGTAACTTTGGACCATGGTTGCACCTTAAGGAGTTTACATTTTGAAGCTTTGTCCCTGGGATCACTTCAGAAGATTTTAAACCTTGAAAGTATGGTCTAGAATTGAACCCCATAGATTTTACATCTTGAAGCTTTATACCCATGATCAAGTCAGAACATTTTATGTCTTGTAACCATGAACCTGAATCTAACTCTACAGATTTCACACCTGGAAACTTCCTCTCCAGAGTCAAATCAGATTTCTCACTGTGTAACTTTGGACTAGGTTCCAGTTGTACACATTTTACATCTTGAAGCTTGTCATTTGGGATTACTTCAGAAGATTCCATACCCTGCAAATGTGGTCCAGACATGAAATTCATAGGTTTTACATCTTGAAGCTTTATACCCATGATTAATCTAGAAGATTTTATATCTTGCAACTGTGGCCCTGACTTGTATTCTGCTGATTTCACTTTTTCAAGCTTTGTCCCCTGTTTCAGCTCAGAAGATTTCACATCTTGCAACTGGGGACCAGGGCTGAGTTTTTTATGTTTTACATCATGAAGCTTTGTCTTTGAGGTCCCTTCAGAAGATTTCATACCTTGTAACAATGACCCAGAGTTGAAATCTATAGATGTAACACCTTGAATCTTTGTCCCTACGGTCAATTTAGAAAATGTTGTATCTTGCATCTGTGAGCTGGGATTTAACTCAGTAAATTTCATCTCTTGGGACGTTATCTCAGGTGGCAATTTAGGAGATTTTAGACCTTGCCACTGTGATCCAGAGTTGAAATCCTCAGATTTCACACCTTGAAGCTTTGTATGAAGAGTCAACTCAGATGACTTTATACTATTCAAGTGTCGTGGAGAGCTAAACTCTCTAGTTTTATCACTTTGTAACTGTGACCCTTGGCTTAATACCCCAAATTTCACCTCTGGAAGCTGTGGTTCTTGTGTAAGCACTAGAGACTTTACACCTTGAACCTGTGTTTCTGGGGATGACTGGAAGTGTTTCACTTCTTGAAGACTTAGTCCTGGGGTCAATTTAGGAGATTTCTCATCATGCAATTGAAGCCTAGATTTACACATCATAGATTTTATATCACAGGGCTTTGACCCCAAAATTAGGTCACATGAGTTCATACTTCTAAACTGTGGACAAGTTTTCAGATCAAAACCTTGAGGCAGATGTTCCTGAAGCGACGCCAAAGATTGTCCACCTTGAAGCTCTGGCTTTGGAGTCAGTGTAGATGACTTCATATCTCTTAACTGAACTGATGGTTTCAACTCTGCTGGTTTGACACATTGAGATTGTGACCCAAGATTTAGCATAGATTTAATACATTGAAACTCTAGTACAGGGATGCCCTGAACAAATTTCATACTTCCAGGCTGTGGCCCTTGGTTTAACTCTACACACTTCATACCCTGTAAATGTGGCTCTGATGACGCCAAAAACTTTCCTTTTTGCAGTTGTCTTGGGGACAACTCAGGGGTTTTCACACTCTGTAACTGTGGCCCACAACTGAACTCCATGTACATTGCACCTTGAGTTTTTGGCCTTAGATTCAATTTAGATGACTTCATATCTCTTGTATCTCTTGACTGCATTAAAGATTTCAACTCTGTAAATTTGACACCTGGATACTGTGACCCAAGATTTAACCCTATAGATTTCACACCTTGGAACTCAGGTCCTGGTATCCACTGAATAGATCTCATACTTCCAGGCTGTGGCTCTTGTTTTGAATCAACAGTTTGCACCCCTTGAAGCTCTGGTTCTGAAGTTGACACCAAAGGTTTTACTTGGTGTAACTGTGGCTCTGGGGTCAATTTGGGAGATTTTATGCTTTGTAACTGTGGTTCAAATTTAGACTCTTTAGATTTTACACCTTGAATATTTGATTCTGGAGTCAATTCAAATGATTTTGCGTCTTTCAACTGTAACTCAAAGTTGAGGTCTACTAATTTTTCATCTTTAAAGTTTAGCTCTGGAATTAACTCCAAAGGCATCCCATCTTCTGATTTAGACCCTCTCTTCAATTGCTCTGGATTCACACATTGCTGCTCTGGAGAGATTATAGGTATCTCACCATCCTGTTCTGGGCCAGGAGTTAAATTTACAAGTGCCATCCTTGAAGACTGTTGCCTTGGAGCTGAATCCACAGATTTTACTCCCTGAAGCTTTTGTATTCTGGTTACATTCACAGGTTTTACTACCTGCTTCTTTAGCCTTGGGGTCAACTTCACAGATTTTATACATTGCAGTGGATCTGGAGTCTCCTTGGGCTTTAAACTTTCAAGTTTTAAACATGGGGTAATCTCTTCAATTTTCATGTCTTGCATTTGTGGCTCTGAAGTCAGTTGCTTAGGTTTCATACCTTGCAGTTGAGACCCTTGGAGCAAAGGCCCTGGAGTCAACTTCATAGATCTTACTCCTTGCTTCTTTGACTCTGGAGTCAACTCAAAAAATTTCACACATTGTAATTGTGGCCCTGATTTTAACACTGAAGATTTCACATCTTGAGGTTGAGTTCCTGATGTCAGATCACAAAATTCAACATCTTGTAGCCATGACTCTGGGCTAAGCTCCACCTGTTTCATAACTTGATGCCCTGGATACATCTTTGCTGATTTAGAATCTTCAAGAGCTAACTCTGGAGTCATCTTGGAATTCACACCATGAAACAATGATCCTGGGGTTTGCTCTCCAAATTTGACACCTTGAAGCTTTGGCCCTGAAGTCAATTCAGAAAATTTGATATCTTGCTGCCTTGGCCTTAGTTTGAGTTCTTCAGATTTCTCACATTGAAATTGTATTTCTGAGTTCAATTTCACAGATTTCATGTTGTGAAATTGTGACCCTTCAACAGATTTCATACTTTCAACTTGGCTTAACTGTGAAGGTGACTTTGCAACAAACCCTGTAGACTTTATATCTTGAATCTGAATTTCTTTTATAAACTGCACATGGTTGGAACCTTGATGCTTTAGTTCTGGGGTCAAGTCAGAAAATGTAGCATCTTTCAAGCATAGTCCTGAGTTTAGTTCCACAAAGTTCATACATTGTGGTTGTGGTCCAGAAGTAGACTCTACAGATACAACACTTTGAGGCTTTGGCTGTAAGATAAAATCTGATAATTTGATTTCTTGCATTGGGGAAACTGGAGTCAATTCATCAGATTTCACATCATGGTGTGGGGGCCCTGAGATTAAATCTACAGATTTTTCTCCTTGAAAACGTGGCCCTGGACATAACTTTGAAAATCTGACACTTTGTGACTGTGGCCCTACAGTCAAGTCCTCTGATGGCATACTTTGTAGCACTGCATCTTGTGTCAGGTTCTCAGGTTCTACTGCTTTAGTAGTAGTTGACTGTTGGATTAAATTAACATATTTCACATCCTGTAATTGTGGCTCTGGACCTAACTGCCTGGACTTGACTTTCTTGGGCTGTGGTCTTGGTACAGTAATAAACTCTTTAGATCCTACCACTAATGGAGCTGGATCAAGTTTTATACTCTGGGGTTGTTGTTCTGAGGTCAACGGCACAGATTTCACACTTTGAAATTGTGGTCCTGAGATCAACTCCTCATAGCTTATTACTTCAGAATATGGTCCTGGATTCAGAATAAACTTAATACTTTGAGAGTCTGGAATCAACACCTCTGATTTCCTGCCTTGCATCTCTGATCCTGGTACCAACTTCAGAGATTCTTGTATTGTATGTTGTGACATTGGAATATTCCCCATGGTTTTTACACTTTGAAGCTTTGTCTCAGGAGTACCTTGAAATGACATTAAGTTCATCTGCCTAGATTTTGAAGCATGGCCCCATGGCCCTGGGGTATTTCCTAAAGATGATTGTGTCAACCCCACAGATTCTTCCTTGTGGTGACAAATGTCAGAGGTCAACTTTGCTTCTGTTTCTTGATATCCTAGCTCTGAAATCATCCCTAAAGATTCTGAAGCTTGATGCCAGGGTGTCAATCTTTCAGGTTCTGTGGCTTGATGATTTGGTTTGGAGACCAGCCCTACAGATTTTACTGCTGGAATGTGTATCCCTGGGATCAGTTTCTCATATTTCAAACCTTCTACCTGTGTCTCAGGAATCAACTTTGTACATTCTACCATTTGAGGAGTTTTCACATTTTTAAGCAATAGTACTTGGGTTATCTCCTCAGATATTATATCTTGTAAACATGTCATTGGGGCCAACTCCACAGATTTCATATCTTCCTGTTGTGGTCTTGGGGTCAACTCTGGTGGTAGGGTCAAATGAACATATTTCATATCTTGTAACTGTGAGCTGGAGGTCAAATTTATAGATTTCCTACTTTGCAACTGTGGTATTGGGGCTAACTTAGCAGGTTTTTCACTTTGCTGTTGCAGTCCTAGGGTCAATTGGATAGATTTCTCACCATGAAGCTGAGATCCTGGGTAGGACTGCACAGATTTCCCACTTTGCAGCTGTGGTATGGGGGTCAACTCATCATATTTTACACTTTGTTGTTGAAGTTCTGTGGCCAATTCTGTAGAGTTCACAGTTGGGATCTGTTGTCCATATTTTATTGTTTGTGAGATTGAACCTGTGTTTGTATCTACAGATTTTATACTTTGAAAACCTGGTCCCATGGTCTGTTTCTCAGATTTTATATTTGGCCACCCTGGAGATAACTTCACAGAATCTGTAACTCTAAGTTGTGACATTGGCTTTGCCTCCATAGTTTTCACACCTGGAAACAGTGATGTTATAGTCATTACTGAAGATTTTGTAACTTGATGCAATGGTTTTTCATTCATTCTCATAGATTCTGTACCTTGACCCAGTGACTTTGGGACTGTCCCTAAAGATTCCATTTTTTGATGATGTGACTGTGTCAACTCAACAGATTTCTTCATTTGTAGCCATGTGTCAGAGGTCAATCCCATAGTTTCTTTAACTTGATGGCTTTGCCTTGGGCTCATCTCTGAATATTCCAGGATTTGATGACATGGGGTCAGCCTCAAAGATTCCATGTCTTGAGGTGGCACTGAAGTTAATGCCATAGATTCTGTGCCTTGATGATATGGTTGTGGAGTCATCCTCACAGAGTCTACCACTTGAATCCATGGCCCAGGAGCCAACTCTAGAGATTCCTTGACTTGAGATATTGGTCTTGGGGTCAGATCATGAGTTTCTACAATTTGTGACTGTGGTTCTGTTATCATTCCCATGGCTGACTCCAGTGCTATTGGGGTTAACTTTAGAGAATGTATGGATTGATGTGATGGCATCACTACTGATTCCATGACTTTAGGAGGTGGATTTGGAGGTACACCCACAGACTCTCTAATTCCAGATGGGTCAATAGTAGTAGGAGAACTGGAAGACGTCATATCATCTGGTTGAGTTGCCATTGGGGTCAAATTTGAAATAGGAGTCTGTGAACCCCCAGATTTTGTACCATCTGCCCGTGTTGGCGGACTTATTCCCATGAGATCCATAGTTTGTAATAGTTCCACTGAAGTTACTTTTATTATATCCATGACTTGATGCAATGGCCTGAGCATCACTTCCACTGATTTTGTGTTTTGACATATTGGGCCTGGAATAATTTTTAGTGATTCTGTGTCTTGAATTTGTGGCTTTGAAGTTATACTCATTGATTTAATAACTTTTTGCTGAGGCCCTGGCATCATTTTCACAGTTTCCATTTTTGTATGCTGTAGCCTTGGACTTATCTTTCCTGATTGTATGACTTGATGGTCCAACAATGTATTCTTTTTCACTGACTCTTTGACTTGATATTCTGGTGTTGGGATCATTCCTACTGATTCTATGATGTGTGGGTGTGATTTTTTAATCATCCCCATTGAATCCATGACTTGAAGCAATGCTTCAGGAGTTATCTTCATATGATTTGTGACTTGACTGAGTGGTCTTGAGGTCATCTTTTCTGATTCTTCAACTTGATGCTGAGGCCTTGGGGTTACCTCCATTGATTCAATGACCTGATATGCTGATTTTGAGCTTATACTCACTGTTTCCATTGATTTCACAGCTTCATTTGGCTGTGGAAACAAACCCACAGAGTCTATCACTTCTGAATGTGATTCTGGGCTCATCCCCCTTGAGCCCATGACTTGAAGTAATGCCAGTGGAGTTACCATTATGCTATCAGTGACTTGATATGGTGGCCTTGGAGTCAATTCTGCAGTCAGTTGGGTCTCATGCTGCTGTATACTTTTTTCTGGAAGATCTATTACCCTCTGCTCTATACTAAGCTCTAGCACATGTTTTGGGTCCTTCTGCAGTAAAGTGGGTTCCTTTTGAATTGTGTCAACTTCTAAACTTTTGGGAGGTAGAGTGTCCATTGATGTAACTAAAAGCTCAGGTCTAAGGATTTGGGGGCCATCCCCAGGTTGTGACTGCTTATCTGGAATAAGTGAGTGTGAACTTTTTGTTTCCATTCTATTTAATCCAGATTCTACTCCACTGTTTACATGGAGCTGAAATATTGGAAGGTTTGGGGATTTATTGTTGATATTTTGCTCAATTCTTTGATGAATGGGCATAGATAGCTGGATTTGGGGTTTCTCTGGTTCAGGGATGCTTTCTTGCACCTCAGTTAAATAATTCTGCATTGCCTGTGATTCCCTCACAGGCAGAGGTACTGTTTGCTTCTGCAAAGTACAAACCTTCCAAGCCATATGTTCCTCTAACTCCCCCTTAGCTGAAGGAGAGAGCTGGATTTGAGCCCACCCTGAGAATGGTCTCTCCTTGAAAATAGAATTTGGCTGATGATCTGATTTCAAATGATTTTTTCTCCTCTCATCTTTTGTTTTCATCTGTTTGCAGAAGTCTGGGTATTCAAAAATAGAGTTGATGAAAGAGCTTTGAGGTCTTAAGGGTGTAAGAGCTGCCAAATTCTGAAGCAGTTTTGATTTCTCAAACTCCGAGAGCTGAAAAGGAGGCAAGGATGTGCCTTGGTTCTTGAACACAAATGTTTGCTTTTCTGGTAAAGAAGGTAGACTATGGTTCTGGAATTGCCAGGTTGTTTCTTCAGAAAAGACAGAAAAGTGAGACAAACTGGAATTGTTGCATGGTGATCCAGAGGAGGTGCTGTAGATAGTAGAGTCCTGAGTCACAAGATCAGAGGAGGTGGAGGAAGAAATCATATCCTGTGGTTCAGGCAAGTATGATTCTATAAGAGCTGATCTAAGAAGTAAAGAGAAAAGTTTTGTTTTGCTTTGAAATAGAAAAAGGGAAAAATAATGACAATTTCAAATGCAAAATATTTTGGACTGAGGGAGAACAACAAAAACAACAAAAGGTTGCTTTCCCCAAAATCGATTACTTATAGAAAGAATTCTTTCACAAGGACAAAGGGAGGAATTTGTGACATTCCAATCAGAAATGATCAACAGACAAGTGGTTTTTAAGCTTCCTTTGAACCCAGAACTTTTCCCCATTGCCAAAACTAACTCACTCACTCACTCTCTTTTCCCACTCCCTCCCTTCTTCCTTATCTCACTTTCTCTCTCCTACACCCTCTTCTCTTCTCCCTCTTAAAAGCACTACCATCTTCAATCCCCACTCAGAAACTATATTCCCTGACCTTGCACTTTCCAGATGTTGTAAGATATGTTGAAGATATAATAGACATTCCTGGGTCCATCCTTCAGGGAGTTCTGTAAAGCTGGATGAAAAAGAGTATGTCAGTGTAATTGAAGTAATATTAAAAGTACTGATAAGGGCCCTGGCCGTTTGGCTCAGTGATAGAGCGTCGGCCTGGCGTGCAGGGGTCCCGGGTTCGATTCCCGGCCAGGGCACACAGGAGAGGCACCCATCTGCTTCTCCACCCCTCCCCCTCTTCTTCCTCTCTGTCTCTCTCTTCCCCTCCTGCAGCCAAGGCTCCACTGGAGCAAAGATGGCCCGGGCGCTGGGGATGGCTCCTTGGCCTCTGCCCCAGGCGCTAGAGTGGCTCTGGTCATGACAGAGCGATGACCCGGAGGGGCAGAGCATCGCCCCCTGGTGGGCAGAGCGTCGCCCCCTGGTGGGCGTGCCGGGTGGATCCTGGTCGGGCGCATGCGGGAGTCTGACTGTCTCTCCCCGTTTCCAGCTTCAGAAAAATACATACACACACACACAAAAGTACTGATAAGGAAACCAATAAGAAGAGACACATAACTTAGAAAGGAGACAGCTGTGATAGTGTGGGAAGTAAAGCAGAGTTCCAGATAGACACAGTGAAGGTGGATTTTACTCACCATGTCAGGTTAGTTTTAATGCAACCCATTGTGAGATTTTCTTCCCACTGTTGACCTGGGAGTAGAGGTAAAGAATCTATTAGTATTATGACTATTGATATCACCTAGTCCAAGCCCCTTATTTTACAAATAAGGAAACAAAGATGAAGTCATGCCCAAGATCATAAAGCTAATTAGTGGTAGAACTTAGTTTTAATCTAAGTCTCAAGTTTATTTTTTAAACTATCCAATGCTGCCTTTACCATGTAGTATAGATGTAAGCAATTGGAAAAAGCAGGAATCATGGTAGTAGGGAGTTGGCGTGTGGGAAACAGAGGTCATAATACACATCTCTTCCTCCAAAGGAGTCCATCCAGTATCTATGGTAGGGATAAAAGGTACTGGATAAAAGTTTCCACACCAAACTCTTGGAAATTACCCCTTCTCCATTGTCCATTTTCACCAAGTTTCTTTCCTGATACCTTGAGCTTTACACAAAATGAAAGGAGGAATGGAAGCATGGAAAGAATAAGCACACTTCTTTCATTAACCAAATCTTTTTCAACCTCCTGCTCTCCACCAGCTCTTAAAGGCTAAAGTCTTCAAGCATTCCACACTCAGTTGTCACTAGCCTTGAGCTGAAACATGAAGTATAGGATCTTTCTGACCTGTGAATTTCTGGATCTTCTTTGATCTATGCTGCTTTGAAGTCTAAAGAGGCACAAAAAGAATAAAAAATCAGGTAATTTCTAGGTTAGAGAATTTATTGACAGTGCATTTTATTTTATAGACATAAATATTGATATGATTGCCATCCATAACCACAACAATAGTTACCACCTCACTTATTTATCCATGAATCATTTATTGAGTACTTACTAAGTTCTTGGTATTGTGTGGGGTGCCAAGACTACAAAGATAAATATGATCTCTGTATTCTAGGAACTTACACTAGTAGGGAAAAGAGATCTCTAAACAGGTAAATTGCAATATGGTGCGGTAAATGAATAGAAATATAAGTGCTAGGGAATACAGAGGATAGTCATTAACTGCTATCAGTTAATAGGAGAGAAGAGAAGAATTACTTAAGAAATTGCCATTTGTATTGAAATTTGGAAAATCAGCAGAAGGTTACTCTGATCAGAGCAATTTTGTAAGAAAAAGAAATAAAAGGCATCCAATTAGAAAGGAAAAAGTAAAACTATCTCTATTCACAGATGACAATCTGATTTACAGAAAATCCTAATGAATACACACAAACTGTTAGAGTTATAAATGAATTTAGTGAAGTTACAGAATACAATATCAACAGGATACAAAATCAGTTTTATTTCAATACAGGAGCAGTGAACAATCTGAAAATTGTAGTATTTACCTAAAATCACATCATATATTATGGAAAATGGGACAAAATGATTTTTAAATTCCTAAGGGGCAAAGAAAACTAGATAGAAGGTGACAGAGGACAATCTGACTTTGGGTGATGGGTATGCAACATAATTAAATGACAAGATAACCTGGACATGTTTTCTTTGAATATATGTACCCTGATTTATTGATGTCACCCCGTTAAAATTAATAAAACTTTATTTATAAAAAAAAATATTCCTAAGGGGGCCTGACCAGGCAGTGGCGCAGTGGATAGAGCGTCAGACTGGGATGCGAAAGACCCAGGTTCAAGACCCCGAGGTCGCCAGCTTGAGCACGGGCTCATCTGGTTTGAGCAAAAGCTCACCAGCTTGAGCCCAAGGTTGCTGGCTCGAGCAAGGGGTTACTCGGTCTGCTGAAGGCCCGAGGTCAAGGCACATATGAGAAAGCAATCAATGAGCAACTAAAGTGTTGCAACACACAAAGAAAAACTAATGATTGATGCTTCTTATCTGTCTGTCTGTCTGTCCCTGTCTATCCTTCTCTCTGACTCTCTCTCTCTGTCTCTGTAAAAAAAAAATAAAAAAAAAAAAATTCCTAAGCGGGTTGACAAATTATGACATGAAAGAATTTTTAGCCTGACTAGCCAGTGGTGCAAAGGATAGAGTGTTGGACTGGGATGCAGAGGACCCAGGTTCAAAACCCCAAGGTTGCCAGCTTGAGGATGGGTTCACCAGTTTGAGCACGGGATTGCTACCTTAAGCATGGGATCATAGACATGACCCCATGGTCGCTGGCTTGAGCCAAAAGGTCGCTGGTTTGAAGCCCAAGGCTGCTGGCCTGAGCAAAGGATCACTCGCTTTGCTGTAGCTCCCCAGTCAAAGCACATGTGATAATCAATGAACAACTAAGATGTCACAATGAAGAACTGATGCTTCTCAACTCTCTTCTTCCTGTCTGTCTCTCTCTCTCTCTGTCTCTCTCACTAAAAAAAAAAAAAGAGGCCCTGACCGGTTGGCTCAGTGGTAGAGTGTCGGCCTGGCGTGCAGGAGTCTCCCAGGTTCGATTCCCGGCCAGGGCACACAGGAGAAGTGCCCATTTACTTCTCCACCCCTCCCCCTCTCCTTCCTCTCTGTCTCTCTCTTCCCCTCCCGCAGCCGAGGCTCCATTGGAGCAAAGATGTCCCGGGCGCTAAGGATGGCTCCATGGCCTCTGCCTCAGGCACTAGAATGGCTCTGGTCACAACAGAGCGATGCCCCAGATGGGCAGATCATCGCCCCCTGGTGGGCGTGCCGGGTGGATCCTGGCACGGGTGCATGCGGGAGTCTGACTGACTGCCTTCCTGTTTCCAGCTTCGGAAAAATGCAAAAAAAAAAAAAAAAAAAATCATATAAAAAAAAGAAAAGAAAAGAAGTTTGAGACTCCGAAAAGGTTGGGAAATGCTGATGTGAGCATTGGAATGCTGAGAGATTTTGTTTGATTGTTTAGTTACTTTTAGCAGAATGACACAATCGGTTTAGGGAGATTTTGTGTGTATTATGTTTTTGTTATGCTCCAGGCTGGAAAAAGTTCGTATTTTCAAGGCTCACTCAACAGTAGGAGCATCACCTGAGAGCTTGTTAGAAATGCAGACTTTCAGTTACTACCCCACACCTAAATCAGAATGTGCTCTTTAGAAAGACATCTAGGTGATTCATATGCACATTAAAGTTTTTACATGTGTATTTTATTTTATTTAAGAGACAGAGAGAGGGACAGACAGACAGGAAGGGAGAAGGATGAGAAGCATCAGTCTTTGTTGCAGCACCTCAGTTGTTCATTGATTGCTTTCTCATCTGTGCCTTGACCAGGAGCTACAGCAGAGTAAGTGACCACTTGCTCAAGCCACCGACCATGAGGTCATGTCTATGATCCCATGCTCAAGCCAGGGACCCTGTGCTCAAGCTGGATGAACCCATGCTCAAGCCAGCCACCTCAGGGTTTTGAGCCTGGGTCCTTGGTGTCCCAGTCCAATGCTCTATCCCCTGCGCCACCACTTGGTCAGGCATGAGAAGCACAGCTCTAAGGCACAGATCTAAGCACATTTTTACCTGGCTTTAAAATTTGTGATGCCTTTCAGTTGCATACAGAATATTTATACTACAAAGTAGTCAGTCTGGCATTTGAAGACTTCTACAATGTGACCTCTATCAATTTTCCAACCTTTTCTCTCACTGAGTTCCCTATACTTCTACACTCTATTCAGATAGGTGTCTTCACCTCTCCTTGAACATCTCCAGCACTCTCTGATTCCCATACTTTTTCCCAATATATTCCTTCTGTCTGAAGAATCTTCCACCACTCTCCTCCACCCACTCTATCCACCTTCAAAATCCTGCCCTTTCTCTGACGTGCAACACAAATTGAGCTCTCTCAGAAACATAGGTCACCCTAGTTCAAAATATTTTTTGTTTCCTCTCTCTTTAGCAATATTTATAATTCTATTAAATTTTATCAATTCCTCTTTCCTTGAGTCATGTATATATTTGTGCTATCTCCCCATCTTCATTTCAAGCTCCTAGAAGGTAGGGATAGTATTTTATTCTTCTTCAATGTCTAGTATCCCATCATATCCTGTCGTATAATAGGTGCTCAAGGTTTGATGAAATGAATTGAAGGGAAAAGGATTGTGAATGATAAAGAGGACATCCAAAAGCACTATCTCAGCTTCCCTCTTCCCCCCATCCAATTTCCCCATGGCCCAAAATGTAGGAATTTCTATGGATTCAGGAGCAGGGGCAGGGAGCAATGAGTTTCAAGACTGTTGTCGCACTACATACCTTGGAGTCTGTCTCTGCTGCCAACTGCTCCCTGTTATGTTTCCCAGAAAACAGCACCCAAAGCCCCCAAACAAGGAGACCAAATAATAGTAGAAGGCTGACATGTGATGGCAATGGGAAGGCCCCCCATATCAGGGCCATTACTCAACCCCATGCCCCTCTCAATCTAACAGTTTTCTCTCTCAAGGCTGTGACTCCATATGACATCACAATGGGCATTTCAAGGTAAGCCTGACGGGGTTCAGCCACTGTGCATGTTGTTTGAGTCTCTTTTCTGAGCCATGCCCATCTGCTGCTCCTTCCAGCAGCTGCCCTGGTCTTTGCTCTGACAACCAAAGCTTTTACACTCTTCTAGGTCTAGGCTGAAAAACTTGTCATAGTGCAGAGAGTCTGAATTCAAGGTTTCAAAGAAGCAGAACTCCCAAGTGGCCTGTCCTGCCCTATAAGCATCTTCTCTGGATCCAGTTATTCCGTAGAGGTCAAGATATGTTCCAAATCACAAATTACAATGGGTCAAGTACATTTAAGGAAGCTAGGATATTTTAGGGAGGTGCTCTCAGAAAATATGAGATATAGGATTTCCCAACTATAAGGCCTGACATGTTTCCTTGTTGCTGTTGCATTGAGACAAAGAAGAGGTGTCACATAGGGAAATTAAATGACCCTAGAGGATCACTCTATTCCAGAATCCATGGTCTAATTTTCCAAGTCGAGAAGATTTATTTTTTTGTTACACTCAGTTGACTGGTTTCTCTAGGGTTAATTCACTGTAAACAAAATTTGCAAGGAATCGATATATGCTCTAACAAAGATTCATCAAACTGACCAACACATTTTTTTTCTTATAGGAAAGTTAATCTGGGAAATCAATTAATTATTGAATAGCAGGCGCAGTTTTAGAAGAAGACAAACATGGTCTCTCACCTTACAGAATTTTCATTCTGTTGGCACAGCCAAAGTAATATTCTTGAAAAGCTCATCAGGAAGGGGTTAAATAAATATGGTATATCTATATTATGAAATAGTCTGTAGTAACTATACAGATTGTAATTATAAAGAATAAGATTTGTTGTGCCTGAGCAGGCAATGGCGCAGTGGCTAGAGCATCAGACTAGGACGCAGAGGACCCAGGTTCAAAACCCAGAGGTCACTGGCTTTAGCAGGGGCTCACCAGCTTGAGTGCAGGATCACTGGGTTGAGCATGGGATCAGAGACATGACCCCATGGTCACTAACTTGAAGTTCAAGGTCACTGGCTTGAGCCCAAGGTCGCTGGCTTGAGCAAGGGATCACTCGCTCTGCTTTAGCCCCCTGGTCAAGGCACATATTAAAAAGTAATCAATGAGACCCTGGCCGATTGGCTCAGTGGTAGAGCATTGGCCTGACGTGCAAGAGTCCCGGGTTCGATTCCCGGCCAGGGCACACAGGAGAAGCGCCCATCTGCTTCTCCACCCCTCCCCCTCTCTTTCCTCTCTGTCTCTCTCTTCGCTCCCACAGCCAAGGCTCCATTGGAGCAAAGTTGGCCCGGACACTGAGGACGGCTCTATGGCCTCTGCCTCTGGTGCTAGAATGGCTCTGGTTGTGACAGAGCAATGCCCCAGATGGGCAGAGCATCGCCCCCTGGTGGGCATGCTGAGTGGATCCCGGTCGGGTGCATGCGGGAGTCTGTCTGACTTCCTCCCCATTTCCAACTTCAGGGAAAAAAAAGTAATCAATGAACAACTAAGACGCTTTAATGAAGAATTGATGCTTCTCATCTCTCTCCCTTCCTGTCTGTCCCACTCTCTGACTCTCCGTCTCTGTCAAAAAAAAAAGAATGAGACTTGTCATATTGGCCACACATTATATGGCAGGCGCTAGCTACATGCCAGCCCAGTGTTCTAAGAAAAGATTGGGCTAGAGGTACAGTTTGGGTTCTTACAATATTAGGTACAGGTTGATAAGAACTTTTTTCTATATGTACGGTATATAACAATGTATTCTTTGCGTCTTAAATATTAATTCACCATTATGTTTGAGAGTAGTTCATACTATATCTTTTGTATAGCTGATATTCATTCATTTTTATTATTTCACTAGCTGTACCCGGCCACGCGTTGCTGTGGCTCAGTCTGGTTAAATGGAAAAGAAAGAAAAGAGAAAGCACACATTTCTAATATGTTTAATTTCACAATGCTTGCCTGACCTGTGGTGGCGCAGTGGAATAAAGCGTCGACCTGGAACACTGAGGTCGCCGGTTCGAAACCTTGGGCTTGCCTGGTCAAGGCACATATGGGAGTTGATGCTTCCTGCTCCTCCCCCTTCTCTCTCTCTCTCTAAAAAAATCAATAAATAAAATAAAATAATTTCACAATGCTTGTGGATATACAATATTTTTTGTTGTTCCATTGTCTGTGCAGATACAGATTGTCTGGTTTGCTGACTCTAGAACACACAACATATAATTGTCCATGTGAGAAGCAATCCATGTCTAGATCTAAACCGCACAATTCTAAAGATTGGCCCAGAGCTTTGTTGATGGTGATTGCAAACACCAATTGAACTGGGAACTGCAATCTTTTAAATTGAAATGGCGTATTCATTGGAATCATAGGAATGCGAGGAATGAGGACATCTTCACCTTTGAAAGGTCCTGTCAAGATTGTTGCTTCTACGAAGTTGCTCTTTAATTTTTTTCGAACTGGCGACCTCAGCATTTCCAGGTCGATGCTTTGTCCACTGCGCCACCACAGGTCAGGCGCTCATTAATTTTTTTACTGTAAGCCGTGTGCCATTGCAAAGCTTTGGCTGGTTGATATTTTGCAACATGATAATTGGCACACCAATTTTCAATTGCAGTACGGCATCCCTGGCAGATTGAGTAAATTCAAAATTTCTGTTGGATAATTAACTGCTTCATCTGCTTCCACAACAGTATCGACGGACTTGTCTGTGACTGCCTCGCTTTGAATGTTAGACTGAATAATATTAAGTTCGTAGACATCTTTGTTCTTGGCCACAAGAATAGTTCAATCAGCCAATCATGATTCTTATAATTGGTTTGAATATTGGTAAATACTTTTTCAACCAATTCTTTTGACGTCACAAAATTGCAGAAGTTATGAGGCAATGAAATTTGTCCTGAGGTCAAATCAACCAGCACCTTTCTGTTCCCAATTCCAATAATTGATGTGAGAATATCTCAGCTGAATGACCATTTTGCAGCTGGACACGCATATTTGTAGTTAATTTTAACATCTTTACGTGTCGCCACAAAGTAGAGTATTTCAGGCAAGCATTTATTTCATCCGCTGTTGTCGATCGAGGAATTACAGATAATGTTTGCCTGAAATCTCCTGCAAGCAATATTAATGCATTCCCAAATAGTCTGATGTTTCCACGCAAATCTTTTTTTTTTTTTTTGTATTTTTCTGAAGTTGGAAACGGGAATGCAGTCAGACAGACTCCCGCATGTGCCTGACCAGGATCCACCCGGCATGCCCACCAGGGGACGATGTTCTGCCCATCTGGGGCGTCGCTCTGTTGCGACCAGAACCATTCTAGCGCCTGAGGCAGAGGCCATGGAGCCATCCTCAGTGCCCGGGACATCTTTGCTCCAATAGAGCCTCGGCTGCGGGAGGGAAGAGAGAGACAGAGAGGAAGGAGAGGGGGAGGGGTGGAGAAGCAGATGGGTGCCTCTCCTGTGTGCCCTGGCCGGGAATCGAACCCGGGACTTCGGCACACCAGGCTGATGTTCTACCACTGAGCCAACCGGCCAGGGCCTTTCCACGCAAATCTTGCAATGATCAATCAAGAGCCTCGCGTGATTTTTTTTGCACCATTGTGCATTCATCCCAAACAATAAGTTTGCATTTCTGCAATACTTTTTCCATGCCGGATGCTTTGGAAATGTTGCACGTGGGAGTTTCAATGAATTGCATGTTCAATGGCAATTTCAAAGCGGAATGAGCAGTTCTTCCACCTGGTAGCAATGTTGCAGCTATTCCGGACAACGCAAGAGCTAAGGCTATGTCATTTTGGGATCGAATTGCTGCCAGAATCAATCTAATTAGGAACGTTTTACCAGTTCCTCCTGATGCATCTAAGAAGAAGATTTCTCCAACCCCGTCATTGACAGTTTGCATTATTTGATCGTAAATGCCTTTTTGCTCAAGCGTTAGTTTAGGAATATTTGATTGCACATACGACAAAAGATCACCCATGTTGTAATTTTGTTCACGACGCAATTCTACATGGAATGAAGCAGCTGCAGATCAATTTGGTGTTGATTGAGAACTTTGTTCGCGATTTCTTTTTCTTTCTTTTTCTTTATTTTTTTACAGAGACAAAGAGAGAGTCAGAGATAGGAACAAAGAGAGATGAGAAGCATCAATCACTAGGTTTTTCTTGCAACACCTTAGTTGTTCATTGATTGCTTTCTCATATGTGCCTTGACCGCGGACCTTCAGCAGACCAAGTAACCCCTTGCTTGAGCCAGCAACCTTGGGTCCAAGCTGATGAGCTTTTGCTCAAACTAGATGAGCCCGCCCTCAATTTGGCGACCTCGGGGTCTCAAACCTGGGTTCTGGGCATCCCAGTCCGACGCTTTATCCACTCTGCCACTGCCTGGTTAGGCTATTCGCGATTTCTAAGCACAAATTTTTAATCATTATCAACGCTTCATTGTATTGATAGATTTCTGCTGTGAAATCTATATTCATATTTGAATTTTCTTTGCGTATTCAACGGAAAATATCTTCAGGCATGTGCGATTTATATTTCTCCCATACATCGAAATAGAATCGTAAGCCTGACCAGGTGGTGGCACAGTGGATAGAGTGTCAGACTGGGATGCGGAGGACCCAGGTTCGAGACCCGAGGTCGCCAGCTTGAGCGCGGGCTCATCTGGCTTGAGCAAAAAGCTCACCAGCTTGGACCCAAGGTCACTGGCTCGAGCAAGGGGTTACTCAGTCTGCTGAAGGCCTGCGGTCAAGGCACATATGAGAAAGCAATCAATGAACAACTAAGGTGTCGCAATGAAAAACTAATGATTGATGCTTCTCATCTCTCTCTGTTCCTGTCTGTCTGTCCCTATCTATCCCTCTCTCTGACTCTCTCTCTGTCCCTTTAAAAAAAGAAAAAAGAAAGGAAAAAAAAGAAATAGAATTGTAAAATATTTTGTATAGCATGTGTTGCTTTTACGTCCAACAGATGGTGCTGTTTTTCAAAAAAAGCATGTTTTTACCTGTCACAGGTGTGACATCTATATAATAGTGGGTATATAAAAATAAAAACACCTACGTATTCTAATGCAACATCGTGTCAAAATTTCAAAGCAATCAGTGAAGAACTTTCAGAGATTTAAGATTTTGAACAAACAAACATTTACATTTTTATTTATATAGATTGCACCATGCCATATTATTTATCCATTATATTGATGAACATTTTACTTGTTTTCTGTGTTTGGCTGTTAAAAACATCCTTGTATGTAACTTGGTGGACTTATATTCCTATTTCTCCACGAGCTTTAATATTCATCAGAATCACCTAGAGGGCTTGTTAAAACACAGGCTTCTGGACCCTAGAGTTGCTGATTGAGTAACTTTTAGAGTGTACTCCAGAATTTGGCATTTTCCAGGGACCACACTTTGAGGATCCCTACTTGGGTATCCACTTAGTAGTGGAATTGCTAGGATATAGAATATAGGTAACTTAAAGCTTAGTAGACAATGCCAAACTATATTTCCCAAATGGTTATGTTGATACATACTTCCACCAGTGGTGAATGGCAGGCAGTTCTTGCTCCATTCTCATGCCAACATATGATATTGTTAGGCTATTTAATTTTAGCCACTCTGCTATATGTGGTACTGGTATTTTGTTGTGATTTTAACCTACATTTTTTTTATTACTAATAATTATTAATTTGTGAACACATTTGCATAAATTAATTGGGCACTGAAAGCATGGATGTACTCATCCACCCATGATGGCAATGCCATGGTCATGCCAGACAACCAGGCATGTTTGGCCTTTTTTTCTCCAGGCTGAGAAGGAGCTAGAGTCAGGACATGATTAGGGAGATCACAGTGAAAAAAGCCCAGAGATCAATGAAAGGTGCATATGGAACAGCACAGAAATAAGCTAACAAAAAGCCTCCCATGACCCTCCAACCTGCAGACCCATTACCCTCACCATGTCAACATGTCTTGTAGAGTCTCCCCTGCTCTCAGGACATTCCCCACAGGCCACTTACCTCCTCCAAACACATTTCCACATAATCTGATGCTGGCTTACTTCACCAGGCAGCAATCTTGGGGCTTTGACTATAGGTCTCCTGATGAGCCCTTTCAGTGTCTGCAGGATTTCCAGAAGTTTTCTAGGAGAAAGGTCACAGGTGGGTCTGTGCCCCCTCAGAAAGCCTGGGCATCTCCTTCCCTGGGAAATGCACAATTCCCTTTAAACTAAGTTCTGCTGGTCCCCAGTGGAGGTGCAGTGAGTAGAGCCAGACTGTATTCAGAAGGGATAGTAAGGACTTCAGTGGGCAGAAAAACCGAAGAGCAGAAAGACAGGTAGGGCATAGAGAGAATGTTGGGAGGAGGATGGGATCAGAGAGTTGATTGGAAGGTAAGGGAACAGTCTAAAAGCTAGACTAGAGACCCTGGTAAAGGAAGTAGGCCCAAGCAGGGTGAGCTCTACTCTGCATAACCTGCCCTATCCTCAAATCAAAGACTCTCAGAAGCTAGGTTAACTTTGGTTGCCTGGTACAGGCATAGGGATAGGGTCTGGACCAGAGGAATCGGGATCCACTGGAAATATTCCAGACTCTGTGATGATGTGGGAGGAAGAGCAGTATCCCCTTTCCCAGGAGGAGTAACAGGGCATCAGTCTTGCTTCCACCACCTAGTCTCTGAATTCAGACTGGCCATTCCCCCACCTAAACCCCCTGCCTAACTCTGATCTCTCTCATTGAGATCCTTTCTACCTCCAAGATGCTTCAGTGCTCTGGTCCATAGTATTGTTTTATTTTTTAATTGAATTTTATTGAGTTGACATTGGTTAATAAAATTATATAGGTTTCAGGTGCACAATTCTATAATGCATCACCCTGATTGTGGGCTGCCAGTTACAGGGTTTCCAGCAGGATCGTGGTCATGCTTCCAGCCTTCATGCAGGTAGAGCCGCTGAGGCCCTTGGGTTGAGGAGGTGATGACATTCAGATAAAGTGGGAGAGAAAGGAGGATCCTGGAGTTCACTAGTTAGTGACCACTGGACGTGCGCTCTGGTTAGTGGCCACCGGGCCCCCAGTGTGCTGTGAGGAAAAGTGCTGAATTGAAAGCTTAACTAAGAGAAAGGGTAGAGGAAGGGAAAGGGCCACTCTGGTCATTTATATGGTACATTCAGGACTCTGAGGGGGGAGCCACAGTGATTAGGTCTCCTGTTAGCTGGGGACAAGGGTTTTTCAGAGAGGTTTCCCCTGCCCTCCACGAGAACTCTTTCTCCACCCCATGCCTCATTGTTTAATAGCAATTTGTCACTCCAATCACTACATTCACGTTCTTTGAACAGACTGATGAAGCAGCCACTGTAATAATGATACTGATATGTAACATGACACACCAACCAGATAAAGCAATACAGCAAAAAAGAATGATAAAAGGAGTGTCTGAGAAAAGGAGATTAAAAGTAAACAATTGCAGACCAGAGGAGAGATGAATACCTGGGAGATGAAAGATATAAAACTTGTGTGGGCCCTGGCCGGTTGGCTCAGCGGTAGAGCATCGGCCTGGCGTGCGGGGGACTCGGGTTCAATTCCTGGCCAGGGCACATAGGAGAAGTGCCCATTTGCTTCTCCACCCCCACCCCCTCCTTCCTCTCTGTCTCTCTCTTCCCCTCCCGCAGCCAAAGCTCCATTGGAGCAAAGATGGCCCGGGCGCTGGGGATGGCTCCTTGGCCTCTGCCCCAGGCGCTAGAGAGGCTCTGGTCGCGGCAGAGTGATGCCCGGAGGGGCAGAGCATGGCCCCCTGGTGGGCGTGCCAGGTGGATCCCGGTCGGGCGCATGCGGGAGTCTGTCTGACTGTCTCTCCCCGTTTCCAGCTTCAGAAAAATACAAAAAAAAACAAACAAACAAACAAAAAAAACAAACTTGTGTGTAACATGGAATGCCTTCCCATCTCACAAAAGGAAGATTAAGGAGAACCTCACAGATGTGCCATCACTGACACACAGGAGCATGGGCAGGGATTTGGCTAAGGCCTTTGAATAGTGAAAGAAAGGGCAGAAGATACTAGTGAGGTGTAGCCACAATCCAGAGGGAAAGGAGCAGGAGCACTGGAGCCTTAGCAGGCTCACCTCAATTTTCAGAGAGGATTAGAAAGGCAGAAGAATAAATCTTCATCCCATTTTATTTTTTTAAGTCTCTATATGAAATTTAAACATATAAACAAGACATAAAGCAACTCACCATCATAGTTAATGCTTTTCACACACAGAGGCACAAAGCTTCTTTAAACAGAAACTGCCCTAGACCATTTAGGTGTTTTATGATGACTGATTTAAGAGACAGTGTTAGGATGGAAATAACATATTTAAGGTGTAAAAGGAAATGAGAAAATAGAATTTGGTTTACAATATCTTGGTTGATATACAATGGCAGGAATTTAGACAAGATGTACCTGAACCTAATATCAGAGGCCCTCAGGAAATGGCAAGCAATCCTGAGCTGGGGGCAGGGCTTAGGGGTGAGAGGAAAGCTGATCCCAGTAGTGGGGTTGAGCACAAAAGCTTCCTGTTTTTCTTGCAGCTTCTGCATCCGCTTGCTATTTGTTGGAATGTTGAACTTTAGTCTTCAATGAGATCATAGCAGGACCCAGAGAAAAATGGAGCAGGGGATTTTCTGTAAGAATCTACAAGAAGGGCCTTGGATGAGAGCTGGGATCAAAGACCATTTTGGGATTGGGATCAGAGATCAACAACTTTCTAGCAAGATGTGGTTTGAAGCTTAAAGGAGCACTGTGACCCTGAGTCCCACAGACAAGGGTTATTAAAACATTCAGTAACTTAATCCCAGAACAAAGACAACACATAAGTTTCAAGTTCCAGCCTGACCAGGAGGTGGCACAGTGGATAGAGCATTGGACTGGGATGTGGAAGGATCCAGGTTCGAGACCTCAAGGTCGCCAGCTTGAGCGCGGGCTCATCTGGTTTGAGCAAAAGCTCACCAGCTTGGACCCAGGGTCGCTGGCTTCAGCAAGGGGTTACTCGGTCTGCTGAAGGCCCGCGGTCAAGGCACATATGAGAAAACAATCAATGAACAACTAAGAAGTCGCAACGTGCAACAAAAAATTAATGATTGATGCTTCTCATCTGTCTCCATTTCTGTCTGTCTGTCCCTGTCTATCCCTCTGACTCTCTCTCTGTCTCTGTAAAAATAAAAAACAAAAAAAACCCTGTTTATTAAAAAAATAAATAAAAGTTTCAAGTTCCAGCTTGAGGCCAGAACTTTATTTATCCTGGTTCTTGTACATGTCCCACTGCCATGGCCACACTAGCCATGCACTCTGTGGCCCCTGAAGGGCCATCCAAATGTTGTAGTTGCCACTTTATTTTCAGTCTTGGTGTCCATCAGAAGCCCTTCCTATTCCTGGAAATATATTCTGAAAATTTCCCCAAAGAGTTAACCTTTCATGCCTGACCAGGTCGTGGTGCAGTGAATAGAGCGTCGGACTGGGATACGGAAGGACCCAGACTCGAGACCCCGAGGTTGCCACCTTGAGCGCGGGCTCATCTGGTTTGAGCCAAAAAAAGCTCACCAGCTTGGACCCAAGGTCGCTGGCTCGAGCAAGGGGTTACTCAATCTGCTGAAGGCCCGCGGTCAAGGCACATATGAGAAAGCAATCAATGAACAACTAAGGAGTCCCAACGAAAAACTGATGATTGATGCTTCTCATCTCTCTCCATTCCTGTCTGTCTGTCCCTATCTATCCCTCTCTCTGACTCTCTCTCTGTCCCTGTAAAAATAATAATAAATAAAAATTTAAAAAAAAAAAGAGTTAACACTTCACTACGTGAAGGAGGAAGAACAGTTCCTACTGAGGGAACCAAATCAAGTAGCATCTAATATAGGTGTTGGGAACCTATGGCTCGCAAGCCAGATTTGGCTCTTTTGATGGCTGCATCTGACTTGCAGACAAATCTCATGTATTACAATCCATTCATTTTCTACCGCTCATGTTCATGGTTGCTGGTGGCTGGAGCCAATCACAGCTGTCCTCTGAGACAACACCAAATTTTTATTGGATAATGCATAACGTACACGGGTCATTATATGGCTCTTATGGAATTACAATTTAAAATATGTGACGTTCATGGCTCTCTCAGCCAAAAAGGTTCCCGACCCCTGATCTAACAGTTGACAAATACTCCTTGAATAAATTAATCGGGAGCAAAACAATGCAATGATAAGACAAAAGAGCAACAGGCTTGTTGTTTGCCTAGATACAAACATGGGATCTCAAGGAATGGGGATCTTCTGTAGTTGACCTCTACTAGCTTTGCTGGAGGATAATTCCTGAGTCACCCAGTGTGTCAGGACCTCAGAGTTACCTCTGAACATAAAGTCACTAACTTCCCTTTATCATTCCACCCCTGCAAAGTTTCTATCCTTTCTTGAACTATTTTTATATTTTTTTATCTGTATTATTTCTAGGGCAAACAAGTTTCATGTATTACATAAACCCTGTATTCAGTGTTTTCCTAGAATTTGTCCTCAAACTACTTCTGAAACTTCCTAGAGAGATAAGACAGGAGACCTGAGCAGAGAGACAAGAAAGTTTTTTTTGTTTTTTAGCAAAAGAGAGAGAGACAGAGGGATAGACAGGAAGGGAGAGAGATGAGAAACATTAATACTTTGTTGCAGCTCTTTCATTGTTCATTGATTGCTTTCTCATCTGTGCCTTGACCAGGGGGCTACAGTGAAGCTCATGATCCCTTGCTCAAGCCAGTGACCTTGGGCTCAAGCCAGCAGCCCTGGGGTAATGTCTATGGTCCCACACTCAAGCCAGCGACCTCGTGCTCAAGCTGGTGACCCTGCGCTCAAGCCAGGTGAGCCCACACTCAAGCCAGCAACCTTGGGGTTTTGAACCTGTTTCCTCAGTGTCCCAGGTCAATGCTGTATCCACTGCACCACTGACTGGTCAGGTGAAAGGAGACAGTATTTATAGTATGGTTTAAAACCGAGATTCCCAAACTTGGCTTGTCCTCAAAATCACCTGGGGATTTTGTTTTTTAAAAACGACCCATTTCTGGGTACCACGCCTACCCCAAGAGTCAGCTTCAGTAGTTCTGGAGTAGAGCCCAGAAATCTGTATTTTTAAAATGCTTTCCAGATGACTCTGAAGATCAGCCAAGTTTGGAAGCCACTGATTTAAGGAACAACTGGAAGATCTCCACGCCTACATTGTTTGGAATACTTCGTTTCTCTTAGTCACAGTGCCTGAAATTAGCATCCACTGCAGCGGATATATTTTTGGTTAAGAAGAGGCCATTAAAAGGATCAGGGTTAAAGAGTACCTCAAACTCATTTATACTTTTGTATGAATTACACTACAAGCTTGGAATCTGGATATTAAAAAAAGTACCTTGGAAGGAACCCAGCTCATCCCTGTCCCCAAGACCACCAGTACACAAAGCTGATCATGAGTGACCAGCAAGCCTTCTCTTGAATACCTCCAGTGACAGGAAGCCCTCAGCTTCATCAGGTGGTCCATCCCAAAGGCTTATTTCTCAGAGTTCCCTAAGCCTGTCTGTACATCAGCATCTCTAGGGATGCTTTCAAAAGAGATATTTCAGGGCCTTACCCGAAATCTAAAACATCAGAGCTCCCATACAAAGAGCTAGAATCTGTTTGCTTTTTTCTTTTTCTTTCTTTCTTTTCTTCCTTTCTTTCTTTCTTTCTTTCTTTCTTTCTTTCTTTCTTCTTTCTTTCTTTCTTTCTTTTACCCTTTCTTTCTTTCTTTCTTTCTTCTTTCCTTTCTTTTCTCTCTCTCTCTCTCTCTCTCTCTCTCTTTTAACATTTCCAGGGCAGATCATCCATAGAACCACACTGAGCACTATTGGTTTAATATGCTGACCTTCTCTGAAATCAAAGTGGCCACTAAGAAATAGAATAAGAGGGAGGTGATTTGGAAGCACAAGGCTTTCAGGAAAGAGGATCATGGTGGGGAGTTTGAATAACCAGAGGCAACAAAGGGATGCCTAGAATGATGGAAAATGATGCTTGAGACCCACCTCAAAGAAAAATACAGATCTTTGTGGTGTGTATTTTCATGACCCTATTCTATCCTCTGGCCCTCATTTTCCTTGCCTCTTCAATCCCTGGTGTGTTTTTTGTGTTTGTTTGTTGGTTTTGTTTTTTTTTTTTGTATTTTTCTGAAGCTAGAAACAGGGAGAGACAGTCAGACAGACTCCCGCATGCGCCCGACCGGGATCCACCCGGCACGCCCACCAGGGGGCGACGCTCTGCCCCTCCGGGGTGTCGCTCTGCCGCGACCAGAGCCTCTCTAGCGCCTGGGGCAGAGGCCAAGGAGCCATCCCCAGCGCCCGGGCCATCTTTGCTCCAATGGAGCCTTGGCTGCGGGAGGGGAAGAGAGAGACAGAGAGGAAGGAGTGGGGGTGGAGAAGCAAATGGGCGCTTCTCCTATGTGCCCTGGCCGGGAATCGAACCCGGGTCCCCCCCACGCCAGGCCGACGCTCTACCGCTGAGCCAACCGGCCAGGGCCTCAATCCCTGTTTTGAATGTATGCCTTCTTGTATTTTATGTGTCATTAGTAAACTGCCTTCAATCTTTTCTGAAGCAACAGGATAATTAAACCAACCAACCAAAAAAAAATCTGAAGAATACCCATATTTACTCTTACTCTAAGATTCTGAGACTTAGTGAACAAAACCATATTCACCCTGCCCTTTGCTTTGTGATTGTACTCTAGGTTTTGACAGATTCCTTTCTAGTCTCCCCCACGGGTCTGGCCAGTCACTACCTTTCATTTTCAAAGGCTTTTCTAGCCATGCTCACTGGATTGAAACCAACCAGGATTGGCAAGAAGATGGCTGGGTTATTCATGCAGTAGTCCATCTGTCCTGCCACAAAAGACCTGATGGTAGGGAGAGAGGGGAGGGCATGATGAATGGAGGCTTATTCCAGTGTTTCCCGAGGCACAGATGCATCAGAATCCCCCAGCTTGCTTGTTAAAAGTGCATATTACCAGACCCAGTTAAGATCTACTAGATCTGCAGTGGATAAAGTGTCAACCTGGAATGCTGAGGTCGCTGGTTTGAAACCCTGGGCTTACCTGGTCAAGACACATGGGAGTTGATGCTTCCTGCTCCCCCCCCCCTTTTTATTCTCTCTTCTCTCCTCTCCAAAATGAATAAATAAAATCTTTTTTTTTTTTTAATAATCTACTGGATCCAAATTTGAAGGGGAGGGCTCATGGATTTTTTTTTTTTTTTTTTACAGAGACAGAGAGAGAGTCAGAGAGAGGGATAGACAGGGACAGACAGACAGAAAGGGAGACAGATGAGAAGCATCAATCATTAGTTTTTCGTTGCGCATTGCAACACCTTAGTTGTTCATTGATTGCTTTTTCATATGTGCCTTGACTGTGGGCCTTCTGCAGACCAAGTAACCCCTGCTTGAGCCAGCGACCTTGGGTCCAAGCTGGTGAGCTTTTGCCCAAACCAGATGAGCCCACGCTCAAGCTGGCGACCTTGGAGTCTCGAACCTGGGTCATCGGCATCCCAATCCGATGCTCTATCCACTGTGCCACCGCCTGGTCAGGCTGGATCTATATTTTTAACAGATTTCCCCAATGGAATCTTCTGCACAGTAAAGTTTGAAAACTACTGAACTGAATTGTGAGCTCCTTGAGGTCAGCGTCCTGCTTTCCTTATGTGCCTCCTTCCACATCTAGCACTGCTGGGATCTAGTTTCTGCTCAGGGAATTCTTGGAATCAGAGAGCTGAGAGGAGACTTGGGGCCATCTAGCCCAGTGCTTCTCAAACAAATCACCTGGTAATCTTGCTAAAATGCAGATCAGACTCAGTAGGTCTGTGGTGGAGCTTGAGAGTCTGCATTTGTAACAAATTCCAGGTAATATTGATGTTGCTAGTGCAAGGACCACACTTTCAGTAGCAAAGGACTAGTCTAGCTGTCAACTTTTTCTGCAAAGAGCCAGTGATGAACCTTGGATGCCCTAGGGGACCCTCTGATCTCTGTCCAAATACTCAACCCTATCACTGTAACATAAAAGTGACCATAGAGCCCTGACTAGAAGGCTTGGTTGGTTAGAGCATCATCCCAAAGCACAGAGTTTGCCAGTTTGATCCCCGGATAGGGCATATACATAAAAGAACAGCTTGATGTTCCTGTCTCCCTATATATATCCCTTCCTCTCTCAATAAAATCAATAAATTAAAATAAAAATAAAAGAAAGTGGCCATAGATAACACTGGGGAACAAATTTTTTTCCATTTTATGTTACATGAGGTTTTAGAACTGTTTCTATATATTTCTGCATTGCTGATTCCAAATCTGATATCTGTTTTTTGGTGCATGCTCTAGTTTTTATGCAATTTTAATTTCTTTTTGTTACAGTTAATGGCATGCATTGGTTTTTAAATTGGAGTTAAAGGGCAACGACTCTTGGATTGAACATAACCACAAGGCAATTAATCTTTTATAAACATCACTTTTACATAATTATAGTTGTTTTTACATGTAAAAAATTATTATCTGATAAAAACACCCTCTTACTTTGTTTTAAGATTGAATCATGGCCTCTTTAAGTAGGCATAAATGTAAGAATAATCCTGACAACTTCTGTTATATATGTGGCTGTTACACACTTCAGCGTCAAATGCGCAATATTTCGTCACTTGTGACACGTGCATATATTGCCTATTTTCAAGTTCCCCTTGGCGATCAAGACAAGAATTGGGCTCCTCATATTGTGTGTCATAATTGTGAGGAAATGCGCTTGACCAGGCGGTGGCGCAATGGATAGAGTGTCAGACTGGGATGCAGAGGACCCAGGTTCGAGACCCCAAGGTCGCCAGCTTGAGCGCGGACTCATCTGGTTTGAGCAAAAGCCCACCAGCTTGAACCCAAGGTTGCTGGCTCGAGCAAGGGGTTACTTGGTCTGCTGAAGGCCCGCGGTCAAGGCACATATGAGAAGCAATCAATGAACAACTAAGGTGTCACAACGCACAATGAAAAACTAATGATTGGTGCTTCTCATCTCTCTCCATTCCTGTCTGTCTGTCCCTGTCTATCCCTCTCTCTGACTCACTCTCTGTCTCTGTAAAAAATAAATAAATTAAAAAAATAAATAACTAATTTTGAGGAAATGCTTCGTGACTGGACAAAAGGAAAACGCAAAGGAACGCCTTTTGGTATTCCCATGGTTTGGCGTGAACCTAAGGACCACAGCAGTGACTGTTATTTCTGTCTGATCCATAAAAGGGCATTGGCAAGAAAAAACGGCATATGATCGCATATCCTAATATTCCTTCAGCAATACGACCTATCTCATACTCTGAGACACTCCCAGTTTCAGTTTTCAATGGTTTTATTTCTTCTAAGGACAAAGAAAGTGAACATAGTAATCAAGTGTATTTTGATAAGATGCATGAGGAAATGGTTATAGAATCTGAAGAGTCTCCTTCTGATGCCAAGCAGTCATTAACCCCTCAGCAGTTTAGCCAACCCAAATTGAATGACTTAGTAAGAATGACATAAAAATTGTCCTTGACTTTCTGAAGTATGAGGAGCATAACTGGATCATTTGTGCGGATCTTAAAATGGTAAATTTCCTGCTAGGACAACAGAGAGGTTTCACGAAGTATCCTTGCTTTCTGTGTTTGTGGGACAGCCGAGCTCGGGAGAAACACTGGACACAGAAGGAGTGGCTGAAACATGAAGCTCTGGAAGTAGGGATGCAAAATATTGTGAATGAACCTGTAGTTAATTGAGACAGGATCATTATTCCCCTACTTCACATCAAACTTGGCTTAATGAAGTAATTTGTTCAGGCTTTGAATAGAGAAAGTGAACGCTTTCAACATATTCTTTCTGCTTTTCCTGCCTTGTCTTTCAAGAAGATAAAAGCAGGTGTATTCAATAAAAGCAGGACCTCAAATTTGAACCCTTATACGTGACAAAGAATTTGCCAGGAAGATGAATAAGGAGGAGAAAGCAGCATGGCAGTCTTTTGTGGCAGTTACAAAGAACTTCCTTGGCAACAAAAAAGTAGAAAACTATAAACTTCTGGTTCAAAGGATGCTGTTGGCTTTCTGCAACATTGGATGTAACATGAGTGGTAAGATTCACTTCCTGAACAGTCACCTTGATAAGTTTCCCAAAAATCTGGAGCTGTTAGTGATGAGCAGACTACTGCTAGAGCATCAAACGAGATTGTCCTCAACAAATACACAAACGCAAGAGCTACATACACAAATTTTTGCCTGAATAGAATTTAAATAAGTTTTGCGCAAATTTTGTGATTAAAATAAGTGTTTAATATGTTCTATTTTGAAATAGTAGACAAATTCTGATGCAATCATATCTTTTAGTATATTTACTGCATTATATAAATTATTATATTTTCACAAATATGATGCCCAAGAAGACATTCTACTTCATTATGTTAAACTAAATGTTGAAAATTTTACAATAAGATGTAAACCTAAAATCTTGAATTGCAAAAGAACTGTAGCTTACAGAGAACAACTAATGTCAGATTTGAGATCAGCACACTCGGAATAGGTAAGAACAAGTGTTTTTGTGGATGCAACAAAAATTTTGTTCCCCAGTGTAATATGTAAACACAAATGTCTGTGTTCCAATAAAACTTCATTTACAAAACAGGCAGCAACTGGATTGACCAGCAAGCACTAGACCGCTGGACTAGTCTATCTATCTCTATTGTTGAATAAAATGATACACAGTTATTCTGATATAGAGACCCTTCCCCCTCATCCCACATTTATTCAACTGGATCCTAATTAGTGAGAGTAAAATCAGAATTCCTGTGGAAACCCTTTCTGTTTTCTAGACCCTACCTTATAATCTATCTTTCATGCTACTCTATTCCCACATCTCTCTTCCTGTAAAATGGATTCACCTAGCTAGCCCATCTGCACACTCACAGAGGTCCACAGAAATGATGACAATCACCCTCTTCTTCCCAGCAGCCACCTAGGAGAGCGAGAAAGGTGAGGTAATGGCACCAGGAGGTGTCTAAGGTACAAACCTGTTGTGTGGGGATGTCAGAGCCAGGACCAGAGGAGGGAATAGGCTTTTGGCTGGATGTTGGAGATTTTTGTGTCCTCACGAGAATAAACAGACAGAGGACATTGGATGAGTGTCAGTGGAAAGCAGAGACCTTCTTCCTTCTTCAGTTCCTCAATCCCAAGCAGGGCACTATCTTCTGTCCCCTCGCTAGAGGCTATCACGCACCTAAGAGGACAGACTCAAGGTTAGTGGTGCTGGTTGGGAAGCAGAAGCTTATGGTTTTTTAGGGCAGGATGCTGTAAAAGAAGGGAATGAAGGTAAAACTATCATTGAATGAGAACCTACCATTTGTTGGACACCATGATAGACACTCTGCAGGGTTGAGAAACTCTAATACTTACAAGGGCTACTCAGGCAACATAAGTATGTGAAACGGGCCAAGTGTAGGGTCATAAGGAACAGTAGGGACCAAAGCAAACTGGACACAATCTCCATCTAAAGTATTCAAATTAAATTTCTAAAAAACCCTATTTATGCCAAACAAAATATCCGTAGGCCAACTTGGCTTATCTATTACCTCCTGCAATGAGGTAGATATAAAGAAATTTCTGTCCCAGATTTTTCACCAGCTGGTTAAAGAGACTTATCAAGGGGGACAGGATGTGAAGTAGTAAGAATAGTGAAGGAACAGTTATCATGGATTTTTAACATCTAGAGGTTAGAGGCTTCTTAATGCTTCTTTTAGGCCAGTGCTCAAGCCAGTACTGCTTGGAATATGGCACTGAAAGATGCTACTTTGGAGATGATCAATTGGGGGTGCATGGGATGTGGAGATGATGGCAATAGACTGGTGGAGCTCAGATGAGCTCAGAAGAAATGGGATCCCATTGTAAGATCTAGCTTTTTGAAGAGAAGGCTGGAGGGGTCCACCTAGGTGCTTAGCTATGATGACTTTATGGTTTCAAGGGTCACCATGAGAAGAGGGAGGGAGAAAACCAGAGATTAGAGTACTCCTGACATGAATAATGCCAGATGTGACCCCTCCGCGCAGGACCACCAGCCCCACTGCAGGCTCCTGAGGAAGGAAAAAGGCCCGGGTCACCAGGGTCCAGCTCAGGTTGGGGGAAGCATATTCTTTCCTTTGTTAGAAAAAGAAGAGAAATTGGGGAGACTCCTTACCCTCCTCTTATCACAAAAGTGGACAGAGAATAGGCAGTGTGGTATAGCAAAGAGAATACTGGACTTGAGAAAGAAATCGCAATCTTACTCTAAACCCTGTCTTAGCTATTTATTCAAACCCTTACCTGTTCCAGAAAGGACTAAAAGAAACTTTGTTATCTAAACATAAATAAATAAGCAAATAAATGAGTAAATAAATAAGTAAAAGCAGTGGTACCTAGCAATTATCAGATGGGTTTATTTGGGTAAGTAAGGTACTGTGGTTATCCTCAGTTTTTGTGAAGGCAATGAGTGTGGAAGTGCATTGTCAATTATAAAGTATTACATAGGTGACAATTATTATTAAAATTACTATTGATTAATAAAATGACAACAAGGATCCAAGAGAGAGAACTGGGAGAAAGGAGAACTGAGATCTTTAAAAGAGAGAAATGGAGACTAATAAAAGAGCAAAGCAGAGGGAAACAGAAGCGGAGGCAGGGAACAGATGGAGTGTTAGTCCTTTAGCACTTCCGGAACTTCCCCAGCCACTTGTACCATGGTGGTCAGAATTGATTCACTGTAGAGTTGCTGTCGGGAACAAGTAAAAATCAGAAGAGAAGAAGAAGACAGCAGAGTGGGGATGAGGGTGAAGTGGAGAGACTCTAGAGGTTTCCAAAATTAGAGACTATGGTCTGAGAGGTCAGAGTCTGAGGTGGGGTTGGGTCGGCTTCTTTCTTTGCAGTGTCCAGGGAATGGGTCTGGGTCACCTGGTATGTAGGCATGGCTTGGCCCGCCTCCCGGAAGATTTCAGCATCACATTGCCCCAGCAGTTGAACAATTTGCTCAGCATCTGCTTCGTCCAAGTCCAAGGTCAGTGCTTTTGACTTCTCTGTGATTGGCAGGACTACCTCATCCCCAGACAACTAAGAGGGAAGTGGGGACAAAGATATAGACAGAAAGCCAAAACCTCATTCATGTCTACGGAACTCAAAGTGGGAGTGGCAGCAGTCACAGTATTTGTACACACACACCACAGAATTAGCCTGCACTTGGTACTCTGGGCCTATTAGTGAAAGAAAATCAGGAAGGAAGATGGGAAGGAGGAGGGGAAGAGCAGAAATCCAGAAAAGAAATTATTTTAGAAATCAGTGAAGAAGGCCAACATGAATAAGGGTCTCACCTCACATTTGCCGGGCTCTGGGGCCTCAATCACATTTTGAAACTATTTTGTTCATGGCATGGTCCCATGCTGTAGACATACTGTCCTACCTGCCTCCCCACCCACACAAACCTTTCTGTCACACTGCCTCTGTTTCCAGCTGTCAGGGCCTTATCTGAGCCACAGTGATGATTAACCCTGGCCTCTCTGAGCACCACCATCTTTGAGCCCAATACCTGTATCCTTTCCAGGTCTCTAGGCCACCTGGTGACTCCCAAGGAGCTCTGGAGTTGCTCTTTACATAAACCTAGACTCCCCAACCCCTGCTTTGCCCCTGAAGCGGAAGACCCGAGGTTCATTACTCTTGCCCTTCAGTACAATGACCTCTTTCTGGAAGGCCTGGAGCCTGGAAGTGCAGGACCATACCCAGGTCCAGTCCCAGGACAGCAGGAGTCCCTGGGCAAGAGTGCTCTGGGACCAATAACGTATCAGGGTCAGCAGAGGTCAGAGGGGCAGAACCGTGGCTTGATCACATGTTCAGTGCATACAATTGTCCAGTCGCCGTTGCCCCACTTTCCACATTCCACTCTCCACTCCGAAGGAAGACCAGAGAAGCTTCAGAGCCGCAGGGGTGTGCACACTGAACTGGGTATTACAGGGGAAAGCACCACAAAAATAGAAGTACCACAATAAGAATTAGAAACTAAAGTATCTGCCCTATATACGTTAGTCAACATTTATTTACATTGAACAGTGCACTTTTCCTATACAGTATCTCATTTGATACATAAGCACTAAAAGAACAATACTAACATCCTCCTTTTTCAGATGATGAAATTGAGTCTCCGAAGCTGCAGGTAGCTGAAGACCACACAGCTAACGGAATTGGCATGCACATCCAGGTTCTGACTCCAGGTCTCGTGCTAGTTAAAGCACGAAAAAAACAGGAGGATTTATTAGATGTTTGTTGAATGAATAAAGTCACTAACAAATTGGTACAAGTTAATAATCTCTTATTCACACAGTGTTGTACGATTTGTAAAGATTGTTCCTCAACATTGTCTGACTGATCCTCACAACAGCTCTCTTATGTTTTGGACTCTGATTTACAGGTGGGAAACCTGAGACAAATTAACCAATTTCCCTAAAGCCACACAGTAAATTGAAAAGGCAAAACAAGACACGTAAAGCGTTGTTCTTTACAACCCCCCTCCCCAAAGAAAAACTCAGTACTCAATAATAGCTGTATAGGAGACCCTTAATAAATATTTGCTTGATAAATGAAATAATGAATGAGAGACTGAAGGGAATAAATATCACATTATGAATGAGAAGACTTCAAAGCTGACGCAATCACAAGCAAGAGCTTGTTAAAACAATTACTATCTCCATCACTCTGTCGGTCCACCACCCCCACCCCCACCCCCGCACTGGAGGCGCAATTTCTCCTCCCAACCTGGTTAATTCCACCCAGGGAGGGAGGGGCAATCCCAGGTGCCGGAGACCCTCGCACTAGTGCCTCTCCCATCGCCCCGCGGGCTCACGGAACTGAGCCGGGAACTGAGGGAATGGGGGCCCTGGGGGCCGCTAATTGGAGGGTCGTGGGAGGAGCTGGGAGGAAAGGGGGTGGTGACGAGAGGAGGAAGGATGACGGCTGCAGGAACCCCAGCGGGGCTGGGCGGGGACCCGCACGTCCCGGTCAGGCTGCGGCGGAGCGAGCGGGGCCAGCTCTGCAGAAGGCGGCGGCTGGCTCGCCGGGACGGTCACATCCTGCTGCAGGAGCCGGCAGAGACCGCCGCACAGCCCCCTGCACCGAGGACCCAGGCCAGCGGCCAGGCAGCGCGGACACCTCCCCTTGCTCACGGACAGACGCAGGTCCGAGCTCTGGGGGCCGGGGAGCCCCGCAACCCGCGCCCGCTACGCCTCCGCCCTCTGCTCTCAGCTCGGCCGCGTGCTACCCGCCTCGCCGGGCCCGCGCCGGGATGGGGTAGTGGCAGCACCACCAACTCCGGCGATGGGTCGCCCACTGGGCACCGAGCAGCCCCCCGAGGCCTGACCCACCGCGAGGACCGGCGGAGGTGGGTGTAGACGGGGCAGATCCTCGAAATGGGGGCGCCGGGGTGATGCGGGGGTGGGTAACGCGTGGAGAAGGGGAGCTAGAAGCTGCGGTGGGCCGTGGGGAGCCCGGGAGAACTGCTGCCCCCCACCCCGTGCATCCTAAGCAGTTCTCCCCCACCCCCCGTCCCCAACTCCTGCCATCTACAGGAGCCCCGCCTGGATGTCAAGCGGATGCCCCAGTGCCTCCTAGCGGACTCAGCGGGGACCATGGCTTCACTGATGCCCCTCTCTCCGTATCTAAGCCCCACGGTCCTCCTGCTGGTCAGTTGTGACCTGGGCTTTGTGCGAGCAGGTGAGTAAAGGAGGACCGGGTGGGGATTAACCAGAGCTAGTCTGTGGGTGGAGCCTGTTAATCTGTTAACATACTGGCACTCACAGACCGGCCTCCATCTCCTGTGAATGTGACAGTCACTCACCTAAGAGCCAACTCGGCCACTGTGTCCTGGGACGTCCCAGAAGGCAACATCGTCATTGGCTACTCCATTTCCCAACAAGTACGAATCACCCTTCTGCTCCCCTAACTTGTGTCCTTGGATCTCTGAATATTACTTCTGTAACTTCCTCACCCCAACCCCCTTCTCAGTGGTGGAGAATATGGAAGCTGGTGTTCGCTGGCTCAAGCTGCCCCTTTCACCCTACCCCCTTGGGAGTGCTTAGATGTTCAGGAGTCCTGGGTTGAGCCTGTGGCCTGGGACTGGGATGAGGCTGCCCTCCTCTCTCTCTCATTGTCTCCCTACAGCGACAGAATGGCCCTGGACAGCGTGTGATCCGGGAGGTGAACACCACCACTCGAGCCTGCGCTCTCTGGGGCCTGGCTGAAGACAGTGACTACACGGTGCAGGTCAGGAGCATCGGCCTCCGGGGAGAGAGCCCCCCAGGGCCCCGGGTACACTTTCGAACTCTCAAGGGTTCTGACCGACTGCCTTCAAACAGCTCGAGCCCAGGTGAGGGTCTTAGCTATTTCCCACTCTCTAAAGCCCTGCATCCCTCTCTGACTTTTTATCTGGACTTTAGCCTCTTGTTACTTCTCCAAAGCAAGCAACAGTCTTGCTTAGATGAATAGAATGATGATTTAATTCGTTGTACTGCCAGGAAAGGAAGGAAAGCAGGTTGGCAGGCGATTGGCATAGACAGACTGGTATTGAATCATTTGGAGGAAGGGCTTTTAAGCTTCCTTTTACCCAACCTCAGTTCACAGCAGCTGCAGCCTGCGCAAGCAAGTACCTGACCTGTAGCCCTTCTGCTTTTTGGCTTCTGACCACCTGTTCATCAACAGCTTCCCAGAGAGAGGCTAGCAGGGGCAGCCCTGTGATGGGTATACCCTGACTCTAATCCTTAGCATCTGCATCCTTAACTGTCTGCATAGACATAGCTCTCTAGCTACTTCCCACAAGTCTGAGTCTGTCTCCTTTCTTCTCAGGCGACATCACAGTGGAGGGTCTGGATGGAGAGCGACCGCTGCAGACAGGGGAAGTGGTCATCATTGTGGTGGTGTTGCTCATGTGGGCTGGTGAGTAAGCAGCAGGACAGGGGACCAATGATTGAGGTAATGGGGCTCAGTGAGGTGGGAGGTGGTGATGGTTGTTGGGAGAAAATGGGGTGAGAAAAATGGAGTGGGAAGATGCTTGGTTGAGAAGGATGAACAGAAATTTGAAGAGAGGGAGAGGAGGCTTTGAGGAACACCAGGAATTCAAGGGTATTCTTCACAGCTTCTCTATAAACTGTGGGTATCTCACTGCCTTTTGAGGTTGTGAGTGGGGAGGTCAGGATTAAGGCTCAGATTGTATTGTTGTGTTTCAGCTGTAATTGGGCTGTTCTGCCGTCAGTATGATATCATCAAGGACAATGACTCTAACAACAATCCTAAGGAGAAGGGGAAGGGACCAGAACAGAGTCCTCAGGGAAGGCCAGTGGGGACAAGACAGGTAAGGTGGGGCCAGTGAGGGGAGGAGGGTAATTTTGCCTCCAGGAGCAGCCAGGGGAAAGGGAGAGGGCTAAGGAGGGGCAGGAAAAGGGAGAATGGAAATTTGGGGTGGAAGAGGCTATTGCTTTCCTGAAATTAGAGACTCAAGCTGTTTTCCTTCACAGAAAAAATCACCATCCATCAACACCATAGATGTATGAGTGAAGAAACAGAACCAGAAGAGAGATGCAATAACAACCTGGGGATGGGGATGGGGTCAGGGAGAGACCGAGATGGTGATCTGCAAGACTGAAGGATCCCACAGTCTCCCAGAAGAGAATGACCCTCACACAATCTCAGGCCTGGTACCCATCCTCTTTCCACTGTGAACAGGGCCAGAAGGTAGGTCTGTTAGGGTCTGTGCCCCTGGACCTGGGGAGTGGATATCAGATGAGATATGTCTTTCCATCCCCCAGGTCCAGGGGATAATCACCTGTTCAACCCTATTCTATTAGGTCCCAAAAGGGGCCCCCATTTCACCTGCATCAAGACTCTCATCATTCCCAGCTGCTCCCACATCTTGCCTCTGGGTCTCAGAGAGGGGTTTCTGTGGGTACTCCCCCTCCCCCAGCAAATAAAAGGAGACAAACACTGCACTGCACTACTACAATGTCTTCCATGGAGCCTCAGGTGCTCCCCCTCTCACCTGGCAGCACTCCCAGCTGCTGGTGATCTCACCCCTTGGACATTTTTCCAATAAAGGTTCTTGGACAAACTGGAGCTGAGTGTATAGAATACTGTATAATATGCTGAAGACAATTCCCCACCTTCTCTTTGACAACAAGGGCCCCTCACACCACCAACAACTTGACAGGAGCAAAGCCTCATTTTAAAGTGTTTGCGTTAATTCTGCAGCCTGGAATGGGTGGAGAGGGGCCAGAAAAGGGTATAAAGACTAGAGCCCTAGTTCCTTTTGCTTTGTTGGGTGAGAAAGGGGAGAAGGAAAGAAAAAGATATAGATTACTCCTGCACCAGTGGAAACTAAGGTTATGCCACACGAGAGGGCAAGTAGCCTTTTTATCTTCACATCAGCAGCCCAGCTCCTCACCGTTCGTTGTTCTGTCTCCTCCATCAACCCTGAGCTAATTTCAGAAAAAGGACTGAACTGTGTTGGGACAAACGAAAGAGCAGCCGCACTAATGGATCCCTTGCTGTCATGTACTCCTCCTGTGCATTCCTGTGTCTATTCTTCCCTGCCCTAGCTTTCCCTTTTGTCTCTGTCTCTGTTCATTCAGTCAAAGTCAGTGATAATTGTAAAGCATAAATGGCTTTATGTTCACTTTCTGCCACTATGTCCAGAGGAGGATTCTGGAAATAAAGCTCCCCTGTCAAAAGAATTATAATTTGGGCTCTGGGGCCTATGTGTTTCCTATAAAAATAGGGGCTGTCCTCTACTCTTTCCTAAGTTCCAAGGGCAGTTGGTGCCAGTGAAATACCAGTTGACATTTTCAACCACTGTGGGGGAAAGGCTTCAGAACCCAGAATCTGTCTGAATGGCATATGTACACTTTCTGGGGGTGGGGTGTCACAGGTCTTCTCAATTTCAGATCTTTCCAGAGGAGGCTCATGAATAATACTCCTTTTCTGAATCTTGGTCTCTCTGGTATGTTACAAGAAATTAAACCAATAATTCTGAAAGATAACCTGATCCAAACAAATATCAAGAAGTCAAAATCTTGCCCTGGCCAGATAGCTCAGGTGCTTAGAGCATCATCCTTATGCCCCAAGGTTGTGGGTGGTGATCCCTGGTCAGGGCATGTATAAGAATCAACCAATGGGTGTATAAATAACTGCAATAACAAATTGATGTTTCTGTTTCTCCCTCTTCCTCTCTCTTGCTCTCTCTAAAAGCAATTTAAAAAAAAAGGAAGTCAATATCTTTTCTACTTAACTAAGCTCCAACCCCAGGTATCACAAGGCAATCTTAACCTATTAGATGAGCCACTTTCTGATTTTCTCTCCAGCCTGAAGCATGAAAATATCCTAATCTATCAGCAGTCTTTAATCCACTATTACCCAGTTTGGAAGCATGTTAACTTACCTCTTCCTAGCCACTGGTTCCAAAACACTCATCTCCCAGACTGGACACATCAGTTCTTGGGATGGGAGTGTCACAGGGTATAGTGGGTGTGGAGATAGGGATGTAGAAGTTGAGAAGGAATATAGAGCGTGTTCAGATGTGCCAATTCTAGGTTGAATCCCAGTTCCATCCTTAACTGACCATTAATTTAGGCTAACGATCCCTCTATTCCTGAGACTCCTGTTATGTAAAATGGGACTGATAAATGCTATCTCCTTGAAAAGGTGGCCTTGAGTTTAAATGAGATTATGCATGTGCAACACTTTGCACAGTAATCCTGGCAGACTTACTGAGTATTCACTGCTAGCTATCATTATTAGCCTTGCATATAACTCATTTGGGTTCAATTCCGTGAACTGTAAAAGGTCTAGAATAGCAACTGCCCTGCTTTCCTTCAGTGTTGCGAGGATGAAAAGAATGCACTCCGGAACGGTTACGTACGTCAGAGAGCAAGAAAGACTGCGATTACTTTGACTCCGGGTTTACAGCAGGATTGTGAGCAAGGCCTGATCTTGAGTTTGCATGCTGTGATGGGATTGGTCAAGGAAAGGATTGATTCATTAAATCCTACCCGGGTCCCGCCCTAAATCTCACTGCGCCTGCGCGCGTTCTGTTTGCTTCACCGCGAACCTACGTGGTGTCCTTGCGACATGTGTTGCGTTCTGGTCGCGTCTGCGTCGGCCGCGGAGGTGCGGCTGCTTGGCGGGTTGTCCAGGTAACCACGGGAGTTGTCTCTGTCCGGTGGCATCTGAGACAGGTGTTCGTCATGCAATTGAAGCACCTGAGAACCCTGCTGAGCCCTCAGGTGAGGAGTTGCGTGCCTCTTCCCTTCCCCGCCCGCCTTAATGTTCCAAGAACGGTAGGGGACTTTACTTTAATAATGTTGAGCGCCTACTGTGTGCAGAAGACCTAAGGCTACAGCGATGATTGGGACTCGGCTGCGTCGATAGTGTTCAGTAGATGAAGTGTACCTGTAATCAATCACTGCAGCATTCATTGCGTTTCAGTTAGCATCAGTTTTGCACCAGGCCCCTTGCTGGGGCTCGGAGGGATCCAGAACTAGCTTTATTGCTCCTGCCTTTAAAAGACTCGTACTAGAGGGAGAGGCGCGCATGTAAACAGTGAACATAAACCTACACCGAATTAAATGAGCGCTTTAAGTGCAAGCCCCAGAAAAGAGAGTGCAGAAGAACGCATCGTTCGTTCTGATGGTGAAGATCTCTGATTCAGAAGAGACTGAGTATTGGGGGAGGAACCCTGAAACGTGGTGAAGAAAGGCTGGGTTTTGGAGTTAGGAAACCATAATTCAAGTCCTAGTGCCACTAATATTTTAAATAGCCTGATACCTTAGACGTTAGCCCCTATAACACAACCTTTTCCCAGTACTTACCCTGATAGCAACCTTAGGGGTTTTGGGAAGAGTTACAGGAGGTAATATACACAAAGAACAGTGTAAACTGAAAAGCAGTGTAAAAAGTGGATAGACGAGAGAAGAGAATATTTAAACTTTAAAGAACAAAATAATACAAAACTAATAATATCTGTCATAACTGTATAATAATAGCATAAGTAAAGAAGTTTAAGATGGTTGTTTGTGAAGTCAGATCATGGATTTAAATCTTGATTTTGTCACAAATTGTTTATGTAAACTTGAGCAAATTACTTAACCTTTCTGTGCCTAAGTTTTACCACCTGTAAAAGATGCATAATTATAGCATCTACCTCAGAGTTATGAGGTAAAGCAAGATACTGTAATGCATCTCCAGCACTTATCAGAATGGCTAGTCTATGGTAAGCACTTGTTAAAGGTTAGCTATTAGTATCCTATTTCCTACCTTACTTAATCCTCACAATAGTCCTGTGAAGTACATATTGCAGAAAAAGGATCATTGATTGATTATGGGTTTCAGGGAGGCTTAACAGAGGATGTGGCACGAGAAGAAAATTAGAACAAAAGAAAGATGTGCCTATTGCTCAGAAAACTGCCCCCTGAATCTGTAATTTTAAAATTCCTTTACCCTACTGGAATAATTGGAAGTGAAATCTTCCATCAGTCTTTCAAAATAAGATGATGTCATGATGCAGGAAAGGGCCGAATGCCCAGCATTGGAACAAATGATGAAAGAAGATGATTGGCAATGATTATTAAGGAGCCCTCAGCTTTTACACATAATTTAATCAAGAGTTGGAAGGTGATACTGGTGCTGGGGTGGCTATTTTCTGACTCTGATTTGAGGATTTTGGTGAAAAAAAGCCTTTTTTAAACCTCTGACTTTGGAGATAACTGGGTTAGCAGTGAAAAGTAACTTTTAAGCCTATGCTCTAGAGCCCAAGTAATCAAATAATAGAAGCAGAAACTAAATTTTTATTTCAAGGCAGGACATCCTTGGTACAGAACCACAGAGGACCAGTGCTGGTGGAAGGGACAGGCATGGCAAGAATAATTCACTGGGAGATGATCATTTATTTTTTAGTTTTTTAATTTTATTGATTTGAGAGAAACATTGATTTGTTGTTCCACTTATTTGTACATTCATTGGTTGATTCTTGTATGTGCCCTGACCAGGGATCAATCCCGCAACCTTGGCATATCTGGGTGGTACTCTAACCAACTGCGCTACCCAGCTAGGGTGGAAGATGATCTCTTCTAACTTGGGCTGTGGAGTGGATAGTTAAGGGAAACAAAAACAAAAACAAAAATGTGGCATTGTTTACCCTAAGTCTCAACTCTGATTATTTCACTTCCTATTCCAGAACTTTTACTGTTTCTCTCTTTCCTACCAAATGAACCCAAAGTCCAAGCTTAAAAGACCCTTCTTGAACTGGCCTCAGTCCATTTTTCCTGCCTTATCTCTTTTATTATTCTATTTACAAGATAGTTTTGGCTAAATTAAATTACTGTTTATTGACCATGCTTGCCTTTGCTCATGCCATTCCTTCTACCTCAGATAATTTCCCATTCAGCTCCCAGCTTCCAGCTCCATTCATTCTTTTTCCTTTTTTTTTTTTTTTTTTGCATTCTTTCTTCAAAGCTTAATGTTGATCATATAAACATAAATTATCTTAGGCTTCTCCAGACTATTATAGTGCTTTGTACATACCTCACTTATGGGACTTTTCCCTTTTTTTGCGCTATCTTATTAGATCTTGGGGCAGGGGCCATGTGGTGGTGTCTTTGTCTACCTCTCGGTCCCTGGCCAAGTGCCTTTCTCAGTGAGGTACTAAAAACATATTAATTGAATAAATGGCTAAAGAACAAAATTTAGATCAACAGAATTTATTTCAGTAGCAACCTAGGACAGATGAGACAAGGCCATTGCAAGGATACATTGGTACAGTTGCCTAAGCTTATCACCTCTTAATACATTATCGTTATTGGTTTCTAGAAGCATCTTGTTCTCACAGTCTAGGATATTATGGTATTGGAGACCAGAATGGATCATGGGCATCTCTTTGTTTTAAGAAAAATTTACAAAGGCCGCACTAGAAGTAATGGAACTAGAAATGCTTTTGGCAGTCTAGACCAGCACTTGGGTTTATTTTTGCCATTTTTGCCTCTGCAGGATGGAGCTGCAAAGGTGACCTGCATGGCTTGGTCCCAGAACAATGTCAAATTTGCTGTCTGCACAGTGGACCGAGTGGTGTTGCTATATGATGAACATGGAGAGCAGAGAGATAAATTCTCCACGAAACCAGCTGACATGAAGGTGAAGAGTACTCATGTGTAACTTAACCTGTTGATAAGACCTTAGGCACCTGAAAAACTTTTTTTTTCCATTTATTTATTGATTTTAGCAAGAGAAGAAGGGAGGAAGAGAGAGAAAGAGAAACAGGAACATCAGCCTGTTCCCATATGTGCCCTTGACTGGATATTAAACTGGCAACCTCTGTGCTTCAGGATGATGCTCTAAGTCTAACCAATTGAGCTATCCGTCCAGGACCCGAAAAACTTTTTAACCCACTTCCTAGCTATAGGCATAGGCATAGGAAATGGCCTGCCCCTCCCCTCCCCTTTCTCAGTGTAAATCCTTCAAGCTCATTACAGTCACGCATACACCTTTTCTTTTCTCTTTTACATATTTTCAGTACTTTTTTCTTTCTTTTTTTTTTTAACTCTTAGTATGGCAGAAAGAGCTATATGGTGAAGGGCATGGCTTTTTCTCCTGATTCCACTAAAATTGCCGTAGGACAGACTGACAACATCATCTATGTGTACAAGATTGGAGAAGATTGGTAAGGATCGAGCTTGGGAGAAGGGGGTGACCCAGAAAAGAGGGGGAAGGCAGGAAGAAATGCCTCATGGGGAGGGAGAGCAGAGAGGATGAGAAGCCACGCTGGGGCGTGGAAGGCAGAGTCTATTTTTGATTCCCTGCCTTTGCCTGGACAATGTGTTCTGTGATTCCATCCCTGGAGGAATCGGTCCAAGTCAACAGGGAGGCCCTGTTCACTGCTGGGGAGCCCCAGGTGATGTAGTGCCTTTATTTTTGCTCCAAAGCCACTCAGGCTCCTTCTTGTGCCTCTCTTCAGGGTAACTATGGAGTGGTAGGAAGAAAGATATCTGCTCTTTCTTCCCTTCCCTCAGCATTATTTCTGTCCGTTTATTTATGGAAATGGTTTTCAATATGCTTTCCCTCCTTTTATTTGGCAGGGGTGACAAGAAACTCATCTGTAACAAGTTCATCCAGACGGTAAAGTTCAGACTAGTCCCTGGGCGTTTAGGAGGAACAAACATGTTCCTCCTAATTTATATCTGCTTATAAATGTAACATTTATAGTTCCATTACTTCTAGTGCGGCCTTTGTAAATTTTTCTTAAAACAAAGAGATGCCCATGATCCATTCTGGTCTCCAATACCATAATACCCTAGACTGTGAGAACAAGATGCTTCTAGAAACCATTTATATCTGCTTATAAATGTAACCAGGAGTTGCATTTTTTAACATCTGTATCTGACTATTCCTACTGCAAGGATAGTGCTGCCTGGCTGCTCAGCTTCATCTGCTTTCCTCCTCAAAGCCCAGTTGTGTCCCTTCTTCTCCTTTCTTGGGGTGGTGCATGTGGCAAAGGTGTCCAGGTAGTTCAGATTCATGCTATTATAAATGTGCTGACCTGCATAGAAGTGATTATTCTGTTCATTCGTTCATTCTTTTCTTTTTTAAGGGTTTATTTATTGATTTTAGATAGAGGATATATGTAGAGAGAAAAGGGGGGTTTGGAAAGGGGAGTGGGAAGCATCAACTTGTACTTGCTTCTCATACGTTCCTTTACCAGGCAAGCCCAAGGTTTCAAACTGTCACCTGCAGCCTTCTAGGTCAACACTTTATCCATTGAGCCACTGCAGGTCAGGCACATTCTTTCTTTATTACAGAGTGCTGTTACTTGTCTGCAGTGGCCAGCAGATTACATCATTGTCTTTGGACTGGCTGAAGGGAAGGTAAAGGAGGGAAGAGAACCACAGGAGAGGTTGTGGGTGGGGGTAATTGTTCTGGAGAGAGAAATATGGTCAATCTCCCTTAGGGTTGGGTTGTGTACTGGGGGAGAATACAGAGGGACCAGTTTTTTGTTTCTTTTTCTTTCCTTTGGACCTGGGTGAAATTGAAAGTACCCTAACCAGATTTATATCCATTCTCCCATTTTCAGGTTCGTTTAGCAAACACTAAAACTAATAAATCATCTACCATCTATGGGACCGATTCTTATGTGGTGTCACTGACAACAAAGTAAGAGTTTGGAAATGGTAGGAAAAAGCTGTGATGATGTGTGGACTGGGAGACCATAGTATAAAAGACAGGAGGACTGGATGCAGGAACCACAGGCAATGTTTGACAGAGCAAGGGGACTTTTTCTTTTTTCTTTTTTTTGGCAAAAGGACTTTCTTTTTGAGACAGAACACTCTAATCTTTTTCTGTCCTTTTTTTTCTTTTTTAGTTGCACTGGGAAAGGAATTCTCTCTGGTCATGCTGACGGCACTATTGTTAGGTATTTCTTTGATGATGAAGGGTCTGGAGAGTCACAGGTATGAATAAAGGATGCTCTGGAGTAGGAGTAAGGAAATCCCAAGAACCCTTCTAGAGGAGGCTGGACATTAAGAAATTTTGGTTGAGCTCCTGGGGAAGGAGGCTAGAGGAATGAGGCCTCAGGGAGAGAGACAGTTGGATGTGGCCACAGAGAATTTGTGTTTAGAAGGCCAGAGCTTAATATTTATGGGAGAGAGTGAGTCGGGTGGAAGGGACCTGGAGACAAAGGGAAATAAATATTCAGACTAGTGAAAAGTAAAAATTATTCTCATTATATAAAAAACATATTATGTATATAAAATTTTTTTATGTATATAAATTTATAGAAGAAAGACTTGTTTACTCTCGAGAGGGAAAAGTTGGAGGATAAAAGGAACTTGCATGTTTTACTCTCTTTGGTTTGAATCATTTACATTAAGAATTACTTATATGATACTTAATTAAATGTATCCATTCTAAAAAATAAAAATAAAAAGGAGCCATAGCTTCTAGTGGTTGGTTAATGTGTAAGACATCTCCCTTTGGGGGACCTTACTAGGTACATATTGAATATCTCCATCATGAAAAAAAAATCTCCAACATGTATTTTGGGGTTCCCTCTGGAGCACAAGGTCAGTAAGTGTGTGTATATGTCATACGTATGTGTGTGAGAGTATAAGACAGACAATTTGTGAAGTCTTCAGGATTAGACAGTATTGGGAGAAAGATTTCTGCAGAGTAGGATGATCAGAGTGAGTGTATCCAGTGTGAGGAACGAGAAATTTCCAGGGTAGAGTCCTCAGAACTATACTGATTGACACTCTATACTTCTGTCCTAGGGGAAGTTGGTTAACCATCCATGCCCTCCCTATGCCTTGGCTTGGGCTACCGACAGCATTGTGGCTGCAGGTTGTAATCGGAGGGTTGTGGCCTATGGAAAGGAAGGCCATGTACTACAAACTTTTGATTATAGCCGTGACCCTAAGGAGCGGGAGTTTACCACAGCTGCAGCAAGTCCTGGGGGCCAAACTGTTGTGCTGGGAAGTTATGACAGGTGGGGCCCCTTTCCAGTTGCGTCTTCTGCCTACTTTCTCTGTGTTCACTCTTTCCCTTAGTACAGAGTGGAGAGACTGGAGTAGAATCAAGTGTTGGTTGAAAGAGATTCTCAGGTTTTAATTTATGTACTTTCCTCTTCTGCTGCATCCATTGGCATACTGGCAGTTCCAAAATGTACAATGCTCCGTTGTGTCTCTGTGCTTCTCCCTGGGATTCCACAGTGGAATTCATCTCCACCGTTTTTGTGTTCCCATTACCCCTTTTAAGACAACTGGCTTAGTGCTTATCACATTATGTTATGCTTTGGTGTTTGTGTCTATCTGGCTAAATTGAAGAGCCCTTGAGAAGAGGTCCTATTATTCATTTTTTATCTCTAGTGCGTAGGTTAGCATCTACTACATAATATATGCTCACATTTTTGGTGAGTGAATGAATGGGTGAATGGTGGAACAGTAGATAAACAGCTAGAGTCTGAGTCCCATCACTTTTTCTTTTTTCTTTTTGTATTTTTTCTGAAGTGAGGAGCAGGGAGACAGAGAGACAAACTCCCACATGCACCTGACTGGGATCCATCTGGCAAACCCACTAGAGAGTGATGCTCTGCTCCATCCATTGGCATGCTGGCAGTTCCAAAGTACACATGCTATGTTGTGTCTGTAGCAACCAGAGCCATTTTAGTGCCCGAGGAGGAGGCCATGGAGCCATCCCCAGCGCCCGGGCCAACTCTGCTCCAATTGAGCTTTGGCTGCAGGAGAGGAAAAGCGAGATAGAGAGAAGGGAGAGGGGGAAGGGTGGAGAAGCAGATGGGCGCTTCTCCTGTGTGTCCTGGCTGGGAATTGAACCCAGGACATCCACACACTGGGCCAACGCTCTACTGCTGAGCTAGCCAGCCAGGGCACCATCATTTTTTCGAAATGTTTTTAACCCCAGCTTTGTCAGTCCTGTCTTTCTATCCCTTTTAATTTCATAAGTGACTCTTCCTGTTCCTTTTTTCTTCTCTGACTCCTGTCATTTCTCTTTTCTTTTTCCATATTTCTCTACTGCTAACAGCTCATTTTTTTCACCAGCCATAATCTCCTTTTGTTTTCTCCACTTCCATTATCCTTCATTTTACTTGGACCTGATTTTCCCAACTAAACTCCTTTGAACCTTTTTGTCCTCTCCTACTAGATTCCCTAGCTTGTCTGTTCTGTTTTATTTCCTTCCTTCTCTGATTTAGCAAGACTAATTGCTTTCAGATACCAGCCCACTTTCACTCTTTTTCTCATCCTCCATCTCTTCTAAAAACCACATACTTTACTTCAGACTTCGGGTGTTCAACTGGAGTCTTCGAAGGAGCATCTGGGAAGAGGCAAAGCCCAAGGAGATTGCCAACTTGTACACCATCACTGCCTTGGCCTGGAAGCGGGATGGCTCACGGCTCTGTGCGGTATGTTACTAGTTAACCACTTTCTGCATTGGTGACGCTTTCCACACTGGAAAGAATCCTGCCTTATCCTAAAGCACTCTCCCCTGACACTAGAGAATGTCCTCTTCCCTTCTGACCCCAGCCTAAAACTCTGACATTACAGACAGGAAAGAGAACTGCATACTTTATTGGAGGCCAAAAGGGACAATGCTGTCCAGACAAGGCTGATTTCTCCCTTTCATCCCATCACTATGCCCGTGAGCCCTGTGTTTGCCAGCTCTTTTCCTGTTGGTATTCCAAAAACTACCAGCCCTTTTACTGCTAACTCTTCTCTAGATTCTAGAACCTAAGTTTTGAAGGTGTCCTAGATACCTTTCCATGCCTGTGTACCGTGTGCATTACCCTTTATGCTCTTGCTTTCCTTTTTTAGGGCACACTCTGTGGTGGAGTGGAACAGTTTGACTGCTGCCTCCGAAGAAGCATCTATAAGAACAAGTTCGAGTTGACGTATGTGGGACCTAGCCAAGTAAGCAGCTGCAAGCCTGCCACACCAAGACCTTGTCATGGCTCTTTCATCCTTGGAACACTTCCCTGCCTTCTGGCCACAGCCACAATGTCAGATTTGACCTCTGGCAGTTTTTCTGGGGAACAGAATGTGTTGGGGCAACTCTCTGGAAACTTTCCTGAAATAGTTCTTCCAGCTTATTATAAGAAAAGCTTTAAACACTAGGCTTAAGGGGTATGTATATTGCCACTTATATCTTCCTGGTTTAAAACTTTATTGCTTAGACCAGGGGTCCCCAAACTTTTTACACAGGGGGCCAGTTCACTGTCCCTCAGATCATTGGAGGGCCGGACTATAAAAAAAACTATGAACAAATCCCTATGCACACTGCACATATCTTATTTTAAAGTAAAAAAAAAACAAAATGGGAACAAATACAATATTTAAAATAAAGAACAAGTAAATTTAAATCAACAAACTGACCAGTATTTCAATGGGAACTATGCTCCTCTCACTGACCACCAATGAAAGAGGTGCCCCTTCCGGAAGTGTGGCGGGGGCCGGATAAATGGCCTCAGGGGGCCGCATGTGGCCCGCAGGCCGTAGTTTGGGGACCCCTGGCCTAGACCCTGGCTGTTTGGCTCAGTGGTAGACCATCAGCCCGGCGTATGGACATTTCAGGTTTGATTCCCTGTCAGGGCACACATAAGAAGCGACCATCAGCTTCTTTTCCCTTCCACCTCCCTCTTCTCCCCCTCCTCTCCTCTCACAGCCAGTGGTTTGATTGGTTTGATCGTCACCCAGGTACTAAGGATAGTGTGACTGGTCTAAGCATCAGCCTCAGGCACTGAAAACAGCTCCATTGAGTCAAGCATCAGCCCCAGACAGGAGTTGCTGGGTGGATCCCAGTTGGGGTGCATGTAGGAGTCTGTCTCACTATGTCCCCTCCTCTCATTTTAAAAAAAGGGGGGTGTTCTTATTGCCAACAGTGTCCTAGGCCAGGTGAAGAAACAAGATACCAGTTTTGTTTAATACTGTGGAGGTGGGCAAAGGGCACAGCATGGTCATATCTATTTTGAGTTGGGGAAGCTTAGGGAGCTCAGCCTTATCCTCTACCAAGGTGATTGTGAAGAACCTATCATCGGGGACCCGAGCGATACTCAAGTCACACTATGGCTATGAGGTGGAAGAAGTGAAAATCCTGGGAAAGGAACGTTATCTGGTGGCCCACACGTCAGACACACTGCTGCTGGGGGACCTGCACACTAATCGCGTCAGTGAGGTAGGAACCAAAAAGGAGAGATAGGGAATGGGGCTTCTTGAGTTTCTACTTCGGTGCAGCCAGAGTCCATGGGGGAAGGGCTCCACCGGAAGCTCTAACATTCTGGTATTGGGGACCTAGTTTCAAGGAACGAGGACCAGGAGGTTTAGAACCCTGGAATATGAATCATCACTCTTGGACTGTTTTTATGCCACTTCTCAGAAACATAGGGATAAGGGCAAAATCTGACATAGCACCTCTCTTGTGCAATATCAGAGCCTCCCCATTCTCAATTTCTCTGCCTCCCACCCTTTCTTTCTTTCAGCATTGTCTTAACTAATTACCCACATTGTTCCTTATGTCTTATCTTCCCTTTACAGATAGCATGGCAGGGATCTGGTGGCAATGAGAAGTATTTCTTTGAAAATGAAAATGTAAGTAGAGCTTTATTTACCATCACCATCTTGATAAGCCTTCCAGCTTCTGTGTCAGTAGGATGGCAAGTGGCAATAGGTTGAGAAGAGAGCAGATAAAGAAAGGTGGAGGGTGAACTAGACAGAGGAAAATAACAGAGAGAAAAGTGGGAGTCACTTTGAACCGACAGTACACCTCCCACTCCTGTTTTCATCCTTCTTCATGCAGGCTTTCCAGCATATAACACTTCCATTCATCCCCAGGTATGCATGATCTTCAATGCTGGAGAGCTAACCCTGGTGGAGTACGGGAGTAATGATACTCTGGGTTCTGTACGTACTGAATTCATGAACCCCCACCTAATCAGGTAAGCCCATCAAATTCTCTAAATTTGAACTCAATTCCTTTTTGACTTCTTTTTTTTTTTTCATTTTTTTTTTTTTTTTTCATTTTTCTGAAGCTGGAAACGGGGAGAGACAGTCAGACAGACTCCCGCATGCGCCCGACCGGGATCCACCCGGCACGCCCACCAGTGGCGACGCTCTGCCCACCACGGGGCGATGCTCTGCCCATCCTGGGCGTCGCCATATTGCGACCAGAGCCACTCTAGCGCCTGAGGCAGAGGCCACAGAGCCATCCCCAGCGCCCGGGCCATCTCTGCTCCAATGGAGCCCCGGCTGCGGGAGGGGAAGAGAGAGACAGAGAGGAAAGCGCGGCAGAGGGGTGGAGAAGCAAATGGGCGCTTCTCCTGTGTGCCCTGGCCGGGAATCGAACCCGGGTCCTCCGCACGCTAGGCCGACGCTCTACCGCTGTCCTTTTTGACTTCTAACTCCTATTTCCTCAGATTAGCCTAAAACTTTATCCCATATGGTACTTGAGCCCTTGATAAACATCCCAGCTGCCTAAGCCCATTTTGCTTTACCTCACCTTCATGTTTCAGTGTCCGTATTAATGAGAGGCATCAGCGAGGAATGGAAGAGAATAAGAAATTGGCTTATCTTATTGATATTAAGACTATTGCTATAGGTGAGTAAGTCTCTCTTGTAACTTTAATAACAAAATAGATGTTCATAGTGCACTTCCAAATCACAGAATCGTTTACAGTGGAGGATCTTGGAATCTGAGAGGTAATGTGTGACCCCACTCTACAGTGGTTATCTGAAGTGTTCAAATTTATATATGTGTGTCTATATCTAGATGTCTAGATATGGATATGCTGATACACACATAGTCCTGCCCATATAATTATTCATGCTCTCTAGGTATATATATTAGGTCTGAAACATTATGAATTGTAAGAAGAACCATTAGCAAATATATAAATTTTCCTGTATAGACTTCATACGATTATAGACTCTTAGAACTGAAAGGGGCCTTATTTCCTGTATATTTTGTCATTAGTAACTAGTGATAAGAAATTTTATTTGCATTTATAAATTTTATTAATGGTTAATATTTTATCCTGAAATGTTATAAGCATAGAAAAAGAGTATGGATAATAGCATAGTATTCTTTAAGAAGTATAGAGTATCATTCTATAGTGTAGTTGGAAAGAACGGTGCTCTGAAGTCAAACCTCCCTACTTCTCTACTAGTACCTGTGTGGTCTCAGATCAGTTATTTAACCTTTCTGTATCTCAGTTTCCTCATCCACAAAATGGGGATAAAAGCACTACCTCATAGGAGAAGCACTTAGACTAGTGCCTGGTACATAATAAGTATCTAATAAATGTCAGCTATTAATCATATTAATCTTATTACTTGTGTATCCATACCCAGTTCTGTCAAATCCTAACATTTTATTATATTTAGCTTAGATCTTTTATCTCTTCTCTTACTGATGGACATTGAAGTTGTTGGTTTTTCACTGTTAACAGGGTTTCAGTTCACTAAGATTTATACCTATAGTGGACTTGCTGAATCATAGAAGAGGTACATCTTTAGTTTTACTAAATATTTCCAAATTGCTCTCTAAATAGAGAGATTGTACCAATTTACATTCCTGCCAGCAATTAGAGTTCCCATTCTTCTACATCCTCTCTAATAGTTGAAATCACCCGACTTTATAATTTGGTTCAATCTGATGTATGTGAAATAATATCTCATTGAGCTTTTTCTTTTCTTTTTTTTCTTTTTTGTGACAGAGACAGAGAGTCAGAGAGAGGGACAGACAAACAGGAAGGGAGAGAGATGAGAAGCATCAATTCTTCATTGCGGCACCTTAGTTGTTCATTGATTGCTTTCTCATATGTGCCTTGACTGGGAGGCTACAGCAGACTGAGTGACCCCTTGCTTAAGCTAGCGACCCTGGGCTCAAGCTGGTGAGCCTGCTCAAACCAGATAAGCCCATGCTGAAGCTAGCGACCTTGGGGTTTTGAACCTGGGTCCTCTGCATCCCAGTCCGACACTCTATCCACTGCACCACCACCTGGTCAGGCTATACTTTTCCTTGTTGTTCATTTGTTTATTGGCTGTTTGGATTTTTTTTTTTCTGTGAATTGCCAGATCATATCCCTGGCCTTTTTTTTTTTTTTAAGATTGTATTTATTCATTTTAGAGAGGAGAGCAAGAGAGAGAGAGAGAGAGAGAGAGAGAGAGAAAGAGAGAGAGAGAAGGAGGTAGGAGCAGGAAGCATCAACTTCCATATGTGCTTTATCCAGGCAAGCCCAGGGTTTCGAACCAGTGACCTGAGCATTTTTATGTTGATGCTTTATTCCAGTGGTTCTCAAACTTTTTGAAGTCGGGGCACATTTAAATCCTACAAATAATTGTGGTGCACTATATACAAATTTCTGAGAAATATGTTATAATAATTAAGTCAAATATTAAAGAAAATAAATGAAGTCCAAGCATGCTTTTATGGTAATTAAACGAAATAAATACAACAAAGTTAAATTTATTCTGACATTAAAAAACATTTTTATGTTACATTTTTTAAATTATGCTTTTTAGAATTCATAAAAAAGAGGGGTTAAAATGTTAAAAAATGACAAGAAAGTTATCTTTTTATATATATAATACATTCTTAGTAAGATTTAGTAAATTCAGTAGGTCCCGGCACAAATATGTTATGTTTTTTCATTCTTGTGTTTATGATAAACATGAGCCTGATGTCTCCTAGCGATTTCTTCAATGTTTGGGCATATATTTGAAAGGCAAACTCTTACTTCCTTGTCAATACATTGAAGAACTCCTCTCCTTTTTATTTATTTTATTTTTTTTTACAGAGACAGGGAGAGAGTCAGAGTGAGGGATAGATAGGGACAGACAGACAGGAACGGAGAGATGAGAAGCATCAATCATTAGTTTTTCGTTGTGCATTGCGACACCTTAGTTGTTCATTGATTGCTTTCTCATATGTGCCTTGACCGTGGGCCTTCAGCAGACCAAGTAACCCCTTGCTTGAGCCAGCGACCTTGGGTCCAAGCTGCTGACCTCGGGGTCTCAAACCTGGGTCTTCCACATCCCAGTCTGATGCTCTATCCACTGCGCCACTGCCTGGTCAGGCAAATTCCTCTCCTTTTACTTTTAACTGTGTTGAGTGCAGAAAACCCCCACCATACTTATCATCTTAACTTTACACCAAACAAAGGATAGAAGAAACTTGTCTCCAGTCTTTCCAGGGAACATGGAGGGTAGTGTAAACAATCCAGCACCACAGCTTAACAGCCTTTTGCAACCTAATCAGGCAAGTGACGTGGGGGGTTGGGCAGACTGTCAGCTTACAGCCAGTTCCCCACACCTCTGTCCCTCCAAAATCTAAACTCCAAAAACCCTGATGGTATTTTGGTCCCCAAAAGGCACATATTTCTCCGGAATACCATAGGGGCGCACCTGGAAATCTTCTAGGGCGCACACTTTGGGAACCACTACTTTATCCACTGTGCTCATAAATCAGGTCCTTTTTTTTTTTAAGACTTTGTTTGTTTGTTTGTTTGTTTTAGAGAAGAGTGGTTGGTAGGGGGAGAGAGAGAGAGATTATTTTGTTGTTCCACTTATTTATGCATTATTGTATGTGCCCTTACCAGGGATTGAACCCACAGCCTTGGTATTGCTCTAAGCAACTGAGCTATCTAGCCAAGACTTCCTTGGCCTATTTTAAAAATCAGGTTGTTTTTTTAATTGACTTGAAAGAGTTCTGTGTGTGCGTTTGTAGCCTTCGATGGTTATTTGCATTGCAGGTATTTTATCTGAGCTGTGGCTTGCCATCTCTCTCCATTTTGTGTGTTTTAGTGTTCAGACATCTTAAATTTTAATGTCCATTGCATCACTTTTTAAGAAGTAGTTTGTGATTTTTAAGGTTTTATTTAAGAAATCTTTCCTTACTCCCTCCTGTATTTTAACATTTTAAATTATTTTTTATTTATATTTTTAAAAGATTTTATTTATTGATTTTTAGAGAGAGAGAGAAGAGAGAAAGTTGGGGGAATGAGAAGTACTAACTCATAGTTGTTCAGTTTAGTTGTTCATTGATGGCTTGTATGTGCCTTTTAACGGGCAAGCCCAAAGTTTCAAACCAGCAACCTCAGCCTTCCAGGTCAACACTCTACCCACTGTGCCACCACAGGCCAGCCGTATTTTAACATTTTTAAATTTACTTTTTACCTGGAATTTATTTTTATGCATAATGTGGGTAGGGATCCAATTTTATAATTTTTTTTCATATGTTTAATTATTCAAAGTCCATTCTTCTTCACCAACTAATTTCAGCCATCTTTCATAAATTGTTTCCATATACATATAGGTCTGTTCTTTTTTTTTTTTTTAAAGAATATGTTTTTTTGGGTTTTTTTCCCATTGATTTGAGAGAGAGGAAGAAGAGAGAAAGAGAAAGAGAGAGAAATATCAACTCATTGTCCCACTTAGTTGTGCACTCTTTCATGCTTCCCTACGTGCCCTGATGGGAAACGGAACCTGCTGCGCCCTTGGGGCACTGGGACAATGTTTTATCTACTGAGCCACCTGGCCAGAGCCAGATGGGTTTGTTTTAAGTTATTTATACATTTCTTGGATTTTATATTTCACATCAGACTGCTGAACTGAGAAATGTAAGTATCTACAATGCAAATAATAATATAGTCCAGTGGCCTAAGTTCTCGTAGCAATAGTAAACTTGAGACTTTGGACAAGTCACCTCACTGTATAGGTCTCATCTTCAGTGTATGTAAAAATGGAGTCCCCACAGCTCTAGCATTCTATGATTCTACTTATAATTGGGGCATTAAAACATGGCTTTTTATCATTTTGGCTCCTTAATTTTCCTTAATTTAAGGAAAATTCATTTTTAAGTTGGTCTTTCCAGTTATAGACATTAGCTGGCATTTGGTCTTTAGCTTTGGTATATATAACAAAGGCGGCAGGTACACTGTTCATTAATAATATATATCAATAAGAGTTGTGAAAGGGCTTTGTTCAAGAGACTCCCTGAAAGCATCCTAGGCATCCTGCAGTGGTCTGTTCTAAGTGTGATCATTTCTTATATTGTCTATAAAATTCAGACCAAACTAAAATATTCATCCTCTGTCCTGACCAGCCTAGCTTTCTTTGTCAGAGGTTCTTCCAGTTTTGTTTGTGTGCCTTCACTGTTTGCCCATTAGTGCTCTTATATCATAGGCGCTCAAATGTGCAGGTAACTTTTTGGAGCAAATCCGAACATCAAGGTCATACTGGTGAACTGTAACTGGGGCATAGTGTATCCTTAATGTGCTCAGTGCTGCCTTCCAGAGGATTTTGGGAATAACAGAAGTCAGTTACTCCACAGGTTCGATCTACTATATAAGACAACTCCAAGAGTGCCAGAGAGGAATCACATTATTATTATTATTATTATTATTTTGTTTTTTTTCTGAAGCTGGAAACAGGGAGAGACAGTCAGACAGACTCCCGCATACGCTCGACTGGGATCCACCCAGCACGCCCACCAGGGGCGACGCTCTGCCCACCAGGGGGCGATGCTCTGCCCCTCCGGGTCATCGCTCTGCCGCAACCAGAGCCATTCTAGTGCCTGGGGCAGAGGCCAAGGAGCCATCCCCAGCGCCCGAGCCATCTTTGCTCCAATGGATCCTCAGCTGCGGAAGGGGAAGAGAGAGACAGAGAGGAAGGAGGGGGAGGGGGTGGAGAAGCAAATGGGCGCTTCTCCTATGTGCCCTGGCCGGGAATCGAACCCTGGTCCCCCGCACACCAGGCTGACGCTCTACCGCTGAGCCAACCGGCCAAGGCAGGAATCACATTATTTTAATGGGTCTAGACCTTCTGAGTTAACTACAGAGTTAGACAAAACCACGACAAGTTTTGAAGAAACCCAGCACCTTAAGCATCTTAGCAAACTTAAGTTGTATTGTCCATTTGCATTCCTTTAGACCAGGGGTTGGGAACCTTTTTGACTGAGAGAGCCATGAACACCACATACTTTAAAATGTAATTCCATGAGAGCCATACAATGACCTGTGTATGTTACACATTATCCAATAAAAATTTGGTGTTGTCCCAGAGGACAGCTGTGATTGGCTCCAGCCACCTGCAGCCATGAACATGAGCAGTAGGAAATGAATGGATTGTAATACATGAGAATGTTTTATATTTTTAATGTTATTTTTTTCTATTAAAGATTTGTCTGCGAGCCAGATGCAGCCATCAAAAGAGCCTCATCTGGCTCATGAGCCATAGGTTCCCGACCCCTGCTTTAGACATACTCTAGACTGGTGTAACATTCTTAACCCTTTGAATAGTGAGTTTTTTCATGCTCGCTGACTCTCGGGAGTGAGTTATTTTTCAAACAATGAAATTAGATCCAGTTACAGTTTTATTAACTTAAAATCATGTTTGATAACCAATTTATGAAAACAAGAAGAACATACATTTGCCTTTTTTTAATGTTGCCTTACACATTTTTAAAATAAATTAGTCATACTCTGGATGGTCAGGAGGCACAAGGATGTACATGAACGTTCGTACTACTCAAAGGATTAAAGCCCAACCATTGATTTTAGGGCCAGACTTTTGCAGGATGTCTCATGCCCTGTATATGATTATGTAGAATGTCTCTTCTTAATCCTGTCTCCTTTACTCTCTAGTGGATCTGATTGGTGGCTACAACATTGGCACCATCAGCCATGAGAGCTGTGTGGATTGGCTGGAACTTAATGAGACGGGGCACAAGCTTCTCTTCAGGGACCGGAAACTTCGTGTGAGGAGGGTTATTAAGGCCTTAGCCATTGACTGGTCCATGGAAGATGTGGTACTAGATGCTACCAGGGATTGTGGGGGGCAGGATCAGACTTAATTTCTTGGTGCTATGCCATTAGCATAGCACGAGGCCTAGAAGAATCAACATTCTTTTTTTTTTTTTTTTTTTTTTGGTATTTTTCTGAAGTGATAAGTGGGGAGTCAGAGAGACAGACTCCCGTATACGCCCAACCAGGACCCACCTCGGATGCTTTGCCCATCTGGGCTGTTGCTGTGTTGCAACCAGAGCCATTCTATCCAGCGCCTGAGGCGGAGGCCATGGAGCCATCCTCAGCGCCCAGGCTAACTTTGCTCCAGCAGAGCCTTGGCTGCGGGAGGGGGAAAGAGAGATAGAGAGAGGAGAGGAGGAAGGGTGGAGAAGCAGATGGGCACATCTCCTGTGTGCCCTGGCCAAGAATCGAACCTAAGACTTCCACACACTGGGCCAGTGCTCTGCCAGGGCCAACTGGCCAGGGCTGAAGAATCAATATTCTTTGTATCAGATATCACAACCCATCCTATATTACTATTAAGAAGATTGTATCGGCCCTGGCCGGTTGGCTCAGCGGTAGAGCGTCGGCCTAGCGTGCGGAGGACCCAGGTTCGATTCCCAGCCAGGGCACACAGGAGAAGCGCCCATTTGCTTCTCCACCCCTCCGCCGAGCTTACCTCTCTCTCTCTCTCTTCCCCTCCCGCAGCCGGGGCTCCATTGGAGCAGGGATGGCCCGGGCGCTGGGGATGGCTCCTTGGCCTCTGCCCCAGGCGCTAGAGTGGCTCTGGTTGCAACATGGCGATGCCCAGGATGGGCAGAGCATCGCCCCCTGGTGGGCAGAGCGTCGCCCCTGGTGGGCGTGCCGGGTGGATCCCGGTCGGGCGCATGCGGGAGTCTGTCTGGCTGTCTCTCCCTGTTTCCAGCTTCAGAAAAATGAAAAAAAAAAAAAGAAGATTGTATCATGATGGCACCAAAGTCAATAGGGCAATTTGAAAGTTGGTTTCTCTCTCACTACTCACAACTCTGTGCCCTCATGAAACTTCCTTACCCCTGCATCCCTCTTCCTTGTGCCCAGCTGACCTTTCCCACACCTGCTGCTCTAGTGTTCTTCAGTGACACCTGTGACAGCATTGCAGCTGGCTTGAGAGAGGCTCCTCCTGGGCACCACTTATTTTCCCCCCTAGCCCCTTACTGATTCTAATTTCAACATGGTATAACCGAAGTGTTCAAACTCAGGGCAAAGAGACTATCTGATGATGCTTTATTTTATTTTCATTGTTACGTGAAAGCCACGTTACAAATTTCCAGACCATTTAATTTATCTGGTGGCCTTACTTTTATAACCAGACTGGTGACTCTGGCCCAGTTATTCTAAGAATGAAAGTCTAATTTAAAGTCTTAAGGTATAGATTTTTTCTCTATAGGTCATCTCTTATTTTGCCAGAGTCAGAATATACTAATTCAACATAAACTTCAGGGGTTGCAGGTTAGTAAGCTTTGAAATTCATCATGTACATGACTGGTGGGTTAGCTCACTACATTTCATCATTAGGAGATGGTCAAGATCATAAGACATTGCATATCCCGTTCTAATTGTGCTATCTAACTCTTCCTTCTTCAGTTGCATCTATACGATATTGCAAGCTGCTCTAAGACAATGATCCTCAACTTCTGCTCCTACGTGCAGTGGGTCCCAGGAAGTGATGTGCTGGTAGCTCAGAACCGAAACAGCTTGTGTGTGTGGTACAACATTGAGGCACCTGAGAGGGTCACCATGTCCTCTATAAGGGTATGTCGACACGAGGGCACCTCAGACATAGTGTCAGGCTGATGAATTAGAGCAGTGGGGAGGCTCTGAAGGCTACTTGGTTTTCTCTGGCCACCACTCATAATCTCTGTGATGGAATTGATACGTAAAGCTTAGACTCCTTCCCCACAATAGCCCAGGCCCTAGAACCATTCAGGTTCAGATTCCTGACATTATATTAGACCCTTGGAGTATGTATGGGTCTCTACTGCGGTGGCCCTGGGAATCCACCAAGTCATGAATGAGGAGTTCTCCCATGCTGGAAGATGCCCACGAGTTCCAGTTCCTTTTTTCTCAGACTGCAGAGCAGACCCTGTTTTCTATCCCACCACATGCTCCGGTAACCTTCCAGAATCTGGGAGGAGCCTATGGAAACAGAAGAGAGGCGGCTGGGCGAGGCCAGGATGACTGCTGTGGCTGTAGATAGAGCTTTTGATACTTTCTTTTTTTTTTTCCTTATCTCATTTTTCTTCCTCCTTACCTCATTTTAAACCGATTAAGGTTGGGTTTTCTGGGGGTTACTTTGTGCTTTTTAACCCTTTTTTTATTTTTTTTTGCTTTGAAGGTTATACATTGTATTTCTATAGCAATTATTCTTTTTTTTTTTAATTTTTTTTTTTTTAGATTTTATTTATTTATTATAGAGAGGAGAGAGAGAGAGAGAAGGGGGGAGGAGCAGGAAGCATCAACTCCCATATGCGCCTTGACCAGGCAAGCCCAGGGTTTTGAACCGGCAACCTCAGCATTCCAGGTCAAAGCTTTATCTACTGTGCTACCACAGCTCAGGCTGCTGACCATTTTTGATAGTTTCTTGTTCCTTGATTAATTTTTCATTTCATCTTTTGGGTCTTTAAACGTTTTACACAATTATTTTTTGTTCCAGAACTTTTTTCATAACTGATGTTTTAATATCTGAAATCCTGGGAAGTTCAGAACTGTTGTTGTTTGTTATTGTTTAAAGATTTATAGTGGTTTGTTAAATTGCATTTTGGTATTTTTTAAATTATGAACTTATGTCCTATTAGATCTTTTGGAGCCCTAGGACCCAAAATGTTTTCCTTTTTCTTTTTTTTTTTTAAGCTTAGGTTTGTTTTTTTTTTGTTTGTTTGTTTTTTATTTATTCATTTTAGAGAGGAGAGGGAGAGACAGAGAGAGAAAGAGAGAGAAAGAGAGAGAGGAGAGACAGAGAAGGGAGGGAGGAGCTGGAAACATCAACTCCCATATGTGCCTTGACCAGGCAAGCCCAGGGTTTCGAACCAGCGACCTCAGCATTTCCAGGTTGACGCTTTATCCACTGTGCCACCACAGGTCCCTAAAATGTTTTCCTCCAGAGGTGATTTGTGTTTGCTTCTGTAGGAATCAGGTGTATTAGTAACTTGTACCACTTTTGTTCCCTTTACTGAAGAAAGGATCCCAGGTTTAAGGAGAGATTCTCACATTTGGCCTTCCCATCATGAAGAGGACCCAGGGTTCTATTCTCCTGATACTGTGTTTGCCTTCAGAGTAAATGTCCTCTCCCCATTTGCTCACCTGCCATATTTGCATGCTGACTTTCCCTTCCCTTCCCTGCCCCTCTCCCTCTCTCTTTCTTTTGTTTTTAGGGGGGAGGATGGAAGAGGGGGTAGGAAACATTCCTAATGATTCTTCATTTGAACTCAGCAATGCATTAAAAAATATGCCAGGTTTGAAACCCTGGGCTTGCCTGGTCAAGGCACATATGGGAGTTGATGCTTCCATCTCCTCCCCCCCTTCTCTCTGTCTCTCCTCTCTCTCTCTCTCTCTCTCTCTCTGTCTCTCCCTCTCCTCTCTAAAATGAATAAATAAAAAAACAACAACTAAGCTTTAAAAAAAAAAAAGTATGCCAGGTTCAAGTTGTCTTTTATGGGGAGAATCCTTAAGACTATCTAGTCATGGGGCCTGACCTGTGGTGGCGCAGTGGATCTGGAATGCTGAGGTCGCTGGTTCAAAACTCTGGGCTTGCCTGGTCAAGGCACATATGGGAGTTGATGCTTCCTGCTCCTCCATTCCCTCTCTCTCTCTCTGTCCCCCTCCCTTTCTCCCCCTCTTCTGTAAAATGAATAAATAAAATCTTTAAAAATAAAAATGAATATCTAGTCATGGTACTGCTGGAAGCAGAAGTAGATACCACATTTTGTCACCTTAGCTGCAGGCATTAGCACCATTATAGCTATGAGTATACTTAGTTAGCCCAAGGATAATACCATAGATAATGAATTGTATCTTCTTGAGCGAAGCTAAATGTTAGGAAAACATTGGGTCACTGTAATTCCCTCGGTGTGTGAACATAAGGTTGGATGAAGGAGGGTCTGTTCTGCAGTTGACTCAGTAGAAACACTTACTTGGAATTTGGGTGTTGGGCGGGGTTGAATTTTTACAGGGTGATGTCATAGGACTGGAGCGGGGCGAGGGAAAGACGGAGGTGTTGGTGACGGAAGGTGTGACTACAGTTGCCTACACACTGGATGAGGGCCTTATTGAGTTTGGAACAGCCATTGATGACGGCAACTACATCCGGTGAGGAGCTGGTCTGATAACCAGCCACTTGGGAAGGGCTGTAAAACTGGCCATATCTGAACAGGAGCTGGTGACCCAGGGAGAAGATTAGACAAAAAGGGCAAATAATTGCCTGGCCCTCCCGTTCACTACCCCGTCACCAGTGTTCCTCTGTGTCTCCCAACCCTGGATTCATTCCTTGGGATTTGGTTCCTTTCCTCCCCAGTGCAGTAGCCTTCTTGGAGACTCTGGAGATGTCCCCGGAAGCAGAGGCGATGTGGAAGACCCTGAGCAAACTGGCGCTGGAGGAGAGGCAGCTGCACATTGCTGAGAGGTGAGGGGACTGCGAGCTGAAGTGCTGGGCAGGGAAGGCCGCCTCTGTGGTGTTTCTGTGTGGGCTGCTCCCACCTAGTGGGGGGACTGCTCCCTCCCCATGACAGCCTCCCATCCTACGCTGTCAGAGTATGTCTACTACTGCTTTTGCTTCCCCTTCTTGTAACCAGGTGCTCCTTCAAAGTCTTTAACACCCATGCTCTACATTACATGCACTGATTGTAGTCAGAGTGTGGTATAGGAGTGTAGCTAATAGGATAGACTTGGGAATCCAGATTCTTTTTTTTGGGGGGGGGGTATTTTTCTGAAGTTAGAAGTTGGGAGGCAGTTAGACAGACTCCTGCATGCACCCAACCGGGATCCACCCAACATGCCCACCAGGGGGCGATGCTTTGCCCATTTGGTCCATTGCTCCGTTGTGGCTGGAGCCATTCTAGCGTCTGAGGCGGAGGCCATGGAGCCATCCTCAACACCTGTGCCAACTTTGCTCCAGTGGAGCCTCGACTGCTGGAGGGAAAGAGAGAGATAGAGAGGAAGGAGGGGGGAAGGGTGGAGAAGCAGATGGGCACTTCTCCTGTGTGCCCTGACTGGGGTTCGAACCCAGGACTTCCACACGCCGGGCTGACGCTCTACTGCTGAGCCAACTGGCCAGGTTGGGAATCCAGATTCTTAAAGTTTAAATCTTGGCTCCATTTACCAACTTGTATAACCTTAGAGAGATTACATAACCTTTCCAAGCCTTGGTATCTCAATTTCCTATATATAAAATGGGTTTAATAATAGAATTTACCTTGAAGGATGGTAAAGAAGAATGGGAATGGTAGTGAAAAACAAGTCAGGGCATCTGTGCAGAGACCATAGATTGTAGCACTGGCCAGATAGCTCAGTTGGTTAGAGCATTGTCCAAGGCACAGAGGTTGCCAGTTTGATCCCTAGTCAGGGCACATACAGGAACAGATTGATGTTCCTGTCTCTCTCTCTCTCTCTTCCTCTCTTTTAAAAACAATTTTAAAAAAAGAACAGGCCCTGGCCGGTTGGCTCAGCGGTAGAGCGTCGGCTTAGCGTGCAGAGGACCCAGGTTCGATTCCCTGCCAGGGCACATAGGAGAAGCGCCCATTTGCTTCTCCACCCCTCCACCGTGCTTTCCTCTCTGTCTCTCTCTTCCCCTCCCATAGCCAAGGCTCCATTGGAGCAAAGATGGCCCGGGCGCTGGGGATGGCTCCTTGGCCTCTGCCCCAGGCGCTAGAGTGGCTCTGGTCGCAACATGGCGACGCCCAGGATGGGCAGAGCATCGCCCCCTGGTGGGCAAAGCGTTGCCCCTGGTGGGCGTGCCGGGTGGATCCCGGTCGGGCGCATGCGGGAGTCTGTCTGACTGTCTCTCCCTGTTTCCAGCTTCAGAAAAAAGAAAAAAAAAAAAAAAGAAAAAAAAAAGAACATAGATTGTAAGTGCTCAATAAATGTTACCTGCCACTGTTTTGGCCAGGAGTTATCCATGATCCCTTTTCCCCCATACTCCCACAGCCAGACTTTCAGCAAGTCCAAGGGACTCTGATCCAGGTAAGGTCTTTAAAACAGGCTCAGCCTGACCAGGCGGTGGTGCAGTGGATAGGGAGTCAGACTGGGATGCGGAAGGACCCAGGTTCGAGACCCCGAGGTTGCCAGCTTGACCGCAGGCTCATCTGGTTTGAGCAAAAGCTCACCAGCTTGGACCCAAGGTCGCTGGCTCCAGCAAGGGGTTACTCGGTCTGCTGAAGGCCCACGGTCAAGGCACGACCCAAGGTCGCTGGCTCCAGCAAGGGGTTACTCGGTCTGCTGAAGGCCCACGGTCAAGCAATCAATGAACAGCTAAGGTGTCACAATGCGCAACGAAAAACTAATGATTATTTTTTTCGTCTCTCCGTTCCTGTCTGTCTGTCTGTCCCTGTCTAGCCCTCTGACTCTCTCTGTTTCTGTAAAAATAAATAAATAAATAAAATAAAACATATGCTCAGCCTGACCTGAGATGGCACAGTGGGTAAAGTGTCAACCTGGAATGCTGAGGTTGCTGGATCAAAACCCTGAGTTGCTTCCTCTCTCCTTTATCTAAAAGTCAATTTAAAACAACAAAAAACAGGCTCTGGCCGGTTGGCTCAGCGGTAGAGCGTCGGCCTGGCGTGCAGGGGACCCGGGTTCGATTCCCAGCCAGGGCACATAGGAGAAGCGCCCATTTGCTTCTCCACCCCCCACCCCCCCACCCCTGCTCCTTCCTCTCTGTCTCTCTCTTCCCCTCCCGCAGCCAAGGCTCCATTGGAGCAAGGATAGCCCGGGCGCTGGGGATGGCTCCTTGGCCTCTGCCCCAGGCGCTAGAGCGGCTCTAGTCGTGGCAGAGCGATGCGCCCTGGAGGGGCAGAGCGTCGCCCCTGGTGGGCGTGCTGGGTGGATCCTGGTCAGGCGCATGCGGGAGTCTGTCTGACTGTCTCTCCCCGTTTCCAGCTTCAGAAAAAAAAAAAAAACACCAAAAAACATATGCTGAATCTCTTTATTGTCTAACTCTACTGTCTCTACCTTAAAACTGGCCATCAGCATCTCCTACCTGCAGTTTTGCAAAAGCTCTTACGTAGTCTCACTGAGCCTTTTTATACCCTTAGATGAATCATCCCATAGCAGCTGAGGTAATTTTTAAAAAACATAAATTAGATTATGTCATTTATCTGCTCAGCACTTACCAGTAGCTTACTGTTGTACTTAGTGGAAAACCCAAACTCTTTGCCATGACCTAAGGCCCCATAATGTTTGGCCTCAGCTTCCTTCTCATACCAGGTACCTACTTACCCCTGAGTCTCCAGCTGTACTGGCATCCTTCTGGTCCTTTGAGCATGCCGAGGTCACTCCTGCCACAGGGCCTTTACACTAGCTGTTCCCTCTGCCTGTAAGAATTTTTTTCCATTGTACATGGCTGCCTCTTTCTTGCATTCAGGACTCAGCTCAAATGTCAGCACCTCAGACAGGCCTTCTCTGACTATCAACTTAAATAGTTCCCTCAGTTACTGTCTATAATATCACACATTTTACTTTCTTTTTCATTTTATCAAATTATCTTTTTGTTTGTTTGTTTACTATTTGTTTCCACCAGAAAGTAAGTTCCCTGACAGCAAGGCCCTCATCTATCTTATTCCCTTGTGTCATCTAGTTCTTGTAAGAACAGTGCCTGGTACATAATAGATGCTTAGTGTATAAGTGCTGAGCCAATTAATTAATGAGGATCCTGTAATAATGTTACTATTGCTATTATTGCTCCCATACTATAGGTGCTTTTCCGCTTTGGGCCATGTAGCAAAAGCTCGGTTCCTGCATGAGACCAATGAGATTGCAGATCAGATGTCCCAGGAATATGCAAGTATCATCCTCCTGATTCATCTAGTCTCTCCAGCTGAGATTTCTCTTAGTCCTCAGCTACATGAATCCTAGCTTTCAGCCATGACTGATTTCATGTACTCTGCCCACCCCACCCACACCCTCAAGTTGGACCATTTTGGAATTGCTTGCCAAATGTTAGGCTTCAGAGCCCATGATGTCTTTCAGTTTTCCAAGTCTTTTAGCTTCCACATCTCTCTGGCCTTCCTGTCCCAGCCTGCACAGACAGAAGGGCTCCTGCAGCACCAACAGTGAACCAGAACCTCCCTTTTCCCTGCAGGGGGGAGAAGGAACAGACTTCTATCAGGTCCGAGCACGTCTGGCCATGCTGGAGAAGAACTACAAGCTGGCCGAAATGATCTTCTTGGAACAGGTATTGGGAAAAGGAGGACTAGATGGATGAAGGAATCAGAGGGGGGAGAAATGAGAGGCAGACTCGGGGGCAGAACTGGTCAGCTAGGCTTCCAAAGGTTTGGGGAGAACTTATAGAAATGTTTACACCATTAATTCCATTCCTTAATAGCCTTCTCTGTGTTAGTCCTTACAGCTACTCTTTCATAAAACATCTCTCTACCCCTGTACTCCAGAGCCTGTCTTTGTAGTTCTTGTACATGGAGGTAAATCCAGGTTTTGTGGGGCTTGAAGTTTATACAATTTGAGGAGCCCTCTTTAAGAAAGGGCCCATACAAATAAGGTGCCCTGAAGCTTAAGCTTCTCTTAATTTCACAATAAATCCACCACTTCTTATATATAAGTAAAGGCCATATGTGCTGTTAGGCTAGGATCCTAGCCTGAGGAGAGCTTGCTGATTTCTGATTCTTACATCTTCCTGGTGTCCCTCTTTCCTCTGCCCGGGCTCCCCTAGAATGCTGTTGAGGAGGCCATGGACATGTACCAGGAGCTGCACCGTTGGGACGAGTGTATTGCTGTGGCTGAGGCCAAGGTACCGGTTCTGTCTTTTCATCAGTGGTTTAGAACTTGTTTCCGCCAGTATCAGAAACCTCTTCTTGTCTAGGAGGCTGTAGAAATTGGAAGGGGATTCAGGCTGGGAGTTAGGACATTGGTGTTCAGGAAGATTTCTTCTGTTATAGTGGGATTGTAAAAACATGGGAAGCAGCAGGACGGGCAGGAGGGATGTGACTCCCAGTTCTCCTCTGTTGCATGCCCAGGGGCACCCTTCCCTGGAGAAGCTGCGCCAGGGTTACTACCAGTGGCTGATGGACACACAGCAAGAGGAGCGAGCAGGTGAACTGCAGGAGAGCCAAGGCGATGGGCTAGCAGCCATCAGCCTTTATCTCAAAGCGGGGCTCCCTGCCAGAGCTGCCCGGCTGGTGCTGACCCAAGAGGAACTGCTAGCCAACACTGAGCTAGTGGAACACATCACTGCAGCCCTTATCAAGGGGGAACTATATGAAAGGGTATGGCTGGCTTCCTATTTCTATCCCTTATCTCCAGGGCACAGTGCCCCTCCCCGGAATCTTGGAGTGCATAGCCCTCCCTGACTGGTGCCCAGTTTTCTTCTGGGGCTGACACTTAATTCTTTGTGTAGTAGGGGTATCATTGTAGTAATATAGTATGTGTTAACAGGCAGGTGATCTCTTTGAGAAGATTCGGAATCCACAGCGGGCTCTGGAGTGCTACTGTAAAGGCAATGCCTTCATGAAAGGTACTGCTGTCCACACCTACCATTCACTGTTGTAGACTCTTGCCCATACTGTCCCCCTATTTGAGTACATATGTTCAGGTTGACTGGCTTCACTTCTCCTCCATTCCTCCACTTCTCATTTATTTCTATTTCCACACTTCATTTCTCTTGTCTTACTTGTCCCGAGTCCCACCCCGGGAAGCCTGAGCTGAGCACCTCTCCATCTCTGGAAGCAGTGGAGCTGGCCTGACTGGCTTTCCCAGTGGAGGTGGTGAGACTAGAGGAGGCGTGGGGGGACCACTTGGTACAGCAGAAGCTGAGCTGAGCGCCTCTCTATCCCTGGCAGCAGTGGAGCTGGCTCGATTGGCATTCCCAGTGGAGGTGGTGAGACTAGAGGAGGCGTGGGGAGACCACTTGGTACAGCAGAAGCAGCTCAATGCAGCCATTAATCACTATATTGAAGCCAGGTATGGTGGTTGGGGGTGCAGAGGAGGTTGAGTGTGAGATGAGAGGGGCTGGGGCAAATAAGGGTGCCAAGGCCGAAAAGAAAAGAGGCCTCAATTAAGGGTGGCATATGCCCGAGGTGCCCTTTACCTCCATCCATCTTTCTCTGCCCTCAGACATATTTATGCCTTTCCCAACTTTGCCAGGTGCTCCATTAAGGCAATTGAGGCTGCTCTGGGTGCCCGCCAATGGAAGAAGGCAATTTATATATTAGATCTGCAGGACCAGAACATTGCGTCCAAATACTATCCTCGAGTGGCCCAACACTATGCATCCCTGCAGGAGTACGAGGTGAGGAAGGTCCCTTTCCACAGCCTGAGGCAATGCAGCACAGCGTAGCAAGGGGAGAGCCCAGAACAGGACGTGGAGCCATCTCACCAAATCCTTCTTTCTGGGGCCTGGCAACTTCACCGCCCTGAATGGAAAGAAACTATGTCCTGACCCTATTTCTTTTTTTTTTTTTTTAATTTTATTTATTCATTTTAGAGAGGAGAGAGAAAGGGGGAGAGAGAGAGAGAGAGAGAGAGAGAGAGAGAGACAGAGAGGAGAGAGAGACAGAGAGAGAAGGTGGGGAGGAGCTGGAAGCATCAACTCCCATATGTGCCTTGACCAGGCAAGCTCAGGGTTTCGAACCGGCGACCTCAGCATTTCCAGGTCGACGCTTTATCCACTGCGCCACCACAGGTCAGGCCTGACCCTATTTCATTCCAACATGATGCAGACCCTCCTTCTGTGCCAACATGAGTGATTAATTCTTCATGAATAATTTCAGCTTATTTACAATTTAAAAATGCTTTGCATTGCAGAAAAGCGAGGCCCTTCTAAACTCCCATTGTCTTCATACTGTTTTTGGTTGGTGTTTTCTTCAGAACAGTAGAAGACCTGAGACCCCATAGTCATCTTTCTTCCCCTGTTACGGTACAATAGTGGTACCTAGGCTCGGCTTCCAGCCAGCCACTATTTGTTCTTTCCTCCACAGACTGCTGACTGCTTTCACTCTGTCGCTCTGACCTTTTGCATCTACCTCTCTCAACCACAGATTGCTGAGGAACTGTACATTAAGGGAGACCGGATAAAAGATGCGCTAGACATGCACACCCAGGCCGGCCGCTGGGAGCAAGCCCACAAGGTAGGGAAGGGGGTGGAGTTCAGACAAGAGAATTCTGCTTCTGTGCTTGCAGTGCCACTCTCCTTAGTCTCCGGTCTCCCATTTCCATGAGCTCCCAGAAAGCTGAGAAAGTACCAAAATATAGTCTGGGTAACTTTGATCCCTAGCCACAGGGAAAGGCAAGGATGAACAGAGACCCACGTTCCTAAACCTGGAATTCTGAAGAGCAGATGGGTTTGGGAGCTGGGGAACCTGGAATACCACTCCTGGCACTAGTGACATTGACAACTATGCTCTTCTGCCCCCGGAACCCAGTGGGTACAATAGGAAGACAGTAATGGGAACATATGCCCCCAGCACAGGGCATCTCTGACCCTCCCGCCTTAGCAGAATATAGTTCTTACTTTGCTTCCTATGAACTTGGAACTCCTTGAGCTGACTAGGGAGTGGCAGTAACCACACTGCTGTGGTTGGTGGGAAAGTTCAAGCTTCTGAGAAAACAGGTTCCCTTAAGCCCCACTTCACTGACCGCTCTGCACAGCCCTCTGTTTCTCTTGGGAACTGGCACCTGAGGCTTCTCCTGCTTTGTGTGCATAGCTGGCGATGAAGTGCATGAGGCCAGAAGATGTGTCGGTGTTGTACATCACCCAGGCCCAGGAGATGGAGAAGCAGGGCAAGTACCGCGAGGCTGAAAGGTGAGCCAAGGCCCCGCCGACGTGTGGAGGGCGATGAGGCTTCGAGGCTGGAGGAGGGATGGGGTCTGAGGTGTGTATCCTCTGCTCAGAAGGCCATGACAAGACCTGTTAGGAATGCCTCTAGCAGCAAGATGTGGGTCTAGGAGGCCCCAGGTGTATCTCCATCCCTAGGCTGTACGTGACAGTGGAAGAGCCTGATCTTGCCATTACCATGTTCAAGAAGCATAAGTTGTATGATGATATGATCCGCCTGGTAGGGAAGTACCACCCAGATCTCCTCAGTGACACACATCTGCATCTGGGCAAGGTGAGCCTTCTGTCCCTGCTCCGCTCTTCCTCAGACAAGCTCCCCCTGCCCCTCTCGCCATCCTGACCCACCTTTCCCCAGGAGCTGGAGGCTGAAGGCCGACTCCAGGAGGCTGAGGATCACTACCTTGAGGCCCAGGAATGGAAGGCAACAGTGAACATGTACCGGTCCAATGGGCTTTGGGAAAAGGCCTACCGGGTGAGGAATCCAGGCCACACTGGGGCTACAGCCATCCATCTTCCCCACTCTTAAGTGGCTGTCTAGTTCTAAACTAGTTGTGAGTGTCTTTGAAAAATGTCCACATCTATACACAAAATCTCTCATGCAATTTTAAGGGTTTGTGGATGACCTGAAACCCATCCTTGGACCATAAGCAGGTTAAGAGACCCTGAGACTTAGCCTTTGTCCTGTTCTAGCTCGGGTACCTGATCCTTGTCAAAGCTGATGGCAGGTCAGAGATAAGAAGGGAGCAGCCATGTCTCCCTGCACCAGAAGATTGCCGAGTGCTTTGCTTTGCAGGTGGCCAAGGCTCACGGAGGAGCTAATGCCCACAAACACGTGGCCTGTCTGTGGGCGAAGAGCCTGGGAGGAGAGGCTGCAGTTAGACTGCTTAATAAGCTGGGACTCCTGGAAGCTGCTATTGACCATGCTGCCGACAACTGGTGAGGCACTGAGCCTTCTTCCCACTGGCCCCATGCCAGACAGAGCTCTACAGAAAACAAGAAAACTGATGTATAACTAACTCATAAGCATTTCTAAAAGCTGAGGCTGAGGGAAGAAAAGTGGTGAGGAGAGATCCTTGGAAGGACTTGAAAGAGAGGCAAGAATGAACTAGTAACTCTTCTCCTATTCCCTGGGTGTCAGAACAATGTTTAATCTTTGGCCGTTCTAAGGATAAAAGTGGAACGAGAACAACTTTTAAAGCTAAAATGCACTGAACATGTAATTTACTTCTGAATATCAGAAGTGTGATTCTGTTAAATACAAAATAAAGATTCCTTAAATAAATGTAATGCATCCCTGCACAGAGTCAGAGTGCTAAGGACAGTCTCAGTCATCTTTGAGACTGTTTTCCTGCCAGTACAGATGTGGCTCTGGAGGCATGGTGGAGGCACGGGAGCCCTGCCTGCCTTGTTCCTGTAGTGCTGTGATGTTCCCTCCTTCCTCTCTCTCCCTCCCTCCCCTCCCTCCTTCTACTCCCTCCTTCTGCTTCCTCCCTCCTTCTCCTCCCTCCCCTCCCTCCTTCCCCTTCCTCCTTCCCTTTCCTCCTACCCACCCCCCTCTTTCACACTTGCCTGCTCTCAGGGGAAGCACAGGCTTTTCCAAATGTGTTCTGATGCACAGTGACAGTGATGTGCCCAGCACAGGGCTGTCTATCTTCACATCTCTCTATGCTTCTCTATTACTTCCTATCCGTTGTCTTTGTTAATCTTTCCCTTCCCCTCAATTCTTGCCTTTTCTGTTTTCTCTTGCCCTCTCTTTCTCTTTTCCTCTTATAAGAGGAAGCATTGAGAAGCACTGAGTAAGCAAACATCATCTGCACCTCCCTTTCAGCTCCTTTGAATTCGCCTTTGAACTCTCTCGGCTGGCCCTCAAGCACAAAATCCCGGAGATCCATCTCAGATACGCTATGTACCTGGAGGACGAGGTACGGACGCCATCCTTCTCCACTGCTTTTGACCCTGAGCACAGGGCCCTTCTTCCACGTCCTTGCCCCCTGCTGCCCTGTGTTCACCTCCTGTGGTGCCGGTTCCCTCATGGTGGCTGCCCTTTCTCTTCCCTTAGGGTAAATTTGAAGAGGCTGAAGCTGAATTCATCAGGGCTGGTAAACCCAAGGAAGCAGTCCTCATGTGAGTTCCCAGAAGTTCCTAAGTCCTGACCTCCCAAGCACAGCCCCAGCTTCTTTCACTGCCATCCTCACCTTCATCCAAACCTAGGACCAGTAAATCCTACATCCCCTCAGTGACATGGCTGTGGGCCTCCCCCTGCTGAGCCCTCAGACCTGTACTCAGCCTCTCCTGTGTCCCCATCTGGGAGCAGGTTTGTCCATAACCAGGATTGGGAGGCTGCTCAGCGTGTGGCCGAAGCCCATGACCCTGACAGCGTCGCCGAGGTGCTCGTGGGACAGGCCCGGGTGGCCTTGGAGGAAAAGGACTTTCAGAAAGCAGAAGGACTGCTGCTTCGGGCCCAGAGACCAAGCCTGGCCCTCAATTATTATAAGGTGGGGCACTGAATTCAGGGCCACGAGGGGAGGGTGAGAGCCTATGTGAGCCCACAGAGCACTCCACTGACCTCTGGGTCTGAGAACGACCAGGAGGTTAGCACTGGGGAGGAGAAGGAGATGAGAGATCTGAAGACCCAAGAATCAGTGGGCTGTACCACGTGTGTAGCAGTAGGAAGCTGTCATGCCTTCCTCTGCCCTCCTGATACTTGGAAATCTGAGCAGGAGGCTGGATTATGGAGTGATGCCCTGCGGATCTGCAAGGACTATGTGCCTGGCCAGTTGGAGGCTCTGCAGGAAGAGTATGAGCGGGAAGCTACCAAGAAGGGGGCCAGGTCTGAAAACAAGGGGTCTGGAAATGTGGGCAGGGCAGGAGGCTGGGTCATAAAGTGCCCCGACAGGCTGCCCCTCCCACTCCTGCTCACTGGCCCCGCATCTCCACAGGGGTGTGGAGGGGCTAGTGGAACAAGCTCGACAGTGGGAACAGGCTGGCGAGTATAGCCGTGCAGTCGACTGTTACATCAAAGTGCGGGACACGGGAAGCAGCAGCCTGGAGAAGTGCTGGATGAAGGTGAGCCTGCCGCACTCGCCCTGCCTCTGCCCGCCCAGGCACAGGTCCCCCCTGCCCGCCCAGGCACAGGTCCCCCCTGCCTGCCCAGGCACAGGTCATGCTGGGTCACACCCAGCATTCCTTCTCAGAAATTCTTCTTTTCTCTCCTTTTTTTTTTTTATTTTTTATTCCAAATAGGTATCAATTGAGTGCTTACCAGATGTTAGATCCAGAAACTGTGAAGGCTATAAAAGGGGATTTAGGACAGAACCCTGACAGTCAGCAATTGGGAGAAGTTAGACTCACATGTGGCTCAGTTACTTTTGTATCTGAGTGATCATTCAGTGACCACTAAAGTGTGTGATCAAGATGAAGTTCAGAGAAGGTTGAGATCACTGTGGGCTGGAGGGGTCAGGGAGGCTTTGTGAGGGAGGAGACAGGCCTAGGACCAGAGCCAGATGGAGGTCGCGAAGGAAGCAAAGGCTTCTCCTCTACCCAGCAGCTCCTGAAAAGAAGTCTCTAGGCCCTGGCCGGTTGGCTCAGCGGTAGAGCGTCGGCCTGGTGTGCGGGGACCCGGGTTCGATTCCCGGCCAGGGCACACAGGAGAAGCGCCCATTTGCTTCTCCACCCCCACCCCCCTCCTTCCTCTCTGTCTCTCTCTTCCCCTCCCGCAGCCAAGGCTCCATTGGAGCAAAAGATGGCCCGGGCGCTGGGGATGGCTCCTTGGCCTCTGCCCCAGGCGCTAGAGTGGCTCTGGTCGCTGCAGAGCGACGCCCTGGAGGGGCAGAGCATCGCCCCCTGGTGGGCAGAGAGTCGCCCCTGGTGGGTGTGCCGGGTGGATCCCGGTCGGGCGCATGCGGGAGTCTGTCTGACTGTCTCTCCCCGTTTCCAGCTTCAGAAAAATACAAAAAAAAAAAAAAAGAAAAGAAGTCTCTAGCAGATTAAGCCAAGCCAATATGTTTCATCAATTCTAAGACATATAAATAATCACATTTTAGTATCTTTGAAATTAGAATACATCTATAGTTTAAATGGTGTGCCTTAGATTCAGGGAAATACTATATTTCCTCATGTATAAGACACTCCCATGTATAAGACGCACCTTAATTTTGGGGCCTGAAATTTGAAAAAAAATGTATTACATAAAGTTATTGAACTCAAGTTTTATTCATCATAAAATTCATACAACTTGGCCCTGGCCAGTTGGCTCAGTGGTAGAGCGTCGGCTTGGAGTGCAGGAGTCCCGGGTTCAATTCCCAGCCAGGGCACACAAGAGAAGCGCCCATCTGCTTCTCCACCCCTCCCCCTCTCCTTCCTCTCTGTCTCTCTCTTCCCCTCCCACAGCCGAGGTTCCATTGGAGCAGAGATGGCCTGGGTGCTGGGGATGGCTCCTCGGCCTCTGCCCCAGGCGCTAGAGTGGCTCTGGTCGCAACAGAGCGACGCCCCGGAGGGGCAGAGCGTCGCCCCCTGGTGGGCGTGCCGGGTGGATCCTGGTCGGGCACATGCGGGAGTCTGTCTGACTGTCTCTCCCTGTTTCCAGCTTCAGAAAAATACAGAAAAAAAAAAAAAAATTCATACAACTCCTCATCACTGTCAAAATTCTCATCCAGTAACTTATCCTCATCTGTGTCTGATGACGAATCACAGTCTTCATATATTGCCTCGTCCTCAGTTCCATCTATGGCATCTGAAATGCCACAGTTTTATAACCACTGTATAAGACGCACCCAGTTTTTAGACCCCAAATTTTTTTGAAAAATGTGCATCTTATACATGAGGGAATACAGTAATGGTATTAGGAGTTATAAGGAGGCAAGATTGAGCAGCCCCCTAAATAAGTATTGGTGCGATGATGCCCTTGCAGAAGCCCTTAGGCTTTAAAGGCCTTGTCATTGAATAGCTCCTAGAAGTTGGAGGGGAAGGAAGTAGAAAGGACTGGTGATTGGTTATGAGAGTTTAGCAGATTTTAATCAGCAAGTATTTATGAAGCATCTGTTGTATCTTACTGTGAGGCATTGTTTACTGCAGTCTGTGCATGACTATACCTTCTTCAGGCTAGTTAGAGGATGGCTTCCTGGATGGGGGCACTTTAAGCTTTGAAGGGTTTGGCAAATAAAGAAAGAGAGGTATGAATAAGTGGAGGAAAGACAAGGAGGATTAGCACAGTCTGTAATGAGACCATGTGGAAATTAAAATCTCATGAGTCTGTCATATCACAGTGGAAATACAGTAAGCTCATACAACACTTGGGTTTGTAGGATTACTGAGTTTTAGGGTTAGAGGTGTCTCTAAAGTCATCTAGACCAGCACTGTCTAACAAAATGTAATGCAAGTCACAAAGGTAAGTCACACATGTAATTCAGAATTTCTGGTAGCCACACTGAAAAGAAACAGGTGAGAATAATTGTAATATTTTATCTAACCCAATATACCTAAACTATTATTTCAACATGTAATCAGTATAAAAATTTATTGAGATATTGTACATTCCTCTTTTTCATACTAAGTCTTTGAAATCTAGTGTGCATTTGAGCTTATAGCTCATCTCAATTAGGACTAGCCACATGTGACTAGAGGCTGCTGTTCTGGACGGTACAATTCTAAACAAACCATCACTCTTATGATAAAGAAACTGAGGCTCAGAAAACCCCAACACAAATATTTAGAAAATGTCTCGGACTCCTATTTTATGGTTTTTTTCCCTATACTATGTTAACAAGATTCTATTTGTGGCCCTGGCCGGTTGGCTCAGCGGTAGAGCGTCAGCCTGGCGTGTGGGAGTCCCGGGTTCGATTCCTGGCCAGGGCACACAGGAGAAGTGCCCATCTGCTTCTCTACCCTTCCCCCTCTCCTTCCTCTCTGTCTCTCTCTTCCCCTTCCGCAGCCAAGGCTCCATTGGAGCAAAGTTTGCCCGGGCACTGAGGATGGCTCTGTGGCCTCTGCCTCAGGCACTAGAATGGCTCTGGATGCAACAGAGCGACGCACCAAGATGGGCAGAGCATCGCCCCCTGGTGGGTGTGCTGGGTGGATCCCAGTTGGGCGCATGCGGGAGTCTGTCTGACTGCCTCCCCGATTCCAGCTTCCGAAAAATGAAAAAAAAAAAAAAAAAAAGATTCTATTTGTGACAAAGGACTTGAGAAACCAGTTTGTCAAAGGTGGCAAGACAAATGCGGTGACCTTAGATAGCAAAGTGTCTGAAACAGGACAAGCTGAGGGGTGCTGGATAAGTCCTCTGAGGGTCATTTAAAAGCTGATGGATCAGCCTGACCTGTGGTGGCGCAGTGGATAAAGCGTCAACCTGGAAACGCTGAGGTTGCCGGTTCAAAACCCTGGGCTTGCCTGGTCAAGGCACATATGAGAGTTGATGCTTCCTGCTCCTCCCCCCTTCTCTCTCTCTCTCTCCCTCCCCTCTCTATAATGAATAAATAAAATCTTTAAAAAAAAAAAAGCTGATGGATCATGGGGCAGGCTCCTCCTAGGAGGGTGGAAGGTGAGGAGAGTTTAACAAAAAGTTGGCAATTGAAGAGAAAAAGAACATGAGGCAGAGGACCCCCAATGGTATTTGTCTCTCCTACCCACTTCCATCTTCTGTTCAACCACTCAGGCAGCTGAACTGTCCATCAAGTTTCTGCCCCCCCAACGCAGCCTGGAAGTCGTTCGGGCTGTGGGACCCCAGCTGATTGGAATTGGAAAGCACAGTGCAGTAAGTAGGGGGCTGGGACTGAAGAGACACAGACTCCACAGAACTGGGTGGGGTGGTGACATCTGCACCCAGGATGATGTGTGATGTGTGATGTGGCAGGCATGGCATGCAGTTCTGGGGAAAAGGGGGAGCTCACAGAAGGGAGACTGAAGAGTGGAGGGGAAAGATGGGTCTTCAGTCTCCAATTTCCCACCATGCAGGCTGCAGAGATCTATCTGAACCTGGACCTAGTCAAGGAAGCTATTGATGCTTTCATGGAGGGTGAGGAGTGGAACAAGGCCAAGCGTGTGGCCAAGGAGTTAGATCCCCGGTGAGTGCACTCCCCCTCTCACTGGGAAATTACCTTACTTCCTTTTGTAAAAACTGGGAAAGTTCTCATGGGAAGGGTATGACTATGAAGCCATCCCGGGACCAGGTAGTGTGAGATCCCTGTTCATCTTTGCAGGTATGAAGACTATGTGGACCAGCATTATAAAGATTTCCTCAAGAACCAGGGCAAAGTGGACTCGGTAAGACTTACGGAGTTAGCAGGAGGCAGACACACACAGAGGCACAAGAGATTCTCCCCTTTTCCCTCTCACATCATTTCTCTCCTAACTCTGTCCTTTCAATGGGTCCACAGCTGGTGAGTGTGGATGTGGTGGCTGCGTTGGACCTGTATGTGGAGCAGGGCCAGTGGGACAAGTGCATCGAAACAGCTACCAAGCAGGTACTGCTCCCTTCCTCCCAAGTCCAGGTCTTCTGTGCATGTTCCCATGACTGCCCACTGCCCCATAACTATAGCTCTGGTCTCTAAAGCCCAAACTCAGAAAATCCCTAATCAGCATCAGAGAGCTTAGTCTTCCCTACTCTGAAATTGGGGTCAGAGTCCCAGCAGGGCCTGGCTTACATATGCCCTCTGCCTCTTAAACAAATCCACAGCCTCAGGTCGCCACCCCACTGCCTGGTTTTACTGACCCCACCTTCCTCATGCTATTCCTCTACCCCCGGGACAGAACTACAAGATTCTGCATAAGTACGTGGCACTGTATGCGACTCACCTGATCCGAGAGGCTGGCTCTGCCCAGGCACTGGCCCTGTATGTGCAGCATGGAGCCCCTGCTAACCCACAGGTACCAGCCTGCTCCTTGAGATGTTTCTTCAGGGAAATTCTTTCCTTTTCCTCGAGAATCACCCTCCCGTCTGGAACTGTTTTTGTTAAGGATTCCTTGATCAGTGTCATGCCCAGAGACCCCACCCAGTCTCTTCCAAAATGTACAGCCCCTTTGAGGATTGACCCATTAAAGAAATGCCAACATCCCAAGCTTTTAGCTAACACACGGGGAACAGTCTTTCAGAAATGAATCCCACACACACCTCTAGAGCTTAACTTCCCCGAGTGAATGAACACCACTGTCCTATCTGAGCGCCACAGCTGTCTGGAATGTTAGCTCACGCACACTGTGACTGTGCATTCGCATTCTAACATTTGCCTGCAGTCACAGAGCACCAGTTAGTTAAGAAACAGTGATTTTCTTTTCTTAATCTTCTTTTCCCTCAAAAATAATCAACACTCCGTCCATCGTTGTTCCATAGCTCCTCCACACACACATTTACAGCCTTGCTTTCCTCTTAGACACCACTTCTACTTTCTCTTCCAGTTGTCCCCTTCCCTTCTCACTCAGCTCTTCTTCTTCTTTTTTTTTTTTTTTCATTTTTTGGAAGCTAGAAACGGGGAGGCAGTCAGACAGACTCCTGCATGTGCCCGACCGGGATCCACCCAGCATGTCCACCAGGGGCGATGTTCTGCCCCTCTGGGGTGTCGCTCTGTTGCATCCCGAGCCATTCTAGTGCCTGAGGCAGAGGCCACAGAGCCATCCCCAGCGCCCGGGCCATCTTTGCTCCAATGGAGCCGCGGCTGCGGGAGGGGAAGAGAGAGACAGAGAGGAAGGAGAGGGGGAGAGGTGGAGAAGCAGATGGGCGCTTCTCCTGTGTGCCCTGGCTGGGAATCAAACCCGGGACTCCTGCACGCCAGGCCGACGCTCTACCACTGAGCCAACCAGCCAGGGCTACTCAGCTCTTCTTACTCCCGCCTTCAGAACTTCAACATCTACAAAAGGATCTTCATGGACATGGTGAGCTCACCTGGAACCAACTGCGCTGAGGCCTACCACAGCTGGGCTGATCTCCGGGACGTCCTCTTCAATCTGGTGAGGAAGTCGGGTTGACCACAGAGTGATAACGCGACTCTGCCTGTCCCAGCCCTCGTCTCTTCTTTCATGCACATAAACCTTTACCCTCTGATATACGGTACCTTCCTTTTCTCAAGTGGCCATCAGTTGACTGCTCTATGGCCCTGGTCCTCCTCTGACCCCTGACCCAGGCTGTGCTCTCTGTCTGCTCTAGTGTGAAAACCTGGTGAAGTCCAGTGAAGCAAACTCTCCAGCCCATGAGGAGTTTGAGATGATGCTGCTGATCGCTCATTACTATGCCACACGCTCAGCGGCCCAGAGTGTCAAACAGCTGGTGAGACGGAGGGGGGAGGAACACTCAGTCTTATGGACACATCTTCAAATGTATGAATTTGAATGAATTAAAATTCTGGAATCTTAAGTGTGGCCCACTTCTCTCCTAACTTCTCTGATTAAAGAAATCTTCAACCCTTGCTAAGATGCTTTTCCCCAGCCTCCTTTGACCTGAGCCCACCCAGCTCCAGCCTCATTATGCTTAAACATTCAAATCCCATGATTTCTGTGTTGACCTCTTATACACATACCGTGGCTTATTCATGATACCATATTGTATCATTATTTCATGTACTTGGATGAGAATTCTAGAAGTGGAAGGAAACTTAGAAATAATCTATGCCCAGTTCTGTACAGATGAATATAACTTAAGACTCAGAAAGGCTTGAGAAATAGGGCAGTTTAACAATGATTGTTGGTTTCCTGGTTCCGTGGCTGCCTTAGTTATAAGGTCGTTGGTCTGGTAGCTCAGTCACCGCATTGCCAGGGTCATAATGCTTTGACTTTAATCCATAGGAAACTGTGGCTGCCAAGCTTTCGGTTTCGCTTTTACGTCACACACAGCTACTCCCTGCAGACAAGGCTTTCTATGAGGCAGGAACTGCTGCCAAGGTGAGCTGGGATGAGAAAGTTGGGAGGTAGACCATCCCATCTGCTCCCAGAGAGCAAAGCTGAGTGTGGGGCTGGAGTTGTGGGAGAAACTGTTTTCCGGGATTCTTCCCTCTGCATCCTGCAACTTTCCTCTGTTGCAGGCAGTTGGCTGGGAGAACATGGCATTCATCTTCCTCAACCGTTTTTTGGATCTGACTGATGTGAGTAGGAAGGCTATTCCCAGAAGTTGGGAGGTTTTGCCTGTCACAAGCTGTGACTATCTCATGGCTGCTTACTGTGCCACAGGCAATCGAGGAAGGGACTCTGGATGCCCTTGACCACTCCGACTTTCAGGATACAGACATTCCCTTTGAAGTGCCACTCCCAGCCAAGCAGCACATTCCGGTAAGGACAGGGATTGGAGAACAGCGGGCTCCCCAGTGTGAGTGCATTGAGAAGGGAGGACACTTTAGGATGGTCCTCCCAACCCTTTGTACCAGCCATCAGTCAACCACATTTTGGAATGTCCTTGGTCCTCACTATTCCTTCAGTGAAAGTAGAAGAGGAAGAAGCTAAGGGTGTGGCTGTAACCCCCAGTTCAAAGAGGACCATTTGTGGGTGAAAGAATGATGGCTTAGCAAACCCCCCCCCAAGTGCCACCCCCATTTGCCCTGCCCTGCATGAAGCTGCTGCTCCCTGTCCTTCCCAGGAGGCTCAGAGAGAAGAGGTTCGAGACTGGGTGCTCACAGTCTCAATGGACCAGCAGCTAGACCAGGTTCTACCTCAAGATGAGCGCGGTGCCTATGAGGCTTCCCTGGTGGCAGTGAGCACTGGCGTTCGGGCACTGCCCTGCCTCATTACAGGTACAGAACGCTACAGCACCTGTATTCTGTGGTGGGCAGGAAGGAGGGGAAAACAGAAGGATCAAGAAGCTATCTTACTGTGATTCAGAAAAGGATGAAGAGGAACATCCTACTTTCTGCCCCTAAATTACTCTGTTGTCCCCTTCATTCCCTCTCAAACCCTTCATCGTTTTTTCTTTCCCCACAGGATACCCCATTCTGAGGAACAAAATTGAATTTAAGCGGCCAGGGAAGGCTGCTAACAAGGACAACTGGAATAAGTTTCTCATGGCTATTAAGGTTAGAGCAGGAGACGAAGGATGGGGCAGGGAGCGCAGCACTGAAGAGAAACAACCAGCCACTGGAAGGGGTTGGGATTGTCAAGGCAGGTGCAGCGGCCCTGAATCCTGCTGCCCACACTGGTGGAGCTGGTTTTCTTTATAGCTGGGATGTCTTCAGCACTGAGTTCCTCTGACGTTCTTTTTGTTTGCTCACAGACCTCCCACAGCCCGGAGTGCCAGGATGTGCTGAAATTCATCAGTCAGTGGTGTGGCGGGCTACCCAGCACCAGCTTTTCCTTTCAGTAACTGGTAGAGCTCAGGGAAGACTATTAGGTTCTTCCCTTCATTAAACACTTGTAACTAACAGAGACCACTGTACTTTTTGATCAAAGTCACCCTCAACACCAGCTCTTTGCCCCCCAAATCAGAATCAAGTAGAAAAAGAGAAGTTCTTTTATTACAATGTTTATATCATCCTAAGGGTGAGTGAAAAGCCCTGTGGAATGAGCCTCTGGATCAACACCTGCTTGATAGAAGGGAGAGCCTGGGTCAGAAGGCAAACAGCATAGCAAGGGACCAGACCTAGTTAGTTCTAAGGGCAATTCCCTGCCCCTATCCTTTCCCAGGCCACAGTCCTCATGTCCCATTACCTGTCCTAAGCCCAACTTTTCCGCGACGCCTGGATTTCTTGATTCTGATCCAGTAGCTGCTCGCTATCCTGCCTTTTACCATGTTCAAGCTCTGTCAGTTCCTCCAGCTGCAGAAAAGGGTGGAGTTAGTACTCTGGCCCTGAATCATTTCAACACAGCCAATCTGTGTTGAAGGAACCCTTCCTATTCATCTTCCTTACCTGCCCCTGGAGCCCTTCCTTCCTGCAGGGCCCAACCCCACGGAGGGTGAGTGCTGCCACACAGCAATAACCAGACAGAACAGCCTCCACTGCAGACATGAGCAAAGAAGGAATCCAGAGAGCTAAGGCTGTATCCTAAAAGGTGAAGAGGAAGGATGGGGGAACTAGGAGGGCGCCGGCAGAAGTGACAAGTTGGGGTGATTAAAGGGGCAGACCAAGGCTTTGGGACTGCAAAAAAGCTGAGACGAGAACACTCACATAGATTCTTGTGGGGTCAAAGGGGCAGTCAGCATGTCCCGGCCCCTGGTCCAGCGGTAGCAAAGGATCCAGCAGTCCTGGATGGCAGTCGGCAATAAGCCGGCGGCCACCATTGGCCACGGTGAGTGACACAGCAAGCAGGAGGCCCAGGGAGCAGGCAGTGGACAAGAGCAGGTTTACCAGACCTACTGCCAACAGGGCCCAGTGCTGGCAGGGGTCAGAAGGTCAAGTGAGCAACCTGGGGTGGGGGGCTCTCCCACTTGATAGAAAGTTTCTCTATTTGGGGCCCCTCCTCCCCACTTGAGTCAGCCCCCATTTCCCTGACACAGGCTCCCTCATTAAAACTCCAGAAATCCCCCCTCACCAGTCGTGGGCGAAGGAGATTCCTGGATGCCACGAGGGCCACAAGTCCCAAGGCAACACTCTAAAAGACACAAAGTTTGTGTGAGGCCCAGGCTGCTCCGCACGCCTCCGCTCCGCCCCTCCAAAACGCGGCCGCCTGCCGCACTCACCAGCAGCCCGGAGCCCACGGAAATGACATTGGCAGTGGTGTATTCGGTGGTGACGGCACCGCGGGGATTGGCTACATGCCGCAGGACGGTGCCGTGCAGCACAGCCCCCAGCAGCAGGTTCACGTGGCCCACCAGGATCAGCGCGAGGCCCACTCGCATTAGCCGCCAAGGGCCCCGGGCTGTGTCTGTGGAGCATGGGGCGGGGAAGGGGGGGGGGTAAACCTGAGCCCGGAAAGGAACTGGGAAGTAGTCCCGCGCCGCCGCCCCAAACTAACAAGGGATCACAGGACAGGGCGAGGGTGTGGATACTGAATGGGACCAAACGCGCCATAGGTTACCGAATCTACAGAGGCGGCAGCACCTCATTGCGTCCCCCGCGCCGGCCTCCGGGCAGCTCTACCTGGCCCGGCCCCTCCCTTGCTCGCAGGCCAGTTCCGCCCCATCACTACCTGGAGGCCCAACCTCCTCACCCCAGGCGGGGCTCCGAGCCCTGCTCCCCCTAGCGGGGAAGACGCAAACACACAGGACGCTTTTAGCAAAAAGTAGACTTTTATTACAGCAGCAACTGAGGCGAATCGAATGGCCCCCCCTGGGCCACCACTGCAGCACCACCCTTCTCTCCCGGCCTGTTCGCCCGGGCGGGATTGTAGAATTCAGCTCCCCCAGCGCGCCCGTGGGCCTCCTTTCCACACAGGCTGGGCAGGAGCTGGCAGATCAGCTACTAGCCCCCAACTAGAAGGCGGCTGCTGAGAAGGCCCAGGCCCACGTCTGTGCAAAACAAGTAAACAAAGTGCAGAGGGGAGGAAGAGAAGGGGAAGGGGGAGGGTGATGCTCAGAACCAGGGAGCCCCAAAGCTCTCCTAAATAATGAAGGAGAGAAGGGGCTTCACAGGGTAATACTGACTGGGGGGAAAGGGCAGGAAGGCTGCAGCACATCCAGGGACAGCCACAGCTCAGATTAGGGGCCTGGCCCGGGTAAGCTCTAGGAGGAGACAGTGACAGCGGCTGAGTTGAGGGTGCTGTTCCTGGCAAAGTTGAACTTGTTCAGAGTCTCCTCTAGCAGAGAAGTCAGCCGGCTCTGGTCAGCCTAGGGAAGAAGAGCTCAGTTAGACCAGCTGGGAGGAGAAGAGAGGCAGCCCTGCAGCCGAGGGCAGAAAGCTCACCTCGCTAATGAAGCCCAGCTGCACCAGCTCAGCGGCCAACTCAGGGATGTTCTCATCTGACAGGGAAATAGGAGAGCGTGAGGACAACGGAGCGAGGGACCCAGAACCCTGCCAATTGTCCGACTGGGTTACCCTGCCTGGGAAAGAATGACACGAGCAAAGTGGCCAGACCCACCCTTAAATTTTAGGGGTTATTAAGTTCATTTTATGTGAGTCGGGGTGTCACTGCCCTGCCACTTCCCCCCACCCCCCGAGTATGTCCCTAACAGACAAGGCTCACACTCTTCATCCTCTAAGGGAAAGGAGAGACTCACTTGGCATCAGGTCACAGCTCAGGTGCCGGTTCAGTTTGTCCTCCAGCTTCAACAGAAGCGTCAACTGGAGAATAGGACAGTCAGAAAATGAGGCTCCTCTTCCCCACCCTCTGGTCCCCCGACCCTACGCAGCCCTGGCCCTGAGCCTTACATGGTGTTTGACTCCCTCCTCCACTGACTCAATGTTGCATTGCATCAGCACCACCTAGGGAGAGGGGACAGAGGGTTATTAGAGAAGGGACTGGTCAGTGACATGGTTGCCAGGCAGCAGAAACACATTCTTTTCTCTTCAAGGACAGAGCCTCATTAGAGGTGTCCTCTTCTCCCTTCCACCATGACTATACCGACATCCACACCTACACAGCCCCACCTTGCGGGTCTCCACCTCAGCTGGTTCGGGTGTTGGAGTCTTGACAGAGGGGGGCACCACAGGTGATGTCACCTCCTCCTGCTGTGGCTGCTGGGGCCGTGGCAGCCCGAAGGCTGTCAGGGGGTAGATCCCATTCCTAAAGGGAGATTAGAAAAGTCATGTGGCCTCTGTTAGTGCCTTAGGACACCCACCTGTACTTCCTCAAGAAAGCCTTCTTCACTCTTCTCTCACCTGACATCTTCAAGGAATTTATCCAGTTCCAGAGCTGGTGACTGAGAGTACCTGGAGGAGAAAAAAGATGGAAGGAAACAAGTAAAAAAGTAGATTCAACCATTTTCAGAGATGGACGGTTGACAGTATCCTCAGGGTGGTAGTGACCAATCTGTTTCAGACCCTCTTAGGTAAGTTACTCACAAAGTCTGAACTGGTTCTCTTCCTGGTCCTGCAGGGATTTCAGCAAGTACAGCACTGGTATCCATGTTTTTGGTGATCTCTTCCAGCGCGTTCTCTGGGATCATGTCTGGAGGGCATGACAGAATGGGGAGTTACGCAAGGATAATCAGATTAGTATCAGAGAGGGAACAGAGGTTCTGGGGGCGTTAAGAATCCCTTTGGAAATAGAAGAGTAGAGATAGGATGCCAGAGATAAGTTACAAGGCTCCAGGCTGGAAAAAAATTCCCTGAAAGGCCAAGGGGACTCACGTTGGTGTCCCACAATGCAGTGGGCAGCAAGGAGTTTGAGTGAGGGCACTTCAAACAGGGCTGGGTGGAACAGAAGTTCTCTGGCTGTTGGTCTGCGAGCAGGCTCAGACTGCAGGCACTTCTGAATGAACTCCTGGATAAGGGAACAAGGATGTGGAACAGGCATCTGGCAAGCAGCATCCTACTGTGTTTACCTTCATCTCTCTCCTACTTAGCTCAGGGCTTTGTATATATCGTACTAGGTGCTCAATGCTACTTGGAACAAATTGCTAAAGGCTTTGTACATACATACTAGATGCTCAACGCTAGTTGAGGGAATAAATTGCTCAATGTTATTTGGAAGGGCTTTGAAAACTATAAGGTATTCTATAAAAGGTATCATTCACTTTTCTTCTGCTTTATTTTTCTCTTCTCCAACCACAAACTTTTTCATTGTTGAAACATTTTTTTTCTTTACTTTCTATCTCTGTGCGTTATTAGCCCAATTACTGCCTTACCTTCTCCAACCCTCACCAACTTTATCTTCTCTTCCCAACCATACCCATTATTTCCCAAGCCTAGTACAATTTCCTTTGTCCACTAAATCTTTTTTTGTCTTTTTCTAAAGTTGGAAACGGGGAGGCAGTCAGACAGACTCCTGCATGCGCCAGACCAGGATCCATCGGGCATGCCCACCAGGGGGCGATGCTCTGCCCATCTGGGGCATTGCTCTGTTGCAATCAGAGCCATTCTAGTGCCTGAGGCAGAGGCCATAGAGCCATCCTCAGCGCCCGGGCCAACTTTGCTCCAATGAAGCCTTGGCTGCGGGAGTGGAAGAGAGAGACAGAGAGGAAGGAGAGGGGGAGGGGTGGAGAAGCAGATGGGCACTTCTCCTGCGTGCCCTGGCCGGAAATCGAACCCGGGACTCCTGTACGCCAGGCCGACGCTCTACCACTGAGCCAACTGGCCAGGGCCCACTAAGTCATTTATATTTTTTTAATTATTTTTATTTTTTTATTTATTTAAAGACTTTATTTATTCATTATAGAGAGGGGAGAGAGAAAGAGGGAAGGGGGGAGGAGAAGGAAGCATCAACTCCCATATGTGTCTTGACCAGGCAAGCCCAGGGTTTTGAACCGGCAACCTCAGTGTTTCCAGGTTGACACTTTATCCACTGCGCCACCACAGGTCAGGCTAAATCATTTATTAAATGCACTGATTTCCCATGCTGCTTCTTTTTATTGACTAATTTTAGAGAGAGAGAGAAACATCAATTTGTTGTTCACTTATTTATGCATTCACTATTTGATTCTGGCTTGTACCCTGATCAGGAATTGAACACACAACCTTGGAGTATGGGGGACGACATTCTAACCAACTGAGAGCTACCTGGCCAGGGTCTCCCCATAGTTCTTCTACATCACCCCTTTTTACCTCCATAGGTCCCATGATAATTACCCTGCTTTCTTTCTTTCTATCTTGGAGGCCCACAAGGTCATATACCTAATCTTTCCCTTGAACTCTCCACCCTAACACTGAACTGGGAATTTACTCCACACCAACCTCAAGCCTCCTGACTTGTCTTCCTTCATTTCTCTCCCTTTCACACTTAATCTAATGAGCCACAAACTATCCTTGTTTGGACCCTGCTGTCCTGACTACTTACTATAATGTGTCTACTGACTCATAACTCTTATATCTTTTAAATCTTAGTTCATTTTCCCTAGGAAATCTAAGGTCACTTTCCCTAACTAAAACTACAGTTGACCTTTGGACAACACAAGTTTGAACTGTACAGGTCTACTTATAAGTAGATTATTTTTTTTTATAATTTTTTTTTTTTTTATTCATTTTTAGAGAGGAGAGAGAGAGAGATGGGGGAGGAGCTGGAAGCATCAACTCCCATATGTGCCTTGACCAGGCAAGCCCAGGGTTTCGAACCGGCGACCTCAGCATTTCCAGGTCGAAGCTTTATCCACTGTGCCACCACAGGTCAGGCCTATAAGTAGATTATTTTTTAATAACTACCTGTACTGTTCTTGATCCATGGTTGGGGAGGGCCGACAATATGCACTGATCAATGCCATTTTATATGGGGAACTTGAGCATCCCCAAAAGGTTGGTATCCACAGGGGGCCCTGTAATCAATTCCCTGTGGATAACTGAGGGACAACTTAAGTTTTCTGGGGGGTCAAAAGTCATATACAGATTTCTATGTCAGGGGTCGGTACCCCTAACCCCTACACTGTTCAAGGGTCATCTGTGTGCACATCCCCAAATAACTGATTCAATTTAAACTGATTGATGTTTATTTAAAAATATCAAGACAGAGAAGGTCAAGATGGCAGGGGTCCTGAGAGTCCAATGGCTATTAAGGGCAGCATGGGACATTGTGCCACTGGGTGCAGAGAGCCTCCCATATTACCAAGGACATGCTCCCAGGGCCCTATCTCAAGAACCCAGAAGCAAGGGTTGCTGCCACCAAGAAGTATAATATGTGGGTGAAAGACTACAAGCCATACTCTATAATGGCATGGGATTCACTGGGACCTAGATATGTATATCAGGAACCATGCAGACATATCCCCATGCCTATTTCTTGGACTCTCATGTATAAGCACCTCTTCGGCTTCATGGCATTCATAGTGTTCATATTTTTGGTAGGGGGGACACTCATCCCTCCTACCAGCCCATGGGGCCAAAGCAGTATCCTTATAATAATCTGTACCTGGGACAAGGTGGCCATCCCTCCAAAGAACCTGAGCCCGTGGTTCACTATAAAATCTGAGGAGGCTCTGTAGGCTCTGTGCCCCCCTGACTCCCTCATTCCTAGAGATTTAACCTTAATGAAATCCCTAATAAAACTTAGTGCAAAAGAATATATATAAATATATACACATACAAATATATATATATATCAACACAGATGTCTAGACTGTATATCAATAACTTGAGTTAACCATCAAATTAGTTTACCTCCATATACACACACCTAAATTAACATGTAACTTTTAACCCCAATTATTACCCATCTTAAACTCCAGTGTGTATATACAAAACACATCAGGCACTACTTAGGGAAATGTTCACTGCTTTTGCCTGTCCTTCCTGCTTTATATTCTCTTGCTCTTTTATTTTTTTAAGTGACAGAAAGAGAGAGAGAGAGAGAGAGAGGGACAGATAGGGATAGACAGACAGAAAAAGAAAGAGATGAGAAGCATCAATTCTTTGTTATGGCACCTTAGTTGTTCACTGATTCCTTTCTCATATGTGCCTTGACCAGAGGACTACAGCAGAACAAGTGACCCCTTGCTCAAGCCAGTGACCTTGGGCTTCAAGCCAGCGACCATGGGGTCACATCTATGATCCTACACTCAAGCCAGTGACCCCGCGCTCAAACCGGTGACCTCAGGGTTTCAAACCTCAGAGCTCTGTGTCCCAGGCCAATGTTCTATCCACTGCGCCACCACCTGGTCAGGCTTCTCATGTTCTTATAAGAGAGCATATTTCCAGTAGGAGGAAAGAAGGAAAACTGAAGACATTTCAGTCTATTAAAAAGGGAATGATCCTTAAGAGTCTTACCCTCTGTAATGGGTCTTCTAGAAGCTGGATGGCACTGCTGATGGCTTCCTGTGGCACATATGAGGACTCTCCATTGCCCTGAATCTCCAGCACTGCCATCTGCAGTGAAATAGAAAGGAAAGTAGAGAACAAACAACCTCAGTGTTTCCACATCAAGCCCCTCAAGACCAGTACCCTACTTGTCCACACTCCATTTCCCCCTTCCAGCTTCTGATTTGACCCCTTTCCATCACCACCACTCTTCCCTGCCCCTTGAGGTTTCCTCACCTCCAGTGCACACATGCCAAAGGAGTAGATGTCCACTGCCGTTGTCACATTAGTGACTTCTAAGGAAAACAGGTTTTGGAGAATCAGAGGATGGGAGTAGGGCATGGCACAAATGCCTTTAAAATTTTTTTGTATTCCAGTGGAGAAGCATTAGTAGTTTCAGTTATGTTGTTACTTCTGTCGCTCAGGTTGTAAGGTGGAAACCTGGGGGAGGGGAGTGGGCAGAAAAAGTGGGATGCCTCACCTCCATACTCTGGCGCAAAGAAGTGTAGATTCTTCTGCTCTTCCCGACAAGTCTTCACATGATTGTTGATAGTGTCAGGAGCCACTGGGAGTAGGGGAGATAGCCACAATCTGACCAACGTCAACAAAGCAATCGCACTCCAGAGAAGCCCCCAAAAGCCAAATTATCTCCTGAAGTCTCTAACTCTCAACAGGCACAAACCCTTTCCCAGCATCTGTAGACTAAAGATGAGCACCACCTACCTCCCCTTTCTCAGGTCTATCACTTCTCATCTAAGGTCCCTAAGTCAGTAGCAACAAAGGCTCCGCACTACACTAACAAGTACTCAGGGGCTTTGGGTTAGTCAAGGAGCAACACAAGCTAGGGAAAAACTTTCACTTGTGACCTGTTCACCTTTCCCAAAGCCCAGGTACATCCTGATCACAGGAAAATGTTTGATCAGTCCTTTCATCCAATCCCTGATCACAGGAAAATGTTTGATCAATTAAGGGCATTTCATCCACCCTGCAATAGCATAAAATAACAGGCAGCCCATCCTAATCCTGGACAATCTGACACCTCAGAAGCTTGGCTAAAGGATAAGAAGGATACAACCAAGTAGAAAGCCTCCTGCTTGCATACCTCTACTGACTGAAACTCAAACAGCTCAAAATTGAACCAATACCCTTGAATCGGTTCACTTTTAATTCACCAAAAATTTTAGATTCCTGCTCTTATCCCCTTATCCCTCAACACTGCCTGCCACAGGGCTGAACGAGGAACCAGGGCCAGGCCTAATTTGGACTCACGCGAATCATAAACAATGACTACAAGTCACAGAGAGTTTAGGAGCACAGTATGATTTAGGGAACCAGCCTGATGGTGAGAGAGAGAATAAGAATCCAGGATGTAAGTGGCCAGCCAGGCAGAATCCACAGGAAACAAGCAGGTTATGGAAGGGCAAGCAGGTGGAGGGCTGGTAGCGCAAAAGCCAAGCAGGCATAATTAGGCAAGGGGGGTAAGGGAACAGGGCTTGCTCCCACGACTGCATGCACTGGGCAGCCGCAAAGGGGAACAGGGGGAGCACAAACTGAGCCCAACACGGGGCAGAGGGAGCTCTCACCATTAGCAAAAATCCTATGAAAGACTGTTGGGAACAGAGCAGCCCGTAAGCGGGAGGGAGGAAAACAGAGAAAAGTTGTGAGCGATGGAGCAGCCAAGCCCCAGACAAATGGCCACACAAACACCACACCAACACGGCACACAGAAATGTTAGACACTGCACACATATACACAGCAAATGGAAGCACTCACAGCAGGCACAGCCTGGAACCTCCTTTGGAAGGGTCCAGCCCCAGAGGCTCAAGTGAGATCTTACACACATCTCTTGCCCTTTCCCAACCTCCTATCAAGATCTCTGTATTTACCCATTTCCCTCCAAAAAAGCACACAATTACACCCTACACCCTGTCCACTAATTGATTGGCTTTTCCCTTTGAATTACACCTACAAAGGTTCTTTCTCTTATTACCAGCCCACATCGCAGAATTTTGCTGCTCTCCTCATTCCTTTCATCTTACCCCCGTGGTTCCCAAAATCCCGAGGCTCCCCTGCCCAGAACCTCTCCCTCCCCTCACCAGAGCCAATCTTGATGAGTCCGTTGTGCTGGATGAAGATGGTGTCACAGGTCAGGTTCCCATGGATGATGGGGGGGTCACAGGAGTGCAGGTAGCTGTGGGGGCACTGGGCTGTTAGAGGGGCCACTGGGAAATTAAGGGCAGGGGGAACCCAAGGGTTAAGAGGAACAAGGGCCTGGTGGTCTCCTGCTGGTCACCACAAAGATAATCCCCACACTCTGAATCTCCACTATGCCTGCCTGATAAGTTAAATAGCTGGATAAGCACTAGGAGAAAGAGTTGGAGGATAGTGTTGTGTTTATGGCATTAGGAAGAACCCTTTAAAAGGCCCGTGGGGGCCTAGTCTTAACAGGTTATGACTCAAAGAAAGTTGGGTGAGACAGCAAAGAACAGCAGAATAGTGTTCTGAAATCTGTTTGGAGGAACTAAATCAGGAGATATGGGAAAGACACTAACCAGATCCTACTTACCTTAGGGCAGAGAGGATTTGTGTGCACCAGCGCTTCCAAGCCTGGAACAGAGAGTGATCAAGGATCAGCAGTAACTCCCTCTCTCGAACCTCTTCAGTTTCCTCCATCCCTTCCTGATCTGCTTCATAATTAGCACAATCTTTTTTAAACCCCCAAACCAGCTTAAAACTTTGCTCTTCCTCCATACCTTTTCATTCATAGTCTTGTGGTTCTTTTTGGTCTTCTTCAAAAATTGCTTAAGACTGCCAGATGACATATATTCTGTGATAAAAATGACCTGGAGAGACAAAGCACAAAAATAGGGCCTTATAGCAATGACCCCCTACCTGGTGACACATACACTGCAATTACATTAAATTTGGAAGTTTGGTTTTTGTTTTTGTGACAGAGACAGAGACAGAGAGAGGGACAGATAGGGACAGACAGACAGGAAGGGAGAGAGATAAGAAGCATCAACTCTTCATTGCAGCACCTTAGCTGTTCATTGATTGCTTTCTCATATGTGCCTTGACTGGGGGGCTACAGCAGACCGAGTGACCCCTTGCTCAAGCCAGCGACCTTGGGCTCAAGCTGGTAAGCCGTGCTCAAACCAGATGAGGCCACGCTCAAGCTGGCGACCTCTCGGGGTTTCAAACCTGAGCCCTCAACGTCCCAGTTTGATGCTCTATCCACTGCGCCACCGTCTGGTAAGCCAGTTTTTTGCTTTTGTTTTAAGTTTCTCTCCTTTTTTTGTTAGTACCATTTCCAAGACAATGAAAACTACTGAGCTATGGGAAGAAGGAAACAAAAGTTCATTCATCTGCAATGGCTAAACCAGACAAAAGGCATAGGTGGTAGTCAAAACTCTACTCTCATCACTACACCAACTAATTCTAGTTTTATTTTTAAACTATCTTGTTTTAATATCTGAAAAAAGGAACAATAAATATAGCTAGTCTCTGTGGTAAGCTCAGAAAAAAAAGTTCTTACCCTGGCTTTATTTTCTTTAATGTCAGCCCAATACTTGTGAAACTTAACAATGTTGAGATGTTCCAACTGAATCAGATTATCAAACACAGCACGAACCTTTTCCTGGGAGTAGGGGAGAAAGTGGGATTATAGGGTTAGAAACCATTATAATCCTGAAAAAGCATTCCTATCTTTCCTCAGAAATGACCTAACCCCAACATACTCTCCCTAGTCATCTTCCCAACACCAATTCCTCATTAACACCCAGCATCCTAACACCCCATAGGCTGTTATCATTTCACCATTACCTACCTCTTGCAGCTTGTAGTTCTTGCGCTCAGAGAACTGTACCTCATTCCATACAACCTCTACACCCTCCTCTGTATCCATGGCCAGGTATGCACTGTCAATACCTGGCACATTGCGCTGATTTACCTGAGAAAAAATGCAATTGTACAGTAATTAAAGTTACTTCATGAACCCTCAATTTCAATACTCCATATGATCAACTTCTTCCAGGCTCTGACCTGTTGAAGTTTGGTCTGCCCCTCTGAGAATCTTCTCTTCTACTTCTCACATGTTAGAATTCACTCTCCCAAAAGTGACAGTACCATCACCTTACCTCTTCTCTCCTCTTCTGCCAGCGCCCACAGGGTGACTCTTCCAAGATCTCAGACTCATCTTCACTTTCTTCTTCTTCCTCTGGGGAAGCAGCTGAGGTTGTGGAAGTCACAGGAGGTGACACTGACGTCAGGCCAGGAGCTGAGGATGAAGATTCTACCTTTGGGTCTGAGCCACTGCTGAGTACTGTCTGGGACTCCCCCTCCGACATGGTGGAACAAACACTTAGGCCTGCATTGGTAGGGGCAAGGATGGAGAAAGAAGGCAAAAAAGGTCAGGATAGACCAATGAAGATTTAATCCTAAAAACCTCTTCTGGGATTAAAAAGAAAATAAGCAGTCTGTCTAAACACTGAAACATTAATTATTCTCTCCTCATCTAGAGAGGGAAGCTATTTTGGTTGAAGATGACCCACTCAAAAGTGGCAAACACAAGATTTATGGCAGTATAACCCATCTTAGTAAAGTACAAACGAACAGCAAAATCAGGGGCCCCATTCCTTCTTAGCAAATATTCATCCAACAGCCTTCCCTTTGACTCCTCATCTATTCCTATTTGCACTGTGCTCAAGAACTAAGCTGAACATAGGAGCTGTTCAGAACAGATGACTCCAGACCCCAAAATGTTCCATTAATCCAGCCCAAAGGCTGCATGCACCTGTAGCACTCAGCCAATTTATTCCTGTGGAACCCTCGCTGATTTATTCCACTAGAATTAGCCTTGGCAAAAACTAGCCATCCCTCCTTACACACAGAATGAACCTGCCAGTCCATGGTGAGGCCACCCTTGGGCCAGGTGACTAGCAGTGGTTAGTGACTTCATCCCTGATGATCTCACCTTCCTTGTGATATGACTGTGGCAAATGGGCATTGGTTAACAATATTTTTTCTCATTCACTCATTCAAGAAATGTTTATTAAGCACTTATTATGGACCAAGAATTGGGCTAAATGCTTGAAATACAAAAGACAAAAGTGAATAAAACAAAGAAGATGTTCATACACATAGAGCCACAAATTTAAGGCAGATCTAAGACTTTAAGCTTCCAGCTTTTATTTAATTCATATGGCTCAAGGGCACCATCCCCTGGTGCCTTTGTACTGGATTTGACATATGTACTCCTTTCAAGTACAAATACTCAAGATACATCATTCAACCTTCCATAGCTCAAAGGCACCCTCCTCTAGGGCACTGGATCTAGCATCCTTCCAAATACAAATGGTTTTATAAACATTACTAAAGTACTACACATACAACATGTTTTCAGGGGCTACTTGAAGAAAACGAATTCTTAAAAGCTAAAAGTCACCAACTTGTCCAATTAGTCACAGGACAACCACAGAATATTTTGTATCTCAAAGAACAAAGGTTGTGAAGGAGTTGGAACCTCTATGCTAGACTCAAGGGGGTGCTTTAAAGTATGAAAATGATATCCTGGGAAGTAGAGTTGCTCCTCTAAGGCAGTTCAGAATATAGAAGCCTCTGATCAATCAACACCAATCTTTTGAAAAACCTTCATTTTTTAGAACTCTAGGATGCCCCCTTCTGCCCATCTCTGTCCAAAATTTACATTATGCTTAACTCAAGTCAGATTTTTATGACATTCTAGTAAAGACCAGAAGGCAGCAAAACATTACAGAGAAAATCTGGCAAGATATTCTTTCCCTATGTTATTTTGTAGGTTCTTGACTATCATAAATTTTATTCAGCCTGCCAGAAATGCTACAGAATCCACCATAAAACGAGTTAATTTTCCTTTTGCCCCTGAAAAGTAGCTAAGAAAACAGCAATAAAGTTCATACGGGTTACTTTCTAGAGCAGCTATATGTACAGAATGCATCCTGAATCCGAACAGCTAAGTAAAAATTCCTGGTAGATTACAATAGGAAATCCTAGTGGAATTCTAATACTGGAAGTCTGTAGCCATCGGGCTTTAAGAAACCTCTGGACCCAGGACACACAGTAGGGCACCACCACAAGAAAAGCCAAACTTTCATCAGTCATAGGGATGCCCTCAGAATGTACTGTGCTCTCCCTCCCCAATTTTTCCCCAGTAGACAAAATAAAGGCAATGCACAAGAACCCCCAGCACTCCCGCTATAGATAAATCTTTGCTACACTGGGAGTTCTGTCCAGAGTCATTCAGAGGTTTATATAGACCACATATGGAAAAAGCCACTGAGGTCCCTAATGGGAATCTTCTCGCCGTCTCCAGCCACAGGGTGTTCCCTTCTGAGTAACGCAGGTAGATCATCCTGCAAAGTTTTTCTCCGAGACTTGCATTCTTGGACTGCAGCCCCTCTGCATTACAATTCTTCAGCAACAGCTTACAGGCCACAGGCCTCTCGGCTGCGCTCACCCAAATCGGACCAAAGAGGGCCTCTGAGACCTACAGGACTGTGCGGTCAGATACACAGCAAGCGCCAGGGAGGAATTTCACACTCCAACAGGTCGCCCGGCCAGGTGTCGCAAGGGAAAGCCAGCCCCAGAGGCAGGCCGAGGGGGCCAGCTACGGCCACCTCATCACAGAGGGCCCCGCGGCGCCGCCAGGGGCGCAGGCCACGCCCCCGCGCAGTCGGCGCGCCGACCCCGCGAGCAGGCGCGGCCCCGACGCTGCGCTTCCGCAGGCCTCCGGGCCGCGACCGCCGCCCCCGCCCCCGCCGCCGGCCCCGCCTCTCGCCAGCCCGAGTAGGACGCGAACGCCGGGACCTAGCGCCCCGCGCCGGCAGAATCCTGGGCCGCCGTCGCTGCCACACCGCGGAGATGGTGAAGGGCCCGGCAGTGACTGTGGGGCCCAGGCCCAACCCCTCGGCTCCGGCGGGCCCGGCCTGGGCCGCCGAGTAAGCAGGGCCACCTCCAAATACCCGCCTATCGGGGTCCCACCGTCCCGGGCCGCGGAGGCTGATACTTCTGTCCTCTCACCGGACCCCTGTTTCTCCCTCACTCCCCTCGGCGCTCACCTCCCGATTCGGCTTCCCGCAGCCTCCGCTTCAGCTACAGCTCGGGTCCCGGGGCCGCAGACCGGACAGACTCCCTCACAGCTGCGCTCCGCAGCGCAACCGAACTGTGGGCCCCGCCCTCGCGGCGTCCCAACCAACAGATGGGCGGTGCTGCACTGCGTTGGGTTTCCATTGGACAAGGGGGCCGGAGTGGGCGGTGCCCCAGATAGACGGTCGCTGGCTAGGATCGTCTTCCACCGGGTCTCCTCCCCTTGAGCTTGTCCCGCGGAGACCTCTCTGAGGCTTCGGTATTTTCTGTCTCAACTGGGGCTCATGTCTCTGACCCCCTTCCGTCCACTCCAGGTGCCCACGATGATTCTGCTGGGCGAAAAGAAGGCATTCTCCCTCTTCTTGAAGACGCCATGACAGTTTTTGTCCGACTAAAAGACAAAAGGAGCCAAAGAAGTAGCTTCGATCCAAGAGGGGCGCCCACCCACCTTCATTATTTGGGGGCAAGACTACACAGAGCACCACTTATTCAGAAAGCTTAAAAAATATATTAATGAACACATTAACACTAAAAATTAATAGTTTATGCTTCGTGACTGCATAGCACTATTTGCCAAAACTTTGCAAGAGGTTTTCGCAGACGTTATCTCATTTTATTTTAATAAGAAATTGGAATTCTCATTCAATGATAATTGACAAATGCAAATAACGGAAGCAGAGGCATTAAGCTATTTACCGAAAGTTGATCAGAGCCAAATCTAGAATCCAAAACAGTAAGACTCACCAAATAAGACTTCGTTGAAAGAATGTTTGGGAAGAATTTTGACTGTGAGGAAGAAGAAAGAAAAGATTTTGAGTGAGTCCTGTTGATCTGCGAAAACTAAACACGGACCCTGAAGGACAGAAGTTCACTCTGCCATTAGACACCTATTATTGGAGGGCGGAGGATAAACCCATCATCCGAATTTGGGAATGTCATAATCACCAAAATTTTCACTATCTTTAAAGAGAATCGTTAATCCCATTTAACTGGTAGAAAAAGGGGTATCTGTCAAAAGCCTCTCGTTTTCTCATCTCTTCACCTTAAAATACTTTAATTTTTTTATTTTATTTATTCATTTTTAGAGAGGAGAGAGAGGAGAGAGAGGGAGAGAGAGAGAGAGAAGGGAGGAGGAGCTGGAAGCATCAACTCCCATATGTGCCTTGACCAGGCAAGCCCAGGGTTTTGAACCGTCAACCTCAGTGTTTCCCAGGCAAGCCCAGGGTTTTGAACCGGCAACCTCAGTGTTTCCAGGTTGACGCCTTATCCACTGAGCCACCACAGATCAGGCCACCTTAAAAATACTTTAAAAACCAATCTTTTATCCTTCCTTGATTCTTCTACTTTTGAAAGAGAAGGCTCAGCCTGACCTGTGGGGGTGCAGTGGATAAAGTGTCGACCTGGAACGCTGAGGTCGCCAGTTCAAAACCCCCGGCTTGCCTGGTCAAGGCACATATGGGAGTTGATGCTTCCTGCTCCTTCTCCCTTCTCTCTCTCTCTAAAAATGAATTTTTTTAAAAAAAATTAAAATTAAAAAAAAAAAGAAAAGAGAAGGCTCAAACACTTAGAAAGCTAATGAAAGTTATAATGGACCTTGTTTTAGGTTTTTATAAAAAAGCATTTAGGGCCCTGGCCGGTTGGCTCAGCGGTAGAGCGTCGGCCTAGCATGCGGAGGACCCGGGTTCGATTCCCGGCCAGGGCACACAGGAGAAGCGCCCATTTGCTTCTCCACCCCTCCGCCGCGCTTTCCTCTCTGTCTCTCTCTTCCCCTCCTGCAGCCAAGGCTCCATTGGAGCAGAGATGGCCCGGGCGCTGGGCATGGCTCTGTGGCCTCTGCCTCAGGCGCTAGAGTGGCTCTGGTCGCAATATGGCGACGCCCAGGATGGGCAGAGCATCGCCCCCTGGGGGGCAGAGCACCGCCCCTGGTGGGCGTGCCGGGTGGATCCCGGTCGGGCGCATGCGGGAGTCTGTCTGACTGTCTCTCCCTGTTTCCAGCTTCAGAAAAATGAAAAAAAAAAAAAAAAAAGCATTTAGGCCCTGGCGCGAAGCATTGTCCTCATAAACCAAGGTTTCAGGTTCCATCCCCAGTCAGGGCACATGGAAGAATCAACCAATGAATGCATAAATAACTGGAACAACTAAATCGATGTTTCTCTCTTTCCCTCTAAAATCAATTGATAAATAAAATTTTAAATGCATTTACCAACCAAAATTAGCATATAATTTCAGGGAATTTAGATGAAAAAACTTTATTCTAATCTCAAAGAAAGAATGTTTCCCCTCTTCAGATTAACCTTTTGGCCCTGTGAGCTCCAAAGTAATTGAAACACCTGTCCACGTGGGTAAGCACCCATAAATATCATTATCCTCATAGTTTCTCATTCTCTTCTCTCTGGGCCATAGCATTAACAACTTTTCCCTTTCAACTAACTACTTTCAAATATGCATAGAGGACCCATTGGCATCCTCAAGGTCTCACTTTTTAGTCATTTATGTTTAGATTGTTGAAACATTGTCAGCATTTTTACTACCTCATTTATTATCTTTATTTTTTCCCTGCTTAAACAATAAATGCATGCTTATTTTAAAAATCAAAACATTTAAAAATATTTAATGTAATATAACATAATATTTATATAACTTCTATGTGCTATGTTCCACTGCTTTTTTGTTTGTTTGTGGGGTTTTTTTGCTTTTTTGTTTTAAAAACATTTTTCTTTTAATTTATTCATTTTAGAGAGGAGAGACAGAGAGAAGGAGAGAGGAGGGAGGAGCAGGAAGCATCAACTCCCATATATGCCTTGACCAGGCAAGCCCAGGATTTGGAACTGGCGACCTCAGCGTTTCTAGGTCAACGTTTTATCCACTGCGCCACCACAGGTCAGGCCTCATTGTCTTTATTGCCTTATGACATATTAACTCATTTAATTCTCACAACAATCCTATAATACTCTAAATTAACTATTACAATAGAAATGAAAATCTCGCCTGACCTGTGGTGGCGCAGTGGATAAAGTGTCAACCTGGAAACGCTGAGGTTGCCGGTTCAAAACCCTGGGCTTGCCTGGTCAAGGCACATATGGGAGTTGATGCTTCTTGCTCCTCCCCCTTCTCTCTCTCCCCTCTCTATAATGAATAAATAAAAATAAAAAATAAAAAAAAAGAAATGAAAATCTCTTATAATCCTAGTTCACCTGATAATTAAGACTTTGATGTATATTTCTCCAAGTTTCATTTTCTATGTACATATTAACCTACATATATATAATTTAAAATGAAGGCAAGCTGGCTTGACCTGTGGTGGCATCAACCTGGAGCTCTGAGTTTGCTGGTTCAAGACCCCTGGCTTGCCAGGTAAAGGCACAAAGAAGAAGCAACTATGCTTCCCACTTCTCCCCCTGCCTTTCTCTCTCTCTCCTCTCTCTAAAATCAATAAATAAAATCTGGCCCTGGCCAGTTGGCTCAGTGGTAGAGCATCAGCCTGGCATGTGGGAGTCCCGGGCTGAATTCTTGGCCAGGGCACACAGGAGAAGCACCCATTTGCTTCTCCACCCCTCCCCCTCTCCTTCCTCTCTGTCTCTCTCTTCCCCTCCAGCAGCCAAGGCTCCATTGGAGCAAAGTTTGCCCGGGCGCTGAGGATGGCTCTGTGGCCTCTGCCTCAGGCACTAGAATGGCTCTGGTTGCAGCAGAGCGATGCCCTGGGTGGGCAGAGCATCGCCCCCTGGTGGGCATGCCGGGTGGATCCCGGTAGGGCACATGCGGGAGTCTGTCTGCCTCCCTGTTTCCAGCTTTAGAAAAATACAAAAAGGAGAAAAAATAAATAAATAAAATCTTTTTTTTTTTTTGCATTTTTCTGAAGCTGGAAACAGGGAGAGACAGTCAGACAGACTCCCGCATGCGCCCGACCGGGATCCACCCGGCACGCCCACCAGGGGCGACGCTCTGCCCACCAGGGGGCGATGCTCTGCCCATCCTGGGCGTCGCCATGTTGCGACCAGAGCCACTCTAGCGCCTGGGGCAGAGGCCACAGAGCCATCCCCAGCGCCCGGGCCATCTCTGCTCCAATGGAGCCTTGGCTGCGGGAGGGGAAGAGAGAGACAGAGAGGAAGGCGCGGCGGAGGGGTGGAGAAGCAAATGGGCGCTTCTCCTATGTGCCCTGGCCGGGAATCGAACCCGGGTCCTCCGCACGCTAGGCCGACGCTCTACCGCTGAGCCAACCGGCCAGGGCAATAAATAAAATCTTAAAAAAAAAATAAATAAAGTAAAAGCAAGCTTATACTACATTATCTATTTTAATTTACTCTTCAGTTTTTCCATGGCAGCATATAGCACTATTTTAATTTTTTAAAACCAGTATAGAGCCTGGCCTGTGGTGGCGCAGTAGATAAAGAGTCAACCTGGAAATGCTGAGGTTGCCGGTTCAAAACCCTGGGCTTGTCTGGTCAAGGCACATATGGGAGTTGATGCTTCCAGCTCCTCCCCCCTTCTCTCTCTCTCTTTGTCTCTCTCTCCTCTCTCTCCTTCTCTGTCTCTCTCTCTCACCTCTCTTAAAAAAAATGAATAAATAAAATTAAAATAAAAAGTTAAAAAAAAACAACAGTATAGTATTCCATTTTCCAATTATGCCAATATTTAATTAATAACTACCAATGGATATTGGTTATTTATACATAAAGCTGTAATGAACATCTTGCTATATATAATATATATATCTTTGTTTAATTGTAAAAATAAACAATTTTATTTATTGATCTTATAGAGAGAGAGGTTGAGGGAGGCGAGAAGCATCAACTCATAGTTGCTTCACCTTAGTTGTTCCTTGGTTGCTTGTAGCATGTGCCTTGACCGGACAAGCCCAGGGTTTCAAACTGGTGACCTCGACATTCAGGGTCCATGCTCTACTGTTCCACCATAAGCCAAGCAATTTCTATGCTTTTTTTTTTTTTTTTTTTTTGAGAGAGAGAGAAAGGAAGAGAGAAGAGATCAACCTATATCAACTCATAGCACTTTTTCTTTCAAAGGTTTTATTTATTGACTTTACAGAGAGGAGAGAGAGAGGGGAGGACAACCAAGAAGTATCAACTCATAGTTGCTTCATTTTTGGTGTACATTGATTGCCTCTCATATGTGCCTTGACCCGGGGGCTCCAGCTGAGCCAGTGATCCCTTGCTTTAGCCAGTGATCTTGGGATCATGTTGATGACCCTGCACTTAAGCCAGGGCCCTTGTACTCAAGCTGGCAAGCCAATGCTCAAGCTGGTGAGCCTGTGCTCAAGCCAGCAACCTTCGAACTGGGGACCTCAGCACTCTAGCCACTGCACCACCACTAGTCAGGCCAAAAGAGCCTCTTTTCAGAATGAAGGCAAAATTAAAGAAACAAAAATGTTCTTTTGCCTCAAGCTTAGCATTTACATTTCTGCAGAGCCTCAAGCTAAGAGAATCCTAGATTTCTTTTTCTTTCTTTCTTTTCTTTTCTTTCTTTCTTTTTTTTTTTAGAAAGAAGCAGAACGACAGGCAAAGAGAGAGAGATGAGAAGCGTCAACTCATAGTTGTGGCACTTTAGTTGTACAATGATTGCTTCTCATATGTGCCTTAACAAGGGGGCTCCGGCTGAGCCAGTGATCTCTTGCTCTAGCCAGTGACCTTGGGTTCATGTTGATGATCCCACACTCAAACTGGTGACCCTGTGCTCAAACTGGATGAGCCCATGATCAAGCTAACAAACTCGAGGTTTTGAACCTGGGTTCTCAGCATCCCAGGTCAATGCTCTATCCACTGCATCATCACCACCAATCAGGCCACAGATTTCTTTTTTTTTTTTAAACAAATATATTTTTTTAATTTTTATTTTATTTATTCATTTTAGAGAGGAGAGAGAGAGAGAGAAGAGAAGAGGAGAGGAGAGAGAGACAGGGGGGAGGAGCTGGAAGCATCAACTCCCATATGTGCCCTGACCAGGCAAGCCCAGGGTTTCGAACCGGCGACCTCAGCATTTCCAGGTCGACGCTTTATCCACTGCGCCACCACAGGCCAGGCCATAGATTTCCTGATAATTGTGAACTAGCTGAGGTGCTTTAAAACATATAGACTCCAGCCTGACCAGGCGGTGGTGCAGTGGATAGAGCATCGGACTGGGACATGGATGACCCAGGTTTAAAACCCTGAGGTTACCGGCTTGAGTGCAGACTCATCTGGCTTGAGTATGGGCTCATCCGGCTTCAGCAGGGGCTCACCAGCTTGAGCACGGGATTGCTTGAGCATGGGATCATAGACATGACCCCGTGGTCAGTGGCTTGAGCCCAAAGGTCGCTGGCTTGAAGCCTAAGCTTGCTGGCTTGAGCCTAAGGTTGCTAGCTTGAGCAAGGGGTAACTTGTTCAGCTGTAGCACCCCCCCATCAAGGCACATATGAGAAACAACTAAAATGCTGCCATGAAGAATTGATGCTTCTCATCTCTCTCCCTTCCTGTCTGTCTGTCCCTCTCTCTGAATCTCTCTGCCTGTCAAAATATATATATATATAAATATATTTTAAATATATATAATATATATATATATTTTACAGGGACAGAGAGAGAGTCAGATAGAGGGATAGATAGGGACAGACAGACAGGAACAGAGAGAGATGAGAAGCATCAATCATCAGTTTTTCGTTGCGACACCGTAGTTGTTCATTGATTGCTCTCTCATATGTGCCATGACCGCGGGCCTTCAGCAGACTGAGTAACCCCCCACTCGAGCCAGTGACCTTGGGTCCATGCTAGTGAGCTTTTTTGCTCAAGCCAGATGAGCCCATGCTCAAGCTGGCTATCCTGGGTCCTTCCACATCCCAGTCCGACGCTCTATCCACTGCGCCACCGCCTGGTCAGGCTATTATTATTATTATTTATTTATTTTTTTTTTTTTACACACACACACACACACACACTCCAGGCCCTGGCCAGTTAGCTCAGTCAGTTAGAGCATCATCTCCAAACACCGAGGTTAAAGGTTTAATCCACCATCAGGGCACGTATAGGAGACAACCAATGAATGCACAACTAAGTGGAACAACAGGTCGATGCTTTATCCACTGCGCCACCACAATTCAGGCCTAAGTGGAACAACAGATGAATGCTTCTTACTCTCTCTGTCACACACATACATACATACATACATACTCTCTCCTTATCTCTCTCTAAATCAATAAAAAATAATTTTTAAACATACACATTCCTAGGATCCTTCTTGGATCAACAAAATCTGAACCTCAGGGGCTATGCAGGTAGCCAGGCCTATAACCATCCCCCTAGCTCATGCCTTATGCCTGTCTAGCAATGATTGCTTGTGACATTGCCTCATAAGTTAGTTAGGTCTCTGAGCTTCATAATTGAAGTTATGAAATGCAAACATTATTTAGCTCTATACCTCTGTCATGTCATAAGAAATTGAGTCATGCCTGACCTGTGGTGGCGCAGGGAATAAAGCGTCAACCTGGAAACACTGAGGTTGCTGGTTCAAAACCCTGGCTTGCCTGGTCAAGGCACATATGGAAGTTGATGCTTCCTGCTCCTCCCCCTTCTCTCTCTCTCTCTCTATCACACCCCCTCCTCTCTAAAATGAATAAATAAAAAATTAAAAATTAAAAAAAAAAGAAATTGAGTCAACTTCTAAGATAAACATGATAGATAAACTGGGGCACTGGTGATTTAAAAAACAAACAGCCCGCCTAAATTAAGAATTAGATGTTGTCCCTTCCAGAGCAGCCCATGCCCTTTCCTCTCTTCTTCCCCCACACACATGCATTTGTTAAACTAAAAGGGTCTCCATGAGACTTGTAACCAGGGGAACAATGGGCAGCTGCAGCTCCTCCTGGACTAACTTCTGAACTTGTCTCCAAGACCCCCTTTTCTCTGACTCTTCAGGGAACTGACAGCAGCCTCACTTTAGCTCACTTCTTGCTGTTACATTTCCAGAGAGCCAAAGCAGCCCCACCTAGTCTCTCTCCTGTCGCTTCTTCTTGAGACTTGTTTGGAGGTTCTAGCAGGGGAGCGCAGCTACTCGTATACCCTTGACTGAAAAAAGGTCCTCTCCTCTAGTGGGGAAGGTCGTCCTCTTCGACCGACTGAGCGCAGCTTTAGGAGGGACGCACATGGAGCGGTGAGGGAGGAAGGGGACACCCGCCTAGCCAGCCAGATCAGCTGAATCAACCCTGGCGATCAATGGGTGACATATGTCACAGCCAGATTGCCCTCACATCCATCCTGTCGCTTCTTCTATCCTAGGCCCCTCCTTGTTTCACTGTCCCCAGCTTTAATAAATGTACTCTCAAAATTGGGACAAAAAAAATTCACCTGAGATTATTTGATTTCCACAATTGCATTCAATTATGTTCGACTCAATTTATTATTTATTTTGTTCTGTGTTTTATCTCATAGGGATGTTGTGCATTTAAAAATAATTATCAGGGCCTGACCAGGTGGTGGCGCAGTGGATAGAGCGTCGGACTGGGATGCGGAAGGACCCAGGTTCGAGACCCCGAGGTCGCCAGCTTGAGCGCGGGCTCATCTGGCTTGAGCAAAGAGCTCACCAGCTTGGACCCAGGGTCGCTGGCTCCAGCAGGGGGTTACTCGGTCTGCTGAAGGCCCACGGTCAAGGCACATGTGAGAAAGCAATCAATGAACAACTAAGAAGTCGCAACGCGCACAACGAGAAACTGATGATTGATGCTTCTCATCTCTCTCCGTTCCTGTCTGTCTGTCCCTGTCTATCTCTGCCTCTGTAAAAAAAAAAAAAAAAAAAAAAAAAAAAAAAAAATAATTATCAGGGCATTCTGCAGCTTTTTCCAGGCTATAAACCCTAATGTAAACCTTTTCTGTTTGATTTCATGTAGTTAATTTACATTTATTATAATAATAAAGAAACTTTCAGGCTTGACCTGTGGTGGCCCAGTGGATTAAGCATCGACCTGGAACACTGAGGTCACTGGTTCAAAACCCTGGGCTTGCCTGGTCAGGGCACATCTAGGAGTTGATGCTTCCTGTTCTGCCCCCCCCCCTAAAATGAATAAATAAAATCTTAAAAATAAAGAAACTTGCCCTGGCCGGTTGGCTCAGTGGTAGAGCGTCGGCCTGGCGTGCAGAAGTCCCGGGATCGATTCCCGGCCAGGGCACACAGGAGAGGCGCCCATCTGCTTCTCCACCCCTCCCCCTCTCCTTCCTCTCTGTCTCTCTCTTCCCCTCCCGCAGCCGAGGCTCCATTGGAGCAAAGATGGCCCCGGCGCTGGGCAGAGCGACGCCCCCGGAACGGCAGAACATCGCCCCCTGGTGGGCAGAGCATCGCCCCTGGTGGGCGTGCCAGGTGGATCCCGGTCGGGCGCATGCGGGAGTCTGTCTGACTGTCTCTCCCCGTTCCCAGCTTCAGAAAAAAAATAAATAAATAAAATAAATAAATAAATAAAAATAAACTTTCCAAAAATAAAAAAAATAAAAATAAATAAACTTTCCTAAATCTAGTTATTTCCTGTAAAAATAGGTTAGATTCTAAGGAAAGATTTTAGAGATTCTTTTTAGCACTAGTGGTCTAAGACTCCTTTATTTCACAGCTCACAGCTGTACCAAGAGGCTTGAATCAGAAAAATTCTATTTCATTTAACAAATACCTATTTAGTGTTTACTATGTGCCAAGCACCAGGCTAGGCTGTAGTAACAAATGAATAAGACAAAGTCCCTGTCCTCAAAGAGTTCATATTTATTAGAGAAGATATCTGTACAAACAAAAAGTTACAATATTTAACAAGTGCAACAACAGAAGTATATATAAAGTTCCATAGACTGAATATAAGAGGACTTTATTGCCCTGGACGGATAGCTCATTGCTTAGAGCATCGTCCTAAACTGCAGAGGTTGCCCATTCAATCCCACATACAGGAAGAGATTGATGTTCCTGTCTCTCCAGCTCTCTCCCTTCCTCTCTCTAAAATCAATAAAAACAAACATTTGAAAGGATGTGATTGACTTCTTAGATGAAAAATACCTGGAAGATGTGGTAGACCACATAATGGCCCCCAATGATATCCATGTCCTAATCTTCAGAATGTAGTAATGCTACCTCATAGCACAAAAGGGACTTTTGTAGATGTGATTAAGGATTTTAAAATAGGGATTATCCTGGATTATCAGAATAGGCCCTAAAAGTAATCAAAAGTGCCCAGAAAAGAGAGAAGAGGGAGATTTGACTACAGAAGAGAAAGAAATGTAACCACAGAAGCAAGAGGCTGGAGTGATGTCAAGAAATGGAGGCAGCCTCCTGAAGCAAGAAAAGGCAAGGAAATGGACTGTTTCCTAGAGGCGCCAGAAGGAATCAGGACAGCGGACCCCTTAATTTTAAACCAGTGAAACTGATTTCAGCCATCTGGCCTCTAGAATTGGAAGAGAATAAATTTGTGGTGTTTTAAGTTTATGGTAATTTGTACAGCAGCCATAGGAAACTAATTCATAATATTTTTAAAAAAATTTTGTGACAGAGACAGAGAGAGACAAAGAGAGGGACAGATAGGGACAGACAAGCAGACAAGACAGGAAGGGAAAGATGAGAAGCATCAATTCTTGGCTGCGGCACCTTAATTGTTCATTGATTGCTCTCTCATATGTGCCTTGACGGGGGGGGGGGGCTACAGCAGAGCGAGTGACCCCTTGCTCAAGCCAGCAACCTTGGGCTCAAGCTGGTGAGCCTCGCTCAAATCAGATGAGCCCATGCTCAAGCTGGCGACCTCACAGTTTCGAACCTGGGCCCTCCACATCCCAGTCCGACGCTCTATCCAGTGCACCTCCGCCTGGTCAGGCTAATTCATAATGTTTCTCAGACAAGACTGATGCCTATCTGGCCTGGGTTTTAAAGGATAGAAATTCAACTGGCATTGAAGGGAGTGGAGAACAGTCCAGAAAAGACAGAACTCTCCTTTTTTCTGATTCTCCAGTCTCAGAACATAAAAAATAGGACCATAAATCCTATGACTTTTCTACTCCAACTTTTGTGACTATGCCTCACTTTTTAACAGAAAGAGTTGAAGATTTCCAACATGGGTGTTATTTTTCTTCCCTTTATTTACTTCACCTCTGGCTTTTCAGTTTGAAATTTAATCTTTGTTTTTACAAAGTTTCTTACCTCTGGGAGAGAAGAAGAGACTCTCTAGGGAGAACATTCTTAAGAGAGTAAATGAGAAAATTAAAGAGAGAATCTGATAGGGATATTTCTTTATTTTTGAAGCAAGTTTGGGAAGAGAGTGACAAAGCCTCTCCAAAAGCAAGTAAAGGAATTCCTTTTCTGATTTGTTTGGGACTAAGTAAAACAAAATAGTGAAAAATCAGAGGTTAGTACCTGACCAGGCGGTGGCACAGTGGATAGAGCATTGGACTGGGATGCCGAGGACCCAGGTTCGAGACCCCGAGGTCTCCAGCTTGAGCGTGAACTCATCTGGTTTGAGCAAAGCTTACCAGCTTGGACCCAAGGTCGCTGGCTCAACCAAGGGGTTACTCTGTCTGCTGAAGGCCCATGGTCAAGGCACATATGAGAAGGCAATCAATGAACAACTAAGGTGTTGCAACGAAAAACTAATGATTGATGCTTCTCATCTCTCTCTGTTCCTGTCTATCCCTCTCTCTGACTCTCTCTTTCTGTCTCTGTAAAAAAAAAAAAAAAAAAAAAAAAAAAAGTTAGTAAGAACGCTAAATTTGGTATGAATGAAGAGAGAATAGATTAATTCAACCAGAACAAAGCACAGAAACACAAGGATATATAGTATATAGCTAAGAGAGATGGACGATAGACTGAGAGCCCCAACATGTATGCAAGTTCTAGAAAATATAAAGAGATTGATGATAAAACAGTGTTTAAAAACGTAAGAGGCCTGGCCAGGCGGTGGCGCACTGGATAGAGCGTTGGACTGGGATGTGGAGGACCCAGGTTCGAGACCCCGAGGTCGCCAGCTTGAGTGTGAGCTCATCTGGTTTGAGCAAAAACCCACCACCTTGAACCCAAGGTCGCTGGCTCCAGCAAGGGGTTACTTGGTCTGCTGAAGGCCCGCGGTCAAGGCACATATGAGAAAGCAATCAATGAACAACTAAGGTGTTGCAACGTGCAATGAAAAACTAATGATTGATGCTTCTCATCTCTCTTCGTTCCTGTCTGTCTGTCCCTGTCTATCCCTCTCTCTGACTCACTCTCTGTCTCTGTAAAAAAAAAAAAAAAAAAAAAGGTAAGAGATAAGAATTTTAAAGTTTTTTGTTTTTTTTTTAGCAAGAGACAGAGACAGAGAGAAGGACAGATAGGGACAGACAGTTCACAGGAAGAGAGAGAGATGAGAAGCATCAATTCTTCATTGCGACACCTTAGTTGTTCATTGATTGCTTTCTCATATGTGCCTTGACCAGGGGGGGCTAGAGTAGACCAAGTGGCCCCTTGCCTAAGCCAGCGACCTTGGGTGTTTTTTTAACAGAGACAGAGAGAGTCAGAGAGAGGGATAGACAGGGACAGAGAGATGAGAAGCATCAATCATTAGTTTTTCATTGCTCATTGCGACATCTTAGTTGTTCACTGATTGCCTTCTCATATGTGCCTTGACCGCAGGCCTTCAGCAGACTGAGTAACCCTTTGCTCGAGCCAGTGACTTTGGGTCCAACCTGATGAGCTTTTTGCTCAAGCCAGATGAGCCCGCCCTCAAGCTGGCGACCTCGGGGTCTCGAACCTGGGTCATTGGCATCCCAGTCCAACGCTCTATCCACTACGCCACCTCCTGGTCAGGCGTGACCTTGGGTTTCAAACCAGCGACCTTTGGGCTCAAGCCAGTGACCATGGGGTCATGCCTGTGATCCCATGCTCAAGCCAGCAACCCCCACACTCAAGTCGAATGAGCCTATGCTTAAGCCAGTCACCTTGGGGTTTTGAACCTGCGTCCTCTGTGTCCCAGGTTGACATGCTATCCAGTGCACCACCGCCTGGTCAGGCAAAAGTATTGGTGCATAACATTAGTCCTCAGATTTACAAATAAGCGTGGTCAAGGCACATATGGCAAACAATCAATGAATAACTAAAGTGAAGCAACTATGAGTTGATACTTCCCACCACCCTCCCCCTACTCTCTCTGTAAAATCAATAAATAAAATATATATTTTCAAAAAGACCTATTTATATATAAAAAAGACCTATTTAGAAAACTGATTGGAAAAACTACACTCTGCCATAATGATATAATAGGGATCAAATTTACCCTCTTGCCTAAATCATCTGGAAAACTGGACAAAATAGATGAAGCAATAATTTTTTTTTTAATTTTTTCTTTATTTTATTTATTCATTTTTAGAGAGGAGAGAGACAGAGGGAGGAGCTGGAAGCATCAACTCCCATATGTGCCTTGACCAGGCAAGCCCAGGGTTTTGAACCGGCGACCTCAACATTTCCAGGTCAGCGCTTTATCCACTGCGCCACCACAGGTCAGGCAGACGAAGCAATAATTTTTTAGACCTTGGATAACAGGTAGCACAGGATAGTGATCCTGAGAGAAGGGAAGCAAATGAAATGTATTTTTTTTTCCTGTTTTTTTTTTTAATTTTTTAATTTTTATTTTTTTGTATTTTTCTGAAGTTGGAAACGGGGAGGCAGTCAGACTTCTGCATGTGCCGGACCGGGATCCACCCGGCACGCCCACCAGGGGGCGATGCTCTGCCCATCTGGGGCGTCGCTCTGTTGCAATCATAGCCATTCTAGCGCCTGAGGCAGAGGCCACAGAGCCATCCTCAGTGCCCGGGCAAACTTTGCTCCAATAGAGCCTTGGCTGCAGGAGGGGAAGAGAGAGACAGAGAGGAAGGAGAGGGGGAGGGGTGGAGAAGCAGATGGGCGCTTCTCCTGTGTGCCCTGGCCGGGAATCGAACCTGGCACTCCTGCACGCCAGGCCGATGCTCTACCACTGAGCCAACCGGCCAAGGTCTAAAATGTATTTTAAGAGTACCCCAGGTTACTGGCTAGAAAGAATTTTCAGGCCACTTTGTAGAGAGGAAACCCAAACAAAGCCTGACAACCTCACTTCATTGAGAAGAGTTTGGAATTTAGGGAGGCCAAAGTGATGAAAATTTTCAGGGCAGTGTACCAGAAAGGATGGAACTACACACAAAGAGAACAATAGAGCCCTGCAGAAAAATTCTCTCAAGATTTTGGCTGAGCACTGAGCTAAAACATTCACATGTTTCCTCTCTGTAAAACATATACAGTTGGCTCATGGTAGAGCGTGGGCCCAGCATGTGAATGTCCCGGGTTTGATTCCCAGTCACGGCACACAAGAGAAGCAACCATCTGCTTCTAACCCCCCCCCCCCTTTCCTGCTCTCTATCTCTCTCTTCTCCTCTTGCAGCCATGGCTTTGTTGGAGCAAGTTGGCCCTGTGCACTAAGGATGGCTCCATGGCCTCATCTCAGATGCTAAAATAGTTCAGTTGCTGAGCAACAGAGCAGGCCCCAGATGGGCAGAGCATTGTCACAAAGGGGCTTGGTGGGTGGATCCCAGTCAGGGCACATGGAGGAGTCTGTCTCTCTGCCTCCCCACTTCTCACTTAAGAAAAAAATATAAAAATTTAAAAAATATTTTAAAAAGGATGAGGAAAGAACCATTTGAGAGGACTAGGCAGACACAGTCTTCTAATTGAGAGAGCCATTTTGGTGGACAGGGTAGCAGGATTTAACTGCCAGATTTCCTTTTATTGCTTTTTGTTCTTTAGTCCCTCCCAAACTGTAGAACCAAGTGATTACAAATGTGAAATCATTTATTGCCTTTTTTTTTTCTTCTGAAATTGGAAATGGGGAGGCAGTCAGACAGACTCCCGCATGCGCCTGACCGGGATCCATCCGGCATGCCCATCAGGGGGTAATGCTCTGCCCATCTGGGGTGTTGCTCTGTTGCAACCAGAGCCATTCTAGTGCCTGAGGCAGAGGCCATAGAGCCATCCTCAGCGCCTGGGCCAACTTTTTGCTCCAATGGAGCCTTGGCTGCAGGAGGGGAAGAGAGAGACAGAGAGGAAGGAGAGGGGGAGGGGTGGAGAAGCAGATGGGAGCTTTTCCTGTGTGCCCTGGCTGGGAATCGAACCTGGGAATCCTGCACGCCAGGCCAGTGCTCTACCACTGAGCCAACCAGCCAGGGCCCATTTATTACTTTAAAAAAAACTATTTATTGACTTTAGAGGGAGGAGAAAGAAAGGATGGGGGAGAGGAATGGGAACTATCAATTTGCTTCTCGCATGTGCCTTGACTGGGCAAGCTCAGGATCTCAAACCAGAGACCTCAGTATTCCAGGTCGATGTATTATCCACTGCGCTACCACAGGCCAGGTCATTTGTTACTTTGAACATGAGCCTCAGCTAAGAACTTTTGCCCTCCTGATAACTACAAGAAGCAGCAAGAACAGAAAAAGAGAAGACAATGACACTAGAGAGGCCAATATTGGAATGATGTAGTCACAAGCAAAAGAATGTGCCCCGGCCGGGAATCAAACCCGGGACTTCCGCACGCCAGGCCAACGCTCTACCACTGAGCCAACCGGCCAGGGCCTGATTTATATTTTAAATAAAAGGAAGCAGCAGGATTTTTCTAAGTAACACTATGGTTCTTTTGGACCAATCTGTCAGACTCAGTTTGTATGTCCTCTGTTCCCAGCAGTCAATATGGCAAAGGAGTTCTCTTACCAAAGGACTTTGAAGAAGATCTAAGGGAGGGTATGTGTGCCACAGATCCTCTCTAGAAAGTACTATTGCTTTTGCCAGCTGTCCTTGCTCCAAACTACTGCTGCTCTTCAACTTTGCCACCACCTCCTTCAGGCTCTATACATGGCCCCATTCCAATGGAAATAGATCTCCACACTATTCCCCAAAGTTCAGCTGGGTCCAGGCTATTTAACAAGAGAGGTACAGACATTAAAAACAGAGTGCTGTAGTCCACAACTGCCACTAAAAGTGGCCATTCTTCAGATTCCTGATAAGGCAGAGCCAACTCAGCCTGCCTACTTTCATCAACAGGACTCTCCAGACTGTGCCACAACTTAGAATCCTAATGCTGGCAACAGGCACGGACCAAAGAGAATCTTCCTTTTCCAGTTCAAGACCTGATTATTTATTTTTTAAAACTTTTTACTGATTTTAGAGAAAGAGGAAGGTAGAGAGAAAGAAAGAGAGAGAGGAAAGGAACATCAACTTGTTCCTGCATGTGCTCTTACTGAAGATCAAACCTGCAACCTCTGTGCCTCAGGATGACACTCTAACCACCTATCCGGCCAGGGCAAGTATTTCTACTCTAGAATATCTGACCGAGGGACTATCTTTTTTTTTTTTTTTTAAAGTTTGAAATTTATTTATTTTATTTTTTTATTTTTTAAATTCATTTTTAGAGAGGAGAGAGAGACAGAGACAGAGAGGGATAGAGAGGTGAGAGAGAAGGGGGAGGAGCTGAAAGCATCAACTCGCATAGGTGCCTTGACCAGGCAAGCACAGGGTTTCAATCCGGTGACCTCAGCATTTCCAGGTCAACGCTTTATCCACTGCGCCACCACAGGTCAGGCCCTATCTTTTTCTTAGAGGGAAAAACTCACCTCCACTTTGGCCTGCTTGATTCAATCCCAGGAGTGGTGCTTTCCAGACTTGGGATAATCTGGCATTTTATATAATATATATATCTCACTTTGTGAGATACCAGTGACTCAAGCCAGTTTGTCCACTTAGGTGAGGTATGAATATAAGATTGGGACACACTCTTCAGGGTTGCTCCAGTTTTGTGATCACCTGTGAGCAAACACATGGATAAAAGCAAACATAGGTTTCCTAAAAACAAAACAAATAGGATTTTAAGAGACATTCCAGTCTATAGTCTCATTTAAGGGAAAGAAATGATCTCTCTTTTCCTGCAAGGGCACAGTTCTGTGAAAGATACAATTTATATTATTAATACATAAATTAACCCCAGCACCTCAGTTTGAAACATCTGAATTTTGGTTAATGGTCATTTTGCAATTATCTTTAGGACAAAGGTATTTCTTTTATGTATGTATAGAAGGCCCATTCTAGTGATATCCCTGAGGACAGGCAGACTGCTTTAAAATAAATTTATGTCTTGCCTTCTAGAAATATAAAACTGCAATTGAAAAAAATTTTTTTTGGCCCTGGCCGTTTGGCTCAGCGGTAGAGCGTCGGGCCTGGCGTGCGGGGGACCTGGGTTCGATTCCGGGCCAGGGCACATAGGAGAAGCGCCCATTTGCTTCTCCACCCCTCCCCCTCTCCTTCCTCTCTGTCTCTCTCTTCCCCTCCCGCAGGGGGGCTCCATTGGAGCAAAGATGGCCCAGGCGCTGGGGATGGCTCCTTGGCCTCTGCCCCAGGCGCTAGAGTGGCTCTGGTCGCGACAGAGCGACGCCCCAGAGGGGCAGAGCATCGCCCCCTGGTGGGCAGAGCGTCGCCCCTGGTGGGCGTGCCGGGTGGATCCCGGTCGGGCACATGCGGGAGTCTGTCTGACTGTCTCTCCCCGTTTCCAGCTTCAGAAAAATACAAAAAAAAAAAAAGAAAGAAAGAAAGAAAAAAAATTTTTTTTTTGCAACTGAATTTTTTGAAAGTGTAATTTATTGGATATCCTTTAGCCCTGGCCTGGTTGCTCAGTGGATAGAGCACACCATGGTTGCAGGTTCAATCCCAGGTCTGGGCACATATGAGAAGCAACCAATGAAGTGCACAACTAAATGTAATAACAAAGTGGATCAACAACTTGATGTTTTCTTCTCTCTCTCTCCCTCCCCCTCTCTCAACCCCTCCCTATCTCTCACACATCAGTAGAAAAAAATTTTTTGTGTATGTGACAGAGACAGAGGGGGGGGGACAGATAGGGACAGACAGACAGGAAGGGAGAGAAATGAGAAGCATCAATTCTTTGTTGCAGCACCTTGTTTGTTGATTGCTTTCTCATATGTGCCTGGACCAGGGGATACAGCAGAGCAAGTGACCTCTTGCTCAAGCCAGTGACCTTGGGCTCAAGCCAGTGACCTTTGGCTTCAAGCCAGTGACCTTAGGGCTCAAGCCAGTGACCATAGGGTCATGTCTATGATCCCACACTCAAGCCAGAGACCTCGCGCTCAAGCCGGATGAGCCCACACTCAAGCCAGATGAGCCTGTGCTCAAGCTGGCGACCTTGAGGTTTCAAACCTGGGTCCTCTGCATCCCAGTCCGATGCTCTATCCACTGTACCACCATCTGGTCAAGCAGTAGAAATTTTTTTAAAAAACTGCAAGTGGATACCCTTTAAATCTTGTGAGTACAGAGGAGTATGGCCTAGTCCAGAACTTCAGAAATGGACTATTTCCCCTCTCTATTTTGCTAACTTCTGTATTCCTTTTTTATTTATTTTTTAAGCCCTAAATCTTGTCCCGACACTTTCCCCCCATTGCTGGACCAATCTTTTACCTTTAATCACACAGGAAGAAATATATTATCAAAACTGCAGAGCGCCTGACCTGTGGTGGCGCAGTGGATAAAGCATCAACCTGGAAATGCTGAGGTCGCCGGTTCAAAAAAACCCTGGGCTTGCCTGGTCAAGGCACATATGGGAGTTGATGCTTCCAGCTCCTCCCCCCTTCTCTCTCTCTGTTTCTCTCTCTCCCTCTCTCTCTCCTCTCCAAAAATGAATAAATAAAAAAACAAACAAAAAAAAACAAACTGCAGAGCTTCCAAAGGTAATATTTCACGACTAGTATAACGTTACGAGAAACAGGATGTGAAGGCAGTATATAAAGGGTCTAAAACAGAATTAGGAACTCTAGGAAAAGTCTCAGGTGTGGAGGGGAGTCCAGGTGGGCCTACTTTCCAACTTTTCTTTTTTCTCATTCTCTTCTCACTTAACATCTTTCATATATAGGTTGGGTTTTTCACTCTGTGGTCTGTACCTCTGTACCCTCTGGGGATCTTCTATTTCCAAGGCATTATGAGTCTTCTATGAGAATTTTTAAACTTTGTGCTCTTTAAGTTTTATAATTTAAGCATATTAGCATATTTTGGATCATCTGAATTAGCACCTTATATTTTTTAGTGATCTTGTGTTTAAGTTTACAATTAAATTGGCATCATATTATACTCTGAAGTTAGCAATTAACTTTTTCTTTTAGAAAGTTTATTTTTTTAATTTTTATTTATTCATTTTTTTAGAAAGGAGAGAGAGAAGGAGAGAGAGAGAGAGAGAGAGAGAGAGAGCAGGAAGCATCAACTCCCATATGTGCCTTGACTAGGCAAACCCAGGGTTTCGAACCAGCAACCTCAGCATTTCCAGGTCGACGCTTTATCCACTGTGCCACCACAGGTCAGGCGCAATTAACTTTTAAGGCAACGTTGCCTAGCCTGGAATCCCCTGAATCTCTTGGGATGTACAGAAGTATGTCTCAGTGGATCACAATTTCTCATGTTTAAGAAACACTGGCTTAACCCACCTTCTCTTCTTTTCTCCTTAACTAATAGAAACAGACCAAAAAGGTTTTCAAAATACCTAGTATTTTTCATTTTTCAAAAAATATTGATTTTAGAGAGGAAGGAAGGGAGAAAGACAAAAAACATTGATCCGTTCCTGTATGTGCTCTGACCAGGGATCAAACCCACAACCTTTATGTATCGGGATGACACTAACCAATGGAGCTAACTGGCCTAGTATTTTTCAGTTTGGCTTCAATGTTTGACCAATTTGAGACAAGAAAAATATAAGCAATCTAGTGATTTTTTTTTCAACAAAGCAAAGGTAATGTCAGGATATATAATTGTGACCATGTGTAAGAATCGTCAAATGTTTAGTTATTTTCTAGCCACAACATACCAATTCCATGCCTTTATCCCTTGTAGAATAAACTTGGTGCATATTTTAGAGACCCCTTTTTTCCCCCATTCAGGACAGCCTCTAAAGTACATGTTCAGGAGCTGCTTCTTTTACTATGTTTGATTAATCAGATTTTTGAAACTCCTAAAGACAGATTCAGGAAAACCAATCTGTGACTATGACATTTGGGGTTTTTTTTAGTTAAAAAATTGTTTTTGCTTCCAATCAAAGAATGAAAACTTTGTGTCCTTGAAAGTGTACTCCAGTGTTTTTTGGGGAAATGGGGATAGAGTAGGGAAAAGATAATTTTCATGTTATCTTCTTTTCCTGCCTCTTTTAATGAGCCCCCTAGTATCTTCATTTTCCCTTTCTGAGACACAACTGCCTTCCAGTGCCTCACTTTTCCCTTCAGTCATATATATATATATTATATAAAATATATGTAATATATATATTATATTATATATATATATAGTGTGTGTGTTATAAGAGAGACACAGAGATAAGAAGGGAGAGAGATGAGAAGCATCAATTCATAGTTGTATTACTTTAGTCGTTCATTGATTGCTTCCATATGTGGCTTGACTGGTGGGCCTAGGCTGAGTCAGTGACCCCTTGTTCAAGCCAGTGACCTCCATGATCCCATGCTCAAGCTGGTGACCCCATGCTCAAGCCAATGACCTTAGGGTTTCAAACCTGGGACCTCAGTGTCCCAAATCGACGCTCTGTCCACTGCACCACCACGTCAGGTCCTTCAGTCTTACTTTCTTTTCTACTTTTTACCTTGTCTATTTTTCTTCTTTTTTGTTTCAGGCAATCTCCTATTTTTGTGTGTTTGAACATAATAATTTAATGTTATTGCTATCTCTTATTTAACATGTTTATGGATACTTAATAACTGATCATCTTCTGGTTGAATAATGCAACAATGCAAACTTGGCGTTTTATATTCAGCTCCTCTTATCCTTAAAGCAATCTGGAAAAGTTGGTAACTATGTCCGTTTCACAGGTAAAGAACTGAGCCTGAGAGAGAATAAGTAACTTGTGAAAGACCACATAGGTAATATATATCAAAAGTTATGCTTTTTCCTTCTTAGAAAAACAAGACTTTTTACACTACCTTTGTCAGAGATCTCATGTAGATCACTACAGGCCTAATTAACATCATCTACCTTTGTAATCTAACTTCAACTATTTTCAGTGCTTGTATATCTAGTCACCTTAAACTGAACTCACTGTTTTCTCCCCAAACTAGCACCCTCCCACCACCACACCATTTTGTTAATGGCTCCACCAATTTTTGTCATTTAGGGTAAAAACCCTTACACAAATATTTAAATATTGTTGAGCACATAAAAGACATGTGCTAAGGGCCTGACCTGTGGTGGCGCAGTGGGATAAAGTGTCGACCTGGAACACTGAGGTTGCCGGTTCGAAACCTTGGGCTTGCCTGGTCAAGGCACATATGAGAGTTGATGCTTCCTGCTCCTCCCCTTTCTCTCTCTCTCTCCCCTCTCTCTAAAAAAGTCAATAAATAAAATATATATATAAAAAGACATGTGCTAAGGACACGACAGTAAGTTTGATGTTGTTTCTGTCTTCATAAAGATTTATAATCTATGGGGAAAGATAAACAAGTGAGGACCCAAACTAGTGGAGGGATATTAGAGAAGACTTTCCTGGAAGAAGTATAATCAAGGGGGGGGGGAGATGGGGAGGTTTATTCCATAGGTGAAAGCATAGGAAGAGAAAGAATGGCTTTGGATGAACCCCAAAGATATACAGTACTGAAGTATTCAGTTGTAGTGGAAATGGAAAGTGGGAGAGACATGATAGAATGAGTTCAAGAATGAAGGGTACGGTAAACTATGTTAAGGAATTTGTAGTTATCTGAAGAGAGGAGCAAACTACTAGTTTTGTATTTTATTTTATTTTATTTTTTTGAGACAGAGAGAGAGTCAGAGAGAGGGATAGACAGGGACAGACAGACAGGAATGGAGAGAGATGAGAAGCATCAATCATCAGTTTTTTGTTGCGAGACCTTAGTTGTTCATTGATTGCTTTCTCATATGTGCCTTGACCGCGGGCTTTCAGCACCGAGTAACCCCTTGTTTGAGCCAGCAACCTTGGGTCCAAGCTGGTGAGCTTTTTGCTCAAACCAGATGAGCCCGCGCTCAAGCTGGCGACCTCGGGGTCTCGAACCTGGGTCCTTTGCATCCCAGTCCAACGTTCTATTCACTGCGCCACTGTCTGGTCAGGCTAGTTTTGTATTTAAAAAAAAAAATCAACTTGCTCATAATTTGGAGCATTTTTTCCCCCTTCCGTTCCTGAATCCAATCTATTGCTGAATCCTGTCAATTTCTTAGTCTATAATGTTCCTTCATCTCTATTCCCACCACCCAATCTTCTTCTCGGCTCTTCTCACCTCATGCTTAGATTGAGAGCCCCCTAACCAGTTATTCTCCAGACTCTCCCCCCAATCTACACTGCACGCAAAAGCTAGACTAACAGCCCTAAAATGCTATACCAGAATAAGAGTGAAGTCCCAGTCACCCATTTGGCACTTACAACCATCTCTATCCTAATATTACTATTTAAAATCACTTTCCAACGAGGCTAGTCAGCTTCCTCAAAAATCTTCCCAAACGCAGTTTAGTCATTCCTCATCCCTGCAATCTAGCTACATTATTCCCTCCTCCCCGGCATAAAGCACTCTAATGAGGCATCCTGAGGATTCAAGCAACAGCGCATCCTCCTCTTCGACTTCTCACCCAGCATAAAATGTGCCAAACATTTCTGCTCTGTGTCAACTCATTTGAGGTCATAGATACAGGTCTTTATTTTGTCAGAAAAGATCTCACATTCTACTCAGAACTAGTTAACTTGAACTGAACCGAATCAGGCAGGTTTGTGAAGTCTGGCGGTACGGTGGGGCGAGAGGGGGATAACACGCTGGAGGACAGACTGGAAACACCAGGTCCCACACAAAAGAGCTTCAAACACGCGAGAGGCCGGGGGAGGGGAGCAAAGAAGAGGTACAGCTGGGCGCGCGCGCGCGCGCGCACACACACACACACCACCACCACCACCACCTGCCCGAGGGGCCGCGAGGGGCAGTTCCCGACACAGACAGACACACACACACACACACACACACACACACATGCGCCACCACCTGCCCGTGGGGCCGTGAGGGGCAGTTCGCGACACACACACACACACTCTCTCTCTCTCTCTCTCTCCTCTCTCTCTCTCTCTCTCTCCTCTCTCTCTCTCCTCTCTCTCTCTCTCTCCTCTCTCTCCTCTCTCTCTCTCCCTCCCTCTCTCCATCTCTCTATCTCTCTCTCGGACGTCGGTTGGCGTGGCCCCGCCAGTCTCGCGTGAGCGGCGGTTGGGCGGGCGGTTGTCTCCGCGGGTGGGGCGAGTTGCTAAGGAAATGACTGCCCACAGCGCCCGGCCGCGCCGCGCTGCGCCGGCCGGGCGGGGCCTGGAGCGGCGCCGTTTCCGCTTCCGCTCCCTCTCTTCAGCAGTCCCGTTACCGCCTCCTGGCCGGCCTCGCGCCTTTCACCGGCACCTTGCGTCGCTGCGTTGCCTGGCCCTCTCCTGCCACGCGCGCCCGCGGAGCTCCCGGCTCCGGCACGGGTCGCGCTCCGCTCGCTTGCCCTTGAGGCCACCGGCCAGCCGCCGCCATGGGTGCCTACCTTTCCCAGCCAAACACGGTGAAGTGCTCCGGAGACGGGGACGGCGCACCGCGCCTACCGCTACCCTACGGCTTCTCCGCCATGCAAGGCTGGCGTGTCTCCATGGAGGTGAGGCAGGAGAGGCCCACCGGCTGGTCGCTGGAGGGCGGGAACCCGATGGAGAAAAAGGGAGCGGGGGCGGGGGGGATGGAGTCGTCCCCGGGGAAGGGTCCGAATCGAGAGCTTGAGTCTCCAGCGGCAGTTTGGGGGGCAGGCACCGACAGCGAGCCCGAGGCCGAGCGGGAGCTGCCGGTCCTTGGGGACCGTGTGCCGGTGACCAGCTTGGCGGCGAGGGCTTTGCCATGTGGAGAGAGGCACCTTCCGCCCATTGACCGCCCTCTCCCCGTGCCTTCGCGCCATCCTCTTAAGTCAGCATAGCTCTCCAAGCTCATAAACGGTGTGAGGTTTAGTGTGGGGGTCAAGATGAGAAGAGGGACTACTTATTCATTTACTTTGTGAGGAAGAGGCGAATAGATGTGAATGACTGTACCTTAATTTCTATTTTATATTTTAAATATGTGAGAGGCGTCTGGGTGAGGAGGTTGACAGTGAAAGGAAGCCCAGGCAAATAGTCTGTTTCTAGTTACCACCTAGTTACCTGGCCCTGGGCACCGTATGTTAATATCAGAGGCTCGACCTGACTTCCAAGAATTGTCACTCGTTTGTATTCTCTTCAGGGCCTTTGACGGCCTTTGGAAAACTTGAATACTGTCAATCAGTATTATTACTTTAAAAAAAATTATGCTTGATACTTTACCTCATTTGGGATTTTTTGAAAACTTAATACTTGTCATTTCACTAATGTATATATTTTTGTGTTAACCTACAGAGAATTGATTTTCTTTTCTAGAAAACTACTCTGCATAAAAGGGGGAAAGTCTGGATTACAAGTAGTACTATTGGGTAAATGGATTTGAAACTACATGGAGAACAGGGAAAACTATGGTAGGAAGGAAAGGGAGAAAGAATTAAGATATGTCTTTGTGAAGAGTATTGTGAGATCTAGGCAGAGGGGCCACGGAAATGCTCTAATTATGTCTGAGATTCAGGGTTTACCCACTTAGTAGGTGGGCTTCAGGTAACAGCCTGTCTCCTTTAGGGATTTCTTCAAATTCCTCGCTCCTCCCTGTGGTTAGCTCTGGAATGACAGTATAAACTTAAAGATTTGTTCTCAGTCTCAAATGTACCCACAGCGGACTTGAAACAGTTCTATCTTTGGGTGTAAATTTCAAGAGAGTAGGGGATCCTATAGTTCATCTCATCTAGCATGGCACCCACATTTTACAGCTCAGAAGTTGAAGCCCAGAAAATTTAGGACACTTGTGCCTTGGGAAAGAATCTGTAGGATGAAGTTGTTCAAGACACTTACTAGACATCCTTTCTGTCAACCTGGAGTATAATGTTCATATTTCACTGTGGTGCACAGTATTGGGCTGAGTACTTGGTTAATGAAATTGTCTGTTAGAAATACCTGGATATAGTTTGAAGAGGTTAACATTTATGTAAAACTGGGGTTTGGGTGAGTTGGTAGTTTGGAGATTTCATTTCTATCATATTTTCTGTTAATATTGTAGGATTTGAGGTGACTCTATCATCTCTTAGGCAAATTTTCCTTTAGGTTTCTCATTCTGTATTTTCTGATTTCCTCTCAGCTGTGGTTTTCCCATTTCTTTCTTTTTTTTTTTTTTTTGTATTTTTTTCTGAAGCTGGAAACGGGGAGACACAGTCAGACAGACTCCCGCATGCGCCGGACCAGGATCCACCCAGCACGCCCACCAGGGGCGACGCTCTGCCCACCAGGGGGCGTTGCTCTGCCACGACCAGAGCCACTCTAGCGCCTGGGGCAGAGGCCAAGGAGCCATTGCCAGCGCCCCGGGCCATCTTTGCTCCAATGGCTGCCGGAGGGGAAGAGAGAGACAGAGTGGAAGGAGAGGGGGAAGGGTGGAGAAGCAAATGGGCACTTCTCCTATGTGCCCTGGCCGGGAATCGAACCCGGGTCCCCCACACGCCAGGCCGACGCTCTACCGCTGAGCCAACTGGCCAGGGCTGGTTTTCCCATTTCTTTAGTACTATTTCTCGTTTTCTTTATGAATTGGATATTCAGTTTTTCAAGTCGTTTGCCCAATGATTTTGTGCTGTTTTCTTACTCTCTGCAGGGCATTTCCTTTTATTTATGGTTTATCCTCTGGTAATAAGAAAATGATTTTTTGCCTGACCTGTGGTGGTGCAGTGGGGTAAAGCGTCGACCTGGAATACTGAGGTCGCCGGTTCGAAACCTTGGGCTTGCCTGGTCAAGGCACATATGGGAGTTGATGCTTCCTGCTCCTCTCTCTCTCTCTCTCTGTCTCTCTCTCTCCTCTCTCTAAAAAATCAATAAATAAAAAATAATAAAAAAAGAAAAAAAGAAAATGATTTTTTTTTTCCTCAGGGGCTGTTTGGTTTGTAGAGATATTGTTAGACTATTACTTAGATCCTAATCTTCCTTTTGAGAGATAACTACTTAGGGTTTTAAAATCCTCATTATTCTGTTTCTGAATTTACCTTTTCTGAATACTTAAATATATCTATTTAAATCCTTGAGGTCCTGTTTGGGATCCTTTTCTGCTTCCTTGATATTTTTCCTTTTGGCTTTGTTTTTTCCTTTCTCCGCAAAGTACAATATGATTTCTTTGGTATGGCAAGGAAATAACTGACTTCCAGCCTCTTGAGCAAATCTTTTCACAAAGTGTACTCCTGTTCCTCATGACCTTTAGGGCTTAGTTCCACCATTTAAGTCCATTGACCTTATTTGGTTGGTCCTAATGATCCAGTTGTGTTAAGTTTGTCATACCAATACACATTACAAAGGATGGTAAGTTTGTCATACCAATTCACATTACAAAGGATGTTAAAATTCTAACATATAGATTCAGCCTTAGTACTATAATATTTTACCCCTTCTCTTGAGTCAAGGATGGCAGCTGTCAATAGCTGGCATTTTACACTTGTGCCTCTCTCCAGCCCCTCTTGCTCTGGAATCAGGGTGTTTTGAGGAGGGGTAATCATGATACCACAGTTGATGTTCCCTTCCCTCCCCTCTACTCCCCTCCCCTCCTCCCCTGGTTTGGAGGGACCCTCAAGCTGCTTGAGGTATGTATTTTGGGGGTTAAGAGGTATGTTGTGGAATAGTGCCTGAGAAATACATGTGGAAAGGCTCTGAGTTTTTGGTGGTTAGTGAGAAGTCCAGTCTGAAATGTTGTCTTAAAAAAGGGACAAAGGTACTTGTAGTTTTTGGTTGGGAAATTCTCTGAAAGGACAAAATTTGCTTTCAATGGAGAGTTAGGATTTTTTTTTACTTTCTGTATATTTGCTCCTTTTAATTTTTTTGTTATTTAAAAAAATTTTTTTTTTTACAGAGACAGTTAAGAGAGAAGGATAGATAGAGACAGACAGGAACGGAGAGAGATGAGAAGCATCAATCATCAGTTTTTCGTTGCCACACCATAGTTGTTCATTGATTGCTTTCTCATATGTGCCTTGACCGTGGGCCTACAGCAGACCAAGTAACCCCTTGCTCAAGCCAGCGATCTTGGGTCCAAGCTGGTGAACTTTGCTCAAACCACATGAGCCCGCGCTCAACCTGACGACCTCGGGGTCTCAAATCTGGGTTCTATCTATCTATCTATCTATCTATCTATCTATCTATCTATCTATCTATCTATCTATCTATCTCTCTATCTCTCACAAAAAAAAAAGAAATTTTAAATTGATTTTAGAGGGAAGAGAGAGGGGATTAGGAGCAGGAAGCGTCAACTCATAGTAGTTGCTTCTTGTATGTGCCTTGACTGGGCAAGCCTGGGATTTTGAACTGGTGACCTCAGCACTCCAGATAGACGCTTTATTCACTGTGCCACAACAGGTCAAGCAGTTTCGTGCAGGAGTCCCGGGTTTGATTTCCGGCCAGGGCACACAGGAGAAGCGCCCATCTGCTTCTCCACCCCTCCCCCTCTCCTTCCTCTCTGTCTCTCTCTTCCCCTCCCACAGCCGAGGCTCCATTGGAGCAAAGTTGGCCTGGGCGCTGAGGATGGCTCTGTGGCCTCTGCCTCAGGTGCTAGAATGGCTCTGATTGCAGCAGAGCGAAGCCCCAAGATGGGCAGAGCATTGCCCCCTGGTGGGCATGCCAGGTGGATCCCGGTCGGGCGCATGCGGGAGTCTGACTGCCTCCCCGTTTCCAACTTCAGAAAAATACAAAAAAAAAAAAAAAAAAGATTTTATTTATTGATCTTAGAGAGGTGGGGGTGTGTGAAGCATCAACTCATTGCTTTTCATATGTGCGTTGACCAGGCAAGCCCAGGCTTTCGAACTGGCAACCTTAGCATTTCAGGTCCGTGCTCTGTCCACTGTTCCTCAACTAGTCAGGCCTAAAGTAAAAATTTTTCAAAAAATTTTATTTATTGATTTTACAGAGAGGGAAGGTGGAGGGGAATGAGAAGTATGAATGCTTCGCTCTAGCTATTCATTGGTTGCTTGTTGTGTGTGCCTTGACTGGGCAAGCCCAGGGTCTTAAACTGGTGGCCTCAATGTTCCAGATCAACGCTTTAACCACTGTGCCATCACCAGCTGGGCACCAGAAGTATAATTTTGAGAAGGTTAGTTGTTCATTTCTGGGTTATTAACGGTCATAGAATATCATCTAGAATTGAATGTAGATAATGTTGAGTAGAAAATTCTTAAACAGCTGCATGATAGTTTCAATATTATATTAATGGGCAAAAATATAACATAAACTACCTTAAACATGCTATGGAGTTCCGCTTGAGAGAGGGCATCTGAGGCTGGAGAGCATTTATGTCGGATTTTCAGATTAGTGTCTCATCTCTAGCTAAAAGCACTTTTTACTTACTGAACCAGGTTGTAATTCCTTTGTCTAGGTTGCAGTTAAGGAACTTTATAAAAGGGCATTCTTTTTTTTTTTTTTAAAGATTTTATTTATTTATTGTAGAGAGGAGAGAGAGAGAAGGGGGAGGGAGGAGGACCAGGAAGCATCAACTCCCATATATGCCTTCACCAGGCAAGCCGGGGATTTTGAACCAGCAACCTCAGCATTCCAGGTCAACACTTTATCCACTGCACCACCACAGGTCAAGCAAAGGGCCTTTTTTTCATTTGATTAGCATGCAGTACCTCTTCTTCACAATTCAAAGATAGGATGAAGTGATACCAAAGATAGGCCCATGTATATGGAGAAATTGTTTTCTATTATACTGTTCCTTTATAAGGTCTTAAGTGACTGGCCTGAGACACAATCAGAACGTATTCCTCAAGATTTCAAGAGTATTTTACATAAATTATTTCTATTGCCCAGTCCCCTTTCAGTTGTTACTACTACTTCTCCACCCCTGATCCTCTATTGGGTTATCATTTGGGAATTATACTTTTAGACCTAAGGACTGATTTTGAGTGTAGAAATTGAACAGATTTGAGCAGTAGCTCTTCTCATTTTAAGCTGCTATTAAAATGATCCTTTCTGGGAGCAAAAATCTTCAGAACTGAATTTAAAGCATTATTGATATTTAATGGCATGTTATAGACTGTTTCCAGAGGAGTTGTTTTCTGTTTTCTTCTATATCTAGTTCAAAGATGGAGTACATCAACTTTTAATTATACATGGTTTTGGAATGATAAGTATTATATATACAGGTCACTTTTTAAGTAACTGGGGTATAATTTACATATCATATACATTTATATTTTTAAATTTTATTATTATTTAGATTTTATTTATTCATTTTTGAGAGGGAGGAGAGAGAGAGACAGAGAGAGAGAAGGCAGGGGAGGAGCAGGAAGCATCAACTCCCATATGTGCCTTCACCAGGCAAGCCCAGGGTTTCGAACCAGCGACCTCAGTGTTCCAGGTTGATGCTTTATCCACTGTACCACCACAGGTCAGGCATATTTTTAAAATTTTTAAAAAGATTTTACTGATTTTAGAGGAAAGAGAGAAAGGGAGAGCAGGAAGCATCAACTCACAGTAGTTGCTTCTTGCATATACATTTATTTTCTTTTAATTTTTTAATTTGATTCTTAGGGGTAGGGAAAGAGTGAGGAGCATCAACTTGTAGTTGCTTCACTTTAGTTGTTCATTGATTGCTTATTATTATTATTCTTTAGTGGGGGCGGGGAACAGACAGACAGGGACAGACAGCCAGGAAGGGAGAGAGAAGAGAAACATCAACTCATAGTTTAGGCACCTTAGTTATTCATTGATTGCTTTCTCATATGTGCCTTGACGGGGGAGGAAGCAGGCTCCAGCTGAGCCAGTGACCTCTTCCTTGCTCAAGCCAGCAAACTTTGAGTTCAAGATAGGGATCCCATCAGCAGCAACCTTGGAGTTTTGAAGCTGGGTCCTCAGCCTTTTGCGTTGACGCTCTATCCACTGTTCTACCACAGGTCAGGGCATATCATATACATTTTATTTTTAAGTGAGAGGGGAAACGCATAGACAGACTCCTGCGTGTGCCCCGACTAGGATCTACCAGCAACTCCCATCCAGGGCCAATACTTTGCCCATCTGGGGCCATGCTCACAACCGAGCTATTTTTAGCCCCTGAGGTGGAGGCTCCACAGAGCCATCCTCAGTGCCTGGGGCCAAGGAGCTTGAATCAACTGACCATAGCTACTGGAAGGGAAGAGAAAGAAAGAGAAGGGGGAGTGTGGGGAGAAGCAGAGGGTCACTTCTCTTGTGTGCCCTGACTAGGAATTGAACCCGGGACTTCCACACACTGCGTTGATGCTCTACTGCGAAGCCAACTAACCAGGGCATATATGTATGTGTGTATGTGTGCGTGTATTTATTTATACATTTTAAAAAAAGATTTTATTTATTCATTTGAGAGAGAGAGAGAGAGAGAGGATTCACAAGGGGGGAGGAGCAGGAAGCATCAACTCCCATATGTCCCTTGACCAGGCAAGCCCAGGGTTTCGAACCGGCAACCTTAGTGTTCCAGGTCGACGCTTTATATATTTAAAGTGTACATTTCAGCAGTTAATTTATTCAGAGCTTTGTAGCCATCACCACTATCAATTGTGGAACATTTTCATAACCCCCAAAAGAAACCTTGTTAAGTATTACCAAGTCATTCCCTATGCTCTCTCCTCTAATCTCTGGCAACCACCAAATTTACATTATGGGTACAGTATGTCTATGGACTTGCCTCTTCTGAACTTTTCATATGAATAGAATTATAAGTCACTTTTTATGTCTGGCACTTAACATTGTTAAGGGTCATCCCTGTTGTATCTTTAATGTAGTAATTCCATGTTTTACATTTTGAGGAACTGCCTAACTTCCAAAGTGGTTGCACCATTTTATATTTCTACTAGCAATATATGAGGGTATCAATTTCTTCACATCCTCCCTGCACTTGTCTTTTTTATTATAGTGTATGTGAAATTGGTATCTCATTGTGGTTTTTATTGTATTTCCCTGATGGCTACTCGTGTTTGAGCATCTCTTCTTATGCTTATTAGCCATTTATATATCTTTGGAGAAATGTCTTTTCAGATCTTGTGTCCATTTTTAATTGGGTTATATTTTCTCTTTTTATTGAGATTAAGAGTTCTTTATATATTCTGGATACAAGTCCCTTATTAGATAGGATTTGCAAATATTTTCTCCCACTCTGCCTGCTTTTTGGTGTTCTTTGAAGCACAAAAGTTTTAAATTTTGAAGTCCAGTTTATCGAGAGTTTTATAGTTTTAGCTCTTACATTTAGATATGTGATTCATTTTGAATTATTTTTTGTGTATGGTGTAAGGAAGGTATCCAGCTTCATACTTTGGCATGTGGGTATCTAGTTGTCTCAGCTCCATTTGTTAAAAAACCTATTCTTTCCCCTCATTGAATTATCTTGGCATCATTGTTGAAGATTGGTTGACCATAAATATGAGGATGTACTTCTGGACTCTTACTGTGTTCCATTGATCTGCCTACCTATTGTTTTGCCAGCAACCACATTGTCTTGGTTGCTATAGTTTTGTACTAAGTTTTCAAATCAGGAAGTGTATCTTTCAACTTATTTTTTTACTTGTTTCTCCTTTTCAGGATCCCTTGTGTTTCCATATGAATTTTAGGATCAGCTTGTTAATTTCTGTACGAAAGGCACATGGGATTTTGATAAGGGATTATGTTAATCTTTAGATCAATTGAGGAGTAGTACTACTTTAACATTATTAAGTCTGTGGTTTTGTAGTGGTATCTGCCTGGTTTTGGTATCAGGATAATACTAGCCTCAAGAATTAGTTGGAAAGTGTTTCCTTCGCTTCTATGTTTTGAAAGACTTTATGGAAAATTGGTATTCTTTTTTTTTTTAAACATTTTATGTACCTTTATTTATTTTTTAAAATTATTCTTATATATTCATTTTAGAGAAGAGAGACAGAGAGAGAGATAGAAAGAGAAGGGGGGAGGAGCAGGAAGCATCAACTCCCAGGCAAGCCCAGGGTTTCAAACTGGCAACCTCAGCATTCCAGGTTGACACTTTGATCCACTGTGCCACCACAGGTCAGGCTGGTATTAATTCTCTGGTTGGGTCGAATTCACCAGGAAAGCCATCTGAGACTGGGCTTTTCTTTGTGGGAAGTTTTTTCTTTTGTCTTTGTTGGTGTTAAATATATATATATTTTTATATGTAACATATACATATACATATATAAATAAAACATATATATATGTTTTATTTATTTTTTTTACAGAGACAGAGATATAGTCAGAGAGGGATAGATAGGGACAGACAGACAGGAATGGAGAGAGATGAGAAGCATCAATCATCAGTTTTTCGTTGCTACACCTTAGTTGTTCACTGATTGCCCTCTCATATGTGCCTTGACCTTGGGCCCTCAGCAGACCGAGTAAACCCCCTGCTCGAGCCAGCGACCTTGGGTCCAAGCTGATGAGCTTTGCTCAAATAAGATGAGCCCATGCTCAAGCTAGCAACCTCAGGGTCTCAAACCTGGGTCCTCTGCATCCCAGTCTGACACTCTATCCACTGCGCCACCACCTGGTCAGGCTATATGTTTTAAATTTTTTATTGGGGTAAAATATACAACATTAAATTTGGTATCTTAACCATTTTTAATTTTTTTTAATTAATTTATTTTTTACAGAGACAGAGAGTGAGTCAGAGAGAGGGATAGACAGGGACAGACAGACAGGAACAGAGAGAGATGAGAAGCATCAATGTTTAGTTTTTCATTGCACGTTGCGACACCTTAGTTGTTCATGGATTGCTTTCTCATATGTGCCTTGACCGCGGGCCTTCAGCAGACCAAGTAACCCCTTGCTGGAGCCAGCGACCTTGGGTTCAAGCTGGTGGGCTTTTCCTCAAACCAGATGAGCCTGCACTCAAGCTGGTGACCTCGGGGTCTCGAACCTGGGTCCTCTGCATCCCAGTCCGACGCTCTATCCACTGTGCCACCGCCCGGTCAGGCTTAACCATTTTTAAATGTACAGTTTCACCTGACCAGGCTGTGGCGCAGTGGATAGAGCGTCGGACTGGGATGCGAAGGACCCAGGTTCAAGACCCTGAGTCGCCAGCTTGAGCGCGGGCTCATCTGGTTTGAGCAAAAAAAAAATAGCTCACCAGCTTGGACCCAAGGTCGCTGGCTCAAGCAAGGGGTTACTTGGTCTGCTGAGGGCCCATGATCAAGGCACATATGAGAGGGCAATCAGTGAACAACTAAGGTGTCCCAACGAAAAACTGATGATTAATGCTTCTCATCTCACTCTGTTCCTGTCTGTCTGTCCCTATCTATACCTCTGTCTGACTCTCTGTCTCCGTTAAAAAAAAAAGTACAGTTTCATAGTGTTAAGTACACTCACATTGGTTTGCAATCTCCTGAACTCTTCATTTTGCAAAAATGAAACTTTATACCCATTAATCAGCTCCCCATCCCCCTCTCTCCACCCCTGACAACCACCATTCTACTTTCTCTATGAAATTTGACTGTTCTAAGTGGTTAGAAAGGGAACTACATTTTGGTATTACTATCTGATTTTTAAAATTATATGCATTTATTACTGCTGTTTTTCATCCACTAAATTCATACGTTAAAGTGTAATCCCTATATAAAATCTTTTCATATAAAGACAGATTTACCTTTTTGTGACTGTCTTATTTCACTTAGCAGAATGTTTTTTTTTTTATTTTTTTATTTTATTTATTTATTTATTTATTTTTTTGTAGTTCCGACTGTCAGCAGAATGTTTTTAAGGTTCATCATTCTGTAGCATGTGTCAGAATTTCCTTACTTTTTAAGGCTAAATAATATTCTGTTTGTATATACCACATTTTGTTTATCTATTCATCTCTTGATGGACACTTGGGTTATTTCTGTCTTTTTTGGCTATTGTGAATAAAGTTGTTATGAACATTAGTGTACAGATATCTCTTCATAATGGAAAGTTGAGGATTAAGGTGTCTAATGAGCCCTGGCCAGATAGCTCAGCTGGTTAGAGCATTGTCCTGAAACATGGAGGTTGCGGGTTTGATCCCTGGTCAGGGCACATACAGAACAGATTGATGTTTCCCTCCCTCCCCCTCCCTCTCTCTCTGAAATCAATAATAATAATAATAATAAATAAATAATAATAAAAGTTAATAAAAAAGGTGTCTTAATGAGGGTTCACTTCCTGATTCATAGACAGCTGTCTTCTAGCTGTGTCCTCATAAGGCAAGGGAGCTCTCCGGAGTTTGTTTTATAATCTCATTCATGAGGACTCTTCCCTTATGACTCCCCCCCCCCCCATGACTTCTTAAAGCCCTACCTCCAAATACCATCACATTGGTGATTATGTTTCAACATATGAATTTTAGGGGGACACAAAACATTTAAGTCTATAGCACAGTGGTAATATGTGCATATAATTAAAGAAGTCAGTTAGCATTATGGTGATTATCAAAGGGAAAGGGGGGTGGGGGCAGGTAGAAGAGGGTACAGGGGGATAAATGGTGATGGAAGGAAACTTGACTTGGGGTGGTAAACACAATACAATATACAGATGATGTATGAAATAGAATTGTACAACTGAAGCCTGTATCATTTTATTAACTAATATCATCCCAATAAATTCGATAAAAAAAGTCAGAAATATTAAGGTGGATTTGAGAATTACATAGTTCTCCTGTCTTCTCTAGCTAGGCCTTCTTTTTTTTTTTTTTTTTTTTTTTTTGTATTTTTCTGAAGCTGGAAACGGGGAGAGACAGTCAGACAGACTCCCGCATGCGCCCGACCAGGATCCACCCGGCACGCCCACCAGGGGGCGATGCTCTGCCCCTCCAGGGCATCGTGACCAGAGCCACTCTAGCGCCCGGGGCAGAGGCCAAGGAGCCATCCCCAGCGCCCGGGCCATCTTTGCTCCAGTGGAGCCTTTGCTACGGGAGGGGAAGAGAGAGACAGAGAGGAAGGAGGGGGGTGGGGATGGAGAAGCAAATGGGCGCTTATCCTATGTGCCCTGGCCGGGAATCGAACCCGGGTCCCCCGCACACCAGGCCGACGCTCTACCGCTGAGCCAACTGGCCAGGGCTAGGCCTTCTTGATCAGTAAACCTGTTCTTACTCTAAAAGACAAAAACAAAAAACGTAACTCCCTTCCTAACTACCTTCACATTTTAAAAATAAATTTGTAAAGATGAAGATATCACAAACCAAATGGTTGACACAGTGACACAGGAGTGTTTGTGGATATATTTATAACCTTAGGAGATTGACATCAGGAGGATAACCAGGCCTTTATTAATACAGATACCATATGTTGATTGATTGTCTAGACTCTAGAAGGTCAGAGGGGCTGTGTGATATATGATTTAGTAAGACAAGGCCTAAGAGCCCTGACTCAGGTGATCTGTGTATTCTGAATCATCTCCTCCAGTCCATGGTTATTGTGTTATGATACCCATCTCTGAGTTTGGGGTAGGAAATGGAAGAGGCATCCTTAATGTATTTGTACTGAGGCATATAGGAACTCACCATTATAAGCAAACATGGAAGTCCTGCTCTGATGCAGAACATACTGTTGTTAGGCCCCAGAGCTAGATAGAAATTTAAGACAATCTTTGCTTTCATGTTGGTTTACAATCTAGTTTGAACCTAGGACTCCCTTTTCCACCATAGAATGTTGGATAACAATACAAGATAGTATACGCTAAGTGTCAAAATTTTTGGTAGAGGCAGTAAATACTAAAATACTTTAGAGGGGGGAATTATCATAGAGTATTGATGTGATTGAGAAAGATCACTTTGCCTGACCTGTGGTGGCACAGTGGATAAGGCGTCAACCTGGAATGCTGAGGTTGCTGGTTCGAAACCCTGGGCTCGCCTGGTCAAGGCACATATGGGAGTTGATGCTCCTGCTCCTCCTCTCTTCTCTCTCTCCTCTCTTCCCTCTAAAATGAATGAATAAATTTTTCTAGGGAGAGAAACAGAGACAGAGAGGGACAGATAGGGACAGACAGGCAGGAAGGGAGAGAAATGAGAAGCATCAATCTTTGTTGTGGCACCTTAGTTGTTCATTGTTTGCTTTCTCATATGTACCTTGACAAGAGCTCCAGCTGAGCCAACGACCATGGGCTCAAGCTAGTGACCTTGGGCTCAAACCAGCCGGGGATCTCAGGACTTCCGTATCCTAGTCTGACGCTCTATCCACTGCACCACCACCTGTTCAGGATAAATAAAATCTTTAAAACAAAGAGAGAGAGAATGATTACTTGGAGGTGATGAGACTAACTGGACCTTAAGGAAAGAGTATAAGAGACAAATGAGGTGGAAGAAAGTGGGAGGAGAAAAAGTATTAGAAGAAGGGATAGGAGGAAAGACTCTGAGGCAAGCATGCTTACTATGCTGGGCTGGGGTGGTCAGTGTCAAGAGTTTGTTATGGGGAATAGTTATGAAAGGTAAGAGATTAATTAACAGAGATTGGTAGGAACGGTGTTGAGTGCCTTAAATTTCCAGTAAGTTGTAGGGAATCAATCTTATATGCAGTAGAATTCACGGAAAGTTCTAGCAATAAAATTGTCAGCTGAATATATGTAGGTTGAATTACAGAGGGCAGAGAGTAGAGATAAGAGAGGAGTTAAACTATTAAGAGTAAAGTAATTCAGGAACAGAGCTACTAAGGAAAACTCAGTAGAATTCAGTGATGGAAGGTATAGGACAGCCATGAAATCAAGGAGGATCTATATTAGGCGTTGTCTGGGAGAGTTAAGATTTCATCCACAGAAATAAGACCCGTAGGGTAAGCTCTAATGTTTTTGTAGACTGCTGAGTTCTGTTTACATACGTTATGTTTGAGGTAGAGAAGGGATATTTGATAGTAACAGGCATTTTGAAGTATAGAACTACAGTTTTTCACAGAACTCGAGAACTTTCAAGAAAGCTGCCATGCTTAGAGCCCTGGCTGTATAGCTCAGTTGGTTAGCATCATCTGGAAGTGCAGAGGTTGCCGGTTTGATCCCCAGTCAGGACACATACAGGAACAGATTGATGTTCCTGTCATGTGGGCTTTCTCTCCCTTCCTCTCTCTAAAATCAATAAATAAAAAAAGAAAGAGGGCCCTGGCCCGTTGGCTCAGCAGTAGAGCGTCGGCCTGGCGTGCAGGAGTCCCGGGTTCGATTCCCGGCCAGGGCACACAGGAGAGGCACCCATCTGCTTCTCCACCCCTCCCCCTCTCCCTTCCTCTCTGTCTCTCTCTTCCCCTCCCGCAGCTGAGGCTCCATTGGAGCAAAGATGGCCTGGGCGCTGGGGATGGCTCTATGGCCTCTGCCTTAGGCGCTACAATGGCTCTGGATGCAACAGAGCGACACCCCAGAGGGGCAGAACATCGCCCCCTGGTGGGCATGCCGGGTGGATCCCAGTCGGGCGCATGCAGGAGTCTGTCTGACTGCCTCCTTGTTTCCAGCTTCGGAAAAATGAAGAAAAAAAAAAAAAGAAAGAAAGAAAGAAAGAGCCTGACCGGTGGTGGTGCAGTGGATAAAGCATTGACCTGGAATGCTGAGGTTGCTGGTTCAAAACCCTGGGCCTGCCCAGTCAAGGCATATATGGGAGTTGATGCTTCCTGCTCCTTCCCCCCTTTCTTTCTCTCTCTCTCTTCTCTAAAATGGATAAATAAAAATTAAAAAAAAAATAAATAAAAATAAAAAAGAAAGAAAAAGAAAGCTGATGTGGTTTGTACTATTTGATTATATACAATGGCTGGGGTGAATGAAACCTGCAAAACAGCTCTTTGAATTGCTGTTAAGGTTATTGTCTGCTTTGTGAAGTAAGATCCTGAAGGAGGAGGGTTTGAAGATTAGGAATTTAAGAGGAAATATTAATCTAGAAAGAGGAGAAATACTGCTTTTAAGCAAGTGCAGGAGAGATTAGATAAAGTTGGAGAAATTTGGGAGTAGTGTAGGGAAGGTGTGTGAATCAGTGGAGAGTGCCTTAAAAAAAAATTAAATGGAAGTAGTGACCACAATCAGCATGATTTCATGACATCTTATGACTACAATGCTTAGTGACTGATTCAGGGGTAAAAAGGGCAGTTGGGTTGGTTTTATAAGATTAGATGAGGTTTTCTAGCTAAGGGACAGTGTTGAAATAGTTGGCTCTGGCTCAGAAGGGGACAGAGAGAAAGAAAGGCAAGGCTTAAAGATAGGCTGTGATGAAAGGTAGAAAAGGGGAAGTTGAAGTGCTTAGAGAGGTAGAGCAGTGATAATATAGATTGAAAGCCTCAAGAATTGGAGAAGGTATTGTGTTCTAGGAACTGAGACCTTAAGGCAGTGGTTCTCAAACTTTTTGAAGTCAGGTGCATTTAAAATCCTACAAATAATTGTAGTGCACTATATACAGATTTCTGAGAAATATGTTATAATAATTAAGTCAAATATTAAAGAAAAAATATAAAGTCCAAGTGTGCTTTTATGGTAATTAAATGAAATATGACAAAGTTAAATTTATTCTGACATTAAAAAACTTTTTTTTTTTACAGGGACAGAGAGATAGTCAGAGAGAGGGATAGATAGGGATAGACAGACAGGAACGGAGAGAGATGAGAAGCATCAATCAGTTTTTTGTTGTGACACCTTAGTTCATTGATTGCTTTCTCATATGTGCCTTGACTGCGGGCCTTCAGCAGACTGAGTAACCCCTTGCTTGGGTCCAAGCTGGTGAGCTTTTTGCTCAAACAAGATGAGCCCGCGCTCAAGCTGGCGACCTTAGGGTCTTGAATCTGGGTCCTCCACATCCCAGTTCGACGCTCTATCCACTGCGCCACCACCTGGTCAGTCAAAAAAACATTTTTATGTTACATCTTTTGAGTTATACTTTTTAGAATTTATAAAAAAGAGGGGTTAAAAAATAAAAAAAATGACAAAAAGTTATCTTTTTATATATAAATATATAGATACGTTCTTAGTAAGATTTAGTAAATTCTGCAGGTCCCGCCGCGAATGTGTTAAGTTTTTTCATTCTTGTGTTTATGAGAAACATGAGCCTGATGTGTCCTAGCAATTTCTTCAATGTTTGGGCATATGTTTGAAAAGCAAACTCTCATTTCCTCATCAATACATTGAAGAATTCCTCTCTTTTTACTCTTGTGTTGAGTGCAGAAAACCCCCACCATATATATCATTTTAACTTTATACCAAACAAAGGATAGAAGAAACTTGCCTCCAGTCTTTCTGGGGAACATGAGGGGTAGTGTAAACAATCCAGCACCATAGCTTAACAGCCTTTTGCAACCTAATCAGTCAAGTGAGGTGGAGGGTTGGGCAGACTGTCAGCTTACAGCCAATTCCCAACACCTCTGTCCCCCAAAAATCTAAACTCCAAAAATCCTGTTGGTTTTTTGGTTCCCAACAGGTACATATTTCTCTGGAATACCATAGGGCACACCTGGAGATCTTCTAGGGCACACCAGTGCACCCCAGCGCACACTTTGAGAGCCACTGCCTTAAGGCATAAGATGAATCTTTATGGTGGGCTTTCCTCTTTGAGAATAAAATAGAGAGAAAAATGTGAGTTGTGTGCTAACTTTCAGAGAAGCATTATAAATTCCAGTTTACAAAGGACTTACACATGTTTTGCATTATCTTCACAATAGTCCTGTGATGATATGGGCACAAGGTAGATATTCTTAATCCATTTTGTAGAAGATGAAATTAAGGCAGGAGGTAGCTGGACGGAGTTCATGCAGTATATAGTAGCATGGGTACTCAAGGCCTGTTCATAGTTTTTATTTATTTATTGCCATTCAGAATGGAACAATATGACTTACTGTACAAAAATTAAAATGTAGAAAATAATTATTACCTAAAGCTCACTAAGTTTGGTACATGAGCTTCCAGACTTCTAGCATATACATACAGGCACTGTTTTTCTTTTTATTCCTTAATAAAGTGTAAACTCGTTTTCACCTTTTCTTTATTTTTTTTTTTACAGAGAGAGAGAGAGAGAGAGGAGGGAGAGGGAAGGGGAAGGGAAAGGGAAAGAGATGAGAAGCTTTAACTCATTGTGTCACTTTAGTTGTTCATTGATTGCTTCTCATACATGCTTTGATGGGGGTGGGGGAGGTGGGGGAGTGCTCAAGTTGAGCCAGTGGCCCCTTGCTCAAGCCAGCAACCTTAGCTCAAGCCAGCAACCTTAGGCTTCAAGCCACTGACCTTCAAGCCACATGATCCCATGCTCAAGACGGTGTCCCCATGCTCAAGCTGGTGAGCTTGTGCTCAAGCTGGATGAGCCCACGCTCGAGCCTGTGACTTCAGGTTTCGAGCCTGGGTCTTCAGCGTCCCAAGTTGATGCTCTCTCCACTGTCCCATCACCAGTGAGGTTCATATTCATCATTTCTAACAGCTGCATATATTCCAGTGGAGGGATGTACTATTTGTACTCTATTCATGGATATGTAGATAGTTATGATTGCTTTATAAACAATGCCACAGTGAATATTCTTTTACATATCTCTATACTCTTGGCCTTTTTATTTTTTGTGACAGAGAGAGGGACAGATAGGGACTGACAGGAAGGAAGAGCGATGTGAAGCATCAGTTCTTCGTTGTGGCACCTTAGTTGTTCATTGATTGCTTTCTCATACGTGCCTTGATCAGGGAGCTACAGCAGTGCGAGTGACCCCCCCCCCCCCTTGCTCAAGCCAGCAACCTTGGCTTTCAAGCCAGAGACTATGGGGTCATGTCTATGATCCCACTCTTAAGCCAGTAACTCTGCGCTCAAGCCGGATGAGCCTGCCCTCAAGCTGGCGACCTCAGGGTTTTGAATCTGAGTCCTTTGCATCCCAGGCCAATGCTCTATCCACTGTGCCACTGCCTGGTCAGGCTCTATACCAGGGGTCCCCAAACTACAGCCCGCGGGCCACATGCAGCCCCCTGAGGCCATTTATCCGGCCCCCACCGCACTTCTGGAAGGGGCACCTCTTTCATTGGTGGTCAGTGAGAGGAGCACATTGACCATCTCATTAGCCAAAAAGCAGGCCCGTAGTTCCCATTGAAATACTGGTCAGTTTGTTGATTTAAATTTACTTGTTCTTTATTTTAAATATTGTATTTGTTCTCGTTTTGTTTTTTACTTTAAAATAAGATATGTGCAGTGTGCATAGGGATTTGTTCATATAGTCTGGCCCTCCAACGGTCTGAGGGACAGTGAACTGGCCTCCAGTGTAAAAAGTTTGGGGACCCCTGCTCTATACCCTTGTCTTATACTTCCATAAAATAAACTTTTTTAAAGTTTTTTTTTTTTTTTTTTTTTGAGAGAGAGAGGGAGAGGGAGAAAGGGGTGGTGGTGGTGAGAAGCAGGAAGCAACTACTATGAGTAGATTGCTTCTGTATGTGCCTTGACTGGGCAAACCCAAGGATTCAAACCAGCCACCTCAGCGTTCCAGGTCGTTTTATCCACTTGTTACCACAGGCCAGGCCAAAATTAACCTTTAAAATTTTTTTAACTGAATTTTAAAGAGAGAAGAAAACATCAGTTTGTTGTTTCATTTATTTATGCACTCATTGGTTGATGCTTGTATGTGCTCTGATCAGGGATTGAACCTGTAACCTTGGTATCAGGATGATGCTCTAACCAACTGACCTACCTGGCCAGGGCATAACTTTTATTTTCTAGACTTGTATAGTGAAGCCATAGTCTTATTTCAGGGATAACATAAGAAGCACTGCACTCAGATTTCCTAACTATTAATGTAATTAGAAATTTTAAAATGTTAATGTGTAAGTGTAAGGAGAACTATTAACTTGTACAAGGATAATCAGTTAAAGTAAATAAATAGTTGATTAAAACCTTTCTGTTTGTAGAAAGCACCTGAAAGGAAGGTAGATTGTTTTCCAAGATGGGGCACAATAAACTGTGGCACACTTTTACTTAGGTCTGATAGTCTTGGTTGAACTATAGCTTAACCTGGAATTTTAGTTTGGGTGGCAGAGTTTAGTTACTAGAATTTGATTAAACTCAGCCTTCCTACTGAAATGTTAGTGTGGCAGAACCATTACCAACTTCTCTTCAGATGTGCTATTATGTGGTCAGGGTTGAAGGATATCTTAGTTCTGGTTGGGGGTAGAAGATGGGAAGGCTGTTTATATGGGGCATTGTAAATTCCAGGTAACAAGTACTAAACAGCATAATTTAATAACATTATTTGTTGGGAAGATACTCTGTAAATATGTCCTCTGCCTAGCCTGAGGGTAACTTCTTGAATGAGTTAAATTTTGAAGAAAGAAGGGGTTTGGATGGTGATGTGGGGAGGGCAGGGTTCTATTAAGTTCTAGTGCTTTCACTCAGAAATCCCTTAGAAACTTTTTAGGTTGGTAATGCCCTTGCGTCTCATTGTACTGTCTTCCCTTGAAGTTCATTGATTCATGGAATGATTGTGAGAGTGACTTTTAAAGATCCTTTATTCTGGTTTTTCCCATAATTGCCACAAATCCAAAAAGAGCAGGTCCAGAGTTCCAACACCCAAACATTCTGCCATCTAGACTGAGCTCTCCTAGGCTGGGGTTGCTAGACTGCAGAGGCAATGACCTGATTTATCTCTTTCTTTGCTCCCTCCTTTCTTTCATTTTCCCCCCTCCCTTCACTCCTTTACCCTCCTTCCTCCCCCCACCCCATACTTCTTTTCTTAGTTTATCATTCTATCTTACTTTCTTATTTCTAGGCCATGTAGATCAGCTAGGGAAGGGTTAGTGAGAATAAGGTGTGAACACGATCCTCATGATTTTGCACAAGGAAGAACATCTTTTGACCTTGAGAAATGATAATTATGCTCTCCTTTTTCCTAGGATGCTCACAACTGTATTCCCGAGCTGGACAGTGAGACAGCCATGTTTTCTGTCTACGATGGACATGGAGGTAATTTCAACAGATCATATCTGTAACATTCTAACACTCTAATTCCAGGTTCTATAGGGCAAGAACAGGTCCTTTGTTTTTTTAATTTCTAAGGTTCTGGTCCTCAGATACCATTTCTTGACTGGTGTTTTTCTCTATTCTGCCATTCTTCTTTTCCAGTAGGATACTGTATTGGCTCATAATCTTACCAGGGAAGCCTCTTCCTACATTAGCACTTTTTTTTTTCCACTGAAAAAAAAGAGAGGGTATATTAATGTAGCCTCTGCTGAAGTCTATTTTCTTTTGCTTGCTTTCTTGCTTGCTTTCTTACTTTCTTTTTACTGATTGGTTTTAGAGAGAGGGGAAGGGAGAGAGACAGGCACATCGATCTGTTCCTGTACGTGCCCCTGACTGGGGATTGAACCTATAACCTCTATGCTTTGGGATGATGTTCTAATCATCCGAGTTATCCAGCCAGGACAGAAGTCCATTTTCTGAGTCAGAGCTTTCCAAATATTGTCTTTCAAATAGGTTTCAGTTGTGCTAAGATATTCATCTCTTCAACCCTTAGGGTTTACTCTAATATGGCATATAGATATTATATTACCTTTTCTTTGTGTATGTGACAAAGAGAGACAGAGAGAGGGACAGACAGGAAGGGAGAGAGATGAGAAGCATCAATTCTTCATTGCGGCTCCTTAGTCTCCTTAGTTGTTTATTGATTGCTTTCTCATATGTGCCTTGACTGGGGGGCTACAGCACAGCAAGTGACCCCTTCTTGGGCTCAAGCCAGCGACCTTGGGCTTCAATCCAGCAACCTTGGGCTCAAGCCAGCGACCATGGGGTCATGTTTATGATCTCGCGCTCAAGCCAGATGAGCCTGCGTTTAAGCTGGTGAACTCGAGGTTTTGAACCTGGGTCCTCCGTGTCCCAGTCTGACACTATCCACTGCGACACCGCCTGGTCAGGCGATATATTACCTTTATAAATTTTTTTATTTATTGGTTTTAAGGAGAAAGGAAGGAGGGGAGAGAGAGACAGGAACAAAAATCTGTTCCTATATGTGCCCTGACTGGGGATGGAACTGGCAACCTTTGCACTTCAGGACAATGCTCTAACCAACCAAGTTATCCAGCCAGGGCATTATATTACTTTCTATGTGTGGGAAGCAGTGCTCTGGGTGACCTTACCTTTCTTCTAGGGGAGGAAGTTGCCTTGTATTGTGCCAAATATCTTCCTGATATCATCAAAGATCAGAAGGCCTACAAAGAAGGCAAGCTACAGAAGGTCTGTCTCCCCATAATGTTCATTCTTCCCTTCTGTAGGCCTTCCCTTATTTTCCAATCCTTGGCTTTTCCTTTCTTATTGCCACCTAGCTTCTTATTAAAGAATTCTGTCCCTAAAATGAGCTTATTCCCACTTTGGTGTTTCTAGAATTGCTTTATTATTCCCAGGTCTCTGAACTGTTCTTTATTTATATATGAGTGCCTCCTGTTATGGCAGATCACAATCTAATTTGCACCCTATTCTGTGACCAGGGTTGTATATAGGCAATTTATTTTATACCTGCTGTACTTTTTCCTACACTTGCCTTATACTATTTTGCTTATATCCAGGCTTTGGAAGATGCCTTCTTGGCTATTGATGCCAAACTGACCACTGAGGAAGTCATTAAGGAGCTGGCACAGATTGCAGGGCGACCCACTGAGGATGAAGATGAAAAAGAAAAAGTAGCTGATGAAGATGATGGTGAGTATGGCATCTCTTGTTTGAGAAGAAATCAGCATTTTAAAGTACTATTCTTTAGTATATATTATTTATGTATCAGTTCTCAGAGAGGATGCCTTCCTAGGGACCTGGAAAGTCCTCACATTAAAGAACCCTGTGTTCTGCATTAAATGTGATTATGAAAAGGAGAAAGAACATTAACCTGTGTTGAGTGCCTAGTGTCATAGTTGTAAGCATTTATATATGCATTATCTTTTGTCTTTTGATGGGGTCTTTCTGGTTCCTATTAATGTTTATGTGATCTTTTTTCAAGACCCAAGCTGTCATTAGCCCTAGCAGCCAGTTCTTAAGCCTGAGCCATAGGACTGAACTGGCACTGTGGGTTTCTTAGATCCTCAGCCAGAATAGGGATTCCAGCTTACCAATAAAAAATGAGAGGTGATAAGGAAAATATAGTAACTAGTGTTCCTTTGACTAAAAAGGAGGTGAAGGGCAAAAATCAAAGGAAGTCTATGGAGATAAGTGTTACTTGAGAAGGCAGCAAAGGGGTGTTTTTCTTAGACTTGATAAGTGAGAGGACCCTTAGGAGTAGGAAGTGGTGGGGAAGTTGGAACTCAGGCTGCAAGGACAGTGTATGTAGTAACAGGGACTAATCCCATGAGGAGTCTGGCATGGGGGCGCTGATTTAGCCTCTTACCTGCAGTGGACAATGAGGAGGCTGCACTGCTGCATGAAGAGGCTACCATGACTATTGAAGAGCTGCTGACACGCTACGGGCAGAACTGTCACAAGGGTGCTCCCCACAGCAAATCTGGAACTGGGACAGGCGAGGAACCAGGGTCCGAGGGCCTCAATGGGGAGGCAGGATCTGAGGACCCATCTAGGGAATCTTCTTCAGAGGAAAATGGCCCCACAGCCAAGGCCCACACAGGCCTTTCTTCCAACTCGGAACGTACAGAGGCAGGCCAAGGTGGTGAGCCTGGCACTCCCACTGGCGAGGCTGGGCCTTCCTGCTCTTCAGCCTCCGACAAGCTGCCTCGAGTTGCTAAGTCCAAGTTCTTTGAGGACAGTGAGGATGAGTCAGATGAGGCGGAGGAGGAAGAGGAAGACAGTGAGGTAAGGGCCTGTAGGGGCAGGTAGATGCTGAAGTTCAAGATAGGGCCTGTTTGGCTGCCATCCATAGCTTTTGACTCTTTTCCTTCTCCTATTTTGATGTCATCCCCAAGACCCAGTATATTCTAAGCTTTTTCTTGAATTCATTATCTTCACCAACATAGGTACTATTAGCACTCTTACATATTATTCCTTTGTTGATATACTAATAAACGGATCCAGTTCTGGTTTTCCAGAGTCTCTCCTAGAGAGAGGACAGGAAAATGGTGGTCATTATTTTGGATATTTGTTTATTTCCTTTTCTAGGCTACTTATTTTCTGGTCAAGTTGCCTAGAAGGTCCTTTTGGCTGACAGCCCTGGCCTTCCCCAGGGCTTCCTGCTAGGAACTGCTGAGCCCAGTTCAGGATATCAGTTATACCCATCCTACCCCTCTCTATTCCCCCAAATTTCTCACCATGATTATATGGTTGCATCTTTTAGTGTTTTGAGGACCTGTGTTCAGCAGGACCTCTTTGTTTTGAGTAGGAGGTGGGGAGTGGGACAGGAGGTTATCCCAGTCTCAGTGGCTTGGGATCATCCCTCTGGCAGGAATGCAGTGAGGAAGAAGATGGCTACAGCAGTGAAGAGGCAGAGAATGAGGAAGATGAGGATGACACCGAGGAGGCTGAAGAGGATGAGGAAGAAGAGGAGGAGATGATGGTCCCTGGCATGGAAGGCAAAGAGGAGGTGTGTGGGGGAAGGGAACAGAGAAATCCATTTAGAAAAACCAAGAGGCACAAGAGAATTTCCTGTTTTTTATTTTGGGAGAGGGGACCCCCTTGCTATCTTAGTACTGAAGTCATGGTCATGGGGGATTTATTCTGCAAGGGAATTAGATCTTTGGAACTAGAAAAGGGAGGGACTGTGCTGGAAAGGTTAAATCTGTGCTCCTCCTGTTGGTTAAAGCTCTCTTATTGGTCCTAGTGAGAACAGAAGGCATAGGTGATGGTCAGGGGAGCACTGATGAGAGAAGCTTGTGTACAGAACCTCCCATGATGCTTCCTTTCTTCCTCTTAAAGCCTGGCTCTGATAGTGGTACAACAGCGGTGGTGGCTCTGATCCGAGGGAAGCAGTTGATTGTAGCCAATGCCGGGGACTCTCGCTGTGTGGTGTCGGAGGCTGGCAAAGCTTTAGACATGTCCTATGACCACAAGCCGGAGGATGAAGTGGAACTAGCACGCATCAAGAATGCTGGTGGCAAGGTCACCATGGATGGGCGAGTCAATGGGGGCCTCAACCTGTCGCGAGCCATTGGTAAGGGTTAGGGAAGTATGGGAAAGACTTCTGGGATCTCGGTTTCTGTTTCAGACTATATAATAGCAAGTTTTATTCTTCATAGCCCTTTTACCTTTCCACATATTTCTGTATATGCCACCTACATCCTTAAATGTCTCTGTCTTCTCCCTGGCTGGGTGGCTCAGTTGATTAGAGCATTTTCTAGATGTACCAAAGCTGTGGGTTTGATTCCCAGTCAGGGCACATACAAGAATGAATCAATGAACGCATAAATGCATGGAAAACCAAAAGCAACAATTCTGTTTTTATCTCTTTCTCTCCCGCTGTCTCTCAAAATCAACAAATGTTTCTATGAAATAGATTAGACTGGTATCATTTCTGGGGTGAAAAAGACAAATTAGTGAGTTGAGATTCAACAACCTAAAGTCAAGGCTGAGACTAGAAAAACTAGAACTCACTTCTCTTTACCATTAGATTATGGAAAAGAGATAAATGAATGGTAAGGCTTCAAACACAAGTCTGGAAGGTGCCCAAGCTTCTCATTAACCAATTATTCCTTTACTTCAGGAGACCATTTCTATAAGAGAAACAAGAACCTGCCACCTGAGGAACAGATGATTTCAGCTCTTCCTGACATCAAGGTGCTGACTCTCACTGATGACCACGAATTCATGGTCATTGCCTGTGATGGCATCTGGTGAGCACTGGCAAAATGCCTTAAAATTCCCTTTTTTCTGCAGCATTATTTCTCGTGTAGGGCTCTGAGCTGCTTTGGCTTTATCATCTCTTGAATGGTTGCATTCAGCACATTTTCTCATGCTGCTCTAGGATTAGAGCCTAGGCAGACAGCTTGGTATCAAGATCCCCAAGCCTAAGGCAGAATGAGGACAATCTGTGAGTGTTTACATTGGCCTGGGTTGTAAGCTCTAGCCATATTCCTCTACTCTGCTTTGGTGGGACCGAAGAACCTGACTATTGTTTTGATCCCAGGAATGTGATGAGCAGCCAGGAAGTTATAGACTTTATTCAATCAAAGATTAGCCAGCGTGATGAAAATGGGGAACTTCGGTTATTGTCATCCATCGTGGAAGAGGTGAGTTCCCAGGAGGAGGAGAGTGAGTGAGTGGTCTGCATAGCCAGGATTTTCTCTAAGACCAGAGCCTGGGAATTATATTTATTAGTGACAGATGCCAAACCCTGACTAGAAAGTTCCTTCCCTCATTTCCCTGACTTACCCCTATGCCTCATGGACTGGCAAATGGGCTGTTTTGTAATACTTGTTGCCCATTTCCCTCCTGCCACCTTGTCTGGTAGGGCCAGCCCACTAGTGGGACATTAGGTGCCTAGGAAGGTGTTCAAACCCTGAAGTTGTGCTACGTCATCCCTTTTGTAGCTGCTGGATCAGTGCCTGGCACCAGACACTTCTGGGGACGGTACAGGGTGTGACAACATGACCTGCATCATCATTTGCTTCAAGCCCCGAAACACAGCACAGCCTCAGCCAGAGAGTGGCAAGCGGAAACTGGAGGAGGTGCATTCTACTGAGGAGGCTGAAGAAAATGGCAACAGTGACAATAAGAAGGCCAAGCGGGACTAGCGGTTTTGGGTGTCACACTCCTGCCCCCTGGACTGTTTTCTGAGCCCTCTGGACCTGAGACTGAGTTTTGTCTTTTTCCTTTAGCCTTAGCAGTGGTTGTGAGGTGTGCAGGGGGAGCTGGTGGCTTTACTCAGCCCATTCCAAAGAGGGCTCTCCGTCCACACAGCAGCCCAGGAGCCTCTGCTCTTCTCCCCAGCCTCCTCCTCACTCCTTGGGGCTCATCACCGGTTCTGTGCCTGTGCTCTGTTGTGTTGGAGGGAAGGACTGGAGGTTCTGGTTTTTACTCTGTGAACTTTATTTAAGGACATTCTTTTTTATTGGCGGCTCCATGGCCCTGGCCGCTTGCACCCTGCTCTCTGTTACACACTTTCAATCAACACTTTTTCAGACTAAAGGCCAAAACCTAATTGCGCCCTGGTGTCCTTTCTTTGCTGTCGTCGTGTCTGGGCCATCCAGGTTGCTCAGCCTTTATACTTGACGCCATTAGTAGCTCTGCCTAGCCAATGTGTACGTTTGTGTGTGTGTCTCATGTGCGACCCTGTGTGTCAGGGAGAAGGGGCCCAGGTATTTTAACTCCCTGAGTTGCTGGCAGGCTGGCTAGAGTGTCATGTCAGCTCATCCTCACCCCTTCCTGCAGTCAGGAATAATTTCCTCGTTCCCTCAGAGTGGGTTCAGGATCAGCCAGGTGGCATACAAGACGAAGCCAGTGGCCCCGCTTTGGTCCTCGCCAACCTTTTTTTAATCTGATCTCTGATTGGCTCTCCCACTTCTTTTTGTCACAATCACTTCCTGGTCACGCTGGGAAAGCCTTGTTGCCTCTGCAGTCCGCGGACTACACGTCCCGTGCGGCTCTGCGGTAGCGGAAGCGGAAGCGAGTACGGAGGTACCAGCTGGTCTCCGTAGGGGGGTAGGGGGCTCCATGAATGGACGCGGCGGTGGCGGCGGGAGCGGCCTGAGCTGGGCGGCGGGGCCAGGGCCGGGGTCTACCCGGGGCCCGCGCCGCTGCATGGGGGCGGCCCGTGGGCCCTGAGAGGAAGGGCAGGCGGCAGGCCGAGTTGGGAGGGGCGGGGCCGGGCGGCCGCAGGCCAGAGGCGGCGTAGGGCTGGAGCCGGTCACGATGCCCCGAAGGAAGCAAAGCCACCCGCAGCCCGTGAAATGCGAGGGGGTCAAAGGTCAGGGGTCGTGATGTGAGGGGGAAGAGCGGGGGTGGGGTCAATGGAGTGGGTTCAGGTCGGAGTGGAAGGGGACTCCTAAGAGATGGGGTGGGCGACCTGGACTCGAAGCTTCCCACCGAGGTACTAAGGGAACCCGGGAGGGTCTACAAGTCTGTGCTGTAAGGTCTACGAGGTCAGGCATCCCGGTGTGGATAATGGGCACGGGTCCTGAGGGGACATCTACGTTTCCAACCCCTATTCAGTGGATACCGAAGACTCCCTCGAAGAAGGACCTGGGGCTCTAGTGTTGGAGAGTGATTTGCTACTAGGCCAGGATCTGGAGTTTGAGGAGGAAGAGGAAGAGGAAGAGGAGGAAGGTGACGACAACAGCGACCAGCTCATGGGCTTCGAGAGAGACTCTGAAGGTGGGTTTTAGAGACTTGGGTAAGGATTAAGTGATAGCTGAAACCTGTCCTTCATGGTGGGTTAGAGTTTAATGCCAGTGAGCAAAACACCATTTACTGCCACAAACTAGGGCTGGTTTAGATTGGACTTGAGCTAGTTTCATTTGCCTAACTGTCCAGTCAGCTCTATCACTTTGTTGAGGTGAAGTTCTGGGGCCTGGTCCAAAGGTGGTATGAATAGGACGGTGGACATGTCATTGGTTAAAAGTAAATGTCCTTTTTATAACCTTGTCCTACTCCATAGCCCATTTCTTTTGAGTTTACTTCTGAGAGGTTCAGAGAAGCAACTTCTCATACAAGCTGAATTACTTAGGTCTAATCTCCCTTTCATCTGCAGCATAAGCTCCTTTTGTATTGAGGTTTGTCTCTGCCTTCAAGTATCCTTCCACAATACCTCTCCCCTGTGATCTTAGCATCACCCCATCCTAATTTGCTGCACTACCTACTTATTCATGCCACTTAATATTTTTGAAAGTCATTAAAGGAACCTATGTAAAAGAATCTATCTTTTAGGCTTAGAAGTGGTATTACATGCATTACTAGGTTTATACTCCCTCTACATTTTACCTTACTCTTCAGTTTATTTTATAATCAGGTCTGTACTAAAAGGGACCTTACTCATATAGAGCTTAGGAAAGGTCTGAGGCCTCTGCCTGGTGTATTTTTACTTTCTTACCCTAAGAATCAGTTTACTACATTATTGATTCATTTCATTGTGGTCTATCTACTGTGAGCCCTTAATCTTTTTTCATTAAGTGTAACTAGACACAACTCTGTCTTCACTAAATTAGTCCAGGTTCAGCAATAGAAAATTCATATTTAATTTTTGGTATCACTGAAGAGAAGGGTGGGGCCAAGCAAATAGGAAGACCAAAAGTAAGAAAGGGCATTGGAGTCTGGTCCTACCCAATGTTGATGTTTCTTCTCATGTCTGTCTCACCAGGAGACTCTCTGGGGGCCAGGCCTGGGCTTCCCTATGGGCTGAGCGACGATGAGTCTGGGGGCGGCCGGGCACTAAGTGCCGAGAGTGAAGTTGAGGAGCCAGCCAGGGGTCCAGGGGAGGCCAGGGGTGAGAGGCCAGGCCCAGCCTGCCAGCTGTGTGGGGGGCCGACAGGTGAGGGGCCGTGTTGTGGGGCAGGAGGGCCGGGTGGGGGGGCCCCGCTGCCCCCACGGCTACTATACTCATGCCGCCTCTGCGCCTTCGTGTCCCACTACTCGAGCCACCTGAAGCGGCACATGCAGACACACAGCGGGGAGAAGCCGTTCCGCTGTGGCCGCTGCCCCTACGCCTCAGCCCAGCTCGTCAACCTGACACGACATACCCGCACCCACACTGGCGAGAAGCCCTACCGCTGTCCCCACTGCCCCTTTGCCTGCAGCAGCCTGGGCAACCTGAGGCGGCATCAGCGCACCCATGCAGGGCCCCCCACTCCTCCCTGCCCGACCTGTGGCTTCCGCTGCTGTGCTCCTCGTCCAACCCGGCCTCCCAGTCCCACAGAGCAGGAGGAGACAGTGCCCAGGCGACCTGAAGGTAAAAACACTAGGGACCACAGAACCTGGGACACAGGTGGGTGGCCCTAGGGGTACATGGGTTCACTAGGTCTCTGTCCCTACAGATGCTCTGCTGCTTCCAGATTTGAGCCTCCACATGCCGCCAGGTGGTGCCAGTTTCCTGCCAGACTGTGGGCAGCTGAGGGGTGAAGGGGAGGGCCTATGTGGAACTGGATCAGAACCACTGCCAGAACTGCTGTTCCCTTGGACCTGCCGGAACTGTGGACAAGAACTGGAGGAGGGGGAGGGGAGCCGGCTGGGAGCTGCCATGTGTGGGCGCTGCATGCAAGGAGAGGCTGGAGGAGGTGCCAGTGGGGGGCCCCAGGGTCCCAGTGACAAAGGCTTTGCCTGTAGCCTCTGCCCCTTTGCCACTCACTATCCTAACCACCTGGCCCGGCACATGAAGACACATAGTGGTGAGAAGCCCTTCCGCTGTGCCCGCTGTCCCTATGCCTCTGCTCATCTGGATAACCTGAAACGGCACCAGCGTGTCCACACAGGAGAGAAGCCCTACAAATGCCCCCTCTGCCCCTATGCCTGTGGCAACCTCGCCAACCTCAAGCGTCACGGTCGCATCCACTCTGGGGACAAACCTTTTCGGTGTAGCCTTTGCAACTACAGCTGCAACCAGAGCATGAACCTCAAACGTCACATGCTGCGCCACACAGGCGAGAAGCCTTTCCGCTGTGCCACCTGCGCCTACACCACAGGCCACTGGGACAACTACAAACGCCACCAGAAGGTGCATGGGCATGGTGGCACCGGAGGGCCTGGCCTCTCTACCTCTGAGGGCTGGGCCCCACCTCATAGTCCCGCCTCTGTTTTGAGCTCTCGGGGTCCAACAGCCCTGGGCACCACTGGTAGCCGGACTCTCCATACAGACTCACCCTGAACTAGGTCCTTCTCTCTTGGCCATATGGCCCTGATCCTCCTGTCTGTTTTATAGAGATGGACCAGAAGCCACGTTCTCCTTCCTCCCCCGCTGGCCAGGGGCTCCACATAGACTAACCTAGGCACTATATGGACCAGTCCAAACCCCATAGGCGGGGTGCCCATATGGACCAGGAGGCCTTGCCTTGACTGATGCACTTCATGAGCTCAGTGAGAAGGGCCCTGTATTCCCTTCCACTGCTCCCAGGGGCTGTGGAGAAACTGGCTGGGGGACTGCCCAGGCTCCCACCTGTTTATTTAACTTATTTCAGTGCTTTATAATAAAGGAAACACTAACAAAGCCACGTCTATGCTGAATTGGCAGTGGCAAGCACAGCTCAGCCTCACCCTTAGCACAGCAGTTCATGCTGTGACTGGAAGCAGGGGTAGAGAGGGAACCAGAGGTAGGCAGCAATCAGGCTGAGTTTAATGACAGGAAACTGGGCCAGACCATACACAGACCTCTGCCCATCCTCTTGGCCCATGGCCCTGAGGAGCCAGAAATAGCCCGAGAGCTGTGGTTCCTCCCCAAGGCAGGTAGCCATGGTCCCGTGGACTTTGTGCAAAACACTAAATGCTAGTTTGGCATTGAGGGCCAGCTCTGTAAAAGGGACAATCCTTTGTGCAGCCAGCCCAAAGGGAAAGGGAACGTAGGTTAGGAGGCCCCTGGCCGAGAGGAGAAAAGGGGAAGGTAGGAAGGAAAAGGCCCCCGGGTTTGGGGGATGCAGGCACAGGGCAAGTTTTTGAACATTCCTCTGGGGTAGAGGGCAGACATCCTAGCACTGGAGATCACAGATCCTCATCTCCAATGCCCTCGAAGGCGAAATTGCCGTGGACATCACTGGCACTGGCATCTGTGCTGGGACTGCCAATCCCCCGCAAGCTCACGGCACTCAGCTTGCTCTGTAACAAAGGCAGGGTGGGATCAGAGGGTTCAAGCCTCCCTGAGATCCCCTACAAACACCCACCACACAAACCCTCATGGGAAACTCACTGAGAGTTTGACCATGGACTCCCGGCTGGCATCAGGGGACTCCTGGGGAAGAGGAGGCAGAGGTGTCAAGAGACCTCACTGGGGACATGAAGCAAGTGTAGGGTATTGATATTTAACACTTACAAGCATTGGTGGGGATTTCACCGTTTGCTGGCTATCTGAGCGTCTCAGGGTGCCTCCTACCCGCCGGCGTAGCATCTGGGGATGGAGATACAAGACACTGAGAAAGGGCAGGATCACTTCCTTTGGAATCCCCCATCACTTACCTCCCTGACACCTAGGACAAGACAGGGAAAGCACAACCACTCAGCTGCTCACCTTCCTGATACTGCCGCCAGATTTCTTCACCATCAGTTCATCTACCATGGATTGCAAACAGATGCTCATCATGATAGCCTGAGGGCAACAGAAGAGCTCAGCCTGACTCGAGTTGTAATCCTGAGCCCAGCACCCCTAAGACAAGGGCTCCCACTCACATGGAGTCCTGGAAACCCTAGACTTGGATATCTAAGAGGCGGTGCAATGGGGTCCAGAGGCCTGAGGGTGGGCTCACACCTGGGGGCTGGTGATGGTGACCCACTGGAGCCGGTCCTTGCTCATGAGGTATTCAAAAGCCAGTTCCAGGCGCACCTCACCCCTGCCCCGGCCTGGGCTGCTTGTGCCTCCACTGGGCAATGGCACCTGGGAAAGAGGGAAATTAGGCTGAGTTCATTCTGACCAATCTGCCAGATTCTCTGACCCACTACAGCCCCCCCAGCCCATTCCTGAAGCTCAAGGCTTCCCAGGCCCCCATCCCAAAGGCCTCTCCCTCTTATTCCAACTCACAGAGGAGGTGACCCGCCAACACCGCATGCGGGTAACCCGGAAGGAGCCTTCACGAAGTTGCTGGCCAGGCAAGCGGAGCTGGAGGCTGAGCTCACTGTTGCCTGCGCTCACCACTACCGGACAGTCCTTCTCTGGGAAGTCAGCCACACAGGCATCGAAACACAAGTAGCCATAGTGCCGCAGAGTCTGGGCCAGCCGCAGGAACTGAAACCCAGTCACCACGTGGGGTGGGTCAGGACAGGAAGCAGGGCAGTTGGGAGAAAACAACCACTTGGAAGGAGAAAGGCAGAGCTCACCTCTTTCTTGGAGACCTTCTCTTGCAGAGATTTGAGTTGCCGATGTTGCTCCTTGGTTACCAGGATCCACCCACGCTCAATGTCTGATACTGTCTACAATTAAGGAGTGGGGGGAGAGGGGGGCTTAGGGGTCCCAGTCAGAAGTCCAAGGAAGAGTGTCCAGTTACCTCTATACAGCTTGAACCCTAGCGCCACACTCAACTATCTCTTTTGCAGTAAGTCCTTGACCATAACTAGCTTACAAAGTAGGGAGAGTAGATGTTGTGCCAGACACCCTGATAGTATTCTAGGAACTTCCCCATGAACTGGCAGAAGACATGCCAGGAGTTTTCCTGGCAGAGTGGGACACTGGAGTCACTTTCAGGGGAAGGGTTCTGAGGCAGCGCCAAGCTCACCTGAGCATAAAGCAGGTTCAGGCCAACCCGGTTCTCCATGACATCGTCATCATAGGCAGAGTCCCAATAACTGTGAGGCAAAGGGGTGGAAAGGAGTAATGGGGCTAAGCTGGGGTAAAGCAAGAGGTAGAATGGAATACGGGCAAAACAGGAACAATCTAGAACTATCAGACTAATGGTGGTATGGTGGGAGGAAGCTTGGGAAGCCTGGTACAAACACCCAGTGACCAGATTATTCGGTCTCAATACATGGCCCAGTAATTCAATCTAGCACCTCCCCCCCTCCTCCAAGCTCAGCCCTGACCTCTTTCTTAGCACAATCTTATACTCTTGACTCCGAAGACTGGTAACAGACACATAAGGCAGCTCAAACTCTTGCAACTTCCGTATAACTATGGGTTAAAACAAAAGAGGAAAATGTCATGAGACTCAAGGGTGGGGGTGAATCAAGAGGAAAGCCCTGAGGAAATGCAAGGGGGCAGACAGGCAAATTCACTACTAGAAGCACAGGGAAGCAGTAAAGAACAGAGAAACTCACAAGAAAAGGCTCCATCTTCTTTTTCTCGAACTAGAAAGAGACTAAAGTATCCGATCAAGTCATCTGGAAGATCCAACTTTGCAGCCACAGCCTGAGAGTAGGGAAGAAAAGTATAGCTTGTCATACTGGCTGGTTCCAATCACCCCCCAAACCTGGGCTCTGGGGTGCAGAACAAGCACCTCACCTCCAGGACATCCTCAGTCTGATCCGAAGTTAAAACATTGACCAGGACTTTCTGCCCGTTGCTGAGCAGCACTTCCAAGGAGACCTCTTCTGTGGGAACCTGCTGGGTTTCCTGGGAGTGGAAGGCACTGCTTTAACCCCTGTCCAACTCTGTCTAGGTCCCTCTGGTGTCTTTATTTTCAGTTGCTTAACTACAGGCTGGGTTTCCTTGATTTCACTGGTATAGCAGAAGTGCCATTCCATGAAAAATGGTGCCAGGATGACTTCTCTGCAGCCACCTCATTAAAGTGACATTGCCCTGCAGGAAGGCCCTTCCCTTAAATCCTGGTCCTACCAAAGCCTCACCTGTTGTGCTCGACGTAGGAAACTATTAAAGGTCTCACTGCTCCCAAGCAATGGGTCTTGACGAACTGTGGGGATGAGAATGATGTTGCAGTAATTTAGGAATCTTTCTTGGTAAGTACCCTCCCCAGACCTCATTTCTTGGGCTGATGGTGGCCTGTTACATCCCCAGCTGGTCTCATCTCACTGTTTGCATAAATTCTTAACCTGTCCCACCCAGCTGCCATCTAGTTGAGTTCAGTCTATAGAACTAGGGAAATAACGATGTCAACCAAAAACACATCAGAAGCAATTTAAGCTCTCCCCACCAAGCTAAACTGCTGTAAGACTATTTACTATTATATTAGAATTTCTCATAGATATTAGTGCCCAAGTTGCTTTGCTAGTATCTAGAGCATCTATGCATGCTACTTACTTTTTGCAATTAAATCCAGATCAGACAAGAAGCTTCCCATGTCTAGAATTCAGGACCTTCCACAAAACAGCTGTCTAGTCTCCCCCCTTGTCCTCAACATAGCCAGCCTCAAGTTCCCTCCAACCACTCACCAGCTTGCATGTACTTCTCTAACTGTTCTCTCCTCTGTTCTACCTCAGCAGGTGTCAAAGAGAAAAGCTTCTTTGGGGGAAATGCAGGAAGCACATTGGCCCCATACTCCTTCCGAAGCTATTTTAGAGAAAGAGATACAACCCTTCACATTAACATAGCAAACAAGAATAGGCAATCCATGCTCACAATGTTGTTTTGGACTCCCTTTCCCTTCCTCAGTCTCGCTTCCCAATCTAACCTGGTCATCTGGGGAACAATTCCTTTGGCAAAGGTAGTGTACCTTTGCCAATAGAGCCATTCATCTGTCTTAGATACATGTTCTTTCCTATCTTACTGTGTACAAGTCAGTCCCTTTACAGTGTAGGAAGGGTTTTTGTATAGGGTCAGGGCCTAGGGAGGCTCTTAATTATCTAGCAAGACTGTGTTTACTGAACCCTCACAGGAAGCAAAGAGCTTTATAAGTAAAGCTTATATGCACAAATAGTTAATAGTTAAGTATATTCATAAAGCATCTTGGGACTTATAGGGACTTTACAGATCAACAAGTCCATTTTTCAGTTGTAGAAACTGAGACCCAAAGAAATTAGGTAACTTGCTCAGGGTTGTACAACTAGGTATTAGCAGAACCAGGACTCTGAACTGAGGTAAACAAGAGTTCACAGTCTGATGAGAACGGAGAAACATTGCATCACGGATACATCAAGATAACTGGAACAGCTACTTACACTGAGATGAACCACAGAACATAGAAGGAAAACGGTTGGTTTGTGTGAGCAGGCAAAAGAATTTTAAGTTGCAACTAGATAATAGAAGGAATGTGCTTTGGCAGCAGAAAGGAGGGTGGGGATGAGGTCGCCTTTTCATGCACAGGCAAAGCTTGAAGTAAGCCAGGGGACAGAGAAGCAGGAAAGAGGGTGTGAGTATAGGGAGAAACAAAACGCAGACATTAAGCTTCTTAGGGAGTTCCCCGGAAATGTCAAAAGATAAGGTAAAGTCATAGGTCCTCCCCTGTAGCAGTGATTAAAGAGTAACTACAACCTACAGGAAAGGGATGAGGGAGGAAAATGGGAGACACTGATGCCAAGGGGTAGGGAAGGGTGTGACGCTGCCTCAAGGTAGGGGTGCTAGTCCCACCTGCTCGTGCAGCCCCAGGAGTTGGCTGTAGCGCACCCGACAGTGCAGGACTCCATTCACGTGAATGTTATAGGCCTGAGGACACAAAAGCAGGCAAGCATTTTAGGGTCGCGATCCGGCGACACCCCTCAGAACCCTGGCCGCAAAGTTGCCTGGCACAGCTCCGCCTGAGTAATGCGCCGAGACCTTGTTAATCTCTTTTCCCCAGGACCAAGTCCCAAAGCAGGAGGACCAGTCCTGGGGAAATACGGGAGCGTGTCGCAGTCTCTATTCATAAGAGACCAGTGACGCCCACCATAGCAGCCGCAGCCCAACTGAAGGCGACGCGGCCGAACAAAGGACCTACAGGAGCTGGAGCGACTTCTGGACGAATCTGAGACGTAACATAAGATCCCGGCAAGGCCGTCGGGAGTCGGCGGCCAGGCCTCGGAGGCCGCTCAGAGAAGACGCCGGCCCGTTATCCCCGCCCCTGCCCGGCCCGGCTCCAGCCGGTCCTCACCACGTAGGCGGAGCCGCCGCTGTCCCCGCTGCGGGACTCGGTTTCAGGAATGGAAAAGTGCATGTTCCCTGAAGCAGGGCCCAGCCAGGCACCGGACTGTGAGGGCCGCAGCGGCTTTGCACGCTCGCCTCCACTGCTCAGCGTGTCCTCGCAGCCTCATTCGCCATTTTGGGGGTGGGGAGGGTCTGCGATAGGAGGTGGGAAGGGCGGTGGGACGTCCGCTCCCGGGCGCAGCGTTCCAGCATGCTGGGAATTGTAGTCTAAAGGGCAGGAAGAGACTGCCGGGACTGGAGGACCCAAGTCGAGATGGTCCTCGTCGCTACCCGTAGGCCGGGCGGCGCGCCAGCGCACATCAGAGTGTAGTAGGCTAGGGGCTGAGCGCCGCAGGTGTCGGCCCAGGACGTGCTGTAGTCCTTGCGACCGTGGGGTCGGATCCTAGGACTCTGGGTGATGGCTGCCGTGGCTGTGGCTGTTCGCAAGGGTGAGTGTAGGGCCGGGGTGCACAAATAGGCATGCTAGCCGAGGGGCTCCGGACGGCCGCTGCTGGGCCTTGAGGCCCTCTGGGCCCTGTCGCTCAGTTCCGGCGCCACGCCGGTCGGCTCTGCCTCGGGCGCAGCCTGGAGCCGCAGACCGCCTGGTTACCGTGAGAAGGGTGGGTGCCCCACCTTTCCCCCTCCCCCGCCTACCTTTTGATCCTTCCGCTCACCGCGTCCCCACGCGAATCCTTGGCTCACCTTCCGCCTGCTGGCGGAGCCGTGAACATGCCGACCCATCAGCCAGCTGCTCCCTGTACGAGTTCCCTCAAACCCTCCCGGAGCCTCTCGGGGTCACTTTGTGCCCTGTTTTCTGATATAGACTCAGGATCTGGGATGAAGACGGAGCTTCCTCCTCGGCCTGGGGTAAGTGAGGGTGCCCTCCCAAGCTGCCCGTCAAGCGCTGCGCAAGAGGCTGTATCAGTTTCATTCCGCCTCGATCTCCATCCCTTTTTCATTTTCTTAGTAAAGTCAGGAGAATTTAGAGTTCTTATCGCTCTAAAGGTCTGTGACTGTGACCGTGGATAAGAACCTTCGTTCCCTGTGAGATGTAAACTTGTAACAGGTAACTGGTGAGAGTTAGGGAGCTTTAGAGACTTTACCTTCTGGGAATCTTGTGAGCGTCCAGTAGTGTTTATTTACCTCTGAAAAGGTTGGGGAAGAGCAGTATTTTATATGTTTTAGGCAGCAGGGAGGGAGATGACCCAAGAAGAGAAGCTGCAGCTGCGGAAGGAAAAGAAACAGCAGAAGAAGAAACGGAAGGAGGAAAAGGGGGCAGAAACTGATTTTGCTGTATCTTCAGCCCAATGTCAAGGTGCGGGAGCTTTTAAAGGACTGGGATGTCGAGCTAGTAAAAGGATGTGTGGCAGAGAAAAGGGGGAGACGGGACAGAGTTGGTTTGAGCAAGTGAAGTTCAAAGAAGTTTAGATAGAGAGGAAAAGAGAAGTCTTGCTGATAAGAAAGCATAGATATTGCCTGCCTGGGGTTGGGGCATCTCTTCTTTCTACTTTCAGTAGGCCCAACCAAGGAACTGCCAGGACCCGGCAGCCATTTGGGCACTACTGGGGAGAAAGTTCTAGCTGGTCGGAGTAAAGCTGAACTTCGAGCTGAACGGCGAGCCAAGCAAGAAGCAGAGCGGGCCCTAAAACAGGCAAGAAAAGGCGAACAAGGAGGACCACCTCCTCAGTCCTGTCCTAGCACAGCTGGAGAAACCCCCTCAGGTATCTATCTTCCTGTCACTTCAAGACCTCTGTTTGATTTTCATTCTTGTGTTAGCTTAGCTCTCATCTCCCATTTTTTGCTTTGGTTCCCACAATTCAAAATTGTCCCTTTAACCTTATCATACCCCTATTTCTTCTTCTCCCTTTTCCACTTCCCTCTGTCCAATTTTTCGTGATGTCTCTTACACCCTAAAAGTAAATTTCTCAGTATCACTTACTCTGTAAGTCTTACAGAGTCTTGAAAACATGATCATTATTTCTAGGAGTGAAACGTTTCCCTGAGCACACTCAAGTTGATGACCCCACAATTTTGAGAAGGCTGGTTAAAAAACCAGAGCAACAACAGGTAGGAAGTGGCTTTGGTGTAAAGGGTCTAGGGAGGTGGGGTAGAGGGAGGAAATGTACTTGAGGCAAAAATGAGACCCTGGAGAAGGATGAGTATTCGGGTCAAAGAAGTTTCACTGTTTACTTCCTTTCCAGCTTCATATCATAAGTTTTAAACTCTGGGCCATTGATTCTGTTTCCCTATTTTGTCAAGGGTCTTACACGAAAAGATTATGGATCCAAAGTCAGTCTTTTCTCCCACCTACCCCAGTACAGCAGACAAAACTCTCTGACTCAATGTATGAGGTAGGATCTTTTGTCATAATTTTTAATCTGAGAAGTTCTAGTAATTATGTTTTGAAAGTGTCTGGAAATTTGAGATTGGATCTGTGGGAAGAAGCATGAACACAAGGCAAAACTCTAGTAGAAATGGGGGTGTTTGTGCTAGTGAAGGAAGTTCCTTTTCATTAGGGGCAGGTGGGCAGTAAGTGCTCAAGCTCCCTTGCAAAGTGTGTGACACCGCCATCCCATCAGCATTCCATCCTCTGTGATCCACCCAGCCATGGTGCGACTCGGCCTGCAGTACTCCCAGGGCCTGGTCAGTGGCTCCAATGCCCGATGTATTGCCCTGCTTCGTGCCTTGCAGCAGGTATGCCTTGTCCTGTTCCCTCTTATGCTCCAGCCTCTCCTCCCCCAACAGTACCCCCAGCTTCTCTCACCCAAGTTAATTTCTGGGGGAAAGATAAATGACTCCACCCTCAGAACACTTTCCTCTGTGAAGCTTGCCTGTCCCCTTCAAGATCTTTATTAGGAGGCATTTTGTTGACTAACTTGTATACATTACAGGTGATTCAGGATTACACAACACCACCCAATGAAGAACTCTCAAGGGACTTAGTTAATAAATTAAAGCCCTATTACAGGTAAGGACAACCACTACAAGCCCACTCTTAGTTCTCTTAGTCCTTTTCTTGTATCCTTTCTCTTGCTCTTCTACCTCTTTTTCATCTTTCTGTTCTTTGTCTTCTTTTTAAAGTTTTTTTTTAAATGTGAAAGCTTTGTAAATTGTGAGGAGTTACACAAATGTAAGATGTTGTTTTTAGCTTCCTGACTTTGTGCCGTCCCCTGTCAGCAAGCATGTACAACGCCATCAAATTCCTTAACAAGGAGATCACGGGTGTGAGCAGCTCCAAGCGGGAAGACGAGGTGATGAGTATAAGGAATGAGCAAGGCATACACCTGGGGGTAGAGCTGTGAAACATTCAGGACTCCTAGGAGGGACAGCACAGCCATTCTGTCCTGGTCTGGGGTTGAGGAAATGGTTGGGCTGCCTTACTTGTTCTACTTTGGGGTCCCTTTTATATCTCCCCACACCCCTTGAACTCATCTTTATATACATATTCAGGCATCTGGCATGATCATCAAGAAGAAATGTGTCCATTTCTTGTTCCCTAAGCATCTTATTCCATTTAGGCCAAGTCAGAACTTCAAGTAGCCATTGATCGGTATGTGCAAGAGAAGATTGTACTTGCAGCTCAGGCAATTTCACGCTTTGCTTATAAGAAGATCAGTAATGGAGATGTGATCCTGGTATATGGATGGTATGGTCCAGATGCTATGGCTAAGAAAATTGGGGGTGGGGTGGGTGAAATGATCTGAAGAAGGGACTACTGTTCTTGCCATTTAGGAATGAGCTGACCATCAGCTAGTAACGTAACTGAATCCTCCTCTCCATTCACTCCAGCTCATCTCTGGTATCACGAATTCTTCAGGAGGCTTGGGCTAAGGGCCGGCGATTTCGGGTGGTAGTGGTAGACAGCCGGCCACGGCTGGAGGGAAAGCACATGCTGCGCTCTCTGGTCCGTGCTGGGGTCCCTGCCTCCTACCTGCTGATTCCTGCAGCCTCCTATGTGCTCCCAGAGGTGAGGGCAGAGAAAAGGAACTCCAAAGTTGGAGTAAAAGGGTTTAGTAGTATAGATATAATCCCACTTCCCAAGGATTATAATTATTTAGAAGTATTAGAATTGTATAGCTCGGTTTATATTTAATGGGAAAACACCTACAGCATGTTATAGCAGTCTAGCTATTAAAGAACATTATATTAAACTAGCAGCCACAAAAAGGGAACAGGACAAAAATAACTTCCAAGTTGAGTTTTCTTGTGGGAGGTACAGTGGGTTATTATTAGCCAGGTGTTTTCCAATAAGAGCCATCATTAAGATTTGTTAGTCATGGTCTTAATGTTGCTGTCCTGGACAGGAGTGGGGAATTTTATTCTGCATTGATCACAGATGACATTTTTCCTGTTCTCTACTCTCTAAAATAGGTTTCTAAGGTGCTATTGGGAGCTCATGCACTCCTGGCCAATGGATCCGTGATGTCACGGGTAGGGACAGCACAGCTGGCCCTGGTGGCACGAGCCCATAATGTGCCAGTACTGGTCTGCTGTGAAACATACAAGTTCTGTGAGCGTGTGCAGACTGATGCCTTTGTCTCTAATGAGCTAGGTAAGGAGGCCCAGGAGGGCAGAAGAGAAGGAATTGAGATTTGGGATAGGGGAGGTTGAACTACAACTTGATTTCTTAAAAGACATAAATGGATACACCTCCCATTGCAGATGACCCTGATGATCTGCTGTGTGAGCGAGGAGAACATGTGGCCCTGGCTAACTGGCAGAACCACGGGTCCCTACGGTTGTTGAATTTGGTCTATGATGTGACTCCTCCAGAGCTCGTGGATTTGGTGATCACAGAGCTGGGGATGATCCCCTGCAGTTCTGTACCTGTTGTCCTACGAGTAAAGAGTAGTGACCAGTGAGTGGGGGAGCACAGGGTCAATAAAGGACATACTCTCCATACTCAGCAACTCTGCTGCCTTTGTCTCTTTTAGCATTGCCACCACTTAGACTCCCCAACCCCTCTTAGCACCTGCTACCGTCAGACCTTTATGGAGACTCAGGTGACTAGTTCCACACCAGTGCTTTAGGGCCAAAGTGAAGGTCAATATGGAGACCAAAAACTATCCTAAATCAACCTTTTTAACAAGAATCTAAGTGCCTCTAAGCTAGATATGAGGAGGAATATAAGGACAAATAGGTCTTAGCTTTTGTATTATGAATACATATTATGTTAATTATATTAATAAGTATTTGGTATCCTTAGTATTGAGTACTTATTGTGTCAGAAACAGTTTTAATTCTTTATCCATTTATGAAGCCTTAACCTAATTCTGTGGAGTAACATTTTACAGATGAGAATACCGAGGCACAGAGAGGTTGTTTTCCAAGGTAACAGCTAAGGCACAGAGAGGTTAAGTTACTTGCCCAAGATAACACAGTAACTAAACCAGCATGTGAGCTCAGGCATTCTGGATTCAGAGACTGTATCTTCTAACTTTTATGCTACCTGCCATTAAGGAACATTCATCATGGTAGAGGAAAACAGTATCAACAGTACGAGATAAATTTTTCTACCAGTAGTATGAGCAGATTCCTGGTAAGCAACCAAGGGTGATGCCAGGAGATCTAGTAAGGTTGGGGAAGACTTCGACAGGTAACATCTGACCTAGTCCTTGCAGGATAAAAAGTTTCTTTGTTGGAAAAGAATGGGAAAGAGGAAATAGCTTGGGCACAAAGACAGAGTAGACCTTAAAATAAATGGCTAATTCCAAAGTATCCAGTAGTGTGGTGAGGCTAGAACTGAGGCTTATTTGGACAATGAGTGATAAAGCTGCAAAGGTAAGGTTGGGCCCAGACTCTGTGAGTCTCACCATTGTGGTTAGCTTAAAAAAATGCAGTCAACAACACAGTATTTGTGTTTTATTGAAAAATTTCAAGCAGCACAGTAGAGTGACCTATATAAAGATTTCATACCTATTCAGTGCAGTTCGATGTGGGCTCACGCACAGATTTTTTAGGGCTCCTTAGGTAGCTATCCCGTACAGAGCCTCTACAGACTCGCCACTGACTGATGGCCTACCAGAACGGGGTTTCTCCACCAAACTGCTGGTTTCCTTCAACTGCTTATCCCACTGAGTAATGTTATTCCTATGTGGTGGAGCTTTGTTATAAACGTGCCGATACTCACGTTGCACTTTGGTCACGGATTCGAATTTAGCGAGCCACAGAACACACTGAACTTTCCTCTGTACCGTCCACATCTCTACTGGCATGGCCGTGGGCTGCTCCGCTGTATACACGGTGTTACATCATCATCTGCGCATGTGCACATGCTGCTACATCATCCTACGGAAACTGGGAGAGTTTTCCTTTTATTTGGTGCAGATTTCACATTTCTTTCATCTTTTGTTGCTTTCCTGTGACTGGTCAAAAGTGCACCATGACTACGGACACACTGTATTTGGTTATTAAATTTCTTGTAATCAGAATTAGTCTTCCCCACCCCTATTTTCTCATGACATTGACTTGTTCCAGAAACCAGGCTGTTTCATACTGCCTCACATCAGGAGGCAAATAATGGCTGCCTGTACCACTTTCAGTGATGAGTGGGTCCACACATTTTGAAGTTTCCTAAAAAGTTTCATCCACTGATGATTGTTGCCCAAATTATGTTATCAGAGGATGCACAATGGTGATATTTTCCCACCTAATTCTATCATTCTTTCCACACGACTAGGTCATAATCTAGAAATAACTCATCATATTTTTTTCTCATCAGCTATTATTCTGAATTACAGTTCATAATTCAGAAAGGCAGGATGCTTCTTATGTAACGTATTTGCTGGTTTTCAGTAATTGATCAATAGTGACTTCCAATGGTGTACAATGACTAGTTGATTTTTTTTGGCTTTTAATCACTTTTTTAAAAAAATTATGAATTAAAAAAAATTGAGCATACCACTCAATCATCAAAATTAAGCAGAGGTTCAACAGGGTCATCTTGGTGCTTCAGAAAGGTAACTTGTAGAGATTAGAAGCAGTGAAACATCAGTTAAAAGATTGCCTATTCAAAATTACAAATGGTTCAGTAATTCTACTTCTAGGAATTAATGTTATCCATATAGTCCCACATTTGAAGTAACTTAGATGCAGGGTTATTTATGGCAGCATTGTTTATAATTGCAAAACACAAAACTACCTAAATACCTTTTAATATTAATAAGGTACTAATTATACTAAATATAATTAAATCCTAAGGAGTCATAACAAAGAATGAAGTTTTTTATGTACAGAATCAGAACAATCTCCAAGGTACACTGAGTTAAAAGAATCAAAGTGTGTGTAGTTGCTGTTTGAATCAAATGGAGGAAATATATATGTACTCGCATATATGTTTAAATACATAAAACATCTTGGTGGATGTTTTATGTAACAAGAAACTGCCAGTGTGGATGTGGTCTGGGTGGCTGGAGATAGATGGGAGTCTTCACTTTATACCCTTTCTATTTTGAATTTTGAGCCACGTGAATGTATTAAAAAGTAAATATGATTATTAATATAAAAAGATTTTGCAATTGTTCAAGTGAAAGATAGCCTAATCCGAGGCAACAGGAATAGAGAGGAGACAGATCTGTTCATTAAAGAAGCATTTAAGATCTGATGTATTGGGAAATCAATCCTCAAATGCACCAACTTTGCGCTCTCCAAGGAGTTGGTCCTAAGCCACAGAGCTGCCTTAAGCTCGTCCAAGGAGGTGCGTAGTGAAGAGGAGACCCTTTATTCCATAAGCAAGGGGCTTTAACGAGATATTATTTTGGAAGAGAAAGGGTTTACCCTACTACTTTACGTATTTATACATCCTGAATTCTCCGGTCTGTAGAGATGCATGAAACTTACATATAGCTTTAAAGCTTCAGGAAAGGGCAGAAGTTGATTACATTTTCTTCACCCGCATCCCACTTCCCAGTAAGAGAGTGGGGCAAAGCCAGAGTCTCACGTGAGTGTAGCGTCCCCACGTCAGGTTTTTCTACTCCTGTTCCTCCCCTTTCCTGTCCTTTTCCCAAGCCCCCTTTGCGTTTCTGTGTCGCGTCCATCCTTGACTTCACTAGCGGTTCCATCCGCAGGAAGGTGGGGGGCGGGACGGTGGGGGGTGGGGGTGGGGAGCGGAGGCCGGAGTTATCTCCTGGCCGCTGGCCGCAAGGATTCCTTTGTCTCCCAGTCTGTCTTCCACGCCTGGTTTGCAGGTAACGACTCACATCTGGGCCTGGCTGGGTTGCTCAGTTGGTTAGAACGTTCTCTGGACAGGGTTGCGGGTTCGATCTGGTTAGGGCACATACGGGAATCAACCGGTGAATGCATGAATGGGTGGCACAAAAATCAAATCGATGTTTCTCTATTTCTCTCCCTTCTTCGCTCTCTTTTTAAAAAAAAAACAACTCACATTCGGCCTGGCCCTGTCCGCTACAGGCCCGGTAGTGAAGGAAATCCAGGGTTCAACGCTGGGGAAAAAGAGTCTACTCGAGTGTCTCGTACAGGCCGCGTGGGAACCCGCCGGGGCGCGACGCCGTCACCACGCAGGCGTCAATCTTACCTTCCTGATACTGCAATTCCCATAAGGCCGTGCAGCGCCTTCTGCGCCGCTAAAGCCCAGAGGCTTCGGCGGCTCGGGAACTCTAGCCGCACTGCATTACGGAATACATAGTGTAATTAGGAAACGTCTTCGGGCACCAACTCCTCCACCAAGTTCACGTGTTTATCTTGTGCACCGGCGTCTGCTGCCGGGGTGGGGTATCAATGAAGAGTAGCTGCCGGGTTACGTCATAAAGCCGCGACCAGACGGGCGGCGCCATCTTCGAACTTGGACTTCCGGAAGGACTTTGGTGAGGGTGAGTGTACCGCCACGGGGTGTACTGGGGGCCCCGCGATTACTGCTCCTCCTTTTAGGGAGCATTGAGATTTTGGCTCCGCTATTTCCTCTTTGCACGGCATCGCGACCTCCAGTCCCTGGGCTGCTGCAGAAACCATCATGTTCCCTACTTCCCCGTAGTGGCAAGAGTGCATCCCCCATCTCTGCTAACCACGGGTCTTCTTCCCCTTCGCGGTGTCCGTACCACGACATCCTGTGTCCCGACTTCGGCGTGCTGACATTACCTCTCTCGACTTTACGCACCTACAGTAGTTCTCAACCTTAGAAAACTCATAAGTTTTCTAAGTAGTGGTGAAAGCTACTTAAACGCCTAGGACTGAGGGAGGCCAGGAGGCCACTCCAGTAGTAGATGTGGGTCAATCTCATTCTGCTATGTCCCAGTATCTTATTCGCTGAGGCTCTTCTAATCCTGAGGTTGTGCCTTGTGCGCTGCAACTTTATTGGCGCAGCCAAGGACCAGTTACTTTTCCCTGCCCACCCCTTTTATCCCGTGGCAAGTTGTCTGCTGGGGATGGCGGAGGTGACGACTTCAGCCCCACCCAGTGATAATTCACTTTGTTCAAGTAGAGTATGGCTTAGCCTTTTTGCCCAAGCGGCATATTATTACACAAACTTAAGTCATTCTATGCCATCATCTCTTTCTGCCATCCATTCTTATCCGCTATACTGTTATTTTTCTTAAGAGTTTTCTTTAAATTGCTTTATATTTAAAGTTTAAGTGCTTTTGTCCCCATCTTAGCAATATAGATGAACCCATGGGTTTCATGGGCTTGTTAAACTTTTTATACAAGTTAAAATAAAACCACAATTAGTAAAATAAAATTGTTCATTTTTGTACCACTAAAATCATCTTGCATACCACCATTTGTACTATAGGAATACTTTGGAAAACAATATGTTAGACCAAACTGAGTTTGAAGTAATTCCATATTTGAAAAACAGTGTTATCTATTTTCTTTGGCTGAGGAGGTCATGCAGGCAGTCTGAAGCATTTTAGGTACTGGACAAGGTGGGGTGCAAATGTAAATTTTTATAAACTAATACAGATTTATTAATATCCTTTACTTGTGTCCAAAATTTATATTGTGAAATCATAAATGGAAATTAAGCACCATACCCTGCTGTTGCCTTAAAAAGTGAATCTTTAAAAGGGATTTTTGCACCTAGAGAAGTTAATTGTTCATTCAACACAGGTTATTACATTTACCATGTAGCAGGTTCTGGAAACAATAGAAAATCAAATAGACAAGTTCCCTATCCTTTCAGGGACTGTAGATGTGAAATAAGTAAATACCGTTATCTCTTATCAGAAGAAAATTCCAGAAGGACTAGAGAGCTACATGTAAGATTCAAGCTTATTTCAAAAAAGTGTTAGAAGAAAATGAAATATCCCTGGTCAGGTGGCACAGTTATTTAGAGTATCCTCCCAATATGCCTAGGTTTGATCCCCAGTCAGGGCACATATAAGAATCAACCAGTAAATGCATAAATGAATTGAATAACAAATTGATACTTCTCTCTCACCCTTCCTCTCTCTGTAAAATCAAAAATTTTAAATTGATTTTAGAGGAAGAGGAAAGAAGAGGGAGAGAGAGACAGAAACATCAATCTGTTCCTGTATGTAACCTTTGCTTATCAGGACAATACTCTAACCAACTGAGCTATCTGGCCGGGGTTAGTCTAAAATCAATTTAAAAAATTATTTTTAAAAAGAGGAAAATAGCCTGACCAGTCGGTGGAGCAGTGGATAGAGTGTCGGACTGGGATGCCGAGGACCCAGGTTTGAGACCCTGAGGTTGCCAGCTTGAGTGCGGACTCATCTGGTTTGAGCAAAAGCTCACCAGCTTGGACCCAAGGTCACTGGCTTGAGCAAGGGATTACTCGGTCTGCTGAAGGCCCACGGTCAAGGCACATATGAGAAAGCAATCAATGAACAACTTAAGTGTTGCAATAAAAAACTAATGATTGATGCTTCTCATCTCTCTCCGTTTCTGTCTTTCTATCCCTCTCTCTGACTCGCTGTCTCTGAAAAAAAAAAAAGAAAAAAGAAAAAAAAATAGGTTATGTTTATGTCAGTGAGGTAGAAAATGCCTTTTTAAGTTGCAAAACAGAAGCCATAAAGGAAAAGATTGAGAAATATAATTCATAAAATTTAACTTCAGTTTAGGAAGAACATCATAAAGTTAAAGAATAATAGGTACAGAGGAGAAAAAAGAATAGTAGGTACAGAGGAGGAAAAATATTTGCAATATCAATAACCTATCTCCACAAATCAATAAGAAAAAATTAATTTACCCTATAGAAATATGGCAGATTATGTACATGCAGTTCATTAAAGACATACAGATAGCCAGCATATAAAAAAATTGATTTAAATTATCAGGTCAATGAAAATGAATAAAATAAGGAAGAATTCTTTCACCTATCAGGTTGGCAAAAATTAAAGATCGGGAAGGGAGTGGTAAAATAGTTATATATAGTTAGTGGGAATATAAATTAGGGTGTTTTTTTTGGGTTTTTTTTTTTTTTGTTTTGTTTTGTTTTTTGTATTTTTCTGAAGTTGGAAACGGGGAGGCAGTCAGACAGACTCCCGCATGCGCCCGACCGGGATCCCCCCCGCATGCCCACCAGGGGCGATGCTCTGCCCATCTGGGGCGTTGCTCTGTTGCAACCAGGGCCATTCTAGCATCTGAGGCAGGGGCCATGGAGCCATCCTCAGCGCCCGGGAGAACTTGGCCCCAATGGAGTATAAATTGGTTTTTGTTTTGTTCGGCAGCATCTATTAAATTTTAAAATACATACTCTTCAGATACTAAATCCCACTTCAGATGCTCATTCTAGAAAGATAATTTCTCATTAATGAAAAGATCTGTACTAAAATAGTTGTTGCAGTATTGTTTGTAATGGTATTATTTATATAACCCAGTTATCCTTAAATGGGAAATACCCAAAATTATAGTTCTATAGAACACCATACAGTAACCAAGAAGAATGAGATAAATATATGCATACTGATACAGAAAAATTTTAAGACATATAGTATAGAAGTTCTCTTGGTTGATCTCCATTTAACTTTCCTATGTTAATTGACATTTTCCCTTTCCTTTGTAAAGCATACAGACTGATGCCATGGCACACTGAATGCTGAAAGCCACAGAAACTTTTCTGCTGTAGGCCTGATCACTCTATCTCTGCTAGTTGAGTTGAATGCTTGCCAAGAGTCTTTGTATTGATTTCCGAATCTGTTTGTAAGTTGGTATGTCATTATATTTATATAATTGTGTTGTATATTTAATTTTAAAGAAATTTGAGTATGAAAGAATTATTGTCTCTATTAAAACTAAGTTGAAACATGGTGGATATATAGGTATTTTATTGTTATTTATATTCTACATATATTTATAAGTGTTCTGTATGAACTAAAAGTTTTATATAAATAATTCTAAAAAAGAAAAGCAAACTAAATTAAATGTTTTGGAAACACAAAAGAGGTGAGTTTGCAAATAAGCAAAAAAAAGCTGACAAATAGGTGTGAGTGAGACAATTGTAAAGATTAGGAACATTTGTAAAAAATCTGGAAGGTTATTGTACTTGAATTGCTTCTCAAGAAAGTAAGGTAAGTAGCCTCAATGCTTATGAGAAGTCAAGTTAAACATGACTGAGAAGTGTCAGTGGATTAACTGACCACAATTACTGACAACTTTTGGCTTCAGGGATGAGTTGGGGATAATGTTCTATTTAGGAGGAAGCAGAGTAATTAAAATGTAAGGGCAGACAACCCTTTCAAGAGTTTTACTGTGAGAGGGAAGAGGAAGATATTAGTTGGAGGAGGGATACTAGTTGAAGGATAATTGTATGGGGTGTTTAGATGAAAATAGTAAACGTATTTAAATACTCTTTGGAAGAAGCCCATGGAAAAGAAAATGATACATGACTCTAGTATTTTTAAGGGGTGAAAGGGGCCCTAGCCGCATAGCTCAGTTGGTTAGAGCATTGTTTCAAAGCGCAAAGGTTGCCAGTTCATTCCCAGGTCAGGGCACATACAGGAACAGATCAATGTTTTATCTCTCTCTTTCTTCCTTCTGCTCTCTCTAAAATTAATTAAGTAAACATTAAAAGGTGGGGGGATGGGGCTAGAATATTAATGTAAGGTGTGGCCTTAGAAGTGAATGAGGGAGGGGTTCAGATGCCTGGAGGGTTGGGCTGTTTAACAAGAAATTGAAGTATTTCCCATTTAATGGCTTTGGGTTTTGTTTCAGAAATCAGACAAAGTCATCTGCTGAGAACCAGTGGATCAGACATTGGAAGAGAGAGTGTGAGGGTAAGTAAGAGAAAAGTGTGATTGCTAGCACATGGGCAGCTTAGATGCATACAGTGGAGAAGATGGATAATTGGTTCATTCAGAGCTTGAATTTTGCCAGACCTGTGAAACAAAAAGATAGAAAAAAAGGAAGTTCTTATGTCAGTAAAAGTCTGATTAAAATAAATCTAAACTAGATTGCATGTAGCTGCCATAGGGAGGAATTGGAGCGATCAATGTATAGTGGTTAGATGTCATTGAAGAATAGATATAGCCCTGGCCAGTTGGCTCAGTGGTAGAGCGACAGCCTGGCGTGCAGGAGTCCCAGGTTTGATTCCTGGCCAAGGCACACAGGAGAGGCGCCCATCTGCTTCTCCACCCCTCCCCCCTCTCTTTCCTCTTTGTCTCTCTCTTTCCTTCCTGTAGCCAAGGCTCCATTGGAGCAAAGTTGGCCCGGGCACTGAGGATGGCTCTGTGGCCTCGCCTCAGGCGCTAGAATGGCTCTGGTTGCAACAGAGTGATGCCCCAGATGGGCAGAGCATCGCCCCCTGGTGAGCATGTGGGTGGATCCCAGTTGGGCGCATGCGGGAGTCTGTCTGACTGCCTCCCCATTTCCAACTTCAGAAAAATACAAAAAATAAAAAAAGAATAGATATAGTGATAGTAGTTGAGCAATCTAGCTATAATGATGGGAGGTTGTGATCAGTTAGTGAATGTCTTGGTGATTTTGGAAGTCAAAAGGTTTTATGTGGTGACAGAGTTCAGGATGTGACAGCATATTGATTAGCAGTGCTTTAGTTGAATGTTACAAGTTTAAAGGAACGAGGTTTTTACAAGAGGGGAAGCACTATTTGGCAACAGTGGCATTGGAGAGGAATTGAGAAGACACTGATCCCCAATTCTACCTGGGGTAAGTGGGATGTATGAGAATGAGCAACCTTCACTTGAGAGCCTGGAAAGCTAGAAATTTCACTTCCTGGAAATTTACCATCCAAGATTCTGAATGTGATTTAGATCTTGCCTATCAAATGTGCTCTTGAGCAACTCAAACTTGGACATAAGATTAGAGAGGAGAGACAGGATAGCAGGTATATAGTTTGTTGGTGCAGATTGTGGTAGTGGAATTGTTTTGGATTTGGGGGTCAGAGAAGGGTCTTTCCCATTTATGCAGTCACTTTTTTGGGGGTGTGGGTGAGAAAGTGAGACAGACAGGTAGGCAGGAAGGGAGAGAGATGAAAAGCATCAACTCATAAGTTGTGGCACCTTAGTTGTTCAGTGATTGCTTTCTCATATGTGCTTTGACTGGAGGGCTCCAGCCAAGCCAGTGACCCTTTGCTCAAGCCAGCAATCTTTAGGTTCAAGGCAGCGACCATGGGATAATGTCTATGGTCCCATGCTCAAGCCAACAGCCCTGCACTTAAGCCAAATGAGCCCACACTCAAGCCGGCAACCTTAGAGTTTCAAACCTGGGTCCTCAGCATTCCAGGTGGACATTCTATCCACTGTACCATCATCAGTCAGGTGACAAGTTTCTGATTGCAGAGGCAATTTGTTAATGGAGCCATCAGCTGTGGCAGGGGCTTCTTGATTCAGGAAATGGGTTCTCATCATGGCATAGGAGAGGCCATGTGGTTCTTGAATTAGCAGCTATAAGCAACTTTATAGTTTGACAAGTACTTGTTCCTAAACTGTTTTTCCTCCTAGCCCTCCCAGTGATCTTCTATGCAGGTGCTTCTCAAGCTTGAGTGTGCATCAGAATCTGAAGGGCTGCTTATAACAAGAGCCAGCCCCATCTCAGAGTTTCTGATTCAGTAGGTCTGGGGTAGAACTGGAAATTTTCATATTAACAAATTTTTGAGTGATGCTGAGGTTGCCAGTTCTGGGGGAACCACACTTTGAGAACCACTGTTGTGAACCACTATTACCCTTTAATAAATTCCTTTTATATTGGACTGACTAGAGAGGATTTTTTTCTATGTAACTGAACCTTGGCTAATAGAGAGGGCAATAATTATTCACATTTTTGTCTTTACCTACTTCTGGTAAAGGGTAGGTAGCCTACAGGGTATTTTGGAAGCAATATGGTATACTGTTTTTCTGTTAAATTTTTGTAGTTTTTTAAAAAAAGATTTATTGATTTTATTGAGAGAGAAGCAAGAGAGGTAAGGAGTATGAGAAGTATCAAGTCGTAGTTATTTCACTGTAGTTGTTCATTGATTGCTTGCCATATGTGCCTTGACCGGGCAAACCCAGCTACTGCACCACCACAAGCCAGACATAGTTTTTTGTTTGTTTGATTGTTTCCATTTTTCTTCTCTCTTTAGGAACACCAATTATTCATATGTTGGCATCCCACTTTCTCTTTCTCATCTATATCATCTTCTCACTAATCACTTTTATCTCTTTGCAACCTATGTGGGTTTTTTCAAACCTATCCTTCATATCACTTCTTTTCTTTCCTTTTTTTCTTTCTTAGGTGAGAGGAGGGGAGATAGTGAGGCAGACTCCCACATGCGCCCCGACCAGGATCTACCCGGCAACCCCATCTGGGGCCAGTGCTTGAGTACGGAGCTATTTTTAGTACCTAAGGCTGTTGCGTTCCCAATCCTCAGAACCAGGGGCCACACTCGAACTAGTTGAGCCACTAGCTGTGGGCGGGGGGGGGGGGGAAGAGGATGAGAAGCAGATGGTTGCTTTTCCTGTGTGCTCTGATCGGGAATAGAACCCAGGACGTCCATAAGCCAGGCCAACACTCTATCCACTGAGCCACCAGCCAGGGCCTCATTTTCTTTTCAGCAGTATAATTTCAACATTTTGCTTCTCTGGTTTTCATTTCTATGATTTTATTCTTTTACTCAGTTTCTTTCCTTATAACTGCCAGCTTACTTTTTACCTTGCCATTGTCTTATCTCTGTTTTGGTCTCTTGTTTTTGAATTTCACCATCTCTGGTTTCTTTAAAAATATGGAAGCTTTTGTTGGAATATTTTCTGTGTTCTGGACCCATTCTTTTTTTTTTTTTCCTTTTGTATTTTTCTGAAGTGAGAAGTAGGGAAACAGAGAGACAGATTCCCTCATACGCCTGACCGGGATCCACCCGGCATGCCCACCAGGGGGTGATGATCTGCCCATCTGGGTCTTTGCTCTGTTGCAACTGGAGTCATTCTGGCGCCTGAGGTGGAGGCCATGGAGCCATCCTCAGCGCCCGGACCAACTTGGCTTCAATGGAGCCTTGGCTGCAGGAGGGGAAGAGAGAGACAGAGAGGAAGGAGAGGGGGAAGGGTGGAGAGGCAGATGAGCACTTCTTCTGTGTACCCTGTCTGGGAAACGAACCCAGGACTTCCACACCCCAGGCCGGCGCTCTACCACTGAGCTAGCCAGCCAGGGCCTCTGGAGCCATTCTTTGAAATGGTGCTTTCCGTTTTTGTCATGTGCTTGTTTGTATCCCTTTTATTTGTAGTTTCTATGCATGGTTTCCATTTTTTTAATTATTGAGTTGTAGAGAGAGAGGAAGGGAGGGGAGAGAGAGAGAAACATTGGTTTGTTGTTCCACTTATTTGTGTATTCATTGGTTGATTCATGTATGTGCTCTGGTTGGGGATCGAACCTGCAACCTTGGTATATTGAAACAATGCAGTATCCAGCTGAACTACCTGGCCAGGGCAATTTTTATTGATTTTAGAGAGAGGGGAACAGAGACAGAGAAAGTGAAAGAAACATCAATTTGTTGTTCCAGTTATTTATGCATGTATTATTTGATCCCTGTATGTGCCTTGACTGGGAATTGAACCTGCAACTTTTGTATCAAAATGACACTAACCAACTGAGCTACCAGCCAGGGCCCATAGGTTCCATAGGTCCCACTTAGATCCTTTTTGTTTATTACTAATTTTGAATGGAGTAGTTCTGTCAGGGCCTGCTATTTACCAAAGAACAATATAGGTAGATTCTCATTGACCTCTATTTTCTTTGACATTGTTGTATTTTATCTGTAGCACATAATGTTATATTGTGTCCTTAGCATCTGAGTTAGAGGGTTGGCTATTGTCAGTAGTTTAAAATCGCTTAGACAGCCTGACCAGGCGGTGGCGCAGTGGATAGAGCGTCGGACTAGGATGCCAAGGACCCAGGTTTGAGACCCTGAGGTTGCCAGCTTGAGCGCCGGGCTCATCTGCTTTGAGCAAGGGGTTACTCGGTCTGCTGAAGGCCCGCGGTCAAGGCACATATGAGAAAGCAATCAATGAACAACTAAGGTGTTGCAGTGCGCAACGAAAAACTAATGATTGATGCTTCTCATCTCTCCGTTCCTGTCTGTCTGTCCCTGTCTATGCCTCTCTCTGACTCTCTTTCTGTCTCTGTAAAAAAAAAAAAAAAGTAAAATAAAATCGCTTAGACTGTAGCTTCTTCAAGAAAGACAGTTGTGAACTTTAATTTATATGAGCTTTAAATTAAATAATATAAATAAAGCTCTTAGTACAGTACCTGGCACATATTAAGCATTTAATAAATGCTAGCTTTATTATTATGTTTATTGTAAGCTCCACTAGCATGCAAGTTCCATGAGAGTAGGGACCTTGTCTGTCTGGCTTTATTGTCATAATATCAGTTCCTAGAATAGTACCTGATGTAAAGATTATGTTTAGTAATTATTGTTGAATGAATGCATGAATAATCAGGGAGCTTAGGTTTCTGGTTGCAGGAGGGCAGGTGAGAGGAGGGGTGTAGAAAACTCTGAGCCAATACAAATAGCCTTTGCCTTCTCATTTGTATGCCTATATGCAGGGACAGCCATTTCAGGGGGTGCTGATGGATACCTACGGGGTCGGCTATGTTGCCCTGGGGGAGGCCGACCCCGTGGGGAACATGACTGTGGTAGAGTCTCCTGGACAAGAGGTGCTAAACCAACTTGACATCACCACTTCAGAAATAACCAGTACAGAGGCCTCCTTAGAGATGTCTTTACCTACTCCTTTGTCTGGATTTGAGGATTCTCTTGATGAGAAAAAGCTCCTTCCAGTACAGGAAAGCTTTTCCAGACTGGAACAGCAAGGTATGTACCTTGTTCTTTCTTCTTTTTCTCTCCCTGTGCTTAGCTTAAGGTGAAGGACAACAGGTTGAGTTCAGAGGTCTTAGAAACCTGGATATGATGTAGTCTATTCTAACGAGGCTTGAGCTCTAATGAGGTCCATCTATGAGATGGACCACCATCTCATAGACCCATGTTCTTCTCTACAGCTCTTTCTTCAGAGATGTCAAAGGTCTCAAATCCTAGGGCCTCAAAGCCTGGCCGGAAGAGAGGTGGTAGGCCACGGAAAAGCCCCAAAAGGCCCCAACAACCTAACTCTCCATCGGCCCCTCTGGTTCCTGGTCACTTAGATCAGTCCAATTCTCTGTCTGCCCCCATGCCTAAGAAACGAGGTCGAAACTCCAAGGCAGAGCTGCTACTGCTGAAGTTGTCAAAAGGCCTGGATCAGCCAGAGTCTGCACCTCCAAAGAGGCCCCCTGAGGACTTTGAGACCCCACCTGGGGAACGACCCCGTCGAAGGGCTGCCCAAGTGTAAGAATTGGGGCACATCTTGGAGGGGTTTTGGGGTGAAAGGGTCAGGGTGGGTCAGATGTTGGAGGAAAGAGAAGACCATAATGAAGTGTCAGGTTAGCAGGGGTGGTATCTAGATTCTGGGGACGTGAGCAGTTTTCTGGCTTTTACCACAGCAACTTAGGCAGTTGCTAACTTTGCCTGTTTAGGAGGTTTCTTTCTGTACCATGTAACCTATCACATTTTTCACAATTTCCCCCAGGTTTTCATTGCAATTTTACAACCCAGTATATATATCAGATTATATCAGTGATCTTTGACTGCAGCAGAGTGAAAAATGCTTGGGACTTAGAGTCAGAGGGCCTGGTTTAGATCCCATATATATTATCTGAATCATCTTGGCCAAGTCACTTCACTTTCTTGGATTTCTGTTTCTTCATATATCAAAAGGGGAGGGGAAACTAATAGCTGCTTCACAAAGTCACTGAGAAGATCCAGTGGGATAAGAATCAGCCAAGTGTCTGGAAAGTGAGTTAAGTGTGTGTGAGAATGGCTTTGACTCTCCTCTGTCCCACAGGGCACTTCTGTATCTTCAGGAACTGGCTGAAGAGCTTTCAACAGCCCTGCCTGCTCCAGTATCCTGTCCTGAGAGCCCCCAAGTGAGCAGCCCCATCAAACCAAAGAAGACCCGGCCACAGTCAGCCTGTCAAGGTGGAGAAGTAGTAGCTGAGACAGCACGGGATGAAGACTTTGTTCTCCAGGTTGAGGCTGAAGATGAAGAAGAAAGTGAGGTCCCAAGTGAGAGCTCATCTGACCCTGAGCCTGCTGTGCCCCGAAGCACCCCACGAGGATCCACTTCAGGGGTAACCTGAATGGACAAGAAAGTGAATGGGGAAATAATAGGATTATTAGGATGTCAAAAGAGTTCCCAGAAGGAAAGCTTTGGCCTGTGTTAGGAAACACAAATGTGGATGAGACAGAGTCCTGCCTGTTAAATGAAGCAAGTGCTAGACCAGGAGTAAACAAAGTGCTATAGGCAAAGGGAAGAGGGATGTTTAACTGCTTAGGCTTCACAGAGGAATGATAGTTAGGCTAAGTCTTGAAGGGTAAATGGAAGTTTGCTAGAGAGATTGGTTTTCCCATAAATTGATTATGGCTGCAGTATAAGGTGTGGGGTAGAAGTGGTGGGGAGATTAAACTGGAGAAGATAAAAAGACTGAGATTGGTGGAGCCAACCAAAGTGTTTGTTTATTTAATTATGGTAAGATATATATAGTTGAAAACCTACCATTTAAAAATGTATATATATATTTATAGTTTAGGCCCTGGCCAGTTGGCTCAGTGGTAGAGCATCGGCCTGGCATGTAGACTGGATTCGATTCCTGGTCAGGGCACACAAGACAAGCAACCATCTGCTTCACCCCTCCCCTTCTCCCCTCCTTTCTCTCTCTTTCTCTCTTTCTCTTTCTCTTTCTCTTTCTCTTTCTCTTTCTCTTTCTCTTTCTCTTTCTCTTTCTCTTTCTCTTTCTCCCTCAGCCATGGCTTGGTTTGTTCAAGCAAGTTGGCCTTGGGCCTTGAGGATGGCTTTGTGGCCTCTGTCTCAGGCACTAAAAAAAATGGCTCTTTTGCTGAGCTATGGAACAACTCCCCAGATGGGCAGAGCATTACCCCCTAGTGGGCTTGCCCAGTGGATCTCAGTTGGGGCGCATGTAGGAGTCTCTCTACCTCCCCTCCTCTCACTAAAAAAGATTTTAAATAGATAAATAAAATAAAAATGTATAGTTCAGTTGGCATTTAGTTTAATCACAATGTTGAGTAACTATCCATTTCTAAGACATTTTTCATCATTTCAAGTAGAAACCATACAACAAAGGTTTTTAAGTTAAGAAAAATAAGTCTGAGGTCGCCGGTTCGAAACCCTGGGCTTGCCTGGTCAAGGCACATGTGGGAGTTGATGCTTCCAGCTCCTCCCCCCTTTTCTCTCTCTCTCTCTCCTCTTTCTCTCTCTCTCTCTCTCTCTGTCTCTCCCTCTCCTCTCTAAAAAAAAAAAAGAATAAAAAAAAAAGAAATTAAAAAAAAAAGAAAAATAAGTCAATTATGGAAATAGGTCAGTTTGCGGTTGGAAGTTAAAAGACAGCTTCAGCTTAACCATGCAGTGGCACAGTGGATAAAGTATTGACCTGGGACACTGAGGACCCAGGTTCAAAACCCCAAGGTTGCTGGCTTGAGCGCAGGCTCATCTGGCTTGAGCATAGGCTCGCTGGCTTCAGCCCAAAGGTTGTTGGCTTGAAGCCAAGGTCGCTGGCTTGAGCAAGGGATTGCTGGCTCAGCCCAAGCCCTCTGGTCAAGGCATTTATGAGAAAGTAATCAATGAACAACTAGTATCGCAACTACAAGTTGATGCTTATCTATCTCTCTTCCTGTCTCTGTTTCTCAATCTTTAGCTCTCTTATTCTCTCTTGCTAAAAAAAAAAAAAGGACAGCTTCAGTGATCTAGGTGAGAGATAGTGTGGGCCTGAATCAAGCAGCGAAGGAAGAGAAGATGAGGGGCAGGTTCAAGAGGAATTAAAGAATTAACAGCACTTGGGAATTGAAGGGAGAGAATGAGTAGGAGTTTCCAACTTAGTTGGTACTCTCATGCACTGAACTTGGTAAAACAGGAAGAGTGGCAGACCTGGGAATGGTCAGGGTGGGCGGGGCAGGTGATGAGCTCACTTTCTGACATGTTGAGTTGGAGATGCCTGTGGGTCATGGACCATCCTTTGGGGACATCTGGTCGCCAGTCATATAGAGGGTGGCGTAAAAGTAGGTTTACAGTTGTTTGCTTGGAAAATAATACAATGATTAACAAGTAATAATATAGGAATAAACTCTGTTTTGTGTACTCACAATGGTAAACCTACTTTTGCCACACCCTGGATGTGGGACCAATGCCTTACTTGTCTTAAGTGCAACATTTAAGGAGGCATTGTGTACCTCAAATCAAGATAAATATTTTGATACATTTTTTAAAATCAAAATTTAATAAATCTATAATGAGCAAAATACCAAGTTTTAAATAAAGACAGGAACTGTAGGACTGATTTTTCCTTTTGCCTCAGGATCTAATGTGAACCACTGTATGGGTCTAGAGTTTGTAGGAAAGTTGAAACCTAGTAAAGTTTGAGTTACTAAAATGTGCACTTGCTAAACAGGTAATGATGCTAGTTAGACCTGATAATCAGGTATAATGATGGGTTGAGGAGAAGTCAGAAGGGCTCTGGGAAATACCATCATGGACCAAATCTGTGAGAAGAGAGAGAACCAGTGAAGGAATATTTGAGAGGTGGGAGAAATGAGGAGAGACTGGTCCAGAGGGCAAGAGTTTCAAGAAGTAAATGGGTGTCCTCTGAATCAAATGCATGAAGATGTCAAGGAGGATGATAAAGATAACAGATTTTGCAGGGGTTTTTTTGTTTGTTTGTTTTTTCTTTGTTTTTTGAGAGACAAGAAGGGAAAGAGCTGAGAAGCATCAATGCCTGATTGTGTCACTGTAGTTGTTCATTGATTGCTTTTCATATGGGCCTTGACTGTGGGGGGTGGCTCAAGCTGAGTGATTTGACTTCTTGCTCAAGCCAGCGACCTTGGGATTGTGTTGATCCTGTGCTCAAGCTGGTGAGCTTGTGCTCAAGTGGGTGAATTCAGGATTTCAAACCTGGGTCCTCAGCATCCCAGGTCAGTGTTCTATATACTGCACCACCACTAGTCAGGCAGATTTTGCAGTTTTGATGGAGGAATAGAAACAGAAGTTGGAGAAACCATTGTAATGGTTGAAACAAATCTTTTTTTTAATGTTTATTATTTTTATTTTAGAGAGAGGAAGAGAGAGAGTGAGAGACAGGAACATCAATCTGTTCCTGTATGTGCCCTGAGTGGGGGGATCGAACCAGGCACCTCTGCACTTGGGCGATTCTCCAATCAACAGAGCTATCCAGCCAGGAAAAAAATATAAATCTTTTAATTAAGATTCTGATAGGGCAAATATCAGAGAGGAAGCTAGTGCCAACAGAAGTAAAAGCTGGGAAGGCTCTCTCCTGGGGACTTTCTCCAGCCTATAAAATTCTTCCCATATGCTTTCTTTATTTGATCCCCAGAAGCAGAAGCCACACTGCCGGGGAATGGCTCCCAATGGCTTACCAAATCACATCATGGCTCCTGTTTGGAAATGCCTCCATCTCACCAAGAACCTGTGAGACTTGGGGAATGGGAGCTGGGGATGAAAGGCTGGAGGTGGAGTGCAAAGGATTATCGAGAAGTGGGGCTATGGGAAGAAGGGAAGGCACTCCTGGGGTCGAACACTGAAGACATTTATAAATAAATGGCACTGTTCCAAAGGCAAGAGCTCTAGAGCTGTGCTGTCCAGTATGGAAGCCACTAGCTGCATGTGGCCATTTAAAATTAAAAGTTCAGTTCATTTGTGTTAGCCCCATTTCAAGTGACCAACTAGCAGCTCATGTATTGGACAAATAATAGTTACTTCCATTGTAACAGCAAGTTTTATTGGGCAGCATTGCTCTAGAATTTATCTCCTTTATTATTGCTTCTTCTGTTCCTCCAGCCGAGATCAGAAGCATTCATACTGGGAGTTTGCAGAATGGATTCCTTTAGCCTGGAAGTGGCACTTGTTATCTGAACTGTAAGTTGAAGAGACATCTTTGAAGCCTTGGAGGGGGTGATACCACTGGAGACAGAAGGGTGACAGAGAACTCTAGATTTATGATGGGAATCCTGGAGAGACTGTACCAGACTCAGGCTGTGTACCCTTTGCCTTCCCCTAGTGAGGCAGCTCCCTACCTGCCCCAGGAGGAGAAGTCTCCACTGTTTTCTGTACAGCGTGAAGGACTTCCTGAAGATGGCACACTCTATCGAATTAACAGGTAAAGATTACGTGAAAAGGGATTACATCTCTTTTTCTGATTCTAGGAGACAGAAGTAGGAAAAATGAATATTGAAAAGGACGACAGATTGGCCCTATTCTTCTGCTGAGGCTGGTCCATTTGATCCCAGGGATCAGAATCCTGGGTAGATCTGGTCAGTCCCCTCTGACTTGCAGCACTTGCTGCTGCTGGCCTGACTGAGGGAAGGGAGGGAGATTGAGGGTCAAACCCGTTTACAAGATCATATTTACTCAGATAGACCCAGATAGACTGGCCTAAGGAGGAATACTGTAGTAACTAGAATGCACAGCCTGACTCCTTTGAAGGTGAGCTAGAACTAGGATGACTTAGGGAAAGAAACGAGGAAGACACAAATGGTGTCTAGGACTGTTCTCACCTGTCGACTTTTCTTGATATTCTGGCCCTTGCTTAAGCCAGTTCATACTAGCTCTTGGTGGAACTTCCACTCTGACCTTGTTATTTTTTCATTTTTCTTTCTTTCCTTTTTTGACTTAATTTTTTAAAGCAGTTTATGTTCACAGGAAAATTGAGAGGAAGGGACAGAGATTTCTCATATATTTCCTGCCCCCATACATGCATAGGCTCTCTCCCTATCAAAATCGCCCACCAAAATTGTTGAATCTACACTAGTTGAATCTACATTGACATATCATATTCACTCAAAGTCCATAGTTCACATTAGGGTTCACAGTTGGTGTGTGCATTCTATGGGTTTGGACAAATACCATTATTTTATACACAGGATTTTTACTGCCTTAAAATTCCCCTGTGCTCCACCTCTCCACCCCTTTTACCTTAACCACTGGCTATCACTTATTAGCTCCATAATTTTGCCTTTTCCAGACTGTCATAGTTGGAATTATATAGTATTAGCCTTTTTTTTTTTTTTTGTATTTTTCCGAAGCTGGAAACAGGGAGAGACAGTTAGACAGACTCCTGCATGCGCCCGACCGGGATCCACCCGGCATGCCCACCAGGGGGCGACGCTCTGCCCACCAGGGGGTGATGCTCTGCCCCTCCGGGGCATCGCTCTGTTGCAACCAGAGCCACTAGCGCCTGGAGCAGAGGCCAAAGAGCCATCCCCAGCGCCCGGGCCATCTTTGCTCCAATGGAGCCTCGGCTGCAGAAGGGGAAGAGAGAGATAGAGAGGAAGGAGAGGGGGAGGGGTGGAGAAGCAGATGGGTGCTTCTCTTGTGTGCCCTGGCCGGGAATCGAACCCGGGACTTCTGCACGCCAGGCTGATGCTCTACCACTGAGTATTAGCCTTTTAAGATAGGCTTTTTTCACTTAGTACTGTAATATGCTTTTAAGGTTCTTTCATATCTTTTCATGGTTTGTTTTTTTTTAGAGACAGAGGGAAGTCAGAGAGAGGGATAGATAGGGACAGACAGACAGGAACGGAGAGAGATGAGAAGCATCAATCATTAGTTTTTTGTTGCGACACCTTAGTTGTTCACTGATTGCCCTCTCATGTACCTTGACCGTGGGCCTTCAGCAGACCGAGTAACCCCTTGCTCGAGCCAGCGACCTTGGGTCCAAGCTGGTGAGCTCTGCTCAAACCAGATGAGCCCTCACTCAAGCTGGCGACCTCAGGGTCTCGAACCTGGGTCCTCCGCATCCCAGTCAGATGCTCTGTCCACTGTACCACCACCTGCCTGGTCAGGCTCTTTTCATGGTTTGATAGGTCATTTCTTTTTAGTGCAAAGTAATCATTTGTCTGGATATATCATAGTTTATTTCACCTATGAAGTTCTTATTTTTCATTAACTACTTCTTTCATTCCACCTTTGACTTTTCTCCAGATTTAGCTCGATCACAGCACACCCAGAGCGCTGGGATGTGTCCTTCTTCACAGGGGGACCTCTCTGGGCTCTGGACTGGTGCCCCGTGCCTGAGGGGGCAGCAGCCTCACAGTATGTGGCCCTTTTCTCCAGCCCTGACATGAATGAGACACATTCACTGAGCCAACTTCATTCGGGCCCTGGGCTACTCCAGCTCTGGGGCCTTGGGACCTTGCAGCAAGAAAGCTGGTGAGGTGGGGCTGGGACACCGCCATGGGACGGTGGTTGGGGCAGAGAGAAGGATGGGGCTGGGCAGGATCGGGGTTGGGGGTCTTGGGTTGGGTTGAGTGAGAAAACACCAGATGTGGCAGCCCTAGGCCCCTTCTTCCTACCCATTCTCCCCACGTGGTTTCTCTCCTTAGTCCTGGCAACAGGGCTCACTTTGTCTATGGGATTGCTTGTGACCACGGCTGCATCTGGGACCTCAAGTTCTGCCCCAGTGGAGCATGGGAACTTCCAGGCACCCCTCGGAAGGTACCTCCCACTTGATTGTGTGATGGCCCTAGCACTCCAAGCCAGGACAGAGGCCCTGGATGTTCCCAGAGTTGGAACAGTGGAGTTTGGAGAGTGGTGGATGGTGCTTTTTCCAGCAATTCCATGTCATATTTTCAGAGACTAGAACCTAAAAAGTTTTCTGAGAGACTCCTGAGAGCAGCAAGCCTCAGCGCAGATCTGGTCTCTCCCTCTAGGCTCCTCTTCTGCCCCGGTTGGGTCTCTTGGCTCTTGCCTGCTCAGACGGGAAGGTGCTGCTGTTCAGTCTGCCCCATCCTGAGGCCCTCCTGGCACAGCAGCCGCTGGGTGAGTAGCAGAGCATGGAGAATGGGGATATTGTAGCCATGGCCAGAGTGTGTCCATCTCCCTTGAAACCCCCATAGGCCCGGTCTCTCTAATACAAAGCCTTACATAGTCATACCTCACATTGACTTCACACATTTTGTTCTTGACCTGTCTCTTCAGCAGCCCGCAGGTAGTACTCCTGCAGACTTATAACTGCACTCTGCCAGTACATCACCTCTGACTCCCCTCCTCCCTGTTCTGTGCTCTCGGGCCCCTTCCTCTTGCTGCCAGTTAATTGGCTGTGTAAAGAGCTGCTGACGGTGGAGGCGGACAGGTGGGCCTTGTCTTTCCTGCCATACCCTTGTCCTCCCCGATCTTGTCCTCAGCCTCTCCTGCCCTCACCACCACACGCACACCACACACACACACACACACACACACACACACACACACACACACACACTCTTGTTAGGAAGAAGGGGAGAGTATAGAGCTGAAGGTGCACGAGAAGAGGGGGTCAGGGAAAGGCAGCTCCTATTTGTTGATTTTATTTTTTTTTAACTATACTGAGTAAATAAGAGGGCACCCAGGTGTGAACCCTGAGAAAGCCCTATTTGTGATCTGGGGGAGGATTGGCTTGAGAAGGGAATGGTATGTGAGGAAGTGAAGATGGACAGGCAGTTCGTTCAGGAAGTTTGGCTGTGGAAGAGAGCACAGAGGGTGCTGGCCAGAGGTAAAGGAAGGGTTTTGTTTGTTTGGTTTAAAGTTTTTTTGTTTTTTTTTTTATTCATTTTTAGAGGGGAGAGAGAGAGGGAGAGAGAGAGGGAGAGAGAGAAGGGGGAGGAGCTGGAAGCATCAACTCCCATATGTGCCTTGACCAGGCAAGCCTAGGGTTTCGAACCGGCGACCTCAGCATTTCCAGGTCGACGCTTTATCCACCGCGCCACCACAGGTCAGGCTGTTTGTTTGGTTTAGATAGGAGACGAGTGTGTGTGGAAGTGAGAATGACCAGTAGGGAGAAAGTGAAGAATGCAGGAGGAGGGACTGGTAATGAAAGAGCAAAGTTCTGGAGAAATGGGAGATGGTGAGAAGCGAGCAGAGCGGCAGGATTAGCCATTCTGATAGGAAGGGTACTAGCAGGTGTAACAGGAAGAAAGGAGAGGGTGGGGCAGAGAGAGGTGGGCTTGTACATTGATGGTGACGAGATAAGCATGTAGGGGGAAGGTCATTATTGAAAGGGCAGGGTGGTCTAAGCGAGGCTGATGAGGACCCAGTCCTCTGGATCCAGAGTGATCGGTTACTGCTCTTTTACCCTCACAGATGCAATGAAGCCCGCCATCTATAAGGTGAGTGAGGAACTCTGCCTTACCTGAGGTTCCATCTTCCAGTCCCTTAGTGATTCCGCAGTGAGTCTCTTTCTGACTCAGAGATCTTCCTCTCCTGTTGGATTGAACACTAATTTGAGCCTTTGTTCCAAACAGTAGGTATCCCTAACTCGAGTCCCATCTCTTCTGTCCCTGCAGGTACAGAGTGTGGCAACCCTTCAGGTGGGATCTATGCAGATGTCAGACCCCTCTGAGTGTGGTCAGTGCCTTAGCCTGGCCTGGATGCCCACCCGGCCCCACCACCACCTGGCTGCTGGATACTATAATGGTAAAAACCAAAACAGAACGCAAGGAGCGGCGGCTCTCTGGGCTTTCATATATGTTGCTTTGGTTGTTTCCTTTTTGGTTCAGTATTGGGCATTACATAGAACTATTCAGGCAGTGTTAAAAAAATAAAGTTATTAAAAATTTTTCTATTCAGAAAAATAATTAAGTAGTTGAACATTGTTTCATGCAGTTCTCTATGCATATATAAAGATAAAAAGAAGTGGGATCATACTCTATAAGCTATTTTAAATTAGAAGGTATTAAATTTAATTACACAGTGGTACCTTGAGATACAAGCAGACCAACATACGATTTTTTTAAGATACGAGCTGCGACTCAGTCTGTATTTTTGTTCAAGATCTGAAATTCTGAGATACGAATCATGATTCAGGAAGCTGCCGCTAGTTGGCGCGTTGATGCACGGGTCCAGTATCGGCAGCACAACACCAGCATTTCATTCTTTCTCACGTGTTACCCACAGAATCACGTTGAATCTCGTGCGCTGTACTCGTTCTTGCATCATTTTTGCATTTTTTACTAACTTTTTTTGTGTGCTGTCATGGGGCCAAAGAAAGTGAGTGTAAAGGACAGTGGTGAGAAGAAGAGAATGATGTCAATAGAAGTAAAGCAAGAAATAATAGAAAAACACAAGCGTGGTGTAGGAGTGATTGAACTGGCAAGGCTGTACGACCGCAATACATCTACAATTTGTACCATCCTTAAACAAAAGGATGGCATCAAAAGCGCAAATCCAGCAAAAGAAACTACAATTCTGTCCCAATTAAGGACAAATATCCATGAAGAAACGGAGAAGCTTCTGCTGGTGTGGGTGAAAGAGAAAGAGCTGGCAGGAGATACAGTGATAGAGACTAATACGCGAAAAGGCAGGCATTATTTACGGTGACTTGAAGAAAGAACCATTAACCTCAAAAGAGGCAGCAGAAGGTAAGTTTAAGGCAAGTCACGGCTAGTTTGAAAATTTCAAGAAGAGATCTGGCATCCACTCGGTGGTGAGGCATGGTGAAGCTGTGAGTGCTGACGTTAAGGCAGCTGAGGAGTACATCGCACGTTTTGCTGCACTTATCGCAAAGGAAGGCTACATCCCCCAGCAAATGTTCAACTGTGACAAAACAGGATTGTTTTGGGAAAAAATGACCCAGAGGACTTTCCTCACCACAGAGGAGAAGAAGCTGCCAGGCCATAAACCCATGAAGGACTGTCTGGCCCTTGCATTGTGTGCAAACAGTGACTTTAAAGTAAAGCCACTGCTAGTGTATCATTTTGAAAATCCTTGAGCCTTTAAGACTCACAAGATTCTTAAAGAAAAACTGCAGGTTATGAGGTGCGCCAATGCTAGGGCATGGGTTATGTGGCAGTTTTTTATTGAATGAGTAAATCTCGTCTTTGGTCCTGCAGTGAAGAAATATCTTCAAGAAAATAAACTCCCGATGACAGCATTACTAATCCTTGAAAATGCTCCAGCCCACCCACCTGGTCTTGAAGATAACATTCTCAATGAGTTCAAATTCATGAAAGTCCTCTACTTCCCACCCAACACAACTTCAGTCTTGCAACCTATGGATCAGCAGGTCATTTCCAACTTTAAAAAGCTTTACACAAAGCACTTGTTCCGCCACTGCTTTGAGGTGACTGAGAATACAAATCATACCCTTCGAGAGTTTTGGAAAGATCACTACAACATCGTGATATGTTTACTCATTGTTGACTTGGCATGGCAAGAGGTTACAAGAAGAACCTTGAACTCGGCATGGAAAAAGTTATGGCCTTATGTTGTTGCAGACAGGGACTTCGAACCCGAGACCGAGACTGAGGAAGAAGCATTGGAGGAGATTGTGTCCCTCGGAGAGTCGATAGGTCTGGGGTAGATGAGGGTGACATAAATGAGCTCATCGAGGAACATGAGGAAGAATTCTCAATTGAGAAATTGAAGGAGCTACAGATGATGCAACATGCGGAGCTTCTGCAAGAGATTAGTAGTGAGGAGGAGGTAGAGTTGGAGGAAGTGATTTCTACAAGTGAAATTAAAGACATGCTGGCAATGTGGGAGAAGCTTTCAAGTTTCATTGAAAAGAAACACCCAGAAAAAGTTTCAACTGGTCATGTACTTTTTGATGACACTTGTCACATTTCTGTAACATTTTATTTATTTATTTATCTTATTTATTTATTTTTGTATCTTTCTGAAGTTGGAAAAGGGGAGGCAATCAGACTCCCGCATGCGCCCGACCGGGATCCACCCGGCATGCCCACCAGGAGATGATGCTTTGCCCATCTGGGGCATTGCTCTGCCGCGACCAGAGCCATTCTAGCACCTGAGGCAGAGGCCATGGAGCCATCCCAGCGCCCGGGCCAACTTTGCTCCAGTGGAGCCTTGGCTGCGGGAGGGGAGGAGAGAGACAGAGAGGAAAGAGAGGGGGAGGGATGGAGAAGCAGATGGGCGCTTCTCCTGTGTGCCCTGGCCGGCAATCGAACCCGGGACTTCTGCACGCCAGGCCGATGCTCTACCACTGAGCCAACTGGCCAGGGCCTCTAACATTTTAAAAGGCAGGCAAAAGCACACCTCTATGGTTAGATTTTTATTCAAACGTCCTGCAAGTGAAAGTGCCGAAAGTGCAGCCAAAAAGGCAAAAACAGGTGGTGATTAAATGAAAAATACGTAATGTGAAGCTTAGATTAAGTTTAAAGTTAAGAACGTTTTTTTTACAATTAAGTTTTTGTGGTTTCATTTTAAATAATGAAAGTGCAGTTTTAGTTTACTTGTCTACAGTGCCTGCATCCCTTCCTCCCTCCCTCCCTCCTCTTCCTCCATTTACCTCCATTAGCCACACTTGTCTGTCTCCAAGGTAAGAATACAGTACTAAATAACCCTTTTTTCTTTTATTTCATATATTTTGTTATGCATTGGTAAAGTATACATGTGTATTTCTTAATTTAAAACATGTCTTTTTTCATAATTTAGGATGGTTTGGGGATATTTCACAGGGCTGGAACAGATTAAATCTATTTCAGTTATTTTAAATGGGAGAAATTTGTTTGATATACGAGTTGACTGACAAGCTCAGTTACAGAACGAATTAAACTTGTATCTCAAGGTACCGCTGTACTTCATTTTATAGAAGAAAAAGACAAATGAAGCTGAAAGGTTAGATAAGTTCCCAATAAATGTTCCTTTACCACAGAAATACTAGTTTCTTAAAGATATTTTTAAGATTAAAAAGAAAAAAAAGATTATAAATGACATTAAGTGTTGGAGGTATTAAGTTGTTTTTAAATGACAAGTTTATTTTTAGGCATCATCAGTAACCTTTCTGCGCGGGAGATAAGGAAATTAGCACTCTTACATTTCTTTTTATCTTCCCTCCCACCATCTAATTGTGTTTCTTTGGTGATATTACTCTTACATTTTGTCGAGGTACATGAAACTTGATGCTCATTTGCTATCTTAATTCCCAAAGTTGCCCTGGCCCAGTGGTTGGCAAACTCATTAGTCAACAGAGCCAAATATCAACAGTACAACTATTGAAATTTCTTTTGAGAGCCAAATTTTTTTAAACTTAAACTATGTAGGTAGGTACATTCCTTATTGAGGTAGCACCCACACGTGGTACTTTGTGGCTCACGAGCCACAGTTTGTGGACCAGGGCCCTGGCCGGAGAGCTTGGTTGGTTAGAGCATCGTTCCAAAGCACAGAGGTTGCCAATTCAATCCCCAGTCAGGGCTCATACAGGAGCAGATATTTCTGTCTCTCTCCTCTCCTTTCCTCTCTAGGGTCAATAAAATAAACATTAAAAAAAAATTCCTGGCCCTGGCCGTTGACTCAGTGGTAGAGCGTCGGCCTGGCGTGTGGGGGACCGGGTTCGATTCCCAGCCAGGGCACACAGGAGAAGCGCCCATTTGCTTCTCCACTCCCCCTCCCCCCTTCCTCTCTGTCTCTCTCTTCCCCTCCCGCAGCCAAGGCTCCATTGGAGCAAAGATGGCCTGGGCGCTGGGGATGGCTCCTTGGCCTCTGCCCCAGGCGCTGAAGTGGCTCTGGTCACAGCAGAGCGACACCCCGGAGGGGCAGAACATCGCCCCCTGGTGGGCAGAGCATCGCCCTTGGTGGGCGTGCCGGGATCGGGCGCATGCGGGAGTCTGTCTGACTGTCTCTCCCTGTTTCCAGCTTCAGAAAAATACAAAAAAAAAAAAAAATTCCCGAAGTTATTAAACTTTAATTTTATATTGAAATGACTGCAAGTCTCTACCAGTCCTTTCCTCTTTCTCCCTCCATTGATGAATTATTTATGTTGCTCAGTTGTAATTCACTTGTCAATACATTTTTTCTTTCCTTTTTGTTTTTTAAAAAATTTTTTTTAAATTGATTTTTGAGAGAGGAGAGAAAGAAAGATGGAAGGTGGAGCAGGAAGCATCAACTTGTAGTTTCTCATATGTGCCTTGACCAGGCAAGCCTGAGGCTTCAAACCAGTGACCTCAGCATTCCAGGTCAACGCTCTATCCACTGCACCATGACAGGTCAGGCAATGCATTTTCTTCAAGAAAGGTTCATAGCCTGACCAGGCGGTGGCGCAGTGGATAGAGTGTCGGATTGGGAAGAGGAGGACCCAGGTTTGAGACCCCGAGGTCGCCAGCTTGAACGTGGGCTTACCTGGTTTGAGCAAAGCTCACCAGCTTGGACCCAAGGTCGCTGGCTTGAGCAAGGGATTACTCTCTCTGCTGAAGGCCCACGGTCAAGGCTCATATGAGAGAGCAATCAACGAAAACTAAGGTGTTGCAATGAAAAAACTGATGATTGATGCTTCTCATCTTTCTCCCTTTCTGTCTCTCTGTCCCTATCTATCCCTCTCTCTGATTCTCTGTCTCTGTAAAATAAATAAATAAATAAAACCATCTTAAAAAAAAAAAAGAAAGGTTCATAGGTGCTACCTTCCTTGAGTTTATGTGTGAAAGAGGTTTTAGCTACACATATTTTTCCCAAATTTTATTTATTAAATTCTTATTTTCTTTTTTTTAAATTTTATTTATTCATTTTAGAGAGGAGAGAGAAAGGGAGAGAGAGAGACAGAGAGGGAGAGAGAAAGGAGAGAGAGACAGAGAGAGAAGGTGGGGAGGAGCTGGAAGCATCAACTCCCATATGTGCCTTGACCAGGCAAGCCCAGGGTTTCGAACTGGCGACCTCAGCATTTCCAGGTCGATGCTTTATCCACTGCGCCACCACAGATCAGGCTCTTATTGTTTTTTAATTAGTCTTATTTTTATCAAAGTTTCTTGACTTTTTTTTTAAGTAAGAGGGGGAGAGATAGAGACCCTCATGCTCCCTTACCGGGATCCACCCCGCCACCCCCATCTGGGCCGATGCTCAAATCAGCCAAGCTATTTTTAGCACCCAGGGCCGACACTCAGACCAATCAAACCACTGGCTACTAGAGGGGAAGAGAGAGAGAAGGAGGAGAGGGAGGGGAAAAGAAGCAGATGGTCACTTTTCATGTGTGCCCTGACCAGGGATCAAACCTAGGATGTCTTGCACACCAGGCTGACGCTCTATCTACTGAGTCAACTGGCCAGGGCCCAAAGTTACATTTTTTATTACCTCCTCATCAGCCAGCCTGGTCAGAGGTCAGCTTGTTTTGGATCATCCAAGTTAGTTTCTGTTTGTCTACTTGTTTTCTGTTTCTCTACATTTTGTTGTTTTTGGCACCTTGCCTATTCTCTTTGTCTTAGGGCAGAATTGGCAGACACTTCTGCAATGGATCAGATAGTATTTTATGCTTGGCTATTTGGCCATTGTTGGAACTGTTCAGCTCCACCATTGTAAAGTGAAAGCAGCCATAGACATTAGGTAAATGAATGAGTGGGGCTGTGTCACACTTTACTTACCAAAACTGGTGTCTTTGGCTCAGGGGCTGTAATTTGCCACCCCTGTCTTAGAGAGTTTATGTTCTTTTAAAATCCCTTTACATTTTCTTTAGAGGGAGAGAGACAGGAAAGGAGAGAGGTGAGAAGCATCAGTTCATAGTTGCATCACTTTAGTTGTTCATTGATTTCTTCTCATATGTGCCTTGACCAGGGGACTCAAGCTGAGCCAGTGACACCTTGCTCAAGCCAGTGACCTTGGGCTCAAGTCAGCAACCATGGAATCATTTGAATGATCCCATGCTCAAGCCAGAGTCTTCACACTTAAGCTGGCAATTCTGGACTCAAGCCAGTGACCTCAAGGTTTCAAACCTGGGACATTAGTATCCCAGGTCGATGCTCTATCCACTGTGTCACTTCCAGTCAGACAAAAATCCCTTTACTTTTATGTAGTAGAGCATAGAGGTTTCTGAGTGCATTCAGTATTTTTCAACTGAAGGTCCCAGACTAAGATATGACTTTTTGTTGCTGAGAATTGGATCTAAAATTATGTTACATATTTTAACCTTTCGAGCAGTTAGGTTTTTGTTAACCCTTTGAGTGAGGACGTACATGAACGTTTGTGTTACTCAAAGGGTTAAACTATGGAGGGAATGTTGGCTAGCTAATCATGATCCTTGTATCATTTCATAAGCGATCAGATCTGAGGGTAGAATATAGAGAAAGTAATTAGAGCAAGGAAGAGAGAACCTATCTTAATTCCTACATGTTCTATCCTACCTCAGGCATGGTGGTTTTCTGGAACCTGCCCACTAACTCGCCCCTGCAGCGGATACGGCTCTCAGATGGCTCCTTGAAGCTCTACCCCTTCCAGTGTTTCCTAGCCCATGACCAGGCTGTGCGTACCCTTCAGTGGTGCAAAGCCAACAGGTTGGAATAGGGAGTTGTGGAGGTGGGAAGTGCAGCTGGGACAAGCTGACTCTTCAGACTTGTTCAGATTTGATCTTCTCCCTCATCTTCCATCTTTCCACAGTCATTTCATAGTGTCTGCAGGAAGCGATCGGAAAATCAAATTCTGGGACCTTCGTCGACCTTATGAACCTATAAACTCTATCAAGCGCTTCTTGAGTACAGAGCTGGCCTGGCTGCTCCCCTACAACGGTGTCACTGTGGCTCAGGACAACTGCTATGCCTCGTATGGCAGGATGGAGATAGGAGAAACTTGGGGGACAGACCCTTGGGGTTGGGGTGTGAAGTGTGCCAGTTGATTGTGGGGAGGTTGATGAGGGCTGTTTCACTGAGGGAGTTTGAATGTTGGAAGGACATGGGGAGAAGAAATGAATGTAATCTTAGAAAACAGAAGGTTTTATTTTCTTTCTCTTATAGTTATGGACTCTGTGGAATTCATTATATTGATGCTGGTTACCTTGGTTTTAAGGCCTACTTCACTGCTCCTCGAAAAGGCACTGTTTGGGTGAGCCCTTCTCTTTGAAATCTTCATTACACCAGAAAATGATTTATTTACTCACCTAGTAGTGGTCAGGAAGAGGTAGTAGTTTTGGATAGAAGATAGGTATGTGTTAACAGTTTCATCAGGAATATGAGTTATGATTAACTTATTTTGTTTGTGTGTCTCTTCTACCTGAGATTGCAGTTATTACCAGTTCAAAAAAAAGAGAGCCTGGCCTGTGGTGGCGTAGTGGATAAAGCGTCGACCTGGAAATGCTGAGGTCGCCGGTTCGAAACCCTGGGCTTGCCTGGTCAAGGCACATATGGGAGTTGATGCTTCCAGCTCCTTCCCTTTCTCTCTCTCTCTGTCTCTCTCTCCTCTCAATCTCTCTCTCTCTCTCTCCTCTCTAAAAATGAATAAATAAATAAATAAATGTATCTTAAAAAAAAATTTAAAAAAAAAAAAAAGAGAGAGAATGACTGAATGGATAAATGAATGAAATGTGTCTCTTCCTATTAGAGTCTTTCAGGATCCGACTGGCTTGGGACAATAGCCGCAGGAGATATATCCGGGGAGCTCATTGCAGCTATATTGCCTGATATGGCACTGAATCCAATAAGTGTCAAGCGACCTGTAGAGCGAAGATTTGTACGTATATGAATATATAATGGCAGCACCATCTGTTAGGTCCTAATCCACATGACCTCCCAAATTAGTACTACAAATTAGTACTAGGTTTCCCCGCCTTGATCTCCCTGGGAGTCTTAATACAGAGTTGCATAAATATTCCCTACTCTAGTGCATCTGAACATATGTTTAAACATACTGCTTTCTTTTTTTTTTTCTGTATTTTTCTGAAGCCGGAAACGGGGAGAGACAGACTCCCACATTCGCCTGACTGGGATCCACCTGGCACGCCCACCAGGGGGTGACGCTCTGCCCACCAGGGGGCGATGCTCTGCCCCTCCGGGGTGTTGCTCTGTTGTGACCAGAGCCACTCTAGTGCCTGGGGCAGAGGCCGAGGAGCCATCCCCAGCGCCTGGGCCAACTTTGCTCCAGTGGAGCCTTGGCTGCCGGAGGGGAAGAGAGAGATAGAGAGGAAGGAGAGGGGGAGGGGTGGAGAAGCAGATAGGCACTTCTCCTGTGTGCTCTGGCTGAGAATTGAACCCTGGACTCCTGCATGCCAGGCCGACGCTCTACCACTGAGCCAACCGGCCAGGGCTTAACATACTGCTTTCTTAATTTTTAAGTCTCTCTTACCCCAGACCATTTTTCTCTTTTACTTTTATTCTATATTCAGCCTTATGGAACCTAATCTCATGGTCTCCTTTCTAGCCTATATATAAAGCAGATCTGATGCCATATCAGGACAGTCGTGAAGGTCAAGACCATTCTTCTGCTTCATCTGGGGCCCCCAATCCTCCCAAGGCTCGAACTTATGCTGAAACTGTCAACCATCACTACTTGCTCTTTCAAGACACAGATTTGGTAAATTGGGACCAGGGAAATGGGTGTGGCATTAGAAAAAGTAGAAAACTTGCCTAGGCCAAATAGCTCAGTTGGTTAGAGCATCGTCCCAACACTCAGAGGTTGCTGGTTCGATCCCTGGTCAGGGCCCATACAGGAACAGATCAATGTTTTTGTCTCTTTTTCTCTTCTTTTTAAAATCAGTAAATTAGAAAAAGTAGAAAACTCTAGTCTTTATATAATAGGGAATCCTAAAGTGTTCCAGCACAAAGATGCAAAACTAAGAGCTGCTCACTTGCTCTCTCCTATTGCACTTCCCCTCCCCAGGGTTCTTTCCACGATCTGCTCCGTAGAGAACCAATGCTGCGTATGCAGGAGGGAGAGGGGCAGTCTCAGCTCTGCCTGGATAGGCTGCAGCTGGAGGCTATTCATAAGGTAAGAACCTTGCCTCTCATTTTCTTCACCCTTCACTCTCATTTTCTCCCAGCTCGGGGCCTGTGGTCAATGAAATGGGAGATGAAAAGGCGACCAAGGGCAGAGCGTCGCCCCATGGTGGGCGTGCCGGGTGGATCCCGGTCGGGCGCATGCGGGAGTCTGTCTGACTGTCTCTCCCTGTTTCCAGCTTCAGAAAAATGAAAAAAAAAAAAGAAAAGAAAAGGCGACCAAGAGGGCTAAGGAGGGAAAATAGCTCTGAGAAGCTTGTGTTCAAGAGCTTACCTTGTTCATTGTCTTCTCATTCCTACTTCTCTTACCCCCTCATGGTCCTGTCCTTTCAGATTGTGGCCCATGTTTTCTGCTCTTGTGACTAGGACTCACCCTAAAGCAACCCTATGAGCAGCTTTCTTTTGTTTTCTATTCTCTCACAGGTACGTTTCAGCCCAAACCTGGACTCCTATGGATGGCTTGTATCTGGGGGGCAGTCTGGGCTGGTTCGGATCCATTTTGTCCGTGGACTCACCTCCCCACTGGGCCATCGTATGCAGCTTGAAAGCCGAGCCCACTTCAGTGCTATGTTCCAACTATCCTCCCCTACTTAAGGGCCTGGCTTCTCTTCAACCAGCCATCGCCTTCTGCCCAGTCCCTAGTTGTGGTCCACATGGGACCCTTGGAATAAAGTCTGCCAAGAACACATGGCCCCCCCCATGCACAGACCATAGGAACTGGGGCCTTCTTGGACAGTGATGCTGCCAGGCCTGGACCTTTAGACCTGCCTCCCCAGGACTCCTTAGATACCTCTCCTTCCACTGACTTCTGTCATCACAGCCCCCTGTGAGCAGGAGGGTTCGCCCTTCACAAACTCTCAAGCCTTCTTAGCCTAAAACTATGGCTCACAAGAAACACTCAGGCCTGACCTAGGCTTGGGAGTCAAATTGCTCATATTGAGCATATTGTGAAGTGGGTAAAGCTAAGTAAAGGTACTGAGTGTTTTTGAGACCACATATGAGTGGGTGTTTGGAGAACTGGGAAGAGTATCTGCATGAAGGCTCCTGTCTGATTGCATTCCAGATCCAATATTACTGCCTTCCCAACTTCCTGTTTAGAGTAAGCAACACGCAAGCCCATGGTAGCTGTGGAGTAGTAATTTATTGGACTGAGGCTGCTTATACTAGTTCTTTAACAGAGGAACACCACAAACACACTACCAATAGAACAGTGGCTCAGATCTTACTCCTGCTTATGAGATATTCCTGATCACTGGTCATCTGACCCTACTTGAACACTTGTAGACAGTAATGTTTTTAAACATCTTTATATCCAGTCATACCTCTGTAAATTTTACCATGGGTATTAGGATTTCTAGTCATTCTTTCCTGTGATTGCCCTTTTAAATATTTAAAATAGCTATCATGTGTTTCCCAAGTCTTCTCTAGATTAAATATCTTCAGTTACATTAACCATTCTTTTACCCGTCATGATTTTTTATCTTTCATGATAGGTCATGTTGACTTACTAAACGTTTAGCTACTTTATTTCAACCCTATATATAGGTGTTTAGAACCCAAGTAATGTACAGTAAGTCTGCACTTAACTTCAATATGGCCTGTGACTACGTGATGCATAATGAAACTAGTCTTACCATAGGCAAGTTGTTATAAACAAGAGTTCTTATGAAATCTCACCAATGCTATAATGAAACAGTGTTGAATGAAATGATGTTTATTTGAGGACTTGCTATAGTGTTATAGCTCATTTTGTTAAAATCCTTTTGTGGAATGCTGCAGACTCATCATGACTGCAATACTACTTCTTGTTCAAGGACATAACCCAGCAATGAGAAATAGGCAAACCATAGTTTTGGAATATATAGGAATACAATTTGAGGTTTGGGGTAAGTAGTCAGATGACCTCAGGAACTATTACAGAGAAAAATAGGCAGCCAGCTGCTATTGAAGGGAGTGTTCTCTTTAACATAAACTTCTTTCTTCTAGACCACTCCACTTCTAACCTGCCCTCCCAATATGTCCACGTTATACTACTCTCCATGGGTTTCTGCACCTTGTCCTTTGTGTTCTTTCTCACACTATTCCCTCCTCCAGGAGTGTTCTTTTCTAGCATCTCCACCTAAATCCTATTCATCATTCAAGGTCCCAGCTCAAATTCCACCTTCCCAAAGAGCTTCCTGTATTTTTTAAAAAATATTTTTTTGAAGACTTGATTCATTTTAGAGAGGAAAGAGAGAAGGGGGGAGGAGCAGGGAGCTTCAACTCCCACATGTGCCTTGACCAGGCAAGCCCAGGGTTTCAAACCGACAACCTCAGCATTCCAGGTCAATACTTTATCCACTGCGCCACCACAGGTCAGGCCTATATTTCTTGAGTAAGAGTTTTCCTCCAGTGTGTTTCCAAGAGGGAAGGAAGGCAAGTATAGGATAAACGTGTTTATTAAGCACTTGGTCTACTTCAGGTACTTTGCATGTGTTACTCAATCATGAGGTAGGTATTGCTCCATTTTACTTGATAAATTAAAATTCAAAGTGCTTAAGCAGTTTGAATAAGGACTTCAGAATACAGATTTCTAATCTGCCACACTTGGTCTACTATCATATATTTATTAGTGTAAATGGACTCTTCTATTATGGTGTTTTGCTTATAAGAGAGAGCCTTTAGTTAAAGGTTTGTAACCTCTAACTCTTGCTTCTTCCCTGTGTTTCTCCCTACCTTAATCATATAGGAATTGAATGTATTGTAGCTGGAGCTAGCCAGGTAGAGAGCCTGAAAGAATCAGATATGGCTGCCTCCTAAAGTGGGCTCCCTGGATATGGTTAAGCAGAGGCTGACAAATCCATGGCCAGGGATCTTGTGGGTGTTTCCACCTCCCTAAAAAGAAATTTAACTTTTAGAACGTTAGAACTGGAAAGGGTAATTAGGAAATTACCGAATTTATTGGTTTACAAACACTTTGAATTCCGTACCCTTTGTTAAACGTGGCCCTTTACATATTTGGAAGTTGGGGTAAAGAAGAATCTGTAGTGATACCCATCCTCACAAACCTAAACCGATAAAACTGGATGGAGCCCAGTTTGTTAAACATAGTCCAACCCTCTTCTTTCACAAACGAGGTACCTTAAGTTCCTCTAGTGATGGCCATGCCTGCCCAGCCTGCTAGTTAGGAAACCAATACCTACACTTCCTTGAGGCTCTGTAATCCCAATGCTTTACACGGAGAAGTCATCTTTATGCAGCATTTCTCAAGGTTGTGGACAAAACACTGAACTAGTTGCTGTGAGGACGACAGATATGAACAAGACCCAATTCCACTCTCTAAGAAACAACTGAGGCTCGTGAAGAACCTAGAGACAAATACACACGTACACACTTAACTGGTTTATAGTTTCCAAACTTAATTCGTAAGACTGAGACGGAAGTCAGCACCTTGGCCAGTTCTGGGGCTCGGGAACAGCGAGGCTCTCCAGGTTGAGAAGCCGCAGGGGAAAGAAACAGAATGAGACAGAGGTCAGGCCATGGTGGGAGTTATGAACGGCGGGCCCCACACCAAGACCTGGCTTAGTTAACTTGGGAAAGGGGTTTCTGAGCCAATCTCTATGAATATTAGTGATGAATCAGTCCACTCCCATTCCTGCGCTGGCTGCAAGGGAATGCCTTCCGGCCCGCCAGGCGGAAGGGGCGGGGCTCACAGCGGAAGTGCCGCCGCCGCTCAATCACGTTTGAGGGCTGTGTTCGCTCCCAGGTGAGTGTCCCGGTCTGTTGTCAGCAGCTCATATTTCTGCGCGCTCCGAACGCCCACAGTTCATGTGATAATTCCAGACCCAGGAATGACAGGCCCTATTTCTGGCGTGGAGTTGGACTCAGGAAAGATGAGGGCTGGTTCCAACTAAGTGTCTGAATGTGGGGACCGACCAGGCTTGAAAGAGCAAACCTGTCCTCATGAGAGTACCTCGCTGGGACAGAGGTCCCCCAAGGCCCTGCTTCAGGGCCGGGGGTGGCGGGTGGCGGGTGGTTGCCACCGGGATTCCATAGTCATTCACAGCCTTCCTCTTTTACCCGATTGTCTCAGGAGACCCCTGGGACAGGAAGCTGTCCAAGAAGCATCCCTCCCGAGGCCCCTTAGGACGGACGTATTGAAAGCGGGAGGGGAAGTCTGAGTGGGCATAAGGGCAAGTCCAGCGTCTCTTTAATTGTGGGGAGGGGCAGTGGGGTGAACCCCTCTCCTCTTGGCTTGACAGGAAGCATGGTACTCTGGCGGGCATACCAGCGGGTCCTGAATGCTCACCCGTGGAAAGTGCAGGTCCTGACAGCTGGTGAGTGTCCCTCTGGGACCAGAGTGGGCTAATTTGGAAATCAGCAGCTTGCCTACCGCACTTCCCTCACTTTTTGCTTCTATTCCGCTCCCTTGAAGAATTGGCTGTCTCTCATCCCAAGCTGTCTCCAGTCGGGAGGGTGGGCCACCTTAAAGGAAGGATATGCAGAGTTGGCCTAGCTGTAGGCTAGGATCTGAAAGTCCTCAAAAAGCTGAGGAGTCAGCCCTTCAGGATAAAGGCATTGCTCTAGGAGGCTTTAACTCAGAAAACTAATCATAATAAATATTCCTCTAACATTTTACAATGTGCAAATCACATTCACACACGTAGCTCACAAAGGTCTGTGGGCTCTAGGCCTACTTGAGTCCCCATTAGATTACATACCTAATAAGTTCTAGAATCAGGATTCTTGCCTTACTTTATTTTTCTTAGTATTCTTCATTGTGGAATACATCCTAACATACAAAAGAATGATTAAGACATGTATGTACAGTTTTAAAACTATTATAACAATATATCTGTGTGAGTACCCAACTTTGTGATAGCTTGTGCACCTGTCCCTAATTTCCTGACTTATGCCCACAAGAGAACTCGTTTCCTGAGTTTTCTTTATATCATTCTTTTGGTTTTCTTTTACTACCTAGGTATGTATCCCCAAGCAATATACTAATCAAGGATTTATTTTTACTCGAAGTCCAGTAATTGTGTAGCAACCATGCAAAGGTAACCCAGTAGCTTATATGCATTTGTTACCATTTTAATTTTGTAGATTAGCTAATGTGAGAAGGGATGGCACAGAGATAGTTTTATAGGGGGAAGAATTATAAGGAGTATTGGGGCAGTGCAAGAGTGATCAGGTTAAGATAGGGCCTTGCTTATGTTTAGAGAAGGGAACAGGATTCTACTCAGGACCATAGGCTTCTGAGAGGAGGACTGTTGAAAGGGTAGGGTATACAGAAAGCCAGGGTGGAACAGTGATCCTGTTACAGTGTAGCCTCACATCAGCACTGGAAACCTCACTCGGTGACTGGCCAACAAAGATGGACTCTTTCGCCCCTCCCTGTACCCCTCTCCAGGCTCCTGTGCCCAGCCACCCTATGTCCTGTCCTCAGAGTGTCCGTCAGCCTGCATGACTCACCTGGCTGCGTGTGTGGTGACTCATGCTGGATTGTGTGGCTGTGATGGGAACTGACACGCTGGGCCCTTTGCCCAGCCTCAGATTCCCTCAGGAATCTTCCTTCCTGCCGGAAGGAAGGTTCCCCCTTGTGGCCATCAAGAATAGGGAGGAAGGCCCTGGCCGGTTGGCTCAGTGGTAGAGCGTTGGCCTGGCGTGCAGAAGTCCCGGGTTCGATTCCCAGCCAGGGCACACAGGAGGGGCACCCATGTGCTTCTCCACCCCTCCCCCTCTCCTTCCTCTCTGTCTCTCTCTTCCCCTCCCGCAGCGGAGGCTCCACTGGAGCAAAGATGGCCCGGGCGCTGGGGATGGCTCCTTGGCCTCTGCCCCAGGCGCTAGAGTGGCTCTGGTTTCGGCAGAGCAAAGCCCCGGAGGGGCAGAGCGTCGCCCCCTGGTGGGTGTGCCGGGTGGATCCCGGTCGGGCGCATGCGGAGTCTGTCTGACTGTCTCTCCCCATTTCCAGCTTCAGAAAAATACAAAAAAAAAAGAAAAAGAAAAAGAAAAAAGGATAGGGAGGAAAGGATAGTCCTTGTGTTTCCCTACTCACGGTGTGTCTGGAGTTGGAGCTCCAAGGAGCCCAAGTGCAAATAGATAGCTGAACTGGGGTGCTTGTCTTTTAGTGCTCAACCCTGTGGCTCCACACCCGCGGTATTCCTGACAGCTCAGCCTCAAAGCAACCTCTAAGTAGCACTTTTCTCAGACTTTTCCAACCCTTTCAGACTTTTTCTTTCCTGCTGCTCAGTGTATTTGGATCAAACTAAAAATAAAGGGAGGAGGTGGAATTGCTCATCGAGCTGTTTTTAGATCCCAACACAGTAGTTTCTAATGGTCCATGGGATAGTTCATCACACTGGGAAACAGAATGGAGACTTCAGACCTGGAGTTAGAAGACCAAGATTTGAATCTCAAAGCCATAGTAATTCGTTGTGCTGCATGAACAAGTCAGTAAACCTCTTTGAGCGTGTTTCCTCATTTATAACTTGAGTTTAGTTATATGACCTCCTTATAGTCAGTGTAAGGATTATCTCAATGAAGACTTTAGAGATTTAAAACTGTTAATAAATGTCAAAACTCCCAGGGTTGGCCTAGATTGTTCTATGAGTACTGGCAACCAAGGCACAGCAAGCTATTCTTTTTATAGTGGTGTTTGGGTTGGATTTGTTCCACTTGCCATAAATCTGAACGTGGACAACTATCTCAGCCTTGCTTGGTTCTCCAAAAAGCAAAACCTGAAGCTTTTGTATAAGTTCTTTGAAAGGGAGTAGGAAGGAGTCCCATGAGGGGAAGAGGGAGAGCTAATATAAGGATATGTTATTAAATTGGACACTTAAAGCACCTGGTTTCCCAGTCCCTTAAAACTTACTGAGAAGCTCTTTGAAATGCTTAGCAATACACAGGTGAATAATCTTTTCTGGAGGAAAGGAGAAACCTTGACCCACCAGCTACCATCCCAGATTGGTCAAAGGTTCGCCACGTGGGACATTAATGCCATGCGCTACCAGATTGCACATGCATGGTCCCCAAGTAAAGATTCAACAGTTCAGCTCCAGGTGTAGCATAGGCCAGAGGCAAGACTCTATCAGTTTGAATTGCAGTAGTGGCTGGAGTAAGAGATAGGTGCATCAAGAAGATCTAAAATGGTTTAAAAGAAGTGTCTTATACACCCAGATTGGGCCAAGCCAGTCAGGAGCAGTGCAGCCTGGGCAGAGGTCTGCTCTGTGTTTTGCAGAATTTGAGCCAACCTTCTCCCATCCTTTCTTGGGGGCCTTTTCAGTCTTCAGTGGACCCAGAGCCCAACTCCATCTATCTTAAGTCCACCCTGGTCCTGCTGTGGGAACAGCTGAGCTCCCGCAGACACTGGTTTCCCTGGAGTCTGAAGTAAGCCAGAATGTAAGAGCTTATTCAGTCCAGCCTCTGCTCTTATAGAGAAGGAAACTGAGGCAAGGGGGGTGACATGCACTGATGCCTCACGTCAGTGGTAGAGTTGACATTAGGACCTAGGGCACTTGCCAATACACTGCCCTGCACTTGAGACTAGTGGGCTCAGAATGCTAAGTGTAGCCCCAGCTGGTCTGGGCTTAGACACCTGACAAGCTATAGAACCCTCCATTTTGTCTCATTTTCTAGTAGTAGGGTAGGGCCAGGTCAGGAATGGGGAGGACATTCAGACCAGTTCCAGAGGATGCACTCTCTCCTTTCATTGCAGGTCTCCAGCTCCCTCTGGGCTTTGCCAGACCAAGCCCCTGTGCCAGGCAGCTATTTAATTGTTGGAGACTTCTGGAGAGGAATGAGTCAACAGTACTGCTGGCCCTGTGCCAGTAGCTATACCTGACAACCCGGGTCTCCTGTACTCAAGGGCATGCTTCGTGCCCTTCCTTTCAGCTTTCTGCTCCTCTCAGCCTCTTCCATCAACACTGTTTTCTTGCATCTAGGACTCCATGCACAAAAGCCAGGAGAGGAACAAATAGAACTAGAGAACTCAGTCCCCCCGTGTCTAGGAAGAGGGTGTGAAAGTTGGGGCTTTTCCACTAGTAGACAGAGGGGCGGTCCTAATTACATCTGTGCTCAGAGGCAGGTTCTCCCCCAACCCGCCCCCACTCTGCTGAATCCGGTGGCGAGTGACGGCATGAGAACTGGCTCCAACCCAGGCGTATGATGTCACGCCCGCGCCAGCATCTGCCTGCTGGGCTCTGTGCCCAGCCTGGCATTGGGACATCACTGCCCAGCAGCCCCTCACCCTGCCCCATCAGGGCTCAAGCAGTATGTCTCTGTCGGCCTCCAGCCCCAACCCCCTGGAAACAAGTCCAAGGAAAGCAAGACCCAGACCAAGCATGCCCAGAGGACTCCCAGAGTCTGGGTTGGGGAAGATGTATGGAATCCGAATGTCAGCCTTTCCTGCGCAATCACTTGCACCAGAAATGAAAGCCTTGCTCTATGTTTGGACCAAAGCCATAGACCACCCTGGAGTTGCTGAGGCCCAGGGATCTGATGTTCTGTGGGCAGAGGAGGAACCTCTGGGTCCTGTTCTGTCTGAAATGGACAGACCTAATGGGGCTACAGAGCTACACACCACCTACTCCTCCTGCTGCTCTCCTGTTGCTCAGTATCTCTCAGGCTTGATGTGCATGTTTTGGGGGCCTGGAATCTATCTCAAAGACTGCAGGCTCCCAGGACTGTAGGGCTAGAAGTCGGGTTTTTATTCTTGCCCCACCATTAGCTTGTGTGACAATTGGCAAGCATGAAGAGTGAAAACACACACCTCTTTATGACTGTTTCTTTCCCAGGAATATTGCTGCTTGCACTCCCCACAAGTGACTAGGGACAAAGATGGTCCTACATTTTAAGAAGTAAAAGACAGAGAAGTGTCTTTGTCTTTGATATGCAGGACTTTGGGGCCTAGTTTGGACAGGAACTCCCTTTGAGTAGCAGTGACAGGGGCCTCTTGGTGCCTCTGGCTCCTAAGCACGAGTCTTGCCTATTCTGGGAATTCCCTGGCCTCCTGTTCCTCCTTGAGAGAATGCCTGGGTTCAGGCCCCAGGTCTACTCCTTATGAACTCCCTCTCTTTTCAAAGACATTAGATGGAGGTGTGATCTCTACTTCCCATACCTTTTGTGAGGACTAAATATGTGAGACCCCTTTGTAAACTCTAAACATCTTGCTAAAGTAGAATGTCAAATTGTTAATCTTTTCATTTACCAAGTGCCTGCCTTTCTGTTCTGCCCTCCTGGGCCTTCTTAGGGCCACTCTTTGTACATGGCCAGAGCGGCTCCCTTCTCTGCCTGGAATGCAGCTGGTGACCCCAAGTTGTTCGGGACAGGGGATAGGGAGTTCAGTGCTCTCCAGGGGAACAAGCCTGCAGTTCCACTGGAGTCTGGCATGCAGTCCTTTGGGCTAGACCTAGGATGAGACTTAGCTCTTTATGCCCAGTTGTTTGGGGCAGTACATTTGACATTTTCCTTAAAAAAAAATTTATTAAATTTAGAGAGATAGAAGAAGGGAGAGAAACATCGATTTGTTGTCCAACTTATTTATGCATTCATTGGTTGATTCTTGTATGTGCCCTGACGAGGGATCAAATCCGCAGCCTTGGCTTATTGGGACAATGCCCTAATCAACTGAGCTACCTGGCCAGGGCTACTTGGTTTATTTTCTGAGCACCTGCCAGGGGCTCGGTTAGGTGGGGCTGGGGATGAGAGAACAAAGAAGTCTAGGATTCTGTCCTTGTCCTCTGTGAGGTTGTGACTAGCTGTGTTCTGGGGAGAGCGTCCACTGCTATGAGAGTTTCAGGGAGAGGAGAGGCTTGCTGGGGGTCCCAGAGTTGCACCGTGGCTGGGAGTGCCAGCAGCTGAGGCCCGCAGCCTGAGTCAGCTACAGGTGTCCTGGCCCCGGCCGCAGCCCTAGCTCTCTGCCATGCCCAGCTGCCTCTGATGAGGCAGCTCAGGCGCAGGGCTGGGCAGAGGGTGTGGGGGAAGAGTAGGGAGTGTGCAGCCAGCATGGACGTCAGAGCCAGCTCCGGGCCAAGCAGAGGGGTTGGAGGATGTGTTTGCCCAGTGCTAATTGAGGGCACAGGGACAGTAGTGGCAATGGGGCTGAAGGGGGACTCTCATTACTCAATAAGATGGACAGGCGAGCTGGAGATCATACGGTCACTCCCAAGCAGCCCTATTTATAAGTGTGTATTTGCTAGAAACCATTACGCCACAGTAACTGATGGGGGGAGGGGGCTCTGTAAATAGTGATGGTTTTGGTCTTGGCTTCTGGTCATGGGTATCTGACAAGGGCTGCTTAGAGCTGGGTGCCTGTGCAAGAGAGGGGAGGGGAAGTGGGTGCAAAGGCTTGGGGGAGAAATGGCTATAATACCGATTGCCAGCGCAATCTGAGATTGCGTTCAGATTCTGTTTTGGGGAGAGCGTCCACTGAATAGCGTCCAATTCTCATAGTGGGAATTTGGGTTTACCTGGTTGAACAAAGAGGTGGCCAGGACTCCTCCCTGCAGGACCTCTTTTACTATTTTTTTTTTTTATTAATTAATTTTTTTTTTTTTTTTTGTATTTTTCTGAAGCTGGAAACAAGGAGAGACAGTCAGACAGACTCCCGCATGCGCCCGACCGGGATCCACCTGGCATGCCCACCAGGGGGCGATGCTCTGCCCCTCCGGGGCGTCGCTCTGCCGCAAACAGAGCCACTCTAGCGCCTGGGGCAGAGGCCAAAGAGCCATCCCCAGCGCCTGGGCCATCTTTGCTCCAATGGAACCTCGGCTGCGGGAGGGGAAGAGAGAGACAGAGAGGAAGGAGAGGGGGAGCGGTGGAGAAGCAGATGGGCGCTTCTCCTGTGTGCCCTGGCCGGGAATCGAACCCGGGACCCCTTGCACGCCAGGCTGACGCTCTACCACTGAGCCATCCGGCCAGGGCCTACCTGCGGGACTTCTTACCAGCTCAACCCGTCATCTTCCTGACTAGGACCATTTGAACACTTTAGAAAAATTTATTCTTGTGGTTCTCCACAACTAGAGATCCCAAGGCTAAGGTGAAGGACATTGGCCAGGGTGTGTGCTGGGGAGCAGGGAGTCCAGGCTTCCTTACCATTCTACACATGACTTTTCACAGTGTGGTGTCCTGGAAAGGACACTGTCTAGAAGATGAAGCCACTGGGTTTTTGCCTTGGCTCTTCCTCTTACCTGTAATGCTGCAGACCTTTATTTCCACACCTCTAAGTTACCTGGAAGGCCTTTCCGATTCTGACAGTCTAGTGCTCGGCCCCTGGTGTCTCAGGTTCTCCTTTCTTGAGCTGCATTTTCTGAATCTCACTTCCCTTGATTGCTCAATGTAGAGTTCTTGGGCCCTGGCCTGCTCAAGGCTGCTCATCCCAGCTCCTAACAGTATACATGAGGTGTTACCATCCTTGGGAGAGGAGAGCTTTGAAGCAGCAGCAAGGGACTGCCCATTTGCTCCAGAATTAAGCCCTTGGGCTCAGAATGCCAGAGCCTCATCCTTGGAGTGGCAGCCCATCCCAGGAAGGGTCCTGAGAACATCTGTGTACCCTGCACAGGGTCCCTGATGGGCCTGGGTGATGTTATCTCACAGCAGCTGGTGGAGAGGCGAGGTCTGCGGAAACACCAGATTAGCCGGACCCTGACCATGGTCTCTCTAGGCTGTGGCTTTGTGGTAAGTTCTGCCTGCAGCTGGGCAGCTGGGGGATTGCACAGTGGTCTGTCTGTTTCCCTTGGCCTCTCACACATCTAAGCCAACCTGGATGTATGTTTGCCCTGGGATTTAGTTTTAAGGCTTGGGGAGGAGCTTTGTAGGATAGAAGCCAATGCTCCCCTCACTGCATCCCTGCTCCCCTCCCTGGAGTTTACTTTCAGGGCCCTGTGGTAGGAAGCTGGTACAAGGTTTTGGACCGGCTCGTTCCTGGCACCACCAAGGCGGATGCTCTTAAGAAAATGCTGTTGGATCAGGTGAGCAAGAGGAAAAGGAAGTTGGGAAGGGTGAGCTGCATTGGGGAGGTTGGGGCTTAGGTGCTCACAGCACTTTAATTTCTCTTCTCTAGGGGGGCTTTGCCCCGTGTTTTCTAGGCTGTTTCCTCCCACTGGTAGGGACACTCAATGGACTGTCAGCCCAGGACAACTGGGCCAAACTCCAGCGGGTGAGCCGGGAAGGCGTGGGGAAGATCTCTGGCTGTCTGACTGGCACACCCAGGGGAATGAGGCAGGCCTGGGGGGGGGGTGCAGGTGGATGTACAGGTAGAGTCCCAGGCTCTGGAGAAGAGGAGTCGGGGGAGGTGTGGTGTAGGAGTGTTTTCTTTGAAACGCTGGGTGTATAGTAGGACTGAGAGGCATGAGTTGCTTGGAAATGTGAGTATTAATTTGTGCCTTCTCTGTCTCCTTAGGATTATCCTGATGCCCTTATCACCAACTACTATGTAAGAACTGACACCTCCACTCCCTGTTCTCCTGCTTCCTTGAGTCCAGAAGTGCCCAGGGATTGGGGGTCCTCCTGACATGGAAATCCTTTAATTGGGATTACTCTCATTCCTAGTGTGGGCAGCACGCTCTGGGAAGCACTCACCCAGTTTTTCAAGTTGTATTCTGTTTATAGAGATTGGAGGAAGACCAGGCAAGGCAGTGAGTCTGGGGTTGAGTGATGGAGGCAGCCCCTCAACAGTTACCTTCTTTCTCTTGTAGCTCTGGCCTGCTGTGCAGCTAGCCAACTTCTACCTGGTTCCCCTTCATTACAGGTATGACAGATTCCTGCCCCAGCCTTTAAGGGAGAATCACATTATGAAAAATTGTAGATAAAGTGATTCTCATTTAACCATGAGCTACTTTTGATGCCCCCCCTCCGAACATTCTGCCCTGATCAGAGCTCCTAGACGCCCGAACATTTTATTTTTTATTTTTTTTAAAATTTTTTTATTTTTTAGGAGGATAGAGGAAGATTAGAATTTTTTTTTTTTTTTTTTTTGCATTTTTCTGAATGCTGGAAACAGGGAGAGACAGTCAGACAGACTCCCACATGCGCCCGACCGGGATCCACCCGGCTTACCCACCAGGGGCGACGCTCTGCCCACCAGGGGGCAATGCTCTGCCCCTCCGGGGCGTCGCTCTGCCGCTACCAGAGCCACTCTAGCGCCTGGGGCAGAGGCCAAGGAGCCATCCCCAGCGCCCGGGCCATCTTTGCTCCAATGGAGCCTTGGCTGCGGGAGGGGAAGAGAGAGACAGAGAGGAAGGAGGAGGGGGGGGTGGAGAAGCAAATGGGTGCTTCTCCTATGTGCCCTGGCCGGGAATCGAACCCGGGTCCCCCGCACGCCAGGCCGACGCTCTACCGCTGAGCCAACCGGCCAGGGCCGCCCGAACATTTTATTCAGAACCTCTTCACTATAGAACCTGCCCAGAGTATCTGCCCACTGACCTTCTTTTATCTTCTTAGGGAGGATCCTGCTCCACAACCATTGGCTACATCCCACCTGAGCTTTCTCCCTTTGCTATAGGGATAGTGCCTGGGTCTGCAGCATAGATTAGACAGAAAGGTTGACCAAAGAGTCAGGTAGGTTAGGTTAGTCCACTGCAAAGCATTATTTTACCCTAATAATAGAGGTAGTTGTTAAACTGCAAAAAAAAAATATATAGTAGCGGTCCTGGCCAGTTAGCTCAGTTGGTTAAATGCATTGTCCTGAAACAATAAAGTTATGAGTTTGATCCCGGGTCAGGGCACACATGGGAAGCAACCAGTGAATGCATAACTGAGTCAAACAACAAATGAATGCTTCCCTTTCCTCTCCCTTCTCTCCCTCCCTCTCTCTGTCTCTTAAAAAAAAATTAAGCCCTGGCCAAATAGCTCGATTGGTTGGAGTGTCCTCCCAGAGCACAAAGGTTGCCAGTTCGATTCCCCAATCAGGGCACATACAGGAGAAGCTCCATGTTCCTGTCTCTCTCTCTCTCTCTCTCTCTCTCTCTCAATAAAAATAAATGAATAAATTATATATATATATATAGGCTGTATTATATATAATATATATATACTGTACATATGTAGTAGAATTCAAGATGAGCTGTTAAATTATTGGAGATAAGGGATCTCAGGGAACAAAAAAATATGAAACTCTTCAGACGGGATGTGGTCAAAACATACATGAATAGCACAGCTAAAAGGAAGACATATGGACCAAAATGTAAACATTATTGTCCTTGCAACAGTCATTGAAACTAAAGCAAGATAAAATGAAGAGAAGCAGGTGCTACTCTCAATGGCAGACAGTACAGTTTTGAAGATGAGATCTCAGCTGGTACAAGATGGACATAGTTGGAAGGAGCCTGGACAGGGGCATGAATAACAGCCATGCAAGGCAAGCCGGCTGAGAGTATTTTACTTTGAAGCTCTTGTCCAGGAGACAGAACTCTGGGACAGCAGCAGAACCTGAGCTAGTTGTGTTTTGGTCTGAGCCACGTCCCTCCATAGGGAGCTGAAAGAAGGAGACCGGAATCTGGATGTTCTCAGAGATAACCCCTCCATTACACTCTCCTCTCTCCTCTTTTGGTTTCTTCATGTCCAGCCTCTTCTTCACAATGCCTTTCTGTTCTTTAGGTTGGCCGTTGTCCAGTGTGTTGCTGTTATCTGGAACTCCTACCTGTCCTGGAAGGCACATCTAAGCTTGCCTCGCTCCAGTGCTTCTGCCTTGAAATGATGCAGCTTGACCCTGGAAGGATCAGATCATCTCAAAGTGGGAACATTGGCCTGTGGTGGCACAGTGGATAGAGCGTTGACCTGGAATGCTGAGGTTGCTGGTTTGAAACTCCACACTTGCCTGGTCAAGGCATATATGAGAAGCAACTACTTTGAGTTGATGCTTCCTGCTCCTCCCTGTGCCCTCCCTTCTCTTTCTCTCTTTCTTCCTGCTCTCTAAAATCAATAAATAAAATCTTTTTTTAAAAAGTGGGAGCATCAGTTTTCATGGGGATTAGTTATGGGGTCAGCACTATGAAATGGCCCATTTATATATAATATGATATAATATATAATATAAACTGACTCCTTTTGAATTCTCTAAAATATTTATAATAGTCTTATACCCACTACATAGTAGGAACTCCATAAATACTTGTTGAGCCATAACGACCTTGGCAACTTCAGTTTATTCCCATTTTTGGCAAATGCTATGTATCCCTGCTCTTCATAGATACATTTGTTTCTCTAGTTCCCAGCCCTACTGTAGCTCCGGTTCTTTGGGGAGCCCTCAAATTCTTTATTTGGTACCTCCATACCTGTTATAAAAATGTAATCTGGAACCTGCAGAGGCAATGAATAAGACCCAACAGAAAAGTCCTGGAGAGTCAAATTTTCTAGAGATGGGAAGAAGCCTAGAGACCACCAAGCCTAATCTACACATGAGGACACCGAGGTCCATAGAAGTGAGGTGTCCTGTTCACACCACAAGTTAGTTGTAGAATAGAAACTTGAGCCCATGTCCTACAAATTAAATTTTTGTATAATCCCCAAATTCATCTGATGAAAAACCTAGTGCCCAAGGTAATAGTATTAGGAGGTGGGACCTTTAGGAGGCGACTAGGTCATGAGGGCAGAGCCCTTATGGGGTTAGTTCCTTTATAAAAGGTGCCATGTGGGGACACAGCAAGAAGGTGCCATTTATGAACCATTAAGCAGGTCCTAATCAGACACCAAATCTACTGGCACCATGATCTAGAACTTTCCAACTTCCAGAACTATGAGAAATACATGTTTGCTGTTTATAAGCTACTCAGTTTGTAGGTTGTTTTTTTGTTGTTGCTGTTACAGCACCTCAATTGGACTAGGACACCATGTTTCCTTACTTTCCACCAAGTGATCTTAATCTGGAGGTTAAAGATACATTAATACTTCCGCTGCTGAGATTCCGAGGAGAAAAATTAACTTGGCTGAACTATCACTTTGGGGCAAGTTCAGAAGCAGATGGACCAGCTTTTTTATGGTTTCAAAGCACTCAGATTCAGAAACCCTCTTTTTTTTTTATGGTATCCCCCAGTCAGACAGCCCTAGAATTTAGATCCTGGGCTGGAATAAGATCAAGAATCCTGGCCAACTCAGCCTGCTTCAGCTGCTTCTTGGGTGGGCACCATGGTGATGGCTGAGTTCCAGCTGTGCTATCCTGATTGCTTGTGTTTACAGAATTGGTACCTGGGGCAAAGAACTGGGTCTGGATAGCACAGCCTTCTCCCAATGCCGCTGGACCCTCTGGATGCAGAAGGCAGGGTCAGCACCACGGACAGCTCCGCGATCCGGCTACCCTTTTGTGTGCCAGAGAAGACTGGCCATCCGGGCTGGTCTGGTCTGAGGACCGGCCCTGGTCACTGCGGACTGTTATAAGCGGTGAACGACTCTCTTGGCTCCCAGAGCAATTTTTACGCCCTAGCCAGCTTCTCGCTCACTTGAGTCCTCTGTCGCTTCCAGCGCAAGCCCCAGAGACGTGCCCCTCGGGGTCTCGCAACCCGCTGGACTCGAAGCTGCGGCCGTCATTGCTCTACAATCAGTGCATGTTCCTCGCTGACGTCAGTCGGAGCTGTCCTAGAGCTATATAAGGCTGGCGGCAGTCCCGGGACAGACCCCGTGTTTCCCAAGGCGCCCTCAGCCCGCCCCGAGGGACAGGGACAGAAGCTCCGTCCTGCACTGTTCAGACTCTTCCCGCAACCTGTGAGTGGCTTGGAGCTTCCGCCCGGACTGCCTCGGCGCCAGGACTCGGCATTGCGCTCACCCACCGGGACCCGCCGAGAGGGAGGGAGGGAGGGACAGAGGAGAGGGTGGCAGAGGCTGGGGCTGCAGGGAAGGTGTGGGCACCGGGCGGCAGCCGAAGGGGACCGGCGGGGACTCTGGACGTGCGAGGGAAAGGGAGTGGCGCCACCTGCGACTGCTCCAAGTGCGCCTCACCCTGCGCTGCCCCTATGTGTCCAGGGCTGGAGGCACCATGAGGCTGGTCGGACGCGCGGCGCTGCTGGCGGCGCTGCTGCTCCTGGCACAGCTGCGTCCGGGGAGCAGCCAGTGGAGCCCAGAGGAGGCGGCGGCGACCAGGGTCCAGGACCCGAGTCTGCGCTGGAGCCCCGGGGCTCGGAACAGGGGCGGCGGAGCCCGCGCGCTCCTCCTGCTGTCGGCCGAGCGCTTCCCACGCCGCGCCGGCCCGGGCGGATGGGGACCTGGGACCTCGGGCGAGCGGCCGCGACGGGACGACCCTCCGCTGTCGATCGACCTCACGTTCCACCTGCTGCGGACCCTGCTGGAGCTGGCGCGGACGCAGAGCCAGCGGGAGCGCGCAGAGCAGAACCGCATCATATTCGACTCGGTGGGCAAGTGACCGCGGGGACTGGGGCCCCCAAAACCTCGACCCCGTTCCCCAACGCCCCAAGGCTGGCCTCTGCTCGAGCGGAACTGACCCAGTCCCACGGGGCCGGCGCGGCCCGGGGATACCCTGAGCACTCACTGCGTTACTAGTTTTTAATAAAAGTGCTGAAGAGCCTCTGGCCTTTGTTGTTGTGGCGCGGGGAACCTTCCACAGCAGAGTGGGAACCCACGGGAAAGTGGGGCCTCCCGGGCCGGCGGGAGGGAACCGGTGCTGCAGGAGGAGCGCCAGGAGAACGGCTTTCAACCGGGATCCTGTGTCCCACGGTCCCTAAGTCCCCCACGAGCCCACGTTCTGAGTCCTCCACACCACCCCTCACTCTTTGCCCTTGGCTCTGGGCTCGGGAGTCCGTGCCTGATACCAACCAGATGCCCAACAGGGGCTCATCCCACTTCCGCCTCCCCCGCCCCCCGGCAGGTTCCAGACCCAAGGACGGGAGGGGCGGTGGGGAGGGGTCGCTTCCGAAGCCGGGGCTGAGAGAGCGAGCAGTGAACGGAGCTGCAGGTCAGGGTGCGTTAGCCTTTTATTGAGCTTTCCTCGCGGCGGGGCGCCCAGCTGGGGCGCGGAGGTCTCTGCGCAGATCCTCCACGACCGGAGCGCCAGGACCCCGGATCGCGGGGTCCCTCACAGGGTGGGGGAGTCAGTGCAGGCCTGTCCCCACGAAAGAAAGTTCAGTGGGCGGGGGCTCCAGAGAAGCGAGGCAACTCCGAACCCCAGCTCGCCCCTTTCCCAGGCATGTGGGTGTCTCCTCTCGCTTCCCACCCGCTCTGGTCTTCCAAAGCACAGGTGGAACGACTGGTGGAAAAGAAAGTGTCCTTCTGCACCTACGCTAGGGCGCTACCCTCCTGCTGGGTGTTGGGGGGCACTTAAAAGGAGTAGGGGCTACAAGCCAACCCTGGACCGGCAGGGAGGGCAATCGGCCGAGGACAGGACGGGAGCGCACTAGCCAGGCCCGCTGTGTCCCTCGGGCCACACTCACCTTCCGGCCCATCCCGCCGCTCTTCCTCTGGCCCCGCGCCGCCCTCTTCTCCGTCCAACACCACCTCCTCATCGTCTTCCTCTCCGGAAGCGCCTGGGCCGGAGGAGGACCCCGGTGAGGTGGGGTCCCCGCTTCGCTGGCTGAGATGCCCCTCCAGCCCCCACCCGCCCCTCCCGAGGGTCTGGGTAACCGGTCCCGGGGGCCCGCAGCCCCTCACCCGGCTGGAAGTCGATGGTCCTCAGCATTTCGGCCACGTGCTCCACGCTCACGGTGAATTGCTCCATGCTCTCGTAGCCTGGCTCTGGCCGCCCTGCCAGCTCCACCTTCGACATTGCCCCGACCCTGCAACAGCAGAGCGGCTCATCTGGAAATGCCCAGCACCCTCACCCCCTCCCGGGGGCAGCGAAGCCCCGCACAGCCCCTTCCTTTCCCTCCGGCTCCGCCTACTCACTTATTGATCAGCTCCTTGGCCTGCTGTAGGGAAGAAGGAAGGTGAGAGTTAGCACGGTGCCTACCTCTGGCCATGTTCCATTGCTGATACCCACCACAGTCCTCAGTCCTGTGGGGCGGGCAGATGGGGGAGAGTCATATCCCAATTTTAAGGAAAAAAGAACTCAGAAGGGGTGATTTGCCCAGGGCCATGGGGCAAGTAGGCGCCAGAGATCAGCCTTGAACCCAGGTCTCTCGGTGCCAAGGCCCCCCCCCTATAGCCACTATGCTGCCTGCCACCCACCTCCAGGGCCCACCTGCAGGTAGAGCGCCATCTGAGGCTCCTCCATGGACTGGATGGCGGACTCCACCAGTTTAGACGAGACCTCCAGGTGGTCGCCGTACTGGCGGATGAGGCCTCTGACGCGCTGCAGCTTCCCCTCCTGCTCCCGGGCCAGCGCCTGCAGCAGCTCACCCTTCCGCTCCTCCAGCACTGCACAGAGGGTCTCGAACCTCTGGTTTAGCAACTGCTTCTGCCTTCTGCTGTTGTCCTGAAAGATGAGGAGTGACGATGAGATCTCATAGGTGGGAGAGCACCAGCTACTTGTCCCACTTCCCACTTAATGTAAGTCATGGGGAACCAAGAAAAGAAGGGACCAGTTACACTACAAATTAGTGGCAGAGCCAAGACTCCAGCCAATGGCTACTGATTCCCAAATTTTTCCCCCCAGAAATAACAATAACATAATTTTTTAGATATAATTGACATACAGTATCATATAAGTTTCAAGTGTACAATGTAATGATTCAATGGTTATATTTATGGTGAAGTGATCACCACAACATGTTTAGTGAACATCTGTCACCATACATAGTTACAATTTTTTTTTCATGTGATAACTTTTGAGATCTACTCTCAGCAAATGACACAGTACTTTTAAGCATCACAAGTGCTGCCTATGTCTCTGGCCTGATTTTTACATATTTATTTTGAACTAAATTCCACATTTGTTTCTCAAAAAGATCCAGTGAGGTAGGTGCCAAATCATTCTCATTATCACTATTTCATGTAGTTAAAAATAAAACCTTGGGTGATGGGTATGCAACATAATTGAACTTTAAGATAACCTGGACATATTATCTTTGAATATATGTATCTTGATTTACTGATGTCACCCCATTAAAAATAAATACAATAAAAATAAATAAATAAAACCAAAGGACACAAAAGTAAAGTAAATGGACTAACATCACTGAACTAATGAGGAGCAGAGCTGAAATTCAAATCCAGCAGCCTGGCTAAGCTCATCCCACTACTATGATCCACCTCCCTTTCATCACAGGCTTACCTCAATGGTCTGGCACACCTCCTCCATCTGTGTGATCACGGCTTGCACACGGTCGTTGCCTGCCACCAGCATCGCGATGCCATCACTGAGCTCACTCTGCCACACACACAGGTCAGAATTAGGAGGACCTGGTTTAGAGCTGCCGCACTCCCACTGCAGCCAGGGGTGCATAGGAGAGAACTGCCCCTGCCACCCCACCATCAGGGCAGTTATTCCGGAGATCTAGAGGGAATGGAACCATCCAAGAAGTGTGGAAGCACATTCTATGGATTCTGGAAGGACAAGAGAAGAAGTCTTCTACTACCAAATGAGACATATCCACCATGTGCCAGGCACTGGGCTAGATGCTTTATCTGTAGATTCATGCCTTCCATCAATTTGGAAAAATCCTTCATGTTTGTCTGTGAGGATAACATTGCCTTTTCTCTATTCTCTTTATTGTCTCATTGAGTGACTCTGATTAGGTATATGTTAGACCTTCTCACTCTCAACCTTCTCATCCCAGTGTTGCATTCTAGTCTATTTTTTTCAGTCCTCTCTTTCTGTTCACTAATTCTTTCTTCAGTGAAATCTCTCATTTAATTCATCCTTTGAATGTTTTATTTCAACAATTGTATCATCATTTCTAAAAGCTCTATTTGGGTGTTTGTCAAATCTGCATTTTTTTTTTTTTTTTACAGAGACACAGAGAGAGTCAGAGAGAAGGATAGATAGGGACAGACAGACAGGAACAGAGAGAGATGAGAAGCATCAATCATTAGTTTTTCGTTGTGACACCTTAGTTGTTCATTGATTGCTTTCTCATATGTGCCTACCCCTTGCTTGGACCTTGGGTCCAAGCTAGTGAGCTTTGCTCAAACCAGATGAGCCTACACTCAAGCTGGCAACCTCGGGATCTTGAACCTGGGTCCTCTGCATCCCAGTCCAACACTCTATCCACTGCGCCACCACCTGGTCAGGCTGTCAAATCTGCATTTTTGATAGTCAAGTATTGCTTTTTTTTTTTGCTTGTTTTTTAATTCCATCTTTTTTTAGAACATTTATACACAGTGACTTTCTGTTCTTTAATAATTACAGTATCTAAATTTCTTGGAGGTCTAAATCTATAAGTTTCATTTCTGCTAACTTCAGTACTGAGGTACATTTTTTTGTGTATTTTAAATTGTGAGCTAACACTTGGTTGTTCTTAATCTAATAGAAGCCCAAGTGCTTAAACAGAGTTTGTTTCTACAGAGTTTGCATCTGTTTTTTTTTTTTTTTTGCATCTGTTTTTGCCAAAAGCTGGGTGGTGAAATTGACCACTTTAGTTCTTGGGATTCCAATTTAACCTGGGATTCTTAAGGGTCTTCAGTGCAGGGCTCCCCACCTATGAGGAGTTTGGAAGCATAGTCTCATGTTTCTAGCTCAGTAATTCGGCAGCATATGCCCTCTGGGAACTCCTACCTTTTCTGTGCGCAGCATTCAGTGTTCTGTTCTCAGTTCACTGCCCCCCTCCTCTCTCCACCTCACCCTCACTTGGAGATTTCCTGTGTGCCTACCAGTATAACTTTAAATTATATTTTATGTAGAATGTGATTGTGTGATGATGAGAGGGCCTTGAGAATATCTAGTCCATCCTACTAAAGTCTCTGCTTGCATCCATTATTTTATTTTACCCTAAAACAACTCTCAGAAGTAGGCATGTTCATCCCCAGTGAGGAAAGTAAGGGCCAGAGAGGTCAACTGACTTGCGCAGGTAACACACAGAGCACGACTTTAGCCTTGATCTGCCTTCCTTTAAAACCAAATGGAATCAGAGGCTGAAGTTAGAGACCTGGTCTTGTGCCCTCCTACCCCCACATTCCTGCTTCCTCTGCCACTCAGTACCTTCTGGCGTTTGTAAATGGTGGGCAGTGGGGCCACCTCACAGTCCTTGTGGGCACCGAAGACCTTGCAGAGGGAGCAGGTGGGCACTTCACAGCTCAGGCAGTAGATATTGATCTTTTCCTCCTCGTGCTCCTCACACATGAGGTGCTGCTCAGCCTTGGAGTGCAGCGGCCTGGGGGGGAGTGGGCAGGGTAGCAGGAGGGTCAGGGGCCCGGCCAGGGAGTGAGGCGAGGCCGGAGCGTGCACAGCTCCTTGGACACCTTCTCTTCAATTTCCGCCAACCACCACCACCTTTTCTGTCCCTGCAGTTGGTGCTCTGGCTGGGCAGGTGAGTGACTTCCACAGTGCTCTTCATTTGAGGAACAGAAAGAGCTAAGGGGTAGTCCCAAGAATCCAGGCGGCAAAGAAGTCCCACAGGGCAGGAGGGTTGGTGAGGATCTTGCTGGACTGCCAGCCCTTCCCCACATGAAGAGAGTGAAGGCGAAGCAGTGACCAGAGACCACCCAAGCCGAGTGACCTGGGGCAAGCCCCTTCCCTTCTCTGGTTTCCTCCCCTTGTCACTTAAATGAAGGGGCGGGTTGATTTAGTGCCCCTTCTTTCAGCCCCGATGGGTTCCCAAGCTCTACCCTGTAGAGAGACAAGAGGCCCTGACAGCTCACCGGGAAGACTCCTGCTTGTAAATGTCGATAATATTCTCTACTAGCAGGTTCCGCTGCAGGCCGTAGACACCGTGTCGGTCCAGGACGACCTCATGCCTGCAAGATGGGCAGCGGAAACGGCCTCCCGAAGACACAGTGGTAGAGCCCCGAGATTGCCACAGAGGGTTTGATGCCTGTAGGGAAAGGTAGCAAGAAAGAATGGCACCATGAGGCCTGAGAGGGTTAAGAGTCAGGGGAGAAGGTACTGGGGGCCAAAGAGTATGAGAATGATGGAGAGGGTGGCATCAGCTCTTTTCTGGGGCTGGGCCCTCCTGCAAGAGCAGCTCAGGGTGTGTGGCCACCGAGATCTTGTCCTCCTTTTTTTTTTTTTTAAATTTTATTTATTTATTTATTTATTTATTTATTTTATTTTTTATAGAGACAGAGAGTGAGTCAGAGAGAGGGATAGACAGGAACAGAGAGATGAGAAGCATCAATTATTAGCTGGTGAAATTTTGCTCAAACCAGATAAGCCCGCGCTCAAGCCAGCGACCTCGGGGGTCTCGAACCTGGGTCCTCTGCATCCCAGTCCGACGCTCTATCCACTGCACCACCGCCTGGTCAGGCCACAGAGATCTTGTTTCCCACCATTATCTGACTACTCAGCCCACCTCCTTAAGTATCCTTCATCCAGAGCCTAGCTTCCGTCGAGGCCTCATCGGAATGGGATCTCCTCAAAGGGGCCAGCTTAGAGCTGTGAGCTGGCATTGACCTCAGCAGGAAGGCCCAGGTAGAAAATGAACTCTAACTGATGTAGCCAGTGTCCTCCAGCCAGGGGCTCTTATGGGTCACATCTGGGGAGGATGCTCTTCAGCTCTGGGCAGGGACTCAAGCAGGAACATGTACTGAACAATGGGGTGAACAAGCCACACTGTGCTGGGTGATTCTGGGAAATCACTCCAGGGACTGGGAATCAGGAGTCCTGGGTTCTTTTGCTGCCCTTGACACTGTTCTACTATGTACATTTGGGCAAGCATGCCACCTTTGTAAAATTAAGGACTAGATTGGATTATTCATTCTATCACAAATATTGAGTGTACCAGGCAATTACTGGGTTCTGAGGATGAGTTATGCACAAACGCATCCCTGCCTTAAGGACAAGCAAATTGACAACTACATTCAGAAGGCAGGGTGTGATGATAAGAGTAAGCTTAGAAGGAGGACTTACCAGAGATGTTCATCACTTCTTCCCATGTATATCTGTCAAGAACTTGCTCCACCCCATCCTAAAATGGCCTGCTATGTCCCTGGCCACAGACAATTGACTCAGAGTTGAAGGGGTGATCCCCTGACCCAAGCAGGACAAATCAAACTTTCTCTCTAGGAACTTGGGATTGAGATATATATAGAATCTGAGGTAGCTAAATCATGTGTGGCTTTAGAACTGAAAAGGCCTGTGGTGTTGGGCTGAGTTGATGTTGTGGCCACCCAAAGTTTTTACAAGTACAAGTAATAAGTGTGAGGGGGTCAAAGACTATAAACAGAGAAAGCTGTTCTGCAGAGAAAAGAGCTAATTTGTGAAGAGCAGCAGACATGAATCACTGGTGGAGATTGCTTGTTGTTCCTGAATATTCGCCTCCTCTTCTTAAATAATAGACCCCCTGACCATATCAACACAATAAATTAAAAACAAAAATTAAAAAAATATAATAGGGCCTCTGAGATTTTAGCAAGACACATGGAATAAAGAACATGTATCCAAGCCTCCCTTCCAGCCAAGGGACTGTGTTCTAGCCAATGGAATATAGGTATTTTAGAAATGTTTTGTGTCATTTCTAGGAATTGTAGAGGTCCTCGAATAACATTGATGAGTTGTCACAGGAACTTAACTCTTGCTCATATCAATTACCTATGTTAAAATTGGTTTTGGTATATGTCATTTCATTTAAAGTCGCAGAACCTAGCAACAAAGTTAAGTGAAGACTTGCTGTATCTTTGATGGGAGGGATGTGCTCAACTCCTCTTTCCCGCCATTCCCACTGCCTGAAATGAAGATAGAATGGCTGGAGTTGAAGCAGCCATCTTGAGCCATGAGGTAGTCACGTGTTGGGAACTGCAGCAAGATAAGGGGAGTGAGTCTAATGAGGCGGTCCTGGACTGCCTACCCATGCTTTTACTTGAGAGGAAGAACAATTTTTTACCTTCTTAAAGCTATTGTCATTTTGGGTTTTCTGTTATCTACAGCAGGACTAATATCAATACTAACTGGCTGGAAGACCACACACTCCTAAATAGTAATAGAGAGAGTAGTTACCAGTGACTTTGTATATTTAGATGCATTTCCTACAATTGGGTGCCATTAGATTCTCCAACACCTTATGCTATATGTCAACTAGAAGGTCCCTTATGTGTGTGCAGCAGCACCTGATAATACCTAGAGGGTGCCCAAATCCAGAGTCTTGGTGGATCCCGTGGTAGCAAGAGATGTAGGCAAGGCAGGAAATGTAGCCCTACTGTGAAGTGGGCAGCCTGTCTTGGGGAGAGAGACTGGCATGCCACATATATCACATTTTGGGGGGGGCGATTTCTTGAGAATTATGAGAAGCTAAGGCTTTATAGCCCACCATAAAGCTGGAACCTATTAGTTTGAGATTATCCAAGGTTGTGTTCGTGTATTTGTCTTTCTCAGTAACTAGATTATATGAATATTGTTAATTTAGTTTAGGAATGGGTTCAAATATAAGATCACTGGATTTTGGTTTGTTTCATACAGTTACCTTTTCTTTTCATTTTATTTTTAAAATTTTTATCTTCCATTTATACAACAAATTACTTTGAACATTTTAATTCCATCCCCACCCTCCATCTCAATCTATATATTATTATGTGTTTTCCTTTTTAATGATAGTTTCTATTATTTTGTACTGTTTATGTTAGTTTGGGCTTAGAACTTTTTTAAACTTCTCATTTACTATCTGGGATTACTTTTCACTTTTCTTGAGTACATTCTTTAGAAATTCCTTTAATGACATTGTGCTGGTACAGTTACCTCTTAATATTTAGAATCCAAGTGAGTGAGGAGGTATTGGGAGAACTCTAAGGCTGTAAGCCCCTGCAGGAAACTTGCTCCCTTTTGTGGATGAAACATAGGGGTTCAATGGAAAGTAACCTCACAGGGTGATCTGGTCATAAATTCCTAACTGGGCAGGTCATGGTGGGTAGTCATCCCCCAAGCATATAGCTTTTTAGTAAGAGGCTTATCTTCACCCTGTCCATTGTTTCTGTGCATCTAGGTTAATACACCTTTCAAATTGCAACCACTCTCAAGAGAGAAAGCATATAATCTCGTTAACAATCCTGTAATCCAAACCCCACCTTGCTTTTCCCATCTCCACATAATCTTCCTTATGTTCCCTCATATTTCAGAGGAAGCTGCAAAATGTTATTCTGCGGAGCATTTGAGATCTTGATTTCTGACATATGTAGTCAGTTAGGCTCAAATAAATTCTTATAAAATTCTCTACAGATTTGAACACTTTGATTAGCTGGTGGCAAGCCTATAAATATGCCCAGTAAATGTCTGAATGTCAAGAAAGGACATATTCTAAAGTCCTGGCCCACAGCAAAAACAAACTCATGGTGGACTGATAGCTCAGTTAGCTGGAACACCTAATATACAAAGATTGTGAGTTTGATCCCCAGTCAGGGCACATACAAGAACAGATTGATGTTTCTGTCTGTCTCTCTCTCTCCCCCTTCCTCTCTCTCTCTTTTAAAATCAATTAAAAGAGGCCCTGGCTGGTTGGCTCAGTGGTAGAGCGTCAGCCTGGCGTGCAGAAGTCCCGGGTTCGATTCCCGGCCAGGGCACACAGGAGAAACGCCCATCTGCTTCTCCACTCCTCCCCCTCTCCTTCCTCTCTGTCTCTCCCTTCCTCTCCCGCAGTGAGGCTCCATTGGAGCAAAGATGGCCCGGGCGCTGGGGATGGCTCCTTGGCCTCTGCCCCAGGCGCTAGAGTGGCTCTGGTCACAACAGAGCGATGCCCTGGAGGGGCAGAGCATCGCCCCCTGGTGGGCATGCTGGGTGGATCTTGATCGGGCGCATGCGGGAGTCTGTCTGACTGTCTCTCCCCGTTTCCAGCTTCAGAAAAATAAATAAATAAATAAATAAATAAATAAATAAATAAAATCAATTAAAAGAAAAAAGACAAACTCATAGGGACCTTCTCTCTTCCACCTCCCTCTCTCACTGCACTCTTCCTTTATACTCATTTGATATTCAATACATGTTTAGAGGGCCTGTTAGGTATCAAGCACTGTGCTATGCGATTTTCAGACATCATTGAATTTAATCCTCAAAAATTTCTTGTACATCCCTGTCTGGGTAGCTCAGTTGGTTAGAGTGTCATCCCAATACAGCAAGGTTCTGGGTTTGATCCCTGGTCAGAACACATGCAAAAATCAATCAATAGATACATAAATAAGTGGAACAACAAATAGATGTTTTTCTCTCTCTTGCCCTTTCTCTGTCTCTCAAATCAATAAATTAAAAAATTTTTTAAAGATTTTATTTATTGATTTTACAGAGAGAAGAGAGGGTGTAGGGAGAGGAGAGAGAAGTATCAACTCATAGTTGATTTACTTCAGTTGTTTATTGCTTGTTTGTTGTATGTGCTTTGACTGGGCAAACCAAGGGCTTTGAGCCCGCAATCCCAGCATTCCAGGTCGATGCCTTACCCACTGCGCCACCACAGGCCAGGCATAAAAATTTTTTTTTAAAGATTTATTTTTTGTACACATGGTGGAGGAGATAAATAAACATTTACCCCCTAACTTAGATTACAAGAGATATACTGATGGTGGCTAAAAAATACTGAGCTTTTACTTTATACCAGACTGAGCTTTAAGTCCTTTTATTTGTATTAACTCATTTACTTCGCATATCAACCTTATGAGGTAGGTGCCACTATTAGCCCCATTTCAAAGACAGGAAATTATAGCCTGGACAAGTTAAATAGTAAATTGCACATGGTCATCAGCTAATAGGTGACAGAACCAATATTTAAACTCAGGCACTGTGACTCCAGAGTCTGTCCTAATAATCAATATACTACATTATCAATTCCAACATTCGCCTCTCTAAGTTTTAGATAAAACAGATTTTAGAGAAAGTCATGAAAGGCCAAACATCAACGTTTCACAAAAGACAGAAAAAGCAACCTAAAAGTTTATTTTAAAATAATTATTTATGCTTTTCCCCCCTCACAGCAGCCCAAAGTTTCACTGCAGATAAACAAAAGATGACCTATCAAATCAAAACCCTTTGTGCCATGGAGCATGATAAAGGCTCAGCTTGCAACCAAAATGACCTGCTTGTCTGTGAATAGGAAATGAAATAGTTCAAATCTCAAGGAGACATTTTCCCATAAATCTGCGCATGCCCCCAGGGAAGATAATTCCTCGGATTCTGTGTAAAAATATTCGGATGCAGGATAATGAAATTGAGACAATCAACTGTCTACTAATCCAGGTCATATCCCTCTCTTCACCAAAGAAGCCAAAGGACTAAACAGAGATTGCAGACCAATGAGAACACCCAGCTAGCCAGTTTACATTTAAGAGAACAGTGCAAGAAAGCCAAGGTAAATGAGACGTTAAGTAAAAAATGCACTTTCAGCACCAGATAAGTACCTCTATTCAAAGAGGAGTGATAAGCCGAAGGGATCCAACAGTAGATGCAAGCCAAGACAATACAAAAAGAATAAAAAAAGAAAGTAAAGGGCAGATAAAGAATACATTTTGGAAGATGAATAGCTCCAAGAAACAGTACAATCTTAATATAACATTTTTTAAGGAAATAAAAAAAACAATCTTTTTGATTAAAGAACAGATAGAAGTGCCAGGCCATGCAGTGGCACAGTAGATAGAGTATTAAATTGGGACGTGGAGGACCCGGGTCAGCCTGACCAGGTGGTGGTGCAGTGGATAGAGCATCAAACTGGGATGCAGAGGACCCAGGTTCAAGACCCCGAGGTCACCAGCTTGAGCGTGGGCTCATCTGGCTTGAGCAAAAAGCTCACCAGCTTAGCCCTGGTCGGTTTGCTCAGTGGTAGAGCATCGGCCTGGCGTGCAGGAGTCCCGGGTTTGATTCCCGGCCAGGGCACATAGGAGAAGCGCCCATCTGCTTCTCCACCCCTCCCACTCTCCTTCCTCTCTGTCTCTCTCTTCCCCTCCCACAGCCGAGGCTCCATTGGAGCAAAAGATGGCCCGGGAGCTGGGGATGGCTCCTTGGCCTCTGCCCCAGGCGCTAGAGTGGCTCTGGTCGCAACAGAGCGACGCCCTGGATGGGCAGAGCATCAACCCCTGGTGGGCGTGCCGGGTGGATCCCAGTCAGGCGCATGTGGGAGTCTGTCTTACTGCCTCCCCGTTTCCAGCTTCAGAAAAATACAAAAAAAAAAAAAAAAAAAAAAGCTCACCAGCTTGGACCCAAGGTCACTGGCTTGAGCAAGGGGTTACCTCATCTGCTGAAGGCCCATGGTCCAGGCACATATGAGAAAACAATCAATGAACAACAAAAGTGTTGCAACGAAAAACTGATGATTGATGCTTCTCATCTCTTTCCATTCTTGTCTGTCTGTCCCTATCTCTCTCTCTCTATCTCTCTGTCTCTGTAAAAAAAAAATAATAAAAATAAAATAAATAAAACCCGGGGTTGTCAGCTTGAGTGTGGGCTCATCCAGCTTGAGTGTGGGCTCACCAGCTTGAGTGTGAGGTCTCTGGCTTGAGTATGGGATCATAGACATGGCACCATGATCGCTGGCTTGAGCCCAAAGGTCGCTGACTTGAAGCCCAAGGTCATTGGCTTGAAGCCCAAGGTCATTGACTTGAGCCCAATGTTGCTGGCTTGAGCAATGAGTCACTCACTATGCTGTAGCCCCTGGGGCAAGGCACATATGAGAAAGCAATCAATGAACAACTAAGGAGCCTAGCCTGACCAGGCAGTGGTGCAGTGGGTAGAGCGTCGGACTGGGATGCGGAGGACCCAGGTTCGAGACCCCGAGGTCGCCAGCTTGAGCGTGGGCTCATCTGGTTTGAGCAAAAGCTCACCAGCTTGGACTCAAGGTTGCTGGCTCCAGCAAGGGGTTACTTGGTCTGCTGATGGCCTGCGGTCAAGGCACATATGAGAAAGCAACCAATGAACAACTAAGGTGTTGCAATGAAAAACCGATGATTGATGCTTCTCATCTCTCTCTGTTCCTGTCTGTCTGTCCCTCTCTCTGACTCTCTCTCTGTCCCTGTAAAAAACAACAACACAACAACTAAGGAGCCGCAACAAAAAATTGATGCTTCTCATCTCTCTCTCCTTTCCTGTTTGTCTGTCTCTATCTGTCCCTCTCTCTGATTTTGACTCTCTCAGTCTCTGTCAAAAAAAAAAAAAAAAAAGAACAGATAGAAGTGTGCCTGACCTGGGGTGGCACAGTGGATAAAGCGTAGATCTGAAATGCTGCGGTTGCTGGTTCAGAAGAACCCTGGGCTTGCCCGGTCAAGGCACATATGGGAAGCAACTACTACAAATTGATGCTTCCCATTCCCCCCCGCCCTCTTATCTGGAAAAAAAAAAAAAAAAAAAAAAGAGAACTGATAGAAATAATCAAAGCTGGAGAGGAAAAGTGAGCTGGCAGAATTAAATGAAGAAACTAAGTAAAATATGTTATCAACAAGAAACAAAACGCACATTTTACACAGTAGGAAGTAAAATCTATGATACTGACACAAGTCACATAGATTGTAGAAAATAACAGATAAAAGTAGTCAGGACCACATGCTATAATATGAATCAAACTTGAAGGCATTATATGCTAAGTGAAATAAGTCTGACACAATGGCCTGACCTGTGGTGGCGCAGTGGATAAAGCGTCAACCTGGAAATGCTGAGGTTGCCGGTTCAAAATCCTGGGCTTGCCTGGTCAAGGCACATATGGGAGTTGATGCTTTCTGCTCCCCCCCTCCACTCTCTATAATGAATAAATAAAATCTTTAAAAAAAAGAAAAAGAAATAAGTTTGACACAAAAGGACAACTATTGTATTATCCCTCTTACATGAGGTACCTGCACCTGCAGGACTCAAATTCATAGAGCTAAAAAGCAGAATGGTGCTTGCCAGGGGTTGGGAGGAGGGGAAACGGAGAATTATTGTTTAATGGGAACAGAATTTGAGTTTGGGAAGATGAAAAAGCTCTAGAGAGGCATAGTGGTGATGGTTGTACAACCATGTGAATATTCTGAATGCCACTGAACAACACACTTAAAGACGGTTAAGATGGTAAATTTATATTATGTGTACATTAGTGCAACATTTAAAAAATAATAATCAGGCCTTGCCTAACCAGGTGGTGGTGCAGTGGATAGAGCGTCCGACTGGGATGTGGAGGACCCAGGTTTGAAACCCCGGAGCTTGTTGGCTTGAGTGCAGGGTCACTGGCTTGACCATGGGATCCTACAGATGACCCCATGGTCGCTGGCTTGAAGCCTAAGGTCTCTGGCTGGAGCCCAAGGTCGCTGGCTTGAGCAAGAGGTCACTCGCTCTGCTGCAGCGCCCCCCCCCCCAGTCAAGGCACATGTGAAAAAGCAATCAATGAACAACTGAGGTGCCACAATGAAGAATTGATGCTTCTCATCACTCTCCCTTCCTGTCTGTCTGTTTCTATCTGTCTCTCTCTCTGTTGCTGTCACGAAAAAAAAAAAAAAAGTAATCAGGACTTGTAGGGATGCATTGGCCAAGCATCCTACTTTAGTCTCCTCACTGTCAGGACTGACTTCAGGGTTGGCTGAGGTGGACTTTCCAAGTCCACTACCTCTTTCAAGTTCAAGCACACTACCTCTTCACCACACTTTCCTAAATGCCGAAGAAATTCCTTCAGCAGCTCATCCCATTGGCCGATAGCTACCATTTTATGGGACCCAGGGCTCTGAGAGGTAATCTGTACTCAGGCACTCCACCCTAAATGCTTTGATTGAATGCACTTTTCTTGGGAGCGAGAACACACAGGGCAGGTAGTGGGGAGGGTTGTACCTCTGCCATCTTCACAATTTGGCTAAGGGCTGGGGCTGCTCCCTGGAGCAGACACCACAGCTGAGCGCAGCGTCCCCATTCACCCACGAGCCCCACAGTACCTGCCCTTTCCCAAAGCTCAGGTCTTCTGCCATATACTTCCTCTGGCTGTGGCTTTCCTCTTCACCTCCAGGGCCTCCCTGCCTTCCTGTGACAGCTTCTGCGATGGTTCCCACCACCCAACTCCCACCTCTTTTCCTAGTCCCTGGCCAATACTAGGGCTAAATTTGGATGGTAATAAAATAGTAAAGTTTATCTTTTGGATTTTCCAGGGCCTTCTGGCTCATGGCACAACACTCATGCTGCTTAGAAGCCCTCACAGTTCTACCTAGGAGCTAAATCAGTGTTTCTCAAAATATGATATACATGCTAATGACAAGCATGATAATTTTAGGTAATACAAGGATGGACATTTACATTTTTTATGTCTTATTTTAATGCACATTAGAAAAAAACAACCAGCCTATAAAACTGGTGATTTTTCATGGATTTTGTCATTTTAAATAAGGATAAAGTTCATATTTAAACCTTGAAATTGTGTCCTTTTAAATAGAAATATTAAACACATGTTTCAGGTAGTACCAGCTGTGACAAAGATCAGGAAGGTGAAGTGAGAAGGAAGTTTGGGAAGTAGCACTAACCCTTTTCTGACTCCCACTTCTCATCACAATTTGCCCGTCTTGTGTCCCAACCTTTTGTAAATGCTGGGCGTCAACTTTGAGAGAGTCATCTATCTGTACTGAATATGTGGATAAAATCGTTACCCCTTCTTGGTGACACCTCTACATTTTAACCATTTTAATGGAGGGAATTTAGCGCAGCATGATATAGGGAAGGTCGCAGTGATTGGAAGATCTGGTTTTGGACTTGCTATATACGACCTGCAAAAGCCATTTAGCTCAGGCTCCAATTTCCTCAGATCTGAAGGAGGGATTTGCACTTAGCATTAGGTCCTGTCAAGGACTGACGTTCCTGAGCAGTGAGTCTTACTTGATAGAATTACAGTAAGAATTATCAGATACCTTGACCTGTATGTTTTTGCCTGTGAGATGGGAGAAGGGAGTAGGTGGTTTTTATGACAACCTCCTCCTCTCACACTATGTAGGCCCCACCTTCTTCTGTGTTTAACTTTGACTGTGATCCAGATTCTCAATTGATTGTGCCTCCTCCGAGCTGTTTCTGGAGCGCCCTCTTCCTGTCTAATGTAAGCAGTTCTTGAAATTCCAACTCTGAAATAGCCCTAGTGTGTTTACACGGGTTTATATACTGAATTTTAAAATTTGCATTATCTCTGAGGCTTGAATTTTTAAATAATACATCAGCATTATTTTGTGATTAGAATGAAAAATAAAATTGTTTTTTAAAAATAAACATGCCGGTTATTTCACAGTAGAGGAAAGATTAAATGAGTTATTAATGGAATTATGTTCCATTTTTAACAAAGTTGTTAATAACTCATGTCATGATTTTAGATAAAAAAGCAGGAATTACATCTGTATAAACAATGGAATTCCAATTTGTAAACGTGCTATGAGATTTACAGGTGATTCTTTTTTAATGTCTTTCTATTCATCTACATTTCCCAAATTTCTTTGTATAGACTATGAATTATTTTATAAATGCATGAAATTAAAATTAAATAATTTTGCACCCTGGCTGGTTGGCTAAGTGGGAGAGCATTGGCCTGGCATGTGAATGTCTTGGTTCGATTCCCATTCAAGGCATAGAGGAGAAACACCGATCTGCTTTTCTACCCCTTCCCCTCTCGCTTCTCTCTCTCTCTCTCTCTCTCTCTCTCTCTCATCCCCTCTTGCAGCCATGGCTTGATTAGAGCAAATTGACCCCAGGCGCTGCAGATGGCCTCCTCATCAGGCGCTAAGAAGAGCTCAGTTGCTGAGCAACGGAGCAACGCCCCAGATGGGCAGAGCATCGACCCCCAGGGGCTTGCCAGGTGGATCCTAGTTGGGGTGCATGCAAGAATCTGTCTCTTTGCCTCCCTTCCTCTCACCGAATATAAAAAATTTTTAAAAATAATTTTGCTATAATTTGTCAGTGAGTAATAAAATTAAATTGTGGGTGGTTCCTTACTTCTTTAAATTTTTATCTTTTAAATTTTATAATTTCCATACACAGCACAATCAAATGTCAAAATAATCTAGAGATGTTTTATTTCAACATATGTACCCTGATTTATCAATGTCACTGCATTAAATTTAATAAATAAATTAAAAAAATAAAAGGGTAAATTAAAAAAGGAAAAAAATTTTTTTATAATTTCCAAATTTTGTACAAGTACTTTGGGGTTTGGGAAGAAAAAATTTTGCTTTTTAAAAATGCAATGATCAGGCCCTGGCTGGTTGGCTCAGTGGTAGAGGGTCGGCCTGGCATGCAGGAGTCCCAGGTTCGATTCTCGCCCGGGGCACACAGGAGAAACGCCCATCTGTTTCTCCACTCCTCCCCCTCTCCTTCCTCTCTGTCTCTCTCTTCCCCTCCCGCAGCTGAGGCTCCATTGGAGCAAAGATGGCCCGGGCGCTGGGGGTGGCTCTGTAGCCTCTGCCCCAGGCGCTAGAATGGCTCTGGATGCAACAGAGCAATGCCCCAGAGGGGCAGAGCATCGCCCCCTGGTGGGCATGCCAGGTGGATCCCGGTCGGGCACATGCGGGAGTCTGTCTGACTGCCTCCCTGTTTCCAGCTTCGAAAAAATGAAAAAAAAATGCAATGATCAGTTTTGACGTGAGAGAAAAGGGTGGCGCTAGAGTGCCTCAACAGCCAACAAGGTAAAACACTACTTAGTAAAAAAACTGTTGGCCCTGGCCTGTTGGCTCAGTGGTAGAGCGTCGGCCTGGCGTGCAGGAGTCCCAGGTTTGATTCCCAGCCAGGGCACACAGGAGAGGCACCCATCTGCTTCTCCACCCCTCCCCCTCTCCTTCTTCTCTGTCTCTCTCTTCCCCTCCCACAGCCAAGGCTCCATTGGAGCAAAGTTAGCCTGGGAGCTGAGGATGGCTGCATGGCCTCTGCCTCAGGCGCTAGAATGGCTCTGGTTGCAACAGAGTGACGCCCCAGATGGGCAGAGCATCGCCCCCTGGTGGGTGTGCCAGGTGGATCCCGGTCGGGTGCATGCGGGAGTCTGTCTGACTGCCTCTCCATTTCCAACTTCAGAAAAATACAAAAAACAACAACAAAAAAGACTCTTAGTTCAAGTTATCATTTGAAGAATGGGAAGACAGGTGACAGAAGATGATAGGTAAGAGCCTGACCAGGTGGTGGCGCAGTGGATAGAGTGTCGGACTGGGATGCAGAGGACCCAGGTTCGAGACCCTGAGCTCACCAGCTTGAGCGCGGGCTCATCTGGTTTGAGCAAAAGCTCACCAGCTTGGACCCAAGGTCACTGGCTTGAGCAAGGGGTTATTCGGTCTACTGAAGGCCTGCGGTCAAGGCACATATGAGAAAGCAATCAATGAACAACTAAGGTCTCACAACGAAAAACTGATGATTGATGCTTCTCAGATCTCTCCATTCCTGTCTGTCTGTCCCTATCTATCCCTCTCTCTGAATCTCTCTGTCTTTGTAAAAAAAAAAAAAAAAAAAAAAGATGATAGGTAAGAAATAGTTTCAGGAGACCATAGAGACTGTAATAGGTTAGGTTACAAATAGGGTGGGGTGTCATGGGAGAAGGCAGAGGTGAGTTTTACCATAAAGACCTTTTTTTTTTTTTTGTATTTTTCTGAAGCTGGAAACGGGGAGAGACAGTCAGACTCCTGCATGCGCCTGACCGGGATCCACCCGGCACGCCCACCAGGGGGCAACGCTCTGGCCACCAGGGGGCGATGCTCTGCCCCTCCGGGGCGTCGCTCTGTCGCGACCAGAGCCACTTTAGCGCCTAGGGCAGAGGCCAAGAAGCCATCCCCAGCGCCCGGGCCATCTTTGCTCCAATGGAGCCTCGCTGCGGGAGGGGAAGAGAGAGACAGAGAGGAAGGAGAGGGGGAGGGGTGGAGAAGCAGATAGGCGCCTCTCCTGTGTGCCCTGGCGGGGAATCGAACCCGGGACTTCTGCACGCCAGGCCGACGCTCTACCACTGAGCCAACTGGCCAGGGCCAAGACCTTTTTTTTTTAATTGTGGGACAATCAAGTAGGGCTTTGAATTCAGAGTTAAAGGATATGAGCTTAATTTTGTTTGTTTATAAACTTTTTTTAATTGACTAATTTTTATAGGAAAAGGAAGTGAAAGCAAGAGAGAAACATCAAATTGTTTTTCTTTTATTTATGAATTCATTGCTTGATTCTTGTATGTGTCCTGACCGGAGCTCAAACCCATAACCTTGGCATATTGGGACGATGCTACAACTAACTGAGCTACCTTGTCAGGGTGATATGAGCTTAATTTTGTTGACAAGGTTTCTAAACCAGGAGAGAAAATAAGAGTGAATATCAATCTAAAAGAGGTGATTTGGATAGACGGGAGGGGGAAGAGACTAAAGCACAGCTCAGCGGGAAGCAAGCGCCATAGTCGATGTGAGTCACACGCCTGCCCTGGAATAGTGGCAACAATCACAGGAAGGCTGGGGATGCTGGAGGTAGAATCATTAGGACCAACCAATCACTTGGATGTGGGTGGGTTGGGGGGAGAGAAGGGGGTCAGACTATTCTGGCATTTCAAGCCTGGACACTTGGGATTACACTGGTGCTTAACATGCAGGAATACTTGGTAGTCTGTGAACTCAGATGAGAAAAAAATTACATCTTTATTTTTACTAACCCCTAGCAGAAATTAGGCACTTCCCTTAATTATGAAAATAGGTGACACAGCACAGTAGCTGTAGTAGTATGTCAGCCACAGATATCACTGGTATTTTCATATCACATTAGAGGTGTTGATCAAGTCTCCAAAAATACTTTATGCGTGTCACTACTTCTAAACTGTAATAGTTATTATTATTAAGCTCACTGCTCAATCTCATTATTTAATGTGTTAATCAAAACCACATATATATATTAGCCTCGGCCAGGTAACTCAGTTGGTTAGAACATCGTCTTGATATGCCAAGGTTGCAGGTTTAATCTCTGATTGGGGGACTTTTGAGAGTCAACTAACAAATGCATGGATAGAGGGGAGCAACAAATCGACATTTGTCTTCCTCTCTCTAAATTCAATAAATGTATTTTTTTATTTTATTTTTTCCTTTTTGTATTTTTCTGAAGTTGGAAATGGGGAGGCAGTCAGACAGACTCCCGCATGCGCCCGACCGGGATCCACCCGGCATGCCCACCAGGGGGCGATACTCTGCCCATCCGGGGCGTCGCTCTGCCTCAATCAGAGCCATTCTAGCGCCTGAGGCAGAGGCCACAGAGCCATCCTCAGCGCCAGAGCAATGGCTGCTCCAATGGAGCCTTGGCTGCAGGAGGGGAAGAGAGAGACAGAGAGGAAGGAGAGGGGGAGGGGTGGAGAAGTAGATGGGCACTTCTCCCTGTGTGCCCTGGCTGGGAATCTAACCCAGGACTCCCGCACGCCAGGCCGATGCTCTACCACTGAGCCAACCGGCCAGGGCCAATAAATGTATTTTTAAAAAGCATGTATATTACCCTACAAAACATGTTCTAAGTATTTTGGTATTCCATTTCAGTGTTTCTCAAGCTTTTTAAAATTGCTCTTCCTTTCTGGAATATTTTGTTTTGTTTCATTTTTTTGTATTTTTCCGAAGTTAGAAGTGGGGAGGTAGTCAGACAGACTCCTGCATGCCCACCAGGGGGGATGCTCTGCCCATTGGGAGTGTTGCTCTGCTGTGGCTGGCTGGAGCCATTCTAGCGCCTGAGGTGGAGCCCATGGAGCCATCCTCAGTGTCCGGGTCAATTTTGCTCCAATGGAGCCTTGGCTGTGGGAGGGGAAGAGAGAGACAGAGAGGTAGGAGAGGGGGAGGGGTGGAGAAGCAGATGGGCGCTTCTCCTGTGTGCTCTGGCCAGAAATCGAACCCGGGACTTCCACACACTGGGCTGATGCTCTATCACTGAGCTAACCAGCCAGGGCTCTAGGAATTTTTTAGACAATTTTCTCCTAATCACTAACCCTTCCTCATTAAATTTTAATACCATAAGTCTAAAAAATGTCAAATTTATAGAAGCAGAGAGTAGAAAGGTGGTTGCCAGGGGTTGGGGGTAGGGGAAATGGAATGTTGGTCAAATGGTGCAAATTTTCAGATATAAGATGAATAAGTTCTGGGGATCTGATGTACAGCATGGTAACTATAATTAATAATACTATATTGTATACTTGGTATTTGCTAAAAGGCCACATACACACATAAAAAATGGTAACTATATGAGGTAATGGATGGGTTAACCAGCTTGATTGTGGTAATTATTGCACAATGTATACATATATCAAATTATCACATTGTACACCTTAAATATATATAATTTTTGTCTATATATATATATTTTTTCAATATATATCTTGTTAAATCTGGGGAAGGGAAAGTTTTACATGAAAGCAAAAAATTAATAAAAATTTAAAAATTAAATCACAATAAAAAATTTTAATACCACCAAGGCACTTGAATTAATACCACCCCATACTGAGAATGCATGAGAATGTGTGCTGTGTTCTAATGCAGTTGGTTTTCTTTATAATCATATGTAATATATTTTTACATTTAAAAAACACTGTTATTTTAGGCTGGCTTCTGGTGGTACAGTAGATAGAGCATTGACCTGGAACGCTGAGGTTGCCAGTTTAAAACCTTTGTGCTTGTGGCCCTGGCTGGTTGGCTCAGCGGTAGAGCGTCGGCCTGGCGTGCAAGGGACCCAGGTTCGAATCCCGGCCAGGGCACATAGAAGAAGCGCCCAATAAAACCTTTGTGCTTGCTCAGTCAAGGCACATATGACAAGCAATCAATGAACAACTAAAGTGAAACAACTATGAGTTGATAATTCTTGTTTCCCCACCCCTTCTCTCTTTCCTCTCTGTGTAAAACCAATAAATAAAATCTTTTAAAAAAACACTGTTATTTTGAAAAAAACACATACATATTGGCCTTAAAAGGGGTCTATAGGTTTCACAAACCACCAAAGGGGTCCATGGCACAAAAAGAGATGACTTCCTGCCCTGATCATAAGTCCCTAGATGGTCTCATCACAAATAGGAATTTTATACTGTGAGGTGTATATGGCAACCTCCTCGACACATCTCTGTAGCTGGTAGTCTCTCACTGGGCTTAAGAGCACTCAGCTAATATCCAGTTAGCAAAATTCTATCTTTTGCTTCTGTAGACCTTTCTATTCAAAGATTAAGAAATAACTGATGGGTTTTGTTGTTCACGTAAATGTCTTTGTTCTTTCCTTTCATCTTACATTGTGAGATGGTGTAAACAAGAAAACCAGCCCTATAAAGTAAAATTTTGTGTGCCAGTAATATGACATATAAAGTAAATTCCATCACTGTAGGAGACAGAACACTTAGATATATGTTCCTACTCTGTTCCTTTGTGTGACTGTAACTTTCTTCCTGTGTTCTCCCTATAAAATGGCAATAACACTCATTCTACTTACTCACGTGGAATCATGCATGTGAAGGTTTGCTATAAATGATAAAGCACTGCTCTAGACCTTAGAAATGTATGACCACACAGAGCCACAGGACATGAAATGACTGTTCTTTCTTCACTGTGAAGTATAAAATGGAATAAACAATTTAATTCTAGGCTATGTCTAGGCTTTTATGTGGCATACGTGCCATGTACTGCCACTCTTTTAGGCTCTGTGGTGCCTGTTTCTTTGTAACATTTCATAGCATCTAATAGAAATGTTCCATCCAGAAAGATGCTCTGTGAATGCAGTTACACTATCAAGTCTATACTTAGGTCACAATACTTTCGGCCTCTGGCTATCCAGAGTGATGCTGATTTGGGATTCTGGCCCAGGATGCAAGGAGTAAGGGAGTGCTGGAGGCGTTGGAGGCTATCTCCCCCAAGTTGGTGGCCTGGCCAATGACGAGTAATGGACGATGCAAGTCCCCTGAGCCAGCCTTGGAAGATACTGAAGAAACCATGAGGAAAATAATGAGCAGAAGACTAGACATTTAGAAAAAAATTGAAGAGTCTTAGAAGAATCCAGGTGTTGGCAATGCTCAGTCGTGGGTGGGAGAGTGATTTTGAGTGGAGGGCTCGCTCTGCCTCGCAAAGAGCCTGGCACAGGGGTTGCGAAAGGAGGCAGGCTGAAAGGAAGGTTGAGAAGCCGAAGAGTGAGTCAAGTTAAGACCCTAGCAACAGAATGGAAAGCCCTTAAAAAACAGAAATGTATAATAATTCTTGAACTTATAAAATCAAATTGTTAGAGTTATTATGGTAATGTGCCAAAGAACTGTAAAACTTAGTATTGGCAATGCCATTTTAAAGAGGAAAAGTCAGGCTTCTTGCCCCCTTGTTTCTTTAGAGAATTGAGGGAGAAGAATGTGGGAGCTTCCTGGCTTACAAGGACAACTGGGTCATCTAGTCATAGTTTAACTATAGTTCTCTGAAAGAATAAAGGTTATCTGAAGAACTTCTTTTCCCCTTTCAATGGGATCCTTTGGGAGACAATGTTTGCATATCCTACCCTGATTTTAACTCTTCCTCCCCCCTGGAGTCCTGAGAGTAACATATACCTCTAGACCAGGGGTTGGGAACCTATGGCTTGTGAGCCAGATGTGGCTCTTTTGATGGCTGCATCTGGCTTGCAGACAAATCTTTAATAAAAAAAAAAGTTAAAAATATAAAACATTCTCATGTATTACAATCCATTCATTTTCTACCGCTCATGTTCATGGTTGCGGGTGGCTGGAGCCAATCACAGCTGTCCTCTGGGACAACACCAAATTTTTATTGAATAATGTGTAACGTACACGGGTTGTTGTATGGCTCTCGTGGAATTACATTTTAAAATATGTGGCATTTATGGCTCTCTCAGCTAAAAAGTTTTCCAACCCCTGCTCTAGACAAAGGGATGGGGGGGTAGACACTAAAAGATTTGTAAATGTCTTTGATTTGTAAAATGACATCACTATTGTGTTGCCTTTTAAGTTTTAATATATAAAAATGTTTTTTATAGATCCTATAGCTGAATGTCGTAAGCTTGATAATGATTGATTATTGTGTCATGCTCCCCCTCCTTTTCCCCCAACCTATATGTGATCAAGTCTACATAACTAGCTTCAGGGCTATTTTGGGACACACGATTTGGGTTAGCTATACCTCATGTAAGTCATATGTAGCCGGGTTATTAATAAATCTCCTCCTAAACATTCTTCTGTATTCTGCCTTGATGTCTCTACATAACCTGTGGAATTAAGGTACGCTACTTTACAACATTATAAGGATGTTAGAGATCACTTTAAAACATCCTTTATTATTTCTCGCTTTCTCTCTTCCTCTCCCTCCCTTGCTCATATATGTGTGTGTGTGTGTGTGTGTGTGTGTGTGTGTGTATGTAAAGAGGCTTGAAGAAGTGAAATAACCTGATTTACATCACAAGGCAATTAAGGAAGAAACTGGGTTGAGGAGATCCCAGGAATGCCAAGGCTCAGTCTAGGTTTTTGTTACCCACTAAATCAAGTTTCTTCCTTAAAGTCAGTAAGATCTTTAACCCTGCTTCAAGGTTAATGCAATTCACAAAATTTCAATAAATCAATTTCTCATAAAGGAGACCTGCCCAAGGTTGGGCTGGGGAGGTCCTGAGCCCTCAGAAGCAGGTGGACATGGTTAAGGAGGAGAGCCAGGTAGGATTTTCACTGCAGGCCCATACTTGATGACAATAGATCCTAAAAACTGATAACTGGAATTAGGCATGGAGTGACACAATGCAGAAGTCACCTCTTTCCCAGACTGCCCTGTATTAGAGGAGGAGGCCACTTTCTTGATATTCCCATCTCTGGAAATCTCTCCCTAAATGGACCTCCTCCAGAAAAGCTGTTCGTGAACAGTCTTCTTACAAGGCCTTCTGGTTGGTGGTTAAATTCAACAGGATGCAGCTCATAACCAGTGCCCACAGTGATGAGGGGGCAGGTACAGAAATAAATGGAAGACTAGCTTCAAAGCAGTTCAGGAGCAAATAGAGTTTACAAATACAGAAACACATGGAAAGATGTTTGTGTCAAAATTCTTGGCAGATGAGTGGGTACAGTTTGGGGAAAGGGGAGGAAGAAATTAAAGGGCACTAATATCTTGTTTAGGTTGTTTAAATTTAGACAGAAATTACACCTCTAAAAAAAACTAATTAAATTGTGATGACAACTATGTAAAAATACGTTTGGGGACAAGGGCTTGAAAATAATACGCAAACATAAAAATAATTGTGTCAGGGGAGGTAAGATTATGGCTGATTCTTTCCCAAACCCTTAATACCATATAATTTATTATTATTTTTTTTAGTTTTTCCATTGGTTTAAGAAAGAAAGAGATGGAAAGGCAGAGAGATAAAAGTATCAACTTGTTGTACCATGTAGTTGTTCCAGTTTTAGTCGTGCGCTCATTGATTGCTTCTTTGATGTGCCCTGACGGGGAATCAAACCCGTGACCTTGGCTCTCCAGGAGGACACATTATCCATTGGGCAACCCAGCCAAGGCCTGTAGAAAATTTTCAATGAAATGTTTTAACTTTTTAAATTTTGCTTCCTGGCTGTCTAGTTTCCCTGCTGTTATAAAATCACAGTTCTCTAAAAGTCTTGTTTGTTGTCCATCACAACAGTTTTTAGAACAGCAGAACACCAGACACCACCTAAATGTTTTAGAGGACTGATTAAATAGACTGTCATCCAGTCACAACAAGGGAACATCATACAACCACTTAAAAGGGGGAGGGGGGGGGCCTGACCAGGCGGTGGCGCAGTGGATAGAGCGTCAGACTGGGATGCAAAGGACCCAGGTTCGAGACCCCAGGTCGCCAGCTTGAGTGCAGGCTCATCTGGCTTGAGCAGAAACCTCACCAGCTTGGCCCCAAGGTCGCTGGCTCGAGCAAGGGGTTACTCGGTCTGCTGAACGCCCACAGTCAAGGCACATATGAGAAAGCAATCAATGAACAACTAAGATGTTGCAACAAAAAACTGATGATTGATGCTTCTCATCTCTCTCTGTTCCTGTCTGTCAGTCCCTATCTATCCCTCTCTGTCTGTCCCTGTAAAAAGAACAACAAAAAAAAAAAGAAAAGAAAAAAAAGGGGGGGGGAGGGGGCAGGAAATACAGATCTGAATGTGCGGGTGTGGAACAACTGCCAAGAGAGAGTAAGTGAACAAAGGCAGGTGTAGGACAATGAGTCTAGTTTAAATATATGTACACACACACACACACACACGTACCTATCCATGGGAAATTTCTGGAAAGCTACCCAAGAAAGTTGGTAGTGGCTCCCTCCATCTGGAGAAGGGAATTGAACATCCAAGGTAAAGATTCATTTTTCATGATATAATCTCTTATACTGTCTGAAAAAAAAGTATGTGTGCGTGTGTGTCTAATATAATATACTGGTATAGTTTTTAGAAGTCCTATTAACTTTCTAGGCAATGTTCTAAGGCAGAGATTTTTCAACTGGTGTGCATCAAGAATCTTTACAGCATGCAGCACTGTTTAGTGAAGGGCACTGACCTCCTTTCCTTTAGATTGTCAGATACAAAAAAAGACAGCAGACAACACAATAGCCATCTGATATGAATGAATCAAAATTATACCTATTTTTTGGTCAGATCAGCAAAAAATATGTTTTTTGTTGTGTCACAGAATTTTAATTATTAGTTTATGTGTGCCATGAGATCAACAAAGTTGAAAATAACTGTTCTAAGGGTATTTTTTTCTTAGTGGCTTGAGGAAAGAGGAATCAGAAGTCCTATTCTTGTCCCCATACTTAGAAAATAGACAATCTGATTATGTCTAGAGTTGTCAAAATGTGGAGGCAGTGTGTGAAAAAACTAAATATGCTCTTTCAGAGGGATCATTCCTGAGATGTGCATGCATAGGTGCAGCCGGAGAACTGGGTCAGCCTCCCACCAGGCCAGCCCGAATTAAGCAGTACAGATACAAGCTGTTCACTCGTCTCTGCTTGCAGGGCTCAGGGGAGCTCTGCACTTGAAAAGACCCAGAGAACCACCCCAAGGCCCTGGGGATCATATCATTCCCCAAATATTTTGCACAGGATTTGGCCCAAAGTATTCCCAGGTCTCTCGGGGCCCAGATCAGTATTTTAGAGATTCAAGGAACCAAACAAGCGTGCCTGAATACAGAGGACTGATTTGAACAAGGGATGTCACTGAAATGTTTTCTAGCTTTCTGTCCTGGGTCCCTCTGTCCGATGATACTGCCTGCCTTGCATTTTCATATTCTGACCACTTTTTTACAGACATATTACCTTAATTTCAAAACTTCACTTTCCTTATTTCAGGTTCTAATGGAAAGATGTTTCACTCCAAATTCATGAGGAGGGATAGTATAACTTTTTTGTCATTCCACCCTAGGCCCCTCAGCCTGAAGGATGCTCAGAGAGTTACTTAGACCAAGAGGAAAACCAAGATGGTGGGCAAGGCTTAGCCTCTCATACAAGACTTCATATCTGGGGTAGGGAAGCATTATAGTCAATCTAGGCCCCCAGACAGGGAAAATCACTGGCTCTGAGGTACCCTGGAGCCAAACAGACTCATAGAGGAGTGGGAGATGGGAATGGGCCTCAGTGGGAAGATGGCAGAAAGACTAGGGGGCGGGGCAGCCGGCCAGGACAGCAGACAACAGCAGAGGGTGGGTCCCAGGGCATAGGGAGGGATGAGGGATGGTCTGATTTACTGAATCCATTACTCTCCCCCGCCTGCCCGCCGCCCCCCCCCCCCCCCCCCCCCCCCGCCAAACATGCTGCCTCAAAGAACTTAAAAGGGAAGTGTTTTTTTTGGTTCAGTTAAAAATCACTTGTGTTCAACACAATTCTTCATAATTTCTGATACGGATGGAGAATATGTGTTCATAATGTCCCTTACCGCTACCATGTATACTAAGCCAGCCAGCTCTGGTTTGTTCAGTTTTTACTTCATTTGCAAGAGGGGTGTGTGTGTGTGTGTGTGTGTTTCTCTCACTCTCCCTGACCTTTGTCCCATTTTGTAGATTACTAGAACCTATACCAATGACACAAGGCAAGAAAGAAAGCTCATTTATAAACCATTCTGGTATATGTTGCTTTTCTTTTTGAAACCAGTAGCTAAAATGATATGTGAATTTGATTAGGTTTGCTTTGCCCTGTAACCACAAGTAACCCCAAACTGGTTGCATTTCTGGGAAGTAAAATTTCTTCTCTGCTTTCCCTCTGTTTAAGTGCTCTCATTCCTTTTAACAAACAGGCCCCTTTATTAATAGTCTAGAGTGGGGTACAGGTGTGACTCTTTTAATTGGGGAGAATTTCTAGTCTCTTGCCCACTGTTTAATTTTGCCCTTAAAGATCAATGAGCTGAACTTTGCCTTAAATGCCAATAGTTTCACTATCATCATGAACCTTTCTCAAAGGATTAATTTTTTATGTTTCATTATCTCAATGCTGTTTTCTCCAGATTTTCCTTATAATGTTCTCAAAATCTGAAACTCCAAACTGGAATGCAGGCTGGCACGGACTGTTCCACAGCCTGGTGTAGGATCACCTTCCTCCTACCTTCTATGGGGGTCTTCTTTCCTCTGTAGATCCCATCATCCCAGCCCTTGTCCATGTACAGGCTGTCCTCGCCAGCCTGCAGGGCAGCTGCTGACTCATGCTTACTCTGGGATCTCCTACAACCCAGCTCTCCATCTGTCCGTCAGCCAGGACAGCCACCGCCTGTCTCATCGAACTCTGCCCATCACCTCCTGACCTGATGAGAAGCCTCCCACAGTCCCACTGCTTCACCTGGCCCCACCCCCGCCCAGGCCCACCTGGAAGACGTCATTGGCACACTTTCGGCACAGGTTGTGCTGGCAGGGCAGGATCACCACCGGTTTGGAGAACATCTCCAGGCAGATGGGGCAGATGAGCTGCTTCTCCAGGTTGTCCATGCTGTGTGCATCCCCTAGCAGCGGCTTGAAACCCACTGCGAAGTTCATCCCCTCAGTGATTGTGCCGACCTCGGCCTTGGCTCTGGACCTGGCCTTTCCTCACTGCCTCTGGACCCTTCCTCGGTTACTTCAGACAGTCTGTGGATTCCTACGTTCCCTTCTGTTGCTCACTCTTGAAGTAGCTCTGCTATCTCTCCTGTCCCTTCCTCTGACAATTCACCTCGTCCTTAGCTGGCTGTTCACACACACTTCCCGTCTCTCTCTTTGCTCTGTATCCCAGCCAGGCACATGCAGCTCTCTCTATCCCTCACTTGCTCAGTAGCTCGGTCCCTGGAAATGTCTCCTTTTGTTCCCCAAACGACTCTTGTTCACTCTACAGGCAGTACTGTTTGTTCCTCACTCCCCAGAGAGGAGATTAGTTTTAACGTGGGGGTGGGGAACAAGGGGCATCTGTGTGACATTCCAACTCCCAATTTAGCTCATGTAAGGCGAGCCACAGCTGTCACCGAATGAGTGACCCTGACTCACTCAGGAATGGGTGACTCTCTTGAGCAAGAGCGGGGGGAGCTTCACCGTTTATGGTGCAAGGTGGGCCAGCAAAGGTATTGAGCTCTCCCTTGCTCTCACTCAGAAGGCTCCTGTGAGCCCTGAGGCCCAACCTCTGGCATGGCCCTTCCTCCAGGGCAGTGACACAGAGTCACTGTGAGAGGGACCACACACGGCTCAGGGCGGGAGGCAGATCTTACTAGACCTAGAAGGTCAGTGAAAATTTCTGCCGCCAAGGCTTAGCCCGTGGTACTGACTCTCTTCCTCTGAACCTCATGATTCAGAACAGGGGCACCAAAGACTAGTCCAGCATTTCTGGTCCACGTTTGTTCTTACCCAGAACTTTCTTATATCACCCTCGGAAAAGAACTCCGGAGGCTAGAGCTGGCACTTTGCCAGGGCTTAGACTGATCTCACGAGCTTGCCCCGAGAAAGTGTGGCATGCCGGCCCATAAACGTGTCTCTGGAGCCACTCTGAGGACTTTAGATGTATAGGAAGTTGGGAGAAGCTGAGCTGGGCAGAAAAGACCTTAGTGCCAGGGACCTATTTTGAATAGGAGGGGAATTGGACTCCAGGGGAATTTTAGAGCACTGACAAAGTCATAATCACAAGGTCCAGCAGCCTCTGCCCCAGCCCCGCAGCGTGCTGGACTGCCGCTCTCCCCGGCAGACCGGGCTCAGATGTGGCCACCGGTCCTCTACCTGTTTCTCTTACCTTTTCCCTATCCCAGGCACAATTTGTCTTCCTGGGCCCCACATATGCACTGAGATTGGACAAAAGCTCTTTTATTTGTGGACATTTCTTAGCCCTTCTCCCAGTTACGAGAGACAAGTTGGAGGAGTTACTGAACTCTGACCCTGGGGGAGGGGGGGAGACAGGAAATAAATGGTGTGGAGAGGGCACCAACTGAGCGGTGCGAAGAGGCAAGAGTGTGGAAAGGGTCTATAAAAGTACAATTTTTTCCCTATCACGTGTTTCATGCCCGTTTTAAAAACATATGGTGATGAGCCTGTGTCCGAATGGAGAGAGGCAAACAGGCACTGATGTGCCAACTTCCGTCTACGCACAACCTCAGGCTGACGGGGGCTGTGCTGGTAGCTCCGGTCCAGGGACAACCCAAAGGCGGGAGAACTAACCCAGAGTTTCACACGCATTCATACCTTTCCTAAGTTGACTCATGCTGGCATGAGATGAGGCTGGCAATGCCAAGTGTATGGACCTTCTTCTGAAGGTGAGACCACCGTAGAAAGGTGTACTGGCTTAGGAATGAGTCTGATGCTAAAAGTTCTTGGTACACAGAGTTGCAACAAAGGAGGTCTAATTGGTTCCACGGCTCTGAGACAGGATCTACTCTGCTTAGTGTTCAGGATCTTGGTGGAGATATCTAAGTGACTCAGGGACCCTGCCCAGCTGACACTGGCTCAAATCCTAAGGAAGGTATAGGAAAAAGGATACTTGGGAAAAGTCTGTCACCACTGACTGAGACCTCTTAAGGGTGGGGATGGGAGGTCTGCTTTCTAAAAGATTAAAATTCAGACTGGAGCTAAAAGGAAGAGTAGCTAGGTGACTGTGTATCACCAGGGTCAGTGACACTGTCAAGGACTGAGACGGCATCTTCATTGGGATGAATGCCACTGATGCATCTAGAGTTGGGATTCTTGTAAGAGGAGGGAAAAATCAGGGTCAATGTCAGGACAGGGCTACTTGCTCCTTTCTCCAATGTAGCCAGTGGACTGGGCAGCAGGAGGTACCTTCATTGGGTCATCACCTAAAGACAGAAGTTGGCATCTTATTAACCAGAACGAATGAGCACCCAGTATGTAAAGCAAACACCCTATAGGTAAGGATATAAACACTTATAGTCCATACTAGAAGGCAGCAATTTTCAACCTTTTATGTCTCATGGCGCACATAAATTACTAAAATTCTTTGGCACACCAAAAAATATATTTTTTGCCAATCTGAGAAAAAAGTAAGTATAATTTTGATTCATTCATACCAGATAGCTATTTTTGTGTTGGCTGTTGTCAATTTGTTTTTAATTTTACATCTAAGGGAAAAGAGGTCAAAGCTCTTGACTAAAGTAGTGTATGTTTTAAAAGTTCTAGCTGCACACCAGTTGAAAATCGCTGCTATAAGGGGATAAACTTTCCACTAATGACTCATCTGAAGGTGGTGTATTTTTTTTCTATAATTATTGCTGCATTTCAGTTTTCATACCTCCATCTTATTCATCTTTTAATTATCATCGTCACTAGAATTATCTTCCTCTCTTCTATAATTTCCTTTGTTTCCTAGGATAGAATTTGAAAACCACATATACAGTATAAACATTTAGTAACAATATGCTGGCCTACTGGTGAGAAACCCGTTGCTTTGCAGTTACACATTATCAGCGTTAGGTGGTGCTGTTGTGAACTTCAGCCAACTTTAACTAATTGGAGTGGGGATAATACAAGACACTTCATCTTCCTTTGAAAAAAAGGATTTTATTCTTTATCAATTTTAGAGAGCAAGGGGAAGTGAGATTGCAGTTGCTTCACTTCTAGTTCTTTATTTCTCTTAGTGTGCCTTGACTGGGCAAGCCCTGGGTTTCAAACCAGTAATCTCAGTGTTCCTTGTTGACACTCCATCCACTGCACAACCACAGGTTAGGCTTCATTTTCCTTTAGAATAAAGGCAAAAAACTACATCCTCTAACTTGTCTTCAACTACTGCCTCTTCTAGGCATACTCTCCCACCCATTTCTTACCTTAATTTCCACCCACTCCTTAGCTTAACTGTCCAGAGGCCAACATTACATGCAAACTGTCAGTTTGTGGCATAAGCTCTTCAGAAAAAAATATCTCCTTTTCTCCTTCTTCACTTTGTCCCAATACCGATGTAAGACTCTCGAATTTAGGGGTTCACACTTTTACTTCCAACCATTTTTTTTTCATTCCTATTCCAGCTCTTACCTTGGTCCCTGTCTCTGGTTCTCACCTGACCTCGAAGGCTGATTCTGGACATTCTGCTCATATTTCCTCCTTGCTATGTCCTCAGATGGTGGCTTAAGTGTTCCACAGCAAAAGCAGCAGCAGCAGCAGCAACAACAACAGGTGAGCAGAGCACACAGGAGGACAAGTGTCTAAAAGTTAGAAAAGAATGGCCTCAGTCCAATAGTTATTCTATATATTCATTTAAGCTCCATTCCCACCATCCTCTTAGCACCCAGAAAATGAGACAACAGAACCTTTTCCCTAGGAGAAGGGGCTCAGGTTTCAAGATGATGAGGGTCACCCTCTTTCCTTATTCTTAAAGGGCTTGGAAAAATTGTGTACCTTGAACCAACAACTATTTAGCGTAAAATAGTATCTGACGCCTTCTTCGCCAAAGTTATCATATAAATATATTCCCAATGAGCCATGTTGGTCGTAGATTTTCCGCTTCTTAGGGTCACTCAGAATGGCGTGGGCTGTGTTGATCTCTTTGAATATTTCTGCTGCTTGAGCATTCCTTGGATTCTTATCTGGATGATACTGCAAGGCCAGTCTCCTACCCAGGTGATACCCAATAGGGGAGTGGGGAGAGAATGAAGTAGCTGGGGAGGGAGGGTTAGGATAAATGGCAGGAATAGGTTTCTAGATAGTGAAGAAGAAATGCAGTAGATGTAGAATGAAGAATGGAGGCAAGCAGCCCCTTCCCATGCCACACTGAAGAGGATGATAACCCCATCCAGACCCAAAGTTGTTTTTTTAAAAAATGGGACAGAGGCCCTGGTCGGTTGGCTCAGTGGTAGAGCGTCGGCCAGGCATGTGGATGTCCCAGGTTCGATTCCTGGCCAGGGCACATAGGAGAAGCGCCTATCCGCTTCTCCACCCTTCCCCCTTTCCTTCCTCTCTGTCTCTCTCTTCCCCTCCTGCAGCCAAGGCTCCACTGGAGCAAAAGTTAGCCCAGGCGCTGAGGACAGCTCCATGCCCTCTGCCTCAGGCGCTAGAATGGCTCCCACCACAATGGAGTAACAGCCCAGATGGGCAGAGCATCTCCCCCTGCTGGGTATGCCGGGTAGATCCCTGTCGGGCTCATGCAGGAGTCTGTCTGACTGCCTCCCTGCTTCTCTAACTTCAGAAAGAAAGAAAGAAAGAAAAAAAAAAGACAGAGAGTAAGGTAGAAAGAAATGGGCTTAAGAGGGGAAATTGTAGTGTTGAATAAAGGGCTGAGATCTGAACCTGTAGGCCTTTTTGATGTCTTCAGGTGAGGCACCCTTCTTAAGCTCCAGCACTGCATAGAGGGTTGTCCCAGTTTTAGACAGCCGGCGGGTTGCTTCCTCCACATGAGACATGATCTGGGTCAGAGGAGAAGAAGCATTTGTGAGAATTTTGACAGGTGAGGTTGCGGAGAAGTGAACTTCCAGCGACAGGAAACTCATTGCCACCAGGGGCTAAGTGGGTAAATGACTACAAAGGGACAAATATAAGACAACAATGAGTGGGATCTGTGACTCACTCATTGCGCCTCAGCCCTTGAACAGGTTCGGTCAGGAATCGGGGAGACCTACAATGACCAAGGGAGAAACAGTTCAGACCAATCCCTGAGATACTTGAGGGAAGTCAGGCGTCCCAAGCCAGGCCAGAGGGCAGTGCTTACAGCTAACCAGACTTTATTCTTCCCTCCAGCCTCTCCTCTAGACTTGTCCCACCCTTCCCCTCAGAGACAGGGCAGTGGAAGGAACAGAGGGATGAAGAAGGAAATGAGAAGGAGGGCTGTAGGGGCCGACCAGCGAGGGGAAACGGGAGCAAGACCCCAGAGAGTAGGGGCGTCTGGGAGGCTGTGGCCAGGAACCAAGGTAACGAACTCAGAAAAGAGTGCTCTGGCTCCCCAGGTCCCCTCTGGCTGTGTGGACTCCCCACCAGGCCTGGCGCTCTACCTTGGAGTCCTGGCTTAGGCTGGGTAAGCCTCACATAACCTCCACCAGGGTGTGAAACTTCACACCGCTGGGGGCCAGTGACCCAGTGCGTTTGCGCACTGCGTCAACACTCCAGGTCGTTTTTTGGCGCCACCGGAAGGTCTGGGAGGTGAGGCTGAGCGGGCCCTGGGACTTATTTGTTGGCCGGAAACTCGAGTGTAGGGATATGCCACGCCACGCCTTCTCAGCCAAGCGCAGTGGCGTTTTCTCGAGCTCTTGCCGCGGGTACAGCCTCCACGAGCATCCCTTCTCTAGTGGGGGGGAATCACCTATCCTGGCCACCTACTATCCTGGCTCCAATGTTGGAGACTGGCTGCGCTTAAGAAAAGATGATGGTCTTGCAGAAAATGGTGGTGCAAGAGGTATGGTTGCTGCACCCCCTTCTCAAGAGGTGTATTGCCCTCCAGCCTTCTCCTTCAGAATTTAGGGGTCTCCACCTGGTTCTTTCTTTCCCTTCCACCTGGAAATTCCTACTTGTCCTTTAAGACCCATCTCAGATGTCAGTATTCCTGGGAATCCTTCCTTCATTTCCCAAGTTGTTCCCACCTTTCTTTGTCAAAGCATTTATCCCATTATATTGTAATTTATATTACAATTATATTGTATGTTCCTTTAAAACAATATCTTGAACATTTTCAGAAGTTACTACAGTTCTTCAAAAACTTCTATACACATATTACAACACAAATATGTACCGTAATGTAATTATATAATACAGATTGGATACTGGAGTTTTTAATCATTTGATATTGTAATGACCTTCTGATAAAAATTCTTATCTACAAATCTTTAAATAAATCTTTTTTTCCCCTTGGGGTAAATTTCTAGAAGAGGAGTTACTGGGTCAAAGTGAATTTTTTTTGAGTCTTTTGATCCATATTACTTTCATTCCAGTAAGGTACCATAAGTACCAATCTACATCTCTAACCAATTTCCATCCTACCCGCAGGACATAGGAGCCCCTGTCTTTACCTGGCCTCTCTTCCTGTGGTCCCCTCCAGGAAAAAGTGTTTGCAGCACTTATCACTTCATGATATTGGAGAGGAGCACTCAATGGCTCCTATAACATGTGATTAAAAGAGCTTTATTAATTCAATAATACCTTTCTGTGACCCTTCTTGTGGCTTTTATTCCTCTTTTCTTTAATACATTTATTTGTGTACATTTATTTCCCCTTCTAGGTTTTAAGTGATAAATCAATACTCCATGCTAAGAGATATGAGCCATCTGAGCAAACTAAGGAGTCCATTTAAAACAGGCACAATGACCACTGAATTAACTAATTTATTTCTGTAGGTCTGTGTTCAGGATGGGGATGAAAATCTTTGGCATCACCCACCTACTTCATAGGTTCTGGGTCAGATGAGTTTAGTGGTTAGTAACCTAAAGTGAAGGAGCTAAAGTTGACAATTGGTTTTTTGTTTGTTTGTTTTTTGGTGGTTTGTACTATGCCAAATTTCTCTAACTTACCTCCACCCTTTCGTCCCTGTCACAAGAAGACAACTACTGGAACAACATAAGTCATTTCTCCCCTAGCACTGGGAAGAGAGCAGAAGGCATTGGAAGTGCAGTGCACTTACAGTGAATTCCTTACCTCAGTCTGCAGGCCCAACGTGGTCCTGTCCCTGCCTCTCCATCCCATTCTATTGAGTATCTCCTCCTCCCCCCCCTTTTTTTTTTTTCCACAGAGAGAGTCAGGGAGAAGGATAGATAGGGACAGACAGACAGGAAGGGAGAGAGATGAGAAGCATCAATCATCAGTTTTTCGTTGTGACACCTTAGTTCATTGATTGCTTTCTTATATGTGCCTTGACCGTGGGCCTTCAGCAGACTGAGTAACCCCTCGCTCAAGCCAGCAACCTTGGGTCCAAGCTGGTGAGCTTTGCTCAAACCAGGTGAGCCCGCTCTCAAGCTGGCAACCTTGGGGTCTCAAACCTCGGTCCTCTGTATCCCAGTTTGACGCTCTATCCACTGTGCCACCGCCTGGTCAGGCGAGTACCTCTGTCTTGATTGCTTTGGTCTCTGTCACACTGTTTTTCTCTCAATTCTTTGACGACACCACGTTCCCTGCTACGTCAAGGGCCTTTGGCTTTGCTGCTCCCTCTGCCTGGAGAACTCCTTCCCAGGCTGTTTGCTGTGCCAATTTCTCATCTCTCACGGATCTCATCTTTGTCCTGCCTCCTCAGAGAGACCCTCTAAATCAGGCATCCCCAAACTACGGCCCGCGGGCCGCATGTAGCCGCCTGAGGCCATTTATCCGGCCCCCTGCAGCACTTCCGGAAGGAACACCTCTTTCATTGGTGGTCAGTGAGAGGAGCACTGTATGTGGCGGCCCTCCAACGGTCTGAGGGACAGTGAACTGGACCCCTGTGTAAAAAGTTTGGGGACCTCTGCTCTAAATGGTATTCCACTCCTCTCTCCCCACCTCACACTCCTCTCACCATGATTTGTGAATATATTTAGTTGCATGTCGATTTGTTCAACATCTGCCTTCCCTAGGAGGCAGTGACCTCCATGATGGCAAAGACCTTGTCTGTTCACCAACACCTAGAACCATGCTTGCCTCACAGTAAGTAAATTAATGATTTATTCAATGAGCTACTGCAGAGGGAGCCCTCTGCTGGTCCAATGTAGGTTGGCCCATAACAGGAATGCCTGAGACATTGGAGAGGCCTACAGGGCACTTCTCCCCCATGTGGTCCTAGACAAGAAGAAACACAGAGGCAACAAGAAAGAGGGCAGTAGGGGAAATGGTACTGGTGATTTTGAGCTCCTTGTTTTTTGTTTGTGTTAATCTTTCTCCAGTTCCTAACACAGTTCCTGGATTGTTGTAGGTACTCAACAATTGTTGCTTGGTTGAATGAACCAGCAAACTTTTGCGTGCCTTTTTCAGAAGTTCTTTTACCTACTTATCTCCTTTGATCCTCACACCAACTCTGAGAGGTGGTACGATCACATCCCTGCTTAATAGAAATGAGCGCTATGAAAGAGAAGAAATTAGGTGCTGAGAAGAATTAATAAACATCTTTCACATCTTGCCAGAGGCTTCTATCATTACCCTCTGACATTCTAATTAATTCTGATTATAGTTCTAGTTTGTGCTTCTTGAAGTAACCATTATCTTTAAGTTTCTGAGCTTTAGATCTTACTGAAATGATGCTGCAGCCAGCAGGCTGCATAGGTGGGAAGGGAGCAGGCAAGTCATCTTGGCATCCTTTGACCAAAGGCTCTCCACTGCACCTTCACCTAGAAGCAGACCCCCTTTGGCTCTGTTTCTTATGCATGTTATATCTTCTAACACCAAGCACAGAACTAGGAAGAACATACAAGCCAGGAATCAGAAGTCCTAGTTCTGAGTTCTCATTCTGGTTCTAACAAGTTGTGTTATCTGGGACAGGTCACGTAATCTCTGAATCTCATTTTTCTCTTCTATATAAACCTATGTAATTTCAAGTGTTGATGTCAAGACTAAATTACATTTGGTGTAAAAAGGATGGAAAAAATGAAAATAGCTATGCCAAAGAATGAGTGCAGACTAAAACATTTTCTGGAATTATTTGCCCTCTCGCCATAACTTGAGTCAGGGATCGTCTTGTTTACTAACTCACAGAGCCATTTGGTCTCTCCTGGAGAAAACCAAGAAGCAGCCCTTGTTTATCCACAAACAACTAAGGTTTTAGTCATATAGCTGGAATGCACACACACAGACAGCAGACATTGGCATATTTATATCCAAAATATCATGCTTTCAAACATATGCAGTGGGAGAGAGAGATCATCATTTGTCATACTCAACCACCAGGTTCTAGAATTGTGCCATTTTCAAGCGGGAAGTTACCTTAGAAACTTAATTCTCAACAGTGCCTTCATTTGTAATTGAGGAGAGTGCAGCCCAGAGAGAAGGATTGACATGCTCAAGGTCAACCCATACTGTCCAGATCTAAGTCTTCTGACTCCAAGTTCAATGTCTGTACCATGATTGCTCCTTATACACATCAGATCTCTTTAAAATCTAGGTTAGAGACAGACCAAAGCTGTGGTTGACATGCACCTCCTTTCATGGATGATGTCAAGAAATGTTCCTCTTTCCTTCCCCCCAGTTGAAGGCATGTGACCAAAAAATACCATTGGCCCAGTTTGTTTGCCTGTCCTTCCTAACGCAGACATCTCAGGATGGGAGGTGGAGCGTGTCCAGCTATAAAGGAACTTCATAACCTTGTCCTTTCTAACCTGCAATCCCAGACCTGCAGACCTAAGGGCAGGCTAACAGGGCACACCTATCTCACCTGTAACATGGAGATAATAGTATATATCTCTGAGGGAGATATTAAGTAGGAAGCTTAAGTATTTAATTTGAATAGTGCTTGGCATGTGGTAAGTACTATATAATTTATCATTTATCCTCCTCCTCATCATCTTCATCGTTTCTATCCTATCTCCTCCCAATTTTGTAAAAAGAGAAGTTGCTTTAATTTTGTCGCTGGGAAGGGAAAAATCAGGATCCTTTCTCTAAGAAGATTTCCAAATTGTCAGTGGTATCCTTCCATCCTTTTCTGCATCCTTCTCAGCTTTTTAGGACCCCATTTTCTTGTTCCCCTTACCCAGTACCCTCATGCTGCTTTCTGGCTACTCAAAATATCCCCAACAGTCCTCCCCAAGATGTCAGAACTCCAAATTACCCCTCTCACTTCCTCTCCGTATCTCCATAAAACAATCTCATCCTTAAGTGTTAGGTGGAAAGCAATCTGATTAAAACACTGTAATTTAGCTTATAGTGAAAAAGACTGTAATATACTTCACAAACTTAATTCTTACACAAAAAGGAATAACTGGTAGAATTTCAGACTATGCTTTGGGAAGAGACTTTGGGCCTTAAGTACTTCTCACGCTCATGTCTTTTTATTTCTGCGTCTCTGCGTTATTTTGATTCTCCCCCTGCTGGCTCCTTTTCCTTCTTTCACCTCCCTCTGAAGGATATTCTATATGGTTTTGTCTTTAAGCTCCTGCTGTGCTCTCTCCTGTCTTCTTCAGAGATCCAGTCTGTATCCACGGCTTCAGCTGTCACAGCTATGCTGTAGTGTCAGATCATTGTCGTCCCCATGCCAGTCCCCACTGCCTCAAAAGCACACTCTGAAGCCCAAACGCATGATCTTGTCGCCAACGTGGTTATTCCTATTGGTTTCTCTATTTATGCTAATGTTGTGACTTTTAAAGATAATGAGGCTCAAAACCCAAACATCTCTGGGCCGTGGATTCATTATTTACACCGAGTTCAGTCCAGAAAGTCTTAATCTTTTATTTTAATTTTTTTTAGTCTTGTTAATTTTTTTAAATGGATCTTTCATTTGTCCCTTCTTCTCAGCCCCTGCAACCTTAAAGCACCCTAGATAAAGGATTTCCAATCACACTGACTTGTCCTAGCCTTGTAACTGTTCTCCCTACTGCCAGTTTCATCCTGGATACTGCTACCAGATCAGTGTTCATAAAACAGTGCTTCTATCATTACCACTCTTTTGGTCTTAGCCTACAGGATACAAAACAACCTTTTAAGGCGATCTGTGGTGGCGCAGTGGATAAAGCATTGACCTGGAATGCTGAAGTTGCTGGTTTGGAACTCTGGGTTTGTCCAGTCAAGGTACATATGAGAAAGTAGTACTGTGAATTGATGCTTCCTGCTCCTCCCCCCTTCTTTCTCTCTCTCTCTCCTTTCTCCTCTCTCTAAAATCAAGAAATAAAATCTTTTTAAAAACAACAACAACAATCTTTTAAATCTGGCGGTGAACTCTACAATTTGATTCCAATTTACCCCTCCAAAATTAGTGTCGACTGTTGCCCACAAGCAAACCTTCCATAACACTCAGGCTGGTCTTTCTCCTCCAAACATTCCTATTTCATTGCTCTCGCACTGTTTCCCCTCAAGAACTGTGCTTTTCAGTAATCAGTTCACTTACTCAACAGATATCTGTTAAACACTGCTATATGCCTAGTATCTTGGATACCATAATAATTGGTCAGACTCTTTCTGCTCTCATAGATTATAACCTAGTGTGGAAGACAGACACTTATTAATGATAGATACATGAATTCCAAACTGCCCTCTTGATGTTCCACTTATCTGTCAGACCTCACCCTTACTGGACTATCGCCCCTGAGACAGAGGAATTCCAAGAAGCTGACAAGCTCCCCAAGGAGGAGCACTCTGGACATACCAGGACTTTTGCCTCAGTATCCCCTCAGGCTCTCCCAAACCCTATATAACTCGCCCCTAGTCTGTAACTGGAGCTCTTCTCCCCGGGAGAAGTGCCCAGCAGGGTTCCCTTTTTCCTTTCAATAAAGCCTGTTACTCTGGTCTTTCGAACTCCCATGGATTCCAACATTTGGTGCCAAAACCCGGGACAGGATACTAACTGCCTGGACGATCCTTCTTTGCCGTCCAAACTTACAACCAGGGAAGCAATGGGCAGAGGCAGCTCATCCCGGGCTTACTCCCTGATTCTGTTTGGACGTGTAATTGTAGGTTGATTGGCCGGCAGTCTAACCCTGTCCTGAACCCCTGCCAGACCAGAGAAAGGTAAGGAGTCTCTCCCTTCCCCTTCCCCGGTTGGCCTCTAAATTTCTCTCTAAAAACACCTCTTCCTGGTCGAACGGTTTTCTCTGACACGCCTCACATTTTGAGGGGTTTGACTTTCAGTGTCAGTAGACTGCACGGAAGACTAGGTGCCTAGCCAAACCTCTCCACTCTCTCGGACTTCTCGTCCTTAGAGCTCCCTGACAGGTGGTGACGACCTCTATCAGGGATGACTCCCCCACATGGAGATTCTCTCCTCTTGGGACAGTGACAAAAGGCGGGACGCCCCTTCTTGCTCACCTGTCTCCACTATGGGCTCTTCAGAGTCTAAGCCTTCCAACCAAACCCCTCTAGGATGTCTCTGACCTTAAGTCAAAAAAACTCATTTTCTTCTGTAACATGGCATGGCCTCAGTACAAATTAGACAATGACTCCCATTGGTCTGAAAACAGGACATTCGATTATAATATCCTAAGAGATCTTGACAATTTCTGCCACCAGACGGGAAGGGCATCAGAGATTCCTTATATGCAGGCTTTTCTTCTCCCTTCTCTCCTGTCCTTAATTTCTGTGCCTTCTGTTCTACATGCAGGCCATTTTTGGCCAGAGAAACCTCACCTAAAACCTCCGCTCCTAATCTTTCCTTCTCCGCGGACTTCCAATTCTCCCCCTCCTGCCTGACCCCCAGGGGCACCCCTCTCTCGGGACCCCTCTCTGGTCCCTCTGCAAATCTCTTTCACTGGATTCTCTCCCTTCCAAGAGCCCCCTCCCTTCTCAGAAACCTGTTTCTCATTCACCTGCAAATACCACACTCTCTTTCTCCTCCCCTGCTGGCCGGGGGCTTCTCCCTTCTCCACTGTGTTCTTCATCTCCTCCCTCCTCCATAGAAGCTGTGGCTCCAGCTGCGGTACCTGTCTCTTCTCTGACCCCTCTTCCTTCCTTACAAACTGTGACTGTGCCTCTTTCCTACTCGTCCCCTCCCCTCTCCTCAAAGCTCTAAATCAGGCCCCAAACTATGGCCTGTGGGCCACACGTGGCCCCCTGAGGCCATTTATCTGACCCCACTGCACTTCCGGAAGGGGCACCTCTTTCATTGGTGGTCAGTGAGAGGAGCACATTGACCATCTCATTATCCAAAAGCAGGCCCATAGTTCCCATTGAAATACTGGTCAGTTTGTTGATTTAAATTTACTTGTTCTTTATTTTAAATATTGTATTTGTTCCCATTTTGTTTTTTTACTTTAAAATATGTGCAGTGTGCATAGGGATTTGTTCATAGTTTTTCTTATAGTCCGGCCCCCCAACGGTCTGAGGGACAGTGAACTGGCCCCCTGTGTAAAAAGTTTGGGGACCTCTGCTCTAAATCTTTTTTGACTCTGACCACATGGTGCCACACCAGTACTTTACCCTCCTCCTCCTCCTACAGATTGTGACCCTCCTTCTTTTCTATTCAACTGCTCACACTGTCCATCCGTCTGCTTTCTCTCTTCTTCCCCTCTATGCTGGAAAGTCCCCGCCATCTCTAAAAACTTAAAAAAAACAAACCAGAATTGTATATTAAGCTATGTGAGTAAGTAATCTGTCTTGTCTCTTTGTCAGAAAATATCTCTAGTATAATTTGAATTGAAACAAGTAAAGCACATTCATTTAAATTCCTTAATTCATAATTTTTAAAATCTTTGTTTAATGTGTAACTGTGTCTGTTTCTAAGACCTTAAACCAATAATTACCCACCTCATAAACTGAGGTTTACTCATCCCTATGGATTCTCCCTGCAATACTCCCATCCTTCCTGTTCGAAAACCTTCAGGGGTTTATCGCCTCGTACAAGCCTTACACCTAATCAATGAGTCAGTAATTCCCCTCCATCCAGTAGTCCCTAATCTCTACAAGTTACTGTCACACATTCCCTCAAACACCACTCACTTCATAATCCTAAAAACCTCAAGAATGCCTTCTTTACCATTCCTCTACACCCTGACTCTTACTTACTGTTTGCATTTACCTTTATTTAGACTGACCCAGACACTAATGCAGCCCAGCATCTTACATGGACTATTTTACCCCAGGGGATCAGAAACAGCCCACACCTATTTGGGCAGGCATTAGCTCAGGATTTAACAGCATGCAATCTCAAAACTAGTACTCTCTTATAATATGTAGATAACCTACTCCTCTACAGCCCCTCCCTGCCTGCCTCAAGGAGACACATGGCCACCCTTCTTCACTTTCTCACTGTGAAGGGATATAATGTCTTCTCTGCTAAGGCTCAACTTCATTCTCAGTCTGTAGTCTATCTAGGCATCACCTTAACCCCCACCACCTGAGGTCTCACCCTAAATCAAACTCAGACCCTCGCAGTCTCCAACCACCTACCACTGCAAATCAACTCTTTTCTTTCCTCAGTCTAATAGGCTTCTTTAGACATTGGATTCCCAATTTTGCTCTCTTAGTCAAACCTCAGTGAGATCTTCTGAGCACGGCTTTTAAGATTTATAATGGCCAAGGAAGTGACAGAAAAGGCAAATAAGGCCCAAAAGAAGTCAGGAAATACCAGCTTTTGGCATAAGCTCTTAAAGGCTCCAGCACCCTAAAGGGCTTCATAGGATTCCATCAGGGCCCTGCTCCAGAGTGGAAAGAAAGGTCATTGAACTGAGGCCTGCCAGGCTTCCTGGCCCCATCAAGGGACACATCATTGCTGTGGAAAGAGGGATACAAGAAGGTAAGCTGCCCCCTTGCTCCATGGAGGGAGGGTTCAGTCTCTTCTAGCCCTACTCCAGCTACCTGTGACCTGACCTTGCCTAGCATGCTGGGTATTGCCATTGAAGGCCCAAGGACATCGTTCACGAGCCTAAGGTATTTCTTCCAAGTAGCAGGTAAACTAATCTCATTTCTTGTAAACACAAGGGCTATCTACTATGCCTTGCCTGAATATTTAAATTTTATTTATCCCTCGAAGATCTCTACTGTGGGTATTGATAGTCTGATTTTGTTGCTTTATTTAATGTATAATATCTCCTTTATAACTCTTGTCTCAATGCCCCATGCCTATTGTAGGCTGGGACCTGCTGCTAATTCCAGCTAGAAGCATGGTCTCTAGGACTTAAACTCTAACTGCAAAGTGTAGAAATATAACCACCCTTTCCTTAAGTACTTGCAGGATTTACAGGTTACTCAGCAAACTGTTCAAAGACTATCCAAGAGGCGCTTCCAGCAGTACATCACCCAAGGACTGACTTTCATGTGGACAGGTCCACACACCGTGATCCTGACAACTCCCACTGCTGCTAAGGGCAACTCTTTCTTCCACACTGACCATCTGGAGCTCAGAAACAGAGAAACAATATTGATCCCTTGTTCTCCTATTCTCTATTCACCTCTCAGCCTGCCTCACCCAATCAGGGGTTTTCTACTTGTGTGGGACCAACACCTATATGTGTCTCCCTACTAATTGGACAGAAACCTATACCCTAATCTATCTCACCCCAAATATCAACCTAATCCCACCCCATGGACCTCTTCCAGTTCCTAGTACACTACCCGCCAATCTAAGGACCAGACAAGCTGTACAGGTAATTTCTCTTCTTGTTGCTTTAGGAATCTCTACAAAAGTAGGTCTAGGGGCAGGGGTACTGGCCACTTCCCTGTCTTATTCCTACTCTCTCCCTTTCTCTCTCTCTCTGAAGCCTAGTGAATTTGTATACATGGAATCAGTGGTTTCACACAAACTGGGTGTCTTGACTATTGCCTTTCATTAGTCCACTCACTCTCCTATTTATTTTTCTAACTTTTAAACCCTGCCTCTTACATTTGTTCACTAGTTTATTACAGAACCGCATGCAGACCTTCGACAATCAGAAAATTGGAAAAATCTACCTAACCCTACACACCAACCCTGAAACCTGCCCTCGCGAAACAGAAAAATCTGAAACCCTATATCAGCAAATATCCTAAATCCTATCTTTCAACCCCTACAGGTCCCCTAACCCTAAAGTTCTCCCATATCCCTGAAGAACGGGGAGAATTAATAGCATTCACCTCTTAACACTTCTCAGTCTTTTTACCCTTCACATAGTAAGGGGACAAGATCACTTGGTCTTCTTGGCTGCAGAAGAACCTACAAACGGACATGAAACATTTCTTTTTTTTAGATTTTATTTATTCATTTTTATAGAGAGGAGAGAGAAAGAGAGAAAGAAAGAAGTGGAGGGGGGAGGAGCAGGAAGCATCAACTCCCATATGTGCCTTGACCAGGCAAGCCCAGGAACTGGCCACCTCACCGTTCCAGGTCGATGCTTTATCCACTGCGCCACCACAGATCAGGCCAAAACATTTCTTTTAGCTCAAACTAACTGCTCTCTCCAGGGCAGCCAGGAAAGAGTATCTCTAACTTTACCATGGAAGAACTTTCACCCCCCACTATACAACCCTCCTTATCTCTGCATTCCTGATCTCCAAATACTTGCCCCCTTCTTTATCAAGTTCCTACAGTCTCGAATGAGAGAAATCTCTAGGATTACCTACAATCAAATACTCCTACACTCCTATTCCCCAATACCCCAAGGAAAACTTCACAAGGAAAATATCAAATAGGTAGGGATGACAGCAGGAAGAAGCTGCCCCTCAGCCCGAGAAGTTTCCTCCTGAATGTTCTCCAAACCCCCTTCCTTTTAAACCACACTTATTCAGTCCTTCTAAAAACTTACATCAACAGGTTCCCTGTCTCTAAAAATCTCCACATGTCCTCCCATTTGAGAGGAACCAGACCAGCACGTTTCATGAGGCTCATCCAGGAGACCATGTATTACCATGTCACTCTGTCCACTCAGCACTTGCAGCAAGGAATTCACAATTATTACCTTGCAAATTTTTTTTTACTTCCTCACTCAGGTTTTCGGAGACATCGTCTGGTTCAGACCTTAGAGCATGGAAATTGATGACCTCCTTAACTGGATAAAGGACTTGGCTTGGCAAGGTTCCCTTCTTGAGTTCTCTCCAGAAGAAGCAATAATTTTTCAATTTTTTCTCCTCTTTCTCCTCATCACCCCTCACCGTATATTATAAAATTAATGACTGCCTTTCTTTTATATATAACCACAGAGTTCAGAAATGATAGATACGTGAATTCCAAACTGCCCTCTTGATGTTCCGCTTATCTGTGAGACCTCACCCTTACTGGACCCTGAGACAGAGGAATTCCAAGAAGCTGGCAAACCCCCCAAGGAGGAGCATTCCGGACATACCAGAACTTTTGCCTCAGTATCCCCTCAGGCTCTCCCAAACACTATATAATTCACCCCTAGTCTGTAACTGGCGCTCTTCTCCCTGGAGAAGTGCCCGGCAGGGTTCCTTTCTTCCTTTCAATAAAGCCTGTTACTCTGATCTTTCGGACTCCCATGGATTCTAACATTTAATACCTTCAGCAGGTATTTATTGGGTGCTATCATGTGCCAGACACTGTTCTAGATGCTGGAGATACAGCAGTATACAAAACAGACAAACCTGTCTGTCATCATGGAGTGTACATTCTGGTGGGAGGAGCCAGACAGTAAACGAATAAGTAAAATATGAAGTACATTAGGTGGCAATGACTATGAAGAAACATAAAGCAGAGGATGGAGATGGAGAATGTTTAGGGTAAGATTGCAATTTTTAAAAGAATAGGTAGTAGGGCCTAAAAAGGTCATATCTGAGTCAAGTTCTGAAGCAGGTCCCAGGTGAGTAGAGAAGACGTGCAGCAGAGTGTATTACAGATAGCAGATGAGGAAATGTGGAGACCCTGGGGTGGCAACATGCCTGGTGTATTCTAGGGTTGGATGTGGGGTGAAGGAGTCAAGAGTGACCCTAAGTCTTCTGTCCTGAGCAAATGGAAGGATGGAGTTACCATGTTCTGACGTGGGGGGACTGCTGAAAGAGAAAGTTGGGGATGGAGCTGATGATCAGGAGCTCAGTGTTAGGCTAATGAAGCTTGTGATGCCTAGTAGACATGAAGGAGGAGAGGTCAGGCTGACATTTGGATATTAGAGTTTGGTGTTCAAGTGAGATCTGAGAATCATCAGATAGATACCTTTTTTAAAGTTTATTTTTAATAGAAAATTTCAAACACATGCAAAAATAGAATAGTACAATGATTCCTCATGTACACATTAGTTTCAAGAACCAGTGCTTTGTGCTGTTTCTAGACAGTATTTAAAGCTTTGAGACTGGATACTATCTCCAAGGGAGTGAGGTGGTCAGAGAAAAGGGAGGCCAAGTCCTGGACTACCCCAGCATTGAAAGGTTGAGCACATGAGGAGGAAACATCAAAGGAAATTAAAAACAAGTAGTCAGTGAAGTAGGAGGAAAACAAGATTACAGTATCTTGGAAGCCAAGTGAAGAAACAATTCCCAAATAATTTAATTATAAGTATTAAGGCAAATAAAGTGTTCAGTGAGAATGTATAACATGAGAACTAACTAGTTTGGGGGTCAGTAAAGGCCTCCCTGAGGAGGTGACATTTAAGCTGCAGCTGTCTGTCCCTCATCCTATCGCCAGCTAAAATCCTACTTTCCACTGTGATAACCGGCTCCTCCTTCCGGGAATGGCTTTTTCAAGGACGGTGTGTCAGCCAATAGGGGGCGCTGGGGATGAGAAAGACAATTCCTACTTACAGGGGACTTGTACTCTAGTGAGAAGTCAGACAAGAAAATTTCATTAAATATGGTGAGTTCTACCATCACATAAGCACAGTGGGTCTTGAGAGCACCAGGTAGGGGCACATAACTCAGCTGGGGGGAGTCAGAAAAGGCTTTCTGGAGGTAACAGCTGAGCAGAGACTGGAGCACAGGCTGCCTCTGTGCATACCCTTCAATCTGGCTTGGAGTTTTCAAGTGTTAACCCTTGCCTACAATGCTTGGTTCCAAATGTTGCCTGAGATCTCTAGCCAGCCTAAATCCTGACCTCACCGCTGGGCTTTACTCTCCTCTACCAAGATAAACACATCTAGCCTGGGTATCCCCCACCCCCCTTGAAGTCCTCTTCTAACCTGCTCTGCCACCCTCTCCTCTGGAACTGTTATTGACCTATTTTCCTGGAAACATCTAGGGCTTCCTGCCTCTGTCATGCCTTTGGGAATAAGAGTGGCCTAAGGACTTGTTTTAGGGAAGGTCGATATCTGAGGCAGGACAGGACAGGCAGTAAAGAGCATGTTGGGCAAATCAGTAACAAAACACTGCAGAAATTGAAATCGCTCTCAATCAAGTGAAAGCCAGAGTTTGAGGGGAGGGGAACATTTATCTTATTCACCAGGAATCCCCAGCTATGCTAGCAAAGTGCATGGCAGGAAATAAGTGTTCAGTAAATGTTAAATGAATAGTTCTTACAGGACTACAGTTCTATACAGGGCACCAACCCTAAGCTGTGCCTCTAACTGCTGCATAATTTTCCTAGCTCTCAGACAAGTGCAGAATGCCTTCCTCATTCAAGAGGACCCTTTGCAAAGATTTTCATACTTGATGGCTCTTTGAGAAACAGGTGCAAGCAGTCTGTTTCGCTGCCAGGCTTTTCCTGCATAAATTTCCAAACAAAAGCAACTGTTGGTATTCTCCCGCCGTGTTCCTGGCTTCCGGAGGCAGCAGCATCCAAGGCCCTACACCAGGGGAGATGCGGCAGAGGGTAGCCCTGTAATCCTCTGCTCTGACGTCCATTTCCCTTCCCCGCCTGCCCATTCCCCGCCCGGTAGGTGGCTGGGCACGTGCCAGCGTCTGCGCACCCCTTCCCCCCTGTACCCCGGGCTGCTGTCCGCGCCGTAGGCTGTCTAGGAAGGGAAATCCCGAAGGAAGCCATAGTTGTTACTGTCACGTCCCCTGTTGGCGTCATCAGCTGAGGCGTGCCCAAGAAGCCCCTTCTCCCGCTTAGGGCCCCGCGGTTTCTTCCTATTCTCGAGCTTGCCCGCCAGTGCCACTCCGGGCGGGGCTACCGCATCCAAGCCCTGTAGTGCGCGGCGGCCTCTCCGCGTCCCAGCTCCAATGCTCTCAGAATCCGGGAAGCCCCAGGCCGGGTGCGGAGTTTAGAAAACCGACGGCGCCAGACGGGACTTGCTCGGGGCGCTGGCATAGGCAGGCGGGGACGTGTTCCATGCTGGCTTTGACACGGACCAACAAGGTGACCTTAGCGGGTGGCTTCCCCCTCCGCCACCTCAGTTTGCTTCCTTATAACCCAAAGAAGGAACTGAGGTCTCACGCCTCTAGGGGAGGTTGCAGAGAGAACGCTGCCGCCTCGCGTGCCTCCTCGCCGCGCGTGGGCTTTAGGCTGGACTTTGGTCAGGGAGTCGGGTTAGGACGTCTGAGGAAGGCTGGCGCCGGCCCCAGGCGCAGCTCGCGCAGACCCTCTGGTTCCGTTTCGCATGGCTCCCCAGAGCAGTACAGTACCTACGCCGCCCGCAAACCTTGGCACCAGCCGCACACTCCCCCGGTGGAACAGCCAGCCCGCCGCCCAGCTAGCTTGCTTAATCAGTTCAAGTCTCACCTCCTCCGCGAAGCTCTCCTGGGTTAACCCCATAACTTCCGACCATTCTATCTGGCACATTTCAGGTCTTTTTTGTTTTTGTAAGTGCACACGTGGTCTCATCATTTGGAATAATAATGTCCCTAAATTCAGAACGCCCAGTGTGTTCTGACGGGTTCGGTTGATGGTTTTATTGCCTGGGTTTTATTAATCACTCCCATCCTTCACTCTCCCCCCTCCTCTTACGGACCCTCCGCTTTAGAGTCACGGCTTGGAGTGCACAATCCAATCACCACCCCTTTTCAATCTGCAGTGACAGCGGGAGTGAGGGGAGGAGAGCATTGAGCATTTGAAGCTTCAACTCCAGGAGGCTTGGCGACCGACTTTGCTGCAAGTCATTCCTTTCCCCAGGCTTCAGTTAAAATGAGGCAAAATGAGGTTAATGCCCAGGAAGGTACTACACGGGTTCTAGGTAAGGAATCACCTCCTGGCAAGCTGACCATAGCTTCCCTCCAGGAATAGCAGCTTGTGACTCCAGAGAGATGGGGCGACACTCCTCCCTTCAGCTACCCCAGAATTCTGAATGGCATAACCAGCACTCCCTTCAGTCACCATTGTAGGGCCCTGAATCAAGAAGGGACCGAGAATAGGGCTCCAGCCCCAGCCCTTTATTCACCGGCTGTATGACCCTGGACACTTCTTTCTCTGGGATTCAGTTTACTCATCCGAAAAATAGGGATAATAATGGATTGAAGGAGAGCAGGAAGCTTTTTGTCATCCAAAGTCTCTGTATAAAAATAAATGATAATGAACGGTACAGTGCTTGGCAGCAGATTTAGCTCACGAATTCTGACCCCACATCCTCCACAGAGTGGTTTCTGGCCAGAATCCCTGGAGTTCTCCCAAATATATCACACTTTTCACCCCACATTCTTTCTAGTTCTCTCGAGATATATAATGGATGCCCACCTGTTTCTGCCCCCGTGTAGGGGGCTGGGGTCACGAGACGACAGGGTGGTGGAGGCGGCGCGCGGGCTTGCAAAGGGCAGTGTTCCTTGAGTGAAGGTTAGTTAGTCCGGGAGGTTCCCAGTCTTGAGGAAGCTTGGCTTGGAACCGGTGGGCGGGGGCTGAGTGGAGGCGGGGAAAATCATGGAGAGGGCGGGGCTATGGAAATTAGGCGTTCCTAGTACCCGCAGTTGACGCCAAGGGCTTCCACCGCCCCCACCTGGCTCAGGCGCTAGTCAAAGGGGCTTTGACTGTGGGCGGGGGGGGGGGGGGGGCTACGGGGGCGGGACCTTGGCGTGAGGGAGAGGCTGGGGAGCCTGGGGGCGGGGCTTGAGGAGCTTGCCCCCACGCGGGGCGGGGCTCCCACAGCCGCGGGATCTGCAGTTCGGACTCCCAGCGCCACTGTCGCCGCAGTTCCATCCACTCTGGTGGCCCCACTACCTTGCGGGAAGTCCGGGGGTTGGCTGGCCGCTTCGGCTTGGCACGGAGCCGGCCCGGCCTCTCCCTTCCTCGGTGGGGCCTAGACGGTCGGGGCCGCGAGGACATGGAGCCCTCTCCCGCCACGGGGGGCTCGGAGACTACCCGCCTGGTGAGCCCCCGGGACCGCGGCGACACCGGTGGTGGCCTGCGTTTGAAGAGGTAGGACAGACCTGGGTCAGCCCTCGGCCGGGGAGCGCCACCCTCCTGCCTTCCGTCTATTTCGTTGTCCCCCTCGGCGTGGCCCGGGCCGGATACCCCCGTGCACCGCGACTCCCTCGGTTTGGTGGCGCGCGGAGCCCTGTTCTGCGGCTACACCGAGACCCCGGCCTGCCCCGACCCCCCGCCGCTCAACAGCCCGTTCCGCCTCCTCCCAGCCACCCTCGTTCTCCGGTTCCCGCGAAACGGCTCCCGGGCCCGCCCCCCAAGGCTCTGGACCCCTCTGCGCCCCCGCCGCGTTTGGCTTCCCGAGTAGCGACCGCCCTCCGTCGGACCGGAGTCCGCGCCAGGTGCCCCGATGTTTGCAGTGCTCCGGGCTCTGGCGGTGGGAGCGCCTCTCTGCCGAGGCTTCGGAGCCCCATCTGCAGGCCCCCAGCCCCTTCCTCCGCGCGCTCGGGCTCAGGGCGTCCCCTCCAGCCGTGGCCAGCTGTGAGCGCCCGGACCCAGGATGGGCCCGGACTCCTCGGCAGGTCTTCCAGGCCCCTGGGGGGCGGGCGGGCACGCACGAGGAAGCGAGGGGGCGACAAGCAAGGAGCAGGTGCGGTCTGGGCGGCAAGGGGTATTCCCGGCGCCGCACAGACGGGGCCGGGGGCGGCGAGGTGTGAAATGAGGCGCTCGGAGCGGCCAGGACAGCGGGCCGGGGGCGGCCACAGAACCGCCTCCGCGTCCCGCCGGCTTCCCCCGCAGCGCCGGCGGGCTCAGTCCGCCCTGTCTTTCGGAGCGGCCGAGCCAGGCCCTCTTTGCCTACCTTCGCTGGCCATTTTGTCTGTAGGCTGACCGTCCGTTTATCTCTTTTCTCTTCTTCCCCAATCTTCCTGTTTCCCTCCCAGCCCCTCTCCCTTTGTCTCTGATATGGTTCCTCGGTGTGTTTCTGGATCCTTCTCTGGGTTGGGGGCTATACACCTTGTTGGGTGAGGGAGTGGGTGAGCAGGAGGAGAGAGTTCTCATTGGATTCCTTCCTGCGGTGTACTGCGGACATGGGCAGCTGTGAGGGGCTCCAGCCGTGGCCCTGGCATCTCTTCACATACCCTTTTGACTGTGCTTCAGATCATCTGCGCTCCCTACATCTCTCTACCCCACTCAATATTGTTTGTTGTTTGTTGGGGGTTTCAGAGGGCTAGGGGGCAAAAACTGCCTTCCCTTCTCTCTAAACTGCATGGACACCCCTTCCCCATACACCCACACCAGAACAATGACGTTCTTTAGGGCCCGGTTGCTGCAGAACAAAAGGGAGCAGCCTGTTGATGAGTGGCTTCCTTGATGACAGCACTGTGCAGGGTGGTGCAGGAAAGGCATCTTACCCACCGCCCCAAAGCCGCTCAACCTCTGCTCTTCAGAGTGCTTCATTCTCATATGACCATTAGTCACCGAATCCTGCAGTATTTTCCCAAAAGGCTCTACCATACCTACATGCCCCTCCTCTCAAATTCTGTGCAGGGCGCCACTGGCTTGGTCTGTTGTGGACCCCTCCATCTCCTCTCCTCTCTTCCTCTCAGATTAGTCCATCAGCAAAGTCATCTCAGGGCTCAGGAAATCAATCAGTGTATCCCCCTTTATATTCCTTAGAGTTCATCACTTTTCTCTTTAGCCCTACCCCTGGCTCCTCACTTAAACACCAACCTGAATATCTTGTCATTGTCATTCCAAGGGTCTGGATTCCCTTTTGTCAATCACCTAGGTCTCATCTACATCTCTCCCTCTGCGGAGTTCTCCTCACCTCATTAGAGTTGGTCTCTCCCTTTCCTGTGCTCCAAAGTCCTTTGTTTATAACCCTGCTGGACCTGGCCTCTCCTTGCATAGTAAGTCATTTGTGACACATCTGCCTCTCCTGCTCGACTGGGCTTCAGCATGTGTACACTGCCTGGCACTTCATTTAAGAATGAGGATGGGCCCTGAACAGCTAGCTCAGTTGGTTAGAGTGTCATCCTGGTAGGCCAAAGTTGCAGGTTTGATCCTGGGTCGGGGCACATGCAGGATTCAACCGATGAATGCATAGATAAGTGGAACAACAAATCGGTGTTTCTCTCTCTCAAATCAATAAAATTAAAAAAAAAATGAGGATGGATTTCAAAGACACCCTTGTCTGCCTACCTCCTCTGGAAACACACCTAGAATCATACACATCTAGATTCTAAGTCTTGGAAGGGAATTCCAATAAATTAACCTACCCACCAACATTTGATTTTTCCCTTCAAGCACCAAGGGTCCCCCCACTTACCTCATACCTCAATCCACTCACTTGGCAGTCAAAAGGCCCAAGGCACCCTTCCCCACTTGACTGCTGTGACCACGCTTCTATCTGGAGCCTTCATGTTCACTCACAGGCATTCTTGTCACACTTCCTTATTTCTAGGACTGTATTTTTCTTCTTAGGTCCTTTATTCTGTGGAAGGTCCTTATCCTTCCTGGGGTTCAGGTTGGGTAGTAATGGGGGTGAGAATTGGGCCAGCAGGGACCTAAAACTCAGTCAGCCTGAGCATCCCCGGACGAGGCCCTCAGCCCCATTCATTTGCCAAGGGAAGCCTATGGCCCTGTGCAGTTAAAGTGGCCTCTGCTGGGTGCTTATGGTCAGACTGAGATCCAGCTAATGAGTGACCTCAGTCACTCCAAAGCCTGTGTTCTCAGCACTGCCATTTCCAACCACAGCAGTCTGCAACACCATCCTCTCCGTGACAACCCGGCTCTGGAATCTGGCCATTATTCCTCAGACTTTTTGGGTCTCAACATTCCACTCCTCTCTTAAAGAGCCACACTTCGGCCGCATGTCTAGACGGAAGGTGAGGGATCTGGGAGTGGGGGCACAGGAGGCAGGTCTAGGAGGGAGGCACTGAGGCCAGGATCAGGTGTCCAGTCCTGCCGCCCACTTTCACTTTCACACCACCTTCCCTTCATATTGCCGCTGCCTGGTATGCTCACTCCGTCTTTATCAACATCCTCCCCACCCTTTAAGGCCCTTCTCACGGGGCCTTCTTCAGTTTTTCCGACTTCCTCATTGGAATCAATGTTTCCCTCTATCTGAGCCCTAATGGCACTTTCACTGCTGTAAGGGACCTTCTGCTTATACAATTTGTCTTGTCCACCAGAAGCTCGCAGAGACCAGGAAGGATTTTGTTTGATGATTTGTTCATTTTGTATGCCTAATAGTGCCTATCATAACGAGCTTATTTGGTTGGAAGCTAGTCTCAACTCTACCACTAACTAGCTGTGTGGCCCCAATAAGTCCTTTCCCTCTCTGTGCCTCATATTTCTACTTCTTTTTTTGAATCACTGACTTGCTTTTAATTAGTTTTCATTCTAGAGCTTTTTTTTTATTGTATTTATTGATTTTACAGAGAGAGAAGGGGGATGGAATGAGAAGTATAAGCTCACAGTTGCTTTACTTTAGTTGTTCATTGATTGCTTATCATATGTGCCTTGACCAGGCAAGCCCAGGGTTTCGAACCTGCGACCTCAGTGTTCCAGGTTGATGTTCTATCCACTGTACCACCACAGGCCAGGCCACTCTAACGCTTTTAAAAGTGGGATCAATCAGAAGGCAAGGGTATAGGGAAATAATTTTTCAACACTTCTCTTGTAAACTCATGTTTTAGATTCCTTTTTAGAGTAAAACAGGCCTGTTTTGGAGTAAAATTACCTGTTTACAGGTAATTTGAGTTCTAAAAACTCCATGTTTTTGGTCCTGGCTGGATAGCTCAGTTGGTTAGAGCATTGTCTGGAAGTGCAGAGGTTGCCAGTTTGATCCCTGGTCAGATCGATGCTCCTGTCTCTCTCTTGCTCTTTCCCTTTCTCTCTCTCAAACCGATAAAATAAACATAAAGAAAATATAAAACTCCATGCTTTGTCACCATGCTCAAGCTTGGCTGCCGCAATTAGCTAGAAAGCTGAGGACCCTTTTTCCTTGCTTCTGCACTGGAACCTTAGGAGCAGACAGAAACTGCTTCTGGTCTGTCAAATAGATGCACGCCTTGTACTTCTAGTTTCATTAATAAGGTAGTAGACTGGGCCGTCTGTAAGGTGCTTTCCAGCCATGAACTGTGTATGAAAAGAAAAGGAAGGCTGGGATCTGAGTGTTCGTTTAGGCCCCATCTCTCGTTGGTCCTTTGCCCACAAGGCCCCGGGTTTGACCAGAGTGGGAGTGGGAGATAGGCCACACCTGATGAAGCCGAGTCTGTAGGATCCAGGATCTGAGCGTGAGGAGCAGGTCAGCCGGTAGGCCAGGCCCCAGGAGAACCATGTTGCCCGCCTCAGTCTCTTCACAGAGCCCACAGAGCCCCTCCCCGAGGAGCACAAACCTGTGGAGATGCCCGCCCACCACTGCCACAGCGACCCCCTGCCACAGCCGGGGCTCACCCCGGAGAGGCTGCAGGCGCAGAGGCAGCTGTGCGCCGCCTGCGCTGTGTGCTGCATCTTCATGGCCGGGGAGGTGGTCGGTGAGTTGGAGAGCTGCTCCTCCAGTGCCGTCCCCCTGACAGCGCCTAAGCCACTCTCCCCTCACAGTCCTGGGGTGTTTCTGGGTGGCGATGCAAAGAAGGTAGGGATGGCTGGGGCGTGGGAGTTGGGTGCCCAGAGCTCCAGACGTGGGAGAGAGCGAGAGATAGCACCAGGAGAAATTCAGGGCGAGGTCCCGGGTGACTTCTGTGTTAACTACTCTTTTAAAAGCCCTATTTTCTTACTAAAATACGTCACTGTAGGAAAACTAGAAAATATGGATGAGTGAAAAGAAGAAAATAAAAACTATCTGTAATCCCATCACCAGAGAAAATCACAGTTCACATTTTGGTGCCTGCCTCCCAATCCCATTTCCATGCCCATGCACTGCCCTGAACATGGAGCCAGACCGCGTGCTGCTTTACCCTTGCAGGTGGGTATCTGGCACACAGCCTGGCCATTATGACCGATGCAGCCCACCTGCTGGCGGACGTGGGCAGCATGATGGGCAGCCTCTTCTCCCTTTGGCTCTCTACCCGTCCAGCCACCCGCACCATGACCTTCGGCTGGCACCGCTCAGGTAAGGCTCCTGCATGAGCTGGTGACCCTCCAGTCTTGCCAGATGGTACCGCTCAGGGTCCAGGGCAGGACTCTGATAGCTTGTCTCCGCCTGCAGAGACTCTGGGGGCTCTGGCCTCTGTGGTCTCCCTCTGGATGGTCACTGGCATCCTCCTGTACCTGGCCTTCATCCGCCTGCTGCACAGCGACTACCACATTGAGGGGGGCGCCATGCTGCTGACCGCCAGCATCGCAGTTTGTGCCAATCTGCTGTACGTTCCAGTATGGAGCAGGCACCTTGTGGGGCTCAGGGCAAGGGGTCCTCCTCCAGGCCGGGAGAGCTGGCCCTCCCCTCACCGACAGGTGACACAAACACGCAGTTCTCAGCAATCTGCCCTGGGAATGCCTGAGAAGGGACTGGGATAGATACCTAAAATTCAGAGTCAACAGACACTTGTTAAGGGCCCACTGTGTAGCAGCCGCTCTTGTTGGGGACTTTATCAGTATTCTCTCATTTAAAGCTTACAACTGCTCCCTGAGGTGGGTTGTATTGCCCCTATATACAGTTAATGAATTAGATCCAAGACGTGACCAGGTGGCTTGCCCAGGCCACATAGCTGTTTAGGTAGCAGGACTAGCACTTGCATCCAAATATCTGGCACCATATGCTGTAGTCTTGCCCCCAGGCTGTACTCTTTGTTTTCTTCCTGGGGCTGAGAAAACGGGAGAGAATAGGGGGAGAAGGGTGCTGTGGGAGGAGAGGAGGTGGTGTGGCAACAGGCAGAGGAGGCTGGGAGCAGGCCCCCTGTGCTGAGCTGCTCTGCTTCCCCCTCAGAATGGCCTTTGTGCTGCACCAGGCCGGGCCCCCCCACAGCCATGGGTCTAGGGGGGCTGAGTATGCACCGCTGGAGGAGGGGCCTGGGGAGTCCCTGCCCCTGGGGAACACCAGCGTCCGGGCGGCCTTTGTGCATGTGCTGGGGGATCTCCTGCAGAGCCTTGGGGTGCTGGTCGCCTCCATCCTCATCTACTTCAAGGTACCGTCCATCAGGCCTGCCCCAGCTTTCCTCCCCCACTTCTCCATTCCCCTCCTTCCCGGGACCCCCAGCCTCCCTCCCCCACTCCAGCTCCTAGCTCCCCAGGGCTCCGGCCTAGGGTCATGGTTCCCTTTCCTAAGCAGGGCTCTCAGGGGCTTGCTAGGTCCTGTGTGTGCAGGATACCCCTAGATCTTCCTCTGAAACGTTCCTGGTTCCAGGCTTACGGGTCTCTCTCTCTTCAGCCTCAGTGCAAGGCAGCTGACCCCATCAGCACCTTCCTCTTCTCTATTTTTGCCCTCGGGTCCACGGCTCCCACCCTCCGAGATGTTCTCCGTGTCCTCATGGAAGGTGAATCAGACCCCACTGTTCCCCACCCCTTGGGCCCCATCTGACCTTGCTCTGGCACCGGCACCTCTTTTCTCTAATAAGTCCGGGAAAAGGCTGGGGCCATGAGGCCAGTTGCTGGAAGGAGGATTCAGACACAGGGTGAATTGTGGGGGTCAACAGGGTGAGCGGATACAGGATGGGGTGGGTGGAGTCTGGTGGCTGCCTCTGGGCATGAGCAGCTCCAGAAGTAAGGCTTGGTGGGTGCTGCTTGCAGGTACCCCCCGAAATATAGGGTTTGAGCCGGTGAGAGACACACTGTTGTCAGTGCCAGGAGTCCGGTCCACTCATGAGCTACACCTGTGGTCCCTGACGCTCACTTACCACGTTGCCTCTGCACATCTGGCCATCGGTGAGTCCACATAGGGCCCAGCCAGTTACTCCTAGAAACACGCCTTCCCTCCACTCCCCTCCAAACGTAGGAAGATAATCTGAAATATTGGGATTGCTTCAGTCTCTCTGTCTCTCTCCATCTCCCTGTCCCTGTCTCTCACATACATGTGCATGTTGGAGGGTGTCCTGCGGGGAGGCTTTACTCTCTAAGGTAGTCCAGGGGACCAGTAGCCCCTTACTAGATCACTGCTATCCACGTGGGATGGGGACTAGGGATGGGACATGGGTAGGTAGACTCCAGTACCTCCACTCAGGGGGTTGCCACATAACTACTAAAAAGGATGATTATGAAGACTGTGTGGCAACTAGGGAAACTGTTTATGGTATAATGCTAAGAGGAAAAAGCTGAATATAAAATTATATCTACATTATGACTCAACTATTAAAAATATATACGGTGACTCAAGCTGACAAAGGATTTTTGAGTTTCTTCCAGATGCAAGAAGCAATCAGAGACATGTAATTTAGATGCCAAAAATATTATACTTTGTGGGATATTTGATGATAGCTCTAGAGGGACAGTGGGGCAGAATATTTAACATCTGGGTTGTCCTGGGAAATTGGGTGGCCTGGCTGCTGAAATACAACTGTGTGCTGATACTCAAAGGGCAGAGGAGAATAGAAAAGTAAGAACAATTTAGTGTTAGCATGGTCGATTCGGGGTGAGTCTCTCAACCCTTTCTTTGACATTGTTATGCTTTTCATACAACACAGAAAGCAAATAAAGCTCCCCTCAAAGCCTGGCTTTAATGCTGTGCAAGCCCCTGGGTCCCCCTCACTGGTCCTTATCTGGGTCCCAGCCTGGTTCCCGACTCCCCTGGGAACCTGCCGCCTCTTATCACTCCCCCACAGACTCCACAGCAGACCCAGAAGCTGTCCTGGCCGAAGCCACATCCCGGCTCCGCTCCCGGTTTGGATTCTCCAGCTCTACCCTGCAGGTCGAGCAGTACCAGCCTGAGATGGCCCAGTGCCTGCGCTGCCAGGAGCCTCCCCGAGCCTGAGCCGGCCCTGCCCTCACCCCACTGCCAGGCCCTGGCTCGACCCTGGACTCTCAGCAGCTGCCTCCCTGCTCACAGAGAAGGGACAGAGCTTGGCCCTTACCCCTTCCTCTTTCCCTCTCCCTCCTTCCACCTGCCAACTCCCCAGCCCCCAGCCCCAGTGGGCAAAACCAAAGTATGGGGGTGGGGGAGAATGGGGTGGGAGTTGGGCTGAACAGGGAATCAGTACAGTGGGGACTGGGGGTGGAAGTCCTGTGGTCCTGGTTCCCCCCAGTCTGGGGAACCGCGAGCATCCTTTCTGTGCAATTCATTTGTCTGTGTGGCAGGCTGGCTGGCTGGGGCATCTGCCTGTCTGTGTGCTGTCGTGCCTATGCCTGGGGGAGGTCAGCAGGGGCCCCTCCCCACGTGGCCCTCGCTCTGTCTATGCAGGAGCCCCAAAACTTGCACTTTGTCCGTGTGTTCTGGCCCTGTGGTTTTGTGTATATGTGTGTATATGTGTGTGTGTTTCTTGGTGCTGTGGCCTGTGTGTCTCTGTGCCTGTGTGCTGTGCTATGGTCTCTATGAGTCTGCACCATCCATGTGTTCGTTTGGGGGGGTCTTTGTTCATCCCTCTGTTGGTGCTGTGCCCTCAGCTATCCCAGAGAGAGGGAGGACGCTGCTACAGCTCCACCAATAAACTTGTGTCTCACTGCATCTTTCCGCTCCTGTGCTGACTCCCAGGAAGGGGAAACAGAATCAGTCATCTGAGCACTGACAGAATCCTGTAGTCCAAGTGACCTTCCACAGCTCTCCAGCCCTTTCCCAGCCCCTCCACCCTCTCCATCATCAAATAAACATTCCAGTGATGGAGGCTAAACCTGCCAGGCTCTTAACCATCTTGCCCTATTCACAGCGCGCTGGAGCCTGGGTCCTTGGTTCAGGGACAGACCCCCTGTGCCCTGGGCTTGGCTGCCAGAGAAAGCTGGAAGGCAAGCTGCCAAGGGTTTCTGGAGAGTTATTCCTAAAGCCTGCCACAGTCTATGTGGCCTTGGGCTGGTCAGAGGGAAGGAAGCTACGTCCCTTTGGGGGGGAGTTTGGACCACAGTGCTGATGTGGGCTCGGTTCTCAAGCTGTGGGATACCAGGGGAAGGCCTCAGACCTGCCTGCCCCAACTATGAGTCCAGGTTTGGGCTGCGGACACCAAGGACCTCTTTATAGTTATTCCCCTTTTGCCTTAAGAGTCATATATTTTGACAGGTTTGATCTTACAAACTCATTGAGGGATTGTTGATTTTTGCTTTTTAAAAATCAGACTGCTCTGATTTTAGACCTAGTGGTTTGGATCAGTGGGAGTTCACTGGCCTTCCTACCCTAGGCTGATAAAATTCCAACCTGAGGCAAAGACACTGAGTATTTTTTATTAGCTCATGCATATTTCTGCAAGGCTTTGCCCCACAATGAAAATATCTTTATGAAGTTGTCTCCTTTTTATTACTAAAGCATATTGTAAATATATGCTTGTTTTAAGGGTTCAACAAAGGAAATGTGTATAAAGTAGAAAGTGAACGTTTCCCCTATATCCTACTCCCAGAGATAGCTGCTATTCCCAGTCTGGAGTCTCCCTGCCCATACTTGATAAGTGTACTAACACTTCTAGATAGCATAAGAGGCATCATTTTATCATGTAACCTGCTCTTACGACTCAGCCATGCATTCTGGCAGCATCTTTCCCTGACGATACACATAGATCTCGTTATGAGGCCTTTGGACTGGTTAGAAACAGGCCTCCCCACTCTGGTCTGTAGCTGGGGCCTGGGTCCAGGCTGGGTGAGTCACTGCTGGCCTGCTGGCCCGAGTGGATGTAGGAGGCTGGGCCAAGGTGACAGACAGGCTGGCAGTCCATCCCACCGGGAGCGTGGAGGCTGCCCCAGCTGCACTCCATGCTCTGCTAGTTCCTGATACTTTCTCATTTTACGTCTCATTGATTACAGGCCCCAAGCGATGGGGTAGGGGACAGGGAGGAAATGGAGGGTGGGAAAAATGAGGACTAGATGTTCACTTTATGAAGAGCCTTAGGCTGCAGACCCGCCCTGTATGCACAGTGCTGAGTCCCTCTGCAGGGGAGGGAACAGGCTGCTCCGGGCAGAAGAGACCTCACAAAGCATGGGATCCATCTCTGCCCCACCCACCCGCTGCAAGATGAGGGAGAGGAAGCCAGGGGAGAGAGGCAGGAGCCCAGCGGGCTCACTCCCACTCAGGTCCCTTTGAAGCTCTGGCCCAGCTGAGTCTCTTGGCTCCTTTCTCAGCAACCTGCTGCTGCTGGCACGCGGGTCCCGGGGCTCTGGACTCGGGCTCCCCGGCTCTGCCTCAGCCCTCCACTGATAGCCTGGTCACTGTTAGCCTCTGCCTTCCAGCTCCCCTAATTGGAAAGAGAGGGACTATATGACATTGTGGGTGTGAATGTGCCTGGTTGATAGAGGGCCTGTAGGAAAGGGTTAGTATCTGGGCGGAATCCCGGTTACAGGGGAGAGATGTCAGGGGAACAGGGGGGCCCAGCACCCTGACAATAGGGACAGGAGCCAGTATTTATTGAGCTAACACTTAATGGAAGGCACTGAGAAAGATATTATCTGCCCTTTCTATATGGAGAAACTGAAGCTTACCTGCCCAAGATCATGCTGCTAATACTGTCAGAGTTGAAATTCAAACTCAGTTCTGGCGGCTCTAACTCTCCAGCAGTTCTTCCATGCCGTGCCTTTCTGCCCAGCTCCCCCACAACTCTGTTGGGGACAGGGAAGGACAAGGGGATCAGAGCATTTTCTTTCATTCATACAGCATCCCCGAGAGAGTACAGAAACCCTTATCTGCAGGAGCTGCCTGCACACCCGTTATCTCCCCAGCCCACCTCCCTGGCTTGTCCAGAGGCCCTCTCCCCCCTGGAGCCCTCCCTGATGATAAAATATGTGCAGGGAGAGGTGAGGAGGAGGGGCTGGCATGCAGTGGGGAAGGAAGTGGAAGCGGAGGAAGAGCAGAGTGGGAAAGGCCCATCATCCATCAGCCCAGCCCTGGCAGCTTGTTACACAGCTGGTTAACCAGGGGAGGCGAGAGCAGAGGCAGAGGGGCCAGAGCAAAGGGAGAGCCAGAGAAGGATGAGGAAGGCAGACAGAACTGCACCCTGAGAGAAGTTGTAGGTGTGTTCACAGGAGGTGGGAGACCATGGAGCCAGTCAGAAAAACCAGAATGGGAGGCTGTAGAGACTGGGCCTGGGGAACATTGGGGCAGATGGACAGGCCCGGCTTTCCTCACTGCTCAGCTTACCTGGGGCGCTGCTGGGCCAGCTGGCAGGGGACAGACATATCTTCCTTTCCAGGGGGTGGGGACTGAGGCCCCAGCAGGCCAGAGGAGCAATCTGTCTGGTAGGGTGATGAAGCCATGTCCATCTTCTTCCAGGGACCCTCAGGGATTCCAGCACAGGCCAGTCTAAAGGAGGAGCTGTGGGCCCATCCCGACTGCCCTGAGCTAGACTGTTGGAGGGGAGCGTCACTCTGCCCCTCGCTGAGGCCTGTGCCAAAGGAGAAGCAGAGGCAGCCAGAAGGCTTTGGAGGGAATCTCAGGACCCGGGTCAGGACAGGAAAACCTTTGCTCCTCTTCCTGGCAGATCCTCCCACCTCTGTGGAGCACTGAAAGGAGGGAGTTGCCTTTATATTATAGTTGAAGGACCTCCAACTGCAGGAGCTTTCCTGACCTCCCTGCCTCTGCCATGAGCCCCAGGACCATTCCACCAGCACCTGGTCAGTACTTTTCAGGGGTGCTGGGTAGTTCCCAGGCCTCTGTGGGGCAGAGCCTAAAGCTGTTGATGCAGCTGAGAAAATAATCCCACAGGGAAGTAGACCCTATTTCCAGGACTGGGAAGAGAAAGTGTGGGGAGAAATGAGTGGGAAGGAAGGCTCAGGGTTGCCAGGGCCTGTGCCTGTCTCCTTCAGCATCTGTCGGCCCCTCACTGCCCCCTGGCTACAGCATCCTGAAGTCCCAGGAAGCAGTTTCCACCAGGCTTCTGCAAAGTTCATTCAGAGGACAGTTCTCCTCTGGGTTGGAGCTGGCCCTTCGCACTGGACACCAGCCTAGAGGCCATGGTAGCCACCCTGGGAAGGGCACATTTCATGGCCTCTTCTCCTCCAGCACTCGAACTCTCATGCCCTCTGGAAGGCTCTCTGGTCAGTTCCTAAGTGGGTGAATCACTCTTGGCAGAAGGAAAGAGCAGCCATCAACAGCCTCCCTTACCCTGATTAGAGCTACACTCGAAGGAAAAGGCTGCAGGCTCCTGGTACAGCACAATTTCCATTCTTAAAATGTAAAACCTCAGAATAGAACAGGAAAACACTGTGTAGGTGGGTTTCCAGGTACAGCCCTTCTGAGTTTTCCTCTCCCATTTGGTGCTGTGCCCATGGCATCTGGTGCCAGGGTTTATTGCCTGACTTTCTCTCTGACCCAAACAGTCTGCACATTCAATTCCATTCTCTTGTTTCCTTTGGCTCCATCAAAATAGGCTATAAATTTTAAAAGGTCTATAGCCAAACACCTAGGGAGAAACAGAAGGGAACCCAGAAAATAAAAGACAGTTAAAGCTTACCAAAATAAGTAGGTTTAAAACCCTACAACAACAAACTTGCTTTTCCCTGACCGTGAAGTCTGCCCAGAGATGGACTCCCTGTTCCCCTCCATCCAGTCCAACCTGCTGCACAGGAGCAGGGTTCAATCAGGACTGTCACACAGGACTTCCAGGAGGTGCAGAGATGGGGGTGCGGGGCAGACTGCCCTGGAGGGAAGGCACTGCTTTCCTCGCTGCCTCGCCAGCACCCAGCTCAGCCTGGCACCAAGTAAATGCTCAGTACTGACTCTAGGATGGAAAGATGATGGACAAATGGACATATGGTCAGTACAAAGCCCATCAAGTGCTCTTTTAGTCACCAGGCTCCCACCCACGGGCCAGCGAGCCAGTGCCTTACAAGCTGACTCCCTAGGGCAAATCTGTAGTACTAGGGGCCTCTCAAGGAGGAAGAAATTACTATTTTTGGGTTCCACAGGGTAGATGACATGCCTGCCCAAGTCCCTGCCCTGGACATAGCCTCCCCAACCCCCACAAACTCAGTGTCTAGCTTCCCCTTGAGCCCAATATGGTGATCCTTTCATTAATCTCCTGTGAATTCATCACAGCTTTTCCAGCCTTTTCTAGACTCTTTCAAGGACCAATCCCAACACCTCTTTTTCCCTTGCCTCTTGGGACCCCGGTCTCTAAACCAGTCCCTCCCTCACTAAGCCCATGTAATCTGGTATCCATCTTATCACCACAAAGCTGTTTATGCTGATGAGTCAGTCAAATGTTTATTGAACATTTACTATATGCTCAATACTATTCTAGATGCTTGGGAGATGTTAGTGAATAAAGTCCCCGATCTTTGGCATTTACGTTATCACATATAACTATCATATATTTTTCTCTGTCAAACCTTGCTGCAATCCCCCAACTCATTATCTCCATCAGGACCCTGTAGCTGTCCCACAGCTGCTGACAATATCATGCCCAAACAGAATCCATCTTTACCTACCTCAAACTGGCTCTCTGATCTACACTGGTACCTCATTCTCCCAACATCAAGGTTCCCATACAAGAGCCCTTTCTTGCTCTTTTCTAGCCTTAGAATTTTATAACATACATTCCTGTCTGTTAGTGCAGACCCACTTTACCCATTATCTGCATTTAGTGCAATGTCCTAATTGGCTTCCCTGGTGGTGGAGTGGCTCTTATCCCCCATCTCTCCAGATGCTGCTTCCAGATGAGTCTTCCCTAGGCACTCACGTCATCCTGGCACTTTCTCTGCTCCACGCCTCCACCAGGCAATGTCTCCCACAGTTCGTGAGATAGTTATAGAATCAGAGATGCCTGCCACTGTTCCACTGAAAACTTCTAACTCTAGCCTTTCAACTTAAAGCCCTAAGGTGCACTGGTTTGCTCACGGCTACCGCTCATTATATCAGCAGCAGGAATAGGATGAAGGTGGCAGAGCTCCACTACGTGGGTTGCCTATTTTGAGGGCATTTTCTTCTCTAGGGTAGACAGTGAGTAGTTGGGGGGGGGGCGGCTTTGCAATGATAATAAGCAAACATGTTAGGTTGGGTCTCTCTGCACAGGGAGGGGACGGGGAGAATAAGGGTTCATCCAAAAGTAAAAGGCAAAAGGAATGCTAATATTTGTGAAGTGCTAGAACAGTCCTTGGCACAAACTAGAGCTATGTTGATTTAAAAAATAATAGGTCAAATCTCTAAAGCGTCTCAGGAGGAAAGGAGACCAGAAAACTTAAAAAAAAAAACCCACAAAACTTTTTATGGTTAATAATTACCTGAAACTTATGAACTTCCCAGAAATATCTGAATGTAGAACAGGCTCAGATATTTTGTTTAAAGGACTGTTTCTCTTTCTTGCTGATAAGTTCTTTTATGTCCCAATGTAATAAGATCTCATTTCTGGTTGTAGGGGGAAAGTGTAGTCAGTGTAGAGCTGTGTTATGATTAGGAGAGCCAAAGACAGGATCAGGGAGAAACACCTCCCACCACTTAGCAACTGAGTAGAATGTGCATGCCACTTGGCAGCAAACACGCTTCCACTTGAGGATGAGGCTGAGTTCTGTGGGAATCAGTGCATAACGGACTCCTAAGTTCGTGGGAAAAAAATCTCAGACTTGTTTGAATAGCCCACAAAGGGTAACAGAAGCTCTAGAAGGGAGTGGATGGGTTCTATAAATGATACTCTTTTTCCAACCAAAAAACCCTCCAGATACCTGAGGGAGTTTTCAGGGCTGGAGTTTGGAAAGCTTGGGAAGGGCTAATATTAGAGGGAGGAGAGGTCTCAGCTCCCGGGAGGAGCAGATGGCCTTATATAGCTCATCCCACCTTTGTTCAAACAGTGCCTCTTGTTATGAATTCCTATTTCTGTTGGAATCTATATCCAAGCCTCTTGGTCTGGTCCATCACTCAACCCTGACTATACAGAGCAGGGACTCCTTGCTGGGTCTAGGTGGGTCTCCTCGCTGTGCTGCAGACACACAGCTACCACTCATTCTGTTCAAGCTGTGCTAGAAGTTTCTTCATCCTCCTCCCACCCACCTGCCAAGCTCGCCCCTTCCTCAGGAACCAGCCCAAATTCCAACTCCGTGGGCCTTTCTTACTCCAGGTCTGTGCTGATCTCTTCCCCACAGATGTGCTCTCTGGTTGATGAGATTTGTGTGGCTTGTCCCTCCCGCTGCCTCTGGGTGCCCTGGAAGCCAGAAATGACTTTGTTTTACTAGAAAGACGGGTTTGAAGTTGTCCTGTGTGTGAACCCTGGCTATGTAACTGGATAAGCCCCCCAGAAACTTTTCTGAGTCAGTTTCTGCATCTGCAAAATGGTTGGAAGGTTGGCATAACAGTAGACAATATGCTAAGTTCTTGCTCACACTTTCAAAAACCGAGTTCCTTCTCCTTTTCCTATTGCTGGAACACAGAACCGGCTCTTTGCATGAATAGGTTCTTCCTGAACGATGCTGGAGCAGTTTGGACTATCGTGTGTAAACACGTCCAATCAACAAATCACTTGATGCCTTACCACCTAAGAGGCTTCAAATCTAAGGGTGAGAACTATTTTATTCATCCTTGTGCTCACATCAGTGCTGCTTTCTACCCAGAGAGTGCTAACTGAAAGTCTGTCTCATTCTACTAGTGTTCAAGGAATGGAACAGCTCACATGCTTTGAGTGACCTGCAGAAACCCTAACTGCAGACCTATGAGCTATTTGACCACAGCACCTGACCCCAGGGTTTCCAAGCCAAAGTGCTCCTCAGCCCTCCACGCACCTGTCCCTCTGTCCCTAGTCCAGTCTGAACAGCCCAGTGTCAGGCAGAGGCTCCCACAGAAGAGGCAGGAGGGGCTCTTAGCAGTGATGGCAGCTGGAGAACTCCAGGGCAAGGCTTTGAGGATCAATGGCCGCCTGAGCTACTGAAGGAGAGGGCTAACCAGGCAGAGGAGAGGAAAGGCCGACGGTAACAAACCTCACCAGTCAGGCCTGGCTGCTCAGCCTTCCTTTCACCATGACTCACATTGGGTCTTTGAGAGCGGTTTAATGGAGGAGGGAGGGCTGAACGCGTAGCCAGGTAGCTCGACACTCAGAGCACCATTAGCATAATGCATTCTTGCCCAGAACCCTGACTCTGACCTAGCTGAGCATGCTGCTCAGCCCTGGCCAGAGCAAGAGCTGCCAGTTCTCATTTTCTGGAAGAAAGCTCTGCTTATTACACTCAGCATCCTATGCTGAAGCCAGAGAACACACAAGGAAGCAGGAACTTGCGGCAGTTAAGCTATTTATTAAGTCAGTAGAAAAACTGTACAGAATTGAGATGCAACAGAGAGGCAGGGTCGACGCCCATGCTGGAGCACTCCAGTCCAGTCCAACGCCCGAAGTGTGGCCTGCCCCTGTGTGTGTGCCCGTGAGCTACCTGGACGCCCCAGAGCATCGATCAAGTGTGCTGCCCCCGTGGGGGGCACTGTGTTCATGCCCAGCAGCTGGGCCTGCGGCTGCAGGCTGGGCCCTAGAAGCGGCCCAGCACGGTGGCTAACAGAGCCATGCGTATGTACATGCCATTCTCGGCCTGGCGGAAGTAGGCCGCTCGGGGGTCCGAGTCCACCTCCACACTGCAAGAGAAGGAAGAGTTACCATGAAGCCCCTGATGGCCTATATGGAACTAAATGCCCTTGCCTAGCCAGCCCCCGCTGTGTTCTCAATTCCAATGTCACGTCACCTTATCTCATTGACACGGGGCATTGGGTGCATCACCACCATCTTCTTCTTGGCCCGGGTCATGATGTGGGGAGTGAGGATGAACTGGCCGAAGCACTGCGAGGCAGAAAGGGGACCTGTCAGCACCTCAGAACGGGCGGCGACGAAGCCACAGCCCGGGCTCCCTTAGGTCCTCTGCACACCCACATGGATCATTACAACCAAGGGCTCCTGACCAAGCTCAGGAGCCCAGGCTTCCCCGCTCTAGTCTGGGTGCCCGGGACCAGCGCCGGCCCCGCCTCCACCCTGGCACTCACCGCTTCATACTCCTGGGTAGAGCCAAAACGCTCCTTCTGGATTCGCGTCATGTAGAGCACGTCAGTGTCGGGCAGCGCCTCCTCAATGCTCTCAAATTCCTCCTGCAGGGGGAGGCCGAGGCAGGTGACTGCAGTGCCAGGTTCTGCCTGCCTACCCCACGTCCCCCATGGCCTTCCAGGCTCTCACCTGCTTGGTGCCACGGGAGGCCACAAAGGCCCACACACTGGGTGGCATGCGCAGACTGGGAGGTGCCACGTAGCGCAGGCTGACACGGTACTGGGTGAGCAGGCAAGCCAGGGAATGCACTGTGCGCCCATGCTTCAGGTCCCCCACCATTGTGATCTAGGGGAGGAACCCAATCACCAGGAGGGCCCCAGACTGTGCTCCCTTCCCATTCAAAGCTTCTGGCCTCAGGACCAGGATGCAGGACTTCTTGATGCAGCACACTCCAGAATAACAGAGCTACTCTCTAAGGCCTCCCTCGCCAGACCTCCTCTGGGCAGGCCACTACGCTCACCGTCATGCCGTTGACAGTCCCAAGCTCCTCCCGGATGGTGAAGATGTCCAGCAGGGCTTGGGTGGGGTGCTCTCCGACCCCATCCCCAGCATTGATCACTGGCCTCCGGCAGTGCTTGGCTGCCAGCTGTGGAAACAGGCACACGGAAGGAGAATCCTATCTTCTGCATCTCTGCCTCAGTCCTCCCTGGGTCCCCAGGCACAGGCGAACAGGCGGGCCTCACCTCCACTGCTCCGGGCTGGGGATGCCGAAGCACCACGACGTCGGCGTAGCAGCTCATAGTCTGCACGGAGTCAGCCAGGGACTCACCCTTCTGGACGGAGGATGTGGCTTCCGAGAAGCTGAGCACAGCGCCCCCCAGCCGGGCCATGGCTGCCGCAAAGGAGCTGCTGGTCCTCGTGCTCACCTCGTAGAACATGGAGGCCATCACCTTCCCCTGGGAGGGTCAGGTTCAGTGTGTCTGTCTGTGTGGTCACCTTGGCAACACACAGGCTGCTGCTTGCCTCCCTCTCCAACTTACACAAGAGGGATGCTGAGAGAATCATTCCCCCAAACCTCCCCGTGACCTGAATTTCCATTATGTGTGTTACTCTGAGCTAAAGGCTCTGCCTCCAAAAAGCCACTGCAAAGCATCTGAACGAGACACGCCTTCTCTGGGAGAAAAGGAAATATCCTAGCTCCCTCCCATGAATACACCAGCACAGAGCAGGTGACCAGGTAAAAGGGCTGATGCTCAGGGCTTTGCGGGCCAGCAGCATGCTGACAGGACAGACATGGGGGACCGAGAGCAACAGGCCTCCCCAGGGCAGAGAAAGCCGAGTTACAGTGGGAGGTTCGCACTCACACGAGGGGCTTATAGCAGGGGCAGGGAGGCCCCTCTGGCCACTGCACAGCACTGCTGGCAGGGGCCGGATCCTCAGTTCACAGCCCTGCCCTGACCTTGAGGATGTCGAGGCTCCGCTCCTTCTGCACCATCATACGCAGCATGTGCGCCACATTGAACAGGTAAGACATCTAAGAAAGATCCCGAATCAGCTGGGCTGGCAGTGCCCTCCAGAGGTCCTAGCCCCGACCTGCCAGATCCTCAAAGCTCTGGGCATCCCCATACTCCCGCCGCCAGGCACCTGGTCCTTGGTGAACTGCTGGACGGACAGGATATGTTGGCCCACTAACGAGTGTAGCAGGGGTGAGGTCTGGGGGTGCAGCAGGCCAGGGGTCCCCAGGTTCTGGGGTGATGCCTGTCTAGGTACTGGTGGTGGAGGGTAGCAGGTGCCATCAAGGGTTCCCATCAGCTCTGCTGTGAGGGACGGGGCAGAAGAGGCTGGTCAGAGGGTTCCTTCTACCAGGCCAGCTCAGAGGTCCCCGAGGTGTGTGTGTGTTCCGGGGGAGCCTCTCACCTGGCTCAGCTGCCTTCCGAGATGCCTTTTCCTTTGGCTCCTCGGCTACAAACGGCAATAGGACAGATGTAAGTGTGCGGCTGAGGTCTGCGAAGAGCCCCCCTTTCTCCCAGCCTCTGAATCAGGGTCTGTGTTAAACCAACTCACACCACAGTAGCTCCAGCAGGTTAGAGGAGGGCAGGAAGGACTAGCAGCTCTGGGGACACACACGTGACTTCCCATGGGGGATGCTGTGTGTGCGCAGGTGTCCCCTCCCTGAGCCCTCCCAGGTGGCAAAGGGATCCTGGGGAAGGGGCACGGCCAGGCTCACATCAACCGACCACTGGGATTTACCCCACGCTCTGCTGCCCCGTGGGATCCCAGCTCCCGGGCACAGGAATGCAGCTGCCCACAACAAAAGAGGGCCCGTGAGAAGAAACTGTGGGATGCCTACCTTACACTGGGCAGACTAGTTTAGGTAAAGGCAGGTACAGTGGATCAGACTAGGATGAGAGGACGGCGGGAAGGACAGGGTAAGTAGACAGAGATGAGGTGCTAGGAGGGGAGGGCCAGGATCAGCTCTTCGGCCACTGAGCCCCCACCCCTGGTCCATCTGGAACACTTGCGGGGAGAGGAGCCTATCCCTACAAATTTTGGAAGTCCAGGTGGCCAACCCTCCCCATAACAGGACCTCTGTCTTACCTGGCAGACCTGGGTCCGAGGCTCGGTGGATTCGGGGTGGCAGGTGGAAGCGGCCATCAGGAAGCCCTGGGATGCCCCGGCGAGGCCTTTCAGGTGTCTGGAGAGAAAACATGGGTCTAGTGTTTTGAGAACAACTGACCCAAGCCCTTCTGAATTCAATCAATCAAAAAGTCAAACTGTTCACTATTCACATGGATTCAGTTCTCCATCACTTCCCCTCCTCAGCAGGGGCAGATGCACTGGCCTTTCAGAGGCGTGTACGAGCCCTGTGACAGGCCCCCAGTTATATCTCTGGTTAGCTTGATGGGTTCGTGTTCCCCATTCCCCATAAGCAGCCTCCCAAACTGAGAGTTGGTCTTGTGTTTTGCAGTAGACAGAGAGAGGTAGGTGGCAGGGATTTTAACTGTCAAGTGAAGAGCTTTTTGTCCCTGAAACCACCAATTAAAAAGTTTATGTCATTAGCCCTGCCCATGGCTGCAACTCCCAACACTCCCACTCTAGCCCCGAGCAGTGTGTGTACCGTGGTGACCTCCCCGGTGGTAGGGGCTGAGGGCGCAGGCTGGGGGACAGCTCCCTGAGGCCACTTGCGTACATCTTGTCCATAGCCTGGGGGTACCAGAACCTGCAGACAGAAGGCGGGGCGGGGAAGTGAGGAGGACACTGGACTGGCATCGAAGGAAAGGAAGCCAGCAAGGAGAAAAATGCTCTAGGGGCTCTTGGCCCACCCCAGGGCAGCTGGAGAGGGTAGTGGGACCGCACAGATGTGCTGGGGGAGCAATGAAAATGGCACAAGTGGGATCGGACACAGGCCACCACGTACCTGCCCATCAATATAGGCAACCTCTCCTCGCAGGACTACACGACGAACAGTGCCCTTCACCTTCTGCCCCTCGAAGGGTGTCCAGTGGGCCTTGGAGAAGGGCATGTGGCTGGGGACTGTCCACTCATGCTCCAGATCCACCTGACCAGAGTCATGGATTATGCTAAAGAAAGCTCACCCCATGGAAGAGACCCGAGGGCCGGTGAGCCCCCCACCACATCAAGGCCCCCTCGTCCCGCCACCCCCACACCTCCACATAGGTGTCCTCTTGCGGGGGCAGATGGAAGATCCGCCGAGGGTTGTGGTGCAGCCGCTGCAGCAGGTCGTCCAGGCTGAGCCGGCCCTCGCTCACAGCCGTCAGCAGCAACGGCAGCATGGTCTCAAGCCCAGGGAAGCCGGGGGGAGCCCTAGGCCCACACTTCTCCTCCAAGGTATGGGGGGCTGGGAGAGAGAGCATTAGCCTCAGCACCAATCACCTCCACATCTGGGAAGTCACACACACCACCAGGGCAGCCACCTGGGATCATCAAGTAGGGAAATGGGGACTCCTGCCGTTTTCTGGGCCCACACTTTTCCTCCACATTCTCTCATTTACGATTTTATTATGTGCTCATTTTTTTTTTCAATGAGCATTTATCAAGCACCTATCACAGACCAGGCACCGTATTAGAGGCTGTGATACCACACAGATCAAGTCTCAGTCTTCAAGGAGCCGGAGTGCTGGCCCAAATCCCAAGCTGGGGCCTCTGCTGGGCAGAGTACCCTGCAGGCGCTCTCACCATGGTCGGAGGCAAAGCAGTCGACGACAGCCATGTTCTCCCACAGGGCCTCCACGTCCTCGCGGGAGCCAAGCTCAGGCCGGACCGCCCCCTTCCCAGGCCCCAGGCGTTCCAGGTCCTCGCAGCTCAGGAACAGATGGTGGGGCGCCACCTCGCAGGTCACTGGCAGCCCCCGTGCCTTTGCAGCTTTAATCAGCAGGATCTGGGGTAAGAGCGGGGGATCTGGAGGAAGCCTCCCCTTGTGCCCTGCCCCATAAAGTTCTCACAGCCAACATCCCTTCTTGAAAAGTTATGGGACAGACAAGCCGAGGGTTCTGCCTCCAGGCTTCCCTGACCCTCTGCTGCCACCGCGGACTCCCCTGGTCTGATGGTGTTACTGGGAAAGCAACAGGGGCACCAGGACCTCTGGTGCCTCTCACCTCCTCCTTCCGTGCCACGTGACAGATGTGCACCGAGCGCTGGGTCAGCTGAGCCACCATGAGGATGGCGGCCACGCTCTGCCGCTCCGCGTGGGCCACAATGGGAAGGTGGGAAGGCCATGTCTCCAAGTGCTGGGGGCAGGGAGAACTCTCAGGGAGTGTGCAGAGCCTTTGGCTCTCCACGCTCGCCACAGCCGGGAGCCCTCACAGAGCTCCCTCGGCTCCTCACTGCTGTCAGCCCACTTTGTGGGCCCCTCCGGCCAGCAGGGACTGTCTGGCTGCCTCCTCCCACATGCCACACCCTACCTCCATCCACTGGGCCACACTGTCCAGCCGCAGCTCAGAGAAGGTCTCGTTGAGGTAGAGCTTCAGCCCTGCAGCAGACCCAGCCACAGCACCCAAGGTCCCCGCATTTTCTGACGAGGCTCCGAGGAATAAGGCAAAGTCACAGCGGGCGCCAGCCTCTGCCAGCTGCAGAGGATACATATGAGAGAGGGGCCATGGGCACCCATGCCAGCCTGGCACCAATGGCCTAGGCTCCTGGGGAGGGGCAGCAGGAGTAGGGCTCAGGAAGGCTGGTGGGGACACATGGTTCACCATAAAGTGGCTCACCTCCAGAAGGTGCAAGGGCTCACCTTCTGGGCCAGGGCCAGTGCAGGGCCATCAACGATGGGGGGCCGGGTATTAGGCATGGCACACACCATGGTGACGCCCCCAGCCAGGGCAGCGGCTGTGCCTGAGGCAAAGTCCTCCTTGTGTGTGCCACCTGGTTCCCGCAGGTGCACGTGGACGTCAATCAATCCTGGGAGAATATGGAGGCAGTAAGATCAAAGGAATATTCAGAGACACCAAGGGCATCAAGGAGGTGAGTTGTGGGGCCTGGAGAATACACGTCATAGCTGACGAGGTTCCTCAGTCAGGGGCATCGTGGATCAAAGAATGAAAGTGCTCAGAGTGACAAAGCTTCTGGGGCAACAAACTATGCAGTCCAGGACAGGGGGAGAGGCCCTCGCCACACCAGGGTCTCTACGCCAGCTGTAACCAGTGTCCAGAGCCAGGTCCTCCCGGAAGGTGCACTTACCAGGAAGACGCACAAGCTTTTGGGAGGTCATGCAGTCAACATGCACCTTCATAGGAGGGGTTGGCCCGATCTGGCCTAGGGCCTGCAGATGGAAACCACGGTCAGCTCTGACTTCAGGGCATCCTGGCAGCTGCAGGCAGGGACTGGGTTTCCCATAAATCAGGCTCCTACCTCTCATACTCACCTTCTCTCTGCAGCCACAGAGTCTGATTATTAGCATGGCTGTTTCAAACCTTCCCAACCCCATGACACCCTCTCTTCTCCCTTCTCCCCCATGTCTTCCTCCCGGCACCCAGGTCTCAGTTACCTCCACAAACAGTTTGGTGCATTTGATATCAATGATGAGGGGCACGGAGAAGTCAGCGGCCAGCCGTCGAGTACGGTAGCCCTTGGTGACAAAGGAGGAGAGACGGCGGCCCCCAGCTCCTCGCATCGACAGGTTAATCACAAGCTCAAAGTGATTCTCAGCCAGCTGCTCCAAGATGCTTCGCTGTGGTGGGCACTCCCCATCTACTGCCTCCTCGAAATGCCAGTCCACAGCTGTTACCTGCGGCCCAGAGACAAGGTCAAGGCCAATCTGAGCCTGGCAGGGGTGTCAGATGACCAGCCTGCAGGGAGGGGAGGTGGCCCAGGAGCCCATGAGGAGACTGAGGACCCATAGGGCGGGGATCACGGCTCCCTGCATTTGCTAGTGGTAGTCTATCTGCAGACAGGGAAGATATTTAAACTTGGTTACCAAGGACTGTGTGCAGTCTAAGCCCACACACAAACACACACACAATGAGAGAGAGCAAATTCTAGAAGAAAATACATCAAAATGTTAACAAGTGGTAGAGAGATTGTCAGGGATTTTTTTCTCTTTGCTTTTCTGCATAGAATATATACGATTTGTACAACAATAAAAGCAGAGGAGGAGGCAGAGAATTCTATGCTGCTTTCAAACCCTTGCAGGAAGGGCAGCGGAGGGTAGGCCCTGGAGCCCCAGTACCTTGACGCCGTGCTCGGTGTAGAAGTCAGCAGTGCCCAGACTGGCATAGAGGCTGTAGCCCAAGCTCTCCAGCAGTCGTACGGTTGGGAGCAGCTCACTTTTGTTCTGAAACAAGCAGAAGGAAGATGAGGTTGTGTTTCTCCCACCTTCCGTTTCAAGGTCAGGCCATCTGTCCCATCTCTCTACCCACCCCCTCGCCCAGACTCTGTACCTTATAGCTGCCAATGGTCAACAGGATGTTCTTCTTGGGAATCTTAAAACCAGTGCTTAGCATGGCCTTGAGGTAGGCCTCACAGCGGCTCTCCCCAAAGCCAGCCACTTCCCCGGTGCTGGTCATTTCCACACCCAACACCACGTCAGCGCCCGCCAGGCGGGAGAACGAGAACTGGGGCACCTGAGGGAGTGGGATGTGACAGAGGCCAAGGCGTGAACACCTGTCTCCCCGCAGTGGGAGAGGCAGGCACAGTCCCCTCGAAACAGCAGGGTGCCCACCCCGCCAGCCAGCCACTTCCCCAACACTCCCAGGCCTTCCCTCAGTGGCCATGCAGCTGCCCCCTGGCCTCGGAACACTTCCTCAACAAGGTCTGCAAATCAAACATCCTGGGCGTCCTTCAAGGCCCAATTCAAATGCCACCTCCTCTCTCAAGCCTTCCCCAGTCACCCTTTTTGGAAGTGGCACCTACCATCTGTAAACTCTTAGCGTATTCTGTTTCTATCTTTATTATGTAGGTTTATTACAGACTGTTTTATAAACAAGCTGGTTTTGGACCCAACTTCTCTTGCCTCCATTACAAGAGTGTAGGCTCCTAAGGGACAAAGGCCATCTCATCACTCTTATGGCCTCGCGACGCCCTGCCGACAGCAGGTGTCTCGTTTACACGTTGACAATTTGCGGAGTGAGGGAACTCTCCTGCTGTCTCCCTGCTGCTGACCGCGAACCTCATGGTTTCAATTCTCCTTACCTTGACCCCCACGACTCCAGAGCCAGTCATGAGCCCCACGGGCTCCACTTCTTCCCCCATGATGACTCGTGTGGCCAAGGCTACTAGGTCTACACCGAGGGTCTTGGAGACAAAGGGAAAGGAGCGAGACACACGCACGTTGCATTCAATAACTTTCAGCTGGTCGTCCTGGGGCAGAGAAGAGAATTGGTCAGGTCTTCTGCAGGTTGGGCTTGCCAACACCACCCTACTGACCTCAACTCTTCTTCTCACTCACTGTTCTGTGGGTAATCAACCAGTTTAAAAAACCCTGACAAAGCCCTGGCCGGTTGGCTCAGTGGTAGAGCGTCAGCCTGGCGTGCAGAAGTCCCGGGTTCGATTCCTGGCCAGGGCACACAGGAGAGGTGCCCATCTGCTTCTCCACCCCTCCCCCTCTCCTTCCTCTCTGTGTCTCTCTTCCCCTCCCGCAGCTGAGGCTCCACTGGAGCAAAAAGATGGCCCGGGTGCTGGGGATGGCTCCCTGACCTCTGCCTCAGGCTCTAGAGTGGCTCTGGTCGCGACAGAGCGACGCCCCGGATGGGCAGAGCATCGACCCCTGGTGGACGTGCCAGGTGGATCCCGGTCGGGCACATGCAGGAGTCTGTCTGACTACCTCCCCATTTCCAGCTTCAGAAAAATACAAAAAAAAAACACACAAAAATCCTGACAACACGGTGGGTCCTAGATATCACCCCATCCCTCCAGCCTTCCTGCCTACTTTCATGAGGGCAGGAGACAATGCAGGGTTCCCTGTCACTGGGGCTGGCGTGGAACGAGGAAGTGCTGTGGCCTGTTAGTCCCTTCCTTTAGTCCAGCGCTTTTCCTTTTAAATATTCCTTTTTTATTCCCGGCCAGGGCACATAGGAAAAACGCCCATTTGCTTCTCCACCCCCCCCCTCCTTCCTCTCTGTCTCTCTCTTCCCCTCCCGCAGCGAGGCTCCATTGGAGCAAAGATGGCTCAGGTGCTGGGGATGGCTCCTCGGCCTCTGCCCCAGGCGCTAGAGTGGCTTTGGTCTCGGCAGAGCGACGCCCTGGAGGGGCAGAGCATCGCCCCCTGGTGGGCAGAGTGTCGCCCCTGGTGGGAGTGCCAGGTGGATCCCGGTCGGGCGCATGCGGGAGTCTGTCTATCTCTCCCTGTTTCAGCTTCAGAAAAATACAAAAAAAAAAAAAAATTCCTTTTTTTAAAAAAGTTTTATTTATTTATTTTAGAGAGGAGAGTGTGTGTGTGTGTGTGTGTGAGAGAGAGAGAGAGAGAGAGAGAGAGAGAAAGGGGGGAGGAGCAAGAAGCATCAACTCCCATATGTGCCTTGACCAGACAAGTGCAGGGTTTCGAACTAGCGACCTCAGTGTTCAGGGTCGACGCTTTATCCACTGCGCCACCACAGGTCAGGCTAGTTCAGTGCTTTTCAACCAAGGACCAGCTGTTGAAAAATACTGCTTTAGCCCTCTATTCCTACCTTGGCAATGAGCTGCAGGTTGAAGGGTCCCGTGACCTGCAGCTCCTGGCCCACAGCATGCACGATGGCTTGGATCCGCTCCAGGGTTTTGGCAGTGATGTCTTGTGGTGGGGTCACCAGCGTGGCATCCCCTGAGTGCACGCCTGCATTCTCCACATGCTCAGAGATAGCGATGGCCGCCACCACACCATCACAGGCCACAGCATCCACGTCAATCTCCTGGTGAAGGGGGCACGCAGGGCAATGTGGCGTGGCGCAAGGCCATTTTCCTCTCCCACTTGTCCCAGGATTCTCCCTCCCTTTTTTTAAAAAAATATTTTTCTTTATTCATTTTAGAGAGGAGAGAAAGAAAGAAAGAGAGAGAAAGGGGGGAGGAGCAGGAAGCATCAACTCCCATATGTGCCTTGACCGGGCAAGCCCAGGGTTTTGAACTGGCAACCTCAGCGTTCCAGGTCAACGCCTTATCCACTGCACCACCACAGGTCAGGCTGGATGATCCCTTCCTTTAAGAGCTCTGGTGCAACCCATCTTTCCCAGCTCACTGTGCTTACGAATTTCTATAGGACGAGAGGGGAGGGCCTCCTTTAGGGCCAGGAGCCTGCCCTCAGAGACCTCTTCGTCTGTAGCCTCCTACCTTGGCCTCCTGGATGAATTTGGAAATGACCACAGGGTGCTCCTTGGAGACGGCTGCTGCGCTGCTCAGGAAGCGCTCCAGGTCCCCGTCAGTGTAGGCCACATTCATTGCGGCGCCACTCAGCACATAGGAGGGGCGCACCACACAGGGGTACCCCACGGTCTGGCAGAACTGGCGAGCTGACTAAGGGTGCAGAGAGCTTAGTTAGATTGGTCACACTCACGTGACATCCTCCAGCCTCCCAGCAGGCCCCAGCCCACCTCTAGGTCACTGAGCTCCCTCCACTGAGGCTGGCTGATACCAATGGTATCAAGGAGCCGGGAAAACTTGAAACGGTTCTCAGCTGAATCAATGGCTTCAGGGGAGGTGCCCAGCACCCGGCACTGCTGCCTATGCAGAGCCATGGCCATGTTGTTGGGCAGCTGCCCACCCATGGACAGGATCACGCCTTCAGGGTTCTCCAGCTCATAGATGTCCATCACCACCTATGGTGCAGGAGAAGAAACAAGTGGTGGTGACAAGTGGGGTCAGGGACCTCAGCCTGCTGGCTCACTGCTCCTCACCCTCCACCCATATCCCCTCACACCCCACAACACCCGGGAAATCTTAGGGCAGCCAGCTACCTCCACTTGGTTCTGGCTACTCAGGCTGAGGGGCAGCCTTCATTCCTCTTACCTCAAAAGAGATCTCATCAAAGTAGAGTCGGTCACACATGTCATAGTCGGTGCTGACTGTCTCTGGGTTGTAGTTCACCATGATGGTCTTATATCCCATCTGCAATGCGGAGGGGACTGATATTAACAATTAGGTGAGAGGAAGAGATGGAGAAAAGAAGCCAAAGCCGCAACTTTAGAGAGCACCACCTCAGCTTCCTGAAATAGCGGTACAGGGCACTCGGCGAGGAAGGGAAGTGGAGCTGGCGCTGGCTGCAGGCATTGGAGAAGCAGGTACAAAGTGTTGGAAAGGAGACAAGTGCATTGTGTGGGGCACAGGCTAAGGGGACCCTTGTTCCCAACCCAAGGCCCTACAACCGATGTAAAGAGTAGCAATGATCAGAAATTGCCATGATTTAGCCTGGGTGAAAGGCACTCTCTGAATCTGAACAGAACAGCAGAGAAAGCATGAGAGACTAGCCCTCGGACCTTCCGGAGCTGCTGGATGCAGCCCACGGCACACCAGTCAAACTCGACGCTAGAGCCGATACGGTACACGCCAGAGCCGAGGACCAGGACGTGAGGCGTCCGGAAGGTGAGATCGTGTGTGGTGCTCCAATATGTCAGGTACAAGTAATTTGTCTGGGCTGGCCACTCAGCTGCAACCGTGTCGATCTGTTTCACCGCCGGGCAGATCCCCAGTTCCTGACGCAGCTTGCGAACAGCCAGCTCTGTGCTACAGGAGAAAGGGCGGAGACATAGGCCCTGGGAGCGGTGCGGACTGAGCAGGGTAGGGACCACAGAGAGCAGTACCCGAGGGATGAAGGTCAGGGCCTCCAAAGCTCCCCACTCTCTCTCCTTTCCGAGGGCCCTCCCTGGTACCAAGGTTCACTGCCCCACACTTCCCAGCCCGAGGCCCTCACTGCCGTCTCTAACCTCAGAACCGCAAGGGCAATCTGTTTGTCTGAGAAGCCCAGGCGCTTGGCCTGGTGCAGCAGGTGTGGGGGCAAAGGCTGGCCGCGGTGCTCCTCCAGCAGCTGGGCGTGTGCGACGATGCGCTTCATGCGGTGCAGGAACCAGCAGTCGATGCGTGTGAGTTCGTACAGGCGCTCCACTGAGTAGCCTGCCCACAGAGCAGCGGCCACCACAAAGATCCGCTTATCTGTGGGCGTCTCCAGCTCCTAACGGGGGAGAGGGCAGACAGAGGGAAATGAAGGACTGTGCAGAGGTAGGAGATGGCAGAATGTTAAGCAAAATGTTCCCGATCTACTGTCAGCACCTCAAAAAGCCTGATGGCAGGACCGTCAGCATCTTAGAAAAGGAAACTGCAGCCCAGAGCAGAGGCTCTGCAGTTGCAAAAACCTAGATAGATCCTGGCTCTGCCTCTTGCTGCTTATGAGGCTTTGAGCCAGTCCCACAAGCTCTCTGAGCCTCAGTTTCCACATCTATAGTCTCACAATACGTCCTCATATAATGACAAATGAGATGTCACAAAATTCTCAGCAAAATGGAAACACAGCAAAGGTTCGATAATGATCACTGCTACTATTACAGGTAACGGGCTCATGGGCTGGGGACAGAAAGCAGCAGGGTCTATTTTAGGGGTACTGCTAAGGGAGGGGGGGCCACTTACCATATCACTGACTGGCTTTACTGTGTGATCGAAGCCCACACAGTTCTCATCCACCATGCGCAGAGCCTTCTGGAAGGCCTCCTCAAAAGAACGCCCAATGCCCATGACTTCACCTGGAGACAAAGGATATCAAGACTGAGGGCCTGGTGGTAGGGGGAGCTGCCAAGAATGTCTATGGCTTACAGTCAAATCTCTAGAAGCTTCTCAAGTCAAGTCCCATGGTGATGGGATTTATGGTATTTCATTATTGATAAATTTTAAACTTTCAGCTCTTTCCCCACAATTTTCATGTTTTGCTTATCAGTGAATATGGAATTAAAATAACTAAAATGGGCATGTGGATACTGGAACATGTTACAATTTATCACAGTGGCCCCCAAGAATCAATAGTTACCCAGTTATTTGGTTTGCTTTATTCATATTGCTAAGACACCATCTGGAATCTGACTTATCCCTTAAAACTTTTAACAAGTCTGGATAATAGGAAAATAATCCCACTACTCACTGAATCTTCCCTGAGCTAGTCACATTTATAATCGTCACTTCAGAGTATTTCCTCCTGGACATCCTTTGCATGTGTGTTTTATACATGATAGTGCACGTATGATTTCCATCCTGCTTTCTTACTCCCCATAAGCATGTTTCCACATTGCTTTGTGACCTTATCACCAGCAGTTTAATTCCTGCATGATTTGTGGTGTGTGTGTGTGTGTAACAGAGACAGAGTGAGTCAGAGAGAGGGACAGATAGGGACAGAAAGGAAGGGAGAGAGATGAGAAGCATCAATTCTTCATTGCAGCACCTTAGTTGTTCATTGATTGCTTACTCGTATGTCCCTTGACCAGGGGGCTACAGCAGACTGAGTGACCCCTTGCTCGAGCCAGCGACCTTGGGCTCAAGCTGGTGAGCTTTGCTCAAACCAGATGAGACTATGTTCAAGGGGTGAGCTTTGCGCAAACCAGATGAGCCCACACTCAAGCTGGCGACCTCGGGGTCTCGAACCTGAGTACTCAGCAACCCAGTCTGACGCTTTATCCACTGTACCACTGCCTGGTCAGGCTAATTCCTGCATGATTTACCTCATTTAACTGCTCACTCACTGAAGGACATTCAGTTTTGTAGTGCTTCTCGTTCTAAGTGAAGCTAGGATGCTTTTGGTGCTTTGGATTTGCTCCTTAGTGTAAATTTCCAAAAGTGCAGGGGCAACAGGTAAGACAAGTTTTCTGGCTCTTGATAAGTATTAATTGTTTTATAGAAGTTTGTGCTTTACATACAAAGTGTAAGTTTAACCAACCTTCTAAGTGTGTATAAGCATTTAAAACAATTTTTGCTAATAGTAAAAATATTATCTAATTTAACTAGATTTCTAGTTACTAATGAGAGGAAGCCTCCCCTCCAGTTCGCTTATTGATTTCCTCTTCTGTAAAGTTTTGTTCATGACCTCTGATGTTTTAGCCTACAGTCTTCAAGTATTTTTCCCAATATTTTTTATTTACTATCCTAATATTTGTTTTTTCCCCCTTAATATTTGTTTCTTTTAAAAAATTTAAAACGGCCCTGGCCGGTTGGCTCAGCGGTAGAGCGTCGGCCTGGCGTGCAGGAGTCCTGGGTTCGATTCCCGGCCAGGGCACACAAGAGAGGCGCCCATTTGCTTCTCCACCCCTCCTTCCCCTCTCCTTCCTCTCTGTCTCTCTCTTCCCCTCCCACAGCGAGGCTCCATTGGAGCAAAGATGGCCCGGGCGCTGGGGATGGCTCTGTGGCCTCTGCCTCAGGCGCTAGAATGGCTCTGGATGCAACAGAGCAACGCCCCAGAGGGGCAAAGCATCGCCCCCTGGTGGGCATGCCGGGTGGATCCCGGTAGGGTGCATGTGGGAGTCTGTCTGACTGCCTCCCCGTTTCCAGCTTCGGAAAAATGAAAAAAAAAAAAAAATTTAAAACATCAAGGTGCCAATAGTAGGGTTAAAGAAGTGGAATATAAGTGATTTTAATTCCTTTGTAATGTGGTTATATTATAAAAGTTTTTGTTTTCGGTAAAAGAAAAACTCAACACACTCATACTTGAATGTTGAGAGAAATTCTGGAATCAAGACATATACACCCAAGTTCATCTCTGTGTGACAAGATTAGAGGCGATTGATTATTCTTTGGTTAAACTATCTTTTCTTTTCTTTTTTTGGACAGAGACAGAGAGAGAGTCAGAGAGAGGGGTGGACAGGGACAGACAGACAGGAAGGAGAGAGATGAGAAGCATCAATTCTTCATTGAGGCACTTTAGTTATTCATTGATTGCTTTCTAATATGTGCCTTGACCGTGGAGCTACAGCAGACTGAGCAACCCCTTGCTAGAGCCAGTGACCTTGGGCTCAAGCTGGTGAGCTTTGCTCAAACCAGATGAACCTGCGCCCTAGCTGGCGACTGCAGGGTTTCAAACCTGGGTCCTTCGCATCCTGATCCGACACTCTATTCACTGCACCACTGCCTGGTCAGACAAACTATCTATTCTTTGTAAAAACTTTTTCTTGATTTTTAGAGAGGAAGGAAGAAAGAAACATCAATTTGTTGCTCCACTTATTTATCATTCATTGGTTGATTCTTGTATGTGCCCTGGCCAAAGATCGAACCTGCAACTTGGCACATTAGGATGATGCTCTAACCACCTGAGCTATCTAGCCAGGGCCTAAACTATATTTTCTAATTTCTCAATGATAGATATATCTTACGTGTGTAATAAAAGTTTAAAAAGTTACCAATGATCACACTGAATAATTCTTGGATAGATATAAAACAGTGAAATGTCTCATCCAGGAATCAATCTTTGATTGTCTATTTTCTTTCTTTCTTTTTCTTGTGGGAGAGACAGAGTCAGAGAGAGGGACAGATAGGCACAGACAGACAGGAAGGGAGAGAGATGAGAAATAACAATTCTTCGTTGCTGTTCCTTAGTTGTTCATTGATGATTTCTCATATGTGCCTTGATCGGGGGACTACAGCAGACCAAGTGACCCCTTGCTCGAGCCAGTGACCTTGGGCTCAAAGCTGGCGACCTCAGGGTCTCGAACCTGGGTCCTCCACATCCCAGTCCGATGCTCTATCCACTGCGCCACCGCCTGGTCAGGCTGACTGTCTATTTTCAACCCACTTCTTCTAGCCACAATTATGGCTTTGTTCCCATGTTTATTATAATTTTCATATAACAGAAATTCATCTCCAGGAGGAACAACTTGGCAGTCTTGTAAGATTTCTAAAAATTCTGAAATAATATCTGAGCTTAGAGTTAACTTGTTTAAAGGCTACCACTACTTGTAATGGAAATTTGAGAACAGTGAAATGCTCTTCTTCTTAGCAGGTGGCACTTTGGTTCATGCACATTCTTGTTTGGGCTGAAATGTTGTAGAGGACAGTCTAAGGCACCTTAAAAGGACACTATGAGGAAGCACAGTAACTCAATTCCAGCATACTCTACCACTTTACGAAGACTGACCACTATGGCCATTCACTGTCTACCTTTTTCTATGAAAAAGATCTCTAAAATCCTGCTCTGATCTTATACATGTTAAATCAAACCAAAACAAAAACCTCTCATTTAGTGACTATGGCAGAAAGTGCCCAGAGAAGGAAATGTGCTAAGAATGGTTACCATCGTGCTGACTTGGATAAAGAAGGTTCACAAAAAAACAGCAGTCATTGCCCCAAGCATCAGAATTTAAACTAGCATAGAAAACAAAACATCACTGCCATTTACACCCTAAGGGCCATGGACAAAATGCCATGAAATGCTGTGGGTGGAGTTTCATGGCACTGGCCTCATTATGGGACAGGAATACTAGCAACCAGGTCTAGTTTTCAGTTCTTGGCTCCGCCCTCTATTTGGCCACAATACTTTCCTTTGTGGGCATCTTAGTTACTCAATGGTAAAATGAGCAATGAGATCCTCTGATGGCTATCACCCCATCTCAGAGATCCTGACATATCACCTGGGAGGGGAGGTGGCATGTGTATTATAACATAGATTTCCAGATGCCTTTGATTCCCACTCCTAGTAAGTACTACCTTAGTCTGAATGTCCCTATTAGCTCTAAGAAACTGTATTCCCAAGAAGCTGCTAATATAGATGCTGAAAGGCCATGCCAGGGAACTAACTCTATGACATTTTAGACTCTTGGGACAGATGGGACTCCGTGGGGTGATCTGGGGAAGGGTCACTTGGGATCTGTCCCTCACCAACGCTCTTCATACAGCTTCCGATCTTTGTGCTGACGCGGAGGAACTTGCTGAGGTCCCAGCGAGGAATCTTCACCACACAATAATCCAGGCTGGGTTCAAATGCTGCTGTTCCCCCGGTCACGGAGTTCCTGGGAGCCATCACGTGGGGGTGCCAGAGGAACAGGTGGGAGACATATAGGGTGAGCTCACAGGTAGCTCTCTCCATCCCCACACATCCAGGCCAATGTCCTTTTTATATGCCCTGTCCACGAATGTTTCCTTTACGTCCCTGATCCCTCCCCCACCCTTGTACCTGAGCTCAGGCAGAGGGATGCCCAAAGCCAGCTTGGCTGCCACATAGGCCAGTGGATAGCCTGTGGCCTTACTGGCCAGAGCGGAGCTGCGAGAGAGCCTGGCATTCACTTCAATGATGTAATACTACAAAGAGAGAGAACAGAGTTACCAGATAACTAGCCTGGAAGGGCTACCTAAGAGAGATCTCAGAAAGGCAACAAAATAAAGCCCTCCCCAAGGGATGGATAACAGAAGCCCCCTATCCAAGGCCCAACCCTACCAAAGACAATACTCCAAGGTCTGTAGGGCCAAAGGGCCTCACTGCCTTGAGGCCTCAAAATTATGGAAGGAGGTCCAATAACTAAAATGTCAGCTCCGGGACCTACAGTCTCACCTGCTCAGACTCAGGGTTCAAGGCATACTGCACATTGCACTCCCCAACGATTCCAAGGTGCTGGGTCACCTTGATGGCCGTCTGCCGCAGTAGCTGGTACTCCCTGTCATTCAGTGTCTGGCTCGGAGCCACCACAATGGACTCACCAGTATGGATGCCCAGCGGGTCCAAGTTCTCCATGTTACACACCTGTGAAGGGAGGGTACCATGGAGGTCACTGCCAAAGCGGGTCAGGCGAGACCAGAGCCTTCATCCATCCTAGGTCTTAGGGACAGCAAACCCTCCCAAGACCTCAGCCCAGGCCTCTGCTCTTACAGAAGCTCATACTGCCTGACCCTACTCCCACCCTGGCTCCACACTCACTGTGACACAGTTGCCAGAGGTGTCTCTCACCACCTCATACTCAATCTCCTTCCACCCCTTCAGGGACTTGTCCACCAGGACTTGGCTGGTATGGGCAAAAGCTGGGGCCACGAGAGCAGAGAGCTCCTCTCTGGTAGAGGCAAAGCCAGAGCCCAGGCCTCCTAGGGCAAAGGCGGCACGCACCAGCACAGGGTACCCCAGTCGCTCGGCGGCTGCCTGGGCCTGCAATGAGAAGAGAGGAACGAAAAGGTCAGGCCTTGACTGCTTGCTGCACAGAGTCCCTGGACCCAGGGAAAATAAGGTGTAAAGAAAAAGGACACCATTCTACCTCCCTCCAACCATCTCTCAAACCTGTTCAAGAGAATTTGCTGCCTCACTAGGGGCCACATGCTCTCCAATCTCCGCCATCCTGGAGGCAAAGGCACGCCGGTCCTCTGTCAGCTCGATGGTCTCCACGGGTGTGCCCAGGACCCGGACACCATACCGTGCTAGCACTCCAGCCTTAGTCAGCTCCACACCACAGTTCAGAGCTGTCTGGCCCCCAAAAGTCAGTAATATGCCATCTGGGCGCTCATTACGGATCACCTGGGGAAGGAGAGAGGAGAATAACAGACAGTAAGACCTTGGGGTTAGGAAATGGGTTAAATAAGTTTAGAAACCCAGTGTGACCACTGGATCCCCCTGCCAACAAGGGTCCCCCTCCTCAATCTAGCCTTACCCCGGTCCTACCTGGGTTACGTAGTGCGGCGTTATGGGAAGGAAATAGACCTTGTCGGCTAGCCCCTGGGAGGTCTGTACTGTGGCAATGTTGGGGTTGATCAGCAATGTCTGGATGTTTTCTTCCTTCAGGGCCTTGATTGCCTAGGGGGATAAAAATGGCATTTCAGCTTTGACTGCAGAAGCAAGACCATGAACAGTCTCAGATGGGCACTTCTCTTCCTCTTCTCCCTCCCTGTGCTCTTAGTCCGCAACAACCAACTTCTATCCCTCAGCTCCTCACCTTTCTGCACATTCCCAGACCCTGTCCGCCACTGCCTCCCCACAACCAGTGTTCAAGCCTCAGCCTTTCTCCCTAAGACTATCCATTCCCGAGGCACACACACCCAGAGGGGCGGGATGAACGTGATTCACCTGAGAACCTGAGTAGTCAAACTCTCCAGCCTGGCCAATGGAGAGGCCCCCTGAGCCCAGGATCAGAACCTTCCGTGGTGGGGGCGGCCCAGAGCCCGGGCTGGGAGTCCCAGGCGGACAGAGGCGCTCAGCAAGCCGCTCTCGAACTGTGGAAACAAAGAAAGTCAGACTGCTAGAGATGAATGAGACCTGTGAGAAATCATCTGGGTTAACCCCCTCATCTTACAGAAGAATCCAGGACAAGTCATGCCTCTAATGAGTGGCAGAGTCAGAAACAGAACGCAGGACTCAAGACTTAGGAGCTGCTTTCAATAGAAGTATAAATAAACCATCTTAGTTTGGTTGCCCTCCCAACCCACCCCCTTAACGTCCCAAACGTATGTTTCCGGAGGTATGTCCATCCTAGAGCCAGGCTTCTTAACCCAGTTCTTCGCAGGTGCTTACCTGTCTGGCCACCAGGGTTTCCAGCCTTGGCTTCTTTCACAGTTTCCAGAAAGATATCAAAAAGAAGCTCCATATCTGAAGGGCCAGCGTGGTGCTCTGGGTGAAACTGGACACTGTTGAAGAGACTGGGTTATAGAACCTGTCATCCTGGGCACTGGCAGCCTCGGAGGTGGGTAATGAATGGGATGGAAAACTGGGGCCCACTATCATGCTGTACTTTTATCTGCAAGAACCAGGGGGCTTCAAAGCTGTGCACACCCAGTCACTGTGCCAGAATCACCCAGGCTCACCTGAAGAAGGGCAGGTTGTCATGTACAATGCCTTCATTGGAATGATCATTGGCGTTGATGAAGAGGGGGAGCCAGCCTGCTGGCAGGGAGTCTGTTTCCACAGCAAATCCATGGTTCTGGGATGTCAGAAAGCAGCGCCCAGAGCCCACCAGCAAGCAGGGCTGGTTATGGCCTCGGTTCCCGTATCTGGCGATGGAAGAATGATGAGTCACAAGTCTCTTTCACCCTCCTTCACCGCTGGACCAACGCAATTCTTGTTGGTCTGAGGACTCTTACCAGCTCCTGCTCTGTTTCAACACTAACAAACACTGACTGAAAGCCCATTCCCAAGACTCCCCTCCCCTCACGTCAGTACTGCGGGCCCTTCCTCTCCCCATAAGTCCCACCTCATCTTATAAGTCTTGGCCCCAATGGCTAAGGCCAACAGCTGGTGTCCCAGGCAGATCCCGAAGACAGGCCGGGGATTAGGCTCAGATAAGACACGGCTTAATGCAGATATAACACTGGGATAGGAGGCGGGGTCACCAGGGCCATTACTCAGGAAGAGACCCTCGTATTCTGGAATGGGCAGAAAAGATGACATCAAAACCAATATCGAATTAGAGACACCCTTGCAGCCCTTTACTTAGAGCAAAAGCCCTGCTCTCCATTGTCTTCCCTGCAACTCATGTTGACTTCTAACAATTAGACCAAGGAATATATCTTCCACCTATGCTGTTTGTGGTCCTGCTGAGACCCCTGCTACTTACCCTGGCTGTCCAATGTGTGGTCCCAGGGTACCACAGTGACCTCAGCCCCACGCTGGCATAAGCATCGAATCTGATTATACTTGAGGCCACAGTCCAAAGCAAGGATACGAGGGGTACCTCCTGAATTGAAAACCTGTGGAGCCTGAGAAATAGAGGGCAACATTGGCATTTGTGATTAGTGGGTACAAATCTGTGCACACCAACCCCTAACTTTGTCTGATTCTCCCTGAAGTCCCAGTTAGAGGGAGAATGTAACTACTCTGTTAATAGCTTGCAACATTCTCCCACTCTACTTTTGTACCTTAATGGAGACCTCCGGCACCAGGGGGCGGGCATTGGGGTCCAAGAATGGCAGGGCTGACGGCTCTGTCCCATCCTGCACCAGCTTGCCCAAGAGAGACCCTTGCTTTCGCAACTTCTTAGTCAGCTCCCGAGTGTCCACTCCTGTCAAAATAGCACAGTCCTAGATCACACTCCCCCAATTCAGTCACATATGAGGTTAGGGTTTCCAGCTGCACTTCCATTCCAGAGCTCTGAGTCACACACAGCTGTTCTATGGGCATTAAAATCCTGGGCCATCCTGATGGAAATACACTACCATCAGGTGTTCGTGCCAAAAATATCACATCTCAATTGTACCATGACTCTAGATAGACCTGTTTATAGAAAATAATACAGATTTATCTGTTTACAGAAAAAGAACATGCTAAATGACACTATAGGAATATAATCAACAAAATGCAGACTGTGGGATACTCCAAAGGAAAACTGACCTGTTTTTTTAAAAAAAGGTTACAAAGCCCATAGAGTAAAAAATATATAACCAAATGCAATGTAGGGATCTTGTTTAGACCCAGAGTCAAACAAACTAATTGTAAAAAAAAAAAAAAAAATTTAGATAACTGGAAAAATTTTAAACCTTGCCTGGATATTCAAATATTAAGGAAATATTACTAATTTTTTAAAGGTATGATGTTATTGTGGTCACGTTTTAAAAGGATACCTTTTTCAGATATTTAACTATTTATGGATGAAATGATACATCTGAGATTTGCTTCAAAATAATCTGGCTGTTCTAGTAGTGGTAGTGAAATATATTTAGCCCTGAGTTGGTAGCTATGGAAGCTGGGGGTTCATTACAGACTATTCTCTCTGCATGTTTGAAGTTTTCCACATGAGCAAGAGCTCAGTTCCTTGCCCCCAAACCCAATCTAAACCCTCAAATCAGATTTGTTTTCTCACAACCTTGGACTCAAGTTCCAACAGTGCACACAGGTCTTCTCTTGATTCTTCTTATCCACACACCTATGCTCTGCCTGAACACACTGTGTTTGCACCATACCTTGCAGGCCAGGTATGCCATGCTGCTGCAGCCACTCGTGCAGGGTGCGGACGGTGCTCCAGTGGCTGGGAGTAGGACAGCACTCTCCCACCACCAATCCTGCCACGTGGATTCTCGAGGATTCAAACCACTGTTGATGGAAGGAATAGACTGCAAGGAGCCCAGGGCCATTGCATACCTTCCTACGTTGTCTTTTCACATAGTACAGTATGGGCCCTGTACTTCAGCCACACTGAATGACCTGCCATTCCTAAAACACATCAAGCATCTCATACTTCTGCCCTTTACCAGCCATGCTGTCCCCCATCTGGAGTACTGTACACATGGTCCCAGGGTGCCCGATAAATAGCTGAAAATAACATTTTCCTTTTTCTTTCCTTCTCTTTTAACCAAAACTCAGACCACAAATCTCCTCTTCTGTAAAGCCATTCCCACTCAGCCACTGTGTTTGGCCCTCCCCCTTTAGAGCTCACCTAAGCTCACTTCATTTCTAGTGTTCTTGCCATTTACAGCCTAATGTGAATGTAAATTCTTCACAAAACTGTGAACTCAAGAGCAAAGCGACTGATACACGGTAGCAGTCAAAAAACATTTCTGAGTGCTGGGGGAAGAGATAGTGAGCATAAAAAAAGACAAGGTCCCTATCTCACAATGTTAATTTGTTACTTAGTGAGTGTAAAATTAACAAGGTAACATGTAAATAAACAAGATCATAATTACAGGGTCTTTCAACATGGCAGCAGTGAGACAGTTGAAGTGAGAAGGGAGTTTCTGTGAAATGGTTTGAGTGCCACAGAAAAAAGAAAAAAATATTTTAAAAAATCATAATTACAGGGTATGATAAAAACATGTAAGACAGGCAGGTGTACAATATCTTACTAAATAAAAATAAAGGTTCAGGGAACAACAGTAAGTATGATTATACCCTCCCCCTTCATAGGGGACTATATATACAAAAGAACGTAACACAGATTTGTTCCCTGTATGACCTGTGGTGGCTCAGCGAACAAAGTGTCAACCTGGAATGCTAAGGTTGCTCGTTCAAAACCTGGGCTAGCTTGACCAGGTGGTAGCACAGTGGATAGTGTCAGACTGGGATGTGGAGGACCCAGGTTCGAGACCTGAGGTCCCCAGCTTAAGCACGGGCTCATCTGGTTTGAGCAAAAAAGCTTACCAGCTTGAGCCCAAGGTCGCTGGCTTGAGCAAGGGGGTACTCGGTCAGCAGTAGCCCCACGATCAAGGCACATATGAGACAGCAATCAATGAACAACTAAGGTGTCACAACGAAAAACTGATGATTGGTGCTTCTCATCTCTCTCCGTTCCTGTCTGTCTGTCCCTATCTATCCCTCTCTCTGACTCTTTCTCTGTCTCTGTAAAAAACAAAACAAAAACAAAAACAAAACCCTGGGCTTGCCTGGTCAAGGCATGTATGAGAAGCAACCACTATGAATTGATGCTTCCTATTCCTCCTTCAACCCTTTTCTTTCTCTCTCTCCTCTAAAAATCAATTTAAAAAAAAATTGTTCCCCAACAGATAAGCATTTAATAACTAAACAGATAAATAGGTAATTTATGTAGGAGGTAGTGATATAGTCAAATCACATGTTTAGTGGAAGATATAAAGAAAGATGGATATTAAGTTTGTTATTTAGGAATTCGAAAAATAGTTTGGCAGGCTCTGCTGGTTAGAGCAATGTCCCGATATGCTAAGGTTGAAGGTTCGATCCCTTGTCAGAGCACATACAAGAATCAATCAATGAATGCATAGGCCCTGGCCGGTTGGCTCACCGGTAGAGCATCGACCTGGCGTGTGGGGGACCCGGGTTCAATTCCCGGCCAGGGCACATAGGAGAAGCGCCCATTTGCTTCTCCACTCCCCCCCCCCTTCCTCTCTGTCTCTCTCTTCCCCTCCCGCAGCCAAGGCTCCATTGGAGCAAAGATGGCCCGGGCGCTGGGGATGTCTCCTTGGCCTCTGCCCCAGGCACTAGAGTGGCTCTGGTCGCAACAGAGCGACCCCCCGGAGGGGCAGAGCATCGCCCCCTGGTGGGCAGAGTGTCGCCCCTGGTGGGTGTGCCAGGTGGATCCCGGTCGGGCGCATGCGGGAGTCTGACTGTCTCTCCCCGTTTCCAGCTTCAGAAAAATACAAAAAAAAAAAAAAAAAAAATCAATGAATGCATAAATAAGTGGAAAAACAAACCAATCTTTCTTTCTTTCTCTTTCATTCTTTCTCTTTCCTTCCTTCCTCCCTTCTTCTTCTTTCTCTCTCTTCTTCCCTCTCTAAAATCAACAAATTAAAAAAAAAGTTTGGCAGAACCGTGTCCAAGAGGACTGATCTGCACATGGACAAGTACATTAACAGCACATGTGCCACAAAAGCATCTGTGGTGGTCTGCCGGCTCTAGGAGGCCTTACCCTGGTTCTGTCAGGGCCTTAATTTTTCAGGTTTATAAAATCAATTTTGTCATTGTTTACAGTTCACAAAGCTGAAAATTAATATGTTAACCAAGACTCTGTGTTAGAAACTAGAATGCAGTGTACTTTTGGTTTGTGATGAGGAATGGTCCCTTCTGAGGAATAACAAGTGTGTCCCTTACCTCTCCAAGTGGAAAGAAGGCTATGGTGATTTCCCCTATTAACTTGTGTTGATTTAATTTACAAATTCCAGAGAAGGAGGGATAGGGGAAATCTGTGAGAAGAAGCTGAGTTTTCTTATCTAGAAGTAAGAATGCTACTGAAAGTGGTAGAAAATGAGGCAAGGTAAGGAAAGTAGGTTTATAAAATGATAATCAACTTCACTGGTTTGATAGGTCAACTGGGACCTACTGTCACTGGAAAGGGTGTGACCCTAGTTTCTAGTCTCTTTCCCACTCATCCATTGAATCGTAAAACAAAGTACTGCTCCCATCACAGGACTCTGCTGCTCAAATGTCTTCACTGGTTTCTCACCAAAGACCAGTCTCTGGCTTGGCCTCTAGTACTGTGCTTCTCCAGGTATTTAACAAACCCTTCATAGTACAGTACTTGTTTTATCACTTCTGTACAAATCTTTGTTCTCTTCAGGATGCCTAGCAGAATGTCAATGTCTTCACTTCATTAACAGCTAATAATTACTTATTTGAAAAGGAATATAGAGAAAGCATTGGGTGTGGCTACCTTGCTGAGACCGAAATCATCCACTTCATCTGCAGGGATGCCATAGTTGCCGATCAGAGGATATGTCAGCACTAAGATTTGAGCTTTGTAGGAAGGGTCAGTGAGGGCCTCGGGGTAGCCGACCATGCCGGTTTGAAACACTGCAAGAAAGGCAGGGCTGGGGTTCGGGCGAGGCACTCTTTGGAACTCTGCCTCACGCCATGAGAATGCCCCTGTGAAGGCTGCCTTGGCCGTGAGAGATGAAAGAAGCTGGGTTGGGAACCTGGGCGCCGAAAAGGGAGGGGGGGGGAATTGGGCAGGCGGGAAAATGGCGGGGTCTGGGCAAGGCAGGTTGGGCAAAGAAGGGCAGCAGAGAGTGGGATGAGGTCGGCAGCCGAACCGGGCTTGCTTACCCACTTCTCCCGCAGTCGACACAGCGGCCCCAAAGGGCTGGCCCCGCAGGACCAACCCATCCTCCAACACCAGGGTCGCCATGGGAACGGAGCTCAGAGACGTGGGCAAACAGAAAAGCTGGAACTATAGCAAGTTACCGCCTATAATGCAACCACGTGAGGACTGCAAGCCCCAAGTCGGCACACGTGGCTAGCTGCGCGGCTGGCTGGAGCAAGTACGCGGCAGAAAGCGCACGAGCCCAGACGCTCTGCGAGAAGGCAGACTGCGGCGGCGCGGGAAGCGAGGGGGCGGGGCCAGCACGTAAGGGGCGGGACCAAGGCGGCTACTAGGTTGGAGACGTCTGTCCACCTAGCGCAAAGCCTGGAGAAACCTACGAAAGAAAGCCAACTCCCCTAAAGCAGTTTCTCCCACCCCGACCAAGAAACAGACAAGGCCAGGGCATCTTTCCCTACAAAAAAAAAGTTTATTACAGTTAACACATAAATGGGAAATGGTACTAGTCCACTTCTGGAGTGTGACACTCCAGCATTGTGCAACGTTTCATCTTCCTTCCAACCACGGTCTGGGCCATGAAGAGGATCCTCTGGCCAGTCTGTCTAGGAAGCAAATCTTCCCGGCTGGACTAAGATAGATTGGGATGATCTTTAGGTCAGTAGGAAGACATATGTAGTTCATGAAGCCTTGGCTTTTCGGCGTTGGGTCCCCCAAAGCAGAATGGAGATAGATAATGTTGTGGATCCCAGAATTCCGAAGAACATAAGCATCGAGAAAGAGCCCTGAGAATAAAAGATTAAAAGAAAACTCATATAGTGTTACACCAAGGGCTGCATCGTAACACCCAGTTCTTTCCTAGTATACCTAACCCCTCATTTAGGGAAATTCTCTTAGTTTACTTCACGAGGTAATTTGCATCAGCTCCTGGTCTTAAGGCTCTTCTTTCTGAGAGATGTTTGCTCTATGCATTTCTCTTATCCCCAATTAGAAGGCCTAATTCCTCACCTGGCGCATACACTTGTAGCCGTGAAATCCATCAGCACAAATACACTGCAAAAGACCTGGACCATCATGCACACAAGATCCATTCTCAGGACATATTTCTGGGAGCCAGAGAGAAACAGAGAACATCACTGGATCCTATTAATATGTTTCTTAAATATCTGCTTCAATTTAGATTCTCTCAATTATTGCTACGTCAAAGGAGAAGATTACAATAATCAGAACATGATAATAATATAAAATATATTATTTTGCAATATTATTTTGCAATGATTTTATAGAGAGGAGAGAGAAACATCAATTTGTGCATGCATCAGTTGACTTTTGTATGTGCCCTGACCAGGGACTGAATCTGCAACCTTGGTGTATCAGGATGACACTCTAACCAAATGAGCTATCCCATCAGGGATAAAATATATTTTAAGACCTTTTTTTTTAAGGGGTTAGAGCAGGCTTAGTCAACCTTTTTATACCTACCACCCACTTTTGTATCTCTGTTAGTAGTAAAATTTTCTAACTGCCCACCGGTTCCACAGTAATGGTGATTTATAAAGTAGGAAAGTAACTTTACTTTATAAAATTTATAAAGCAGAGTTACAGCAAGTTAAAGCATATAATAATAATTACTTACCAAATACTTTATGTCAGATTTTCGCTAAGTTTGGCAGAATAAATCTTTATAAAACAACTTACTATAGTTAAATCTATCTTCTTATTTATACTTTGGTTGCTCTGCTACCGCCCACCATGAAAGCTGGAACGTTTACTAGTGGGCGGGAGGGACCAGGTTGACTACCACTAGGTTAGAGCCTCAGAATCCCAAACAAAAGAAATATAAGCAATTTTACTGTCTTTTTTACCTAGTGGGAAAAATACAAAGAAGGAAAAGCAGTTCCAAAAGGCTGGAGGTGAGATAGCATACCTATGTCTCCAGTGCTATTGCAAATGTCCCTTTGCCCTTGGCAGGTTTGGTTGTCTCTATAAAAGGTGACAGTATTCCAGGCATTAATGCCTCCAGGACAGTTGACATCTGTTGGTAGTATTCTGAACACAACACAGGCAGTCTTAATATGCAACCCAAAGTTGCTGAGCTCACAGCACTGCCCCTCTTAGATTCTCTTCCCAACCCCATAACCTAACTCACAGGGTCTGGAGCTGGGTAAAGCCATGGAAGTTGTTGGCCAAGTCATCCTTGAGGGGGTTTGCTTGTAGGTCTCTATAAAAAGCATATACTGTTAGCACTGTGCTTTAGGAAAACATCCTATTGAATACTTCCATTCACATATCTTCCTAGACTGGTATTCCAGTTCTCATTCTGAGTTAAGTTTAGAAATCAATATCCAAACATCTTTTTAGGAGTCTATCCTGAAAGACTTTACCAACAACCCTTTGCCACAGTCACTTTTTGGTATGGAAGATTATGGACCACTTACATGATAACAGCAGTATGTGCTTGAGGAAAGTCTGGACCTGGGTCCTTCAGAGAACAGTTCTGGAGATCCAGCCTGAGGAAATAAGATCATCAGCATAAACATGTGTCTCTCCTCTTTATCCACTAAAGGCTAATACAACCCCTTTACTGCTAACATTCTGCTCACAAAAAGTAGGGGATATTTTATAGCTGCATATTCATTTTGAAATAGCCCCTAATTTTTGTGAGCAGTATATTAGTTGAACACAGATATGTTCAAGGCCACAAACTAGGTGCTATAGATGTTTTATTACTGCGTTGGCCAATTCAGTCACCATTAGCTAGCTACATGTAGCTATTTAAATTAATTTAAATTAAAAAAACTTCAGTCCTTCATTTGCACTAGCCACATTTCAAGTATTCAGTAACCACTAACATGTGGTTAACAGCTACTGGACTGGCGATTACAGATAGAAAATGTTTCCATCATGGAAAGTTCATTGTATCTGTGCATATATTGGAAGAAATACGTTTGTCTGGATTAGTAAATCTCACATTACGGTGTGATTCTCAGATCCACAAAGGACCTTCAAATGGAAAAAAAATCAAATCACATAAATGAAAGTTCTTCCAAGTACATTTCTACCACAGATTGGCTGTAAACTACTGGATATTAATAAGGACCATACCACATTATTTTCTTCAATATCTAATGCTGGCTAATCTTTATTTTACAAATATTTACTGAGTGTCTACTAACTGCAAAAATTTGTGGAGTATAAAAAAATCCTTTCAGGCCCTGGCCAGAAAACTTGGCTGGTTAGAGCACTGGCCCAAAGTGCAGAGGTGGCTGGTTTGATCCCCAGTCAGGGCACATACAGGAACAGACTGCTATTCCTGTCTCTTTCTCTCTCTCTCCCTTCCTCTCTAAAAATCAATAATGAAAAAATTTTTTAAAAAAATCCTTTCAGGACACTCTCACGTCTGGGAGCACACCCACATCTTTCTTTCCTCTCATGCATGCACTTTCTAAACTATAAGGGTCCCCATGAGACTTGCAACTGGGGGAGCAATGGGCAGCAGCAGCTCATTTCAGGCTAACCCCCTGAACCTGTCTCTAAGGCCCCTTCTTTTCCTGACTTTCCAGTGAGCCAACAGCCCCACCCAGGCTCAATTCTTTCTTATAACATTTCCAGAGAACCAAAGCAGCCCCGCCCAGGCTCTCTCCTGTTGCTTCTTCTATCCTAAGCCCGCCCTTCTTTCACTGTCCCCAGCTTTAATAAATGTCCTCTCAAAAACAAAACAAAATACCCTTATTATTTTAGCTTTCAAACAGCTTACAATGTAGTTAGAAACAAGATGATCACCAACAATAAAAACAATATAAACACTAAATTATAATACTGAAGAAACCACCGGACAGTATATGAATAAATTTGAGTGGTACAGACATTAAGGATTTAGTGGAAATAAAATATATTATACTCTGACAGAAAATGATTTGACTTTGGGTGATGGGCACATGACACAATCAACAGTTCAAATGCTACAGAAATGTTTACCTGAAACCTATGTACCCCATTGATTAATGTCACCCTATTAGATTTAATTTCCTAAATAAAATTATTATAAAGAAAATATTACTCTGGTATTTAATAGTAGGAAGAATTAACAAAAGATGTTGGAATTAAAGAATAAATATGTCTTAATTTGGTGAAGGAAGGCAATTTTAGGTAAGAGAGGTCTGAACATAGAAACAAAGGTACTGTACTTTTGGAGGTAGGCTGAAGCCAGACTTTCATGAAGGGTTTGAGTGGACAAATAATTGGAAATCTAATTTTAAAGCCAGAGAGTGATAATGGAAAAAATTTGTTTTCAAAAAGTTTAACAGAGAAGTATTTAGGGAGATTAGGGAAAGAGAAAAATGGAAGCATGACATGATATTTTGAGTTTGAAGTGAGGGTGCCCTCAAGAGGAAATGTTAATAGAAAGCTAGAGGTATCTGCTTAGACAAGGACCAAAGGATACTAAAAAAGATCTAGTTTTTGAGACACCTGCATGGTGGTTACAAGGGAAACTATAAGAATTAGGTGGATTCTCCAGAGTGTAAAGGGAGAAAATTCAGGGACCAACTGCATAAGGAGACAGGAAGAGAAATTTGCCTCGAAAACAAACATGAATTAATCAGAAAGGGGAAAAAGAACACATATTAGTATAATGTATTGGAGGCTATCAGGGGTCATTTCATGGAGTTACACAGTAAATAATCCAAAGACTTGATAATAAACAAACAAAACAAAGCTCTCTTTAAAACAAAGCCATAAAAGCCTTTAAAATAAAACAGGCAAAAGTTAAGATTTGTATGTACTTTCAACCAGGAAGAACCACAGCATTGTTTACCTAGCCCAAAATGCTAAAACAGATTTAGAGGTCTAAAAATCATGGTTGAGATGCTTCCAAAATAGGAACAAATATTTATCCAAAAGCCAATTAAGCAAGCCTTAATGAATCTGAGTCGGGAGCTCTTTTCCACTATCCAGGGATGCCTCTCCTCTCTCACCCCAGGATGGTGCCCTTCTGATTCAGGCAGCAGCGCGCGTGCACCATTAGCCCTGGTGTCTGCTTACAATAAAGGGCCACTTCTGACAAATTTCGCATACTCCCTGGGCAGTAGATGCATATCTGCAGAAGAGAGAAAACTATTAGAGGACTCCAGAAAAAAGAGCCAAGAAAAGAACAAACAGCGATCAAGAGTTAACTGCCAGTACATCTCTCCAGAATGCCTCTAACACAAGGAAGTTCCGGAAGTGTCCTATCTACATCAGGTTTGACTAGGAGCCGCATTTCTTCCCAGGCGCTAAATCAGCGCACTAGAGACTTTCTGCATGCACTAGACTAACCCAGGGAAGGCCTTCATCTTTGCAGATCCCTATCCGAACACATTTATTATGTCCTCTCCAGTGACTTCTCGACCTGGCAGTTCCGGTTTAGCCAGGTGTAAATGAAATGCAGGTACACAAAGAACTCATCAAGCAGTACAGAAGGTATAGTCCTGTCCCCGCACTATATACATTTGTGTGTGGCGAGCCTGCAGAAGAGCCAAAGGGCTCATCGGTAGAAAGAACTTAAAAGTTATTCAAAAATTAAGGAGCGAGGTCAGAGCTCAAGGGATGTCGGGCAGGGCGAGGACGCTGGGAAACCTACGCAGAGTGAGTAATCGTGGGCCCGGCCGATGGGCCATGGCTGGGGAGGCTGGCTGGGGAGGCCTCAAGAACCAAACCAGAGCTGCGGGTGGGCTGGGGAGAGCAGAGGGCGCGCGAGTGCGACAGCCAGCTGGCTCAGCACCTCTGCCTCGGTCCAACCGCTAACTTGCTTCTGTACCTCGGGTAGCGCCAGAGCCCTTTCCACGCTCAGAGCGAGGAGCAGAGCCGCAGCCCACGGTAGCGGAATCGAAGGACAGTCAGCATCGTGAGGGGACATTTTTGCGCTCCCTCCGTCTTTCTCTGCAGCTCGCGAGACTTGTGCACGTGGCTCCGCCCCTCAGGGGGCGTGGACTAGTAGTGAGGCCGGTCTGCGGCGCTGGGGGTAAAGGGTTTTTGCTGCTCTGGAGGTCACGTCTCTTCTCCCGGCGTCCCAGTCCTCGTTAGGGGAAACTGACTTCTCCCAGTGTAGCGAAGCCCTTCCCGCCGCCGTTCTTTGAGCCCCGCATTCCTTGCACCCGGACCCCGAGGTCGGCGCTCCACAGCCTACCTGGGCTACTCCAGCGGCCCTCAGTAATCATGGCGGGGCGGGCAGGGGGCGGGGCCCCGCTGTCACCCGGTCCACGTGCTGGGGGCCCGGCTCTTCCGCGGCGGCGGGACCCAAGCGTGGAGACCCGGCAGGTGGGACGGACCGGGGCTAAATGGAAGGCTGTGGGCCGGTACCAAGAGGCTCTGGAGAGCCGCGTCAGAACCAGGAGGGAGGGACAAAGAGGAGAGGGGCGGTGTGAGCTCGTCCCCGGTTAGGAGGCCCGAGAAAACCTCAGGTGCGGGCGGCGAGGTGATAGTGCTCTTTACGTCGCCTGTGGAAAGAAGGTGGGACAGCCAGAAAGTAGAGCGAGTAGGAGTAAGAGAAGAGGGAAGGGCGAAGGGCACACCCGGGCGGAAAGAGAGAAGCCTGGGGATGCCTCGGGCACCTTGTTCCCCTCACCAGTCCGAAGAGCACGCAGCGTCCGGTGCCCTGGCGACGACGTCGGGGCGTGATATGTGCTTTCCTAACTCCTCACCTCTTTTGCCTTCCCAGAAAAAGGGAGCGATGCTGATCCTAGGAAGAACGACAGGACATTCTTAGCCCTGCCTGAGCTGCAAAGGTAAGGAGAAGGCGAGTGCGGTCCCAGGGTGGCCCCCGTCCTTGACCCAGAGGTGCAGGGTGGCGATGGTGCGGACCTGCCCGGAGGAACTGAGTATTAAGGCCTTAGAAATTAAAATTAGCAGTAAAATTTTAAATTAGCGTTACGTTTTCAATTAAAATTAGCGTTTTAGTGGGGGTCTCGCAAAGTCTCGCAAAGCCTTTCAGACCTTGAGGAATTCTAGGCACAAGGCCAGATTATGAAGGAATCTTTCGGGGACGTTGGGTCCTGCTGTGGCCCCCTTCCGTTTGTAGGAGTCTAAGCAGTCCAGTGCAGTTTGTGGCTGAAGGGTGGTGGGACAGAGTCTCTCTCTTGTCTTAGGCATTTGTGCCCTGGGGGTTAACAGTGTTAAAGAAACAGCTCAGCTCATACTTTCGGCTCACGTCTCTCTCATACTTTCGGCTCATGTCTCTCTGAGAGATACAAGCCTATAGGATTTAGGTCAGTGTAGAGTTTTTATTTTTTATTTTTATTTATTTATTATTTTTTTTTATTACAGGGACAGAGTCAGAGAGAGGGATAGACAAGGACAGACAGACAGGAATGGAGAGATGAGAAGCATCAATCATTAGTTTTTCGTTGCGCGTTGCAACACTTTAGTTCATTGATTGCTTTCTCATATGTGCCTTAACCACCAGCCTTCAGCAGACCAAGTGACCCCTTGCTCGAGCCAGCGACCTTGGGTCCAAGCTGGTGAGCTCTGCTCAAACCAGATGAGCCCACACTCAAGCTGGCGACCTCGGGGTCTCGAACCTGGGTCTTTTGCATCCCAGTTCGCCGCTCTATCCACTGCGCCACCACCTGGTCAGGCAGTGTAGAGTTTTAAGAAAGCCACTCTCCTGTTCTTGGAATCGTGTCTGAGGAAAGCTTTGTTACTGGGTCAGATTTTTCCTTGCTTTATCTCTCTTCAGCTATGTAGGAGGAGGGTTCTCCGCAGCTCATGTGAATAGATGTGATTCTGTCATGTAGCCCTGCCAGTTTATCCCAGCAGTCTTTGGTTCTGTGTTCTAGTTTATGATGGAATCTTTCTTTCTTCAACTTCTTACCTATCCATATCACTAACCCTTTGTCACTCACTACATGTGCTTATTTGCACACAGAAGCTATTTCTTACTTCCCATTATCTTTGTCATAGCAGTAAAAATTTGCTAGAGGAGTGAAAAAACTTGAGATGTTGCAGTGTACATGTGAGGTTCAGGTCCAGAGTCCCTTACCAAAAGCCTATATAGGCTGAGGCTTTTCATCTTTTCGCTGCTGATGCTACTAGGAAGAACGATGGGACCTTCTTAGCCCTGCCTGAGCTAGGGAGGTAAGGGGAAGGTGAGCCACTAGGGTCTCAGCTCATCTGTGCACAGATGCACAAATAAATCTCTTAGAAGCTCATCAGGCCTTGCGTTTCTCCTTTGTAACAGTACAAAGGCCCAGGGAATGTTTAGGTTCAACTAGAGTGGCCTACTGGGAACATTGTTCTCATTACTGACATTTGTAACTTGTGATCCAAGAGTTGCCAGCTTTGATTTTTCTCTCCTCATTGGCCCTAGGAGGTTCAGAGTTCAGGTTTCATCTGTGTGAGGCCATATCATTCCCGTCAGGCAACATCTGCCCAAGAACACAGTATGAGAGAGCCAGAAGACATCCAGGCTAATCTTTCTCCTAGTGGGCAAACTCAGAAGATATAGTTTGTAATGATCTGTGTGTAAATTAGTTGAAATCTAAACTTTATTCCATGAATGAATGACCACAGTTAATATTCTGCTTATGTCTTGGTTCTGGGAATAGTAAGGATGGGGCCCTTGGTGAATAACCTGGTATACCTGCAGATAGTAACGTTTCCTCCATGTTTTGTGTCGTGCTGTGTAACCTTAAGCAAATTATTTAATATCTCTAAATCTCAGTTTCCTAGAGAGTGTTCGTGTAAAGTGAATGACCTTGGACATGTTTATGTTTTGTTTTCTTTTTTTTTAAAATAAGATTAGCTGATGACTAATCCTGTTTTTCTGTTTTGTTTTTTCAGAGACAGAGAGAGTCAGAGAGAGGGACAGATAGGGACAGACAGACAGGAATGGAGAGAGATGAGAAGCATCAATCATTAGTTTTTTGTTGCGACACCTTAGTTGTTCATCGATTGCTTTCTCATATGTGCCTTGACCGTGGGGCTACAGCAGACCAAGTAACCCCTTGCTCTAGCCAGCGACCTTGGGTCCAAGCTGGTGAGCTTTGCTCAAACCAGATGAGCCCGCACTCAAGCTGGCGACCTCGGGGTCTCAAACCTGGGTCTTTTGCATCCCAGTCTGACGCTTTATCCACTGAGCCACGGCCTGGTCAGGCTGTTTTGTTTTCTTTATTAAAGACTTTTACTTATTGATTTTACAGAGAGAGAGTAGAGGTATTGGGGGGGTGGGGGGGGTAAGGAGGAATGAGAAATATCAACTCATAGATATTTCACTTTAGTTGTTCATTGATGGCTTGTCATATGTGCTTTGACTGGGCAAGCCCAGGGTTTCAAGCTGGTGACCTCAGCCTTCTAGGTCAATGCTCTATCCTTTGCGCCACCACAGGCCAGGCTGAGACATGGTGTTTTAAAGTAATAGCCATGGGTTATGTTTTCATTTATTTTAATTATTATTTTTCATTATTTAATATTATTGTTATTACTAATGCCTGTAAAGTACATAGCATGCTGCTGGGTTACATAGCAGGTGTTCAAAAACTTAACTGTCATCATGTTAGGCTATCTAAATTCTTGGTATTCTTTGGTATTTTTTTCTTCATGCCAGTAAGTACCCTAGGGCAGTGATTTTTAACCAGTGTGCCACAAGAATTTTTAAAACATGTAATACCTGACTATTTAGTCAGGGCACTGACCTCTTTTCTCTTAGATTGTCAAAAAAAAAAATTACAACAGCCAACACAATAACAGCCACCTTGTGTGAATGAATCAAAATTGTGCCCTTTTTTGTCAGATTGGCAAAAAAAATATTTTTTATTGTGCCGCAGAATTTTGGTGATTAGTTTTATATGTGCCATGAGATGGTAAGTGTTGAAAATCACTGCCCTGGGGATAGTCTCTAAAGATAGTATGGTATAAATGGAGAGTCATGAATGGGGAAGTCACTAGACCTGGGTTCTAATCTAGCCTCTGACAATGATCAGGTCTGTGGTTTTGCAAAGATCAATAAATTATCTAAGCCTCAGTCTCAGTGTCTTTGTAAATGAAGGTGGTGTCTTAGTAATCTCTTAAGATTCTTTTAAAATTTGAAATACTATAATCCTATCCTTGTTCTAAGGATAATGGCATATTTGAGGATTAGTATTTCTTGTGCAGGAGTCAGAAAAGCAACTTTTCCATCTTCTCTCAGCCCCTCCTTTTCAATTCCCTCTAGTAGAAGGTGCCAAGTGTGATTTAGAGTGAAAGCCTAATCCATCTAGGAATGTTTTGACTTTGAGCTCCATGCTCCCCATTCTGGAGCTGGAGTTTGGGGGCCATAGGGTGATAGGGCCATTTGGATCACAGCAATTGGTTCCTTGAAGGGGCCAGAACAAATAGCTACTGAGTTTCACCCTGCCCCCAATTCCTGATCTCTCTGTAACCACTTATCGAGCCAGACCCTCAGTCTCTGCCCAGCTCCAGATGCACACAGCTTCTCCAGGCAGCTCAGCCTCAGAACAGGATCACATCTCTAGGTAAGGTATTTGCCCCACCAGGATAGGACCCCTCTCCCTGGCCATTCTCCTTGCCCCAGCTCCCTGGCTGGTTTCCTTCTGTAATTGTTAACTCTGGACCCCTGACTCCAGCATGTTGCTCTCTTACTTTTTTTTTTTCAGTCCCACAAGAAGCCATAACTTGATTAATGATTGAAACAGTACAAATTTCAGACCAAGCTGCAGTTACTTTTTTGAAACAGCAAAAGTTCCTGGTTTTTAGTGGCTACATTTTTAAAAATTATCAGGGTGACAATGGTTAACAAAATTATACAGGTATCAGGTTTACAGTTCTTTTGTGTAGATGGTTACATTGTGAATTCCATAATAGCATTTATAATATCATTATTGCTGTTCCTCAGGGCTTTCACTGCCTTTGCTCTTGACACATTTGCTTGTGACATGACCAGTTCTATGTCCTGAACTTTCACACCTATTTCATCAACCTCTTCTTCACTTTCCTCTGTATAGTTGGAGTCTGTCTGTTTTCTTGAATGTTTGAAACAACTTCACCTTGAACCTTGAATTTCTCAGCAGCTATTAGCTGTACTTGCTGAGATAAATTCTTGGTCTTGGCTTCCCCAAAAACTACATAGCGCCTGACCTGTGGTGGCACAGTGGATAGAGCGTTGACTTGGAATGCTGAGGTCGCCAGTTCAAAACCCTGGGCTTGCCCGGTCAAGGCACATACAACAAACAATCAATGAACAACTAAAATGAAGCAACTATGAGTTGATATTTCTTGTTCTCCACCCTCCTCTCTCTGTAAAATCAATAAATAAAATCTTAAAAAGAAAGGGAGAGGAAAGCGAGCTGATGGGCAAAACAGCCAGTCTGTTTAAATGGATGATTTCCTTTCCTTTTAAAAAAAAAAAGGCTATATAGGTATTTGAAACTGTTCTCTTGTAGACATCTGGTTTTGTTATGACAAAGAGGATATTCTTAGATTTCTGGATAGTAACCTAGTAACCACTGTAACCTGTCAAAGACCCAGTTTGGGCATAGCATTCTGTGCCTTCTTTTCACTTAGGCTCTATTTTGCTTTACTGACTGGTTTCATTGATTTCAGCTGCTGCAACCAGCTGGGATTTTTGTGGTGGCCTGGGTGGAATCCTGTTCTTTGAGCTCTGTTACTGATTCATCCCTGTCAGGTTCTGTTCCAGACCCTGCCTCAGCCCGGTGTTGTGGCAACTCCTGCTCTGTAGCAGGGACGGTTTCTGTGGTTTCACTGGGCATTTTGTGTGAAGCCAGTGTGAAGCCACAGAAGCTCCTCTTACTTTGGAATCCCACCCCTCTTCCCAGATCTGCTATTCACTGTGGTGTTACAGGTCGAGTGGCTGAGAGATAGGTGGCAGGGCTTACCTAGTAATGCTGGGGAGAACAGTGGTTGATGTGGTTGCGCCTGGAATGGAGTTTGGGGCTGTTGTGGAGGTGATCTCTTTGGGAGTCACTGCTGAGTAGGGCTGCTCTTGGCAACATGAAACTGGGAGGTAGGAACTGAGGCCAGGGGGAATAGAGACCATGCTGTTATTAGTCTCCGTTTCTTCTTCCCCACTGGGCTATGGCGCCAGGTTGGGCTCTGCTGGTTTAGTGTATTGTAGTGACTGGGTCTGTGCCTGCAAGTGGGGGCAGGGAAATCTGAGAAGAAACACAGGCTAGACTTGATTTTTAGGTGGAGACCTAAGAAGAAATATAAGAATCTTCTTAGGTCTCCACCTAGATCACGGGTGGAGACCTAAGAAGATTCTTATATTTCACAGCTATGCATGCTCAAGCATATACTATGCATGGACAAGTATACTGCTCACAAGAATTAGGGGATATTTCAAAATGAATAAATGAAATATCCCCTAATTTTTGTGAGCAGTATAGTTGTCTCCTGGCTATCTCACAGTGCTGCTTTCTCCTTCCTTTTTCCTCTACCACATCCATACTAGGACTTTCAGACTTTGAGGGTCTGCCACTGAACTGGTTCGTCCAAATTTGGTGGTATGGGATGCACTGGTGAGTGGCCCAGAAGGCAGGACAGACCTGATTAGAAGCATATTCTTTTTCAGGTCACCCTGAACAGTGTCACCTGGTGGAGACACAGTAGTCACTACCTGGTTGCAGCCAAGAATCCAGGAGCAGCAAGTGGCTACAGGTCATAGACAAAGTGAGGCCATGAGTGTGGGGGTGACAACCTCCGCTCCTCTCCCCCCAACCTCAGACACGAGTGGGGTAAAATCTGCCTTCTCCCTTGTGGACTATGTGGTCTTTGTCCTGCTGCTGGTTCTCTCCCTTGCCATTGGGCTCTACCATGCCTTTCGTGGCTGGGGCCGGCATACTGTTAGTGAGCTGCTGATGGCGGACCGTAAAATGAATTGCCTTCCCGTGGCGCTGTCCCTGCTGGCCACCTTCCAGTCAGCTGTGGCCATCCTGGGTGTGCCGTCCGAGATCTACAAATCTGGGACCCAGTATTGGTTCCTGGGCTGCTCCTATTTCCTGGGGCTGCTGATCCCTGCGCACATCTTCATCCCTGTCTTCTACCGCCTGCATCTCACCAGTGCTTATGAGGTAAGCGGGAGGGAGGGAGGGGCACACTGGGCCTTGAGGCCCAGGGATGGGGGTGGGGACAGGGACCTTCTGAGGAGGTCTGGGCCCCCAGCTTACCTCTGCCTAGTGAGAGTGACAGGGACCACATCGTGTGTTTATAGGTTCTTCTCACATGAGGCCAAAGGTGCCGTGCTGAGTGGGGCCCAGAGAGGATATGAATTGGATATTCCCTCATGTTCCGGACCTCTTGAGGGAAATTAAATGTGTGCATCATGGGGAGTGGAGTGGGGAGGAATACCTTTATTTATTTATTTGTTTATTTTTTTAATACTACCTAGTACCTGGAACTCCGATTCAATAAAACTGTGCGGGTTTGTGGGACCATGACCTTCATCTTTCAGATGGTAAGTGGAATGAGGCTAGAAATGAGCCTGAGGCTTGCTAGGGGGACCCGAACTCAGGCCTGCTGAGGCACTGAGAGCCTTCCCTGCTCTCAAACTGACAGGATTAACATTTCTATTAGGGGCAGAGCCCCGGAGGCATCCAGCTTCCCATTCCTTCCAGTTCCTACACAGGCGCTATAAGCCAGTGTTACTACAGTGGCAGTAAGCATTTGGAAGAAGGGAGAGGGAGGTGAGCCGAGGTGAAAGGAGCCATTGGGGATATTAGAGTTGAGGTCCGTCGTTCTTCCTCTCTCTGCCCACCCTCATCGCCTCTTCCCCTCACATTTTCTTTTCCATACCCAACAGGTGATCTACATGGGGGTTGTGCTGTATGCACCGTCACTGGCTCTTAATGCAGGTGAGGAGTCACAGCCCCTGGATCCCAGCCCCATTAGGCTGGGAAAGCACCTTAGGGAGGGGCAGGTAGAGGAGTGTGCGGAAGAGAATCTGACCTTGGCCTTGGAATGATTTCACTGCATGGGTCCTTGGCTGGTCTCCACTAGACATGGAAGCAGGCTTGCTTCACTTCACTTGGAAGCTAATCAAACGTTACTGTGCCCCATCTGAATTGGTTAACTATCACCTTTTGTTGGAGTTCTGGGAACATTTTTTTTTCCACTGTGGTGAATGATTTATTTCATCTTTTTTTTTTTTTTTTTTTTAATTTTTTATTTTTCTGAAGTTGGAAACGGGAAGGCAGTCAAACATACTCCCGCATGCGTCTGACCGGGATCCACCCGGCACGCCCACCAGGGGGCGATGCTCTGCCCATCCGGGGCGTCGCTCTGTTGCAACCAAAGCCATTCCAGTGCCCGAGGCAGAGGCCACAGAACCATCCCCAGCGCCTGGGCCAACTTTGCTCCAATGGAGCTTCGGTTGCAGGAGGGGAAGAGAGAGACAGAGAGGAAGGAGAGGGGGAGGGGTGGAGAAGCAGATGGGTGCTTCTCCTGTGTGCCCTGGCTGGGAATCAAACCCGGGACTCCTGCACACCAGGCCGATGCTCTACCACTGAGCCAACTGGCCAGGGCCTATTTCATCTTTAATGAGCAAATGCTTCATGTCTTGCCAGGACTTCTCTGGTTTCCTTGATGGGAAATCCTCTTCCAGAGACAGAAATGTGACTTATCTCTTTACAGTGACTGGCTTTGATCTGTGGCTCTCAGTGCTGACTCTAGGCATTGTGTGTACCATCTACACTGCTCTGGTAAGTACAGTAAGTCTTAGGGGAGGGAGGAAAAGAGATGAAGTGAGGAGGGAAAATGGGGAGAAAAGGCAAAGGAGGGATGAATGAGATAAGATAGGAGGGGATGAGCCTGACCAGGCGGTGGCGCAGTGGATAGAGCATCGGACTGGGACACGGAGGACCCAAGTTTGAGACCATGAGGTCATCAGCTTGAGCGCGGGCTCATCTGGTTTGAGCAAAGCTCACCAGCTTGGATCCAAGGTCACTGGCTTGAGCAAGGGGTTACTTGGTCTGCTGTAGCCCCACGATGAAGGCACATATGAGAAAGCAATCAATGAACAACTAAGGTGTCACAATGAAAAACTGATGATTGATGCTTCTCATCTTTTTCCATTCTTGTCTGTCTGTCCCTATCTATCCCTCTCTCTGACTCTCTCTCTGTCTCTGTTAAAAAAAAAAAAAAAAAAAAAGGAGGGGATGAGATAAAAATATAGGTGAGAGGGTGGGGTGAAACTCTAGGGTGGAATGAAGATGGGATGGGATTTTGGTGGGGGAAGGGATATAGGAGAGGGGCTGGTATATGACAGGGCTGAAATGATATCAACAGGATCTCAGTAATTATGCCCCTGGTAGCAATATAGTACCCGTGCTGGTAGTGTGGTGTCCTCACTGGTGGGTGGTTTTGAAGACATTTGTGTCAAGCATGCTCTTTTTTCTTACAGGGTGGGCTGAAGGCAGTCATCTGGACAGATGTGTTCCAGACACTGGTCATGTTCCTAGGGCAGCTAGCGGTTATCATTGTGGGGTCGGCCAAAGTGGGCGGCTTGGGGCGTGTGTGGGACTTGGCTTCCCAACAGGGCCGTATCTCTGGGATCGAGTAAGTATACTCCTTCCCCTGGCTGGGGTCTCTAGTGCCTGGGAGCTGAGGGTTGTAGTAAGCAGAGGGCAAGCTGTGGGAAATGTAGGTGTAGCACTGAGATGGGTGGAAGCCAGCACTGCAGGGTGATTACAGGGGTCTGGCTGGTGGTTAAGGAGGCTCAGGATGTATTTAGTACCTGGAATAAGGCTGTGGCTTGGACGAATGGAGCCCTTTCTCCGACTTGCTACGTTATCTCTTGAGTTCACCCAGTTCTTGACTTCAGTAGCTCCTTAGCCATCGCAATGGTGTTTCTGCTCCTTGTTGACCCCAGTTGTAGGAGAGTGAGGAAGGCTGAATCTCTCTGGGGCTATGGCACAGTGACCAGATGGCATTTATTGCAGGCTAAATCCAGACCCTTTTGAGCGGCACACTTTCTGGACCTTGGCCTTCGGTGGTGTCTTCATGATGCTCTCCTTGTATGGGGTGAACCAGGCTCAGGTGCAGCGCTACCTCAGCTCCCGCACGGAGAAGGCTGCTGTACTGTGAGTACAGGGACAGGGAGACTGGGCAGCAATGGCTTGGGGAAGAGAGTGGGCCCCAGTTCCATGGAGGAAGTTTGGGTGGGGGCAGGATGTCAGAGCACATCACCCCATTGGGTCAGGATGTGAGTCTCTTTCTGGGGCTCCAGGACCTGCTTGAGGGTAGCTGTGAAGCCCCTCTCTCCCCTTGACCCTGGACTCTCTTGCAGCTCCTGCTATGCAGTCTTCCCTTGTCAGCAGGTGGTACTTTGCATGGGCTGCCTCATTGGCCTGGTCATGTTTGCCTACCACAAAGAGCATCCCGGGAGCATTCCGGCTCAGGCAGCCCCTGACCAGGTGAGAAAGCCTTTTTGGCCCTTTTCTGTGCCCAAGAGGGGTCAACCTGGGCCCCTCAAGAGGAGCGTCTGTGTGGCTTCAGAAAAACTCCCACCCTGGGCAGCAAGTGAGTTTCAGTTCTTTTCCACTCTGGGATTCTATTGATCTAGATATGAGGACCCCAGCTCCCAGCATCCTCCTCCTGATGCCCCAGACTAGCAGGGGCACCTGCAGGGGGGCTTCCCACACATCTCGCTCTGGGGCGGGGCTCCCTCTCAGGAGAGCTGTGTACTTCTGCTCTGCCTGCAGTTCGTCCTGTATTTTGTGATGGATCTCCTGAGAGGCCTGCCAGGCCTGCCTGGGCTCTTTGTCGCCTGCCTCTTCAGTGGCTCCCTCAGGTACCTTTGACTATTTCATAACCTCAGTCTTGCTTCCTTTTCTGGTGAGGGATTCTTCTTTTACAATACCTGGGGTTGATCTACTGAGCAAAACGTACCCCACTCAGAAAAGGATAAGTGTCCTTACCTGCCAGCCTCTTCTCTGGCTGCCACCTGTGAGCAAGTTTTCCTGGCTGCACATGTCATCTCCTGCCTGTAGGGTGCTAGTCCCTCAATGAGTCCCGTGTTAGTGTTGCCTCTCCGAGTGCAGCTTGTCTTTCTTTTGCTCCCTTCAGCACCATATCCTCTGCTTTTAATTCATTGGCAACCGTTACGATGGAAGACCTGATTCGACCCAGGTTCCCTCAGTTCACAGAAGTCCAAGCTACCATGCTTTCCAGAATCCTCGGTGGGATTATGCGTTCTCATCTCTTCAGTCACGTTTTTTCTAAGATACTCCTTACGTACTGTTGTCAGTCTGCTTCAAAGGACCGGCTTAAGCCTGGGCTCAGCACTTGCTGCTTGCCGAATTAAGCACACAACCTGGTCTACAGCTCAGGGCGCTTTCGGGTGTGTGTGGGTGGGGGGCTCTGAGTCAGTAGGAGTGAGGACAGGGTGGGAGGGATCTGGAGCGGGGGCATGCGGTAATTGCCCTGTTTCCAGGGACACAGAGCTAGTGGTTGGCTGGGGAAGGAGCTTTGCCCTACTTCCCCCTCCTATTTTAGTGTGTTAACTCACATCTTGTTTCCTCCCTTTTTCCCCAGCCTTTGGCTATGGGCTACTTTGTCTGGGAATGGCCTATATTTCCTCCCAGATGGGACCAGTGCTGCAGGTAATTGTGGAGGAAAGAAAGCAATTTTTAGGGGAGGAAAAGGAACAGATTGAAATTGGAAACTGAGGAAGACAGCTATTGTGATGGGAATGACATAGGGGCAGGCCTCAGAAATTGCCCTTTGATGGAAAACCTTTAGCTGCCAAAGCCCCATTATTATTCTGGAATATTTTTGACTCGGAGACATTTAAGGATCAGCCTCAGCGGAGAGCCCAAAGCACTTTTCTCTCTTTATCCTTGCCTGCTGGAATCCTGCACTGTGATGGTTCCAGATAGAAGAGATGGGCAGATGGTCCTGAAAAGAGGGCTCTGGGCAATGTCAGTGTGGCCAGGGGCGCTGAGCCTGAGTGTTCTTTCCCGACCCTGTTCCCACAGGCAGCAATCAGCATCTTTGGCATGGTTGGGGGGCCGCTGCTTGGACTCTTCTGTCTTGGGATGTTCTTTCCTTGTGCCAACCCTCCTGTAAGTGACCCATCTGGCTCCACAGTCACGTGCAGTGATGAACCTTGGGGAAGACTTGGCAGAGCTCTTACCATGAGTGCTGGGAACTGGTGTGAAGGTTTGGTCGGGCTGGCATTGTAACAGGAGAGTGTGCATGTCTTTGGGCAGGGTGCCATTGTGGGCCTGTTGGCTGGCCTAACCATGGCCTTCTGGATCGGCATTGGAAGCATAGTGACCAGAATGGGTTCCGGCATGGCACCCTCACACTTCAATGAGTCCAGCTTTTCCCAGTCCAGTAATCTGTCTGCTGTCACGTTGACCACACTGACTTCGACAACCCTCTCCAGGTAGGTTGGACCCCACTTTTTCTCCTTGAGGAGAACAGCTCACTTTTGAGTGCTTTCCCATGGGCCTCATTAAGGAATGGGCCACCAGATGCCTCAGGGAAATGTTGGGTGTTAGATTCCAAGACTGTGCAGATGGGTGGAACCAGGTGGCCAAGGAATACCCTGTCAACGGATTGTCCTCACCCCTCTGCTCTCCCCAGGCCCACAGGGCTGCAGCGGCTCTATTCCCTGTCGTACTTATGGTACAGTGCTCACAACTCCACCACAGTCATTGTGGTGGGCCTGATTGTCAGTCTCCTCACCGGTGAGAGGGTGTGGAATGGTCACAGAGAAGCAGGGCGGGCTGAGGGAGGGTGCTCAGGGAACCTGGACTCGGGTTGAATTGGCCCTACCCTCTGGGCTCTTGGTATGTGTTAGTTTCTCGGTTGAGCTTCAGGAGGTGGGCAGGGCTGGGAGCCAAGAGCCCCAAGAACAGAGGGCTAGCTGGGAGGTACACAGGTCACACAGTGAGACTCAGGTGTCTCAACTTCCAGGGAGAATGCGGGGCCGGACCCTGAACCCTCGGACCATTTACCCAGTGTTGCCAAGACTCCTGGCCCTCCTGCCCGTGTCCTGTCAGAAGCGACTTCACTGCAGAGGCTACAGCCAGGTATCACCCACGTTGTCCAGACTGCCCCCTTCCTTCCCTTCCCAGAGACCCCGGACCTTACGGGTTCCCTTCCATCCCTTTGCTTTCTCCCCCACCCAGCACCTCTTCCTCTGATTACTGCCTGAGCCTGGACCATCCTGCAGCAGCTGAGCCGGCTCCTTCCTGCAGGGGAGCGTGGGCGTGGGGGGCGGAAGGGTCTGAGCGCACAGAGGCCACAGCGTGCTGGCCTTTCCTCCTCTCCCCCTCATGCTGCCCTCCCTTCCAGCTGGGGTCAGAGCCGAGTCTTTGACCTTTCATGCATGAGTTCCTTCCCCAGCCCTCTGCTTCCTGTTCACCCCGCCTTGGGCCCTGGCTCTGTGTGTCCCCAGGACCTCAGTGTGGACAGCACGATGTTTCCAGAGAAGATGAGTAATGGGATGCTGAAGGGCAGCAGAGACAAGGAGGCCACGGCAGGGCCGGAAGAAGGCCCAGTCCACCAGGGGAGCAGCCCCACCTTCATCCTCCAGGAGACCTCGCTGTGATCAGGAACCAGCCTGAGTCTGCCCTGTGGTACAGAGATGAGCTACTTGATGTGTTCTGCACAGGAATGGATGACTAGATGACTTAGCCCACACCAAAGGACCTTGTTCTTAGGGGCCTGTGCTGCGGTAGAAGCTGTCACATCATGGGAAGTATGAGGTTGGGACAGGTGTTTGCCAGAAAACTGGATAGAAAGGAATCCTCTGGGAAAAGGATAAAGGATAATGGCTTCTGACTCAATTTGACGAAGCTCCTTTGATGAAGTGGATGGAAACTGCAGTGCAGGTTACAGTTGCCATAGGGCCTTATCTGGCAACCTTGATCAGATTGATCACCATAAACTAGCTGTTGCTTCCCTTGTGGTCCCATCTAAGCGCAGATTCTGCCAGCCACAAAGGGCCCTGTGACTACTTTCAGGTTGTGGCACCCAGGCCCCTCTTATTCTCATTTGTCTACCTCCATTCTTGAGAGGGAGGTTTGGTGTTCCTGGGAGACGTCTCAGAATAGACAGGTACATTTACCGCTTTTGTGTGGAGTAGGGGAAGCTTTCCACCTCACTGCCCCCAGCCCCACCTTTAATGGGCATTTGGGGTGGGGGCAGATACTGACCTAAGAAACTAGGGCATGACCACGTCCACTGTGGATGTTCATCTGACTCCTGAGCCACGTCACCCTAGTATATTATCATTTATGTTCCTGTTTCCTTTTGGAGTTTCTTCCCCACATATCTTTGTTCCTAGGGAATAAAAACTACAATTGAACCTAAAATCTGGGCTCCTGGACTGTCTGCAGCAGCTCCTGTCCACCTCAGTCCCACCCCTGGAGAGGCTAGGAGCCCTCATTTCCCATGCATAGATCATGGGCTGAAGTGAAGCAAAGGGGACTAGCTCTGGTTCCATGAGGCTTCAAGTCATATCCCTGCCATGTCTGCAGGGGATAGCATTGTGCCCATCATGGTGGAAGATGCATTCTCTCTCCCCTTGCAGCTTCTCATCCCCTTTGGCTCAGTGTGTCCCCTGTGAAACCCTAGAGCCAAGAAGCTGAAAGGGGAGAGAGGGTGCATCTCCTCCCCTGTGGTTCTGAGATTTTCACTTTTGGAGCTAGAGGAAGAATACTGCTGTTTGGCTTTAAAAATAGAACATTCAATGCCCTGGCCGGTTGGCTCAGTGGTAGAGCGTCGGCCTGGCGTGCAGGAGTCCCGGGTTCGATTCTCGGCCAGGGCACACAGGAGAAGCACCCATCTGCTCTCCGCCCCTCCCCCTCTCCTTCCTCTCTGTCTCTCTCTTCCCCTCCTGCAGCCAAGGCTCCATTGGAGCAAAGTTGGCCTGGGCGCTGAGGATGGCTCTATGGCCTCTGTCTCAGGCGCTAGAATGGCTCTGGTTGCAACAGAGCAACGCCCCAGATGGGCAGAGCATCGCCCCCTGGTGGGCATGCCGGGTGGATCCTGGTTGGGCGCATGCGGGAGTGTCTGACTGCCTCCCTGTTTCCAACTTCAGGAAAAAAAAATAGAACATTCAAGGTGAACTTTTATGGTCTGTGAAGAACACTGCTCATTCTTACCCACATATACCTGGTCTCTATCTCCTGCTTGGCCCCATCCAGCTACCCAGAAGCAAGTCTGCACAAGCTCTGGAGGCCCCTCAGGAGAGACCTGGTCCCAGGCAGCTCTGTTGACAGTCCCAGAAAATGCTGTTAACTCTCCTGAACTCTGCCTTCCTCCTGACAGCCTCCCCCCACACCACTACCTAGGGGCTGAGGGGGCATTGCTCCTGGCTACCCACCCTACCCCACTGAGCTTCCCATGTTCTAGACCTAACTGGATACACATTTGTTAAATTTTTTTTTTTTTTATTGGGCTCACCAGCTTGAGCCCAAGGTTGCTGGCTTGAGCAAGGGGTTACTCAGTCTGCTGAAGGCCCGTGGTCAAGGCACGTATGAGAAAGCAATCAATGAACAATTAAGGTATTGCAACGCGCAAAGAAAAACTAATGATTAATGCTTCTCATCTCTTCGTTCCTGTCTGTCTGTCCCTGTCTATCCCTCTCTGACTCTCTGTCTCTGTAAAAGAAAAAAAAAAAAAAAAGATAATAGATGATATGAACAGTAGGCCAATAAATTTGAAACTTTAGAATAATTGCTAGAAAAATACTGCTGAAATAGACTCAGGAATAGAATGTCTGAATAGTCCCATTCCTACTAAAATACAATAGCAGTAAGAAAAGCTTGTGAGGAAATCTTCCAAGGGATTAATAGTGTGAAGTTTGCAGAAATGATTCCTGAGTATAGAAGAAGAGGAATCTTCCTGACTGCATTTTGTCTATACTAGCAACAGGCATTTAAAGTATGAAATTTTAAATGAGTCTTTTATAATAGGATCCACCTAATACTAAAGACAGCATAGGAAAAAAGGAAAAATATAGATTAGTCATTCATGAGCAGATGCAAGATAAAAAAATACTAGTATATCAAGTCCAGCAATGTATATAAAAAATTATATCAGCCTGACCAGGCGGTGGCGCAGTGGATAGAGTGTTGGACTGGGATGCAGAGGACCCAGGTTTGAGACCCCAAGGTCGTCAGCTTGAGCGCAGGCTCATCTGGTTTGAGCAAAAGCTCACCAGCTTTGACCCAAGGTCGCTGGCTCAAGCAAGGGGTTACTCGGTCTGCTGAAGGCCCGTGGTCAAGGCACATATGAGAAAGCAATCAATGAACAACTAAGGTCTCGCAATGAAAAACTGATGATTGATGCTTCTCATCTATCTCTGTTCCTGTCTGTCTGTCCTTGTCTATCCCTCTCTCTGTCCCTGTAAAAAAAAAAATAAAAAAATCACGAATTGAGTTTATTTCAGAACTGAGAAGTTGGTTTAACAATAGAAATTCAACATTCTTAACATTAAGATTAAAACAATCTTACTATCATTTCAGTAGGTGTTTCATAAAGCTGGACATTCATTTATGAGAAAATACAGCTTAGAAGGACTTCCCTAATCTTATGATTAAGGGTATCTATGGAAAAATTCTACAGCAAAATTCTAAAAACTATTATCAAAGTTAAAGGTAAAACAAACATTCTTTTAACTATAATCAAAGTGTTTTTTCAAATCATAAGTGAAAATTTATTTAGAAAGTTACAGAGGTAGTAGATGTGAGACATCTGGGCTGCGTGGGCTCAGGAAAAGATACAGAAGCAAAAGAAGTGTTGATGGAGCTTAGGAGAGCAAAGTAACATACCTGGGGGGTGCGCACTGGCATGCTCCCAAGGGGGAGTGTGCTCAAAAATTTTTTTTTGGGGGGGGCTGTGATTTTTAAAGGAAACAAAGACACTTTTAAATTTTTATTGATTTTAGAACTAGACAGAAACATTGATCTGTTCCTATATGTACCCTGTCCAGGGATCGAATCTACAACCTTTGTGTATCAGGCTGATGCTCCAACCAAGCTATCTGGTGAGGGCTGGGGGAAAATTTTAATGGGATGGTGAAAAGTTTTCTCTTTGAGGGCTGGGGGAAAATTTTAATGGGATGGTGAAAAGTATCTCTGGAAACAAGATAAAGGTGCCTGCTATTACAATTTCATTTCATCATTGTTCTTGATATAAATACTCTAGTCAGCAGTCATACAAAAGCTCAAAACAAAAAGAAGGATGAATTTGACCATGTTGAGGTTTAAAACTTCTTTTCAATGAAAGACATCATTAAAAGAGTAAAACAAGAAAAAAAAACAACAACGTTGAGATGGCCTGGCTTGTGGTGCAGTTGATAAAATGTCGATCTGGAAATCTGAGGTCACAATTTCAAAACCCTGGGTTTGACCAGTGAAGGCACAGATGAGAAGCAACTATGAGTTGATGCTCCAGTTCCACCTACACCCCCCTCCTCGCACTGCCTCCTCACCTTTCTCCTCTGTCTCTAAAACAAAAACAAACAAAACAATAAAATGTTTTTAAAAAGTAGAGAAAACCTGTATCACATGTAGCTGACTTGACCTGATATAGCCCTGGCTGGATAGTTCATTTGGTTAGAGCATAATACTGATATGCAAAGGTTGTAGGTTTGACCCCTGGTCAGGGCACATACAGGAACAGATCAATGTTTTTGTCTTTCTTTCTTTCCTCTTTTCTCTGTAAAGTCAATTAAAAAAAAAGAATGTGATATAAAGAACACCTCACAAGTGAAAAAGACAAACCCTGTTAAAAATGGTGAAAAGATTTGAATTGACATTTTACAAAAGAAGAAATGCAAATAGTCTATAAATAAGCATATGAAAAGTTCATTCTTGTTAGTAATGAAGGGTATGTCAATTAAAACAAAAACAAGGCAGAACTATATACTAGATTGGCCAAAAATGACTTCATATACAGTTGGGAGTCATTGGCTTGATACTTGCTAAAGTGGCTACACTGCTTTTGTACCATCAGTGCAATGTCCACAGACTGGAAAGAGCACACTACATTGTAGTATTATAGAAGGAAATAGTTTTAACTTAGAGATAAATGAGGTCCCAGGGAACCCTAGGGGGTTCATTGACCACTATGTGAAAATGGTTTCCTAAACCAGGAAATGTACAAACCTTTCATAGCAACATAATGACCCAAAACTGGAGAAAACCCAGAAGTCCATAAAAACTAGTGTTACATTCTTACAGGATTGCTATGCAGCAATGACAAAAATTTACACATAGCCACAGATGTCAACAAGCTGAACTGTTCATCAAAAGAGTCATGGGGCGTGGCCCTGGCCGGTTGGCTCAGCGGTAGAGCGTCGGCCTAGCGTGCGGAGGACCCGGGTTCGATTCCCGGCCAGGGCACACAGGAGAAGCGCCCATTTGCTTCTCCACCCCTCCGCCGCGCTTTCCTCTCTGTCTCTCTCTTCCCCTCCCGCAGCCAAGGCTCCATTGGAGCAGAGATGGCCCGGGCGCTGGGCATGGCTCTGTGGCCTCTGCCTCAGGCGCTAGAGTGGCTCTGGTCGCAATATGGCGACGCCCAGGATGGGCAGAGCATCGCCCCCTGGGGGGCAGAGCACTGCCCCTGGTGGGCGGGCCGGGTGGATCCCGGTCGGGCGCATGCGGGAGTCTGTCTGATTGTCTCTCCCTGTTTCCAGCTTCAGAAAAATGAAAAAAAAAAAAAAAGTCATGGGGCGGGTTGGGGGAGGTTAGGTGAGGGAGGTAAAGGGATAAAAAAAAAGGACAAATAAAACTCATGGACATGGACAACAGTGCAATGATTGCTTGTGGGGGTGAGTAGAGGAGGGTATGGGGGAGGGATAAATGGTGATAGACGAAGACTTGACTTGGAGTGAACATACAATATGGTGAACAGAGATGTGTTGTAGAGTTGGGTACCTGTAACCTGTAAAATTATGTTGACCAGTGTCACCCCAATAAAATTTCATTAAAAAAAAGAGAGCCCTGTGCGGAGGACCCGGGTTTGATTCCCGGCCAGGGCACACAGGAGAAGCGCCCATTTGCTTCTCCACCCCTCCGCCGCGCTTTCCTCTCTGTCTCTCTCGTCCCCTCCCGCAGCCAAGGCTCCATTGGAGCAAAGATGGCCCAGGCGCTGGGGATGGCTCTGTGGCCTCTGCCCCAGGCGCTAGAGTGGCTCTGGTCGCAACATGGCGACGCCCAGGATGGGCAGAGCATCGCCCCCTGGTGGGCAGAGCGTCGCCCCTGGTGGGCGTGCCGGGTGGATCCCGGTCGGGCGCATGCGGGAGTCTGTCTGACTGTCTCTCCCTGTTTCCAGCTTCAGAAAAATGGAAAAAAAAAAAAAAAAAAAAAAAAAAAGAGAGCCCTGCCTGACCTGTGGTGGCGCAGTGGTAAAGCACTGATCTGGAACGCTGAGGTTGCTGTTCAAAACCCCAGGCTTGCCTGGTCAAGGCACATGTGGGAGTTGATGCTTTCTGCTTCTCCCCCTTTCTCTCTATCTCCTCTCTAAAATGAATAATAATAATAATAATAATAAGCTCTGGCCAGTTTCCTCAATGGAAAGAGCACTGGCTGAGCATATGAACATCCCAGGTTCAATCAAAGCACACAGGAGAAGTGATCATCTGCTTCTTCTGCCTCCCGCCTTTCCTTCTTGCGTTCTTCCCCTCCCACAGCCAGTGGCTTACTTGCTTTGAGCATCAGCCCTGGGCACTGAGGATAGCTTGGTTGATTCGAGCATGGGCCCCAGATCGGGGTTGCAGGAGTTTGTCTCACTATGTCCCCTCCTCTCACTTAAAAAATAATAATTTTTAAAAAGCCACCCTTTCCTCACAGATTTTAAATGTCACCCCTACTGTAAGCTTCATTTCACACATACGGATCTATTCTGCACTTTATTCCACTAATTTGTCTATTTTTATTCCTTTGGTTTCATGGTACTAATCTATTTGTATTATGTTTATATAGACTTAATGTTTAAATTTACATTTTATATATTGTAGGGAGAATTCCCACTCAATTTTATTCAGATTTTTTTTTTTGGGGGGGGGTATTTTTCTGAAGCTGGAAACGGGGAGAGACAGTTAGACTCCCGCATGCGCCCGACCGGGATCCACCCGGCACGCCCACCAGGGGGCGATGCTCTGCCCCTCCGGGGCATCGCTCTGTTGAGACCAGAGCCACTCCAGCGCCTGGGGCAGAGGCCAAGGAGCCATCCCCAGCGCCCGGGCCATCCTTGCTCTAGTGGAGCCTTGGCTGCAGGAGGGGAAGAGAGAGACAGAGAGGAAGGAGAGGGGGAGGGGTGGAGAAGCAGATGGGCGCTTCTCCTGTGTGCCCTGGCCGGGAATTGAACCTGGGACTTCTGCACGCCAGGCCGATGCTCTACCACTGAGACAACCGGCCAGGGTCAATTTTATTCAGATTTTTGTTTGTTTGTTTGTTTTTGGCTGCTATTGGACATTTTTTCCTTCAGGAGAGAATCAGAATTCTTTTTTTTTTTTTTGGTATTTTTCCAAAATTAGAAGCAGGGAGGCAGTCAGACTCCTGCATATGCCTGACCAGGATCTACCCGGCATGCCCACCAGGGGGCAATGCTCTGCCCATCTGGGGTGTTGCTTCATTGCAGCCAGAGACATTCTAGTACCTGAGACAGAGGCCATGGAGCCATCTTCAGCAACTGGGCCAACTTTCCTCCAATGGAGCCTTGGCTGCAGGAGGGGAAGAGAGAGAGAGGAAGGAGAGGGGGAAGGGTGGAGAAGCAGATGGGCACTTTCTTCTGTGTGCCCTGACTGGGAATCAAACCTGGGACTTCCTCATGCCGCCTGACCCTCTATTGCTGAGCCCACTGGCCAGGGCCGAGAATCAGAATTCTTAAATTTCAGTTTTAAAATCCTGTTAAGATTTAGTTGGGGGCCCTGGCCGGTTGGCTCAGCGGTAGAGCGTCGGCCTGGCGTGTGGGGGACCTGGGTTTGATTCCCAGCCAGGGCACACAGGAGAAGCGCCCATTTGCTTCTCCATCCCCCCCCTCCTTCCTCTCTGTCTCTCTCTTCCCCTCCCGCAGCCAAGGCTCCATTGGAGCAAAGATGGCCCGGGCGCTAAGGATGGCTCCTTGGCCTCTGCCCCAGGCGCTAGAGTGGCTCTGGTCGCGGCAGAGCGATGCCCCGGAGGGGCAGAGCATCGCCCCTTGGTGGGCAGAGCGTTGCCCCTGGTGGGCGTGCCGGGTGGATCCTGGTCGGGCGCATGCGGGAGTCTGTCTGACTGTCTCTTCCCGTTTCCAGCTTCAGAAAAATAAAAAAATAAAAAAGATTTAGTTGGGGTTGTCCTGGCCAGATAGTTCAGTTGGTTAGAACATCGTCCTGAAGCATAGAGGTTGCTGGTTCAATCCCTGGAACAAATTGATGTTCCTATCTCTCTCTCTCTCTCTCTCCCTTCCTCTCTTGCTAAAATCAATAAATAAAAATTAAAAAAATTTTTTTTGTTGTTGGGACTGTGTTAAATTTATAGATTAATGCAGTTGTCCTGGATGACAATAGCATAGAACAGGGGTCCCCAAACTTTTTACACAGGGGGCAAGTTCACTGTCCCTCAGACTGTTGGAGGGCCGGACTATAAAAAAAACTATGAACAAATCCCTATGCACACTGCACATATCTTATTTTAAAGTAAAAAAAACAAAACAGGGACAAATACAATATTTAAATAAAGAACAAGTAAATTTAAATCAATAAACTGACCAGTATTTCAATGGGAACTATGCTCCTCTCACTGACCACCAATGAAAGTGTGGCAGGGGCTGGATAAATGGCCTCAAGGGGTTGCATGTGGCCCACGGGCTGTAGTTTTGGGACCCCTGGCATAGAAGCTGCTTTTCCTGGATGGTGGAAATACCAGATCTGAGTGGCTTTCCATGCAGTCTCATTTGTGAGTTTTATTTGATTCTGATGGGCATTTCCAAGGAGTCCTGGCTCTCTCTGAACTGTCCACATGGGGTCCTCAATACCCAAAGTATGGATGATACTGATAGTGGGCTTTTCTCTCAGTGTTTGGACAGCACTATAACTAAAAATGTGACAAGCAGACTCAGGTACAAAAGGCCCATTTAACTGGCAAATTTCCGTGCAGAAATGCTTAGAATTCTAACCAACCTCTATGTTACCTCAGCAGATTGAAAGATGCTCTCCATTGACTCTGCAAAACCTACTGACCAAAACCCACTAAAATCTCAGCACTAGTAGGCTACACGCTAAAGCAGCCATACACACATGGCTCCCACTACTTGAGTTGTATACTTGCCAAGAATCAGTTGTGGTTTTTGTCCAACCTGAACTTAACAGTTGTACTTGTTTTTGTAATTATATATAGTCACCTTGCTGTCAAGTGGGAGTAGGAGTCTGAGTTCCCCACTAGGCCCCTGTTCCTGTCTGGGTGCTCCCTGCATCCCCTGTTCCTGTCTGGGTGCTCCCTGCGTCCCCTGTTCCTGTCTGGGTGCTCCCTGCGTCGTCTCCAGTGGCACTGGATGTGGGGTTCTACTTTCTGACTTGATGGGTTTGCCTATTCTGAATATTTCATATAAATGGAATTATAAAATATGTGTTCCTTTGTGTCTGACTCCTTTCTCTTAGCATAACATTTTCAAGGTTACTTTTAGAGAAGAAGAGAAAAAGACTAGGATGGAAGGGGGGCTTACTGTTCTGAATTCTGTTTGTGCCATATGCATATATAATCTATTCAAATTATTTAAAAATAAAAATAAAACTTTGACATACATTCAAACTGAGGCTATTAAACATTGGGTAAAATTTATTCATTTTAGAATGTCTGGAAATAAATGAATAAACCGGGAATTATCTACATTTTGATAGAAAGTGACAGCACAGATGCCATTAATGCTAATGATGTTTCGAGATTACCAACCTCAACTTTTGGGCTAAAAGGTTGCCCATCTCACACCCACAATTATGAAACAGCATCCATCTGCTCCATAAAATTGCCTGCTTGGTTAGCACTTCTCCATACAGCCCATTCAGATCTATGAATCTGTCAGTAACACGGAGAACACAGAGAACTGTTAATAAAAATCACTATTCCAGCCCTGGCCAGATGCTCGGTTGGTTGGAGTGTCATCCTGAAGTGCAGAGGTTGCTGGTTCGATCCCCGGTCAGGGCACATACAGGAACAGCTCGATGTTCCTGTCTCTCTGTCCCTCTCACCCTGCATTCCTCTATAAATAGATAGATAGATAGATAGATAGACAGATAGACAGATAGATAGATGATAGATAAATGTTTCAGCCTAGGAAGCAAGAAACACTGTTTCCCACCCATCCCCTCATAATCTGTAGGAGAGTTTCTATGATTCTTTCTTGAGGAGTTGGGAAAGACTCATGCAATACTACTAGGCCAGTGATGTTATAATAAAATAATTTTATTTATCTGGTAGGATAAGGTTCTTTAGCTGAGCCTGGGTCTATTAAAACCTGCTGAGTGAAATTGAAAATACTTTCAGCTGAATCATTTATGCTTGAACAGTGAGGACATTCAAAACAAGAAGTCTGGAGAACAGGGCCCTGGCCGGTTGGCTCAGCGGTTGAGCGTCGGCCTAGCGTGCGGAGGACTCGGGTTCGATTCCCGGCCAGGGCACACAGGAGAAGCGCACATTTGCTTCTCCACCCCTCCACCGCGCCTTCCTCTCTGTCTCTCTCTTCCCCTCCCGCAGCCAAGGCTCCATTGGAGCAAAGATGGCCCGGGCGCTGGGGATGGCTCTGTGGCCTCTGCCCCAGGCGCTAGAGTGGCTCTGGTCGCAACATGGCGACGCCCGGGATGGGCAGAACATCGCCCCCTGGTGGGCAGAGCCTCACCCCTGGTGGGCGTGCCGGGTGAATCCCGGTCGGGCGCATGCGGGAGTCTGTCTGACTGTCTCTCCCTGTTTCCAGTTTCAGAAAAATGAAAAAAAAAAAAAAAAGTCTGGAGAACAGAATTCCAGAGCTGCCTACTTCAGGAGTTTAACAATGCCAGAGCTCTGGGTCAGCCTCCCACGGTGACAAAAGGACTTCTACTGTTCCCAGCACCACATCTTCCATGAGATTATTTCAGGCAGGAAGCATGAAGGACTTCCCACATTTGTCTCTGTGTTTGTAATGAGGGAGAAAAATCTTTCCCAGAAGCTCCCAGAAGTTTTATCCTCAGATGAAATTGGTCAGAACTGTGTTATGCGCCCACCCACAAACCAATCACTGGCAAGGGGGGAATTGATTACCATATCGGCTTAACCAATCACAGTTCACTCTTGGAACCTGGGGGATGGGGTTGCCTATTTATTGTTTGTCTAAAATTCATTTTTAACTGGTTTTCTATATTTTTATTTACTAAATCTGGCAACTCTACTGGGGAACACCTCCATCTTTTTTTTCACCCCCATCTTTTTTAAGTCCATTGCCAGCCAATACTTAAAAAAAAACAAAGTTCCATTAGTAGGAAGAAGGAGGTAGTGCTTAAAAGTAGAAACCAGCATTCTGTGTCATTGCTACACAAGATTTCCTATAGCTCCCATTAGGGAAGTCCTGGTTTGTCTGTCTGCTTCTCCCAATTTGACAGACAGACAACCATATAACTAAGTTGTGATAGTGAAGGTTGGAGTAAGTGGGTTTGGCTGTATTGGGAGCCTGGTCACCAGGGCTGCTTTTAACTCTGGCAAAGTTGTCAATGAACCCTTTCTTTTTTTTTTTAATTTTTATTTATTCATTTTAGAGAGGAGAGAAAGAGACAGAGAGGAGAGACAGAGAGAGAGAAGGGGGGGAGGAGCTGGAAGCATCAACTCCCAGATGTGCCTTGACCAGGCAAGCCCAGGGTTTCGAACCATCGACCTCAGCATTTCCAGGTCGACGCTTTATCCACTGCGCCACCACAGGTCAGGCAATGAACCCTTTCTTGACCTTAACTATATGTTGCAGTGTGATTCCACCCATGGCAAGGTCAATGGCACAGTCATGGCTGAGAATGGGAAGCTAGCTGTCAATGGAAAACCCATCTCTATCTTCCAGGAATGAGATGTTGCCAACATCAAATGGGGTGATGACAGTGCTGAAGGTGTGGAGTCCACTGGCATCTTCATTCCCTTGGAGTGAAGGCTCACTTGAAGAGTGAAGCCAAAACGTTCATCATCTCTGCCCCTTCTGCTGATGCCCGCATGTTTGTGATGGGCATGAACCATGAAATGTATGACAACCTCCTCAAGATTGTCACCAATGCCTCCTGTACCACCAACTACCTGGCTGCTCTGGCCAAGATCATCCAAGACACATTTGGCATGATGGAGGGACTGATGACCACAGTCCATGCCATCACTGCTACCCAGAAAACCACGAAGGCCCCTCTGAGAAGCTGTGGCATGATGGCTGAGGGGCTGGCCAGAACATCATTTCTGCTTCTGATACTGGCAATTCTGTGGGCAACGTCACCCCTGAGCTGAATGGGAAGCTCAGGGGAATAGCCTTCTGGGTTCCTGACCACAGTGAGTTGGTCATGGATTTGAACTGCCTTCTGGAGAAAGCTGTCAAATATGATGACATCAAGAAGGTGGTGAAGCAGGTATCAAAGAGCTCCCTAAAGGGCACCCTGGGTACAATGAGGACCAGGTTGCCTCCTGTGACTTTAACCCACTCTTCCACCTTCAATGCTGGAACTGGCATTGCCCCACTTTGTCAAGCTCATTTCCTCGGATGACAATGAATTTGTCTACAGCAATGGGTGGTGGACCTTATGATTCAAATCACCTCCAAGAAGTAAGAGCCCCTAGGCTACCAGCCCCAATGAGAGGACCAGAGGAAAAGAGAGGCCCTCAGCTGCTGGGGAACTCTTGCCCCAATTTGACCTCCAATATACTGAGAATCTCCTGTGCTCACTACAGTTTTCATCCCAGAACCTCTGAGGAAGGGGAGAGGTTCAAGGAGTCCTATCTTATCATGTACCATCAATAAAGTACACTGTATCCACCACTCCCAAAAGATCATAGCTTTATAATATTATGAAATTAAACCTAAATGTTCAGGGTCATCTGGAAAAGATAAACAGTGACAGATTTGTTAAAAATAAGATGTGTATAGGGCATACTACATCTGTAATTTACACTTGTGTGACTCAAAGGTTTTTTTAAGATTTTTTTATGTATTCATTTTCTTTAGAGAGGAGAGAGAGAGAGAGAGAGAGAGAGAGAGAGAGAGAGAGAAGGGGAGAGCAGCAGGAAGCATCAACTCCCATATGTGCCTTGACCAGGCAAGCCCAGGGCTTTAAACTGGCTACCTCAGCATTCCAGGCTGATGCTTTATCCACTGTACCACCTCAGGTCAGGCTCCAAAGTTTTATTTTCAAGTTTTTAAAATTGATTTTTAGAAAAAGAGGAAGGGGGGGAGGGAGAGAGAAAGAAACATTGATTTGTTATTCCACTTACTTATGCATTCATTGGTTGAATCTTAATCTTGTATGTGCCCTAACTAGGGGTCAAACCTGCAACGTTGGCCCTGGTCAGTTGGCTCAGTGGTAGAGCGTCAGCCTGGCGTGCAGGAGTCCCAGGTTCGATTACTGGCCAGGGCACACAGGAGAAGCACCCATCTGCTTCTCCACCCCTCCCCCTGTCCTTCCTCCCTGTCTCTCTCTTCCCCTCCCGCAGCCAAGGCTCCATTGGAGCAAAGTTGGCCCATGCGCTGAGGATGGCTCCATGGCCTCTGCCTCAGGCGCTAGAATGGCCCTGGTTGCAACAGAGCAACGCCCCAGATGGGCAGAGCATTGCCCCCTGGTGGGCATGCTAGTGGATCCTGGTCGGACGCATGCGTGAGTCTGACTGCCTCCCCATTTCCAACTTCAGAAAAATACAAAAAAAAAAATCAAAAAATCAAACCCGCAACCTTGGCATATCAGGAAGATGCTCTAACCAACTGAGCTACCCTGCCAAGGCCTGACTCAAAGTTTTAAAAGCCACCACTTGACCTAACCTGTGGTGGCACAGTGGATAAAGCATTGACGTGGAATGCTGATGTGCTTGTTCAGAACTCCTGGCTTGCCCAATCAAGGCACATACGAGAAGCAACTAGTATGAGTTGATACTCCTGCTTCTGTCCCCCTTTCTCTCTCTCTCTCAAACCAATAAATTAAATCCTAAAAAATAGGATTGCGCAGTGGATAGAGCATCGGACTGGGATGTGGAGGACCCAGGTTCAAGACCTCAAGGTCCCCAGCTTGAGTGCAGACTCATCTGGTTTGAGCAAAGCTCACCAGCTTGGACCCAAGGTCACTGGCTCGAGCAAGGGGTTACTTGGTCTGCTGAAGGCCCATGGTCAAGGCACATATGAGAAAGCAATCAATGAACAACAAAGGTGTTACAACGAAAAACTAATGATTGATGCTTCTCATCTCTCTCCATTCCTGTCTGTCTGTCCCTATCTATCCCTCTCTCTGACTCTCTCTCTGTCTCTGTAAAAAATAAATAAATAAATAAATAAATAAATAAATAAATAAATAAAAATAAATACAAACCATCACCTGGTATTCTTCAGCTTTGCTAGAGCATCTAAGAAAGAGGGAAATACCAGCCCCACAGCTTCCAGGGACCTTGAAGTTTTCTCGTTAAGGAAGATTTAAGCATTACTGCCTTTTCAAAGACCACTGGGGATTGAAGATCAAAGTGCCGTAGAAATAATGAGAGAGAACAGGAATGATTCTTATGGAAATCAGTGCCATTTCAACACTATTTTTTTTTTTTTTTTTTTTTTTTTTTTTTTTTTTTTTTTTTTTTTTTTTTTTTTTTTTTTACAGAGGCAGAGATAGACAGGGACAGACAGACAGGAACGGAGAGAGATGAGAAGCATCAATCATCAGTTTCTCGTTGTGCGCGTTGCGACTTCTTAGTTGTTCATTGATTGCTTTCTCACATGTGCCTTGACCGTGGGCCTTCAGCAGACCGAGTAACCCCCTGCTGGAGCCAGCGACCCCAGGTCCAAGCTGGTGAGCTCTTTTGCTCAAGCCAGATGAGCCCGCGCTCAAGCTGGCGACCTCGGGGTCTCGAACCTGGGTCCTTCCGCATCCCAGTCCGACGCTCTATCCACTGCGCCACCACCTGGTCAGGCGACACTATTTTTATGCATCTGTATAAGGGGATGATTATGATGTAAGTAATGAAAAGGTATTTCTGGGTCCTGATTATAAGTGTGACTTCTGGGATGCTGTTCATAGACATATACAGACCCCACAACTCCTTTGCCAGATCACCAGCTTACCGCTATTAGTGGGCTGCCCAGTTCCCACAACCCTGTGTAAAATCATTGGTTTGTCAAACCCTCATGAATGCTGGCCCATAGCCCAGGCAGCTGTTGGTAATTCTAGCTGCCAGACCTGAAACCATGTGACAACTCTCTTATGTGTGTCTACTCTGGGAGACAAAAATCCAATGGCTTGCATGGAGATACTTGCTGGAATCATGTCTGGTAGACACCTATGTTTTTAGAGGTTGGCCAGAGATAAACATATGTGTGTGTGTGTGTGTGTGTGTGTATAAAATATCTGTTTCCTAAACTATATCTATATCTATCTATCTTTATCTATATATCCATATCTATCTATCTATCTATCTATCTATCCATCTATCTACTTATTTTGTATTTTTCCGAAGTTAGAAGTGGGGAAGCAGTCAGAAGACTCCCGTATGTGCCTGACCTAGATCCACCCGGCATGCCCACCAGGGGGCAATGCTCTGCTTATCTGGGGCATTGCTCCTCTGCAATCAGAGCCACTCTAGTGCCTGAGGCAGAAGCCACAGAGCCGTCCTCAGCGCCTGGGCTAACTTTGCTCCAATGGAGCCTTGGCTGCAGGAGAAGAAGAGAGAGATAGAGAAGAAAGAGAGGGAGAAGGGTGGAGAAGCAGATGGGCGCTTCTTCTGTGTGCCCTGGTCGGGAATTGAACCCGGGTCTTCCACGCGCCGGGGCCAATGCTCTACTGCTGAGCCAACCCACCAGGGCCTATATCTATTTTTAGACTTGATTAAAGAAGAGCTTGTGTGAGTAGACTAACTATATGTTTATCCGTTCCCTCTCAAATCCTCACTATCATACAGTAAAGAAATAAGAAGACCATAAAGCCATAGGATTAAAGAGAAGGGAGAAATGATGACAGGGATAGAGACATCAACACGGTTTCGGAAAATGAAAGCAGATGGAGGAGACATAACTAATATGCAGAATGTAGAGGCTTAAACCTAAGGGCACTTATGGGAGGGATGCTGCAGGCAGAGTGGGAGTGAGGGGCGCAGCAGTAAAGGGGAAGGTCCATTGTCCCAGCAGGACCCTAGAAATGGCTGGAACTGAAGATGCAGTGTACCTCTGGCAACCACCCATCGGTTCTTCGTCCTTATACTTTTGCTTTTTCCAGGAATTTACGTAAATGGGATCATGCAGTATGTGGTCTTTTGAATCTGTTTCTTTCATTTAGCATAATGCATATGAGAATCATCCATGCTGTTGTATCAATGTTTTCCTTTTAATTGCTAACTAGTGATCCATTTTATAGATGTGGCATAATTTATTGTATTGTTTCCAGGTTTGAGTGAATACAAACAATGGTACTGTAAACATTTGTGTAGTCTTTTTCAGTTTTTCTATGAACATAGATTGTTTTTGTTTTTGTTTTTTGGGGGGTGGAGCTGGTGACCTCACATTTTGCTTTGGGAAGACGCTTTATCCACTGTGCTACCGGCCAGGGCTCTGTGAACATAGGTTTTTATTTCACTTGGGTAGATATCTAGGAATGAGATTCTTGAGTCATGTGGTAGGAATATGTTTTAAGTCTGTAAGAAACTACCAAACTTTTCCAGAGTGACCTCGCTGTTTTTGCACTCTTATCAGCAATATATTACAATTCTAGTTCCACCACATTCTTGGCAGCATTTAGTATTGTCATTTGTGTTTTGTTTATTTTTTACATTTTTAGCCATTCTAACAGATAGATATATGGTGGTATCTTACTGTGCTTTTTTTTTTTTTTTTTTTTTTTTACTGTGCTTTTTAAAAAGTGTACAATTCATTGGTTTTAGTATATTCACAAAGTTGTTCAGCCATCATCACTATCTGATTCTAGAACTTTTCCATCACTTCCTGCAATGGATTGAACTGTTCCCACAATTCATGTGTTGAAGCCTCCTAACCCCTCAATATGAAGGTATTTGAAGATGGGGCCTTTGGGAGAAAATTAGAGCTGACATAAGATTAAGAGGCTGGGCCCTTTTGATAGGATTAGTGCCCTTAAAGAAAAAGAAAGATATCTCTTTCTATGCTCCCATACCAAGGAAAAGCCATGTGAACACACAGCAAGATGGTGGCTATCTACAAGCCAAGAGAAGAGATCTCAGAGTAAAACCTACTTTGCCAGCACCTTTATCTTAGATTTTCCAGCCTCTGGAAGCCTAAGAAATAAATTTCTGTTGTTTAAGTCATCCAGTTTATGGTGTTTGTTTTTTGTTTTTTAGCAAGGTGAGGAGCAGAGACAGGAAGGGAGAGAGATGAGAAGCAGCAACTCCTAGTTACAGCACTTTTAGTTGCTCATTAATCGCTTCTCATATGTGCCTTGACTGGAGGGCACCAGCTGAGTCAGTGACCTCTTGCTCAAACTAGTGACCTTGGATTCAAGGAACAATTCAATCCATTGACCTTGGGATTCAAGCCAGCAACCATGGGATCATGTCAATGATCTCATGCTCAAGCCGATGGCCTCAAGGTCCTGAACCTGAGACCTCAGTGTCCCAGGTTAATGCTCTATCCACTGCACTGCCACTGGTCAGGCAGTCTATGGTATTTTTTTATGGCAGCCACAGCTGATTAAAATGCCCCACTCCCCGAAACTCTACTCCCCTCTAACCCCCATTCTCATACTACAACTAATCTTCTTTTTGTCTCTATGGATTTGCCTATTCTGAACAATTAAATAAATGGAATCACATCATACAATACGTGGCCTTGTGTCTGTCTTTCTTTTTTTAAATTTTTTTATTTTATTTATTTATTTATTTTTAGAGAGGAGAGAGAGAGAGGGAGAGAGAGAGACAGAGAGAGAGAAGGGGGAGGAGCTAGAAGCATCAACTCCCATATGCTTCTAGCCAATGGGAGGTTGCCCAGGGTTTTGAACCGGCAACCTCAGCATTTCCAGGTCGACGCTTTATCCACTGCGCCACCACAGGTCAGGCCGTGTCTGGCTTTTTTACTCAGCATAATGTTTTCAAGGTTCACCCATGTTGTAGCATGCCATGATAGTTCATTCCTTTTTATGGCTGCATGATATTCCATTTCTTGGACATACAATATTCTACTTATCCATTCATCACTTGAATATTTAGATTCTTCCCACTTTAGGCTATTATGAATAATGCTGGTATAACTATTTGAATTCAAGTTTTTGTGTGAACATATGTTTTAAGTTCTCTGGCTATACACCTAGGAGTAGAATTGTTGGATGTAAGGCCAGGAGCTGCCATTGTGGCCATTCACATGCACGTTCCCATTAAATTCAGACAGATGGTAATGAAACAATGGAGCCAAAAACTGGTGGGCCATCATCTTTAATCCTAGCTTGCACCTGGCAGGAAAGTAAAAACACACACTGGGCTCCAAAACCCACTCATTCAGTGCTCACAAAGCTACTGACTTATCCGAGTTTCCTAGAATCAAAGGTTTCTAGCTCACCAGACTTATTCACCTCTGTTCCTCGTCTCCTTCCTTCTCCCTGCACAAACTCTGCACAGACTGGCTTCTCACTCAGCACTCCACCATCTTGGCTGCTTCTCCTGGCTTCCTCCACGTGGCCTTCTCTGCTCTCCTCTCTAATGCTAATCTCAGCAACTGAGAGAGAGCAAGCTCCCGGTCTGCCCCCCTTTATAGTGTAGAAACCAAAACCTTTAATCCAATGTACAAAATAGGGAAGTCTCTGATACAGAGTCACTTATCTGAGGCATAATGGGATTCCTCATGAGAGTGCACCACCCCACATCAAAAAGGGTGGGAAAGGCTTAGTCCCAAAACCAAGCCCCAGGCTACAAGGATCCTGCCTGCCCACAGCCTGCCCCCAACACACATTAATATAATCACACTCATCCCAAGTAATCACCTGGGTGATGGGCTTCCATGTGGGCAGTGCCATCTTTAACAAAGTGAGCATAATATATTTTATCTGCCCAACATTGGATCATATGGTAATTCTGTTTAACTTTTTGAGGGAACTGCCAAACTGTTTTCTACAGAAGCTGTGACTTCTCATATTTTCATCAATGGTGTATTGGAGTTCCAGTTTCTCCACATCCTCATTGTTATTGTTTGTATTTTGATTATAGCCATCTCAGTGGGTGTGAAGTAACATAATTGTGGTTTTGAGTCTCAATTTCCTATCAACTAATGATGTTAAGCATTTTTCTATGTATTTATTTGCTGTCCATATGGCTTCTTCAGTGAAGTGTCAGTTCAAATTTTTGCCCACTTATTATATCGGTTTGTTTTCTTGTCATTGCATTTTGAGAGAACTTTATGTACCTTGGATATACGTCCTTTGTCTGCTATGTGATTTGTAAATATTTTCTTCTCATCTATCAATTGTATTTTTATTCTTTTTTTTTTTTTTTTTTTTACAGAGACAGAGAGAGAGAGTCAGAGAGAGGGATAGATAGGGACAGACAGATAAGAACAGAGAGAGATGAGAAGCATCAATCATTAGTTTTTTGTTGCGACACCTTAGTTGTTCTTTGATTGCTTTCTCATATGTGCCTTGACCATGGGGCTACAGAAGACCGAGTAACCCCTTGCTCGAGCCAGTGACCTTGGGTCCAAGCTGGTGAGCTTTGCTCAAACCAGATGAGCCACGCTCAAGCTGGCGACCTTGGGGTCTCGAACCTGGGTCTTCCGCATCCCAGTCTGACGCTCTATCCCAGGGGTCCCCAAACTTTTTACACAGGGGGCCAGTTCACTGTCCCTCAGACCACTGGAGGGCCGGACTATTAAAAAAATTATGAACAAATCCCTATGCACACTGCACATATCTTATTTTAAATAAAAAAACAAAACAGGAACAAATATAATATTTAAAATAAAGAACAAGTAAATTTAAATCAACAAACTGACCAGTATTTCAATGGGAACTATGCTCCTCTCACTGACCACCAATGAAAGAGGTGCCCCTTCCGGAAGTGGGGCAGGGGCCGGATAAATGGCCTCAGGGGGCCGCACGTGGCCCGTGGGCCGTAGTTTGGGGACCCCTGCTCTATCCACTGCGCCACCGCCTGGTCAGGCTGTATTTTTTTTTTCTCTTAAGGGAATCTTTTACAGAGTAAGTCTTACATTTTGGTGAAATTTGATTTGTCAATTTTTTCTTTTAGACGAGATTGGGCGCATTCAGGGTGGTATGGCCATAGACGCTTCAATTTTTTCTTTTATAGATTATGCTTTAATGTTGAGTCAGGTTAGTAAGAAGCTAGGAAAATTTCTTGGCAAGTGGAATGGGGAAACTGAGACAAATAGCTAAAACTGACCAAGCCAGATAATAAACCAAGGTCTTATCTTTCCCTAAACAAGAACACTCAGGAACAAATAGTGTATACATTCCAGATCATCCTGGGGCAAGAGTCCACCTCGATGAAGGTCCCTCTTTAATGACATTTTTAGAAGGTGAGACTGACCAGAAAATGATCCCAGTTCCTCTATGCATTCATTTGGGTACATCAACATATTAGAGAGCTCACCTGGAGCCCTGGCCAGGTGACTCAGTTGGTTAGTGCATCACTGGATATGCCCCAGTCAGAGCACATACAAGAATCAACCAATGGGTACATGGATGGGTGGGAAAACAAGTTGATATTTCTCATTCTCTCTCTCTCTCTCTCTCTTCCTTGCTCTATTTCTCTCTCAACTCAATAAATAAAAATTAAAAAACAAAAGAACTCAGCTGGAAAGCTAATGAATATCTGCTGAGACCCTCCCTTGAGACCCCCCCTAGGCTTCCTGCCTGCAGAAGACGGATAGAAGCCCTCAAAACCACGCATGCTGGCGTGTGCTCCAAAGAGGGCACACCTGGGTCCTTCTCTAGAGCACACACTTTTTTTTTTTAAAAACTCAGGGGTCCTCATGGGACTTGGAACCAGGGGAACAGCAGACAGCAGAACCCCTGAATCTCTCCTCAAGGCCCCTTTTCTCTGCCCATAGCATCCCTTCTTAGGCTCTCCTGTTGCTTCTTCTATCCTAGACCCTTCCTTGTTTCACTGTCCCCAGCTGTAATTAAATGTACTCTCAAAACCACCCTGGCTGATTGGCTTAGTAGATAAAGCTTTGGTCCAGCCTATGGATGTCCTGTGTTTGATGCCTGGTCAGGACACACAGAAGTGCCCATCGGCTTCTCTCCCCCTTCCTCTCCCCCTTCTCTCCCCCCCCCCCCAAGCCAGTGGCTCAATTGGTAATTGGTTCAAGCATTGGGCCCCAGCACTGAGGATAGCTTGGTTGATTTGAGTATTAGTCTCGGACAGCGGTTGCTGGGTGGATCCCGGTCAGGGCACGTGTGGGAATCTGTCTCTATCTCCCCTTCTCTCACTTAAAAAACAAAAACAAACGCACCTGGACTCATGTTGTGAAATCTTTCCTGCACAGAGTCAAGAACCCACATACCACCAGCTGGCCCCAGGCAGACCCCCTCCTGCCTGTTCTCTCTTTCGTAACAGTGTCATTTCTTAGAACTTTTTGCCTAACTCCAGGTCACAAAGACTTCCTCTGGTGTTTTCTTTTAAAGTTTTTACAGTTTTATATGTTACATTTATATCCATTTTGAGTTAATTTTGTATAAAGTATGAAGTATGGGCGAATCTTTTTTTTTTTTTTTTTCTTTTACCTTTTTTTTTTTTCTGGGGTTAGTTTATTTTGCAAATGGATATCCAGTTATTCCATTACCATTTGTTGAAAAGATTTATTTCTCCATTGAATTGACTTTGTACTTCGGTCAAAATCAGTTGTGTTAGTCTATTTCTGGACTTTCTGTTCTTTTCTATTGACCTATGTGTTAGTCCTTTTACCTAAGTGTAAGTAAGTCCTTAAAGCAGAGCGTTGATTCTGGTTTTGATATTAAAGTAATTGCAATGGACTGGATGTTTGCTCTGCCCCAAATTCACATGTTAAAAATTCTAGCCCCCAGTGTGATGATTTTAGGCTGTTGGGCCTTTGAAAGGTAATTAGGTCATGAGGATGAAGCCTTCATGAGTGAGATTAGTGCCCTTATGAAAGAGATCCCAGACAGCTCTCTGGCACTATTTCCACTATGTGAGGATACAAGGAAAAGATGGCGATTGCAACCCAGAAGAGGATCCGCTCTGGAACCCAATCATGCTGTCATCCTGATCTTAGACTTCTAGCCTCCAGAACTATGAAAAATAAATTTCTGTTGTTTATAAGCTACCCAATCTGTGGCACTTCATTATAGCAGCCTGACTTGACCAAGACATTGGTCTCATAAATGGCTTGGTATGTGTTCCCTTCCTTGTCAATTGAAGCTTTTATCATTATAAAATGTCCCTCTTTATCTCGAGTATTTTTCATTGTCCTGGAGTCTACTTTGTCTGACATTAGTAAAGCCACTCCAGCTTTCCTCCCCCCCCCCCAACCACTTATTGGAGTAAAATACACATAACATAACATTTACCATCTAGACCATTTTTAAAGAGTATAGTTTAGTGGTATTAAATACACTCATATTGTTGTGCAACCATCACCACCACCCATCTCCAGAACTCTTTTCATCTTGCAAAACTGAAACTACACCCACTAATCAATAACTCCCAAGTCCCGCTCCACCCAGCCCCTAGCCAACAACATTCTATTTTCTGTCTCTATGATTCTGACTGCTCTAAGGACCTCACATAAATAGAATCACAGTGTTTGTCCTTTTGTGACGCTTATTTCACTAAGCTAATGTCCTCAAGTTTCATCCATGTCGTAACATGTTGCAAAATTTCCCTCTTTTTAAAAGCTGAATAATATTCCATTGTATGTATATAGCATATTTGCTTATCCAGTCAGCCTCAGTGAACACTGCAGTTGCTTCACATTTTAGCTTTTCAAATCAACTGATCATGTGGCCTCTCTTGCCCAGTCAGAGCATATTTTGAATGATGGATAGGATGCCAAATTCTGATGCTGTAAATGTCTAGTGACAGCATTTCACTTTAATCTCCATCCCTGACTTGCCTTGTAGAAAACCTATGACCACTGTGTTCACACATTTCACGTGAAATAAACTCCTTGTCATTCCATATTTCCAGGAGGATTCCCATCAAGAGAGCGTTTGGGAAATGTGTTGTAACATCCTGTATAAAGGCTGCCAAAGAGCCATTGCACCATGTTGTTTTTCCTGGCACTTCAGATACTCTTTTAATCACTCTTCTGATGTAACAAAGTTCTCTGCCAATTAGTTTTCTCTAAAATAGACAGTTGTGCCAAGATACAGAAACACACAAAATGTTTTTGCAATTGTATATATAGGACTCAGCAGTCAAGGATAAATTTCAAAAGTTTTGGATACTTAAAAAAAACCGTATTCTGTTTTTATCATATATAATGATTTGCCTTTTACCATATATAATGCTGCTCTGTTGCATAACTGTCTTTGCATGGTTTACCTTCCCAAACTGAGCATTTGTTAAGCACAAGATCTTTTAAGATGTCAAAACTGACCTTTGGTGCCACATTCAACATTTAGATAAGAATCTTTGTACCTCAGTCACATTCTTACCACCTATAATTTCATCCTTCTGTGACTTGGGGCAACAGAAACAAGTATAAAGGTGCTCCCCTATGGGTAGTTTGTAAGTTCTCATCAGACAAAGACATAATAAGCAAATAAAACTACAGAATAACAATAAGTAAGTCCTCACCTCACAAAACAAGATGCCTGGGGACTAGGCAGCCCAAGGTTAACTCGGAGCCTTAATAAGGTCATTACAGATCCAGATCCACCAATGAGTCCATCTTTCTGCTTTGCCATCCTTGGCATGGTTTTTTGTTTGGGGTTTTTTTGTTTGGTTGTTTTTTTGCATACAAAAATTTATTACTATTGTGTTTTCATTTTCAAAACTTATGATTTTGTTTTTCCTTCTTGCCTTTGCATAAAGCCAAAAGAGAGGCATTGGCTACTTTGACAACCTTAAAGTGAACTCCAGGAATGTCACCAACAGCATGACCTTTGTGACCAAATCCAGCAAACAGAACTTCATCATTTTCCTCAATAAAGTTCAAACAACCATCAGTGGGCCCAAAGACTGTGATTTTCTTGCCATTCTTGATCAGCTGGACCCTGACACACTTCCTGATGGCAGAATTTGGTTGTTTGGCTTCAAACCCTCCTTTCTCCAGCACAATTCCTTTGGCATGAAAAGCGCTTCCAAAAGGGTTGGTCTTCAGGGTCAGCATGTTGGTGATATTTCTACCTGGGGTTTCAAGATGGTTGAAGCAATTCCAGACCACACACGAAGACTTGATTTCATCCAGCAAAGAAGAGAAAGGGTGCTTCTTCCTGGACATCTCCTTACTTTAGAACAGACACAAAAACTTCTTAACACATATTTTAAGATAATATGTTATATTAGTGATTGTATTAATAATTCACTTGCAAAAGGGAGAAGCCAGCAAAATAAAACTAAAAGCCTTTTGGCAAACAACAAAATCCAGAAACTTAAGTAGCTACAGATTTGGGACTGACTGCTATTTTACAAGATAATTAATTAGCAAGGCTTGGAGATTGATAGCTCCCCTCTATAGGGGATGACATAAAAATTTTGGAGGCCAAATGTCTACAAGAAAGTTCTTACAGCCTGACCAGGCGGTGGTGCAGTAGATGGAGAGTCGGACTGGGATGTGGAGGACCCAGGTTCAAGACACCAAGGTCGCCAGCTTGAGCGTAGGCTCACCTGGTTTGAGCAAGGCTCACCAGCTTGAGCCCAAGGTTGCTGGCTCGTGCAAGGGATCACTCAGTCTGCTGTAGCCCCCTGGTCAAGGCACATATGAAAAATCAATCAATGAACAACTAAGGAACCACAACGAAGAATTGATGTTTCTCATCTCTCTCCATTCCTGTCTGTCTGTCCATATCTGTCCCTCTCCCTGACTCTCTCTGTCTCTGCAAAAAAAAAAAAGTTCTTACAAATAACAAAGACATTTTTATGATTACAGAAAAAAAGAACAAGAAGATTAGAAGACATTGCACAGGTAAAAGTTTCACAACAGAGTCCCTCCCCCTGACTATATATATATATTCAACACAACTTCTGGGGTAGGGAAGTGGTTGCATTTTCTGAATGGCTTTAGTGTAATTAATGCTAGGAACAACAAATGGAATCATACAATATGTGGCCTTTTGTGACTGGCTTCTTTCACTTAGCATAATGTTTATAAGGTTCATTCATGTTGTAGGATATATTGGTACTTCATTCCTCATTATTGTCAAATATTTCTTTGTGTGGATATATATCACCTTTTTTTTGTCCATTCATCAGTGATGAACATTTGGGCCATTTCACTTTTGGTTATTATGAATAGAGCTGCTATGAACATTCATGTACAAATTTTTTTTGAACACTTGTTTTCCATTTTTTTGGGTACATACCAAGGAGGGGAGGATTGTTGGGTTATATCACAAATCTATGCTTAAGTTTTTAAGGATCTTTCAAAATGTTTTCTATAGTGGCTGAACCATTTTACATATTTTGTATGGTTTAAAATTTTAATTTATTAAGGTTTATTTTAGGATCCAGAATATAGTCTATTAGCGATGTATGAGGGTTCCAATTTCTCCACTTACTCACCAACATTTATTTTCTTTATCACTTTTAGTTATGGTCATCCTAAGAGATGTGAAATGGTATTGGTTTGCATCTCCTTAATGACTAATGGTGTTAGTTATTTTTTGGATTTTTGATTTGAGTATTTTCTTTCTAGCACCGAAGACATCCAACTGATGCCAATGTTTCGGTGAAGGTGATGGTTAAAACAAGGTAACAGCCTGACCAGGCGGTGGCGCAGTGGATAGAGCGTCGGACTGGGATGTGGCAGACCCAGGTTCGAGACTCCGAGGTTGCCAGCTTGAGCGCGGGCTCATCTGGTTTGAGCAAAAAGCTCACCAGCTTGGACCCAAGGTCACTGGCTCGAGCAAGGGGTTACTCAGTCTGCTGAAGGCCCACAGTCAAGGCACATATGAGAGAGCAATCAATGAACAACTAAGATGTCACAACGAAAAACTGATGATTGATGCTTCTCATTTCTCTTCGTTCCCGTTTGTCTGTCCCTGTCTATCCCTCTGTCTCTGTAAAAAAAAAAAAAAATTAAAAAAACAAAAAACAGGTAACAGTGCTAGCTGGTGCCCTGGTAAAAATCTGAGTCCATACATAGCCAAGTCATGGGCCCACTGTATAGTATTCAAATAGATCAGCACACATCTGGTGATGCTCTTGCTTATCATCATCAGTGTCCCCCAGGACACTACAGTTATCTGACTGGTACAGGACTCCAGCACAACTCAGAATCCACACATCCTGCTTATAATAATTCCCTAACTTCTTCTGAAGATAAAACATAGTTGCTTGTGTTCTTTAAAACAATGCATAGAGCCTGACCAGGCAGTGGTGCAGTGGATAGAGCGTTGGACTGAGATGCAGAGGACCCAGGTTCAAGACCCCAAGGTCACCAACTTGAGCGCAGGTTCATCTGGTTTGAGCAAAAGCTCACCAGCTTGGACCCAAGGTTGCTAGCTCTAGCGAGGGGCTACTCGGTCTGCTGAAGGCCCATGGTCAAGGCACATATGAGAAAGCAATCAATGAACAACTAAGGTGTTGCAACGCGCAATGAAAAACTAATGATTGATGCTTCTCATCTCTCTCCATTCCTGTCTGTCTATCCCTGTCTATCCCTCTCTCTGACTCATTCTCTGTCTCTGTAAAAAAATAAATTAATTAATTAAGTTAAAAAAAAAAAAAGAAAAAGAACTTTAAAAAAAAACAATGCACAGAAAAATGTCATCAAGAAAGTCTTGGGTCCTCTTCCGGAAATGGCGTCTTTAAGGTGTGAATTATTTCTGCAATGCAATTTTATTCCTTCTTGTAGGCAGTCACAATGGTCCAGTGTTTGACATACTGTCAGAGGCTGTCCTACAATACAGCCTCTAACAAACCTAGACTGCCCCAAACCCCTGGTAATCGAATTGTTTACCTTTATACCAAGAAGGTTGGGAAAGCACCAAAGTCTGCATGTGGGGTGTGCTCAGGCCGGCTTCGTGGAGTTCATGCTGTAAGACCTAAAGTCCTAATGAGGTTGTCTAAAACGAAAAAACATGTAAGTAGGGCCTATGGTGGATCCATGTGTGCGTGACAGGATCAAGCGTGCTTTCCTTACTGAGGAGCAGAAAATCGTTGTGAAAGTACTGAAAACACAAGCACAGAGTCAGAAGGCTAAATAAAAGATGAGGCTCTTTTGAGTAATAAAAACATTAAGGGCTTAAAAAAAAAAGAAAGAAAGTCATGGGACCGTAGTTCTTTATTTCTCTTTTTAAAAAATAAGTAGTATATTTATATGGTCCCAAAACCAAATAATGTAAAAGGCATACTGTTAGGTCACCAAAGGAGGGACACATAAACAAGACCTGATGAGTTTTATAAAAGATTTATTTATGCATTTGTGAACAGATGGGCTGAGAGCCTAGTGGTGTCAGCAGCAAGAAGATGAAAAACCTCAGCCTATATAGAACTGAGTTTAGCTGTATTTCTTGCCATAGGGGGAAAACTTCTGTTACCTGTGGCAGTTAAACAATGGAAGGGTTAAACTATGATTAATGGCTAAGCAACAGAACGTTCTGTAAGTGAAGGGGAGTGACTAACTGGCAGAATGCCTGAGGGTTGGATGGAGGTAAGACAGAAATCAAGGCCTGACCTGTGGTGGCGCAGTGGATAAAGTGTCAACCTGGAAACGCTGAGGTTGCCGGTTCAAAACCCTGGGCCTAAAAAAACAAAAACAAACAAACAAACAAAAAAACCCTGGGCTTGCCTGGTCAAGGCACATATGGGAAATAATGCTTCCTGCTCCTCTCCCTTCTCTCTCTCTCTCTCTCCCCTCTCTATAATGAATAAATAAAATCTTTAATAAAAAATAAAAAAAAAGACTGCCTGACCAGGCGGTGGTGCAGTGGATAGAGCGTCAGACTGGGATGCAGAGGACCCAGGTTTGAGGCCCTGAGGTCACCAGCTTGAGTGCGGGCTCATCTGGTTAGAGCAAAAGCCCACCAGCTTGGACCCAAGGTCGCTGGCTCCAGCAAGGGGTTACTTGGTTGGTCTGCTGAAGGCCCGCGGTCAAGGCACATATGAGAAAGCAATCAATGAACAACTAAGGTGTTGCAACATGCAATGAAAAACTAATGATTGATGCTTCTCATCTCTCTCCATTCCTGTCTGTCTATCCCTATCTATCCCTCTCTCTGACTCACTCTCTGTCTTTGTAAAAAATAAAAAAATAAAAAAAATAAAAAGAAAGAAATCAAGATTGCTCAGGTGAAGAGCTATGGGGACTGCCCTGGCATCGGGTCACATAAAGTTCAACCTGGCAGTTGAGGTCTTTGGTAAGGGGCCCTGGACCTAAACCTAGCATTCCAGCCTTTTGTTTTTTAAGGAAAGGGGGAAAAGGCCTCTTCTTCTATAGCTACTTCCTGCTGGTTAGGGTCATTGAAGTATTTAGGGGAAGGGGTAAGTGGGAGTCTGCTGGTTGTCGATATAGGTCTGAGGTTGGGCTAGGGCCTGGTATGGAGCAGTGGCTTGAAAGAGCATAATCTCTCCGATGGACTGGTCGGTAAAACCATGGATGCGGTGCTGAATGAAATTGAAGAGAAGTCGGAAAACACAAGATCCAAAGAGGAGAAATAACGTTAGTATAATTATAGGAGGGAGTGAAGGTAACCATGAATTATAGGAGGCCTGTAGAACTTTTTTATTTTGGAAGCCGATTCTAAAATACTCTGAATGTTTTCTTGAACCTGTCTCAATTTATTAAACATAGAAGCAGCATTGTTCTTGTAGGAAAAGACAAGTCCCACCTTGCCCTGCTGTGAGGAGGTCAGGAGCTCTGCGATTTTGTAGGGTTATTCCTGTTGGTGAGTCTAGTTGTTCCTGGAGTAGCTTTAGGTTCCCCTGTCTGGGTGAATGCCTCTGCTGTCTCTTGGGATATTTTGCCTGAGAGGCTGAGTGACACTCCTCCTGTCACAGCTCCTGCTGCGGCTAGAAAGCCGACAATAGAGATGAGGGGAAGTAGTGGTCCTCCCATGTTTGAAGCTTGCTTCGTGAGCATTGAAGAAAGGGCACTGGCTTGGGTGACGGCAATATCTGGTAGGACATAGGCTAAAGAAAAGGTGCCTGCAAAGCCAGTAGCCACAGGCACCATCACAGCCGCCTGGCCTGTGCAGGTTCGCATTTGATTCGCACAGTCAGTAATGAAACAATGGAGCCAAGAACTGGTGGGCAATTACCTTTAATCCTAGCTTGCACCCGGCAGGCAAGTAAAAACACACACTGGGCTCCAAAACCCACTCTTCAGTGCTCACAAGGCTACTGACTTATCCGAGTTTCCTAGAATCAAAGGTATCTACCTCACTAGTCTTCTGTTCCCCATCTCCTTCTCTCTACACAAACTCTGCACAAACTGGCTTCTCTTTCAGTACTCTGCCATCTTGGCTGCTTCTCCTGGCCTCCTGAACGTGGCCTTTTCTCTGCTCTCCTCTCTAATGCTAATCTCAGAACTGAGAGCAAGCAAGCTCCCAGTCTGCCCCACTTTATAGTGTAGATTCAAAACCTTTAATCCAATATACAAACAAGGAAGTCTCTGATACAAAGTAATTTATCTGAGGCATAATGGGATTGAGAGTACACCAGCCCACATCAAAAAAGGTGGGAAAGGCTTAGTCCCAAAACCAAGCTCCAGGCTACAAGGATCCTGCCTGCCCACAGCCCACTCCCAACACACATTAATACACTCATGCCCATCCCAAGCAAGAAGGGCAACCAATACCATCACCTGGGAGACAAGCTTCCACGTGGGCAGCGCCATCTTTAACAAAGTGAGCTTAATATATTTTATCTGCCCAACAGTGCCCCTCCAATAAGGAGGAAGCACCCAATAAGCTGTACTGCTACCGACCCAGTAGACATCAAGGATTGATCTGTGATGTGGGGAAAGAGAGGTGTTCTGAAATCAAGAATGTCTGGACATGAATGGGTGGTGTCTTTGTCAGGAGAATGGCAGGATTAAGTTTTCTGCACTTGGCCAAGGTGACATGTGGAGAGGCTATAAAGGGGATATGTGTTGGGCAGATAAAATGTATTATGCTCACTTTGTTAAAGATAACACGAGGAGGCCGTCGCCCAGGTGATATTAATGTGTGTTGGGGTGGGCTAAAGGCAGGCAGAATCCTTGTAGCCTGGGGCTTGGTTTTGGGATTAAGCCTTCCCTACCCTTTTTTATGTGGGGTGGTACAATCCAATCATGCCTCAGAGAAGTGACTCTACTAGAGACTTCCCTATTTTGTATATTGGATTAGAGCTTGTGAAGCTACAATATAAAATGGGGGCAGAACAGAGTTTGTGCTCTTGGTTCCTGGGATGATGAGCAGAGAGCAGCAGAAGGAGGCCACGTGGAGTAGGCCAGGAGAAGCAGCCAAGATGGTGGAGTGCTGAGTGAGATGCCAGTTTGTGTAGAGTTTGTATCTGGGATAAGGAAGTAGATGGGGAACTGAGGAGAATAAGGCTGGTGAGCTAGAAAGCTTTGATTCTAGGAAACTCGGATTAAGTCAGTGGCTTTGTGAGCACTGAATGTGATTGGGTTTGGAGCCCAGAGTGTATGTTTTTACTTGCCCGCTGGGTGCAAGCTAGAATTAAAGACTATGGCCCATCAGCTTTTGGCTCCGTTGTTTCTTTGCCAACTGTCCGAATCCAATGCGAACCTGCATGGGCCAGGAGGCTGCTGTGATAGTGGTCCTGGCCATGGCTTCTGGCTTTACAATATGCAAGGCTTGAATTCTGAAGGAAGAGTTTGTGTAGCTTTGTGAGATAGTAAGAAAGATAGTGGGAGGAAAAAACTGTTGTTAGTTATCCAAAAGTGAGTTTTCTGTTCTCTTCCCTTAGGCAGCTTGGCCATCCCTTAATAGCAGTCTCAAGCTGTTTTGATAAATAGGCCATGACTTGTAGGCCTAGCCCTAGATCTTATCCTAAAAGGTTGACAGCTTTTCCATCTCTTTCATCAGCATTAAGTTTGAAGGGCTTAGTGAGTGAGATTGGGGAGAGTAAGAGCAGGAGCTGAGACAAGGGTTTGTTGGAGTTTTTCTAAGGGTGGGGAGATGTTTAAGATGGGATCTAGGGGCTCTGATAAGGGGCACTTACTTGCCTGATAGAGAGGCTTTGCTAGGAGGTTGAGAAGGGTAATGGTATGTTGTTATGATAACTGATAAGAGGGGCTGCAGAGAAGGAGATCATCTACATATTAGAGAAGCACGCTAGGGTGTAGAGAGGTAGAGAGGTCAGGGGCCGGGGGTTGGCAGAAGAAGTGGAGGCTGTCACGGAAGCCCTGAGGGAGGATTGTCCAAGTGTGCTGGGGAGACTGTAGTGAGACAGGATCACTCCAGGTAAAAGCAAATAGGCTTTGAGAGTCTGGATGTAGGGGGATGGTGAAGAAAGCATCCTCAAGATTGAGGACTATGGCCTGATCAGGCAGTGGTGTAGTGGATAGAGCGTTGGACTGGGACTCGGAGGACCCAGGTTTGAAACCCAGAGGTTGCCAGCTTGAGCGCAGCTCATCTGGTTTGAGCAAAGCTCACCAGCTTGGTCCCAAGGTCACAGGCTCAAGCAAGGGGTTACTCGGTTTGCTAAAGGCCCACAATCAAGGCACATATGAGAAAGCAATCTCTCCCTTTCTGTCTTTGTCTGTATCTGTCTCTCTCTGTCACACACACACACACACACACACGATCGAGGACTATGAAGTAGGAGGTGTTAGGGGGTTGAATGGGGAGAACTGCCTGTTTAATAATCCTCAGGTCCTGAATGAGGCAATAGGAACCATCTAGGTTTTTTTTAATTATAATTATTATTTTTTTTACAGAGACAGAGAGTGAGTCAGAGACAGGGATAGACAGGAACAGACAGACTGGAACGGAGAGAGATGAGAAGCATCAATCATTAGTTTTTCATTGTGCGTTGAAACACCTTAGTTGTTCATTGATTGCTTTCTCATATGTGCCTTGACCGCAGGCCTTCAGCAGACCAAGTAACCCCTTGCTGGAGCCAGCAACCTTGGGCTCAAGCTGATGGAATTTTTGCTCAAACCAGATGAGCCCGCGCTCAAGCTGGCGACCTTGGGGTCTCGAACCTGGGTCCTCTGCATCCCAGTCTGACACTCTATCCACTGCGCCACCGCCTGGTCAGGCCATCTAGTTTTTTGACTGGTAAAATGAGAGTATTATAAGGTGAACTGGCAGGGTTTAGGAGGTGTTGTGAGAGAAGGTGAGTGATGGTGGCCGTAGCCCTTATGGCTCTCCAGGGAGAGGGGATATTGTGGCTGGCAGAGATATGAAGTGGGGTCTTTTAGTTGACAAATAGACAAATACAATACAGGGACACGAGCACGACACACAAATAAAACTTGATGAAGCCTAATAGCAGAGTTGCAATTTGGCCCTTAACACAGGAGAGAATGAACACAAAGCATAACAATTTGTAACCCTTTCCTGAGATCTGCCTATTCATATTCTTTCCCCATTTTTTATTGGGTTTTCGGTCTTTTTCTTACTGATTTCTAAGATAAAAACAATTCTTTTTAAAAATTAGAAATGTTATCACTGTAAAGCCAGTGTTCACAGCCACCAGCACAGCCGCCTGGCCCGTGCAGGTTTGCATTAGATTCGGACAGTCGGTAATGAAACAATAGAGCCAAAAACTAGTGGGACATTAGCTTTAATCCTAGCTTGCACCCAGCGGGCAAGTAAAAACACACACTGGGCTCCAAAACCCACTCACATTCAGAGCTCACAAAGCCACTGACTTATCCGAGTTTCCTAGAATCAAAGGTTTCTAGCTCACCAGACTTATTCACCTCTGTTCCCCATCTCCTTCCTTCTCTCTGCACAAACTCTGCCCAAACTGGCTTTTCCTTCAGCACTCCACCATCTTGGCTGCTTCTCCAGGTCTCCTCCATGTGGCCTTTCTCTGCTCTCTGCTCTCTAATGCTAATCTCAGGAACCGAGAGAGCAAGCTCCCATTCTGACCCCATTTTATAGTGTACAAATCAAAACCTTTAATCCAATATACAAAATAGGGAAGTCTTTAACACACTTACTTATCTGAGGCATGATGGGATTGCACCACCCCACATCAAAAAACGGTGGGAAAGGCTTAGTCCTAAAACCAAGCCCCAGGCTACAAGGATCCTGCCTGTCCACAGCCAGCCCCAACACACATTAATATCACTTGGGCGCCTGACCAGGCAGTAGTGCAGTGGATAGAGTGTCGGACTGGGATGCGGAAGACCCAGGTTCGAGACCCCGAGGTCGCCAGCTTGAGCATGGGTTCATCTGGTTTGAGCAAAAGCTCACCAGCTTGAGCCCAAGGTCTCTGGCTCAAGCAAGGGGTTACTGGTCTGTTGAAGGCCTGCGGTCAAGGCACATATGAGAAAGCAATCAATGAACAACTAAGGTGTTGCAATGCGCAACGAAAAACTAATGATTGATTCTTCTCATCTCTCTTTGTTCCTGTCTGTCTGTCCTTTGCTATCCCTCTCTCTGTCTCTGAAAAAAAAAAAATATATCACCTGGGCGACAGGCTTCCATGTGGGCAGCGCCATCTTTAACAAGGTGAGCGTAATATATTTTATCTGCCCAACACCTAGAATCAAAGGTTTCTAGCTCACCAGACTTATTCTCCTTCATTCTCCATCTCCTTCCTTCTCCCTGCACAAACTCTGTACTAACTGGCTTCTCCACCATCTTGGCTGCTTCTCCTGGCCTCCTCCACGTGGCCTTTCTCTGCTCTCTTCTCTAATACAAATCTCAGGAACTGAGAGAGAGCAAGCTCTCAGTTGGCCCTACTTTATAGTGTAGAACCAAAACCTTTAATCTAATACACAAACAAGGAAGTCTCTGATACAAAGTCACTTATGTGAGGCATAATGAGATTCCTCATGAGAGTGCACCACCCCACATCAAAAAGGGTGGGCCTTTTCCTCTTCTTTGCGTCTTGCCGCTAGCTGTGCCGGGCGCCTCCTCTCCGCACGCAGCTATGCCTCGCAAAATTGAAGAAATCAAGGACTTCCTGCTCACAGCCAGACGAAAGGATGCCAAATCTGTCAAGATCAAGAAAAATAAGGATAATGTGAAGTTTAAAGTCTGGTGCAGCAGATACCTTTATACCTTGGTCATCACAGACAAAGAGAAGGCAGAGAAACTGAAGCAGTCCCTGTCCCCAGGTTTGGCAGTGAAGGAGCTGAAATGAACCACACATGCTGATCCATATTAAAAAGCTAAAAATTAAAAAAAAAAAAATTAAAAAAAAAAAAAAAAAAAAGGGTGGGAAAGGCTTAGTCCCAAAACCAAGGAGCAGGATACAAGGATCCTGACTGTCGACAGCCCACCCCCAACACACATTAATACACTCATGCCCGTGGTGGCGCAGTGGATAGAGCATCAGACTGAGATGTGGAAGACCCAGGTTCAAGACCCCGAGGTCGCCAGCTTGAGCGTGGACTCATCTGGTTTGAGCAAGGCTCACCAGCTTGGACCCAAGGTCACTGGCTTGAGCAAGGGGTTACTCAGTCTGCTATAGCCCCATGGTCAAGGCACATATGAGAAAGCAATCAATGAACAACTAAGGTGTCACAATGAAAATCTAATGATTGATGCTTCTCATCTCTCTTCGTTCCTGTCTGTCTGTCTGTCCGTATCTATCCCTCTCTCTGACTCTCTCTCTCTGTTAAAAAAAAAAAAAAAAAAATCACTCATGCCCATCCCAAGCAAGAAGGGCAACTATAAAGCCAGAAGCCACAGCTACTATCACAGCCGCCTGGCCCATGCAGGTTTGCACTGGATTCAGACAGTCGGCAACGAAACAGCAGAGCCAAAAGCTGGTGATTGTTGGGCAGATAAAATGTATTATGCTCATTTTGTAAAAGATAATGCTGCTCACATGGAGGCTGTTGCCCAGGTGATATTAATGTGTGTCTCTAAAGGCAGGCAGAATCCTTGTAGCCTGGGGCTTGGTTTTGGGATTAAGCCTTTCCCACCCATTTTTGATGTGGGGCGGTACAATCCAATCATGCCTCAGAGAAGTGACTTTGTATTAGAGACTTCCCTATTTTGTATATTGGATTAAGGGTTTGGATTTCTACACTATAAAATGGGGACGGAGCGGGAGCTTGCACTCTTGGTTCCTGGGATTAGCATTAGAGAGCAGAGCAGAGAAAGGCCACGTGGAGGAGGCCAGGGGAAGAAGACAAGATGGCGGAGTGTTGAGTGAGAGGCCAGTTTGTGCAGTTTATGTAGGGAGAAGGAAGGAGATGTGGAACAGAGGAGAATAAGGCTGGTGAGCTAGAAACCTTTGATTCTAGGAAACTCGGATAAGTCAGTGGCTTTGTGAGCACTGAATGTGAGTAGGTTTTGAAGCCCAGTGTGTGTTTTTACTTGCCCGCCGGGTGCAAGCTAGGATTAATGACTATGGCCCACCAGTTTGTGGCTCCGTTGTTTCTTTACCGACTGTCCGAATCCAATGCGAACCTGCATGGGCCGGGCTGCTGTGATGGTGGCCCTGGTCTTGGCTTCTGGTTTTACAGTGATCCATCATCTTTAATCCTAGCTTGCACCCGCCGGGCAAGTAAAAACACACACTGGGCTCCAAAACCCACTCACATTCATTGCTCACAAAGCTTCTGACTTATCCGAGTTTCCTAGTGTAAGGCCAGGAGCCGCCATCGTGGCCATTCACATGCAGGTTCTCATTGGATTTAGGCAGACGGTAAAGAAATGGCGGAGTCGGAGGATGGTGGGCCATCCTATTTATTGGTGTCTCACCAATACAGGCAAACCACAAAAGAAGATAAAGGAAAAGCAGAAAACCAGCTTTTACCATGAAGGGCAAGGGATCAGGGAAGCCCCTGCAATCGTGATAGCAAGAGCTGTGTGTACCAGCTCCTGGTCTGCCCCACTTTATAGTGTAGAAAACCAAAAACCCTTAATCCAATATACAAACAAGGAAGTCTCTGATACAAAGTCACTTATCTGAGGCATAATTGGACTCCTCATGAGAGTGCACCACCCAGATCATACAATCAGTCAAGGGTGTGGGGGAAAAGCTTAGTCTTAAAACTAAACCTGCCTGACCTGTGGTGGCACAGCGGGTAAAAGCGTTGACCTGGAACTCTGAGGTCACTGGTTTGAAATCCTGGGCTTCCCTTGTCAAGGCACATACGGGAGTTGATGCTTTCTGCTCCTCCTTCCCTTCTCTCTCTGTCTGTTTCTCTCTCCTCTCTCTAAAATAAATAAAGAAAATCTTTAAAAAAAAAAAAAAAAACTAAACCTTAGGCTACAATGACCCTGCCTGCCCACAGCCTGTCCCCCACACCCAATGCAAATCACAAGCGAGCAAACATATATATCATATTTACAAACCCATTTGACCAACACCTAGAATCAAAGGTCTCTAGCTCACCAGACTTATTCACCTCTGTTCCCCATCTTCTTCCTTCTCCCTGCACAAACTCTGCACAAACTGGCCTCTCACTCAACACTCCGCCATCTTGGCTGCTTCTCCTGGCCTCCTCCACGTGGCCTCTTTCTGCTCTCTCTCTGCTCTCTAATGCTAATCTCAGGAACTAAGAGAGCAAGCTCTCATTCTGCCCCCATTTTATAGTGTAGAAATCAAAACCTTTAATACAACATACAAAATAGGGAAGTCTCTAATACAAAGTCACTTATCAGAGACATGATGGGATTGTACCACCCCACATCAAAAAGGGTGGGAAAGGCTTAATCCCAAAACCAAGCCCCAGGCTACAAGGATTCTGCCTGCCCACAGCCCGCCCCCAACACACATTAATATCACCTGGGTGACAGCCTCCACCTGGGCAGCGCCATCTTTAACAAAGTGAGCATAATATATTTTATCTGCCCAACAGCAACCAATACCTTCACCTGGGAGATGGGCTTCCATGTGGGCAGTGCCATCTTTAACAAAGTGAGCTGTAAAGCCAGTGGCCAGGGCCACCATCACAGCAGCCTGGCCCATGCAGGTTCGCATTGGATTCGGACAGTCGGTAAAGAAACAACGGAGCCACAAACTGGTGGGCCATAGTCTTTAATTCTAGCTATCACCCGGCGGGCAAGTAAAAACATACACTGGGCTCCAAAACCCACTCACATTCAGTGCTCACAAAGCCACTGACTTATCCGAGTTTCCTAGAATCAAAGGTTTCTAGCTCACCAGACTTATTCACCTCTGTTCACCATCTCCTTCCTTCTCCAGCGTCAAACTGCACAAACTGGCCTCTCACTCAATACTCCGCCATCTTGGCTGCTTCTCCTGGCCACATGGCCTCTTTCTGCTCTCTGCTCTGCTCTCTCCTCTAATGATAATCTCAGGAACCAAGAGAGCAAACTCTCGTTCTGCCCTCATTTTATATTGTAGCTTCACAACCTCTAATCCAATATACAAAATAGGGAAGTCTCTAATACAAAGTCACTTCTCTGAGGCATGATTGGATTGTACTGCCCCACATCAAAAAGGGTGGGGAAGGCTTAACCCCAAAACCGAGACCCAGGCTACAAGGATTCTCAACACACATTAATATCACCTGGGCGACAGCTTCACGTGGGCAGCGCCACCTTTAACAAAGTGAGCATAATATATTTTATCTGCCCAACAATCCACCCCTATGCTCACTTTAATACCTACAATCTACATCACCAGCATCCCTGGGCAAGGAAATTAGGCAAATTACACAAATTACAACAGCACAAGTCATACAATTTCAACAATCAGAAAGGTACACTTCACCAGTCTCTGAGCACTTAGCCCAAAGCGCAAAATGTGCTCGGCCTTCTTTCTAGCCATGGGAAAAGCTTCCCAGGGCAGGGGAGTGCTTCCAGCAAAGCCACCCCCCACCCCCATCAGGGTATTTCACACTGTCCAAAATCCATAAGTCCATCCAACAAAGGAGTCAATGCCCACTCCGGTCGTAGTCCAGGAAATCAGTCCACGCACATAGGGCGTCAGCCACCCCCCTCATCCCTGCCGTCCTCGCAGGTCTTACACTGTCCCAAAGAGGGGCGGGCACGTGGCAATGGCAGTCAGCATTTCCATCTCTGCTCTGGAGAGCGTGTCCAGCCCTGTGTCCCAAAATCGCAGACCTACCAGGGCCGTAGTAAGTGCTCCTTCCAGCTGGGCTCTCATCTTCTGGAGACTGCAGATTACAACTCCAGCTCGATTCTCCTCATCCTCCAAAGAGGAACTAAAACACCAGTTCCCACTGCCAGGCTCGAGTCCTGGGCCGCTGCCGGGCTCGAGTCCCAGGCTGCTGTCGCCTTCTGCTCCTCAGATCTTGCAGCTCCAGCCCTGGCCTCAGCCTCAGCCTCAGCCCTGGCCCCCTGCCGTTGCTGGCTCTCCACATGTCCAGGGCAATCTGCAACTCATGAACCTGTGAATCCTCCTCCAGCAGCTGCTCCATTTCTAGGCGAATCTTGCAAACCTGGTCAGCCTCCTCCTCCAGTGCTTCCTCCAGCTCCAGGGTCAGCATCTGTCTCTCCCGCATTTGCTCCATCTCCTTCCACTGCTTGGTTTGCAGGTCCCGGGCAGCCTCTTCCACAGAGCTCTCAGTTTCCTCACACATGGCTGTAAAAGTCAGCCAGCCTACAATCCCCAAAAGGACAGCCATGGGGAACCCTAACACTAGCCAGTCCGCTACTCCACCACTCAAAGGCTCCTTGCTGATCTGTATCGAAATCTGCCACAGACTACACCAAATGTAAAGCCAGAAGGCACGGCCACAGCCAGGGCCACCATCACAGCAGCCTGGCCAGTTCAGGTTCGCATTGGATTCAGACAGTAGGTAAAGAAACAATGGAGCCACAAACTGGTGGGCCATAGTCTTTAATCCTAGCTTGCACCCGGCAGGCAAGTAAAAACACACACTGGGCTCCAAAACCCACTCACATTCAGTGCTCACAAAGCTACTGACTTATCCGAGTTTCCTAGAATCAAAGGTTTCTAGCTCACCAGCCTTATTCTCCTCAGTTCCCCATCTCCTTCCTTATCCCAGATACAAACTCTGCACAAACTGGCATCTCACTCAGCACTCTGCCATCTTGGCTGCTTTTCCTGGCCACATGGCCTCTTTCCGCTGCTCTTTCATGCTAGTCATCCCAGGAACCAAGAGAGCAAACTCTCGTTCTGCCCCCACTTTATAGTGTAGAAATCCACACCTTTAATCCAATATACAAAATAGGGAAGTCTCTAATACAAAGTCACTTCTCTGAGGCATGATTGGATTGTACTGCCCCACATCAAAAAGGGTGGGAAAGGCTTAATCCCAAAACCAAGACCCAGGCTACAAGGATTCTCAACACACATTAATATCACCTGGGCGACGACCTCACGTGGGCAGCGCTACCTTTAACAAAGTGAGCATAATATATTTTATCTGCCCAACAACCTCTGTTCCCTATTTCCTTCTCTCTGCACAAACTGGCATTTCCTTATGCACTGCGCCATCTTGGCTGCCTCTTCTCTGCAATACTAATACAGAGAGAGAGAGAGAGAGAGAGAGAGAGAGCCTGGACTGCCTTATTTTATAGTGTAGAAATTAAAGCCTTTAAGCCAATATACAAATAAGGAAGGTCTGATACAAAGCCACTTATCTGAGGCATAAATGGGATTCGTCATAAGAGTGCACCACCCCACATCATGCAACAGTCAAGGGTATGGGAACTGACCAGGTGGTGGTGCAGTGGATAGAGCATCAGACTGGGGCATGGAGGACCCAGGTTTGAAACCCCAAGGTCGCCAGCTTGAGCACGGGTGCATCTGATGTGAGCAAGGCTTACCAGCTTGAGCCAAGGGTCACTGGCTCGAGCAAGGGGTCACTTGGTCTTCTGTAGCCCCCCGGTCAAGGCACATATGAAAAAGCAATGAACAACTAAGGTGCCGCAACAAAGAATTGATGCTTCTCATCTCTTTCCCTTTCTGTCTTTCTGTCCCTACCTGTCCCTCTCTCTGACTCTGTCTCTGTCACACAAAAAAAAAGAAGAAAAAAAACAGTCAAGGGTATGGGGAAAAGCTTAGTTTTGAGAAGATCTTAGTACTAGAAGGATATTGAAAAGATCTTAGTATTAAAAGGGTGGGAAAGCTTTAGTCTTAAAAGTAAGCCTTAGGCCGTAAAGACCATGTCAGCTTACAGCCTGTCTCCCACACCCAATGCAAATTGTAAGCTAGCAAAGATATATATCATACTTACAAACTTATTTGACCAACAAGCATCTTTTTTTCTAACAAGGTGACTCTGGGTGAGCTCCAGGATGGGAACTGGTTACCAGAAAGCAAGCCATGTGTGAAGCCAGTAGCCACAGCCACCATCACAGCAGCCTGGCCCATGCAGGTTTGTATTAGATTCGGACAGACAGTAATGAAACAATGGAGCCAAAAACTGGTGGGCCATCATCTTTAATCCTAGCTTGCACCTGGCGGCCAAGTAAAAACACACACTGGGCTCCAAAACCCACTTATTCAGTGCTCGCAAAGCTACTGACTTATCCGAATTTCCTAGAATCAAAGGTTTCTAGCTCACCAGACTTATTCACCTCTGTTCCCCATTTTCTTCCTTCTCTCTGCACAAACTGGCTTCTCCCTCAGCACTCCACCATCTTGGCTGCTTCTCCTGGCCTCCTCCACATGGCCTTTCTCTGCTCTCCTCTCTAATGCTAATCTCAGGAACCAAGAGAGCAAGCTCCCAGTCTGCCCCACTTTAGGTATAGAAATCAAAACCTTTAATCCAATATACAAACAAGGAAGTCTCTGATACAAAGTCACTTATCTTAAAAAATAAATAAATAAAATAAAAGAATTGATGGACCTGTGGTGGTGCAGTGGATAAAGCGTCGACCTGGAAATGATGAGGTTGCCGGTTCAAAACCCTGGGCTTGCCTGGTCAAGGCACATACGGGAGTTGATGCTTCCAGCTCCTCCCCCTTCTCTCTCTCTGTCTCTCTTTCCTCTCTCTCCCTCTCTGTCTCTCTCTCTCCCTCTCTCTCTAAAAAAAATGAATAAAAATAAATAAATAAATAAATAAATAAATAAATAAAAACAAAGTCACTTATCTGAGGCATAATGGGATTCCTCATGAGAGTGCACCACTCCACACCATGCAATCAGTTAAGGGTGTGGGGAAAAGCTTAATCTTAAAACTAAGCCTTAGGCTATAATGGCCCAGCCTGCTTACAGCCTGTCCCCCATGCCCAATACAAACTATAAGCGAGCAAACATATATATCATATTTAAAAACTTATTTGACCAACACCATGGTTAGAAACTTAGAATTTTCAGCCCTACCTTTCATCCTACAGAGAGCAAAGAAAGGCTGGACATGGAGTTAGTGACAGTCATACCTGTGTGAGGAAGCCTCCATGAAATCCCAGTAGAATTGGGCTTGAAGAGCTTCCAGGCCGGCAAACTACACCAGGAGAGTAACACTTCCCAGCTCCCCTGTTTGGACCTTCCCAGACCTCACCCCCTGTATCTCTTCATCTGTATCCTCTATCATATCCTATAATGAAGTGGTAAATGTAAGTAAGTGTTTCCCTGAGTTCAATGAGCCGCTCTAACAAATTAATCGAACCTGAAGAGGAGTTGTTCAGATGCACAGGTAATATAACCTGAACTTGGACTGCCGTCTAAAGTGGGGTTGGGAACAGGGGACAGTCTTGTGGCACTGAGCCCTTAGTTGTAGGATCTGATGCTATCTCTGGGTAGATAGTGTCAGAAGTGAGTAAAATTGTAGGCCACCCAGCTGGTGTTGGAGACTTGTTTATTGTGGAGGAAAGTCTCCACACATTTGGTGACCAAAATGTCAGAAAGGAAGTGTTCTCTGTAAAGGTAAAGGAGACACACAGGAGGAAAATGTACAGTGGGGAAGAGATGGGTTTTTCCCTACGTAAGAAAGGGAAAACTAAGCCCTGGCCGGTTGGCTCAGCGGTAGAGCGTCGGCCTAGCATGCGGAGGACCCGGGTTCGATTCCCGGCCAGGGCACACAGGAGAAGCGCCCATTTGCTTCTCCACTCCTCTGCCGCGCTTTCCTCTCTGTCTCTCTCTTCCCCTCCTGCAGCCAAGGCTCCATTGGAGCAAAGATGGCCCGGGCGCTGGGGATGGCTCTGTGGCCTCTGCCTCAGGCGCTAGAGTGGCTCTGGTCGCAACATGGCGACGCCCAGGATGGGCAGAGCATCGCCCCCTGGTGGGCAGAGCGTCGCCCCTGGTGGGCGTGCCGGGTGGATCCCGGTCGGGCGCATGCGGAAGTCTGTCTGACTGTCTCTCCCTGTTTCCAGCTTCAGAAAAATGAAAAAAAAAAAAAAAAAAAAAAAAAGGGAAAACTAAGTTTTTCCTTTTACAACTGTTGTCCATTTTCTCATTTGATTTTTTTTTTTTTTTTTTTTTTTTTTACTACAGAGACAGAGAGAGAGAGGGGGACAGACAGACAGGAACATAGAGAGATGAGAAGCATCAATCGTTAGTTTTTCATTGCAACACCTTAGTTGTTCATTGACTGCTTTCTCATATGTGCCTTGACCGGGGGGCCACAGCAGACCGAGTGACCCCTTGCTCGAGCCAGAGACCTTGGGTCCAAGCTGGTGACCTTTGCTCAAACCAGATGAGCCCACACTCAAGTTGGCAACCTCGGGGTCTGGAACCCGGGTCCTCCGCATCCCAGTCCGACGCTCCATCCATTGCGCCACCACCTGGTCAGGCTCATTTGACTTTGACTGTGCTTATAGTGATTTTCATTTGGCTAATTTTCTTCAGGCGATGTTTACATTAGAAGTAAAAGAAGGAGCAAAGTAGAAGACAGAGAAGAAACAATTAGTTAGGGAACCCAGCAAACTATTTCAAGAAGAGCTACCAAAAGGGTAAAATGATACTTCAAACAAAACACTGAGATGAGGCCATAAAAATGAACAGTAGATTTGGCAAAAGGGAGGCCATCAATTACCTTACCAGCACAGTGTTAGAAGTGGGATGTTGATGGACACCTGGTTATGATAGAGGGAACTCAAGAGATAAAATTTTAGCTTGAAAAATGGTGCCTTTGGCTATAGTCAGTGGGCATAATGGTTAATGCAAGTAAAAGCTTTGTTCCAGGAACTGGAATACTTGAACAGGCCTATAAGACTTAATGAGATCTGAAAGTGATCCACCTTTGTACCCCAGGGGACTGCAAGCAAAGCTTTTGTACTCTCAGGATGGAACACCCTCTGACTATGATCAAATTAACTTTGACAATAATCTAATTATCTACCTATCCTTTTCTTCGCCTTATAAAAAGATTGAGACGATTTGGGAATGTAACCCCCATCTCCCCAGAGTGTCAGCCATCTGAATAAGGTGCCCATAAAGATCCAAACCCTGTCTCTATCTATTTGGCCAAATCGGTGACAGGCAGCACAAACTCCGATATCTTCAGTTTCAGTTGGAGTGAGAGAGTAAGAAAAGACAACAGACAGTCTTCTTTTTTTTTTTTTTTTTTTTTTTTTTTTGGTATTTTTCTGAAGTTAGAAACGGGGAGGCAGTCAGACAGACTCCTGCATGCGCCCGACCGGGACCCATCCGGCATGCCCACCAGGGGGCGATGCTCTGCCCATCTGGGGCATTGCTCTGTTGTAACCAGAGCCATTCTAGCGCCTGAGGCAGAGGCCACAGAGCCATCCTCAGCACCCGGACCAACTTTGCTCCAATGAAATCTTAGCTGCGGGAGGGGGAGAGAGAGATAGAGAGGAAAGAGAGGGGGAGGGGTGGAGAAGCAGATGGGCGCTTCTCCTGTGTGCCCTGGCCGGAAATTGAACCCGGGACTCCTGCAGGCCAGGCCGATGCTCTACCACTGAGCCAACTGGCCAGGGCCTCAGACAGTCTTTTTTTTTAAAGTTCTACTATACCGTGGTGCAAACAAATGTGGTAGTGAACAAGGATCTGGGGTCAAGGAAATTTTTTTAATGGAAGATAGTATCCTAGAGAGTGTTTGTATGCTTAAATAAATGGGAGAAATAGCCTGACCAGGGGGTGGCGCAGTGGATAGAACGTCGGACTGGGATGAGGAGGACCCAGGTTTGAGACCCTGAGGTTGCCAGTTTGAGTGCGGGCTCATCTGGTTTGAGCAAAGCTCAGCAGATTGGACCCAAGGTCGCTGGCTCGAGCAAGGGGTCACTCGGCCTGCTGTAGCCCCACGGACAATGCACATATGAGAAAGCAATCAATGAACAACTAAGGTGTCGCAACGAAAGACTAATGATTGATGCTTCTCATCTCTCTCCGTTCCTGTCTGTTCCTCTCTCTGTCTCTGTAAAGAAAAAAAAAAAAAGGAAGAAATAATCAATGACGAGAGAAAAGCTAAGGATCCAGAAGAAGGCAAAGAGAATAATTTTAAGAGAGAGGCTCTTCATCAGAAGGGCAAGAGGGTGGGATGCTAGCCCACATAAAGGACAAACCTTATCCTTGTAAGCCTGAGCACATAGCTGGGAAACTAGTAAGTGTGGCAGCTGGTATGATGACAGAAGTGTCCCTGCCTGACTGCTCTTGTTTTCTGCAGGAAGTATGTGGTGAAGGCAAGCTGGCAAAGGCAAGTGCAAAAATAAATGTGTTAGAATGTGGGAAAGAAAACCTATCAGGGAAGGTTGCCACAGAGTGTTGAATACCCATTTGAGAGTTATGGTGAGAATTTCAAGGGAAGCCAGTATGCACAGTTGGGTGTTGAGGCAAGGCCCAGAGTGAAAAGATAGTGATAGTACAAGGTCAAGATGTTGCCAAGCAAGAACAATGCAGGAGGAGGTGCAAGGGATATGGGTATATGCAGTACCTGAGGGGAGACTGTTAGTAAACCAAAGGTGGTAAATGAATCAGAGGTCTCAGGGTCACCGGCGAAGGGGTCCTTGTCCCGCTTTAAGGATAGAAATCAAGAGGTGAGGTGAAACAGATTCAAAAGAGGTTCACTGAAAACATGATGGAAGGAGCTTGAAGCATCAAGGAAACACACACTAAGGAAGCATATGGCTCCTGGAAATGCTGTGGGGTCTGGCGTAAGCAGGGCTGGGCTCCTCACGCAGGCGCAGAGTAGATTTCTCAGCTCTTCCAGGTTCCTTCACAGGCTGATATCCACCATGCAGTCTCAGAGCAGAGTTCTTTGGGGAGTCCCTGAAGAGAAACTTTAACCTTATCTAGGAGAGGCTTAATAACTGATAAGCATTCCCCTCTGTCTAAAAGAAGCTTATCCTGTCTCATCAGTAAGATTTGTAAACAAAAATGGGGTCATATGCTGAACCTGACAAGCTCATGAGAGGCCTGCATGGTAACCTTGCAAACTCAGAGACCTAAAGTAACGATACAGGATGGTCTGACATTAATACTTTCTTTTTTTTTTTCTTTTTTTTATTTTCTTTTTTTGTATTTCTCTGAAGTTGGAAATGGGGAGACAGTCAGACAGACTCCCGCATGTGCCCAACCGGGATTCACCCGGCACACCCACCAGGGGGCGACGCTCTGCCCATCTGGAGCATCACTCTGTTGCAACCAGAGCCATTCTAGCACCTGAGGCAGAGGCCATGGAGCCATCCTCAGCGCCCAGGCCAACTTTTGCTCCAATGGAGCCTTGGCTGCAGGAGGGGAAGAGAGAGACAGAGAGGAAGGAGAGGGGGAAGGATGGAGAAGCAGATGGGCGCTTCTCCTGTGTGCCCTGGCCGGGAATCAAACCCAGGACTCCTGCACGCCAGGCCGACGCTCTACCACTGAGCCAACTGGCCAGGGCAACATTAATACTTTCTAACTAAAAGCAGGTCATGATGGGTAGTCATGTGCTAGGGCAGTATTTCTCTCTCTCTCTCTTTCTCTCTTTTTCTACTTCATTTAGTTTGCTCTAAATTTTTCTATAACGAAAGTCAACCCTTACCTTAATGGAGCCTGTCATCTTTTTTTTTTTTTTTCTTCTGGTGACAGAGACAGAGAGAGACACAGACAGGAAGGGAGAGAGATGAGAAGCATCAATTCTTTGTTGCGGCACCTTAGTTGTTCACTGATTGCTTTCTCATATGTGCCTTGACCGCGGGCCTTCAGCAGACCAAGTAACCCCTTGCTGGAGCCAGCAACCTTGGGTTCAAGCTGGTGGGATTTTGCTCAAACCAGATGAGCCCGTGTGTCGGGAGCCGATCAACGACTGCTGGCTGACAAGGTCACAGCAGAGAAGATCCACAACTGCTGGCTGACAAGGTCACAGCAGAAGAAGATCAAAAACTGCTGATTGACAAAGTCACAGCAGAGAAGACCAATGGCTGCTGGTTAACAAAGTCACCACAAAGGAAAGGCATAATGATACTTCCCCCTTTGACCTTTTTGAATTAATCTGGCCTTATATCCCCCTTTTTCTGGGTGTGTGCTATCATTTATGGCACAGGGATAATAGTACCGTGCTTTCCCTGTAGATTCATAGTAATGTCTTAGGAAATGAGACAGAGGGTGTGAGTTCCACAGAAAAGCCTGTAAGCCCCTTGAACTGGGCTCATAGACATAAGAGGCTGGTTATGATATCCCTCGTAAAGGGTTAAGTTTGTAGGAGAATTTCTTATTAATCATGTTAGAAAGAATAAATTGTGACTTATGAATAGGTAGGAAACAGTAACTATACACAGAGCACCTTTCAGCCTTCACTTAATCCATCACTTTACCTCCCTAGCCTTTTCATGTAGTAGAGTAGAGAAACTTTCCTTTTTTCTTGTATACCTGACCTGCAGGTGGTGGAACACTCTGAGAAGAATAAAGTTAGAACTTAACTAGTGTATGAATATAGTGAATAAATAAAATTTGACTAGACAATAGAATCTTAGACAAGGTAGAGTTATTAATCAGTACTGACCTTTTAGAAGTTTGTACCAATATTGTTATTGCTGTTCAAGTTATTGTATAACTGTACTTTGAATGACTTACAACCTGATTTATAGCTTATAGAAATGAATTAACTGTTACCTAGAAAATGTAACCATTTTGTGAAACAAAAACAATGATTAATCAATGTATTCTGAATACCATGTGATTGTAACTTAGTGTGTATGTATAAAAGTAAAGCTAGACTAGCCATTGGCAGAGATGCCTGGCAGTAAATGCTAACGAGAGAATAAAGAGAAAGAAAAGAATTCGGCTCTCTCACTTGACTCATGCCAACACGGTCTCTTCCTGTGGGACCCCTGGATTTCCCCTGGGGCTGGACCCCAGCACCCGGGCTCAAGCTGGTGAGCTCGGGGTCTTGAACCTGGGTCCTCTGCATCCCAGTCCGACGCTCTATCCACTGCGCCACCGCCTGGTCAGGCTGTATCTATTGTTTTTATTTTTTATCCAATCCCAGAGATTTCCCTAGTGTATTTTAACGTACCTCTCTGATCTATCACCAATGGATGTCATGTAACCCCTTTATACCCTCCCCTTTGATTCTGATGTATAAAATAAGTGGTGAACCTGCTATTTCCCAGAACATTTTCTCAATCCGTTGAGATTTTGCTTACCAGCAATAGTCAACAGTTTGGCTCAAATAAACTCAAAAAATTCTTACAGGTTTGGATGTTTCTTACATTGACAGATTGACTAAGTGAAAGAATAGGAGACAGGGATCAAAATACCAAATTGGAATGCTTGACATAAGAGATTTTGGAGATAGTAAAAGGCAGGATTCTAGAAACTGGTGGCTGACCTGAGGAAAATTGCATTTGAGAAGGTCCGGAGCTGTGATCCTAAGATGTTGGATAATGCCTCAGGGAAGACCCACGATTGGCACAATATACAATGTACACGCTGGGAAATCTTATGAAACTATTTTGGCTTAAAATTAAAAATAGATTTGGGCCCTGGCTGGTTGGCTCAGTGATAGAGCATCGGCCTGGTGTGCAGGAGCCCCGGTTTCAATTCCTGGCCAGGACACACAGGAGAAGCACCCATCTGCTTCTCCATCCCTCCCCTTCTCCTTCCTCTCTGTCTCTCTCTTCCCCTCCCGCAGCCAAGGCTCCGCTGGAGCAAAGTTGGCCTGGGCGCTGAGGATGGCTCTGTGGCCTATGCCTCAGGTGCTAGAATGACTCTGGTTGCAACAGAGTGACCCCTCAGATGGGCAGAGCATCGCCCCCTGGTGGGCATGCCGGGTGGATCCCGGTTGGGTGCATGCGGGAGTCTGTCTGACTGCCTCCTCATTTCCAACTTCAGAAAAATACAAAAAAAAAAAAAAATAGATTTGGCCTGTTGTGGTACAGTGGATAAAGCATTGACCTAGAACGCTGAGGTTGTTGATTCAAAACCCTGGGCTTGCCTGGTCAAGGCACATACGACAGGCAGTCAATGAACAACTTAAGTGAAACAACTATGACTTGATTCTTCTCACTCCAATGCCTTCTGTAAAATCAATCAATCAAATTTAAAAAAAATATATGCCCTGGCTAGGTAGCTCAGTTGGTTAGAGCATGGTCTTGAAGCACAGAGGTTGCCAGTTTGATCCTTGGTCAGGGCACATATAGGAACAGATCAACGTTCCTCTCTTGCTAAAGTCAATAAATAAATATAATAAAAATAAATAAAAATGAATTTTTTTTTTTGTATTTTTCTGAAGTTGGAAACGGGGAGGCAGTCAGACAGACTCCGCATGCGCCCGACCGGGATCCACCCGGCATACCCACCAAGGGGGGATGCTCTGCCCATCTGAGGGGTCACTCTGTTGCAACCAGAGCCATTCTAGTGCCTGAGGCAGAGGCCACAGAGCCATCCTCAGCACCTGGGCCAACTTTGCTCCAATGGAGCCTTGGCTGCGGGAGGGGAAGAGAAAGACAGAGAGGAAGGAGAGGGGGAGGGGTGGAAAAGCAGATGGGTGCCCTGGCCGGGAATCGAACCAGTGACTCCTGCACGCCAGGCCGATGCTCTACCACTGAGCCAACCGGCCAGGGCTAAAAATGAATTTTGAATAAGCAGCTTGTGTCTTGCTTTCTTTAGACGGAGATTTAAAATGGTGGAAACTATGGAGGTGTGTACTTAACTGGATTAGGAAAGTTACATACCATGAGGGATTTCTGGGTTCAGGAGGGTGCACTGGATTTATAATAATTTATAATGGTTGGTACAAGCCTGTGGGGAGAGAACACTGGAAGATCCTGGCCCATCAAGGTCTTAGTTCACATTGTTTTGCTTACACATTGCACAAACTTTTTGTTCCTTTGTTGGGCAAGCTGTGCACACATGTTTACAATCTGGTTAAAGAATTAGCCCTACCAATGACGTTATTGAATACAGACGTACACAGTGGTGGCCATAGTAACAGCAGTGTTCCTCTGGAGTTTGACGTTCTCAAATTCAGTTTCCTCAGCAACTTATCTGAGGAAGGCCATGAAGACTTTAAGAAAGGCCATTTTCCCACTCACAGGAGAAAAAGAAGTGTAGCCAGATAGTGTTCACCAAGCTTGATGTGACCCTAGTTGTCCTCCTGGGAGGCAGTCACAGAAGTGGACTTTTAGGATGCTCCATTGTCTTTGCCTGTGGTTGATTTGTGTAACCATGTCAAGAAGCCTTCAACAATCAACCAAGCAAGGCTATGAGGATTTGCAAACCTTATCAACCATCTTGCTGCCCCGAGATTCCCTGTTTAAAAGTGACGTGATATTCAATTTATTGCTGGTCGGGAGACTGATCAGAGGCCAAAACAATTGAATCTTGGTTGCTTCCCATCAGGAACATAAGCACCATACTCGTTATTTTAACATTGGGAGGTTATTATAAGGACCAAAGGCCAAAGGAAACATAGAGGTGGCAACTGTAGGAAGTGCCTGGAGGAGTTGGGGTTAACAAAGGGAAGAAGCAGGAGTTACTGGATCCAGAAGCTTGGAGGAAGAGCCTGAGGGGAGCTGGGGCTCAGACCTCAAGGAAAGTACTGCACAGCTGGTGCAGTATGTTGGAAGGGCACAATAAAGGCTGGTTCTGGGAAGAGGGAAAAGCTGGAAACTCTAATCAAGTGCAGCTGCCAAGGTAAAGAACTGTTGCCACCATGATACTTCAGACGCCTGGATGCCAGAAGCAAACTGCAAGAAGCAAGTTCCTTCTCTCCTTCATGCAGGCTTCCTCTAGTGCCCCCTTTTGGTGGAGCCTCACAGGGTGCTAGCGACAAAAAGAAATACCATATGGCCTGAAAAAATCCAGCTCCAGCAACCTTGGGAAATGAATACCAGTTTCCAGTTTGGGGCTGTTACAAATAATGCTATTATAAGCATTCTTGTACATATCTTTTGATGCCCCTGTCATCAAAACCCCTGGGTCCGTATTTGGGGTTATAGAGCCAGGAGTGTACTTGTTGGATTAATAGATACGTTTATTAGCCATTCTGGTGAATGGGTGATGCTGTCTCACTGTGATTCCAATTTGTATGTTTGAATTACTATTAAAGTAGCCCAGCTTTGACCACCTGGATAGCCTCTTTACAAAGGTGCCTGATTAAGTCTCTAGCCCATTTACAATGTTCTTATTGCTCTATGAAGATGTATAACTATATTCTTGACACAAGTCCTTTTGATTATATGTATTGTAAATATCTTCTCACAGCTTGTGAACATGCTTTTTTCACTCTCTCAGTGGTGTCTTGTGATGAATAGGTGTTTCTAATTTTACCGAGTACAATTTATCAATCTTTTCTTTTAGGGTTAGTGCTATTTGTATCTTCTTTAAGAAATATTTCCTTATTCCAGGGTCCTATATTATGTTCTTTTTCTATTTTCTATCTCTTTATTCACAGGTACTGAATCTGAGTAATTTCTTCAGATCTATTTTCTGATTTTCTAGTTCTGTTTTTTTAAAAATATTTTTCTAAGCATTTACTGGGTTTGTAATGAAAATATTTTTAATTTCTAGAAATTGTATTTTTTTTCTCCCATTCTATTTGTCATGTTTGGCAACTCTTGCTCCTACCTTGTCTTTTCAAATTATTCTTCATTTCTTTTTTTCTTACTCTTTATTTCTCTAAATATACTAAACATATTTAATGTGTATTTTGTACCTAAAAATGACAATATCTGCAGTCACTGCAAGTATAAATCTTATTCCTTCTGATTCTTCAATTGTTTGCTGTGAATTTTAAAGTTTATTAGAATTTTAACTATAGGAATTCTTCAAAGCCTATATTTAAAGCATCTTCTTCCAGAGAAGAATTGTACTTGCTTGTGCCTAGCAATACTACTAAATCAAGACCACTTGAAATTTTTTCCTTTTCTGCCCACTAAAATTTAAGGGCTTAGAAATCTCTGAGATACCCTACTTCCACTCCCATAATTTTTTTGGACAGGTCTCCTTAACTCTCTTTTACAGACTGATGGTGTTGCTTTTTGGGGATCCCAGCCTTAGGAGAGAGTCTCTGACTCAAAATCCTGTTTTGTATAGGTCTCAGGCTTTGCCTCTGGTCCCCAAATTTGGTCTGTTAAGACTCTGGCCTTGGGGCCAGAAAATCTGCAGAGATTGCCAAGACAACACTAGCCTCCATGCTGGCTTACCATCTTTGGTTTTATGCTTTTTTAAAAAAAAATCCTTTCTATCATTCCTTTCCCTTATCTTTCTGCCAGCCCAACAATGCACTTAACAATGTATTTTTAATATTTTATCCATCACTTTTGAGTGTTCTATATCAGGAAGATTTCTCTGCACATTCAGTCCACCATATTGTCAGAAATGGAAGTTCAACAATTTTTCATAGAAAATATGTCATTCACGCAAGAATCCTAAAGGCAGGTGATTTCTTCAGCAGTCAATCTGGTAGGTTTTACAAACTCATGCTTTCTCTGTCCTGCTTCGTTTCTTCATGTTTGTTTAGAATATCTCTGGAGAAATTCCTTTCATAACTTACATACTTGCCATAACTGAGCAACCAATTGAATGAAAGCTCTTTATGATAAGTAATTATTGCCCTAGATAACAAGATGATCATCCAGGACCACATTAAGTTGGGAAGGAATAAAGGCTAAGGATGTGATACCTTTCTATCAAGATTAGAGCCATCTTGCCCTGGCAGGTTGCTCAGTCAGTTAAGAGCATCATCCTGAAATGACAAGGTTGTGGATTCTGTCCCAGTCAGCAACCAAAGAATGCATGACTGAGTGGAACAACAAATGAATACTTCCCTTCCCCCTCCTCTCTCTCTTCCTTCCTCTCTTTGTTACTCTAAAAATCAAGCCCTGGCCTGATAGCTCTGTTTGGAGAGTCATTCTGGCGCACAAAAGTTGCCAGTTTGATTCCTCAATCAGGGTACATAAAGGAACATCTCTATGTTTCTGTCTCTCTCTTTCCCTGCCTCTCTGTCTCTCAAAAAAAAAAAAAAGATTAGCGAGATCTTGCCTGACTGGTGGGAGGCACAGTGGATAGAGTGTTGACCTGGGATGCTGAGATCCCAGTTTTGAAACCCCAGGGTTGCCAGCTTGAGTGCAGGATCATTGACATGATCCTATGATCCCTGGCTTGAGCCCAACGGCCACTAGCTTGAGCAAGTTGTCACTGGCTTGGGTAGAGCCCCCTGGTCAAAGTATGTATGAGAAGCAATCAACAAAGAACTAAAGGTGCCACAACTACAAGTTGATGCTTCTCATTTCTCTCCCTTCCTCTCTCTCTCTCTCTCTCAAAAATAAAAGATTAGAGCCATCTTGGAAGGAGACCTGACTTGGGGTAGTGTAAAGCCAGAAGCCACGGCCAGGGTCACCATCAGAGCAGCCCAGCCCTTGCACGTTCGCATTGGATTCGGACAGTCGGTAAAGAAACAATGGAGCCAAAAACTGGTGGGCCATAGTCTTTAATCCTAGCTTGCACCTGGCGGCCAAGTAAAAACATACACTGGGCTCCAAAACCCACTCACATTCAGTGCTCACAAAGCCACTGACTTATCCGAGTTTCCTAGAATCAAAGGTTTCTAGCTCACCAGCCTTATTCTCCTCAGTTCCCCATCTCCTTCCTTATCCCAGATACAAACTCTACACAAACTGGCATCTCACTCAGCACTCCGCCATCTTGGCTGCTTCTCCTGGCCTACTCCACGTGGCCTCCTTCTGCTCTCTGCTCTGTTCTCTCCTCTAACCATCCCAGGAACCAAGAGCGCAAGCTCCCGCTCCATCCCCATTTTATAGTGTAGCTTCACAACCTTTAATCCAATATACAAAATAGGGAAGTCTCTAATACAAAGTCACTTCTCTGAGGCATGATGGGATTGTACCACCCCACATCAAAAAGGGTGGGAAAGGCTTAATCCCAAAACCAAGCCCCAGGCTACAGGCTACAAAGATCCTGCCTGCCCACAGAGACACACATTAATTTCACCTGGGCAATGCCATCTTTAACAAAGTGAGCATAATATATTTTATCTGCCCAACAGGTAGTGACCATACAATATAATATACAAATGATGCATTATAGAATTGTATATACCTGAAGCCTATATAATTTTATTAAACAATGTCACACCAATAAAATCAATAAAAAAAGAATCAGAACCATCTTCTTTTACAATTTTGCAGTTTAGGTGCTCACGTCAGCGACACATATACTAAAATCAAAAGAATATAGAGAAGATTAGCATGGCCCCTGTGCACACAATTTTGCAGTTTAACAAGAGCCAGGACTTGTTTCAAATTAGATGATCTCCCTGATTGGGGATATACATTTAAATGGAGAAGATTCTGCTAAAGCCAGAGGGGATATTTTAACATAGATGCTTTGTCAATTTAGCCTTTGTGGGCAGCTTTTGAACAATTACACCTTTGACCTTGCACAAAGATCATCCTTGCAATGCTTTTTTTTGGCAGAGACAGAGATAGTCAGAGAGAGGGACAGACAGACAGGAAGGGAGAGAAATGAGAAACATAAATTCTTTGTTGCGGTTCCTTAGTTGTTCATTGATTGATTTCTCATATGTGCCTTGATTGGGGGGCTACAGCAGACCAAGTGACCCGTTGCTCAAGCCAGTGACCTTGGACTCAAGCTGGTGAGCCTTGCTCACATCAGATGCTCCCGCGCTCAAGCTGGCAACCTCGGGGTCTGGAACTCGGGTCCTCCGCGTCCCAGTCCAACGCTCTATCTACTGTGCCACCACCTGGGCAGGCTCCTTGCAATGCTTTTTACAAACGCCTCCAATAAAGGTGGTTCGGCAGAAAGCCTGCCAATCTCTGTGTCTTTTTAAGCTGGAAAGAACATGTTTCTCCTTAATAGGGCTGTAGAAGGACCAACACATAACAACTGACAGGCCTTTTACTGTTTCTAAGCAGCTGCTGATGGCTCTGGCTTCTCTTAATATGCAGAAGACCAGCCCTTTTCCTTTCTGGGTCCTAAATAAGCATGGCATTAATAACACTCCCTATCACTTCACTGCTAGTGTTCCTAACAGTTGGTTTTTCAGAGGATTTGCGATGTCAAGATCTTTCAAAAAATGCTATTCAGTCTTCTCCCTGAGTACCCACCTTCATAGCTCATAGATAACAAGAACCCCATCATGAAAATCTATTAATCCTGAATCACATAGTTATCAAAATACAGCCTGGATTTTACAAGTTTTTAGTAATACCCCCCCCCCATGTAGAATTACACTTTTCCAAGGCACAAATAAATATTCAATTTATAATACTGTGTAAGGAGTCCACCTATCTGGGTCAATAATGTGTTTTTTATGACAACCTTCCAAAAGCAGAATAGGTCTGTCCTGGTCTGCCTTATGTCAGTGGAAATAAGAGGGAGTGGCGTGTTGTTGCCAATAGGCACTTGGTGAGGCTGGCCCAAAGGGAGTCTCGCTTTCTTGGCCAGTTGGTGGAGTATTACAACCGTGTATGTGAGGCACATTCAACCAGCCTTGGTGTGAGAAGGGAGAAGAGTTTTGTTGATTGGCACATCCCACACCTGGCAGCCTGCCCAGTGTTGGGACCAATGGCTTCTTGCAGTGAGATGTAGCCCTTCCTGGCATGCTTGGCACGTGCCCACACGTCAGTGGTTGTAGCTTAGCTTTGCTTCAAATTCTGGTTTATGCTCCTGTATTTCTTCTCAAAGCCGATTGGATCTAGACAGTTTTTGAAAAAAAGTTTTTTTTAATTTACTTTAGAGAGAGAGAAACACCAATCTGTTCCTACATGTGCCCTGATTGGAGATTGAACCAGCAACCTCTACAGTTCAGGACAAAGCTTTAATCAACTGAGCTATCCGCCAGGGTTGAGCTAACACTTTTATATTCACTTGTCTTGGATGCATCAATGATGAAGTGGCTTCCTCTACAAGCCCTATTCAAAGTTTGCATTGTTAAAGACTGAAGGTACCTGTATTTCCACCAGAACTCCGGAGCTCCAGGGGCTCTGCCACCCACTGTGCCGTTAGCTATGGATTCTGGAATGTGTGGCACTGAATCCATTTCCATCCAACTTGGACCCAACCCAGAGCTTTTGACCCCCTGAAGCCTTTAGGAAATTATTATCATTTGGGCTAGCCTGATTTACTCAACTATTTTTTTCTTTCCAGAATCCTTAATGTAGAGGACTGCGTCTATTTTGGTGACTAGATCATAATTTTTTATAATTTATTTTAAGGTTAGAAAAAACCTGTTATCTTTGCCCCTTCATAACCTCTCAGCTTAGTCAAAGGCATTGGTCCTTAGTTCCTGCTTCCATCCCCATTAATATCTCACCGATAGCTAGTGGTCAGCTCTTCCATCTCTCAAGTACTCAGAATCCTGCTGCTCCTGCCCTCAGCAGTTGAGGCTGTTCCTTATCCTTTGTTTCACTTTTCAGCAGCTGATGCCTTGTGTTGGGGTGGAAAGGTCTTCTCTCAACATGAGCCTCCAAAGGCAAGCCCCCCCCAGAAGGGAAATGCCCATTCACATGTTTCCCATGCCCCTACCTTGGGCCCACACCTCCAGCAGCCAGCCAGTCAGGGGCAGAAAGAGTGGGAAACCCAGACCCTAACAAGAAGAGATAGATATTTACTCCTGGGGTTGTCATCATCGAAGCAGGGACTATGACAGTCCTTTTGGAGGTTAGGGCACAGGGTCCTGTAGTTGAATGCTTGCTGGGTGTGCATTGGTAAGAGACTCCGAGGCTTCTTGGCCTTCAGGAGGAACCCGGGCCAGACCCTGAACCCTGGGACCCTTTACCCAGTGTTGCCAAGACTCCTGGCCCTCCTGCCCGTGTCCCGTCAGAAGCGACTTCACTGCAGAGGCTACAGCCAGGTAACACCCACGTTATCCAGACTGCCCCCTTCCTTCCCTTCCCAGAGACCCCGGACCATACGGGTTCCCTTCCATCCCTTCGCTTTCTCCCCCACCCAGCACCTCTTCCTCTGATTACTGCCTGAGCCTGGACCATCCTGCAGCAGCTGAGCCGGCTCCTTCCCGCAGGGGAGCGTGGGCGTGGGGGGCGGAAGGGTCTGAGCGCACAGAGGCCACAGCGTGCTGGCCTTTCCTCCTCTCCCCCTCATGCTGCCCTCCCTTCCAGCTGGGGTCAGAGCCGGGTCTTTGACCTTTCGTACATGAGTTCCTTCCCCAGCCCTCTGCTTCCTGTTCACCCCGCCTTGGGCCCTGGCTCTGTGTGTCCCCAGGACCTCAGTGTGGACAGCAGGATGTTTCCAGAGAAGATGAGTAATGGGATGCTGAACGGCAGCAGAGACAAGGAGGCCCGGTCCACCAGGGGAGCAGCTCTACCTTCATCCTCCAGGAGACTGCCCTCAGGACTCAGGCTTTTGTCCACTCTCTGCCAGGCACTCTGGCTGACCCTAAGCCCCTTGTCTCTTTTGTTTTTATTTATTTTTTATTTTTCCGAAGCCAGAAACGGGGAGACAGTCAGACAGACTCCCGCATGCGCCCAACCGGGATCCACCGGGCACGCCCGCCAGGGGACGATGCTCTGCCCATCTGGGGTGTCGCTCTGTTGCGACCAGAGCCATTCTAGCGCCTGAGGCAGAGGCCACAGAGCCATCCTGAGCACCCGGGCAAACTTTTGCTCCAATGGAGCCTTGGCTGCGGGAGGGGAAGAGAGAGACAGAGAGGAAGGAGAGGGAGAGGGGTGGAGAAGCAGATGGGCGCTTCTCCTGTGTGTCCTGGCCGGGAATCAAACCCGGTACTCCTGCAGGCCAGGCTGACGCTCTACCACTAAGCCAACCAGCCAGGGCCTTCCCCTTGTCTCTTAAAGACCAAAACTAATTCACTGCGTCTGCCCCAGGCAGAGGGTAGAGCTGTCACACACAGGATCGTGGGGTGAGGTAGGATCTTTCCTTGACCATCACCAATTTACTCTACAGCAAAAATTCTAAAACCTTTGTTCTCAGGACCCCTTGACAGTCTTTAAAAAGAAGGACTGGCTCTGGCCGGTTGCTCAGTGATAAAGCATCTGCCCAGTGTGTGGATGTCTCGGGTTCAATTCTCAGTCAGGGCGCAGAGGAGAAGCAACCATCTGCTCCTCCACCCTTCCCCTTCTCCTTTCTCTCTGTCTCTTTCTCCCACACAGCCTGGCCTGGTTGGAGCCAGTTGACCCCAGGTGGATGGCTCCATGGCCTCATCTCAGGCGCTAAAATAGCTTGGTTGTTGAGCAACAAAGCAATGGCCCCAGATAGGCAGAGCATCGCTCTGTAGGGGGCTTGCCTGTTGGATCCTGGTTGGGGCACATACAGGAGTCTGTCCCTCTGCCTCTCCACTTCTCACTTAAGAAAAATAAAAAAGCCTGACCAGGCGGTGGCGCAGTGGATAGAGCGTCGGACTGGGATGCAGAGGACCCAGGTTCAAGACCTCGAGGTTGCCAGCTTGAGCGTGGGCTCATCTGGTTTGAGCAAAAGCTCACCAGCTTGAGCCCAAGGTCACTGGCTCAAGCAAGGGGTTACTCAGTCTGCTGGAGGCCCGTGGTCAAGGCACATATGAAAAAGCAATCAATGAACAACTAAGGTGTTGCAACGCGCAACAAAAAACTAATGATTGATGCTTCTCATCTCTCTGTTCCTGTCTGTCTGTCCCTGTCTATCCCTCTCTCTGACTGACTCTCTCTCTCTGTCTCTGTAAAGAAAAAAATTTAAAAAAAAAAGAAAAAGAAAAAAGGTAGGACTCTGAAGAGCTTTTGCCTTTGGGAATTATTTCTATTAATAGTCACCATATTAAGAATTAAAATAGAGAAATTTAAAGAATATTTATTTAAAAATAACATCAATTAACTCACTTTATGCAAACATATATAACATTTTTATGAAAAATAATTGCTTTCCACATTGGAAAATAGTTCATGAGAAGAGTGGCATTGTTCTACATTTTTGCAAACATCCATGTTTGTTGTAACAGACAGCTGGATTCTTAAATCTGCTTCTACAACCCATCTACTGTTGCAATAGAATATGTTGTATGGCTTCTGGAAAATTCTGTTACGCTCATGAAAGAATAAGTGAAAAATGCCAAATAGCATCTTGCATTATGAAAATAGTTTCAGCCAGTTAGAGCACTACAGGGTTTCAGGGACCCTCCCAGGGTTCCAGGCCGTCACTGTGAGTATCTCTGATCTAGAGCAGGGTGAGCAAACTTTTTCCATGAATATTTTAGGCTTTACAGTTTGTCGCAGCTATTCAACTCTGCCGTGGTATCAGGAAGCAGCCATAGGTGATATATATACAAATGGGTTTGACTTTATTCCAATAAAAACCTATTTACAAAAACAGGTTGGGGGAGACTGGATTTGGCCCACTGGCCATAGTTTTACAGCTGCCCTTAGTTTCATGGCTCATTAGAAAGAGCACACACATCCAGCTCTGGGAAGCTGTCTTCTCCATCACTGCCCCCCACCTCAAGTGGGTCCTGGGGCACTGGGGATGGGCCAGGCTGTACAGAATAACCACAGGGGCCAGACATCCTTCTGACTCCTGAAGGGCCACCTTGGTGTCATTTTGTCACCTGTGCTCCTGTTCCCTTTTGGAACCTCTTTCCCACTTACCCCTGTTCCTAGGGAATAAAAGCTGTCTTTGGGCCCGAGTCTCAGCTGCGTCCAACTGCTCTTGTCCACCTCATACTGCCAGCCCCGGTGGGAAAAAGGTCTCTCAGTGAGCAGGTGCTGGTTCTTGTGCTGCAGAGGCAAAGGGGGTTCCTCCTGGCTCTGGTTCATTTGTGGATCCAAGTCTCCAAGTTGATACTTCCTCCTGTTATTCTTGCTCATTCCTTGGTCCTTCCCTTGGCTCGACCTGTGCCTTCGCAGCCCTTTTGCTCCCTGTCCTGACTGTGCTGGGTGCTGTCCGGCTAGAGAGGGTGGCTTTTGGACCCCATGAGACTGTCTGGGCACTAAGGGAGACAGCTTTGCCTGGAAAAAGCCTCAGTGATGGCACTTGCCCTTCCTTAAACATCCACCAGCTTTGTCTTTCTTTTGCCCTCTTGTCGTCCCTACCAGGGTGACGTGGCCAACCCCGAGGGTACACGCTTGAGTCTGAGCTGGGCAGGACAAGCTCCAAACCAGAGTCTTCTCAGTTATCAGGAGAAGCCCCGTGCTCTAGGGGGAACCCTCCCATGCACACCCAAAGCCAGCTTTCCCAGTTTCATCCCCAGAAAAAGATTGTGTGCCACCAGCTTGGCAGAAATTTCATCTGTTCCTCTTCCTATCACCCTCAAACTCAACCAGAAAGACTGCTCATTGGCTTTAAAAATAGAACACTCGAGGCCCTGGCCGGTTGGCTCAGCAGTAGAGCGTCGGCCTGGCGTGCGGGGGACCCGGGTTCGATTCCCGGCCATGGCACAGAGGAGAAGCGCCCATTTGCTTCTCCACCCCCACCCCCTCCTTCCTCTCTGTCTCTCTCTTCCCCTCCCACAGCCAAGGCTCCATTGGAGCAAGGATGGCCCGGGCACTGGGGATGGCTCCTTGGCCTCTGCCCCAGGCGCTAGAGTGGCTCTGGTCGCGGCAGAGCAACGCCCCGGAGGGGCAGAGCATCCCCCCCTGGTGGGCAGAGCAGCGCCCCTGGTGGGCATGCCGGGTGGATCCCGGTCGGGCGCATGCGGGAGTCTGTCTGACTGTCTCTCCCCGTTTCCAGCTTCAGAAAAATACAAAAAAAAAAAAAAAAATAGAACACTCGAGCTGGACTTTTATGGTCCTGTGAAGAGCACTGTGCTCGTGCCCACCCACACCTGGTCCCTGCCCCTGCCGGGCCCCATCCAGCTGCCCAGAAGCAGCTCTGTGCAAGCTCTCCAGGCCCCTCGGCAGAGACCTGGTAGATTTACGAGTTCAGCCTTGGCCAAGGCCTTCTCCCCATGGCTCCTAGCCACAGTCCAGCTGCTCTCCCACATACCAAGCAGCTGTGGATAGGACGTTCTGTGTCTCCTTTCCTGCCTCCACCCCAACTTGCTGAGTCACCCCTTCAGCCCCCTTTCCCCTGCTGCCCTGGCCGGCCCTGTGGAGGAATAGCAACTCATCACACCAGTAACCGCCCCTCCCCCTGCCCTGCCACTCCCTGCCTGTGCCAAACCTTTTACTCTTGTGGTGGCACTGCTGGCTAAGGCTGCCCTGTTGGGACTCTTGTGTTGGCACATCCCCTCCCACTCTGAGTCACTGAAGTTCAACAAAAAAGTGGTTCCTTCTCCGTCTGGATTTCAGGCACCTGATCTGTAGCTACACCCGGTCTGGAAGATGACTTCCAATGTATGCAGACTCTGTGATTAGTCCTCGAATTATTTCTTTAGGACCAGAAATAAATTCCACTAGAACCCTATCGGATTTCTGGCACCCCATGGCAGGCCATAGGAGAGCCTGGGTGGGCAGTGTCTGTGGGGACCGTGTCTGTGCTCTAGGAGGAGCATGGGCAGTCTAAGAAAACGCCAGCACCTCCAGCTGACCCTAGAGAGGTCACTTGTAGACAGATTATAGAAATAACTCCAGAGCCAGTGAGATCTTAGGCCAAAATCATACAAGGAACCCACTGAACCCAGACCTTGTTTTTCCTGGAGGTGAGGTTTCTAACCTAATGGAAAGAGAAGACAGTAATTATCATCTCCTGGAAAACATACACATTCTTCTTCTAAGGTTCTTCAAGAATGTAATTAAATTGATCAATATTCTTCTTATGCAAGGCCTTAAGGCACTGCCTGGTTCAGTTAAGGTAGAGCTACCTCTGGGATAAGATCTCAGACTAGGCAGTGGGGACTAAGAGTGTCTCTGGAAACTGGAATGTAAACAGTATAAGCTTTATGACTCAGTCTGTCAATATAACTCATATCAAGAAAGGAGCGGAAGTTTGCAGGGCCCAGAGAGGGAGAAAATGTTGTAATGAGGGTCAGCTGGAGAGACCATGATGCAGAGACAAGCTTCCGAAATTCCCCCCTGCCTCTTGGACGTCAGTAAGCATGTCGTGGTAAAGTAACAACACATGTTCCCTTCTTGAGTTCCCCTCTGGTTATGCGACCCCAGCCCAGTTCTGTTCACACTCACAGCTACCAAGAGCCTGTCTGACCTTTGACTGTCCATCACCAGCCCCTGCGGTGGTGGGGAAAGCAATGGGTGGTGCCCTGACTCAATTTCTAACCCAATCAAACCCCTTCCTCTCTCGTTTCCCTTGTTGGTGCCATGGAAGAGGCACCGGGGAGTCACCCCCTGGCTGCCAAGGTGAGGAGGTACGCCCTGGTGCTCCTGAGTGCTCTCCATCACGGTCATGCTGTGGCTTTGTCTGGTCTGCAGGCTGGAACCTGGGAGCTGATTCAGATCCAAATGGGTAAGAATCAGAAGACAGGGAGGGCCTGGCAGAGAATCCAGGTCTCTGAGCTTGAGTCGCAGTCTAGGAGAAAAGGGTGAGTGTGATGATCATTTGTCACCAAGAGATGGTGAGAGTAGTGTGATGGGGAGGAGAATGTCTGCCTCTCCAGACACTTGGGGCCTGGCCTCTGTCTCCTTGGTCCTTTGGCCCGAGGTGGAGGCTGTGGTGGTGGCTGTGGGGGAGTCAAGGCCAGAGCACCCCAGGCCTCCAGCACCTCCAGCATAGAGACGAGATCGCATCGGCCACTTCTGCAAGACATGGAGATGGGAAGTGAGCCGTGCTCACTGCCGCAGCCCCTCGTAGTCCTTGGCACCCCAAAGCCCGCTTTCCCTGGAACCCTCCCTCTTTGAGACCCTCCCTCCCTGGGACCCTCCCTTCCTGGGACCCTCCCCTGCCATGACTGCTCTGCTGACAGTGGGGCCTGGCTCTCCACCCCTTCTGGCCCTACACAGTCTCCTGACCACCCGAGCCTGGCAGGGAGCACTTGAGCATCCAGCTAAGGAGCCAGGGTCTCAAGAGGAGCCCCCACAGTGAGGAGGGAGGTGATGGAAGGGGCGATGATGGAAGAGCTCATTGCAGCCAGGGCTGGGGGTGGGGATCGGGGAAGGCAAGGAAAAACTCCTGACACTGAATAGTCCAGACCCCTTCTCTTGCACAGCCCCCCACCCACGTGCCTCTGGCCACAGATGTCGGTGCTGCCCACACCCTCTAAGCTGGGGACCTCCCAAGGTCGTCTGTCCTTCCAGGAGAAGCATGGGCAGCCTTGGAAAACGCCAGTTGAGTTTGCCCTGAGGTCTGAGCTCCTCTTGGTAGGCCCTGCCCCTCAGGGGTGGAGGGGGTACTGCTGCGGGCCAAGACCCCACTCTCAGCTCTAGAGCTCGAGACCTCGCCGGCTCTCACTTGTTCATTCCTCAGTGTCTTTCTCCATCATTGTGCAATGGTCTTACCCCAATTACCACTACTCAGCTAAGGAAACAGCCATGCAACCCCAGCTGCCACTGTCAGCATTTCCAGGTTGCCCCCATTTAGTCTCCAATTCTGGCCGTTTAGTTACATTTGCATGAAAGGAAAAAACCCCTCAAGTTTCAAGACATTTCAAAACTATGATGCTTAGGGGAGACAGATGGTGAAAAATATCCTCCCTAAAAATAAAGTTGACCCCATTACAATGCTACCCTCAGGGGGCAAAGATGGCTCTTCCTTTATAACCAACAACTTACACGCCAGGCCTGGGCCTGCTTGGTGGCTGAGTGGGTGGGTGGGTGGGGGTAATCCTCCTTTGGTTCTTGTGTAGATAAAAGATAAAAATGCACTAAAGCACTTAGCCCAGCTCCTGGCATAACTTTAGCATCTAACTAATGTTAGCTGTTATTGAGATGGTGATTTATTGTTATACTTTTTATTCACGATCTCATTTCATACCTGGAAGAAAAGTCGGTTCGTGTTATCTTCCCTTTCACGTATAATGAAACTGAGGGGCAGGAAAGGTGGCTGCAGTCTGGTAAGTGGTGCTGCCCCCCCCCCCCGCCTGGTTGGTAAGTGGTGCTGCCCCCCCCCCGCCTGGTTGGTAAGTGGTGCTGCCCCCCCCCCCGCCTGGTTGGTAAGTGGTGCTGCCCCCCCCCCCGCCTGGTTGGTAAGTGGTGCTGCCCCCCCCCCCCGCCTGGTTGGTAAGTGGTGCTGCCCCCCCCCCCGCCTGGTTGGTAAGTGGTGCTGCCCCCCCCCCCCCCGCCTGGGCCTGGTTGGTAAGTGGTGCTGCCCCCCCCCCCCCCCCCCCCCGCCTGGGCCTGGTTGGTAAGTGGTGCTGCCCCCCCCCCCCCGCCTGGTTGGTAAGTGGTGCTGCCCCCCCCCGCCTGGTTGGTAAGTGGTGCTGCCCCCCCCCCCCCCCGCCTGGTTGGTAAGTGGTGCTGCCCCCCCCACCTGGTTGGTAAGTGGTGCTGCCCCCCCCCCACCCCCCGGCCTGGTTACTTCTAGAGTGATGCTTTCTTAGACTTTCGTTCTCCCAGAAGGGGGCCTTCCCTGCGACAGGAGTCCAGAGGACACCAAGGCGTTGCGCAGTGGGATGTTGCTCCTCGGGTCCAGGACTCTCCTAGGGGCGGCCTCCTTTCCCGGATGTCCACCCTGGCACCTGCTCCTTTTTCTCCCCTGCCACTAGGCACCCCATAGTCTTGGGGCCCTCATGAATTTCCCAGCTCCTAAGGAACGACATTCTCATGAAGTCATTTCCAATCTCCACTCCCCACTGTGGTCAGGGAGCCTCCATCCCAAACCCTCTTCCCCAAGGCCCGGGGCCCATGGCCTACCTTGAGAGGGTGCAGGTAGCAGAGTCCACACAGGAAGGGTGGCCAGGCGGGGCCAGGCAACTCATGGCCGAGCGTGCGGGTGAGGTGGGCTATGTAGCTGGTGGCCAGCACGAGCACATCCAACTTGGAGAGCTTGGTGTCGGGGGGCACGGCAGGCAGCGCGGCCTGCAGGGCCAGGAAGGCCTGGCGCAGGATCCTCACTCGGCTCCGCTCCCGGGCGGCGTTCTGGGGACTGGCGTCGCTCTGCACGGAGGACCCCAGGTGAGTGAGTCTGACCGGAACCCCGTCTGTCCCTGGCTTCAAAGATCACAAAGATCACTCAGAAAGTCTTCTGCCAGAATGGTAGCACTCTGAACAGCAGGGACCAAGGGCATCACCCCAGATTTTCCACTCTTGGCCCTGCCCCGCCTTGCAGCTGAGGCAACGGAGAGAAGGCCTGGCCTGGGGACAGGTGGAGCAGGCGGGCAAAGCGTGGCTTGGAGCCTGAGAGTCCTGCACTTGAACCCTCCACTGTGCCTCCTCCTGGCCCTGCTTCCACCACACCCGAGTCTGAGTCCTGTTTATCGGGGTGCCCTGGGAGCCCAGAGCTGCGCCCTGCTCAGTGAGGGTCACCCTGGCCCAGCCCGGTCCTGAGAGGAAGAGGCAGCTGCGGTAAAGAGGAAAGGACACCAATTCGGGTCAAGTCACAGACTGCGGACCTGGCCCTGTCATTGACTGTTGTGTTGCCCTTGGACCTTGGGAAATTCACATCACTTCTCCAAAGCCTCAGTTTCCTCGAGAGAAATGAGTTGGGCCAGGTCTCTCGGCCACACTCTGGTTCAGACCAGCTTATCCCAACTACCAAAGCGTGGGGCCTCAGAGTTGAAGGGGCCAGTGCCCCCTCTTTAGGGCAGGGATGGTAACACTGAATGACGCTCTGCCGTTGGAGGTGAACTCTCTCAGCCCCTCCAGACACTGCCTCCCCAGCTCCCCCTGCAGGGCCAGTATTTCCTTACCCCACCTGGAGCCAGGCTCCTTGTCCTGGGCCCTCTCCGGGCAGGGGCAGCTCTGCTCCGCCTTTGGCTGATCCAGCTGGTCTCTGCCCACAGGTCCTGCCTCGTCCTGCTCAAGCGGCTTCTCCCCCTATCGGTGCCTGCTAGCAGCCTGGGCCTGGCCTTCACGGGGCTCTGCCCCACGCGGGGCATGTCTGGTGCCCCTCTGCCCTTTCTCTGAGACATGCTACACCCTAGGCTGTGGTGCCAAGGCCCCCAGAACAGGAACACAGTGCCTGAGTTCGTCCTCAGGCTCAAGTCGACTGGGGCAGGCTGGTCATCCAGCCAGCAATGTCTATATACGAGGGAGCTGGCGCCAACTCAGTCCTGCCTTGCTTTTTCTCTGGGAAAGCCGCCCACCCGGCACAGCCCCCGCGAAAAGCCTCCTGCCTGCCTCCCCACCAGCTGGGGGGGGGGGGTGTGCTGGATGCTGGGAGTGGCCGAGCCCTGGGAGGAGGCCGCTGCTAAAGAAGGCAGGAGGATGGAGGGAAGGGAGCTTCCTTCCTGCAGCCTTGCCTGACCCTGATGGCGGTCCTGTGATAGACCTTCAACTTTGGCTTTGGGGTTCAGGTTCATGGAAGGGCCCTGTGCCAGAAGCCTGCCTGCACACATCCCTAAAAGGGCTTTCCCATCCTTTGCCAGCAAATGTGACCTTCAGCCACAGGGCACTACTCCCTACCCCTCACCCCCAAGCATACCTCGGATTTTCAACTCAGTGCCTTTCCTTTTACGTATCGGCCCCCTGGAGCACCTTCCACCAGCTGTGCCGGCTGAAAGACCACGCATCCTTCACTTTGGAAAGCACAGAGCACAGAGCCCACGTCTCCCTGTTTAGTGGTGCCCCCGTTTATGCACGGCCGCACCCCGGCTAGCCTCTTCACAGTCCAATGTTCGCAGATCATCACATACCAGTCCGTGTGCTAAGCACTTTATGTGTATTATCTTTATTTCTCAAATCAACCTTGTAAGAAAAAAGACTCTTAGATCCTCATTTTACAGATGGAAAAACTGAAGTCTCAGAAACTGAAATAACTTGCCCAATGTCAAATATCTTGTAAGTGACGCAGGTGGTATGAAAACCCAGGCAGTTAGTGAACTCAGAAGGCTGCCCTCACCCTACACTGTCCTGAGCTGGGTGAGTTACTCACCTGTCTCTCCCAATCTAGAAGTGAAAATAATAATGGCCCTGGCCGGTTGGCTCAGTGGTAGAGCATTGGCCTGGCGTGCAGGAGTCCTGGGTTCGATTCCAGGCCAGGGCACACAGGAGAAGCGCCCATCTGCTTCTCCACCCCTCCCCCTCTCCTTCCTCCGTCTCTCTCTTCCCCTCCGGCAGCCGAGGCTCCATTGGAGCAAAGTTGGCCGGGGCGCTGAGGATGGCTCCATGGCCTCTGCCTCAGGCCCTAGAATGGCTCTGGTCACAACAGAGCGACGCCCCAGATGGGCAGAGCATCGCCCCCTGGTGGGCATGCCGGGTGGATCTCGGTCAGGCGCATGTGGGAGTCTGTCTGACTGCCTCCCTGTTTCCAACTTCAGAAAATACAAAAAAAACAACAACATTAAAAATATAAAACATTCTCGTGTATTACAATCTATTCATTTCCTACTGCTCATGTTTATGGTTGTGGGTGGCTGGAGCCAATCACAGCTGTCCTCTGGGACAACACCAAATTTTTTTTTTAATTTTTATTTTTTTACAGAGACAGAGAGTGAGTCAGAGAGAGGGATAGACAGGGACAGACACGCAGGAATGGAGAGAGATGAGAAGCATCAATCATTAGTTTTTCATTGCTTGTTGCAACACCTTAGTTGTTCATTGATTGCTTTCTCATATGTGCCTGGACCGTGGACCTTTAGCAGACCAAGTAACTCCTTCCTGGAGCCAGCAACCGTGGGTCTAAGCTGGTGAGCTTTTGCTCAAACCAGATGAGCCTGCGCTCAAGCTGGCGACCTTGGGGTCTCAAACCTGGGTCCTCTGCATCCCAGTCTGATGCTCTATCCACTGTGCCATGCCTGGTTAGGTACAACACCAAATTTTTATTGGATAATGCTTAACGTACATGGGACGTTGTATGGCTCTCATGGAATTACATTTTAAAATATGTGGCGTTCATGGCTCTCTCAGCCAAAAAGCTTCTCGATCTCTGGTGTAGATACAGTGAGGCAGACACCCAGCCAATCAGAGGGAAGACCAGTAAAATCGACCTGAATATCCATCAATAAGGAAGTAATATGCAGTAATCAAAAGAAAGAGACAGGCCCTAGCCGGTTGGCTCAGTCGTAGAGCATCGGCCTGGCATGCAGGAGTCCCGGGTTCGATTCCCGGCCAGGGCACACAGGAGAAGAGCCCATCTGCTTCTCCATCCCTCCCCTTCTCCTTCCTCTCTGTCTCTCTCTTCCGCTCCCGCAGCCAGGAGCAAAGTTTGCCTGGGCGCTGAGGATGGCTCTGTGGCCTCTGCCTCAGGCGCTAGAACACCCCAGATGGTCAGAGCATCGCCCCCTGGTGGGCATGCCGGGTGGATCCCGGTCGGGCACATGTGGGAGTCTGACCCATCTCCAACTTCAGAAAAATACAAAAAAAACCCCAAAACAACAACAAAAGAAAGAGACAGACCTTTGACTAATGACCTGGAAAAACTCTCCAAGATGCAAGATGCACAATTAAGTGAAAAAACCTAGTTGTAAATCAATACATATAAAAAGAGCCAGCCAGGATAAAAAACACTAAAACAAAAGAAAAAACCCTCAAAGCTGTAAGTCTGAAGGTTTATGTACTTGGTATGAAGATGCACACCAAACTTTTTTCTCCCACTCTGGATGCAGAGAATTTAACATACCTCAATTTGTGGCACACAGTGTCTTTGCCACACACAGGGCTGGTTTTTAGGTCCCTCCCACCATCCCTATCTCCCTTTCTTATGTCCATTTCCTTTTATCCCATCATTCTTCCCTATCATAGGCAACCATTCCAATGTATATTCTTTTGTTAGTATGTGCAGTGGTTTGAAAATATGTACACAGCTTCTTTTATACCCCTCTCTTTAAAAGGTGACGCCTGACTTCCTCCCTGTGAGTATGCGCTGGACTTAGCGACTTCCTTCTCACGAAGAGAATGTGGCAGAAGTGTGTAACTTTCAAAACTGGGCTATAAAGGACACTGTAGCTTCCTTCTTGCTCTGTCTCAGAGCACTCAGGTTACTCACATCACTGACTCCGGGAGAAGCCAGCTGCTCTGTGATGAAGTACAGCCAGCGCTAACTTGCTCAATGTGAGTGCACCACCTCGAAAACAGATCCTCCAGCTCCAGTCCAGCCTTCAGATGACTGAAGCCCTGACTGACAAGTTTGAGTGCAACCCACCAGAGTCCCTGAGCCAGTCACCCACCTCAGTTGCTCTAACGCATGGAATTTTTGACCCACAGAAGGTGTGTGAGATAATAAATGTGTATTGCTATTTAAGTCTGAGGGTAATTTGGTAAACAGTAATAGATAACAAATGTGGTAGGTGTTATTGAACCATGTGCATTGCTGTAGGAGTGAATTTTAAATACAGTAAATAATGCATTTTATGTTATAAATATATATAATATAATGCCACTTATGTATCAGGAATTATAATATACATTTCATTGTTATTTCTTCCATTCCAGGCTATGCTTTTAAGTCCTTGCTTCTACCTGCTCCACAGCATGCACCCATCACATTTTGAGCACCCAGAGCCCCAGGAATGACCATCCAGATTGCCTCCAGCTCCTTATCACCTCAAACAATGCTGTCACCAATGGCACTGCATACCTCTTTCTGCATCCAGGTAAGATTTTTTTTTTTAAAGGAGACTATGATGGTTAGTTTTATTTATTTTATTTTTAATTTTTTAATGTATTCATTTTATTTTTTTTTTAATTTTTTTTTATTTATTTATTCATTTTTAGAGAGGAGAGAGACGAGAGAGAGACAGAGAGAGAGAAGGGGGGAGGAGCAGGAAGCATCAACTCCCATATGTGCCTTGACCAGGCAAGCCCAGGGTTTCAAACCGGCAACCTCAGCATTTCCAGGTCGACGCTTTATCCACTGCGCCACCACAGGTCAGGCAAATGTATTCATTTTAGAGAAGAGAGAGAGTTAGAATGAGAGAGAGAGAGAAAGAAAGGGGGGGAGGAGCAGGAAGCATCAACTCCCATATGTGCCTTGACCAGGCAAGCCTAGGATTTTGAACCGGTGACCTCAGTGTTCCAGGTCAACGCTTTATCCACTGCGCCACCACAGGTCAGGCTCCAGGTAAGATTTTAAAAAATGTATGTCTAGGAGCAGAGTGCTGGATTATTTGACTAAGGATTGCCGGAGTGCCATCCAGAATGGCTGTGGAGTCTGCACCTCCAACGGTATCACGCGGGGCCCTAGAGTCCCTCATCCTCACCACCACCTGGTATTAACCAGATTCCTAGTTTTATAGCCCAAAAGGTATAAAGGGTGATCTTGTTGCTATTTTAATTTGCCCTTATCTGATTACTGATGAGTTCTAGCACTCCTTGTGTGTGGTCCTTGGTAGAGAGAGGTTCAGTTTTATTTTTTTCCATATAGGGAGCCAGTTTTATTATCTCCATATAAGGAGACTGTTTTGCCAACATCCTCCACTAACTGGTTTATTCTCTCCGTGTTAAATCTCAGGTCTCACTTTACCATATATTAAGTTTCCGTATTTTATATATGTCCATTTCTGAGCTCTCTATTCAGTTTCACTGATCTTTTTGTCTGTCTTTGAGTCAATATCACACTGCTTTTATTATGGTGGTTTTTATTTATTTATTTTTATTTTTGTATTTTTCCAAAGTTAGAAGCAGGGAGGTAGTCAGACAGACACCCGCATGCGCCAGGCCGGGATCCACCTGGCATACCCACCAGGGAGCGACACTTCCCATTTGGGGTGGTACTGCATTGTGGCCAGAGCCATTCTAGCGCCTGAGGCGGAGGCCAGGGAGCCATCCTCAGCTGCCGGGCAAACCTCGCTCCAATGGAGCCTTGGCTACAGGAGGGGAAGAGAGAGAGAGAGAGGAAGGAGAGAGGGAAGGGTGGAGAAGCAGATGGGCACCTCTCCTGTGTGCCCTGACCAAGAATCGAACCCAGAACTTCCACACACCAAACCGACTCTCTACCGCTGAGCAAACTGGCCAGGGCCCTATTGTGTTTTTTATTTGATAGTATAATTTTATAGCGTGTTTTAATATTTGATAGTATAAAATTCTCCTCTTTACTCTTATTTTTCAAGATTGACTTAGTTTTTTCCGAAACCTTATTTTTCCAGATTATATTTTAGAGAAAGTTTATTGAGTCCCTAAAAATTCAACTAAATTTTTGACTGGGAGTTCATTGACTGGCAGTTAATCTGGGAAGTTTGCCATCTTGATTCTTTTAAATCAATCTTTCCAAAACTCTAGAATGTCTCCCATTTTATTCCAATTATCTTCTATGTCCTTTATTAGTTTTATAGTTTACATGACACATGTCTGTGTATTCTTGCTTAGGTGACATCATTCATAGTTTCACTGTACTAAATATTCATAGTTTTTGTTGCTTCTACATATGCTCTCATTCTTACATGTCCTATGGCTGCTATAAAGAAATGTTATTAAGCCTGGCCTGTGGTGGTGCAGTGGATAGATTGTCAAGCTGGAATGCTGAGGTTGCCAGTTTGAAACCCTCGGCTTGCCTGGTCAAGGCACATATGACAAGCAACCAATAACAACTAGAGTAAAGCAACTATGAGTTGATACTTCTTGTCTCTCTCCTCACCTCTCCTCTCTCTTTAAAAGCAATAAATAAAGCCTGACCAGGCAGTGGCACAGTGGATACAGTGTCAGACTGGGATGCAGAGGACCCTGGTTTGAGATCCCGAGGTCGCCAGCTTGAGCGCAGGCTCATCTGGTTTGAGTAAAGCTCACCAGCTTGGACCCAAGGTCGCTGGCTCCAGCAAGGGGTTACTCGGTCTGCTGAAGGCCCGCGGTCAAGGCACATATGAGAAAGCAATCAATGAACAACTACGGCAGGGGTCCCCAAAACTTTTACACAGGGGGCCAGTTCACTGTCCCTCAGACCGTTGGAGGGCCGGACTATAAAAAAACTATGAACAAATTCCTAAGCACACTGCACATATCTTATTTTAAAGTAAAAAAACAAAACAGGAACAAATACAATATTTAAAATAAAGAACAAGTAAATTTAAATCAACAAACTGACCAGTATTTCAATGGGAACTATGGGCCTGCTTTTGGCTAATGAGATGGTCAATGTCCAGTTCCATATTTGTCACTGCTAGCCGTAACAAGTGCTATGACGCGCTTTGGAGCCGTGAGGCATGCGTCCCGCGTCACCAGAAGTAGTACTGTACGTGAGCGATGCTGCCACCTACAGTACCACCAATGAAAGAGGTGCCCCTTCCGGAAGTGCGGTGGGGGCTGGATAAATGGCCTCAGGGGGCTGCAGGCCGTAGTTTGGGGACCCTGAACTAAGGTGTCACAACGAAAAACTGATGATTGATGCTTCTCATTTCTCCATTCCTGTCTTTCTGTCCCTGTCTGTCCCTCTCTCTGACTCTCTCTCTGTCTCTGTAAAAAACAACAACAAAAAATAATAATTTTTTTAATTACTAAAGAAATATTGCCCTGGCCAGTTGACTCAGTGGTAGAGCGTCGGCCTGGCGTGCAGAAGTCCCGGGTTCGATTCCCGGCCAGGGCACACAGGAGAAGCGCCCATCTGCTTCTCCACCCCTCCCCCTTTCCTTCCTCTCTGTCTCTCTCTTCCCCTCCCACAGCCGAGGCTCCATTGGAGCAAAGATGGCCTGGGCGCTGGGGATGGCTCCTTGGCCTCTGCCCCAGGCGCTAGAGTGGCTCTGGTCGCAGCAGAGCGACGCCCCGGAGGGGCAAAGTATCGCCCCCTGGTGGGCAGAGCGTCGCCCCCTGGTGGGCGTGCCGGGTGGATCCCCGTGGGGCGCATGCGGGAGTCTGTCTGTCTCTCCCCGTTTCCAGTTTCAGAAAAAAAATAAAAGAAAAGAAAAAAAAAAAAGAAATATCATTGAAATTTTAAAAGTTTATTTTCAATCCAGCTACCTTATTGAACTTCATTAGTTTTCATACTCTGTTAATTCTGTTGGTTTTTTTTTTTTTTTCTTTTTATTTCTGAAGCTGGAAACGGGGAGAGACAGTCAGACAGACTCCCGCATGCGCCCGACCGGGATCCGCAGACCGGGATCCACCCAGCACGCCCACCAGGGGCAACGCTCTGCCCACCAGGGAGCGATGCTCTGCCCCTCCAAGGCGTCGCTCTGCCGCGACCGGAGCCACTCTAGCGCCTGGGGCAGAGGCCAAGGAGCCATCCCCAGCCCCGGGCCATCTTTGCTCCAATGGAGCCTTGGCTGCAGGAGGGGAAGAGAGAGACAGAGAGGAAGGGGGTGGTGGTGAAGAAGCAAATGGGCGCTTCTCCTATGTGCCCTGGCCGGGAATCGAACCGGGGTCCCCCGCATGGCAGGCCGACGCTCTACCGCTGAGACAACCGGCCAGGGCCCTGTTGGGTTTTTAAAGCATGTAAAATGACAGTTTTATCTCTTTCTTTACAATCTTTATATTTCTTTTCTTTTTAAAAATACTTTTATTGATTTTAGAGAGAGAGGAAGGGATAAATGGGAGAGGGAGGGATATTAATTTGCTGTTTCACTTATTTATGCATTCATTAGTTGATTCTTGTATGTGCCCTGACTAGGGATTGAATCCATCGTTTTGGCATGTCGGGACAATGCTCTAACCAACTAATCTACCTGGCCAGGACACCAGTCTTTAGATTTCTTGTTTTTTTTCCTTTGTGAGCATCAACAAATACTTCCAATACTATGTTAACCAGAAACTGATTAGTAGACACTCTTTTCTTCTCCTAATCTTACTGTATCTATAACTTCTCCAGTAAGCATAAGATTTGCTTGTAGGTTTTTTATGAATGATCTTTCCCAAGTTAGGGAAGTACCCCCCTATTCCTCGTTTGCTAAGAGAATTTTGGTGTTTTTTATGAAATCATAAATAGGTGCAGAACTTTATCAAATGTTTTTCAACATCAATTGAGATAATCATGATTTTCTTCCTCAGTCTGTCCTTAGATTTTCTTTTTTCTTTTTTCTTTTTGTTTTTATTTTTTATTTTTATTTTTCTGAAGTTGGAAACGGGGAGGCAGTCAGACAGACTCCCACATGTGCCCAACCGGGATCCACCCGGCATGCCCACCAGGGGGCGATGCTCTGCCCATCTGGGGCGTTGCTCTGTTGCAACCAGAGCCATTCTAGCACCTGAGGCAGAGGCCACAGAGCCATCCCCAGCGCTCGAGCCAACTTTGCTCCAGTGGAGCCTTGGCTGCAGGAGGGGGAGAGAGAGACAGAGAGGAAGGAGAGGGGGAGGGGTGGAGAAGCAGATAGGCGCTTCTCCTGTGTGCCCTGGCCGGGAATCGAACCCGGGACTCCTGCACACCAGGCCGACGCTCTAACACTGAGCCAACCAGCCAGGGCTTTCTTTTTCTTTTTTAACAGAGACAGAGAGAGGGATAGACAGGGACAGACAGACAGGAACGGAGAGATGAGAAGCATCAATCATTAGTTTTTCGTTGCGCATTGCGACACCTTAATTGTTCATTGATTGCTCTCCCACATGTGCCTTGACCACGGGCCTTCAGCAGACCAAGTAACCCCTTGCTCAAGCCAGCGACCCTGGGTCCAAGCTGGTGAGCTTTTGCTCAAACCAGATGAGCCCACGCTTAAACTGACAAACTCGGGGTCTTGAACCCGGGTCTTCCTCCTCATCCCAGTCCGACGCTCCATCCACTGCGCCACCACCTGGTCAGGCCTTAGATTTTCTAATGAACAATCTTCTTTAAGTTCCTGTGATAATCCCATCTGCTTATGATTTATTTTTTAACTACACTGTCTTATTCATTTAGTTTAATATGGTGTTTAGGGTTTTGCAACTATTTCATAAGTGATGAAATTATAATTTTTTTTGCTTTACTGTCATGATTTGGTTTTGCAGTCAAACCTACACAAACCTCATGCAGTGAGCTGTGTAGCTTTCACTCTTTTTCAATTTTCTCAAACAACTTTTTACATAAGATAGGAATTAACTCTTTTGAAAGTTTGGTGAAATATACCTGTAAAACCACTGGGAATGGGTGTTTTTTTTTTTCTAGAGAGAAGAAATTTTCACTTCTATGTCAATTTCTTTAGTTTTTTTATTTACTTTTTTAGATTTTATTTATTCATTTTTATTAGAGAGAGAGGAGAGAGATGGAGAGATAGAGAGAGAACAGGGGGAGGAGCAGGAAGCATCAACTCCCATATGTGCCTTGACCAGGCAAGCCCAGGATTTTGAACTGGCGACCTCAGCATTCCAGTTCGAAGCTTGATCCACTGCACCACCACAGGTCAGGCTCAATTTCTTTAGTTTTTATTGGTTGATTTTAAGTTCCTTATTTCTTCTTGTAAATATTTGGTACTTCATGATTTTCTATGAATTTATCTATTTCATCTAGTAGTGGTAGAAGACAGGAAAAGCAACCTTCTCCCTCCCCATCTGGAACAGCCACTCATACTTCTGCTAGCGCCTCTAGTGCTGTAGAAGTCCTCTGTCAGTTTCACTACTTCCGGCCCCAGGGGGGGGGACCCTCTTTCATTATTTTCTCCTCTCCATTGTGCCTCCAGATATATCCCTCTATTTTTTGTTCTGTATTTCATTTGCACCCACTTTCTTTTTGTTCTTTATTCAGAACAAAAGTATGACACTTCTGGCATAGTTGCCAGAAGTATGCTTTGTTTATTGATCTTTTTAAAGACCAGCCTTTGAGTTTAATATTACATATCTTTTAAAAATATTTTATTTAAAGATTGTGATTAAAATAAATAAAAGGACAGGTACCATTTTCAAGTATACAATTCAGTGGCATTAAGTACATTCACATTATTGTGAAAAACATCATCTCCATCCATCCACAGAACATTTATCATCTTGCAAAACTGAACTTCTGTATTCATTAATGACAACTCCCTTTTGTCCCTACCTCCAGCACCTGGCAACCTTCACTGAACTTTCTGTCTCAATGAATTTAACTACTCTAAGTACCTCGTATGAGGAAAATCCCACAGTATTTGTCCTTTTGTGACTGGCTTGTTTCACTTAGCATGTCTGCAAGGCGCATACATATTGCAGCATGTATCAGAATTTCCTTCCTTTCTAAGGCTGAATAATATTCCATTGTATGTATAATCACATTTTGTCTATCCATTTATTTTCCATGGACATTTGGGTTGTTTCCACTTTTTGGCTATTGTGATAAATGCTGCTATGAATATACATGTACAAATATATCGTTGAGACTCTGCTTTGGATTCTTTTGTGTACATACCCAGAAGTGAAATTGCTGAATCATACATTGATTTCATTTTTAATTTTTTGAGGAACTGCTATACTGTTTTCCATAGTAGCACACTATTTCAGATTCCCAAGAACAGTACACAAGGATTCCAATTTCTTCACATCCACACTTATGGTTCAGTTTCAGGCATCCACTGCAGGTCTTAGAACATATCCTCCATGAATAGTGCAACTTTCAGTTGGCTGTAAGTTCTCTAAACGTTGTTTTACGTGAACCACTCTGTACACTATGATCATCCATTTCCTTTCTAAGAGATCACGTATATTTTGTTTAGGAATCCAGTTTCAAATTTTCTTGGCAAGCAACTAGACACTGGCTGATTTAAGATTCTAGAATTTATGTACTTACCCTTTTTAAATGTTTACTTATCTGCAATTGTCTAACACCTATCTTATAATCATGATTTCTCTAAACATACTCAAGGTAGTTCTGCAAGCAATCCCTTCCTGCCCCCCCTTTTAAATTCATTTTAAAGGAGAAAGAGAGAGAGAGAGAGAGAGAGAGAGAGAGAGAGAAAGGGGGGAGGAGCAGGAAGCATCAACTCCCATATGTGCCTTGACCAGACAAGTGCAGGGTTTCAAACCGGTGACCTCAGCATTCCAGGTTGACACTTTATCCACTGCGCCACCACAGGTCAGGCCCTGCCCCTTCTTACTATATTATAATGTACAACCCAAACACGGAAGAAATAAAAATAGGAAAGTACATAGGTCAAGTTGTCTTTGATAACCATCCATTTACTTATTTATTCATCCTTTCAACAAACATTTGAAGGTTTCTGGAGAGAACATGCTATATATAGCATTTTAAAGAAATAGAACACAATGTTATTCAGGGTTGGAGAAGTAGGGGATGGGAAGAGTATGTGGTAGATAGCATCTACAACAGGAAACAAATAGCAAACTCAAACAACTGCCTTACAATGTCACTGTTCCCCAGCATAGATGGTGACAGAGGAGGACTTGCCTTAGGGTGGTGAACACACACAATGTACAGATGATGTGTTATGGAGTTGTATACCTGAAACTTGTATGATTTTTTTAAAGATTTTATTTATTGATTTTACAGAGAGAAGAGAGAGAGAGGGGTGGGGGAATGAGAAGTATCAATTCATAGCTGCTTCACTTCAGTTGTTCATTCATTTTTTTTTTTTTTTTCAGAGAGAGAGAGAGAGTCAGAGAGAGGGATAGACAGGAACAGACAGACAGGAACGGAGAAATGAGAAGTATCAATCATTAGTTTCTCACTGCGCATTGCGACGCCTTAGTTGTTCATTGATTGCTTTCTCATATGTGCCTTGACTGCGGGCCTTCACCAGACCGAATAACCCCTTGCTGGAGCCAGCGACCTTGGGTCCAAGCTGGTGAGCTTTGCTCAAACCAGATGAGCCCGCGCTCAAGCTGGCGAGCTCGGGGTCTCGAACCTGGGTTCTTCCGCATCCCAGTCCGATGCTCTATCCACTGCGCCACCGCCTGGTCAGGCCATTGATTTCTTGTTGTATATGCCTTGACTGGGCAAGCCTAGGGCTTTGAACTGGTGACCTCAGTGTTCCAGGTGGAGGCTTTATCCACTGTGCCACCACAGGTCAGATGAAACCTGTATGGTTTTATTAACCAATGTCACCTGAATAAATTTAATAAAAAAATTTTTAAAAACAATATCACTTTTTCAACTTGGATGCCAAGAGCCTAACTCACACCATGTACAAAAATTATCTCAAAATGAATCACAGACCTAAATGTAAGAGTTAAAACTAAAATGTCTGAGAATAAAACACAGCAAATCTTTGTGACCTTGGGCTAGGCAAAGGTTTCTTAGATAAAAGACCAAAAGCAAACAATGGGGAAAAAAAGAATAGATAAATTTAACTTCATCAAATTAAAAAATGTTTGTGCATCAAAGGAGACCATCAAGAAAGTAAAAGGAGCCTGACCTGTGGTGGTGCAGTGGATAAAGCGTCGACCTGCAAATGCTGAGGTCACCGGTTCGAAACCCTGGGCTTGCCTGGTCAAGGCACATATGGGAGTTGATGCTTCCAGCTCCTCCCCCTTCTCTCTCTCTCTGTCTCTCTCTCCTCTCTCTCTCTCTCCCCCTCTCTCTCTCCTCTCTAAAAATGAATAAATAAATTAAAAAATATATCTAAAAAAAAATAAAATAAAATCCAATCATTCTTCATTTAAAAAAAAAAAAAAAAGAAAAAAAAGAAAGTAAAAGGAGACTGACCAAGCGGTGGCACAGTGAACAGAGCATTGGACTGGGACACAGTGCACCCAGGTTCGAAACCCTGAGGTTGCCCAGCTTGAGCATGGGCTCAACAGTGCAGGGTCACTAACATGAGCATGAGATCATAGACATGACCTCATGGTCACTGGCTTGAGCCCAAGGTCACTGGCTTGAACAAGGGGTCACTCACTCTACTGTAGCCCCCTGGTGAAGGCACATATGAGAAAACAATGAATAAACAACTAAGGAGACTAAGGAGCCACAACAAAGAATTGATGCTTCTCATATCTCACCCTTCCTGTCTGTCTGTCCCTATCTGTCCCTCTCTCTGTCTCTGTCACACAAAAGTAAATAAAAGGATAACCCAGAGAAATGAAGAAAATAATTTGCAAATCATATCCCTGAAAAAGGGACTTATATCCAGAATATGTAGAAACTCTTAAAATTCAACAATAACACATAAACTTAATTAAAAGATGGGCCAAATAGCTATTTCTCCAAAGAACATAAACAAATAGCCAACAAGCACATGAAAAGATGATCTTTTCATTAGGAAAATATAAATGAAAACCACAATTATTATACTCCTTCATACCCACTAGAATGGCTAAAAAAAAGACAGACAATAGCATGTGTTGGTGAGGATAGGACAAGTTAGAGCCTTCCTTCATTGTTGGTGGGATTGAAAAATTATACAAAAAACGAAAACAAACAAATAAATGGTACAGCTAATTTGAAAGAAAATTTGACAGTTTGTCAAAATTTTATATTTATTTATTTATTTATTTTTGGTATTTTTCTGAAGTTGGAAACAGGGAGGCAGTCAGACAGACTCCCGCATGTGCCCAACCGGGATCCACCAGGCACACCCACCAGGGGGCGATGCTCTGCCCATCTAGGGCGTTGCTCTGTTGCAACCAGAGCCATTCCAGCACCTGAGGCAGAGGCCACAGAGCCATCCTAGTGCCCGGGCAAACTTTTGCTCCAATGGAGCCTTGGCTGTGGGAGGGGAAGAGAGAGACAGAGAGGAAGGAGAGGGGGAGGGGTGGAGAAGCAGATGGGTGCTTCTCCTGTGTGCCCTGGCCAGGAATCGAACCCAGGACTCCTGCACGCCAGGCCGACGCTCTACCACTGAGCCAACGGGCCAGGGCCATTTGTCAAAATTTTAAACATAAACTCATCATGTAACTCAACAACCCATTCTGAGGTGTCTATCTACTCAAAATAAATGAAAATATATGCCAATTTGAAACATTTACAAGGATGTTCATAGCAGCATTATTCATAATTGCCAAAAAGTATACATAAAAACCACGAAATGTCCATTAATTGACGAATGAGAAAACAAAATATATGCATTTGAAGGAATGTTATTTGACAATAAAAAGGAATAAAATAACGATATGTGCTACAACATGAATGAACTCTGAAAACATTTTGCAAAATGAAACAAGACAGACACAAAAGGCCACATATTGTATGATTCCATTTACATGAAATGCCTAGAATATGCAAATGCATAGAAACAGAAGTAGATTTATAGTTTCCAAGGTCTGAGGGGAGGGAAGAATGAGAAGTGACTGCTAACAGGGACAGGATTTCTTTTTGGGAGGTACAAAAATGTTCTAATTTAGATTGTGTTGATGGTTGCCCAACTCTGTGAGTATACTAGAAAACAGTTAATTGGCATTTAATGAGTGGGTTGTATGGTATGTAAATTGTATCTCTATAAAGCTGTTAAGAAAATAGTTATTGAAACATATAAGCATATCCTAAGGGGGATGGAGGTTGGTGTGGAACACGAGCCTTGCTCAGAAAGCAAGAGAAAATAAGAAGTTAAAGGAAGGGCCCAGCCCAGATCGTCTGTGTACTCTGGGTAGAGGAAGTGGAATATGGCAGAGAGCAGAGCTGGTAACTAGGGCCTGAAGATGAGACTGAGTGCCCCAAAGAAGTTTGTCTGCTTCAGTGTTGTCAAGGGCTAGCCTTTGGGTGATCTCTGAATGAAGGTCCCAGAGCCTTGAGGTGGATGGAGGGTCTATGATGTCAGCACCTGACCTTTGTGACATAGTCACTAGATGTCATGGAATGACATCCCCTGCCCCCAGGGAATGGGGCTCCTAGCTCCCAAGAGGGGCAGGAATGCCACCCCTAGACAAAGTCCCTGTCTCTTAGAGGCTTTCATCAGCTAGCCCAGTGCTCCTGCTGCTGCTAGGTGATAAGCTATCTCGGCCAGGGCCAGGCTGGGCCAGAGGACATCAGCATTAGAGGCAACAAAGTGTCAGGGGAACCAGAGTGGCAGAAAACCAGGATGCTGGCAGAATCCCTGATTCAGGTTTAGGAAGACAAAAGCCTGTCACGAAGGCCTCCGCCTGGTCGGAGGAGGACTGAAGGCGAGGCTGACAGAAATCTGGGTCAGAGTGAGTATAAGACACTGGGGGCAGGGAGGGATGGATCTGCTCTTTGGTGACTGTTCCTCTTTCTCCCAGGTCCCCTCAATGCTGAAGTGTCCTATGAAACATAGCTCAGAGGAACCTTCATGGGTAAGAGCTTACAGCACCAGAACACCCCCAATTCCTACTCCCATCTCAGCTTCCATACCCCAAACCTTCTTCTCCAACTCCACCCTAGTCTCCCTCCTCCCCTCCCTCTCCTCTCCTTCTCTGCTCTAAAGTGTTCCCTGGAACATTTTACCAGCTCTTCTGACCGCAAAGGTGACATGCGTTTGTGAACCAGCCTGGATCTGGCCCCTGAGGGAGAGCCAGAAATGGACCGATTCTCCCAATGTCTTGGATTCTGTTTCCTTCTCTACAGGTCCTGTGGGTCGTGTCTTCCTCCCTGGCCAATTCAGATAGTTGCCGCTGTCCCGAAGTTCCCAAGACGCATCTCTGATTCTCCCTTCCTATACATCCCTCATCAATGGCTGTCTGAGAAGACATGAGAAGCCAAGTTTAGATCCAAGCTCCTGCCTGGTGCTAGTGGGCTGGGTGTCTCCTAGGCTGTAAACAATAGCCGCACCAATACCAGGGTGGAGCCACACATACTGCGCACGGAAGGCCTTGGTTTCTTAGCTACAGCTTGCCTCAGAGATACTGGTGCTGACTCTGCCAGGTCTCTAAACTCTGGTCTTGACACCCTATCCTTTCCAGATCCAAGGATTCAAGGCGATGTGGTCTCAAAACAAGGACCAAGTGCTGCTACAGAACTCGGCGAACCCTGGGCGTCCTCCTCAGAGCCCCTCACAACTTGTGGATTCCCCTTCCCACAACCTTCAGCCTCTGTCTCCCCAGAAATCTCTCCCTTCCTCCCAGCCACCTTGTTCCACTCTTTCACAGTCCTGCTCTCCTGGCTCCCATTTCTACTCTTCTGACTCAGATTCTGACTTTGTCCTACATCCTTATTCTTCCTCTCTCCCAAGTTCCCCCACTTTCTTTCATCAGAATTACCAGTCTCTTCCCCTTCCACGCTCCTCCTCTCCTTCCCACCTGCTATACTCCTCTCCTCCCCCTACTTACTGCACCAATTCCTCTCAGCCTCAGAACTCCCCTCTCCCACACTACCAGTCTGTTCCCCACCCCAAAGACCTACCTAGCTCTACTCTTACTTCCCCAAGCCCCAGCCTCCCTTCTTCTGGTGTCCCTTCTAATAGGCATCAGTACCAGGACACCACGTCATCTGGGGTGGTAGGGGGATGTGTGGCAAGCGAGAAGGACCCTGCCGAGTTCAGGCACCCAGGAGCCCTGGCCAAGGCCCTGGTGGTTCACCTGGGGCACCGCCGCATCGCACACGACCTACGGTTACTGATTTTGCAGAACCTGTGGCTAGGCAGAACCGGCCAGCCTCCAGTTGTGGAGTATCCTATATGCCTGGTGTGTCTCCGGCCTCGCAGTCCCTCTTGCCCCATTCCCAAGGACAGGACTGGTCCCCGGCTGCTTGCCTTCCCACAGCTACTGCCCAGTGCACGGGTCCAGGAATCCAAACCACTCCGCATAGGCATCGGCTTTGGCCTCCGCCTGTCCCGTGGCCAGGCCAGGGCTTTGCATCTGTTGCCAGAAAAAAAAACAGAGGAAGTAGGACCTCAGGCCAAGCCCTCTCAGGCCCATGGGTATCAAACTCAGGCATCTCAGGCCCCAGCAGCTCGAGTGGCTCAGGCCTGGGAAGATTCAGCCCCAGGTATACCCTCCCAGACTGGGAGCCTCAGGTCTGCAGGCCCTCAATTACCAAACTACACTCGATGTTCAGGGCCTCCCCCTCAGGCATCAAGACAGGCCACTGGCTGCCTGAAGCCCAAGCTTTCCTCTGCTCCAAAGAGGCCTGGCTCTCCAGAAGCCATTCTCCAACTAAAGTTGCCACTCTAGTTCTAGAGCCACGGAGGCTCCCTGCTGGAGCACCTCCTCCGAACCCTACCATCCCTACCAGGCCCCAGATCTCGGGAAGTGCTCGAGATGCCCTGAAGGGCTGGCTGGCTGGTGGTCAGGTGTGTTCTCCAGCCCTGAACCCTGGGAATCCCTTGTGGAGTCTTCTGTCTCCTAGCTGAAGAGGACGAAGGGCATCCGAGGCCCCTTTCAACCTTCAAGTATCCAATAAAGCCTAACCATGCAAAACTTGTGTTTGTGTCCTGCTGAGCAGACACAATGAGTACCTACACGGTGGCCAGAACCAAATAAGAGCTGGGAGAGGGTCAAAGGAAACATAGTGGCCAGGGAGAGTGATGCCATGTATCTGAAAATGGCATTAGGCCCACAAGGCCTGAGCACTCTGGCTGACCCTTTGTTAGGTAGGATAGACAGTTATCAGGATAGGAAAAAGGAGGGGGGGAGGAATTTATCTCACCCACTGAATGAGGGAGTCAGCAGTCTTAAGATCTTCCAACCAACATAAAAATCACCAAATATTCAAACGGCTTATCAGGGAAAGGGAGCCTTGAAACCTATGTTAGTTCTAATAACAGGGAAACAAAGCCTTGAAGCTAAGAATAACTCCTAAGACCCCAACAGGCAGCTTGCTCAGACTGGCTGAGTTTGCCTACTTGTGCCTTGTGCCAAGGGTATAGCTTTGCTTGATAAACTGCTTTGCTTGAATGCTGCACCATCTCTCATCTGAATTCTTTCTTGTGAGTGTGACAAGAACCAAGGAGGGAGAAGCCTCAGGGATTCCAGTCTTCTCTGGCAACACCTTCACACATTTAATTCAGTTTGGTGAGATAATGGCATCCCCAAAGATGAAGCTGCTGGGTCCCTTACTCTGGGTGTACCTTAGGTTAACAAGGATGCATATTGATGAGGCCACAGGAGCAATAGGAAGTGTCACCTTGCAGGTGAGGGCACTCCTAGCATTCACTTGCAGAAAACCATGGAGACCCTCACATTGGAGATCAGAGACCCAAGGGCCCCTTCTGGAAGATGGGGTGTCAGACAAAAACAAGATCTGTCCGGCTGAGGGCCAGCTTGCCTGCCTGTGAGGATGTCAGAGGGGCTGCCCCCAAGCCCCCAACCACAAACCCTTGAGTACAGGAGCAAGGTCGGAGCCACGAGAATGGCCAGGTCCTGTGGCTGCCAACCATGGATAGGTCTTAAGGCAAATCGCTTCATCAAACTAGAGAAGCGGTGGATTCGGGATTTGAGCCATGTTTGTATTAAAGCCCCACTGACTCCTTATAAGAGGCAAGAGATATAGATCCTATTTTTCGTGTGTGAACTTGGGCTAAACCACTCCCTCTCTGGGACAAGGCTGCGCTTGTATGAGTTCCGTATCAGTCTTGAAGGTAGGATTTCCAATCCAAGGATGTCTTTATTAAAGGTTTATTAGCCTCTCTTAACCTTTAATATCTTTCCCCCTCCTTCGGAATCACCAAGGAAGTTCTGGTGATGCAACAGCGCTCTGCTCCCGCCCCTCAAAAAGATGGCGGAGGCCGCTGTCACGGTCGGACAGAGAACGGAATCCTGGCGAAGGTGCGACCGGTTATTGCTGACGCGTATCGGCGGTACTGCGCCTGCGCGAGGAGAGCCGGGTGGATGCGCCTGCGTACTGAGCGTCAGAGAGACCGGGTTAGACGGCCGCGGGCAGGATACGGTTTAGTGTGTGTGTGGGTCGAGTTGGAGCAACCTCGCGGCTGTGCGAGGGGTCAGAAGTCCTCCCGGCGACGACCGAACCAAGTTCAACAGCGGCCGGGGCAAGAGTCGAAGGCCGGGCGCGGCATGTCCCGGGAGCCGGGGTGCAGACAGTGAAGCGCGCGGCGAGCGGGATGGGTCGGCGCCGGGCACCAGAGCTGTACCGGGCCCCATTCCCGTTGTACGCGCTGCAGGTCGACCCCAGCACGGGGCTGCTCATAGCTGCGGGCGGAGGAGGCGCCGCCAAGACGGGCATAAAGAATGGAGTGGTAAGAGCGCGGTTCCACTCTGGCCGGGTCACCCCGTGGGCTGAGGGCGATTCCGGGAGGGTCGCGGGGCGGCCCGCACCGCCATTCCAACCCTGCCCCTACTAAGTGGGAATCCCCGGCAAGCCGGCATCCCGACGCGAATTTCAGCCGAGAACTTAGTCACAGGGTGATTGAGAGACTCCCAAAATAAAGTGAAAACTGCACACAGCGAGGCTTAGACGCTTCAGCTTGACCGGGGATCTTATTCTAGCTTATTCCGGGGAGGCTGCGTAGATTTGTCTGCCTGTCTGTGTTTGGCCCCTTAGGCTAGGTTTTCTTCACTCTTCTCAGCGTATCCCTGTGACTCTATACACTGGAGGTAATAACCCCAACCCTGCCTGCTGAACGGACCTGTGAGGTTCAAAAAAAGCAGAGGGTGAAGGGTTGAAGAAAGCCTTGTGAACAAGAAAGTAGGGTAACAGGCCATAGGATGCAAGTTGGCCCTTGACGGGCACCCCTGAACCTTGCTCATCCTGGTTGCCTCTCTCACAGCATTTTCTGCAGCTAGAGCAGATTAACGGGCGCCTGAGCGCCTCCTTGCTACACTCCCATGACACAGAGACACGGGCTACTATGAACTTGGCGCTGGCTGGTAACATCCTTGCTGCAGGACAGGATGCCCACTGTCAGCTCCTGCGCTTCCAGATCCACCAGCAGAAGGACAAGAACAAGGCAGAGAAGGCAGGTGAGAAGCCGGCTGTCTACCTTAGCCGGCAAAGGTTAAATGAGTAGGATCATGCTCATCTCGCTCTCCGAAGAAGTGGGGCTGGAAGTGGGGTTATTGTAGCAGGCGGGAAGCTGGATGTCCACCAGCCATGTAGAGGGGGGTTCAGTGTTACTTACTAAAGAAGCCTGGAATCGGGTGGGCCATTTGTGTTGCAGGTCCCAAGGAACAGGGGCCTCGGCAAAGAAAAGGGGTGGCCCCAACAGAGAAGAAATCTGGAGCTGAAACCCACCAGGAGGGGGTAGAACTGAGAGTAGAGAATTTGCAGGCAGTGCAGACAGACTTCAGCCCTGATCCACTACAGAAAGTTGTATGCTACAACCACGATAATACCCTGCTTGCCACTGGAGGGACAGATGGCCATGTTCGTGTCTGGAAGGTATGGTTTGGGGGACTAGGGAGGATGCATGTCAATAGCGACAAGGCCAGAATTGTGAGAAATTGAACAGGGTTCTGGGAACTTGTGAGTGAAGTCTGCACTGAGGGGTCATTAGAAGAGAAGAGGGTGGGGATCATTGCACTCTTGCTGGGTCCCGGGGCTAACCATGGTGGTGCTTTGGCTGCAGGTACCCAGTCTAGAGAAAGTGCTGGAGTTCAAAGCCCATGAAGGGGAGATTGAGGACCTGGCTTTGGGGCCTGATGGCAAGGTGAGGAGGTGAGAGGGTGGAGAAAGTAGATGATTATGCTGTTTGTTCTGTAAGTGGCTCTCCTAATTGTCCCTCCTTGGAATCTTGATTCCTGACTAGTTGGTAACTGTGGCCTGGGACCTTAAGGCCTTCGTGTGGCAGAAGGATCAGCTGGTGACACAGCTGCACTGGCAAGAGAATGGACCCACCTTTTCTAACACGCCTTACCGCTACCAGGCCTGCAGGTGTGAAGATCCTGGAGGGGGCTAAAAGAGGCTCACCTTAGATGTGGTAGGGGAGTGGGAGAAGACTTGGGGGATGCTGGGGAGGATGATAGCCCTGGCAGATACTACCTCGGGCCTGACCAGGGTGCCGGAGGGTACAAACTCTTGAGGAGGGCTGGGCAGGCCACAGGAGCTGAACAGCTTCTCACCTGGCCCCCAGGTTTGGGCAGGTTCCAGACCAGCCTGCTGGACTGCGACTCTTCACAGTGCAGATTCCCCACAAGCGTCTGCGCCAGCCCCCACCTTGCTACCTCACAGCCTGGGATGGCTCTACCTTCCTGCCTCTTCGGACCAAACCCTGTGGCAATGAAGTCATTTCCTGCCTTAGTGTCAGGTCTGAGACACTGCTGGCTTGGCTGGGTGTGAGGGTGGCTGGAGGAGCTCCAGAAGGAATCCTGCCCGAGTCCCTAAGGACCGTTGTTAGTGAGTAAGTGTTGCTGCATAGGCCTCCAAGACAATGACCGTTTTGCTATTTGTTGCAGTGAATCGGGCACCTTCCTAGGCCTGGGCACAGTCACTGGATCTGTTGCCATCTACATAGCTTTCTCTCTTCAGGTAATGGTAGAGGTGGGCACAGCCTTGGAAGCTATTTGGGGTGGGGACTTTAGGCCTGCTTCTACCCTGAGTGCAGGAGGGGGTCTGGCCCAGCCTATAGAGGGAAAGCCTTCTGGGAGCAGGGGGCATGTTTTCTAGAAGGAATGTTTTCAATTTGGGCCTTCCTTTACTGTCTCTCCTTCTGTCCCCAGCGCCTCTACTATGTGAGGGAGGCCCATGGCATTGTGGTGACGGATGTGGCCTTTCTACCTGAGAAGGGTTGTGGTCCAGAGCTCCTTGGGTCACATGAAACTGCCCTATTTTCTGTGGCTGTGGATAGTCGTTGCCAGCTGCACCTGCTACCCTCACGACGTGAGTCATTGGGGTGGGCAGGTACTATCCAACCTTTCGCTGTAGCAAAAATTTGCTTCCTGGAGAATGGGCTGCTTGTTTATCATCTATCCCCTCCTTCAATGGAGTCGGTTGAGAGTTCTGTTTTTTGGTCTGTGAAGCCCCTTTTGCCCACTGACTTCTTCCCTTACCATTTCTTGCAGGGAGTGTTCCTGTGTGGATACTGCTGCTGCTGTGCGTTGGGCTTATTATTATGACCATCCTGCTGCTCCAGAGTGCCTTTCCAGGTTTCCTTTAGCCTCCTGTTCCTAGGGGATCAGGAGCCTTGACTCTGCCACCTTCTGGACCTGGGTCCACAGCTGAAGTAGCCTTTGATGAGACTTGATGGAAACTGCCTGCCCTTCCCAGTTAAAGCTGGCTGTGGCCCCATGTGACTCTGAGTTCTGGGGACCCTGCATTCATCATCTTTGGATCCACCCAGGATAGTACTACTTGCTGTCCAGGCCACACCATCTGCCTCCTTTCTTTTGCCTACCAGAGGCTCCAGAGTTCAGCTTACCTTGTCTCAAGAAATATGTGAAGATGCCCCAGAATCTGGAGTCACTGCTATCCTTCCTGCAGAAACGATCTGTTTCTCCTCCTCCCTTCACAACCTGTGGCCAGTTGCTCTTCACATGAGCCCCTTGCGTTTGCTGGAGCAAGCACCGCCTAGGACTTGGTGTTAGAAGGATGAGGCAAAAGGAAGACCCAGGCAGTAATATGTGGGTTCAGCTGGGTAGCTCTAAGCCAGCCAGGCTAAATATGCTGGAAGTTCCTACCCCTAGCCTTGAGAAATGGGAAAATGAACCTCAACCCTTTCGACAGGAGAAGGTGACATTTAATAAACAAGGGAAGACTGAACTGAGACCCTCAATGGCACTGTTGTCAGCTCTTGCCTCCCTCAGAGGGTGAGAGAGTCCTGAGGCTGAGCAGCTCTGCTGGGTGCTGAAAGATGGCTTTGGCATACTGATGAAAGAGACGGCTCATGTAGCAGTGCCGCCAGGGGAACAGCCCTTCCAGGAAGCCGATGTGTCCACCCTGGGCTGTGACGAGCAGTGCAACATAGGGAGATTGTCGAGCAGCCTGTAGTGGCAGAGCTGGGGCAGGGGGTGGAGAGGTCAGGAGCCCAGGCCTTGAGTGGGGACCCAGGCTCTCTCCACTTGCACCTCATGGCTCATTGTCCTTGGGGTCTAAAGCATCAAGATTCAGGGTGCTCACCATGGACTGGGGAGAAGGGGTCATCAGCTGCATTGAGACAGAGCACAGGTGTCTGGATGGCACCTACTTTGGTTCTTGGGCTTGATGTCTGGTAGTAGGAAATACAGTCTTTATATCCAAAGACCACAGCTGTGTAGCGCTCATCAAATTGGCGGATTGTGCGGGCCTGTGGGTGGTGCAGGGTGGGATAGGCTAGAATAAGGATAGGGATAGAAGATAATGGGAGAACAATTGGGCAGAGGGGAGTTGGTTGAAAGTCTGTACCTGTAGCACATAGTCTACATTGACCACCTTTTCCATCACCTTTCTATTTCTGCAAAAGAGAGCACAGATTGGCTCTACTAGACCTGGCCCAGAGCCCCCAGCCTCTGTCTTATTTCATGAGCAATAAAGCCCAGATACAGAACTGACCTGAGCAGTGGGAGAACCTGGCATGTCTGCCATCCTCCCCTGTCTCTGCCCCCTCCCAGTTGCCAAGACCCTACCGGTCCACAAATTGGCAGAGCCCAGCAGTGAGGTGCTGATTAAAGAGCAGTAGGTTGAGTGGGGTCTCCAGGGAGTTGGTGGTCTCAAGAGAATCCCAGCATGCAGATAGAGTCAGTGCTGCCACTAACCCAGCAGCCTGCCCCCTTCGTGCCAGGTGGTTCAGCACTAGTATCCTGCAGGATTGGACCAGTGACATGAAAGAAGGGTTTGCATTAGTGAGTTGGGACAGAGGAGATGGGGAGGCGACATGGAAGAGGAAAGAAACAAAGGGAGACTGGGTGTTTGGGGCAAGCCCAGGCAGCTTTACCCTCCAAGAGAGATGCCCACGGCCAGTAGTGGGGCTTGGGAGTAGCGGTGCTTTATATGTTTCACGACTGTCTCCAGATCTTCAGTATTGCCCGCACAATAGGACCTGTAGGTCTGACGCAAACCAGATCATTGGGTAGGGAGGGAAGCCCTAGCCAGAAGACAAAAAAAAAAAAAAAAAAAAAAAAAAGGAAAGGGAAGTGGCAGAACAGAGCCCAAGGGCCAAGGATCTCTTAAGGGAGTGGGGTGAAGAGCTGTTAGAGGAAGGAAGGTACTCACCAGCAGTTTTTCCCCACGGCAGCCCCGGTTATTGAACACAACAGCCCTGTGGCACACACAGGTACATCTTAGTCACACTTGCCTTAAAAGTCCCTGCCCTTTGGCAACCTTCTGAAAGACCCATGTCTGAATTGACCACCCTCTTACCAGTTCTCAGATAACACCCAACTTCTCTGGGTTGTGCCCATCCTTACCTATAACCATCCCTCACAGCTTGGTCAACTAGATGCAAGATATATGTCTCCTGGCTACTGCCTGTAATACCAGGAAGCAGTAATACAATGGGCCGGGTAGCAGGGTCAGGGTATTGACTGCTGTCATGCTGTTCAGCCCAGTCTAGCAATAGCTGTCCTCCATCTGGGGTTTGGAGGACTTCACTGTGGTTTTGGAGAAAAGGACACAAAGATACTATTAGGAACGCTAGGTACTTCAAAAGGTTTCCCCCTACCCACAAAAATAACTCCCACAACTTCCCGTTAACATATTTTGAGGGCATACATTATATAAAACAAGACTATAACAAGCTGTAATGGGGACATAAAAGGTTGAATATTAATCTCATGGTGCAATTAAGTACCCCTCCATATAGTCACTCTCATTGTTACCCTCAACATACTGTGAGGTAGATTGGAGCAAAGATTACCTTAATTTTAAAAGAGGTAGACAGGATTCCCCTGTACTTGCAGCTTGGTGTTCACCCCCTTCTGTCCCTTCTTACCTCCAGTAAGGGACTATAGGCCGAGGCTGCAGTAAGACTCGGAAGATGGTTTGTAGCCGCCCTTCAAGACACCATAGCGTAGGATAAAATGTCTCCACAGAGATTGGACAGTGTTTCTCCAGGAAGGCCAGAAACCGGGACCCAGTCACCAGTTGAGGCCTCTGTAATCACATGAAATAATCTGCTTCATTCCTGATTTTTGTGCTAAGCCAGTGAGGGCACTCAATACACTAGTATCCCCTCTCTAGAATCCATCTTGGAGGGCACTGCTTCGGCTCTGGATGAGAAATGTAGCATACCTCAGTCTGGAATGGCCAAACCACCTGTTACTAAAGCCAGCTACAGGCACAAAAACTGCGGTCCTGGAGTGTCATCTGTCCGGACCTGACACCGCACTGACTCAGAACCAGGGCTGGGAGCTGCTGCAGCGGACTGGGTGTTGACTCCCCCACTTAGCCTATCCATGGCCCAACCCCATTTTGGAGAGAGCAGGTAATATAAACTGCCTAGAGCTGATCCCTTGCAGGAGGAGTTGGGATCCCAGACAGGCTGAAAAAATGCAGCACCATTCAACCTGTGACCTTTGCCTTGCAGTCTAATTTTCTACACTGTCATCTTCCTACAACTAGCTCTGGCTGCGCTAGCTTCTCCTGATTTGAGCACCCCATTGTTGCATTTCCTGTTCCCTACTGTGTGTGCACACTGCTGAAGGGCTTCTTCCTACTACAGCACCTTATTTCTCACTTGGACCCCTGCTGGTAGGCCATCCTCAAGGAGGAATAGTCCCCATGTGAACAGAGTTTCTCTTTCTTCATGCCAGCCACGGAGAAGGTAATGGGCGGGATAATGGACAGAAGGGGTGAGTGAGCACTCAGCCCTGACTGCAACCCCTCTGCTTGGTTCTCCTGGATGGAGTGACTAGCCATATAGAAGGGTTATGAAGGAGTATGCCACACAAAGCCAAAAAACATCAGACTAAGAAATAGAAATTGCATTTTTGTGGCAGACTCTAAAGAACCTGAGGACCAGATTCCTATCTCTTCTGCAGTCTTGGTACTCAAAAAGGGGGCTAGGTAAATTATGAACTAGAAAGGCCAGGTTGGTAGTGCGACTGTTGTGAGATGTGACTCAGCCTGGTCCTTAAGCCCTGGAATAATAACACCTGTGTCACTGTGTGCTATATGCAGGCATTAGACTAAGCCCAACCATATAAGATAGAATATTTTATTAGTGAAGAAACTATGACTTGCAGAGATTAAGTTGTTTCCCAAAACCACACAGCAAACAAGAGGCAAAAAGCAGAATTGATAATAGTTCTATTATCACTAATATTAGGAAATAGAACTTGAGTATTATGTTCCAAGCATTGTGCTAAGCATTTTACGAGTATATCTTGTGATCGTCCAAACAGCTCTTTGAGATAGGTAATATGACCCCTGTGGGGATAAAGGTTTGAATGTCAAGTAACTTGTCAAAGGTCACGAAGCTTGCCAAAGCTAGTTAGTGGTGGAGCTGGAATTCAAACCCAGGTCTGTCCAACTCTAGAGCTTGTGCTCTTAGTCACTGTACTATATTACCTCTAATGCCAAGATTTTGAGCTGTTACCAGTTTATTAAATCCTTCGTCAAACAGCTCAGTAGTGGAGAAGAAAGTGCTAATAAATTAGTTCACAGGTTTTTGTAGGTTCTTTTAACTATAGTGAAGTATTTGTTGACTCATTCCTGAGAATTAAATAGTAATATGCCATTGGTCACTGTGGATGAATCAATACCAGTCCATTACCATGCTGGAAAATCCAAACACTGTGTCTCCAGGGCCTCTGAAGTTGCACGTTTCCTGCATTTTAACCAGTATGGAAGGGTTTAAAGCAGGGGTCGGGAACCTATGGCTCGCGAGCCAGGTGTGGCTCTTTTGATGGCTGCATCTGGTTCGCAGACAAATCTTTAATAAAAAAAATAATTAAAAAAAAACATTCTCATGTATTACAATCCATTCATTTCCTACCGCTCATGTTCATGGTTGTGGGTGGCTGGAGCCAATCACAGCTGTCCTCCAGGACAACACCAAATTTTTATTGGAAAACGCATAACGTACATGGGTCGTTGTATGACTCTCACGGAATTACATTTTAAAATATGTGGCGTTCATGGCTCTCTCAGCCAAAAAGGTTCCTGACTCCTGGTCTAGAGTATGAAGTGGCAGAGGTCTCTGACTTCTGTGTGGCTTGTTGCAAGCAAAGGAAAATGTTTAGTTAAGTTCTGAACTGAGCCTGACCAGGCAGTGGCGCAGTGGATAGAGCATCGGACTGGGATGTGGAGGACCCTGGTTTGAGATCCCAAGGTCGCCAGCTTGAGCGCGGGCTCATCTGGTTTGAGCAAAGCTCACCAGCTTGGACCCAAGGTCACTGGCTTGAGCAAGGGGTTACTTGATCTGCTGAAGGCTCACGGTCAAGGCACATATGAGAAAGCAATCAATGAGCAACTAAGGTGTCGCAATGAAAAAGTAATGATTAATGCTTCTCATCTCTCTCCGTTCCTGTCTGTCTATCCTTCTCTCTGACTTTGTCTCTGTAAAAAAACAACAACAACAACAACAACATCTGAAATGAGTGACTTTCCAAATCAGACATATAAAGTAAGATTTATAGGGTATTGTGAGGTTTGGGCTTTTTTAATTGTTTTATTAAGGCAGACTTATTTTATAAAAAAATACATGTGAATGTTGACAGCTCTAGAACAGAGGTAGTCAACCTTTTTATACCTACCGCCCACTTTTGTATCTCTGTTAGTAGTAAAATTTTCTAACCACCCACCAGTTCCACAGTAATGGTGATTTTTAAAGTAGGGAAGTAACTTTACTTTATAAAATTTATAAAGCAGAGTTACAGCAAGTTAAAGCATATAATAATAATTACTTACCAAGTACTTTATGTCGGGTTTTCGCTGTTTGGCAGAATAAATCTTTATAAAACAACTTACTATAGTTAAATCTATCTTTTTATTTATACTCTGGTTGCTCCGCTACCACCCACCATGAAAGCTGGAATGCCCACTAGTGGGCGGTAGTGCCCACTAGTGACCAGGTTGACTACCACTGCTGTAGAAATACAGAAAACTTTTTAGGTAACATTTAAATTCCCTATTGATCTTTTTAAAGGGCTTGAATCAATAGGTTTCTTGTTCGACTCACCTACTTGGAACAGAGTTTAATGAAGATTAAAAGATTTAGATTTTTCTAGATATGTAAATTATGTATTTTATCTAAATTTCAGTAATATAATCTCCAAGTTCATCAAAATCAACCTCTTCAGATTTTCTCACTGCACTATACACAGAGAGCCTAGAACTTAAAACAGAGCTGAATGAGCAAGGGCAATTAGGGTTATCCATTAATCCTGAGCCTGGGGGGAACCTCTGCCAGTCCTGAAGAGAAGCAACACCCTACTATCTGATGCAGTGCTGTTGGAAGTTAGCCACAACCCCACAGGCCTAAGGTTCCTTCATTCAGTGCAACTAACGAGAAACTTAGCTAGACTGCTGAAAAAGAAAATGAAAGCATGATGTGCATATCTCCCTGACACCCTGTCTTTCCCCAAATGTCTGTCCACATAATAGGGAGTAGCACCCCTCTGATGCCTGGGGCCAGCTGGCATGGGGAGCCTGAGAAATGCAGAGAATCTAGGCAGGCAAAGAAATGACTCTCCATGGGGTGATAATAGCAAAGCGGAGCCTGGCTGGAGCGCAGGGCTGGGGGTCGGGGGGTGGGCGGTTTATTAGGGCGTCAGTTTTCACCCAGGACAGGAGGCCTAACCATGCCAACTCCCACAAAGGGCTTGCGACCCCCGCTGGAAGCAGCCCACTAGACCCGAGTACCCCCAACCCGCCAGCCAGGGTTCTGGACCCGCACCCACCTGGGGCACACATGCCCAGTAGTAGCCCAAGTAGAGGGCAGCGCCAAGAACCAAAAGCAGAAAGAACAGCTCAGTCCAAGTGCTACTCTGGGGGCTCAGGGAGGAGCTCAGCATTGTGTCGCCGGGTTTTGACTCCCAATCTCTTTGGCTTGCTCTAGCGCCTTGACTTTGACTAGCAGGCCAGGAGGTGCGCGCCAGGCCCCACCCGTTACACGCTATTGGACGGCCTGTGCAGGTCCCGCCTCCGCTGCCCCGCGATTCAGGTGGTTGGCTGCACACGCGGCCAGGGTCAGATCCAGGACCAAACGGGGGCGGAGAACTGCAGCCCCGGTCTCACTGCTTCCCCGCCTCCGGCTTCTCCTTCACGGTCCTAAGCTGGACAGACCCTTGGGAGGACTAGCGGCCTCCCCCACAGCCGCCATCTCGCTGAGGGGCACCTCACCCTGCCCTGGCGCGCAAACTCTGCCCTGGCGACAGCGAGTCGGCAGCCTGGTCAGCGTCCCCAAGCCACTCAGTCCGTCACACACAGGACACAACCATTCGAGGGGTGACGTTCTGCCCTGTCACAGAGTACAGCTATTCACATTGATCTTCACATTCAAGACATGGTCAATGCACCTGGGACCCTGCAGCCCCACAGTGTGAACCCTTCACAGTGGTCCCCACACTGGACACGACCATTCACACTATAATACGCCACAGTCACATGATCAGGTTTCAGCTACCGCGAGGGTGGCTTACACATAGTCACACACAGGCACTTAGGTTAAAGTCACTCGTATAGTATCATTCTCTGTGTGATGTAATCCCTGTCAAGTAAGTACAAATACTCCTCACCACTCTGTATGGGGCACTTGGGATACCCCAGGAATGCTGTCCGTCTTCACTGGGATGCAGAAACAAGTCATCCACGACAGCAGTGGCTCTCAACCTTGACTGAAGATTAGAATCACCTGGAAGGTTTAAAAACTACCAATGCCCAGGTGCTACCTCTGTTATAGTTGGTCTGGAGTGAAACCTAGGTATCAATATAATTTAAAAGCTATCCGGAAGATTCAAGTATATATATAGTCAGGATTGAACCCCAGCGGCAGAGCATGGTGCTGGGAAAGGAAAGGTCTAGCTGCCATGGGAGCTTCGAGGAGGGTTCCTGAACTCCTTGGGATCAGAGAAAGTGTACCCAAACATTGAATAACAATACATTTAAGGTGAAACCGAAATATGAGTAGGAGTTTCTCAGGCAAAGGGAGGCAGGCAGAGAGTAGTTATTCCAGGAGATGGAACAGCCTAAGCAAAAGCCTGGATGTGAGAGACTTCTTAAAGGAACCAAAAGAAATTTGGTGTGTCTGGAGCATAAGAGATGGTCAAGGACCAGGTTGTGAGCTGCTATATAGAGGATGCTAGAGTTTATCCTAAGGGCAGAGAAAAGCCATCAGAGAGTTTTATGAAGGGATGGGCAATGTGACCAGAATTGTTTTAGAAGAATCATTCAGGCTACTTGGAGAATGGATTGGAAGAGGATGAGAATGGAAGCAGAGAGGTCAATTAGAAGCTATTAACAGAATTTTGGCAGGATGATGGCTACATGGACCGGGGGAGGAGTGAAGATCCTCAAGATAGGAGGCTTAATTGATAGTAGGTTGGAGGTATAGGTAGAAGGAGAATCATGGATGACACTCAGGTTTCTGACTGCATTGATTCAGGAATGTATGGCAGGTCTGTCTCTGGGATAGGAAAACTGGGGGAGGGAAAGGTTAAAGGGGAAGGTTTGAGGAGGAAGATGATATATTCTGACTCACATGTAGAGGTTGGGGATGGGGTGCTAGTAGGTGTTCTGATTGTGTTTTCTTAGATTCTGTATTTGTCTGTTTGGCATCCATTAATCACAAAGCCAAAGCAGTGGCCAAACTTGTTTACATCTCTCCTGCTATCCAGAGTTCATACTCTGAGCCACACTTCCTTTATCTAATTCTCACACACCCAGCCAATATTTCCCCTCTCCTAAATCAACACAGGGCCAGGTACCAGGCAACAGAGGACAGCCCCTACCCTCCAAAGTCCACCAGAAATATTCAAACTAGCTGATCCAAAGGTGTTTACCCTGCCTGCCTTGCCTTTCCTACCTCACAAAGGCTCTCACCTACATCTTCCCCTTGTTTCTTTCTGCCTTCTGACCTACACCGGTGCTCCCTGCTGTGATCCTGTGGGCGAGCTATGACTCTTCTTTCTAGGTGAACTGTAACATTAACCTCTTATTTCAATGGCATTGACCTCTCTGTGTTTTCACCCAATCACCTTTATAAATTAAATCAGTAGGCTGTTCAATTTCCAAAATGATCTGGGGCTTAGAGATTGGAATTTGAGACTTGATAATCATCAGCATTTAGGTAATATGTTAGTTTGTAGGGTTGCCATAATAAAGTATTTCAAACTGGGTATCTTTTTTTTTTTTTTTTAACAGAGACAGAGAGAGAGTCAGAAAGAGGGATAGACAGGAATGGAGAGATGAGAAGCATCAATCATCAGTTTTTCATTGCGCATTGCAGACACCTTAGTTGTTTATTGATTGCTTTCTCATATGTGCCTTGACCGTGGGCCTTCAGAAGACCAAATAACCCCTTGCTCGAGCCAGCGACCTTCGGTCCAAGCTGGTGAGCTTTGCTCAAACCAGATGAGCCCACACTCAAGCTGGCGACCTCAGGGTCTCGAACCTAGGTCCTCGGCATCCCAGTCCAATGCTCTATCCACTGTGCCACCTCCTGGTCAGGCCAAACTGGGTATCTTAAACAGCAGAATATTATTATCTCACAATTCTGGAGACTAGAAGTTCAAGATCTAAGTGTCAGCAGGATTGGTTCCTTCTGAATGCGATGACGAAGAATCTGCCCCATTACTTTCCTTCTATAATAGTTTCTGATGCTTTGCTGGCAATCTGTGGCATTCATTGGCCTGTAGAAGCTTCACCCCAATCTGCCTGTATCTTGTTATTGTCTATCTTTTCAAAAACTTCCCATTGATTTGAGAGAGAGAGAAAGAGAGAGAAGCATTGTTTTCCCACTTATTTGTTTCATTTAGTTGTGCACTCATTGGTTGTTTCCTGTATGTGCCCTGACCAAGGATCAAACCTGTGATCTCGGCATGCAGGGATGACACTCTATCCACTGAGCCACCTGGCCATGGCTCTCTGCCTTTTTGTGTGTGTGTGACAGAGATAGAGAGAGAGAGACAGAGAGAGGAACGGGTAGGCAGAAAGGGAGAGAGATGAGATGCATCAATTCTTTGTTGTGGCTTCTTAGTCTCCTTAGTTGTTCATTGATTGCTTTCTCGTATGTGCCTTGACTAGGGGGCTACAGCAGAGAAAGTGACCCCTTGCTCAAGCTAGTGACCTTGGGCTTCAAGCCAGCCACCATGGGGTCATGTTTATGATCCCATGCTTGAGCCAGAGACCCTGGGCTCAAGCTGGTGAGCTCACACTCAAGCCGAATGAACCCACACTCAAGCCGGCAACCTCGAGGCTTCAAACTTGAGTCCTCTGCGTCCCAGTCTGGTGTTCTATCTACTGCATCATCACCTGGCCAGGCTCTCTGGCTATTTCTTTACATGCTATTTTGTGTGTGTGTGTGTGTGTGTGTGTCCCCACAATTTTATATGGATACCAGTCATAATCAGATTAGGAACCCACCCTTCTCCAGTATGATGTCATATTCTCTTATTATGTAGATCTACAGTGACTCTACTTCCAAAGAAGATTACATTCTGAGCTATTGGGGCTTAGGGCTTCAACATATAATTTTTTTTTAAAGAGATTATATATATTTTTTATTTTTATTTTTTTAACAGTTTTTGTATTTTTTTTTTTTCTGAAGTTGGAAACGGGGAGGCAGTCAGACTCCTGCATGCGCCCAACCGGGATCCACCCGGCATGCCCACCAGGGGGCGATGCTCTGCCCATCTGGGGCCTTGCTCTGCCGCAATCAGAGCCATTCTAGCACCTGAGGCAGAGGCCACAGAGCCATCCTCAGTGCTAGGGCCAACCTTGCTCCAGTGGAGCCCTGGCTGCAGGAGGGGAAGAGAGAGAGAAAGAGGAAGAAACAGAGAGGAAGGAGAGGGGGAGGGGTGGAGAAGCAGATGGGCGCTTCTCCTGTGTGCCCTGGCCTGGAATCGAACCCGGGACTCCTGCACGCCAGGCCGACGCTCTATCACTGAGCCAACCAGCCAGGGCCAATTTTTTTAACAGTTTTTAAAAAAAAATTTATTTTTTTCACAGAGCCAGAGAGAGAGTCAGAGGAATAGACAGGGACAGACAGACAGGAATGGAGACAGATGAGAAGCATTAATCATTAGTTTTTCGTTGCGTGTTGCGACTTCTTAGTTGTTCATTGATTGCTTTCTCATATGTGCCTTGACTGCGGGCCTTCAGCAGACTGAGTAACCCCTTACTGGAGCCAGCGACCCTGGATCCAAGCTGGTGAGCTTTTGCTCAAGCCAGATGAGCCCGTGCTCAAGCTGGCAACCTTGGGGTATCGAACCTGGGTCCTTCCACATCCCAGTCCAACGCTCTATCCACTGTGCCACCGCCTGGTCAGGCTATTTTTTAATTTTTTTAGACTTTATTTATTCATTTTAGAGAGGAGAGAAGGAGAGAGAGAGAGAGAGAGAGAGAGAGAGAGAGAAGAGGGGAGGAACGGGAAGCATCAACTCCCATATGTGCCTTGACCAGGTAATCCCAGGGTTTTGAACCGGCGACCTCAGCATTCCAGGTCAACGCTTTATCCTCTGTGCCACCACAGGTCAGGCCAACATATAAAATTTTGAGGGATGCACTTCAACCCATAATACAAAGTGATGGAAGCTACATGAACAGATAAACACATGAACAGAAGGAGAGTGAGGAAAGAGCCTAGAGGCATTCTGAAGCATGAAGAAAACTAAGAAGAAATGACTACAAAGAGAGAAATGGTATTGCCAAAACCAGTGGATACCATGATCCAAGGAGGTAACGTCCATCAGTGTCCACCCCAGGAAAGAGGACAGGATGACCTTGATGAAAGTGGGTTTGTTGTGATGGGTGCTGAAGGGAAACAGATGATAGAGATGGGGAAGATGAAGATTCCAGAGAGATAGGAAGTCATCTATTCAAAGAACTAAGTCCTCAGGCCAGTGGGTGAGGATGCAGTCTGGAGCCTTGGTGGAGGAATTGGCCACTATGACAGAAGTAGGTGGTACTCCATTTTGACCACAAAGCTACAGCCCCACCCTGCAACACAGTGCTGGCAAACAACTGCCACCATCACCCTTAAGATGATACTTTTCCCAGATCTCCCCTCCATGTCTCATATGGAGCCAGTTCTCGGTGATGTGCACAGTCACAGTCACACAATGACACCGTCACTGGAAAGCAGCAGTCACAGCTGTCACTTGAGTATCTCAAACAACTCAGGAAGAGTTCGGCCAGATAGTTGAACACACACACCACCAGCATCCTCCAGTACCAGCACATGTCACACAATCAGTCACACAGTGACCATACTCTTCCAACTCTGTACTAGCACACTGTAGACAAGGTGACACAAAATGCCCCTCTGTGTCACAGGTTCCTCAAACACACAGCCACATACACCAATCACAATCACACAAACCAACAGTAAGTTAGTCTGTCTTGTCACACACATCTGGGTCCCTGCAGGCAGGGGCACCCACAGCATCACCACAGCTAAACATGCTTCTAATACACAGCATCCTCGCCAGCTCTCTTTGTCTCTGTCTCTCTAGTTATCTGTGTCACACAGACACACACACACGCACACACACTCGCGGGGAGGAAGACTGGCAGAGGCTACCGCGGTCAGGGCGGGGCGGCTGCCGTGCCCTCCGGCTGGCGCTCAGGACTCTGCCCCGGCTAGGGCGGCGGCTGCCACCGGGAGGGCGACGTGGAGCGGCCACGTGGAGCTGCCCAGGGGAGGGCCGGGCGGCGAGGAGCTTGGCGCACAGTCCCGGGCGACGCCGAAGCCGGCCCGCAGCCTGAGCCTCGCCGCGCTGCCGCAGGTGGGTCGGTCCCCGCCCCGGGCCGGCGGGCGGGGGTGGCCGGGACCCTCACCACCGGCAGCGGGACGTGCCGCGCTGGGGGCGGACCCGCGGGCCCACGGCCTCCGGCCTCTGAGTCTGGATGCTGAAGGTGCAGTCGCTCTGCATCCCCGCGGCTCAGCCGCCGCAGCGCTGGCCTTCGCCACTCGGCACCTCCCGGGAGGAGGTCACCCCTGAGAGCAGGTAGAGGCAGGGGTGGAAAACCTGGACTCCCTCTGTGGGATGATGAGGTTTTACAATTATCCAAGTGCTTTTTGCTCCGGTTGTCTCATTTGTCTCTCTGACAGCTGTGGGGAGAGGAGGGCTGACAGGAGTTGACAGATGAAGAAAAGGGGGACCAGGGAGGGGCCAGGTTATCACCCAGCAGGCAGTGGCAGGATGGAGCCCAGCTCAGGTGTGGGACCCCTTTGACTGTGTAGCCACTGCCTCTTCTCTTGGGCAGGGGTGGGAGGGGTGGGGTAGGATGGTGGGAAGGTGGGGTGGGGTGGGGGAGTGCTGACAGGCATGGGAGGCAACAGAGAGAGAAACTAAGGGAGAGGAGTCAGTTCTGAATAACTTCCTGACAGAATTAGCCAGGAGTGGAATGGACGCCCTGTGAGGTGCTAGGCTTCCATTCTGGAAAGTCAAGTGAAGGCTGAATGGCCATCGACAAGGAGATTGTGGAAGAAATTTTTGCACTGCATGGGAAGTTATGCAAGATAAAAGCCCTCTGCCACATCCTAGAGCCTCTGACCAACTCAAAAAGCATCTGCTTGCTGCCAGCCATTTAACTGACATTATCCCCTGGCATCCTTCCTGTGCCCCTACAAGATTGACACTGCTAGCCCGTTTTTTAAAATGAAGATCCCAGGGCCCACAGACATTTAGACTCGTGCCTAGACCACACTATTAGCACTGTGAGAGGCAGGATTTGATCGCAGGTCTCACCCCAAGGCCTGCGTACCTCTCATGCACTGGTGCAAAGGCCTGAAGAAATCAGAGGCCAAAGCGTTATTGAGAATGTGAGTGTGCATGTGTAGGATGTGAATAACTTTCTTGAATTACATCACAGCTGTCAACTGCCAGTTGTGGTGGCTTTCGTGTGGCCATAAGGGTAAATTATGTTTGTATACATTATAGTTAGAGAAAATGGTTAGGAACATTTTTAAATATTTATTGATTTTGAGGGAGAGAAAAAAAAACATCAATTCATTGTCTTGTTTATGCATTCATTGGTTGATTCTTACATATGCCCTGACCAAGGATCAAACCCGCAACCTTGGCTTGTTGGGGTGACATTCTAATCAACTGAGCTACCTGGCCAGGCAGGAACATTTTTATTTGACAGACAGTGGTTCAGTAATTGCTTTATTTCTGTTGCTTCCAAAAGCGTTTTAAATGCTTAGAAATGCATGTGAACAAATCACATTATGCCTACTTCAACTCATTACCATTACTGAAGTGCCTTAGCCTGACTTCCTTTAAATAACAGAGGAAGGTGAGTTACCTGCACTAAAAATGTCACAGTTGGAAGCATTACTTGAGAGACTACTTCTTAAGTGACACTAAAAATCCACATGCATGAATTTAAGTTTGTGAAGTGGACTACAACCAGAATGCAAGGTTGTCATGAGGGCCCAGAGTATTCAAGGAAGAAGGTGAAACAGCTTGGGCAAAGCACTGCAAAGTGCGCCTAGGGAGTCCACTACCGCCGTCTGAGGCAGTCAGTGTGATGAAGCACTGGCAGATGAGTCTAACATGGGAACTTTTTCATTTTTATTTTTTTGAGAGAGGCAGGGAGAGAGATAGGAACATCCAGCTGCTGCCATGCCCTGACTGGGGAATTGAACTGGCAACCTCATGCTCGGGGAGGACACTCCAACCAACCAAGCGATCTGGTCAGGGCTTAATTTTTATTGATTTTTAGAGAAATCAAAAGAAGAAGAAGGAGAGTGGGGAGGGGGAAAGGAAGCATTTGTTGTTCCACTCAGACGCGCATTTTTTGGTTGCTTCACATGTATGCCCTGACCAGAGATCGGAGATCGAGCCTGCAACCTTGTCTTGGGACTACATTCTTAACTGACTGTGCTAACTGGCCAGGGCTCTTAAATGGTAACTTGATACCTGATTGTAAAAGGCTTTGAATGCCCAAGTAAGGAGTCTGGACTGTAATAGAAATAGGGAACCACTGCAGGTTTTGGAGCAGTGGAGTTCTAGCAAAGGAAGACTAATCTATTGTGGGTGTGTAAGGTTCTTTAAATGGAGAAGATAGCAAAGGCAGGGACAAGAATGAAAGACTATTGCATTAGATGAGCAAGAAATAATTCATTATCTAATTATATTCACTGTCACCCTGTGATATAAGTACTCTCTCCATTACACAGATAAAGTTTAGTGAGGATAATTAACTTACCCAAGGTCACACAGACAGTCTATGGCGAGGCTGGGATTTGAACCTAAATCTGGCTGGTTCCAAAGCTCTGTACTCTGTCAATGGCACATACTGAATAGCTGCATTAGTGTGACAGAGACATAGGACCAAGTCAAGGAGAGTGGTAGTAATTTATGCAGGCAGGGTTCAGGACCAGGTACATACTTCTCAGAGCCCAATACAAAAATAAGATTAAAAATTTCAATATGGTGAGAGCTGAGCATTAGACTAAGCCCAAGGCCCATCCTAGAGCAGGCCACATTCCCATGAAATCAGTTCTAATTACTGTGACAACTTAACAGATCACCTCAAAACTTAGTGGCTGAACCCAGTAGCATTGACTTTGCTCATAAGTGTACAGTCTGGGGAGGGCTGCTCCATTCTGTGTTGGCTGAGGCAGCTTGAAGGCTCAGGGCTGGAATCACCTGAAGGTTCACTCTCTCACCTGTGTGGTCCCTAGGCTGGGGAAGTGTGAGCAGCTGGAGGCCAGAATGGCTGGGGCTCCTCAGGCATCTCTGTCTGCGAGTTGTCTCCACTTGGCCTTTCCAGCATGGCGGTTTCAGGGATGCCAGACCTCTTCCATGGTGGCTCAGGCCCCCAGAGGTGCATATCTGCATGTCCAGAGAGGGAGAGAGGGAAGGAAGGAGAGAGGGAAAGAGGATAGAGGGAGAGAAGGAGAGAGAACCAGGACCAGGTGCATGCTGTCACCTTTTCTAACTGACTTGGAAGTCATGCCTCATTATTCAGCTGTTCATAAGAAGTGAGTCATTTAGGTCCAGCTCATATGCAAGGAAAGGTGAATTAGGTTAGAACTTTTGTGGGATGGAGTGTCAAAGAACTTGTAGACCTGTTTTTTCACATCAGCAGAGTTGGCCTCATGAGTGAGTAGGTTAGTGAGATCTGAGGGATGCTTCCCCTCTGTGCCTAAACTGCGACCAGAGGTATTTTTGTCCTCTTGTAGAAGGCAACTGCTAGTGGATGATATATTAAACCTGAATAATAGCTTTTGACAGCTCTGAGGAATTTAAATTACTTCAGTGCCTCCTGTTGGCCTAGGTCCTGGCAATAATCAGATGAGGAGGAGAAAGCAATTAGATGGTAGTCAGATGGGGAGACCAGGATGGTGGGTCTGTGTGAAGTCACTGCTGAGCAGTCCAGGAAAACTTCTGGAAGGAAAAAGGCCAGGCATTGTGCTTTATATATCTTGTCTCATTAAGTTGACCTGCCCCATGAGAGGTTACAGGTGGAGAACCTGAAACACAGAAGTCACACAGCTAGGGAGTTGCAGAGCCTGGATTTGACGTTAGGCAGCCTGGGGCTGTTAAACTTTGAACTATGCTATTTATCTATTCCTTAGCAATTCTGTGTTTCTCTGCCTTTTTCTTCATCATTTTAACATTTGTATATTTTTCTACGTATATACTTTCAAGAAGAAAATAATTCAGCTTTATTCTAATTTATAAGACAATGCCACACATATAGTAGGTGCTCAATAAGTATTAAAGAAACAAATACCATTTATCCTTATTCTACAAACTTAATATTTACACTTTCCTTCCCTACAGATGCTCGCCTCCCTGGTCTTTGTCACCAAGGTCTTAACTTCTGATTATGCTTCCTATGGTGTCCTCTGTGGCATCCAGCTCCATGGTTCATACTTTTTGGCATTCTCCTTCTGGCCAGCTGGCCCTCTCAGCCCATTTACAACTCTCTTCCACCTTAGAGCCTGGAACCTTCAAGCCAGTAGCACTGAATACAGAGCACTGGGTGAGGTGCCTGCAGCCATTGCTTCCTAACCACACAGGTGCTCTGTGGGCAGGGTCTTCTCTGTAGTCCTCCCAGATCAGGCACATTCACTACAGTTCTTGGATTTCCACTCTGTATCCAGGAGTTGTTGTTGTTGTTTTATATAAATTTTATTTTTATTATTTTTATTTATTTATTTTTGAGAGGACAGAGAGAGAGAGAATGAGAAAGAGAGAAAGAGAGAGAAGGGGGAGGAGCAGGAAGCATCAAGTGCCATATGTGCCTTGACCGGGCAAGCCCAGGGTTTCAAACCGGTGACCTCAATGTTCCAGGTTGACGCTTTATCAACTGCGCCACCACAGGTCAGGCAGGTTTTTTTGTTTGTTTGTTTGTGTTTTTTTTTTTAGAGAGGAGAGAGAGAAAGAGAGAGAGAGGAGAGAGAGAGGAGAGAGAGACAGAGAGAGAGAGAAGGGGGGAGGAGCTGGAAGCATCAAATCCCATATGTGCCTTGACCAGGCAGCCCAGGGTTCCGAACCGGCAACCTCAGCATTTCCACGTCGATGCTTTATCCACTGCGCCACCACAGGTCAGGCGGCAGTTGTTGTTTTTTAAAAAAATATTTTATTTATTGATTTTGGAGAGAGGAGAGGAAGAGAAAGAGAGAGAAAGAAGGAGAGGGAGAGAGAGAAAGAAGGGGGAGAAGCAGAAAGCATCTACTCGTAGTAGTTGCTTTCTCTATGTGCCTTGACTGGGCAAGCCTAGGGATTTGAACCCATAACCTCAGTGTTCCAGGTCGTGCTTTATGCACTGCACCAACACAGGTTAGATTCCAGGGGGTTTCTATGAAGATTCTGTCTTCCAGCCCTTTCTGAGGCCCAGATGGTGTTGAGCTCCCTCCTGCTGAGAACGCAGGTAGCCTTGAGCCCTCGATGAATTCCCTCTAGTCTGTTATAACTTGTCTCCTTGAACTTCATCTGTGGTATCTTTCATGATACAGAAGTTTAAACTTTTGATATACAGAAATTTGTCCATTTTTCCTTTAAAACTTTTGAGTTTGAAATTTTTATCATGTTTGATGGCTCTGTCACATAATATGATTTGCTTAACCATTGCTTAAATGTTAGAGCTTGGAGTTGTCTATATTTCTTGGACTAATATTAATAGCACAGTTATAAATACCCTTATAACTTCTTTCCCGTTTATGTTCTTCTTTATGTAATCCCCAGGATGGTATTATTGGATCAGAGTTTCATGACAATTAATACACATTTGCAGATTGTGCTCCAGGAACAGTTCAGGTTTATAATTCCTCAAACAATATAGGTTAATACTCACTGATTATTTAATTTCTTTAATGATTATTAGACTATTAAAATTTGGTGTTCTTTAGCTTTCACAAAAGCTTTGGATATATATTTCTGTTTATTTAATCTGCCTGGGATTGTTGGGCTTCTTGGATTGGAATATTAACGTTTTGCAACATACTGAGAAAATCTCAACTGTTATTTCTTCAAATACTGCTTCTATCCAATTTTCTCCATTAACTCCTCCTTCCTTCATGCCATTTAAGCTTTTAAAAATATTTTCTATGTCTCTGGCTCAATGAACTAGTCAGAGCTAGTCACCCGAGATATGCTTCTGTGGTGTGTGGATTGTTTTGCTAAGGGAAACTTGAACTGTGGCTAGGGAGAAACTTCTGCCTTTCTCTTGATGACCTGGAAGATTTTGAAGTAGAGACCTTGCCCATCATGGGAGAGTATCAGACATAATCTCTTTTGATATATGTATAGGATGGGACAAACTTCTATTTACTAAACATCCCTCTTCTTATTCTGCAATGGCCCTTTGGAGCCCCCAAGGTGCATGAATGTTTCCCTAGCTAAGAATGTCTTATATATCTGTCCCCCTTTCTGTCTCTGACCCTTCCATGCATATGAGGTCTCTGTCTCATGTACGTGGGGTTTCCATACATATATCTGTATTAAATTTGGTTATTTTCTCTTGCTAATCTGTCTCATGTCTGTTTGGTTATCAGAAGTTAGAAGAACCTTAAGGGTAGAGGAAATTTTCTTCCTCCTCCACGAACTGAATAAATATTCCGAATAATTTATTCAGTACTATTTTCCAGTTCATTAATTCTTACATCATCTGTATTCAATGTGTTTAACCCATTCATTGCATTTTAAAAATCAATCTGTTCTTTATATTTGTATAAGTTACATCTTCTCGGTCATTCCCCTCCCCGCCTCTGGAAGTGAGAAGCAGGGAGGCAAAGACAGACTCCTGTATGCCCCCCCACAGGGATCCACCCTGCATGCCCACCAGGGGGCGATGCTCTGTTCATCTGGGGAGTTGCTTCATTGCAACCAGAGCCATTCTAACGCCTGAGACGGAGGCCATGGAGCCATCCTCAGTGCCCGGGCAAACTTTGCTCCAATGGAGCCTTGGCTGTGGCAGGGTAAGAGAGACATAGAGGAAAAGAGAGGGGGAAAGGTGGAGAAGCTGATGGGCACTCCTCCTCTGTTCCCTGACCGGGAATTAAACCCGAGACATCCACACACTGGGCCAATGTATTACCACTGAGCCAGCTGGCCAGGACCTCTTCTTGGTCGTTTTTAGCTCTTATTTCTTTTTCATAGTTTAAAGCTGCTCTTGAGTTTCTTAAAGCATATTAAATATTCTTTATATTCAGTAATAATTACATTATCTTCAGTCTTTGCAAGCCTGGTTTTGTCTGCTGTTGTTTGGCTGGCTCTTACTCATAGTGTCATATTTCCTTACATGTTTATGACTTTTCGGCTGTGAGTTCACGCTCCTTAAAACCTTACGGAACTGCACTGAGCCCTGTAATGGAGTTGCTGAAGTTGTGTTCCTTCAGACAAGGTGTACATTTTCTTTTGTCAGTCAGCTGGGGGTACTATCAACCAGCCATCACTTCAAAATAAATTACGTGCTGTAGGTTTCTGAACCACAGAGGAAGCATTAATTTGGCCTCAAACCCACATTAGAGCAGGCTTATTACAGATTCTCAGGGAAGGTATTTTTCTCCTTTCTACCCAGCACCAATGTCAAAATAAGCATGACTCTGTGCTGCCCTTCTTCAGGGCACATTAACTTCATGTTCACCCTTAGATTGAGAGTTGAGCTGTTTGAATCCCAGCTTTCTGTAGGTAATCTCCTATTAGTTGCCTCGCATCGCGTGGGTCCACGTTTTCTCTCTGGCCTCCTCCATTGCACAAAGCCCTCAAACCGATAGCTCAAGTTCACCAGGGCTTTGTTTGGCAGATACTCTTTTTTTTTTTTTTTTTTTACAGAGACAGAGGGATAGATAGGGACAGACAGACAGGAATGGAGAGAGATGAAAAGCATCAATCATCAGTTTTTCATTGAGACACCTTAGTTGTTCATTGATTGCTTTCTCATATGTGCCTTGACCGTGGAGCGACAGCAGACCGAGTAACCCCTTGCTCGAGCCAGCGACCTTGGGTCCAAGCTGGCGAGCTTTGCTCAAACCAGATGAGCCCGTGCTCAAGCTGGCGACCTTGGTGTCTCGAACCTGGGTCCTCCGCATCCCAGTCCAACGCTCTATCCACTGTGCCACCACCTGGTCAGACTTGGCAGATATTCTTAAGGCAAAATCTAACTTCAAACTGAGTTTTCCTCAGGATTACTGGTTTCACTGTGCTCTTCTTAATTTCTTGCCAACTCATTGCATTTGAAAAGACACTTTCTATTTCTATCCAGCTCTGGAGTTACTTCCATGGGAACTTTTACTAACTAGCATTCTCTCAGACATGGAGGCATGGATGTTTTTCTAGTCTACTCTGGTGGGACCTCGGAGGGTCCCCAGGAGGATCTCAGTTCCAGCTGCCTCCCTTGCATGGGCCCAAGGCCTGATCTTCCCTCCCGGTGACAACTAAAGCACAAGGACCCATGTCACAAGCCAATGTTTGTGAGCACCTTAGGGGCAGTTGTGGCTTCAGAACCCATTTAAGAGATTGTGAACCACTGGAGATTGTGGACCAACTGTGTAGTCTCACTATATCCTTTGGGGTCACTGTATACATAGAAAACTGAAAACAGTTTCTATAACTTTCAGTAGTTTCCCTTTCATGTGGGACTTCCATGTTTTGTTGCTGCTTCCTCAGGGCAGCTCTGTGGGCACAGCTACAGCCAGTTCCCACGTGTATCTTCCTGTTAACCAGATGCTCACCTGCTCTTCCGCATCTCTAAGGAAGCTGATGTCTCCCCTTGCAGTGGTTCTGAACCTTGTCATGGAACAATCTGAGAATCTGCTGAAAGCTATGAACTTTCCTCCAGGAAAATTTGGTGCCAGCCAGTGTGTTGCGCATTATTTCAGAGGGTTCCTGATTCTCTGCCTCGACCAAGCACCCAGTGATTTGTCTGCCTAGGGATGGGTGTGGGGTCTCAGGCCTCAGCTTAGGTGGGCACCTGCGTCCTCAGGAATTCACATGATATGTACACACACCTGGGACTAATCAACCTTCATGCTCTGTGATTGAGCCTCTCTATTTGACTGTTTACATATAATCAAGTGACTGTCTTGCCAATTGGCGCACACTATGTAGATCTAAGGGGAAGTTTTTGTTTTTCCTTCAAATTGGTATCTGGTTTCCTACTTGCACTTACAGGAACAGCAGTTCCTGGGGCCACTGTTGATTTGACCCTGGTTTGTTGTGTTTTCGATCTCTACCCATTTCAAAGAGTCAGCCTTTTTTGAGTTGTTCTTCCATGAGGATTTTTTTAAAGATTTCATTTATTGATTTTTGTAGGGTGAGGGGCCACCACTCCAGGTCCTGGCCGGGTACTCAGTTGGTTAGAGCGTCATCCCTAATAGGCCAAGGTGGTGGGCTTGTTCCCCAGTCAGGGCACATACAAGAATCAACCAATGAATACATAAATAAGTGAAACTACAAATCGATGTTTGTCTCCTTCCTTCTCCCTGCCTCTTCCCCTAAAATAAATAAATAAAATGTAAACTGCCCTACTCCAAGCACCTTGGGGGCTGCAAGGCAAGAGGAAGGGGTGTGGGGAGCGGCTCCAGCCCACAGCTCCACTGCCACCAGAGAGCAGGTCTCTGTGCACTTGACACACTGGATCTGGGTAAGTTCCACAGAGGATCACTGATGTTCGTGTATCCTGCCACCTGGACTGCAGGGACAGGCAGGGAGAGATGTTCCTGTGTAACCCACTGATCCCCCGCTCTGTGGCAGACACCCCTTCTCCTTGACTCCCTAACTCTGCTCCTAGGAAAGATGTTACCTGTTCTAGTTCCAGGAAGGATGTTACCTTTGACGATGAGAATGTTAGTGCTGCTGCTGCTGCCCCTGGGTCAGGCTGCTCCCAAAGATGGAACCACCAGGTAACGGGATTCAGAGGTCAGGGCCATGGGCTGCGAGCAAGGAGAGTCTCTGGAGAACCCAAGGGTGTGGTGGCCCGTCTGGGAAGCAGGAGACTAGGGTGTATGCTCCCCAACCTCTGTGTCCCTGCCCACCCACCTCAGCCTCTCGGCTTCGAGCCTGTTAGAGCGCCCTGCACAAAGTGGGCATGCAATACGTGTTTGCTGGGCTCATTTGGAGCCAGGAGCTCAGTTCCAGTGAGGTGCGAAGCACAGGGAAGAAGCTATGGCCGGGAAGGGGCTGCAGTCCTCTTACTGAGACCTGAGAGTGGGAACTCCCAAGAAATAGAGGACGTTAGCATATCATTTCTACTTTCTTCGAATACCTCTCTTGTACCTATGCAGTGTGTGTGCTGGGTGGGGTGGGGGACAGACACAGGAACAGCAAGGGCTGACAGCAGTGACCAAAGCTGTTGCAGCAGCTTCTGCCAGCTCTCTGGCATCACAGGTCTGGGTTGACTTGGGCAAACAGGTAGCCTTGTCCAGAACTGAGAGCAAATTTTGAGCTTTAAATACTGACAAAGAGACCCTGAGCAGATTCAAAGTCCCACACCATCATATCGGCCCTCAGGTTGAGGCAAAACAGAGTCCAGTTCGTGTCATGGTATAAACCAGGTCTGTATCGAACTGAGTGGTGCCTCTGAGCTCAGCTGGGGACCTGCCCGTTGGCCGCAGCATCACAGTAGAACTGTTACCACAATCAACATTGTCCTGCTCTGGTCTGCACTGTTTTCTTGGGTCTCCAACTTGTATGGACTAGGTGTGGCCTCATCTGGCCTCATCTGGCCTCTATCTAACCAGATGTTTTATGGGGTTTTCACTTACCATCGAAGCTAAGGATTGGCAAACACAGGGTCTCAGGGAGTAAGGTTCTGCTTTTGAGGAGACAGAAGGGACTCCTCCCTACAGGGTTTTGGGAGATTTGGGAGAGTAACTCCTTTTGGGCCTAGGGAGCGAACATTGCCATTGCCAGGAGCTTGGGAGTGGAAGGCTGGCAGGTGGGGCCCTCAGGAAGGCTCTCTGCGAGGCTGACCCTCCCCCGCCCTCTTCCAGGCTGGACCCTGAAGTCCACCAGCAGCCCCTCCTCAACCCCTTCCAGCCAGGCAGGGAGCAGCTCCGGTGAGTAGGCTGGTCGGGGGCCCGAGAATGAGGCCTGGGCTGCAGACTGGCCTCTGGTGGGCTGATTTTCCACTTTTCTGTCAGACTGCTACAGAGCTACCTAAAGGGACTAGAGAGGATGGAAGAGGAGCCGGAGCACATGAACCGGGAGCAGGGTGAGGGGCTGGGCTGATGGGGCCAGGAGGCTCAGGGCAGCCAGAGCTGGGACTGACCTTGGCCATCCCGTTGCCTGCTGCCTCTTCCACCTGTCCTGATGCCTCTTCTGACCCAGTTTCTTCTCCTTAGTTCTGCTCTACCTCTTTGCCCTCCATGACTATGACCAGAGCGGACAGCTGGACGGCCTGGAGCTGTTGTCCATGTTGACAGCAGCTCTGAGCCCTGGAGCTGCCGACTCTCCTACCACCAACCCAGTAAGCCCTACTGGAGGGGGACCCTTCTCCCGTGAAGGAGACCCAGCTCCCTGGGGCTTTGGTCTTCTTCATCATGACTCTTTTGGTGAATCCCCGGGAATGCTCAACGCCTGCATGACAGGGATGGGGGGAGCGGTGTTGGGGAGCCAGGGTTCCGGGAGACATCTCGGGCCACTGCAGATCCCATGGCAACTGTGTGCTTCCACAGGTGATCCTGGTGGTGGACCAGGTGCTCGAGACCCAGGACCTGAATGGGGATGGACTCATGACCCCTGCAGAGCTCATCAACTTTCCAGGAGAGGCCCCAAGGCACTTGGAGCACAAAGAACCCCTGGAGCCACAAGATTTGGGGAGGCAGTCCCTGTTAGCTAAAAGCCCATCAAGACAAGAAGCACAGAAAGCTCTGGGTCCCAGAGAAGAAGCTGGGGGACAGGTGGGAGCCAGAAAGGAGTCCTCAGAGCCTGTACAGGGAGCTGGAGGAAAAGCCCCAGGCCCTGGAGGGGAGCCCGGGGAGCAGGCAGAGGCTGGAGGAAAAGCCCCAGGCCCTGGAGCAGGGGCTGGGGGGCAGGCAGATGCCAGGGACACTGGAAAGGAAGCAGAAGAGCTTCCAGGGGAAACACTGGAGTCTAAGAACAACCCAAATGAGTTTGAGGTTCATTCTATTCAACTGGAGAATGATGAGATCTAAACCAGGGTCCCCAGACTTTTTTACACAAGGGGCCAGTTCACTGTCCCTCAGACCATTGGAGGGCCGGACTATAAAAAAAACTATAAACAAATCCCTAGGCACACTGCACATCTTATTTTAACGTAAAAAAACAAAACGGGAACAAATACAATATTTAAAATAAAGAACAAGTAAATTTAAATCAACAAACTGATCAGTATTTCAGTGGGAACTATGCTCCTCTCACTGACCACCAGTGAAAGAGGTGCCCCTTCCGGAAGTGCAGCGGGGGCGGATAAATGGCCTCAGGGGGCCGCATGAGGCCCATGGGCCGAAGTTTGGGGACCCCTGATCTAAACCACGAGGATACAGGTTTGTACCGCTGGAGTCTCAGTGCCAGAACATAAGCTCCGAAGGGTGGTATGTGTATGCTGGGACAAGGACCACCTCTGTGTCCCCTTCCTGGTCCCAGTAGGTGGCAGGTCTTTCTGTGCAGCTCATGGAGATCCTAAATTGAGGGGCAGCTTTAGGGCCAAGACAACCAATAAAGAACTGAATGAACTCATTCCCCTGGGCCACCTGTCTCCTGGTCCAGACCGGCCAGCCTCAGAGATAGAGGGGCTTGGGGACTGGGCTGGCCTCTTGTAAGAGGAAGGATTCGCTTTCCCGGGTGCTGAGACACAGCAGGGCACAGCATTAGGCATGGCCAGCTGCAGGCAGCCAGGGAAGAGAACTCAGCCTCTCCCTGTCTCCCTGGGGCCCTCTCACCTGGTGTTTAGACACCCACTGCCCCCCTGTAGCTCAGGGCCGATCTTCCCCATCTTCCTGTACCCCCCATCACACACACAATGGTATTAACAGTAACTACCTTATCGAGAGCCTAGTGCACACCAGCATCATGCTGGGCATTTTGTATATTGTGTGATTTTATCCTCATAATAATTCTACGACCAGACAGAATTAGCTTCATTTAACAGATGAAGAAATTGAGGAAGATTGTGTTCAATAATGTACCCAAGGTTAGGCCCTGGCCAGTTGGCTCAGTGGTAGAGCGTCGGGCTGGTGTGCAGAAGTCCCGGGTTCGATTCCCGGCCAGGGCACACAGGAGAAGCGCCCATCTGCTTCTCTACCCCTCCCCCTCTCCTTCCTCTCTGTCTCTCTCTTCCCCTCCAGCAGCCGAGGCTCCATTGGAGCAAAGATGGCCCGGGCGCTGGGGATGGCTCCTTGGCCTCTGCCCCAGGTGCTAGAGTGGCTCTGGTCGCAACAGAGCAACGCCCCGGAGGGGCAGAGCATCGCTCCCTGGTGGGCAAAGCGTCGCCTCCTGGTGGGCGTGCCGGGTGGATCCCGGTCGGGCGCATGCGGGAGTCTGTCTGACTGTCTCTCCCGTTTCCAGCTTCAGAAAAATACATTAATAATAATAATAATAATAATGTACCCAAGGTGAGACAGCTAATTAAGAGGCAGGTTTGAATTCAGGTCTGTCAGTGGCCTCACACACCCTGTCCCAGACTCCCCTACGCCCTCAGCCCTGGTCTCCCCCAGGGACAGCAACACTCCAAATCCTGGGTCACATTTGTAGCTGAGGCACCGCCTTAACTCAAGGCAGCTCCAAAGCTTCCAGGCTTTGGGGCAGTCACTGGGAAGCTATTTTTAGACTGCAAAGGCCCCACCAGACCACAGAGTAGGCTTCCTGCCCGCTGGCCTGTCTAGTTGGCTCAGCCTGAGTCACTCCTGAGGCCGTGGAACTGGAGTCTTGTGACAGCACAGAGGCCCAGAAGAGATTTTCTGATGATTTGTGGTGCTTTGGAATGTTCCCTGGGGTGCAGAGTTTTGTGTCCTCCCTAGTCAGGAAGGCTCCCTGTCACTACTGATCCCTGAACTGGGCCTCCGTCACCGTCACCGGCACAGCTGGTGGCGAGCCTGGGGTACTTCTGCTCTGGGCTTGGCAGCTCCTCCTCTGGGCTTGGGTGAGGACATGAACTGGGGGAATGGGAACAAAACAGGGAAGGACTGTGACATCAAAGCCTCCAGAAGCGCCAGCCCGAGCAGTTTGGACATCAGGGACAAACAGACTGCCAGAAGGAAGCAGGCTCTGGGGAAGGAGATTTATTTGCTCTGTGGCTCTGCGGCGTGAGACGCCAGGACACAGGCGAAGCCCTCCCATGGCCTGCAGCTGCTCAGGAGCAGGGCAGCCTGGATGCCAGGCTGGATGGAGGGAGAAGCAACAGCAACCGGTGATATTGGTCCCCAAGGGAGGGGTGAGCCAGTGCCTTCCTGCCACAGGGCACTCACACGATGCCATCGAAGCCCTGAAGGCCACACTTCTTGCCGGCCACCTGGCAGCCAAACCTCAGTGCCTCCTGCATGCTCTTTCCTGGAGAGAGGGACAAGTAGCTGGATCAGCCTGGCCTTCTGGGCTGGGCCAGGCCCCAGCCTTGTGCCTCCTGTGGGGGTACTCACCCTGGGACAGGCTGAAGATGACCGAGGCATTGAAGGTGTCTCCGGCCCCCAGAGTATCCACGACCCGGGGTGGCGGGAAGGCATCTGAGTGGAGCAGCTGTCCGTCAGGGCCCAGGGCATCGGCGCCCTTCTCAGCCCAGGCACAGATGAGCACAGCCCTGCAAGGCCATCTGTCAGATGGGCATCAGCTCACCCCTGACCCCAGGTCTCACTCCCCCTCCCCAGGGCAGACCCTGGAGGCTCACTCACTCCTACTCCTAAGGCCTCTTCCTTCCCGGATTCCCCCGCTCACCCTTTCCTCACTCGACTGTACAGGCCCCTCAGGGCCTCCACTGATGACTTGAACCCCAAGTGCTTGGCCACATCTTTGCTGACAAACACCTGTGGACAGTGGAAGAGAGGCTGACGATCACCCTAACTCTGGTCACAGCTTAGTCACTCACCACCAGAAGCCTACCATTGCCCATATTATAACCCTAATCCTCCAACATGGCTACCCCAATCCTTAAGATAGCATTGTGCTGCACCACAGGGACAAGTTTTCATATTTGCTCAAGATATGCCAAAAAAAACAGCCCTGCAAATTGAGATACACAGGCCCTGATCTATTTGTTCTACAATCAATGAATTTCCTCCCAATTAAAAACCCCAAACGAGCCTTGAGCGCCATCTTGGGGTGAAATCTATCACTGCCAAGTTAAACCACCAACTCTCAGGAGCATTTTTGGTTTTGTTTTTCTCATAATAGTATGTCCAGGTCTGGTTTTTTCATCTGAAAAACAAAGCGGTAGGGCCTCAGAAGCTTCCTCAATACCAGCTACACATTAGAATCGTCAGAGACAGTCTTTTTTTTTTTTTTTTAAAGGAAGTAAAGAAAATGCTTGACCAGGTAGTGCCGTAGTGGATAGAGCATTGTCCTGGGACTCTGAGGACCCAGGTTCGAAACCCCGAGGTTGCCTGGCTGAGTGCAGGCTCTCCAGCTTGAGAGCAGGGCTGCCGGCTTGAGCATGGGATCATATACATGACCCTATGGTTGCTGGCTTGAGCCCAAGGTCACTGGCTTGAGCAAAGGGTCACTTCCTCCCCATTAAGGCACATATGAGAAAGAACAACTAGGATGCCTCAACTATGAGTTGATGCTTCTAATCTCTCTCTCAAAAAAAAACACAAAAAACAGGCCCTGGCCAGTTGGCTAAGTTGTAGAGCATCGGCCTGGCGTGCAGGAGTCCCAGGTTCGATTCCCGGCCAGGGCATACAGGAGAAGCGCCCATCTGCTTCTCCACCCCTTCCCCTCTCCTTCCTCTCTGTCTCTCTCTTCTCTTCCTGCAAGCGAGGCTCCATTGGAGCAAAGTTGGCCCGGGCACTGAGGATGGCTCCATGGCCTCTGCCTCAGGCGCTAGAATGGCTCTGGTTGCAACAGAACGATGCCCCAGATGGGCAGAGCATCGCTCCCTGGTGGGCATGCCGGGTGGATCCCGGTCGGGCGCATGCAGGAGTCTGTCTGCATCCTCGTTTCCAACTTCAGAAAAATAGAAAAAACAAACAAACAAACAAAACAAAAAACAAACAAACAAAAAAACCACACTTTAGCCAAGGCTCCACCCCTGCCAATCAAAGAACAAACAGGGGTAGGACTCAACCACCCAACCCATATCTTTTCACTTGCAGCGAAGGTTGAGGACCAACCAGCTTCCACAATGAGGCTAAAATTGTCAACCAGATTCCATTTACGTCTCTCCCTGCTCAAATTCACCCTGTGCAAGTCCCCTTCCCAATCTTCTTCACCCACTAGTGGTTCCCACAACCTGTTACCCACCCCAAGTTGGAAGACACGTTGGAGAGAAAATGACCGAACAGGCCCAGGAGAAGATGCTTCCATGAAGGACTAGCCTATGGCTGGCTGTCTTCACCCTGTCCAAGCCATTTGGCTACCCTCATACCTATGCACCCATTGGAGTACAGAAACCTTCCTTGGCTACTTCCTACACCTGCACCAGAGCCCGAAGCGGGGGTTGGCCTCTCTCTGCTTGGTTCACCTCTAGCCAACACCACCAAGCCATGAGCAGCTAGCCATTCTAGGCAGACGAGGCAAGACAAGGACATGTTCAGGCTCCTTTAAAGAACCAACTTAGCTGGATGTGGCAAGGAGAAGCTGCATGGGACGCTCACCACATCTCCATAGCCAAACAGCTGGAACAGCTCCTCTCGCGGCTTCTCCACCTCCACGGACACCCAGATCTTCTGCCCTGGAGGCTGCTGGGCATTGTGCTGTTCTATCCGCTGCAGCATCTTCACTTGCTCTGATGCATTTCGACCCTGCAGCGGGGCAGAGCAGCTCAGGACCAGCTGGGAAGTGCCCAGCCAATCTGGCTCATTCTTCCCTCCCTGTTGAAACTGAGTGGTGGGGTAGAGGTAATGGGGGAGGCTGGGTTGGAACTCCATCCTCAATCTCAATATTCTAGAGCTTATCATAGACCTTAGCGGCCTTACTGACCAGCCTCTCATTTAATAGATGAGGAGACTAAAGAATAAAAGAGACTTTTCTAAGGACCCACAATAAATTAAATGATAGGGCTAGGATTAGAACTCAGGATTTACTAGGGTTTCCTCCCACTCGGACTCCAAAACTTCTCTTGCAATGGATATTCTATTGATAGCTCCCTTTATTTGGCAGCTGGTTCAAGCCCTGCCATTCCTGCCTCCCCAGAGGTAATGGCCAGTCCTCCTGCAGCCAGGCTTCCACCAGTGTGGAGGAGGTAGGGCAGCCTGTAACATAGAAAGCACGGGACTGTCCCATGGGTGCTTGTCTGCATCCTGCTATGTGACCTTGAGTAAGTCACCCAATCTTTGTGGGCCTTGGTTTTCTACTTGAAAATATAAAATAGAACGTAAAAGGGGGCAGAGGTCAGGGGGCGGGGGAGGCAGAATTATTGATCTCTAAGGCCCTTCATGGTTCAAAGAGACCAAGAAGGAGGCAAAACACGAGGAGGGGCTGGCAGGTTGAGCCATTTGAAACAAAGGTAGGGCAGGGCTTGCCTCAATGTGAATCCACTTAAACCGAGTCAGATCAACCTTCTCAAAGTCCAGAGCAGAGACATCTGGCAGGTTCCTAAGTCACAAGACAGAAAGGATAGAGAAAAAGTGACATGGTAAAGTTGGCTAGAGGCAAGATCTCCAACGGGCTGCTAGGGTCCTTATGCCTGGCGCTGACTGCAGCGTGGCAGGAAGCTGGGTCTACAGCACACACTTCTGAGGTTGGGTTCTGGGTCAGACCCTGTCCCAAGCTAAATTCACAATCATTCCTTGCCCTACCTGGCTCCATCCAGATGGGGGACTGGAGTTTGCTAGGGTGCCCTTTCTATGTCTGAGACTGTGATATTATGAAAATCAGTTGCAGCATCTGTCAAGGAGCCAGTTCTGTGTACTTCGGAGACCACATCTCCCAGAATGCCCTGAGAGCACCAAAGACTACAATTCCCAGAATCCCCCTTACTCACAGCCTTATAGGCCTGCTGCAGTTGGTTGGAGGTAATATATGTATGGATATGCCTGGACTGAGGCCAGCAGGCAATAAACATTTCTCCTCAGAGAGCTTCACCCCAGAGCTCTTCTGCCTAAATTTTCTGTGGATACCCATGTAGTATCCCTTGATGAAAGTTGCTATAGATTGTTGCTTAATGGGCAGATGACTATTATTGCCCAATGTGAATGCTGCCACTAGCATGTATGCCCACCCACTCATTCATTGGGACACACAGAGCCCAGGGACCACTGGCTATGAAGTTTGTCCTAGGCCCTCTCCCCCAGATCTAGTGGTCATGCTGGGCAGTAGGGAAGGCCCGAACCCCAGGGAAGCTGAGTTTGGGCCGTGTCAGCCCTAACATAGTACCTGGCACATACTAGATTCTCATTGTACAAAACCTTTGAGATTCTTCAAGAGGGAATCTGGGGAAGATGAGAAGGGTCTGAGCTCACAGGGTCTCTCCCCAGTAGTTTGGAGCCTAAAGGGGCCCAACCCTGTAATTTAGCACTACATCAGATGGCCCTGACCTGCTGACCCAGTGTGCCCCCTGTATCAATGGCATGAATGGTGTGTGGTCTGGCTTCATCATGCTGGGACCTTTGCAGGGCCTTGTCCCTTTTGAATACCGAACCCCAGCTCCTGGTGCCATGCTGCAGGCTGGCAGCTCTGAGGCTGACCCTAGAAAGCCCATTGGGTCCCCCTCAGGGCTTAAGAAGGTTTGAATCACATCTTCCAACTCTTTATCCTTAGAACAATTTCCCCACACTCCAACCCAGGCTGCTGATTGACTAATTACAGAGAAATCACGTCATAAATTACACTTTGTACAGGCCCACCTGCTCGCCCGTTTTTGGTATTGACCAAGGCCAAGTTGCCAGGCTGAGCAAAGCCCGTCCCTCCCCACCTTACTTCTCCCCTAATTGAAAGCAATTCATAAATCACTCAGCAGTTCGGCATAGGGACAATTTCTGGAACAGAGAGAGGCCACAGAAGGTGGGCAATTGGGATGCCCATGGTGGCAAGCAAGAGAACTGATTGGTGCGTGTGGCAGGGTGAGGCTAGGGGCCCTTACGTGTCATAGAGCACAATGGTACGGGAGCCATTGGAGTTGTTGACGATGCAGCAAGAGCACGGGGTCTCCCCCTTGCTCTGCCAGGCCACCTGAGACACGTCCACACCCCGCTGCCTGAAGTCAGCCACCAGGAAACTTGGGGTGGAGCCAGAGCCAAAGGAAGGGTAAGGAGACAAAAATGAGAGCCTACAAGTGGCCTGGACCTTCCATAGGGTTGGGGAGGGGAGCTGGAGCACACGGGTGCTGAGTGCCCATCTTTCAAGAAAAGAAAGGTCCTGTTCTGTGAGTTCAGTGATGGCGGCGGCAGCTGGCAAGGTGCAGGCAGGCATACAAACCTGTAGGCATGTAGGATGGTGCGGCTACCACTGGCCTCGTTGACGATGACTGTGGAGATGGGGACGGAGCCTGTGGTCTGAAAGACCGTGTAGCGTAGGTCCACAGAATAACGGCGGAGGTCATCCAGGACAAAACTGCCAGGGTGGAGTAACCCGGGGAGGTGCAGTTCAACAGGTTTGGGGACTGGAAGGGCCACTAGGGACCCTGGATGCAGGCAGAGGGGGCTAGGAGGGAACTAGAAATCACCGGCTATCACAGGCTGAGCAAGGAGGCAGGAGAGGCAGGGACGCATAGGCTGGAGCTCAGAGAGAAAAACACTAACAAACATTCTTTTAGGTCCTGACACAAAGCAAACTCCAACCCTGACACTGTCCTTCAGTCTGACTCAAGCTGGAAAGGATTTGCTCACATTTGTAAAGCTGGGCGGGGGGGGGGGGCATAGATTTGGGGCTGACAGTATGTGCCCTGTTTGAAACAAGCAGGTGAGGGCACTGTGGCCTGTGTCATGCACAGCCCAGGCAGAATTAATAATTACCAAGGTGATACTTTGCCCCAGCTGCCCTCTGCACATTCATCCCATGGCAGCCTTCTCTCCCGAGTCCCTTCCAGCCCGACAGTGAGCCCTCTCGTTCTCCACCTGCCTCCACTGTGCCCGGCCGGGAAGTGGCGCTGCCTTGGTGGGCCTGCTCAGTGCTTGGTGGCCTGTCCTCCTGCAGCGAGGTGGACCCTCCTGGGCAGTAAGCTGGCTCCCCCCACCTGATGCCACACAGTACGGGCCTGATTCAGGACTCCTGCCCAGAATCCCCTCTGATCAGAGTGAGTTAGGGGACAGTCCCTCAGGAAAACAGAAGGCCAGCCTTCTCCTTCCTCCTTCCTGGACCTCTCTGGAAATGCAGTGTCCTGTGCCTAAGAGCTGGCACTTATGCCAGTCATCCAGCCATCACCTGGCTTTTCTTACTATGCCTGGACCCCATTTATGGCAACACCAAAGCTGGACAATACAGATTTGTGTCAAGGTGAGATGAGAATGTGGGGGGAGACAGAAGGCAGCGGGAACAGAGGAAGGCCAAACTTGAGAGGGACTGACTCAGGGAAGGAGGCCACAGGAGCTGAGCGGGGCTGCTGAGGGCAGGACACTGTGTATATCACTCATTTGTAGGGTGGCCAGGAGTTAGAGCTGACTCAAGGTGCATAACACACACACACCAAGTTAGGACATTAGTCTGTGTCTTAAACTGCAAGGATCCTTTAAATAGTAGCTTCACCACAACATAGAGAATATGGTTTCATCTTCCAAGTAACATTTTGTACCCACAATGCCTGGCACATGGTAGGTGCTCATTAAAAGTTTGTTGAACACACGTGGAGAATTTGGGATGGCCCACCCATCAGCATGATTGCTACCTAAAGGGGGGGTCCACTATCCCTAAGCACAAGCCAGTTTCCCTCCAGCTGGGAGGGAAGACAGCTGTGGACGAAGATTAATAAGCGACCATCTGTTGGCTCCAGGTCCCTCTGTCCCACCTCACAGGGCAGGCTCTTGCCCCAATTCACTTCACGCAAGTTCATCAAGGAAGGGAGTCTGGCTGTGGCTCAGGGGGCTGGGCTCTTGCAGCAGGCTCCCCTAAACCGGGGTTCAAAGGGCTGCACTTCACAGGCCAACAACTTGGAGCCTGCCCCAGTGCCCACAGTGGGCAAAGTGTGGGCCTCACCTCCCGATAAGTGCTTGCTGAGTCGGCAGTGCTAGGGGTCAAAGGGTTCTTGGGTCCCTGCAGCAGCCAACATGAAGAGCATGTGGGCCACATATGGACTGCAGCCTCACAATGAGCGGGAGGCAGGGTCTGGGCCCAGCTTTAGCATGAGGCTCCGGGGTGTCCTTGGCCAGGGTGATCTTGTTGCTTCAGGAACAATAGGGACATGAGCACTGGTCCTGCCGACTCAACTGGGACAGAAAGTGTAAGCCTGGACCCTCAGACCATGAGTGCTAGACATCCCTGAGGAAGGATGGGTACAACATATCGCTAAGTGCCTCTGCCTCAAGCACAGCCTGGATAAAAGATTTAAGAAGGGCAAAGTCACATCCACTGCCATCTGTTGGAAGCAAGGAAGAAGTGCGGGAAGCTGAAGCGGACTCCAGGGAAGCAGGCTGTGGAAGTGAAACCTTTAACAGGAGCAGCATTAACATCCGAGCAGCAGATGAGCCATGCCAGGGAGCTCTGGGATGCTGGAACTCCCCGCTGTCCCCTCCCACCCATTTCTGGGGGTGGTAAACCATTTCTTATAGCCCAGCTGTTCAGGGTTAAGACTGAATTTTCCCTCCACCCTATGGGCAGGCCTCTCCTGCTCCCTCCCCAACTCACTCAGCAACATGGCCTGGGGCCAGCGAGCCCATGAAGGCACAGGGGGCTCCCAGCAGCGAGAGGACGGTGCAGGAGTTGGATGCATTGCCTCCACGCTGCCATCTCTGGGCCAAGCACCTGTAAAACACGAGGAGGGTCCCTGCAGCTCCAGCAGGCTCATCCTGGGATAAGCAGGACTGACCACAGGACCCTGGGGAGGGCCCACAGAATGTAAAGGCTAGAACTCCCTCAGAAAGCATCCAGGCTGGTCTTCTCATGTTCTAGATGAGTACCTAAGGCTCAACAAAGCAAAGTGGCTTGCTTGGCTGAAGACCAGCATGGGCTAAATTCAAGTTCACAGTGATGAATTTCTATCTCCCACCTATTCCTAGGACATCAGGAAACCACTCACTAAGGTCCGTGACAACTTGAGGGCTCCGCTCCCTTGGGGTTAGCTCCTCCTCCTCAATTACAATATCTCCCCTCTGCCCCAAGCTGCTGTTCCTCCGGCCTCCCGTTGAGAGCTGGGTGACTCCAAGTGCCACTTCCCAAAGGCATTAAATCTACCACCTGCTCCTGTCTTAGGAGAGCCGCTTCAATAATGACTCAGGTTAAACTGAGTAAGAAGGAAGTGAACCTGGACATTGTAATCATGTAAGAGGAGGGCGAGCTACCTTCTACGATGTCAAAAGTTTAAAAGATTATTGGGTGAGGACCACTTTTTCCTTCATCTTTTTTGTTTATTTGTTTTCCTTTTTTAGCTTTATTGAAATATAACTGACATATAACATTTTGTAAGTTTAAGAAGCACAACATGATTTGGATGTACATACATACTGCAAAATGATCGCCACAATGAGGCTCGTTGACCCATCCATCACCTCCCATAGTTACCTTTTCTTTTTTTTCTCCATCTTTACTGAAAGTCTAACGGGAGGCAACTAACTCAAAATACACCTGTATGACTGCGCTGTCATCATCAACAATAGAAATGAAAACTTTTGCATACACAGTGAAAACACTTCAATGACTTCTCACTTGTGCCCCAATGACACTGTGAGATAAACAAGGCAGGCTGCTATTTCTACTCTCTCGGTTCCAAAAGAAGAAGAAGAACTGTGGCAGCTTACAATAAGGAAAACAAGTACCAAAGAATCTCTAATCAAGGGAAATAAATGCGGCAGAATTTTTTGACAAAAGTTTATTTGTACACAAAACCTAACCCTGAACTTCTCTTCAGCTTTGGGGGAAAGGGACCATGATCTCATTTGAAAGAAGGATACTAATTTGTAAAGGGTCAAATGTTTCTCAAGCTATGAGCTTTAGAGAAATGTTCATGCAGAGAAGAGAGGGAGAGCCTAGGGGGATCTGATTTGCTCAAAATCACACCAATAGTTCATGACAAAGGTGGTATCAGAATCCAGGTTTCCTGACTCCCAAACCACTGCGATGCACACTGTCATTTTGAATGGAAAGTTACTATAGTTAGGCCCCACCTCTGATGAGGTTTCAAAGAAAGGCTATATAGTTTTTGTTTTTGTTTTTTTTTTTTGTTCTTGTATTTTTCTGAAGCCGGAAACGGGGAGAGACAGTCAGACAGACTCCCGCATGTGCCCGACTGGGATCCACCCGGCACGCCCACCAGGGACGACGCTCTGCCCACCAGGGGGCGTCGCTCTGCCGCAACCAGAGCCACTCTAGCGCCTGGGGCAGAGGCCAAGGAGCCATCCCAACGCCCGGGCCATCTTTGCTCCACTGGAGCCTTGGCTGTGGGAGGGAAAGAGAGAGACAGAGAGGAAAGGGGGGGGGTGGAGAAGCAAATGGGCGCTTCTCCTATGTGCCCTGGCCGGGAATCGAACCCGGGTCCCCCGCACACCAGGCCGACGCTCTACCGCTGAGCCAACCGGCCAGGGCCAAGACTATATAGTTTTATTCTGTGGAAACCCTTCAAAGTCACACTGATACCCAACTTTATAAATTCATTTTAGAGAGTAGAGAGAGAGAAAGAGAAGAGGGGAAGAGCAGGAAGCATCAACTCTCATATGTTGACTAGGCAAGCCCAGGGTTTTGAACTGGTAACCTCAGCATTCCAGGTCGATGCTTTATCCACTGCGCCACCACAGGTCAGGCACCAACAGCCAACTTTATGTGCAGAAAGGCTCTGCTGGACATGAGGATGCTTTCTGGAAGGCTCTTCTTGGCCTGAACTTCGGGAGGCAGGGCCATTCCTCAGAGTCTGGCCGAGGACCAGGTGGCAGCTCCTGAGAGTCCCCTGCTGCCTGGGGAGCATGGGGAGCCTGGGACAGCTGGGGCTGAGAAGGCTGGGAAGGACGGGACCCCACTTGGGCTTGCTCATCTGGGAGACACACAGTCCAGGAGCTGGGCTTGGGGGGATGGGAACACGGGAGAGAGGCCCTCAGGACAGCCAAAGTGCCCTGCATGAGGAGCAGAGCCATGGATCTGGGGGAGGGGCACATCCTGAAGGGCAGGGGGCACGGAGAACATGGAAGAGCTCTCTTCAGAGAGGTGCCTCACTTAGTGTCTGCCTTCAGAGCCAGCCCGTTGGGGTGGCAGGATCTCCTGTCCTCACCTCCATGGGGCCCCGGCCGTCGTTGAAGGAGGCTGTGGGCTTTCCTCAGGACCACCACAGTCCTCAGTCCTGCGAGGCCCCGTGGCTCCTGAAGGTGCACTGTTCTCCCGAGAGGAAGCCCGGCTCCTCACCGTGCACGGTGTCCTGGGGCTGTCTTGTAGGTGGGCACACCTTGTGCTCTCTCCCACTGCCCCAGCACCCCTGGCAAAAGACTCTAACCTCTGACAAACAAAGGAGCCCAAAGCAAAGGGACGGTTCCATGAGATGGGCAGCAGCAACGGGACAGGGAGCACAAGGGATGACAGAGGGCTGGGGCACAAGACTCGGAGTTCAGACGCTTGGGTTGTGATTATACTCTGCCACTCATTAACCACATGGTCTAAAAGTCATTTCATTTCTCTTCATCTTCCTCATCTATAAAGAAAGGATTTGGACCCTGGCCGGTTGGCTCAGTGGTAGAGTATCGGCCTGGCGTGCAGAAGTCCCAGGTTCAATTCCCGGCCAGGGCACACAGGAGAAGCACCCATCTGCTTCTCCACCCCTCCCCCTCTCCTTCCTCTCTGTCTCTCTCTTCCCCTCCCGCAGCTGAGACTCCATTGGAGCAGGGATGGCCCAGGCGCTGGGGATGGCTCCTTGGCCTCTGCCCCAGGCGCTAGAGTGGCTCTGGTCGTGGCAGAGCGAGGCCCTGGAGGGGCAGAGCATCGCCCCTTGGTGGGCAGAGCTTCGCCCCTGGTGGGCGTGCCGGGTGGATCCTGGTTGGGCGCACGTGGGAGTCTGTCTGACTGTCTCTCCCCATTTCCAGCTTCAGAAAAATACAAAAAAAAAAAAAAAATCAAAGAAAGGATTTGGCTGATCTTTACATTTTCCCCATGGGTTACCATGAAGAAAGTGTGATAACTTGGTGATAGTGTTGGATGGGCCCAAAGCCTGGGGAATGCCTGGTCCCTCCCTCAATGAGCCTCACTTGGCTTATCAGTGCTGTAGGGTCTTGCTGAGCTCAGTCTTGAACTGGCTTGTTATCCAGTTCTTGGCTCAGAGGACTGATAGCCAAGGAGCAATTCTTCTCAGTATTATAAACATTGGACTCCCCCAGAGAAAGCCCTGTGTTCTGCCCACAGAAATGCTTTCTTGGGATTACAGTGTAATGGTATAGTTCTTATCTAGAGTAAATGTAAGAACCAACAAATGACAGCTTTCACCAGACAACTGAGAAGGATGTTACTCACTATGCTGCCTGCTGACTTGTAGAAAGGACTTCTGTTACACTCCTTTTGGAATTTAAGACCAGGGAAGTCTGTCCTGGCACATGAGTCAGCCCTATCCATAACCCATAACACCTCCAAAGTTCCCTCCAGTGCCAGCACAACCTGAAGTATAGTGAAGTTCAAATACCATAGCTTTAAATCATACATAGTTCTTATTGTAAGGTACCTCAATTTTTTTAAAAAAAGAAATAAATTAGATATATATGTGGTAAATAAATTAGAAGTAAATACTGGTGAGAGGCAAGTGCCTAGGTCTTGTTTAAAAAACAAAACAAAACAAAAACTAGTCCTGCACCGTCCTAGCTGCGTGCCCCTGTATAAATCTCTTCATCTCTCAGAGCCTCAATTTGTTTATGGGAAAAACGGGGATAATCGTGTTTATGGGCAAAATGGGGATAATCACAGTCCCCGGGTTGAAGTGGGCATTGGCGAACACAATGCTATCCGAAGTCTGGGTCTCATTACTAAAGGACTCCGATCTTCCCCCCAGGTCCCATACAGAGGGCACGGAGCACCAGCTTCCGAGGCTGGCCTCTCATGCCCGCAGCCCTGTAGTCGGTCGCTGGGCACAAACGCGGGGCTGCAGCGGCCCCTGGGGTCTCCGAGGGGTCCGGGCGCCCCTACCTGGTGTCAGTGTCCTCCTCCGGGTACTTGTCCACCACATTGATGATGTCCAGCACCACTAGCCCCACACACAGGATACGCTTCTCTTCCATGAGGCCGCTCCGGGAGCCGTTGCACACTGGGCTGCAGGTGCTCTCCCGGGCTCTGGCTCTGACTCCGTGGGGGATCTTTTTCCCGCTTGCAGAGGCTGCCCTTGCTCCTCCTCGGAGCCTCGAGCTCCTCCTCCCGGGAGACTCCTGCAGCGGCGGGGGTGCAGTGCGCTGCAAAGAGCGCTGGAGCGCCCGTGCTCCCGATGCCCACCGACCCAAGCAGGCCTGGGAGTGCAGACCCCGAGGTCTTGGTCCACCGCCTCGCCTCAGCGAGTTGCGTGACACAGCAGATGGCAACGCCTTCCACTTATCGGCCTCAGTTTCCTCCTTTGTCAGACGGACTCGGAGTTAAAGCAAACCTCTCTAAAGCACGCCTAGGCAATCTCATGAATGCAAAAAGAAAATGCAGTGAAAGGGGACCCTTGCCCAGCCCTCTCCTGCACCAGCAGCTCCCACTCCACAGCCTAGACCCGCGGTTCGAGCCGGCCTCACAGATGCGGCCTGTCCCTGCAAGTCGAAGCACTGCTGCTCGGTCAGGCCCCCCAAGCCCAGCCAATACCAGCCCAAGGCCCCGCCTCAGCCGCTGGCGCCTGCAAGGTGAGCCGCGGCGGTCACGTGACGAGACGGCGCCCCGCGCCCTCTGGCGGACACCAGCGGAATGGGTGTGCCGGGCAAGAGGGTCCCAATGGGGTTCTCAACCGCCCGCGCACTTAGTGGCGGACAGGTCCAGAGCAAGTGCTGGCAGTGCCACCCGGTGCAGAGCCAAGGACAGGAGCCCCGTCCGGAACTCGGGGCTTCCCCATTCTGTCCCTATCTACCCCTCAACATACTGAAGCAGACGGTGTATATTGTTTTGTTGTTTTTTATAAAAACCAAGTATCTTTATTCCTGAATAGTTTAGTATGGCGGTGGAGGGCGGAGCACCCTCGGAGAGCCCCGGAACCCAGGGAATTGGCCTCGAAGCCAGTTGGAGGAGCTTCTAGGGTGCTAGGTTCTGCTCCTCTGCAGTCGGGTCCTGCGACAGCGATCAGGCCAAAAGTATGGGCGAGGAGACTCCAGAGACGCCACCTGACGCGCTCCGTTCGCGGGGAGGAGGCTGCTCTGGGCGCCTTTGTCAGAGCGAGTCTGGAGAGGGCACCTCGCCTGGGCTGGGGTACCGGGCTAGAGCCCAGTCCCGGGTGGGAAGCCCGCCACTCCCGATGGCTCTCCGGCTGGCATAGACACTTTGGGCCGGTCAGGCCCGGCCCTTTGTCTACGCCTGTTCTAGCTCCAGGTCCTCGTAGAGCAGGGCTCCACTGAAAATGGTGAGCGGCTCCTCCGAGTGCGCCAGCTGCCCCATGACCAGGTCGATGCAGACTGTATCTCCGGCCTGCAGCGGCAGGATGAGGCTGAAGACACCCAGGGCGCCGGGGCTGGGCTGGCTCTCGGCCACCGGTTTATTCTCCAGGCCCTCAGGCTCGTAGCCACCGGAGTCTATGCGGGCCACGCCCAGGTTGGAGCGGGACAGTACAGCCTCCACTTTTTCGTGTCGGTGCCCAGTCAGTACCGCACTCAGCAAGTAGCGCCCGGCCAGGGGCGCGGTGAACACGCCTGTGGGCAAGGATGGCAGTCAGGAGGAGAGACAGGTGGCAAGGGCCTTTGGGACCCAGAACTCCAGGACTAGAGAGTGACCTGCTGGGTCTTTTCACCTCGTTTCAACAAGAGTGTAAGTTCCAGGAGGGTCGGGGATTTGGTGTTTTGTTCATTACTGCATCCTCAGCACTCAAAACAGTGCCTGGGCAAGGGAGAGTCCCCAATAAAGAGCTGTTGAATGAATGACTGCTCCCCTCCCCACCCCAGTGGTCAGCCCAAGCTGTGGTGAGAATGAATAAATGAAAAAATAAAGAATAGAACTCTCCCCAACTCAAGCATGAAGAGATTCACTTTGTCTAAAGAGGCAAAAATGAGAACATATCACTGCATAACCTCCCCACCGGTTCTCCCTGCCATTCTGCCCAGTGCCCCCAGCCAGTCCCCTAAGAAGCTTACCAGTCTCTGGATCATAGTAGTTCCCATCATTGAGCAGGACTCTGTCAAAGGGCACTGTGCCTGGTTCAGATCTGGGCAAACTCAGGGCAGCTGAAAAGGCTACCCGGGGCACAGGTGCTGCTGGTGCCCCCTCCACTCCTGGGTGGGAGTAGGATGGGTGTCAGAGTAGATGCTCAGTACAGAGTTGCCCCCTTCCCCTTTGGAGTCCTACCCCCAAGACTGCCTGAGACCTACCATCCTCCAACCCCTAATTCAGTTCCCCTCCCTCCAGCATCAAATGAAAACTTACCCTGTTCACCTTGGGGACCTGTGAGAGGAGGAAAGGGAACAGTGAGAGGTAGAGCAGCTCTCATTGAGTCACTCGGCAAACATCTGCTGAGTCTGTCTAGCTGTGCTAGGTGCTATGCAGACTTCAAAGTAGGAATGGGAGTACCATGAAAAGGAATAGGTCCACGCTCTTCAACTGCTGGGCCTATCCCCTTAGCCCCCAGCCTTTAACACCTGACACAACCGCTGTAGGCTCAACCTTGCTCTTCAATACAGCAGTGGGGCCACCATATCACATTAGCCAACACAGTAACTGTTCCAGCTGCCAGTCATTTTCCTAATCACTATCAGCTATCTAGGACCCCCAATTCCTTGCCCCTTTCCTCCCTTCCTTGTCAATTTCAGAGGGAAATGTCAAGCCTGGCACTGCCCAGAATGGTGGTAACCCTGGCTGGGGCATGGATCTCAGCCTACATACCTGGTGGCCCGATGGGCCCCTCTTGTCCATCCCTGCCTGAAGGTCCTGGAGGCCCAGCAGGACCTGGGGGTCCCTGTACCCCAGGAGGCCCTGGGGGCCCAGCCTCGCCTGCAGGCCCTACAGTGACAAAAGTTTGGTGAAGGAGAGCTATAAAAGGAGTTTCCAAAGAACAAAGAGGGTAAAGCCTGCTGTACAGGCTGATGGGATCCCTGGCTGGATCCCTGGCTTCCACCCACAGCCCTGTTTGAGCCATTGGGGGAGGACAGGGAGCGGGAACCTTGGGTCATCTCTGTGGATAAATCAACCCTTGGGACAGTGACGGGACAGTGATGGGTCTGCAACTCATGTGGGGGAGAGCAAGGGAAAAGTAGATGGGCTGCTGTGAGCGGCGGAGAAAGGACTTGAAAGGGGTTCTCCCCACCGATGCCCCACCCCAGACCTCCCTCCTCTTGCCCCCTTACCAGTGAGGTCCCTCAGGCCAAGCTGGTAAAGCTGGTCCTCCAAGAGCAGCAGTGAGCTGTTCAGGGCACTGAGCCGCCTGCCCAGACCCGCCTGCCCCCCCAGCAGCTTCTCCAGCAGGGCTGCCTGCGTCTGGCTGGTGCTGTTTGTTTCCCGTAGCCCAGCCCAGAGACCGGCTACGTGTCTGGATAGGCCTTCACGTAGGCCCTGCAGTCCTCCGGCCACTGTGTCCAACCGCTCACAGACTCCCTCCAGACGGCCCAATCGCCCCTCGAGGCTGGGGCACTGGCCGGCCTGTGTCTGTCCCTCCTCCAGGCCTCGGAAGCGTTCCTCACTCTCCATTACATGCTCTGTGGCCTCCTGCTGCAGCCTGTTAATCTCAGAGATGATGCGGTCCTTGGTTGCTCCCAGGTCAGCCAGATCAGAGCCCTGGCCCTCCACGGTTGTCTGGAGCTCGTGCAGTGAGTCATTGAGGGAGCTGAAGGTGAGAATGACTTCGGAGAGCTCTCCTTGCAGGGCCTGTAGGGCTGAGCCCGAGCTGCCCCCAAACACACTGAAGCCATCCAGAGGCCCACGGCTTGGCCCCCCGACCCCCGGGCCAGCCCCAGGGCCCCGTGGAGGTAGCAGGGGACAGGAGCAGCGCTCCACACCATCCCGAAGGCGGCCCAGCTCCTCTTGGACACCGCCGCAGGCCCCACAGCTCTCGTCCCCACGAGTCTGCAGCAGACCCTCCAGTTGGCCTAGCCGTGCAGCTGTGAGATTCAGCTGAAGTGTGAACTCCGCAGCTGCCTCATCCTGAGCATCAACACGGCCCTGGAGCTGGCCTACGGCACCTTGCAGTCCCTCCAGTGTAGCCTTCTGGGCCTCCCCAGCAGCTCCCACCTTGTGCAAGCCTGAGATCACCAGCCGCAACTGTCCCTCGCTGTCCTGCACCCTGCGCTCCAAGGCACTGAGGACCTCCCTAACCTGGGAGTCCTTCTCCCCTAGCGCCCCAGAGCAGAGCTGCCCGCATGCCTGCACAGCCTCTGCCACCTGCTCTTCTAGCAGGTCCAGCCGCCCACCCAGCTCCCCGCTCACATTGGCCAGCCGCCCCTCCAGCTTCTCTAGCCGACCCCGGGCAGCCGGCAGCCAGTGGCTCAGTCCCCCTGGACGCCCAGGCCAGCCCTCCCCCTGCTCCTGCGTGGGACCCAGGGTAGAGTTGAAGCGGTCCTCCAGGTGGGAGAGGCGGGAGGCTAAGCTAGAGTAGCCGGGAGGATGGCCCCCCTGCCCCGCTGCACCTTCCAGCTCAGTGCCTCTTCGCCCGCTCAGCACTGTCACTGAACCCGCCACAACCTCCAGCCTCTGCTCCAGCTCTGCCAGCCGCCGGCCCAGCTCTGGGGGACAGCATTCCTGGGGAGGCCTGCGGCCCACAGCCTGCCCAGCGAGCTGCCGCTGCCGCTCCTCCACAGAGGCCAGCAGCTTCTCCAGTCCTCGCAGCCGCTCCCTGTCCTCCTGCTGCTGCCGGCGGAAGCCATCCAGCCCCGCCAGGCACACAGAGCAGGATTCCTGCAGCCGCTGCTCCAGCTGCCGCAGCAGCTCCTCGCTGGGGCCAGGTAGGGCTGGGGCGGGGTCCAGGGCTCTGCCACCACTGCTGCCACCACCACCGTGATGGTTGTTGAGATGGCCCAGCTCCTGGTCGTGGGTGGAGACGCGGTTGTCCAGGAGCTGCAGCTGCTGCTGGATCTCGTTGAGGGTTTCGTGCACACCAGGGCGGGCAGCTGCATCCGCAGGCTGCTGCCTCCCATTAAAGGCCGTCTCCACCGCCCTCTGGACATCTTCTGCCAGGCGCCCACTTAGTCCCTGCAGGACACCCCGAAGGCCCTGCAGTTCCTTCGTCAGGCTCTGTACCTGCTCCTCCAGCTGCTGCACCTTCTCTGACTCCCCAGGACCTGGCGGAGAGGGGAAGACGTAGGACAGAGGGGCCGACCTCAGTGCTCAGATCCTACCTCCTGGGTCCTGCTCCCCAGCTCCAACAAGAAGTCAGAGGCCCTAGTGATTGATTCAGCCACCCCTTAGCTGGGTGATTTGAGCAAGGAGAGACAGAAGGAAACCCTCATTCACTGAATGCTTCTAGGCCATCTGTTTGACCACCAAAACCACGTCCTTTTCACGGTCCAGGGGCCTCTTAACTTTTATGGAATGGAAACTGTTTCCTCATCATGAAATAGGTATAACACTATGTCGCTCCCTCAGGGCAAGTGAAGTGGGAATGTGTGAGAGGCCCTGTGGCCTGCATGACAGTGACTATTCCTACGCAGTACTTCTCCACAACACCACAGGGGACAAACAAGGTTCTGTGGCAAGCTTGTGGGGGCCTGTGGGTGGGGAGAGAGTCAGCCAGAAGTTCCTGTTTCCATAATTACAACAAGGCATTCTCCCTGGCAGGCAAACACAGCACATCCGCAGTACCCAGCACACAAGGGAAAGCAACAGGGACTGCTGCATTCTGGGACTTGCAGTCTCCAGAGGCCACCGAGGGGCCTGGGACCTGTAGTTGACTGCAGTGCATGCTAGGACTTGTAGTCTCGACTGTCTATCCCTTTGAACCAAGATTCTCCAAGGAGTTCCCACTTCTTACAGCTGTTCCCAACTAGGAAGTATCTTGGCCACATGTGGCTGTGCATAAGCACATTCACTTTCTCTCCCTCCTTTTTTTCTGGTCCCTCTCAATTGCTCTCCATCTCCGTCTGGCATGCACACGTACAAGCACGCGCACGCACACGTATGCACACACATGGAAAGAGAATCTCAGATCTCATTAACTCTTTTCTGTCCCTTTTTTTCTGACTTGGAGCATGAGGCTTTCCCTCAACAGCCTGGCCCCACAGTTTCTGCCCAGCACTATCAGCCCACTTCTCTCCCAGGGCCCCCATACTCACCTTCCCCCCCTAGTCCACTCAGGTGGCTGCCTGCACTGGAGCCAGAGAGGTTGGGGCGGCTGGGCCGGGGCCGGGGCCGGGGTGTGGTGGGGGCGGGGCCCAGCGCTGGGGCAGGGCTCTCAGTGCAGTCATCACCCCCGTAACCCTGACAGCACCTCCACTCCATATCTGTCACCGTTTTGTAGGCCACGCGGTAGCGAGGACGGAGGAAGCTGCGGTACCTGGGAGAGGCAGAGAAAAGTCTCTTTACCCTTACGGCATGGCCAGTGACCATGGCCCCTGTCTGCAGAGATGGGCAAGGCCTGTCTCTCAGACTGGGTCCCCCTTACCATTCGCCATGTGGTCTTGCTCAGCTGACAGCTGTCAGCTTGTTGGACAAGGGCCAAATTCCTGTGTTTCCTCCCCTTGTCCTGTGCTGGAACCCTGAACTTCTCCCCTTGAGCATGGCCCAGGTCAGGGAAAGTAGTTAGGGCTGGCAGGGTAGGCTAGTTAAGTGTGCCCCTACTTAAGTATCCAAACAGCCAAACTGTTGCCTCAACATCTCCTCAAAACAGCTCTGATCGAAGCCCCTGGCCCGGACCTTTGCTACTTGCTTTGTACAAATACCCTGCATTGGCCTCCCACCTGCTGCCCTAGCCCAGCCCCCACCAAGTACCCCTTCCCCAGCACTGGGGCTCACATGATGCTGCGGGGACACTGGGGCTGGCCCCAGGCACAGGGCTGGTAGTCGGGCTTGACAACGGTCTCCACACCATCCTCAAGGACACAGCTCACTGTCCGAGTCACCACGTAGGCACACCAGTTCCTGCAGGCACAATCCCACCTAAGCCCAAAAGCGAGAGACATACACCCCAGAGGACGGCCCAGGGGTTACCAGAGGGGCTGAGGAAGAGTCAAAGGATGAAGGGCCCCTGGGGACTAGTGCAAGCACTGACTTGGCAGGGGCAGCTCCCCCCACGCCTTCCTGTGTGGCCAGTGTTGATAAAGACTTTTCAAGACAAGAGAGGAGGTACAGAATGGAAAACCACAACTGTGAGAAGTTGGTCCTCGTGGCTGGGGAGGGGAGTCCTGGGGAGCCTCTGAATTCACCCATTCATTCATGTCCCTTTTCTGTCTGTCTCCAGCTTGGCGTGGCCTGTGTGAGCCGGCTGGCTGGGGCCCTCTGGTGATTCCCTGGATGCTGGCTTCCACCCACCCCTCAGGGGAGAGGATCAAGCAGGCAAGGGTCCAGTTCAGGGTTAAGGAGAGAATAAGCCATTGATGAGCCCTGTCCCCCATGGGGTTAGCAGTTCTACACTCTTGGCCCCATTCATGCTGGCCTCTAATCTGTGACCGGCTGGACTGCTGAAAGGAGCAGAGCAAAAGTGGTGTCAGAATCGTGGACTACTGCCCTGGCTAGGTAGCTCGGTAGCTCAGTTGGTTAGAGCATTGTCTTAACATGCCAAGGTTGCAGGTTCGATCCCTAGTTAGAAAATATACAAGAGTCAACCAATGAACCCATAAATAAGTGGAACACAAATCGATTTTTGTTTCTCTCTCTCTCTCTCTTTCTCTCTCTCTCCCTAAAGCCAACCAATGAATAAAAAAGAATCATGGATTACTTGATAGGCTGAGGAAGCCCTAGAAAGGATTAAAGGTAAAGGAATGAACGGTCTGCCTAGTACGTGCTGGAGGATTCCAGGCTGGTACGCAGCTGGCAGGAAGGTCTGGCCCATGCCCCTCAGGGTAGTGACATGGGAGCTGATCTCCCTGAGGTTAGACTAGGGGGACCTATCTATTCAGGGGAACCAGGAAACCCAGCAGGAAGGGGGGCACACATGGAATGGATGGGCTTCTTCTCCCTCTATTCCTTATACTGGGGAGACAGCCCAGGAGAGGGTAGCCAAAGTGGGGGTCCCAATACCCACCTTCTAACCCACCCTCTCACCTACCTTCAGCCTTGGGCTGGGACCCTCTTCACCAGACACTTACCTGTGGCGGCTGGCAGGCCGAGGGGCGCTCTGGGCCTGGGGTCCCCCAGGGCTGAGGGCCCCACCATTCCCTGTGTAGAGGCTGTAACCACGAGGAGGGTAGCTAGCTGCCCCCACAGCTGTGGTCAGTAGGCAACAGAGGTAGCAGCTCCAGAGAGGCCTGGGGGCCATGGTGGGGCACTCCGCTGGGGCCCTCAGAGGCACATCCTGTATGACCACTGGCGCCTCTGCCTGGAAGGGGGATGCCCGCTGCTCCAAGGGTCAGGTCCTGTCCCCAGCTTCCTGGCCACTGCCCCCAGCCACACACCTCCTCCTTGGCCTCCTGGCCTGACCCCTCTCCCCCTCCTCTTTCCTCCTCAGGCTCCCGTCTGTCCCTCCCTCAGTTCCTGGTTCCTTCCGCTCTCCTCTTCTCCACCTCTGAGGGGAGTTTGTTCTCCGTGCCCCCGTCCTCCTGTGCCTGGTCCCTGCCCCTCTCAGATGCTGCTTCCCGGGCCTCCACCCCCTCGTCCCAGCTGGCTCTCTTTTGGTCTCCTTATAGGTTTTCCCCAATGACCGGATCCTAGGGTGACAGGACTTTACCCCTGTGGCTGTTCAGAGGCGCAAGAGTGGCTGTGTGGGGCGGGCCCTGGCCTCCTGCCTCTCTCTCTTGCTCACTCCCCTCCCTTCCCCCCTGTCTGGCTGGCGGTCCAGCCTCCCCCTTCCTCCCCCCCCCATCTCTCCAACCATCGTGCGCCACATCTGCTTCTTGTTAACTCCGGGAAAGAGAGGGAAAAAAAAGGAAAAACAGAAATGTGGAGTTGCTGCCGGGCTTGGGGCCAGCCTCTCAGTCGGGCCACATGGAGTGGAGCCGGGGCCAGGGCTGGGGAGGAGGCCCAGGGCTGGCCGCTGAGACAGGGAACAGGAGCTGAAGCCACAGCTCTCCTGGGGCTAGGACAGGCCTCCCCAGGAGAAAAGACCTGAGAGAGGGACCCAGAAGGGAGACAACGCGGGGAGGACTCTAAAGGGAGAAGAGATTGGAGGGCTCTGCAGGACACCCCTCATCATCCAGTCTAGCTGTCTCCTTTTACAGATGTGAAAATTGAAGCCCAGAGGGGGAAAGTAACTTGTCCAAAGTAACACAGCAAGTCAAGATGAGGACTGAGATTAGAATCTAAATACCTAGGTCAGTGACTTGGGAGAAGAAAGGAGAACAAGGAACAGGGAGAAGGAAAAGGATTCCATTGAGGCAGGCAGGAAATTCCAAGAAACCAGAAGAGGAAGAAAGGAATCTGGAAATGGGAGTGGGGGAGGGGGCAGCCTTCTGTCAAGCATGGAGAGAACATGGGCAAGAGGAGATTTTTATTTTTATTTTTTTCATTGAGAGAGAGAGAGAGAGAGAAAGGAAGAGGGGAAGAAGGAGAGAGAGAGAAGCATCAGCTTCCATTTAGTTGGGTGCTCACTGGTTCCTTCTTGTATGTGCCCTGACTAGGGATCAAACCCACAATCTTGGTGCAGCAGAACAATGCTCTATTTTTATTTATTGATTTTAGTGAGAGAGGAAGGGGGAAAGAGAGAAGAGACAGATACATCGATCTGTTCCTGTATGTGCCCTGTAAGGCCAGTAGCCATGGCCACCATCACAGCTGCCTAGCCCGTGCAGGTTCGCATTTGATTCGGACAGACGGTAATGAAACAACGGAGCCGAGAACTGGTGGGCCATCAGCTTTAATCCTAGCTTGCACCCGGCAGGCAAGAAATACACACAGTGGGAAAACACTTCCCTTTCCATTCAGGGCTCCCAAAGCCACTGACTTATCCGAGTTTCCTAGAATCAAAGGTTTCTACCTCACCAGCCTTATTCACTTCTGTTCCCCATCTCCTTCTCTCTGCACAAACTGGCTTCTCCTTCAGCACTCCACCATCTTGGCTGCTTCTCCTTGCAATGCTAATTTCAGGAACTGAGCGAGAGAGATCCTGGTCTGCCCCATTTTATAGTGTAGAAATCCAAACCTTTAAGCCAATATACAAATAAGGAAGTCTCTGATACAAAGCCACTTATCTGAGGCATAAATGGGATTCCTCATAAGAGTGCACCACCCCACATCATGCAACAGTCAAGGGTGTGGGGAAAAGCTTAGTTTTGACAAGATCTTAGTATTTTTTTAAAATACTTTATTGATTTTACAGACAGGAGAGAAAGGGGAGCATGGAATGGGAAGTAACAACTCATAATTGCTTCATGCTAGTTGTTCATTGCTTGCTTGCTGTATGTGCCTTGACCAGGGAAGCCCAGGGTTTCAAACCGGCAACCTTGGCATTCCATGCCAAAGATTTATTCACTGTGCCACCACAAGCCAGGTGAGAAGGTCTTAGTATTAAAAGGCTATAATGACTTTGCCTATCTTCCACACCAAATGCAAACTATGAGTGAGCAAACATATATATGATATTTACAAACTTATTTGACCGACATGCCCTAACCGGGATCGAACTCACAACCTCTGTGCTTCAGGACAATGCTCTAGCCAACTGAGCTAGGGTGAGACTCATTCTTAAAAGATCAATTGGATATGGGTCCCAGACTTGTCTCTGTGAGGATCAAGCCATACGTGGGGGAGGGAAAAGAGATAGATAAATTGGGCCCTATCTATTTAGCAAAGGAAGTCACTCCCTAGCGTGGATGCAAGTCTGATAGTCTCTGTAGCAGGCAAGGAACTCAGTCTGTCTCAACCGTCAACCCGACTGGGCAGCTCCTCCTGAGATGTTTGAATCTGTCAGCTGGCCTCCTCTTCATCAGATGGCCCCTCTTCATCAGATGGCCCTTGGTGTTGTGTTCTGAACTAGGTCTCCCTGTGTGGTGGGACACCTGGGAGAGCTAAGCGTAAGTACTAGGAGAGTGCTGTGTGCTGAGCACTGTGGAGGCACCCAGGTGCAGAGGCATAAATGTGTAAGACTCAGTAAGGAGCTGCTGGGGATTCTGGGGAATGGGACACAAGCTCCAGAACAGAGAATTAACGCAAGGCAGGACAGACAGAGTGCCAAGGGGGCCAGACAAATGGATGAGGCATGTTCTGGGTAGGAGGAGGGGGAAGACAGAGCACTGCTGGGGAAGTCAGAGAAGAGCTGTTGGAAGAGCGAGGACCCGAACAGTGCTAAGGTAAGAAAGTGAAGAACAGACAGGAGGGGAGAGGTTTCAGGTTGGGAAAAGTGGTCTGCCTCAGTTTCCTCATCTGTAACATGGGTATAATAATGGTACCCTCCTTCCTAGGTCTGTGAAGACTAAGTTCATACATAAAAAGCATTTAGAATCATGCCTGGCATGTGGTAAATGCTCAGACACGTTAGCTCTTATTTGTGTCAAGAGGTGGCACAGAAAGAGAAGTTGATTGTGGAAAAATTAGGGAGAGACTCAGATGATGGCTGATTAAGAGCTTGGATTACAAGGTTTTGAGTAGGGGATCAATAGGCATACAGAAAGAAGACGCTGTCAGCAAGAGCAATGGGCAGGGTGTCAGGCAAGGGTGCTGCTTGTAGCTCCTCCTCTAAGTAGTGTTATCACTTTGAGCAAGTCCCGTGACTCCACTGGAAGTCCGCTGTATAAGGCCCCTTCCAAATTCTACATTGCAGTGATGCAGATGTGACAGGGAAGGCTGTGCCCACTTGCTTAATACCTGGGTAACAAGGGAGACACTGGAGGAGATTCCAGGGTTCTAACCATGATGGATAAGATGAGAAGAGGAGCAGGTTTGAGGAAAGAAAGATGATCTTAGTTTAAACATTCAGACATCTCTCTTTATTATGCCTCACAGATGTTGCCTTTTTCACAAATTGAAATTTTTTACAAATTTACTTTCAGCGAAAAGATTATGACTTGCTTTCTTGCTGTGATCTGGAACCAAACCCACAGTATCTAAGATGTGCCTGTACTGAGTTTAAGATGAGAGTAACACATCTCAATGGAAATAAATGTCCAGGAGATGATTAGAAATATGAGTTTTAATTCTGGGAATCATCCACAGGACCATAATTGAAAGCCATGAGAGGATGCCACCAAATCTTCAATGTGACTCTGAGTGATCTGCCTCTGATGTCCCATAACCCAGAATGGGATCCTGAGGGTTGAGAGCAATGTAATGAAAAGACAGGATGGTCAAAGTAAGCACTGGAACCACCAGAAATGGAAGTCTGTGGCTGCCCCTTAGAGGAATGGGGATCAACACACAGGGAGACCAGAAGGAAATGGTCCTAGGAGGTCCTGATTTCAAAGTTGCTGCCAGTGGAAGGCTGCAGCTTTGTTGCTGGTCTCAGCATCAGTTCTAGACCCTGGACCTGGCAGGAAGCCAACCCAGTTCCCCTCTAGGTTGCCCTGGCTAATGCTGTGGGTTTTCTTTTTCTGTTCTTTCCCCTCTTCTCTCCCTTCAGGGGGCCTCTGGCAATCTGAGGAGTCACCCAGCTATCTCATCATTGCCCAATTGTCACTCATTCCTTTGCCCGCCCCCTTACATTTAAAAATCTGTTATATTTTAAGTTTGACAAGTCAGAAATATTGGCTTTTAAATGCAATTGCAGGAGGCTGCATATCAGTCCTGTAATTAGAGGCCAAGACCTATGGGCTGACATGAATGTTTGTGAAATCTCATAGAAATCAGCGGCTCTGGATTTACTGATGAGAATTCCTGGGTTCACTGGGGAAGCCTGAGGTGTTGGGCAAGTATGCTGCAATGGAGACTAAGGTTAGAGGGAACACAGTGGTGGCTGTGGTGGTGGTATTGACATAGCCAGATTTCCAAAGCAACTGGAATTCCTGAGAGCAAAATAGGCTAAGACCCTGGGACACAATCACATTAACCACAAAGATTAAGCTACATATGTGCCCCCCTCTAGGTCTCCCCCACCCCCAGGATGAGCCTTTGCCTGTCTCATCTCCCACATACTCTTCCACCCAAGCTTTTTTCAAGCTTTATCAGTTCTTAGCAGAGTCTAGTTTTGTCCTGGAGGCCATTTATTTCAGTTCCTCCAGGCACTAGGCCAAATGACCCACTGAGGGCTGATAAAGTCTCACTGACCTAGGCACAGGAAGTTCTGGGAAATGAAGGACATTTCCGGATGGCTCTAAAATAAATCCTTTTCCCCTTGTCCCTGACCCAGGACAACCTACTGAGTCCACAGTCTGACATGGAGTATGGAATAGAGAAAAGAGAATCAGGTGGCACTCTCTCTAACCAGTTGTAGAACTCTGATCAAATCAATTACCCTCTGGGTCTGTTTCCTTCTTTATAAAATGATCCTGAAGACACCTTCCGCTCTGACAGTCTAGGAAGTTTTATACCTGGCTCAGCTGGTTTTAGGACAGCCTTGAAAATCTGAAGCACCTCATGTCATTTGCAGTCTTGAAAATCTGCTTTCCAGGGTCTAGTTCTGTTCCAACGGTAGATCTAAGGTCTGGTTGGACTTGAGTCTGGTTCAAATTTCCAGGAGATATGAAGCATAATGTGTGTAATCCTTTAAGACCTAGACCTTCAGCCTGACCAGGCGGTGCACAGTGGATAGAGCATCGGACTGGGATGCGGAGAAAACAGGTTTGAGACCCCCGAGGTTGCCAGCTTGAGTGCGGGCTCATCTGATTTGAGCAAAGCTTACCAGCTTGTACCCAAGCTCACTAGCTTGAGCAACGGGCAACCCATAATCAAGGCACTTATGAGAAAGCAATCAATGAACAGCTAAGGTGTCACAACGAAAAACTAATGATTGATGCTTCTCATCTCTTTCCGTTCCTGTCTGTCTGTCCCTATCTATCCCTCTCTCTGACTCTGTCTCTGTAAAAAAACAAACAAACAAAAAAAACGACCTAGACCTTCATTCTCCCAGAGCAGAGCTGGGAATAGACTAATCACTGAGGGGCACATGAGGAAGTACATTCTGGGGTTTCAAGGTTATGTAGAGGGCACATGGGCTTGGGATTCTAAATAGGAAACTTCTGAGAAATACTGGGATTGGGTGAGGGCTGGGGTGAGTCAGGAGGCCAGGGGAACAGATACTAAAGGCAGAGATTGAGTTTAGGAGTCACTGAGCTGGAGCATGGACAAACTGCTGATGGTCCTAAGCCAAGGAAGCCTACTTTGAGCTAGTGCACCCTAGCTCACTGTACACAGAGGCAGCAAGTTGGTCCCCTGACCCAGCTGTTCTAGCCCCATAACAGCTCCTGTAGTTTCTTTTGGCTAAAAGAAGCAGAAGCATCCCCTGAGCTCTGGGCCCCCTCTACCGCAAACCAACTGGCTTCCATTACCCCTGACAGCTCCAGAGCAACGACCCAGCCCCCAGCCCCAGACTGGCTCAGTGCCGTTCCCTTTTATGGTGAAGCTAAGAAAAAGCAAGGAGTGAGGGGGGAGTAGGTTCTGGCCGGGCAAAGGACTGTAGAGCCCCAGAGTGCCTCTCCTCTCACAGAAAGGACATCTACCCACAATCATCTGTCTTCTTTCTTCTCTGTGATCCACTCTGATCCGAACCCATGACCCCTCTTGCTTATCCCAGCCCTTCCTCCTCCCTCCCCACCCTCACATCCGGGGGGTGATTTCCCACTTGGCGGAGGTCCCACAGTTTAGGTTTAGATTTCGGGAGGGTCCGCCTCATTTCCGACGCCTACCTCCGGGGATGGGGTGGTGGGAGGGAGCTAGGGCAAGGGAGGCACTGGTCTGATCATAGGCTTGATCGTTCTATTTGTCGGATGTGGGGCACAAAGGCTGGTTCCGAGGAGACAGGCACCCAGTCGCCCAAGCCCTGTCTCTATTCTGTACCGCCTCTTATCCCTTTCCCCTCTGTCAAGGCTAGGGAGGGGATCCTGAGGGCAGGGCTCAAAGGAAGCACCTGGTTGGGCCGGGCCGGGAAGCGAAGGGTGGGCAAAAGCACGGAGGGTCGGGACAGGAAAGGGGGGTCGGAATCTAAGGTCAGGCCGAGCCTCCCGCCCAGCCCTGCTGCCGCAACCTCAATCTAGCGCACCCCTCGGCTCCGGAGAGCCGCTCACAGCGGTGTTAACCACATCCCCCGCCGCGCCAGCTGCAACCAGCTGTGACCAGCTGCGCGGCGCGGCCAGACGCACGCCGTCCCTCTGCGGCTCCACTCGAGAGCCCGCCCCTTGGAAGCGCGCTGGGAGAGCAGGCGAGACGGCGGGGCTAGAGAGACTGATCCTGCCGAGCCGCATGACCGGAAGTGCCCGGCCTAAGACTGAGCTGGAGAACAAACTTCCGGTTCTGGTCTCCTAACTCGAGCTAGTTCACAGTGCGTCGCGGTGTGTGCTGAGCCCAGTTGGTCAGGTGAGAGGCACGCAGGCACGGTTCACAGCCCATCTGGCGGTGGCTGTACCAGAAGAGCGAGGACCGGTCCCGGTGTGGGCAAGAAATGTGCCGGCCCGAGGCTCAGTCCGTCCTCTTCTCCGTAGGATGATTACAGACGTGCAGCTCGCCATCTTCGCCAACATGCTGGGCGTGTCGCTTTTCCTGCTTGTCGTTCTTTATCACTACGTGGCCGTCAACAATCCCAAGAAGCAGGAATGACAGTAGCGCTTGCTCCGTCCCAGGTAACCGTCTGGGGCTGCAGCGCCCAGCTCCAGGAGAGTGGAGTGGCGAGGCCGCGCCAGGGCCTGCAGGGTTTGAAACTTCAAATCAGAAAGTGTCGGGCTAAGCATGATACAGTCCAGAACTGGGCTCCTTTATCCGCACTGAGAAGGGAGTGTCATGTAGTGTCTTGTCCCTCTTAAACTGTTTTCTGGTAGAATGGGAGTGGCCTTCCTAATTCCCTTCAGTCCCCAATTATATGTGGTCCTCAGATGCCCAAGTTGGGGGAATGGGTACAAGGAGGCACTGACATCCTTAGGAATGAAGGTACTAAGGATGCCATCCACGGATGAGGATTTGAGCTCTTTACTTAAATAATCCTCCTTTTCAAGGCCATTTAGACTTATTTAGACACATTTTTGTGTGTGTGAGGGGTTGTAGACCCAAGTCAGAAAAGGGGGGGGGCTGAAAGGCTTGGAAACTAACCCCTCAGTGTGGGTCAAAATGTAAAGGGAGGGGGGGAGAGGCTAGATGGGAGTTGATTTTTGAAAAATTTCCCCAGAGGAAAGCTGCAGCATTTTCCTTACCGTAAGTCTTTCCCCCTCTTTTCTAGGGTTCCAGGACATAGTCTGAGGCAAGATGGAGGGTGTGAGGGGCCTTCACACTTCACTTCATCCTTTCTACCCATCACAGCATATAAAGCAACTACACCTGGATTTTTCCAAACAACTTTTATTTCCTCAAAGTCTTCCTTAACCCTATGGAACAAGAAGTTGCCACTGAGTAGGGCCCAGTATAGGGGCTGCTTTCCTTTCTACTCTCTCCCTCAATATAAAAATATAGACTTTTTTTGTGGTCCCAAAATTTTGTGCTGTGGAGGGAGGGAAGGGGTGGCACAGTCCCTGCTTCGTCCTGTCTCAAGGTGATGCTCTGCGATGCCTCAGAACAGTGTGGCTGGCATTCCAAGGAGTTCGGGTTGTCACAGGGAATCAGCAGCTGAAGGAGGGAACTAGCACATTTCTCACTGGATTCCCCATCTTGTGGCTATATCCTGGGCATGAAGGTCAAGGCATCAGACCCGGGGAGAAACAGTGAATGGGGGAGATTTCGGGACAAAACAAACCTCAGGTTGGCCCAAGGGACCCCCGCTGTAGTAAGTCCGAGACTGGGAGTCAGATAGACTGCAGGAAATAGGAGAAAAGGCAGGGGCAGAGTGGGGCCTTGGGGGCCCAGCCTGAGGCAGCCTGCAACAGAGAAGAATCAGGGTTGTGAAGTCTGCCTCTTTTCTGGTCTGTTAGCCAGGGGCTGGGGGGAGAGAGGTGAGATGGGTAAGGATAGGCAGGTTGAGTATTGCAGTGGTCTGATGCTGGAACCAGCCAGCTCCTAGGCCTTAGACCCTAATGGTTGTTTCTTATTCATTGGAGTGAAGACTGAGGCCATGAAGGGAAAAAAATCAGGGATAGATTCTTCAAGTACATTTAGTCTTTTGGGGGCCAAAGGGAGTAGGGAAGGAAGAAAATGAACCTGAATGGCAGAAATAGGAATGAGGGGGTAGAAATGAGGGTGGGGTGAGGGACTGGACCCCAGTGCTCACCCTGGTGCAGAACAGGGTCCTGGCTCCGGCTCACTGCTTTCCCTGGTCTGTGGGATAGGGGATGTGGGGCCTGAAGAGCCTCTCATCCCTCTGCGAGTCGGCGGTGAGCCCCGGCCCAACCTGGGCCTAGCCTGTGGACAGGGAGTGGGCTAAGAGGCTGGGTTCTTCCACGAATATTTTTGCTTCCAGAGTTTTTATGAATAAGGGTATAGTTTAGTGGTTAACATAGGTACTGGGACCTTTAATTCCTGGGCACTGTCCCTGGCTGAAAGGGTAAGGCAGGATAACAGAACTCTTGGGTTCAATTTATATACTCTGAGTCTTACTTAACTGGGAGAGGCAAAATGATCCACTGTTTAACCTCCATGGCTATCCAAGCTATCCTATGGCCAAGATCTGTCTGAGTAGAGAAGTACTGTGTAGAAAGATTTGGAGGGTTGATCTTCTTAAGAGCCGCCTGTGCCAGACCAGTTTAAGCATCACCCATCCAGTCACCTGCCTATACCCAACTTTAGCCAACCTAGTATGGGGATCTAGACTGAATAGGAATTGTCACTTCCAGATGTGTTACCTGGGGAATCCGGGACCCCTCCTGGCGGGAACTCGCCTCGGGCAGGTCTGGGCAGAAAGAGAGGAGAAGCTAAGGGCTGGGGCAGACAAAACCAAAGCTAGCAGCTGAGGTTGGGGTGTATCCAGCAGGGATATGGGGTTGGAAGCAAGCAAAAAACCTGGTTGCAGGGGATGGGGACAATGGACAGACGGGCACTCAGACACCAGAGCAGCTCTGATACGGTTGCAGAGGGGTCGGAGGAGGGTAAAGCAGAACTGGGTGTTTTTCCCTCCTACATTTGTTGGGCTCTGCCAGAGTTGTTATGCTGGGGAGAGGGGAAGACCTAAAAATGTTACCTGTAATCGAGTCCTGATACAGGGGATCTGAGGTGCAGGTCCTAGTAGGCTTTTTCCGATCACCATGACAGCCTCTGGCTTGTCCCCTGAGGACAGGACTGAGCAGCTGTTCCCTGTGGAACAAAGGGAACTGATATCAGGGTGTAGGAGCCATGGAGATGAAGAGGTAAACTTCCTTAAGTCAAGGTTGCTCAATACTGGCAATATTGACATTTTGGGCTGGATAATTTGTGCCATTGTAGGATGTTTAGCACTAGATGGCTTTTCTTCCTCTGTTCCCTCCCCATTTGTAACAACCAAATTGTCTCCAGACATTGCCAAATGACTTGGGGTGATGGGTGGTTGCCCTTGGTTGAGAAGCTTGGCATGCTGTAATCTGGTCCAAAGGGTGGCGCAAGTCAGCTTGAATCAGAACTCACTCAAGCTGAACTATGTGAATTATAGGCCTTAGAGCAGGGATCGGGAACCTATGGCTCGCGAGCCAGATGTGGCTCTTTTGATGGCTGCATCTGGCTCACAGACAAATCTTTAATAAAAAAAATAATGTTAAAAATATAAAACATTCTCATGTATCACAATCCATTCATTTCCTACCACTCATGTTCATGGCTGTGGGTGGCTGGAGCCAATCACAGCTGTGCTCCGGGACAACACCAAATTTTTATTGGATAATGCGTAACATACTCAGGTCATTGTATGGCTTTCATGGAATTACATTTTAAAATATGTGGTGTTCATGGCTCTCTCAGCCAAAAAGGTTCCCGACCCCTGCCTTAGAGTCTATTCCAAATATGTGAGCATTTAAGGATCAAGTCAGCAACACTGAAGACAGGTAGGTTGAGGGCCACCCAATGATGAGAGTTAACAGATTAGGAGTAGCAGTCTCTGAGGGAAGTACAAGATGCTGGACCAGAGTTTTAGAAATCATTCCTGTCTAGTCCTTCACACAGCTTGGATATAACAATGAGAGCAGACAGCCCAGGTTTTATGTGGATGATACGATCATGCATTTGCAGTGACGACGGGAAAGGTCTATGTTTGTTTGTTTGTTCATTCTGCAGTTTTTTCTAAAGTTGCCCAGCTCCTGGAGTCAGGGAGCTTGAATAGGTAGCAGGTAGGAAAAGTCTTGAGGTTCCTCAACTATAAAAGTGATGATTAAATGAGATAATGTGCTCAGAACAGTGGCTACTATATAGTAAAAACCCGCTAAATGGTATTTTATTACACAAAGACATTCATTAAATTCCAGCTTCCTGTACAAAGGCATGGGTGTTAGTGGTTTAGGATAATCCATGAAAATAACGGATGCCCTTGGTCTAGAGTGGCCTATATTATTACATCAAGTCAAGAAGGAAGTCCAGGTCAGGTGGCAACAGAGTTGCAAGGAATTCTTCAGGCTCAGTCCGGAGCCTGGTCTACGCCCTCCGTGGTAAGGAAGGAAGGAGGCTGGTCAACCTAGATTTCAGTAGCCATAGGTACAGACCTGATAGACTGAGTGACCTGGGCAGTAGGCAGGAGCCCATGGGGCATGAGGCTGCTGGAATAGAACTGGCAGGAGTTGGGGACGGGGCCAGGCTGCTTCGAGTAGGGCGATGGGTCAGTGACTGCTGTCGCCGTCTTCTGTCCTGGCTTCGGGGCTCTGAGTAGGACACAAGCAGATAAAAGGGCAGATAAGGGAGCGGGCACTGTCACTCCACTGCCCCACTGGCTCTCCTTGGTCAGAGATGCCTGTTTTCAAGCTTGTCATCATCTCAGCATCCCTTGTCTGAAGTATATCTAAGATGAGTAGAAAGACCTCTAATACTTAATCGAGTTACCCAGTTCTCAGCAAGCCCTCATCCTGCTTCACCTCTAAGCTAACCAGCTTACCCTGGCAAAGGAGTTACTAAGCTTGGCTTCTAAAATGGCTTTCCTCCGTTCTCTTCTTACCTCCAACTGCTCCTCTTCAACTCCTTTTCCTGCCCCTTAACTGGTGGTGTTCCCCCAGTTCTATGCTTGGTCCTCTCCTGCTCAGCATACTTGAAACTCCCAAATCTCCCTCTAGCCCTTCATTCTGAGCTGCAGTTCTCCTTGTCCACTGGCCATTTCTACTGGACTGTCTTTTATGACCCAAACCACATTCATTTTCTCCCACCCTCCCTATTTCATGAAGAATCTGCTAGAAACCTTATCTTTGGACTTTTCCCTCACATTTAGATTTGTGTTTAACCAAATCTGGACAATTCTACCTCTGCCTTCATTTGAATTCCTTCTTTATTCTCTCTTGCCATTCATTGCCAGTGTCCAGATACAGGTCTTTAGCTCATTCAGGCTTTTGGAAAAAATTCCCCACTGGTGTCTCTCTTTACAACCCATCCTTTACACAGGTGCCAGAAACTTATTCTAAAACACAGACCTGATCAAAAATCATTTTGGCTCAGACAAAGGGGAGATACTGAAGGTCATTTAAAGGATAGTCTAAACCAGGGGTCCCCAAACTACGGCCCGCGGGCCACATGCAGCCCCCTGAGGCCATTTATCCAGCTCCCGCCGCACTTCCGGAAGGGGTACCTCTTTCATTGGTGGTCAGTGAGAGGATCACATTGACCATCTCATTAGCCAAAAGCAGGCCCATAGTTCCCGTTGAAATACTGGTCAGTTTGTTGACTTAAATTTACTTGTTCTTTATTTTAAATATTGTATTTGTTCCTGTTTTGTTTTCTTACTTTAAAATAAGATATGTGCAGTGTGCATAGGGATTTGTTCATAGTTTTTTTTTTATAGTCCGGCCCTCCAATGGTCTGAGGGACAGTGAACTGGCCCCCTGTGTAAAAAGTTTGGGGACCCCTGGTCTAAACCTTTGTACATAGCATTCAAAGTCCTGCCTACTGTGTTTCTGGACTATGCATCCTCAGCAGGATGCTGACTTGATCCTTTATACCCTCTGCTACAACCCGTAGGGCTACTAGCTGTGTGGTTCCTCTGCAATGTCTGTTTCCTGGTGAAACCTTGAGTATCTTACATGTCCCATCTCAACTGTCACCTCTGGGAGGTCTTGACCATGATGGGTAGAATTGTTCTCTTTTCTTTATACTTTGTTCATTTGGCTAGTAATTGTGTATGGTTTCTGTAGCATATACTAAGTACTTAATAAATGTTTGCTGATATTCTAATTAGAACTTGAGTCTCTTGAGGGTAGGGACCTTCTCTAATAATATATATCCCAGTGCCTGTAAAACATTTTAATAAGCATTTTGTTTACCGGAATAGCAGACACGCTACAGACTGAGCTGGCTTAAGAATCCCTAAGGGCATATGGTTATACTCTACGGGGCAGCTCTCTCTGGTATTACAGTTCTGAAAGGTGGTTCTCCACTGACATAAATGGTGACTAGATGGGGCAGGGTGGCTTTTAGGTTTGGCAGTTCCTTCGTCATCACAGGGGGATAGCAGGTGCCAAATGCTCTCAAACTGAGTGAGCTAGTAACATTCATGGAGCTGAATTCAGTGCAGGTTCCAGAATGCCAGGATGCTTTGACACCTAACAAAGCAACATGATAGGTGTGAAAAGCCTCCAACTTAGGAAGTAGGTGACAATAACTTCATATTGTCTACCTGCACTGAGTAGTAGCCACAGTAACAAGGCTACTTCTGGGAGGTCCCAAATCAAAATTTTTTTAAAAAAAATTGATATTTACATGGATATGGATTAGAAGAAAGGGAGAGATCTCAGGATGGAAACTACTGTAGCTTTGAGTTTGCTGAGATGCTGCATACCAATTAAGAGTCCAAGACCATAGCCAAGAGTCAAAAACAACCAAATTAGGGGACTAGTAAGAGCTGGTACAGCAATGCCAACAAGACAATAGAAGCCACAGACTCAAGGCCATGGTCAGATAACTCAAAACATTACCCACCATCCATGACTTAGAGATGCTGTAGAGCCCAGACTTGGGTAATTCTTTGGTTAAAATAGGGATGTCACCATGATGTCCAAGTGACAGCACACAGTAGGCAGAAATAATGAACTTGATAGAGGGGAAAACCGCGGGTTTCTAGATGGCCTGAGAAATCTCCACACACAGAGCATGTTGAAAATACATTAAGGGATGAAGCCTCAGCCACTCTAGGAAAGGATGAGAGAAAACAAGCAAGAGTGGGCGAACGCCTTCAGGATGTCTGTAGGATCTAGTAAGAAACTGATGGGCCCTGGCTGGGTAGCTCAGCTGGTTAGAGCATCCTCCCGAAGCACAGAGGCTGCCGGTCTGATCCCCAGTCAGGGCACATACAGGAGCAGATTGATGTTCCTGTCTCTCCCTCTCTTGCTAAAATTGATAAACAATTTTTAAAAATTATATGTACTGACCAGGCAGGTGGTGCTACAGTGGATAGAGCGTTGGACTAGGATGCCGAGGACCCAGGTTTGAGACTCCAAGTTCGCCAGCTTGAGTACGGGCTCATCTGGTTTGAGCAAAAGTTCACCAACTTGGACCCAAGGTCGCTGGCTCGAGCAAGGGGTCACTCGGTCTGCTGAAGGCCCATGGTCAAGGCACATATGAGAAAGCAATCAATGAACAACTAAGGTGTCACAACGAAAAACTGATGATTGATGCTTCTCATCTCTCTCCATTCCTGTCTATCCCTCTCTCTGACTCTCTGTCTCTGTAAAAAAAAAAAAAGATAGTTTAAGATCTAGCCAGGCCTGCCTATAAATTTGGCAACGTAAGCACACAGCCGTTTCTCATATTTTGGCTGTTGGCCCACTCAGTCCCACTGAGACAAGAATCAAATGGAGGAGCACTCTTATTATTTCTTGGTTCTGAGCTACAGAAATGGCAGTTTAAGGCTGAGTACAAGAGTGATGGGTGATCAGCTCTGTGTCCAGAGGTGAGATGGTGTTTTATGGTAATCAGCTATAGGGTCCATTTTGGCAGTGGCATGATAGTCCTGGGGCAAAGGTCTCAGGAAGTCAGATTGCCCTCACTGCATGTATTAGAATGGATCTTCTAAGGCCTCAATATAGAGGGGCAGTTATGTGACTTGTGCCTAGGTCCTGCATTATCCCCCCAAACAGCTTTGGAACTACCCGTGAATGTAGCACCCTAGATCTTATTTAATCCCTGGGAGGACTGCAGACCTGCTGTATGCCCTCTGAGGGCTGGGAAGGTGAGACAAGCATTCATTCAGCTCCCAACTTGCCTTTTATTAGTTCAGCAAATATTTGTTGATCATTTAATAAGAGCCATGCACGGTGCCAGGTGATAAGGGAATAAATAGATGTGTTAGGAGACATTTCCTGTCATCAAGTAAGTTTTAATCTATTTAACATGAAACTTTTGTTTGCAGTGGAAAAAGTAAAAGTGATGATGCCAGAGGCACTTTCCTGTGTCCTTTGACTCGTGTCCTTTGACTTCTCAAAGGAACTTCTACTCTCTATTGGACCTTTTTATCTTCTCTACCAAATGCTGCCTGTCAGCTGAGCCAAGGCACCAGAGGCAGGAAAGGGTTTAGTATAGTTAACTATAAAACGGATTTAAGTGCCAGAGTTGGGAGGAATGAGAGCAGCGGTGGCCGCACAACAGCTGAAGACTTTACATTTAAGTCCCTTGTCTTTTACCCCAGTATCCCTCTGGGTTATCCGTCCTGCCCAGAGGGCCAGGGCATATGGTTCAGTTACTGAGACTATTGCCTGAATCCAGGACCAGGACTAATATGAAGTGAGTGAGGCATCTAGGGCGTACCATGTAAGGAGGCCCTTGCCTGACCCTGAGAGCAAGTGCCTTCCTAAACTGTGTGTCCTGAGCACCTGGCTGGCTTCCCCTTTTCCTTGCCCTGTTTTTGTCGGGGTTTTTTAAATTCATTTTAGAGGAGAAAGAGAGAGAGAGAGAGAGAGAGAGAAGGGGGGGAGGAGCAGGAAGCTTCAACTCCCATATGTACCTTGACCGGCAAGCCCAGGGTTTTGAACCGGCAACCTCAGCATTCCAGGTCAACGCTTTATCCACTGCACCACCACAGGTCAGGCCGTTTTTTTCCCCAATACATAACCAACAGAAGAAGCTGGTTTGCCTCTCCTTTTCCCAGGCTCTCCTTTTTTTTTTTTTTTTTTTTTGCATTTTTCTGAAGCTGGAAACAGGGAGAGACAGACAGACTCCCGCATGCGCCCGACCGGGATCCACCCGGCACGCCCACCAGGGGGCCACGCTCTGCCCACCAGGGGGCGATGCTCTGCCCATCCTGGGCGTCGCCATGTTGCGACCAGAGCCACTCTAGCGCCTGGGGCAGAGGCCACAGAGCCATCCCCAGCGCCCGGGCCATCTTTGCTCCAATGGAGCCTTGGCTGCAGGAGGGGAAGAGAGAGACAGAGAGGAAGGTGCGGCGGAGGGGTGGAGAAGCAAATGGGCGCTTCTCCTATGTGCCCTGGCCGGGAATCGAACCCGGGTCCTCCGCACGCTAGGCCGACGCTCTACCGCTGAGCCAACCGGCCAGGGCCGCCCAGGCTCTCCTTTAAGCTCTGTCCCCACCTGCTTTTGCACCAGTATTTCACAGACTTTTGACTTCCCTCCATCTGTATCAGACATTGCCCAAAACCACTCCTTCCTCCTCCCCTGAAAGAGCTGCTGCTATTGCTGTCTGCGCTTCTGAGCCAGTGACAGGAACCTGCCCACAGGCCTGGGCAGGTGGTACTCACAGCCTATTGTGAGCTAGGGAGGAGGTAGAGGTCCTGGCACTACGGTCAGGGTGCTGGGAGCCAGGGCTCTGAGTAGAGACTTCCAGCCTCCTGCCCCAGGAACATTCCTGTTCACCCCAAGTTAGTTACCTCTTGGCTTTCTAAAATGTCATCCCCAGCCTCTAAGGACAGAATCTGTCAGACTAATTCCCTGCCTTAAGCTTCTGGCTTGGCTACCTAGATCTTTTCTGAAATTTTCTGAATCGCCCAATCTCATATTTTGTTCTAGCCAATAAAGGATACTCACCAATTAAATATATAGTTAAAAGTGATATAATATTTATACAATCAGTGTAAATTTTTTTATAAATAACTTCACAAGACAAAAAACAATCCATAGTCAAATCACAATCCCATTTTGGGGTTTGGAAAGTATAGGTGCTTTATAATTAGATCTCAACGAGCTGTGTTCTTCCTGTCTTGGAAGACCAAGTTTGTCTAGCTGTGGCAGAGGGCAAGGAGCCAGATGTGTGAAATGTCACAAAGCTCCAGTACAGACAGGTCACATTTAGACAAAGAAGTGGTTCCAAGGCTGGAAGATGCCAAGTCCAGACACCACGGTCTGCATTACAGGTCCCTTTCTCACACCAGAGCCAGTCTCCCATCTTGGAGTTGTATCAGGGACTTGAAGAGATGAAGCAGCAAAAACTGCAGCACCAGCAAATGCCCAAGAGAACATAGGAGGCAAGAATCCCTTCCAGCTCTTCACAGTATTTCTGGGTTGGTATTATTAGCAACCTTCTTGGTCCCTTTATTTTAGAGACATAGTTTCTTAGCTCTTACAAATATTTATTGAAGTCCCTGAGATGTCTCTACTCAAATTAGCTTTCTTTTTTCTACATCTAAGCTCAACCACCTATGGGAAGATAGCTTCTTACTTGGTTTTACCTGCACCTGTATGTGGGTGACTCCTAGATCCAACTCTGATGTCACCTTTTCTCCAGTTTGGCCCTTTTTCTGCTTGTAGGACATCTCCATATAGATAGTCCATGACATCCAAGAATATCTAAGTCAGAGAAACTCATCACTTTTTCTTCAACAATGTCTCAGTTTCTTTAGCTTATAGCCCTGAATCTCTCTTAGTTATCTCTCTCCATCATCACTGAGTACTGCCACTTCCATTTCTAATAGTATATTTATCTCTCCAGACCTGGTACAGGCACTAGTCTTCTCATGTATAAACTACTTCAAGGACCATTCCCTCCCCTCCCCTGCCTGATACATACAGTTTAGATAGCTCTCTTAACATGTCTTTTGTTTCCATCATTCTCAGAAGCATATTATGTCTTGCTAATGCATAATCTTTGGGTTTTTGTTTTGTTTTTGCGACAGAGTGATAGGGACAGACAGACAGGAAGGGAGAGAGATGGGAAGTATCAATTCTTTGTTGCGGCTCCTTAATCTCCTTAGTTGTTCATTGACTGCTTTCTCATACGTGCCTTGATGGGGGGGGGGGCTACAGCAGACTGCAGACTGAGTAACCTCTTGCTCAAGCCAGCGACCTTGGGCTCAAGCTGGTGAGCCTTGCTCAAACCAGATGAGCCCGCGCTCAAGCTGCTGACCTCCGGGTCTCAAACCTGGGTCCTCAGCGCCCCAGTCCGATGCTCCATCCACTGCGCCACCGCCTGGTCAAGCACATCTTTGTTTTGTTTTGTTTTTATAAGCTATTTTATATTTTTTTGTTTTGTTTTGTTTTTACAGAGAGAGAGTCAGAGAGAGGGATAGGTAGGGACAGACAGGAACGGAGAGAGATGAGAAGCATCTATCGTCAGTTTTTCGTTGCGACACCTTAGTTGTTCATTGATTGCTTTCTCATATGTGCCTTGACCATGGGGCTACACCAGACCGAGTAACCCCTTGCTCGAGCCAGTGACCTTAGGTCCAAGCTGGTGAGCCTTGCTCAAACCAGATGAGCCCGCACTCAAGCTGGTGACCTTGGGGTCTCGAACCTGGGTCCTCCACATCCCAGTCCGACGCTCTATCCACTGTGCCACCGCCTGGTCAGGCACATCTTTGTTCTTAAGACAATTCTTTCTCCCACCTCTCTTCACCTGACTTTCGTGGTAAAGGGCACTGGGCCAGCTAGTACCCTTGCTTTAGGTCCTCTCTCTGCAACAGCTCTGGTGCTGGCTCTCATTCTCTTCTCTGCGTGTTTTTTTGTCAAATCATATACCAACCACCACCCGTTCTTCAAAACAATTTCTCAGCTAAACCTTCTTGAACTAATTACCCTTGTGTCTATCTGACAGTGGCTCTCCAAGTCCCCTGCAATGTGTGTGTACTTTCATGCTGTGTTTATTGTCCTTTCTTCCTATTAAGTTTCAGATCAGCCAACTAGGACTTACTTTGTACTGACATGCCTATTTCCTATTAGTTATGTGGGGAAGTAACAAAGAAAGACAATTCATGTCCCTCACTCAAGAGCTTAATGTAGCTCCTGCAGTGGAAGGGGAAGAGGGAGGATGTTTAAAACTGCCTGGAATCCTCCAGTGAGCCTAGAATAGGCTCCTTCCCATTTCCCTTCTGTAGAAAAGGAAGAATTTATGATGGATGCTGATATTCCTTGTAGGAACCATGAGTTATGAGAAAAAAAATTGTCCCATTTTAAGATGGGAAACTTAAGTATACCAGGGCATGAAAAGACATAGTGTGAATAACTCTTGCCACTTAACAGCTGTGCCATCTTGGACCAGTCACTCCTAACAGCCTCAATTTTCTCATCGGAGAAATGAAAGCGTGATCCCTCCCACAGGCATCTTGTAAGGATTAAATGAAATATATATGTGATACTATTCTATTCACTGTTTAATATTACTTAAATATAAGGCATTATTATTACTTTAATGCTGTCCTTCCAACACAGTATGCAAAAGTGTTCTTTTCCAATGAAGACAAAATCTCAAAGAATAAGACTTGGACTATAAGCAGAGGTAACTATGATGCATGTCAGGGACTGAAGACTATACTGGTCAAAGCTGGGAAGGACCACTGCTCTCTCCTCTGTGGCTACTCTAACTAGCGCAGTCAGATTCCACAGCAGTGACCCAGTACATGTTTGGTTTGCACCAAAAGCTCTGATACAGGCTGACGAACAGGAAAGGGCTAACAAAGATGAGTGCATCTTGAAGACCAGCAAAATTCTTCCAGCTTCTAAGTCTCCATACTTGGCAAGACTTCTGTAGCCCAGAAGCCACATACAATATTCAATATGCTTTGTGGTTTAGTGTACTTTCAGAAGTGGCACTGCGACAGTCCCCCCACCCCCCACCCCCAGTCTGGGTCACTCCCAAGAAATGGCTCCGTGGTCCTTTCATCTTCATTTTCCATAGCAGTCCAACTGTTTCTGGTATACATTTTGACCCAGAATCGCTTATCAGGCAGGGTCTCATCAGGCCAAACTCGGGATACTAATGTAAAGTTGAGCAATTGTGGCCACTGCTGGAAGGGGCGAGACTATTGTTTGTAAGCCTACAACAGAATATTTCATTTTTCTTTGGAAAAATTGGAATCTTTTTAACACTTTGAGTATGCTCTGAAGCCAGGAACAGTCTCAGCTCTTAAGGCCTTGGATAGGATTCTCCACTATTCTACAGTGCTGCAGTTTGGATTTTGAGGGCATTCTCTTATACTGCCTCCAACAAGACAGCCTGACACTGTCCTCGGAGGCTCCATGTTTCTGTGTGGTCGTGCTTCAACTAGTGTTTTAGCCTTAGAAACACCCCTGCCTCCCAACATACGCTGAAGCTCCGATCCCCATGACCCCCACCTGTGCCAGCCACACGCAATCCTGCTCTGGAGCTCAGGCCGCAGGGAACACCAAGGTCGCAGGAGAAGCTGCAGATACTGCTAAACTAATTTTATTGATTCACACCCTTGGTCCCAGTTCAAGTGTATATTTTTTCAAGCTCACTTCCCCCAACAATGCCCCAAACAGCTGAACACCTGTTGCAGGGGCTCCCAGACTAGCTTACCTCTCACGGGGCCCAGCACCCGGTGGCTGACCTTCTGGGTGCTGGAGCCCAGGCCTGGCAGCCCCGCAGGCCGACTGCCGTGGAAAGGAAAGCTGGGGGAGCTCTTCATCTGTGGAGAGTTTTGTTGGCTGCTGCTGCTACCACCAGCACTTGTGCCAGTGCTAAAACTCCGCGTGCGGCTCAGGGTATTTTCAGAGCAGGAAACCGGCAAACCGCTGCAAAGAAGCAGATGCCAGATAACCAAGGGCCAGGGAGGCTGTGTCCCTGATCCTTCCCCATGGTCTGATTCTCAGTAAAGCTTCACCTCTGGGATGAAAAGGCATAGGGACTCATCCCAAGGGAGAAGGGAGGAATTCTTGTTCACGTCTGAGGTGTCTAACCTGGGGCATACCAGCTGATCTCAGAATGCCTAGAAGCCCTTGTCACACATACACGCTCCTGCAGAAAACATACCAAGAGCCACAAGGGCCATCCCTGGGCAGCTTAAACTCCCAGTAAATTCCTCCCTATTGCCTTGGTGCTGGCCTTTGGACCCCTGGGTCAGTTATTCACAACCACTGGAAGCTGAGCCCTGACCCCACCCCAATTATATTTTATTTTGGGCAGGGCTCTGGAGCATGGAATCCCCTAGCCTGATTTTCACATATATAGGATGTAGCTCCAGGTAAAAAGGGAAGAGGATCCCATTCTCAACAAATGAGCTAATCTTATGAATTTCAATTTACCCTGAAAATATTTACCACATGGTCCTTTTGTAGGTAGGAAAGGAACACAGATCCTTGAGAATTCCTTGCTCTAGAGCCCTGTTCCACCCTCAGACCCTTTCTCCCTCCCACCCTGCTGGTCTTACTTGTTAGTTTTGGGTGGAGTTCGAGAGCCTCTCTTCTTGTTGACACCCACATTCACAGTGCTGCTCAGGCCTCGAATGCTACGCACATGTTTTAGCATCCAGGCCCGAAGGTTTGTGAGGCTGCTGTGCTCAGACAGCACGATTCGGGGCCACGGATTGCATTCTGCCATGTCCAGAGCTGCAATGGCCATAGCTCGTCCCACCTGTGAGGGAGTCCAGTTTGGATCAGCCTCTCGGTCTTCCAACCAAGGCTGCTGTGTTGGGGTGGGGTGCACAGCACAGTGGAAGGGAAAGTGAGGCCAGGCCTGTTTGTTCAATGGGTACTTTAACTTTTGTGCCCAGGCTGTGCATCATAAGTGGCTTAAGAGCTGCTCCCTAAACCACTGTTCATTTGGGGGCTCTCATTCATTGTGACCTGGGGCAAGTGATGTTTGGATCTCTTCTGTAACCCACAGCTGTTTCTACTCCTCTTATGCCCAGGACACCAGGGATCATCAAGACCACTGTAGAGAGGGTGCTGTTAGCCCAGGAGTGAACTAACCCAATAGAAGAAAGACAAGCTCAAAGCAAAAAATATGACTCAGAAGTACTAGGGCATTTTCTGTGGCAGAGGGTCAGAAATAGTGCCCATTTCTCCTCCCAGTACTATTACAGTCAGAGGCCTGCTCCTAGGAACTGAGGAAAAGAACCACAGTGGTGAGATGGCGGTAGTAGTGAGCCTCTCTTCAGAGGACCTCAGAGCTAGGCAGCAGGACTGAAGGCCTTTCCAGACTTTGAGGTTCTCCTTTTCCCCACCCAGTTATCCCATGTATTCATACCTGCTCAAACAACTCCACAGTGTATCTGGAGGGGAAAGCCGGCGGGGGTGGGGGGCTGGCACGCCCGTTGTCATGGCAGGCGGCTGGGATGCTGTTTACTGAGCGTCCAGTGTTGTAGTTGCATTCAAGTGTGTAGCTAAGACACAGAGACCTTTATCAGCGCCTTGCTTGCACAGAATCGGGACTTTGGGGACAGTCTAGGCGGCTTAATAAGGTAATTACTTAGAAAACAAATGGACACAAAAAGAAAGTCCTAATTCCTAGCCACCAGCAACTGCCCTTGGCACTGTATCATGTACCAAAGAGGTTCCAAAAACTAGAGCCAATAATGCTAATCATGAACCTGCCTTTTGAGAAGACTTGGGCCATCCCTTGCTGCTCAAACCCCCTAGAGTGGGTACTGCTTTCTTTAGGGAAGCTATTTTATCAACCATACCCCAGTTTGTACCCAACCTGTGGATTATCCCTGAGGCTTTGTAGATTGCAACCCGGCCACTTCCCTCCTTAGACTGGCCGTCTCTGCGGTCTCGGGCATACATGTTCTTCTCTGAGAAATTGCAACCCTGGAAGTCGAAGTGGGCTGAGTTCAAGGAGATGAGCTTTGGATACAGCATATTTTCTACCTGTTTGAGGAAGGAAAAGGCAATTCAGAAGATGGAGAAAGAAGAAATGAGGGCAAGGAAGAGATGGCAAGCATGGAGCCATGTGACTTAGATACCTTCACAACCATCAGCAGTGGACAGCGTTTCTTGAATTCTCACGGAATGTCTGACATTATTTCCGGGTGTTGGAAAGGTGCAATTCTACCTCTTTTTAAGCTCTTAGCTTCTTCTTTCCAATAATGCAAAATTTTCCTTCTCCCCCGGTTTCCCAAACTCTAGAAAAGACTACGATGCCGACAGTTTGACACTCTTTCAAGGTCATGATGTAACAGGCCCCAGTGCCATCCCTTCTTGGCCCTTTGAAGGCTGTTCAGAAGTAGTCCACCTTTTGCAGCCATAGGCCTTCCAGCAAGAAGGTCACCTTCCCTTTGTTCATGGCCTAACTTTTATCTCCTAACCTGTAACACTTCCCACACTCACATGACATTCTGGATTCCTACCTGGGTGCTCTCATCACTAAAGCTGTTTCCATACATGAAGCAGCCTCTTTTGGAAGCATGTCCGTGCAGGTCCACATAGTAAGCAACACCACTCTCTTTGGGTGGAATGGTGTCGGGGGCTGGCTGCTCAACCTCAGTGGACTCTTCTGGCATAATCCACACACTGCTGGTCTCCTGCTCTGCTGGCTTAGTCTGTGGCCAGGCCTCAGAGTCACCCCCATCAGATGAGTGCCCAAGGTGAGCTTCATTTTGGAGATTGTTGGCCTTCTCAAGGTCAAAGAGGGGAGCATCAGAGGGGAGATGGGGACTGTGCTGTTGCGCAGAGGGACTCTGGGAGTTCAGACGGGAGTGCACGTGGTGGTAGAGAAGCACCGCTTTAGCCCCGTAGATGGCTGGGTGCAGGACTGCATCAGGCTTCAGGTACTGACGGTTCAGGTTCACTCCACGCGAGTCGGTGCTGTAAGGAAATGAGTACTGAGGCAGAGTCTAGAGGGCTGGACCAGCAAGGCAGACATTAGCGTAGATGAGAAGAAGGCTATGGGAGACTGACTTTTCAAATGAGACTGAAGTTGCATTAGGGAAGAAAAGACTGAGAATATGCCCTCTCCTTGGTCGGCTATCCTGCAGAGAAAACTAAGGATAGGTCCCAGATGGACCTGTAGTTATTCCATCTCTGCTCCTTCCTGAGAGTGCACTAGATCAGTGGTCCCCAACCTTTTTGGGCCATGGACCGGTTTAATGTCAGAAAATATTTTCATAGACCAGCCTTTAGGGTGGGACAGATAAATGTATCATGTGACCGAGACAAGCGTTAAGAGTGAGTCTTAGACGAATGTACCAGAGGGAATCTGGTCATTTTTTAAAAATAAAACATTGTTCAGACTTAAATATAAATAAAAATGAAATAATGTAAGTTATTTATTCTTTCTCTGCAGACCGGTACCAAATGGCCCACAGACCGGTACCGGTCCACGGCCCAGGGGTTGGGGACCACTGCACTAGATGGGATCTCACTCCTTGGGTCACTGGATGGTTAAAGGGGCTTGCCCTTGTCAGGATGCAAGAGGACTGGGAACATCGGAGAAGGTAGATGAGAGGCTGCTAGTATTTCACTGAGATGCAAGGCATGAGAGGGACAGAACAACCCAGAGAGCTGGGGAGGCTTCTTACCGGTAGTGGCCCCGGGCCACGCCGTCTGGGTTCAACATGGGAATCAGTTTAAAGACAAAGAGGCGACGTAGGGTTTGGGCTCGGGGATCATCAGGTCGAAGGATGAAGTCCAAAAAGCCATTGAAAACAAAGCTAGATGGAGTCTCTCCGGGGTGTACCCTACTGCTTAAGAAGAATATCTGATGTGGAGAAGAGAAAAGTCATTGGGTCAGTTACACTATAGTTCCACTGGAACAGTATTTGGGGGGGGAGGATGAGGCAGGAATAGCCACTGAGTTTCCAGCTGGCCGAGTTTGTAAGTGAAACAGGAGCTGTCACATTTGCCTCAGAATTCAGGCTGAGGTTGAGTCTAAGATGTCTAAAGATAATGTGGCTTTAAGCTATCAACGGTGCCTGGACTAGGAAAAGGTCAGGGTCCTACCTTTATACTATTTCCACTCACCCTCTTGCCTGTGAAATGGAATGGTCGGGGGGTGCTGATATCAGGAAATAGCTGCTCGAGACGGGGCTCTCGATCTTCTCGAAGCCCATGGCAGGAACTGATTGTTAGCAGATCTACACGAAGTCCATCCAGAGAATAGCAAAGGACCTCCCGGTGGTAATAGATGGTATCCAGGGGACTGCAGGGACAAAAGTCTTTAAGCAAGTAGAAATCCCTAAAGTCTTAGCAAGAGGTAGGCCATATCGTGAGCCCAGGATTTGTAGGATCTGGTACTACACCCTAACCATTGGGGGTCTTACAGTCCCTCATAGTGTTAAGGCAGGCTGAGGATTCAGGTGGGTCTGTACTGCCAGAATGCAGAGTACAAGACAGGATGAACTTGTTTTAACTCCAGTTCATGGCTCCCTAGGGTAGATTACTTTGCATAGACAAAGAGAGCTGCCCTCTGTTGGGACAGTAAAAAGGTGTACTGAGCAATGGCAGTGCTAGCTACATTCTGGATAACTGTTGGGAGCTGGGCTATCCTGGGCCTGAACTGGACAGGTGGGTGAGTGGAGTATAGGTGAAGGTATGTTGAGATCAAGGTCACACAGAAATGTATTTGTCAGAGGTACCCAAAGTCCCACATTCTGCACAGAGAAAAGAACTGATGAAGTTTTGGTTCAGAGCTGCTTCTGGTCCAGGACTGTGTGGCAGGAGTAGGAATGGGATTGGCACCTGCTCTGGGTAGGGTGGCTCTCCAGAAAGCGCTGGTCTAGCTGGCTTAGCAAATCCTGGCAGTCACTGTAGGAGAAGGGGTAGCAGAAGGCGAAGAAGGTGGTGGCCCCACGGCCCTCCACGAAACGGTGAACAAAGGATAACACAAACTGCGTCTCTGTCATCTGAGGAGCAGAGGAGGAAGAGGGAGGGGCAACATGCCATCGGTGTCAGAACTAAGATCCTATTGGAGTGAGCAGGAACTGGCCTCACATCCTCATCACATTTACCAGCTTCCCCCCACCCTGAGACTTTCCAAATAACAACCAGCTCCTCTGAGGCTTCCTGAGGCAGGGGCTTATCCTGGATTCCTGTTAGCACTGCAGGGAAAGCTGGTACCAAAGCCTGGTGATCTGCCTGCCTCGTGTTCAGTACCTAGGGTAACTCTTCCCTTCACTCCTCTACTTTCAGCACCCTGGTCTCTTTCCTCCTCATGGGTAACTTACCTCAAAGGTGGGCCGCTCTCGAACACGCTCCCAGCGTGGCCGGGTGGGCAGTGTACGCACAAAGGGGGCCATGCCCTGGGAATACAGCTTGCTCTGCTTGTTCATGTTCATAATATTGATCTTGATGAGTTTCCCTGGACATCCTCCCCGGACACTGAAGTAAAACCATGACCTGAAGGCCAGAGTAGGAGAGACAGGTTATTATATATGACAGGGCTAGAGATGGGATATGTGGGAGAGTAATAAGGAGAGAGGGAGGGAGGAAGGGTAGCATGTCGGTACAAACTGGAAGTCAAAGGGCTAACCGAGCATGGGTGTGCAGACAGGGACATCCCCTCTCTTATCCTTCTTCCACCCTCCATTACTTTCCTCTTACCTGTTCCCATTCTCAAATTCTGTTTCAGCACAGTCTGGTCGAGTCCACACGTTAAACTCATAGTCAGGGCAAGAGGCAGTGCTGCTGGGAGCTAAGGCCCCCGCCGCTACACCTTCCCCATCACTAGCCACAGCTTCCACTTTCTCCACATGGGCTAGGTTCCCTGAATCAAACCGCGAACTGAACAGCAGGCCCCCACAGCGCAGCTCCATGCTGGGGCTGGGAAAGCATCCTCCTGCCCCACTCTGGCCCTGAGAGCTGGGGAAAAGGGGGGAGGGTCAGGGAGGAGAGGGAGGAAAAGTGAAAACAAGGTTTCTGGCCATCTCCAGATAAATGAGAGCTACTCTTACGGAGCGCCCTATGAAGCGAGAAGCTCTCTCCCTGTCAGAAAAGGTAGAAGTGGCCTTCCGGCAAAGGCCAGGAGAAAGCTGTATTCTGTCCCCACACTAAGGGTTATAACTGACCTAAAAGGACTCCATTTTACTACAGCTTGGCTATTCCAAAATGAAATACTCAGTGGCTTAACTAGGTTGAGAAATACTAAGAAATACTAGGAAATACCAGACTCTAAGCTTCTTTGCAGCCTAAAGATTAGAGAATATGAGAGTTCAGATTGCCCAAACCTAGCCAAGATACGCCCGCCACCACACATGGCCATCTTGAAAGACGGGCTAGTCTGGATCTCTGCTTCCGGGATTGACACCCCCCCACCCTCCGCAAAAGAGTGCAAAGAACCAAATGTCTACGTTTAAATGGGCTGCTTCTATCTCCATTCTTCTGTTCTCACAACCACTGAGCAGCCATTCTTCTGTTGCTCCCCTGAGCCCTGGAAAGCCTGGTTCTTCATTTTTTGTTAATACACTATGCCTATTATAGAAGAAAACTAGAAAAGTGTGGACTTTCTCTATTTCTACGCACCTGGGCAGAAGTCCCTTGCTCACCTAGAGACTGCAGCTCAGTTCCAATTAGGGCACGGGTCTGTTCCCACCCCTCTCCAGACCTGTAAGCACTGGAGCCCCTAACTAGGCTACTCTGGTAGTTGTGGGTGAATGATAGGTTTGTCAGTACCCCTTAAAAAGTGGCTAGTCGAGAACCACTTGGGGTTTCTCGACTCTGACTCTGAAGGACCGAGCTTGCCCTGGGCAAGGTGGGTTTGGAGGCGTGGGATGGGTCAGTACAGATTCACAGCAGAGGGAGGATGGGAAGGGTCAGAGGCGAGGCCACCGGAGTTGGGGGTGGACGGGGAAGCCGGGCTGAGGGGTGGAGTGGGAGTCCAGAACGGCCCGGGGCTGAAAGGGCTGAAAAGGGGGTGGCACCGGGGCGGGCGGGGCCCGCACTCTACGCAGAGCCCCTCACCTCTCTCGGGGCCGTTGATCCCGCTCCCTCTCCCGCTAGCGAAGCGCCACCTCGGGCCCCGGCACCCAGGCCCTCTACCCAGGATCCAAACAAAACCGGAGCGCCGCGGTGCCGGGACCCCGCTCTGCCAGGAAACAAGAAGTCTCTCGCCTATTGGCCGTGGGTACAGCTGGCTACCCGCCCAGTAAAGTTCGCTACCATTGGTCAGTGCACAGGGTTCCCTTGCACGTGAGAGGGTACCTGAGCCCCTGCGATTTGGGGACTTGGCCCGCTGGCCAAGCAGAAGGGTTCCGCCAGCGTCTTCCACGGAGAGAGTTAACGGCCTGCCTACCGGGAGGAGGGAAACACAAAGGAACGAAGAAGTAAACTAGGAAAGATTCACCTTTAAAATAAAAGGACAATTTTTAAAACTAATCATTGCCCGCCGTGCTCCTCTGTGTACTACAAGAACTGAACAGGTTCAGTGGATTTCCCGATGGTCATGGATTTTTCCAGTGTGTGGGGGCAAAAAGCGAGTGGAGGATGCGGGCATCGATCCCGCTACCTCTCGCATGCTAAGCGAGCGCTCTACCATTTGAGCTAATCCCCCGGTTGTCACTAGCTGCCTTCCGTTTACCTTACAGGTTGTTGCAAGCTGTTGTTGACCAGTGAACCAACCGAAATTCGGGACAGTTATTTAACAGTGGAACCATGGGCAAAACATTAAGAAATAGGAATAACTACACGTAAGCAAGAATAATAATGCCTTATTTAAATTTAAACACGTGTTAACATCTCTGCATCCACAAGAAAGTTGTATTTAACGTACCCTGACTACTTCTTATATGTTTTACCAAACATAGGAAGTGCTCACGCAAATTCAGCTTGCCTCGAGGTAACTGAATTTGCGGGTTAAAAATATTATAGGAAGTCCTTCGAGCCGGAATCGAACCAGCGACCTAAGGATTGCCACAGTTCATCCACTACAGTCCTCCGCTCTACCAACTGAGCTATCGAAGGCCCCGCTGTTCTTGCGGCCTGCCGATTGCCCTCTAATACTTACTGAGGCCTCGCCACTCCACGTTTTCAGGACGTTCTGGATCCTGGAGCCCACCAGAAACTCACCCAGGCCGAGTCCCCCTAGGTCACACAGAAGAAAGGACGCCGGAGACAGAAGTGCGAGCAAAGGGCCCGTTTCCCAACCCTGGATGAAGGAAACACGGGCAATACACTTCCCTTCCGTTTCCTTGCTTTCTACAAACAACCCCCCCCCACACACACACACACACACACACACACACAGTGGCTTCTGTAGAATTGCAGACGCTTAGAGATCCCGCCCGCAACCCTGAGCTTCTGGGCAGCATCGCCCGGCCCGTCCGGCACGCACGCGTGCTCTACAATTGCAAAGGGCAAGCCCCGTTTGCAAAGCCGAAGACTTGCTTTCGCTCATTTCTGCTCTACATGTCCCTTCGCTTTTTCCCGGGACGCCAAGAAAAAAAAATCTTACTGCTCTGCTGATGTGAAGTACATACATTCATTCAATTAACCAACATTTTGTCAAGTTCCATTTGTCCTGGCTAGGGCGAGAAGGATACCAACCACGGAGCCGGTCGAGGCTTGCAGGCGTTGCGGGACTAGAGGGAGGGGCCCGGAGAGGGTCCTTGGGCGGGGCCATGCCCACCCAGTCCCCGCCCCAACTCTGTTCACACCTTCACCTCTTTCCAGGGGCCTGTAAAGCCGGCCCACAGTCCTTTGCCCACCAGAAACTCCCGGGGTTTAAAAACAAAGAAAACAACCGAAAACCCAACTCTTCTGTGAAGCCTTGCTTCGCAGTCTGGCGGAGTGGGTGTGCGGGGAGACCTGGCTTCCATTTCCAGCTCTGGAGCCAACTGCCTGTGCAACCTGGAGTCGTGGGTCAGGTGGTGCCCCTCGCGTCTCCGACATTTTATGGGTTCTCGTAGGCTGAGCTTTAAATCCGCGGTCTCTGATGTCGTTGAGCACGACATGGCTTTGCGCCCACTCACAAAACAGGTTAACATTTTGGTGTAACTTTGTTCTGTTGCTCCAGATGCTACTACCATTGTGTCCCAGAGCGTTATCTTGGAATGTTGAGTACTCTTTCTTAGTCGGAGGAAGGGGAGGTCTGGGAAGTAGAACATATTTATGTTGCCTTTTTTTTTTTTTTTGAAATTCACATAGTAATTAACAAATTTTAAAGTACGAACAATTCAATGGCGTTTAATGCATTCACAATGTTGTGCAAAATACCAACTCTCTCTAGTTTCAAAACTGTTTTTGTTTAATCACCCACAACATGTACCCTTTAGCGATAGCTCTCCACTAGTCTGCTTTCTGTCTGTATGGATTTGAGTATATTATCTGGAGATTTCATAGACAAATCATAAAACATGTGACCTTTTGTTTCTGATTTCTTCCACTATGTTTTCAAGACTTATCCAAGTTGTAGCCTGTATCAGAGCTTCCTCCCTTTTCAAATGACTAAATACTATTCTCTATTTTTATCCATTCATCTGTTTTAATGGACATTTGCGCTATTTACACCTTTTGGTGTTTATGAATAATAAGTTTTATAAACATTTGTGTACAATTTCTGTGTGGATATATGTTTTTACTTATCTTGGTTATATGAATTGCTGGGTTTTATGTTAATTATATGTTTAACTCTTTGAGCAACTACCAAACTGTTTTCCCTGGTGTCCAAACCATTTTACATTCCCACCAGCAGTGTCAGAGGGTTCCAATTTCTCCACATCCTTGTCAACATTTATTTTCTGTATTTTCTATTATATTTTCTGTATTTCTATTATATTTATTGAGAGTATTTCAATAAATTAAGCTCAATTGATGAGCATTTTCTTATATTAAAGATTCTTTGGAATCATTTGAATAGCCATTTCCCATCCTTTGGTTTTACCACAATTTATTTAAATATTCATCTTATTATTGGACACAGTTTATATCTAAATTTTCAATACTGCTACAATAAATGTCCTGGAACATAAATCTTTGTCTATATTTCCATTTACTTTTCTATTCTCCAAAATATATGTATATATTGTTAATTTGGAACTTCACATAATTTTGAAAACTTGCAAAATGGCAGAATATATTTTTAGGAGTGGAATTAGTTAAAGTAGCATGAAACTTTTAAACCTTTTGATAAATATTACCAAGTTATTTCCCAAAAACATTAAAACAATTTTTATTATAGCAGAGTATATTATCACTTAAAAAATTCTTTGTTAATATGATATGCAAAAGTAAAGTGATATCTCATTTTATTTTTTAGATTTTATTCATTTTTTAGAGAGAGAGAGAGAAAGAGAGAGAGAGGAGCAAGAAGCATCAACTCCCATATGTACCTTGACCAGGCAAGCCCAGGGTTTTAAACCGGGGACCTCAGCATTCCAGGTCGGCATTTTATCCACTGTACCATGACAGGTCAGGCTCACTTTAAATTTGTACTTTTTAGCTAATGAAATGAACTTTTCTCAAGTCTATTGTTCACTTGCATTTGTCTTTTATCCATATTCTTATACTGTTTACTGCTTTTCTTATTAATTTGTAAGAGTTCTTGAACATTAAGGATGTGTTTATGAAAACCTCAATAAGGAAATGGAAGTCTTCATCAATACAGCAACTTGATCTAACATACATAGAACATTCCACTCAACAGCAGAACACACATTCTTCTCAAGGATACATGGAATATTCTCCAGGATAGCTCATGTTAGGCAGAAAGTCTCAACTTTAAAAAAGATTGAAGTAATACTTTAAAAAGTATGATTAATGTAAACTATGAACTTTGGATGACAGTGACATGTCAGTGTAAGCCAGTGGTCGGCAAACTCATTAGTCAACAGAGCCAAATATCAACAGTACAACAGATTGAAATTTGTGAGCCAAATTTTTTAAACTTAAACTATATAGGTAGGTACATTCCTTATCAAGGTAGCGCCCACACATGGTATTTTGTGGAAGAGCCACACTCAAGGGGCCAAAGAGCCACATGTGGCTCGCGAGCCACCGTTTGATGACCACCTACACCACTGGTGTAGGTTCACAGACGTTGACAATGGGAGAGGTTGTGCAACTGTAAGGACAAAAGGCTATGTATTTTTTGCTCAACTTTGATGTGAATTTAAAACTGCTCTGAAAAATAAAGTCCATCCAAAACTTAGTAACTTGTGTGCTAATACAGTAAAAAAAAATAAAAAAAATACCAAGGCACATCCAAATATGTGTCTGAATTCAGTTTTTTTTTATTCATAGGCAGAATATTCAATACCCATACCGAGTGAGGAAGCTCCCTTCCACCCCCAAATTTTGTCTTCTACCTCAAGTCTGGGGCAATGAAAATACCCAGTAAAATGGAATACCACATAGGGAAAAGCAAGGTCCTTTGTCCCCTCAAGCCCTTTTGGGAACAGAACCATGAAAAGTATGTAGAAAAATAATGGATCACTTTAAAAACGTTCACTTAAATTCAAACTCCTTTAGGAGAGATGACATATCAAAAGGCTGAGGTCATCCAGTCATTGAAATGTGTGTAATTGACAACTGGGTTATTCTGGAATAGAAAAGGGAAGGTATGTCCCTCTGTGGGAAACACTTCATCCCCAAGGTGGTGGCTTTGGAGAATGAACCAGCAAAGCCACAGGTGTGAGACCAGCAATATCATCTGCCAGGCAGGATTTTCTATCCATAGTAAGCCAGGCTGGCCTGTCAAGCTGGCCTGCTCTAAAGCTGAAGCTGTAGACTATCTACAAACAACCAGAGGAATCTGAAAACATACTGTAAGGCTTCGAAAAATGGAAAGAAATGTTTCACGAATCATGTGATATAATTTGCAGGTCCACACAATTTGTAATAAAGTTAGTAAGAAACTTTACTCTTCAGGTTTTTTTGTTGTTGTTGTTTCTTTTTGTTTGTTTTTTTACAGAGACAGAGAGAGTCAGAGAGAGGGATAGATAGGGACAGACAGATAGGAATGAAGAGAGATGAGAAGCATCGATCATTAGTTTTTTGTTGCAACACCTTAGTTGTTGTTCATTGATTGCTTTCTCATTTGTGCAATCAAGGGGGCTACAGCAGACCAAGTAACCCCTTGCTTGAGCCAGCAACCTTGGGTCCAAGCTGGTGAGCTTTTTTGCTCAAACCAGATGAACCCGCGCTCAACCTGGCAACCTCGGGGTCTCAAACCTGGGTCCTCTGCACCCCAGTTCAATGCTCATATCCGCTGCACCACTGCCTGGTTGGGCTACCCTTTAGTTTTATGGCAGGTTATCTATAGCAGTGGTCCCTAACCGCCGGGCCGCAGACCGGTACTGGTCCGTGGGCCATTTGGTACCGGACTGCAGAGAAAGAATAAATAACTTACATTATTTCCGTTTTATTTATATTTAAGTCTGAACGATGTTTTATTTTTAAAAAATGACCAGATTCCCTGTTACATCCGTCTAAGACTCACTCTTGAGGCTTGTCTCGGTCATGCGATACATTTATCCATCCCACCCTAAAGGCTGGTCTGTGAAAATATTTTCTGACATTAAACCGGTCCATGGCCCAAAAAAGTTTGGGGACCACTGATTTATAGAACTCCAGCTGTGAAAGTAAAGTTACAATGTCCAGATGTGACCCTTTGAAGTGTAAGTTGACTTCTAATGTTCCAGTAACACCAACAGTCATTGCTCCCCTGTCAGCACCAGAGTGAACTCTACCAGTGTACACTGGTTCAACTCACTGGCTCAGTTTGGATTTTGTTTGTTGACAGTTCTGCAAAAATGAAACCTCTGGTTGTCTGGTTTAGCTTTAATAGACAGCAGGTGCAGTGTTAGAGAGGCAAAATTCTGGGTAATTCCAATATTGAGTCAACCAGCTGTATCTATCAAGCAAAGCCAATTCAGGTGTCAGTGTCCTTGTAAGAGGCTGTGGAGACCTGAGTTAACCTAGACTGAAGAGAAATGTTGCACCCCAGGATTATATGTCAGAAATTAAATGAACCCAAGGTATAGTACATACATTAGAAACCAATGAAGCACTTGTGAGTGGCATTCTGAGTTGCTGGATTCAAAGAACTCAGCCCAAGCAGCCTTGGCTGGACTCGATGTCACTGTAAGCTAGTGTCATCACTTTATCCTTTACCGCTGTCAACCCAGGATCATACCAGCCCCTTCTACTTGCCTTGACTACAGGCCAGTTCCGAAGCTTCACTATTCCTAAGAATTGAACCCATTTGTTTCTCTTTTTGGGGTCCTTTTATACTCAATCCTCCACCCCTCTGACCCAGGCCCCTCCTGGTTTCCTAGACAGTCATCCTATGAGTGTCTCTATTTTGCTTAATTCATTTTGTTCGTTAGATTCCACTCCCATTTGTTTCTGATTGGTGAGGAAGAACTGAGGAAACAGAACATATCTTGGTGCCCTTGGACAGTCCTGCTTAACGTCCTCGACCTTGCTCTTTGACAAGCAGGGTTTCTCATTTCTGTGCAAAATGGTCGCGACTAACTGCTACTAGGAGAGAGGGGGGTTCTGCCCAATGTGGGCTATTAAATTCCTAAGAGATTACATTCTAACATGGAAAGGGAACCAAAATGTGAGTGGGCAGCGCACCCCTAGTACTGCTTATGTTTTGAAACATTCAAGAAACTTGAGATGAGGACTGAAAACCTGTGTTGTTATGACATCTAGTCTCAAGTCAAAAATTAAAAGGGACTTTGGTGATAAATCCTTGATCCTATCTCTTGGAGTTCTAAATCTTTCATGCACTGTCTTAGAAAACAAACCAATTAATAAATTAAGGTCCTGGCAAGGAAGAAGACACCCCCTGGTTGCTGGCCAAGACTTCCCTTAGGAGACTCTTCCTTGCTTTTCCAAGCGTAAAATATGTAAGCTGTCAAGGCAAATCCCAATTGGAACATGAATCATAGTGACAAGTGAGATAAAATGACTAGGGAGCAAGAAGCATGTCTACAACCCTCAACAGGCCAAAGTTTAGAATGACAGGTGTGGTCTTCCCTTGCCAGACCCCAATTACTGCCAGTACCTACAACCCCTAGGAGGGCAGGGGGCCAAAGGGGAATATGCAGGTGCCCATATTTTCTCCAGTCCACAACTATGGGAATTCCTTTATGAGGATGCAGAAAAAAAAGCTAGAAATCATATCTGTGTCCTTTATTCCACCTACTAGGCACATCCAGGAGCCATATGCTGAATTCTGTCTCAACAGGCTGCTGGAAGGTTTCCTGGGCTCGACACACACAACTGGGCTCTGCTGTCCAGACAGACGGTGCGGTGGACAGCAGAGAGAAACTGAACCTGGAGCCAACCCCCCACCCCCACCCCCGCTGTCCAGCACTGAAAGGGATGGTGAGGAAGTAGGATCCCGATGGAGGAGGCAGCAATGGGCCTTGAATGACCTAAGTTGGACATTTTGAAGTAAGAGGTTTTTCCACCCAGCCCTCCATGTTCGAGGGTAGAGGTGGAGCTACTGTTCCCCGCTGTGGTGCTATATTCTTCCAGAAGTCCCTTTCCTTTTCCTGCTGTGGTTAAGATTTGGGAGCAGAAATCATTCATCGAAGAATGCAGAAGCCACTTGCTGGAGTCCCACCTTTGGGGATGAGCTGTTTGGGGCTTCAGGAACGAGATGGAAAGCAGGAGACAGGAGAGACTAGAAAGGCTACCAGCCCACAGGTAGAGCCTGGGAGCCATGGGCAGTAGGGCCAGAGAAGTGTCTGGTGGATTCATGGGTGGGAAGCTGAGCTACCCCTGGGCTCAGTCACCACCAAAGATGGAAGAACCAGGGCAGAGGCACCTGGCCACTTGCCTAGAAGACAACTCAGGCGCCAAGTAAAAAAGACTCCACGCAGAACTTCCCCTATCTGCCCCCCAGCAGTCTCACATAGCCCATCTCAGACTGAACCCAGAGGCCAAGGAGGCAGGGCCTATTGCTGGGACATCATGGCAAGTGCCCAGTCCAAGAAAGCCACTGTGATGTCCCGTAGGCAGAGCCAGGTCCAGTGAGCAGCCTCTCTGAGCTGTGTCTTCACGCAGTCCCAAGTCACCTCACCTCTGGGAGGAAAACAGAACATAAGAGTGGGTTGGGAAGTAGTGGTGTGCGGCTGTGTCAAGTCACAAGGCTGCAACTCAGACCCACAACTGCAAACCAGAATGGCCAAGGGCTGAGCAAGGGACAGGGCAGAGCGAGACTGAATGGAGGAAAACCTTGTCCCTGGAGAAAGGGCATGCGGCCATCGGGGCTCCAGCAGCCCTGCATGTGGGTCTCACCTGCATGCCTTGTGGCAGTGCTCCTGGGCCTGGGCCAGGGCCTCGAGCAGCATGTGCCACGCTGGCCACAGCACGTTGTGGTAAAGAAACAGGAGCAACTCCCTCAGAGAATGGAGCAGCTGGTTCAGGGCATCAGGGAGCTGGAGCTGGACCGTGGAGAACAAAGGGGGTCAGAGTGCCTGGGAGTGCATCCGGGCCCTGAGCACCCAGTCCATGTGGGGCTGCACCTTCCCGAGGACTCAGCTCCGGGCAGACCAGCGCCTTCCTGACCTCCCTGCCTCCAGCTTACCCTCCGGGAGAGGCTGCTGAGGCTGTCACCAACATAGGCAAGGTGGGAAGCACAGTGGGCCGAGAGGGAGCTGGCTGTGGCATTGACATGGGTCCAGGCCAGCTGCAAGCTGGGCCTCAGCACAGCCAGCAGGTGAGAGCCCCAGGCCGGCAACGTCTCCCCTAGCCAGCTGTAGAAGATGGAAGGGAAGGGCTGAGTTTACTCAGGCAGCTCAGCCCCCCAAATGTGGTTAGGGGAAGGGAGCCTAGGAAAAGGAAAAGGAAAACCACAATCACTTCCCACTGACTGTCAAGGCCATCAGCGCCTTGAATGCCCAATCCTTCTCTCCCTCCTCCCCTGCCCAGGAGGTGCTAACCTGTAGCCTTGCAGGCTGTAGGAGTAGATCTTGGCACACGCTTGTTGGCCAGCAGGCAAGATACCAGATGACTGAAGCAACCGGCCAGAAAGGGAGGCTGAGTAAAGGGGGCTTCTGGTGAGCTGGGAGGGCAGGGGCAGGGAGTGGGCAGACCGACACTACAGGTTGCAGAGCCAGCCCAGTGAGGGAGGGGGCAGACCTCAGGGTGTTCACAGGGCTGCGGAGCACGCCTGGGGGGAGGGGATGCAAGCCCGAGTTGCTGAGCCCATTTCTCCTGCTGGGCCAGGTGAGCAGGAGCGGTGGGGGGGGGGGGGGGGGGGGGCAGGGGGGGCCTTGGACTTCGGCATCAGAAAGCTCTGGGTATGGCATCTACCCTTCTATTTACCAGCTGTGATCTTAAACTAATTGATGAATCTTTCTGAGCTTCAACTTCCTTAAGAGTTAAAAAGGAGATAATACCTACTTAAATGAGACCATGAATACGCAACACAAGCATTTCTACAGGGCAGAGCACTAGTCCTATCTGAAGTGGTAATGTCACAGCTGTGGACACAAAAACCTGTCCGGGCAGTGTTTGTTTCGCAGCATCAGGGCAAAGTGGTGTGTGCTAAGGACAGGGGTAGTACACCTAGCTCTATGCCCAACCCCATGCTGTCTCCCCTGCCTGCCAATCCCTGCTTACCTTGGAAAGAGCTGTGTGACCGGAAGTCGTGGCACAGGAGACCTACGGCAAAGATCAGCACCAACAGGAGCAGCTGTGTCCAGGGCAGTCTGAAGCCCCGAGTGCGCTGTAACAGACTCTAGGTGGAGACCAGGGAGCACTGGTCAGAAGGGTGAGGGGCCGGTGTGAACTCCTAAGGCAGGCCTCAAGGTAGGCCTTCCAGGGAGAGGGTTACGCCCTCACACTAGCCCAGAGGTAGTGGGGGGTCCAGGGACAGGTGGGACAGCAATGCGATACAAGCCCAAACCAGGGTGTGCCAAGACAGAGATGCAGAAGAGTGTGGGCTGGGGAGGGTGGGTGCCGACACCTTGCAGGCCACGTCACAGGCGATGACATCATGGTTATTATAGTTGCCTTTCCTTAGCAGCTCCTGGTTGGTAAGCTTGAAGGATTGAATGGTTTCTTGCAAAGATTTCTGTGCCTAGGGGATAAGAAATGTCGGGTTGAGAGCATAAGATTTGGCCCATGAGGGAACCCTGAGCCTCCACCGGGTTCTCCATGGAATATACTAACAGAACACCTTCTCAGGGAAGGGGGGACAGTGGCTGGGGGTACGAACCCAGAACCCAGATGAGGCTCAGCCTGCCATGTCCTTCCAGCTTCTCACCTTCTTGGGAATCCGTTCCCAGGACCTGAGCAAATGCTCCAGAAGCAGGCTGTGGGGAAAGCACAACCCTTCCCAATCAGGCGGCCCACATGGCCCTTCCCATCCTCCACTAGGGCGGCTCAGCCTGAAAGTCCACACCCCCGGCCAGCAGAGGAGCAGCCTCCCAGAGGCCACCCAGCAACGTTCCCACTCAGCTAGCGAGGCATGAGCCCAAACAGCAGTAACAAGTGTTCCCCTTCTACTTCTAGGGCAGGGACAGGCTGGGAGACATACACTAAGGCTTCTCTCTGTGGGTGAGAGGTAGGTGACACCCCCCTCCCCCGCCACCTGCCTGGATTGTGACAGGTGCTTGGGGTACAGCTGCTTCCAGACACCGGCACTGAGGGGGTCCACCATCAGGCATTCAGTCAGGCTTCTCAGGAGCTGCACAGCAGACAGGAGAGAGACTGCTGGGAAACGGGACTGGGGAGGGGGAGAGTACTGAGAGCGATCCCCTTTCCTACGTGAGACCATGCATGCAGGCAGCACATGTGCCCAGACCCCATAAGTCTCAGAGGCTTTGTAGGGGGAGGCTGGGGTCCCAAGGTAGAAGAGCTCAAAGATCACTCATCTGCAAGTGGGAAGACATCAGAGCCCAGCCAGACCTGAACATGCCATCCTTTCAGCTCTGTTCTTCTGTGTGTGGGCATGAGGGAGTGAGCCGGAAGGCTGTCAGAGGGAGCTGAGGGATACTCAGGACACGGGTCCATGAAGGCAGGGCATTTGTCAGCAGATAGGGACCTTTGCAGCTGACCCCCAAAGGGAGAAAGGAGCCTCCCACCATTTCCTCACCTCTTTCTTCATCTCAGGAGGGCAGTTAGGGGAGGCTCTGGACAGGAAGGAGGGGAAGTAGGTATGCAGGGTAGATTCCGGCTTTGCCCCAAAGGCCAGCACCTTCAGTCGGGGGTAGAGCTGACACAGCTGTTCCTGCAGGCTGGGATGGGGGTGGGGGTGGGGAGGAGAGCCAGGCAAAGACTCTAAATGGAGTTGTGCACTGTGTCCCTTCTGCCTGCTTCCAAGTCCATACCCTGCCTGAGGAGGGAACTCTAAGCCCTTGTGATGGCTCTGGATCTTTTTAGATTCAGAGACTCCTTGGAAAATCTGATAGAAGTCATGGATCCTCTCCCTAGGAAAATGCCCACATGCCAATCCACCTGAGGGTCCAGATATATAATTTCATGGGGTTTGCTGATCCCTTGAACTTGCAGGTTGAGAATCTTAGATTTAGGGTGGCTGAAGAAGGGGCAGGAATATCTTGCCTGCTTCTAACCCCGCACTACCTGGGCGTCAGGGAGTTGTTGGGCATATAGGCAAAGTCCAGAAGTGGGAAGAAGTCTTTGGGGCCAATCATGCCAAAGCCCTTGGTGAGGTTGGGGTGCATCCTGTGGGGGAAGAACAAAACAGGTTGGTTGGGGACCACCACCTAGGCCATGATCCCAGCTAAGACCAACTTCTAGGAAAAAGGGCATAAATCCTAGCCCACACCTTACTCCTATGGTCCCCTCCCCTTCCTTCACCATCACATTCGGAGGTGGGAGGAAGTGATCCCGGTTTTCCTCACATCTACAGAGACCAGTATCCCAGCGACCCAGTTCACTCAGCCACTTGGAGACACCTGGGCCCTCCCCTGCCGTCCCCCCACTACTCACAGGAGCAGCCGATCCAGGTATGAAATGGCGAAGGGGGACAGGGACTTGATGCCCAGCACAGGCAGCATGATACCCAGCCATACTGTGGAGACAGGTCAGGGAGGAAGCCTCAGACTCAGACCCACCAGGGACACTACAGAGGTGCTTCCTGGCTCCAGGACCATCCTTCTCCCTTCCCCACTGCCTTGTTACCTTTCAGTCCCTCGGTGAGGTTGGCAAAACCTGCTTGGCCCAGGGCCCACATGATGGTCAGACACTTTGCTGGTCGATTCTGGTGGGACCTCAGCAGTTCCAGGAACTGAGGAGATCAGTGGGAGGGATAGGGCAAAGCATCAGGAGCACCCTCAATGCATCAGGAGCACCCCCAAAGCCAGGCAGGAAGAGAGCTCCTGAGAGGAGGGACAGGCCCAGCGACAGTGGAGCACTGTGGGAGTGGGTGCAGTGATTCAAAGCATTGGCTCTGGCACCAGACTGTGGCCTTCCCCCATACTTGCCACTTACTAGTTGACTGACTCTAGGAAAGTGACTGAACCCCTCTGTGGCTCAATTTTGTCATCTATAAAATGAGAATGGCAGCACCTGCCTCAAATACATACAAAGACACACAGTAAGTTGTAATAGTGTCCGCTATTATGACTGTTCTTACAGGGTCTTCTACTAGCCCTTGATTGAGTCCAGTAGTGTAGATTCTGCCCAGCCTCCCCAGTCCCAGCTTTGTGGTGTCCCTACCACCACTCTGAGCTCACCTTGCCCAGGTTCACTGTGGCAATCTTGGGCTTGTCTTGCAGAATGGCCTGGATACAGATACGGTAACCATGTAGTGACTCCCCTAGACAGATACATGTTCTTAGACCCACACACAGGCACCCCAACCCTGAAATCTCCCCATTGGCAGCTGTGAGCCCAGAACCCAGGCCACGGAGTCCTAACTTCCTCCTCCCCTTCCAAAAGTGTCAGGATTAGCATGTTTCTCTGCTGGAAACAACCCAGCCACTCTTAAAGCAGGAGAAAGGGACTAGGTCCTCAAGATGAGGCTGGGCTATCCCTCATGGGTCCCTCTCACCTGGAGTCTTATCCAGCTCTTGCAACATGGTGAACAGACAGTGGTCAAAAAAGAGGTCCAGAGACCCCGCTGCCTTTGCCAGCAGCCCTCGGATGATCCCACGCAGCTCCCGGCTCACCAGGCTATAGGGATAATCTGGGGCAATAAGACTCCACGTGAGTGCTGGGACCATCAGCTCTGGGCACACTAGTCTGCTCCCTGAGAATGGTGAATGGAGGCAGAGGTCCCCTGCACTAAGGCTGGCATCCGCCCTATCCCAAGACGGCCTAGAAACCTTCGTAGCCATGATGATTTAAGAGCAGCTTCACCCACATAAATCAGGACAGTGAGGGTCACTGCGGTCTATTACTAAGCAATGTGCTTATACACAGCCATTTCAGAATTTTCCTGAACTTGTCTGAGCTTGAGGAAGTAGAGAACTAACCGTGAGTATGCTGGCTTAGTGTGGGTTCACTTAGAGGTGCTTGGAGCTTGTAGTTGAGATAGCTGGCCAGGTCCTTCAACCATACGGATGGATTCCCAGAGAACACACTCTGGCTCTTGTCTAGTTCCTTCTGTAGAGCGGCCACGTCCAGCTGCCAGAGACACAGGCCCCCATGGTCAGCTGTGGGTGAGTTGTGAGTGTAGCAATATTGGGTAGAGGTGGGAAAATGGCTGAAATGGTGGTGGTAGGAAGAACAAAGGATTTCTGCTCTTAAACATAAATATGTGGAATGCCACAATTTTGCTGCATCCAGATCTTTAGAAAGTTTAGGAGAGTTGGAATTATGGATCTTAAGGCCCAGTACTCTTAGACCCTTCACATGTTCAAGGGTAAAAATAAAGACAAGATGCAAAACGAAAGATCACTGCTTCCATGGGGCGAGGCACCACAAGTAGTTTCTCTAACCTCTCCCTGGTAACTTTGGGTTTCAAGGCTCTTTTCTCACTAATCCATGTTTCCCTTATAAACTTATTTCCTTTTTATCCTAAGAGCCTTCCTTGGGGTTTCTGTTCTTCCCTGAATGCCTCCTCTCAACCAACAGTTTCCCAAATTCCACAGGTCCCTCAGCGTCCCCTCCCCTCCCACTCCTTTCATCTTCTCCACACCTCAAGTCCTGTTCCTTCCCCACCTAAAGCCTAGGCACACTCACAGCTTTCAGTGCCTCCTCCAGGCTGCGGAAGCGGCCCTGCTTCTGGCTTTGGTTGGTGAGGGTTGCCACCTTCTTAGTTTGCTTTTTGTTCGCGGGTTTCTTTGGCTCCACAGCAGGGGGTGGGACCTGCTCTTTATTCTGCTTCTTCATGATTTTCTCAAAACCCCGCTCATAAAGGGTGCTTGTCGTCTGGATGGGAGCTGAGGTGATAACAGGCAGAGAAAGGGGGGCCATCCTTGGATCATGAGGACCTTACAGAAATAGTGGTCCCTTCTCCCACAGCTGTCCCCTAATTCATCCCCCTAATTCATCTCCTGGTGTGTTGCTTAGGGAGCAGGCCAGGGAGCCCTTTTGGTTGCTTCTTTCTGTCATCACAGTTCAGGGGCTCTTTCACAGAGATGAGGCATTGATTAGTACAAGAGAGTATATGGGAACTAGCGAAGGGGTTGGACACAGAGCGCTGGCTTCTCTGGGGAGTGGTTACTAGTCTGAGAGGTCAGGATTTTTCCATCTTTGTTCTACCCCAGTTCCTCTTCGTTCAGATATGACAACTGCGTAATCAACAAGTGGCAAGCTTTCTCCACTCCTCCTCGAGACTTTGAGGAAACAGATGCCACACAGAATAAGACTTGGTGGGTGTCTAGAGTGTCCAGTGGGTCATTTCCCTCAGGCTGGGCCTGCTGTCCGTCCTCCCCTCCCCCCACCTGCTGGCTACTCAAGGAGGGGGCACCTTATAATGAAGCAGAATGCCTCTTCCTAGCTCTCCGACACCTGCTCAGCGAGGCCAGGCTAGGGCCTGCTAACAGCTGGTAGGGTGTGTGTGCGGTGAGCTCAGCGTCCGAGGACCGAATCCTAGTCCCCTCTAACAGGTGATTCTAGACAAGGCATCTGACTTCATTGGGCCTCAGTTTACTCAACTGCGAAGCCAGGACAGCAACCTGCCCTGCACTGTCTACCATTTGCGAGGTTCAAAAGAGACAAGGCGAGGGTAGCGCTCCCTGAATTAGGAGGCGCCGATCGGCAGGAGAGCTCGCGCCTGGAGGAGCCCGGGGTGTTCAGCTGCTCGGTACCCCCGGGAGGGGCAGGCCCGGGTCCGGGCGGCGGCGCGGGCGGCGGGCCGGGTGGGTACTCACGGGTCAGGTCGTATTTCCACATTCCGTTCGCCTCCCCGAGCGCCCGGCGGTCCACTCCGGAGCCTCGCCCATTGCCACCAGCCCCAGGGCGCCGCCCTTTCTTCACAACCTCCCAGCGCCCCCCACCCGCTGTCCTGGATGCCATGGCTGAGACCCTCCCGCCACTGTCAGTCGCCTTCCTGGGCTTTCCGGTCTGTGTGGACGCGCCGCGCTCTGCCACGTCTCCTCGCAGAACCTCGCGGCGCATGACGACACCGCAAGGCAGCCTGGGACTTGTAGTCTTTCGTTTTCCTAGCGGGGGGTCAGATGGGGGGGGGGGGGTCGGGGCACCTTCACAGCCCCAAACATCCAGGCAAAGGTGTTGAGACAGGATGCTATAACATTCAGTAAACTGTTATGGAGCACCTACTGTGTGAAGGCCGCAGCATCAGGTGACTTGGAAATTTAACTGTTGCAGTTTTTCTTTCTGGAAGTGCTAGAAGGTTGGGATGGAAATTGTTGTCTTCACCTCCAGGAAGAGTTTGTAGATTAAATGCTTCCCTTCCTTCTAGGACAGTGTTTGTATTCTGTTGCTAGTGATTAAACTTTGAGTTTACTGGGCTATAAAAGTCTCTTATGAAGGAACAAGGAAGAGGATGGAGCTTGAGGGAAGAGGCAGTTTTTGGAGGGTAGAGAGTGAAGAGTCCTGTTAGGAGGCAAAGTCTGTGGGTCTGGGACAGCCTGTGTTGGGTTTTCCCCTCCATACAATGGGAAAGAAATAGTTCCGGCTCTGACTGCACTGAGTTCCAAGCCCCAGATGTGGCAGGAAAGTGATCAAAGCAATTAACCTGAAGAACCACTCAAACAGGTTACTACTCAGACATTCACTAACCCTGGAGGGCCTCCATGCTTGTAGTATCATTGAGAAAACAAAGCTTGAAGCAACTCAGCAGGGGAAGATGAGGGAAGGTGAAATGAAAGTCACTTATCACAATTAAGGAAATGTGTTATTTTGTGTATACACCTACATTTGAGGATGAGATTCATACCTGCCATACTGAGATACAAGGCAGGCTAGCTCTTAAAATAAGAACTAATAGACCCTGGCTGGTTGGTTCAGTGGTAGAGTGTCCGCCCGGTGTGCAGGAGTCCCGGGCTCGATTCCCGGCCAGGGCACACAGGAGAAGCACCCATCTGCTTCTCCACCCTTCCCTCTCTCCTTCCTCTCTTTTTCTTCCCCTCCTGCAGCCAAGGCTCCACTGGAGCAAAGTTGGCCCAGGCGCTAAGGATGGCTCCATGGCCTTTGCCTCGGGTGCTAGAATGGCTCTGGCCACAACAGAGCAAGGCCCCAGATGGGCAGAGCATCACCCCCTGGTGGGCATGCCGGGTGGATCCCTGTCAGGCGCATGCAGGAGTCTGTCTGCTGGCCTCCTCACTTCTAACTTCAAAAAATACAAAAACTAATAGAGACCAAATTCCTAGATGATGGACAGCTTAGAGAGTGATGAATTAATTCCTTAGGAAGGAGATTAGAGAAGGCTTCCTGAAGGAGATGGCATTTGAGATGGGTTCTGAGAAATGGGGGACTTTTCATTGGTTGGGGGTCAGGACAGATGGAGAGCACAGGCAGGTTGTATGGTTTTATTGATTTAAGCAAAGGCCTGTAGGTGGGACAGTGCAGGGCAAGTAGTTTAATGCGAAGTAGTTTAGTGTGACAGTGCATAAGGGGGTTTTGGAGGTGATGAGATCTGAGCCCATAAGCCATGGGCTCATAAACCAAATTTAAACTTTATTCTCCAGACCCTGGGAAGCCAGCAGGAAAGAGGCATGACCCAGTGATTTGGAAAGGTGAGTGAGGATATGTGGAGGGTGCATGGGGTCAAAGAAAGGCAGGAGCTGGGAGACATTCAGCTCTTGCTGCCTCTCCCTTCCTGTCCTCCGGCTCCTTCAAGCCTGATCACGGCTGACTGCCTCAGGTAGCTCTGAGATGGAATACTTTTGTAAAGAACCATAGTTAAACTGATCACTAATCAGTTATGGTAATTAATCAGATCATTGGTGTATCTCTACTCAGAGTCCAACAACAATATCCCTTCTTTGCTTGACCCCTTGTGGTCCCTGTATGGTCACAGAAGAGACACTGTTTTGGAAGAGAAACAGAATGGGCTTTCCATGGAGACCAAGAAGGGGGCTGCTCCACGGTGAAGAAATACAGAAGGATGGGGTGGGGGTGCTTTCTTTCCTGTTTTTCCTTAGAATAGTCTGGCAGGTCATCTGTAGTAACCTGGCATGTAGGGGACAGAAGTCATTCACTTACTTATCCAGCAGCATTTCCAAAGCACCTGGCACTGTGACAGGTGGAGCTGGAGGACACACCTCACTTGCTGTGAGGAACTCAAAGACTGTATGGGAGACAATTGTGTAAACAGAAAATGACAGTTCACCATGTGATGTCTTCGATAGAAAGGTACACTTAGTACGTGGTACTGGGAAGAGGAGGGGGTGGGGAAAGTGGTTTTATGTCCCTGAGCTCTGGGTATTTGAAAAGCAACCTTAGACACCAGCCATAGAAGTGGGCTGAGGCAGGTACCTACATGGGGTTTGAGGGAAGAATCAAAAGATGCTGGGTTAAGGGGGACAGGTAGGTGTTCAGTGGGTAAGAAGAGGTGAGCTTATGGAAGCACAGTTTGACCCACTGTAGTAGTTTCCTGTGGCTGCTGTAATGAAGTACCACATACTTAGCGGCTCAAAACAACACAGATTCTCTTACAGTTCTGGAAGGTGGAAGTCTGACATGAGTCTCACTGGGTTAAAATGGGTATCTGCAGGTTGTGTTGCTTTCTAGAGGCTCCAGGGAGAACGTTTCCTTGCCTTTCCCAGCGGCAAGGCTGCCTGCATTCCTCGGCTGATGGCCCCCTTCCATCTTCAAAGCCAGCAACACTGGGTCAAGTCCTACTCACACTGTATCACTCTGACCTTGTCTGCACTCCCTTCCATTTTTATGGACCCCTGTGATTACTTGGGCCCACGTGGATAACTCAGGATACTCTCATTTTTTTTTTATTTTTTTTTTTTCAGAGAGAGAGAGGGATATACAGAGACAGACAGACAGGAATGGAGAGAAATGAGAAGCATCAATCATTAGTTTTTCTTTTTTTTTTTTTTTTTTTTTTATTCCCCCTCCCCCCCCCCCCCAAGGAAGCTAACTGCTTCTTTACAGGAGTAAAAATGTTCAATCATTAGTTTTTCATTGCATGTTGCAACACCTTAGTTGTTCATTGATTGCTTTCTCATACGTGCCTCGACTGCGGGCCTTCAGCAGACCAAGTAAACCCTTGCTGGGGCCAGCAACCTTGGGTTCAAGCTGGTGGGCTTTTTGCTCAAACCAGATGAGCCTACGCTCAATCTGGAGACCTTGGGGTCTCGAACCTGGGTCCTCTGCATCCCAGTCTGACGATCTATCCACTGCACCACCGCCTGGTCAGGCTACTCTCCTTATTTAAGGTTAACTGATTAGCAACTTATTTCCATCTACAACCTTAATTCCCCTTTGCTATGTAAACTAACATATTCACAGGTTCTGGAAATGATGATGTGGACATCTTTGGGGGGAGGCATTATTCTGCCTACCGCACCTACTCTACCAGAAGAATGAGGTCTTGGCCTGAAGATGAACATTGGGCAATGCAGAACACCCTCCTTATCCTTTTCTAGTATCTACCTGAGATAATGGAGAAACAGCTTTTTAAAATTAGGTAAGGGGGCCCTGGCCAGGTAGCTCAGTTGGGTAGAGCATTGTCCCAAAGCACAGAGGTTGACAGTTTGATCCCCAGTCAGGGCTCATACAGGAACAGCTCAATGTTCCTGTCTCTCTCTTCCCCCCTTGCTAAAATCAGTAAATAAAAAATTTTTTAAATTAGACAAGGGGATTTAAAAATCATAAAGATCAATAAAAGCAGGCAGGGAACTTGTTGGAGGATAAAAAAGAGATAAAGGCCAGAAATCTCTGTGTGTGGGGGGGAAGTCAGGAGGAGGAAGAGGGGTGAATGAGCAATGAGCAGACAGGACCTGCTTACTTTAGGCTTCTATCTGGACCCATCACAGAAACTGCGGTAGTCTGGAAGGAGAGTCATGGAGAAGGGCCACAGAAGAATCAACCCCAATTGTACCTCGTTCATACTCAGGATGAAGAAGAAACAGCTACTAGGACTAGCCTGAACCTAGAAGAACATTCTGAAGGCGATAGCTCTGTGGTGTTCGGGGAGGGATATTCAACCATTAATCAGGTGATGTGAATTCTAGTCCAGGTTTTTACCACCTTGAGACAGACAGTCATGTCACATGTGGGCCTCAGTCCCTTCAACAGTAAATGGGGCACCCGTCTATGTGACTGCCAGCATTTTGTTTAAATGGGCCAGGCACCCACATTAATTTCTGTGCCCTCAGCTCTTATTGGGCTTCCAGGACTTTGGTTATTATGACCCTTTGCCGGGGCACACTCCCGCAATGTAGGGCTCTGTGGGTGATGTGAAGGGCTTCCTCATCCTGGTTCCCATGAGACCTTGTTCTACAGAAGGAACCACACAGGCACTGCGGTCCTTCCGGGCTCCAGTGCTCGGAGCTGCTTACTCGTTGTAACCCACTCAGCTTTCTCTGTCAGCTAAGCCCTTGTCCCCAGCTGGATTGCTGAGGGGTGTGAGCTTTGACAAGGGGAACCACATACAGTCTAACTTAAACAAAGTTCCTCCTGGCCAGGCCACCCTGTGACCACCCAGCTGCTTTACTGGCTGCCTACTGTCACAGCCCTGGTCCCAAACCTCGCTCCTCCTCAGGGGTTGGGAGTGGGGCATCCAGGCCTTCCCTCAGAACCCCGGCCCAGTGTTGGGAGATGGGGGCTGGGTCAGAGTTGTGCTCGGAGGCCAAGCGCCACGGTGCTTTCTAGCGTGAGAGAAGGTGGCAGTGGCTGTGCTTCGTCATCGCCTTGGGGAGGGGAGTGCTCACGAGGAGCAAAGCACTGAGACCCGGCCGTGGCTTAGCTGAGGGACACATGGCATGGACTTTTACCACACAAGTTTATTTAAATAAAAGTGAACACATACGCAGGCTGGGTGGCCCGAGGGGGCAGGGGTGGGGGAGGCAGGTGGATGGGAGGCAGACACTAGGAGGGTCTGGGCAGTCTGTGTGGTATGAACCGAGCTGCAGATGGAGTGGCTGGGGCCTCGGGGCAGTGCTGGGCTTTGGGGCTGGGGGAAGGGGGCCCAGTGTGGGTGAATCTGGAGGTCATTTTCATTCCTCTCATGCTCCCCTCCGTCTCCCTGACCACCGGCGCCAAAGGCACCCCCTCCTTAGTCCCCCTATCCCTCTTCTGACATCAGCCTTCCCCTCAACTACTGGGGAGTCAAAAGACAAAATAAATAAGAATTGGTGGGTCCTGCCATGGCCCGGCAACAGGGAAGGAAGCCAAGCCAGGCACACTGCCCCGGAGCCCGTGCTGTGAGCCCTGGGAAAAGAACAGGTAAAGTGCAAGGAAAATCCAGTAAGTAAAAATATACCAATGACTTTGTCAAATATACAGCTGCTGGCTGTCAGGGGAGCAGGAGGCTGGTTGGGGCGGGAGGCGGCAGCACCCCGGGAAGTGTTGGCCAACACAGCATAAAGACAACGGAAATAAATATGGGTGGGGGTGGGCAGGGGTCCCACCCACTGGGCCAGTGCCACAGGAGGACAGGGCCTCTGCCTGCCCGCAGCCCCATCCCCTCAGCCCCCTTCGCCTGACTCCCCAGTGCTGCGACACTGACACAAAGCACCCGGCCGACTGGCTGTAAGGAAAGGGTTATAATGTGGGGGGTGGGGAGGCGTGCAGTCAGCCAGGGCTGGAGCCGCCCTCAGTACTCGTCCTGGTCTTCTTGTTGATGTTCCTCAATCTCATCGTCCTCAGGGGGTGCAAATCCTTCCTGGAGGGGGGAAGGGTGAGGGGAACAGTGAGCCAGGCAGGCCAGTGGAGACTATGAACTTGGATAGGTAGCTTGGGAGTAAGGGCCCGAGTTCTAGTCTGCTTTCCCGGCTAATGCTTTCTGTGACTTGGAGCTTGCGATTTCAGCTCGCTCTCCAAATCGGTCCATGTTCTTCAAGGCTCCTCCTGGCCCTACCCCTTCCTTTGGGTCCAGGGCCAAGTATCACAGGGGCAGGCCCTGGGGGCCTGGGACAGTAGTGGGCGAAAGCAAAGCTCACCTCAGTGGCATAAAGGATGCCGATGATGCCTGAGATGACAGGGCTGTTCTCACTTTCGTGTTCCTGGCAGATGAGCTCGATGTCTCGAAGTTTGCTGAAGTAGAAGTCACGCTCCTTCTCCAGCCCATCCACTGTCAGCTTCAAATCCAGTAGCTGGCGGGCAACGGTGTTGTTCACACCAGAGATCCCTGCCTCAGACTTCCCTTCCCTGCCCTGACACGCCAAAGGCCTGGCTATTGTAGCAGGGCCATCTCAGCTCCCTTGCCCACTCCACTCACCTGCTGGTTGAGTTCAAGAATTTGGGCATCGGTCTCATGGCCGCCATTCCGGGCTGATGGGGGATTCTTCCGGAGGATGCAGGGTGGGGCCACATTGCTTAGTCGGCCAGAGGTCTGCATATTTTTGGGGCCTGTGGGGGATGTCCTCTGTGGAACTGCTCAGGGGAGAAATTCAGATGGGCCACGTGAGCCCATAGCTCAGGTGGCAGGGACAGCCTGGTGTGACAAGTGCAGGGGCGGGCCCCTGAGAAAGGCAGGCACTCTTGCCCTCCCCTCCTCTCCTACTCAGGGGGTGGGGCATCTACATCTAGGCCTCAAGCCACGGCCACACATGACACCACAGCAGCTGGGCAGCCTTTTGGCAAGCCTGTTAGAGCAGGGACTACAGGGAACTAAAGGCGGCGTGAGGAGTGGGGAGGAGGAGAGCCGGCCTGCGAGAGAGATGAGAGACGCTGGGACGGGGAATTTGGGATGTGGGGCTGGGAGGGTTGGAGGTCCTTGACTGACAGCTAGCTGAAGCCTGAGGGAAAGCAGCCCGTGCAGGGTCTCAAATCTAGCTCTTGCTGGGTCTTTCCCGATAGAAGCCCCAACCCAAAGCCACCCTCCCTATGGGGAACCTCAGAGTCTCAGGACTGGAGGACACAGAAGAAACTTGCCCCTGCCCCTCCTGGGCTCCCTGCCTCAGGACGGGCTCTGTGCCCTCTGCCGGGCCTGACTCAGGGGGCAAGCATGCTGCGGCTCCTTGTTCTCTAGCTGGGGCAGCTCCTTGGACAGCTAACTGCTTCTAACGCCAAGCAAGCAGGTGAGTGGGGGCAGGCCCAGGCAGGGCAGCAGCGCAAACAGAGGAGGCTCTGCTATGACGGGTTCAGATGCGGGCTGGGGCCACTCCTCTCCCTCTCTCTGTGCTTCTTCCCTTTCTCCTCTGAAACCCAGACAAAGCCTTGTGTCCAGAGACTCATCTCTTGAGGACTTAGGGCTACAGGCCGTTGGAATGGGGGAAGATGCGACCAGGCGTGGCAAACGCCCATCCCTGAGCGTTCAGTGGCGGGGGCTGGGAGGATGTATAGTGCTGGTGCCAGGCCCTGGGCCTGGATGGACCTGGGCGGAGGAACCATGCCATGTGCTGCCCCGTCATCTAGAGACAAACTTGTTAGCTGATGCTACCGAAGGAAGTGCCCTGGGCCTCCCACTGCCAGCTGCCACCTTGGCTGGTGCCAGTGGCTCTCCTTTTGTTGCAATCTTGGGAGCCCTCTCCTCCCTACTGTGACTCCCCCTGGTCTGAGTGGGAAGCAGGCGGCGTCATCTGAACTCCGTGATAACAGTCTCCTCTAGGCTGGGGGGCCGGGCCGGGGGGTGCCCAGGAGGCACTCCTGGCGGAGAGCCCTGCCGGCCTGGCCCCCCACATTCCCTCCCCCAGCTCGGGCACGTTACCTGCTGTGCCAATGAGTTTCTTGGATTTGTTGAAGATCTGATCACCTGGGTTAGGAGGTGGCGCTACGTCCTGGCCCTGCCGCGCCAGCAGAGGGTTGTATTCCTTTCCATCATAGTTTGCGTCAAAGAATTTCTTAAACCACTGAATAAACTCAAAATTATCTTGGAATTTTCCTTTCACTAATTTCTCTACAGGAATGATCTGAAATAGACCACATAAGCAGAGAATTTAACCACCTGCAGGCGAGGGCTGCTTTCCTCTGTGAGAGGGCCCGGCTCTCAGGAAAGCCAGCCCCCGGGCTGCAGTGTCCTCCAGAGACTCCACCGGGCCCCTCCCGGCGCACCAGAACAAATGGGTCGGCTGCAGGCCCCAGGCGGGGGTCCAGAGACAGCTTTCCTCCAGGCACAGGAGGAACTGTGGGGAGGAGTCCCATGGCGCTGCTGCCTCCATGTGGGTGGGGGCTGCTGGAGCCAGGGGTCTGGGGCCATTGAGGCAGTAGAGTGAGCAACAGACTGTCCTTGGGCCCTAGAGAAGGAACTTAATAGGAGCAGTATAGCAAGCCTCAACTGCTGGGATAGACAGGGTCCAGGGAAGACGAGGGGACAGGAATGTCGTCAGGATGGGATGTGCAGTACAGGGTTTTCCACTGTGCCTTGAGCTGGGGGGAACACTCCCCCTGGAGAGTTGGGGGGTGGACAGAGGTGTGATTGCTGGAATGACCCCAGCAGCCCTGTTGCCCTGTTGGTGGGCCATCTTCTTCCCCAGGGTCACACAGCTCTTCAGGGGCCCTGGGAGCACAGGCACCTACTTTGTCAACACCCATCTTCTTGAAAGCTGCTTGCAGCACCTTGAAGTTGTGGATGTATTCGTGCTCTAGCTTGGCCTGGAACTTCACCTTCCTCAAGTGCACACAGCCAGGGAAGAGCATGTCCATGAACTGGCAGTAGGCTGCGCCTGTGGGGAAGCATGGCTGACTGCGGGTCCAGGCTGTTCCTCCCCCTTAGCTGCCTGCTTTCCCTTCAGCCGGGCCCTCTGCTGGCCCGCTCTCCCATACTACTCCATCTCCTCCTCTCTCCTCATTCTGGGGCCATGGCCAGCTCTACTTGCAGGAGAGACATAGCCAGAATCCCTGCAGTGTTCCAAGAACAGGAGCAATTACTGTTTATTGATGCACCTGTGGGCCAGTACCACAGCAAACACTGCACATACTGTAACTGAATCTAACAGCAATCCTAGCGAGACAGAGGATGTTATCTCCATTCTATAGATGGGAAAACTGAGGCCTAGAGAGGTGTAGTGACTTGCCCCAGGGTTGCACTAAAATAAGAGCTGAGATCTGGACCTAGAGTGGCTAGACTGGACCTCATGCTTTTAACCTCTGTCTTGACTGCCTGTCCACACTGTCCCGCGCCCCCTTCTGCCCTTTCCTGTGCCTCTCAGCTCTTCCCAGTCCATGGAGATCCTGAGTTCCTGCCTTCAACTCCAAACACTGACTGAGTTAGGACTGCAGCTCTCCTTAATCCTAATTACAAGTTACATTCTCTGCAAAGGCTGTTTTGCCTCCCACCTTCCCTTCCTTTCCCTCTAGCAAGACCCACTTCCCCTGTGCCCAGCCTCCTACCTGAACAGAGCTGTTCTATCTTGGTATAGTTGAGGTGCAGGGAGTCGTTGACCCACGCAAGCATATCATGGCGACTCAGATTCTCACTGGTCACAGATGTGGAGTACACATTGACGGCCATACCCCAGCTGCAAAGAAAGGAGGAGGCAAAGTCAGCATAGAGGGGTCCATGGTTTTTTTGTTTGTTTGTTGTTGTATTAAGAAAGAGAGAGAGAGGAAGAGAGATGAGAAGCACCAACTCATAGTTGCAGCACTTTATTCATTGATTGCTCCTTGTATGTGCCTTAACTGGAGGGCTCTAGCTGTGCCAGTGACCCTTTGCTCAAGTCAGAGACCTTGGGCTCAAGCCAGCAACCATGGGATCATCTCAATGATTCCACGCTCAAGGCGGCAAGCCCGAGCTCAAGCCGCTGAGCACTCATGTCGGCAACCTCAAGGTTTTTGTTTGTTTGTTTGTTTGTTTTTTAGAGAGAGGGGAGAGAGAGAGAGAGAGAAGGGGGAGGAGCAGGAAGCATCAACTCCCATATGTGCCTTGACCAGGCAAGCTCAAGGTTTCGAACCGGCAACCTCAGTGTTCCAGGTCGACGCTTTATCCCACTGCGCCACCACAGGTCAGGCAACCTCAAGGTTTTGAACATGGGACCTGAGCGTCCCAGGTTGACGTTCTATCCACTGCTCCCCCACCATCAAGCAACTCCAGCTGTTCTTTAGCTGTAAGAAGAACAGGAGTATTGGGGAAATGAGAGTCACCTTCTTCCAGACAGCTTTGAGGTTACGTTCTGGAGAGGGGGACCTTTTCACCCTTTAAACATTTAATGAGCGTCTCCTGTATGCTAGAGGTGTGCTAAGAACTGGTGCAACAAAGTCACGCATGATGTGGTCTCTGCCTTTAAGGAGTGTACAGACAGGCAAGTCCCCACAGTAGGGCACTACAAAGTTCAGGGATGGCACAAAGAAGGGAGTGATCGCTTCTGTTTGGCAGGATCAGCAAAAGCTTCAAAAGTGGCCATGCTGAGCGGGAAAGGAGTAGGAATTTTCCAAACATAGAAAGCGGTGGGGTAGAAGGGCACAGCAGGCCCAAGGACCAGCAAGAACAAAGACATAGCTCATTCCAGGGCTGCGCGTTGCTCAGCAGGGCCCGGGAGCAGGTTCCGTGCGGGTGCATGGCATAGTGAGGATGGCAGGGATGGGTCGTGAAGGGTTTTGTTGACCGGGAGTTTCGACTTTCTGTTTAGACAATGGGAAGCCATTGTAGGTATTTAGGCAGACAGTATCCTAACCAGCTTTGTGTTTTAGAAAGCCAACTAACCTTCGCCTGACTTTAGATCCCATACTCCTGTGGGGCCTGTGGCCTGTGATCTGCTGGCTGACCCAGGGGCACCTAAAGTCCACTTGTCCAAAACCTTCCCTTAGAACATACTTCTGTTCCTGTATTCATTATCCCAGTGGATGTCACCGCCAGTTACCCAAATGCCATGTTAGATACTTGTGGGGTTGTCCTAGATAGCCCCTCTCCCTCATCCTCATGTCTCATCAAACCCTGCCACTATGCCTTCCCAATACGGGCTCTTCGCCGCCTCTCCTGCTACCTTGGGGTTTATGCAGATGTCCCGCCAAGGCTAGCAGAAGCCTCCTGGAAGCTTCCAGCCTCCAGTCTCCCCTGGGGCCCTCCCTGACACTACTGTAGTCAGAACCTATCTAAAAGCAGCCCTGGCCACATCACTGCCCAACTCACACCCATGCAATCAGCAGTCATAAATGAAGACACCCATTGGCCAGATTTGCAGATGAATTCTTTAGCACTCACAGTGCTGGAAACATTTTTGAATCAGTGCCCAACATTTTAAAGTTGGGATGTTTCACAAACAATTTGGGATTTCTGGCTTCCTTTGGCAATCCTGGGCCTATGTTCCCCTGCGCAGCAACCTAAGTTGGAGCTGAGCAGAGAGGCGCCTGCTCTGGCTGACAGGTGGGGGGCCCCAGCCCCAGTCTCCCAGCGAAGGCCAAGTGTCAGCGCTGTTTATCACTGACTTGCATTGTTAAGGGATGAGGGAACTATTTCTTATAACTAGACTTTATCATAACTGGAGAAAAAAAAGATAGCCCAGAGGACTGTGTACTCAAGAATTGTAACAGTGTGTAGTTCTGGAGTAAATAATATTTCTCTAGGTTTAATATGCAAATTGTTCCTGAAGGAAGCCTACTCCCTTTTCCTATTCTGCTCATTTATCAAGTCTGGTCTGGAACCAAAAGTGAATGACACACAGCCTGCCCCATGCACTCCAGAGGTTTTTTGCCAGAAGGGTACCTCACATTCTCCTGCAGAGACTTTCCAATAGACTGGCGTGAAGCCCAAGTGTGTGCATATGTGTATAACTACATCTATTCTCTATAACTATATTATATATTTTCATATATAATAGGTAATGTTATGCATATAGCTATAATATATAATATATATTAATACACACATATATTATATGTATATATGGATTTTTAAAAAATACTGCTGCTTATTCTGGTATACAACCAGACCAGGCATTAGAACCACAGTCCTCCTCTGATACTGAGAACAGAGCCCTTGTCTCCACTCAGGACTGGCTCAGGTTCTTCAGGTGATACTATCTCTGCCCTGGCTGGGCTCAGGAGAACTCATCTAAGCACCCACAAGTCTCTGCAAGGGTTCTCTGTCATGTCTGCTCAAAGGTCACTAAAAAAGCAGCTATTTCTCTTACCCCTTCCAACAGGGAGGGTAGGATGCCCTTTGAATTTCCCCTAGATTTGGCCCTGTAAGTAACAACTAAATCGTGGCCAGCAGGTGGCACCCAGGTCCTGAGGAGACTCCTTTCAATGGTTCCCCATCCCCCAAGTCCCTCTCCCTAGCTCCACTAGAAAAGGAAAGCCCCTAAATTTGATCTGGTTCCCTAAAGAAGAAGCCTGGTTGGGTCCAAAGCTGGTGGTGTCAGGGCAGGGGGTTGAGTGGAGTGATTATTCCTGACCAACTCTAAGAAGAGCTGGAGCAGCTGCAGTGGCTTACAGGGCTGGGTCTGCTCCGAGATTCTGGACTTAAGCTAACTAAACCAATTTCCATATTCCCCAAAGTCACATGTTAAACTCATCAACAGGTCCAACTTCTGATGACTTTTTTTTTTTTTAATTGAGCATTGACTCAAGCCTACACTCAAACAAGACCAGCTCTGGTGACAAAAGTATATATAAAGCATTTACCCAGGTATCTGGCCCGAAGCCAGCTGCCTCCAATTACAGTGGAGAGAAAGTCTGAGAAAACTTTTAAAGTTAACATACCCATGTCTGAGGGCTGCTTCACTTTCCCTGAGATAATGGTAGACAACAACCCAGAAGGGGCAGGCTCTGTTCCAAGGGTTACAATAATGCGATTTTCCAACCCAGTCCCCATGTTTATACCGTCATCTTTGGCAATATGGTGACTGTCAGGAGAAACCACCCTGATTTGGTTGTGACATGTCAACCTCTAGGGCACTTGCAAACCCGACTCAGGACTAGACTGAGGATGTGACCTTGGGAAAAGCTCGCATTGCAGGGTCTGACTCCTGCTACCAGGTATGGAGTCATGGGAAAGAAAGGCTGAGGAGGTTTAACCTGGCGATTTTGCTAAATCATTTGCTAAGTTAGGATCATAAGGGTCATGTTGCATTTACTGACAATAGAAAGGTTATTATAGCTCTCATCAGGAGAGGTGGAATGGACAGTCATTCTGTGGCCCAAGGCCTTGACAATGGTCATCATGACTAAATCTCAACATCCTGTGGCCAGACGAATTTCGAGAGACCATCCAGTTCCTTTGCAGATACGCAGAGACTGCACTTCGATCTAAGCATTTGTATTCCTAAATCATAAGTCTGCATAACTCTGAAATCTCACATTTAATATTGAAGAACCTTATCACCAGACTAAATCTAATTTTGGCTTTTTGTTTTTAAATCTTCAGTGGAAACCTATCTTCCACAAATATCTTGAAGATGATTCAGGGTCCCACAGTCTTCTCTAATTCCCTGGTCCCTAGAAGACTCTTCTGCAGTTCCCAGGCCTCCACCCTCTGCCCAGCATGGCCATGAAAGATGCACCAGCATTTCCATTCCTGCAGTGCTGTTGGGCGTACTTCCAGCAGGCTCCAAAAGGTACTGCTTAAGAATCCTGGATCAATAGGCAGGCCATTTGGGTTTTAATCCTGGCTCTACCAAATCCTAGCTGTTTGACATTGGCCCTCAGTTTTCTCATCTATAAAATGGGAACAGTAAGAGCCTCCCCCTCAGACAGCTGTTTGAAGGACTAAGTGAGCCTTGTATACAGTGCTGAGCAGAGCCTGGCACATAGTAAGTATCTGGTAAATGTTATTGGCATTACTGGGGCAGATCGCAAGAATCCAAGGGTGCTTGTTTGAGAAGCAAGTGCCCGACATCCAGCCCCAGGTGTCCACGATGCCAGTCCAGGAGGGAGACAGACTACACACTGTGCTTTTCTTGCCCCTTCCACATGGAAAGAGCCACCTGAGCTTCCTGAAGGCAGGCTTGTGCCCATGATACCTTCCCAGCTCCAGATCTCCCATAGATTCTGCTTTGTATAAGCCATCCTACCGGCCAGGAGAACTGGAACAGATGCTGGGGGATCAGCGGAGAAAGGACTCTGCGGAGCCTGACAAAACGTTTCCTGCTCCTGACATGGGGCTATGCCCCATTGTCACTGGACTACCTCTTTCTCGCCAGGCCCAGGGGGGCTGAAGTCATCTGTTTAGACAATCTGCAAAATTGCTACCCCAGGCCCCCTTGGATCACACATCCAGGTTATTCTGGGCTTGCATGGAGACAGTATGTGCAGGCAGGGATGAAGGGTTCTGAGGGCCTGGAGGGGCCTGGCTGGCGGGTCACAAAGCCCTGGAAGACCCAGCCAATCACCTTCTTCTCAGGGCTGAGCAAAGACCTGCCTCATAGGGAGGCTTGGTCTCTCAGAGATGGATTAGTCGAAGGTAAAGAGGGGGCAGGTAGAGTAGTTCTGGGGCTGGCAGGGGACCAGCATGTGCCCATCGAGCAGATCAGGAGAGGGAGTGGGATGGCATAGGTTCAGGTAGGGACTGGAGCTTCTCCAGGATTCTGTTCTCAGAATACTTTTAGGTCATGTAGCTCTTCCTTAAGATCCTGAGCCCTGCTGAGATCCTAGCCACTGGAGCCCTGGGCATGACCTGCTGAACTTTTAATGAGGCTTTCCGCAGGCTGGTTTGGATGTACCCACCATACTCCTGTGGCTGTCCAGGGGAAGGGGTCCTTTAGGGAGTTCTAGCCAGGCTCCTTTGTTTGACCATAACTCGGAGGGTTAATGGAAATCCAGGAGGAGCGTGAACAGAATTCCTCACTTGCTAAAATTAATCCATTTCAGTAGGGTCCATCTAGAGAGGCAGATAGAACAGTAAACCTTTCTTCCTAAAAGTTCTCCACTGGAGATCTTGAAGTTCTTCAAACATCTACTTAAGTCAACAGACTTCCAGGATGGGGGCCAGCCATTAACCCAAGGTGACCGGCAGCCGGCTCCTGGAAGCTGTGCTGTGTGGGAAGTGAATAGTGTGGGAAGTGAATGGCAGTAGGTGTGGCTTGGCTGGCTACAGGCTCTGCCACTCACAGCCTGTAAGACTCTGAGCAGCCATTAAAGGTATCCAAGTCTCAGTGTTCAGGTCTGAAGAATCAGAGTAATACCACCGAGCACGGGGCTGTCATGAGGTTAATGACCTCGTCAGTGGGGACCAGAGGTTCACCATCACCCTGACTTCGAGTGCTGAGTAACCTTTACAGCAGGCAGAGAATGGTCGACATACCTGACTCACATTTTTCTTTCCAGCACTCTGATCAGAGTCCTGAGCCGAGAGAGCAGTGACAGGCTTGGCTTTCCGTGGTGGCCCTTAGGCAGAAAGACAGAGCCAAGCTTTTGGAGTTATGTTGCCCATTTCTTTTTTTAATTAGCATTGGCTCAGGCTCCTGTACACAATAGCTGCTCTGTAAATATTTGTTGGATGGATGGATGGATGGATGAATGGATGGGAGAGGTTAAACCACAGTGTGGGGCTTCAGGTGACAGGTGGGCTCAGAAAGGTGGTTTTCTAGCCTCATTTTGTTTGCTGACCGAGGAGAGGGGAGGAGAGAGCGGGGCTGCACTGTGCTAGCTGCACGCTACCACAGACAGAGCACGCAACCTCTGGGTGCTCAGCAAAGGACTTCAAACAGCTCTTGCTCCAATGCATGTACAAGAGAAACAGTAACAAAGCACTGCCGGACTCCTCAGAGCGGGGTTTGAGGATGACAAGTTCTAAGAACAGAACTTGTCAACCGGCTGGGAGGACCTCTGGTTCAGGACCGCTTTTCAGTCCAGCTCTGTAAGAGAACATTTTGTTTCCAAAGCCCCAGTGGTCCTGCTGTTTCCTTAAGAGCCCTTCACACTTCCAAAGCACACCTGCATCTCTGGGGACGCGGATAAGCCATGTCACTTTCTTTTTCCTTTAAAATGATGTTTCTTCAGACTGTGTGGCTTACAGTTGTCATATGTCCCCACTCCTCCAAAGTACCTGAATTCATCATTGTTCAGCCTACTTTCCCTTGACCTCAGGCTCAGCCTTTCTCTGCTCTCTCAGCTTCTCTCATCACAGCCAATCCCCCTGAGTCCTCCAGTTTTCTTTAAAAAAAAAAAATTATTGTGTTTAGAGAGAGGAAGGGAGAGACAAACAAAAACACTGATCTGTTTCTGTATGTGCCCCAACTGGGATCGAACCAGCAACCTTTGTGTATGAGGATGATGCTCTAACCCAGTGGATATCAAACTTTTTGAAGTTGGGGCACATTTAAAATTCTACAAATAGCCTGACCAGGCAGTGGCGCAGTGGATAGACCGTTGGACTGGGATGTGGAGGACCCAGGTTCAAGACCCCAAGGTTGCCAGCTTGAGTGAGGGCTCATCTGGTTTGAGCAAGGTTCACCAGCTTGGACCCAAGGTCACTGGCTTGAGCAAGGGGTTACTTGATCTGCTTTAGCCCCACAGTCAAGGCACATATGAGAAAGCAATCAATGAACAACTAAGGTGTCACAATGAAAAACTAATGATTGATGCTTCTCATCTCTTTCCGTTCCTGTCTGTCTATCCCTATCTATCTCTTTAAAAAAAAATAAGATAAAATTCTACAAATAATTGTAGGTGCACTATATACAAATTTCTGAGAAATATGTTATAATAATCAAGTCAAATATTAAAGAAAAAATAAAGTCCAAGTGTGCTTTTATGGTAATTAAGTGAAATGACAAAATTAAATGTATTCTGACATTAAAAAACATTTTTATGTTACATTTTTGAGTTATGCATTTTAGAATTCATAAAAAAGAGGGGTTAAAAAATAAAAAAGTGACAAGTTTTAGTAAATTTAGTAAATTCAGCAGGTCCCGGCATGAATGTAAGTTTTTTCATTATTGTGTTTATGAGAAACATGAGCCTGATGTGTCCTAGCAATTTCTTCAATGTTTGGGCATATATTTGAAAGGCAAAATCTCATTTCCTCGTCAATACATTGAAGAATTCCTCTCTTTTTACTCTTAATTGTGTTGAGTGCAGAAAACCAACACCATACATATCATCTTAACTTTACACCAAACAAAGAATAGAAGAAATTTGCCTCCAGTCTTTCCAGGGAACATGGGGGGTAGTGTAAACAATCCAGCACCACAGCTTAACAGCCTTTTGCAACCTAATCAGGCAAGTGAGGTGGGGGGTTGGGCAGACTGTCAGCTTACAGCCAATTCTCCACACCTCTGTCCTCCAAAAATCTAAACTCCATAAACCCTGTTGGTTTTTTGGTGTCCCCAACAGGCACATATTTCTCTGGAATACCATAGGGCACACCTGTAAATCTTCTAGGGTGCACCAGTGTGCCCTGGTGCATACTTTGAGAACCACTGCTCTAACCAATCAAGCTATCCTTGCCTTTTTTTTTTTTACAGAGATAGAGAGAGAGTTAGAGAGAAGGATAGATAGGCACAGACAGACAGGAAAGGAGAGAGATGAGAAGCATCAATCATTAGTTTTTCGTTGGGACACCTTAGTTGTTCATTGATTGCTTTCTCATATGTGCCTTGACTGCAGGCCTTCAAACCGAGTAACCCCTTGCTTGAGCCAGCGACCTTAGGTCCAAGCTGGTGAGCTTTGCTCAAACCAGATGAGCCCGCGCTCAAGTTGGCGACCTTGGGGTCTCAAACCTGGGTCCTCAGCATCCCAATCCAACACTCTATCCACTGTGCCACCACCTGGTCAGGCTATCCTTGCCTTTTTGACAGACTGGTTATATAGTTCTTTAACTTTTCCACCAGAAAGTCTACTCCAACAATATTCAGAACAAATGTGACCGTGTTCAGTGTTAGATTCTTTATCCTCTCTCATGAAGAATGCATATCATTGTTAATACCCCCAAGACTCTACCCTACCTTTCCACCCTCAGTGGGGACATGCATAGGAGGGGTACCAGAAGACTTGCCTAGCTTCTCTCCTGGTCTACTATGGTGCCTGAAATTCCCACCACAAATGCTACTCTTGTGGATTAGAGAATTTGTCCCCAAAAAGTTTTAGTTATTATCTCAACTTTGGATATGAGGAAATGAAGATTCTAGGTTCAAGAACTTCCTCAAGCTCAAGCTTAAGCTCAAGCTCAACCACTGGAAAGGCCAGAGATTGAACCCAGGCCTCTGCACCCAAACCCTCTGCTTTTCCAGACCTTCACACTGTGGCAGGATGAGTAATTCAATTTCGCACAGATCTAGTGCACGATGACTCAGTCTGATTTAGGCCCCTGAGTATTAGGAAAAGGGAAAGGAACTTTCAAAGGTTTTCTTCTTTATATTTCTCTCTCCAAACTACTGCAACATTGCTTTTATCAAGTGTTCGCTGACCACACAATGTGCTAACTGCTGCATGAGGCACCATGAGGACACAGGATCATTTTAAGGCATGGGTCTTGTCCTTAAAGAGCCTTTGTTTGGTTGAGTAAATAAGAGTAATTCATAAAACAAGAGAACCCACATACTAGAATATGTGAGGTACTAAATAGTGAAAGTCCATTTGGCTTGTAAGTGCTCCAGGAAAGTGTAAAGGATGAGTGGGGTAAGTAGCGCCTAATTTGGGACTTTAAAGATAATAGGATGTCATAAAACAGTGAAGAGAAAATGGGAAGTTTGGGGCATAGGAAAAATGCCTCCCCCCATTTTTCCATTGATAGAGAGGAAAGGAGGAGGGGAGAGAGTGAGAGAAACATCAACTCATTGTTCCACTTAGTTGTTCCATTTAGTTGTGCACTCACTGGTTGCTTCTCATACGTGCTCTGAGCAGGGATTGAACCCATGACCTCGTGCCACTGGGATGATGCTCTATCTACTGAGTCACCTGGCCCAGGCCGGGAAACATGTTTACTATTACTTCTATTTTCTAAAATGAGCATTAAACCAATGATTAAATGTTACAGGAATGTTGGGGGCCATGATCAAGGGAGGAGGCGGGAGAGGTAGTGGTGTCTCAGGAGCCAAGGGAGGGACCAGGCTCAAGGAGGAAGCACCTACGCTGTTTAATGAGGTTACCAGACCTTAGATGGAGAAATGGTCATTAGATTGTGCAAGAAAAAATGAAGAGACTCTGAGTCATTTTGTTGGAGTATGAGGACAGAAGCTAGACCTGCAGACAATTATGGAGTCTCAGGTCATTTGCCCATGAGAATGCTGAGAAGGGAAATCAGGAGTTTGTCATCAAGGCCAACTTGATGTCTGCTGCAGCAACGGCAGGTGGACTCAAGAGTGACTGTGTGCAAGGGGGAGAACACCTTGCTTCCTTTAGTAAAATTTTGAAATGACATAGATTTAACATAAGCTTGTATTTTTTTTCCTTTAATTTAAGTGAGAGGAGGGGAGATAAACTCTTGCATGCACCCCAACTGGGATCCACCCAGTGACCCCTGTATAGGCCTGATGCTTTGCCCATCTGGGGCCCATGTGCCTCACTTGGAGGCTCCATAGAGCCGTCCTCAGTGCCCAGGGCCAGCATGCTCGAAATCAATTGAGCCACGGCTGTGGGAGGAAAAGAGAGAGAGAGATAGAAAAAGGGGGGAGAAGCTGATGGTTGCTTCTCCTGTGTGCCCTGACCAGGAATTGAACCCAGGACTTCCACACACAGGATCAATGCTCTACCACTTAGCCAACCAGCCAGGGCTGGCTTGTATTCATTATCTCGATACCCCATCCATTCTCTTCAGAATCTACATCCTATCCTTGAGTTCCAGATATCAACTGTCTAGGGGCTCATGAGGACAGGTTCATGGTCTTTCTAAGGCTCCCTATAACACTATGTCATGAAGGAAAAGAAGGAATGAGAAAAAATTTAAATATAATGTCTTAACTAAGTTGAATATTTTAAATATTAATTTACTATTTTGTTTAACTGTGGTTAATCAGAACTCCTTTTGATCTTTGAAAATTTTGTTTTAAAAATTACTGGCTCTTCAAGGAGGTGACATCAGAGAAATGGTGCCATGAGGAGGGCTCCCGATACCTCTCCCTGAAATTTCAACAAATTCAACAACTAGAAACAGAAAAACAATCCCAGGAGCATCTGAAATACACATACATCAAACAAAGGCAGTGACTGGGGCATCTTCCTGCCAGCCGATACAGATTACAAAGTGCAAAAAGCCTGAGGAGAGTAGTCCCGCAAAGCGCTAAGGCACACTAGACAAGCCTGGAGGCTCAAAGAAAGACACCTGAGGAGCAATCGGCTCCCAGCCCTGCCTGATTATGCTGGCGGCTCAGGCAGTCAAGGCCTTACCCAGAACCCTGCGTTGAGTGGGGACAGAGGGGGGATTTGGCAGCTCTTAGAGCCTCTTGTTCTCCAGGCAGTGGCAGCAGCAACTTCACAGCTGGGTCCCCAGGCTGTGGTTCAGGAAGGAGAGACTGGGGAAGAGGCTCCGGGAAAATGGACTCTCCCACTGTCGATGCCTGCAAACGCTAACAAGCCCTGCCTACCAACGAGACTGAGGCCTAGTTTATGTCATCGCCATAACGATACATCGCTACCTAAGAGTGCCACAGGGGCAGAACCAGGGGTACAGTGCCACCAGCCAAAAAGAGAGAGAAAGAAGAAAAAGAATGAAGATAACCTCTCAAAACCAGAAAAAATCCACATTTTGATAATTCTTTCCATTTTTTTTCTTTTCATTTTTGTATCTTTTTTTCTTCTACCTTGGTCCTTTTATCTTCCTCCTGTTTTATTCTTTTCTTTTCATTTTGAACTTCATTACTCATAGGTGTTACATTTTCCATTCTTTTTTTTCTCTCTATGAGGGTTACATTCCAAAAACCTTAACTCTCTCCTTTTTTTTCTTTTTTTTTTTTTTTCTGAAGCTGGAAACAGGGAGAGACAGTCAGACAGACTCCCGCATGCGCCAGACCAGGATCCACCCGGCACGCCCACCAGGGGCGACGCTCTGCCCACCAGGGGGCGATGCTCTGCCCATCCTGGGCGTCGCCATGTTGCGACCAGAGCCACTCTAGCGCCTGAGGCAGAGGCCACAGAGCCATCCCCAGCGCCCGGGCCATCTTTGCTCCAATAGAGCCTTGGCTGCGGGAGGGGAAGAGAGAGACAGAGAGGAAAGCGCGGCGGAGGGGTGGAGAAGCAAATGGGCGCTTCTCCTGTGTGCCCTGGCCGGGAATCGAACCCGGGTCCTCCGCACGCGTCCTTTTTTTTCTTTTCTCTTTTTTATCTCACTCTCTTTTGGTTTCTTCTTTTCTCTTTCACTTTTCCTCTCATTCGATCCTCACAAACAAATTATTTTATTTTGGATTCAAATTTTTTCTTTGTGGCATTTTGTGTGCTTTTTACTTCGCTATTTATCTCATTAGCATTCCCCCCAACTCCGGCTCTCCATTCTATGTAATTTTTGTTCCACTTAATACAATAGAAATTTCATCTTTCACCATATTTTTTTTCTTTTTCTTTTTTTCTCCTTTTCTCTATCACTATATCTCTCATTCAACCATTATTTACCAACAAATTATTTTATTCTTGATCCAAATTTTTTCCTTGTAGCATTTTGTGAGTTCTTACCTCGTTTTTTGCCTCTTTGTCACTTCTCCCCAACTCAGGCCCTCCCGTTCTATGTAGTTTTTGTTCCATTTAGCACAATATAATTTTCAGTTTTTCACTGTATATTCTCAAAAAAAAATTGTTTTAATTTTTTTACTTTTTCATTTTTTATTTTTATTATTATTTTTACAGAGACAGAGAGAGAGTCAGAGAAAGGGATAGATACAGACAAACAGACAGGAAAGGAGAGAGATGAGAAGCATCAATCATTAGTTTTTCGTTGCAAAACCTTAATTGTTCATTGATTGCTTTTTCATATGTGCCTTGACCATGGGCCTTCAGCAGACAGAGTAACCCCTTGCTCGAGCCAGCCTCTTCAACAAATGGTGCTGGAAAAACTGGAAAGCCACATGCAAAAGAATGAAACTCGACTACAGTTTGTCCCCTTGTACTAAAATTAATTCAAAATGGGTCAAAGACCTAAATATAAAACCTGAAACAATAAATTACATAGAAGAAAACATAGGTACTAAACTCATGGACCTTGGTTATAAAGAGCACTTTATGAATTTGACTCCAAAGGCAAGGGAAGTGAAGGCAAAGATAAATGAATGGGACTACATCAGACTAAGAAGTTTTTGCATAGCAAGAGAAACTGACAACAAAACAAACACAGCCAACTAAATGGGAGATGATATTTTCAAACAACAGCTCAGATAAGGGCTTAATATCCAAAATATACAAAGAACTCATAAAACTCAACAACAAACAAACAATCCAATAAAAAAATGGGAAGAGGACATGAACAGACTCTTCTCCCATGAAGAAATACCAATGGCCAACAGATATATGAAAAGATGCTCATTTTCAGCCCTGGCCGGTTGGCTCAGCGGTAGAGCGTCGGCCTAGCGTGCGGAGGACCCGGGTTCGATTCCCGGCCAGGGCACATAGGAGAAGCGCCCATTTGCTTCTCCACCCCTCCGCCGCGCTTTCCTCTCTGTCTCTCTCTTCCCCTCCCGCAGCCGAGGCTCCATTGGAGCAAAGATGGCCCGGGCGCTGGGGATGGCTCTGTGGCCTCTGCCCCAGGCGCTAGAGTGGCTCTGGTCGCAATATGGCGACGCCCAGGATGGGCAGAGCATCGCCCCCTGGGGGGCAGAGCACCGCCCCTGGTGGGCGTGCCGGGTGGATCCCGGTCGGGCGCATGCGGGAGTCTGTCTGACTGTCTCTCCCTGTTTCCAGCTTCAGAAAAATGAAAAAAAAAAAAAAAAAAAAAAAAAAAAAAAAAGATGCTCATTTTCATTAGCTATTAGAGAAATGCAAATCAAAACTACAATGTGCCCTGGCCGGTTGGCTCAGCGGTAGAGCGTCGGCCTAGCGTGCAGAGGACCCGGGTTCGATTCCCGGCCAGGGCACATAGGAGAAGCGCCCATTTGCTTCTCCACCCCTCCGCCGCGCCTTCCTCTCTGTCTCTCTCTTCCCCTCCCGCAGCCAAGGCTCCATTGGAGCAAAGATGGCCCGGGCGCTGGGGATGGCTCTGTGGCCTCTGCCCCAGGCGCTAGAGTGGCTCTGGTCGCAACATGGCGACGCCCAGGAGGGTCGCAACATGGCGACGCCCAGGATGGGCAGAGCGTCGCCCCCTGGTGGGCGTGCCAGGTGGATCCCGGTCGGGCGCATGCGGGAGTCTGTCTGACTGTCTCTCCCTGTTTCCAGCTTCAGAAAAATGCAAAAAAAAAAAAAAAAAACAAAAAAAACTACAATGTGATACCACCTCACACCTGTTAGATTAGCTATTATCAACAAGACAGGTAATGACAAGTGTTGGAGAGGCTGTGGAGAAAAAAGGAACCCTCATCCACTGTTGGTGAGAATGTAAAGTAGTACAACCATATGGAAGAAAGTATGGTGGTTCCCCAAAAAATACAGCTACCATATGACCCAGCAATCCCTCTACTGGGTATATATACCCCCAAAACTCAAAAACATTGCTACGTAAAGACACATGCAACCCCATGTTCATTGCAGCATTGTTCACAGTGGCCAAGACATGGAAACAACCAAAAAGCCCTTCAATAGATAACTGGATAAAGAAGATGTGGTACATATATACTATGGAATACTACTCAGCCATAAGAAATGATGACATCAGATCATTTACAACAACATGAATGAACCTTGATAACATTATACTGAGTGAAAAAAGTAAATCAGAAAAAACTAAGAACTATATGATTCCATACATAGGTGGGACATAAAAAAAGACTCAGAGACACAGAGACACGGACAAGAGTGTGGTGGTTAGCGGGGGAGGGGGGAAGGAAAGAGAGGGAGGAGGTGGGGGGAGGGGAGGGGCAAAGAAAACCAGATAGAAGATGACAGAAGACAATTTGACTTTGGGTGATGGGTATGCAACCTAATCAAATCTCAAAATAACCTGGAGATGTTTTCTCTGAACATATGTACCCTGATTTATCAATGTCACCCCATTAAAATTAAAAAAAAGAAACATAAAGAATATTGACATTGAACTTAGAGCAGCTTAAATTAAAGACAATTATAATATGCAAATTTACTGCAAGATATTTTCCAAAAACTTGTATTTTTACAAACTGCATCTGATCAAAGTTCTTACATAAAAATCTTACCAACACTTCAATAAACAACGTGATAAAAAAATAATTACTAAGGCAGGATAGAATAAACAAAATATTATTTATACTAAGGACTCTAGGAGCTTCAGACTCACTTGTTTTTTGGAGTATGTGTTCTAGGCACTGAGTCAGACATGGGGCCTGTAGGAAGGAATGAGACCCAATCTGGGCTCTTGAGGAATATAAGGACTAGGGTGGGAGCTAGACAAATGAACAAAATAACCAAAGGGCAACACATTACACTACAACCCTCAGAGGCAGGAATGGCATGCGGCTTCCTGGGTCAGGGAAGCCTTTGTAGCTTGAGTTGGGTCTTGAAGAAGAAACTCATCAAGCAAATAAGAGTCAAGAGAAAAGAGGAACAGACTGGGAGGAGAGAGAGAACTACAATAGTTCACCCCAGAATGCATGATGGGGGCAGAAGGAGATGCAATTAAAAAGGTAGACGGAAGCCACACACCAGGAGCCCTGTAAGGAGGGCAGGTCAGGAGTTGTTTCATCCTGCAGGGCACCAAGGGATTTTTCTTTTCATGTATACAACATATTTGTAATAATCTAAAAATATTTGTAACAATCCTATATTTAAAATAACTGAGCATAATTTCCAAGTCGAAATTACAGCAAATGAAATTACACTGATTAGAAACTGCATACAATTTATAATTCTTTCTTGAGGCTTTTATCTTTTCTAATAAAAATGGAAGATTCCCAAGTGCTGCTTGCAGAAATCACTGCCCCTTCAAATTTTTGTAAATTCTTTATTTTGAAAAAATTTCAGACTCACAATTGCAAAATAGGACAAAGATTTCCCACATATCTTCCTCCAGCTTCTCCAATGACATCTTACATAACAATGGTTAAGCCAGGAAGTTGACATTGGCACATTAACTAAGCAACAGACCTGATTTGGATTTCATCAACTTTTACATGCAAGCATTTTTTTGTTTTTTTTGTTTTGTTTTTGGTGTACAGTCTACGAAGTTTTATCACATGTATATATTCATGTAGTCACCAGCTCGCTAGGAGACAGAACTGCCCTATAACCTCCCAGAAACCCCGTTGTGCTAGCCCTTTATAGCCATGCCCTCCTCCCACTCTAACCCGTGGCAACCACAGGGCAGTTTTCCATCATCAGAATTTTGTAATTTTAATAACGTTATATAAATGGAATCACATAGTAACTTTTGAGATTGGCTTTTTTTCCTCAGCATCACACTTTTGATTTCCATCCAAGTTGTTGGGTGGATTACTTCTTTTTTATTGCTGAGCAGTAACCTTGTGAAGGACATCTGGGTTGTCTCCAGTGTTTGGTGACTACAAAAACCCTATGAGAGAACTTCCCTCAGATTTTTCCTGCTTTGTCCATGAGAGTGTGGCTCTGGGTGAGGTCTCTCCATATATTCCTGTTCTTTGGAACAACAAATTGGGGTTTGTAGTTGGAAGGTGCAGGCATTCGGCTGGGGGGGGGATGCTGAGAAGACACAGGTGCACAAAGCAACTTTTTGTACTGACTGTTCCCAGAATTCTGGGTTTGTCTCAGTCTAAATCTGTGCCCCTGCAAGCCAGATTCTTGCTTCTTACATGTACTTGCACAATAGCCTAGACTTGTGAATTTATCTTCCTGGTGAGCACTTAACTATCCTTATTTTGAAAGTCCTGACATAATTTCACCAGGGAGACCTGATAATTACAGTGGCCAATTCACAGAGCCTTCACTGTGAACAAAGTTGAGAGGTGCTTTAGAACAAAAAGTTTCAAACACGCAACTGTTTGAGGATTACTAGGGGTGAGTCCACTAAGGTTCAGAATGACCTGAATTTCTACCCAAACTTGCACAAAACCCTCTTAAATCAGAAGCTACAGAAGGACTAAAATAGTCAAAGTATAATAAAGGATTCATTCTGGAACAAGTCCTTGTAACACCCCTACCCTCAGTAAGAAAATCCAGTGGAGGGGTAGAGATTTACTTGGGATCATAAACAGAATAGTCATTAGTCATTCCCTGACCAGGACCAGTAAGTACTCTCTTATCTCTAGTGCCTCCCAAGGCTGCATATATTATAGATGTAGATATAATTTCTGCTTTTTTTCCCTTTTACTGTTTCTTTAGATCAAAATAATCAATATTTGTTTGCGTTTTTCTGGGAACATCAACAATATGCCTGGAGTATTATGTCCCAAAGGTTGGCTGAGGCTTCACTTACTTTTCACAAGTCCTTAACCACAGCCACAAGGACCTTGAACTTTCCTGTGATGGATGACCTTCTGTTGGATTCTACAGATGAGGTTAACTCTACGACTGAGTCTATTACTTCCTTTTGAAATGGCAAAAGATTTTCAAAGAAAAGTTATAATTTTGTCAAAGTGAAGTTCATTACCAAGGACATGAGTTTTCCCAAGGAGGTAAATCCTTTACTTCTGACAGACTACAGGCCATTCAAAACTTTCCAGCTTTTCTGAAACTGTCACATATAAGTTAACCAAGTCATTGGTATGCAAATCACTTCCTTAGGAATCTGGACATAAAGAGGTCTTCTGTAAGTTAAACTAGCCCTTCAACAACTTCCCACTCTGGGCTTACTTAATTATCATAAACATTTCTACTTATGTGTACATGTGACATCTGGACAAACCTTTGGTGTTATGACTCAACTTCCTGGGACTCATCAGACAACAACAGTCTATTGCAGGGGTAGTCACCCTTTTTCTACCTACCGCCCACTTTCGTATCTCTGTGAGTAGTAAAATTTTCTAACCACCCACCAGTTCCACAGTAATGGTGATTTATAAAGTAGGGAAGTAACTTTACTTTATAAAATTTATAAAGTAAAGTTACAGCAAGTTAAAGCATATAATAATTACCAAGTACTTTATGTCGGATTTTCGCTAAGTTTGGCAGAATAAATCTTTATTAAACAACTTACTATAGTTAAATCTATCTTTTTATTTATGCTTTGGTTGTTCCGCTATCGCCCACCATGAAAGCTGGAATGCCCACTAGTGGGCGGTAGGGACCAGGTTGACTACCACTGGATAGCAATCTCTCTGGACCCGTGGCAAAGCCTACTCACCTCTCTTATGGGCAATAGTCCTAACAACTAGGTTAGTGGGGGCTTCTGCACCTAGTTTTAGGGTCTCCTTTAAATTTAATGGTATTTTGTGCTGTACAATATTTGTAGCTCACTGAAAATATACCTTTCTCAGTGGATAGGGTTACCACCAATGAAATCCATCCCTTTCTCCCTACATGTCTATTCATAGAAGTAATACTTTGAATCTTGCTACCCTACTTTTAGATGTCATGTTTTCAATGAGGTCATGTTGGCCCACTGGTTTCTGTTCTAGGAAAAAAGATTGTTAGATAATTCAAGCAGGAGAAAAACTGGGACTTGGTTTGAGGACCAAAACACTAGCCACTCAAGGGAACTCGGGGTTGCTTTTTTTTTTCTTGTAACACCAAAGGTCTTCCCAGATCTCACATGTGCATAAATTTTGGGTTCTCTTCTTTTGTTTTCAATAAGTGACTGTAGTTTCTCCCACTTTGGGTGTCACCTCTCTGGAGGTCAGGGTAAGGTCCTGGAGGGACCACTGAAACACAATGCTTATTGTTTTCTTCCTTTAGAATCCTGGAACTCTCTTTACCACGCCACAGTTGCAGAGCTCTAGGGAAAAGCACCCTGGTCTCATCTCTCCAGGCAGAGGAGAACAGAAGCTCCATCTCCACACATGCTGCAGATGGCTTTTCCATATTACCTGAATCATTACCAGCTAGAAGCAGTGGTCATTGGGACTTGGACGTGAGCTGCAAAGTATAGGATTGTGACAACAATTCCAGTGCCATGCGGACTTGTCCTGGATGTGGACTTTTTCTGGACTCCTGCTCCTTGTGATAGCTCCTAATGGACTTAACTGGGGTTGGGTTGCATTTGCAGGGATTTGGAATGGTGTTGGTGCCAACTTGGACTTGGTGAACATGTTAAGGACACTACTCTTTTATGGATTCTTGTATTGGCGAAGAGTTTGCTTAAAGGCTTTAATCAAGGCCCTGGCCGGTTGGCTCAGTGGTAGAGCGTTGGCCTGGCGTGCAGAAGTCCCGGGTTCGATTCCCGGCCAGGGCACACAGGAGAAGCGCCCATCTGCTTCTCCACCCCTCCCCCTCTCCTTCCTTTCTGTCTCTCTCTTCCCCTCCTGCAGCGAGGCTCCATTGGAGCAAAGATGGCCCAGGTGCTGGGGATGGCTCCTTTGCCTCTGCCCCAGGCGCTAGAGTGGCTCTGGTCGCAACAGAGCGATGCCCCGGAGGGGCAGAGCATCGCCCCCTGGTGGGCAGAGCGTTGCCCCCTGGTGGGCGTGCCGGGTGGATCCCGGTGGGGCGCATGCGGGAGTCTGTCTGACTGTCTCTCCCTGTTTCCAGCTTCAGAAAAATACAAAAAAATAAAAAAAGGCTTTAATCACAGTAAAAAAATTATATATATATATATATATATATATATATATATATATATATATATATAGAGAGAGAGAGAGAGAGAGAGAGAGAGGAGACCGGATAAAGAAGATGTGGCACATATACACAGCCATAAGAAATGATGACATCGGATCATCTACAACAAAATGGTGGGATCTTGATAACATTATACGGAGTGAAATAAGTAAATCAGAAAAAAACAAGAACTGCAGGATTCCATACATTGGTGGGACATAAAAACGAGACTAAGAGACATGGACAAGAGTGTGGTGGTTATGGGGGGGTAGGGAAGGAGAGAGAGAGGAAGGGGGAGGGGGAGGGGCACAAAGAAAACTAGATAGAAGGTGACGGAGGACAATCTGACTTTGGCTGATGGGTATGCAACAGAATTGAATGACAAAATAACCTGGACATGTTTTCTTTGAATATATGTACCCTGATTTATTGATGTCACTCCATTAAAATTAATAAAAATTTATGTATTAAAAAAAAGAATCCTGGAACTTTCTTTTTCCTATTTTAGAGGGTAGTAGCGAGGCCCTGGGATTTGGCCTGTGTTCCTGCACCAAGCACAAGTCTTGCTTGGAGTTTATCATCCACTCCTTTCTCCATACATGAACATGCGCCTGCGCAGAGGAATATTTAAGCACCTAAGACAGGCACAGAGATGATCTGGCCAGAGGATCCTCTCATCCTCAGATGGCTCCCTGTTTGATGAGGACTACACATAGTGGCTAACTGCTGACTAGATGATAACTACTTCAAAGTGATGTACAAGGATAATTTATTCTTTTGATCACCTCCCCAGGAAATTGCAGCATACTGCAAAGTAGCTTAATATGATTAAAACTCCTCCAGAATCTACTGATACTGTCTTCTTGGTCTTCTCTCTGTCACAGATTATGAAGGAGGCCCATAAGGCTAGCTTACCTGAGGTACATCAGGTATATCTGGTATGAGTGAACTGTTACCTGTGGGGGAGTCTGTTTCAAAAGAGGCCAGATCCCAGGTGCACCTCATTCCCAGAAAAGCCAGGATGTCCTTGAATTTGAACTAAGACAGGACAAATGATGACTCCACGGTGGCAAAAAGGACTTTCAAAACAAGGAGAGATGAGTGAGGTATGTGCTTACCAGAAACGTCACGAATTCTCTGCAATGCCTGTCTGGTCGAGGACCCACGCCAGTCTCCTGGGAGCACAGGACCCCGCAGTCCTGGCATGTCCAGGTAGAGATGGAGAAGGGGAGCCTGGCTGAGGTTCTTAGGGTCCCTGCTCTGGGTCCCAAGAGGTCTCTGGGCACTCCAGATTCTGGTCAGGGCTAGTATAAAGTTAAATCCATGTAATGGTCATCGGATAATGGCTGAATGACAAACAGAAACCTGTTATTGAGGATGCAGGGAAGTGTACTCTTTTTTTTTCAAGAGTTTTTAGAAGAGTTTGAGCCAAACTGACCACACACAAGAAAGCAAAGTCTCAAGTGCTCTCTCAAAATGTATTCTTTGAAACGTGGTTGGGGAGAGTTTAATTTGGACAATCTTTTTGAAGGGAAATTTGGTAAAAAAAAAAAAAATATATATATATATATATACACACACACACACACACACATATATATATATAATATATAAAAATATATAAATATATATATTAAAAGCCTTTATGTTTTCCATACTCTTTGACCTTAATTCTAGTTTTAGGAATTTTATACTAAGGCAATAATTATAGGTGTGTATAAAGCTTTAGATATAAGTGTATTTTTAATAATGAAAAACTGGGAACAAGTGAAACAATCAACAATAATGAACTGTTAAATCATGGTACACCTATACTATACAGCTGCTTATGAGAGTGGTGTTGTTCAAGAGTAAGTGCTGGCTCTTCGGCACTGTTGGCTGGCTGACTCAGCAAGCATACCCAACACTCTTCTCTCCTGCTGTCTCCTTTACAGAGGTCAGAAAAAGGAAAACCTTGCTTCTCAGCCTAGCGTCTCTTGGGGAGCTTTTCCAACACACACACACACACACACACACGCGCGCGCGCGCGAGACTCAGGTACAGGATTCTGAGTTGCTCTCCAACCTGTTTGAAAACCAGTTTTTTTCCTAACTCCATCATTAACTAAGAGCTTTCCTTCCCTGCTTATTTTTTCATTTATTTCTTTATATTAATAAAAACTTACAGATTATTTTATTCAATGGATTAATAATGCACTACTATAATTTATTTTGATGTTCAAATTGTCCCAGGATGGGCCATTGGGAGCCCCTTCCAGCTGGCTCCTCTGTCTTTTTAGACACATCCCCAACATTATTGGAGAAGTTCCTTACTTCCTAGTGCAGTAAGATGTTCCAGGCTCAACTTATACTTTTCCTGCTTCAGTCTTGGAACAAGTCATTTCTCTAAGGATTCTGGGTCCTTTTAGGGGAGAGTGAAAATCACTTATGAAGATTTAAGCATTATATTAATATTTATGATAAGAGGACTGAGAAAAGTCAGGAGAGAATAAGAAAGAGGCCCCTCTGTGATTATAACTAATAAGCAAGGATCAGTGATAATGAACTAGAGCCCTCTTAGAAATAAAGTTTTATTGGAACACAGCTATGCTCACTCATTTACCTATTGTCAGTGGCTGCCTTCATATTACAGCAGCACAGCTGAGTATTTTTGACTGAGACTGTATGGCTTGAAAAGCTTAATATATTTACTATCTGGTCCTTACAGAAAATATGTGTGGTCTCTGCTAACAAGCGTCTATACATTATAGACCGGATTACCTGTCAGGAGGAATAGTGTGACTTGGAGATATAGTAAGTAAGATCAATGTGTCTTCTTAGATGTCACAGGGTAACACCTTTATCAAAGCAAAAAAACCCAAAAAGACTACAAACTTGGAGAAACTATAGCATGTCATGATGTAGCATCTGGCTGTAAAGGCAATTATAAACTGTGAATGATTACTATGGAATATAGAAAAAAATGGCTGGAAAGTAAAGCTATGTTAGTGAAATTTTAGCATTGTCCAATGGAGTGGCACTCTGTATAGTTGACATTAGTATTCTAGTCACTAGGTCAGTGTCTCTTCTAGCAGAGAGGGGAGAATTAATCAAGCTTGACCACAGTATAGATGACATCTCATTTCTTTATGTCTTTCAATCCTATTTGCTCTGATTTTGTGCTTGCAAAGCAAGCTCTGCTTACCTTTTTGATTTTCAAGACACCACAATATAGGAAGGAAGTATATCCCTTGCTATATTAAATTTACTTTCTGGTACAAATGTGCCCGAACAAATAAATGTAAGTCTGCTTTCTCAGGGCTCGGAGAGCTTACGGAATGCTGATCATTAAAACATCAAATCTAAAAACATGAGAAGCTAGATCCTGTGAACTGTGTCAATTCCCTTAGAAAACGGCTCACAATGAAACAGCCAGATCATCGTTACATTTCTTTTAAAGTGGGCAGAGGAAAAAGTATGCTGAAATGTTGGACAGCTCCCACCTGCAAAGATTAGGGCTCCAGTCAAACCCTGGGGTATCCTGAGCATTCCTTTAAGACAGTGTTCTCAATAAGCCTCTGTCTTGTTGGAGCCCACCCCTTACTCAGGAGAGCATGGTTCTCAAGATTTCCATTATGATCTTGGCTCTCCTGACAGACAAGATCTTTCAGACCCAACCAGTGGTCAGGACCAAGCTGGGCCTACAGTACTAGGATAAAGAATCAGAACTGCCCTATATCCTAAGTCCAGCAAATATTAGCATCAGTGAGACTGAAAGGGGGGTAGAGAGCTCGCTAGCTGGTCATCGACTTCATCATCTCACTGGGCAGGGATTCACAGGTACTGAATGATTACAGCAGAGCATGTTAAAGCTTTAACATGAATTCAGGGGAAGGGGCAGTGTCTCTTATTTGTATTTTAATTCCAAAGCATGGATCAAAGTAGGTGCTTAATGTTTGAGTGATCTGTCTTTTCTTACCTTCAAACAACCCATCCCCAACTCCTAGAATGTTACTACTTAAAAAAAATATCTGAGAACATTACTCAGTAAGATTTAGTGTCTTGTTTCCTTTAAAATATGACTTTAAAATCATGTGTTTTTTTCCAACTGGCAAACTATTCTTTATTACTATTTTTTGACAAAAGGTATTGCTATAGCTTTTATTATTTTGGGATTTATTTTGTTTGTTTCTTTTTTTTTAATTAAGTGAGAGGCAGGGAGGTGGGGAGACAGACTCCTGCATGCACTCCAACCTGGATCCACCCAGCAACCTCCATCTGGGGCTGATGTTCTGCCCATCTGAGGCTGCTGCTCTGTTGCTCAACAACCGAGCTATTCTAGCGCCTCAGGCGAGGCCATAGAACCATCCTCAGCACCTGGGGCCAACTTGCTCATTTGATCCATGGCTGCAGGAGAGGAAGGGGGGCAAGGGATAGAGAAGCAGATGGGCACTTCTTCTGTGTGCCCTGACTGGGAATCCAACCTGGGACTTCCGCATGCTGGGCCAACGCTCTACTGCTGAGCCAACCGGCCAGGGCCAGCTTTTATTATTTTAATTTTAATTTATTTTTTAGTGTGAGAGAGAGAGGGATAGACAGGGACAGACAGAGAGGAAGGGAGAGAGATGAGAAGCATCAACTCATAGTTGCGGCACCTTAGCTGTTCATTGATTGCTTTCTCATATGTGCCTTGACCAGGGAACTTCGGCTGAGCTAGTGACTTTGCTTAAGCCTGTGGCCTTTGGGCTCAAACCAGCAACCATGGGGTCATGTCTATGATCCCATGTTCAAGCTGGCGATCCTGCGCTCAAGCTGGTGAGCCCCCTCTCAAGCTGGAGAGCTTGCAGTTTTGAACCTCGGTGCCCAGTGTCCCAGGTTGACACTCTATCCGGTGCACCAGTACCAGCGCCCAGGCAGCTATAGCTTTCACTTATTTTTAAAGATTTTATTTATTCATTTCAGAAAGGGGAGGGGGGAGAGAGAGAAAGAAAGAGAGAAAGAGCAGGGTGGGGAGGAGCAGAAAGAACTCCCACATGTGCCTTGAACAGCAAAGCCCAGGATCTTGAACCGGCGACCTCAGCGTTCCAGGTTGACGCTTTATCCACTGCACCACCACAGGTCAGGCAGGCAGCTATAGGTTTTAGATGTAAATATAATAAACACAAACATATCTCATTTATTCTTCTCCCTTAGTTACAGGAATAATAGTTTCTGATTTTGCAAAATCATGAAATTAAACAATTATACACACCTGCTACTCAGAGAAAGTTGGCACAAAGGAAGGATATGTGTGAGATGGTCGGGGAATCAGTTCTCACATATGTGGACAAAGAAGGTCAAGGTGAAAAATCTAGCATGATTTATAACAGTGAGTTATTTCAATAAGGGAAGGAGAGGAAGACTGCTCATTAATTTTAGTAGAATGGAGCGAATACAGACAGTTATTATCCGTGTACCTCTGGCCTGATTAAGAGTTTGAGAGAGTGATCTAGAAATGTAAGACTGGAAGCGGATGCCTAGAAGTTGCCAGGGCTTTCCAGAGAGGTCATTTAGGCAATCTCAGGATTGCAGGATTCTGGAGGGACAGAGATAGAAAGGAGATACTAAGAAAACTGAAAATGAACCCATTTCTTTTTTATTTCTGTAGGGCCCTTACAAAGTGAATGGGAAGTTTTATTGTGCCTTTTTTTTTTTTTTTAGAGTAGGAGTTACCTTGAAGCAGGCAGACAAAGATCAAGAATGGTAGCGACCCACAGACCATTTGTGGCCACTGCTACTCCCAAAGATCTTCTCCCTATCACTACCATCATCTTTATTTTGTGATCAAGGCTGTGGGCTGTATTGGCTCAGTCACCACTGTCACTTCCTTTCTGCTTTGTCCTTCTACTAGGATGACATGCTAAGTGCTGGTAGGCTGTGCCTCAGCAGCAGGACCTGATTGTCCCTGGGGCTGACCAACCAAGACTCTGTTCTAGAGCTCTTAAACTCAGTAAGCATGCACTGTGTACCCACTGAGTGTCAGGGACAGGCTGGGCATGGATGTGGACAGGTGAACAGGACAAGGCTCCCAGCATCAAGGAGCCCACAGCTAAATCGTGGAGAGAGACATACAGCAGTAACATCATATACAAGGGCTATGACATCAATCAATTCTTCCCTGGTAATTGTATGAACTACTACTACTCTCTGGAAATTATTATTGAATTTGAAAAATTACAAAAGTGGCATTAAAATTCAAATAATACAGATGTGTATAAAATAAAAAAGCAAAATTTCCTGGTATCAGGTATGTGTAGCCTTCAGACCTTTTAATATATATTCAAACTACATGCAAACATATTTTTCCATTGTTTAAACAAAAATAAAGTAGTAAATTTTCTGTGACTGTCTTTTCTTTCCTTCAAAAATACCATGGTTACTTTACTATGCAGAGTATACAGATTCACTGCACTGTCTTTGATGGCTGTGTATTCATTTGTATCTAGGAATAATGAATTTCTCTGAAAAGATTAGGGAATGTTTTGGGCAAAAGGTGATATGTGATCTGGGCCTTGAAGGAAGAGTTGAAATTCATTTAGAAGCAGGCAAAGCCAAGAGAAAATGCTTGTGATGCATGTACGGGGGAGGGAGCATGAGGGAGAAGTAGTTCAGGGAGTGGGGGCAGGCTTAGCATGGAAGAGGGTGTGGAAACACACAGCCTCTTTGAGGACCATCAGTGGTCTGGTGAGGACACGCTGTTCCTCAAACTGATGTGCACAGAGTCACTTTGGGAATTTCTTTTTTCTTTTTTTTTTTTTATATTTTAAAATTTTTATTTATTTATTTTTTACAGGGACAGAGAGAGAGTCAGAGAGAGGGATAGATAGGGACAGACAGACAGGAACGGAGAGAGATGAGAAGCATCAATCATCGGTTTTTCGTTAGGACTCCTTAGTTGTTCATTGATTGCTTTCTCATATGTGCCTTGACAGTGGGCCTTCAGCAGACCGAGTAACACCTTGCTCAAGCCAGCGACCTTGGGTCCAAGCTGGTGAGCTTTTTTTGGCTCAAGCCAGATGAGCCCGCGCTCAAGTTGGCAACCTTGGGGTCTTGAACCTGGGTCCTTCCGCATTCCAGTCTGAGGCTCCATTCACTGCGCCACCACCTGGTCAGGCCCTTGGGAATTTCTTAAAGCTGCAGCTGCCCCATCCCCTACATTGAGATTCTGATTCAGTAGGTTGGTGGCCTCAAAGTCTTTGCTGTTAACCTACTACACTAGGCTGCCTCTCCTTCGGTGACCGTATGTAGTCACACCGTCCTTCACAGAAGCCAGGCAAAGGGAGGCCCAGAAAGTCTCCAGGTAGCAGACTAGAAAATCTTAACGTCCTTACATTTTGTTCTCATTTAGCCAGCTCATTCTTCGTCTTCTAGCATCCTCTTATACACCAACTCTTTACTTTGTAGTTTTATATCCTCTTTTTTTTAAAAAAATATTTAGAAATCAGATTTAATAGGGTGACATTGGTCCATAGGAAGACATAGGTTTCAGGTAAACATTTCTATAGCATTTGAACTATTCATTGCATTGTGTGCCCATCATCCAAAGTCAAATCACTTTCTGTTGCTGTATATTTGGCCCTCTTTACTCCCCTCTCCTCACCCCCTCCCTTTGGTAACCACTTTTTTATTTTATATCCTACCTCTGTCTGAAATTCTATAGTTCTTAGCTTTTTCTGACTTACTGATTTCACTTAGCATAATGTTCTTAAGGTCCATCCATGTTGTCATAAATGGTAATGCCATCATTTCTTATGGCTGAGTAATATTCCATTGTATATATGCACCACATCTTCTTTATCAATCTATTACCTTTCACCTGAGAAGTTCAAAGTATTCCCAATACTGATCTCATGATTGGGCAATGGGAGCAGGTAATAACCTCATTATATAGAAGGATAAATAGAGCACCAGAAAGCTCACCTTCCTACCATGGTGAGTCAATTCTGAAGCTGAAGACAGATTCAAGGGTGCCTCTTATTCCGTTCATGACATTACTGCCCTTTCCCCTGAATCACAGAGACTTTCTATCACTTTTCTCATCATTCAACACAGTGTATGGAAAACAGCCTGCATTGCACCCAGCTTACAGCAGAGACAAGTCATTTCTCTCCTTGACCACAGCCAAGTAGAGGCTGCCCAGGCACTCCGGAGCTTAGTGGGTGTTTCATAATCTGCAAAACAGCCATCAGAAATTCCACAGAGCCTTTTCTTCTAAGGGTGTCAAAAATAACTTCAAAATGCCATGAAACAATGAAAGAGGCAAAGACTGTTGAATCTAAAGGCTTTGTTTCTGTGTCGGTCTGGGTGACTAGGGTGCTGTAATTGCATATCTGTTTATAAAAATGTTGAAGTGGTGAGCTGTGTGCCTGCCAGAGAGCAAGAATGAATAATGAACCTGGGACTTAAGCATACAGTGGTGCTGAGCTAATGCACAACTCTTTCCTAGGTCTAAGAAAGAGAAGAGCAGAATTATTTTTCTGCTAAGGAGTAGCAAGAGTCATATTTGGCTTTGGACAAAGCCTTTCAAATCAAGAATCTTCACCCATGTACCGCTATGATTTTCATACATCAGGGTGGATAACTCTTTTGTGGACTGGCATGAAATTTCTGGTGGACTGACACCAGTCCGCAGACCAGCGGTGAAAACCACTGCTCTAGAGCAGACATTCTAGGAATTGTGGGAGCACAAAAATCACCTGCCTGTCCATTAATAATGTGGATCCCTGAGCCCACCCCTGGTGAGGAACAGTTCTGGGCTGGGGCTCAGGAGTCTGCGTTTTTCACAGGCTTTCCTGGTGAATCAGTTGTAGGACCACATTTCAGACCACCCTGCCATAAAGAACACATGCAAATTTCCCATTCACCTGCTCCCATCACTGTTATCCAGACAGTGGTCTGACTGGAAGCAAGCTGAGTCATGAAAAAGCATGTTTTGTTTGGATATTGCAATTTTTCCTAATTTCCAACAGCTTCAGTCTTCTTACTGGTTGGATTCCAGAATGTCATGATAGAGTAAAGCAGCTTGAGGAACAAATATAAAGGAATATGCTGCCTTTCCATAAGGATGCTAAAAAAAATCTCAGTGAAGGGCCACAGCTATGGAGGACCACTCAGTTAACTGGTTTCTTCCGCCACCATTTAAAAAGCAGCTAAATGTATGCAGTGTTTTACCTCGATAATCATATAAGCAAATTAAAAAAAAAAAAAGCTAGAGACTAGGACAGATATTATCTCATGCCATCACACATGGCTGAGATGCAGGAATGTCCTTGCAGTAAAAATGGTCCAGGAGGAGCCTCCCCTTGCACCAAGTCAGGATGCTGGTCCTGTGAAAGATACTGGTGCCACATCACTATGGCTGCTCAGACCAGTGGGCCAAGAGACACACCCCGTAATAATGGCTCTGGTCCTTAGAACCTGGCCTCCAGCAGTGTTCTGGAGGCCAACAGAGAGGTAGCCCTAGGGTGATGGGTTCTTTTTTGTCCCCTACCTTGCTTTAGCAGGTATCCAACATCCTGCTTTTGTCTTTTCAATTGATTTTTAGAGAGAAAGAAAAGTGAGGGGGAGAGAGAAACATTGATTTGTTGTTCTGCTTATTTATGCATTCACTGGTTGATTCTTGTATGTGCCCTGACCAGAGACCGAACCCACAACCTTGCCATATCGGGATGACACTTGAACCAACTGAGCTACTGGGCCAGGGTCACGAGCCGATTGTTTTTAAAGTGAAATTTGTTAATTGGAATTTCAGGCCTTGGTGTTATGAAAAGAGGAGCTGAAGCAGAATTAAGTCATTAATTATTTGGCAAGGTTCCAAGGCATTCACCATAAGTCTTGTGTTTCACAAGCATGCAGAACACCTTTGTCTAATGCCTTGCCCTAGAAATGAGTTTGAGTGGTTAGGGACACAGACATTTCTGTCCTAATGAATTCTTCTCTGATCCCTTTACTGGTTGTCACCTCTCTTTTGAAAATTCTCCAACTTTGTATTCAACCATCAAAAACTTTTTCAAAATAGGCATGAGTGTTTTCTAGTAGATAATTTTAATGTTGAGAATTAATTCTCTTCCCCAGTCCCAACTCTACTTCTTTGAAGTCAGCATGTCTTTCATCTGTAAATATGAAAATAAACATTAATAGTTAATGCATTCCCATCCTCTCCAAGTAGGAAGTTTTCTTTACTTCTGAGGAAGAAATGGTTATTTCTCAGAGCTAGAGAGTCAGGCAGAAGCAGAATGGAAACTGCTTTTGATGGTCTTGATGTAGATTCAAACTGCCTCGAGTAATTCCATCCTCCTTCAAGAACAACTATTGGGTCATGCACTCCGGAGTTCTCACTGTCCCTTCTGACAACAGGCCCGCACTTTCATCTTTTATGAATGGAGTCATGACATCTCCTTTGTGCCGGGTAGCTATCTCAATACAATGAACCTGCCCCATTACCTCTAATCCCAGGACCAGCTGGGATTTTGTGACTCCTCCTTTGGCTCATCCCAGGGGCTGTGTCTTCACAGGCACCAGCTTTATGACAGACAGCTGCATGAAATGCCCTTACAGGCCCCATTCAGCTTAGTCTGCCTGAAAGGGACCAACGGGGAGTGCTGTACAAGATGCCCAACCCCCTTATACATCACCATCATTTCAAAAGCTTAAAGGGACAACTTTAGTTTGCCCAGCTCACATTCATTCATACCCCACTTTTACAGCACAGCTGACTTCGACCCTTCTAAATGTTCTGCCTAGAACCTATGAGGGTAATGCATTTCCCGTTTCCTACTTCTATGTGAAGAAGTGTTCCCTTTGACACTGCCTTTCTAACTTCCAGGGCAGGCACCTAATTCGAACACTCAGGCATGTGGTGAACAGATCCACCATTCCTATCCACACCCATTAGAATTATACAGATTGTGGTGGGCCCCCAAAGGTGTCCACCTCGTAATCCCTGGGACTGCTGAATGAATATGTTACGTTAAATGGTCAAAGGCCTGACCAGGAGGTGGCGCAGTGGATAGAGTGTCTGACCGGGACACGGAGGACCCAGGTTCAAAACCCCGAAGTCGCTGGCTTGAACACAGGCTCACCAGCTTGAGTCCAAAGGTTGCTGGCTTGAGACCAAGGTCACTGGCTTGAGCAAGGGGTCACTTGCTCTGCTCTAGCCTCCCAGATCAAGGCACATGTGAAAAAGCAATCATTGAACAACTAAAGTGCCTCTCATCTCTCTCCCTTCCTGTCTGTTCCTAGCTCTCGTCTAATTCTCTCTCTGTCTCTGTCACACACACAAAAAAAGATAAAAGGGGCTTTGAAGATGAAATTAAATTAAGGATTTTGTGATGGAAAAATTATCCTGGATTATCCAGGCGGGCTTAATGTAATCACAAGGGCCCTTACAAGAGGGAAGCAGGAGGGTCAGAGAGAAGACATGGTACTGGGCTGCAGGACCTGAGCTGGGAGTGCAGGCAGCTGAGGGGACAGACTCTCTCCTCATCCTCCAGAAGAGACACAGCCTTGCCCACACCTTGGTTTTGGCCTACTATACTAGTTTCCTGTGGCTGCTTTAACAAATTACCTCAAATTGGGTGGCTTAACACAATTGAAATGTATTCCCTCACTGTTCTGGAGGCCAGAAGTTCAAAATCAAGGTGTCAGCAGGGCAGGGCTGTACTCCCTCTGAAGGTTCTAGGGGGAGTCTGTTCCTTGCCTTTTCTAGTTTCTGGTGGCTCCATACATTCTGTGCTGTGCCCACATCACTCCAGTCTCTGCCTCTGCAGTCACACTGCTTCTTGCCTTTCAAAACTTCCTCTGCCTTCCTCTTAAAAGGATACACATGGTTGCACTTAGGACCCACTCAGATAATCTAGAATAAGCCTCTCCTATTAAAATTCGTAATCACACCTTTTTTGCCATACAAGGTAATAATCACGGTTCTAGGAGTTACCTTTCAGTCCACTATACACGCTGACAAAGATTTTGGACAACTAGCCTTCATAACTATAATAGATCTGTGTTGTTCTAAGCCACTAAATTTGTGGTGAGTTGTATAGAAAACTAATACACAGATGGATCATATCTCCTCTCACTTGGACTCTCTCAGCTAAGAAGTCCCACTTTGTTCTCTCATTCATGAGAGTCATTCTGGGCTCTGTTGATTGCCCTATGGCAGCACTTGTCTGGGCAGACCTGAGGTGTGGGCTTGTGAGTTGACTTCTTCCGTGTTCTTTCTATGAGAATGGCTTTACCCACTCAGACCTACACTGTCAGAACCCTCCTTGGGTAGGTGCATGTGGAGAAAGGTGCACAGAAGAGACTCTAGAACCAGAATATTGTGAAACATCTCATCAACTGGGAGGATGGCCTGGGTGAGACTCTGTCTGACTTTAATTGGGAGAAAAGAATTTCAACATATCTTAACCTCTCTCAGTGATGAAGCACATCTATCTAAACAGTATTAAGCAGCTAATACCTAGGGTAGAGAAGGGAGAATTCGGGATCTGGGAATGTCCCTTCTCTTTCCTAAATGTTTCAGTCAAGTCAGGCAGTTAAGCTAGTGATCCTGGGCATTTAGACACCTACAGGTCAGTCTAGCTAAGGCAGAGTTTTATTCTGCTCTTTAACAAGTCATTACCCCCATGCTCCATAAAAGCACCTCCCAGGGGTAAGTTCAAAACAAATTCCCTGACATGTTATTTCAGTCTCTTAGAAGTAGTGCTACTGGGGACAAAACCAAAACCAAATATAATGTTACCTGGGCAAAGGGAAGTGTTTTCCACATGTATCTTACACTGGGACTTGAACATGACCACTGGAAGAACCCTAAATGTATATGACTCTAAATTAAAAACTGGAAGATGCCTGACCAGGTGGTGGCGCAGTGGATAGAGCGTCGGACTGGGATGCGGAAGGACCCAGGTTCGAGACCCCGAGGTCGCCAGCTTGAGCGCGGGCTCATCTGGCTTGAGCAAAGAGCTCACCAGCTTGGACCCAGGGTCGCTGGCTCCAGCAGGGGGTTACTCGGTCTGCTGAAGGCCCACGGTCAAGGCACATGTGAGAAAGCAATCAATGAACAACTAAGAAGTCGCAACGCGCACAACGAGAAACTGATGATTGATGCTTCTCATCTCTCTCCGTTCCTGTCTGTCTGTCCCTGTCTATCTCTGCCTCTGTAAAAAAAAAAAAAAAAAAAAAAAAAAAAAAAAAAAAAAAACTGGAAGAAAACGCAGTAATAATGTTTTACAGTAGTAAACAGCAAGGGTGGCAACTGCTTTCTGAATGAAGGGTCTTAGGGCTGGTAATCTGGTGACAAGAGAGACAGACAAGAGGGTCTTTAAGCTGCACTGGCCATAGCACTGGCCAGTTGTATCCGGCTGCATGTTTCCTTGGGTTTGGGACGGGGGCAGCACTAGAGCCCACCCAAGCCGGCCCTTGATGCCATGTTCTCATTTCCTCTTTTCTATCTTTTCCAGCTTTTCTATAAATGAAAAACAGTAAGATCTCATGTTTTTAAAAAGAAACCATATATTAGTATGTGTGTAGGGAAAAAGTTGGAACGTTCAACAAAATAATGGCAGTGATTCTCCTTGGGGGGCAAGGTTATAGAAGACTTCTGCTTTCTGCATTTCTGTAATTTTTCAATTTAAAAATATCTTAAAAGGCAATTTTGACTTACATTTATTATCCAAAAAAGGAGTGTGTGATGACTATGATACACTAGAGGCATTAAACACACAATGCTCTTAAGTTCTCTGAAAATACGGGCAAGATAATAGTAATCTTTGAGAATAATTTTTTTTTTTAATTCATGGTAAAGCTAATGCATGGATGCAAATTAGGATGTCTGGATTACCAGGGTGAGAGTAACACAAGGAAGTCAAAAACTCTTGAGAGTGTTCTTCAGTGAGACACCTGAGGACTTTGCACCCGTTTGAGGAATCTCTTTCCAAACCCGAAATCCCTGCCCGGGAGCAGGGAGAGGGGAGGCAGTGCTGCTCTAGGGCCACCTGCAGGCAAGGGCTCCTGCTGCTCTCAGTCGTCCACAGCCCCACTGCAGCTTAGGTGCTGGGGAAAGCTTTGGTACAAAAGCGGAAAGGCTGCCTACCTCTTTGCGGAGGCAGTTAGAAGGGGCTGTCAATTCCACAGAATCAAGCTGAGAGCAATGTATAAATTGAGTTATTTCAGCTAACAGTTCTGGGAGGTCTAAAATAACTAGTTATTCCCTCAGCCCTCTCAAAGAGGTCATCTGCTCCAGGCAGCAAGCAATATAATTTCTCCCAACAGCCAGATGCTGGCAGAAACGTTCAAATGATGAACTTTAAAGATAAGGGGGCAAGTGCTCCTAGGCAGCACATATACTAAAGATAAGGGGGCAAATTAGACCTTAAATACTCCTAACAAAGCCTGTGCTATCATTGGGTTCTCAATGCCTTTACGAGGGCCTCAGAGGCAAAAGTCCTCTGAGTTATGACCTTCAGTACATCATCCAAGAACAGCTTTGGGCCAGAGTAACGCCTGGCTGGGTCTTGCTGATGGAGCCTTCCAGGCCATGGGAAGTTCTCTGGGCTACAACCAGAGGCTTGTTCCATCTATGTGGGAAGGCACAGCACTTATTCTACCTGTTGGTAGACTGGCTAGGTCCAGAAAGATACCTCCAGGAGATCAGTTCTCTGGAAGTGCACAGTCAGGGTGGGGGTGCTGTGGGGAGCAAAGCAGCTCTGGCGTCTACCTGTGGAACCCAGCAGGCTCTTGGGTCAGGATCTGGTTGCCCAAACCCAGGAGAAATGAGCCCTTGGGAGAAGTTACACCTGACTAGTCGACTTCCTCTTTTTGTAAAAACAGATTATGTGGTGGGTTTGTTCTCTCAACAGCCGGTCTCTTCCCTACTGCAAAGTTAACTCTGCCCAAGTGAGAGCTATTGATAGGGTTGGAGTGGTGGCATCCTGTCCCCCATTTCCTCTGGGAGGAGCTGCTGTGGGCCTTCTGGGCTTCCAGTGCCATGCCCCCCTGGAGACTGCGAAGTCAGAGAACTGCTCTTTCTGTAACTCCTGTCCGCTGCGGATGAATGTGAGGGCCTTTCGGTCTATTGCTGCAGTTGCTATCTACTCACTCCTGGGAACCACTTCACAGACAGAGGATGGCAACAAGTACCCCTCTGAAATCCACTCAGCCAGCAATTATTTATTGAGCCTCAACTACTTCTAGGTCTTATACTGATGAGTAAGTCAGTCTTGGTTCTCTACTCATAGAGCTTGTTATCTAGTGAAATGGGTAATCAGTAATAAAATAATTGTACAAGTACGTATATAATTATTTGTGCTGTAGAGGAAAAATACAGACTAGAGTGTTTTGAAAGCAATCAATGTCTTTCAACCTTTAAGTAAAAAATACATTTTACATTACAATCCAATATATAAACAAACACAACACATACAGACATATATAATAAAACAAAAGTTTCATTAAACAATTCTTACTCTTATTCTAAGTGATGTGCTCTGATATTTTCTGGTCTATTCCTTTTTAAAATGCTGGTTACAGCCTGACCAGTGGTGGGGCAGTGGACAGCGCATTGACCTGGGATGCTGAGGTCCCAGGTTTGAAAGCTCAAGGTTACCAGTTTGAGTGTGCGCTCATCCGGCTGAGTGCAGGCTCACCAGCTTTAGTGCAGGGTCACTGTCTTGAGTAAAGGAGCATAGACATGACCTCGTGGTTGCTTACTTGAGCCCAAAGGTCACTGGATTGAGCCCAAAGGTCGCTGGCTTGAGCCCAAAGGTCGCTGGCTTGAGCAAGGGGTCGCTGGCTTGAGCAAGGGGTCACTGGCTTGGCTGCAGTTGCCTGGTCAAGGCACATATGAGAAGCAATCAGTGAACAACTAAAAACTGATGTAACTACAAGTTGATGTTTCTCATCTCTCTCCCTTCCTGTCTCTCTCTCTCTCTCTCTCACACACACACACAAAATGATGATTACAACTCAATAAATTGATCTCATAACCAACTAATGTTTGTGATACACAATATAAAAAACCTTGTCGCCCTGGCCGGTTGGCTCAGCGGTAGAGCGTCGGCCTAGCGTGCGGAGGACCCAGGTTCGATTCCCGGCCAGGGCACACAGGAGAAGTGCCCATTTGCTTCTCCACCCCTCCGTCGCGCTTTCCCTCTCTGTCTCTCTCTTCCCCTCCCGCAGCCAAGGCTCCATTGGAGCAAAGATGGCCCGGGCGCTGGGGATGGCTCTGTGGCCTCTGCCTCAGGCGCTAGAGTGGCTCTGGTCGCAACATGGCGACGCCCAGGATGCGCAGAGCATCGCCCCCTGGTGGGCAGAGCGTCGCCCCTGGTGGGTGTGCTGGGTGGATCCCGGTCGGGCGCATGTGGGAGTCTGTCTGACTGTCTCTCCCTGTTTCCAGCTTCAGAAAAATGAAAAAAATAAAAAATAAAAATAAAAAAAAATAAAAAACCTTGTCATGGAGGCCCCAACCTGGAGCAGAGCTGGGGTGCAGGTCATGGGACATTTCCCTGAGGGAGTGACAGTTAAGCCAAGACATGGAAGAGAAGGAGAATTAGTCCAAAAAGGCCAGGAAAGAACTTCCAGGCAACAGGAGCGGCATTTACAAAGACTCCTCATTTTACAGAAGAGGAAATTGGGGATCAAGGAGAGATGTTGATGTTCAAGTCCACATAACTCTAAACCCAAGTCTCCAAACTCCAAGGTTCTTTTAAGTACTGCAGTCTATTTGTTGTAGTCTTCCTCTTCATTTTACTAATTATGGGCCAAAGGCTAATTATTTTCACCTAGGCTGACTAGGAAAAAAGAGAAAAGAACAATGGCAGGAGGCTATGTTTACAAAGAGCCCATTTAATTCTTCACGCAAAACAAGGCACCTTCACTCCTACCCCATCCTGGCTTGAGGCCTGTACTGCAAGCCGTTTGTTCCTTCCTGGTAGGGACTGGCAGGGAGCCATAGTCCTGCTCAGTCCTGGCTTTAATGACAAGCCGTTCACAAAACACCCCCGCAAGGTTTAGAGTCAGCCGAAGGGCCTGGAAAGAATGCAGAGTGTGGGTCCCAGCTTTTCCATCTCCCATAGTGACGCCACACCTGACTTCCCGCGTGTCCCCACCTCCTGTGGGTGCTGTGCATGGTGAGCTGTGTCATGCTCCAGTTGTGCGGCACGATGATAATGTGAACCTTGCGTGTGAGAGAGAGGCCACAACCAAGGGTGTCGGTCAGGGTCAGGGTCAGGGTCAAAGGGGATGGTCGGAGGATGTGAGAAGAGGAGGGGTCAGAAGAGGCACAGGCCTCAGGCCAAGTTTCAGAACAGGCAAGAAAGAAACAGGGCTGTTTTATGCAGTTGCTCAGTCTGCACACTGCACGATGCACTTAAGGAGGGGAAATGAGCGAGGCTGACACGGAACCCATACTACACTCACAAAACCACACTCCTGGCAAGGCATTTCATCTGCCCAGAGGAGGAGCCTTCACTCTCAGAGGCCGGAGAAGAATGGCTCGGTATGGTACCTGGTCAGAGAGTTGGAAACAGGCAGACTTCCACAACAGCCCATTGAAAATATGACTGTCAAGCCTAGGCAAGGTTGGTCTCGTCATGTTTCAAACCTTACTGGTGCCTGGGTAGATAAGGGCCAGTGGTTAGGTGTCACTCCATAGTGACAAGCTATGACCATGGCACCTACTGATTGGCATGCAGAGACACCTCCCAGGTCTAACACCTTACCCAGCCAGACTCTGTGATCCTCCTCCATCTCTTCAGCAGGTCCCAGAGTAATCCAGCCACACCCTGGAGGCACACCTCTACTCCCCAGATTTTAATTATTAGTTTTAAAAATGTTACTACTAATAACATGCTCATGTAAAAAAAAAAATCCAAACATTACACAAAGGTAAATAATTAAAAGAACAGCCTCTCCCAAATTTTTAAATTAGAATCTTTCTCTGTCAATAATCTCCTCATGGCGTGTCCTTCATATTCCAAACCAGCTTTCTGTTCTCACCGGAGCCTGTAATTACTCTGCCCTTCATTCTGCTGACAACCAGAGCCGGCCTTGGATTCTAGGGAGGCGCTTCCCTCCACCTCTGACCTCAGGCCAGCTGCTTCACTGCCCTGTTCAAGTCTGTGTCCTCAGGAAGCTTGCCCCAAACACTCAAGCCCCCCACGCCATCCTCCGTCCCTCACTGCTGCTTCTCCAGGCCAGAGCGCTTTGGAGACCTCATCCATTATGAATTAATTCACGGGTCCAACTCAGCCCTGTGCAACAAACCCTTTATTCATCTCACATACGCCCAGGCTCATTTCTCACAGTGGTTCATTCAGGCCTTCAAGACCCCATCCCATACCTCAGGAAGCAGAAACAGTCTTTTCTTAGCAGGAATTCCAGTCATGCCCTCGGGACTTGACCAGAGAAAGCCACACCCACTCCTACCAGTCCCCCCTTCCCTCTCCCACAAAGCTATCTCTTCCCTGGTGTCCTCAAGACCATTCTTACTGACTCCCTTTCTCTCTCACACCTGGATTATTTTTCTCTTGTCATGTCCCTTTCTCCTGGTTATCAGAAATCATTCCAAGTCAATATGTAATAGTAAGCTGGTTGGATCACCATTAAAAACAACAACAACATAGAAGCAACCTAAGTGTCCATTGATGGGTGAATAGATAAAGAAAATGTAATATATACACATATAAATGTATGTATAAATAAATATTATTCTGCCATAAAAAGGGGGAAATCCTGACATTTGTGACAACATGACAGACCTTGAGGGAATTATGTTAAGTGAAATAAGTCAAACAAAGACAAACGCCATATGATCTCATTTATATGTGGAATCTAAAACCAATCAATCAAAAAACACAAAGCCCAAAAAACTGAACTCAAAGATACAGAGAAAAGAATGGTGTTTGCTAGAGATGGTGTGGGAGGTGGGAGGTGGGAAGGTGAGTGGCGGTTGGGAGGCAAAATGGATGAAGGTGATCAAAAGGTACAAACTTCCAGTTACAAAATAAGTAAGTCCTGGGGATATAATGCAGAGCATGGTGACCATAGTCAGCAATACTACATTATATATTTGGAAGTTGCTAAAACCAACATAATGTTATATGTCTATTACATCTCAATAAAATACAACAACAATACTATGTGTACCCTTTGCCTCTACAATTTCACTTTGTGGGGTATATTATGAAAAAATAACCCACAACCCTGACCTGTGGTGGCGCAGTGGATAAAGTGGTGACCTTGAATGCTGAGGTCACCGGTTCAAAACCCCAGGCTTGCCTGGTCAAGGCATATATGAAAGTTCATGCTTCCTGCTCCTCCCCCCCCCTTCTCTCTCTCTCCCTCCTTTCTAAAATGAATAAACAAAATCTTAAAGAAAAAAGTTAAAAAAAATAACCCACAAAAGAAAAAAAGCAGTGATGTTCCCAGCAGAGATATTTACAGCTGAAAAACATTGGAAATACTCCAACTGCTCAATACTATAGTAGATTGATGGTTAAGCACACTTTGGTATCAGTATGATGGGATACCACAGAAGTAATGGGATATTGAGTGGTAAATATATGAATTATGTTGATATAGAGAAATCTACAGATGAAGTACATTTTAATACATAAAAATATATATAAACAAAAATGACATACTTATTACACTTTTATATATATTAGTTGATAACAAATAGAATTATTTATAACAATAAGAAATTTGATCCTGATTTTAGAAGACAAGATGGCGCTGGAGTAGGCGGATGTACCAACATCCACCTCCCAGAACCAAAGTGGATTACAGAATAATTTTAAGAATTATCATCTGGAAAAACCAACTTTGGACTAAACTAAGAGGACTCTTCAATCAAGGAACACTGAAGAAGCCACATCGAGACTGGTAGGAAAAGCAAAAACGTGGAGAGGGCTGCCCAGCTCCCCGGAGCAAAGGGCAGCCAGGAGAGACTCGTGTGGCGGGAACTTAGTGTATCCCAAGGTTCTCTTTACCACGCCACAGTCACAGAGCTCCAGGGAAAGGCACCCTGGTCTCATCTCTCCAGGCAGAGGAGAACAGAAGCTCCATCTCCACACATGCTGCAGATGGCTTTTCCAGTCTACCTGAATCATTACCAGCTAGAAGCAGAGGTCATTGGGACTTGAATGTGAGCTGCAAAGTATAGGATTGTGACAACAATTCCAGTGCCATGCGGACTTTTCCTGGAGGTGGACTTGTCCTGGACTCCTGCTCCTAGTGACAGCTCCTAACAGACTGAACTGGGTTTGGGTTGCATTTTTCAGGGATTTGGCATGATGTTGGGGCCAACTTGGACTTGGTGAACATGGTAAGGACACTACTCTTTTATGGATTCTTGCTGTATTGGCCAAGAGTTTGCTTAAAGGCTTTAATCACTGTAAAAAAAAAAATAGAAGACTGGATAAAGAAGATGTGGCACATATACACCATGGTATACTATTCAGCCATAAGAAATGACATCGGATCACTTACAACAAAATGGTGGGATCTTGATAACATTATACGGAGTGAAATAAGTAAATCAGAAAAAACCAAGAACTGCAGGATTCCATACATTGGTGGGACATAAAAATGAGACTAAGAGGCCCTGGCCGGTTGGCTCAGCGGTAGAGCATCGGCCTGGCATGCAGGGGACCTGGGTTCGATTCCCGGCCAGGGCACATAGGAGAAGCGCCCATTTGCTTCTCCACACCCCCCTCCTTCCTCTCTGTCTCTCTCTTCCCCTCCTGCAGCCAAGGCTCCATTGGAGCAAAGATGGCCTGGGCGCTGGGGATGGCTCCTTGGCCTCTGCTCCAGGCGCTAGAGTGGCTCTGGTCACAGCAGAGCGACGCCCCGAAGGGGCAGAGCATCGCCCCCTGGTGGGCAGAGCGTCGCCCCTGGTGGGCATGCTGGGTGGATCCCGGTCGGGCGCATGCGGGAGTCTGTCTGACTGTCTCTCCCCGTTTCCAGCTTCAGAAAAATACAAAAAAAAAAAAAGAGACTAAGAGACATGGACAAGAGAGTGGTGGTTAGGGGGGGGACGGAATGAGGGAGAGGGGGAGGGGGAGGGAGAGGGGGAGGGGGAGGGAGAGGGGGAGGGGGAGGGAGAGGGGGAGGGGGAGGGAGAGGGGCACAAAGAAAACTAGATAGAAGGTGACGGAGGACAATCTGACTTTGGGTGATGGGTATGCAATAGAATTGAATGACAAAATAACCTGGACATGTTTTCTTTGAATATATGTACCCTGATTTATTGATGTCACCCTATTAAAATTAATAAAAATTTATTTATAAAGAAAAAAGAAATTTGATCCTACTGCTTCTGGTTACTACTTTTCTTCCCTTCCTTGTTGCGATAGTCTGGTGACCATTCACTGGCTTTATTTTCTCTCTATCCAATTTCCCCCTTAACCATGCAATCTGGCTTCTATCTCCAGTGTTACTACTGGACTAACAGTGTTAGCAATCATCATGATTTTCTTCTAGATAAATCCTTAAGTCTAGCTAAACCGGTAGTACTGAAGTTCTCAGTATCTTCTCTTCCCTTGTGGTTGAACCATCCTAACTTCCTCACATCTCTTCACATTTTTTCCTAATGGTGGACAATTCACAAAGCTTATTACTTGGAGCTCGGGGCTTTGCATTCTGTACCCAAGATCCCTGGAGAGATCCCTGTTCAGGGAAACCATCCTTCCTGTGCTATAAACTCCCACATCTGTAGCTCCAACCCAATCTCATCCCATCTCTATGTGACCAAGGCACCTGGATCTCTCCAACTGTCACCTCTAGTTCTCCATGTCAAAAACTAAGCTCATCTCCAAACTGTCTCTTCAACTTCCTAACTTCTGGTTAATGTCACCAGTGTTGTCCCAAACTCAAAACCAGCTCACGCCTTCCATTTGGTAAGGGCAGCCTTCTTACAGTCCTCATCACACACATTCCCTCTGGTCCTTCGCGGAAAGCCCACCTGCTGTCCTGTCTACGCATTTTCAGGGCAAGCTCAGGTTCTGCTTCCTTTATGACGTCTTTTCCGATTACTCCAGTTCACAACGATTATTTTCCTCTCAGAATCCTTTTTGAATTAGACTGTCATACCCACAACATAGAATACAGTTCTTTTCATTTCTTTTTCCTGAACTCTCTTACACTTCATCTGGCCTCTAGTGGGCAGGACACAGGATCCCCCGCGCCTTCAGCTCCAGTGTGCTGCCCTCTCTGAAGCCCTCCTGGTTCTCCCAGGCTCAGGGCACTCTTCTTTCTCAGTCACCAAAGCACCCTTCCCATCACTGCTGGAGTCCCAATCCCTTTGTGTTGTAGTGACTTATATCATTTTTGTGTCCAATTCACTGGCCAGAATGTTAGCTCAGTTTCTGAAGGGCAAAGACTATGTCTTATCTAATAAAGCACCACAGATGTGTTACTGACATCTTGTACCATTCACACTAATTGTTCCATTCATTCATCTTACCTTCCAAACCAAACTACTGTCTCCTTGTGGCCAGGGTTAAATTTCACTTCTTTTACATTCCATAATGATTAAGAATACAAAACAGAAAAGACTTGAAGAGTATTTATTGAGACTGTACTTAGAATATATCTTGTGGCCTGATCAAGTGGTGGCGCAGTGGATAGAGTGTCGGACTGGGATGAGGAAGACCCAGGTTCGAGACCTGGAGCTTGCCAGCTTGAGCTCGCCAGCCTGAGCGCGGGCTCATATCTGGTTTGAGCAAAAGCTCACCAGCTTGAGCCCAAGGTTGCTGGCTCGAGCAAGGGGTCACTCGGTCTGCTGAAGGCCCACGGTCAAGGCACATATGAGAAAGCAATCAATGAACAACTAAGGTGTTGCAACGTGCAATGAAAAACTAACGATTGATGCTTCTCATCTCTCCGTTCCAGTCTGTCTGTCTCTGACTCTCTCTCTCTCTCTCAAAAAAAAAAAAAAAAAAAAAAAAAAGAATATATCTTGTGAAGACAATATGCAACTTTATATGAATAACCTACAAACCTATAAACTATACTTTCTGGGGAATACAAGTCTTATGAAGTCTTGAAATACTGCACACACCTTGCTATTCTGGGGCCAGCACAACACCTCTGTACTTAGCAGTGGTCCTGTCACTTAAAGGTGTTAATAGGATGCCAACACTGGGAACAGTACCCATCTAAAATCAGAACAAATCAGAGACTAAATCAGAGTCCCTGATAAGTGGCAATAATCTGCAGGGAAGGGGGGCAGGGGGTGGCGGCTGTCTGCCAACAGTCTGTGCTGCGGAAAAGTCTGGCTACACAGTACATATTACACCACCGGAGATAAGCCTTCAGTGAAACACTCCTCATATGGGAAAAGATATTTAATTTCATCCAGTGGCCCAAGGCCTGCCCTTTTTGCATAGCACAACACTCATAAGTCCACCTATGATCTTGCTGACTCAGAACAGCTAAGATTTTATTTCTTACCAGTCAGGAAACACCATTTAAATTACAAGGTGACCAGGACAACACCACCCTCAAGAGAAGATGAATGCTTCTCTGACAACCACACTGTCGGAGCAGTGGAGCGTCTCCAGCAGTCATACCTAAAGACTAACTCACTAATAACCCCAGGTGGCAGGGAAGGCCTCCACCCGACTCGGGACAGGTGTTTGGGTAGTAGGACCATTTGGAAGAAGAGGCAGATCCTGCTTAGCAAACACCTATTGCAGCACAGGCTGAGCTGTGTGATAGGCCATATGGCCCTCAACTCTAAGTCCCAGGTCCTCAATGCTCAGAGCTGGGCAGACTCCACCACTGGTAGAAGGCAGGTATCAGTCCACCTGACCGGGCCACTGAGGCAACGTATGGTGTGTATGTGGAAGGGAAAGATGAGGTGAGAGGACAGCGGCCAGACCAGCCCCTCCCTTCATGACCAGAGGCTCCAGGGACCTGGTGCAGCAAAGAGGGAGCTGCCCGGCCTGTCCTGCAAAGGGCTTCTGCCTATCAGGTGCCACTGGCAGGCACCCACCCTTCTATATCCCTGGAAGAAAAAGGGCCTCTGAGCTGACAGCTGGTCAGAATACACCCAAGAGCAAACGAAGGAGGGTGGATGCAGCAGGCCTGGGGACAGTTAGACAGCTCCGATAGGTACACAGCCACCAAACCTGAAAGTCTCAAATAAGGCCCCGAGACCCTGGGGAACTGGGAATCCAGATAATCTGAAGAAACGGGGAGGGAGAGCCCACCTAAAACAGCCCTGTGGAATACAGGGTTTTACCAAAACCCGATAAATTCTGATAAATTTAAACAGCAAAATTAAAGAGACAAAGGAAACTGTCTTAGAACACTTTCTGTTGCTAAATTTTTTACATCTCATTTGAGTCAAGGTAGATGACTTTGTTTAGATAGATGGAGTTTCTAGGTTGTTTTTAAGTCACAGGCCCACACAGTACTACTTCAGGTATGGTCTCTCTCCAAAAGGAAATGCAGTAGCTATCTAAAGAAACACCTTTGAGAAGTGTTTATCATTAATCACGACAATAGTAAAACAAAATAATCATAAAAAATTAAATACCTTGTGATTTTCTTAGAGATTGCTCTACTACATGGAATCTGTAAATCCCTGGTTTAAAAATTTTGTAATAAAAGTTATAGTTACTTAAAGCAGAAAAGTTTGGAACACTCTTAAAAGTACTAAGAAAAGAGAAAGCAATCGATGAACAACTAAGGAGCTGCAATGAAGAATTGATGTTTCTCATCTCTCTCCCTTCCTGTCTGTCTGTTCCTATCTGTCCCTCTCTTTGTCTCTCTCTCTGTCACAAAAAAAAAGTACTAAAGAAAAAACATCCCACTGCTTAACAATAATCACTAATGATCTGGCATATGCTTTTCTAGTACCTTTTCATAATTTCCTTTATAAAAATGGTATCATTCTCAACATATTATTTTACTTCCTGTTTTTTTCATTATGTCAAGTTTCTGATATCAAAAAATATTCTTCTAAAGGATTTGTAATGCCTGTGTGGTATTTTATTTAGTTGAACCTAACCGATCCCTAATTGTTAACCCTTTTGGTTATTTTAAATGTTTGATACTATGTTGCATTATTAAAAATCCTTATACAAGTATTTTTACATACACTTCTAGTTTTCCAAATATTCCTGGAATGACAATTTCTGATCTAAGGATACATATCCCTTCAAGGCTTTTGATATATATTGTCAAAATTACTGAGCAGGTCCTGACCAGTTGGCTCAGTGGTAGAGTGTTGGCCTGGCGTGAGGAAGTCCAGGGTTCAATTCCCAGTCAGGGCACACAGGAGAAGCGCCCATCTGCTTCTCCACCCTTCCCCCTCTCCTTCCTCTCTATCTCTCTCTTCCCCTCCCGCAGCCAAGGCTCCATTGGAGCAAAGTTGGCCCGGGCACTGAGGACAGCTCCATGGCCTCTGCCTCAGGTGCTAGAATGGCTCCAGCCACAACAAAGCAATGCCCCAGAAGGGCAGAGCATTGCCCCCTGGTGGGCATGCCGGATGGATCCTGGTCGGGCGCATGCGGGAGTTTGTCTGATTGCCTCCCCACTTCTAACTTCGAAAAAATACAAAAAAAAAAAAAGTTACTGAGCAGATTTGAAGCCATGCTTCTTACTCAGTTATTTTAAACATACCACACAGTGGTATGTATCTCCTATATATAGAAAATGGTTTCAAGAAAAAAATAATTTTACATGCAGTCAACATACTTTAGATAGGCAAGTCTTTATTTACTTTGGGCAAATGAAATGTCCAGAGCTCATAAACACTAAAATTATGCTAAGGAGTTAGGTAATGACACCTGGCTAGTTTATCACAGTCAGGAGGGCATGATGATAGTGAGAACAATATCTAGGGTGTAGGCCAATATCGGCCAGTCAACTCTATAGAGAGGAAAAATCATCCTTGGCCCAAGTGTGCCTCACAACTTGGCCAACTGTCATACAAATTTACATTCTCAGCCAAAGGGAAGACTGGATGATGGAATGTGGATTACTCAGCATAACCCATCCTAATTTCTGAGTGAACGAACAAGTGTCCAAATGATAGGGGTGTCATCTTTCTATAATAAATGGGACATCTGGCTAGGAAACCCAACAACATGAGATGATTAAAAGTTCAGTAACACTTAACAAACTTGTCATAGTTTATCAGCAATTTTAAAAAAGATTTTATTTATTGATTTTACAGGGAGAGGAGAACAAGAAGTATCAGTGCACAGTTGCTTCACTTTATTGGTTTATTGCTTGTTGTATGTGCCTTGATCGGAGAAGTCCAGCGTTTCAAACCAGCGACCTCAGCTTTCCAGGTCGATGCTCTATCCACTGTACCACTACCAGCCAGGGTATCAGTAAAACTTAAGAGAAGCACTTACTAAATCTCTGTATGAAAGGTGTGCTTTATCAGCCAGGTCAGATCTAAAACACAGCCACCATAACAGACTGTCAGCATTTCAGCTGGGGTTCCTTTAAACTTCAAGCCTTCTTGATGTTAAGTAAGAGGCATGGATTTTTCATAAAGACCATAGACACACATGATATGGTGCCATTTTTCATCAATAGTTGAATATTAAATTAGCTTATTAAGGTAGTAATGATTATTTCAATTGGTCAGAAGAAGAAGGAGATTATTCTCAAAAAGGAAATGAGAAGACTAGGAGGAGGTGTTGAGGTGGGAGGTCAATGAAGTATGTTGGGCTGCCAGGGAAGCAGCCATGTTGGGAGGGTCCTGCCATCACTTAAGAGCCTGGTCTGATGCACACTGCTTCGGCCTGCTCAGAGGAAGCAGTCTAGCCCTATCTGCCCCGTGCGCTGAAGGCTCTAAGGAAAGGCAACTGCTTCTTTTGTACCAAAATGTACTTATTGAAAAAAACTACCAATTCTATTGGTCTTCATTAAATTCAAAAGCACACATGGTTGTTGTAACAATTCATATATAGAAGCATATCATTGCATGGTGGGCACATAATGCAATCAATATACAGGTCATGTATTATACAAACGAACACTTGAGAGCGATATGATCCTATTAACCAATGTCACCCTAATACATTTAATAAAAAAGAAGTATATAAAAAGTAAAAGTAAAAATCCTTTTCTCTCTCCACAACCAAATCTCACTTCTCTGAGGAAAACACTACTGTGTTTATTTTTTTCAGTCTTTGGATGCTATTCCTGGGCATTTTCTTCCTTCACGAGATTTATAGGAATTTAAATTCATTTGTGTTCTCCCATCTGAATGGACTGGCTCCTTGACTATTGGTAGCCTGCCTTCAGCTCATCTGGAATCACTGCCATCCAAACTGACCTCCCTTTACCTCTGATCACCAGCGAGGAGGCATCCCTCCCAAGATGGATAGCTCCTGTCCCTGGCCCTCCAGATCTCCTGGATGCAGAAGCGGATCTGAGCAAAGGCAGATTAAAGCGACACCTCTCACAGGAGAAGAAGGACATGCAGGCTGTATGAGCTTTACTTACAAGCAAGAGCTCGGCAGCTTTTTCATTTCAAATTAAGATCACTCCCCAGACTGGCCTGCTCAACTGGAGGACCAACCGCCCCCACAATGCACACAAACACACCAAGTCTGTGTTCTCCTAGTCAACTGCTCCTGCCCTGCCAGTCTTTCAGATAACCAGGTCAGCTGAATACATGGAGACAAAGGGGCATTTCATATACTCCTATTTTGGCAGTTGAAATAACGCTGCAAGTGCCAGGTCTTCACAGGACAAATCTCTCTGTGCATGTCAAACACACAGAGAGGGCTGTCAGGAGACAGGGGCTGCTGAAAGAGGGTCCAGGATGGATTTAAGTCACCATAAAATTTTGAAAGCATTATTTTTTATTTTATATTTTAGTAATATAAAGCGATGATTGCTATCTCTTATTAAGTACGTACTCTATATACTTTCTTTCATTTAATCCTCACAATCACCATGTGAAACAGTTACTTCCAGGCTTCCAGGTGAGGAAATCGGGCACTCAGGTCCCACAACTTGCCCAAGGCCACACAGCCAGGGAGTGAGGGACTGGGGCTCAAACTCAGGTCTGTCTTCTTCTAGAAGCCAGACTGTCTCGCTTTCCCGAGGTGGGATCAGCAAGCCCTATGGATTCCAGGAACTACAGAAGGTGATGTTCTGGGAGCTGGAAGAGAATCCGGCTTCCTCCGCCTCTTGGCCCCTTCTCAGCCCCCTCTGGCTTGCTTTCTGGAATGCAGCGGCCTCTCCAATAGGAAGCTGACAACACTTCAAACCCCCACCTTCACATTTGCTTTATGTTAGATTATGCAAATTTTAAAATGAACAACCTTTCTGAAGTTGAAATGTATAAGGAAAAATTATTATTTTTAAGGTGGCAAGAATAAATATTTAATTAGACAGTGCAACACTGAATTTTGCCTGGCTTTGCAACATTTCAGACAATAAAACTAGCCCTTGTCTACAGGGCTAATTACAGACGACTAAATTATTTTTATTAAAACCCTCTGGAATATTAAACATGAGGGATGAAGCAATGTAGTATTGCAGAATAGCCCTCCTCTGTAAATCTGGGTTCTAACCCTGACTCAGCCACTAATAACCACCAATGTTTATTTGCATGGTATACACAGTTTACAGTGTTTTCACATACTTGCTATATTTAGTTGGGTGACCTTGGACAAGTCACTTAATTTTTGGTGTCTCATGTCAAAATCTGGAAATGAGGACACTGAACTATATACCATTTGAAGTCACCTCTACTTCTAACATCCTAAAGGAGGAAGACACGAGTCTTAGGATTTTTAAAAATGTTATCTGTAAACAAATCAGGGCAAATGCATTCTGGTTTACAAAAATTATATTTTCTGTTAGCTTCTGAAAGGTATTACTTGGCTAAATTCAGGTATAACTCATAAGACATTTGCTTCCAGACCGTTCGCTCAGCTTCAGGAGGGTACCAGATATTGAAAAAAAAATTTTTTAAGATTTTATTGGGCCTGACCTGTGGTGGTATAGTGGATAAAACATTTACCTGGAATGCTGAGGTTGCCAGTTTGAAACCCTGGGCTTGCCTGGTCAAGGCACATATGGGAGTTCATGCTCCCTGCTCCTCCCCCCTTCTCTCTCTCTCTCTCTCTCTCTCAAAATGAATAAATAAAATCTAAACAAAAACAAAAGATTTTATTTATTGATTTTTGAGATAGAAACATCAACTCATAGTTGCTTCACTTCAGTTGTTCATTGGTTGTTTCTCATATGTGCCTTGACCGGGCAAGTCTGAGGTTTCAAACCAGCAACCTCAGTGTTCCAGGCCACTGCTCTATCTACTGCACCACCACAGGTCAGGCTGGAGGGTACCATATTAAGGCCTTGGGTTGGACCCCCACATAGGAACCTTCCTCTGTTCAGTAGCCAGCTACCATGCCTAACTCCAGCCAACCATCTTAGATACACGGCTTGGGGAACGGACTTGAGGAAATCTGTCTACACAATGCATACACTCGCAGGCTGCTAAGTAAGTAATAACATCACACACCCAGAAATAGTATAAATATCATTCTTGCTCAATTGTAAGACACAAATCCCTCTTTCAAGTCTTGCCACTTACTGGCTATTCATATTCCTGAAATTAGGATGCATCTCAGAACGAAATACATATTTTGATCTGTTAATGTTAAATTATTCTATCTAAAAGGTATTGGTAAACTGCTTATCAATTTACCAACTGTCTTAGAATCAAGGAAATATAATGCTACAAAACCATAACATGGACAACACAGATTTAGGTCTAACTTGGTTCAAATAATGTCTATCTCCGTAATCTTAACAATAACATTCAGTAACCACTGGAAAGACAATGTGTAAGACACAGGTATTAGTCCTGTTTCCCAACAGTAGCAGTCTAAAAGGCATTCCATCATTATCTCATAAAACACTGGTATGGATTTCAAAGGCAAATTAACTCATATAAAAACCCCTGTGATGCTCTGAAAATGTACTGTCCCACAGCAAATTAGAAAGGGAACATTCTACTCACACTCTCCTGATCTATCTAGCCTTGACACATTTTCTTGCTTCTTAATTCACAACCCTCCACCCCAGTAATATTGCTGATTCCCAAAATACACTTGACCCAGGAGAAGCAGCTCTCCAGCACAGCTGTCTACTCCTGCCCTGCCTGGGTATTTCTGTGAGCTATGTGACACAGAGAGGACCACACAGAAGGAATGTAACTCTCAGGCCCCACAGTTCCCATGGTCCCACAGGCAGGTGCATCCCGCCAAACCCCAGACTGGCATTCGAAACAGAAGAAACTGCACTGCTGCATGGAGGCTGTAGTTTTCCTGAACTCCATCTCTATGTTTAAAACTAGGGCGACAGCCGTCTTTGCTACTGTAAACTAATCTGATGGGCATGGGGGAGGGGAGTGGCTCTGAGGAGGCTGCCAATAGGCCATGATTGAGCAAAGTCTAGGAGCAAAATCGTTATTTCTCACTGTTTGCAATTCCAGAAACTCCTTATTAGTGGATCCGTCAGCATGATTTTTAGGAATGAACCATTTACTTCTTTTGCAGCCTGATGTAAAAAAAACAAAGACTCATATACGGTTTAACTGACTGATATTTAAACATATTTTCTAATAGTATACTGAAATCTGGAAATCAGGGGGAAAAAAGAAAAAGAATCAAAGGAACTTGGCAATGAGGTGCACACATAGTAGTTAGGAACCCACAAGCTGAGGCATGCTTATAAAGAGACAGCTTCTTGCTGTGGGCTTCAGCTCGATTTCTGCTAGAGAAAGGAAACAATTTGGGATCTTTCTCTATCCCAAGATCAAGGAATGAAAGACTGGTAGGTGGACGTGTAGCAAACATAACCCAGGGAAATCGTCCAAATATGCTAGAAGCCCTATCAGGTGACAGCCCCCACAAAGACTCACAGCTGTAGGAGGCCAGGGGTACAGGCCTCAGAGCTACACCCTGGAGAAACCTCAGTTCCTTTCCAATGTGCACGTGTTATGTTAAAGCTCACTATTACCCAGTTGGTTACCACATGGAACTCACGGGCATGAGCGATCAAGTCCTGCCACAACCCCTCGACATATAAACAGTAAGCACTTGCTACAGATGATATCAGGCCTGTTTCCAAACCTCACAAGATTCCAGGGTTGTACTACAAAATAAATTAAAAAAAAAAAAAAAACATTTTAAGGACTACTGCAAGATGCTTATTCACAACAACACACCGGAAGCGCAGGAACTTCAGCTCCCATGGGCAATCTTTTCCCCTCCTTCCACTTCGCTAGTCCCTCTTCACAGCACCCACCAAGGCAATCCTCAGTCCACTAGAAGGCCACTATGCACTAGGGGTTGTTCACTAAACAGTAGCTGATTACGTTGGGGCTGAACCCTTCTCAGTAAAATCTATTCCGAAAGCCCCACAGGCTCTTAGCAGCCAATCTGAACTGTCCAGACCTGCTTCTCACACCAGCCAGGGCAGGAGCGTGTGGGAAAGAAACCCGAGGCCCCACGGTTTGGGCAGACAGGCTGTCCTCCTCCCCCAAGTCTATCCTGGCTCTCTCCCTTGTCACTCTTTTTCTGGTATAGCATTGGGGAAAACCAGAGAGGCCGGAGGTGTCAGGCCCAAGAGGAGTTGGGAGAAGGAACAAGGGCCCACGGGAGGCAGTATGAGGGGTAAAATCAGTCCCAAGTGGAGGTGCGGCCGCGCCGCATCCAGTGGGGAGGGACCCCCTTGGTGGGTCTGGAAGGAAGGAAGGGGAGGGGGAGTGGCTCGCGGAGGCCTGACGGCTGTGGACGCAGGGAACCCCGGAGAGAGGGATGGAGGGAGGGAGGCGGGCAGGGGTGAGACGCAGTAGGGGGGCGGGGGCGCGGGTGGAGAGGCGAGGGGGCAGTCCCGTTCCCCTCCCCCAGCCGGGCCCGGGCCGCCCGCTGACTCAGCCCCACCGCGTCTGTCCCCTCGGCCTGGACTCACAGTGCGTGAGGCGGCTCCGGTGGAGGCGGCAGGGTAGAGGACAAGTGGCGGGGTTGCTGCGGCTGAGGCTGTGGCTCTGGCCCGCGGCTCCGGGGCGGAGAGTCCTAGCAGAGGCCGCCGCGGTCTCCGGCTTCAACGCACAGAGACTGCGGGGGAAGAGAGCACTGCGCAGGCGCGATGCGGCCACCGCTGTCAGTCCGAGAGGGGCGGGGCCAGGGCACCCGCCGTCTCCAAGACAACCAGGCAGCGAGGGAAGGACTGCCCTACCTCCACCTTGTCTTAGCAACGGCGGCAGGAGGTGGGGGGCGCTGAGAACAGTCCCTCTAGGTTACCATAGCAACAAGGAGATGAACCAGCCTCATAAATTTACCGCGGTACCGAGGGAACGCTCTTACCTTGTCACCATAGCAACTGGGAACAGCCCCTTCCTTTTTCCTTAGCAACAGGGTAACAATTCCTCTACCCAGTCTAACTAATCACAGAAGAAACCACCATTTACACTTCACTCCATAGTAGCCAGATGACGGATTATCTGTTTCACAGCCACAGCAAAGAAAAAACTGGAGAATATTTCTTCTCCTCCCACAATCTAGAGAGCTAAGGCTAGGTTTTATCTCCACTCTTGGTTTACGACTTTCAATCACAGCTTGTTACTTTAATCCGCAAATTCGATTTTCCTCTACCCGTATTAAACATTCCTATCATTTCCTACTAGAAAACCTATACCTTAAATCTAGCTAAGAAAATCGTCTATACACACATCACTTGAGTTTTTATGAATCTTATTGTTTCTTCCCAATGCATCGGTAAACAGTTCTTGTTTCTTCATCTCGCCCACTAGCTGGTTCAGATTCAACCTCCTCATAACTCGCTCCCTCCTTGATATGGTCGTTGTGTTCCCACATTCCCTATTCCAAGACTGCTGCTTCTAGTTCTTCTAGATCCCTCTTCTTCCCATCCATGCCTACTGTTACTGCCCTTCCTCCCCAGGGTCCTACTCTGTTCACCCCCTTTCTGGTTCTTGGGGAAGATGACTTCTGGCTCTCTCACCTTCAGCCTTGACTTCCGTGGACATCTTGAGGTCGCCTGCCTCTGCACCAGTATTATCCTTGGTTTACATGTCTGTTTCTTCATTCAGACTAACTGCCCTTTGTGGGCAGGAAATCTCTCTTACTAGCTCTTTCAGCATTTAGTCACAGACACAACACACTGTGGAGTTCCAATAAGTGTTTATGCACTTGAATCAAGTGAAGACAAAGATTTTCTTCAAAGATTCTTCAAAGCTTTTCTGTGGCCCCAAAGAAATGAGCGAAGGGGGTGAAAGGTAAAAAGAAGAAAAAATTTTTTTCATTCTTCGTCACTTTCTGACCTAACTGCCCCAAAGTCTCAGAAAACATTTTTCTTGTTATCTTTACACATATTTAATCTTTAAGTACTGCTGCTACTATTATAACTCTCTCATTCCCTTAACTATCTTAATGCCAACACTGTAGTCATCTATTAATTAAGACTCTGGCATTCTCTATCTCCTGAATCCTCACCTCTAGTTTAGTCTCCCTTCTGCACTACCCCAAATGTTTCCACTAAAGTAAATGTCATCACTGAGTACTGACCTCCATGACTGCCACCCTCAGTGATCAGTAAGCTCTTCACACCATACCATTCTATCATCTCCTCGCCCAGCCTGGATTGAGCCCTCTTGCTGAACATCACTGGATTCTTCTGGGCTTGTTGAAATGCTGGAGATGCTGCATTCTCTTTGAATGACTCAGAAGTAAGAATTCATAGGCTAGCGTTCTCCTTGTCTTTCTGTCTAGCTCCCCGAGATTCCACCCCAGGACTATTGGTATCAGTGGATACCTGACTGAGCCCATTTTCTCAGCAGAAAAGGAGAAGAAAACTGATTACAACTAGAGAAAGTAAAAAAAGAAAGGGACACAGTATATGCTGACTCAAGACCCTCTCCTCCCATCCAAGGCAACTCTCAGAAAGGGGAGCATTCCTTGTAGAGGACAATTCTCAGAACAAAGAAAGGGGTTAGAAGAGTGAAAACCCAGGCTACACGTGTTATTAGCCACAGAGCTGGAGAACTGAAGGTATTCCTAATTGTATCTACAGGGTATCTGGGTGCTACAAAGACATGGGACATAGTCAGACTCAATTTACTTTGCTTGTCTATTCTGGAGTTTCAGCTCAGCTCCATGGTTGTAGGTGGAGGCTTGGGTGGTGCAGATGAACCTGCAGAACCCCAAGAAGAAACTATGATCCTTATAGCCTGACCCAGTCATCATACATGGGATAGAGGACCATTCCTGCATACCCTTCACCTAGGTTCTCCACATGTTAGCATTCCAGTTATATATTATTACAAAATAAATCACTCCAACTTAGTGGTTTGAAACAATAACCATTTCACCCTGGCTGGAAAGGTCGGTTGATTAGAGCATTGTCTGGAAGAACAGACATTACTGGTTTGATATTTGGTCAGGACACATACAGGAACAGACTGATGTTTCTGTCTCTCTGTCCGTCTCTCTCCCCCTTCCTCTCTCTCTAAAATCAATTTAAAAAAATTAAAACAACCTTCAAACATTTCATTATCTCTGTTTCTGTGGGAGGAAATTCAGGAAGAGCTCGGCTGGGTGGTTATGGCACCCCTTTTATATCTTAGACTCAGATAGCACTTCTGCCATGTCCTATTGGTTGAGGAGAATCACAAAAGTCTACCTAATATCAAGAGGATAGATACCACTTCTCAATGGGAGAAATGTCCAAGTCACATAATAAGAGCATGTGGATGGGAAATGTTGTTGAAGTTATCTCTGGAAAATACAATCTGCCTTACTCTACCCTCTGATGACATCAATTCATATCCCACTCATTGCAAAATGCTCTCATCCCCTCTCTCAAAACCCCCAAGTCTCATTCCATAACAGCATCAACTTGAAGTCCAGGATCTCATCATCTAACTCAGGTCCCAATGTGGATAGGGCTCCTCAGGTCCAGTTCCTTGGATATAACTCCTTGAGAAGCAGTCCTCGTGATCTGAAGACCTGTGGAATAAGAGATACATCATTTGTCTAATACACACCTAGCATATACTAGTGGTACAGACATAGGATAATTGTTACGAACGTTGTCATTTCATAAAGGAGAAAAATGGAAGGCACACACAGCATTCCTGGTTCACAGCAATTCTAAAATCCAGCCAGGCATGTCGCTACCAGTCCTGGTTTAGAGCTTGGACTCAGCCATTTATTTATTTCAGTGTTGACATGGATTTTTTTTTCTCCAGTTGATTAAAATCCTTTCTTGTGATTATCTTGTGAAATTTTTTATTTGCCTGACCAGGCAGTGGCGCAGTGGATAGAGCGTCAGACTGGGATGCAGTGGATCCAGGTTCGAGACCCCGAGGTCGCCAGCTTGAGCGCGGGATCATCTGGTTTGAGCAAAAGCCCACCAGCTTGAACCCAAGGTCGCTGGCTCCAGCAAGGGGTTACTCGGTCTGCTGAAGGCCCGCGGTCAACACATATATGAGAAAGCAATCAATGAACAACTAAGGTGTTGCAACACGCAATGAAAAACTGATGATTGATGCTTCTCATCTCTCTCTGTTCCTGTCTGTCTGTCCCTGTTTATCCCTCTCTCTGACTCACTCTCTGTATCTGTAATAAATAAATAAAAATTAAAAAAATTTTATTTATTGGTTGAGAGAGATTTGTTGTTTTACTTATTTATGCATTCACTGGCTGATTCTTCTATGTGCCTTCACTGGAAATTTAACCTGCAACCTTGGCATATTGGGACAAAGCACCAACCAACTGAGCGACCTGGCCAGGGCCTGATTATTTGTTTTGATGCTCAATTTGTCACAGATTTGACCAGTGAAAGAAACTTCAAGCTCCTGTGTTCTATGGATTTGTCCTCCCTCATTCTTTGAACATTTCCTTGCTTTCTGGCATGAGATGTTTCAGTCTCACCTTGTCCCTTCCCTGCCCAGCCCTGGAAGAAATTGGCCATTCCCAGAGAGCTGTGGGTCCTGACTTTTCAACATTCTTTTTTTCATTCTCCCTTGCTCCTTAAACAATGATGATTCCCAGGGTTCCCATCTTATTTTATTCTCTACTCCCTGTATTCATACTCCATGGCTGGTCACATCTATTCCCATGACTTCTGCATCTGTATCTCCATTCCAATCAGTTCTTCCTACTGTCAGACCTGTCTGTGTAATTGCCCTCTAGGTAACTCCAACCCTATGTCACATAGGCACCTCAAACTCAGTGCACTTAAACTTACTTACCCTTCCCCCCCACACACACACACAAAAAAATACATACCTTTCCTATATTCCTTATTATTGTTTTCTGAGACCAGCTTGGCAATGGGGTGCACGAAAGGAAGGTGCTGCAGGACTTAAGAAAAAACACACAAAACACAACACAGAGGAAAAAATGGGTACAAGGGACTCCCAGTCTCTAGGACTGAGGGCCCAGATCTCTGGAACCTCATCGTATTTATTCATTTCTTTGCTCATCAAACAAATTAGCAGAGCCTGGGTCAAATTAACCTAGAATGGATTCAGATGCAGAGAAGGATGATTCATACCTTTCAGCTATGCTAGAAATGGCTATAGGGATCAACTGCTTCCTTTAAACAATCTTTTTTTTTTTTTTTTTGTATTTTTCTGAAGTAAGAAGAGGGAGTCAGAAAGACAGACTCCCGCATGCGCCCAACCGGGATCCACCTGGCAAACTCACTAAGGGGCAATGCTTTGCCCGTCTGGGGTGTAGCTTCATTGCAACTGGAGCCATTCTAGTGCCTGAGGCAAAGGCCATGGAGCCATCCTCAGCACCTGGGTCAATTTTGCTTCAATAGAGCCTTGGCTGTGGGAGGGGAAGAGAGAGATAGAAAGTGAGGAGGAAGGGTGGATAAGCAGATGTACGTTTCTCTGTGTGCCCTGGCCAGGAATCAAACCCGGGACTTCCACATGCCGAGCCAACATTCTACCACTGAGCCAACTGGCCAGGGCCCTAAACAATCTTATCAGTGTTTACCAGGGCAGGATTCTGTCCCTCCAGGGCTTGGAATTCCAAAGTCCACACCAAAGACTTGTTTCAGGGCAACAGTCTAATCTTTTGGTCATTTTCTTACAATTGTTTGTGTTGTGTTTTGTTTTTTTTTTTAGCATGCTTGCAAGAGAGACAGACAGACAGGAAGAGAGAGAGATGAGAAGCATCAATTCTTCGTTACATCACTTTAATTGTTCACTGACTGCCCTCTCATATGTGCCTTGACCAGGGGGCTACAGCCGAGCCAGTGACCCCTTACTCAAGCCAGCAACTTTGGACTCAAGCCAGCGACCTTGGGCTTCAAGCCAACAATTTTTGTGCTCAAGCCAGCGACCTTGGGCTTCAAGCCAACAATTTTTGGGCTCAAGCCAGTGACCATGGGGTCATGTCTGTGATCCCACACTCAAGCCAGCAACCTTGCACTTGAGCCGGATGAGTCCGTGCTCAAGCCGGCGACCTCGGGACGTTGAACCTGGGTCCTCTGCATCCCAGGTCTACTGCCTGGTCAGGCTCCTTATTGTTAATGGCATCACTATCCAAGAAAAACCTGAGGGTGATAGTACTCTTGTCTTCCCTCCAACTTCATATACCAGAACACTTTTCCAATATTTCAATTTCACTTGTCTCTCAGATCTTTTCTCTTTTATCTCCATCACCTTTACCATCTTTTGTCTGGATTATGGCAGAGCCTTGCCCTGGTCTGTCTCTCCCATATTTGACCTAGCCTCAACATTTTTGCTAGAAAGCCCTTTTGAGAAGATAAATCTTATCACATAACTCCCCTGCTTAAATCCCATGGCTGTCCTTCTCCAACTGGCTGGAGTGACTTCTCAGCATAGGGGTCCATGTAAAAAAACAGAATGGGGGAACTATGGGATAGCTATGTCTTCCTCAATTTTAATTTTATGTAGAGATTCAAGAAAACATTTAAAAATATAAAAACAGACATATGATGAAAAGTAAAATTCAAGAATCACATGATTTTAAAGACAAGACTTTTTAAGAAAGTTTGAACTCAAGACACCTCCATGCTTATACTATTTACTACTTTTTGGAGGTACTTTAGTGGAAAGTTTGAGAAACACTGACTTAAAGAATAAAACTCCTTCACGTGGTAGGCAAGCTCTGTTATAATCTGGTCCCTACTAACCACTTTCATGTCACTTTCCATTCCTTTTATGCCCTCAGCCTCATTACCTCTCGCCTATATTGTCAGACACAGAGTTCTGTTTTGTGGCTGTGCCTGCCTTATAGGGGCTGCTTGGAGTCTTTCCTTCAATCGGGCAGACTCCTACTCTATGATACTGTTATGGACCTTCCCCAGAGAGTTGACACATCCTTTGGTACCAGGTACATTTTTTTTTGAGGGGGGGGGAGAGGGAGAGACAGAGAAACATTGATCTATTCCTGTATGTGTCCTGACCAGGGATTGAACTGGCAACTTCTGTCAACTGAGTTATCAGGCCGGGGCGGTACATTCTTTATCATGGTCCCCCATCACCTTGTGTAACCATACTTGTTCACATCTTCCTCCACCAGAGGTCTTCACAGTCAAAGACTGTATCTTACTTACTTTCATATTCTTAGCACCTCATATGGGACTGAAAACAGCGAAGCAAGTAAAAACAACCTGATCTTTCTGGACTTTTCCCAGGGTGACTGAAGAAGCCAAGTGGTGATGGAGTATAAGAAAGTGGGTTAACTCTGGCTGCTGGAGGTTTAGATTTTAGATTGGAACACACAGGGCAGCCTTGCCCAGGTGTACAGTGGAGGCAGGGAAGAGCTGTGAGGCTTGTAACTGTTATCAACAGCGTTCATTACTCATCTGCAAGCAGCTAAAAGGGGAACAGTGTACTCAAATAGGACTGATTTCTACATATAGGAAACCCTTGACGTGGTTTTAAAGTTTACAAGGATTCATGTAAGCAACATGTAATTTTACTGAGGAATGAATATTTTTTTAAAGATTGTATTTATTGATTTTAGAGAAGAGAGATAGAGAGAGAGACAAGGAGGGGAAAGCAGAAAGCATCAACTCACTCATATGTGCCTTGACTGGGCAAGCCCAGGGTTCTGAACCAACGACCTCAGCATTCCAGGTCAATGCTGTGTCCACTGAACCACCACAAGTCAGGCCTGAGGAATAAATTTTAATCACACAGCTTGCAGCCTATAAGTCCTTATCCAGAGAGTGAATCTAACCCTTCACTCTGCTTGAAGTACACTATCATTGTGTGCAATACTTCCTGGCTATGTGACCTTGGGCCTTGGTTTTTCTCATGTGTTGTGATGGTTAAATAAGATAATATATGAAAAAAAGGCCTAGCAGCACCTGATTTGCAAATACTCTATAAGTGATAACTATCAATAATAACCAAAACTCTCATTAGGGTCAAGAGGTCACTTGATTTTCCTTCTCAGTTAATATATATTTTTTATTAAATTTTCTTTTTAAAAAAAATTTTTTTTCATTAGAGAGAGGAGAGAGCAAGAGACAGAGAGGGAGAGAGAGAGGAGAGAGAGAAGGGGGGGAGCTGGAAGCATCAACTCCCATATGTGCCTTGACCAGGCAAGCCCAGGGTTTCGAACCAGCGACCTCAGCATTTCCAGGTCGATGCTTTATCCACTGCACCACCACAGGTCAGGCTTCCTTCTCAGTTATACCCTGTTTTATTATATAGGAGCAAATATGCAAAATTAGAATTTCTCCTGTAAACATCAATGACCTACTGTATCCAGAATAAACAGCAACTCTAGACCAGTGGGTTAGATTGCAAGAGGTTACCTACCCTGCTTTTTGTGGAAGGCACCCACCACGATGATGAGGTGGGCGTACAGGCTTGGGTTAACTTGGATGAGTTCAAAATGGCCTTGGAGTCCCAGGACTCTTCTCAGTTACCCCTCCCTGCTTTTGCATCAGCATCAGCTGTTCTTGATGCTCAGTGGGCACAAATCGTGCCTCTCTTCCTAGTGATCACCAACTCCAACATCAAGACTAATTCATGCAAAAGCAGCAGCATCGTAGGGCGGTTAGGAGCAGGGGTCAGGGAGTTCCATGGACTTGGGTTGAAATATTAAATCTGTTACTCACTAGCTCTATGGCATGCTATTTAACTCAATTTCTTCATCTGTAAAGTGAGAATAGTAATAGTAAAAACCTCGGAGGGTTAATGTAAGGATTAAATGGGACCATGTTTATCAGGTACAGTAAAACATTTGAATTAGAACAACACTTGGCACGTTGTGGGCATTCAGGAAACAGTATCAGCTAGTATTTTTATTTAAAAAGTGAAGTGTTACATTGTGTATGTAGACCTTACCAAAGCAGGTAAAGTTCATCCCTCTCATGGCACTTTTAGCTGTCTCTATCTCTTGCAGTATTTCTTATATATAAAGGGGAAACTAGCATTTATTCAGCTCCTACTACAGCTAGGCGTGAAATGCATTTCATTTCCTATAGCTTCCCTGGTCATCTCCTGAGGTTGGTATCATTTCCATTTCACAACTGAAATCAGAGTCTCCGAGAAGTTAACTCACTTGCCTAAGATCACACAGCTAGTAAACATCAGGGGCAGGCTTGGAACTTAAAGCCAACACCAAAACCAAAATTTCTATCTTGTGCTTCCCACGTTTTCTGTACTATAATTATTTGTCAATGTCTTTTCCCTAAACTAATCCCTAAATGTGAAAGTTGCACTTTATTCATTTTTGTATTGTCTAACACGTGCCTGGCAGATAGCCCATCCACATACATCAAATGGGAAGTGGGAAGCTTGTACAAGTAAACCTAAACTACAGTTTCCAGATAAGTTCAAGATACTGAGCAAAATTTAAATCTCATATCATCAAGAAATATATATATATTTTTAGTATAAATACGACACAGACTCTATTTGAGACATATCTTCACTAAAAATACTAAAAATTATGTTATCTGAAATTCAAGTTTAATAGCACATCCTGTATTTTTATTTGCTAAATTTGGCAACCTTGACTTAAACCCTGAGAGTGGCCTCACAAGGGACAACTTCCCCAGGGGTTGTTCTGGTGTGAGAAGGACGTCTACAGCCTCTCATCACCCTCAAGGCTGATCTGATCCTGAGTTGCTGTGGGGGTTGGGATTGAGGCCATGGTGACCTAGACATATCTGCTTTCTCTGGGCCTTACCTGTTCACCTAAATCAGGTCAGCTTTGGCATCTTTAAACCAAAGTAGCCACTGATGAGCTTAAAGTGCCATCTTGAGGCCTTTAGCGGTAGTATTGTGGTCAGGGGCCATCGCAGGGACCCAGGACTTAGGAGAGCAAAGAAAGGCCAAACAAGAGATAGGATGGAAGAGGAGGCCAGTCTGGAGACAGGCACAAGAAGATACACCTTCCTGGAATTTTCAGTTTAGAGCTGCTGCTCTGGCCACCTGGGAACTGAAGGCACCCTCTCTCAAAGGAAGTCATTGCTTAGGGTTTCACTTTCCCAAGACCCTCTGCCTCTCCAGCTGTTCCTGGCTGGTCCCCAGGCCTTGCAGTGGGTTGCTCCATTTTACATTCCCAGCAGCAGTGTGTGAGGGTTCCAGTTTTCTACGTCCTTGCTCACACTTGTTCTTATCTGATGGGTTTATTTTTTTAGTTATAACTATAGCAGTGGATGCGAAGTGAAATCTTATTGTGGTTTTGATTTGCATCTTCCTAATGACTAATGATGCTGTGCAGCTTTGATAGGCTTATTGCCATTTGTATATCTCCTCTAGAGACATGTCTATTCAGATCTTTTGCCCTTTTTTTTTTTGTATTTTTCTGAAGCTGGAAATGGGGAGAGACAGTCAGACAGACTCCCGCATGTGCCCAACCGGGATCCACCCGGCACGCCCACCAGGGGCGACACTCTGCCCACCAGGGGGCGATGCTCTGCCCCTCCGGGGCGTCGCCCTGCGGCGACCAGAACCACTCTAGCGCCTGGGGCAGAGGCCAAGGAGCCATCCCCAGCGCCCGGGCCATCCTTGCTCCAATGGAGCCTCGGCTGCGGGAGGGGAAGAGAGAGACAGAGAGGAAGGAGGGGGTGGGGGGATGGAGAAGCAAATGGGCGCTTCTCCTATGTGCCCTGGCCGGGAATCGAACCCGGGCCCCCCGCATGCCAGGCCGATGCTCTACCGCTGAGCCAACTGGCCAGGGCCCTTTTGCCCATTTTTAATTGAATAATTTATCTTTTATTATTGATTGTAAAAGTTATTTATATATTCCAGATACAAATCTCTTTTCAGATCTATAATTTGCAAATATTTTCTCCCAGTTTATGGGTTGTCACTTTACTTTTAATTTTTATGACATCAAATCGATCTATTTTCTTTTGTTGCCTTTGTTGTTGTTTTTTTGTTTTTGTTTCTGTATTTTGTATTTTTCTGAAATTGGAAACGGGGAGGCAGTCAGACAGACTCCCGCATGCGCCCGACCAGGATCCACCCAGCACGCCCACCAGGGGGCGATGCTCTGCCCATCTGGGGCGTCGCTCTGTCGCAATCAGAGCCATTCTAGTGCCTGAGGCAGAGGCCACAGAGCCATCCTCAGCGCCCGGGCAAACCTTGCTCCAATGGAGCCTTGGCTGCGGGAGGGGAAGAGAGAGACAGAGAGGAAGGAGAGGGGGAGGGGTGGAGAAGCAGATGGGCGCTTCTCCTGTGTGCCCTGGCTGGGAATCGAACGCGGGACTCCCGCATGACAGGCTGACGCTCTACCACTGAGCTAACTGGCCAGGGCTTGTTGTTGTTTTTGTTTTGTCATATCTATAAATTAATTGACAAATCCAAGGTCATGAAGATTTACCCCCATGTTTTTTCTAAGAGTTTTATAGTTTCAACTCTCATATGTAAGTCTTTGATCCATTTTGAGTTAATTTTTACATATGGTGTAAGGTAAAGTTCCAGTTTCATTCTTTTGCATGTAGATATCTAATTGTCCAAACACCATTTGTTGAAAACACTATTTTTACCTATTATATCATCTTGTCGTTTTGGTCAAAAATGAATTGACCATAGACACTTCATTTTATTAATGGACTTTCAATTCTATTCAACTGATCTGTATGTCCACCCTATGCCAGTACTACATATACTGTCTTACAGCTTTTAAAATCAAGAAGTGTGACACTCTCCAACTTTATTTGCTTGTCTCTCTCCAATCTTGGGGTCAGTGGTTTGCCCTGAGTCCTGACTTCTTTAATGGATCCAAGAATCATTGTAGATTTTTCAGTCTGTTCAGTCTTTTGCTTGTTGTTAGGATGGAATGGAGACTTAACACCTTGCATGCAAGAATGGGAAACTGCCATATGAATTTTATGGTATACCTGTTACCCTCAAAGTAAAACATTTGAATTGAGAAAAAAGATATATCTATAGTACTTTACTGGACAAACACTGTGACCCTTTACAGACATATATTTTGTTACTCTTTCAAACAGATTTTTAAACTTTGCATAATGTCCATCCACTCTCCTTCTCCAGCTGAGTATCGTGAGGTTTTCTTCTTTCCCCTTCCTGGGTTTTAAGAAGCCCTCTCCTGTACTGACCATAAGGCAATTTCTGGAGAAGATCTTCATTCACACCCATGGATATAAGAAAGTCTATATACTTCTGATTGTTAAAAAATTGAGATGTGACAGTCATCAAGTTGCCACTTGGTGAGATTTAACCATCTTTCTTCCTGCATGCAGCATCTTAGTAAATGACAAAACTTAATGTTAAATTCTACAACTGTTTTTTTTTGGAGGCAACAATTTAACATAGTTGTGACAGAATGTGGCACCGCATGGACCCTGATGATGGTGGCAGATGGTTGTCAGATGAGGCCCGGGTGTACATATAGTAAGGTCGATTACTATCCTATTTTGTAGGCATCTTCCTTACACCTCCTCTGCTGCCTGGGTTACTATGATTCAACTCCTCCCCTGGGGTGTTTTTTTAGGTCAAAAAGCTTTGCCACGTAAGGTAGGCATTATAAACTGATCTACCTCTTTCCATCTCTTAAATTTTTCCCTTTTTTTTTTTTTTTTTTTACAGAGACAGAGAGTCAGAGATAGGGATAGATATGGACAGACAGACAGGAAGGAGAGAGATTAGAAGCATCAATCACTAGTTTTTTGTTGCAACTCCTTTGTTGTTCATTGATTGCTTTCTCATATGTGCCTGGACCATGGGCCTTCAGCAAACCGAGTAATCCCTTGCTCCAGCCAGCGACCTTGGGTCCAAGCTGGTGAGCTTTTGCTCAAACCAGATGAGCTCGCGCTCAAGCTGGTGACCTCGGGGGTCTTGAACCTGGGTCCTCCAGGTCCCAGTCTGACACTCTATCCACTGCGCCACTGCCTGGTCAGGCTCCCATGATTTCTTAAAATGATTGATTGTCCTGTTTTCACCCTTAGGCTAGCTAGACCAGGAGTTTTCAAAGTTGGTGCTATTAACATTTTGGGTTGGACAATTATTGTGTGTGTGTGTGTATGTGTGTCTGTCCTGTGTATTGTAGGATGTTTAACAACTTCTCTGAATTCTACCCACCACATCCTAGTAGCACCCGCCCCCACCCAGTTTTGACAACCAAAAACTGTGTGCAGACATTGCCAAATACCTCGTGGGAGACAAAATCTCCATGGTTAAGAACCATTGGGCTTGACTGACTTAATAGGTTACCTCAAGGGTTTGGAAGGCATCTTCCACCTGTACTGAGATATTGTTAAAACATTGTAAACCCCAATCTACTGCATTTGTTTAAAAAATGGAACTGGTATAGAAGAGATGTACAAAATTACAATTTCAACGTGCTAGTTCCTGTGACCATGACGCCAGATGAAGGTGTGATAGCTATGAAAAAGTAAGAGTTACGAAAAAAGAGCAGTATCTTTTCAGTTTCCCGTACAGATACCCAGGATCAAGTACAAAATCATGTTATGGGTGGACATCAAGTAAAAACTTTATACATACTGCTCACAAAAATTAGAGAATATTTTATAGCTTCATATTTGCTTTGAAATATCCTCTAATTTTTGTGAGCAGTATATGAAGGGCTCCCAAAGCATAAGCTCAAATCCTCCCGACGCCTGAGAAAAGGTGCCAGCCCGTACTGCCCACTAGACTGCACTGGGGAAACTTTAACTATAAAAACCTGGCCATTGGGGCCCTGGCCGGTTGGCTCAGCGGTAGAGCGTCGGCCTGGCGTGCGGGGGAACCTGGGTTCGATTCCCGGCCAGGGCACATAGGAGAAGCGCCCATTTCCTTCTCCACTCCCACCCCCCCTCCTTCCTCTCTGTCTCTCTCTTCCCCTCCCGCAGCCAAGGCTCCATTGGAGCAAAGATGGCCCGGGCGCTGGGGATGGCTCCGTGGCCTCTGCCCCAGGCGCTAGAGTGGCTCTGGTTGCGGCAGAGCGACGCCCCGTAGGGGCAGAGCATCGCCCCTTGGTGGGCAGAGCATCGCCCCTGGTGGGCGTGCCGGGTGGATCCGGTGGGGCGCATGCGGGAGTCTGTCTGACTGTCTCTCCCCGTTTCCAGCTTCAGAAAAATACAAAAAAAAAAAAAAGCCTGGCCATTGGGAAATGAAGTGTCTGACAAGCCTCAGCAACTCCCACATGTGGCCCCTAGTTCTAGGAGGAACCCTTAATGGTTCCTCCAGATCTCTCCTTCTGTGTACACCAGGAATTCTGCTGGAGAGCTGTGAGACAGGAGCAGGCCCTCAAGGCCCTGCCACTGAAGTCTCCTTCCCCAAGGGCTCAGAATGCCACAGTCCCCCCTTGAAGATGTTGTTCCTGGTGGGTGGTGTTGGCTCCCACAGTGGTAAGCAGATCAAGGCTAACCCCAGGAGAAGACTAGTTGACTAAGAACTGCTCCCGTGTCTTGAAACTTGGAGTCTTTGGAATTGATCAAAAGGGAACAACTACCCTGAAGGTAAGCCTAGACTGCAAAACTTCAGAGGATAGTTCAAAATCAAGAATTCTAATAAAGCAAGAGGCCTAGAGAAGATAATGAAATTTAAATATGCATAACTGTCAGCAACTGTGTTTTATTGAGAGGTGATCTTTGATTTATAGGAAGAATTTGTTTCCCCTCAAAGGAGCTTGGAGGGTTGTAATTCACAAAACATGTTGTTAATCTGTAGAAAGAAAAATAGTGTTCAGAAAGCTCAGAGTTTCCAGAGTGATTGTTTACATTTAAAAGTAAACATGTGGCCTGAACAGGTGGTGGCGCAGTGGATAGAGCGTTGGACTGGGACGCGGAGGACCCAGGTTCGAGACCCCCAAGGTTGCCACCTTGAGCACGGGCTCATCTGGTTTGAGCAAAGCTCACCAGCTTGGACCTAAGGTTGCTGGGTTACTCGGTCTGCTGAAGGCCCACGGTCAAGCAACATATGAGAAAGCAATCAATGAACAACAAAGGTGTCACAACGAAAAACTGATGATTGATGCTTCTCATCTCTCTCCGTTCCTGTCTGTCTGTCCCTATCTATCCCTCTCTCTGACTTTCTCTCTGTCTCTGTAAAAAAATAAAAAAAAAAATAAAATAAAATAAACATGTGAAGAATTTATATTTTGAGGAAAATAGTCAACATATTTGTGTGATTCAAGCTGGAAAGACAGTATGACAGCCTGAATGTATGTATTTGTGTGAAGCTAAAAACTATAAAAATTTAGATATTGGTGTATGTAGTGGAAATAAAAATGTATGTATGAGTGCATATAAATGTCTAAATTTTGACCCATGACATGAGTCAAGAGGATTTTATTTATTTATTTTTATTTGTGACAGAGACAGAGAGAAGGACAGATAGGGACAGATAGACAGGAAGGGATAGAGATGAGAAACATCAATTCTTCGTTGCAGCTCCTTAGTTGTTCATTGGTTGCTTTCTCATATGTGCCTTGACCAGGGGGCTACAGCAGAACATGTGACCCCTTTGCTCAAGCCAGTGACCTTGGGCTCAAATCAGCAACTTTGGACTTCAAGCCAGTGTGACATTTGGACTCAAGCCAGTGACCAGGGGGTCATGTCTATGATCCCATGCTCAAGCCAGCAACCCCACTCAAGCTGGTGAGCCCACGCTCAAGCTGAATGAGCCCGCACTCAAGCCAGAAACCTTGAGGTTTTGAACCTGGGTCCTCTCTGTCCCAGTTTGATGCACTACCCACTGTGCCACTGACTGGTCAGGCTATTTTATTTTTATTATTGTTATTATTTTTTATTAAGTGAGAGGCAGAGAGGCAGAGAGACAGACTCCTGCATACACCCCAACTGGGATCCACCTGGCAAGACCCCTAGGGGGCAATGCCCTGCCCATCTGGGGCTATTATTTCATTACTCGGCAACCAAGCTATTTTAGCCCCTGAGGTGAGGCCATGGAGCCCCAGCCAACTTTGTTTGAACCAATTGAGCCATGGCTGCAGGAGGGGAAGACAGAGAGAGAGAGAAAGGGGAGGAGGAGGGGTGATTAAGCAGATGGTTGCTTCTTCTGCATGCCCTGACTGGGAATCAAACCTGGGACTTCCACCATTCCAGGCCGACGCTCTACCACTGACCAACCAGTCAGAGCCTGATACTGAATTTAAAAAACTTCCTAACTGGGGGAGTCATTTAGCAAACATTCACAAAATTTAGTACAACACATAGTATGACATATACATGTATTTAGTTGCTCAAGGAAGTTGCATATTATAAGAACCGTGTAGCTCATAAAAAAGAACAATGTAAATTTAAAAAATCTATACCAGATTTTACCCAGGTGATCAAAGTAAACATCAATAGTGATAAATCATGTTGATATATTATATACCATTAATATAATGTGATAAAAAGGGCACTTTACTTCTGTGGTTGTCCGCATTAACACCAGCTTAATCTTTTTTTTTTAGAAAAGCAGCAGACAAATTTCAATAGAGGAGCATTCTACAAAATACCTAATGCTACTCAAAACTACTAAAATCATCAAAAACAAAGAATGTCCAAGAAACTGTCAAAGCCAAAAGTAACCCCAGGAGACATGCCGACTAAATGTATTGTCTCCTGGATGGGATTCTGGAACAGAAAAAGGACATTAGGTAAAAGTTAAGAACATCGAAATAAAGTATGAATTTTAGTTCATGGAACTGTATCAATACTAGTTCATTAATTGTAACAAATGCACCATATTAATGTAAGACGTTAATTAGAAGAGAAGCTGGTATAGAGTGTGTGGGAACTCTCAGTACTATCTTTTACATTTTTCTGTAAGTAAAAATTGGTTTTGAAAAAGTCTATAAAGAAAGCTGTAGAAGGACAGAATTTAAGTTAAAATTAAGGGAGCTTTGCCTGACCTCTGGTGGCGCAGTGGATAAAGCGTCGACCTGGGAACATTGAGGTTGCCGGTTCAAAACCCTGCACTTGTCTGGTCAAGGCATATATGGGAGTTGATGCTTCCTGCTCCTCCCCCCTTTCTTTCTCTCTCTCTCTCTCTTTCTCTCTCTCTCTCTCTCTTCCTCTCCCTCCCTCCTCTCTAAAATAAATAAATAAAAATAAATTCTTTTTAAAAAAATTAAGGGAGCCTTAAAATACAAAGGATTTAATTTATTTAAAACATTTTAAAGAAGGTAGAATTCATTTGGCTAGAACTTATATGTGATATTGCCCTAGTATCTATGCAGTTATTGTAAACGAATCAGAGTGGTACAGTGAAAATCTGGTACATAACTTTGGAGGGCTAAGCTACCGGAGTGGAGCTAGTAAGCAGCCCTTCTTTACATCTTCCAAGAGCTGACTTGTTGTCAAGACAAGACTTGCCCTGGCCAGATGGCTCAGTTGGTTAGAGCATCATCCCAAAGCATAGAGGCTGTGGGTTTGATCCCCAGTCAAGGCACATACAGGAACAGATTGATGTTCCTGTCTCTCTCTCTGTCTCCATTCCTCTCTCATTAAAATCAATAAAGTAAAAAAACCAAAAACAACAACAACAAAAAAACAAGACTTGTAGCCAAAGCCCATGAGAATGGAGACCTGGCAGAAAGTATAGAATTGAGAAAATAAAGATTTTAAGGAACCAAAACCACAGTGTTAACATGTTTGTATTAAAAGATAATTTTTATATACAGTATTTGGTATTGATGTACTTGTAAAAGAAAATTTTAGTCAATTAGAATGAGTGCATCATGACTAATTTTTAAAATTGATTTTAATTTGTTGTGTTTACATAGTTACAAGTGTTGCCCTGAAAATATCTCCCTCCCTCCCCATGTTCTCCATGCTACCCCCTTTGCCCTCTCACCCCTTCCCTCCATGATTTACTCTCCTGCCCTCTATCTCTCTGTGTTATGTGTATATACTTTCACTAATGTCTTTCCTTTCTTTGATCACCTCCTCTAATTCCCTTTCCCTCTGACCACTTTTCCCCTGGACTCTTTGACCCCTTCTCTGCCTCTCTTCCATTCCTCAGTTCACATTGTTTATTGGATTCCTCATATGAGTGAGGTTATACAATATTTTTCTTTCTCTGTCTGGCTTATCTCGCTTGGCATAATAGACTCCAGGTCCATCCATGTTGTCGCAAAGGGTAAGATTTCCTTCTTTTTTCACAGCCACATAGTATTCCATTGTGTATATCAGGGATCGGGAACCTATGGCTTGCGAGCCAGATGTGGCTCTTTTGTTGGCTGCATTTGGCTCACAGACAAATCTTTAATAAAAATAATAATAACGGCCTGACCAGGCGGTGGCGCAGTGGATAGAGCGTCGGACTGGGATGCGGAAGTACCCAGGTTCGAGACTCCGAGGTCGCGCGCGGGCTCATCTGGCTTGAGCAAAGAGCTCGCCAGCTTGGACCCAAGGTCGCTGGCTCCAGCAAGGGGTTACTCGGTCTGCTGAAGGCCCACGGTCAAGGCACATGTGAGAAAGCAATCAATGAACAACTAAGAAGTCGCAACGCGCAACGAGAAACTGATGATTGATGCTTCTCATCTCTCTCTGTTCCTGTCTGTCTGTCCCTGTCTATCTCTGCCTCTGTAAAAAAAAAAAAAAAAAAAAATAATAATAATAATAACGTTAAAAATATAAAACATTCTCATGTATTACAATCCATTCATTTCCTACTGCTCATGTTCATGGTTGCAAGTAGCTGGAGTCAATCACAGCTGTCCTCCGGAACAACACCAAATTTTTATTGGATAATGTGTAATGTACACGGGTCGTTGTGAAGTCAGGAAGTAAACTTCCCTCCTTTTAATCAAGTACTCAGCTAGCTAATTGCAGAAACCCTTTTGATGAAGAAGATGACTAAAAGAAAAAAAGATGAGGAGTATCCTACTTTTCAGCATGAATGGACAGAGGAATTCACCTTTGTGGAGAGAGCAGGTTCTGCAGTGTGTCTAATATACAATGATAAAATTGCATCGATGAAACGGTCAAATATAAAGTGGCACTTCGGTACACACCATACTACATTCGCATGGAAATATCCAGCGGGGGACAGCAGGAAGAAAGCATGTCAAGAGCTACTGTGCAGAGTGGAAGCTAGTCAGCAGCAACTACATGTTTGGACCCAACAAGGTGACTGGAATTCAGCTAGCTTTGCTAGTGCTTTAGCAATTGTGAGAAACGGAAAGCCATTCACAGATGGGGAGTATGCCAAAACATTCATGCTTGATGTTGCCAATGAACTTTTTGATGACGACTTTTCTGATAAAGGCAAGATAATCAAACAAATAAAAGACATTCCTCTGTAGGCAAGAACTGTTCATGATTGTACCATCATGATGGCAAATCAAATTGAGGCAACACAAGTGAAAGACATAAATGCAGCACCATTCTGTTCTCTCGCTTTGGATGAGTCAACAGACATAAGCCATTCATCCCAGTTCAGCATGATTGCAAGGTATGCTGTTGGTGACACACTACGGTGAGGAAAGCCTTGCTGTTTTGCCTATGAAAGAGACAACAAGAGGGGAGGATTTATTCAAGTCTTTCACTGAGTTCACTAAAGAAAAAAATCTACCGATGGATAAACTTATTTCAGTGTGTACTGATGGTGCTCCGTGCATGGTGGGGAAAAACAGAGGATTCGTAGCGCTTCTTTGTGAACATGAAAAGAGACCCATCCTAAATCTTCACTGCATCCTACATCAGGAGGCGCTTTGTGCTCAGATGTGTGGCGAGCAGCTTGGTGAGGTGATGTCGCTGGTCATTCGGGTGGTCAACTTTATTGTTGCCTGAGCTTTAAATGATTGCCAATTTAAAACACTGCTGGATGAAGTTGGGAATAATTATCCTGGTCTGCTTCTGCACAGCAATGTGCATTGGTTGTCAAGAGGGAAGGTGCTCAGCCGTTTCACGGCTTGTCTGAGCAAAATCCGACTTTTCTTGAAATGAAAAACGTTGAGCATCCTGAGTTAGCTAACACTGACTGGCTCCTGAAGTTCTACTATCTTGTGGACATGACTGAACATCTGAACTCAATGTGAAATGCAAGGTGTTGGAAATACAGTCTTATCTCTTCAACAAGCAGCATTTGCATTTGAAAACAAGCTGGAACTCTTCATCACCGACATTGAAACAGGTCGTGTACTACACTTTGAAAAACTGGAAGAGTTTAAAGATGCATGCACAGCAACTGACCCTGCTCAACATCTTGATCTCCAGCAGCTAGTGGGCTTCACATCTAATCTCCTGCAGTCATTCAAAACATGCTTTGGAGAATTTCATGAGTGTGCTTGTCTTTTTAAGTTCATCACCCATCCACACAAGTGTGCAGTGGACAGCGCCGACCTGAGTTACATCCCGGTGTCTCCATCAGAGATTTTGAGCTACAACCTGCTGATCTGAAAGTCTCAGACATGTGGGTGAATAAGTTCAAGTCACTGAATGAAGATTTGGAAAGACTTGCATGACAGCATGCAGAGTTGGTGAGCAAACACAAGTGGGGAGAAATGAAAAAACTTCAACCTGCGGACTAGCTGATTGTCAAAACTTGGAATGCACTTCCCGTCACATACCACACATTGCAGCGTGTGAGTATTGCTGTACTGACAATGTTTGGCTCTATGTATGCATGTGAGCAGTCTTTCTCACATCTAAAGAACGTTAAGACCAACCTACGATCACGTTTAATGGATGGAAGTCTCAACGCCTCATGAAGCTTAACTTTATTACGTTATCAACCAGACTACAAAGCCATCAGCAAAACCATGCAGCACCAGAAGTCGCATTAACGGTAAGTACTTTATTCATCACTGGTTTGCAAGAGCATAACAACGTTATTAAAAAGAATTCAGAGACTTATTGTACTTTAAAAGTGTGGTTTTATATAAAATGCATACATTTACTTGTATTTAGTGTTACACATATTGTATGGCTCTCACAGAATTACATTTTAAAATATGTGGCCTTCATGGCTCTCTCAGCCAAAAATGTTCCCGACCCCTGGTGTATATGTACCACAGCTTTTTTTAAACATGAAATTTATTTTAATTTATTGTGTTTACATAGATTCTAGTGTCCCCCACAAATACATTCTCCCCTCCCCCATGTTTCCCAGTACATCCCCCCTGTCTCCCTCTCCATAACGTCCCCCCTTCTCTCCAGGATTTGCTTTTCTGCTCTTATCCCATCCTATCATCCTATCACCCCCTTTCCCTCTGTCTGCTTTCCCTCTGGATCCTTTGATCCCACTTCTGTCTCTATTCCGCTCCTCAGTTCGTATTGTTCATCGGATTCCTCAAATGAGTGAGGTCATATGATATTTTTCTTTCTCTGCCTGGCTTATTTCACTTAACATAATAGTTTCCAGGTCCATCCATGTTGTTGCAAAAGGTAATATTTCCTTCTTTTTCATGGCCCCATAGTATTCCATTGTATATATGTACTACAGCTTTTTAATCCATTTGTCCACTGCGAACACTGGGGCTGTTTCTAGATCTTTGCTATTGTGAACAATGATGCCATAAACATGGGGGTGCATTTCTACTTTTGAATCATTGATGTGGTGTTCTTGGGATATATTCCTAAAAGTGGGATGGCTGGGTCAAAAGACAGTTCGATTTTTAAGTTTTTGAGGGATCTCCATACTGTTTTCCACAGTGGCTGCATCACTCTCATTCCCACCAGCAGTGCAGGAGGATTCCCTTTTCTTCACACCCTCGCCAGCACTTGTTATGTATTATTTTGTTAATGAGCGCCATTCTGACAGGTGTGTGGTGGTATTTCATTGTGGTTTCAATTTGCATTTCTCTAATGATTAGTGATGTTGAACACTTTTTCATATGCTCATTGGCCATATGTATATCCTCTTTGGAGAAGTGTCTATTCAGTTCTTTTGCCCAATTTTTGATTGGATTTTTTGCTTTTCTGGTGTTGAGTTTTACAAGTTCTTTATAGATTTTGGTTATTAACCCCTTATTGGACGTGTTGGCGAATATGTTCTCCCACTGTATGGGTTGTCTCTTTATTCTGTTCATGTTGTCTTTTGCTGTGCAAAAGCTTTTTAGTTTGATATAGTCTCATTTGTTCATCCTGTCTTTTATTTCATTTGCCTGTGGAGTTAAATCAGCAAATATATTGCTGCGAGAGATGTCAGAGAGCTTACTGCCTATGTTTTCTTTCAAGATGATCATGGTTTCATGACTTATATTCAAGTCTTTTATCCATTTTGAGTTTATTTTTGTGAATGGTGTAAGTGCATGATCTATTGATAGTTTAATTTTTTTTGCATGTATTTGTCAATTTTCCCAGCACCATTTGTTAAAGACATTGTCTTTACTTCATTGTATGCTCTTACCTCCTTTGTCAAATATCAATTAGCCATAAAGGTGTGGGTTTATTTCTGGGTTCTCTGTCCTGTTCCATTGTTCTGTATGCCTGTTCTTATGGCAGTACCAAGCTGTTTTGAGTACAATGGCCTTGTAGTATAACTTGATATACGCAAGTGTGATACCTCCCACTTTATTCTTCCTTTTCAAGATTGCTGAGGCTATTCGTGTTCTCTTTTGGTTCCATATAAATTTTTGGAATATGTGTTCTATATCTTTAAAGTGAGTCATTGGTATTTTAATCAGTATTGCATTGAATTTATAAATTGCTTTGGTTAACATAGACATTTTAATGATGTTTATTCTTCCACGGTATATGCTTCCACTTGTTTGTATCTTCCCTGATCAATGTTTTATAATTTTCCAAGTACAAGTTTTTAATCTCCCTGGTTAAATTTATTCCTAGGTACTTAATTTTTTTGGTTGCAATGGTGAAGGGGATTGCTTTCTTAATTTCTCTTTTTGACAGTTCATTGTTAGTGTATAAAAATGTCTCTGATTTCTGAGTATTAACTTTATATCTTGCCCCCTTGCTGAATTCATTTATCAGATCCAGTAGTTTTTTGACTGAGACTTTAGGGTTTTCTATATACAATATTATATCATCTGCAAATAATGATAGTTTTACTTCTTCTTTTCCAATTTGGATGCCTTTTATTTCTTTTTCTTGTCTGATTGCTGTGGCTAGGACTTCCAGAACTATGATGAATAAGAGTGGTAAAAGGGGGCACTCCTGCCTTGTTCCTGATCTTAAGGGGATTGCTTTTAATTTTTGCCCATTGAGTATGATGTTGGCTGTGGGTTTGTCATAGATGGCTTTTAACATGTTGAGGTATGTTCCCTGTATTCCCACTTTGCTGAGAGTTTTGATCATGAATGGGTGCTGCATTTTATCAAATGCTTTTTCTGCATCTATTGAAATTATCATGTGGTTTTTCTCCTTTCTTTTGTTTATGTGATGAATAACATTGATTGATTTGCAAATATTGTACCAGCCTTGCCTCTCAAGATTAAATCCCATTTAATCATGGTGTATGATTTTTTTTCATATATTGCTGGATCCAGTTTGCTAATATTTTGTTGAGGATTTTAGCATCTAAATTCATCAGGGATATTGGCCTATAATTTTCTTTCTTTGTGTTGTCTTTGCCTGGTTTTGGAATCAGAATTATGCTTGCCTCATAAAAGGAACTTGGAAGTCTTCCTTCCTCTTGAATTTTTTGAAATAACTTGAAAAGGATAGGAGTTAGTTCTTTGAATATTTGGTAGAATTCACTTGTGAAGCCATCAGGCCCAGGACTTTTCTTTTTTGTGAGTTTTTTGATAACTGTTTTGATCTCATTTGTTGTAATCGGTCTGTTTAGGTTTTCTGATTCTTCCAGAGTAATTTTTGGAAGATTATATGTTTCAAGGACTTTGTCCATTTAATCTCAGTTGTCTAGTTTTTTGGCATACAGTTTTTTATAGTATTTTCTTACAATCTTTTGTATTTCTGTTGTGTCAGTTGTGATTTCTCCACTCTCATTTCTAATTTTATTTATTTGAGTTCTCTCTTTTTTTCTTGGTGAGTCTGGTTAAAGGTTCATCGATCTTGTTTACCTTTTCAAAGAACCAGCTCCTGGTTTCATTGATCCTCTGTATTGTTTCTTTAGCCTCTATGCCATTTATTTCTGCTCTGATCTTTATTATTTCCTTCCTTCTACTACCTCTGGGCTTTACTTGCTGTTCTTTTTCTAGTTCTTGTAGATGCAGGGTTAAGTTGTTTATTTGAGCTTTTTCTAGCTTCTTAAGGTATGCCTGTATTGCTATGAACTTCCCTCTCAGGACTGCTTTTGCTGTGTCCCATAAATTTTGATATGATGTATGCTCATTATCATTTGTTTCTAGGAATTTTTAAATTTCTTCTTTGATCTCATTGTTAATCCATTTATATTTAATAACATGCTATTTAGTGTCCATGTGTTTGAGTATTTTTCAGTTTTTCTGTTGTGGTTGATTTCTAGTTTCATGCCATTGTGATCAAAGAAAGTGCTTGATATCATTTCAATCTTCTTAAATTTGTTGAGACCGTTTTTGTGCCCTAACATGTAGTCTATCCTAGAGAATGTACCATGAGCACTTGAAAAGAATGTATATTCTGCTGCTTTAGGGTGAAAGGTTCTGAAGATATCTATTAAATTGAGTTGATCTAGTGTGTCCTTTAAGTCTGCTGTTTCTTTGTTAATTTTCTTTCTTGAGGATCTATCTAGTGATGTTAGTGGAGTATTGAAATCCCCTACTTTTATAGTATTGTTGTTGATTTCACCCTTTAAATCCATCAAAGTCTGCTTTATATATTTAGGTGCTCCTATATTAGGTGCGTAGATATTTAAAAATGGTTTTATCTTTCTGTTGGATTGCTCCCTTTATCATTATGTAGTGACCTTCTTTATCTCTTACTATAGCCTTTGTTTTAAAGTCCATTTTGTCTGATATAAGTATTGCTACCCCAGCTTTTTTATTTCCATTTGCGTAAAATATTTTTTTCCATCCTTTTATCTTCAGTCTATGTGCATCTTTTGTTTTAAGGTGTGTCTCTTGTAGACAGCATATGTATGGGTCCTGTTTTCTTATCCATGCAACTACATATGTCTTTTGATCGGATCATTTAATCCATTACATTTAAGGTTATTATTGATATGTAGTTGATTATTGCCATTTTATTCTTTAAAACTGTATTCCTGCCTGACCAGGTGGTGGCACAGTGGATAGAGCGTCGGACTGGGATGCGGAAGGACCCAGGTTCGAGACCCCGAGGTGGCCAGCTTGAGTGCGGGCTCATATGGCTTGAGCAAAAAGCTCACCAGCTTGGACCCAAGGTCGCTGGCTCCAGCAGGGGGTTACTCGGTCTGTTGAAGGCCCGCGGTCAAGGCACATGTGAGAAAGCAATCAATGAACAACTAAGAAGTCGCAACGCGCAACGAGAAACTGATGATTGATGCTTCTCATCTCTCTCCGTTCCTGTCTGTCTGTCCCTGTCTATCTCTGCCTCTGTAAAAATAAATAAAAACAAAACAAAACAAAACAAAAAAAAAACTGTAATTATAAAACTGTATTCCTCTTTTTCTATATTCTTTTTCCCCTTTGATCTGTTACAACAGGCCTCTTAGCATTTTTTGCAGCATTGGTTTGGTTGTAGTGAATTCCTTGAGTTTTTTTTTTTTGGTCTGGAAAGCTTTTCATTTCTCCTTCAATTTTAAATGATAGCCTTGCTGGATAAAGTAGTTTTGGTTGTAAGCTCTTGTTCTGCATTACTTTGAATATTTCTTGCCATTTCCTTCTGGCCTCAAGTGTTTATGTTGAGAAGTCGAAAGTCATCCTTTTTGGGGCTCCTTTGTAGGTGATAGTTTTTTTTTTCTCTAGTAGCTTTTAATATTTTCTCTTTATCACTTAGCTTTGGTATTTTAATTATGATGTGTCTTGGTGTAATTTCTTTGGGTTTCTCTTTAATGGAGTTCTCTGTGCTTTTTGAACTTGTGAGATGTTTTCCTGCCTTAATTTAGGGAAGTTTTCAGCTATGATATGTTTGAACAAAGTCTCTATCCCTTGTTCTTTCTCTTCATCTTCAGGAACCCCTATGATGCAGATGTTATTTCTCTTCATGTTGTCACAGAGCTCTCTTAGAGTTTCCTCAGACTTTTTGAATCTTTTCTTTTTTCTGCTCTGTTTCCATGCCTTCATTTATCTTGTCCTCTAACTCGATGATTTGATTCTCAGCTTCATCTGTCCTGCTTTTAATTCCTTCCATTGTATTCTTCATTTCTGATATTGTATTTGTCATTTCTGACTGATTCTCTTTTATTATTTCAATGTCCCTTTTTATATTTGCTATCTCTTTATTTAGGTGTTTGTAATGACCATCTATTGTTGTTCTAAGATCTTTGAGCATCCTAACAATCATTATTTTAAACTCTGCATCTGGTAATTTGGTTGTATCTGACTCATTCAGGTTCTTTTCTGGGGATTTCTCTTGATTCATTTGTGTTGCATTTCTCTGCTTTCTCATTTTTTTCTGTGTAAAAGAAGGTTTTGGCCACTGGAGTCCACTGGGTGTGGCCTCTGTGTTCCCTAGGTGTGGTTTGTCTGCAGGCCCACCACCCCCTCTGCTGCTGCTGCCTAGGGTGTTTGGGTATGGGCATTGCTGGTGCCAGCCCACTGAGGCTGTTTCTGTGGTTTCTGCCTCTCCTTTACTGGAGGGGCTGTGATCACGTGCTTGGGTGTACAAGCCTTGGTGGCCTTGGCCTTCACCCCGCCCCCACGGGTGAGGTTATGCTTGGCCCTGAGGGCAGGGGTGAGCATCTTTGCTAAGCTGTGGGTCTGAGCCTGATTCCGAGCTTTCGCCCCACCCCTGCAGGAGGAGCCTGCTCGTGGGACAGCTGCAAGCCTTGGCTCCATGGGCCTGGTGGGGCTGCATGCCCATGCTCATTCTTGGGACTCTGCCTGTTCTGGGCTTTTGTTCCACCCCCACGGGAGGAGCTGGCTCCTGCGTCAGGCCACAAGCCTCAGTTCCCACAGGTCGGGCAAGGCTGCACTCCTGCACCCTTGTTCAAGGGTGGGTCTCTGCCCCTTCCAGGGCTCCTGCCCTTCCCCCACAGGCTGGATTACAGGCGGCCCATAGCTGGGTTTGATCACTTTTGCACATCCTCTCCTCCCCAGCTGTGCAAGACAGAGCTCACACCTTGGCCTCAGTTGTGGCCAGCCAGCTTCCACCCTTGCCAACAGAACCATGCTTTTCTCTTTTCTCTTGCTGCTTTTAGTAGTTTTTCTTTATCTCTTAACTTTGGTATTTTAATTATGATGTGTCTTGATGTAGGCCTCATTGGGTTCCTCTTTACCAAAGTCTTTGTGCTTCTTGAACTTGTGTGACATTTTCCTTTTCAATTTAGGAAAATTTTCAGCTATGATTTCTTCAAAATGGTTCTCTATCCCTTGTTCTTTCTCTTTTCCTTCAGGAACTCCTATGATGCGGATGTTATTTCTCTTCATATAGTCACAGAATTCTCTTATACTTTCCTCAGAGTTTTTGAGCCTCTTTTTTTATTTTTTGCTGCTGTTTCTGTGTTTTTATCTTGTCCTTTAATTCATTGATTCAATTCTCTGCTTCATCCAACCTGCTGTTGATTCCTTCTAGTGTAGTCTTCATTTCTGATATTGTAATTGTCATTTCTGATTGATTCTTTTTAATGATCTCAATGTCCTTTTTGATGCTTGCAATTTCTTTACTTAGGTGCTCATTAAGACCATCCATTGTGGCTTTAAGATCCTTAAGCATCCTAACAATCATTATTTTAAACTCTGAATCTGGTAATTTGGTTACTTCCATCTCATTCAGTTCTTTTTCTGGGAATTTCTCTTGTTGATTCATATGGATTACATTTCTCTGTCTTCCTTCCCATTTTTTTCTGTGTGCAGTTTGCAAGCTGGTTGAGGTTGGGCAGCTGAGGTTGGTATATGGAGTGTGGCCCCTCCTCCAGGGCTTTATCCCTCAGCCTCTGCTGGTTGCTTGGATTTTAATTCTCCTTAACAAGTTGAGCTGCTTAAGTCTTAATTTCCCTGCTGTTTGTTTGCTGAGCCCAGCTGGGAACTTTTGTGTTTAGGACTGGGGTAGTAGGCGTATCTTGCTCTTTGGCCTCAGTTGAAACTCTATCCAGGCCTTTTTTTCTTTTCTTTTTTTCTATATGGTAAGCCCACAGGAATGCGGTGGGTGTGACCTCTGAGACCCAGAAGGTATGGTCTACCCAGTTACTCTCTGGGGGTGGGGCGCATTCTCCATATCAGAAGGAGGTATAGCTCAGGTCTCCCCAGAAACCTGAGTCACTGCCCCTTCCCTTTACTTCCTTCTTTCCAAATGGCCTTCCGCACTGATTGGAACTGGAGAGCTTCCTGGAGGTGGGTCAATTTGCCTTATGCTAGGCTTGTGCTGGACAGAGGGAGTGCCCCTCCCCCTGTCTATGGTGGCCTCAGTATTGGAGAATTACTTGGCACAGGTATTCTCCCAATCACTGTTTGTGTCCCTGTGCCTCCATCACCCCACTCTCCTCACACAAGACCAGTCTTCTCAGCTCTCCTTTTCCCCGAAGCCCCAGGTAAGTTGCTGTGAGATTTTCTGTGTGGGCCTTTTAAGGCTGCAACTTCTTTGCAAGCCATTTTTTTTTTTTTAATTTTTTATTTTATTTTATTTATTCATTTTTAGAGAGGAGAGAGAGAGGGAGAGAGAGAGAGAGAGAGAGGGAGAGAGAGAGGAGGGGGGAGGAGTTGGAAGCATCAACTCCCATATGTGCCTTGACCAGGCAAGCCCAGGGTTTCGAACCTGCGACCTCAGCATTTCCAGGTCGACGCTTTATCCACTGCTCCACCACAGGTCAGGCTGCAAGCCATTTCTTGCAGATAGAAATCCCGCTCTTCTCCCCACTCAATGCTGTCAGGCTGTCTTCCAGTCTCTGGCTCTCTAGGCTGGGGCTCCGGTCCTGGGACTGAGGAACCACGCCTCTCAGGGTCTCTCTCCCCTCTGGACCCTCAGCTTCCCCTTGCTTCTGGGAGTGGGGGAACCCCACCGCATCCCCACATTTCCTACCAGTCTTTGTGTGGTTTCTTCTGTGCTCCTTGGTTTTTGAGTCCTGTTTCTTTTAGTCCAAAGTTGGTTTTTCACAATGATTGTTCTTAAATTTGTAATCCAGTTTGGTCCTGGGAGGTGGCAGTTTGTATGTCTACCTACTCTGCTGCCATCTTGAAATCCCCTTGCCTCATGACTAATTTTAAATGTGTAACTTAAGACTTATGATTTTAAGTGGAAATCTAAGATTATGCTTAGCAGTGAAACATCAATACACCTCAAAGCTCACTATATTTATAAGCTTAATTTATTGGATTGGTAATAATTATTTAGTACTCAGGAAAGATACTCAAAAAGGAAATAGAATTTTAAATGTAGTTTAATATTTAAGGTATTTAATTAAGTTTATTACATGGATCAAAACTCCCTTAAAAATAAATGAGAGCCCTGGCCGGTTGGCTCAGTGGTAGAGCGTCGGCCTAGCGTGCGGAGGACCCGGGTTCGATTCCCGGCCAGGGCACACAGGAGAAGCGCCCATTTGCTTCTCCACCCCTCCGCCGCGCTTTCCTCTCTGTCTCTCTTCCCCTCCCGCAGCCAAGGCTCCATTGGAGCAGGAATGGCCCGGGCGCTGGGGATGGCTCTGTGGCCTCTGCCTCAGGCGCTAGAGTGGCTCTGGTCGCAACATGGCGACGCCCAGGATGGGCAGAGCATCGCCCCCTGGTGGGCAGAGCGTCGCCCCCTGGTGGGCGTGCCGGGTGGATCCCGGTCGGGCGCATGTGGGAGTCTGTCAGACTGTCTCTCCCTGTTTCCAGCTTCAGAAAAATGCAAAAAAAAAAAAAAAAGAAAAGAAAAAAAAAATAAATGAGAAAATTTGGTGGACTTACCATTTTTAATGGAATATGGTCTATAAACCGAAAAGCTTAGTAAAGTGCTCCCAGGCCTTCGTCACTCGGCTGCCTCCACAGCCACTGAGATCTCAAGAAGCCTCCAAGAGCTGTGTGGAGACTCAGGGCTGGTCACAGGAAACCCTTGTCCCCATGCACTCCAGAAAGACCCATTTTTCTCCACCTCCCACCATACACTGCCCCACATCTCTCAGTGATGAAAACTTTTTACTCTGGGCAATCATATTAACAGTCTAATGACTATATAGGCACACTTAAGGTGACCATATAATTTATTATCTAAACCAGGACATATCTGAAAGTGAAAGGCAGCACTGTTAATGATTATCCTGGGACAACAGATTTAAACCAGGACAGGAATCCTCCAGGTATAAATGTGTGCTTTGTAAATACACAAGGGGAAGAAAATGAAGAACTCAATTTCCATCATAAGACAGTATCAAGTGTCAACAAAATGTTAGATCTTTTAATGCTTTACTGGAAAAGTCAAGCATGCTGTCAGCAACACTATTAAATATCCTGTTACTAACTTAGGACTATAGGGTCTCCCCACGTAGCGTGAGGTTCGACCTGTATATACAAGTCAAATTGTAATTCTGAGTGAAAAAATTGGGTCTGATGGCTGCCTAGCTGCTGGCTGGTTCAGGTTTCCCCAAATGCAGATTCTTATAATTGATCAGGCCTTATTTTTAGTCTGTGGACTTTCTTCACGACTACATGCATACAAAGGCACCCAGTGTCTTCCTTGGTATCTTTTTTTTCTCTCTAAACTGCCTGAGACCATGCATATGGCCTGCCAAATGTGTGGTCATGTCATTTTTTCATCCAAACACAATGGATTTTGGGCAGTTAATCACATTCTAGTGTGCTCCCATGTTATGGAAAGACAGGGTAACACACTTTGGCCCAGTACCATCCTAGGAACTCAGCATCTGCAAACCAGGTGATGGTGTTGCCATCTGGCTCAGAATCCCCATCAGCACTTGTGCACACAGTTCATTTTATTACAACCAAGTCCTCTGCCCTAACTGCAGTGCTCAGGTATTCCTTTGGTCATAGCCTGCCTGATTTGCAGGAGTTGCTTATTTGGTGGGAGCTGAGAAAGTTCCCCGGCTGCCAACCATTTCCCTAGGCCATCTAAAATCCCCTCATTAGGGTATTGTCTTTGGGGGCTAAGAAATATCAAGTGACTTCCTAGTACTGGAAGCAACAATTTCAAGCACTCTTTAGTGTGAAATTGTCTGAGCAGATAATTTCTCCAAGCATCTGGCTGAGATCTGGAGAGGAGGCAGAGGAATCTTGGTGCCGGTGGATGGGGTGTGTGGGTATAGTTGGCCAATCCAAAAGGGAGGCTCTGGGGAGCCGGAGAACAGCTCGAAGACCCTTCAGACACACTGGCCTTGGGACAGCCTTTGTCATGTGATTTTTATGAAGCCCTAGTTCCAGCAGCTAAGGGTTCCATGCTGCGAAGAGGGTTTCCGAAACGGTAGCCAACAAAATAGGTAACAAAGGGGAGGTAGGGGAAGGCTGTTTTTCCTCCTTTTATATCTAATGCTTCTGCTACTCAGCAACCTTGTCCTGGGAAATCTGGTACTACAAACCTTAGTATTATTGCCACCAGGAGACAGAGCTGACTGCTAGCTGTTAAGCCACCAAGGTTCCCATCTCTCAACATTTTCTATCTGCACACCCAGCTCAGGCCCCCCGGTGAGCTGCCACCTGCCAACATGAGTGGGAACCAAAGTTGAGTCTTCTTAGCAACTTGAGCTTTACCCAGTACTCAGAAGAGGTCATCTGCCAAGCCCCTTCTTTGAAGAAACACAACTGAGACCAAGTGAGAAGTAGCTACAGTTTAATACAAACCTGCACCAGAACACAATGTGTCGAGCTGTTTTGTTTTTGCCTCATATGGGTGGTCAAAGCACAGGACCATGAGTTGTTTTGGGGCTGACACAATCTTAGCACCATGACTTTTACAGAGGAGTGAGGAAGTCACTTGAGTGCTGGAGGCTCCATCCCGACCCCAGGCTGAGCCTGCCGCCTGAACAGCTGGAGAGGGTTTGGGTTTCTGCGTGGGTTCTGTGATTTCTGGGTCAGTACTGGAAAAGCCCTCATCACGGCATTGGCTTGACAGAGACTTACTGTGGACTCCTAGCACTACACACACACACACACGCGCGCGCGCACACACACACACAGTAGCACAATTTTCTGTAACTTAACCCCACAAACCTAGAGAGCAGCTAAGGCAAGAACAACAGTATTTATTCAGCAAGTACAAGACCAGTTTGAGAGCTGCATTCAGGGCAACAAGAGACCCTTTTCAATCCAAGCAGGAGCCAGTGGGGTTGGTGATGGTGCAGGCTGGAGCCCTGCACAGAGGCGAGGAGCAGGTGGTGGGGGCTGGCCATCTATTTGGTTTCTTGAACCTCCTGGGCAAGGGTGGGGTCTATGTAAGGATGGGGGGGGGGTGATGACATGGAGGGCCTACTGTGAACCGCTCCAGGGTGTGGTCTCCAGGCCCCCAGGCCACACAGCTCTCAGGCGGAGGCACTCAGAGAGGTAAAGCTTTCCTGGCCCAAGCAGGGACACTCTGCCCACGGGCCACCATCACTGCTTGGCTCTTTGGCATCTGCCTAAGGCCCATGACCCAGCAAGGGCTAAAGAGATAAAGATGATGTGCACTGTACCAAGCGGCCAGTGTCAAGGTTTCCCAATCCCAGATCCCTAGTCTCGTCCCCACGGCTGTCACCCTCCATGAGTGCCTTTGCTGCCTCTGCTCCCTGGGTGGGTCAGTCTCTGTCATTTCGGCCCCTAAGTGAGGAAGATGAGCATGAAAGGGACAAGAGAGGATGTGGAGGCAGCTCAAACCATAGGGCAAACCCCAACCTGTAACTAGTTCGGGCCCCAACAGTGAATATGCATTACTTTATGACAAAAAATCTACCTACCTGTGCAAAACAAAGCAAAATGCCTACCGGGGGAGTAAATCTTCTAACTGGTTAAACTCTCAGTGGGATCAACAAGGAACATCACTCCACTCTTCCTTTTCATAACTGGGGTAGACAGCCAAGCTCTTAAGGGTAGTCATGGGCACTTCTTGGGACAGAACACCTACACTTTCTAGGCTTCATCTTTGAAATGGGGAGAATAATGCATGCTGTATTGTGAGAAGCAATTGAGAGCCTGTATGTGGAAGTGCTTTGAAAACATGAAGAACATTAAAGAAATGTATAGGGTATGACCGTAGCCCAAGACCAAGGAGCCACGTGCAGTCTGGGGCACTCATACTGAATGTGCAACATGAAATCTTGTCCCCAACGGAAGACAAGGCTTGACAAGAGCAGGCAGCTGGGTCACTTCCCAGGTCACTCAAGGTGGATGGAGGTCACCCAGGCTCTAGTGTTCCTATGGAAACCTCCTGGAGGTTCAGAGGCAGGGAGGGCCCAACTGAATGTGGGAGGAGATGGAGGCCAGAGCAGGCGAGCACATGGGGCTGACCACAGGAGACAAGAGCCCCTGTGCAGCAAGATGGGCTCTACAGTCAAGTCCTGCTGGCCTGATCTCCTTCCCTGGGACCTAGCTAGCCCTCTCCCCCTAGTTCCACTCCCCCTCTCTTAGCAGGCATCAGGTGTCTTGCCAATCACACAGGAGGAGCAACCAGGCCTCTGTCCAGCAGGGGGAGTTGACAAGAAGCTGGGTGTTTCGGGCTGTTATTGCTGGAAGTAATGAGGGCCAGCCACAGGGAAAAGGCCACCTTGCTCCCCAAAGGTCTCCAGGGCCAGCATCCTGCGCACCCTCTCAGGATGTAGGGAACTAGAGCAGGAGGGTAAGGGAAGGGAAGAGGGCCTGGGACAGGGCTGTGGCAGCCTGGAAGACTCCATGTAGGGAGAAGAAGGGCCTGTAAGTCCAGCACCCCGACCAGTGCCCGAGGCTGTCCGGTTGGTGTCGAGTGCAGCATCTCCTAAGGTCCACAACTATTCCTGTTTCTATGCTATGCTAGTGACACAAAGCACCGTTTTCACAGGATGCACAAACAAGTCAAACCAAACCACTGCGCAAACCAAACGTGCAAAACAAAATCATGTACACGCACCTGGCACCAGCTTTGCGTCCCTGCGCAGCTAGCCCTCTGGGCGTGACTCCCAGAGGGCGGGGTGGGAAGAGGAAGAAGCTGGCAAAGGGCGCAGTGTCCCAACCACACCCACACCCAGAGTGCCCCAACCATATCCACGCGGGGCCAGAGCTGAGGCAGGAAAGACGGGATAGTTTGGACATGGCTGGGCAGCTAACACCTGTCTAACTTGAGAAAGGTGACCACAGGGCCTAAGGGGATGGGGAAGGGAGTCCTTTTAAAATACATCTGCTAAAGTGCTCTGGACAACTGGCCGCTCAGCCAGGGGCAGGGCACTCAAGTCTGGGCTTGCCCGAAGCCAGCACGTGGAGGCAGGTCTGAGAGGAGGGGCTGGGCCGGGTTCTATGCGTTGGGCTCTGTGCATAGTGTGGGCTTCCTGGACCCCATGAGGCCAGGGCAGGAAAGGACTGCAGCAGGAGGAACACATCTCAAAGTGCCTGGTAGGGTCGGCTCGAAGCACAGTGAATCACGTGTCAGACATGGGGAGGGCTCCCAGGTCCTGGGGCCCCTTAGGTGGTAAGCTGCCTAGCCCAGCCTCTCCTGTCCCTGCAGCCGCGGCTGGAGGGCGTGTGGGCTGATGGCAGCGGTGCATCCTCACTTGGGGGGGGCCTGGTCAGTGCCTTTACCAGATGCCACTGGACCTGCCTCCGGGGGGTGCGAGGATCCGAGCCGAGGCTCGCTTTGGGACATGGTCGTCGATCTGAGAACCTGCAGGAAGGAAGCAGAGGGTGAGCTGGGCTGCTCCCGCTGGGTCGCAAAAGCAGGGCCACCGCTACTGGAAGAGGCCGTTCGGCCCTCCCTGTGTGTGATTTCCTTCAATCTCATGACAACTCCATCCCATTTCACAGATAAGCAAACAGGCTCAGGGAAGTTCAGTACTTGCCCAATATTATACAGTAAGTAGCAGGGTCTGGATTTGAACCCAGGTTTTCCTGATTCAGAACCACCATGATTAATTGCCCTACTATGCCACCTTCACTGTTCCCGTGCAGTCTCTTGACGGGAACTCAGACTCTGTATAGGGGGCCCTCAGATTACAACACAGTTCCGTTCTTATGACAGTGATGTAACCCAAATTCTAGTGTAAGTTGAAACACTCCCTAGCCTAACACAAACAGAACACTTGCACTTTTAACACTCCAAAATGGCATAGGTAAGCCTGACCAGGTGGTGGCACAGTGGATAGAGTGTTGGACTGGGATGCGGAGGATCCAGGTTTGAAACCCTGAGGTCGCCAACTTGAACACAGGCTCATCCAGCTTCAGCATGGGGTCTGCGGGGTCTCTGGCTTGAGCGTGGCTTGAGCCCAAAGGTCATTGGCTTGAAGTCCAAGGTTACTGGCTTGAACAAGGGGTCACTAGCTCTATTGTAGCCCCCCCCCCCGGCACATATTAGAATAAGGTGCCACAAGGAAGAACTGATGCTTCTTATCTCTTTCCCTTCCTCTCTATCTGTATCTGTCCCTCTCTCTGTCTCTGTCACACACACACACAATTTTAAAAAATCAAAATAGCACAGGTCAGCATGAGGGAGTGTGCCAATTCCCTCACCCATATGGGGTTACTGCATATTCTTCCACGGCACACAACCAAACTAGTTTGCCCACATAGTCCTAAGTACAATGCTAACAGTGTAAGCTGAAACACTGAAGTTTTTATGGGAGCGTCAAACTCAAACGTCATATGTCGAGACTGTCATAGCCTGAGGACCCCCTAGATTGGCCTATTAGCAAGTGGGACTTTGTCCATATGCCTTAGTGAGTATGAGAGAAAGAAGGGAAAGGGGCTCCACTGTTTATGAAAAGTCAAAAGAACTACAGCCCCAAGGTCGCAAGACTTCGTTAGAAAAGGAGGCCTGGTAGCCCAGGGAGTGCAGTGGCACAGTCTTCAGCCTGTCCCATCTAGAACAAACAAGGTTTGGGACAGAGGGAAGGTGGGAGGCTGCTTGATGCTGGCCGAGTCTGAGAGTTCTGTCCAGTCTTGGCTCTGCCCCGAGACTTGGATGGGAGCTGAAGAAGCCAACGCCCGGCGGCCGCAGGGTTATGGGGGCCATGCCTGGGAGCCAGGGGAATCCACACTTCTTAGATTGGCAAGGCCAAGTGCCCATGGACACCACACCATGGGATCCTTTTCTGACTCCTTGCACTCATGTCCTGCTGCTGGTGGGAGCCGCAGTGGCCCTCAGGATTGGAGCAGTTACCTCGGTAATAAGAGGAAAGGGAGTGGTGAGAGGGCTTCTCTCCATAAACTATCAAGTTCTCCAATAGGAATCACGTGACTTCTGTCTCGAGCTGCCCCAGCCATGGCTGGGCACAGAGGACGCTCCGAGGGCAGCCCTGCTCCGTTGCCTTCCCTGTGGTTTAGCTCTGTGCCTCACGTTAGGAGGGTAAGTGCGCAGGTCTCATGTCCTGCAGTAACGCCACGCTCTGTGAGGAAGGGTCTTGTTTCTCTCGCTGTTTCGGGTCCAGCACAGCACTTGGCAGACCTGTGCTAGGTCTGCACTTCAGGCAAGGCAAGAAGACTGTTCTGGGAAGGGGGAGGGAGGGGCATGGGAGGGGGAGGGAGGGAGGGCCCGCCCTCGCCCCCACCCTGCCCCGCCCCTTTCCAGTGCTCTCAGTTTTCAGCAGAGCTGCCTGCAGAACCAGCATGGTACAGCCTCTCTCTGCTCCTTCTTCACTGAAGGTTGCCATTTAGGTGGTGGTGACCTTCTTACCCCCACTTTACTGCTGAACACCTGGGATACGAGTTGTTAATCATTTTCCTGAGCAGACACAGCTCCATGTATTATATATTGTATTACCTATAATCCAATCCCTAGCAAAAAAAGGCGGAGGGGCAAAATGGGGACAAAGTAGGGGAGGGAGAATAAGGGAAACACCAGGTCTTTCAGAGAGGCTGGAGAAAAGTGGGGGTGGGGAAAGCAAGGAGAATGGGGGAACAGTCCCATGTGGCAGAGAGGATTAACCTTCCTGATCCTGGTTCTTCTCTGGGGTGCCACGTGTGGGCACAGCCCTGTTTGGTCAAAGGGCCAAAACCAGAAAACATGCGGAGATTCTACTGCAGTCTATGGCCTGTTAGGGTGGTGTCTAGGGACCAGGAGAGCCCTCCAGCCCCCTGATATTTGAACCTAGCACTCATTACTGGACAAGCAACAGGGGAGGAAGGACGAAGATGAGGGGGAAGCAGCATAAATCCCCTGCCTGGCTGGGCCTCCTGGTCCTTCGGTCCTCCTCCCACCACCCCACTCTGGTGGAGATGCAGGCGTCGGTCCAAGTCAGCGGTTCTCAACCTGTGAGTCGCGACCCCGGCGGGGGTCGAACGACCAAAACACAGGGGTCGCCTAAAGCCATCGGAAATACATTAGGTGACCCCTGTGTTTTGGTCGTTTGACCCCTGCCGGGGTCGCGACCCACAGGTTGAGAACCGCTGGTCCAAGTGGTCCTTGCTCTTACCCGAGAGGCTGAAGCTGGATTCATGAAGGTCCCTCATGCCCCCGTGCCGGGTAACGGGTCGGGTAGGAGTGTCTGCGAGCGGCGTTCCCATCTCTTTTTTCCCAGGATGTACAACGACAGCTACATCCCCCAGGTAGGGAGTGCGGTCCACTCCCTTAACCTTTAAGGTCTAGTGAAAGGTGGAAGAGGAAAGGGGAAAAGACACCATCAGAGCCCAGACACCACCACCGCCAGAGCCTCCTTGACGGCTGACAGGACTCCAGAGGCTGCCATTTTGCTCAGGACCCAAATTACTGTGTCAAAACCTATCAATACCTTGAGTACAAGGGGTGGAGAATTCTTTTTTTGTAGTTCCTAAATAATGCATGTGTGCATGTATAAAGGAAATGCCCACTGGCTCCCCCTTAATATTGGTGGAATCCTTCCCAAGGTAGCAGATAGACTTCCAGGATAGTCAATCTTACAGGGCACCCCTCACATGGAGCAATGTCATTCCCTTTACTTGCCCAGCTACCAAGCCTTTTACTGTGATCTGACAACTTTGTGGGGACAGCGGCTATTAAATACAGTCAATTTGTAGATGAGAATCTTCAGGTAGCAGATCTAGTTAATTTTGTACTCACAAAGGCCATAGAATTAAGAGCCTATATTCTGCAAACAGATGCCTAGGTTCCAGTCCCTGTTTTGTTACTTATAAGCAGAGGCCCTGGGTGAATCCTAGTGAGTACCAGGTATTAATATGACCTGTTTACTTTTATGCTTTAGATGATTGTTTTTCTTTTTATTTATTCATTTTATTTTAATTATTTTTTTAAGAGAGAGGAGAGAGAGAGAGAGAGAGAGAGAGAGAGAGAAAGAGAAAGGCAGGGGAGAGGAGCATTAAGCAACTCAAAGTTGCTTCTCACATGTGCCTTGACCAGGCAAGCCTGGGGTCTCAAACTGGCAACATCAGCATTCCAAATCAATGCCCCATCTACTACACCATCATGGGTAAGGCCATTTACTCATTTTAGAGAAGGGAAAGACTGAGAGAGAAGGTGGGAGGAGCAGGAAGCATCAACTTCCATGTGCCCTGACCAGGCAAGCCCAAGGTTTCAAACTGGCGACCTCAGTGTTCCAGGTCGGTGCTTTATCCACTGCACCACCACAGGCCAGGCAGATAATTGTTTTTCAAATATCAGTCTCCGGTACCCTTACTTAATCAGGAGTGGAGGGAACCGAGCAATGGCAGCACCTCAAGTTCCCCAAGCCTATGAATCAAGAACTCAGCGGTCACAGACATGCCCATGTTTCCCCCTTGTGCCTTTTCAAACTCAGGACACCCTGTTTGACTGATCATTTAAAATGCTTTCTGGTAATCAAAGATGGGCAATGGAAACCAGCATTATCTGACTCTAGCATTTCCCTGCCCCAGCACACACTCGCTGTCGGCACAGTAGAGCAGGACCAGTTTACGAAATAAAGTTGTGGTTCTTGTGAAGGAGCCCGTGGCAGAGGGGCTCCACTGAGGACCAGGCTCAGGGTGAAATGAAGCCCCAGTTATGGGACCTTGAAAGAGCGTGAAGGCCAACCTGCCCACCATCCCACCCAATGGAAGCTTTCTTCCTTCCGGTTCTGGGTCATCCCAGGGCTGGGGTCCACAGGCCAGCAGGCGTGGAGAGTGTTCAGAAAACGGGAGGGCAAAGTCTGAAGAAGCTTCTCTTTTTTTTTTTTTAATATTTATTTATTGATTTTTAGAGAGAGGGGAGAGAGAGAGAGAAATGGGGAGGAGCAGGAAGCATCAACTCCCATATGTGCCTTGACCAGGCAAGCCCAAGGTTTCGAACCGGCAACCTCAGTGTTCCAGGTTGACACTTTATCCCACTGCATCACCACAGGTCAGGCTGAAGAAGCTTCTCTTGAAAGCCTTTGGGTGGTTCCAGGAGGAGGGAACAAGGGTGGCACAAACCAGGAAGGCCAAGGGAACTGACAAAAGGAGCTTGACTTTTGCATAAATGACTAGAGAACTAAGATCATAAAAAAGTTTGGGTGAAGGAAGGTCACGGGACCACTTGATGGCAAGTGTACCAAGCCAGAGACAGCTCTTAAAAGGCCTATTCCTTAGATATTATTAAGCAGATTTCCAGAGTTCAGTGATATAGCAGCTGAGTCTATTTTCAGCTAAGGTCCTTTAAATCCCTGGTCCCCTATTGGAAGTCGGAGCCGGTCAGGAGTGGAGAGCACAGAACCTGAGGCTGGAAGCTGATGCGGATCTGGGAGAGTGATCACAATGTGGTCTCTCTGAGTCTGGTTGAGTCTGGTTCCCTCAAAAACTTAAATGGTCAGACCAGGTCTGGAATAGTTCATATTTCAAAGTTCACACCCAGTTCTCGGACTCCATAAAGAACCTTGGGTGTATTCTGTCCTCTCGGTAGACACATTCACTCAAGAGAAGGCTAGTTACTCCCTCATTGGGGATTGCTGTAGACCTCTGAGGGGTGGACAGATCACCTGGAAGGGGCCCAGAAACTGTACGCCCTGAGCTGCTAAGAGCCTCTTGCTAAAGCACACAAACTATTTTACTGGGCCTCCCTCCCTGGGTAGCAAAGCGGCTAAGGCAAGACTGCGGAGTTGCCCTGATTCACCCAGAAACCTTCACTGCTACTACCTCCAGAGGACAGAGTAACACCTGCTGTGTAGAGAGGACTGGGAGGGATTGGGCAAAAGGTACAAATAGGACACGAGAGAAGCTAGGTGAGAAAACTTTTAAATATATTTTTAAAAGAACTTATATCTCTTTTTTTTTTTGACAAGAGTCAGAGAGAGGAACAGATTGGGACAGGTAGACAGGAAGAGAGAGATGAAAAGCATCAATTCTTCGTTGTTCCTTGAACAGCTCCTTAGTTGTTCATTGATTGCGTTCTCATATGTGCCTTAACTGGGGGGCTACAGCACAGCGAGTGAACCCTTGCTCAAGCCAGCGACCTTGGGGTCATGTCTATGATCCCACGCTCAAGCCAGCGACCCTACCCTCAAGCTGGTGAGTCCGCACTCAAGCTGGCAATCTCAGGGTTTTGAACCTAGGTCCTCTGCATCCCAGTCCGACGCTCTATCCACAGTGCCACCGCCTGGTCAGGCAGGACTGCTATCTCTTAAGTGTACCATAATTACACCAGTGGCACCCCAGAACCTGGGCAGGAATGGTTACACCAGTGAGGGTTGGGACTCCTAGGCCCTCACTTATGATCTAAGAACACCCACCCTGTTAGACAGCATCTGGAAATACCTAGGCAGGAGCAGTTTGAAGCCACAGTAATATTGCCTTAGGCCAGAGGAAGGGGAGGGGAAAGAGCAGGATGCTTTCAGCTGTCGGTTTGTCAGGTTTGTTCTTTTCTGAGGACTTGGGACCTCCAACCAGAAGCCGGGGCTGCAGGTCCCAGCACCTGGAGCTGTCAGGGAGGATTCAGGCCAGGTTGTCTAGGGTAGCTCTCAGAGGTCTACAGCAATCCCCAATGAGGGAGTAACTAGCCTTCTCTTGAGTGAATGTGTCTACCGAGAGGACAGAATACACCCAAGGTTCTTTATGGAGTCCGAGAACTGGGTGTGAACTTTGAAATATGAACTATTCCAGACCTGGTCTGACCATTTAAGTTTTTGAGGGAACCAGACTCAGCAAAGCCCACACAGCCTACTGGGGAAGGGGAAGATTTCAGAGGAACAGCAACTCCAGCCAAGACAGGGATCCCTTGCCCTGATGGATAGTAAGAATCCTCCCAGATCGGATGTCGGGACAGTGCTGAGCAGCTTGTAGTATTCCCTCAGCTCCAGGGGAATTGGGGACCCTTCCTAATACATTTTACTTTGTTATAGGTGCTTCTTTTCTACTATTTCTTGTTTCCAAAGTGACCACTACAGGCAATAGGTTTCAGTGGGAAAATAGAGTAAGAACATCTTTGAGATTTAAAACCATCACATGAGATGCCCCTAACATGGTCTTCAACCTCTTCCCACACATCTTCCTCTCCCTCACCTTACCTTTTCTCTCTGGACCAGTTTCTTGTAGACAGTGTCTGGGAAGGATCTCAGGGGACAGAATTTGCCAGTGCCCTCAGCGCACATGAAGACACCGTTCTCATACACGACCCGCCCCCGGCTGATGGTGACCAGCGGCAGGCCATGGCAGCGCATGTTCTCATACAGGTTGAAGTCTCCTCCCTGCACCTGGGTGCTGGCTGAGATGGTCCTGGTGGGGAGAGAGTGGTGGGAGAAAAAGCTCTGAGAAGAGATAAAGATACCACAGCTCAATGGTAACAGAAGATGCTCAGAGGGAAAGGGAGACGCTCAAAGGGAAGGGGAGCTGCTCAGAGGGAAGGGGAGCTGCTCAGAGGGAAGGGGTGAAGCTCAGAGGGAAGGGGAAATGCTCAGAGGGAAGGGGTGACTCTCAGAGGGAAGGGGAGATGCTCAGAGGGAAGGGGAGATGCTCAGAGGGAAGGGGAAATGCTCAGAGGGAAGGGGTGACTCTCAGAGGGAAGGGGAGATGCTCAGAGGGAAGGGGAGATGCTCAGAGGGAAAGGGAGATGCTCAGAGGGAAGGGGAGATGCTCAGAGGGAAGGGGACATGCTCAGAGGGAAGGGGAGATGCTCAGAGGGAAGGGGAGATGCTCAGAGGGAAGGGGAGATGCTCAGAGGGAAGGGGACATGCTCAGAGGGAAAGGGAGATGCTCAGAGGGAAGGGGAGATGCTCAGAGGGAAGGAGTGATGCTCAGAGGGAAGGGGTGACGGTCAGAGGGAAGGGGAGATGCTCAGAGGGAAGGGGAGATGCTCAGAGGGAAGGGGAGATGCTCAGAGGGAAAGGGAGATGCTCAGAGGGAAGGAAAGATGCTCAGAGGGAAGGGGACATGCTCAGAGGGAAAGGGAGATGCTCAGAGGGAAGGGGAGATGCTCAGAGGGAAGGGGACATGCTCAGAGGGAAGGGGACATGCTCAGAGGGAAAGGGAGATGCTCAGAGGGAAGGGGAGATGCTCAGAGGGAAGGAGTGATGCTCAGAGGGAAGGGGTGACAGTCAGAGGGAAGGGGAGATGCTCAGAGGGAAGCGGAGACGCTCAGAGGGAAGGAGAGATGCTCAGAGGGAAGGGGTAACTCTCAGAGGGAAGGGGAGACGCTCAGAGGGAAGGGGAGATGCTCAGAGGGAAGCGGAGACGCTCAGAGGGAAGGAGAGATGCTCAGAGGGAAGGGGTAACTCTCAGAGGGAAGGGGAGACGCTCAGAGGGAAGGGGAGACGCTCAGAGGGAAGGGGTGACTCTCAGAGGGAAGGAGAGATGCTCAGAGGGAAGGGGTAACTCTCAGAGGGAAGGGGAGATGCTCAGAGGGAAGGGGAGACGCTCAGAGGGAAGGGGAGATGCTCAGAGGGAAGGAGAGATGCTCAGAGGGAAGGGGTAACTCTCAGAGGGAAGGGGTGACTCTCAGAGGGAAGGGGAGACGCTCAGAGGGAAGGGGAGACGCTCAGAGGGAAGGGGAGACGCTCAGAGGGAAGGGGAGACGCTCAGAGGGAAGGGGAGATGCTCAGAGGGAAGGGGAGATGCTCAGAGGGAAGGGGTAACTCTCAGAGGGAAGGGGTGACTCTCAGAGGGAAGGGGTGACTCTCAGAGGGAAGGGGAGACGCTCAGAGGGAAGGGGAGACGCTCAGAAGGAAGGGGAGACGCTCAGAGGGAAGGGGAGACGCTCAGAGGGAAGGGGAGATGCTCAGAGGGAAGGGGACATGCTCAGAGGGAAAGGGAGATGCTCAGAGGGAAGGGGAGATGCTCAGAGGGAAGGGGTGACAGTCAGAGGGAAGGGGAGATGCTCAGAGGGAAGGGGAGATGCTCAGAGGGAAGCGGAGACGCTCAGAGGGAAGGAGAGATGCTCAGAGGGAAGGGGTAACTCTCAGAGGGAAGGGGAGACGCTCAGAGGGAAGCGGAGACGCTCAGAGGGAAGGGGAGATGCTCAGAGGGAAGGGGAGATGCTCAGAGGGAAGGGGTGACAGTCAGAGGGAAGGGGAGATGCTCAGAGGGAAGGGGAGATGCTCAGAGGGAAGCGGAGACGCTCAGAGGGAAGGAGAGATGCTCAGAGGGAAGGGGTAACTCTCAGAGGGAAGGGGAGACGCTCAGAGGGAAGGGGAGACGCTCAGAGGGAAGCAGAGATGCTCAGAGGGAAGGGGAGATGCTCAGAGGGAAGGGGTAACTCTCAGAGGGAAGGGGAGACGCTCAGAGGGAAGGGGAGATGATCAGAGGGATGGAGAGATGCTCAGAGGGAAGGGGTAACTCTCAGAGGGAAGGGGAGACACTCAGAGGGAAGGGGAGACACTCAGAGGGAAGGGGTGACGGTCAGAGGGAAGGGGAGATGCTCAGAGGGAAGGGGTGATGGTCAGAGGGAAGGGGAGATGCTCAGAGGGAAGGGGAGACGATCAGGGGGAAGGGGTGACTCTCAGAGGGAAGGGGTGACTCTCAGAGGGGAGATGCTCAGAGGGAAGGGGTGAAGCTCAGAGGGAAGGGGTGATGCTCAGAGGGAAGGGGTGACTCTCGGGAAGGGGAGACAATCAGAGGGAAGAGGTGACTCTCAGAGGGAACGGGAGATGCTCAGAGGGAAGGGGAGACGCTCAGAGGGAAGGGGTGATGCTCAGAGGGAAGGGGTGATGCTCAGAGGGAAGGGGAGATGCTCAGAGGGAAGGGGTGACGGTCAGAGGGAAGGGGAGATGCTCAGAGGGAAGGGGTGATGGTCAGTGGGAAGGGGAGATGCTCAGAGGGAAGGGGAGACGATCAGGGGGAAGGGGTGACTCTCAGAGGGAAGGGGTGACTCTCAGAGGGGAGATGCTCAGAGGGAAGGGGTGAAGCTCAGAGGGAAGGGGTGATGCTCAGAGGGAAGGGGTGACTCTCGGGAAGTGGAGACAATCAGAGGGAAGGGGAGATGCTCAGAGGGAAGGGGTAAAGCTCAGAGGGAAGGGGAGACGCTCAGAGGGAAGGGGTGACTCTCAGAGGGAAGGGGTGACTCTCAAAGGGAAGGGGAGATGCTCAGAGGGAAGGGGTGAAGCTCACAGGGAAGGGGTGACTCTCAGAGGGAAGGGGAGATGCTCAGAGGGAAGAGGTGATGCTCAGAGGGAAGGGGTGATGCTCAGAGGGAAAGAGAGATGCTCAGAGGGAAGGGGTAACTCTCAGAGGGAAGCGGAGATGCTCAGAGGGAAGAGGTGAAGCTCAGAGGGGAGAGGAGATGCTCAGAGGGAAGGGGTGAAGCTCAGAGGGAAGGGATGACTCTCAGAGGGAAGGGGTGACTCTCAGAGGGAAGGGGAGACGCTCAGAGGGAAGGGGTGAAGCTCAGAGGGAAGGGGTGACGCTCAGAGAGAAGGGGTGACTCTCAGAGGGAAGGGGTGAAGCTCAGAGGGAAGGGGTGAAGCTCAGAGGGAAGGGGTGACTCTCAGAGGGAAGGGGAGATGCTCAGAGGGAAGGGGTGTCTCTCAGAGGGAAGGGGAGATGCTCAGAGGGAAGGGGTGACTCTCAGAGGGAAGGGGAGATGGTCAGAGGGAAGGGGTGAAGCTCAGAGGGAAGGGGTGACTCTCAGAGGGAAGGGGAGATGCTCAGAGGGAAGGGGTGACTCTCAGAGGGAAGGGGAGATGCTCAGAGGGAAGGGGTGACTCTCAGAGGGAAGGGGAGACGATCAGAGGGAAGGGGTGACTCTCAGAGGGAAGGGGAGATGCTCAGAGGGAAGGGGTGAAGCTCAGAGGGAAGGGGTGACTCTCAGAGGGAAGGGGAGACGATCAGAGGGAAGGGGTGACTCTCAGAGGGAAGGGGAGATGATCAGAGGGAAGGGGTGACTCTCCGAAGGAAGGAGTGATTCCTAAAGGCTGGTGTGGAGGGCAAAAGTAAGTTTACAGATGTGAGTACAGAAAATATGGTATATTCTTGTATTATTATTTATTTACTAATTATGGTATTATTTGTTATTATTCTACTTTTGCCCATCCCTGTATTTGTTGACTGAATAAAATGTAATATTAAAAAAATGATTCCCATCTCCCCTGCTCAAATCTCCGAGTAACAATGATGCTCTACATCCTGTGGCATGATCACTCCTGACACTCTTCACTTATTCACTTTGTGGTCATTAGCGCTGTGGGTGTCCAGCGCCGTGTGCTCCCGGAACCACACTCTCAGCAAGAGAAGCAGAGGATGGAAGAGCCTGGCGCTGAGGGCTGGGCCGCGGGTCCAGTTCAGCCACTTACCAGCTGTGTGATGTGGGGCGTCCCTCCAATGTCTGGTCTAAGTTTCTTCAATAATAAAAGGGAACTAAAACTCCCGGCTTGAGCGCTTCTCAGGGCTGAGCCAAATCAAATGGGATCACTGCTGTGAAGCAGCTGTCAAGTGTTGTGCAGGCGGAGCTGTCACGCTGGGTTCCCAGAGCTCGGACTATGGGAAGCCCTCCGCTATGTGTTAAAGTGAACACACCTCAGGGCCCCACTTCTCTATGCTAGAAACAGTGCAAAGCTGATATGCTTTTGGAGTTCTGTAATACAAGTTCCTTAAAATCCCATGTCCCCTAGCCTGGGAGAGCAGCAGCAGGTTTTACTTTGTGGCTTCCGGGTCCCACACCACCACGTCGGCATCGGCTCCCGGGATGATGCGGCCCTTGCGAGGATACAGGTTGAGAATCTTTGCTGCATTGGAACTGGTGACGGCCACAAAACGGTTCTCATCCATCTTTCCTCCAACCTGAAAGAAGTGTCAAGTCAAATAGGCCCATGTGTGCTTCCAACCCCTAGTCATCCTTGGCTCTGGTCTGTGGCCTTTTAGTTGGTCAAGACAATGGTGCCGAGGCGGACAATACCATAGGCACCATTTCAGATGAGCCCACCTGCGTGGCTTGATTCCAGGCACTTGCTGACTTCATTCTCCTTCATCCAGCAACAATTTTGAGTGGACCTTTGTTCCAAAAGGCTGCTACCTGGTGTAAATCTAGCTCCTGGTTGTAAAATCAAGTCTGCACATGTGGCCTGACCTGTGGTGGCACAGTGGATCAAGCGTCGACCTGGAAATGCTGAGGTCGCCGGTTCGAAACCCTGGGCTTGCCTTGTCAAGGCACATATGGGAGTTGATGCTTCCAGCTCCTCCCCCCTTCTCTCTCTCTGTCTTTCTCTCTCCCTCTCTCTCTCCTCTCTAAAAATGAAAAAATAAAATAAAATAAAAAAAGTCTGCACATGTGCCTACTGTGGATGGCTCAGGAGTTTTTCTCATCCATAGAGACAACTCAGTCTTCTAGAAAAGCACCTTATGGCCCCACCCACCCACCCATGACAGCACCTTGGACTTTCTCCAAAGAGGACTCCTGAGCCAGCTCATGGGTCCTTCCTGAGCTGGTGGCTTAGTCTTGAGGATGTCAAACCTCCCTGGGCTCATACTCTATGTTGCATAGATAGGTTAAGACCAACAATACTTATTCTTCAGGGGTAGAACTTGATTCTAATAAAGTCCCAGTCCCTACCTTTATTGAAAAGTAATTGATATATCAAGGGCCTTAAAATGTTTCTATTCTTTGGCCCAGAAATCCACTTCTAGAATCTGTCCTCAGGAAATAGTTGGAAATGTTGGCACATGCTCAGGAACACAGAGATTCTCTGCAACATCAGGATTAATGCCAAAACTTGAAACAGCTGAAAGTTCCAAACACTGGGAAAGGATTAAATGAAGTATGGTATTTCCATTAGAGAAAATATTATTTAGCCATTAAAAAAGATGTTTTTAATTAATTTTTACTGATATATGAAGACACTCAAGATATGTCATATGGAAAAAAAAGGGATGAACCCAGTTATTAAAATAATGTACATCATAGAACTAGGAAGACACATACTAAATTATGAACTTTAATTTCTCGGTATGGAATTATGGAAAAAATTTTTTCTAATACTTTTCTGTATTTTCAAAATTTTTATTCTAGGCCTCATGACCGTTCTGATGAGGAAAAAAGATCTTTTTGATTCTGTTTTTGAGTGAAACCAGCTTTGGTTGACCTAGCCCTCCTGAGGGCGAGACTCTCACTTGAACCTGCGTGGGGAGGGGCTCCCAGAACGTACCACTCCTCTCTCCCAGACCACGCTCATGCGGTCCTGCACGCCGCTCACTCCATGCGGGATCTTGGTGAAGTCCTCCTTGCCCATAGCTTTCTGCTTTGTGGTGAAAGGCCGGTGATCTGATGCCACAATGTTCAGAGTATCACTGGGTAGAGAAAAGGATGTGACCAGTAAAGGGAAGAAGGCCAGGGTCCCAGAGGGTGGTGACAGGTACAGGGAAAAAGTCTTTGCTTAAGAACCAGGCAAAGCCAACTTCAGTCTTGCCTCTGCTATTTAGTAGCTATCTGACTCAATAACGAGTGACTAAAACTGTGACAACCTCAGTTTTACTCATCTGCAGAATAGAAATAGGTACTGAATGTGGCACAGACTGTCAGTGTCACAGGAGACATGCAAAGTCTTTGGGATGTTGGCTTTTGAGAGTTAAGATAGTGGGTAGAGAAAAACTGAACTTAAGATTTAGCTGGAGTTGAGGGTGGAGGTGGTTTCACTACCTCAGAACCATAGCGAACTCCCTCTCCTCCCCTTCCTCAACCCTTACCAGTCCCTGCTGGCAACAGCATGTGCTTGGTAAAACACACAGGTTCAATGTTAAGCTTTGCAAATAACTTAAAGCCAAAGCCTTCCTTGGATATGAAGGCTCTAATGGCCCAGAAGGGAAAAGGAGGGACAAGACAGAAGAAAAATTTGCCTTAATCAGCCAGCAATGGCATGCAAGTCAACTGGTTCATTGTCGCCGCCTCCATGACCATTATCCTCAGACAGTTACTGAGGTTGCCTCCATGCAAGGTGGCAGGTGGCTAAGGCATGGCCGGGCTCTTGAGCTAGCTAAGAACTCGGGGCCATGATGGTGAGAGTGTGCATGGTGGCCAATCCTGCCTAATGAGGGAAGCAGACAGCTGGCCCGTGTCCAGAGATCTCTGTTGGCCTCAGAAATGGTGAGGGGCAAGGGAGAGAGAATTCCTGTCATCCGGGGCCAGGAGAACCTCAGGAGAACACACCCAGGGATGGGCCTGAATGGAGCATGATGGGGTTATGTAGGAGAGGGGACAACTGCTGGCACACACACTGGGGACCTGAGAGTCTAATATTACTTATGGGCAGGCCACCTAAGATGCCCTTAAGAAGGGGAATCTGGGCCTGACCCGTGGTGGCGCAGTGGATAAAGCCTCAACCTGGAACACTGAGGTCGCCGGTTCAGAACCCTGGGCTTGCCCAGTCAAGGCATATATGGGAGTTGGGAGTTGATGCTTCCTGCTCCTCCCCCTTGTGTCTCCCTTCTCTCTCTCTCTCTCTCTCTCTCTCTCTCTCTCTCCTCTCTCAAATGAATAAATAAAATCTTTAAAAAATAAAATATTTTAAAAGGGGGGGAATCTGGGAGCAGAAGGTATTATTTCCCATGGTAAAGAGGCACATATATATATATTATTTTAAGAGAGAGAGAAAGGGGGTGGGGAGAAGAGCAGGAAGCACTAAATTGTAGTAGTTGCTTCTTGTATGTGCCTTGACCGGGCAAGCCCAGGGTTTTGAACCCACGACCTCAGCATTCCAGGTCAATGCTCTATCCACTGCACCACCACAGGTCAGGCTTGAAGAGGCATATTCTTAAGGCTGTCAGGTGTTCCAGGTCAGGCTGGATAGAAGGCTTTCTCCACTGGGGGTCTGGCAGGGCTCATCATCACAGCTCTTGCCAAATAACTGATATCTGTGGCCAAATCCACAGTGAGATGACTTAGGTCTTTCTGAGGCATGGGCTGGTACCTCCCCAGGCCAAAGACATTGCTCTGGGCCTTCTCGGAGCCTGCAGGAAGGACTCTTTCACTGAGCAGAGGGTTTTCTCAAGGGTCCTTGAGGGCTCCCTGGGCTGCAGGAACCCATCAGAGCTGAGCGGAATCTTTAGGACTTCACTTTCTCCTCGGGGGTCCTCCAGACACTGGGGCAAGGCTCACATCAGAAGAGGTGCCCGTAAGTGTCATGGGCTGAGGATCAGTGACTCCATGAGCAACTAGCTCAACTCTCATTCTTTAACAGTCAAGTCTTATTGAGCACCCATCTTTCTTTTTAGGGTGCCCCTGGGCTGGTATGAGTGTGTGTGATCACTTTCCAGAAGGGCTTCTGAGGTCTCCCAGTGCTGCCCTGAATCTGGGAGTATGAAATACCGATCCCTTCTCTTTCAAGTTTAAAACATAACCAGCTTTGTTAAGCAAAATTTTATATGTTCAAATGAAAAAAAGAATCTGATCTCTTTTAAAAAGTCAGATTTTAAATAAAGGACAAATCATTACATTTAGAGATTGTATATTTTACCTTGATCTATCCTAAAAAATCATATACTAAAAATTAAGAAGCAGCTCATATATATACATATATATGTTTTTCTTTAATTTTTCCATTGATAGGTGGGGGGAGGGAGATAGAGAAGCATCAACTTGATCCACTTAGCAGTTTCATTACTTGTGCACTCATTGATTGCCTCTCCTATGTGCCCTGACTGGGGGTCGAACCAATGACTTCTGGCACACCAGGTTGATGCTCTATCCACTGAACCACCCAGCCAGGGCATAGCTCATATTTTCTTACAGGAATGTACTTGGTGTCTGTGCTTTCTATCAAGTGTTTTGTGTAATATCAATTATCATCAACAAAAACAAAATAACAGTAATCATAAGTTTCTATAAATAACTAAAACGTTAAAACTATGCTCCAAATTCTATAAAATTGCATACATTCATCATATGCACTGATTAGAAAAGGGATTCCAACTAGTCTCATAATAGCTCACATGAAATTGCAATTCAAATAAATAGAATTTCAATGATTTAAATAAATTTGAAAAAACAGGCTAGGTATAAAAACTTAACTTATTCAATTAATACTCTTTTCCTCTGACTGCATTGGTGTGGGTTTGGGCACTATAATCTGGGTGGGTGGGAGCATTTACTACCTTTTTACTCTTTCAATAACTTTGTGGCAAGCAGAGATTGTTCTTGAGGCTTGTTTTTGTTGTGTTGATAATAATGGTTTTTCCTAACAAAAAGCATTTTTAATTAATTAATTAATTTGAGAGAGAGAGAGAAGGGAGACACAAGGTGAGAGGAGCAGGAAGCATCAACTCCCATATGTGCCTTGACGAGGCAAGCCCAGGGGTTTGAACCGGCAACCTCAGCATTTCCAGATCGAGGTTTTATCCACTGTGCCACCACAGGTCAGGCCAAAAAGCATTTTTAAAAGTCATAGCTAATCTAGCATTTATTTCTCCCTTCATCCTTTCTTATTCTCTCAATTTATTTAAATCTGTTTAAGAGCTTCTGCTCTTTGGTATCACAACAAAATTATGGGACAGCCACTGTGTCACCTCCATCTCCAGGGGCCACCTCCATCCTGGGACCCTACTGACTGCACACCGGTCGTGTTTGGGAAGCACCACACTCCATTCTCTTCCTTAGGTTGTTAACATGGCAGGATGCTGAGTGGGAATTTTCTAGTTGTTGCAGGACACTATAAAATAAGTGCTCCATTATCTAAAGACAGCCACTTTCAGTTGCAGCTGGTCACTTCTCTCAACTACCCCCACCATCAGCCTAGAAGACATGTGTCCCCACCCCATGCCCAAGCCTATAAAAGCAGAAGACAAGGAGGGAGACTGAGGTGTCAGTGGAATAGTAAGTCCTGTAGTCTTTCTCCTCTTCTTTCCATGGGGAGAGTGACTTCCCAACCCTCTCCCCCACCAGTCTACCCCGAAGTCAAGGAGGGCACATTTTCAAGCGGTTCTCTGTGGAGCACAGAGGTAACAGTAGTGTGCATGTGCCTGGGAGGTTGAATGGGTGGACCTGCCGCTGAGCCCCCGGGTGAGATCTGTGGTGTGGTGACAGCCTCTCCCCCCCCCCCCACTGAAGGGAGTAGCAAAGCTGTGTGAGCTTCCTCTGAGGCCCAGACCCTGCCATGCCAGGGTCCTTGTTCACAGGGACACTGCTAGTTCTAGAAGCTGGAAAGGTGCAGGTAGAAGAGGCCAAGGTGGAATCCATCTCCTATATTGGGGGATTATGTGGGGCAGCACAAGGGAGCCCACACTGCGCATGCACCATGCACAAGGAGCATCCCAAAGGCCAGTTACTTTTAGCCTAAAGTGCAGCAATGCAGGAGTACAGATGTGTGTGTGGGTGTGGAGACAAATCACCACCCCATTTACTCCTAATCTTCCCCCCAACTCCTTTCCTGGGCTGGGGTTAGGGAGGGGAAGAGACTGACTTTTAAACTGAACTGGAATTTAATAACCAAAAGGGAGAAAGCAATGGCCTCTACCCAGAATGTCACCAGAGCAAAGTAAGAAGTTGTGAGCAGTTATTGGGACAAAACAAAATCTTTTCACGTTTGTGTCCCACTAAATTCAGACAGTTTATTAAGCCATTTCCTTTAGTTTAGCATCAACTGGGCAAAAGCAGTGTTAGAAAAAAGAGAAGCTGGATGAAAGGAGGTCTGGAGAGAGAGTATGAGGGGATTGAGGGAGAAGTGCAGAAGAGAAAGGGAAAAGGTGAAAGAAGGGAGAAAAGCGGAGAGAAAATCACATGTGAAACCCCGAGAAGAGGGAGAGGTAAAGGAAAAGAAGAGACAGAGAGGACCACATATATTCTTGCTTAAGTCAGAGGCCACATCCTCCAGCGACCAGCAGTCTGAAGTGTAAGATACCGATGTCCTCTGAAATTCTGAATGACCACTTTCACAGTTTTATAGATGCCTTTACTCTTACACCTCAGAAGCTCTCACTCCAAGTCAAGTGGTCATGGGGCCCAATGGATGGCAGTTAACTGATAAGCTCTGAAGAAGGTAACAAAGCAAAGTCACCCTGTGGGCATGATGAAATCAAAGTAGGTCAGATTTGGGGCCTCAATGACATCACCTTAAGGATCTACAAACTCCTGGAATGGCACGCACTGAGTTAGTGACACATGAGTTACTGGGGCCACGATGGTCCTGCTGAAGTGTCTTACTTGGCCAGCAGGCTCATGAGGTAGGTTGAGGTGTTGGTGTCTAGTCTCAGGGGAGGCACTGTGACGTAGGCGGCCGCATGGGACCAGTCCTGATGGTAGTAGTGTAAGCCTGTCAGCGTGGCATGCGCAGTGGTGGTCTCGGCCAGCACAACCTTCCCTGGAAGAAGGAGAAGGGTCAAGCCATAACTAGGAAGCCATTGAACCTGAGAGATCATTGGTCTGGGCTTTTTATGACAGGTGATGGAGGTGAAGTCAGAGAGAGAAAGGGACATGCTTAAGCTCCCTCAGGTGTCTGAGGGACAGCTGGGTTCAAGGTCTGAGTGCTTCCTATCCCCACGCTGACTCCAGGCAAGGGGGACAGAGGGCAAAGCTACCGAGGCAAGGCAGCACCAATGCCGCTTCAAGCAGAGCTTGGCTGGAGTACAGTGCGGCAGGGTGCTGACAGGAGGGTGTAGGGCTGTGAACACCACACAAAGGGCAGTCTGGACCGTTTTCTGGACACACAGGAGGTATGAGGGCTCTTGGGAGAATCGCCGGGGCGGGATCCGTAGCAGGGGCTGGAGGGCAGGGAGACGGAGGTGGGACTGTCAGGGGACAGAACGGTGGAAAGGCTAGAAGCCCTTGCTCCTGCTTTACATCCCCAGGTTTATGACCATGACTTTGTTTCTCCTGCTTCCAGGACCTCATGGCACCCTGAGCCAGGCTGGCACTATAAGTACGTACAAAGCCTTCAGGAGTTGCCAGGTGCTCAGCAACAGGAGTCACAGCAGGTGCCCAGGGCTCGTACATAGCACTGCAGGTGGCTGTACGGGAAGTTGGGCCCACAAGCTGTTATTCCTCTAGGGATGTCCCAGACATCCCCGGAAATGTCCATTGGAACTGGTCCAGGATTTCATGTTAGTTACCAAAGCAACCACTAGTAAATCCCAAGAGGCCAAAAAGATACCAATTAATGAGTCAACTGAAAACTTGAAAATTTTTGCCAGACTCAGAAGTGACAGACACTTCTAGAAAGCTGTTATACATATAAATGTACAGAGGAACAGTCTGATCCTAATGGGCCAAACCTAGGCTAGAGCCGGGTGCTACTGGGGAAGACAGGTGGAGTGGAGGAAGGGCTGGTGCAGGGCCGGGCCTCAGGAGCCGGGGCCGCAGAGCGCGGAGCGGGTGGTCCCACCACAAGTGCCCTGTCCACCCAGCTCAGGGACTCACCTTGCATCTTAGCAGTAGCAATGACATCACCGGCCGAGATGCTGGACACATTGACCAAGTAGATTGGACAGTGAGTCTAAACATGAAAACATGGTGGGAAAGAGACAGCATCAACCCCATAAACCTAACAAGCACCTGCATCACCCCAGCCAGATCAGGCCTGGCCCTGGCCCCTCCGGCTATCTTGCTCAGCCCCACCCTCAGAGTGCCAGTCTCACGCTATGGGTGCAGGACTGGCAACCGGAACACAAGCTGCAGGAGAAGTGCATGGATAAGGAGAGGCAAGCAGCGCCTGCCACCTGCACCCAACAGGGGAACGTGGGGCGAGATGTCGAGAGCTGAGCCTCACCTTTTTCACCAATGACAAAAGGCTATTTATAACCTAAAACATTTTACGACGATTTTAATTTCATGTTCAGGAATGTGATGACTTAAGAGACAGTTGTAGATTATACTCCATATTTAAAATTACAATGCCTGCCCTCTGAGGGCTGCTTTATCAGTACACAGAGTTCAGAGTCTATGCCAGACAGGACCAATCTACAGTCGACACCTGGATTGTAATGTTGATTTAGCTTTTCTTCTAAGGAGCTGTGACCATGATCCCTGGCTTAACGTCTCCAGGCATATGTTGGAGCTAAAAAACATGTTGGAGCTAAAAAACAAGGAGCTTGCCCTTTGGTTATTCAGATCTTTCCTTATTCTGGGGTAACTTTCCATCAGGAAGTAATTGATAACATGATTGTTATGACAGAAAAATAATGTCTTTAGCCTGCCCCCAGACTTATAAGCTGCTAATGGGAGGCTGTGTTTTCCCAAAGGTAATTCTGATGCCTTCCTTGCTTATCAAATTAGGACAGAGTTTAGGAGCTGGCCCGATGTTTGATTACTTGGCACAAGTTTGCTAATTCTGAGATCGGCTGGGCTTCCATTGCTCGGTCTCCCCCTGGTATTATTCCTGACAGCACACCCTTGAGCTTATACCCTTCCTGGTAGCCAGGGTCTTCTCTGAGGAGAGGGTCTCAAGCATTAGCGCCCCTGGAATCATCAGCGGGCTTGTTAAAGCACAGATGGCTGGGCATCACCCCAGTTTCTGATTCAGTGGGTCTCCATGGGCCCCAGGATTTGCACTTCCATGTTCCTATCTCTAACGAGCAATGCTGCGGCTGCTGGTCCAGCGGCCGCACTTAGAACACTGGTGCTCGAGAGGAGGTCACTTAGATTCTCTGAACAAACCAAACCAATGATGTTAGAAAAGGAAGTGGCCTTCATACGGTGCCCTGCTGTTTAGAAAGTGCTTCTCCTTCCCTGACTCCTTTGATTCTCAAAAGCACCTGGGAAAAGTGAGTGAAATTATAATTCTAATTTTAGGGAATAAAATAGTATATCAGGGTGGTTGAGTGACTTGCATATGATTGAAAGCTTGTATTTAATAAAGGCCCTGTATCTCTTGGTGGGTCCCACCACCATGTGAGTCAATACCCCAACCCTGAGAGGGCTTTGCCCTGAACCACACCCAGAAAAGGTTACGAGTGGCCCAGAGGCAGATTTAGATTGTGGTTCTCTAAGCAAAGTGTCCACCTATTCCTTTACCAGCAGCACATCCCAGGGGCAGCGAGGGTCTGTGGTGTCCAACCTCGCACTGCCTCCCTGGAGCCTTTCCCACGTGAGTAATGAAGCCAGGCTCAGTGGGGTGGAATGGAGAGGGGCTGGCCAGGGGGCCCCAGCCAGGTCTGTGGGAGTAACAGCATTCATTCAGCGGTGGTGGGCTCTTATGAGCCAGGCATGACGCTGGCACCCAGAGCAGAATGGGACTCCACTGTACAGGTTGGTTTCTGATCTGAAATCTGTGAATGGACTTAGGGCAAGCTGGGGAAGAGGGGTCTACTTACCCTGTTTGCAATGGTGATAACTCGGTGAGTGGCTTCAGCTTCCAGCTGTTAGAAACAAAGGGCAGGAGGGAAACAAGCTTCACCATCTTCCCCAAGCAAGCCCACATATGCCCGAGGTCCACCTCATAGCAAGCTTGCCGGACTGTCTGATACAGCCAGAGGGGCTAACTGCACCCACAGGTTGGCTTAGCACCAAGCTCCAACCGTGTCTGCTCACCCTGTGAGAACCCTAGGACTTGGCATACCAGGCACACCTTGCTGGATGTCACTTAGGGCTTGATTAAAAGGCCACAAAACAAAAGCAAATGAAAACCTGGAGTTATATCACTCCCTGTTTTCTAGTGTATTCTCTCCACAGCCTCCTCTGCATTGTAGCAGAGGAGCAATACTGATTGATTTCAAGCTGGAAATGAAACCAGATCATGGTTTCTGAACCTCAGTATTATTGACATTTTGGGTCAGATAACTCCTTGTGGTAGGGAGCTGTCTGGGGACGATGGGATCTTAGATCGTACTAGATGCCAGGAACATCCCACCCCTCACTTGAGATAATCAAAAATATCTCTTAGATATTGCCAGATGTCTTCTGGGGAGTAAAATCACCCCTGGCGCAGACCCAGGACCCTCCCCTTTAACCAACAGATGAGGATGATGGCAATTTTTGCTATTGCTACCACTACAGTCAAAGCTTTGCCCTTCTGCTCAGATAACTCAACAAAGGCCACTCCTGTGCTCACCCCCACCCATCCCAGTTCTCAAGGCACGGTATTTACTTTGCTGAATCTGGTGCATCTTTCTGGACCAATTCTTAGGTGTCAAAACAGGAGCTCTATTGAAGGACTCTGACAGGGGCAGGCCCGTAGTGGTGGTGGGGGAGTAAGGCAGGGCCCCACCTCCACACTCACCCACCGTGGGCCGACTTGGTTCCTATCTGATGGAAATACTATCTCACTCTGTCTCCAGTTCCTCATCCTTCAAGGCCTCCCCGTCAGTCCCTCGTGGATATCCAACCACCACTCTGTCCTTAAGGCTTTGAAGAAATGGAAATAGCTTTCCCCTCACAAATGGCCAGGGATGCCTGAGCAGGGTCATAGGGCAAGAAGGCATTATTTGTCTAATGTGCTCTCTCTAGAGCAGAATTCTTTATCAGGGGGACCCTGGGGGATTTATATTGACGTCCTGCAAAACTATACAAGCGTGGAACCAGAGGCAGAGGGAGAGCAGGGCTCTCAATTAGCATCTCAGTGAGTAATAAGGTAACAAGGGGGAAAGAACATGGGCCTCTTGTTTCGGTGGGAAGAGGCCACAGTTTCCCTCAGATACTCAAAGGGATCTCATCCCTCAAACACTGAGTCACTGGCTTATAGTCTGAAATTTCTTCGAACATCTGCTTAAACACACCATTTTAGCCTCTCTTTTAAATCCTGATTCAATTTTGGGTAAAGCGACCCCTGGTGTGCTCACTGTCTCCCTCGGACCCTCGCAATCAGAGTCAAAGGAGGTCAAGTCGGCCTCAGCCTGGAGGAAGGGTTCCCCGAGAAGCCTCCGCGTGGGAGCTTCATCCACGGAGAAAGTGATACAATACAACTTATACATTTTTTGGTGTCTCTTCTGTCCTAAAGAGTCTGTGTCAGGAAAAAAGTTGACAAAGGACACACAGGAGTCTTCCTCACCTCTTCTGGACGACTGATCTCAATTCCTTCTGGGCCTGTGATACCCAAATCTAGAGCCTCCTTAGCACCCTGAATAGTAGCAAAAAAAAAAAAGAAAATTGAGAGAATCATACAGATACAAAAAAATACTGAACCCAAGGGACAGTAAAATATGCTGGACACAGCCCAACCTAGGGCTTGCTCTCCTCTCAGATCTGTAACACTCATCCTCTGAAGAGGGCAGAGTAAGTACAGGACTCCCTTTCAGGAAGGCTCTCCCAAGTCTCACTTCATAATAATGGAAAATATCTCAATTAAACAAAAAGATTTAGAAAATATCCTGTTTGAAATATAGTTCCATAACCAGAGAGCAGGCCTGGGATACCAAAGACCAGAACTCTTTATTGATCTGAATGTCGGAATTTCCATGCTGGCAATCTCATTAAAATATTTTCTTAGAGCTGTTCCAAATTCCTTTGCTACAATGGAATTTAAATACAGCATTAGAATTAAGACATCACGTAAGACTTAGAAACCCTTCTGGACTATAAAAGGAGATTTGTTTTTTATAGACAGCAGAAAAGTTGGAAATTTCTGTCAAAGGTTTTTCATCTGGGGTGTTCATATCTCACTTTCTTTTACAACTTGTTTTGTTTGAACGTGTGGGATAGAAACGAGTGGTCAGGAATCAGCCTGAGAACTGCCTCTATCGGCGCCCTGCCCCCCTCCCTTCCCCCACATTCTCTACAGCCTTGCCTCGGCCACGAGCTCCCCATTTTCAGCATGGACTCGGGCTATCGCCCCGATGTCTTTGCAGGCGTGCAACACTTGGTACAGCTCACTGTCCCGAAGCATATACAAGTCCTTGTAGGTCATGAACATCTGAAACGAGTTGACACCCTTCTCTCTCACCAGGGTCTCCATTTCTGCTTTCACCTGAAGAGTAAAATGCAAAGGCAGTGCCACATGAGAACGGCTGTTTGAGAGGTTGACTGGCGGATGCTGGCTGGGCTGGAGGGGATGTGGCTCAGTCGAGAAGTCACCATATGACCTCCCACAACGAGAAGTCACCATATGACCTCCCACAACGTCACAGCAACTCCCTTCCCTCCCACCTCCCAGGCCATTGTGAGCAAGTGAATGAAGATGTACTTTTAAAATTTTCCCCAAGCATGACACAAATATGGGAACTGTACTGTTATATTCTAGGCGTGTTTCTCCTACCACAAAAGCTCATCCTGTGTTTCTGACTCAAATCAGCTTACTGGTAAATGCACTAACAAATTTTATTCCTATGGCCTATTCCCCCCAAATGGAAGTGGTGTTACAAAAAAAGGCACAGTAATGCCAAAAATTCAGAGGAAAATCTAACCCTGGGTAAAATCTAATTTAGGAACAAAGCTATGTGAATAAGGAGATTTGTCCAGCATTATTTATAGTAGGACACAAGGGAAGCAACACTGGTGTGACGAGAAGAAAGTAAATTGAGGTTCATCTGTTTGACAGTCTTAGGTGGCCGATGCAATGGTGGTCATGAAGACCATGCAGTCAAATAGAAATGCTCACCTTTCAACAAATGAGTTACTATGAAAAAAGCACATATAAAATAAAGATTGGAAGAAAATAAGCTAAATAACAAATATTGATTGTGAGCCCTGGCCAGTTGGTTCAGTGGTAGAGTGTCAGCCCAGCATGTGGAAGTCCCGGGTTAGATTCCCAGTCAGGGCACACAGGAGAAGTGACCATCTGCTTCTCTACCCTCCTCCTTTCTCTCTCTCTCTTTCCCTTTTCCCCTCCCACAGCCACGGCTCAGTTGGTTCAAGTGCACTGGCCCCAGACGGGAGTTGCTGGATAGATCCCAGTCAGGGCACATGCTGGAGTCTGTCTCTCTATCTCCCCTCCTCTCACTCGGAAAAGAAGGAATAATAATAATAATAATAATAATAATAATAATAATATAAATTAAAAAGCACAAATATTGATTGTATTGGGGTGACCAGATTATGGTTCTTTTTTCTTTTCTAATTTAAAAATCTATAAATAGGGAAAAAATTTAATCATTAGAAAAAATGAATTTAAAATTCCAGATGCATGAAAGTTCTCACAACCTGCAAGCATGGCGGGCCTGGCGTCACTGTTGCTGAGACTTTGACTGGGCCCTCTGTTCTGGGCCAACACTGGGAGAGGGAATAGAGAAAGCCTTGGGTGTAGAGGTCGCCCATCCAGGACGGTGTCTAAAATGGACAAAACCCCCATCTAAATTAAGGGATGGTTGACATTCAGTGTGTCTGCACCTTTAATCTGGTACCAGGAGTGGAGGTGCTCATGGAGGGAGGTTTTGGGCTCCAAGGCGTTCCAAAAGCACCAGGTTGAGAATAATGAAGGGATTCACACCCGAGGGCAGAAATATAGTCATGGTTTTTTGGGGTTTTTTTTTGTATTTTTCTGAAGTTGGAAATGGGGAGGCAGTCAGACAGACTCCCGCATGCGCCCGACCGGGATCCACCCGGCACGCCCACCAGGGGGCGACGCTCTGCCCATCCGGGGCGTTGCTCTGTTGCAACCAGAGCCATTCTAGCACCTGAGGCAGAGGCCATAGAGCCATCGCCCGGGCCAACTTTGCCCCAACAGAGCCTTGGCTGCGGGAGGGGAAGAGAGAGACAGAGAGGAAGGAGAGGGGGAGGGGTGGAGAAGCAGATGGGTGCTTCTCCTGTGTGCCCTGGCTGGGAATCGAACCCGGGACTCCTGCACACCAGGCTGACGCTCTACCACTGAGCCAACCGGCCAGGGCCAGTCATGTTTTTAATTACCATCTCAGAAAGGAGTCAGGCCCTTTAAACTAGGGACCACAGCTAAAGAACTGAAAAAATTTCTTAATGCTTGTTATCTCTTATGACTGCACCCAAGTACTGACACATGATGATTACTAAATAACTGATGAAAGAACGAATATCCAGGTTGCTTCCCTGGGGTGCTAAGTAGTAAAACTCCAGAAATGAAGCAAAGTTTCCATGCCCATATGTCTGCAAAGGGAGGGGAGTGAGCGCCGGCCCGGGGCCCCGGGTAGCAGGACAACAGTAGCTGGGGCCCTGGGGCACAGGCTGCACTGAGAAAGGGCGCAGTGGGAGCAAGCCCCAGCCACACACCAGGAGCAGCCTCAGGGCTCTCAGGGCAGGAGTGGGGTCCCTGTAGGAAAGAAGTATCTAGTTCATTCAAACCAGACAGCACTGACCTAGGACAGGACTCTTCATCCCAAGACCTCAGCTCACTGTTGTCATTCTCAACTCAAAAACAATAAGACCCTTGGAGTCCGACCGTTGCTAAATTAGCAGGTGGCAGAGGTACCTAACGTTAAGTACCAGGAGATGCTGAAGGCCTCGGGGCCAGAGCAAGGGGCCAGCGCTCCCCAGGCCTCCCGCCCTAGACCCACCTACTATCTTATGGAACCAGAAATGTTTGATCTTTTGGCATTTGATGGAGTTGGGATGGTGGTAGGAGGGGTGTCCCACACCTGCAGGGGAGTACCACATCCCAGCTGGCTCCCACCAAATAGTCCCTCTGCCTACAAGAGCATTTGTTCTTCAGGACTCACTGTTACCTTGGGTGCCCACCAGGTGATCCCCACATGGAGGGCGTAGTCACAGCAGACCTTTGGGTCGGCCAGACCCCGGCACTTCTCGTAGGCATCAACGAGGGAGGTCTCCTTGTCAGGCAGGACGTGGCCGATGATCATGGTTGTCCCTCCAACTAGTGCTGCCTGAGGAAGCCGGGAAAAGCAGTCTCGTCACATATGTTCCCGCACCCAAGTCTCTGACAGGGGGAGGCATGGGGTCCTCAGGTGGACCTGCAGGACAACCACAGACCCTAGCTCCCAAGAGACTGTGAGGCTCAAATGCACAATGTCTGTGACACTGTAAGCTGTCTGAAGCCACAGGGTCAGTGTGTAACCGTCATTGCTGTGGAGCCAGCATACAAACCAGCTTCTTCTTCATCATGGGTTGCAGCTCGGCGCTTTGGAAAACCACTGAGTGTGTTACTCAATCCTCAGGCCAACCCCTATTTCCCAATTAGAAGATCCCCTCCCACAATTTTTGGCCAATTTGAATATACAGATGACACAATCAAATAGCTACAATAATGTGACATCATATATGATATAATACAAATGCTGATCAAGTATTTATAATATTTATTAGTTTAGTTGCACAAATATATTTAAATCATAATAAATAACATGTTAATTTGAATATGTTGTTTTGTTTTATTCTCTCGCATTTCATAAAACAATCCTATTCAAAGTTTCATATGCATCTTCAACATCAGGGTCTGTCTTCAGTTTACTAAACATATTGACTTTATGTCCCTCTATCTGTTTGAGGTAGAGCACTTCTTAGGTCCCTATATAATTTATCAGTGAAAAATTATCCTATTCATAACCTCCACAACATATCACTTTAAAAGAAATATCTTTTAAAAGCCTTATTTGCAATCACAAAGTATACTTCCAGGAATAATTACTACATCTGCATAAAAGATCTCCCACTCCCCCCATACACACACACATACCCTTTTTAAAACCAAATTTGGTCAGGCGAGTTCAGTGAACTTTCAAAACCGGTACTGACCAAAGGCTGTTCCAGGATAATGTGTTGTTCCCAAACAAAACTTTATTACAATTAAAATCATTGAGATAGGACTTCATAATATGAGAGACTTTGTGAGGGCTCTGATGATATAACGTGACTCTCTTTTTCTCTGATGAGTAAAAAGTTCTTCTATTTGGGTCCTTACAGAGATTTAGAGTCAGACCCAAGTTTCAGCCCCCACTCTGCCACCTCCCAACTGGATACCCTCAGCCAGGTTACTTAACCGCTCTGAGATGCAGATTCTTTACCTAGATGATGGGTATAGCTTCCTTCCTGGATAGTTGTGAAAGTCAAGTGAAGCATCACTTACAAAACAGACTCTGTAAAGTCTTGTCTGGGGGTGTGTTTAATCATTCAGAACTTAGCTGGGTTTTTTTTTTGTTGTTTGTTTTTTTTGTGTTTTTTTTTTACAGAGAGAGAGAGAGAGTCAAAGAGAGGGATAGACAGATAGGAACGGAGAGAGATGAGAAGCATTAATCATCAGTTTTTTGTTGCGACACCTTAGTTGTTCATTGATTGCTTTCTCATATGTGTCTTGACCGCGGGCCTTCAGCAGACTGAGTGACCTCTTGCTTGAGCCAGTGACCTTGGGTCCAAGCTGGTGAGCTTTGCTCAAACCAGATGAGCCTGCACTCAAGCTGGTGACCTCGGGTTCTTGAACCTGGGTCTTTGGCATCCCAGTCCGATATTCTATCCACTGCGCCACCGCCTGGTCAGGCTAGCTGTTTTGTCTCTGTTTTCTGTCAGAGAGGCAAACAGCACAATGAAATCATCTTAAAGATTTCATTCTCTCTGCAATTAAACCCTTAATCACAAATCAGAAATATTGCTGGGAAAGTAAGGATCCAAAAGAAAATTAGCTCAGCGACCAAACAACAATTAAAATGAAATTTTTGCAACATTGATTTTCCATGCTGATTGTGGTGGACCTGTTGTCATGGGAAACCCAGGTGCCTGACTTCTTGCATAGCTTCAAGCGACCACTAGAGGGTGCAGTTCTGCAGTACACATGGAGAAAGTGTGGCGGGCAGAAGGGAAAAGCAGCAGATTGTAGCTTTACTAGCAGGCTTCTATTTCTGATTTAGCTGGATTGTGCCAGGTTGATTCATCCTCACAGAGGGTGGTTGTACTCTATGTATTTTGTCCTGAAATGCATTTCTTGCTTTTACACGTGGACATGGGGGTGTCTGATATATTGGGATTTTACACACTACCAAACTGTTTCTTTCCTGTGGTTCCAGACTGCTTTCCGTTGCACACTCCCACCCCCACCCCAGTGTGATGGTAGCCTTGATAGAAAAGAGGGAACCTGGAAACAAGTGTGATAAGACTGTCCTTAAAATCTGTGGGTCCGAACTTGGTCCACGTACCACATCTTTAAATAGTTAAGTTACAGATCTAGCCAACACACTATTACACAGAATACAGTCTGTCCTCCTACTTGGACAAGCATATTATTATAATGACCAAGGTCAGGCCTGAATTTACAATTCTCAGAGACAACTGCAGTTCTGAATTACACTGTAAGGGATGCTGGCCTTTGGCCTCCGCACCTGCCCCCAGCCCACACCCCCCACCCATGATTTTATTCATCCTGCAGTCAACAGGTCTCAGCTCTTCTCAACCCCTGCAAATCCTGCCTTTGGGTCTAGGTGGGCACATGCTGGGGGTCTGGCCTCCAGGAGGACCAATTCAGGTTTGTGTAGAACCTGGAAGAGCTCGGGTCCTCCAGGGAATTCCAGGGACCCAGGGTATAGCCTGGGGGGACAGCGCGCTCTGGGCAGACATAACCCCTCTTGCCTGGTCTAAGAATGGTCACTAAAAGGGTTCTGGAAGGAATCGGGAGCATCAGATGGTGGTCCTGACTTCCCCACTTACTTTTGTAATCCAGGGGCAACTGCGCCTGCTCCGCACCTCACTAGGGCCAGAGAGGATCAGATGGAAATGGACAGCAGAGCATCTATCCACATGCTGGGAGGGTGCACAGAAATATCGGGAATAATTATTTCTGCTGTTATCCAGGCCACAAACTAAGAGTTAATGGAATCAGCAAATACACCTCCAGTAGCATGTTTGAGCACTTGTATACTCTCAGGCAAGAGACTCACAGAGCTGGCTTTTTACATATGTACAGTTTCTACCCACGGGATGAATGCTGACAAGCTCAGTCTCCTTGGGAATGTGATAGCACAGAAGTGACAGTCCTTTTTACTGTCATCCCCACAGAACAGCCCTATAGACATCAACAGCTGAGCATGACTCAATCCTGTTCCTCATACTTTCAAAAGGATTATGTTTAGGAATACATGACTGCTGAATGTTCATACTGTTTTTATGCAAAAATGGCATTGATTAGACAAGCCGGAGAAGATTTTCAATGGAAGTCAACTGAAATGATGTTCATGGAAGCTAACTAAGTCAAAACATGGAAAAGGGTGATGTTATATCAGGATGGGTGAAGAAGGCAGAATTCAATATGTGTGTCCAAGATGCTTGGAACTATGTTTAAACACCCCCCCCAAAGAAAAAAAAAATAGAATATGCCAAAACATTAACAATGACCATTTTTGAGTGATGAAACTAAGTAATTTATTTTCTGAAATTTATTTAATAGAATATTAATTTTTAAATATTTAATATTAAATTTTAAAATATTTAATAAACTTTTATAATACACATTTTAAAGTAAATTTAGAAGAAACTGAAACTAAATTTAGTTAACCATGCTTATATGTTTAAAATACTTTTCTTTTAAAGTTGTAAAATGTTTCAACCATATAGTAACAGTACAGAAAACAAAACAACACATATCCATCCACAAGGCCACTAGTCAAGTAAAACAGAGGTCAACATTTTTACTGCATTTACCTTACATACTTTCTTTATTTTTTTTTATTTTTATTTTTTTGTATTTTTCTGAAGCTGGAAACGGGGAGAGACAGTCGGACAGACTCCCGCATGCGCCCGACCGGGATCCACCCGGCATGCCCACCAGGGGGCGATGCTCTGCCCCTCCGGGGCATCACTCTGCCGGGACCAGAGCCACTCTAGCGCCTGGGGCAGAGGCCAAGGAGCCATCCCCAGCGCCCGGACCATCTTTGCTCCAATGGAGCCTTGGCTGCGGGAGGGGAAGAGAGAGGCAGAGAGGAAGGGGGGGTGGTGGAGAAGCAAATGGGCGCCTCTCCTATGTGCCCTGGCCGGGAATCGAACCCGGGTCCCCCGCACGCCAGGCCGACACTCTACCGCTGAGCCAACCGGCCAGGGCACCTTACATACTTTCTTTAAAAAAAAAAAAAAGAAATGAAATATTCCTAGTATGACTGAAGTCCACTACCCTATTCCCATGCCTTTCCCTTGAGGCTGATAAAAATTTTTCCAATCCATGTTTTATGTTTTTACTATATTTGTTTTATAAATTTAAAAAACATATGCAATAGTATTGTATTGTCCATATCCTTTTGTGACTTGCTTTTTTAATTCAACATCATTACAATTTATTTATGTAGATTTATTTCACTCATTTTATTTTACTTTTTAAAACTATTGATTTTAGAGAGGGAGGAAGGGGGGGAGAGAGAGGGAGAGAAATATCGATCTGTTCCTGTATGTGTCCTGACCCGGGATCGAACCTGCAGTTTTTGTGTATCGGGATGATGCTCAAACCAACCAAGCTATCCAGCTAGGGCTCATTCATTTTAACTCATTGTATGAACACTCCTCCAGGTATGTATTCATTTTTGAGTTTGTGACATTTACTGCTACACACAGTGCTTAAACATTCTCTTCAAAAATTTTTTTTTAATTTCTTGACTTAGAGAGAGAAACATCAATTTGCTGTTCTACTTATTTTTGCATTCACTGGTTGATTAGGTGCCCTGACTGGGAATTAATTGAACCTGCAACCATGGTGTATAGCAGGGGTCCCCAAACTACGGCCGGCGGGCCACATGCGGCCCCCTGAGGCCATTTATCCGCCCCGCCGCACTTCTGGAAGGGTACCTCTTTCAGTGGTGGTCAGTGAGAGGAGCATAGTTCCCATTGAAATATTGGTCAGTTTGTTGATTTAAATTTACTTGTTCTTTATTTTAAATATTGTATTTGTTCCCGTTTTGTTTTTTTACTTTAAAATAAGATATGTGCAGTGTGCATAGGAATTTGTTCATAGTTTTTTTTATAGTCCGGCCCTCCAACGATCTGAGAGACAGTGAACTGGCCCCCTGTGTAAAAAGTTTGGGGACCCCTGGTGTATAGGGACAATGTTCTAACCAACTGAGCTAGCTGGCCAGGGCTGTAACTTTCTCAAGTACACAGGAGTGGTTCCAAATTCAGAGCTATGTTGGCAGGAAGTGGAATTGCAGCTTCATGGCACATGCACATCTCCAATTATACCGGCCATGGTCTTGGAACAGCGAGCTAACTCACTAGGGCCTCCTGAGCCTGGTGGCTGACCAGAATGACCCATTCACCCACCCAACCTGTTAATGTTTTTTCACACAAACTGCTGTCCAGCCCAGCATTCCCTATTGTGTCTGTGGTATTCATTTTTATTGTGAATGTGGGACTTGACATTTCTCACTATTAAGCTAATATGGACATTAGGACCATTTGTTTAACCAACAAACATAGCATCATTATACACATTCAGCAGGAAAGGAAGCACAATTTTACCATTTCAAAGGGTTCCTTTATTTTGTTTTTGATATTTATGATGTACTGCTGGCTAAATCTAGATTTATTTGACACCCAGTAATATTGTCTCTATTTCCTCCCTAAGAAAACTTAATATACTTAATGGTAAATTCATTTTATGACATAGTTTCCAGGCACATACTTAGCAGGAACCTGTACTGAATGCAGCCTGAACGTGTTACAAACTCCATCTTTATGCTCTGGAAGCTATCAGACCCACTGTGGGATACACAGGGTCTCCATGGTGACTGTGGATCTGCTCACAAGTTGGAAAGAAATTCCACATATGATGTACATGCTGATATCATGATGTCGGAGAAAACAATGTAATGACTCTTCCCAGCTTTCTCACAACAAAGATCTCTGGAGTCTCTCTCCTACCATCTTCTATACCAGGGGTCCCCAAACTACGGCCCCCTGAGGCCATTTATCCTGCCCCCGCCGCACTTCCGGAAGGGCCACCTCTTTCATTGGTGGTCAGTGAGAGAAGCATAGTTCCCACTGAAATACTGGTCAGTTTGTTGATTTAAATCTACTTGTTCTTTATTTTAAATATTGTATTTGTTCCCGTTTTGCTTTTTTTACTTTAAAATAAGATATGTGCAGTGTGCATAGGGATTTGTTCATGGTTTTTTTTATAGTCCAGCCCTCCAACGGTCTGAGGGTCAGTGAACTGGCCCCCTGTGTAAAAAGTTTGGGGACCCCTGTTCTACACTGTTGCAGCTCCCGTTGTTTGCGGAGTTCCCAGCAGCAGTGGTATTTCTCTTTATATCCCACTGCACCCCATCCTCCCCAAAAGAAAAAGGTTTGGTTCTCTTGCTCCAAGGCCAAGAACCAATAGGTTAAGGCACAAAGTTTGCGCTGTGCTGTTGAGAGGGCACTGGGGCCAGAACTAACCCGTGGGGTATTTCACTGGGGTTGGGGGAGGGCCTTCCTGGAGCACATTCTCATACTTGTGCACAGAAAAGGGGTGTGTTTGGGGAAAGGTGATTGCAATTAGAAAAGCAGGATCTGCTACCACGCAGATGTATATGTTAAGGGCAACTTGGTCTCTAAAGAGGGAGCACCAGAGCGCTGGGAGCAGACTAACAAATAATGGACAGGCTTTGCAAACTAAGTGCCATGCAAACATTTATGAATGCTTCTGGAAAAGCCATCATTTGTTCAGATGAATCTACTTCCCTTGGAATTCCTGAACCACTTCATTTTCTTTTCACATTAAAATTATCTTCCATCTTCAAAAAAATATAAACAGCTCAGTGGTTTTTTTCTTGCTCTGAGTAATGTCCTTTACCTTCAGGGGTCTGTTGGCTCCTTACTGACCCTCTGGAAAGCCAGTGTTTTGTGTGTGTGTGTGTGTGTGTGTGTGTGTGTGTGAGAGAGAGAGAGAGAGACAGAGAGAGAGAGAGATAAAGAGATAGGAAGGGAGAGAGATCAGAAGCATCAACTTGTAGTTGTAGCACTTTAGTTGTTCATTGATTGCTTCTCATATGGGCCTTGTTCAGGGGTTCCAGCTGAGCCAGTGACCCCTTGCTCAAGTCAGCATCCATAGGCTTCAAGCCAGTGACCTCAGGCTCAACCTGGTGAGCCTTGCTCAAACCAGATGAGCCTGTTCTCAAGCTGGCGACCTTGAGTACAGATGAGCCTGTACTCAAGCTGGAGGACCTAGGTCCTCTGTGTCCCAGTCTGACACTATCCACTGCACCACCGCCTGGTCAGGCTCCAACATTTTCTTGATCTATTATATAATTTGCAGCCGTGTTTAACTCATTCTGCAGCTGACTTGTTTTCTCCAAATTGTGCATTTGCAACTCATGAACCCCTAAACTTCCTTTTACTTTCCACTCTTAGGGTACATAGCCTCTACCACATCATCCAGGGCAAGGTCCTGACCTGGCAATGCCCCCACTGTAAGCATTACCATTTCTAAAACTCACAGTTCTTCACTCTTTGAACTTTCTACAGAGGAAACAGGCAACATTTAACCCACAATACACTTTGAGGAAGGGACATTTTCCCGCACTTACTCTTCCTGTCATTTAAAGGCACATTATATATTTAAAGGCAAAATAGCATAGTGGCAAGAATCAGACTTTAAGGCTGGCAGAATTAGGTTTAAATCCCACCTCCATCACTTCTTTGCTGTAAGACCTTGGGCAAGCTATTTAATCTCTTTGAGCTTCATTTCCTGACTTGTAAAATGGGATAATAATACATTCCTCATCACGTTACTACGAGAATTGAAGGAGGTAATGCACATAAAGCCTGCACGTGGTAGGAGCCTGACAAATACTAGTGACTTATAGTACTATGATGACACAGCTAATAAATAAGCATAATTTGTAGGTAGCACCAATGGCTGGCTGTTATGTGTATCGAATGCTCCAGAAGCAGCGAGAAATGTAAGCACCTTAAGGGAGCTTAAGAGCCTGGTTAGCAAACAGGACAAGAAACATGTTCCTTTTTATAGAAACGACTTCAAAATAAAGTGAGAGCACAAGGCATCCAAGATAATAGTCCTCGATGATGATGGCAGCCTCAAGTTCAAAGGAAGAGCAGAGGAGGGGCAGGACACCTTAGGACAGGCAGGCCGAGAGCTAAGTGGTGGGTATGATTGACACAGTGGGCTAGGACAGGAGGTGGGAGAGTCGGGGGCACAGCTGCAGGATGAGAACAGACCTGCTGGGTTTTGGTCGAGGCAGGTTAGGATCAAACTGTGTGAAACCTGATGAACCTGGATTCCATCCGGTTGGCAAAGTTGAGCAAACTGTGCCTCACCAAGGCACATATGAGAAAGCAATCAATGAACAACTAAGGAGGCGACGGTCACGAGGGGGCTCAGGGAGTGTGGGGTTTAGAAGGACTCTGGCCACACCCATCCCTGGACACATCATCAGTAGTCACAGTAGGCTTCCAGGCAGAGGAAGATGTGAGAATCCCTTTGGAGCATTAGTTGTGGAACACAAGCTCAGCTGCAGGGCTGAAATGATGGGCCTGAATCCCAGGGAGAGACAGAGGGACATGTGTGAAACCCATTTCTTGGAAGAAGCAAGGTTTGATGACAGAAGACGAGGTAATATAAATAATGGGGGAAGATTGGCCAGGTGGTGGCTCAGTGGATAGATCATTGGACTGAGATGCACAGAACTCAGGTTTGAAACCCCAAGGTCACTGGCTTGAGCGCAGGGTCACTGGCTTGAGCGTGGGATCATAGACATGACCCCATGGTTGCTGGCTTGGGCCCAAGGTCATTGGCTTGGGCAACGGGTCATTCACTCTGCTGTAGCCCCCCCCCCCCCCCGTCAAGGCACATATGAGAAAGCAATCAATGAACAACTAAGGCGTCGCAACAAAGAATTGATGCTTCCTCATCTCCCTTCCTGTCTGTCTGTCCCTGTCTCTGTCAAAAAAAAAAAAAAAAGAGGAAAGTTTTATGCTTGTGCGACTGAAAAAAATAGTATTGGGAGAGAAACAATCAAATTTAGGAGGAAAGCCTGACCAAGTGGTGGCGCAGTGGGTAGAGTGTCGAACTAGGATGCTGAGGACCCAGGTTCGAGACCCCGAGGTTGCCAGCTTGAGCTCAGGCTCATCTGGTTCGAGCAAAAGCTCACCAGTTTGGACCCAAGGTCGCTGGCTCAAGTGAGGGGTTACTCGGTCTGCTGAAGGCCCATGGTCAAGGCACATATGAGAAAGCAATCAATGAATAACTAAGGTGTTGCAATGTGCAACGAAAAACTAATGACTGATGCTTCTCATCTCTCCGTTCCTGTCTGTCTATCCCTGTCTGTCCCTCACTCTGACTTTCTCTCTGTCTCTGTAAAAAAATTTAAAAAAAATTAGGAGGAAAGAAAATTATTAGGCATCTTAAGATAGAGCTGATTGGCCCTGGCCAGTTGGCTCAGTGGTAGAGTGTCGGCCTGGTGTGCGGGAGTCCGGATTCGATTCCTGGTCAGGGCACACAGGAGAAGCGCCCATCTGCTTCTCCACCACTCCCCCTCTCCTTCCTCTCTGTCTCTCTCTTCCCCTCCCGCAGCCAAGGCTCCATTGGAGCAAAGTTTGCCCGGGCGCTGAGGATGGCTCTGTGGCCTCTGCCTCAGGCACTAGAATGGCTCTGATTGCGGCAGAGCGATACCCCAGATGGGCAGAGCATCGCCCCCTGGTGGGCATGCCGGGTGGATCTCGGTCGGACGCATGCAGGAGTCTGTCTGACTGCCTCCCCGTTTCCAACCTCAGAAAAATACAAAAAAAAAAAAGAAAAATAAAGAAAAAAAGATAGAGCTGATTGAGGGACATTCAAGTGGAGATGACAATCGCTAATTATAACTGACATTCACTGAGTACTTATTCTGTGCATGTTCAATTTTCACAACAGCCCTGTACAATAGATGCATTATTATATCTATTCTTCTGATGAGGAATCTGAGAGTTGATATTCATATCTATTAGGCTGGGAGGGACACCTCTCCCCATCCATTCAAGAGGGGGGTGAATAAGGAAAGATGATCGGAGGGGGCCTAGAGGAGACATATGGGTACTCAGTCCCTTGTTCCCAAACTTCTTAACAAAACAGGAAGTAATGTTAATATCCTGGAGGTTTGGGGGAAATCAGGAGTGTTGCTCTGAGCCCAGATGAGGTCTGGGAAAACCGTACAGGAGAGGCACTACAGAATCAATAAAAGAGGGCTGGAGTGTACATGCTGTTGTAATGGGCCAATTCTATAAAACCTGGAGCAGAGGCAGAGAACGCAGGCTGGGTGCTGAGGGAGTATGAACCACGGGTGGGGGTGGTCGACAAAGGGCTCCAGTGGAGGTCCAGCATAGCCAAAAAATGGGGATGGGTCCCAGGGCAGGCCCAGAGTTTGGCTGGGGCTTAGAGCAATACTTGCATTTTAAGTTAGCTAGAAGTGTAGTCTGGTCTCTGATATATGGAGGCAGGAGGCGCTGGTGGGAGAAGCCTGAACTCCGGAGCCTAGAGACCTGGATACAAGTTCTGGCTGTATCACTGCAGTCCGGCGCTCTTGGGTGAGTGAGCATTGGCTTGGGGGGATGGCGTGCCATTCCCAGGAGGGTTCCCTGGGAGAGAAATGGGGTTCTGGTGGATGTGTTGAGTTTGGAGGTAGACATACACAGAGCTGTCTAGGCTGCAGCTATACATATAAGAGTCATCAGTCCAGATTAGGTAGAGAGGTAGGTAAAAGGAGAAGAGATTGGGATAGGACACTGAGAGGCAGCCACATTGGGAGGATTAAGGAAGATAAAACCAGGAAGAAACTGGGAAAGACCAGCCAAGAGGTAGGAGGAAGGCCAGGCTTGATGGGGTTACAGAAGCCAAGCAAACCCTCCTAACAAGGCAAGAAACTCTGGCTCATTGGCTCCCAGAAGAGGCGAGCTGTTCTAGAGTTAAAGTGCAGGTCCTCCCAGGAAACCCAAGGACCCCTTCCCTACAGGAGAATAACCCAGGACAGCTCTGGGTCTCAGGGACAGTGAGCATATGTGCTCAGAAAGCCCTGATTGAAGCCCGCCTGCCCACACCCAACTGGCAGACCCTGGGTGCCAACCACACTACGAGCAGCCGCACTCCGAGAAGTGAGGAAGGTCTGAGCTCTGAGCTTCGTGCGAAGTCCCTGTTGCCCCTCCTCCCTTCAGCCTCATCAATAAAGAGCAGGCCCTGCTGCCATGCTGCACGGAGCAGCTGGGTCATGCAGGGGTCACAAGAGCTCCTGTCCCCTTTCCCTCTGTCACAAATTCCAAAATACAAATAGGAGCTGGCTCTCTCGTGGCTGCTTAAGCAGCAGCTCAGGCTGCTGGAGACAGAACTCCTGCCCAGCCGAGAAAGGCTAATTTCAGAGGCCCCACAGGGAAGGATGGCTCCTGGGATCCAGGAAGCTCACCCTGGGAGGGGCCGAGGTGGCAGGGGAGTCACCCTCACTGCAGAAACTTTTGGATGAATCTAGACCCACAGGCAATCTTCTGGAGGGCTGCAAACCCGCCCAAGGGCCTGTTCCCTTTCTCCCTCATTGCATGAAGGCTCCAGTATGTGTCATTTGCATAGCACCTTACCTCTCTCATCTAATTTTCGCAAACACCATGTATGACACATGTTTCATCATCTCATTTCAGAGATGAGTTGAGATTAGGACCTAGGAATTTTTACTCCAAATCCCATACTCTTCTATAATACTGAGAACAGATCAGATACTGCAAATAGTAACTAAAGCACAAAACCTCACAGCCTGAGGGGATCCCACCCCAGCTCCGGGGTCTCCCAGAGGGTGTACTTAAAATAGAAAACTGATAAGGAAGTATATGCATCAGCATTCCTCATTTTGGAACTAGAAATACATGAATGCCAACTGATGGGAGAAATGTTAAACATGCATGGTTTTTACTGTGAGACTTAAAGTACGTTTCCATGCTTATGACAGTCTCTTTAAACTGGAATAAATTGTGTTCATTCCCAGACATGGCAGACTTGAATGTCCCCGGACACTAAAGCTGCCTGTAGCAAAAAGTGACACTCTTCTCACAGAAGCCAGGGGGCCACTGTGGCAGTGAACTCCTGTGCTGAACTCACTTTCAGGAGAGAAACTCATATTTACTTATGGCCTACTATATGCAATGTTCTTAACATCTAGTGTGTCCGTAAAGTCATAGTGCACTTTTGACCGGTCACAGGAAAGCAACAAAAGATGATAGAAATGTGAAATCTGCACCAAATAAAAGGAAAACTCTCCCAGTTTCATACCTATTCAGTGCAGTTTGATGTGGGCTCATGCACAGATTTTTTAGGGCTCCTTAGGTAGCTATCCCGTATAGCCTCTACAGACTCGTCACTGACTGATGGTCTACCAGAACGGGGTTTCTCCACCAAACTGCCAGTTTCCTTCAACCACTTATCCCACCGAGTAATGTTATTCCTATGTGGTGGCACTTTGTTATAAACGCGCCGATATTCACGTTGCACTTTGGTCACCGATTCGAATTTAGCGAGCCACAGAACACACTGAACTTTCCTCTGTACTGTCCACATCTCGACTGGCATGGCCGTGGGCTGCTTCGCTGTATACACGGTGTTACGTCATCATCTGTGCATGCACACATGCTGCCACATCATCCTACAGAAACTGGGAGGGTTTTCCTTTTATTTGGTGCAGATTTCACATTTCTATCGTCTTTTGTTGCTTTCCTGTGACCGGTCAAAAGTGCACCATGACTTTACGGACACACTGTATTATCTAATTTGAACCTCAAAATGACTAACTGGAAGCAAGGGCTTGGATATTTGCACACCCATGTTCATATCAGCATTATTCAAAATAGTCTAAAGATGGAAACAATCCAGGTGTCCCTCAATGGATAAACAAAATGTGTGTGTGTGTGTGTGTGTACAATGGAATATTATACAGCCTTTAAAAGGGAGGAAATCTTGGCCCTGGCCGGTTGGCTCAGTGGTAGAGCGTCAGCCTGGCATGCAGGAGTCCGGGTTCGATTCCTGGCCAGGGCACACAGGAGAAGCGCCCATCTGCTTCTCCACCTCTCCCCCTCTCCTTCCTCTCTGTCTCTCTCTTCCCCTCCTGCAGTGGAGGTTCCATTGGAGCAAAGATGGCTCGGGCGCTGAGGATGGCTCTGTGGCCTCTGCCTCAGGCATTAGAATGGCTCTGGATGCAACAGAGCAACACCCCAGAAGGGCAGAGCATCGCCCCCTGGTGGGCATGCCAGGTGGATCCTGGTCGGGCGCATGCGGGAGTCTGTCTGACTGCCTCCCTGTTCCTAGCTTCGAAAAAATGCAATAAATTAATTAATTTAAAAAGGGGAGGGCGCCTGACCTGTGGTGGCGCAGTGGATAAAGCGTCAACCTGGAAACACTGAGGTTGCCGGTTCAAAACCCTGGCTTGCCTGGTCAAGGCACATATGGGAGTTGATGCTTCCTGCTCCTCCCCCTTCTCTCTCTCTCTCTCTCTTTCTCTCTCTCCCCCCCCAAAATGAATGAATAAATAAATAAATAAACCTTTAAAAAAAAAGGGGGGAGGAAATCTTGACACAGGCTATAGCATGGGTGAACCTTGAGGACATTAACCTAAATGAAATAAGCCAGTCACAAATGGACAAATACTATATGATTCTACTTACTTGAGATATCTACAGCTGTCAAATTCACAGAGACAGAAAATGGAGTGGCAATTGCCAGGAGGAGGAGGTGGGAGTGGGAAGTTAGTATTTAATAGGTAAGGCATTTCAGTTGGGGAAACGAATAAGTTTTGGAGTGAATTATTATGGTGACAACATTGTGAATGTACTTCATGTCAATGAATTGTATACTTAAAATGATTAAAATAGTAAATTTTATATATATTTGATTACAATAAAATTTTTATAAAAATATGATTCTGTGGGGTACTGCTTACTCTCCCATTTTACAGGTAAGAAAACTGAGGCTGAGAAGAAATCAGACATCCAGACTGAGTACGGGTCCATCAGACGCTAGAGCCCCAGGTTCCCTTTTCATCACATGTTGCCCCGTCTGGAGCTCCATAGCCCCTGCCTGACCGAGGGGCTCCTGGATCCAAGATTCCTCTGTCAAAGGAGGGAGAAACCCCCCAACCTCGCTGTAGTTTAGAAACAGAGGGGTAGGTGTGGCGTGGGCTCAAATTACAGGGCTAAAACTGAGAATTGTGCCAATATCAAAAATTATGAAATGAGGAGCTCCAGGCGGCTCTCCAATCCAGAATGATTATGCTCACTGCCGAGCATCCAATTTAAATTCATTGTGTTTAATACAAAGCCACACAGTACAGAGCCGGCTGCCTACCGACATGCAGTTACCATGGAGACTGGAGATGATCCTCAAAGGGAGTTATGTGGCAGAGAAAACGTGGCTGCCAGCTCCTGAGAAGCCTAGGGGCCCAGGGAACCATTCTAATATAGAGGTGCACAGAAGGGCCCTTTGTCACCCTCCTCCTTAGCAACATCCCCGTGAGACCCCAAGTGGGAAAGTTTATAGGCAAGCAGGCCACGATCACCTCCATGAAAAGTCCAGGCTGCCCACAGATGCCAGAGGGGAAGGATTTATCAACGATCCAGGAGTCAACCACATGTAACCCCGTTTGCTTTTCTTCCCTCTGAGAGTCCTCATTTCGGTCCCAAAGCTAAGCGACAACGGGTGCCATCAAATAGCTGAGGGAGGCTGCCCTGAGGCCTCCCTGGATCCTGGCCTGGAGGAATGGGGGCTGGAGTCGAAGTGGGTCAGGCAGACCTGTCCCTGCACTTATTAGCCTGGCAAGTTATTTCACTTCCTTGACACTCAGCTTCCTCAACCACCTGGAAAGGAAGGAAAATAAGACCTGCCCGAGGGGGGTTTTAAAGATCCGAGTAAGTGTACAGTGGAGAAAGAAGTGCTCTGACAAGTCGGCCTGCGGTCCAGGCCGGGAGCTCATCACCCCTTTAATAGGGGCAGGAGATGGAAGCTAAAGAGCAGGTCCCTTGGACAGCCATGCACAGCCAGGTGCCACCTGGAGGTCTGGGACCCTGGAACCTCTCAGGAGCTCAACAAGCTCTGTTCTCCACACAGCAGGAAAACACCCTCTTCAAAGGGCCACTAAGTCTAGGGCTTAGAGATTCAAAGTCAGAGTGCTCTCCCAACACGAGTCCCAGTGTGTCATAAGCCTGGCAAAGTGAGGGTCAGGCCACCACACCAGAAAAGAGAGGCTAAAGCTTAGGCCTGTTGCTAACAAAGGATACAAGAAGAATGGGAACCGGACAGAAGGCAAAGAAGAGGGTGGAAACAGCCCAGTGGTTAGAACTTCACTCCACGAAAGTTTTATCTTAATCTAGCCTGCTCAGAACTCCCCGGTCCACGCCTATTCTCCACTGACTCTAAGTGGAAGGCAAGGAGGGAGCAGAATGAACTCTTCCCATGACGCTAGCACAATTTACCATCCACTCAGATATGGATCATGTGAAGACAACACATCTACATCAACATGCAGCCCAGCGTCAGAGAGGACCACATCTTCATGGACCTCATCTGAACCCCGACACCTAAGAAGATTCCTTTTTTTTTATCAAGTTCCTGGTTAATACACTCAGTTTACAGTTCTCTTAAGTTTTTGGTTTATAGCTTGCACTAGAAAATTTGCTTGCACAGAATAGCCAAAACAACTTTGAAAAAGAAGAACAAAGTTGCAGAACTTATACTATTTGCTTGCAAGTCTTATTGTAAAGCTGAGATAATCAAGACAGTGGGTATTGGTGTAAAGACAGACAAATAGATCAAAAGAACAGAGTAGGGAGTCCAGTAATAGACCCACATGTATATGGTCAACTAACTGATTTTTGACAAGGGATAATCTTTTCAACAAATGGTGCTGGAACAATTGGAAAACTTTTTACAAAAAAACCTGAACCTTACCATATGCCACATACAAAGACTAGCTTAAAATGGATCATAGACTTAAATGTAAGCGCTAAGATTATAAAACTTCTAATAGGAAAAATTTTAGTGACCTTGGATTTCCCCAAAATTTCTTGATTACAGCACAAAAAAATGAACTATAAAAACAAATAAATTAAATTTGAAAATTAAAAACTTTTCCTCTTTAAAAGACACTGTTAAGCCTGACCAGGCAGTGTAACAGTGGATAAAGCAGGGGTCGGAAAACTTTTTGGCTGAGAGAGCCATAAACGCTACATATTTTAAAATATAATTCTGTGAGAGCCATACAATGACCTGTGTACGTTACACATTATCCAATAAAAATTTGGTGTTGTCCCGGAAGACAGCTGTGATTGGCTCCAGCCACCTGCAACCATGAATGTGAGCGGTAGGAAATGAATGGATTGTAATATTATATACATGAGAATGTTTTATATTTTTAATGTTATTTTTTTTTTTATTAAAGATTTGTCTGCGAGCCAGACACAGCCATCAAAAGAGCCACATCTGGCTCGCAAGCCATAGGTTCCCGACCCATGGGATGCTGAGGACCCAGGTTTGAACCTTGAGGTCGCCGGCTTGAGTGTAGTCTGTCTCATCCAGCTTGAGTGCGGGTTCACCAGCTTGAGCACAGGGTTGCTGGCTTGAGCATGGGATCATAGACATGACCCTATGGTCGCTGGCTTGAGCCCAAAGGTTGCTGGCTTGAAACTCAAGGTCATAAAAAAAATAAAAAAAAAGAAACTCAAGGTCACTGGCTTGAGCAAGGGGTCACTGGGTTGGCTGGAGCCCCTGGTCAAGGCACATATGAGAAAGCAATCAATGAACAACTAGGGGGTCACAACAAAGAACTGATGCTTCTCATCTCTCCCTTTCTGCTTGTCCCTTTCTTTCTCTCTCTCTCAAAATAAAATAAAATAAATGACACTGTTAAGAAAACAAAGAGGTAAGTCATGGACCAGGAGAAAATACTTGCAAAACATATGCCCAACAAATGACTTATAACTAGAATAAATAACTCTGACAATCCAATAAAAACAAGACTAACAAGACATTTAAAACATCAACAAAGAAAAAAATATTTTAAATGTGAACACTTCACCACAGATACATAGAAGGCACATATAAAGACATTCAACATTAGCCACCAGGGAAATGTAGACTAAAACCACAAGACACCACTACACATACCTGTTAGCATGGCTAAAATGAAAAAGACTGATCATAGTAAGTGATGACAACGATATGGAGCCTGGAAGGAATATAAAATGTTACAGTCACTTTGGAAACCAGTTTGGCAATATCCTAAAAAGCTAAACATACATACCCCTACCCTACCATATGCCCTAGCATTCCACATCTAGGTAATTATGCAAGGGAGAAGCAAGCCTAAGTACACACAAACTCTTGTACACAGATGCTCAGAGCAGCTTCATCTGTTATAGCCAGAAACTTAACACTGAGTGAAAGAGAAAGAGACCAGACCAAACAAGGGATACATACTGTATTTTTTTTTTATTTTTTTATTTTATTTTTTTTACAGAGACAGAAAGAGAGAGTCAGAGAGAGGGATAGACAGAGACAGACAGACAGGAGTGAAGAGATGAGAAGCATCAATCATTAGTTTTTCGTTGCCCGTTGCAACACCTTAGTTGTTCATTGATTGCTTTCTCATATGTGCCTTGACCATGGGCCTTCAGCAGACCGAGTAACCCCTTGCTTGAGCCAGCCACCTTGGACTCAAGCTGGTGAGCTTTTGCTCAAACCAGCTGAGCCCGCGCTCAAGCTAGCGACCTTGGGGTCTCGAACTTGGGTCCTCCGTGTCCCAGTCCGACACTCTATCCACTGCACCACGCCTGGTCAGGCGGGATACATACTGTATTATTACTTCATTTACATGAAAATGCAAGAAATTCCAAACTAATCTAGCGACAGAAAACAGACCAGTGGTTACGTGGGAGGGAAAGGATTACACGGGACACAAACTTTTGGGGGTGATGGATATGCTTATTATATTACTGGTGATGGCTTCCCAGTGTGTACATGTCAAAACATATCAAACTATACACTAAACATGAGCAGCTTATTGTATATCAATTATATCATATGTTGCTGGGGGAAAAAAAAGTAACAGATTTTTTTAAAAAAAAGGTGGCTTCCTAGGTTACTTAATCATGACCTTCTTTATTCTACACATACTCTTCCAAGAATAGAATTCCCCAACATATATCAAGTTAAATTTTATTTTATTATTTTTTTTAAGAGATTTTTTTTTAAGATTTTATTTATTCATTTTAGAGAGAGGAGACAGAGAGAGAGAGAGAGAGAAGGGAGGGAGGAGCAGAAAGCATCAACTCCTATATGTGCCTTGAGCAGGGAAGCCCGGGGTTTTGAACCAGTGACCTCAGTGTTCCAGGTCAAGGTTTTTACCCACTGCGCCACCACAGGTCAGGCAAATTTTATTTTTAAATATTAACTAGAAATATTGTAGAGATTAAATCTAAACAGGAGAGTTATTTATGGATTAGAGGTTGGATTCATTAATCTCTAATGGTACTTCCAGCTCTAAAAGTCTGTGTATAAGTGAGTGAGTGTGCAAACGTGTAAGTGTAAGTGTGCAAATGTGGGTGTGTAGCATGAGAGATAAATACTGGTTAATGAGAACGTTCTCACTATTGTTGGCCTATAGTTTTATCTTCATATAATCTCTAATTAAGGATTCTATAGCTCCTAATTTTTAATTAACAACAAAAAGAATCAGAAGGAGGAAAAAGCATGATTGGCTACAGTGACAACCAAGGGAACAGGGAGGCAGGAAATACCCGGGGGCAAAGATACATTTCCACCTGTTAATGAACCATTTTAAACCGGTATGTTCAGCACAGGAATAAGGCAAACCTCAGTGTGGTCTGAGAGAAGAGATATTTCCAATTGAGACTTTTGAAGCTTTCCGTAAGGCTGTAGTCAAATATTTCTTGAGATGTTTTTAAAATGCAAGCTTTAAGAAAATTTTAAAAAAAAGGAAAAAATATATCAAAATATATCAGTCATGTACTCTACGCATCAATGAAATATACGGTAAGTGTTTTCGTTCTTCTTTTCTTTTTTTTAAACCTCAAATGATGGGAGTATAAAAGCAGAACTTCTTGTATGAAGTATAAAAGGTTTCCAAGACGCTTGGGCTCTATCACAGAGGGTGCGTTCATTTCTATTTTTGAATCAAAGGTTTTAAAGATTATTTAAATAATCCCTCTGTAGATAAATTCTTTGCAAATAATCCCTCTGTAGATAAATTCTTTGCAAATACTCTTTATTATAAGAATTGAAGAGCTGCTTGGACACCATGGGAGATTTTTTCCAATACTAGATGTGAGAATTTATAAGAAACGATAGATCTCCTCTCTTCCATTTGTTCTAAGAAGGGTCAACCTGGCCTACTTTTTGGCCTGTCAATTAATGTGGATGTAGAATGAAAGTTGGCAGCAAGGTCCTGTTAAGCAAGGTAACTGACTTGAAGCAGGGCATCTTTAAATAGCTCCTGATGCCTGCAGAGCTTATGACTGGCTAGTTCTGCTTTTAGGAGACTGAAAGAAAACTAACTAGAATTCACCATCATTACTATTAAACTCCATTTGAAATCTAAAACAACCTTAAGAGTTAAAATGGAATCCAACTTTTAGTTCCTATTTGATGCTTAACAGTGTAATACATATACTCATGAAGAAAATGTACAAGTGGATTGAAGTTGGTCCTTGATCAGAAAAAATCTATTTTTTTACTAAACACTCACATTTGTGCTTAGTAAGCACCTGAGACTATTTTAAGTTCCTTAAAAATTATTGCTCAAATTCATACAGTACTATTATAATCTCTATTTTTTGGAGAATAACATTAGGGCAGTGGTCCCCAACCTTTTTTGGACCACGGACCGGTTTAATGTCAGAAAATATTTTCACGGACCGGCCTTTAGGGTGGGATGGATAAATGTATTACGTGACCGAGACAAGCGTCAAGAGTGAGTCTTAGACGGATGTAACAGAGAGAATCTGGTCATTTTTTAAAAATAAAACATCGTTCAGACTTAAATATAAATAAAATGAAATAATGTAAGTTATTTATTCTTTCTCTGCAGACCGGTACCAAATGGCCCACGGACCGGTACCGGTCCGCGGCCCGGGGTTTGGGGACCACTGCATTAGGGGACATAGAGATGGACTTATCCAAATCACATAGCTAGTAAATATAGAGCTGAAATTCAAACTCCGGCTGCCTCCTTTAGTCTATGTTCATAAATACCATGCTATGCCGCCTGGCCTGTGGTGGCGCAGTGGATAAACCTTTGGCCTGGAATGCCAAGGTTGCCGGTTTGAAACCCTGGGCTTCCCTGGTCAAGGCACATACAGCAAGCAAGCAATGAACAACTAACATGAAGCAACTATGAGTTGTTACTTCCCATTCCATGCTCCCATTTCTCTCCTGTCTCTGTAATATCAATAAAGTATTTTTAAAAAAATACCATGCTATGCTGACGTCTGTTTATTTCTTGAATGTTTACTTTAAGTTTAGAACTATGTGAATTCTATGGTGAGGTGACTCATGAGTTAATTACTAATTGTAGTTTTTGCCCCTCAAAGAGTCTTTTTTTTTTTTTTTTTTAAGAGAAAGAGGTAGGGAGAGAGAGAGAGGCAGGAACATCGAGCTGCTCCTTTATGTGCCCTGACTGGGGAATCGAACCAGCTACCTGTGCACTCCAGAGGACACTCCAACCAATGGAGCTGTCCAGCCAGGGCTTAACTTTCACTGATGTTTAGAGAGACAGAGAGAGGAAGGGGGAGAAAGCGGAGGGGGAATGGAAGCATTCATTTCTTGTTCCACTCAGTTGTGCATTTCAAAGAGTCTTCAATCTAGCTGAGAGATAAACAGTACAGAAAACAATTTGAAAGCCCCAGGATGACAAACTGTTTCAGCTGGCGAGGATTCTGGACTTGAATGATCAGAAGGAGGAATGTGGCAGGAGCGGGGTAGGCCCTGAAGGACGGGTTCTGTGGGTGGGTGGGGAGGGATGGTGGGGGGACATGGATGTTCACAGGGAGGTGTGGAGAAAGCCGTCTTCCAGATGGATGGGCACAGGCTGGGGAGCAGCTGGGAATGAGGAATAGATGGGAATACAAGGTCAGACAGAGTTGAAGATCCAGAAGTCCAAACCTGATGTCTAAGTCAATGGGGAGCCATGCAGGTTCTCAAGCAGGGACATGACATGAGGCACAGAAAACTGTGAAGTAAAGGATGGCCAAGGTGGCTTTTGATGAAAAAAAACTATAAATGTGGAATCTTAAAAAGGTTTATAGAGTTTAAGTAAAATTGATGACATGGAGATGTACCAGCACAAAGTCTATAGGATGGCCACGTTTTTGTACGATATGTGACTACCATAGAGTAGGCAGATGACTCCCGGTGACCTACACGCTGTACAATTTCCCCCTATTCAGAGTGGGGGGGACCCTGTGAATAGATGGAGTGCCATACCCATAATTAAGTTATGTTATATGACACAGTTGACTTATAGAAAAGATTATCTCAGTGGGCCTGAGCTAATCAGGTGAGCTCTTAAAGGGACACGTTCTTCCTGGTAGAAGAGATTCTAGAGGGATCTGAAGTGTGAGAGGGATTCAAAGTGAGAGTCTGTGTTGCTAGCTTTGAAGATGCAGGGGCCACATAGCAAGCAACACTGACAGCCTCTAGGAGTGGAGATCAGCCCCTAGCTGATCGCCAGCAAGGATTCGGGCCCTTGAGTCTTTGAACTGCAAAAAACTGAATTTGGCTATGATCACAAGAAATTAGCAGAAGACCCTGAACTCTGGATGAGAACACAGCCCAGTTGACACCTTGATTGCATCCTTGAGCAGAGAACCTAGTCACACTGCAACCAGACTTTGGACCTACAGAATTGTGAACGCATAAATGGGTATTGTTTTAAATTGCTAAATTCATGGTTATTAGTTACAAAATAGTAGAAAATTAATACAACCCCTGTGAGGGCATGAGCTGTGACCAGAAGAGGTAGAAGAAGGGATGTCCTCCAGGTGGCTGGGGAGGGAGGGCACATCACGAAGCACCCACGAAGTTCTAGTGCGACTGTGGATGAGTCAGAGAAGACCAAGGGAAGAGGAACCCAGCTCTGCTGATCCAACCAGCACAGCCAGGCCAGAGGGCAGCAGCTCAGCAGGAAGAACGGGCACAGTGTGGCAGCAGCAGGCCCAGGCACACAGGCGGCACAAGCACTAGATGGACAGCTTTGTTGACTTCGTCACAAAGTCAAAGTGGGTGGATTGAGTCACCTAAGAGACTGGAAGAGAGAGAGCCAAAGCCAGGCTTGGGTGGAAGCAGGTAGTCACGGCCTGAGGACCAACATTTATCAAACTCGTACTGTGGGCCCTGGCCAGTTGGTTCAGCGGTAGAGCGTCGGCCTGGCGTGCGGGGGACCCGAGTTCGATTCCCGGCCAGGGCACATAGGAGAAGCGCCCATTTGCTTCTCCACCCCCCCCTTCCTCTCTGTCTCTCTCTTCCCCTCCCGCAGCCAAAGCTCCATTGGAGCAAAGATGGCCCGGGCGCTGGGGATGGCTCCTTGGCCTCTGCCCCAGGCGCTAGAGTGGCTCTGGTCGCGGCAGAGCGACCCCCCGGAGGGGCAGAGCATCTCCCCCTGGTGGGCAGAGCATCGCCCCTGGTGGGCATGCCGGGTGGATCCTGGTCGGGCGCATGCGGGAGTCTGTCTGACTGTCTCTTCCCGGTTCCAGCTTCGAAAAAAACAAACAAACAAAAAAACCTCGTACTGTGTGTCGGGGACTGTGTGAAGTGTTGCTCATGCATCACCTCATTAATCCTCACCACAATCACTTGTAAATGGTAAAGCTGTTGGCTCTAAGGCACTGACATCAATGTTACTCCTCCAGGGACAAGTGGTGTTTTATAAAGCGCTGTCTCAGGGAGGCAGAGAGCTCACTCCACTGTCTGCCAGGTGCAAGTCAGCTCTGTGCCACTTTCCTCTGGTCCAGGCAAGTTCAGAGCCACAGCGTCAAGGAAACTGTGTGAAACCCATCAGGAAGTCACAGACTGTTTGAAAGGGGTGATAGTCCAGCTCTCGGGTTTCAGGAGCCCCTGAGCAATGTGGTAAAAAGGGCCTCAGACTGAGGAACTTGCATTCTGGTCCAACTACCTCTGGGATTTGGGGCAACTCATTCATCCTCTTGTTAATGGGAGGGTGGGGCTAGATTCTAAGGTCCCTTCCAGCTTTTTACAGACCTACGTGAACTTGGGAACATCAATTAATAAGCAAGATCATATAGGAAATGTTATTGCAGAACTTTATAAAAGACCAAAAAGACATTTTAGTCAGAATTAAACAGAATACTGGAGTCAAGCTATAAGAAAGGAAATGAGAAGCATCTAATGTTTTCATTCCAAGAAAGCAACTTTCAAAGGCAAATAGCTCACAGCCTGCCCAATGGATAAATGGGAGCCTTGGTAAGAATGTTGGCAGGTGGGACACCCAAGGAAATTCATTTGTGTTGCAGTCTGTTGTAACTCAGGAATCAGCCAGGTAGGGTCCAGTCCTCTGCAGTAGGAGAAGGAGTCTCAGGACCTTCCACAGGGGCTGGGATGTGACAGGCCATCCTAGCTTACTTACGCCACTGGACCTTCATGCTGGCTAATGAAACCTTCTGGTTAGAATTTAGCTTCCACTGTAGGTTGACTGCAAGAATAGATGTCCTGCTGCTACTGATTTTGAGTTAGTAGGAGGCTGTCTCTGTGACCAGATGGCTCTGGCACAGACAAAAGGGAGTCTCTGGGCCTGCAAGGAAGAGGGAGAGACCCAGCCAGACTTCTGTTTGATGACACCTCTACCATGGCCAACTTCTCTCACTGATCGTTTCTATGGGGTATAGACAGGAGGGCAGAACACAGGGCTAGGGAAACTTAGAAATACAGGGTGGGGTTTGGGATTCCGAAGATGGGACCCTGGAAGGTAAAAAGGAGACAAGCAAACAAACAAGACTGGCAAGGGCAAGGCAGCCCCAAGCTTTCAAAAGGTATTCATATGTCAGCACTGGGACGTAGGCGAGGGTCAGCTGGGTGACAGATGTAATAGCCAGGACAATGTGCCATTTAGAATAGTTGGGAGAGTTCCTTAATAATGTGCCTGCCAGTGTTAGAATCACCAGAGATGCTTTAAAAATACTGATGGGGGCCTGACCAGGCGGTGGCACAGTGGATAGAGCGTCGGACTGGGATGCGGAGGACCCAGGTTCAAGACCCAAGGTCGCCAGCTTGAGCACAGGCTCATCTGGTTTGAGCAAAGCTTGGAACCAAGGTCGCTGGCTTGAGCAAGAGGTTACTCAGTCTGCTGAGGGCTCATGGTCAAGGCACATATGAGAAAGCAATCAATGAGCAACTAAGGTGTCGCAACGAAAAACTGATGATTGATGCTTCTCATCTCTCTCTGTTCCTGTCTGTCTGTCCCTATCTATCCTTCTCAATGTCTCTGTAAAAAAAAATAATAATAAAGTAAAATAAAATAAAAAAATACTGATGGGGGAGAGGCAGACCTAGAAACATTGATTTCATTGGTCTGGAGTGGGGTGTGGACACTAGTATCATTTAATTTTATTTATTTATTTACTTTTAAATATTTTTTCTTATTGATTGATTTCAGTGAGAGAGGAAGGGAGGGAGAGAGAGAGACACACACAGGAACATCAAATTGTTCCTGTATGTGCCCTGACCGGGGACCAAACCAGCAACCTCTATGCTCTAACCAACTAAGCTATCCAGCCAGGGCTAGTATCATTTAAATTTTAAATCCCCCAAATTGTTCTAAATGTAATTTGCTGCCAAGGCTTGAAAACCATTGGCCTCGACAGTGGTTATTAACATGTTTTTGGAGGAGCAGGAGGCAGAAGAGGCATCTAGGAAGCTTGTTTCCACTGTCCAGGCCTGCCCCCTCCAGCAGCGTCTCAGTGAAGGGGTTGTGCTGTGGTCTAAAAAGCCTGATTCCGATATTCCCACCTGGCCACTGAGAGCCATTGGTGGGTGCACTAACATTCTTTATTATGCAATAGTAGATATATACCAAAAAATAAATATAACTTACAAGTTAAGCAGAATAATAAAAGACCCACTTAAAAAAAAAAAAAAAAAGACCCACCGACCCACCTGGAATTCTAGAACTTTACTAATGCCGGTTGGCATTACCAGTTCTCTCTCCTCCCCCATCTCCTCACCTCCCCACAGAAGAGAACCTCTGACTTCAGTGCAGTCTGCAATATTAATAAGTAGTCCTGGCACCTCTGGAAACCCAGGTACTGGGCCTCCGGGAGGGCGGGGTCTAAAGGTTGGAAGGGTGTGGGTTGAGGCGAGGATCAAGTGACCAGCTGTGAGCATCAGACTAGGAGCCAGTGGAGCCAGGCAGAGCCTGCCCCAGCTCCAACAGAGGCAAAGCAGGCGGAGTGAGTGTTAAAGCAGTGCTAGAGAAATCCCTTTAGACCCGGTACAATAGAGACCCAGATGCTCCTGGATGGGCCAGGCTTTCCACAGTCCTATTTTCCAAAGCCATGGCTGCTGCTGCCAAACAGACAAGCCCGCAAGAGCGTAGGGGGTGCAGAGTTAAAGGCTCCACGGATCTGTCAGACAAGAACAAAAAGACACAACCTGATCTCTCTTTTTCTCTAGGCTAATCACTTGGGTGAGCTTTTCCTTGCAATTATTACTCCATTATACACCCAGGTGCTTCAGATGAATCCACTGCTACCTTTCTTAGAAGGTACTAAGTAGGTCAGAGACAATCTATCAGGGTGCAGACTCTGTGAGAGCCACGGCCGTGTGAATAATTAAACCCACACGTCCCGGGGAGCAGCTTTGCAACCGGGGAGCATTTTCTGTCCTCAGGAGACTGTCAGGAACTAGAGGAAAGAGGAAGCCAAACTATCCAGCAGTAGAAGCACAAATGTGGAGGGGAAATCCTGGAAGGGAGGGGCAGGAAGCCAGTCCTTAGGGGGATGGGAGGCCACAGGCAAGACTCTGGGAAGGGTCTACTGAAGGGGCCCAGGGACGACTGGGTCATGGCTACGTTATGAAACAGAGCTCGCCTGACCTGTGGTGGCACAGTGGATCAAGCGTCGACCTAGGATGCTGAGGTCGCCGGTTCAAAACCCTGGGCTTGACTGGTCATGGCACATATGGGAGTTGATGCTTCCTGCTCCTCCCCCCTTCTCTCTCTCTCTCTCTCTCTCTCTCTCTCTCTCTCCTCTAAAATGAATAAATAATTAAAAAAAAAAAAAGAAACAGAGTTCAATTTGATCCGGGGCACAAGAACAAGGTGCGATCTTGCCCAGGGGATGGATATAACCAAAGGGTCTGTTTAAGGAAGAGCAGCAAGCAGGGCAGCTTGGGGTCTCTGGGCCCTTAATTCCCCACAACTACGTCCTAACACGGGTGGGGTGTGTCGGAGTAGCCTGGGTCTGCGGGAACTGGGAGGGCTGGGCCTTTCATCACACAGGGGCTTTTATGTGTTTTCCAGAGGCAGCTGCTCCTGTGGATGAGAGGCCTGGAAAAGATCAAGAGTTCCCCACCACCTTGCACAGAGATGCATGTGCAGAGGTCTTCAGTGGCTATAAAGAGCTGAAGGCTCTCAGGGGAAAAGCTGTCACTCCTGACTAATGAGGCCCAGGCAGATGACAGTGTGCAAAATAAGACAAAGAAGGCCAGCTTGCCTTCCGAGACTGGTAGACAGAATAGTGACAGTGTGGCATCTGGCCCTGGACTAAGGTCTCCCAAGTGGGGAAAGTTACCAGAAAGCTACAAGTTTTGGTGCAAGGTCTGAGCGTGCTACAGAAGGTACCCCAACAGGGACCAGTGTGTGGGTATCATCATTATGTTGATGGTAAATACTGGGACCTCTCTGACATGACTGCTGGGAGTATACATTGTTACAATCAGTTTGGAAAATGATTTAGGAGTATTTCCTAAAGCGGAACATATGTACCCTATGGCCTAGCAATTCCACTCCTAGGAATATGCCCAACAGAAATGGGTGCATACACATCTGCCAAAAGACATATATGAGCCCTGGCTGGTTGGCTCAGTGGTAGAGCATTGGCCTGGCGTGCAGAGGTCCCGGGTTCGATTCCCGGCCAGGGCACACAGGAGAAGCGCCCATCTGCTTCTCCATCCCTCCCCCTCTCCTTCCTCTCTGTCTCTCTCTTCCCCTCCCGCAGCCAAGGCTCCGTTGGAGCAAAGATGACCCGGGCGCTGGGGATGGCTCCTTGGCCTCTGCCCCAGGCGCTAGAGTGGCTCTGGTCGCGACAGAGCGATGTCCCAGAGGGGCAAAGCGTCGCCCCCTGGTGGGCGTGCTGGGTGGATCCCGGTCGGGCGCATGCGGGAGTCTGTCTGACTGTCTCTCCCCGTTTCCAGATTCAGAGAAATACAAAAAAAAAAAAAAAAAAAAAAAAAAAGACATATATGAGAACACTCACAGCAACAGTGTTTGTCATAGCTTCAAACTAGCAACTACCCAAATGCCCACTGATAGCAGAATGAGTAAGGGCTATATGTGGTATAAAATACAGTGGAATACTATAAAGCAAAGAAAGTAAATGATACATAACAGCTTAGGTGAATTTCACAAATACTGTTGAGCAAAGGAAGGCAACACAAAGGTACACACTGCCTGATTTCATTTACTTAGTCAAAACCAACTTATGGTGAATATATTAAAAATCATTGATTTCTACAATTTAAATAGTGAATTATATTGTATGTGAAATATATTTCAACTTAGCTATCATTAGAAAAAAACAGCAACTTATGGTATTAGAAGTCGGGATAGCGGTTATCTTTGGTGAGGATTTCTGACCAGGATGGGGCACACGGAGGGGCTGGCACTGTTTGGTGTCTCAATCTGGGTGCTAGTCACCAGGGTGTGCTCAGCGGTGATAATTCTGTACACTTAATATTTGTGCACTTCTTGGCATGTATGCTGTACTTCAAGAAAAATAACAACAATAACCACAAACAACCCAGGCCTCGCCTGGCCCAAGTGCATGGGATGGTGAACTGGACAGGCTTACTCACTTCAGAAAGGGCCTGATGCCAAGAGGACCCTGCAAGTTTATGAGGATGGGGCTCCCATCCCCTCAGCCAAGCATCACCTGTCTTCCCTGGGCTCAGCTAGAATGGGCAGGGGCGGCCTCAGATGCCAAGGTATTAAGCTTGGGAGCATCCTGGCCTCAGCACAGCCTTCCAGGGGTTGGTCTGTTGCTCCTGGATTAGGAAGGGGCATAGCTTCTGGGAAACTTTAATGGCCATCTACCTGTGGTGGGCCAGCCCATACAGCTGTGGTTCCAAGACCAGCAGCCCCATCTGGGCTCTTCAGGGTAGGTTTAGGGAGCCTTGTCAGTGGCTGCCTGGCAGCAGGAACACCTGTGCCCCCAGGAAGATGGATCCCAGGGGGAAAGGGCTCCCTGAGAGCTCCAGGCAGAACAGGCCCGTGGAGTATTTGAGGCTATGGGCTAAAATAGGACAGAGGACTGCAGTTACAAGAGCTGGTGGATCCTTCTTGCCCAGGAAGTATTACAGGCCAAGTCCTCTGTAAATCAGACAGGACAAGATGCTGCTGCCAAGGTCAGGGGCTCATCGCCTTTGAAATTTTGATTCAATTCTGTATTTTAAAAATCTTCATAGGTGACTCTGATATGTAGCTGGGTATGGAGGCCCACACGGGTAAGCATCATTCACTCATTCATTCAACAAACCTTTCCTGGGTACCTACTGTAGTTTCAGGTCATTGCCAGGCTCTGGGAAAGCAGAATATGCCCTTTAAGAAGCCCATCATCTGGTGTCCAAAGACAGGCTGGAATGTGACAGATAATTACAATGTGGAGAGGTGACGGCAAAGGCAGAGGTTCTGGAGCACAGTGGAAAGGCAAAACAGCCCACTTGTGGTTCCTTTTGCAAAATCTAATTTCCTCCTAATTCATTAGTTTCACAGGTCTGAATTTTTGTATTTTGTATTCAGAAACATACATTCCCAGTAGTTGAGCCTCAGTTCAATAACTTAAATGTTGTCCATGATAACTCCTTCTGAAAGAGGACCCACTACCAGAATTTCTCAAGCTGTTTTTAAAAATAATGAACAAGTTTGCCTGACCTGTGGTGGTGCAGTGGATAAAGCTTCAACCTGGAACACTGAGGTCACCGGTTCGAAACCCTGCACTTGCCTGGTCAAGGCACATATGGGAGTTGATGCTTCCTGCTCCTCCCCCCTTTCTCTCTCTCTCTCTCTCTCCCCTCTCTAAAATGAATAAATAAAAAAAAATTTTTTTTAAATAATGAACAAGCTAGGAGAGGTAATAAAAGATAGCTAGCTATGTCTGTTTCATATTTTCTGCCACTGAAGTAATCTAGAAGCAGCACACCTATTTTTCACAATCTTTAGGGAATTAATTTAGTTTTTCATAAAGGAGTTCATCAGATCAACCTCTAGTCCCCCACCACATTAAAGCACAAAAACAAACACCTGCTAATTCTCTTCTTCCTCTAGGTCTATATTATATGACATAAAAATATAAAGCCAGTTCCCAGCTTGGGTACATCGATAAGCAATGTAATCAGCAAAACAGGCCTAAATATACATATATACCCTTTTCCATAATCACGGAAATCCATGACACCTAGCCTGGAACTTCCAGTTTTAGCTGGCACAGTGACCCCATTGAGAGCACCCTTTTCCTATTAGCAATACAGTGGGAGCACCTTGTTCACAGGGGTCTAATCTGGAGCAGCCCCAGAAACAGAATAAGCCAAAGCAGAAGGCACTTTGAACAAAGAGGATCATTACCTTGGTCCCGTGGTAGAAGTCATCCACACACGTGGCGTTCATGAAGGTCTGGTGGAAGTGGGTGCTGGTGTCGATGCCTCCGGGGATCACCAGTTTCCCAGTGGCATCAATCACCTTGGCCCCTCCGGGGATCATGAGCTCACGGCCCACCTGCTGGATGATGCCATTCTCAATGTAGACATCAGCCTCATGGGTGCAGTCATCATTCACCACCTTGCCTCCCTTGATGAGAATCCGCACACTGGCTGAATTGGCAAGCATGTTCCTATGGAAGATGAGAAGGGGACACTGGTCAAGGTCAAAGTCCCTTCCCACTGTCACCAAGCTCGCACCCTTTCCCATCAGAGCCCACACTCTACGGGCAGAGTTAAGTGAGTAGGGATGAGGAGGAAGTTTCTCCACAGCCTGAGGGCGCTGGTCCTACAGCCAGCTGGGGTCGCTGACCTCACAGCCGGACTTATTGGGAACCAAGACGCAGTGGCCATCAGGGTGAAGCTGGGGCCCAAGGACACATCAATATTTGCCTTCTTGAAATGCCATGTGGGTTCTACAGCCTTTCCATATCTACTATCTCATTTTATTCCAGAGAAAACCTGAGGATTGGCATTTTACAGCTGAGAAGGCTGAAACTGCTGAGTAAGGAATGTATGGCTACTAAGTAGCTGAGTCAAACCCAGATGCCTTGGATGACCAATGTCCCTCCGTACCACATGGTCCTGAAGACATCAGAGGCTCCTGGGGCGTGTCTCAGAGAGCCAAATCCTCCAAGCCTCACAGCTGTTTAATTCATATCATTCTTCAGACGGATTTTGCTTCTGTTTACCCTCCTCTATTTGTCTCAAAAAGTCCACTACCTCAGCTGCGTGCACATAATAAGCTCATCTAAGGAGCTTTTGAAGAGTACCTATGCTTGAGCCCCACCCCTAGAGATTCAGATTTATTTGGTTCAGGTTGGGTCACCAGAAAATATTTTAAAATTTTTATTAAATTTACTGGGTTCACATTGGTTAATAAAATTATACAGGTATCCAATTATATGGATGCACAATTCCATAATACATCATATTGCATTATGTGTTCACCACCCCAAGTCAAGTCTCTCTGTCACCATCTATCCCATGTATCCATATTTTTAAAAGCTAATGAACTTCCTCAAAGTCACACAACTAGTTTATAACAGAGTAGGGACTGAAAGCCACATGGTTGTCTTCAAAGCTATTATGAACTGACTGTGTCCTCCCAAATGTCCAGTATGGCTGTATTTGGAGCTGCGGTTTCTAAGGAAGTTTTTAAGGTTAAACAAGGTCATAAGGGTGAGGCCCTGATGAGACAGGATTGGTATCCTCATAAGTAGAGACACCAGAGTGCTCTCTCTCCTGCCCCTCCCACCCCTGTGCACCATGAGCATGCACAAAAGGCCATGTGTGGATACAGAGAGAAGACAAGATGGCCATCTACCAGCCAGGAAACGAATCCTCACCAGAACAAGACCACAGCACCCTGATTCAGACTTTCAGCCTCCGGAACTGTGAGAAAATAAATTTCTGCTGTTTAAGCCCCCTTGCTGTTGACAGTCATTATGTTTCTCACCTCCTCCAGTAACCTCATTCACACTTCATTCCTACGATTTTCTCTGCTAATCTTTGCTACACAAAAAAAGGAAAGATGCTACTGGCATCTTTTTCCACAGCATGCCTGCTGTCTGCGTGTCCAAGTGTGTGAACATAACAGAGTGAGGTGGGTGGGGAGATACCTTGGACCTCTTAAAAGAGTTCCCACAAAGGAAAAGAACTTGAGCACAATTGTTAAAGTATCTGCTCTTAAGCACTGCGCAAGCTACTGTCTTTCCCTCTGCTCTGGTTGGGACAGCATATTCAAAGAATGTTCTAGTCAGTGGTCATGATCTAGAGAGGGTCAGTGTCAGTTTTACTAATTTATGATGCTTCCAATTACCCTTTTTATTCCAAAATGTGATATTGGTCCACTGGCTAACTTGATGCAACAGACAGAATGTTTATGTCCCCCTCACATTCATATGTTGAAGCCCTAATCCCAGTGTGATGATATTTGGAGATGGGATGTTTGGGAGGTATTTAAGTCATGACGGTGGAGCCCCCATAAATGCCCTTATACAAAGAGACATGAGATCTCTTTCTCTGTCCACCATATGAGGACACAGAGAAGATGACCGACTACAAGCAAGCAAGAAAGATCTCACCAGGAATTAAACTGGTTGGCACCTTGATCCTGGACAGCCCAGCCTTCAGAATTGTGAGGAATGAGTTTCTGTTGTTCAAGCCAAACAGTTATGGTATTATTATAGCAGCTTAAGCTGACTAAGACATCACATTAGACAGAAATGAACATTATAATCAAATCATCATAATAACTGGGTCCTAAAATAATGTCACCTCCTTTAAAGACTTCTGGCTGTATCCCACATTCCTACTTGTTTAACCAAAAACTTTGTTCATCCAGCTATTTTGCCTAGGTAAATGAAAGAATCCAAATCCCCTGTCTGTCCTCCCAGGCAGAAATGGAAAGTATGCCAGATAACTAAATGCTGTTAGAAAAAAATAAGTAAGAGATAAGGAATTCTAGAGCCATATAGTTTCATCAAGTCTACCCTTCAGTCTGTTAGATTTCACCAACAGTGACCTTGAATCAAAGGGAGCCATCCTAGGACTAACAGGGTGGTGGTATTATGCTGCAAATATAAAGCTCTTAAAATTTTTACAAGTTATTCAGGGAAGCACTGATGCCTTCCATAACAAGATGGTGGATACATTTGATATGCCAAGATTTACCCAAATGTACACATCCTGTATCCCCCAATTTCCTGATTCTGTGGCAAGGGTTTCTTGTGCTCCTGAAGCCGTGATACATTAGATGATGTACAAGCTGGGGAAAGAGACTTCGGGGTGGGGGGTGGGGGATAACACTATAACCTGGGAGTGCAGTCTTTCATCAGAAAGCCTCTTCCTGTTTAAATAAGTAACAGTTATTGCTATCTGCTATCCAATAACTGACCTGCTGGATAACAGAAAATTTCCCGCACCGCCCAACCCTCCTGCCTTTTTTACTGCTGCTGAGCTGTTCCAAGGCAGAACCCAAGGCAGAACCCAAGGCAGAACGGCACAGGGGCATCCCGCTGAGGGGAGTCAAGGTTATGGCAGCTGCTGCTTCTTGTTCATGAAATGCACACACCCGATAGTCCTAGAAGGCGCGCAGTGTTAGCCCTGCCAAGAAAATGACAACCCCAACACTGTGTTTTGGGATTGCCTGATTCTGTCATCACCTGCCACAGTTCCCCGGTGCCTGCAGGGAGGTGCAAGACAAGGAGAGCCGCACAGTCTGTCCTGCCAGCAGCCCAGGCGCCAGGGGAATTGGGGGCTTGGCGCAGACATGCGGGGCCAGAATGGTGCAAAAGACCTTCTTGCATAAAGACCTTCTTACATAATGACCTTCAAATTAATTTGATAGGGATTGGTTTCAGACATATATTTCCTCTTTTTTAGTAGGCATTGGTTTAAGTCTCACATTTCATCTTTTTGTAGAATCCATAGACAATGTGATTTTACAGACAAGTGGTCACTTTGATATCAAGGAACGCAGAAGATGAGGGCTACACAACTGCCCTGTGACACAAAGGACCTGTGGCATTTAAGCCAATCCTAATGGTAGCCTGGGGTAGTAACTGGAGGGGTAGTGAAGCCAGCCTGGGTCACTGGGGACACACTGAATGGCATGGCTTTTCTCTTGCTCCAAGCAGATGACATTTGTTAAAGGATCAAAGGGCAAGCAGCAGCGGTGGTTTGGCAAAGACAATGAAAACCGGCAGCTACTTTTCTTCCTCAGATCAGCACCTGGGAAAGAAGCGAAGCGATGGGTGAGCAGTCTCTACAGGGGCGGCGGTGCTTACACCTGCAGTGTCCGGGGTGGTTCGGGAGAGGGAGCCTCTCTGAGCTGAAAAATGAGAACACATTAAAGGTTCAACAGAACACAAAAGCCAAAAAGAGAACTTTGAAGTGAGAGGGAAATAACCAAGGGTTTAAGCCAATAAATTTAATTTTAAAAATAGTAAATAGCTTTCTTAATAGTAAAGCTCTAGACTATCTTAATATTAAGGCACAGTATAATTTTATAATTATTTCATAACTAGCTTTATCAACTCTTTTTTTGTGTGTGTGTGCATGTGACAGACAGAGAGAGGGGCAGATAGGGACAGACAGACAGGAAGGGAGAGAGATGAGAAGCATCAATTCTTTGTTGCAGCACCTTAGTTGTTCATTGATTGCTCCTCTCATATGTGCCTTGACTGGGGGGGGGGGGGCGGTTCAGCAGAGCTAGTGACCCCTTGCTTAAGCCAGCAACCTTGGGCTCAAGCCAGTGACCCTATGCTCAAGCCAGTGACCTTGGGGTTTCAAACCTGGGTCCTCTGCATCCCAATCCGATGCTCTAGCCAATGCGCCACTGCCCGGTCAGGCTTATCAACTCTTGAGTAGATTTAATGATATTTATATTATACGTGTAAGGTATAAAGAATGATACAAACACCTATGAACTCACCACCCAACCTGTCCAAACCAACTGCACCTTTCCCAATCAACCACCCAGAAATTCCCAGAGTCCCAGCTCTTCTGGATTCCTCTCCAGCTTGGGTCAGGGTCAGTGTCAGTGTCCAGCAGGGCTGGTGGAAGTGGTGGGTCTGATTTTGGTCACCTGGAAGTTTTGTGCAAAACATTTTGAAGTATTCTGTAAGTAGAAACTGGCTGTGGAGGAGAACTGGGGAAGGCCCATCTCTCATCTGGGGCTTGGGCATCTCCATGGACAAGAGGGGACCTGGAGACTAGGAACCAGGACAGGAAGAAGGGCCAGTCAGGCTGAGGAGTAGCACACAGAGGGCAGAGAGGCAGTGGCCGATGTCACACTCACCCTGAGACATACTGAACCCTTCCTCTGGTAGCTGTAACCTATTTCTGCACCTAACTGGCTAGCCAGGAGGCCTCTAATGTCCCACAGGTCCTGTTTCCATTCACCCAGGGCTGGGAAGAATGGAGCCCCCGGGTGCCAGGTGAGGGCTGGCCCAAGGTGCTTGCAATTGGGAACTATCTGTGGAAGACCCATAAAGCATCTGAGTCTGGAAGGCCTCACAGCCTTTATTGCCTCACAGCAGAGAAAGTAGGATGAGACCCAACAGGTCAGGAGAGGGTGAGACTACAGGCAACAGCCCAGGCCCTGGGCAGCGTCTTCAGGACAGTTACAGGAAAGGAGGTGAACACGTCCATCTGTCCATGTGATGGGCGCCAACACGCACACGGTGAACGAGGGCTTGCTTCTGAGAAAACGTGAAAACAAGCTTAGGACAAAGGAACAGCCACAGTGAAGCCCAGAGATGAGCCTGGCCTCTGGGCAGGTGATATACCGGTAAGTCTGGCAAGAATGAGTCCTTAACAGGCTAAGACCAAGTAAGAGGCTTTAATCTCGTGGCTTCATCTGACCTGGCCTGGCCCAGTGTGGCTGGGCTTACTGAGCAAACACCACCCATGTGTAGGGGGCAAAAGCCAAATTCCAAAGGATTAGCCAGGAGAGGGTGGTAAGAAGTGGAGCTACAGACCACTTGTTCAAGCAGATTAGTGATAAGAGAAACGGGGTAATTGTTGGAAGACAAAGCCGAGAGTGTGGACAGACTTCTCTGTGTGTTGACAGAGCCCACACACGCTCGGTCTTTGGCATCTGGGCAACAACCTCGCTCCTTTTAGGTGCCCACTCACTCAGGGAGGCCAGGAGCCTTTTCATTCGAGGCTCAGGGAAGCCGAGCACCAGCGAAGAGCTATAAGTGTGAGCTCAGTCCTCCTTCCCTGAGCCCAGCTGCTCTAGGGCTCTGACGCAGGGCAGAGGGAGGTGTGACTCCCGACTGAAGCCTGAGCCAGGGAACACCAGGCCCTCATGACTACAGCCTCCATCACTGCCCTCCCCCTGGCTGACCCTCCCCCTAGCAGACCCCCTGGCAGATGCCTCGGCCTGCTGTGCTTTCTCCCTCCCACCAGCTGTCTCCAGGCCCAGAAGGAATTCCATCATCTCCCTTGTAAGGGCAGCAGCTGCCGCTCCAGGGCTGTCAGTGACCCAGAGGGGCTGTTTCCTAGAACGCCACCCAGGCCAGAAGACGGCCAACGGCTCTGCTCAGCCTGCAGCCTGCATCCTCAGGAGCGGGTGCGGAAAGGCAGCTCCAGGGGCAAGAATGAGTTTCCCTGAGGATGGAAGTACCGCACACCTGGGCTGCCTGTAAACTTGGGCTTCTTTCTAGATTTAGGAAAGAAATTGAGCGGGAGAAGAAAACTTCTACTTTTTTTTCTAAAATGAAAATGAGTAGGGACTACATACAGCCATAGACAACATCTCGCAAACAACCGAGGGAAAGCAGCAGGACACAAATTAGTAAATACGGTCTGATTCCATTCACATAACATTCAAAATCGGGCAAAAGCGAATTACACTGCTTAAGTAGAACCAGGAAGAAAAACCAAGGCAGTGATTTTCAGAAAAGTCAGGATACGGTTATCACTGGGGGGCACGGTGGGGCTGAGCTGAGAGGGGTGCCCGTGGGGGAAGGCTCCTGAAAGCTGCGTATACTCGATCTAGTCTTTTACCTGGGGTGCAGGGGGAGTTGAGTTACACAGGTAACTTTAAATTATTCTTTATACTCTACATATATATTTTTGCGCTTTTCTGTATGTATCCCATAAAACATTTAAAAATTAAAAAGAAAAACAGGCCCCGGCTGGATAGCTCAGTTGTTTAACAGCGTCATCCCAATATGCCAAGGTTGTGGGCTCCATCCCTGGTCAGGACACGTACAAGAGACAATCAATAACTGTATAAATAAGTAAAATAACAAATCAATGTTTCTCTCTCTCTCCCTTTCTAAGATAAAAACAACAACTAAAAAAAGCCCAACCTGTGGTGGCACAGTGGATAAAGTATTGACCTGGAACGCTGAGGTCGCCAGTTCAAAATCTGGGGCTTAGCCCTGGCCGGTTGGCTCAGTGGTAGAGCGTCGGCCTGGCGTGCAGGAGTCCCGGGTTCGATTCCCAGCCAAGGCACACAGGAGAAGCGCCCATCTGCTTCTCCACTCCTCCCCCTCTCCTTCCTCTCTGTCTCTCTCTTCCCCTCCCGCAGCCAAGGCTCCATTGGAGCTAAGTTGGCCTGGGCACTGAGGATGGCTCTATGGCCTCTGCTTCAGGCGCTAGAATGGCTCTGGTTGCAACAGAGTGACGCCCCAGATGGGCAGAGCATCGCCCCCTGGTGGGCATGCTGGGTGGATCCTGGTCGGGCACATGCCGTCTGTCTGACTGCCTCCCCGTATCCAGCTTCAGAAAAATATATAAAAAAAAAAAGAAAAAGAAAAAAAAATCCAGGACTTGCCTGGTCAAAGCACATATGGGAGTTGATGCTTCCTCCCCCCTTCTCTCTCTCTCTCTCCTCTCTAAAATGAATAAGATCTTAAAAAAAAAGAACAGCATACCAGTAAACAAAAATAATATGTCAAGCACTGTTACAATGATATAAAAATATGCACACAAAAAACAGACCAGGTGAAAACAAAGAAAGTTTGTGTTATGGGATCATAGGAAATTTTCCCCTTCTATTATTCAAACTTACTATGTAAGATTACATTGATTTTATAATAAAAAGATATGGTAATTTAAAACCACATACACATGTTTATATGTTTGAAAAAAAATTGAGATAAGGTGAAAACTTTCCCTTCTTTTTAGGAAGTCATGACTTCATCGGCTACCTTCTGGAAGACTTCTTAAAAGGACTGGGCTTTAGGACAAATCAGTCTTCTTCCTTATTTTGACTCAAATAGATTTCAGAAGGGCACAGACATTTTTCTCTGTGATGTAAGATTCCTTCAAAGAGGTTCCACAAAATCCACTATGTACTTAAAACGTGCTTCTAGCTCTCTCTCCCAAATGCAATGCTTATATCTGTCATTGACTTTATACCAATGGTGCTTCTGCCCAATCAGTGACATCCTGCTTCTGTGCCTGCTCTTGCCAGCTTCTCATGGACCTGGCACTCCTCCATCCCTGAGGTAAACGGGTATTTTCACTCCAATCCAGAATTCCTGGAGTCTGAGAAGCAAATCCAATCAGTGCCTGTGGGAATACATGATTAAGGGAACCTAGTTTCGAGGCGATGGGCAGCAAGAACACGGGTGAGACACGGTGGACCCGGTCATTTTCTTTTTTTTTTGACAGAGACAGAGTCAGACAGAGGGACAGATAGGGACAGACAGACAAGAAGGGAGAGAGATAAGAAGCATTAATTCTTCATTGTGGCACCTTAGTTGTTCATTGATTGCTTTCTCATATGTGCCTTAATGGGGGGGGGGGGGTTACAGCAGACCGAGTGACCCCTTGCTCGAGCCAGTGACCTTGGGCTCAAGCTGGTAAGCCCACGCTCAAGCCAGCAACCTCGAGGTCTTGAACCTGAGTCCTCCGAGTCCCAGTCCGACGCTCTATTCACTGTGCCGCCTGGTCAGGCGACCCAGTCATTTTCTTGCAGAAGACGAACTCACATGAGTGAGACAGCTGAGCTCATGCAGAAAGTACCGTGCCAAGTGGAGCAAGTGGGCACTCAAAGAAGACTTAAAGAGAGGACTATGGGTGAAAATAACCAAGTGCCCTCAACTGGCTCAGTGCTGCCACTAACCTGATGGTGTTTGCATTGCAGAGGCATGCTTGAGAGAGCGGTAGGCAGGAGTGGGGGGGACGGACACAGAGGATGCAAGGGGGCTCTGAGGAGGAAACCGAGTGGGTGATGGGTAGAGCAGTGCCTTGAGCACCAAAGTTCCTTAACTACTCCAAGACTTCTCAGAGCAAAACGGGTGCCATCAGCATATCCTCGCCACTAGTCTTATGTGTTGGGCTCACACACAATTTCATGTAAGCCTTACAACAACCTTACGAAGTAGACATCATTATCCCAGGTGATGGCTGAGGAAACTGTGGGCTGGAATTCATACTACTAGACTAGAACTCCTTGAGAGCAAAGCCCAGACCTTATTTCCTCCTTCAGAGGGCTTGGCACTCAGAGGGGCCTCCTTAAATGTTGACTGAAGGAAGGCAGGAGGCTTGATCAATGAGACAGCGGTGTGAAAACACTGTGTGTGTCAGCCACAGTAAGGGGCTGGAAGTAATGGGAAGGAGGGCTACTCCAGCCGGCTGGGGAGTGTTTGGTGCAAAGCCTGGGGCAGAGAAACAAAGCAGGCATTCTCTGGGAGAGAAAAAAAGACAAGAAAAAGAGGCAAGCAGGTATGGGTTGAGGACAGCCAGCAAACTAATTATATATATAAATGACAGCCAGCAGACTAATTATATATATATAAATGGCCTTGAGCGGAGGGTCAGACTGTGATGAGGAAGCAGCTTGGAGAGTCAGGGTATGAAGTCAAGGAGCACAGAGAGGGGCTCAGGCCTCTGAATGAGATCCGGAGGCATGGGACAGCCTGGAGCATTCACAGTGAGGGGAGGAGGAGGAGGAGACATGATGTGGGGGCTGGTCTTCCTGCTTCTTTACCTGGCCCAGGCTGACTGCAGGCCAGGAGAGCAGCGACCGCGGTAACTCAGGTATGAGGATGTGGTGGTTAATTAGAAGGTGCCCTAGATTAGAAGGCAGGAGCAGAGCTGGGAAAGGACTGAATGCTGGAGCTTCTCTGGAGGGAAAGGAAGGCAGACTGGGGACGGCAGGAAGAATGGCGGCATGGGCACACCGGGCAGAGCGGAGACTGGTGTGGACAGATGGAGGCCAGCTGTCAGGGCGCCTGCGGTCTGTGGAAACCCAATAATAAAACTGAGGTCAGGGCCCTGGCCGGTTTGGCTCAGCGGTAGAGCGTCGGCCTGGCGTGTGGGGGACCCGGGTTCGATTCCGGCCAGGGCACATAGGAGAAGCGGCCATTTGCTTCTCCACCCCCACCCCCCCCTCCTTCCTCTCTGTCTCTCTCTTCCCCTCCCGCAGCCAAGGCTCCATTGGAGCAAAGATGGCCCGGGCGCTGGGGATGGCTCCTTGGCCTCTGCCCCAGGCGCTAGAGTGGCTCTGGTCGCGGCAGAGCGACGCCCCGGAGGGGCAGAGCATCGCCCCCTGGTGGGCAGAGCGTCGCCCCTGGTGGGCGTGTCGGGTGGATCCCGGTCGGGCGCATGCGGGAGTCTGTCTGACTGTCTCTCCCCGTTTCCAGCTTCAGAAAAAAAAAAATACAAAAAAAAAAAAAAAAAGAACCTGAGGTCAGCTTCTCTCTCCAGGAATCCTTTAGATTAGTAAGAAGATGGTAACTGACCCAATCAGCCAACGTAAGGGGGTGACCGCAGAGCACCTACTGAGTGTTCCTATGTGTCAGGGGCCATGAAGGCTCTTAACACATGGCATTTCATTGAAATTACTGCACAACTGCCCTTGGAGGTGATAACGCTATTTCCACTGGACATATGGAGGTGATGATTTCCCAATGTCACCCAGCTTTATGGGAAAAAAACAGAAGTAGGGGTAATTCTAAACACCAAATAATATCAGAATCAGAAGGTCTGGACCAGGCTGATGGGCTAACATTTTGCCTTACTCAGGTGTTGAACATTTAGGAGACATTTCAAACAAAATACTCAGGTACTGTCCATTCTACCTACCAAATCTGTTCCTTATCAAAGCCTCTGTTCAGGCCTTTAGCTTCTACCTGAACTATGACATCACTATTACCTGGGTACTCCAAATGGGTCTCCAAGCCACTACACTGTTAGCATATTAAGCTTGCTAAGATGTAAATCAGATCACAGAGGCAGGCTTGTCACCTCCTATAGGTTTAACACTAAGCCAGAAGCTGCACCAACTACCAGGAGCTCACAAGTTTGAAGGGGAAAGAAATGCATAAACAAACATTTCAATATACGTGAAGAGGAGGGCTGTGTCAGAACCCGGGTACCTGGAGGAGCAGGAGGAAGGCACTGGTCACTGAGTGAGATGGAGGACTGCTCAGAGAAAGCACCTTTGAGGCGAGTCTTGAGGGTTGATTAGGAGTTCACCAGGAGGTGGGGGAGAACCCAAATGAGGGTATGCTAGACAGAAGCCAGCAGTGCGATCCACCTCGAGCATTTAGGATGGCTGGTGTATTTGACATATGAGGGTGGAGAGCAAGTAGGGGTCAAACCACCCACAACCCGTGGAACATGCTGAGAGTGTGGACTAGATGCTAAGTGTAGCTGGAATGCTTGCTAGTAGGGCAAGCAAAGAAATGACCCCATTAGATTTGCCTTTTAGGTAAAGATTGAAAGTATAAAGTACAAAAGTAAACACAGAGCCTGACCAGGCAGTGGCGCAGTGGATAGAGTGTTGACCTGGGATGCTGAGGACCCAGGATTGAAACTCTGAGGTTCTGGCTTGAGTGTAGGCGCACCCAGCTTGAGCACGGGCTTGCTGGCTTGAATGCCGGGTCACTGGCTTGAGTGTGGGATTGTAAACATGATCCCATGGTCGCTGGCTTCAGCAAGGGGTCATAGGGTCAGCTGGAGCCCCCAACCGCTACCCCGGGTCAAGGCACATATGAGAAAGCAATCAATGAACAACTAAAGTGCTACAACAAGTTGATGCTTCTCATCTCTGTCCCTTCCTGTCTCTTTTTCTCTCTTACTGTACAAAACAAAACAAAAAACACACAGAAAGATACATTTATAAATTCTGGCTGGGGTAAGCTATCCTTAGCATAATCCAAAACCAGAAATAAAGGAAGACTGATTTAGAGGTGACTATACTACAATGAAAAACTGTGATATGCCCTGGCCGGTTGGCTCAGCGGTAGAGCGTTGGCCTGGCGTGCAGAGGTCCCGGGTTCGATTCCCGGCCAGGGCACATAGGAGAAGCGCCCATTTGCTTCTCCACTCCCCCTTCCTCTCTGTCTCTCTCTTCCCTTCCCGCAGCCGAGGCTCCATTGGAGCGAGGATGGCCCGGGCGCTGGGGATGGCTCCTTGGCCTCTGCCCCAGGCGCTAGAGTGGCTCTGGTCGCGGCAGAGCGACGCCCTGGAGGGGCAGAGCATCACCCCCTGGTGGGCAGAGCGTTGCTCCTGGTGGGCGTGCCGGGTGGATCCCGGTCGGGCGCATGTGGGAGTCTGTCTGACTGTCTCTCCCCGTTTCCAGCTTCCGAAAATACAAAAAAAAAAATAAAAATTCAACTTAAAAAAACAACAACACATGGCCCTGGCCGGTTGGCTCAGCGGTAGAGCGTCAGCCTAGCGTGCGGAGGACCCAGGTTCGATTCCCGGCCAGGGCACACAGGAGAAGCGCCCATTTGCTTCTCCACCCCTCTGCCGCGCTTTCCTCTCTGTCTCTCTCTTCCCCTCCCGCAGCCAAGGCTCCATTGGAGCAAAGATGGCCCGGGCGCTGGGGATGGCTCTGTGGCCTCTTCCTCAGGCGCTAGAGTGGCTCTGGTCGCAACATGGCGACGCCCAGGATGGGCAGAGCGTTGCCCCATGGTGGGCGTGCCGGGTGGATCCTGGTCGGGCGCATGCGGGAGTCTGTCTGACTGTCTCTCCCCGTTTCCAGCTTCAGAAAAATGAAAAAAAAAAAAAAAAGAAAAAAAGAAAAAAAAAAAAACACAAACAAAAAAAAAACCCTGGTATATAACAAAAGATACCACAAGCTACTTTTAGTAAAAATGAGTAAACAGTAAACAAGACTACCACTGAGTTAAGAAAACTGAAAAGAAAACAAACAAATCAAGACTTCAAAGTGGCTCTACTAGAAAAACCAAATCCAACAGTGGATTACAAACAACAGCTGATGCCAACCCAAGAAGACCTAGAAATAATACAACTGAAAATTGGAGGCAGATAACACCAACCCTAGACTCAACTAGCTCTACAAACAACACACCCAAACACACAGACATAATGAGAAGAAAGAGAAATGCAATCCAAATGAATTAACAAGAGAAACCTCCAGAAAATGAACTGAGTGATATGGAAATAACCAACTATCAGATGCAGAGTTTAAACTAAGGATTATTAGAATTCTGAAAGATCTTAGAACAACAATAAATGGACACAATGAGCACATAAATAAAGAGATTACAAGCATCAAAAAGGACATTGAAATAATAAAAAAGAACCAGTCGGAAATGACAAATACAATATCAGAAATAAGACTACACTAGAAGCAATTAACAGTGTAGTCTGGATGAAACAGAGGATCGAATCAGCAATTTAGAAGACAAGATAAACGAAAACACAGAAGCAAAGCAGCAAAAACAAAAGAGGCTGAAAAAATCTGAGGAAACTCTAAGAGAGCTCTGTGACAACCTAAAGAGAAACAACATCCGCATCATAGGGGTTCCTGAAGAAGAAGAGAAAAAACAAGGGATAGAGACCTTGTTCAATGAAATCAGAGCTGAAAACTTCCCTAAATTGATGCAGGGAAAAGTCACAGAAGTTCAAGAAGCACAGAAAACTCCATTAAAGAGAAACCCAAAGAAATCTACACCAAGATACATCATAATTAAAATACCAGAGCTAAGTGATATAGAGAAAATATTAAGAGCTGCTAGAGAAAAAAAGGCCATCACCTACAAAGGAGCCCCCATAAGGATGACTTCAGACTTCTCAACAGAAACACTTGAGGCCAGAAGGGAAAGGCAAGAAATATTCAAAGTAATACAGAACAAGAGCCTACAACCAAGACTTCTTTATCCAGCAAGGCTATCATTTAAAATTGAAGGAGAAATAAAAAGGTTCCCAGACAAAAAAAAAATAACAAAAAACTCAAGGAATTCCTTACAACCAAACCAATGCTGCAAGAAATGTTAAGGGGCCTGTTGTAAACAGAACAAAAAGGGAAAAGAATATAGTAAAAGAGGAGTAAAGATTTCAAGAATAAAATGGCAATAAATAACTACATAGCAATAATACCTTAAATGTAAATGGATTAAATGATCCAATCAAAAGACATAGGGTAGCTGCATGGATAAGAAAACAGGACCCATACATATGTTGTCTACAAGAGACACACCTCAAAACAAAAGATACACATAGACTGGAGGTAAAAGGATGGAAAAAAAATATTTCATGCAAATGGAAATGAAAAAAAAAGCAGAGGTAGCAATAATTATATCAGACCAAAGAGACTTTAAAACAAAGCCTATAGTAAGAGATAAAAAAAGGTCACTACATAATGATAAAGGGAGCAATCCAAAAGGAGGATATAACCATTATAAATATCTACACACCTAATATAGGAGCAACTAAATATATAAAGCAGACTTTGATGGATATAAAGGGCGAGATCAACAGCAATACTATAATAGTAGGGGATTTCAATACCCCACTAACATCACTAAACAGATCCTCAAGAAAGAAAATTAACAAAGAAACAGCAGACTTAAAGGACATACTAGATCAACTCGATTTAATAGATATCTTCAGAACCTTTCACCCTAAAGCAGCAGAATATACATTTTTTTCAAGTGCTCATGGTACATTCTCTAGGATAGACCACATGTTAGGGCACAAAAGTGGTCTCAACAAATTTAAGAAGATTAAAATCATAGCAAGCACTTTCTCTGATAACAATGGCATGAAACTAGAAATCAACCATAACAGAAAAACTGAAAAATTCTCAAACACATGGACACTAAATAGCATGTTATTAAATAATAAATGGATTAACAATGAGATCAAAGAAGAAATTTAAAAATTCCTAGAAATGAATGATAATGAGCATACAACAACTCAAAATTTATGGGACACAGCAAAAGCAGTACTGGGGGGGGAGTTCATAGCACTACAGGCATACTTTAAGAAGCTAGAAAAAGCTCAAATAAATAACTTAACCCTGCATCTAAAAGAACTAGAAAAAGAACAGCAAGTAAAGTCCAGAGGTAGTAGAAGGAAGGAAATAATAAAGATCAGAGCAGAAATAAATGACATAGAGGCTAAAGAAACAATACAGAGGATCAATGAAACCAGGAGCTGGTTTGTTGAAAGGGTAAACAAGGTCGATGAACCCTTAACCAGACTCACCAAGAAAAAAAGAGAGTGGACTCAAATAAATAAAATTAGAAATGAGAGTGGAGAAATAACAACTGACACAACAGAAAGACAAAATATTGTAAGAAAATACTATGAAGAACTGTATGCCAAAAAATTAGACAACCTAGGTGAAGTGGACAAATTCCTTGAAACATATAATCTTTTAAAAATCAATCTGGAAGAATCAGAAAACCTAAACAGACCAAATACAACAAATGAGATCGAAATAGTTATCAAAAAACTCCCAATAAACAAAAGCCCTGGCCTGGATGGCTTCACAGGGGAATTCTACCAAATATTCAAAGAACTAACTCCTATCCTTCTCAAGCTATTTCAAAAAATTCAAGAGGAAGGAAGACGTCCAAGCTCCTTTTATGAGGCGAGCATAATTCTGATTCCAAAACCAGGCAAAGACAACACAAAGAAAGAAAATTATAGGCCAATATCCCTGATGAACTTAGATGCTAAAATCCTCAACAAAATATTAGCAAACCAGATCCAGCAATACATGAAAAAAACCATACATCATGATCAAGTGGGATTCATTCTGGGGAGGCAAGGATGGTAGAATATTCATAAATCAATCAATGTGATTCATCGCATAAACAAAAGGAAGGAGGAAAAGAACATGATAATTTCAATAGATGCATAAAAAGCATTTGATAAAATCCAGCACCTATTTATGATCAAAACTCTCAGCAAAGTGGGAATACAGGGAACATACCTCAACATGATAAAGGCCATCTATGACAAACCCACAGCCAACATCATACTCAATGGGCAAAAATTAAAAGCAATTCCCGTAAGATCAGGAACAAGGCAGGAGTGCCCCCTTTCACCACTCTTATTCAACATAGTACTGGAAGTCCTAGCCACAGCAATCAGACAGGAAGAAGAAATAAAAAGGCATCCAAACCGGAAAAGAAGTAAAACTATCATTATTTGCAGATGATATGATACTGTACGTATAGAACACCCTAAAGTCTCAGTCAAAAAACTACTGAATCTGATAAATGAGTTCAGCAAAGTGGAAGGGTATAAAATTAATACACAGAAATCAGAGGCATTTTTTTTTTTGTATTTTTCTGAAGCTGGAAACGGGGAGAGACAAGTCAGACAGACTCCCGCATGCGCCCAACCGGGATCCACCCGGCACGCCCACCAGGGGGCGACGCTCTGCCCACCAGAGGGCGATGCTCTGCCCCTCCGGGGCGTCGCTCTGTTGTGACCAGAGCCACTCTAGCGCCTGGGGCAGAGGCCAAGGAGACATCCCCAGCGCCCGTGCCATCTTTGCTCCAATGGAGCCTCGGCTGCGGGAGGGGAAGAAAGAGACAGAGAGGAAGGAGAGGGGGAGGGGTGGAGAAGCAGATGGGCACCTCCCCTGTGTGCCCCGGCCAGGAATCGAACCCGGGACTTCTGCACGCCAGGCCGACGCTCTACCACCGAGCCAACCGGCCAGGGCCAAGAGGCATTTTTATACACCAACAATGAAACCGTCTGAAAGAGAAATTAAGGAAACAATCCCCTTCACTATTGCAACAAAAAAAATAAAGTACCTAGGAGTAAATTTAACCAAGGAGGTTAGAGACTTGCACTCAGAAAATTATAAAACATTAATAAAAAAATCAAGGAAGATACAAACTAGTGGAAGCATATACCGTGTTAGTGGTTAGGAAGAATAAACATCATTAAAATGTCTATATTAACCAAAGCAATCTATAAATTCAATGCAATACCAATGACATACTTCAAAAATAGAGAACACATATTCCAAAAATTTATATGAAACCCAAAAAGAACAGGAATAGCCTCAGCAAATCTTGAAAAAGGAGAATAAAGTGGGAGATATCACACTTTCTGATATCAAGTTATACTACAAGGCCATTGTACTCCAAACAGCTTGGTACTGGCATAAGAACAGGCATATAAATCAATGGAACAGAACAGAAAACACAGAAATAAACCCACTTCTTTATGACCAATTGATATTTGACAAAGGAGGTAAGAGCATACAATGGAGTAAAGACAGTCTCATTAATAAATGGTGCTGGGGAAATTGGACAACTACCTGCAAAAAAATGAAACTAGACCACCAATTTACACCATTCACAAAAATAAACTCAAAATGGATAAAAGACTTAAATGTAAGTCTTAAAACCATAAGCATCTTAGAAGAAAACATAGGGAGTAAGGTCTCCGACATCTCTCGCAGCAATATATTTGCTGATTTATCTCCACGGGCAAGTAAAATAAAAGACAGAATAAACAAATGGGACTATATCAAACTAAAAAACTTTTGTACAGCTACAGACAATATAAACAGAATAAAAAGACAAACCACACTCTGGGAGAACATATTCGACAATATGTCTGATACGAGGTTAATAACCAAAATTTATAAAGAACTTGTAAAACTCAACACCAGGAAGACAAACAATCCAATCAAAAAATGGGGAAAAGAAATGAATAGATACGTCTCCAAAGAGGACATACAGATGGCCAATAGACAGATGAAAAAATGTTCAACATCACTAATCATTAGAGAAATGCAAATTAAACCACAATGAGATACCACCTCACACTAGTCAGAATGGCGCTCATTTAACAAAACAACACAGTATAGGTGCTGGCGAGGATGTGGAGAAAAGGGAACCCTCCTGCACTGCTGGTGGGAATGCAGACTTGTGCAGCCACTGTGGAAAACAGTATGGAGATTCCTCAAAAAATTATAAACGGATCTGCCTTTTGACCCAGCCATCCCACTTTTAGGAATATACCCCAAGAACACCATATCACTGACTGATAAAAAGAAGTGCACCCCCATGTTTATGGCAGCATTGTTCACAATAGCGAAGATCTGGAAACACCCCAGTGTCCGTCAGTGGACAAGTGGATTAAAAAGCTGTGGTACATATATACAATGGTATACTATGGGGCCATGAAAAAGAAGGAAATCTTACCTTTTGCAACAACATGGATGGACCTGGAAACTATTATGTTACGTGAAATAAGTCAGGTAGAGAAAGAAAAATATCATATGACCTCACTCATTTGAGGAACCCAAGGAACAATGAGAACTGAGGAACGGAATTGAGATAGAGGAGGGATCAAAGGGAACAGAGGAAAAGAGGACAGAGGAAATGGGGATGACAGGATGGGATAAACCTGAAGGGAAGGGGGGAGGGCGCTGTAAGGAGGGGGGCAAGGGAGATGTTGAGGGGAATAAGGGGGAGGGAAAATGCATTCAGGGCAATCCTAGAATCTATGTAAACACAATTAATTAAATTGAAAATATGAGTAAAAATGGGTTATGATGTGTTTGAAACATATATCTGAGGATTAATATAGTATCTGTAATATGCAAGAGCACTTATACAGTACTTACACATCTTAAAAGACAAATAAATATTTCAATAGAAAAAAATAGGCAAAGGATTCAAATAGAAAAGCCACAGGGTGGGGTTTCTATTTGGGGTGAAGAGGACATAATGAGGTAATAAGCAAATGAAAAGAGGTTCATCTTTATTAATAAAGAAATTGGAAAGAAAACAATGAGATTACATTTTTCACCTATCATAATGGCACAGAGGACAGGGAACAATGCCCAGAACAAGGAGAAAAGCATGCACTCTCACTGTCAGCAGGAGTTGGACCTGGTACAACCTTACCAGAAGGAAATCTGAAAATCTATTGAATATATGAAAACTTAAAATGTGCATTCACATCTAAGAGTTTCTCCTAAGGAAATAATTGGACCATTGCACACAAATGTGTTATGTGGGTATTTTGTTGCATTGTTGTTTATAATAGCAAATATTTTTGAGAACAAGCTTAAGGACTGTCAAGATGAGAACTGTTTAAATGAATAATGCTATAGTCACATAACAGAAGGCCAGGCAGTCATGGAAAGGGATTATGTATTGATAGATAGATCTCTTAAGTACTGACATGGGAGGCTAATCATGATACAGTATAAAGTGAGACAGAACAGGACCTATGGTATGCGTATCTATTTGTGTGTTTATATATATATTCATATATATCTATGAAAACTCATTGAAATATAAACGAGTTCTTTGCATAAAACACTGGGAAGGTTATTCACTAAATTATTAACTGCGGTTGTCTCAGAAAAAGCATCATAGCAAGATTTGATCTCTCTATACTATTTAATTGTAAAAATATTTTTTATATATAAAAAAATTTATAATAAACCAACTGTGGAATCAACAACTGCCCTGGTCCAGGGGGCAGTAGCAGTAGGGCAGACTCAGAGAAAGTCTGTGCCAGGACAGGTAATTCACTAGCAGGTTAACATCTCCACCATTAATCTGCACATCGAATGGCCAACTGGATCTCACTTGCTACTTGGACGTCTCATTGGCCCTTCAGAAACAAAGCTCATCAAGCTTGGTCTCCACCTGGCTCCTCTTCCAGTGTCCCCGACCTCAGCTGAAGGCACCCTACCTCCCACCCTGGGAGCAAGCCAGCACGAGGGACATCACCTTCAGTGAGGAAAGCAAATGACAGAGCCACCTCCTCAGGCAATAGCAATGGGCCCCCTTCCTCCATTCTATTCGCCGGGGCCCCAGACAAGGCAGCATCTCTCAAATGGCTGCAAATTAAGAGCAGAACACCCCCTTTAATTTGGCCCATCTGGCTGCTGCTTTCCTTGAATGAATAGTTGGAAAGATGAAGCAATTAATTATATAGGGTTCAAAGGCTTTTTTTTTGACAGTTAAGTCTGAAAAAATGGGGATACCTTCATTCACTTAAATAAAAAGAGGTAATGAGCCTTTCCTTAGAGTCCTGGCCGGGCTGTGCAGCACCTGCTGAGTAACTGTCAACAAAAGAGATGAGTAATTCTCCACCTCTGGAAAACAAGGGGAGTAATGGTAAGTCTGACTATCTGCCCATCTAATTTATCATGAATGCCAGCATTTCCCCCTCACCTGCTCCTGCTGGGTGGAGCTGGAACTGATGACAGACACCTAATTACTGTTATAAATACAATTTATTCCTTTCTCCTTCCCAAAAGGGTTGGCCAGATTCTTTTGGTTTTGAGTGTCTGGTGGCCTCCTTCCCAACCCCAGCCCAGGCCAAGGACCAGTCCCTGGAGGCAAATCTAAAGAATAGAGTCCAGCACACTGAGGTCAGGACGCCTGGTGCCGGACAAGCCCTGACCATGCTCCAACTCCTCTGCTGCTGAGGGTCAGACCCCAGATTCTACAGCAGTACCTGATCCCCTGTTCCCAAGTCCCGTTTGGTAAAGGGCCTACCCTCCATATCATTCTCAGTGGGCTGGCACACCTTTCCTTGCTGCTGCCTGTGGCCTTCTCTGGGGAACTGAGGCCCGCCCATCGGGGTCTGAGGCCACTCCCCCTTCGGCACACTCTCCTGATGTCAACTGCCTCCTCTCACCACCTGTGCCCACACCCCTGTCCCGCACTCTACCTGCCGGGTTCCCTGCCAGCTGGAGTCTGCTGTCCTGGGTTCCTTTGTCTTATGGAATGAATTCCTCCAGTTCCTGTGACTACACAGTTGTCCCCTCACCTCGCCCAGTCCTAGCCCTTCCCAGTCTGCCTGATTCTGTTGCAGTTCACTGTGACCCATTGCTCTTCTGAGAACTGGCAGAATGAGGCAGCTTACAATATTAAAATACGTGTATTTCACAACAGCATCAAAAACACAATGAATTTGCCCTAGCCGAACAGCTTAGAGCATGGGCCCAAAGCACAGAGGTTGCTGGTTTGATCCCTGGTCAGGGCACGTACAGAAACAGATCTATGTTCCTATATCTCTCTCTCTCTCTCTCTCTCTCTCTCTCTCTCTCTCTCTCTCTCTCCCCCCCTTTCTCTCTCACTAAAATCAATAAATAAAAATATATATTTTTAAAACCCATGATGAATTTAACAAAATATGTACAAAACCTATATAATGAAAACTACACAAAATTGTTGAAAGAAGTTAGAGAAAAAATAAATAAAATACAGTGTTCATGGGTTGGAAAACTCAACATTAAGATGTCAATTCTCCCCACTTGATCTAGAAATTCAACACGACTTCAATCAAAATCCTAATAGCCTTTTTTATAGATATTGATAAGCTGATTCAAAATTTATATAAAAATGAATAGGACCTAGAACAGGAAAACCAGTTTTGAAAAAGAACAAAATTGGAAGACTTACACTACCTGATTGCATGGCTTTCTATAAAACTACAGTAATCAAGACAATGTGGTATTGATTTAAGAACAAACACATGGAGATACAAAAGAGAGTCTAGAAATAGACCTATACATATTATTAATTTTTGATAAAAGTGTGAAAGTCATTCAATGAAAAAGGGTAATCTTTTCAGGAAATGGATGTGGGGGAAATGTGGGGGAAAAGTGAACTCAGAATAGATAATAGCCCTAATCAGAAAAGCTAAACTCTCAACTTCTAGAAGAAAACATAGGAGAAAGTCTTTAGGACCTTGGGTTAGGACAAGAAAAGCATGAACACTAAAAGATAAAATTGATAAACGGGACATAAGAGGCCATGTACAGAGTTCACTGCAGCACTGCTGGTATGGCCAAAACCCAAAGCACTGGAAACACACCGAGTAGCCCTCACAGGGGATGGGTGAAAACCCTGTGGTACTGTCTAAAGGAGAAGCGTTTATTCACAACACTTCCGACACTAACCACCTTGAGCTGGTTCAGATCCTCCCAGCCAAAAGGCTGAGTCTTCAAGACTGCTCTCACTGCAAGTACCAATCACATGTCCCAGGTTGTCACTTGACCTACCAAACAACTATACATCACAGGCTCCCTTGTCCCCTCCCTTGAGTTTGATAATTTGCTAGAATGGCTCACAAAGCTGAGAAACTCTTTACTTATTATTACTGGATGAAACTCAGGGACAGCCCAATGGAAGAGATGCATAGGGCAAGGGTTGGGGAAGGGACGTGGAACTATGCCCTCTTTGGGTGCACCACCCTCTCAGCACCTTCCTGGGGTCACCAACCTGGAAGTGCTACCAACCCCTTAGAGTTTTTATGGAGGTCCATTACGGGCATGGCTGATTGAATCATTGGCCACTGGTGATTAACTCAACCTCCAGCTCCTTGCCCCTCCCCAGAGGTGGGGTCGGACGTGGGGAGTGGAGCTGAAAGTTCCAACCCTCTAATCACCAAGTTGGTTCCTTTGGTAACCAGCTCCCATCCTCCAAGAATTACCTTATTAGCATAAATTCAGATATGGTTAAAAAAAACTTATTATGAAAAAAAAAAAACTTATTATGAATAAGAAAAGACACTCCTCTCTTCCTAATCACTCAGGAGATTACAAGTATTTTAGGAGCTCTGCCAAGAACTGGGAATGTAGACTATATATTTTTTATTATGTCATGATATCACATGCCATAGAATATTATACAATTTTTTAAAAGATCTATACCAACTGGCTTAAAGTTTCTTCCAAGGTACAATAAAAAAATAACTTTAGAGATGATAGATTTTACCAAAATAGAAATCCAATACATATATTCATGACATCTATACACAGACATACAAGGATCCCATTCTGGTCAAATGAACAAGGACAAAAAGGCATCTGTGGATGTGTGTTTATACACAATAATGCACATGAAATTAAATGTGGGTGAAAACACCCCTGTTTACATGGTTAACCTGGGGGTGAGAAGGTGGTATAGAGTTGGAAGAGTGGAAAGGAAATGAGAGAAAGGGGAAAACGTCCAATTTTTTAAAAAGAAAGGAAAAATGACAACAATTAAAAAACAGCACAGAGTTGCGCGTTGTGTGTGTGCGCACATGTGTGTGTGCATAATTAGATGCATCTAAGGTCACCAAAATACAAATATACAAATGGTGGCTATCTTAGGGTAGTGGGATTTCAGGTGACTTTTACTTTCTTTTTTACACATTTAACATTGTTTAAATTTTTCAGTGAATATAAAAGCAAAGGCAGGGGAAAAAACAAACACCAAGGCAAAAAGTACCTACCCGTCCTTAAAGGCCAAACTTACTGAGCCCTTATCACGTGCCATGCACGTTCCTATTTCTTTTTTTCTTCTTCTTTTTTTTTTTTTTTTACAGGGACAGAGAGAGAGTCAGAGAGAGGGATAGACAGGGGCAGACAGGAACAGAGAGAGATGAGAAGCATCAGTCATCAGTTTTTCATTGCGACACCTTAGTTGTTCATTGATTGCTTTCTCATATGTGCCTTGACCGCGGGCCCCCAGCAGATAGAGTAACCTCTTGCTTGAGCCAGCGACCTTGGGCTCAAGCTGGTGAGCTTTTTGCTCAAGCCAGATGAGCCCGCGCTCAAGCTGGCGACCTCGTGGTCTCGAACCTGGGTCTTCTGCATCCCAGTCCAACGCTCTATCCACTGCGCCACTGCCTGGTCAGGCACGTTCCTATTTCTAACCCTTACAAAGCAACCCTGCGATGGACGAGGACAATGAGGATCAGAGTGGTTAGGTAACGTATCAGGATTACATAGATGTTTTTGTATTATGAAAGGCAAGATCTGCACCCAGGTTTTGCTCCTCTGGACTGTACTCTCATTTTATGGTCACAGGGCATTTATCTTCTATCCAGTCAACCCATGTGTCCTTCTCCCCTGGGTGCCCCTCACTGTCCTGGATGGGGGGCTTCAGACAAGTGCCGCAGAATCCCTGCCTTCAGAATCTCAAGTCTCTCCCTCTGCTAGCATTCCAGGCCATGCCTGCCAGAGGGGGAGGATTCTGTGAACAGCTGTGTTCATTCTGGGTTGGGCACAGGGCCCTGTGAATGTTCAATTAGTTGACTACTCCTTAGGAGTTGAAAAAGACAAAGAGAAAAGCCCTGAGCTATGTATTCCAGGTTCTTGACGGTCTCTATACTTATAAAATCTTTCTCATGGGCCGTACCCATTATGATACATTTTTATACAATAAAATATGCTCTGATTACTCCAAGTTCACCATAAACTTAAAAACTAAAACAAAAACCTAGCTACACATCTTAGTTGAGAATAGAGGATTCTGCAATTAGGAGAAAAGATTGAATTTTCTGTGCTATTCACTGGCAATTTGAAGCATGAAGGACAGAAGCAAAGGTTCTCAAAGAAAGGAGGAATGAGAATCGTTATCTGAATACAAGCTTTAAAAAAGAAAAGGCATACTGCATTTATGCACAGGATTTTCTTAAGCACACACATACACTAAGCTACATAAATACTGTTCACAAAAACAAGGGGACATTTTATAGCTTCATGTTCATTTTGAAATATCCCCCAATTTTTGTGAGCAGTATATTTTGAAAGATCATTTTACTGTATTGTCACCAATTTTTACCAGGAAAGAAAAAATTGCTGAGGCCCTGGGGGAATTAGTGAGTGTGTAAATTCCCACAGATAGACAAGGTCTCTTCATTTTCCACCTTCTCGGGCCCCATCCTTGTTAATCCCCTGAGCACAGACCCCCTCCTCCAAAGGGGAAGAGCCAGGGAGAGATGGTAGCATGGGGGGGGGAGGGCAAATGCTCAGTTGTCCCTACCCACCTTCAGTCTGTCCCTCTCCCCCTGCTGCCCAAGCCTTTCCAGTCTGGCATCTGTCAACCTCATCCTTGGTCCACCCTGCAGTTTTATACCCACCTCGCTGCCTGAATGCCCTCTTCCCCAATCCTGATGAACACCTTGTCAGGAAAGGCCTTTGATGTACCCAAAGGCCAGGATTAGGCTCTCACCCCGTGGCCCCACCTGCCACCTCACTGACAGTCTTCAAGGCTGGTGCCTCCCTTCACCTTCTTCTCACTATACTTAGCAGGGTGCCTGGCTAGCGATAGATGCTCCGAGAATGTTAATTACCTTCCTCTTTAATCATCTATTCAAATAATCTTACTTTTGGATTTTTACCTGCTCTGGATAAAGACTTCTAAAAGCTGTCAGAATTGTCTAGATCTGCCCTTTCAGACTGGAGCCCAAAGAGCATGGCATACCATTAGCCCTGGAGCGCAGACAGGGTCCCTCTTCCTGCAGCATTTTGGTGGAGTTAAACATTTTTTTTTCTAATTATTTTTATTTATTCATTCATTTTAGAGGAGAGAGGAAGAGAGAGAGAGAGAGAGAGAGAGAGAGAAGGAGGAGAGGAGCAGGAAGCTTCAATTCCCATATGTGCCTTGACCAGGCAAGCCCAGGGTTTTGAGCTGGCGACCTCAGCATTCCAGGTCGACGCTTTATCCACTGCACCACCACAGGTCAGGCGAGTTAAACATTTTAACTACATATAATTCCCTAAATTCTTTATAACTCTGTATCAAAACAAAAGGGTAAATTGTGAATCAGAGTGTAGACACTGCGTTAGTTTTTTAATATTAAAAAATGAGGCAGCCCTGGCCAGTCGGCTCAGCAGTAGAGCGTCGGCCTGGAGTGCTGGGGACCCGGGTTCGATTCCTGGCCAGGGCACATAGGAGAAGTATCATTTGCTTCTCCACCCCCCCCCTCCTTCCTCTCTGTCTCTCTCTTCCCCTCCCGCAGCCAAGGCTCCATTGGAGCAAAGATGGCCCGGGCGCTGGGGATGGCTCCTTGGCCTCTGCCCCAGGCGCTAGAGTGGCTCTGGTCGCGGCAGAGCGATGCCCCAGAGGGGCAGAGCGTCGCCCCTGGTGGGCGTGCCGGGTGGATCCCCGTGGGGCACATGCGGGAGTCTGTCTGACTGTCTCTCCCCGTTTCCAGCTTCAGAAAAATACAAAAAAAAAAAAAAAAAAAAGAGGCTTCACCTGACCAAGCGGTGGAGCAGTGGATAGAGCGTTAGACTGGGATGCAAAGGACCCAGGTTTGAGACTCCGAGGTCGCCAGCTTGAGCGCGGGCTTATCTGGTTTGAGCAAAAGTCCACCAGCTTGAACCCAAGGTTGCTGGCTCCAACAAGGGGCTACTTGGTCTGCTGAAGGCTCACGGTCAAGGCACATATGAGAAAGCAATCAATGAACAACTAAGGTGTTGCAACATGCAATAAAAAACTAATGATTGATGCTTCTCATCTCTCTCCGTTCTTGACTGTCTGTCCTTGTCTATCCCTCTCTCTAACTCACTCTCTGTCTCTGTAAAAAAAATAAAATAAATAAAAAAATAAAAAATAAATAGGAAAAAAAATTCATTTAAAAAAAATGAGGCTTCAACAATCACAAAAGGCCACATATGATTCCCTTTGTATGAATGTCCAGAACATGCAGATCTACAGAGAAAGTAGATTAGTTGTCACCAGGAGCTGGAGGGTAGGTGGGAGGGTGGAGAAGAAATGAGGAGTGACTGTCAAAGGGTAATAGGTTTCTTTTGAGGGTGAGAAAATGTGCTAAAATTAAAGTTATGGCAATGGTTCTACAACTGCATGAATATACTAAAAACCATGGAATTGAACACTTTACATGGGTGACTCTATAGAATGTAAATTATATCTCAATAAAGCTGTTAATAAGGCTTCAAAGACATTCCAAACTTGCATCAGGGTGCTTCAGACCACAGGGCCACCTTCAAGAAGCAGTAAACGGAAAGAATGGGAACTCCAGCCTAGTCCACAAATCAAGAAACAGGTCCCCAAGGGGGGTGCTGGGACACAGGTATGGGCAGCAGTGTCAAGACTGTCCCCACTGCTCCTGGCCAGCAGCTGAACTGAACCAGTGTAAATGGAGGTTGGATGCCAAAAACCTGGAGCCGTTTCTGGAAGTGGATCTGTAAAAATCATCTGAACATAGGAACATGGGTTTGATGGAAAAAGCAAAAAATCACTCAAGCTGTATTAGCAAAATGGTCCCTAGGTAGTTTTATAATTGGTTAAATATTATAATATATTATACATTAAGTCCTATATTATAAAAGATATGAACTATTTAAATGCTCAAGGAACTCAGAGTTCAAGCAATAAATTTAGGTTTTAAAGCAATGATAAACTTGATCTTGCCTGCTTGTTTGAAGACCGATATCAATCATGGAAGGACATGTGACAGGAAAAAAATCTTTCTCAGGAACAACATGGGCTGTGAATGGGTCACATAAGGAAAAATCAGCTAAGTCAGGAATTCATGACTGCCTTGTCATGTTCCCCTGGTGACACATATTTCATTATCATCATCCTATAATTATACCGTGTTTTTCGCTCCATAAGATGCACCTGACCATAAGACACACCTAGGGTTTTAAGGAGGAAAATAAGAAAAAATATTCTGAACCAAATGGTGTGTTAAAATATTTAATAAAATATACAACTATATGTCAACAATGTAAACTCAACAGCAGTATTAACAACCATTAGTACTGTTATTAACAAATGAGAAGAGACTTTAATGTTCAAATACTCTTTGAGTTGTCTGGGAACCCCAGGAACTCATCATCGCTAGTGTCAGAATTTAAGAAGCTCAGTTGCTCACAATCACTAGTATCACTTTCTCTGCTATTTTCATATATGATACCGTCTTCAGTGCCATAAGGCATTGCTAATAACATGTTTTGAATGACCGTACCATGGTTTCATTCCTCACTGACTGCCATGATGTTTTCACCTATTCACAAACTTGAGTGATAGAGGGTCTCTTCATTTGTCCAGTTGCTGTCAGATCATGATTACCAGCAGCCATCCATTTGTTCCACTCTTCTCGCATAAAGACTTTAAATGGTTTGTTGATGAAAACATTGAGAGGTTGCAACTGGCTGGTAAGACCCCCAGGAATTACAGCTAGATGAGTCTTCACTCCTTGAAAGTTTTTTTTAGTGGTTTTGCTAACATGTGCTCTAAACTGGTCAAGCACTAATAGAGCAGCAAGTGAGTGACATCAGCAATTCACACAGAGCTCCAGCAGCTGCAGCACAGCCCTCCACCTCTGCAGCACGCCTCTCACGTCTGCCCTAGATGATGCCAGATGAATGCGCCCACACAACGTTGCTCACCTTCCCTTATGCGCTGCATGCAACTGTGGAAACCAGAACCAGGAGATCACTCAGCAGATGCCGGGGTTCCGCACGCAGCTGTGGTGGGTATGATTACACTCCCTCTGGCGCTCATTCTACATATGTTTACCAGTGCAACGCCCCATAGCAGCTAAAAAAAAATGAACATTCGCTCGGCCTGGCCTGTGGTGGCGCAGTGGATAAAGCGTCGACCTGGAAATGCTGAGGTCGCTGGTTCGAAACCCTGGGCTTTCCTGGTCAAGGCACATATGGGAGTTGATGGTTCCAGCTCCTCCCCCCCTTCTCTCTCTCTCTCTCTCTCTTTCTCTCTCTCTCTCTCTCCCTCTCCTCTCTAAAATGAATAAATTTAAAAAAATTGAACATTTGCTACATAAGATGCACGGGCATTTCCCCCTCCACTTTTGGGGGGGGAAAGTGTATCGTATGGAGCAAAAAATACAGTACCTAACTGGCTGCCCTTGACCCACACTGGCCATGTGTATCATCGCCACCTCTCCTGGGCCAACAGTGAAGCCCAGCCATGAAGAGGAGATGGATTTGCCTCTTATCCAGTCTGAAGTCGACTGTGAATATCTTTGTGCCATCTGTATTGTTTTTCAGTAGCTGCAGAACTCTTTCCTATTTTAATCCAGTTGCAAAATCATGTCTATTTTTAGAAAGCCACAAAATAATGGGACATATGCTAGCCCTGGCCAGGTAGCTCGGTTGGCTAGACTAGGACCACCCTGAAGCGCAGAGGTAGATACCCAGTCAGGGCACACACAGGAACACAGATATTCCTGTCTCTCTCTCTCCCTTTCTTTCTCTCTAAAATCAATGAAATAAACAGAATAAAAAATGGGATGTATGCTATAATTCATATTACCAACTAAGAAGTATGAGCTTATTCTGCCCGGGTAGCTCAGTTGGTTAGGGCACTGTCCCCATACGCCAAGGTTGCAGGTCAGGGCACATAAAAGAATCCACAGTGAACACATAAATAAGTGGAACCACAAATCAATGTTTCTCTCTCTCTTCCTCTCTAAAATCAATAAATTTAAAAAAATGAAATAAGAACTTTGTTATTCCAAGCTGATATGTTTGAGGACTTTTTTAGGCCACAGAAATAATAAAATTCAATATTGCTATTTGACCCAATATAAGAAATACAAAAGAGTTAGCAGAATAGAAACCACTTGTTAATCCTGTTCATGGTTGACAGAGCATCTCTGGAATGATCTTTAGTCCCACGTTGCAACTGTAATCAGATTCTCCTCTCTTCCTTAAGAAATAGGAATAAGGAAATTGCTGTAGCTTAAAGTTCTATATTTTTGCTTAAGAGTAAGAGTGGGGCCTGACCAGGCGGTGGCGCAGTGGATAGAGCGTCGGACTGGGATGCGGAAGTACCCAGGTTCGAGACCCCAGAGGTCGCGCGCGGGCTCATCTGGCTTGAGCAAAGAGCTCGCCAGCTTGGACCCAAGGTCCCTGGCTCCAGCAAGGGGTTACTCGGTCTGCTGAAGGCCCGTGGTCAAGGCACGTGTGAGAAAGCAATCAATGAACAACTAAGAAGTCGCAAGGCGCAACGAGAAACTGATGATTGATGCTTCTCATCTCTCTCTGTTCCTGTCTGTCTGTCCCTATCTATCTCTGCCTCTAAAAAAAAAAAAAAAAAAAAAAGAAAACCTTTAAGAGTAAGAGTGGGTAACCAACCTCTGATATAAAGCCACACACTTTACTAGCCTTTAGGGTTTCTAAAAATAGTTGCATCGCACACTGCAGTGTCTTTTCTTTAAAAAATTTCAACATTAATATTACTATTTACTGAGCATTTCCATTTCTAACTAATACCCAACAGTTGCACACATATGTTCACCAAAAGACACGTATCAGAATGTTCACAATAGCACTGTTTACGATAACCCGAAACTGGAAACTACCCAAATATCCATTAACAACATAGTGGATAAATAAATTGTGGTACATTTACATTATGAAACGCTATATAGCGGATAAATAAACTGTGGTACATTTACATTATGAAACGCTATATAGCAATGAAAATGAGCAAATTAAATGCAACAAATGTAATACTGCGAGGAAAAAAAAAAAGCCACTTCTGAAAGATTCTATGATTATAAAACGTCCAAAAATGGGCAAAGCGGATCTATGCTGTAAGAAGTCAGGATAGTGGTTAGTGACTGTGGAGAAGAGAAATGGCTGGGAGGGAAATTAAGGGGACTCTGAGTGCTGTTTCTCAGTACGGTAATCTGTTTCTTGATTGGTACTGATCATATAGATGTGTTTTCAAAAATTTATTACGTTATACATTTATATATTTTGTACACTTCTCTGTATGTGTTATACACCACTAAAAAGTTTTTTCTTTTTTTTTTCTTTTTTTTTTTTAAATAAATTTTTATTAATGGTAATGGGATGACATTAATAAATCAGGGTACATATATTCAAAGAAAACATGTCTAGGTTATTTTGTCATTAAATTATGTTGCGTACCCCTCGTCCAAAGTCAGATTGTCCTCCGCCACCCTCTATCTAGTTCTCTGTGCCCCTCCCCCTCCCCCTAACTCTCTCCCTCCCTCCCTCCCATGTCCTCCCTCCCTAAAAACTTTTTTCTAACTATTTTAAAAACACACTCTCACCCATCCTCCCCCCCAGTCACCATGTTATGTATGTCTATTGCCTACAGATTGGTAATATGGCAAATTTAGAACAATCCAAGTGACTGCATTAAAGCTGAGTTTTATGTGTTGGAACCAGGAGCAAAAGGATATTAAATGAAAAAACTAGGGGCTATGTTTGAATTTTTATAACAAAGTGAACACATCAATCCACAGCAACACAAGTGGTTGAAGTGGTAAAAATAGGAAAGGAACGACTGCTCCATGAATAGTGGATCATGCTCTGCAGAAGGACAAAGGGCGGGACAGGACCAGACAAAAGCAGGATGAATAAAGACCCAAGGCCTGAGAAATGAGAGCGAGCCCATGGCAGACTGAGATCAACAAAGGGACTGTCTGTAAGTGGACACTTAAGTGACACAAAGATGGTGTGACTGAGTGCTAGGCACTGCTAAAGTGTGGGAGACACATTCACAAGGAGTCGAGGCAGTGACAGACCTAAAAAACATTGCTGAGCCAATGAAAATGGACAGATGTGGGGGCGTGAGGAGTAACACAATGCTCAATTCAAAATGCAGATAGTCTCCCATTTTTCAAGTAAATCAGTCATTCATAAAATCTGTACATCACTTTAGGCAAAATAATTTTAAATCTAAGTGGGGAGCCAGAGATCTCAATGGTTGGAAAACCTTGTAAAATATCATCTAAATCATTCAATTGCTCATTCTTTCATTATTACCTATTGAACACTTACTTGGAGCAATATTTTGTACTAGAAGCTTCATGAATAAGAAAAAAAAAAGAGGTTCAAATTTTATTTTAAATTAGGTGAGGAGCACCATTATCTTTAGTTTATCTTATACCCAACATGTATGGTTCTTCACCTGAGGTAGTGTTGAACAGCATGGACCCTTTCCTGCATCCACTTGACTAAGCTCTAGTAGCCAGCTATTCAAACACTCATCTCTAACTTGCTGTGAATGTATTTTATAAATGTGGTTAACATCTACAATCAGTTGACTTTAAGTAAAGGAGATTTTCCTTGATAATATGGATGGGCCTCATACAATGAGCTGGAAGGCCATAAGAGAAAAACTGAGGTTTCCCTGCAGAAGAAAAAATTCTCTTATAAGACCTCAGAATCGCCTGACCAGGCGGTGGCACAGTGGATAGAGCGTCGGACTAGGATGTGGAAGGACCCAGGTTCGAGACCCCGAGGTCGCCAGCATGAGTGCAGACTCATCTGGCTCAAGCAAAAAAGCTCACCAGCTTGAACTCAAGGTCGCTGGCTCCAGCAAGGAGTTACTCGGTCTGCTGAAAGCCCACGGTCAAGGCACATATGAGAAAGCAGTCAATGAACAACTAAGGTGTCGCAACGAAAAACTGATGATTGATGCTTCTCATCTCTCTCCGTTCCTGTCTGTCTCTTACTATCTATCCCTCTCTCTGACTCTCTCTCTGTCTCTGTAAAAAAAAAAAATGACACCAGACAACTAAGTCGTATAAACATGTTCCAAGATATGGGCTGCCTGACCTGCGGTTGCTCAGTGCATAATGCAGAGGTTGCCGGTTCGAAACCCCAGGCTGGTCTGGTCAAGGCACATATAAGAAGCAACTATGAGTTGATGCTTCCTGCTCTTTCCCTCCTTTTCTCTCTCTAAAATCAATAAATAAAATCTTTAAAAAAAAAAAGACCTCAGCATCACCTCCTGCCTGAGTATCTACAACCTGCCTGCCTGCCCTACACAGATTGTACTTGGCAGCCCCATAATCACACAAGCTGACCCTTATTGGCTGCTTCTCTAGAGAACCCTAACTTACACAGACTCTGAGCAGACTCCTGGGTTTGAAGCTTGGCTCTGCCACTTCTCTAGCTGGGTGTCTTCTGCTTCATCTGTAAAATGGGGATAATATCTATACTTGACTCATAGGAACTAGAACAACACCTAGCACACACAGAGTACTTCTAAGGTATTTGTTAAATAAGTAATTCTGTGGTCACAAGTTTACTTCTCAGCTGGAAAACTTGAGATGTTTTTATTCCCAAATATTTGCCATCAACCAAATATAATCACTTTTTCCCACACCAAGAACAGAACAGCCTCAGAACAAATAGCACCTCACCAGCCACAGGTGCCTGTCCATTTAGGTGATGCAGGAGCAGGGTGAGACACCAGGCCAATTCGAAGCATGGGGATAATTCAGCAAAGCTAGGATCAGAGCACTGCTGGAACATTCTTAACTCTGCAAGTTCTCAGCTGCTGTAAACAGCTGTGCTTTAAGAGGCTCAGACTCAGCAGAGAGCCATTTCTACTATAGTGTGTCCATAAAGTCATGGTGCACTTTTGACCGGTCACAGGAAAGCAACAAAAGACGATAGAAATGTGAAATCTGCACCAAATATAAGGAAAACCCTCCCAGTTTCTGTAGGATGATGTGGCAGCATGTGCGCATGCGCAGATGATGATGTAACACCGTGTATACAGCGGAGCAGCCCACGGTTATGCCAGTCAAGATGTGGACGGTACAAAGGAAAGTTCAGTGTGTTCTGTGGCTCGCTAAATTCGAATCCGTGAAAGTGCAACATGAATATCAGCGCATCTATAATGAAGCACCACCACATAGGAATAACATTACTTGGTGGGATAAGCAGTTGAAGGAAACCGGCAGTTTGGTGGAGAAACCCCGTTCTGGTAGGCCATCAGTCAGTGACGAGTCTGTAGAGGCTATACGGGATAGCTACCTAAGGAGCCCTAAAAAAATCTGTGTGTAAGCCCACATTGAACTGCACTGAATAGGTATGAAACTGGGAGAGTTTTCCTTTTATTTGGTGCAGATTTCACATTTCTACTGTCTTTTGTTGCTTTCCTGTGACGGGTCAAAAGTGCACCATGACTTTACGGACACACTGTATTTGCAAAAGTGGGAGCTTTGGAAAGGGGTCCTAATCATTCCCTCTGTTCCCACAATTGATACACACGGGCGGCCTGCCTGGTCCCTTGGGATGAAAGATTAAATGGGGAATCCAAATGTTGTTTTTGTGAGCACACATCCTGGGGAAAGAGTGTGATGATGGTGCTGATGGTGATAACTAAAATTAACTGAGCACTTACTAAGTACCAGATGCTGCCCTCAGTGCAGTACATATATTAACTCATATAATCTCCATTGTACAGAAAAGGAAACCCAGTCTCTGAGAGAGAAGTAACTCGCCTAAGAATAAACAGACTGAAAGTGTCAGAGTAGGCATCTGATCCCAGGCTTTCCAGCTCAGACCCTTTCTCTGTCCTGCGCACACTGCTTCTGAACCTGGATGTGAGGAGCGGGCTCAGGGGGAAGGAGGCCCAGGAACAAGCACCACACTCAGCTGTGTTTGATGGGAGGGCACGAGGGGCTCAGGGAATACTATGGTTAAGTTAACTTACTTTGAATGAGTTTTAAAAATTGAAATAGAACAAATCATAAATAATAATCCACCATGAATTTCTTTTGTTAAAGTATATAATGTGTCTGGCTTTTATACATAAACATTAAAGTTCATTAAAGATTCATACCATCATATTTGAACCTTTCATCTTCACATAAAAAATTTAAGGCAAAGCAATCTTGAGATGATTTCTCATTTATTTGCTAGCAGTGCAATAAAATCAAAATCAAACACCTTCTTATTTGTTATTCTCATTTGATTTCATTGATACCAACTTCTTCATACAGGTTTTCATACTGACAAAGATTTTCTGTATTATTGTTCTCCTATGGGATCCTGTGAAGTAAGCCTTAGAAGACTATTCTGAAATATTTTCTTATAGTTCAGAATACAAAAATGTATGCACAGGATCCAGTTCTATCCCAGAAAGATAAACTTGATCTTAGACACTCTTTTCTAACAATACCTACTTCTCTGGCTCTCAATCTGCAGTAAATCCTAATTTACCCCAGGGATTTGTCCACAGCTGTGATGGTCTTTGGCCTCCCAAAGCTAATGCAGGATCACACTGAATCCTGGGTTGGAGGAGCTATTATCAAGGAGAGGGAAATTCTCAGATGTCCAAGGCAGAAGGAGGACTGAGAGAAGTGGGGGGTGGGTACCACAGAGGAAGCTTACATCAAGTCCCCTAACTTAATCCTGGCCAATGTGTAAACTTGCCTTGCTGGGTAACTGTTTCTAGAGGTGAAAACATGCAATGCATTGAGAATATTGAAACTACCCTGGTTACACCTGTATCCTGGAGAGGCTATGCTGAAACAGCCTAGCCTTCGTGTCCCCCGAACATCTTCTGTATATCTAACCAATGTCTCCAGGTTCTTGGAGAAGGGAATTAGGAATGGCACCCCAGAATTCTGGGCACATGAAGTCCTTTCTAAGGCCACCTGCCTCTCCCCTCTGGGCCAGGTCTCCCAAGCATTGTCACAGGAGGTGGGAGGGGAATGCTGCTTTCTCTCATCTACCCTGTAGGCATGGGCTGGTCATCCTCATCTATGAACTTCCACCATGAGGAAAAGATTGAGTGGGATGTACACACAGTGCCTTAATATGATTACACCCCTAAATAAATCCATAAAATTATTTCAAAATGAATAAAACAAGAAAACACCCCCCAAAAAACTTTTCTCCTTGGGCAATGACATAAAAATATTTCTCATTTGCTCTTTTCTACAAGAAAAACCTTCAGCGTCAGATTTCTGGTTTTCTAATATTGGGATACCTGGTTTTCACTTACTCTGGAGATAGGTAGATTGATTTATTTAGTTAAAAACATACAGTGAGCAATATTCCAGATAGTCCTTCAGACTAGTTTTGTAAATTCTAAGAGCCACTTCCTCAAAGCATCATCCTTTTAAACTAGCAAGATATAGCCTACTGCTGCTGTCCTGTGGCCACCCAGACCTTCACATTGCCAACTACCATACATTACAAGCAAGAGACAACAGTCACATCACAGCCCCTCTCCTTATGCATCAACCTGGTTAAGAAAGAAAATTTTGAGGTTTCAAAGCTAGGTTAAGAGAGCCAAAAGACTCATCAGATAACTTAATGGTAAACATAAGTCACATCAATTAGTCCCTATGTTGCTGTCATTTAGCCAAGCTTCCTCCACTCTGGAATAAAAATGCTTTTGCTTTGCTCCTTCTATTTTAATAAATGACAATTTATAATTAAAAACTTTATGCTAAAGAGTCACCTTTAATATCAGCTAAACGATGATCAAAGAAAACCTATAAAAACAGAATTCTGGCTTTTGGCTGTCATTTCACAGGTCAAGATGCTGCAGCTTGACACGAAAGGAGCTTATAGACAGGGAGCAAGACTATGAGGGCATGGAAAGCTCTGTTGAATCCTTGTTTTGTGTTTCCACTGCTGTTCATCTGCTTTCCCATGGGCAAGCAGCCACCTCCTATCACAGAGCGGTCCCTGTCTTAGGTCAGCAGACAATACAGGCGAAATCTGCAAAGGATGGAGGTACTGGCTTGGGTGTGGTCTCTGGCAAAGAGGAACACTGGTCCCCTGGGTGCAGGCTCTAAGACCAGGAGCCCAACCCTTGGCGGGTAATCTCCATAACAGCTTCTCCAGATTTTAGCACGATCCCCACCAGCCTCGATTGCTTCCTCTATAAATACACAGCAGCCATTCGACGTGGCTGCCTCCGCAGACAAAGCCAAAGGCTCAGAGAGCTCGCTTTGCACCGAGACGATCTCCAGGTCACAGTCGAGTCGCCAGGCCACATCTCGGCCGCTGGTAAACAGCGTGGGGCAGGCGGCAGCGCCGCAACCAGAAGGCACTAAAAGCCAGGAGCGGCGGCTGTCTGCCCACCGCCCCACAGTCTGGGGGGCCGCTTGACTCCCACACGGCATTAACGCCGGGGCTGGGTTCCCCAACACAAACCCCAACGTGAGCACGTGCCCTGAGATTGCTTCGGGAGCATTTTCTGCACCAGAAAACTGCACACGAGTTCCGGGAGGCCGTAGTTCGTCGTCGGGCGGAGACCAGCGCCGGCTATTGTTCTCCTGGCCTCTCCGGCGGGAGACGGCCACCATCCCGCCTCCCTGGCAGCATCTGCCACTGGACCAAGCATTTAAGCTCCACCAAGAAAAGGGTGTGCCTGCGGCGCTGCGGACTATCACAAAACCCTGGGTCCCCACGAGCTTGTGATAAGCCAGGAGACAAAGCTCCTTTCGAGAGCAGACCACTCCGGTCCCAGATCCGCGTCGGTCGCGGGGTCCAAGAGCCACGCCCAGCCGGCCACCTGGATCTCCAGGCCCCACGCCTAGAGCGGACGGTCCTCAGGCCCGAGCCCGCCTCCCAAGAGCCTGCCCTCCCTTTCTCCGGAGACCTCCTTCCTCCGTGCCGCACGAACCTCCTCCTCCCTTGCGTCTACCCTCCTGAAACCTGCGGTCTCCACCCTCCAGCATCGCCCCTCGCAGCCTTATTATTTTTCATCAGCCTCAGCCTCTCCTCGCGCCACCTGCAACAAGCAAACTCCCTCCTTAGACCCTCCCTCCGCCCCCATCTCTTCCCTCCCCAAACCCTAGTCTCCCTTCCCCCTCCTCCCAGCCCCAGGCACCTGTTCCCACCCAGCTTCCCCATCTCCCCATCTTTGCTCAAACGGTGGCCTCGCCCCAAACCCTCCCCATCCCAGCTCCTCTCCAGCTCGGAAGCCTGCCCCCGACCCAGACCTGGGGCGTCGCGGTCTCTCGCCCGCCAAGCTCGATGCTGCGGGCAGGGCTCCCGCGCTGGGGCTCAAGAGAAGGGACCCAGCTAGGCGCCCCGCTTTGGGGCTGGGCAGCGGCCTTTGTGGTTCGAGCAGGTGCTTCGGAAACGGCAGGCGGTCCGCCTCGGGCGTCCGTTCCGTTAGCCGGACGGGTGGACCGGGCCGGGCTCGGCAAATCCCAGCCCGAGTTAAGATGGACGAAGGGTGGGGGCTGTGGACAGCGCCGAGCTAGGGACCCGGGCAGGGCGGGCCCGCAGCCAGAGAAGCCCCCGCCCAGCTTCCCAGCCTTTCACTGCCCCTGGAGGAGCAAGGTTGGGAGCCTACTGTATCCTAGGAGTGAAACCCTTTCAACCACGCCGCCTCCTTAGCCCAGTTCTACTCAATCCAACGAGCACACATTAAACGCCTACTGTGAACAAGGCGCCGCACGGCGTTCTGGGGGCTTACAAAGAGGTCCGAGTTCGGGCCCCCGGTTAGCCTGGATAGCCGCCCATAACCCCAAATCTTCCTCCCATCGCGTTCCGCGCAGCCCGGCCCTAGGCGCGCACCAAACCCCGCCTTTTTGTGCGCCTCTCCGAGAAACAGACGTCGACAGATGGACGTCCCATGCCAGGGATAATAAACCCACTGCCCGTCCCGCCATCACCCACTATTCCAGGATGCTGCGGCTGCGAGGTTCCGTGGGTTCGTCACTCTCTCCGAGGTCTCGCCGCGGTGCCGGCGCTGCGGGTGATCGGGGCAGCGGCGGCGGCGGCTGCACGCGCCCTCGCTCCGTAGCAGCCTTGGCGCGCTGGGCGCTGGAGTCCCCAGCCGAGAGCGGGGGAGGGGACGAGGGTGGTGGCTGGAGGCGGCTTCAGCCAATCACAGATCCGACGGCTCCTCCCCACTGTCCTCCACCTCGCCTCTAGCAGGTTAAGAGGAGGCGGGGACTGGCGGCGCCCTGCATCCTCTGAGCCGCGCTCCACCGCCTTGGGACTACAATTCCCGACAGGCCCTGCTGCAGGGCCGGGGTCCGAGAGAGAACAGAGGGCGCGGCCCGGGAATCCGCTGACTCCCCTCGTGACCTTCTCTGCGTTCCTCTGGGTTTCCATGGTGATTCCATACAGTTCACACAACACTGGCGCTCCGATGCGCTGATGCACAGGTCCCCTGGGAGCGCTACGCGGCGGGTCCCGGGGACAGATTGCCTCCCCTCCGCCTGGAGGACCCCACCCGAGGGGCTGAAACAATACCCCGTGCCTCTTCCCAGCGGCTGCAGGGCCTGACCATTTCTGCAGGCCGGACTAGAGCCTCCTGGTTCCCGCCAAGACCCAACCCTATGCCTTCGAAGTGGGCGCTCGACAGGCTTCCAGAATGGAGAGGGTGGGGGCAGTCGTTATGGGGAAATGTTCTCACGTACAAAGTGGACAGTCACTCCAGGCCACCTACGTTCGCATCTTACCCCTGTTCTGGCTCCAACCCGAGTTCAGTCTCGATGGACTGAGCTAGGGCTTCTCTGTCCAGAGCTCTCGCATCCAGCTGCCTGTCCTATTTCTGACACCCCTTATTAAGGCGATGGTAAAGCCTCTGGAAATGTTTTATAACTCAATTTACATTGCTTCACTTTTTATCTTCAAGTTTTTAATGTGCACATAATTAGAGGAAAACAACAAATCTAAAAAAGGGGAAGATCATCACGCTTTCGTGCCATCTCCTTGATCCTCCTTCAAGTCTTTCTCACATGTTATTTTATGTAGTTGTGATAATAGTATAGATACAGTTTAATAATTTGACTCTTTTCACTTAATGTCATTCCAAACGCACTGCTATCGAGATGGTGTCAAAATGCAGCTGAGTCCTTATTTCCAGCTCCATCTGGGAGGAACCCCAAGTGCTGCCCTGCCCGGGAAGGGGTGGAGATGAGGGAGTTCCTCGGCTGCAGCGGACCAGCCCCGAGAGATCGATCCCTCAACGGAATACTTTCAAACAAAATGGTATTTCGCTACTCTGGAGGGTGCCCCCTCCTCCTCAGCGAAATCTGCATGGGCGCTGACCCTCAGAACCCGCCGAAGAGAGGTGGCCATGGACTACTTCCCTTGCGGTCCTTTGAGGTGGGCCAGGCTGGCATTTGGGGGATGCACTTTTGGATGACCTCCACTGACTTTCTACATCTCTTAGGATTATGGTTTACTTTTCTGCCCTCCCCCTATTCTCACCCCCGATCGTGAACTGATGCAGGGAGCCCCCAAATGAGCCTAAGCCTCACCTTATAGCACCCCTAACCCAGGCATGCCTGGGGTGTGGCTGTGAAAACTTGAGGGGAGTAGCTCGTCTTTTCTCCACTGCTCCAGGTTGGGGCACTCCCTGTGGATTTCTCCAGGCGCTGGCCAAGCTCTGCGCTGACCCAGGGATTTAGGCAAAATGGACAGAACCTTAGAGAGGTGGAGTGGAGTCCAGATGTGCCTCACTGCAGCAGTTGCGTCTGTCTGCACATTCCATGCAGCACTTTTTGCCTAACCGGAGAGCGCCCTCTAGTGGCCACAAACGTTTTCTGCAACATTTAGTGGCACTCGTTTGGATTCCTGCTTTACTTTCTGGGGCCAACCTCCTCTGGTCAGAAAAGAGCTGCCTTGAAGTAATCTGTCTACCGAGACATTGATGAAAGTCGCACCCAAACCTGAGGTTGCAAATGTCTCAGAAGTTGATTTTAGCTTTATTTATTTATACTTATTTACAACCTAGTCTCTCTCTCCTGGAAAATAGAACACAGGACTTGATGTCATACATTTCTAGGTTGGAATCCTTGTGCTACTTTCTGGATACTTGACTTTGGAAAGTTATACTTAATACATCTGTGTTTTAGCTCCCCCACAGAATGAGGGGACAATTATACATTCTTTTAATCTTGCTGTGATAATTACATGAGGAAATGCATACAAATAAAGGGCATAGCATACTACCTGCACTCAACGAATGAAGCTATTACTATTCCTTTTCAACGATAAATGGTTATGGAACAGTGTAAAGGATATAAGACTATTACACTCTTGCCCTGGCCAGGTGGCTCAGTTGGTTGGAGCGTCCTCCCCATGCGAAAAGGTTGTGGGGTCTGTCCCGGCCAGGGCACGTGCGGGGATCAGCGGGTAGAAGTGTGGGTGGGTGGAGCAGCAGGCCCATGTTTCTGTCTCTCTCTGGCTTTCTCTCTTTCTCTCTAAAGTCAGTACATTTTCTAAAAAATTTAAAAGAATATGCCATTCCTGTTATAACAGACACAAAAGGCAATATGTTGTGACTTTTATTGTAAAGTTCTTCTGACCAGTTTACATAAGATGGGATGAAAATTCAGACAAGAGAGAAGTCAGTTCTGAGCAGATCATCAGGGAATGGAGGAGCCGAATTTGGATTTCACCTGGATATTGATTTGCCCAATGGCTCTAAGCAGAGGTCTGAGATTCTAGGATAAAGAAGTAAAAACTTGTGGGTGGGAAAGTTTAGGGGTGTTTGGAAGACAGCTGAGGAACCACCATGGCTTGAAAATTAAGTCCATGAATGGGGGTGGTGGGGAGAGAAAAGGGATAGCAAAGCAGGCTGGTATTGGGGGCCAGACTTCAATAAGTTCAGGGCTAATGGCTTTTATGAGTAAATGTCTGGGGTTCCACATTGCCTTAAGAACAAGTTTCTGAATGATGTGCAAGCGAAAGGTTACCATAAAAGAGGGAGGGAGGAGAGACTAGGTGTTTTTAGAATGTGTTATTTAAGCCTTACCACTCCACATGGCAGGTAGTGTTGCTCTTTTCTTTTTTTGTGACAGAGTCAGAGAGAGGGACAGACAGGAAGGGAGAGAGATGAGAAGCATCAATTCTTCGTTTCAGCTCCTTAGTTGTTGCAGCAACTTAGTTGTTCATTGATTGCTTTTTCATTTGTGCCTTGACCGGCTACAGCAGACCTAGTAACCAACCCCTTGCTCAAGCCAACGACCTTGTGCTCAAGCTGGTGAGCCTTGCTCACACCAGTATGAGCCCACGCTCAAGCTGCTGACCTCAGAGTTTCGAACCTGGTTCCTCCGTATCCCAGTCCGACACTCTATCCACTGCACCATCTCCTGGTCAGGCGCATTGCTCATTTCTTACAGATGAAGAGATCGAACTTAAAGAGGTTGAGTGACTTGCCCGGAAAGTCACGCTGCTTTTAGTAGCAGAAATAGGCTTCCTAATCCCAACTGCTTGATGCAAAACTGAGCCTTCCCTCACCAGCACATCCTTCCCCACAGTCCCTCCAGAAGGCGGACAGACTCTGGGGACCTTGAGTGACATTCAGGAAGAGCCTATGCCAAGTCACAGCACCCAGACAGTCCTTCCTTTGCCATTTCAACCTATTCCTTCTAGAGCTGCCCTCTGAAGGATGTGTTTTCCAACATTGCTGATGAGCTTGAAGTCAACTTAAAACATGAAACAATATTAGCTTGACCAGGCGGTGGCACAGTGGATGGAGTGTTGGACTGGGATGCGGAAGACCCAGGTTCGAGACTCCGATGTCGCCAGCTTGAGCACAGGCTCATCTGGTTTGAGCAAAAGCTCACCAGCTTGAGCCCAAGGTCATTGGCTCAAGCAAGGGGTCACTTGGTCTGCTGAAGGCCCGCGGTCAAGGCACATATGAGAAAGCAATCAATGAACAGCTAAGGTGTTGCAACACGCAATGAAAAACTGATGATTGATGCTTCTCATCTCTCTCCATTCCTGTCTGTCTGTGCCTATCTACCCTCTCTGTCTCTGTTAAAAAACAACAACAACAAAAACACCATGAAACAATATTATGAGCCCATCTGACCAGTGGTATTGCAGTAGATAGAGAGTTGACCTGGGATGCTAAAGTCTCAGGTTTGAAACCCCAAAGTCACTGGTTTGAGCCCAAAGGTCTCTGGCCTGAAGCCTAAGGTTGCTGGCTTAAGCCCAGTGTTGGTGGCTCAGCTTGAACCCCACCCCCACCCCCGGGGTCAAAGCATGTGTGAGAAGCAATCAATGATCAACTAAAGTGATGCAACTAGGAGTTGAGGCTTCTTATTTCGCTCCTTTCCTGCCTCTCTCTCTCTCTTCAAAAAAAAAAAGTGAGCCAGCTCTGGCAGGATGGCTCTGTTGGTTAGAATTTTGCCTGAAGTGCAGAGGTTGCCAGTTCGATCCCTGATCGGGGCACATACAGTAACAGATGGATGTTCCTCTCTCTCTCTCTTCACCCCCCCTAAAATTAATAAATAAAAATTTAAAAATTGTGAGCCAGCAAACCTCTATATTCAGGTCAGTGCAACAAGGTAGGAGCCAAAAAGGAGAGGGCCGGTGGCAGAGCAGGGGCCACTGGATTCAAAATCAGACTGTTGGGAGCTTGACTCAGACATGTACTGTAAAGCCAGTATCCAAGGCCACCATCACAGCAGCCTGGCCCATGCAGGTTCACATTGGATTGGGACAGTCGGTAAAGAAACAATGGAGCCAAAAATTAACGGGCCATCATCTTTAATTCTATCTTGCACCCAGCGGGCAAGTAAAAACACACACTGGGGCCCTGGCCAGTTGGCTCAGTGGTAGAGCGTTGGTCTGGTGTGCAGGAGTCCCGGGTTCGATTCTTGGCCAGGGCACACAAGAGAAGCACCCATTTGCTTCTCCACCCCTCCCCCTCTCCTTTCTCTCTATCTCTCTCTTCCCCTCCCACAGCCAAGGCTCTATTAGAGCAAAAGTTGGCCTGGGTGCTGGGGATAGCTCTATGGCCTCTGCCTCAGGAGCTAGAATGGCTCTGGTTGCAACAGAGCAATGTCCCAGATGGGTGGAGCATCGCCCCCTGGTGGGCATGCCGGGTGGATCCCGGTCAGGTGCATGCAAGAGTCTGTCTGACTGCCTCCCGTTTCCAACTTCAGAAAAATACAAAAGAAACCAAAACCACACACACACACACTGGGCTCCAAAACCCACTCATTCAGTGCTCACAAAGCTACTAACTTATCCGAGTTTCCTAGAATGAAAGGTTTCTAGCTCACCAGCCTTATTCACCTCTGTTTCCCATCTCCTTCCTTCTCCCTGCACAAACTCTGCACAAACTGGCTTCTCACTCAACACTCCACCATCTTGGCTGCTTCTGCTGGCCTCCTCCACGTGGCCTTCTCTGCTCTCCTCTCTAATGCTAATCTCAGCAACTGAGAGAGAGCAAGCTCCCGGTCTGCCCCCCTTTATAGTGTAGAAACCAAAACCTTTAATCCAATGTACAAAATAGGGAAGTCTCTGATACAAAGTCACTTATCTGAGGCATAATGGGATTCCTCATGAGAGTGTACCACCCCACATCAAAAAGGGTGGGAAAGGCTTAGTCCTAAAACCAAGCCCCAGGCTAGAAGCATCTTGCCTGCCCACAGCCCGCCCCCAACCCACATTAATATCACCTGGGCAACAGGCTTCCATGTGGGCAGCGCCATCTTTAACAAAGTGAGCATAATATATTTTATCTGCCCAACACGTACCGAGGGCTTCAGTTGCCTCATCCATGACAGTACGCATCTGAGCGCCTGCCTGCAGTGGAGGACCTCAGTGTGGGGGAGTTACTACTACTTGGGCCATCGAGAAGGGTGTCCGGGAGCAGCTGCAGTACCAGGTGAAGGTGAAAGTCAGCCTGTAGACTCAGCACCCACTGTGCATAATCCAGGAGAAGCTTGTCAGAGAGATGACAGGTGGGGGAAGGGGTGACTGAGAGGAGGGGCAGCAGGGTTGGGGGGAAGTTTTCCCAGCTTTGAGGACAAGGCCATGTTTGTAGATGAGGAGAAATGACATGTAGAGGATTAAAGAAGGTGAGTCCAGGAGAAAGGGAGAAGAGAAGAGTTTGGGAATACAGGAGGAACTTAGGGGTACCTGGGGAAGAAGGCAATAGCAAATATGACAATGCACAGAGGACACCTCACAGCTGGGGACTTGCTGGAGCCCCCGAGTCTGCAGCTGGAAGAGCCCCACCCTGCTCAGCACTGCACACGGCTGGTTTCCTCTTCTCATTGTATTCAGGCACCCGCTCCTTGAGATTCAGAGAGAGGGGCATTGGTGGCATTGTCATGAGCTTCTTAATACAAAGGCCTCCCAGGGACCTGGCCCTGCTTGGAAGCCTGTGGAATTCGACACCTGGTGGAAAATACTAATGTGCAGCAATATGGTAGGAATATCCTAACTCAAGAAAGGCACTAAAACTAAACTCCCTGGGCTCCCATTTACCCATCTGTAAAATGGGGTCAACCCCACCTGTCTGCTTCCCAGAGAGCCACTGAGGCTATGTGCAAAAGCGATATCCTCATACAGAATTATTAAATATCTACAGTGGTAACTGATATTAAGTGTAGCTCACAGGTGAAATGGGTTTTTCCGCATAGGCTTCTTTCTTGAAAAAATTTAGCCCTGGCCGGTTGGCTCAGCGGTAGAGCGTCGGCCTAGTGTGCGGAGGACCCGGGTTCGATTCCCGGCCAGGGCACACAGGAGAAGCACCCATTTGCTTCTCCACCCCTCCACCGCGCCTTCCTCTCTGTCTCTCTCTTCCCCTCCCGCAGCCAAGGCTCCATTGGAGCAAAGATGGCCCGGGCGCTGGGCATGGCTCTGTGGCCTCTGCCTCAGGCGCTAGAGTGGCTCTGGTCGCAACATGGCGACGCCCAGAATGGGCAGAGCATCGCCCCCTGGTGGGCAGAGCATTGCCCCTGGTGGGCGTGCCGGGTGGATCCCGGTCGGGCGCATGCGGGAGTCTGTCTGACTATCTCTCCCTGTTTCCAGCTTCAGAAAATGCAAAAAAAAAAAAAAAAATTTAGAGGAAACTCTTTTGAAGTGCTTTGATCTTCTTGGCAGAAGAGCACCGAATAATTTTAAGATGTCACGGTACATTAGTTCCTCTGCTTTGGAACTGAGGGTGACCCATTTTGTTTAAAGCTGGTGACAACCTTTCAGGATCTCTTGAAACCCCTGAGCCCTACTAAGCCTTCACCCTTAAGACTGCTCCCCTCTGAGCCATCATGGAACCAGCCTGGAACAGGGCCTGGGACTCCTGGTGAAGGTGACTTGAGGGCCAACATGCTGTTTATGTGACCATGCTCCTTGCTTAGTAACAGTGTCCATTCCTGTGACTTAAGTCTGCACTGTTTTCAAGATCTGCCTCTGCCACGTGGCTACACAGCCTCCCTGAAGGCATTACCATGGAACTGTAACTTAATAGTGGCTACCACTTATTGGGTGCCAGGCACATACCCAGTGTCACCAAGTTCAATCCTCACAATAACCCAGTGAGGAGGTTCTCCCATCCCATTTGCCAGACCCCAGGGTCTACAGTGGACTCTATAGCTGGGGCTTAGAGGGAATGAGCAACTTGCCCTGGTCACAGATAGTTGGGATTCAAACTTGGGGCTGTGACATGGAAGAAAGAACAGGTTTCTTTTTACTGTTATCCTATAACCTCGTATGGAAGGTGGGAGTCCTAACACTTGCCTCTCAGAGCTGTCAGGAGGAATAGGTGAGAATCAGCCCACATGAAAGCCCTTGGACGATAGAAGGTTCTCCCCCCCCCCCCCCCACAGAGACAGAGATAGACAGGGACAGACAGGGAGAGAAATGAGAAGCATCAATCATAAATTTTTCGTTGCGACACCTTAGTTGTTCATTGATTGCTTTCTCATATGTGCCTTGACCGCGGGCCCTCAGCAGACTGAGTAACCCCTTGCTCGAGCCAGCGACCTTGGGTCCAAGCTGGTGAGCTTTGCTCAAACCAGATGAGCCCGCGCTCAAGCTGGCGACCCCGGGGTCTTGAACCTGGGTCCTCCGCATCCCAGTCCGACGCTCTATCCACTGCGCTACCACCTATGATAGAAGGTTCTTTATCAATGTGTTCTTACTTTATACAATTGTTATCTATAGTAAATCGAAATGTTTGTGCAGATGTTGCCAGTGTAATGATCTCATCAGATTTATTTTCCTTCAGGTTTCCTCCTGGGTCCATGGCTGGCTGTCTTTGCCATCTTGGAAGTTGGCGGTGAGCAGTGGAGTTGTAGATCAACAGTGAATGGTAAGAACTAATAAGGATAGGATTAGTCATGTCCCCTTTCCATCAGCTCCCAGAACACTGGTCAGAGGATGTGTGTATACACGTGCATCACCCCATCCACGCACACACATTTAGCCATTTTTCCTGGAGGGTCCTGAGCCTCCCTCCTCCTCACCAGACTAGCCTGAGGATAGAGGGCCCCCAACAGAAGAGCCACCTGACCATTCCAGAGTGAAGTTCCATGTCAACAAGTCTCATTAACATGCTTATAACTTCCCAATAGTTCTTCTGTCTTCTACTCTTAAGGAAAACCTTGTGAGAGGCCAGAACAGGAAAAATAAGTCAACTTGGAGAAAACAGACTATGTAGCAAAAAGAAACAAACACCAGTATCAAAAAATTATAATAGCCTGACCAAGCGGTGGCGCAGTGGATAGAGCGTAGGACTGGGATGCCGAGGACCCAGGTTCGAGACCCCGAGGTCACCAGCTTGAGCATGGGCTCATCTGGCTTGAGCCAAAAAAAAAAAAAAAAGCTCACCAGCTTGGACCCAAGGTCGCTGGCTCAAGTGAGGGGTTACTCGGTCTGCTGAAGGCCCACTGTCAGGGCACATATGAGAAAGCAATCAATGAACAACTAAGGTGTTGCAATGAAGAACTGATGCTTCTCATCTCTCTCCGTTCCTGTCTGTCTGTCCCTATCTATCCCTCTTTCTCTCTCCCTGTCCCTGTAAAAAAAAAAAAAAATTTATATCCTTAAAATGATATTATACCCATGAAACAAGATTGGGATGTGTGCAGATTGTTTCTATAGGCTCTAAGCTCCATTCTCATCCTTTGAAGTTCTCTGTAACAAGAGGTTAGAAGGCAGTCAATTTTATTCCCAGACTCCCTTGCAGCTACTTCTGGTTTGGTTCTGCCAATGAAGAATGCTGGTGAGGCCTTAAAGGTGGGAGGAAAAAAAGAGACATTTTTCTTTTATGGTTTGGTAGTGCCTCTGGCCGCACCAGCAGTAGTGGATGAAAGGGTTTCCTCAGTGTCCGTGGTGGTCAGGGGAGTGGGGGGGCTCACCCTCCCGAGTTCCTGTTCAGGAGCAACAAGTGCAGTTCTCAGTGCTGGCAGGGGCTGTGCTTCCTGAACAGTAGTGAACTGGGCCTCAGGCACTGGCAGCTTCCTGATCCATGAGGAGCATCCTCTTCCCTTTAGCTCTCCCAGCCCCCCTGATACCATTGCAACCAAAGCCCTTCTATTAAATTCCTTTGCTTGAGGCCTGACCTGTGGTGGCGCAGTGGATAAAGCGTCAACCTAGAAATGCTGAGGTCGCCGGTTCGAAACCCTGGGCTTGCCTGGTAAAGGCACATATGGGAGTTGATGCTTCCAGCTCCTCCACCCCTTCTCTCTCTGTCTCCCCCCCCCCCTCTCTAAAATGAATAATAATAATAAAAATTAACAAGAACAGATAAAGTAAAAAAAAAAATTCCTTTGCTTGAAATATCTAGATGGTTTCTGTTTTCTGAGTAAACACTGACTGAGATACTATAAAAAAAAAAATTCAGCCTGACCAGGCGGTGGCGCAGTGGATAGGGCGTCGGACTGGGATGCAGAGCTGAGGACCCGGGTTCGAGACCCCAAGCTCGCCAGCTTCAGTGTGGGCTCATCTGGTTTGAGGAAAAGCCCACCAGCTTGGACCCAAGGTCGCTGGCTCCAGCAAGGGGTTACTTGGTCTGCTGAAGGCCCACGGTCAAGGCACATAGGAGAAAGCAATCAATGAACAACTAAGGTGCTGCAACGCGCAATGAAAAACTAATGATTGATGCTTCTCATCTCTCTCAGTTCCTGTCTATCCCTCTCTCTGACTTACTCTCTGTCTCTGTAATAAATAATTAAATAAATAAAAATTAAAATGCCCTTTAAAAAAAAAAAAAAATTCAAAAAATAAGTTCTTAAGATATTAAAAATGTGAAAGTAGAGCCCTGGCTGGGTAACTCAATTGGTTGGAGCTTCGTGCTGATACACCAGGGTTGCAGGTTCAATCCCTAGTCAGGGTACATGCAGGAGTCACCCAATGAATGCGTGAGTGGGAACAGCAAACCAATGTTTCTCTCTCTTTAAAAATCAATCAAAAAATATTTTAAATATAAAAGCAGAAATAAAAAATTGAATGGAAAGGATAGAAGATAATGTTGATGGAATCACTCAGAAAGTAAAGATAAACAAAAACAAAAACCCAACAGTGTAAGTGCTCAAAATTTACAGTGAATTGTAACAATATTATATCACACTGTCATGATGTGAATTACTTATTCTCATGTTAGGTACAAATACCATGTACAGGTAGGGGCACAAACCTCCTGTCTGGTGTCTGAATGTGACATGTGGACATGTGTTGGATACAGTGATGTCCCAGTTAGAACAATTTGAAGAAAACTAGAAGATGATAATCTTCCAATTAATAACACACTGACAAAAACCTTAAATATATTCATAGATTGATAAGCTTTATTTGCATGTATGCATAAGTATGAGTTGAGGTCAAACAAGGTTTTCAAAAGGGTTAAAATGTATTAAACAATTGAACTTGGCCTGACCAGGCGGTGGCACAGTGGATAGAGCGTCAGACTGGGATGCAGAGGACCCAGGTTAGAGACCCTGAGGTCGCCGGCTTGAGCGCGGGCTCATCTGGTTTGAGCAAAGCTCACCAGCTTGGACCCAAGGTTGCTGGCTTGAGCAAGGGGTTAGTTGGTCTGCTGAAGGCCCGTGGTCAAGGCACATATGAGAAAGCAATCAATGAACAACTAAGGTGCCGCAACGAAAAACTGATTGATGCTTCTCATCTCTCTGTTCCTGTCTGTCTGTCCCTATCTATCCCTCTTTCTGACTCTCTCTCTCTCTCTAAAAAAAAAAAAAAAAAAAAAAAAGGTCAAATAAACAAAAAAACCACAATAGAACTTGGTCTTTCCCTTTAGTCTGTCTCTGAATTCAGTTGACTAGTCTGTCCTCATTCATCATTTCTACCAGACACAGACTCTAAAACTCTTTGGTTAGCATTTCCCACCTGTCTGGAAATCTCTTAAAGTGCTTCCAGTTACCAGAGAAGAGCAAGATTTTGGTCTGCTTGTATGCTATTCTATTGGAGGCAAAAACACACCCCTCGATTCTCTCGTTTAAATTTTTGCTGTTTGCAAACAGTGTACAAATGAAGAACTCAATGGGTTTTTTTGTTTGTTTTTTCCACAGAGATAGAGAGTCAGAGAGAGGTTCAGACAGGTACCTGAGATGAGAAGCATCAATCATTAGTTTTTCATTGCGCGTTGCAACACCTTAGTTGTTCATTGATTGCTTTCTCATATGTGCCTTGATCGCAGGCCTTCAGCAGACTGAGTAACCCCTTGCTCGAGCCAGTGACCTTGGGCTCAAGCTGGTGAGCTTTGCTCAAACCAGATGAGCCCGCGCTCAAGCTGGAGACCTTGGGATCTCGAACCTGGGGTCTTCCGCACCCCAGTCCGACACTCTATCCCACTGCGCCACCGCCTAGTCAGGTGAAGAAGAACTTAATGTTAACATACAAAATATACATGTATGCTATAACAACTTGGATTTGAACTTTTCAGTAAAGAATTATTTTATTTTCATTATCTCTCCACAAGAATTTGCAAAAATAACTGTCAATACATTGTAAACACATTTTAAAATCCTGGAATGAAAAATTCTAAAGTATAAACCTGGCTCATCTCCTGTGACTTACAAATAAAATTCTTTAAAAAAAAGAAAAATAAAATTCTGTAAGTTAAAATTTCTGAATGATTCTGATAAAAATTTAATAAGAAGAACCAGAACATCAAACCTTAAAAGATTCTTAATTTTCACCATAAATGAGTTTTTGAGAAGCTTTAGTTTGTTGACAGGCACTGTCCACTTAAGGCGCGCGCTGCTGCCACTAATGAAGTGAGTCAGAAGGACAGACTCGCAGGCTACATGTGCCAGGTTCTTCTGTGCAATCGACTGACGTGCTCTTCTCTTACTTTTTCCCTCACATGTTAAACAGAGGTAAACTCACACAGGGTAAAAATTTAAATGTATAGAAAGATCTAAAATAATAAGCAAACATCAGCAAATTGGATTCCTTCAAAATTCACTAAGCAGTCACATGAATAATTTACAACATGAAGTCAACCTTGGAGTCTCTTTATCTGAAAATTCTCAGGCCTCTGGAACCATGTAGATTTTCTCATATATTACTTCTGTTGCAGAGGAAAGCCATGCAGTCTGCTCCTTCTTAAAAAAACCAATTACAAAAGCAACAGCATCCTCTCCTCAGATAGCAAGGCTTGGCCTCTACGGATCTGGTCCCGGCTCCGGAAAAAGTCCCTGGTATCATCCTTGAAAAGGAATCACATTTACTAACAAGACATTTTCAAAAGTAAGGATACCATCCCTTAATCAAAATGAAGTCATCTGGTCCTTGTAAAATGGAGAAGCTTAACTCTCACAGAAATTTCAGTTGTCTGGTCATTACTTAAGGGCATGAACCCAAATATTCGAGGTAAAACAAAGTCAGGCATTTTCTTGAGAACAAAGGCAAGGTAAGATGCCCCGGCCCCACTCCACGGGGCAGGAAAGGTTTACGGAGGCAGCGCCTCAGCCGAGCCCTTCCTGGATGCCTCGGATCCTCCGGGCCAGCTGCACGTCCTTCGGGAAGAGAGTAACGCGGCCGGCGTGCAGGGTGAGGAGATAAGCATCCTCAAAGAGATGAACCAGAAATGCTTCTGCAGCCTGGGGACAGAAACAGAGCAGACTGACCTAGGCGAGGGGGCACTGGCCACTTTTATCTCGGGGATCTGCCGAACTTGGTCTCCGAGGGTTGAAAGGACTACAGGAAAGACTGTTCACAGAATGAGGCTGAACTGCCTGGGAATTCTGCTACTGCCACACCAGACCCAGCCTCCAAATCTGGGTGTTCTTGTGGCTCTTTTCAAGGAGGCAGGATTCAGCGTGACACTCCAGGCCAACCCTGTGGAATCCCAGAACACCTTCCTCCGGTACTCGCCCTCACCCAGCTGTACCGTGGCCCCTTCTTACCTCCTGTAGGGCCAATAGAGCCTGGGCTTGCCAACAGAAGTCCACACCACGGGTGAATTTAACACATATTTCTCTTGCCTGTGAAGGAGTGGAGATGGGCTTTGGCAAAGGAGAAGAGGGGTGGGGAGGAGCAGAGAGTAAAGGAAGAGAGACTCAAGGGAAGATTAGACTGTCTCCACGAGTCTTCATCAATCTTCATTTCCGTATCTTCCTGGCTCTTAATTTTAGCACCTAATTAGCAGCAGGTACCAACTCCCAGGAGCTTAGGTCTCTTACGGATGGTGGCGAGAGGAGGAGGCACTCTCCCAGGGGAGAGCAGGTGGGTGGATGAGAGGGTTTCTATTTACATAATCAAAGAACACAATTTCAAAGGGGGGGAGGGATGAAGAGATGGGAGGTACCCTTGGCAGACTCATGGTTTTAGAAGATGAAGAATCCCCTACCAAGTTAGAGAAGAGGTCCCTTGGCCATTTGGGCAAGAGACAACAGGATCCCCAATACCTGGGAAATTTAAAGAAAGGAGGCTGCCTGGGGGGAGGTGGGAGGCCCCCTGGAACTCACCAGGCGGCTGAAGGGGAGTTTCCTTAACAATAGGTTTGTGCTCTTCTGAAGCTTTCGGATCTCTCTCAGAACTAGAAGACCCGGAGGACGCCGTCGAGGTCCACGGGAGGGTCGAGGTCCACGGGAGGGCGTGCCTGAGCAAAGAGTCGGGCCACACAGGTGAGGAGCAGTGCAGACAGCTGCTGCCTCACAAACCACCCGACTGCTGGACTGTGCTGAGGGCCACAAAAGCAGGGATCTGTGCCCATTTTATTCACTGCAGCTATCTCCAGAAACTGGAAAACAGCAGAGAGGGGCCAAGTATTTGTGAAACGAATGAATGGCCCATTGAGGAGAGTCTCTTTTTTTTATATATATTTTATTTATTGATTTTTAGAGAGAGGGGAGAGAGAGAGAGAGAAGGGGGAGGAGCAGGAAGCATCAACTCCCATAAGTGCCTTGACCAGGCAAGCCCAAGGTTCCAAACCGGCGACCTCAGTGTTCCAGGTCGACGCTTTATCCCACTGCGCACCACAGGTCAGGCCGAGGAGAGTCTCTTAAATCCCAACTCTCAAATGCATCCTTTCCTGACCCACAATCCTTTCCAGACTGATGGGTCACTCCCTCCTCTGGGCCCCACAGTGCTGTGTACATCCCTCTGTCTTTCCCACCTCGATTGGAAAACCACTTATTTTGTTTTAAGGGTTTTTTTGTTTTTGTTTTGTCGCTAGAAGGACTCTGAGAGAGTATCTAGTACAATCCCCTTGTCTTGGTTATCCTTAGGCCCAGAGAGGTGCAGACATGTGACCAGAGCTCACTAGTGGCCAAGGTGGGACCTCCCAAGTGGCATAACTCAGCACCAGTGTTGGGCCGTTGGGCTACGGAGTCAAAGCCTTTGGGTCAAAGCCTAGTTCCAACAACAATAAAAAGGAAGAAATCTTAAAAACATTCCCAAAAGTAGAAATCAAATACAAAAAATAAAACTTTTCTAACTCTTGTGTTGAAGAGGACACTTAACTGAAATGAGACTATTTAGAAAAAAATAAAAATAATATTTACACCTCAAAACTTATGAGACAGAGCCTGATTGGCGGCAGCACAGTGGAGAGAATGCCGGCCTGGAACGCTGAGGTCCCAGGTTTGAAACCCCAAGGTCACAAGGCTTGAGTTTAGGTTCATCTGGCTTGAGTGCAGGGTCACTGGCTTGGCTGGAGCCCTCAGGTCAAGGCAGTATCAGAAGTAATCAACGAACAACTACAGTGATACAATTAGGAGTTGATACTTCTTCTCTCTCTCATCCTGCCTATCTGTCTTTTTCTCTCTTGCTATAAAAAAGACAAAACAAAAAAACTAATGACATAGAGTCATAAAATAAATTAATAAAAAAAGAGTAAAATAAAAACAGTATAGCTGCTCCATAAATTAAATCAAAGACCAATAAAAATAATACACCTCTAACAAGTAGAACAAAGAATAAAAATAAACCACAAAAACATTATTTTTGTGACAGAGACAGAGAGAGGGACAGACAGGGACAAACAGAGAGAAGGGAGAGAGATGAGAAGCATCAATTCTTTGTTGTAGCACCTTAGTTGTTCATTGATTGCTTTCTCATATGTGCCTTGACTGGGGGGCTAAAGCAGACCGAGGGACCGTTTACTCAAGCCAGTGACCTTGGGCTCAAGCTGGTGAGCCTTGCTCAAACCAGATGAGCCCGTGCTCAAGCCAGCAACCTTGGGGTCTCAACCCTGGTCCTCTGCGTTCTAGTCTGATGCTCTATTTACTGCACCACTGCCTGGTCAGGCCACAAAAACATTTTGAAGGATAAAATCGGCTACAGAAGTGTTATTCAAGGTGTAACCAAGAAAAGAGAATCCAGGTCCTGGCCGAGTGGTTCAGTAGATAAAGCGTCTACCCGGCGTGCCAGAGGCCAAGTGTTCGACTCCGGTCAGGGTATGTATGAGAAGCAATCAATGAGTATACAACTAAATGAAATAACGAGTTGATGATTCTGTTTCTCTCTCTCTCAGATTAATGGAAACATTAGAGTAAATGAATAAAGAGAATCCATACCAAGTAGTTCAATAAAAAGGACTTAACATAGCAGTCACAGAACACAACCTAAAGGTCACCAGTTTAAGAAGGCCAAAATCATGAAAGGAGGGACCCAAACTCAACAAACAAAATAATACCAGAGGAGTCTGAGCTCACAGAAAAAAGAGATGAAGACTTTGAGAGAAACATACATTATAACCTCTGAGGGGTAAGGGAAGATATGAAACCATGGCCCAAGAACAAAAGAAGCTGATTAGAGAGATCATGGGAAGACCTGGGTTGGGATTTAATCCTAAAGTAATGGGAAGCCATGGAAGGAAGAGTTTGAAGAACACAGAGTGACCTACTTACATTGTGAAGACCAGTCCTGTTGTGTAAGGAAAGAACTGAAAGGAACATGCCTGGAAGTGGAATATTGACTGGGTAAGGATGCTGGTGGCTCAAACTAGGCTGGTGGGAGTAGAGGTGGCAAAAAGAAGAGTGATTAAGGATGCAATATGGAGGTAGAATTGCCTGAACTTACATTTGGATTGGACATGGGGGCGAGAGAAAAAGATTTCTCCCAGGTTTGCCAATTACTTAAATGGGAAAATGTGAGGATGAAGAGGTAAGAGGGGAGTAATCAAAAGCTTGATTTTTAGCCTGACCAGGTAATAGCGCAGTGGATAGAGCATCAGCCTGGAATGCTGAGAACCCAGGTTCAAAACCCTGAGGTCACCAGCTTGAGCACGGGGTCAATGGCTTGGCTGGAGACCCCCCCCTCAATCAAGGAACACATAAGAAAGCAATTAATGAACAACTAAGGTGCTGCAACTATGAGTTATGCTTCTCATTTCTCTCCCTTTCTGTCACTCTCTCACTTGCTAAAAAAGAAAAAAAAAGTTCAGTTTTCAGGATGTTTAGTCTGATGTACTCAAGAGCAGCGGTCCCCAACCTTTTTTGGGCCACGGACGGGTTTAATGTCAGAAAATATTTTCAGACCGGCCTCTAGGGTGGGACAGATAAATGTATCACGTGACCAAGACAAGCGTCAAGAGTGAATCTTAGACAGATGTAACAGAGGGAATCTGGTCATTTTTAAAAAATAAAACATCGTTCAGACTTAAATATAAACAAAATGGAAATAATGTAAGTTATTTATTCTTTCTCTGCGGACCAGTACCAAATGGCCCACAGACCGGTACCGGTCCACGGCCCGGAGGTTGGGGACCACTGCTCAAGAGCACTCAGGAAGAAAGGCAGTTGGATATAGGTACCTGGGCTCAGAGGAGAGATCTGGGCTGGAAATACAAATGTGAGAGCCACTGACGTATGAGTGGTGTTAGTCACAGGAAGAAATGAGACCACCTGGGGAAGGGAAAGAAAGGAAAAGGACACCAAGGAAATCCAACATCAGGTGACTAAAGAGAGGTGGCCCCGAAAGTAAAAAACACTAGGTGGGAACTGCAGAGAGTGGGTGGTACAGTGGAAGCTGAAGGGAAATAAAAACACAAACATGTCCACTGGGTTTGGCAACACAAAGTAGCTGGTGACCTTGACAAGAGTGGTTCAAGTGCACTCGAGGTAGGGGTAGCTGTGGAGAATTGGACTGAAATGAAGGATGACTGAGAAGATGGGCAACAGACTTGTGTGCGGACTTAAGTCTGGCTATTTTAAAAAGGGTAGCTATGGCCTGACCAAGTGGTGGCACAGTGGATAGGGCATCAGACTGGGACACAGAGGAACCATGTTTGGAACCCGAGGTTGCCGGCTTGAGCGCGGGGTCTCTGGCTTGACAGTGGGATCATAGACATGACCCCAAGGTCGCTGGCTTGAGTAAGGGGTCACTCGCTCTGCTGGAGGCTCCCCCCAGTCAAGGCACATATAAGAAAGCAATCAATGAATGACTAAGGAGCCACAATGAAGAATAGATGCTTCTCATCTCTCTCCCCTCCTGTCTGTCCCTATCTGTCAAAAACAAAAAAAAAAAACAAAAACAAACAAACAAAAAGGGTAGCTATGAAGGGCAGTAGAGAGAAATGGGCAGCAAGAGGGAGATGTGGCTATGGAAACAAGGAACCACCTCTGCCCTCTATCCTTGGATCAGAAATAGCAAAGCACATTTGCAGAATGCCAAAGTAAGGAGTTTGAATTTAATTCCAAGTGCAGGTGGAGAAAGACAACAGAAAGCTATAAGCTCATGGGAAGGTGAAGAATACGACCAAGAGCCCAGTAGGAGGAGGAGTGGCTTTTTGATAGGAACGGGGACATCTAGCTTCTCTGTTGTAAGAAGTCTGGAGGCTTCTATTGCCTCAATGAAGCATGAGGCAAGGGGTCATCACTGGCTGAGAGTGAGCAGGGGTCTGGAGTCGGTATTCAAAGAGTTCAAAAAAGCAATGGAATAGTCATTGGGAGAAAGGGAAAGCAAGACTGCCAGGAAGTGCTGAGTGTCCATTTGAGATTAAAATATTTAATTTAAGCCCTGGCCGGTTGGCTCAGTGGTAGAGCGTCGGCCTGGCATGCAGGAGTCCCGGGTTCGATTCCCAGCCAGGGCACACAGGAGAAGCGCCCATCTGCTTCTCCACCCTTCCCCCTCTCCTTCCTCTCTGTCTCTTTCTTCCCCTCCCGCAGCTGAGGCTCCATTGGAGCAAAGTTGGCCCAGGCGCTGAGGATGGCTCTGTGGCCTCTGCCTCAGGCACTAGAATGGTTCTGGTTGCAACAGAGCAACGCCCCAGATGGGCAGAGCATTGCCCCCTGGTGGGCATGCCGGGTGGATCCCGGTCGGGCACATGCGGGAGTCTGTCTGACTGCCTCCCCGTTTCCAACTTCAGAAAAATACAAAACAAACAAAAAAAACCCATTTAATTTAACCAGGAGTATAGAGACACTTCTATATAGGAAAGCTGTTGGGGACTGAAAGCCAACAGGGTCTTTGCAGTTTAGATTTTGGGGGGACAGGTGTGGGGAACTGTCAGTAAACTGACAGTCTGCCCAACCCCCACCTCACTTGTTCTGTGAAGTTGCTAAAGGCTATATTTTTCCACACCTTCATGTTAGCTGTGGTGCTGGATTTTTTATACTCTTCCTATTCCTCATATCCCTCAGAAAGACTGGAGGCAATCCTTTGTTTTGTGAAGTTAAGATGTTATGTATGATGGGGGGATTTATGTATGGTGAAGTTAAGATGTTATGTATGGTAGAATTCTTCAGTTGCCTTGGAAAGGTGACTTTGTTTTAATGATCTCTTTGACTTGCTAATGGCCTCACTTTACCCTATAAATAAAGCAGGTAGTGGGGTGGACAGTGCCCTCTGTTCTTGCCATCAGCATTGCAGAGGCCTCCTGCTCCTATCCTTTTTCTCTTTAAGCCTATTTTTCTTAATTCCGTGCCCCCGTTCCCACTCAGGACCTGGAATTACTAGCCACGCTGGTTCGTGGTAGAAAGCAACAGCAAACATCATGCTTAACAATATTCCCATTAAAATTCCCAACACAACGACGACCCAAACACTGCTCTGATTCAATACTAGTTTCAGGGCCTCACTCATACAATGCAGTAAGAAATAAAATGTATGCAAAAGACTTAAAAGTCATTACTTGCAAACAATAGCCTACTTCAGTGGTATTCAACCTGGTCCCTACTGCCCACTAGTGGGCGTTCCAGCTTTCATGGTGGGCGGTAAAAGATAGCCTGACCAGGCGGTGGCGTAGTGGATAGAGCGTCGGACTGGGATGTGGCGGACCCAGGTTTGAGACCCGAGGTCGTCAGCTTGAGTGTGGGCTCATCGGGTTTGAGCAAGGCTCACCTCAGCAAGGGGTTACTCGGTCTGCTAAAGGCCCATGGTCAAGGCACATGAGAGCAATCAATGAACAACTAAGGTGTTGCAATGAAAAACTGATGATTGATGCTTCTCATCTCTCTCCATTCCTGTCTGTCTGTCCCTGTCTATCCCTCTCTCTGACTCACTCTCTGTCTCTGTAAAAATAAATAAATAAATAAATAAATAAATAAAAATTTAAAGTTTCATTAGGCCCTGGCCGGTTGGCTCAGTGGTAGAGCGTCGGCCTGGCATGCAGAAGTCCCAGGTTCGATTCCGGCCAGGGCACACAGGAGAAGCGCCCATCTGCTTCTCCACCCCTCCCCCTCTCCTTCCTCTCTGTCTCTCTCTTACCCTCCCGCAGCCAAGGCTCCATTGGAGCAAAGATGGCCCGGGCGCTGGGGATGGCTCCTTGGCCTCTGCCCCAGGCGCTAGCGTGGCTCTGGTCACGGAAGAGCGACGCCCCGAAGGGGCAGAGCATCGCCCCCCCCCCCCCCCCCCCCCCCGTGGGCAGAGCGGCGCCCTCCGGTGAGCGTGCCGGGTGTATCCCGGTCGGGCGCATGCGGGAGTCTGTCTGACTGTCTCTCCCCGTTTCTAGCTTCGGAAAAATACAAAAAAAAAAAAAAAGTTTCATTAGGATGAACAAAAGAATTCAGCAAATTGGCTGGACACAATGGTTACTTCTATTTAGGAAAGAAAAAAAACCTCCCACTCACAGTGACAAAATCTATCAATAATCTATATACAGTGTATTCCACTTTTTTCCACTCTGCTCTTAGTTATGTGCCAGAAGACAAGTAGAGCAGTTATCACAGTTGGTGCGCCTCTCATCCCTCAGATCACAGTACAACACTGAGGCCCACAGGCCAGTCTTCTTTCTGGGCACAAACTGCCCCAAGGGAGCAAGGTGAGAGCTCTACCTGAGTTAAGATCACAGGTGAAAAAGCCCAACACAGGCCTGACTCGTGGTGGCGCAGTGGATAAAGCGTCGACCTGGAACCTGAGGTCGCTGGTTTGAAACCCTGCACTTGTCTGGTCAAGGCACAAATGGGAATTGATACTTCCTGCTCCCCACCCTCCTTCTCTCTCTCTCACTCTTTCCTCTCTAAAATGAATAAATAAATTTAAAAAAAGCCCAACATAGCCACTCACGGAAAAACAAACAAAACAAACCTAGGAAGGCCGCTTCTAACAGTAGAACTGGTCTTTGAAACAGTCACAAAAGAGCAGCCAATACTTTTGCAAGGTAAAAAAGCACAAACACCGACTTGTAGAAAACCTGCGTCCGCCAGAGCAAGCTGTGCGACCCTCAAGCTACCTGGCCTGTCAGCGCCTCAGAGTTCCCATCTGTAAAATGGTCACAATATAAAGTTGACATAATTCACGTAATGAGTTGACACAATGCCTAGTTAGGGGTAAGCACTCAATAAATGCTAGTAATATAAAAAGGAATTCATATTAGCAGCCAGGTTGTCTGGGCCAGTCCGTTCTCCTCTTGGACCTTCCCCAGTCCCTCACCCAGCTTGGAACTCGGGACCTGCCCCGAGTAGACGCTGGAAAGCCTGCGGACCAGGAGCCGTGAGCTCGGGCTCGGACCCAGGCTCTGCAAGCGAGCCTCGGTTTTCTCGTCTGTGAAACGGGCACGCGGACCCCGCCATGCCCAGGCAGGCTGCTGGGGGGCCGGCTCGGAGGGCAAGGGGCCACGGGCGGTTACCTACGGGGGGGCCCGGCCGGCGGGCCGGGCTCGCTGGGCTCGCTGGGCGCCTCCTTGGGGTTACGGACTTGCGCCCTCGCCCTCGTCCTCGGCGGGGCGGGTCCATGGCTGACGCGGAAGGCCTCGGCCTCGCGGCTCCTTTTCGGCCTTCTGGGTTCGACAGCAAAGGCTGGCGTCCGCGCGGGTTCTGGAGCGCACGGGGTTCCTCCACCCCTGGGGTAGGTTCCCTGCCGGCTGCACTACCTCCTTTTCAAATGGCCCGCTCGGCGTTTTTTAAAACCCTAATCTTGCGACTCCCAGTGGCTGCCTTTTCATAGGCCGAAAGGCTTAACGACGGCGGTGATAGGAAGAGAAGCGGGGACATGGCGGATCGACGGCGGAATAAGCCAATGGACACTTAGTGAAGTGAAGGAGGAGGGCATTTCCCCTGACAAATTGTGGCGGTGCTGTCAGACTCATGCCCCCAGGTGCCCTCTGGTGGAAAAAGGAAAGCCAGATTCTGGAGTTGTAGATGTAAAACGCCTTTCTCCAGTCCAGACGAATCACTTTGCCTAATTAAACATTTCGTTTTGCCCTATCAATCCAGCGTTTAAAGCTAAGGCGACAACCCCCTGTCGCGCCTGTGGCTCTCCTGGGTACACCTCACGAAGCTGGTTTAACGGAGTGTACGTTATTAGTAAGGTGACCAACTTTTCTACAATGAAAAGGACAAAAATAAATGGAAGAAAACAATATCATATATAAAACATGTTATTCATTGCAACAATACTCTATAATATAAATGCATAATAAAACATTTGTAATATTTTATATTGTAATTATGCTTACATGCCTATTTTTAATAATAATTGTAAGAAAAATACTCATTTAGATAATATCTAAATGAGTACTTTTCCATTGAATGAATATTTTTGTCAATGTATCATCTTGTAACAATATATTGGATATATCTGAACAAGAAATATACTTTATATGAATTTTACAGCAAATGCTGCAGCTAAAGTATTAACATTCAATCTTGATTTCTCACTTGGCCAAAAATCATTAGCAATTGAAAAAACTCTTTCAACTGCTGCATTAGTTCCAGGGCAGCACAATGTAAAATGAACAAGAATAAATAAATTTTCACATGCAATATGTTCATTTTTGAAATGGCTGAATATTTCCACCCATCTTTTATCAATTTTGACGTGTTCATTTTCCCATTGTATTAATTTTTCAGAATTTAAATATACATTCAGTCTTCTAATTTCTTTTTTTAAAATATTTATTTATTTATTTATTGTATTTTTCTGAAGCTGGAAACGGGGAGAGACAGTCAGACTCCCGCATGCGCCCCACCGGGATACACCCGGCACGCCCACCAGGGGCGATGCTCTGCCCACCAGGGGGCGATGCTCTGCCCCTCCGGGGCGTCGCTCTGCCACAAACAGAGCCACTCTAGCGCCTGGGGCAGAGGCCAAGGAGCCATCCCCAGCGCCCGGGCCATCTTTGCTCCAATGGAGCCTTGGCTGTGGGAGGGGAAGAGAGAGACAGAGAGGAAGGAGAGGGGGAGGGGTGGAGAAGCAGATGGGCGCTTCTCCTATGTGCCCTGGCCGGGAATCGAACCTGGGTCCCCCACACGCCAGGCCGACGCTCTACCGCTGAGCCAACCGGCCAGGGCCCTAATTTCTTCAAAGACACAATTGTTATATATTTGATGTCTGGCATTTCTTTAGATAAAAACTCAAGACGAGCCTGACCAGGCGGTGGCGCAGTGGATAGAGCGTCCGACTAGGATTCAGAGGACCCAGGTTCGAGACCCCGAGGTCACCAGCTTGAGCGCAGTCTCATCTGGTTTAAGCAAAAGCCTACCAGCTTGAACCCAAAGTCGCTGGGTCCAACAAGGGGTTACTTGGTCTGCTGAAGGCCCGTGGCCAAGGCACATATGAGAAAGCAATCAATGAACAACTAAGGTGTTGCAATGCGCAATGAAAAACTAATGATTGATGCTTTTCATTTCTCTCTGTTCCTGTCTGTCTGTCCCTGTCTATCCCTCTCTCTGACTCACTCTCTGTCTCTGTAAAAAAATAAATAAATAAATAAATAAAATTAAAAAAACAAAAACTCAAGATGAGATTCAATATCTGTCCAATATACTTGCGATGAAGTAAAAAAACACCATTAAAAACAGTTATTTCCTGTGATGTTTGTTTCAGGCCATTCTTTGATATATTGAAAACATGTCTGGTAAAATTTCTGCACTTTTTTTTGATAAACTTTTCTGTTATGCCCAGACTTGATTCCTCTAAGTCTAACAATTTTCTTTTTATAATTAAAGGAAGAAATATTTTCTTCAAAACAAGATTTATATTGAAGGAGAAAGTCATTCAAAATAAGACTAACTTTTGTAGCTGAAATGTGTTCACCTTCAATCTTTTAAATCGTTTTATGACAAATAGATGCTTGATTATGTACAGAAGACATTAATACCTCAGATATTTTATTATTGAAAAACGATTCCAGGATTTTAGGACATTTGTCTAAACTTAAAAAATATGAACAGAGAGGCTCAAATATTGAATAATTGTAGAACACTCTCTATTAGCAGGTGTTAGAGCAAGCCATCTAACTTTTGAATATCCTAAAAGTTTTTTGTATTCAACATTTGCTTCTTCACAAAATTGTTTTATAGTAGCAACACGAATGGTAAAATTACTAAAATGCAAATAAATTGTAGTTATTATTACTTCTACATCAATTGACATGGCACATGACGCTGTGTTGATTTCATTTGACAAAATCTGTGCATTAAACCTATTCCTAGCCTGACCAGGTGGTGGCGCAGTAGATAGAGCGTCGGACTGGGATGCAGAGGACCCAGGTTCGAGACCCCGAGGTTGCCACCTTGAGCACAGGCTCATCTGGTTTGAGCAAAAGCCCACCAGCTTAAACCCAAGGTCACTGGCTCCAGCAAAGGGTTAGTCGGTCTGCTGAAGGCCCGCGGTCAAGGCACATATGAGAAAGCAATCAATGAACAACTAAGGAGTTGCAACGAAAAACTGATGATTGATGTTTCTCATCTTTCGCCGTTCCTGTCTGTCTGTCCCTATCTATCCCTGTCTCTGACTCTGTCTCTGTATAAAAACAACAACAACAAAAACCATGCCTGTTTTATGCAACTATTTAATCAGAATGCATTATTAAGAGATATGGTTTGAGGTTAGATTTCCACTTTAAAACTCGAATTTCAGGCCTGACCTGCAGTGGCGCAGTGGGTAAAGGCGTCAATCTGGAACACTGAGGTTGCTGGTTCGAAATCCCGGGCTTCCCTGGTCAAGACACATATGGAAGTTGATGCTTTCTGCTCCTCCCTCCCTTCTCTCTCTGTCTATCTCTCTCTCTCTCTGTTTCTTCTCTAGAATGAATAAATAAAATCTTAAAAAAAAACACTCGAATTTCAGGAAAATACTTGTAAATAAAATTATATATGTTAGGTTCCGGGAGGTGTGCAGTGGCTGCCAGAGTTTAACTCTTGAAGGAGCAGGAACAGGGAAGGGCTGATAGGGTCCCTATGAGGCTGAGAACAAAGAGATCAGCACAAAGCTGGACAAACATCCTGCATTCTATTGGTTAGAGACCCTTATCAGAAGTTTATGTTTGAAATTCTACACTAAGCTAAACCCTTCCCCTGTTGCTATGCTGCACGTGACCTCCCTAGCAAATAGCTAACTGCCACATCTGCTTCTGTATAATGCTTGCTCACTTAGGATATATAAGGACCTAGTTGTAAGCGCCAGGCATGCCTCTCATTTGCAGCCCCTTGTGGGTATGGTGTCTCCGGACACCTTGAGAGTTCGTCCCTGCGCAGGTTAAACTTGGCCAATAAAGTAAGATCTAAACCCCTGAAAGTCTCCAACGTTTGTTCTCGCGCTTGGTGAATGCAACATTACATATTTGGAAATTATTAAATAGAGAATTAATAAAACGTGGATTGTGCTTACCTGTCTATGACTGAATATTCACTGAGAAAGAAATAACCGTGAGTCTACAATAGGCATGGCCAACATATGGCCTGCGGGCCAGATTTGGCCCGTGTAATGAGTTTATGCGGCCCGCAATTAAATTTTTAATATTCTTTGCTACTTTAAAATCTCAGCTACTGCCTGACCTGTGGTGGCGCAGTGGATAAAGCGTCGACCTGGAAATGCTGAGGTCGCCGGTTCAAAACCCTGGGCTTGCCTGGTCAAGGCACATACGGGAGTTGATGCTTCCAGCTCCTCCCCCCTGTCTCTGTCTCTCTCTCCCTCTCTCTCTCCTCTCTAAAATGAATAAATAAAATTTAAAAAAAATTAAAAAAAAAAAATCTCAGCTACTCAGAAGCGGAAGTGTCTTTAATTATTGGAAATTGAGATATTAAAGAAGATAGTGAACCTGACCAGGCAGTGGCACAGTGGATAAAGCATTGGACTCGGATGCCGAGGACCCAGGTTTGAGACCCCTCAAGGTCGCCAGCTTGAGCGTGGGCTTATCTGGTTTGAGCAAAAGCTCACCAGTTTAGACCCAAAGTGGCTGGATTGAGCAAGGTGTTACTCACTCTGCTGAAGGTCCACAGTCAAGGAACATATGAGAAAGCAATCAATGAACAACTAAGGTGTCGCACCGAAAAATTAATGATTGATGCTTCTCATCTCTCTCCGTTCCTGTCTATCTGTCCCTATCTATCCCCTCTCTCTAACTCTCTCTGTCTCTGTAAAAAAAAAAAAAAAAAAAGATAAGTGATACATGGAAAAGAATTCCATATGTGACTAATCTAGAGTTAACTTCCAATAATTGGTCTAATGGATTCGTGATACTTCTTTATTTTTTTAAAAAATTTCATTATAGCCTGACCAGGTGGTGGCGCAGTGGATAGAGTGTCGGACTGGGATGCGGAAGGACCCAGGTTCCAGACCCCGAGGTCGCCAGCTTGAGCGCGGGCTCATCTGGCTTGAGCAAAGAGCTCACCAGCTTAGACCCAAGGTCGCTGGCTCCAGCAGGGGTTACTCGGTCTGCTGAAGGCCCGCGGTCAGGGCACAAGTGAGAAAGCAATCAATGAACAACTAAGAAGTCGCAACGAGCAACGAGAAACTGATGATTGATGCTTCTCATCTCTCTCCGTTCCTGTCTGTCTGTCCCTGTCTATCTCTGCCTCTGTAAAAAAAAAAAAAAAAAAAAATTATTATAAAGATTTGCAACTTTTGTACTCGTCTGTACTCGATATAAACTGTGACGTTTAGCGGTGATGTAAAACCCACATTCTTTTAGGTGGAGTTTGCCAGTGCGCACCCAAGGTCAAACAATTTGTTACTTTTGTGGTCAAGTGTGCTGAATCAAGTGGCATTGTAGCATAGACAATAGCTGCAGTTGATAACTGAAAACGTGTTCAGGCTCTTTGTAAAACAAAATAATTGTTTTATTTGCAAAATAACCCCTTCAAGCTCATTCTATTAATTAAATATTGTTTCAGTTGATTGCGATACAGTTTGAATATTTATATGGTATATAATTATATTTTTATTAAAATTTATTTTTATTAAAATAATATTGTATATTAAAATTTTTTTCACTCACTTACATTCATTCATAAACAAATTACATAATAAAATTTTGTTTACTTAAATGAATCGTTTTTGTATTTAACATTTTTTAATTTTAATATTTCATCCAGCCCATGAAAAGTTTTTTTTTAATCTGGCCCAGGGGCAAAAACTGTTGGCCACACCTGGTCTACAATGTTGTATATGCCGTGTCATGTTTCAGCAAGAAGTACACAAAGCCATTTGCGTGTTCGGGATATTGCGTGCTCTCTCAAGGTCTCCTGTGCAGAGTGCATGCGTCTCATAATAGTGTCTTGTCACACTGTACTGATCCTTGACAAATCATCATGTCATATACAAATACGTCACATCACACACAATGGATTGACACTGAATCGATCAAATATGGACATTTACAGATTAATCTTCCAATATCAAAAAGGAGGACATGTAGGAGGACACTTTTCAAGGGAGGATGGAACTCACAAAAGAAGGACTGTCCTCAAAAAAAAAAAAGGACTGTCCTTCCTAAAGGAAGATGATTGGTCTCCTTATCATTAACTAACTAGGGTTGTGAGACAGCTAGGATGAGGCTGTTCACAGGGTCAGGCAGGGCAGACCTCAGCACTATTCCAGAGTCACACTCTGCGCATTACAATAGAATCGCCCCAGGGAAACATCACCTTCCCTTCATTGTGGATAATCCACATTCAAGTCAATGTAGAACTGGGTTGTGAGAATAAAGGAAATTTTACTTTCTATGCTTTGCTTTTTGCATTTTCTTAATGTTCTGTAGTAGCATGTACTATCATCAGGAAAAATGTTACGAAATTAGCGATTTCAGGGAACCCTGTTCACTACTGGTAGATATGTAAAAGAGTGCAACCACAATGGAAAACAGTATAGTAATTGGTCAAAACATTAAACAGAATTAGCAATTCTACTTATAGTATATACTCAAAACAATTAAAAGCAGGAACTTGTACAGGCATTTGTACACTAATACTCATAGCAGTTTTATTCACAATAGCTAAAAATGTCTGAATGGGTGAATAGTTAAAGAAATTGTGATATATATATACAATGGACTATTATTCAGCCTTAAAAATAAATTCTGCCTAAGAAGAAAAAAAAAAAAAAGAAAGAAAAATAAATTCTGCCTGACCAGGTGGTGGTGCAGTGGATAGTGTAAGGTCAGTGGATAATGGGGCAAGGTCATGTGGGGAACTCAGACCCGCCCACTTTGGCTAGGACCGCCCACAATCAAGCCCGCCAAAGGAAGCTTCCCAGGAGCCATTTGGAAAGAAGTGATCGTCTGCCAGCCAGTGAAATTTCACTACGTCATAGTAGCTCCACTTCCCTAGAGGGACCCTTTAAATATCTCCCACAGCCTCCATCTTTCTTTCTTCGGGGCCAGGGAAGCTTGCTGGGCGGGATGTGCGCTCTGTACTCAATAAAGCCGTTTATTATTTCACACTTTGCGGCTCTGGCCCGTTCCTTCCTTCTCAGCGGGGAAAAATACCTTACAAATAGAGTGTTGGAGTGGGATGCGGAAGGACCCAGGTTCGAGATCCCGAGGTTGCCAGCTTGAGCACAGGTTCATCTGGTTTGAGCAAAAAGCTCACCAGCTTGTGTCGGGAGCCGATCCACAACTGCTGGCTGACAAGGTCACAGCAGGAGAAGACCCACAACTGCTGGCTGACAAGGTCACAGCAGAAGAAGACCCATAACTGCTGGCTGACAAGGTCACAGCAGAAGAAGATCAAAAACTGCTGATTGACAAAGTCACAGCAGAGAAGACCAATGGCTGCGGGGTGACAAAGTCACTGCAGTGAAGACCAATGGCTGTGGGGTGACAAAGTCACCACAAAGGATAGGCACAACGATACTTCCCCCTTTGACTTTTTGAATTAATCTGGCCTTATATCCCCCCTTTTCTGGGTGTGTGCTATTATTTGTGGCACAGGGATAATAGTACCGTGCTTTCCCTGTAGATTCGTAGTGATTTCTTTGGAAATTTGAGACAGAGGGTGTGAGTTCCACAAAAAAGCCTGTAAGCCCCTTGAACTGGGCTCATAGACATAAGAGGCTGGCTATGATATCCCTCGTAAAGGGTTAAGTCTGTAGGAGAATTCCTTCTTAATCATGTTAAAAAGAATAAATTGTGACTTAGGAGGCAGTGGCTGTGCACAAAGCACCCTTCCCCTTCACTTAACATTTTTTCCTCCCTAGCCTTTTCATGTGATAAGTAGAGAAACATTCCTTTCTTCCTGCTTATTTGATCTACAAATAGTGGTATATTCTGAGAAGAATAGAGTCAGAACTTAACTAGTTTTTAAATAAAATGTAGGAAGTAATAACAGTTAATGTCTAGTGTTGCTGCTGGGCTATCTTGCAACTGCACTCTGCATATCTTTGGGTGAAAGCTATCCTTAATGTTATGTTAATTTCTTTAGAGGCAAGCCTTTCAGAATCTTGTAGGACACTGCATAAACTCAAGGCCATTTACCTGAGCAAGCGGTGGTCCATTATTAGTCCTCTGCTAAATCTCTCTCTGCCCCTTAACTCACAACAGACTAATACTTTAAAAGCTTTTACTGATGTTGTTATTCAAGTTATTTTGAATGATTTGCTACTTGATTTGTGACTCAGAGATGTAAATTAACTGTTATCTGGAAACATGCAAACATAGTGAAACAAAAGCAATAATTAACACCATGTGATTGTAACTCGGTGTGTGTATAAAAAGGGAGCTATACTAGCATTGAGCGGAGATGCCTGGCAGTAAATGCTAACCTGAGAATAAAGAGAAAGAAAAGAATTCGGCTCTCTCACTCGATTTTCGCCGACGCCGTCTCCTCCTGTGGGACCCCTGTATCCCCCCCGGGGCTGAACCCCGGCAAGCTTGGACCCAAGGTTGCTGGTTACTCGGTCTGCTGAAGGCCTGCAGTCAAGGCACATATGAGAAAGCAATCAATGAACAACTAAGGTGTCAAAACGAAAAACTGATGATCGATGCTTCTCATCTCTCTCCGTTCCTGTCTGTCCTTCTCTCTGACTCTCTCTTTCCCTGTAAAAAAAAAAAAAAAAAAAAAAATTCTGACAGTTATAACATGGATGAACATTAAAGAAATTTTGTTAAACAAAATAAACCAGACACAAAAGGACAAATATTGTATGATCACACTTAAATTATTGCAGAAATCAAAAGAGGACAAAAACGCCTGTTGTAAAGTGAGACCAGCAAATTCCATAAAGACACCAAGTCAAGATGAATTTATTTTATTTTATTTATTTATTTTATTTTTTTACAGAGACAGAGAGAGAGAGAGTCAGAGTGAGGGATAGACAGGGACAGACAGACAGGAACGGAGAGATGAAAAGCATCAATCATTAGTTTTTTGTTGCGCATTGCGACACCTTAGTTGTTCATTGATTGCTTTCTCACATGTGCCTTGACCGTGGGCCTTTAGCAGACTGAGTAACCCCTTGCTGGAGCCAGCGATCTTGGGTCCAAGCTGGTGAATTTTTGCTCAAACCAAATGAGCCCGCGCTCAAGCTGGCGACCCCGGGATCTCGAACCTGGGTCTTCCGCATCCCAGTCCGACACTCTATCCACTGCGCCACCGCCTGGTCAGGCCAAAATGAATTTTTGAGGAGTTTATTAGCCAGCAACTACAGGGAGCTAGGGAAAACCCAAATCCTGCAGCCCCCCCATGCCTTGGTCCGGTCCCGGGGGGAACCCAGGGGTCCCACAGGAAGAGATGGGTAGGCACAAAACAAGTGAGAAAGCCTAATTCTTTAGCATTAACTGCCAGGCATCTCCACCAATGGCTAATACAACTTTATTTTTATAGACATACACTAAGTTACAATCACATGGTATACAGAATGCATTGATTAATAATTGTTTTTGTTTCACTATGGTTACATATTTCTAGGCAACGGTTAGTACATTTCTATAAGCTATAAATCAGGTGGTAAGTCATTCTAAGTAGTTACACAATAACTTGAAAACAGCAACAATGGTTTTTTGTGCAAGCTTCTAAAAGGTCAGTATTGATTAATAACTCTACCTTACCTAATGTCCTATTTTCTAGTCAAATTTTATTTGTCTACTATATTCATATACTAGTTAGGTTCTAACTTAATTTTTCTCAGTGTTCCACTACCTGCAGGCCAAGTATGCAAGAGGAACGGAAAGTTTTTCTATTCTATTATATGAAAAGGCTAGGGAGGTAAAGTAATGGATTAAGTGAAGGCTGAAAGGTGTTTTTGTGTATAGTTACTGTTTCCTATCTATTCATAAGTCACAATCTATTTTTTCCTAATATGATTTATAGGAGGGAATTTTCCCATAGATTTAGCCCTTTTGGGAGGATATCATAGCCAGCCTCCTATGTCTACAGGCCCAGGAAAGGGGGTTTATAGGCTTTTCTGTAGAACTCACACCCTCTGTCTCTTTTTGTTGGGCAGATAAAATATATTATGCTCACTTTGTTAAAGATGGCACTGCCCACAAGGAGGCCTTAGCCCAGGTGATATTAATGTGTGTTGGGGGTGGGCTAAAGGCAGGAAGAATCCTTGTAGCCTGGGGCTTTGTTTTAGGATTAAGCCTTTCCCACCCTTTTTGATGTGGGGCGGTACAATACAATCATGCCTCAGAGAAGTGACTTTGTATTAGAGACTTCCCTATTTTGTATATTGGATTAAAGGTTTGGATTTCTACACTATAAAATAGGGGCAGAGCCTGACCAGGCGGTGGCGCAGTGGATAGAGCATCAGACTGGGATGCGGAAGACCCAGGTTCGAGACCCTGAGGTTGCCAGTTTGAGCGCAGGCTCATCTGGCTTGAGCAAAAAGCTCGCCAGCTTGGATCCAAGGTCGCTGGTTCGAACAAGGGGTTACTCGGTCTGCTGAAGGCCCACGGTCAAGGCACATATGAGAAAGCAATCAATGAGCAACTAAGGTGTCGCAATGCACAATGAAAAACTAATGATTGATGCTTCTCATCTCTCCATTCCTGTCTGTCTGTCCCTGTCTATCCCTCACTCTGACTCTCTCTCTGTCTCTGTAAAAAAATAAATAAATAAATAAATAGGGGCAGAACGGGAGCTTGCTGTCTTGGTTCTTGAGATTAATATTAGAGGAGAGAGCGGAGAGCAGAGAAAGGCCACGTGGAGGAGGCCAGGAGAGGCAGCCAAGATGGTGGAGTGCTGAGTGAGAAGCTAGTTAGTGCAGAGTTTGTTCAGAGACAGAGTTTGTTCAGAGAGAAGGAAGGAGATGGGGAACAGAGGTGAGTAAGTCTGGTGAGCTAGAAACCTTTGATTCTAGAAAACTCGGATAAGTCAGTAGCTTTGTGAGCACTGAATGTGAGTGGGTTTTGGAGCTCAGTGTATGTTTTTACTTGCCCTCCAGGTGCAAGCTAGAATTGAAGATGACAGCCCATCAGTTTTTGGCTCCATTGTTTCTTTACCGACTGTCCGAATCCAATGAGAACCTGCATGGGCCAGGCTGCTGTGATAGTGGCCCTGGCTTCTGGCTTTACACTTTTCCAGAGAAATTACTACAAATCTGCAGGGAAAGCATGGTGCTATTATCCCTGTGCCATAAATGATAGCACACACACCCAGAAAATGGGGGATAAAAAACCAAATTAATTCAAAAAGTTAAGGGGGAAATATTGTTGTGCCTTTTCTTTGCTGTGACTATGTCAACCAGCAGTTGTTGATCTTCTTTGCTGTAACTATGTCAACCAGCAGCAGTTGATCGGCTTCTGACACCCCCACACACCTCTGAGACCCCTTTTTTTTTAGGAATTTTTTTTAATTTTATTTATTCATTAGAGAGAGAGAGAGAGAGAGAGAAGGGGGGAGGAGCAGGAAGCATCAACTCCTCATATGTGCCTTGACCAGGCAAGCCCAGGGTTTTGAACCAGCAACCTCAGCGTTTCCAGGTTGACGCTTTATCCACTACGCCACCACAGGTCAGGCTGAGACCCCTTTTTTATTTTTTTTTATTTTTTATTTATTTATTTATTTTTTTCATTTTTCTGAAGCTGGAAACAGGGAGAGACAGTCAGACAGACTCCCGCATGCGCCCGACCGGGATCCACCCGGCACGCCCACCAGGGGCGGTGCTCTGCCCCCCAGGGGGCGATGCTCTGCCCATCCTGGGCGTCGCCATATTGCGACCAGAGCCACTCTAGCGCCTGAGGCAGAGGCCACAGAGCCATGCCCAGCGCCCAGGCCATCTCTGCTCCAATGGAGCCTTGGCTGCGGGAGGGGAAGAGAGAGACAGAGAGGAAAGCGCGGCGGAGGGGTGGAGAAGCAAATGGGCGCTTCTCCTGTGTGCCCTGGCCGGGAATCGAACCCGGGTCCTCCGCACGCTAGGCCGACGCTCTACCGCTGAGCCAACCGGCCAGGGCCTGAGACCCCTTTTTATAGACAAACTTATACACTGGATGGGCTTGGGAGGAGCATGGTACAAAAGTCATTGATTTCATTAACAAGCTCATTGAATTTTACTTCCTTGTTACAACGTTTATCTATAGGATCTATCAAAAGGAGAACATTGTTACACCCTAAAGGCTTTTAAGAAAAGAGAAGTGAAGGGATTCTCAGATAAGTTCCATTTCCTTGCTCTGTAGTTAAATTATGATTTAGCTGACCCAGTTGCCCTTGCAAAGCCTTTCCTCCTGCATTCTTTTTTTTTAAATTAATTTTAATGCAGTGACATTGATAAATCAGGGTACATATGTTCTGAGAAAACATCTCCAGATTATTTTGACCTTTAATTATGCTGCATACCCCTCACCCAAAGTCAAATTGTCTTCGGTTACCTTCTATCTGGTTTTCTTTGTGCCCCTCCCCTCCCCCCCACCCCCTCCCTCTCCTTTCTTGCCCCTCCCCACCCCTCCACCCCACTCCGTTACCATCACATTCTTGTTCATGTCTCTGAGCTTCATTTTTATGTCCCATCTATGCATGGGTTCATATAGTTCTTAGTTTTTTATTATTTATTTATTTTTATTTTATTTATTTCTTTTAGAGTAGAGAGGGAGACAGAGAGAGAGAGTCAGAGAGAGGGATAGACAGGGACAGACAGACAGGAACGGAGAGATGAGAAGCATCAATCATTAGTTTTTCGTTGTGCATTGCAACACCTTAGTTGTTCATTGATTGCTTTCTCATACGTGCCCTGACCACGGGCCTTCAGCAGACCGAGTAACCCCTTGCTTGAGCCAGCGACTTTGGGTCCAAGCTGGTGAGCTTTTGCTCAAACCAGATGAGCCCGTGATCAAGCTGGCGACCTTGGGGTCTCGAACCTGGGTCTTCCACATCCCAGTCCGATGCTTTACCCACTGCGCCACCGCCTGGTCAGGCGAAATGCTTAGTTTTTTGTTTGTTTTTTTTTTTGTTTTTCTTTTCTTTTTTCTATTTTTATTTTCTGAAGCTGGAAACGGGGAGAGACAGTCAGACAGACTCCTGCATGCGCCCGACCGGGATCCACCCGGCATGCCCACCAGGGGCTACGCTCTGCCCACCAGGGGGCGATGCTCTGACCCTCTGGGGCGTCGCTCTGCCGCGACCAGAGCCACTCTAGCGCCTGAGGCAGAGGCCAAGGAGCCATCCCCAGCGCCCGGGCCATCTTTTCTCCAATGGAGCCTTGGCTGCAGGAGGGGAAGAGAGAGACAGAGAGGAAGGAGGGTGGGTGGTGGAGAAGCAAATGGGCGCTTCTCCTATGTGCCCTGGCCGGGAATCGAACCCGGGTCCCCCGCACGCCAGGCTGACGCTCTACCGCTGAGCCAACCGGCCAGGGCGAAATGCTTAGTTTTTTAGCAGCTGATGTTTCTATCTTTTTTTCCCTTTCTTTTTGCAAACATGGCTTCTTTCTCTGCCTCTTCTCCAGCAAACATTAGCAAAACAATGGCCCCATACTACAGGAATGCAATCCAATCCACAATTTGCAATCAACTGCCCTGCTCTGAGGGCAAGCACACACATGGCTGCCCAGCGCCATTTTTAACAATAAAAGTAGCAAACTCAAAACACAAATTTTACAAACTCATTTGCCCAACAGTGGGCTATTCAAGTTCACACAAGGTACTTAATTTTCCCAGGGATATAGTAACCCCGTAATCCCCTGAGAACCCTTTCTTAAAATTCAGTGGTAGAACATCGGCCTGGCATGTGGGAGTCCCGGGTTCGATTCCCGGCCTGGGCACACAGGAGAAGCGCCCATCTGCTTCTCCACCCCTGCCCCTCTCCTTCCTCTCTGTCTCTCTCTTCCCCTGCCGCAGCCGAGGCTCCATTGGAGCAAAGTTGGCCTGGGTGCTGAGGATAGCTCCATAGCCTCTGCCTCAGGTGCTAGAGTGGCTCTGGTTGCAACAGAGCAACACCCCAGATGGGCAGAGCATCGCCCCCTGGTGGGCGTGCCGGGTGGATCCTGGTTGGGGGCATGCGAGAGTCTGTCTGACTGCCTCCCCGTTTCCAACTACAGAAAAATACAAAAAAAAAAAAAAAATCCTGACTATCATGGCTAAAGCAGTGGGTTTTGATAGATACGTGAATTCCAAACTGACCTCTTGATGTTCCGCTTATCTGTCAGACCTCATCCTTATTGGACTAATGACCCTGAGACAGAGGAATTCCAAAAAGTTGACAACACGCCCCAAGGAGGGGCTCCGGACATACCAGGACTATTGATTCAACACCCACATGCTCGAAGCCCCCCAAGGAGAAGCATTCCGGACATACCAGGACTTTTTTTTTTTTTTTAATGTTTTTTTTTTATTTTTATTTATTTACAGGGACAGAGAGAGAGAGTCAGAGAGAGGGATAGATAGGGACAGACAGACAGGAATGGAGAGAGATGAGAAGGATCAATCATCAGTTTTTTGTTGCAACACCTTAATTTGTTCATTGATTGCTTTCTCATATATGCCTTGACCGCGGGCCTTCAGCAGACCGAGTAACCCCTTGCTTGAGCCAGCAACCTTGGGTCTAAGTTGGTGAGCATTTTTTATTTGCTCAAGCCAGATGAGCCCGCACTCAAGCTGGCGACCTCGGGGTCTCGAACCTGAGTCCTCGACATCCCAGTCCAACGCTCTATCCACTGCACCACCGCCTGGTCAGGCCATACCAGGACTTTTGCCTCAGTATCCCCTCAGGCTCTCCCAAACACTACATAACTCGCCCCTAGTCTGTAACTGGTGCTTTTCTCCCCCAGGAGGAGTGCCTGGCAGGGTTCCTTTCTTCCTTTCAATAAAGCCTGTTACTCTGGTCTTTCGGACTCTCATGGATTCCAACATTTGGTGCCGAAATCCGGGACAGGATACTAACTGCCTGGACGATCCCTCTTTGCCGTCCAAACTTACAACCAGGGAAGCAATGGGCAGCGGCAGCTCGTCCCAGGCTTACTCCCTGATTCTGTTTGGACGTGTAATTGTGGGTTGATTGGCCAGCAGTCTAACCCTGTCCTGAACCCCTGCTGGACCAGAAGGTAAGGAGTTTCTCCCTTCTCCTTCCCCGGTTGGCCTCTAAATTTCTCTCTAAAAATACTCCTTTCTGGTCGGACGGTTTTTTCTGACACGCCTCACGTTTTAATTTTTTTTTTTTAATTTTTATTTATTTATTCATTTTACAGAGGAGAGGGAGGATAGAGAGAGAGAGAGGAGATACAGAGAGAGAGAAGAGGGGGAGGAATTGGAAACATCAACTCCCATATGTGCCTTGACCAGGCAAGCCCAGTGTTTTGAACCGGTGACCTCAGCATTTCCAGGTCGACGCTTTATCCACTGTGCCACCACAGGTCAGGCTCACGTTTTGAGGGGTTTGACTTTCAGTCTCAGTGGACTGCACGGAAGACTAGGCACCTAGCCAAACCTCTCCACTCTCTCGGACTTCTTGTCCTCGGAACTCCCTGACAGGTGGTGACGACCTCTATCAGGGACGACTCCCCCACACGGAGATTCTCTCCTCTTGGGACAGTGACAAAAGGCGGGGACGCCCTCTCTTGCTCACCTGTCTCCACTATGGGCTCTTCAGAGTCTAAGCCTTCCGACCAGACACCTCTAGGATGTCTCATAAAAATCCTCACCAAACTCGGTCTCTCAGACCTCAAACTGAAGAAATTAATCTTCTTCTCTAACACAGCATGGCCTCAGTACAGACTAGACAATGACTCCCATTGGCCTGAAAACAGGACATTCGATTATAATATCCTAAGAGATCTTGACAATTTCTGCCACCCAACGGGGAGGGCATCAGAAATTCCTTACGTGCAGGCTTTCTTCTCCTTTCTCTCCTGTCCTTAATTTCTGTACTTTCTGTTCTACATGCAGGCCGGTTTTGGCCAAAGAAACCTCACCTAAAACCTCTACTCCTAATCTTTCCTTCTCCACGGACTCCCAAACTCTCTCCTTCTCCTGTCTGACCCCTGGGGCACCCCTCTCTCGGGACCCCTCTCTAGTCTCTCAGCAAATCTTTTTTGCTGGAGTTTCTTCCCTCCAGAAAGCCTCTCTCCTTCACTAAATCCTGTTTTCTCATTCATCAGTCTCTCTTTCTCCTCCCCTGCTGGCCAGGGGCCTCTCCCTTCTCCACTGTGTTCTTCGTCCTCTCCCCCCTCCAAAGAAGCAAGCTGTGGCTCTGGCTGCGGTGCCTGTCTCATCTCTGACCTCTCTTCCCTCCTTACAAACTGCAGTTCTGTCTCCTCTCCGACCCCTCCTCTTTCCTTACAAACTGTGACTGTGCCTCTTTCCTCCTTGCCCTCTCCTCTCTCCTCAGAGCTCTAAATCCTTTTGACTCCTCTGACCATGTGGTGCCACACCAAAACTTTAACCTCCTTCTCTCCTCCTGCAGAATCTGACTCTCCTTCTTTCCATCCAGCTGCTCACACTGTCCATCTGTCTGCTTTCTCTCTTCCTCCCCTCTTTGCTGGCAACTCCCTGCCATCTCGAAAAACTTAAAAAACAGAATTGTAGCCTGACCAGGCGGTGGCGCAGTGGATAGAGCGTCGGACTGGGATGCGGAAGACCCAGGTTCAAGACCCCGAGGTCACCAGCTTGAGCGCGGGCTCATCTGGCTTGAGCAAAAGCCCACCAGCGCGAACCCAAAGTTACTGGCTCCAGCAAGGGGTTACTCAGTCTGCTGAAGGCCGGCGGTCAAGGCACATATGAGAAAGCAATCAATGAACAACTACGGTGTTGCAACGCGCAATGAAAAACTAATGATTGATGCTTCTCATCTCTCTCCATTCCTGTCTGTCTGTCCCTAATTATCCCTCTCTCTGACTCATTCTCTGTCTCTGTAAAAAGTAAATAAAATAAAATAAAAAAACTTTCTAAAAAAAAAAAGAAAAAGAATTGTATATTGTAAAGCCAGCAGCCATGGCCAGGGCCGCCATCACAGCAGCCTTCTGGCCCATGCAGGTTCGCATTGGATTCGGACAGTCGGTAAAGAAACAACGGAGCCAAAAACTGATGGGCTGTCATCTTTAATTCTAGCTTGCACCCGGCGGGCAAGTAAAAAATACACACTGGGCTCCAAAACCCACTCACACCCAAGTGCTCACAAAGCCACTGACTTATCTGAGTTTCCTAGAATCAAAGGTTTCTAGCTCACCAGCCTTATTCTCCTCAGTTCCCCATCTCCTTCCCTATCCCAGACACAAACTCTGCACAAATTGGCATCCCACTCAGCACTCCGCCATCTTGGCTGCCTCTCCTGACCTACTCCACATGGCCTCCTTCTGCTCTCTGCTCTGCTCTCTCATGCTAATCATCCCAGGAACCAAGAGGGCAAGCTCGCTCCGTCCCCATTTTATAGTGTAGAAATCCAAACCCTTAATCCAATATACAAAATAGGGAAGTCTCTAATACAAAGTCACTTTCTGAGGCATGATTGGATTGTACCACCCCACATCAAAAAGGGTAGGAAAGGCTTAATCCCAAAACCAAGTCCCAGGCTACAAGGATTCTGCCTGCCTTTAGCCCACCCCAACACACATTAATATCACCTGGGCGACGGCCTCCTCGTGTTATCTTTAACAAAGTGAGCATAATATATTTTATCTGCCCAACATATATTAAACTATGTAAGTAATCTGTCTTGTATCATTGTTTGTCAGAAAATATTTCTAGTGAATTGAAATAAAGCGCGCTCATTTAAATTTCTTAATTCATAATATGTGAAGTCTTTGTTTAATGTGTAACTGTGTCTGTTTCTAAGGCCCTAAACCAGTAATTACCAACCTCATAAACCAGGTTTACTCATCCCCACGGAATCTCCCTGCAATACCCCCATCTTTCCTGTTTGAAAACCTTCAGGAGTTTATCACCTTGTACAAACCTTATACCTAATCAATGAGGCAGTAATTCCCCTCCATCCAGTAGTCCCTAATCTCTGTAAATTACTGTCACACATTTTCTCAAACACCACTCATTCACAATCCTAGCCCTCAAGAATGCCTTCTTTACCATTCCTCTACACCCTGACTCTTTCTGTTTGCCTTTACCCAGACACTAATGCAGCCCAGCAATTTACCTGGATTGTCTTACCCCAGGGGATCAGAAACAGCCCACACCTGTTTCAACAGGCACTAGCTTAGGATTTAGCAGCATGCAATCTCAAAACTAGTACTCTCTTACAATATGTAGATGACCTACTCCTCTGCAGCCCCTCCCTGCCTGCCTCAAGGAGACACACTGCCACCCTTCTTAACTTCCTCTCTATGAAGTGTTATCCTGTCTTCTCTGCTAAGGCTCAACTTTATTCTCAGTCCCTAGTCTATATAGCCATTACTTTAACCCCCACCACCTGAAGTCTCACCCTAGATCAAACTCAGACCCTCCACAGTCTCCAACCACCTACCACCACAGATCAAATCTTTTCTTTCCTCAGTCTAATAGGCTTCTTTAAACACTGAATTCCCAATTTTGCTCTCTTAGTCAAGCCCCTCAGTGAGATCTTCTGAGCATGGCTTTTAAGGTCTATAATGACCAAGGAAGTAACAGAAAAGGCAAATAAGGCCCAAAAGAAGTCAGGAAATACCAACTTTTGGCTCCAGCGCCCTAAGGAGTTTCACAGCATTCTATCAAGGCCCTGCTCCAGAGTGGAAAGAAAGGTCATTGAACTGAAGCCTGCCAGGCTTCCCGGCCCCACCGGTGACACACCTGTGCTGTGGAAAGAGGGATACGAGAAGGTAAGCTGCCCCATTTCTCCATGGAGGGAGGGTTCAGTCTCTTCTAGCCCTGCTCCAGCTACCTGTGACCTGACCTTGCCCAGCGTGCTGGGAATTGCCACTGAAGGCCCAAGGACATCATTCATGAGCCTAAGGTATTTCTTCCAAGTAGCAGATAAGCTAATCTCATTTCTTGTAAACACAAGGGCCATCTACTATGACTTGCTTGAATATTTAAGTTTTATTTATCCCTCAAAGATCTCTACTGTGGGTATTGACAGTCTGATTTTATTGCTTTATTTAATGTTTAGTATCTCCTTTGTTCCTCTTATCTCAATGCCCCATGCCTATTATAGGCTGGGACCTGCTGGTAATTCCAGCTAGAAGCAGTGGTCACTAGGACTTAAACTCTAACTGCAAAGTGTAGAAATGTAACACCCTTTCCCTAAGTACTTGCAGGTTTTTTATTTTATTTTTTTATTTTATTTATTCATTTTTCGAGGAGGGGAGGGGAGAGAGAGAGAGAGAGAGAGAGAGAAGGGGGGAGGAGCTGGAAGCATCAACTCCCATATGTGCCTTGACCAGGCAAGCCCAGGGTTTCGAACTGGCAACCTCAACATTTCCAGGTCGACACTTTACCCACTGCGCCACCACAGGTCAGGCAGTACTTGCAGGTTTTATAGGTCACTCAGAAAACTGTTCAAAGAGTGTCCAAGAGGCACTTCCAGCATTACATCACCCAAGGACTGACTTTCACATGGACAGGTCCACACACCATGATCCTGACAACTCCCACTGCTGCTAAAATAGAAAAACGGAATGCCTTACTCCAATCACAAACCTGAAGCTGATTGGTCCACGTATGGCAAATATATGAAAAAACTAAGGACTCTTTTAGTCAGGCTTTGGGAAAAGGGAAACTAGGATAAAAAGAAATTCAACTTGATTGTCACTAGAGGTTAAAATTTTTTAAATCAAGAGTTCTGACTAGAAAGGAATTGTATGATTTTGATAATAGAAGGTATAAGGTATGGAAATACTTTTGAAAGAAAAAGGAAAAGCAAGTTGTTATGAAGGCCAGTTATTTCTGGATAAGAAAGTGCATGAAAGTTGAAGGTTTATGTAAGTTGTAGAAGGTTTGTGCAGGTTGTAGGAGATTTGTACCGAGAAAAAAGAATTTGTACAGTCAAAAAACTGGTTTTCAAAGAATATTTAATCAGTCACCCTAGCTAACAATCCTCTACCCTCCCCACTTATTAGGACGACTCTTTCCTCCACCCTGACCATCTGGAGCTCAGAAACAGAGAAACAAAACCGACCCCTTGTCCTTCTATTCTCTATTCACCTCTCAGCCTGCCTCACCAAATCAGGAACTTTCTACTCGTGTGGGACCAACACCTATCTGTGTCTCCATACTAATTAGACAAAAACCTGTACCCTAATCTATCTCACCCTAAATATCAACCTAATCCCACCCCATGAGCCTCTTCCAGTTCCTAATACACTATCCATCAATGTAAGGACCAAACAAGCTATACAGGTAATTTCTCTTCTTATTGCTTTAGAAATCTCTACAAAAGAAGATCTAGGGACAAGGGAACTAGCCACACTGCCCTGTCTTATTCCTATTTGCTCTCTCTCTCTCTCTATCTCTCTCTGAAGCCCAGCGAATTCATAAACATGGAATCAGTGGTTTCACACAAACTGGGCATCTTACTAGTGCCTTTCATTGATCCACAGACTCTCCTATTTACTTTTCTAACTTTTAAACCCTACCTCTTACATTTGTTTACTAGTTTCTTACAGAATTGCATGCAGACCTTTGCCAATCAGACAACTGGAAAAATCTACCTAACCCTACACATCAACCCTGAAACCTGCCCTCATGAAACAGAAAAATCTGAAACCCTGTATCAGCAAACCTCCTAAATTCTATCTTTCAACTTCTACAGGTCTCCTAACCCTAAAGCTCTCCCATATTCCTGAAGAACTAGGAGAATAAATAGCAACACCTTTTAATGCTTCTCAGTCTTTTTCCCTTCACATAGTAAAAGGACAAGATCACTAGGTCTTCTTGGAGCCTACAAACGGACATGAAACATTTCTTTTAGCTCAAGCTAACTACTCTCTCCAGGGCTGCCAGGAAAAAATATCTCTGACTTTACCATGGAAGAACTTTCACACACACACCCCCTATACAACCCTCCTTATCTCTGCATTGCTAATCTCCACCAAATACCTGCCTCTTTCTTTATTAAATTCCTACAGGCCCGGATGAGAGAAATCTCTAGGATTACCTACAATCAAATGCTCCTACACTCCTGTTCCCCAATACCCCAAGGAGAACTTCATGAGGGAAATATCAAATAGGTAGGGATGACAGCAGGAAGAAGCCGCCCCTCAACCCGAGAAGTTCCCTCCTGAATGTTCTCCAAACCCTCTTCCTTTTTAACCACACATATTCAGTTCTTCTAAAAATTTACACCAACAGGTTCCCTGTCTCTTAAAATCTCCACATGTCCTCCCATTTGAGAGGAACCAGACCAGCACGTCTCATGAGGCTCATCCAGGAGACCATGCTTCACCATGTCACTCTGTCCACTCGGCACTCACAGCAAGCAACTGACAATTTTTACCCCGCAAATTTTTTTTACTTCCTCACTCAGGTTTTCAGAGACATCCCCTGGTTCAGACCTCACAGCATGGAAATGACCTCCTTAACTGGATGAGGGACTTGGCTTGGCAAGGTTCCCTTCTCGAGTTCTCTCCAGAAGAAGCAATAATTTTCCAATTTTTTCTCCTCTTTCTCCTCATTACCCCTTACCATATATTATAAAATTAATAACTGCCTTTCTTTTATATGTAACCACAGAGTTGAGTAATGATAGATATGTGAATTCCAAACTGACCTCTTGATGTTCCGCTTATCTGTCAGACCTCACCCTTATTGGACTAGTGACCCTGAGACAGAGGAATTCCAAAAAGTTGACAACACGCCCGAAGGAGGGGCTCCGGACATACCAGGACTATTGATTCAACACCCACATGCTCGAAGCCCCCCAAGGAGGAGCATTCCAGACATACCAGGACTTTTGCCTCAGTATCCCCTCAGGCTCTCCCATACACTACATAACTCGTCCCTAGTCTGTAACTGGTGCTCTTCTCCCCCAGGAGGAGTGCCCGGCAGGGTTCCTTTCTTCCTTTCAATAAAGCCTGTTACTCTGGTCTTTCGTACTCCCATGGATTCCAACAGGTTTCCCCTGTGAACCTCCTATGCCTCCCATGTCAGACTATAATTACAGCACACGAAGGAATTGGGGAAAGGTAGTATCAAAATAAAGCTAGTAGCCAGGGCCACCATCACAGCAGCCTGGCCCATGCAGGTTCGCATTGGATTGGGACAGTCGGTAAAGAAACAACGGAGCCAAGAACTGATCGGCCATCGCCTTTAATCCTAGCTTGCACCCGGCGGGCAAGTAATACACACTCTGGGCTCCAAAACCCACTCACATTCAGTGCTCACAAAGCTACTGACTTATCTGAGTTTCCTAGAATCAAAGGTTTCTAGCTCACCAGACTTATTCACCTCTGTTCCCCATCTCCTTCCTTCTCCCTGCACAAACTCTGCAGGCTTCTCACTCAACACTCTGCCATCTTGACTGCTTCTCCTGGCCTCTTCCATGTGGCCTTTCTCTGCTCTCTGCTCTCTAATGCTAATCTCAGGAACCAAGAGAGCAAGCTCCCGTTCTGCCCCCATTTTATAGTGTAGAAATCCAAACCTTTAATCCAATATACAAAATCGGGAAGTCTCTAATACAAAGTCAGTTATCCGAGGCATAATTGGATTCCTCATGAGAGTGCACCACCCAGATCATACAATCAGTCAAGAGTGTGGGGAAAAGCCCAGTCTTAAAACTAAACCCTAGGCTACAACGACCCTGCCTGCCCACAGCCCGTCCGCCACACCCAACACAAATCACAAGCGAGCAAACACATATATCATATTTACAAACTCATTTGACCAACAGGTAGGGAAATTTCGAGGGGACCCAACACTTGCTTTGGCCCTGTGGGAGAAAGTCAGAACTCTCTCCTAGTGTCAGTCTCGTTCACTCCCTACTCATTCTCTTTCACACAGCTTCCCACACACCAGTGGAGGGTGACAAGTCACCATTTCTAACCCATGGAGGGTGTTGGGCAGATAAAATGTATTATGCTCACTTTGTTAAAGATGGCACTGCCCATGTGGAGGCCGTCACCCAGGTGATATTAATGTGTGTTGGGGGCAGGCTGTGGGCAGGCAGGATCATTGTAGCCTGGGGCTTGGTTTTGGGATTAAGCCTTTCCCACCCTTTTTGCTGTGGGGTGGTACAATCCCATCATGCCCCAGATGAGTGACTTTGTATTAGAGACTTCTCTATTTTGTATATTGGATTAAAGGTTTGGATTTCTACACTATAAAATAGGGGCAGAACAGGAGCTTGCTCTCTTGGTTCCTGAGATTATCATTAGAGAAGAGAGCAGAGCAAAGAGGCCACATGGAGGAGGCCAGGGGAAGCAGCCAAGATGGCGGAGTGTTGAGTGAGAAGCCAGTTTATGCAGAGTTAATGCAGGGAGAAAGAAGGAGATGGGGAACAGGTGAATAAAGTCTGGTGAGCTAGAAACCTTTGATTCTAGGAAACTTGGATAAATCAGTAGCTTTGTGAGCACTGAATGTGAGTGGGTTTTGGAGCCCAGTGTGTGTTTTTTGCTTGCCCACCGGGTGCAAGCTAGGATTAAAGACTATGGCCCACCAGTTTTTGGCTCCGTTGTTTCTTTACCGACTGTCCGAATCCAATGCAAACCTGTACGGGCCAGGCGGCTGCTGTGATGGTGGCTACGGCCACTGGCTTTACAGAGGGTGCCCAAGTCACCACCACTAACCTATGGAGGGCAATTAGTGACTCTCATGTCTTAGGGAGGGGAAGGGGGAAGGCAGCTCAGCCAGAGGGTCTGTCCCCGATAATCTCATCACGCATAATCCCATCGCCTGTGATCCTATTGTTCATTCTCCTTGCTGGAGCTGCAGTTCATTTCAAGCAACTGATAACCAGCAAGGTCTACACCAGTGGTTTGATATTTACCAAACATTTCTGTCTGGTGTTGTTCTGTCAGTCAAGAATACTGAGGTCACAGGCTGGAGTGTAAGACCCCAGACATTGCAGGCTTCCCTGTTGAATTTTACACTTTAATTATTAGAAAATTTATTTTGAAATTCTTAAGCACATACTCTAGTGAGGTTCGGTTCTTATTTTGTCTATTTCCTATTGTTACAAACATTGTTAGCACAAATGAGCTCCCTAGAATCACCAAAGGGATTAAGAAGCGAGGTTTGTGCTGACTCTCTAACATGTCCCCCTTTGGGTCAGTCCCTGGAGGACTAAAGGACAGAGAGCTTCTAAGCAAAGTTTGTAGTTTCTGCTCTATACTTCCTCCAGCACTCTCTTAGGTCTTTAGTTAGTTTTAGCTTTAAGCAGTATAATGTTTCTATAAATTTTGCTTTGCTATTTTAAAAATAATTTGTGGGCTTCAGAACAGTTTTCTCAGAGTTGCCTTTCAAAAGTGACAACTATCTGCTGAGTCCACCTTGGGATATTCACTCTCCGTAGTATGGTGGGTCAGTATACACCCCTGACTAGGTCAGACCTGGAGATGAAAGAGGTTTTCTTCAGCTTCCAGCAGATGGCCACTAAACCATATGGAGTTTCCGAATTTCCCTTCACTTCTGCCCTCTGATTTTAAGCCAGAAATTTCCAATGGAAATTGCCTCTTTAAGGCTAAGTGCCTCACACAAGAGGAGAGATAGGGGCTAAAAGAAAAAGCAATTTTCTCTGGGGAAAAGTCAGGCAGAGAGCCTTGAAACTAGAGGTCTTGGGTCCAAGAAAAGAGATCTAGCAAGTCCGAGGAATGTGGCTCGAACCAGAAAATGTCACGAGAGATTTCTCTGATGAACAAAGAGAAACTTCAGAACAGACAATTTATCATGTATATTGTATATTAACTCCTGACCTTTTATTTTTTAATTTATTTTTTATTTTATTTTATTTTTATAGAGACAGAGAGAGAGATAGATAGGGACAGACAGATAGGAACGGAGAGAGATGAGAAACGTCAATCATCAGTTTTTTGTTGCGACACCTTAGTTGTTCATTGATTGCTTTCTCATATGTGCCTTGACCGTGGGGCTACAGCAGACCGAGTAACCCCTTGCTCAAGCCAGCGACCTTGGGTCCAAGCTTGTGAACTTTGCTCAAACCAGATGAGCCCGCGCTCAAGCTGGCAACCCCGGGGTCTCGAACCTGGGTCCTCTGCATCCCAGTCCGACGCTCTATCCACTGCGCCACCGCCTGGTCAGGCTATTAACTCCTGACCTTTTAGACACAGTCTGACGAACAAGATGAACAAGGGACAGCGGGTGCCCCATGAGGAGCCACTCAGGTGCCCACCTGGTCACATCCCTTGCGGGAACTTTTGGCACCTCGTAGCGTTGGTGGGTCAGTATAAAGCCCTAACTCAGATCAGAGAGAGCTTGATACCACCCTAAGCTATATGAGGATTGCCTCGGAACTGCAGGTTGGGGCTCACTCAGGCTCCATAGTTATTCACCGTGGAGCCACAAATTGGAAACTCAGGTGCAGGCACCAGAGATCCCTATTCACACACCAATCACTCAGGGGTTTTCAGATAGAACAGTCGCAAGGAAAAGATAGAGCTCTTCCCGTAACCGGAACTCTCTGCTCTCCCAGAGAGTATCAGGATTTCCCGCTCTATCAGAGAATGCCTGACCAGAACTCTCCGCCAACATCTCGGCCTTGGAGAGACTATTGTGCGAGTATGATCACATCCAATCCTCAGACACAATAGAACCACTAGTCCCAGAAAACTAGAATATAGTAAATCAAAAGATCTGCTTTAGGCCTGACCTGTGGTGGCACAGTGGATAAAGCATCGACCTGGAAATGCTGAGGTCGCCAGCTCGAAACCCTGGACTTGCCTGGTCAAGGCACATATGGGAGTTGATGCTTCCAGCTCCTCCCCCCTTCTCTCTCTCTCTCCCTCTCTGTCTCTCTCTCCTCTCTAAAAATGAATAAATAAAATAAAATAAATTTTAAAAAAAGATCTGCTTTATTTACTTCCAGAGGTCAGAATTTATACTCCTCGATTTCTCTGCCGAATCACCAAATTTTAGGGACCAGGGGCGTCTGCCGAGATGTTATCTGAGACCCACAGGATACCTGGAGCCCTGGGACATCTCAGGGGGTGCCTCTCTTAGAGATCCAGTGGGGTCAGGCAACCTCCTGGAGAGGCCAGCCAGTCCAGGTGTCTCAACTGGTGACATGGAGCACTGGCATCACACTGGGGCCTCCAGATGTTGTAAAGTGACCAGTGAGTTCCACAAAGACACCAAGTCAAGATGAATTTTTGAGTTTATTGGCCAGCACTACAGGGGGCTAGGTCAAACCAAAATCCTGCAGCCCCCCCCACAGCTCTATGGCCCCCCCTTATTTTTTAATTTTTATTTATTTATTTATTTATTTTTATTTTTTCTTTACAGGGACAGAGAGAGAGAGTCAGAGAGAGGGATAGATAGGGACAGACAGACAGGAACGGAGAGAGATGAGAAGCATCAATCATCAGTTTTTCGTTGTGGCTCCTTAGTTCATTGATTGCTTTCTCATATGTGCCTTGACCATGGGCCTTCAGCAGACCGAGTAACCCCTTGCTTGAGCCAGTGACCTTGGGTCTAAGCTGGTGAGCATTTTTTATTTTGCTCAAGCCAGATGAGCCCGCGCTCAAGCTGGCAACCTCGGGGTCTCGAATCTGGGTCTTTGGCATCCCAGTCCAATGCTCTACCACTGCGCCACCGCCTGGTCAGGCTCTGAGGCCCCCTTTTAAAAAAAAAATATTTATTTTATTTTTTTTTACAGGAACAGAGAGAGTCAGAGAGAGGGACAGACAGATAGGAATGGATAGAGATGAGAAGCCTCAATCGTCAATATTTCGTTGTCTGAGGCCCCTTTTCATAGACAAAATTACACACTGGCTGGGTTTGGGAGGAGCATGGTACAAAAATCATTGATCTCATTAACAAGCTCATTGAATTTTATTTCCTTGTTACAATGTTTATCCATAGGATCTATCAAAAGGAGAACATTGTTACACCCTAAAGGCTTTTTTTTTTTTATTTTTTTTATTTTTTTTATTTTATTTTATTTTTTTTCTAAAGGCTTTTAAGAAAAGAGAAGTGAAGGGATTCTCAGATAAATTCCATCTTCCTTAATTTAACTTCCTCTGTAGTTAAATTATGACTTAGCTGACCCAGTTGCCCTTGCAAAGCCCTTCCTCCTGCATTCTTCTCTTTCCTTTCTCCACAGAAAGGAGGGGGTAAGAAGCCTGACTTTTCCTCTTTAAATGGCATTGCTAATGCTAAGTTTTATAGTTTCTTGGCATCTTATCACCCGCCCAGACAACTTGATGATGGAAGTAGGATTTATTTAGCTAGTGGAGCAGCGTGACCCCAAAAGAGGAAACCAAACACATGCTCACCAAAGTTAGATTTCTTTTCTTTTCTTTTTTTTTTCTTTTTACAGAGACAGAGTGAGAGTCAGAGAGAGGGATAGATAGGGACAGACAGGAATGGAGAGAGATGAGAAGCATCAATCATTAGTTTTTCATTGCGACACCTTAGTTGTTCATTGATTGCTTTCTCATATGTGCCTTGACCGTGGGCCTTCAGCAGACCAAGTAACCCCTTGCTCAAGCCAGCAACCTTGGGTCCAAGCTGGTGAGTTTTGCTCAAACCAGATGAGCCCGTGCTCAAGCCAGCGACATCGGGGTCTTGAACCTGGGTCCTCCACATCCCAATCCGACACTCTATCCACTGTACCAGTGCCTTGTCAGGCCCAAAATTATATTTCTTTTTTTTTTTTTTTTTTTTGGTTTTTTTAAAAAAAGATTTTATTTATTCATTATAGAGAGGGAAGGGGGGGGGGAGGAGCAGGAAGCATCAACTCCCATATGTGCCTTGACCAGGCAAGCCCAGGGTTTTGAACCAGCAACCTCAGCGTTTCCAGGCTGACGCTTTATCCACTGCGCTACCACAGGTCAGGCCAAAATTATATTTCTTATATATTATATACCTTTACGGTTTTAGCTTTCATGTGACAAATGCCTGATTTCTATGACTTCTTTGTTTACAGGCCTACCTGACATTCCTGTCTTAGGGAAGGGAAGAGGAGAGGTAGCCAGAGGGTCTGTCCTTGGTAATCCTATCACTCATTCTTCTTACTGAAACTGCAAGTTCATTTCAAGGAACTGATAACAAGCAAGGTCCACACTCGTGGTTTGTTATTTTTCACTTTTCTGTCTGCCCTTGTTTCCTCAGTCAAGAACACTGAGGTCAAAGGCTAGAGTGTAAGACCCCAGACATTGCAGGCCCCCCTCTCCATTCTTCTGGTTTCTTCTCCTTCAGTGGGGAGAAGGAATGAAGAGTTAGTGTTGGATGGGGACAGAGTTTCAGTTTGGGAAGATGAAAAATTTCTGGAGGTGAATGGTGATGGTTGTGAACCATGTGAACATATTTAATGCCAGTGAGTACACTTAATAATGGTCAAAATATTAAGTTTTATGTTGTGTATACAGTGTGAGCGTAAATTCATGGTGCACTTTTGACCGGTCACAGGAAAGCAACAAAAGACGATAGAAATGTGAAATCTGCACCAAATAAAAAGAAAACCCTCCCAGTTTCTGTAGGATGATGTGGCAGCATGTGTGCATGCACAGATGATGAAATAACACCGTGTATACAGCGGAGCAGCCACGGCCATGCCAGTCTGCCAGTTGAGATGTGGATGGTACAGAGGAAAGTTCAGTGTGTTCTGTGGCTCGCTAAATTTGAATCCGTGACCAAAGTACAACGTGAATATCGGCGTGTTTATAACGAAGCACCATCACATAGGAATAACATTACTCTGTGGGATAAGCAGTTGAAGGAAACCGGCAGTTTGGTGGAGAAACCCCGTTCTGGTAGGCCATCAGTCAGTGACGAGTCTGTAGAGGCTATACGGGATAGCTACCTAAGGAGCCCTAAAAGATCTGTGCGTGAGCCCACATTGAACTGCACTGAATAGGTATGAAACTGGGAAAGTTTTCCGTTTTTTTTTTTTGTATTTTTCTGAAGCTGGAAACGGGGAGAGACAGTCAGACAGACTCCTGCATGCGCCTGACCAGGATCCACCCGGCACGCCCACCAGGGGCAACACTCTGCCCACCAGGGGGCAATGCTCTGCCCCTCGGGGCGTCACTCTGTCTCGACCAGAGCCACTCCAGCGCCTGGGGCAGAGGCCAAGGAGCCATCCCCAGTGCCTGGGCCATCCTTGCTCCAATGGAGCCTTGGCTGCGGGAGGGGAAGAGAGAGACAGAGAGGAAGGGGGGGGTGGAGAAGCAAATGGGCACCTCTCCCATGTGCCCTGGCCGGGAATCGAACCCGGGTTCCCCGCACGCCAGGCCGATGCTCTACCGCTGAGCCAACCGGCCAGGGCCGAGAGTTTTCCTTTTATTTGGTGCAGATTTCACATTTCTATCGTCTTTTGTTGCTTTCCTGTGACCGGTCAAAAGTGCACCATGACTTTATGGACACACTGTATTTTACCACTACCAAGGAATAAAGAGAAGGGAGGGAAAGGAAACGTTTGAATCCTTTGAGTTGCAATCAAATCACAGAAATGTGATTGGTTTTCAGTAACCCAGGTCAACACAGAGCTAAGAAGTTCAGCTACCCTAGTCCTCAATACCCATTAATCAGACAAAGCAAATCTTCACTCATTAATTCTGCTTTAATCATATAGCTCCTACATTGTTCTATTGAAGTAGAAATAAGGTTAAAATAGATTTTTTAAAAAGATCCCACATAGCCTGACCGGGTGGTGGCGCAGTGGACAGAGCGTCGGACTGAGATGTGGAAGACCTAGGTTTGAGACCCCGAGGTCGCCAGCTTGAGCGCAGGCTCATCTGGTTTGAGCAAAAGCTCATCAGCATGAGTCCAAGGTTGGTGGCTCGAGCAAGGAGTTACTCGGTCTGCTGAAGGCCCACAGTCAAGGCACATATGAGAAAGCAATCAATGAACAACTAAGGTGTCACAACCCACAATGAAAAACTAATGATTGATGCTTCTCATCTCTCTGTTTCTGTCTGTCTGTCCCTGTCTATCCCTCTCTCTGACTCTCTCTCTGTAAAAAAAAAAAAAAAGTTTAAAAAAATTAAAAAAGATTCCACTTAGAATACAGATCATAGTGTATTTGTTTTTCTCTGAATGTATTTCACTTAGCAGAATATCCTCACACGAGCAATTTTCAAACTCATTCATCTCATGGCACACGTAAACTAATTATTAAAATTCTGCTGGCCTGACCTGTGGTGGCACAGTGGGATGATGCATTGACATGGAACACTGAGGTTGCCGGTTCGAAACCCTGGGCTTGCCTGGTCAAGGCACATATGGGAGTTGATGCTTCCTGCCCCCTCCCTTCTCTCTCTCTCTCTCTTTCTCTCTCTCTCCTCTATGAAAAATAAAATAAAATAAAGTCTTTAAAAAAATTGTCGGGCCTGACCAGGTGGTGGCGCAGTGGATAGAGCGTCGGACTGGGATGCGGAAGGACCCAGGTTCGAGACCCCGAGGTGGCCAGCTTGAGTGCGGGCTCATATGGCTTGAGCAAAGAGCTCACCAGCTTGGACCCAAGGTCACTGGCTCCAGCAGGGGGTTACTCGGTCTGCTGAAGGCCCGCGGTCAAGGCACATGTGAGAAAGCAATTAATGAACAACTAAGAAGTCGCAATGCGCAACGAGAAACTGATGATTGATGCTTCTCATCTCTCTCCGTTCCTGTCTGTCTGTCCCTGTCTATCTCTGCCTCTGTAAAAAAAAAAAAAAAAAAAAAAAAAAAAAAAAAAGAATGTCGGGAGCCGATTAATGACTGCTGGCTGACAAGGTCACAGCAGAAGAAGATCAAAAACTGCTGATTGACAAAGTCACAGCAGAGAAGACCAATGGCTGCCGGGTGACAAAGTCACCGCAGTGAAGACCAATGGCTGCGGGTTGACAAAGTCACCGCAAAGGAAAGGCACAACAATACTTCCCCCTTTGACCTTTTGAATTAATCTGGCCTTATATCCCCCCTTTTTCTGGGTGTGTGCTATTATTTATGGCACAGGGATAATAGTACCGTGCTTTCCCTGTAGATTCGTAGTAATTTCTTTGGAAATGAGACAGAAGGTGTAAGTTCCACAGAAAAGCCTGTAAGCCCCTTGAACTGGGCTCATAAACATAAGAGGCTGGCTATGAGATCCCTTGTAAAGAGTTAAGTTTGTAGGAGAATTTCTTCTTATTAATCATGTTAGAAAGAATAGATTGTGACTTATGAATAGGTAGGCAACAGTAACTATACACAGAGCACCTTTCAGCCTTCACTTAATTCATCATTTTTCCTCCCTAGCCTTTTCATGTGATAGAGTAGAGAAACTTTCCTTTCTTCTTGCATACCTGACCTACAGGTGGTGGAACACTCTGAGAAAAATAAAGTTAGAACTTAACTAGTGTATGAATATAGTAAATAAATAAAATTTGACTAGACAATAGAATCTTAGGTAAGGTGCAGCGGAGTGGCCCGTTGCGTGGCCTTGGATGGGAGCACAGCCGGCAAGTAAAGAATGTTTTGTTAAGAGACTTGTTTTGTGACTGAAGGCAGTTGCTGGGCTTTTCTCAGTAAAATATTCTCATGAGATTTTTGTATTTTCCAAGAATAAGGAGAGGAATGTGGTGGGATCCATAGCAGCAATAGCAATTAATGCCTTCTGATATTATGTTGCTACTAAGCTATCTTGCAGGTGCACTCTATATATCTTTAAGCAAAAGTTACTCTTGATGTTATGCCAATTTCTTAATAAGCAAGCCTTTTGAAGTCTTTTGAGAAAAATTAGGACACTGCATGAACTCAAGGCCATTTGCCTGAGCAAGCGGTGGTCCTTTGCTAGTCCTTGATGATTTCGTCTGCTAATCTCTCTCTGCGCCCTTGACTCACAACAACAGTAGAGTTATTAATTAGTACTAATCTTTTAGAAGTTTGTACTGATATTGTTATTGCTATTAAGTTATTGTATATCTGTACTTTGAATGACTTACCATCTGATTTGTAGCTTATAGATATGAATTAACTGTTATCTGGAAATATGTAACCATAGTGAAACAAAAGCAATGATTAATACCATGTAATTGTAACTTAGTGTGTGTGTATAAAAAGAGAGCTAGACCAGCATTTGGCAGAGATGCCTGGCAGTAAATGCTAACGAGAGAATAAAGAGAAAGAAAAGAATTTGGCTCTCTCACTCGACTTGCGCCAACGCCGTCTCTTCCTGTGGGACCCCTGGCTTCCCCCTGGGGCTAGACCCCGGCAAAAAATTATTTAAAAAAATAAATAAATAAAATAAAATTCTGCTGCACACCCAAAAATGTACTTTTTTGCTGATCTGACAAAAGAAAAACAGGCATAGCTTTGATTCATTCATACCAGACAGCTATTGTACTCGCTGTTGTCATTTTTTTTTTTTTGAAAAGAAAAAGAGCCCAGGTAGGTGTTGTTGTCATTTTTTAATTTAACAGTCTAAAGGAAAAGAGGTCAGCGCCCCTGGCATGTTTTAAAAATTCTTGAGGCACATCGGTTGAAAACTGCTGCCTTACACAATACAATATCCTGTAACCAGGGCTATAAAGATCAGAGTCTGCTTCTTCTTATTCTTTTTTTTTTTTTTTTTTTTTTTTTTTTTTTTTACAGGGACAGAGAGAGAGAGTCAGAGAGAGGGATAGACAGGAACGGAGAGAGATGAGAAGCATCAATCATCAGGTTTTCGTTGTGAGACCTTAAGCTGGTGAGCTTTTGCTCAAACCAGATGAGCCCGCGCTCAAGTTGGCAATCTCGGGGTCTCGAACCTGGGTCCTCTGCATCCCAGTCTGACACTCTATCCACTGCACCACCGCCTGGTCAGGCGAGTCTGCTTCTTTTTTTTAGAATTTATTTATTTATTTATTTACAGAGACAGAGAGTGAGTCAGAGAGAGGGATAGACAGGGACAGACAGACAGGAACGGAGAGAGATGAGAAGCATCAATCATTAATTTTTCATTGCGTGTTGCGAAACCTTAGTTGTTCATTCATTGATTGCTTTCTCATATGTGCCTTGACTGCGGGCCTTCAGCAGACCGAGTAACCCCTTGCTGGAGCCAGCGACCTTGGGTTCAAGCTGGTGAGCTTTTTGCTCAAACCAGATGAGCCCGCGCTCAAGCTGGTGACCTCGGGGTCTCAAACCTGGGTCGTCTGCATCCCAGTCAGACACTCTATCCACTGCGCCACCGCCTGGTCAGGTGCGAGTCTGCTTCTTGAATGGCTCTTGTATTCATCCTCACCAGCATGTCCACTGTCCACATCCTAATTAATCAAAGGTGGTCTTACTGGCCTTTAGTATTTCCTAACACTAATCAAATTTATTTCCATATAACAAGGCGATCTTCCCAAATAGCAATTTGCGTCATGTTCTTCTCTTGCCTGAAACTTTCCAGGGCACTCTACACTCTACAGCAGGGAACCTATGGCTTGTGAGCCACATGCAGCTCTTTTGATGGCAGCATCTGGCTCACAGACAAATCTTTTTTTTTTTTTGATGGGCCTTCATCTTTAATCCTAGCTTGCACCCGGCGGGCAAGTAAAAACACACACTGGGCTCCAAAACCCACTCATTCAGTGCTCACAAAGCTACTGACTTATCTGAGTTTCCTAGAATCAGAGGTTTCTAGCTCACCAGATTTATTCACCTCTGTTCCCCATCTCCTTCCTTCTTCCTGCACAAACTCTGCACTAACTGGCTTCTCACTCAACACTCCGCCATCGTGGCTGCCTCTCCACGTGGCCTTTCTCTGCTCTCTGCTCTGCTCTCTCCTCTAATGCTAATAATCCCAGGAACCGAGAGCAAGCTCCTGTTCTGCCCCTATTTTATAGTGTAGAAATCCAAACCTTTAATCCAATATACAAAATAGGGAAGTCTCTAATACAAAGTCACTTAACTGAGGCATGATGGGATTGTATCACCCCACATCAAAAAGGGTGGGAAAGGCTTAATCCCAAAACCAAGCCCCAGGCTACAAGGATTCTGCTGCCCACAGCGACACACATTAATATCACCTGAGCAATGGCCTCCACGTGGGCAGCGCCATTTTTAACTAAGTGAGCATAATATATTTTATCTACCCAACAATCCACCCCTATGCTCACTTTACTACCCACAATCTACATCACCAGCATCCCTGTGCAAGGAAATTAGAACATTACACAAATTACAACAGCACAAATCATACAGTCTCAACAACTACAAAGGTACATTTCACCAATCTCTGAGCACTTAGCCCAAAGCGCAAAATGTCCTCAGCCTTCTTTCTAGCCATGGAAAAAGCTTCCTGGGGCAGGGGAGTGCTTCCAGCAAAGCCACCCCCCACACCCATCAGGGTATTTCACATTGTCCAAAATCCATAATTCGTAAATCCATCCAACAAAGGAGCCAATGCCCACTCTGGTCGTAGTCCAGGAAATCATTCCACGTACATGGGGCGTCAGCCACCCCCTCATCTCTGCCATCCTGGCAGGTCTTACACTGTCCCAAAGAGGGGCACATAGCGTCCAGCCCTATGTCCCAAAATTGCAGACCTACCAGGGCTGTAGTAGGTGCTCCTTCCAGCTGGGCTCCTGTAAAGCCAAGAGGCAGGGCCAAGGCCACCATCAGAGCAGCCCTCTGGCCTATGCAGGTTCGCATTGGATTCGGACAGTCGGTAAAGAAACAATGGAGCCAAGAACTGGTGGGCCATAGTCTTTAATTCTAGCTTGCACCCGGCGGGCAAGTAAAAATACACACTGACCTCCAAAACCCAGTCATATTCAGTGCTCACAAAGCCACTGACTTATCCGAGTTTCCTAGAATCAAAGGTTTCTAGCTCACCAGACTTATTCACCTCTGTTCCCCATCTCCTTCCTTATCCCAAATACAAACTCTACACAAACTGGCATCTCACTCAGCACTCCACCATCTTGGCTGCTTCTCCTGGCCTCCTCCACGTGGCCTTTCTCTGCTCTCCCCTGCTCTCTCTTCTAATGATAATCTCAGGAACCAGGAGCCCAAGCTCTCGTTCGTCCCCATTTTATAGTGTAGCTTCACAACCTCTAATCCAATATACCAAAATAGGGAAGTCTCTAATACAAAGTCACTTTCTGAGGCATGATTGGATTGTACCGCCCCACATCACAAAAGGATGGGAAAGGCTTAATCCCAAAACCAAGCCCCAGGCTACAAGGATTCTCAACACACATTAATATCACCTGGGCGACGGCCTCACGTGGGCAGCACAATTTTTAACAAAGTGAGCATAATACATTTTATCTGCCCAACAGCTCCCATTTTATGGAGACTGCAGATTGCAACTCCAGCCCAATTCTTCTCATCCTCCAAAGAGGAACTGAAAACACCAGCTCCCACTGCCGGGCTCGAGTCCTGAGCCGCTGCTGCCCTCTGCTCTGCAGACCTTGCAGCCCCAGCTCCAGCCTCACCTCCTGCCTCAGGCCTCCCGCTGCTGCTGGCTCTCCACAAAGTCCAGGGCAATCTGCAACTCACAAACCTGTGAATCCTCCTCCAGCAGCTGCTCCATTTCCAGGTGAATCGCGCAAACCTGGTCGGCCTCCTCCAGCGCTTCCTCCAGCTCCAGGGTCAGAATCTTTTTCTCTCGTGTTTGCTCCAGCTCCTTCCACTGCTCATTTGCAGGTCCCGGGCAGCCTCTTCCACAGAGCTTTCGGTTTACTCACACATGGCTGTAAAAGTCAGCCAGCCTATGGCCCCCAAAAGGACAGCCATGGGGAACCATAACAGCAGGCAGTCCTCTACTCCACTCAAAAGTGGTGGTGACTCCATACCGATTTGTATCGAATCCTGCCACAGACTACGCCAAATGTAAAGCCAGAAGCCACGACCACTATCACAGCAGCCCGGCCCATGCAGGTTCACATTGGATTCAGACAGTCGGTAAAGAACAACAGAGCCAAAAACTGATGGGCCTTCATCTTTAATCCTAGCTTGCACCCGGCGGGCAAGTAAAAACACACACTGGGCTCCAAAACCCACTCACATTCAGTGCTCACAAAGCTACTGACTTATCCGAGTTTCCTAGAATCAAAGGTTTCTAGCTCACCAGACTTACTCACCTCTGTTCCCTATCTCCTTCCTTCTCCCTGCACAAACTCTGCACTAACTGGCTTCTCACTCAACACTCCGCCATCTTGGCTGCCTCTCCTGGCCTCCTCCATGAGGCCTTTCTCTGCTCTGCTCTCTCCTCTAATACTAATAATCCCAGGAACCGAGAGCGACAAATCTTTAATAAAAAAAAATAATGGGCCTGACCTGTGGTGGCGCAGTGGATAAAGCGACGACCTGGAATGCTGAGGTCACCAGTTCAAAACCCTGGGATTACCTGGTCAAGGCACATATGGGAGTTGATGCTTCCTGCTCCTCCCCTCTTCTCTCTCTCTCTCTCTCTCTCTCCTCTCTCTCTCCTCCTCTCCTCTCTAAAAAATGAATAAATAAAGTCTTAAAAAAAAAAAAAAAAGAAGCCTCAACTCTTAGTTGCAGCATCTTTAAAAAAAAATAATGGCCCTGGCCAGTTGGCTCAGTGGTAGAGCGTCGGCCTGGTGTGTGGGAGTCCCGGGTTTGATTCCCGGCCAGGGCACACAGTAGAAGCGCCCATCTGCTTCTCAACCCCTCCCCCTCTCCTTCCTCTCTGTCTCTCTCTTCCCCTCCTGCAGCCAAGGCTCCATTGGAGCAAAGTTGGCCTGGACGCTGGGGGTGGTTCTGTGGCCTCTGCCTCAGGCGCTGGAATGGCTCTGGTTGCCATTCCAGAGCCATTCCAGCAGAGCGATGCCCCAGATGGGCAGAGCATCACCCCCTGGTGGGTGTGCCAGGTGGATCCCGGTCAGGCGCATGCGGGAGTCTGTCTGACTGCCTCCCCGTTTCTAACTTCAGAACAATACCAAAAAAAAAAAAAAAAAAAAAAGCCCTGGCTGGTTGGCTCAGTGGTAGAGCGTCGGCCTGGCATGTGGAAGTCCCAGGTTCGATTCCCAGCCAGGCACACAGGAGAAGCGCCCATCTGCTTCTCCACCCCTCCCCCTCTCCTTCCTCTCTGTCTCTCTCTTCCCCTCCCACAGCCAAGGCTCCATTGGAACAAAAGATGGCCCGGGCGCTGGGGATGGCTCCTTGGCCTCTGCCCCAGGCGCTAGAGTGGCTCTGGTCACGACAGAGCGACACCCCGGATGGACAGAGCATTGCCCCCTGGTGGGCGTGCCGGGTGGATCCCGGTCAGGCGCATGCGGGAGTCTGTCTGACTGCCTCCCTGTTTCCAGCTTCAGAAAAATACAAAAACAAAAAAACAAACAAACAAAAATGTTGCCTGACCTGTGGTGGTGCAGTGGATAAAGTGTCGACCTGAAACGCTGAGGTCGCTGGTTCGAAACCCTGGGCTTGCCCAGTTAAGGCACATATGGGAGTTGATGCTTCTTGCTCCTCCCCTCCCTCTCTCTCCCCTTCTCTAAAATGAATAAATAAAATCTTTAAAAAAATAATGTTAAAAATATAAAACATTCTCATGTATTACAATCCATTCATTTCCTACCGCTCACATTCATGGTTGTGAGTGGCTGGAGCCAATCACAGCTGTCCTCCGGGACAATACCAAATTTTTATTGGATAATGTGTAACGTGCATGGGTCTTTGTATGGCTCTTACAGAATTACATTTTAAAATATGTGGTGTTCATGGCTCTTTCAGCCAAAAAGTTTCCCGACCCCTGTTCTACAGAGTCCTAATGCCTCAGGAAAGCCTAAAAGGAACAGCACTGTCTGGGCACCTGCCCCACTCCGGCCACTTCCTGTGTGGCTTGCTTATTGCCAGGGATACCAGTCTACTTACATGCAGTTCTTTTTTTTTTTTTTTTTTTTTTTAAAGAATTTTTTTTTTATTTTATTTATTCATTTTTTCAGAGAGGAGAGGGAGAGACAGGGAGAGAGAAAGGAGAGACAGAGAGAGAAGGGGAGGAGGAGCTAGAAGCATCAACTCCCATATGTGCCTTGACCAGGCAAGTCCAGGGTTTCGAACCGGCGACCTCAGTCAGCATTTCCAGGTCGACGCTTTATCCACTGCGCCACCACAGGTCAGGCCAGTTCTTGAATACATTATTACCTTGTGCATTCTACAAGCTGTTCCTTCTTTCTGGAAGACTTCTTCATCTTTCCCTCGCCCCATGCTGCCAAGCCTAGAAGACTCCTGTCCATCCTGGAGCACTTAGCTCAAGTGGAGCACTCTCCGCATTCAAGACAGAGTTAGCTGATCTCTCCAGTACCCTCCTCCCCTGCACCCCTGGCAAAGCCTCCCACTGCACAGCACTCTGTGCTGGAATTCATTCATGCTTTGCCTTTGGCTTTCCTGTTTTCTTTGATGAATCCACATCAAAGAGCACATCAGTTCTCCATAAACTTTGCTGAATTGTGGGACAGAAATCCCTCATTAAAATATTGTTGGGCAAGAGTTCCTAATGAAGAAAGGTGATTTATAAATTTTCATGGCTATAAATGGATTTTGAAAGTAGTCAACAAAAGGCCAGAGGGGCTCTAAACCAAGGTAAATACGAAAGAATGATATTGATCTATAAGCAGGTTAGGAAGGTGAACACATTTAGGAATGCTGAGAACCTCCCCTATTATAGGTAGTTAAGGTCTTTTTTTTAAATTTTTATTTATTTATTCATTTTAGAGGAGAGAGAGAGAGAGAGACAGAGAGAGAGAGAGAGAGAGAGAGAGAGAGAGAGAGAGAGAAGGGAGGGAGGGAGGGAGGAGCAGGAAGCATCAACTCCCATATGTGCCTTGACCGGGCAAGCCCAGGGTTTTTAACCGGCAACCTCAGCGTTCCAGGTCCAAGCTTGATCCACTGCGCCACCACAGGTCAGGCAGGTAGCCAAGGTCTTAAGAGGTAACATGACTTGTCCAAGGCCACCTAGTCTAGGTAGAGGCGGGACTGAGGACACAGCTCTCTGCCTCCGGAGTCTGCTTCTTTCCTCTGCACAACTGAGCCTTTGCTCCAGTCCTCTGCCCAGCCCCATCAGGGGCCAGGGCTCCAACCTCCTGGACTGTTGTTTGACGTAGTGAAGGCAAAAAGAACCACTTGATAGGACCCTAAACTTCCACTTTGTGGGCAGATTCCAGTGAAAGTCCAAGGGGTATGCCAGGGCCTAAATGGCAGTCCTGAAGGAGCCCTAGCCCCAGGCTCCCGAGGACCACTCTGTGAGGGGCAGGCACTGATCAGTTCACTACCACACAGATGGTTCATATCACATTGTGTTTTTATTTTTTATTTTTGTATTTTTCTGAAGTTGGAAATGGGGACGCAGTCAGACAGACTTCTGCATGCCCCTGACCGGGATCCAACTGGCATGCCCACCAGGGGGCAATGCTCTGCCCATCTGGAGCACCGCTCTGTTGCAACCAGAACCATTCTAGCGCCTGAGGCAGAGGCCATAGAGCCATCCTCAGCGCCCGGGCCAACTTTGCTCCAATGGAGCCTTGGCTGTGGGAGTGGAAGAGACAGAGAGGAAGGGGGGGGGGGTGGAGAAGGACTCCGCACGCCAGGCTGACGCTCTACCACTGAGCTAACTGGCCAGGGCCACATTGTGTTTGAACTGATGTTTACAGAGGCTTAGCAGTCAATTCTGACTTAGGGGTCCAGGGCCTCCATGCCAAACTTCCACCGTTTACGGTCTTACTCCACTCAGAAGAGTCAGGCCACACCTATAGACAGCCTCACAGCCCTCCAGACCCAGCAGGAGTGGAGGTCCTCAACCTCCTGTCCACACAATCAGTGTGGGAAAGCGAAGCTTCTCAAACTCACCCTTCAAAGAACCCGACAAAAGGACAGAGTGCACGTTTCCAGTGGTTGGGAGGGGACCTACTATCAGCACAGTTTTCCTGAGGCGTCTATTTTTTCCTATAATCTCTGTGAATTTTATATTTCACTCCACAACAGTGTATACAATAAAACAGTTCTTCTCCTCTGAGCAAATGCTTCAATATGCTCAGCAGGGACTTCAGTGCCCCACCCACCATGCTGGTGGACAGCACAGCCTTCTGTGACACTGCGCTGAGCACTGGCCTTCATAGGCCCAGCAACTCATTATCTTATGTAGTTTTCATGCTCATCCTGCCAGATGGAGGCTGGCTTCCCCATGCTGGAGATGTGAAGACCCAAAGCTCCGGAGGTAAAGACATTTGGCCTGATGAGGTGTCCCCCATTCCATGCTCTGCCATCCCTCAAGACCCATTATAATTTCCCCAACCCTTCAACATTAAAATTCACGCAATCCCCCATGGCAGGAAATAAAGGTCAAGTGCTTCCCTACCATCCTCTTAGGGGATTTGCAGAGTTGGGCACACAGGCTGCGAGGCCCACTGCAGAGGGGTAGCCCTGGTTTCCTGGCACAAAGGGATGGGCAAGGACTGAACCACCCCAGCTGTGCCTGTACTGGCTGTGCGACCCTGTGAAGTTCCTCCCTCTCTTTGGGCTTTAGTTTCTTCATCTGAACAATGTATGATGGGCTGGGTGATTTCTATGCTTCACTATATTAGGTTTTCTTTTTTTAGAGCTTTTCTATCCAACATTCTAGATGCTACTTCCAAGAATGTCCCAACCCTGGTGCTCCTTCCCTCATTAAAACAAGTTCATGCCTGACCTGTGGTGGCGCAGTGGATAAAGCATCGACCTGGAAATGTTGAAGTCGCCGGTTCTAAACCCTGGGCTTGCCTGGTCAAGGCACATATGGGAGTTGATGCTTCCAGCTCCTCCCCCCTTCTCTCTCTCCCCCTCTCCTCTCTAAAAAAAAAAGAAAAAGAAAAAAAAGTTCATACCATAAATTTCCCTTTTCTTTTTTAACATAAAGCCTAAAACAACCTCATAAGGCTACTTTTTGGACACAGCAGCTGTAGTCCCCACGACCCTCACTCTCCATTTTTCTTCCTGTGACATGCACCATGGCCCAGACGCTCAGGGTCCCTGGGACTCGGGGCTGGTGGGATGAAAAGATCCTTTTCTCCCAACAAACTTTAATAACCTGCTGGATTCCCACACAGCCCGAGTGTTGCTTGTCTAAGATGCCTTCAGCCAGAATCCATTTTAAGGCATGTGGTGCTTTATGATCCAGCTGTCCAGGAAAATGGTTGGAGGCTCCAGAAACGGCCACATGGTGAGGAACACTGGGGTCCGTGATGCCAGTTCCCTCTCTTGGGGGAAGGGAGGAGCAGGGGCCTTTCTGGGAGGACAGCTGCTCATGAAGTTTCTATCCCAGCCACAGAAAACTCCCCCAAAGATCCCCGAGAGAGACCAGTACTGTAGATGGGGCTACAGATTTGAATCCATTACCCTGGAGAGTGTTCTGTAGGGTCAGGTTGCTGGGGGTGGGGTAGAGGACCAGCTGTGCTCTGGATCCCAGCCTTTGGCAGGATCATGCAGCTACACTGCAAAGCCCATAGCAGGACACCCCTCTTGCCAAACAACTTGTAATTCTGGGCCTCAGTTTCCTCGCCTTTAAAATGGAAGGTGTAGAGTTCATAAAAGCTGTTATCCAGGGCTGCCTGGAATCCCCCTGCAATCCCTCTCAGATACAGAGGTCCTGAGGGTGTGTCAGCAAGGACACTGGACACTGACACAGGCCTGGGGAGGAGGCACTGTGGGCAGAGGGAATTTCCAATAAATGTGCTGTTACTTCTTTCCTCGGCTGGTCAAGATCACAGGCCCACAGAATGCGCCCAGCTGGGGTTGTACGGCATGGAAGCCACAGCTTTGACACCATCTGCATTACAGAGCAGAACACCGAGGCCCAGGGAGGTGGATGGGGGCTGGGGAGCATGCACTGCGTCAGTGAAACCTAGGGCTCCAGGCAGGGTTAGGGATTACCTTAGTTTTAAAAGGTACTGTACTGAGCTCTGCTCTGAATTTGCTCACTGACCTCTCTTCTTCAGAGATTCAATTTGAGCTCAATTTAGAAAATCCTAGGGTAGTGGTTAGTTCCTGCAACACCACTTCATGATATTGCTCTAGTGCTGCTGGGGCCTGGGGGGGTGGGGCAGTCGTTGCACTCAGGCCTGTGAGCACTGGGCTAACACCTTCTGCAGGAGTTGGTGACAAAGGAGGACCTGGGTGTCCTGTAATCTTCTGTGGGAGCAGCTGTGTGGGGGGGTTAATGGGGAGGGGTGGGGCGAGGCCTTGAGGACAGGGAACTTGAGGCTCGCTAGCCTGTGTGGCCTCAGCCTCAGGATGAACAAGGAACAATCAGGTGGCAACAAGACCCTGAAGGAGGCTCAGCTGCCGTCGTTGATGGGAGTCCGAGAGGGATCCAGCAGTCTCTCTCGCTCGCCCCCCTCAGCTGGGGGCCGGATCAGGCGGGTCAGCAGCGGACGGTGCAGCCCATTGTAGAGGGCAGTGCCCATCAGGAGGATGAGGAAGCCGAGGATCTGCAAGGGGTGGAAGGCCTCCCAGCCCAGTGCCAGGCTCAGTGCCCAGATGACGACGGTCCGCAGGCTGTCCAGCACCATGCGGGTGGTGGCACTCAGCTCCTTGGTGACGCTGATGCCCGCAAAGTTGAAGAAGGCGATGCTGCTGATGTTGCCCAGCAGGGCCAGAGCAATGAGCGGCTGTCGGCCCACCTGGCAAAAGGCATCCAGTGCGTCCTCTAGCATCCCGCGAGGGTTCCCACTAAAGGAACCGGCAGGGATGTAGTACATGGGCACCAGCAGCAGGGACAGGATCACGAAGCCAAAGAGGCCTGCGGGAGAGGAGGAAGCACATCGCAATGTCTGCTTGGTCCTGACTCCCAGCACGTCAGGACCAACAAGGCCTCCCTATCAACTGCCACCCCTTCCTAGTGGCCCTCGCACTAGCGCCTTCTTTTCGGGTCCTGGGCCCGTGCCCTCTCACCAGGATTTCACAGTGGCCTACTGAATGGGCTCTAGCTGCCCCTTCACATGTTAATCCACATTTTCCAACTGGACCAAAACCAAGAAATACCTTTTACATTGTGACCAGTATACGTACGCACAGGCACATACACACAAGCTTTCACAAAATAGCAGCCACCCTAACAATGTACAATATGCTCTGACACTTTTAAATTCTAATCTATTCATTTAAAAAAGAATTGCTGGTTATAACCACTACAGTGCTCACAAGTGTGGGAAAACAGTTCTGTCACTCAGTGGCACTGGTCGGTGATAAGGGGATGAACCAAGATATAAATCAGCACAGTGCTTCATTCAGAAAGTCTTGCTAGAAAAACAAATGAGCAGAAACAAACAGTATGCTTCATGTCACCGATTTAGCTGATTAACATTCTGCCTTAGCCCTCAGCTCACTGTGGACCAGGCAAAAACAGCTCCCTGACTGGTCCACAGCCCACACTTCGTAGCACTGCTCTAATCCTTGCCAGTTTCATAGTTTAAAGCATAATTTTCAGTTATTTTCCTGCTCAAAAACCATTAGTGATTCTTCACTGCCTGCCACTTACAGTCTAAATCTTCTTACCTGATGTTCAAGGTTCTCCATGATCCTGACTTGGTCATTTTCCCACATCAAACCTGCATCTCACCCAAACTATTCCTCAATGGTTTCCAAACTCACGGCCAGTTACCCAGGTGTTTACTCTGTCTGGAGTCCCCTCCTTCCCTCTCTGACTGTTGAAACTACAGCTGAAATGTGACCTTCCCCAATCCAAGACACTCAGATATGGTTGGCAGGTGAAATATCAGTAGAGCATAAGTGGTCTGAGCTCAAACACACTGCTCGGTCCTTGCTGGTCAGCTCCTCTAGAGTGAGGCTTACACCTAATTCATCTTCAGCATCGTCCTCCCTGAGCTCCTGGCCATGTGCACAGCAGGTGTCAGGGTAGTTGTCAGAACAGTTGTGGGGAAGGAAGGAAGAAACAGGGCAGGATGCTCCTGCCTCCCAGTGGACCCTGGGCCCTGGGCCCGTGCTCCTCCGTGTGCATGTACTCCACACGCTCCCCTCCAGTGTGCCCCCGACCAGTGCCCTCCCCCGGCCCCTGTGCTCACACACCCTCAGTGCCAACTGCCCGCAGAGGGTGCACATTGTGCTTGTAGACGAACTTCTCCTCTAGCACCATCTGTATGGAGACGATGATCTGAGCCATGATGATCAACAGGTCCCCTGTGGGAAAGGAACAACAGGGCCAAGGGTGAAGGAGGCAGGGAGACAGCAAGACCATGGGGCTGTTGGCAGAGTGGCGGGCCTAAAGCTGAGGAAGAGAGCACCCACGGGGACACAACAACAGCCCCTGACTTCTGCCAGCACCGTACAGTTCACGAGGCACAGTCATGACTACCTTCATGCCTGATCTCCTGGCCCCTGAGGGGTGGGCCACGCTGAAAAGATAGGCACTGTCACCTGCTCTGGGCTCAGGCCTCAGATGGTCCAGAGGCTTGGAGATAGATGTTTCTGGTTTAATCCTATCTCTGAGTGACCAGGGTGGGCTGCACCGCTTTCTGGGATTGTGGGGATCACTGTGATGACAATAAATGCAGCGCTCAGCACCAAATGCAGCTGGTCACTTAGTAAGTGCTTGATAAATGTTCATTTTTCTCCTTTCCCAAATCCGGTGGTTTGTGTGTATATAGGTACATCACAGCACAAGCCCTCTGGCTCCCTATCTACCCGTTTCTCCTGCTGCTTGGGCCTTTAGCCTTCCTACACTCTGTCAACTTGAGAGCAGGTGCTTGTCCACAGCAGCTGGTCCCCACATGCCCTCCCCCAAGCACAGCAGAGCCTGTAAGAGTTTGTTGAATAACTCTGTGGCGGGCTCTTAGAACAGAACAGGACAGGAAGGCAGCCTCTGGATTCCCAACCCTGGCCACACCTGTGATCACTTCGCTGAGCTTGTGCTGATCGTCATGCTTGTTCAGGAGGTCGGCCAGGCCCACGACCACCAGCCCTGCGATGGTCGCCAGGATACCCAGCCATTGGCTCAGTACCAGCCTGCGCCCGAGGAAGGCCACTGAGAACAGGCCTGTGAATATGATCACTGCTCCACGCAGCATCTGGAAACTGGAGGCGCTGGTCATGTTCAGGGCTAGGGGAGGACAGACACACGGCATCAGCTCCTGAGGGCCGAGGCTGTCTGTTCACTGAGGTGTGCTCAGGGCTGAAGACGTGCCTCCCGCCCAGTATGTGCTCAGTAAATCTTGGGTGAGTGTGTGTTTGTGAAAGTATGTGGGGCAAGGTTGAGGTATAGATGCTCTGGGGCTGAGGGCGGCTGTTACATCAACGGCCCATTGGGTCATGTCATGGGCCTCACTGAACCCCACTCAGCCTGGCCCGGCTACTCACCCACATACATGATGCTGGTCCCAGTCATGTCACAAAGGGCTGGGGGCAGGAAAAGCAGGGGGTTGAAGGGCTGTTGGGGGTCTATGCTGGCATCCGGGTGCCTTGCAGCTCTGCACTGGAGTAGGTAGAAGGCAGCCAGGCAGGAGAACTCCCCCAGGAACATGCCCACTGCCTGCAGGGACAGAAGCCGAGGAGTTTAGCGCTCAAGGGAGAATCATCTTTAACAAAAAACTTTTGAACATAGCCTCTCTTCAAACAAGAGCTTACCTATAACCCCAATACATAAAACAGGCAAAAGCAAAGCTGCTGTGTGTGGGAGGCCAGAGATTGCCTCCTGGGTTTGGGCCTAAGCCCCTCAAACACCTTGACACTGCCTGACCTGTGGTGGCACAGTGGATAAAGTGTCAACCTGGAAATGCTGAGGTCGCCGGTTCGAAACCCTAGGCTTGCCTGGTCAAGGCACATATGGGAGTTGATGCTTCCAGCTCCTCCCCCCTTCTCTCTCTCTCTCTCTCCCTCCCTCTCTCTCTCCTCTCTAAAAATGAATAAATAAAATAAAAAAATAAAATAAAAAAATAATAATTGTAAAAAAACAAAACAAAACACCTTGACACTAACCCTAAGGCTGTGTAGAGACTCATCTGAACATCATCGACCTAGGCCAAGCCCTGGTCAAGTTCCAGATGGAGAAACTGAGGCCCAGAGAGGCTCATGAACTTGTTTAAGGTCACAGAGCAAGCTGCTGGCAGAGCTGGGCTGACATTTGGGTCTCCCACTTCCCAGTCAAGCAATGAAGTGCCTCCTATTTATGTTGTCTGTGCTGTCCCAGGGGGTCTGGGCTCCCAGTGGACAAAAAGTGGGTTTTGCTATGAGGGTTGACGTTTTCCAAATGTGTCCTGACTTAGATGTGGTGAGTGTTGGCCTCACGGTACCCAGGGCATGACTGCTCACTCAGGCCTCTCACAGAGGACTGTGCCCTCTGCTCCCTTCCAGGGGCGCTCATACTCTGGCCTCAGTTCAGGGAGGGAGAGAGAAACAAGTAGCTCTTCTGGGAGCAGGGGAGGACTCCATCCCTAGGTCAGGAAACAGCAGAGCCTCCGAGGCCCCTGGTCTGAGGTCTGGGAGGCAGGCAGTGGGGAGGGATGGGGCCGATACCTGGAGGAAGGGATGCTGGAAGCTGTGCTCCTTGCTGCCTCCACAGCCCTGGGCCACGAAGTTGTCCGCCCACCTGCAGCAGAGAGAGAGAAGATCAAACCCTGTAGTGCTGCGGGTACCTGTGGACAAGCTCGCTCCTCCCAATGTCAAAAGACCATGCGCAGGGGGCTCAGCCAGAGTGGGACTTCCTCTCAAAGGGGCCAATCTCCAGGGCAAGCAGTCTTTATCTAGAATCATGGACAGAAGGTGGGGGTCTCGGAACCTTCAGCTGAAATGTTATGAACCTCTAACCGAAGTTAAGCAGATTCTCAAATTACGAATGTAGCCTGGCCAGGTGGTGGCGCAGTGGATAGAGCGTCAGACTGGGATGCAAAAGACCCAGGTTCGAGACCCCAAGGTCGCCAACTTGAGCGCAGGCTCATGTGGTTTGGAAAAAAAAAAAAAAGCTCACCAGCTTGCACCCAAGGTCAATGACTTGAGCAAGGGGTTACTCGGTCTGCTGTAGCCCCACGGTCAAGGCACATATGAGAAAGCAATCAATGAACAACTAAAGTGCCACAACGGAAAAACTGATGATTGATGCTTCTCATCTCTCTTCGTCCCTCTCTGTCTGTCCCTGTCTGTCCCTCTCTCTGACTCTCTCTGTAAAAGAAATAAATAAAAAAGAATGTTTAAAAAAAAATTACAGCCTGACCAGGCGGTGGTGCAGTGGATAGAGCGTTGGACTGGGATGCCAAGGACCCAGGTTCGAGACCCCGAGGTCACCAGCTTGAGCGTGGGCTCCTCTGGCTTGAGCAAAATAAAAAATGCTCACCAGCTTAGACTCAAAGTTGCTGGCTCAAGCAAGGGGTCACTTGGTCTGCTGAAGGCCCGTGGTCAAGGCACATATGAGAAAGCAATCAATGAACAACTAAGGTGTCGCAACGAAAAACTGATGATTGATGCTTCTCATCTCTCTCCTTTCCTGTCTGTCTGTCCCTATCTATCCCTCTCTCTGACTCTCTCTCTCTGTCCCTGTAAATAAAAAATAAAAAGAAAAATTAAAAAAAAAATTACAGATGTAGTGTTGCGGTACCTGTGAATCTGTCACATAGAAGTCACTGCTATTCTTGTTATCACATCAGGGTGGTTGCAGATATTGTAAAGTATCGTTTACACTCATCACAGCCCCCAAATTATACTAATTAGACTCACTACTTATACTTTTTTGTTAAGAAGCATATACACATATGTATAAGTATATCACAAATTTGTCTTTTTAATGTTTTGATAAATTTTAGCATAATTGGCTTTTTCTGTAATCCCTAGTCTTTTTTTTTTTTAATTTATTTATTTTTTACGGAGACAGAGAGTGAGTCAGAGAGAGGGATAGACAGGGACAGACAGATAGAAACGGAGAGAGATGAGAAGCATCAATCATTAGTTTTTCATTGCACGTTGCAATATCTTAGTTGTTCATTGATTACTTTCTCATATGTGCCTTGACCGCGGGCCTTCAGCAGACTGAGTAACCCCTTGCTGGAGCCAGCAACCTTGGATTCAAGCTGGTGGGTTTTTGCTCAAACCAGATGAGCCCACGCTCAAGCTGGTGACCTTGGGGTCTCGAACCTGGGTCCTCTGCATCCCAGTCCCACGCTCTAGCCACTGCGCCACCGCCTGGTCAGGCAATCCCTAGTCTTTTATTTGTACATTTTAAACAATTACTTTTGGATTCACTAGATTATTAAAGGAAGCCATGACACAAAAATATGAAGAACCACTGGTCTACAAGGTCACTTGGGCCCTGGGAAATGACCATCTGACATAGACCACCTGGTTACCTTCATAGAACCTGAAGAGTCTGGAGGGTCTTCCCAGTACAGACTCTAAAGCAGGTGGCAAGTATCTGGCACTAGTGGAGTGGCCTCCCTGCCAGCACCCTGGCAGATGGCATAACTGATTATGGCATGCTTCCACAATGAGCCTACACACAGGCCCAGAATCCTTTGTGGCACAGAGCCCTGGGCAGCTACCACCAAATAATTCTGCATCGTCTGCTGTCTGTGTGCTAGAACTCCTGCCCTTGAATTTCATTTTTGCTGGGTTTAGTTGTGTCCCTGTGGTCTAGTCTGATCTCTCTTTCATTTGAAAGCCCTTCAGATATCTTGAGACTCTTCCACCTTCTGAATCTTCTCATCTCCTGGCTAAACAGCCCCAACCCTTCCTGACCTTTCACTTCCCTGGATGGTGACTTCTGGTGGGCTCAGGCCCAGAGCCAAGGGCATGTGATCTGGCCCAGACTGAACCTGGCAAGATAGTGGCTCCTCCCTCATGTTGAGTGTCCTGGTCTGCTGACTCATTAGTTGACACATTTCGACTGTGTCACACTGCTGACTCAGGTCAACGCGGACCCAGGGCTGCTTCATGTGGGCCACTGAGCAAAACCCCATGCAAAAGCAGAGGCTGTCTCTAAACTGAAGGACTCAGGCCTTCCCCTTCTGAAATGCCTTTCCTTGTGATGTCTGTCCAGAGCAGCCACGCTGTAGCACCCAGATCTAATCCAGAGTCATCCTTGCAGAAGCCAGAGTTCTTAAGGGGCAGAGGAGCCTTCTGTTTCCTGTACCCTTCACAGAGTCACAAGCAGGGGCCACTGGCTGTGTCAAGCAACTAGGGTCTGGGTTTGACAAACATCCTATCCAGCTCTGGCTTCTCTGTGCCCTGAGTTTGGGAAGGGGAACAGGACGCTCCTTCTCACAGCCCAGGAAAAAGTATGATGCCTGGATGCTGCCAGTGGGAAGGGCGGGCTGAGTGGTGGTGAGCTCCTGGTTGACCAGGAGGGTAGCACAGACTGGAAGGAGACACCACGTTTCCTCAGAGATGTGAGCACATCTCAGGGTGAGTGAACAAACCAGGCTAAGGTGTCTTAATTACAGAGGGAGACGCATATCCATTCCCTGAGACGGGGGAGTAGGAGAGGCTATAGGAGGGTTTGTGGGTCTTGGGAATGAGAAGGCCCAAAGGAGAGCTGCAGGGCAGGGGGAAGTTCTGATATGACTGGTTGGGAAGGCAGAGAGAAAGCTGGGTTAGGGTACTGGACCCAGTACCAATAGAGAAAAGAAGCCCTCACTATGGAATAAAACCACCTGCTCTCCAGGGTCTCATTTCTGCCTAATCTGCTACAGATTCTGGCTCCTGGATCCCAGGGAGGGTAGGATATGGGATGTGGGCGAGGGCCACAGACAGTATGGCTCAGCACGCAGGCTTGCTTTACATCAGGCTCACTTTTGCAAAAAGAGCCACTGGGAGGGTCTAGGAGAGGCAACTGAGTGAAACAGAGGAGAGGCGAAAGGTCAAACTTTACCAAGGGCACAGAGCCAACTTCCCAGGAGCAAGTGAGCAGGCTGGAGATGAGAATTCTTGGGGTTGGAGCCCGGGCTCCTCCAGGAGGGGTGAGGGAGTTCCTCCTGCCAAGTCCATATGGCCAACCAGAATCCTGGGACGTGGGCAGGTATGGAAGCCTCTTCCTCACCCTGGGGCCACAGCTGGAACAAAGACTGGCAGGCCTGAGAGGATCCCAGGATCTAGTAGTAGAGCCGTCTGGCAGACAACCCCCCCCCCCCCCCCCCGCACTACTGCGTGCATGACTTACAGTACTGACAACCGCATCAGTATCACTTTCTGGTTCCACAGCCACTACCATTTGAGAGGGCGAGTTCAGCATCCAGCAACTTCCACATCTCAGGCCCCTGCTCCCAGCACATTACTATACAGGAGCTCAAACATTATTTGGTTGAATGCATGAGACTTCCAGATCCCTCCAAGCAAATAGGCAGGTACTATATACAGTCCAGAGGCAATTTCTCACGTGTCCTAATTTCCCCGCATGGTCTGGGATGCCCCCTGCTGGTGGGACAGGCTGGGCCTGTCTTTCCCAGGGTGGGGTACTGGCTGTAGGGCTGGGTGAGCAACCTTCCCCAGCCCCAGAGGGCCCCTCTGCTTTCTCCAAGGGATAGGTCTGCCTGAACAGGTTGGGGCTGGCAGCAGTCCCAGTTGGGGAAAAGGAATCTTTTTGTATCTGAGGGCCTGGAGTGGCTTACAGCCCAAGGGATTAGGTATCATCGGGTCAGGCTGCCCTACCCAGCCTCACTCCAGGCCAAGGAGCTCAGGCCAGCAGGCACTTTGGGAGGAGTTAGGCTCCTCCCCCCAGTCCTGAGACAGACTTCATTCAGTTCATAGTGCAGGCAGAAGGACCTCGGGTGGCACAGAACAAGAAGCCAAAATCCAGTCCCGGTTCATCTGGGGATGACAGCAATGATCCCTAAGGAGAGAGAGCACTTGGCTATTTGCAAAACATGTCACTTAAATGGTTTTATAAATATAGGATTCCCTGAGTACTGACTTTGTGCCAGGCCTGTGCTGAGGACTTCATGTGGATTGTCTCGTTTAAGCCTCACATCAAGAACCCTCATTTTTTTGCCTGACCTGTGGTGGCGCAGTGGATAAAGTGTTGACCTGGAAATGCTGAGGTCGCCGGTTCGAAACCCTGGGCTTGCCTGGTAAAGGCACATATGGGAGTTGATGCTTCCAGCTCCTCCCCCCCTTCTTTCTCTGTTTCTCTCTCCCTCTTTCTCTCCTCTCTAAAAATGAATAAATAAATTAAAAAAAAAAAAAAAAAAAAAAAAAAAAAGAACCCTCATTTTACAGACGGGGACTTCAAGGTGTGGGTAGAAGGGTGGAGAGAGGCGTGTGGGCTCATACAGTTAACAGGCAGATCTAGGCCCAGACCCATGTGATTGGATTTACATTCAGAAAAGGCAGCCAGCTATGTGGAAAGCTCATTTTGAGTCTCATAGGCTGGACAAATTGCAGCGTTCTTATCTTTAATATGGAGATAATACTGATGAATTGTCAAAAGTAATAAGCAAAATAAGCTATATGAGACCTGGCCCATGGCAGGAGGTCAAAGTTCTTTCCAGCCCCTTCTCCCTTTCCCCTCTATTGAGCAGGAGCCACTGCCCCCTGTCCCCCTGTCCCGGCAGGGTCTGCTCCAGCCTGAAATCTGGGAGTGCATGTGCCTGGGACCCGCCCTGTGGGTGGAGGCAAGGGCCCCTGCAGTTCCCCAGCGGGGCAAAGTGCTGCAAGAGGAGAAACCGGCCATCAGCTCACCATCAGCCCACGAAATCTCCTAATTACACAGATGAGGAGCCCAGGGAGCAGGGAGGGCTGAGGAACACAGACTCGTGAGCGGCAGGGCCGGCACCCAGGAGTCTCTACCCCCAGTTCCGGGACCTGTCCTCACATTTGAGGGTCTTTTATCACCTCCTTACTCCAGTTTTCTCCCACTGCCCTGACTGAGGCGGGGCGGGCACTCTGCAGACCCTCTGTAGATACTGGACCCAGGGCAAAGCCATGGTCTTCTGGGCAGGAGGCCTGAGGGGACCCACCAGGGTCAGGCTGAGGCCCCAAGAGAGGTGTCTCTGCTGGCGAGTTCTCCGGGGCCTCGGTAGGCTGGGGTGGGCTCCCCTTGATGAGGGGTGAGTCACTACACACGGCCTTGCCCAGCCAAACTCAGACCTCAGCATTCTGGGAGGCGAGCGCATCTGTGTGGGCTGGGGTGGCAGACGGAAAGGGAGGGAGTGACTGATGTGGCTGCCTCAGACCGACTGGCTGAGGCCATTTCCCACAGAATCTCTGCCATTTCCTCTCAAGTTCCTGGCTTGTCAGCCCAGTGAGTCAGCTCCTTTCTCCCATAATGGGAGCTACGGAAGGGCCACAGGGCTTCTCCACTCTCCAGGGTAACCCCGGCATAGGTGGTGATAAATGATAACCACCCCTGTCATCTCTAAGTACAATTAGAAAGTAGACCTCACCTTAGTCCGGGAAAAGGTGGGAAGTCATGCCCCTTTTAGAGATGAAAGTGAGGCCTAGAGAGGCCTGGTGACCCATCTAACCTCAGCTTCCTGATCTCACGCTCTCTTCACTCCTCCACACTGCCCTTTTGATTTTAGGCTTTCTCTACTGGCCCAGGGACCCTTCTAAAGAATTACCCCATGCCAGCTCACGCAACTCAAGGGTGGGGACAGCAGCCAAGGCAAAACTTAGAGCTGGCACAGAAAGGACAATGAGAGACCTTCCTTAATAGAGGCCCAGTGATCGCAAGCCTCCTGCCACTTTCCTGGCAGGGTCCCTGGACCCAGCAGGCCTGACTGGTAGAGGGCAAGTCACCCCCATGACCCCTCTCTGGCTGGGTGAGCTTCACAACCTGCAGATGTTTAGGAGAGAATCTGAGCCTTACTTAGTGTCTACTTGACCCTGGCTCTTTACATGCAGAATCCCAGCTGGGGATTCAGGAGAACTGGGCTTTGAAATGGGCACAACCCCACGGACAGGCACTGGTTGGGCAGACAGCCCTGAGCAGTGCAGAGGAAGGCGAAATGTTGGGTCTCCGGGAGACACATCAGCAGAAGTTCCTGTGAGGTAATGAAAGTAGCCACAGAAAGGAGAAGGGGCCACTTCACAGGGAAGGGCGTCTGCTAAGAATGTGAGGTGGCTCTCTGCTAAGACACAAGCACAGAGCCAAAAGAACAGCCTGCTTGGTGGCTTCCCCTCCTGTGGGCATTTGACACTTGCTCCCATCCTAGCCAGGGCAGGCCCATCTCTTTGTGGCGTACCCAAACCTGCTGAGTGGGCAGAGTGGCCTCTTGTGTGGACAGCTGACCGGCGCCCCAGCACAGCAGGCAGCACGTGCTCACGCACACTTCCTCATCTTCACGCACACTTCCTCATCCTCTACTGCTCTCCTCCCAAGTACCCGGGAGGGAAACATGCTCACCTTGCAGGCCAAGAAATTGCATGAGGCTACTAGAGACTCTAAACCTGAACCTTGCATGGCTTCTGGGTCCAGGGGAAGACAGGCAGGGTGACAGCAGGGTCCCCTGGGCTGGGACAGAGGCTTGTTGCCCAGCCCCAGAGGGGAGTGAGCTTTGAGGGCAGGGAAAGGAGAGGCCACTCACAGGATCTCACCTTCCATGGGCACACGTTTATCTGTTCTGTTCTTGTCTGGGGAGAAGTGAGAGGAAATTCCAAGGAAGTGTAACTTTTGGGTTCTGCAGTTGTAAAGTGACAGGATTGTACTACAATGCTGAGACCTACATTCTGGACCCTGTTTTGACTCCAACCAGCTGAGTCACAAGAAACTTCTCTTGGGACCTCGGCGATAAATTATGGGATTAATGCAGGGGTCTCAAACTCAACTCAGCATGTGGGTCGCAGAGCAAGATCACAGCCGTTCGGCAAATACAAGTAGGCCCCTAGGCTTACTTAATTTTACCCAAAATATTTTGAACTTCGTGGATTAGTCTGCGGGCCGCACAAAATTGTTCGGTGGGCCGCGAGTTTGAGACCCCTGGATTAATGGATGATTTCTATGTTTCTAATTAATTTATTTTATTTTATTTATTCATTTTTAGAGGAGAGAGAGGGAGAGAGAGACAGACAGAGAGAGAGAGAGAGAGAGAGAGAGAGAGAGGAGAGACAGAGAGAGAGAAGGGGGGAGGAGCTGGAAGCATCAACTCCCATATGTGCCTTGACCAGGCAAGCCCAGGGTTTTGAACCAGCAACCTCAGCATTTACAGGTCGACGCTTTATCCACTGTGCCACTCCAGGTCAGGCAAGTTTCTAATAATTCCAAATGCCCTGAAAAATGACTAGAGAAGTCCCCAGTCTCATCTCATGTTGGTGATTAGCCTGGATTCTAGGCTCTATATAAACTACATAATAGCTGGGTTGAATTTAGGCAAGCAAGTCCATCTTTCCATACCAGTTTCTAATCTGGGGACAATGAGTTTATCTACCTCATTGGGTGGTTATAAGAATTCATTAAATTAACACAGGAAAGGCAGCCAGGGAAGGACACGGCACATGGTGCTCTCTGTGTATTAGCTGATTAGCACTTGCTGTGATGAAATTCTTGTCTCTTTGTGCCCGCCAAAAGCTGTAGGTCAGAGTGTGATTTCAAGTTGATAATTAATTCCTATCAGGATGAACACAGATGCTTTCCCAAGTTCTTTCTCTCTGAGAGTATCCTCACAGTCTGGCTTCAGAATATGAGTTAGAGTCCAGTTCTGGGGTCTGTCTCAGGCAGGGAGATTTCTGAGAGGCTCCACGGCAGGGGACAGGATCAAAGTTTGGGTCCCCACCTGGAAGCCTCTTTCCTGCCCTCAAAGCTAGGCCTCCAGAGGCTGAGGATCCTCTGGCTTCCTACCTGATTGGTTTGGAGCTTTTAAAGGAGGGAGCTGAGTCAGCACAGTTTGCCCCAGTAGGAACTAGCAATCTCAACTTGCCCTGGGGACAACAGCCTGGCAGACCTACAGCCACTCTTTAGGCACTGGACCTAGGCTGTTGTTAGAGATGAATAGGTGGCGCCCTGTTCTGCTGCATTCAGATCCTAACTTGAGATGAGGAATCTCATGGTCAGTCTCCTTTATAGCTAAGGGCTCACAAAAGAAGTGACCTTCAGGAGGCCGCAGCACCACAAGACAGACACACACAGAGCTGACAAAGAGAGCAGGTGGGCCTCACCCAGAGTGCCTCTTCCTTTGGAGACGGGAGGATATTGTGATTGCCAAGCACATACACATCTGTCTCCTCCACCTCAGATTCTAAGCATCTCAAAAGTAGGGACCTTCTCTTAGTCATTTCTGTCTACTTCCCTGAGTCCAGACAGTGTCTCACACACTGTGGGGACTCTATACATGTCTGATGAACTGAATAGAACACTTATCTCCCAGACCTCTCTTCTAGGGCATTCCTCACATCACTGATGGAGTGTGCTAGGAACAAAAACCTCAAAAATGAATAAGATATGACTGCCCCCCTCCTCCTAGGGAATATAGGCCAGAAGGTGACTAGGGTGACTCCTGCTTGCTCTGGAGCCTGGCAGGGCCCAGGTGGAAGTGAGGTCTGACTGGAGTGAGTACTCTTCCACTCTTCTCCATGTGCACCTTGGATCTGGTTCAGAGAGAGGTCAGGCTCTGGGTCCTGGGGCACTTAGATGGTGAAAAGAGGGAAGGCCCTGCTCTGAGGTGGGGCAGAGAAAGGCAAAGAGCTGCCAAGAGAAGGGGCTGCCTCCCAGGTCCGTCCTCCTTGCATATAAGAGAGAGGAGGCTATGTTTGGTCCCTTAGCCTCATGAGAGTCCCTGGGTTCTCAATCCCCAACCTCCTAGGGACTGCTCTCACTGTCCTCCAGCACCACACCCTCAGACATACATCATAGCTGAACTGCCCACCTGTCTTCCCTGTCTGGGTGAATGGCACTTCTGTTCTCCCAGGCAGAAATCCTGGAGTGATCATTGTCTCTTGATCTATTGGGTCAGGCCTGTGGTTTCATTTTGTACTTGGTCTCTCCCACCTGTCCCTTCCTTTGCCACCTCATTGCCCATCCTAGTGCCCCTGATCTGCTATGCGGCAGCCTTGGGGTGGTTTTCCCTGCACTAAACTACTCTTCACCTTGACCACCAGGTTCATCATAACACTCTTAGCATGTCACTCCTCTGCTCAAAAGCTCCTTTTTGATTATGGGGTAAAATTCAGCTTGGACATTTGGCGTCAGTTACAATCTATTTGCATGTGATCTTGCTGTTCCCTGCCTCGATGTCCCCGCCACATGTAGAACGCCAGCTGTAAACCTTCCTCCGTGAGGGGCTAACAGGGCAGCCCCTTCTTTGCCAAAGCCTCTACATTCACTGATCCATTGCCTTCATTGTAGCTCCAGTGCACGAGGCTGGGAATCTACCCCCGGACCCCTATAGCTCCTAAAGGGTGGGGCTTCCCACGCCAGCATTGGAAGGGATCCAGCAGAGGAACTATTCCAACCCTTGTGTTTAAAGATGAGGAAACTGAGGCACGGAGACGGACGGTAACTCGCCAGGATCACACACAACGAATTAAAGCCAGGGCTCGGATCCTCCAGCCGGGAGCCTAACCCGCTCCGCATTTCCCCAGGCCTTCCACCCCTTGGGTGGTCCATACACCGAGTGAACAGACCGGAGAAATTGGGCCAGGGGTGAAGCCGGGAGAGGGTAGCTGAGAGGGGTAGGGCGGGAAGGTGCGGGGCTGCGGCGGCAGGCAGAGCCCCCTCCACTCCCCGCCGCGCCCGGACTCACTTGGCAGACAGCGTGTTGATGGAGCCGGTGACGAGCATGAGCCCGGCCAGGAACAGCTGGTACTTGGTCCAGGCCATGGCGGCGGCGGAGGGGAGCGCAACAGTGCGGGGACCTCCTCGACCTCCACGATCACTCCAGACTACAGCCCCTGACCCGGTCACCCTGGGGTCTCGGGTGCTAGCGCTTCCGGGCCGGGCATCACATGACCCGAGGCGGTCCCGCCCCCTTCCGGCTCGCTCCGCCCCCGCCCGGTAGGGCGCGGGGCGTGACTGCTGCTCTCTCTCAGCCCTGGTGCCCAGGCTCTTCAAGTCTGGAGCCTGGCGCGCTGGTTCCCACGGGTGACAATGGCAAGTCATGGGCCCAGATCTCCCCATTTGTAAAATAAAGTGATAGAACGACGCATCGAGGATGCATTTTGGACATTAGAGCGTTCTATAAACCGTTTAGGGAGGTTGAGCTGAATGATATCAGAGGCAGACTACAAAATGTTCATGGCCAGCGTGGGAATCTCTTCTCCGCATGGAACCCAGGGAACTCCTGGGAGGCCTGGAACGTGTCCCCAGGGATCCCAGCATGTGGTGTTGCTCACATTGTCCAGAAAAATGATGTAGGAAGCTAGTCTGTGCTCCCGGGGAGACCATTTTATAGCTAAGGAAACGAATTTGAGAGCAACCCTGCCTTTTATTATAATCATGCTAGCGAATGACGGGGTAGGGCTTTGAACGCAGATTCTTCTGTCTGCCCCAAATCCGTGCCTTCAACTCAGCACCTCCATGAAGATCACCCCACTGCTTCTCCGTGATTGGCCACCGCCCTGCTGCTTGGAGGCAGTCACAGCAGAAGGACCTGGGCTGTTTGCGGAGGCTTTCTGGCTTTGTTCATCCTGCTCCTAGTTTTCAGCTCCAGCCCTACTCTGTTCTCATCTTCAGGCTTGCCCCATGCTCTGTTACACCACAGATTGACCCTATGGCCTTCCAAGAACTACTTCAGACCCAGCGGGCACATTTCCCCATGTAAGGCCAGGAGCCGTCATCGTGACCATTCACATGCAGGTTCCCATTGGATTCGGGCAGACGATAAAGAAATGGCGGAGTCAGAGGATGGGAGGCCATCCTATTTATTGGTGTCTCACCAAGACAGGCAAACCACAAAAGAAGACAAGGGAAAAGCAGAAAACCAGCTCTTCCCATGAAGGGCAAGGGATCAGGGGAGCCCCTGCAATTGTGATCGCAGGAACTGTGTGTCTGAGCTCCTGGTCTGTCCCACTTTATAGTGTAGAAAACCAAAATCCCTTAATCCAATATACAAACAAGGAAGTCTCCGATACAAAGTCACTCATCCAAGGCATAATTGGATTTCTCATGATAGTGCACCACCCAGATCATACAATCAGTCAAGGGTGTGGGGAAAAGCTCAGTCCCAAAACCAAACCTCAGGCTACAACAACCTGGCCTGCCCACAGCCTGTCCCCCACACCCAATACAAGTCACAAGCGAGCAAACATATATATCATGTTTACAAACTTATTTGACCAACACCCCATCACTACAGATTTTGTTACTGAACTTGCAGAGATAGGGCCTGCCTGCCAGCTCTCCCTGCTTACCCTAAGACTGCCTTGAATTTGTGAAAATGACCAATATCGAATCCAAAAAACTTAAATTTTTTTTTTTGTGACAGAGACAGAGAGAGAAACAGATAGGGACAGACAGACAGGAAGGGAGAGAGATGGTAAGTATCAACTCTTCATTGTGGCACCTTAGTTGTTTATTGATAGCTTTTTCATACTTGCCTTGACCTGGGGGCTACAGCAGAGTGAGTGGCCCCTTACTCAAGCCAGTGACCTTGGGCTCAAGCTGGTGAGCTTTGCTCAAACCAGATGAGCCCACGCTCCAGCCAGCTACCTCAGGGTTTCAAACCTGAGTCCTCTGCATCCCAGTCCAACACTCCATCCACTGTGCCACTGCCTGGTCAGGCCAGAAAAACTCTTAAGGGACTGCACCAGACCCTTTTATTGCAGGGAGACCTGATGTAGGTGACAGGAGAAGACAGGGGAAGGGGTTCCCCAGAGGGGAAAACGGCACAGAGGTATGAGTGGGCATGGAGTATGTCTGACACATGGACCATCTGGGAACTTTCCTTCTCTGGAGCCCGTTCTCATAAGTCATTGGGGGCGATGGGAGATTCAGAAGGAGGTTTCTTCTGAGCTTCTTGTCCTCAACAATATCACTAGATTCATGTGATTTAATTAAGTATTTAATTCAGTAATATAAAAATATTTATTGAGATTCTGGGGCTCATAGAGATAAATGAAGCATAGCTTCTGTCCCAAGGTGCAGGCTGGTGCAGTGCACAACTGCTGGAGTGCCCCGTCACTATCGGAGGCAGTTCCTCAGACCACAGTGACGCACTCAGTGGGATTCTGGACCATTTTTCCCATGGGTCCAAGCCAAGGGCATTGTCCTGAAATAACCATTAGTAATACTCAGTGGTGTCACCAGCCTGACATGATATCACTAGTAGCACAGTCTTTGTCTCTATAGCCACATCATAGAATGAATTTTAATTTATTACCATGTTCTGATCATTCATTAAACTGCTGTCCCTGGAGCCTAGGAGACAGGAGGGTTTATTTGGAAATACACATGGAGCCCACTAAGTGTCAAGCCCAGAGCCAGATATGAGACCCCCAAGACAAGTGAGACAAAGTTTCTACCCTCAAGCAGTTTGAGATTTTATGAAAGAGAGGGTAAACACACAGATAACCATGTAGCAACACGTATGAGGCAGAGGGAGCTAGGAAAGGCATGGGGTTCCTTAAAAGAGGTGAGAGCAAAGGCATACAGTGACAGTCAGAGCTGTCCTGGATCAGGTACCCGATTTATGTCCGCTTATGCCGGGAGTTTGACCACTGTGGCCTCAGTCCTCACAGCCTCCTCCCCATTTGCTGGAATTCAAGGGAGATTTGAGCAGAGGCTTCACTGAGAAGCAGATTGCTCCAGGTAGGGAAAGGGATCATGTGGGGCAAAGACTACCATGTGGACATCATGGAATGGCCAGCCAGCCTTCACGCTGGGGAATGACCTACAGTAAGGCTCCAGGTCTCTGCCAGCCTGGTTAGACTGAGCTTTACAGGTGAAAACCAGGGTTGAGCCTGACCAGGTGGTAGCGCAGTGGATAGAGCATCGGACTGGGATGCAGAGGACTCAGGTTCGAGACCCCGAGGTCGCCAGCTTGAGCGCGGGCTCATTTGGTTTGAGCAAAAGCCCACCAACTTGAACCCAAGGTCGCAGGCTCGAGCAAGGGGTTACTTGGTCTGCTGAAGGCCCGCAGTCAAGGCACATATGAGAAAGCAATCAATGAACAACTAAGGTGTCGCAACAAAAAACGGATGATTGATGCTTCTCATCTCTCTCCATTCCTGTCTGTCTGTCCCTGTCTATCCCTCTCTCTGACTCACTCTCTGTCTCTGTAAAAAAAAAAAAAAGAGTATATAACCAGCCTCTGAGATACATTTGGGGCTGCACGATTTGGGTCTGCAATGCCCCATGTTAGCCATATGTGGCTGGCATATTAATAAATTTCCTCCTTTTAATAAAACCCTTCAAAATTCATCTGGACTTGGTGTCTCTACGTAAACCCACGGAAGTGAGGTACAATACTTTATAACAACCGTCTGTCTGAATGAAATGCTAACCTGCATGGGCCAGGCAGCTGTGATGGTGGTTGAAGCTGCTGGCTTTACACTTAGATATGATTGTCCTGATGAAAGACTACAGCTTGCCTGAAGATGGTTAGGTCTGGGTTCAGGGCCCCGTACCAAAAGCCTCAACTAGCCAGGTTAAACTTTAGGTGACCTGGCACCAAGGCAGTGCCCAAAACTTTCCACCTGAGAAATTTTCTGCAAATGGAGGAAATTTACTGAGCGTTAGGGGTGTTTCTTCCACAGAATGCACATGTGGCGGTTGGTGGTGGGCAGAGATGGAAATTTCTTCATGTACTCCTAAGAGTACAGAGTCTTCACAAGTGGGAAATAAGTTTGTAAATATGATGTATATGTTTGCTCGCTTATGGTTTGCATTGGGTTTGGGTGTAGGGGACAGGCTATAAGAAGGCAGGATCATTATAGCCTAAGGCTTAGTTTTAAAGACTAAGCTTTTCCCACCCTTGACTGTTGCAAGACGTGGGGTGGAATCCCACTCCACGTCTATGAGGAATCCTACTATGCCTGAGATAAGTGATTTTGTATCAGAGACTTTCTTGTTTGTATATTGGATTAAAGGTTTTGATTTCTACACTATGAAATAGGGCAGAGGAGCCCATGCTGGAAGAGAGCAGAGAAAGGCCACGTGGAGGAGAGGAGAAGCAGCCAAGATGGTGGAGTGCTGAAGGAGAAGCCAGTTTGTGCAGAAAGAAGGAGATGGGGAACAGAGGTGAATAAGGCTGGTGAGGTACAAACCTTTGATCCTAGGAAAACTCGGATAAGTCAGTAGCTTTGGGAGCCCTGAATGGAAAGGGAAGTGTTTTCCCACTGTGTGTATTTCTTGCCCACTGGGTGCAAGCTAGGATTAAAGTTAATGGCCCACCAGTTCTTGGCTCTGTTGTTTCATTACCATCTGTCTGAATCAAATGCGAACCTGCACAGGCCAGGGGCTGTGATGGTGGCCTCGGCTACTGGCTTTACACACCTATACAAGTTCCCCAGACTAGGGAAGAGAGAGAAGACTGCTAGGCTAGGAGGGGTCTGTCATTTAGAGCAGTGACCTTGGTTCAGTTACTTAATCACTTAGAACCCTACTTTCCTATCTGTAAATTGAGAACAATAATAATCAAGCTTGTTGGGCAGAGGGAGGAAGGATAGAAGTGGAAATGACATGGGAGGCACATGGGAGAATTAGCACAGCTGCTGTGAGGTCAGGGTCAGCCTAGCAGATAGAAACAGAAAGGACCTCAAGCTGGACATAGAAGAGCACTTCTCGTGTTTTGCGTAAGTGCATAATCCAGTCTTTGGGCTTTTTCTCCCAAAGTCAGGGACATTTTGAACAAATTTAAATGCTACCTTCAAAGAGCCTCTAACTTCCAGAGTCAAATAAAACGTGTCAGTGCAAACCCCTGCATTTGTATTCAAAGCTTACTGCCAGCCTATGGCTTGTCTGAAAGATTAAACATTTTCCCAATCAATTTAATCACATTCTGGAATAGGAGAGGGTTATTTCACCCTGGGAAGGACAGAGACAGTTTACGTCAGACCTGTTTTGTTTAGAACAAGTTTTTGCTGTATGTCCTTGGGCTATTTTCCTGTGTAGTTCTTCTGGTAGAATGTGACTGTCTGATGGGCAAGTGAGAAAGATACTCTGTTTGACCAAACTTTCGTCAAGCTCACGAATCTTCTCCTAGACCTAGGCCCATCTGTGTACTTTCTTATAAAATCTAGTTTTAGCAAAACCTTGCCAAGTCAGTTGAACCAGAATCCCCAGCCCTCTGTATCTGATCTAGCTCATTCTCCGCCATCCCCCCAGGGCACGTCAGCTCACTCTAGTCTGCCTTCAGCAAGAATCCTGTTAGGTTAGTTTAGCCAGAATCCCCCTTACACCTGATGTTTCCTCCTAGTAATTTTTTTATCCATTGACCCCACCCTGCTGTTTGCCTATAAATGACCACTTGCCCAGGCTGTATTTGGAATTGATCTCTGTATAGCCTAGCATAGACTGAGGTCTGTTTTACCCTATTGCAATATTGTTTTTATCACTGTAAGGCCAGTGGCCTCTGCTGTTGTGGCCATGCAGGTTCTCATTGGATTTGGGCAGATGGTGAAGAAACAGCGGAGCCAAAAAATGGTGGGCCATTCTGTTTATTAGAGTCTCGTACCGGTGGACAAGCAAACAGGCAGGGAAGACTGCTTCCCTCTCGTTCAGAGCTCCCAAAGCCCTGACATATTCTTCGGTTCTACAACCCGGAAAATCTTCTCTGGTTCCTCCTGGAATCAAAGGCCCCCACTAGCCTCAGCAGAGCTTCCAAAGCCCCTCAGCTCCAGTTCCACATCTACACTCCTCTTCTTCCTGCAAAACCCAGGCTGGGGGAAAAAAATCCCTTCTCCAGCAAACATTAGCAATATCATGGCTCCTCCCAAGCAGTAAGGTAATTCGCAATTTGCAATCTGCCGCCCTGAGGTGAGGGTAAGCACTGTAGCCTTTCAGAGTACAGACAGATGGTGCTGCCCAGGCCAATGCAAAATATAAGTGAGCAAACCTAAAAAACACATTTTACAAACTTATTTACCCAACAATCACTTTAACTATTGTCTGATTCTGGTTTTTCTTTGACACAGGACTGGGTATCTAGTTGCCGGTCTCTCCCAGTAGTGTGGGCATTGCAGGGCAGTCACCAAGTCTACAGCTGGGAAGAGGAGCAGGGTCTTAGGAGGAGGAGACAGGGTAGGTCCTGGCTGTCTCCTGGGAGAGACATTGGGACAACAAAACCAGGCCTGACAAGACCTAATCAGGGGAGGGAATGTGGAAGGTCTGTTTGGTACTAAGGCAATTGTTTATCAGTTCTTTCTGGTGGAATTTTTGGCTTGTTTCTATGATGACTGAAGATGATTGGATTAGATCAGAAGTCACCTGCTCCTTCTAGCTTCAGACCCTAGTAAGGTCATTCTCAAAACTTCCCTCTTTGCCTTTTTTTCTTAACATTTTTTTTGGTTCCTAACGCCCCTCCCATCAGTGCTGTTCATTAGCCTTGGGGTGCTGATGCTTTTGGCTTGGGAGCAGGATCAAGTCAGATGCACATAAAGCATGACTCTTGCTTAAATTTTATTTCAGATAAGCGATGAATAACTGTTTTATAATTATATCCTCAAATATACTTACACCAAAATGATTTATTATTTATCTGAAACTCCAATTTAATTGGGCATTCTGTATTTCATTTGCTCAGGCTGACAACCGAGCCAGTCTGGCAAGTAGCTCGGTGCCCTTGTTCAGAGAAGGTGGACCATGACATCAGCTGCATTGAATTGATGTATCCAAGGCAAATATCTTCCCTCGACTATGCTGTCGAGCAAGCTCACGGTATTTTCTACCTCTGATTCCTGTTAAATCTCTAAATTGACAGCAGTCCTCTTGGGGATGGGTCTCACATTGGGGAACCCCCACGCTCCTGTGTTTAACACCCTTCTGGTTAGAGTTGAGGGATGGGAGCATCAGAAGGAGATTCTGGGATTGAGAACCCTCCACCCCTGGCACACAATTTCAGGGTATTCTTTTTTTTTTTCTTTTTTTTTTTTCAGAGACAGAGAGAGGGATAGACAGACAGGAACAAAGAGATGAGAAGCATCAATCATTAGTTTTTCGTTGCGCATTGCGACACCTTAGTTGTTCATTGATTGCTTTTTTTTTTCTTTTTTTTTACAGAGGCAGAGATAGACAGGGACAGACAGACAGGAACGGAGAGAGATGAGAAGCATCAATCATCAGTTTCTCGTTGCGCGTTGCGACTTCTTAGTTGTTCATTGATTGCCCTCTCACATGTGCCTTGACCACGGGCCTTCAGCAGACTGAGTAACCCCCTGCTGGAGCCAGGGGCCTAGGGTCTAAGCTGGTGAGCTCTTTGCTCAAGCCAGATGAGCCCGCGCTCAAGCTGGCGACCTTGGGGTCTCGAACCTGGGTCCTTCCGCATCCCAGTCCGACGCTCTATCCACTGCGCCACCACCCGGTCAGGTTATTGATTGCTTTCTCATATGTGCCTTGACCGCGGGCCTTTAGCAGACTAAGTAACTCCTTGCTCGAGCCAGGGACCTTGGGTCCAAGCTGGTGAACTTTTGCTCAAACCAAATGAGCCCACGCTCAAGCTGGCAACCTCGGGGTCTCGAACCTGGGTCCTCAGCATCCCAGTTCGACGCTCTATCCACTGGCCACCACCTGGTCAGGCAATTTCAGGGTATTCTTAGTGCCCATGCAGCCCAGACATGGAACCCTCGAGATGGAATATGATTTATTTATTGATTTATTATTATTATTATTTTTTTGTATTTTTCTGAAGCCAGAAACGGGGAGGCAGTCAGACAGACTCAATCAGAGCCACTCTAGCACCTGAGGCAGAGGCCACAGAGCCATCCTCAGCGCCCGGGGCCAACTTTGCTCCAATGGAGCCTCAGCTGCGGCAGGGGAAGAGAGAGACAGAGAGAAAGGAGAAAGGGAGGGGTGGAGAAGCAGATGGGTGCTTCTCCTGTGTGCCCTGGCCAGGAATCGAACCCAGGACTCCTGCACGCCAGGCCGACACTCTACCACTGAGCCAACCGGCCAGGGCCAGGAACATGATTTAATTTAATCCTTTTGTTTTTCAAATTAGAAAGCCTTGTCCCAGAAAGGAGGTGACTTGCACAGACCGATAGTGAGTGACCTTTGAACAGTATTATTTATTTACTCGGATTCAGTTTTTATTAATTTACCTTAATCTGGATAGTCATACACAAATTGGCTGGCCCCATAAGTGCTTAATTACATTAAAAATACAACCTGTGAAGAAACCACTAAAAAAAGGTATCTTTGGCCCTGGTCGGTTGGCTCAGCGGTAGAGCGTCGGCCTAGCGTGCGGAGGACCGGGGTTCGATTCCCGGCCAGGGCACATAGGAGAAGCGTCCATTTGCTTCTCCACCCCTCCGCCGCGCCTTCCTCTCTGGCTCTCTCTTCCCCTCCCGCAGCCAAGGCTCCATTGGAGCAAAGATGGCCTGGGCGCTGGGGATGGCTCCTTGGCCTCTGCCCCAGGCGCTAGAGTGGCTCTGGTCACAACATGGCGACGCCCAGGATGGGCAGAGCATCGGCCCCTGGTGGGCAGAGCCTCGCCCCATGGTGGGCGTGCCGGGTGGATCCCGGTCGGGCGCATGCGGGAGTCTGTCTGACTGTCTCTCCCCGTTTCCAGCTTTAGAAAAATGCAAAAAAAAAAAAAAAAGGTATCTTTGAAATATTTAGGAGACACTGAATATAGTCTGGAAAGTGTTACTGCTGACTTTATTGGCTGTATTAGTTCTCTACGGCTGCAGTAACCAACTACCATGAGCAAATGTAGTGGTTTAAAACAGGGGTTCCCAAACTATGGCCAGGGGGCCACATGCAGCCCCCTGAGGCCATTTATCCAGCCCCCACCACACTTCCGGAAGGAGCATCTCTTTCATTGGTGGTCAGTGAGAGGAGCATAGTTCCCATTGAAATACTGGTCAGTTTGTTATTTTTTTACTTTTATTTTTTTTAGAGAGAGGGATAGACAGGGACAAACAGATAGGAACAGAGAGAGATGAGAAGCATCAATCATTAGTTTTTCATTGCGCGTTGCAACACCTTAGTTGTTCATTGATTGCTTTCTCATACGTGCCTTGACCATGGGCCTTCAGCAGACCGAGTAACCCCTTGCTGGAGCCAGTGACTTTGGGTTCAAGCTGGTGGGCTTTTTTTTTTTTTTTTTTTTTGTGTGTGTGTGTGTGTGTGTGTGTGTTTTCCCGAAGCTGGAAACGGGGAGAGACAGTCAGACAGACTCCCGCATGCGCCCGACCGGGATCCACCCGGCACGCCCACCAGGGGGGACGCTCTGCCCCTCCAGGGCGTTGCTCTATTGTGACCAGAGCCACTCTAGCACCTGGGGCAGAGGCCAAGGAGCCATCCCCAGCGCCCGGGCCATCTTTGCTCCAATGGAGCCTTGGCTGCGGGAGGGGAAGAGAGAGACAGAGAGGAAGGGGGGGGGGTGGAGAAGCAAATGGGCGCTTCTCCCACGTGCCCTGGCCGGGAATCGAACCCCAGTCCCCCGCACGCCAGGCCGACGCTCTACCGCTGAGCCAACCGGCCAGGGCCAAGCTGGTGGGCTTTTTGCTCAAACCAGATGAGCCCGCGCTCAAGCTGGCGACCTCGGGGTCTCAGACCTGGGTCCTCTGCATCCCAGTCCGACGCTCTATCCACTGCGTCACTGCCTGGTCAGGCAGGTCAGTTTGTTATTTAAATTTACTTGTTCTTTATTTTAAATATTGTATTTGTTCCTGTTTTGTTTTTATACTTTTTTTTGTTTTGTTTTTTATTCATTTTAGAAAGGAGAGAGAGAGAAGAGAGAGAGAGAGAAGGGGGAGGAGCAGGAAGCATCAACTCCCATATGTGCCTTGACCAGGCAAGCCCAGGGTTTCGAACTGGCGACCTCAGCATTTCCAGGTCGACACTTTATCCACTGCGCCACCATAGGTCAGGCCAATTGTTTTTATACTTTAAGATATGTGCAGTGTGCATAGGGATTTGTTCATAGTTTTTTTTATAGTCCAGCCCTCCAATGGTCTGAGGGACAGTGAACTGGCCCCCTGTATAAAAAGTTTGGGGACCCTTGGTTTAAAAGAACACAGGCTTTTTATTTCCCCATTCTAGAGAACAGAAGTGAAATGTAGTCACCAGGCGAAAATTAAGAACCATTGTTTTTCTGGAGGCTTTGGGCAGGGGAATCTGCGCCTTGCCCCTCCCACCTTGTAGCGGCTGCCTGTCTTCCTTCGCTGCTGGCCCCATATTGCTCAGGCCTTTGTTTCTCTAGCCACATATCCTCTGACTCTAATTTTCTTTTTTCCATTTTATAAGGACAAAATCCTTGTGATTACGTTGGTCCCATCTGGCTAACCCAGGATAATCTCCCTTCTCAAGAGCCTTAGTTTGATCACATCTGCAAAGTCCCTTTTGTCAGGTAAGGTAACATATTCACACGTTTTGGGAATTAGGACAGGAACATCTTTGGGTGGGCCCTTATTCCATCTACCATAGCTGCGATAGAGGTATCTTGATCACATCAAACAAGTCCTTCGCTGTTAGAGAGTGAAGTAATCAGAGGTGAGATGATTGATGTAGAGCCAGTATCCATGGCCAGGGCTACCAGCACAGCAGCCTTCTGGCCCATGCAGGTTCGCATTGGATTCGGACAGTCGGTAAAGAAACAACGGAGCCCTGGCCGGTTGGCTCAGCGGTAGAGCGTCGGCCTAGCGTGCGGAGGACCCGGGTTCGATTCCTGGCCAGGGCACACAGGAGAAGCGCCCATTTGCTTCTCCACCCCTCCGCCGCACCTTCCTCTCTGTCTCTCTCTTCCCCTCCCGCAGCCAAGGCTCCATTGGAGCAAAAATGGCCCGGGCGCTGGGGATGGCTCTGTGGCCTCTGCCTCAGGCGCTAGAGTGGCTCTGGTCGCAACATGGCGACGCCCAGGATGGGCAGAGCATCGTCCCTTGGTGGGCAGAGCGTCGCCCCATGGTGGGCGTGCCGGGTGGATCCCGGTTGGGCGCATGCGGGAGTCTGTCTGACTGTCTCTCCCTGTTTCCAGCTTCAGAAAAATGCAAAAGAAAATGCAAAAAAAAAAAAAAAAAAGAAACAATGGAGCCAAGAACTGATGGGCTGTCATCTTTAATCCTAGCTTGCACCCTGCGGGCAAGTAAAACATACACTGGGCTCCAAAACCCACTCACATTCAGTGCTCACAAAGCCACTGACTTATCCGAGTTTCCTAGAATCAAAGGTTTCTAGCTCACCAGACTTATTCACCTCTGTTCCTCATCTCCTTCCTTCTCCAGCGTCAAACTGCACAAACTGGCCTCTCATTCAATTCTCCGCCATCTTGGCTGCTTCTTCTGGCCACATGGTCTCTTTCTGCTCTCTGCTCTGCTCCCTCTGCTCTCTCATGCTAATCATCCAGGAACCAAGAGAGCAAGCTCTCATTCTGCCCCCATTTTATAGTGTAGAAATCCAAACCTTTAATCCAGTATACAAAACAGGGAAGTCTCTAATATAAAGACACTTCTCTGAGGCATGATTGGATTGTACCGCCCCACATCAAAAAGGGTGGGAAAGGCTTAATCCCAAAACCAAGCCCCAGGCTACAAGGATTCTCAACACACGTTAATATCACCTGGGCGACGGCCTCACGTGGGCAGAGCCATTTTAAACAAAGTGAGCATAATACATTTTATCTGCCCAACAATTGACTTTATTTTTTTTTTAAATATTTTATTTATTGATTTTTAGAGAGAAGGGAGAGAGAAAGAGAGGGGGGGGGGGAGGAGCAGGAAGCATCAACTCCCATATGTGCCTTGACCAGGCAAGCCTAAGGTTTCGAACTGGCAACCTCAGTGTTCCAGGTCGACACTTTATCCCACTGTGCCACCACAGGTCAGGCTGAGATGATTGACTTTAAAATGTCAAATTCATTTTACTGAAGCCCTAATCCTCTATGTGATGGTATTTGGAAGTAATTGGGGTTATATTAGTTTTTGAGGGTGAAGCTCTTCTGATGGGATTAGCGGCCTGATAAGGAGAGGAAGAGAGAGTGCTTGCTCTCCACGCGCACACTCCGAAGAAAGGCTATGTGAGGGTGGAGCGAGTGGGTGGAGCCCTAGACACAAGATGCAAGCGTGCTTTAGGGCAGTGGTCCCCAACCTTTTGGGGGCCATGGACTGGTTTAATGTCAGAAAATATTTTCATGGACCAGCCTTTAGGGTGGGACGGATAATTGTATCACGTGACCAAGACAAGCGTCAAGAGTGAGTCTTAGACGAATGTAACAGGGAATCTGGTCATTTTTTAAAAAATAAAACATCGTTCAGACTTAAATGTAAATAAAACGGAAATAATGTAAGTTATTTGTTCTTTCTCTGCGGACTGGTACCAAATGACCCAAGGACCGGTACCGGTCCGCAGCCCGGGGGTTGGGGACCACTGCTTTAGGGAACAAATTGGTCAGCACTTTGATCTTGGACTTCCCAACCTCTCTGTTTTTAAACTACCCAGTCTATAGAAAAAAACCCAAAACAAACAAAAGAACAAAAACAAAACCAGGAGACAAGAATAGCAGAAAGATGATGGCCGTTGAAGCTGAATTCTGGGTACATGGAGGCTCATTGTACTATTTCCTCTAATTATCTGCACGTTTGAAAATTTTCAGAATAAAAAGTTAAACATATAGTCTTTATGATACTGCTACATAGATAAGTAAAAGGAAAAGAATAGGAATTCCACAAATAGCCTTAAATATGGGTAGGAATTTAGTAAATAAAACATGGCATTTCAAATGAGTGAGGATTATTGATACAGTGTTGGGACAATAGGGTAGATATCTGAGAAAAAGAAATTTGGATTCCTACTTCTCACCTTACACCAAAATGAATTCAGTTTGAGAAAAGATTTGATGAGGAAAAAATTAAATTATAAAATTTCTGGAAGAAAATATGCAATTTTAAAAATTGCAATAGGTCTGCACGGAGAAAGGTCTTCCTGAGTATATATCATACAAACCTTGCATGGAAGAAAAAAGCATAAATTAAATCAGAGATGTATAATAGTCCGTGAAAAATATTTGCAACTCATGTTACAGTTTAAGGGCTAATTTCCTAGGTATATAAAGAGGTTTTAAAAATCAATATGACCTTCTGACCAGGCAGTAGCGCAGTGGATAGAGCATTGAACTGGGACGCAGAAGACCCAGGTTTGAAACCCCGAGGTCGCCAGCTTGAGCATGGGCTCATCTGGTTTGAACAAGGCTCACCAGCTTGGGCCCAAGGTCGCTGCTCGAGCAAGGGGTCACTCAGTCTGCTGTGGACCCCCCGTCAAGGCACATTTGAGAAAGTGATCAATGAACAACTAAGGTGCTGCAACGAAGAACTGATGCTTCTCATCTCTCTCCCTTCCTGTTCATCTGTCCCTATCTGTCTCTGTCTCTGTCACAAAAACCCCCCACAAAAACCAATATGATGGACATTTCTCCAAAGAGGGTAAAATGGCTAATAAGCACATCAAAATCAAAATGTGCTCAACCACACTTAGCCATTAGGGAAATGCAAATCAAATCACAATTCCCAGTTGGCTATAATGAAAAAATGAAATGTAACAAGTGTTGGAGAGGATGTGGTAACAAGTGCTGGGGATGTGGAGAAGGTAGAACCCTCATACACTGCTTGCGGGAATAGAAACTAGTGCAGCTGCTTTGGAAAAACAGTTTGGCATTTTCTCAAAAGGTTAAAGGTAGACTCACCATATGACTCAGCAGTGCCACACAAGTATCTGTCAGAGAAATGAAAACATATGTCTGCCTTCAACAATTGTACGTGAATCTTTTTTTTAAATTTAAGTTAATTTAATTTTTTTACAGAGACAGAGAGAGTGTCAGAGAGAGGGATAGATAGGGACAGACAGACAGGAACGGAGAGAGATGAGAAGCATCAATCATCAGTTTTTCATTGCAACACCTTAGTTGTTCATTGATTGCTTTCTCATATGTGCCTTGACTGTGGGGTTACAGCAGACCAAGTAACCCATTGCTCGAGCCAGCAACCCTGGGCCCAAGCTGGCGACCTTGGGGTCTCGAACCTGGGTCCTCCGCATCCCAGTTTGACACTCTATCCACTGCACCACCGCCTGGTCAGGCTGTACGTGAGTTTTTTTTTTTTTAATACTTTTTTTTTAATCTTTTTGTTTTATTTATTTATTTATTTATTGACAGGGACAGAGAGAGAGAGAATCAGAGAGAGGGACAGATAGAGACAGACAGGAATGGAGAGAGATGAGAAGCATCGATCATCAGTTTTTCGTTGTGACACCTTAGTTGTTCATTGATTGCTTTCTCATATGTGCCTTGACTGCGGGCCTTTAGCAGACCGAGGAACCCCTTGCTGGAGCCAGCAACCTTGGGTCCAAGCTGGTGAGCTTTGCTCAAGCCAGATGAGCCTGCACTCAAGCTGGCGACTTCGGGGTCTCGAACCTGGGTCCTTCCGTATCCCAGTCCAACATTCTATCTACTGAGCCACCGCCTGGTCAGGCTGTACGTGAATCTTTATAGCAGCATTATTCACAATAGTCAAGAAGTGGGAACAACCAAAATGTCCATCACCGTTGAATGGATAAACAAAATGAGGCATTTCCACACAATGGAATATTATTAACACACAAAAGCAATGAAGTACTGACACAGGCTACAAAATGGATGAAACCTGAAAATGTTATGATGAATGAAAGAAGCCAGTCACAGAGGACTGCATTTCATATGACTGTATTTATATGAATGGTCCAGAATGTGCTAAACTCTGGAGAAAGTAGATTAACGGTTGCTTCATTGTGGGAGGTGTTGAGGACAAGGGTTGTGTGGGGAGTAACTAATAATGAGTACTGTGTTTCTTTCTATGAGGGAGACAAAATATTCTAAAATTAAATTGTGTTGATGGCTGTACAACTTTGTGAATGCACTAAAACCACTGAATTGTACACTTCATGTGGATACATTTTATCACGTGTGAATTGTATCTTAAAAATTTTTTTTTACTTACTTGATTTCAGTGAGAAAGGAAGGGATGAAGAGAGAGAGAGATAGGAACAAGGAGCTGGGCCTGTATGTGCCCTGACCGGGGACCGAACCCACAATCTTTGTACTTTGGGACAATGCTCTAACCAACTGAGCTATCCAGCCAGGGCTGAATTGTATCTTAAATATAGTATATGAATAAAAATTCAATACAAACAAGACCATAAACACAAAAGGAAAACGGACAATGAATATAACCAGACAATCCATGGAAAAGAAAACATCTCATTCAACTTTATGTTGAATATAAGAAAAATAAAACTTAAAAATACAATGAAAACTATAATGAATACTATTTTCATCTACTCAATTGTCCAGCAAAAGGAAAGGAGTTAAGCCCTGGCTAGGTACCTCAGTTGGTTAGAGGAGTTTCAATATGTCAAGGTTACAGGTTCAATCTCCAGTCAGGGCACATCCAGTCAACCAATGAAGACATAAGTGGATGGAGCAGCAGAGTAGGTGTTTCTTTTTCTCTTTCTTTAAAAAAAAAAAAAAAAAGTCGAACAAATCATAGTACCTTCATATACCCCACACTAGGAATACTGTGTGGCTTTATAAGGGATGCTGATATACAGTGACCTCCAAGAAACTTTCAGTTCCCTGTGTAGGAAATGCTACCATTTGTGTAGAAATTAAAAAAAAAACAAAACACTTGGCGTAGTGGATAGAGCGACGGACTGGGATGCAGAGGACCCAAGTTTGAGACTCCAAGGTTGCCAGCTTGAACACCAAGGTCGCTGGCTTGAGCAAGGACTTACTCAGTCTGCTGAAGGCCCATGGTTAAGGCACATATGAGAAAGCAATCAATGAACAACTAAGGTGTCACAACGAAAAACTGATGATTGATGCTTCTCATCTCTCTCCATTCTTGTCTGTCTGTCCCTATCTATCCCTCTCTCTGATTCTCTGTCTCTCTAAAAAAAAAAAAAAAAATCCAGTCTCTGGACTGACACGTGAAAGCTGATAACCCTGGTTGCTTCTGTAGCTGAGATCTGGGTGGAATAGGGCTGGGGTGAGAATTTTACTTTTCACCGCATAGTCTGTACCATTTCACCAATGTTTGTACCATTTGGACCTTATACCATGTGTACCTTTACCTATTCAAAAATAGTAAGCAGAATAAAAAACGCAGTGCCAGGAAGATGTTGTGCCCTGCTAATGGGACCCTTCCTTTACTCACAACTACTGGAATGGAGACTGCTTCCAGAAATGCAGCTTCCCCAGAACACCAGGAAAGTTTGGGAAGCATGGTTTTGCTGATCACAAGTGATCACAGTGCTGGAGAGTGCATATTAACTTGCTGTGTGCCTCCAGTTTGGTCACTTTCCCTCTCTGAATCTCAGCTGGACCACCTGACAACCTCAACCTAAGAGCCTTCCAGATCCCAGGCTCTGCTCCCACAGGTCCTCCAATATGAGATTCACTTCACAACCACAAGATGGCGTGCTGCTCCCGCTGCTAAAGGAGAAGCGCTGTGGCTGAGGCCCATCCAAGTTTTTAGAGTTGAATCACCTGATCTGAGCAGCACCATGGGGTAGGACGAGAGCAAATAAATGCCTTATGAAAGGTGCAAAAAAGGGAGCCAAGGAGAAAGTGGTTGATCTATTTTTCTAAGAAAGATTGGTATGATGTGAAAGCACCAGCTATGGTCAATATAAGAAATATTGGAAAAACAATAGTCACGGGAACTCAAGGAACCAAAATTGCCTCTGATGGTCTCAAGTACGTTATCGTGTTGTTGTTTTTTTTTAAACAATGTATCTCTTTTTATTTATTTATAATTATTTTTTACAGAGACAGAGAGTCAGAGAGAGGGGTAGACAGGGACAGACAGATGGGAACGGGGAGAGATGAGAAGCATCAATCATCAGTTATTCGTTTTGACGCCTTAGTTGTTTATCGATTGCTTTCTCATATGTGCCTTGACCGCAGACCTTCAGCAGACCAAGTAACCCCTTGCTCAAGCCAGCAACCTTGGGTCCAAGCTGGTAAGCTTTTTTTGCTCAAGCCAGATGAGCCTGCGCTCAAGCAGGCAACCTCGAGGTCTCGAACCCAGTCTTCTGCATCCCAGTCTGACGCTCTATCCACTGCGCCACCGCCTGGTCAGGCCGTTATTGTGTTTTTGGAGTGAGTCTAGTTGACCTGCAGAATCATGAAGTTGCATTTCGAAAATTCAACTTGATTACTGAGGATGCTCAGGGCAAAAACTGCCTAATTTCCACAGTGTGGATTTTATGTGTGACAAAATATGCTCATGGTCAAAAAATGGCAGACCATGACCAAAGCTCATGCAGATGTCAAGACTATCGGTGGTTATTTGCTTTGTCTATTCTGTGTTGGTTTTACTAAAAAGTGCAACAATCAGATTCAGAAGACCTTTTATGCTCAGCACCAACAGGTCCACCAAATATGGAAGAAGATGATGGAAATCACCCGGGAGGTGCAGACACAGTGACTTAAAAAAAGTGGTCAGTAAGGCCCTGGCTGGTTGGCTCAGTGGTAGAGCATCGGCCTAGCGTGCAGGAGTCCCGGGTTTGATTCCCGGCCAGGGCACACAGGAGAAGTGGCCATCTGCTTCTCCACCCCTCCCCCACTCCTTCCTTTCTGTCTCTCTCTTCCCCTCCTGCAGCCAAGGCTCCATTGGAGCAAAGTTGGCCCGGTTGCTGAGGATGGCTCCATAGCCTCTGCCTCAGGCACTAGAATGGCTCTGGTTGCAACAGAGCAACGCCCCAGATGGGCAGAGCATCGCCCCCTGATGGGCATGCCGGATGGATCCTGGTCGGGCACATGCAGGAGTCTGACTGCCTCCCAGTTTCCAACTTCAGAAAAGTACAAAAAAAATAAAAATAAATAAAATAAAATTCAGACTTTTGATGGAGACAAATAAAACATACTAGTTGTGAAAAAAACAAAAACAAACTTGAGTCACCTGAGGAAATTTTAATACCAAAAAAGTAAACCCACAGTAGTATCTTGGGGAAAGTGATTCAATGGAGCAAAATAACAACAACAAAATAAAGGGCTAAGGGCTTGGCTTCTTAGGGCTCAAATGGTGGAGGATGCAGTCAGGTGTCCTCAATCAGGATGGCAGGGTGGACTGGCTCAAGAGGTTGGCGGGGCCCCAGGCCTGGTGCAAGATTTCAATCTCCCCGTTGGTTCGGTTCCAGGATGCCTTGGCTGGGCAGAGAGCCTTCAAAGGCACCGGCTGTGGAGTCAGGCTGGTCTGGTCTGCTGACCTCTCTGAACCTCTGTTTCCCATCTATGAAATGAGAATAATAGTCACAGCTGCCTTATAGGGTTGACCTGGCAAATAAATTATATGTAGTTCTCTTAGCAGTCTGTGCCCCTGACACATTAAAAGAGCTCAGGAAACGTAGCTGTTGTGTGTATAAATAGTGGAAGAGCTTCTTGCTCAGAGGACACCTTCTCCTGGGGAATGCTCTCTGTGGCATGGAGCCCGGGTGGGAGACGTGAGGGCTTCTCGGAGGAAGAAGTTCCTGGTTGGAGGCAGCAGTATTCCGAACTATTTTAGAGATGGAGCTAATCACTGCTGGGCTCAGAAAGCATTCTCCAGCCATCTAATGTAGACGGTTCCCAGATTTTACTTTTTATGGGGACATGTGAGGAAAGTACTGCGTACCTTTGCTTAAAAGCGGTTCTGTTTAAATATTATAAAATGTAAACTCTATGGAATAAGGAGGGAGGATGACCTTTTTAAGAAGTCTTGGCCAAAGCCAGCATTTGAAACTGCTGGAAATCAGCAGGGCTGTTAATGTGTAATTTTTAGTGACTCTGGGCAGAATGACCTTTTTTTCCACAGCCCAGACGGGCTTTAGTGGGGAGGGTCGGGCAGGGTCACTGCATCAGGGAGGACAGTCTTCTCCGAAGTGAAAACTGCAGCTTCCCCTGAACACCAGAAAAATGACCTAGGGGGAGGGTCATTGGCACTTCCTTGGTCTCTTTCCGAGCTGAGCATGTCCCCAAGCTAAGCGCCTGGAGCAAGGACCACCTCTTCTCCCCTCCCCCCCACACAGGGCTGCTGTCTACCTGTCTGAGGCTGTGCCTTCCAGAAGGGGCTCCTCTTTGTTTCCACCCACGGGGCACCCCAGCTTGCTCTCACCCTGGGAGAGTGGAGTAGACATTGATTTTCCCTTCTCCAAAGAAGAGAGAGGCCTGTCAGCCTCTGCTTGATGTCTGGCTTGTGCAGCAACTGCCCATGGGGCCTCGTGTTTGCTCTTTCCACCCATACATCTTGAGACAGAGATGGCTTCGGGTGACACTGGTGACACCATGCTTACAGCCGTCTGGGTTGGGGTGGGTAGAAGTTGAGGAGAAACATCGGCGGCTTCCCCACTGACCCTGCCTCTGGGCAGGAGGCGTAAGGGAGCTCACCCCCCCCAGCCTGGCCACCGGACACACTGAGGTGTGAGTGGGCAGGGCATGCTTGGGTCACCTGGGTGGGCCATGTTCATGTCCCTGCACCTTGTTTTTTAAAAACAGCTTTTCTGAGATAACATTGATATTTAATAAACCACATATATTTAAAATGTAGAATTTATTTTATTTTATTTTTTACAGGGACAGACAGAGTCAGAGAGAGAGATAGACAGGGATAGACAGACAGGAACAGAGAGAGATGAGAAGCATCAATCATAAGTTTTTTGTTGCGACACCTTAGTTGTTCATTGATTGCTTTCTCATATGTGCTTGACCATGGGGGCTTCAGCAGATTGAGTAACCCCTTGCTCAAGCCAGCAACCTTGGGTCCAAGCTGGTGAGCTTTGCTCTCAACCAGATGAGCTGGTGCTCAAGCTGGTGACCTCGGGGTCTTGAACCTGGGTCCTCCGCATCCCAGTACGACGCTCTATCCACTGCGCCACCGCCTGGTCAGGCAAAATGTAGAATTTGATAAACTTCGATGTATGTATATACTTATGAAACCATCAACACGGTCAGGACAGTGAAAGTCTCTATCACCCCATACCTTTCCTGTGCCCTTTATTAATGTCTCTCTCATCACCCCACCCCACCCGTAACCAGGGACTGCTTTAGGTCCCTCCAGATCAGTTTACACTTTCTTCAGCTTTATCTGAATGGACTCCTTCAGCATGTACTCTTTTTCATCTGACTTCTTTCCCTCAGCGTGATGATTTGGGATATGTCCGCGCTGCACAGATCACTGGTTCATTCCTCTGTGTCGCTAAGTAGGCAGTCATCCTTGGCATGAATACACTCAGTTGGTTTATCCATTTACCTGCTGGTGGACGTTTGTGTTGTTTCAGTGTTTGGCTGTTACAAGCTCTGCAGCTTGTGTTGAGATGGAGGGAACACTAACCAGGGAGCCTGGAGCCCCTGGCTTTGTCATCCTTCACTGTATGCATGTCCCCTCCTCTCTCTGAGCCACAGGGTTTGGTTCTGAAACATAAAGCTTGGGACTTATGGTTCCTTAAGTCCCTCCAGCTCTGAAAGTTGCAGCCTATGTTTCTGCATTATTCTGAGAACCCATGTCCCACCCCACCCGGATGTGCTCATGGTGACAGTGGGGGCCAATGGCAGAGGCTGGGCCTGATCAGGACCTGGGTACTCTGGGCACTGCACTGCCCAGGCCTCACTCCAGAGCCCTGAGGAAGAAGTCTTTGCTGCTCATCTGTCCCAGGGGACTTAAGCAAGGGAGTTGGGAATTAGCAAGCTACCTGACTGGCGCATGCATTCCTGCAATGCTCATTCCGGCTCCATGTGAGCACCCAGGGGCAGGTGTCAGCCTCACTGCAGTGGCCCCACGTGCCCCAGGCAAGCAGAGAGCTGACCCTCTATTTCACACTCCAGAGGCCCTGGCAGGTGGGGTGGAGCTGGTTCTGTGCCTCCTTCCCCTCCCAGGGTGAATGGCCACCCTCATTGCCTCCCAGCAGCCTCAGCAGTGCCCTACTTAGGCCCGGGGGTCTGCCCATCTGTTCTTAGATGGGGGTCTGCCCATCTGTTCACCACAATGGGCTGGAGGGGGCAGGGTGGCAGCAGATTCATATTGCATCTGTGGTACCAGATCTGGAAGGTTAATCTCAGATCGCTTGGGTCTCGGGAACACTGGCGTGGTTTCTCCTCAGCCTGATCTCAGCACACCAACCTGCTGCTCCCTCTTGGGGGCCAGGAAGGACTGTGCTCAGGCGAACCCTGCCTTCCAGAGGCCACTGGAGCAGCAGCTGAGACCCCAGTCACCGGGAAGGGGAACCTGGGGAGGTGAGAAAACAGTGGCACAGTGAGCCAAGGGTGGAATGTGGAAGACCTGGCCTTGGGTCAAAACCTGGTTCTGCCACTAACTGGTTGGATGACTTTGGGAAAGTGATACGACCTCCTTGAACCCCAATATCCTCACCCAGGAGATGGATACAGCTGTGCCTACCTCCACTGGGCTATGCTGAGGATCTGGTGACATACCTAGTTCAGTTCCTGGCTTAATAAATAATCTTTGCTCCGCCTACCTCACCCTGAACTGACTTAGTGACGCTGGATGTCAGCGGTTTCCTGGGACAGATCTCAGCTCTTGAGGCCATCTGGAGTGCTCCAGTGACTACCCTCCCATCTCCTTACCTCAGGGACTGGTCAATCTCCAGAGAAGACTCAGGAGTGGGGGCTGGGCAGAGCTGAGCTAAATGAGGAAGCCCAAATGAGGCGGTGGGCGAGAGCGGTGAAGGCTACACCAGGCAAGGAAGCACCTGTTTTCAGGAAGGGCATATTCCCAGTCCAGGTCATTGACTTCCTGGGGGACCAGCAAATTGTGGGCTGGAGCCCAACCACCTGTGAGCTCTGATTAAACAGGCAGTTTCAGAACATAGATAAAAGGAAGTGGTAGGTAGCTGGTGCCAGTCACAATTCACCAAGAACATGCCGGAATAAATGTCACCCTGAATTAAGGTCCTCTGTTTGGGCTTGCTCTCTTTGATATTTTCATCAAAGGCTTGAATAATGGCACAGAAAGCTGGATTATCAGATCTATGGCTGGGCTTGGAACTGGGAGAGAGGGGAATGGATTTAATAGTGGAACCAGACTTTGACACCTGGAGCGTCATCAAAAGCCTGATGCCAACCAGATGAGGTCTAGTGGCGCTAAGTGAGTGACATGTTGCACTGGCATTAAAAAGAGAAAGTGCCTGGCTTCAGCACAGCAGAGGCCTGGCTTGAAAGGTACATAAAAGGCACAGACTTTTTCCCTTACCCTGAAATTTGCTACCACAATGCACAGTCAAGGACGAAAGAGATGTTCTGAGTCCTCCTGGCCTGGGAAAATAAGCAGGGGGTCACAGAGAGGAGGGAGGGTCTCCTCAGTTGTGAGTTATTGGCCTGGGGGAAGAATTCTGTGGTTCCCTACTCCCCCAGCCTAGCCGGGTTGGGACAGCAGGCTCCTGGGAGTCACTCACAGAAACTACCAGATGGAGACATGGTATCTGCTTCCTAGGTTAACTGTCTGCTTTGGAAGTGAACTTGCCATCTCACCCTTTGCCTGTATGAACAAGCATACAAAGCACTGGGGAGAGATGGGGGCTCACTGGGGGCTGTCTGCACTCCCACTGTCTGGAATGGTCAGGATATGTATTTTCTGGGCCAAGTGGACACTGGAAGGTGGCTTGGGCCACTTTTGGATCTTTGCAGTAATCCACCCAAGAGGACTGGTTTGGGGGCTAGAGGGAGCTGGGGGTGAACCCCAAGGGCTGGAGTTCTAAGGACATTGGATTGCCCCGTCTATGGAACAGGACAGTGAAGATGTTCCTGTATGGGTTCTGCTAACCCCACATGGCACCCCGGAGAGCCAGCACTTGGAGTTGGTCCATATAGAGGGCTTCTATTGTCTTTTTAGTCCCTCTTCCCCTCTGTGGAACAGCCAGAAATAGAAGGTGGGCTGAAGATTGGTCTATTTTGGGATCAGAGAGAATATTAGCATTCAAATGGATTTGAGGTTAAAATTTTAAACTGGACTAGACTGGACTGCACTTCCTTATATCCAAGAATGACCAAAAAAGCTTTGAAATTGGCCCCAACTGTTGTTTAAGAGACAAGAATAGGAGAGTCAACCTAGTGCTGCTAAAGGCTGTGAAGGGAGATAAAACAAAGCCATTTCTGCCTTGTGGTCCAACAGGTTCAGATAATGCAATATCCTTGCTGCAGGAGCCCATTGGCTATGGGCTTTCAGCTGTCAGTAATGAAAAACCCATCTGGGTCTTTCACTTTCCCTCTCCTGTGACAAAAGGTCCTGAGGAAAGGGATTCCAGGGATCGTTAATTGTCACAGTGACAAGCTCTGTCTCCTCCTTCTGTCATTCTCACTGTGTCCACAATGTCTTCTCTCATGCTCACAAGATGGCTGCCACTGTTCCAGGCATCACACATAGACTTGGCAATCCAATTAGAATAGAGTAGCGTTTCTTCCCCAGTGATTTCTTTTAGGAGGAGGAAAGCCTTTCCCAGTAGCCCCAGCAGACTTCCCTTAAGAACCCATTAACCAGAATTGAACACTCTTATACTTAATCCAATTTTTGGAAAGATGCCTGAGGTCACTATAATTAGCTTTGTCCCTGGAACTAGGGTTGGCGAAGGGTTAGCACCTGAGGAGTGTTAGCTCTTTGCCATCAAAGCAGAAGGGCACAGGGATGGCTCTTGATTAGATAACCAACAGTGTCTGCCACAGTGCTTCACATGACTGAACTCCAGGAGCGGGGTGGGTGGGCTGTGAGCTCAGGGTGAGTTGGTTGCCAATAAGTCAGATGCACTCTTAAGCTGCATTAATAGGAGAAGAGTATGCAGAGCTGTCTGGACCACACATGGTGGTGTATCAAGCTCTGAACCAGCTTTGGGAGTAAGCTGAAGCTCTTTCAGAGATGGGAACTGGGCTGGTGTGTGTGTGGAGGCAGGGGGGCGGGGTGTAAATCTAGACTCACTGTCTCAAGAGGTGGGGCTGAGAGAATAGGGCATTTAATTTGGAGAAGACTGGAAGGCACCAGTCCATGGGGGAAGCCATCTTGAATCCACATCAGAGGGAATGACTTCATGTGGCCCTAGAGGGCACAGCTAGAACAAGAAGTTCTTGTCTCGAGAGAAGGAAGACACAGTTATTAGAGCTGCTGCTCAGTGAATGAAGGGGCTACTTCAGCGAGTGAGGGTCCTGTAAATCAGGACTATCTGACCTGTTATGGAAGCTATTGAGGTGATTCTTTTTTTTTTTTTTTTTTTTAATTTTTTATTTTTGATAGAGACAGATAGTGAGTCAGAGAGAAGGATAGACAGGAACAGACAGGCAGGAATGGAGAGAGATGAGAAGCATCAATTATTAGTTTTTCATTGTGCGTTGCAACACCTTAGTTGTTCATTGATTGCTTTCTCATATGTGCCTTGACCATGGGTGGCCTTCAGCAGACCGAGTAGCCCCTTGCTGGAGCCAGCAACCTTGGGTTCAAGCTGGTGGGCTTTTTGCTCAAACCAGATGAGCCCGTGCTCAAGCTGGTGACCTCGGAGTCTCAAACCTGGGTCCTCTGCATCCAAGTCCGACGCTTTATCCACTGCGCCACCGCCTGGTCAGGCGAGGTAATTCTTTATAAAAAAATATTTATTGATTTCAGCAAGAGAGAGACAGGAACACTGAGCTGCTCCTGTACCTGCCCTACTGGAGATTGAACCAGCAATCTTTGTGCTTCCAGATGATGCTCTAACCAACCAAGCTATCCAGCCACCTTGCTTTGGAGGGAGGCTAAGCTAGATGCATTCCAGGCATGTATATTTAATGGAAAAGTGTCTGAGCTTTAGAGTCCAAGGGCCTTGGGTGGGGTCTTGTCATTTAATAGTTGCATGACCTCAGGCAGGTTACTTAACCTTTCTGAGTCTCATCTTTCGCATCTACCAAAATGAGGGTGATAGTACCTGTCTTGCAGGTGGTTATGAGATTTATTAAGTCTATGACACTCAGTAGATGCTCAATAATGGACGTCACCTTAATTCTCTGGCATGTCCTTTACCTCAGGAGAGAAGCTGGTACTAGTTGTCTAGTACCCTGGGCAGCCAAAAGTTTCCTTAGAGCTTTTTCTGGCATGGAATAAGGGCAGAATGAGAGTTTTTACTACAAACATGAGGGCCCAACACAGCAGAACCCTGGTTTCCCAGGTTGGACCTGTGCAATCTAGAAGGACAGTGCCTCTCAAACCCCAGTGCTGGGGCCAGAGCAAGCCCATGATGTGGCCCTTCTTCCTGCCACTCTGACCCAGTGGCCAGGCCAGCATATTTTGTACTGAGGGGTGACCTGGTTACATGCTCCCTCTTCAGGGAACAAGAGTTATGGAAGAGTGTTGATCTGGGGAGTTGGTCTGGGTCAAAGGCATGATCTTTCCCCCAGGAACCTTCCGCCTCCCCAGCTGAAGGGCAAGGGTTGTTGGTTGGACATTCTGCTGCCCTTGATCCAAAGTCCAGGGCACTGGGCAGTGTTGGACAAGGGCGCATGGTAAAGTGGGTAAAGTGTTCATAACTCCTTGTTTTCTTTGGCTAATGGGTTCTATGAACCATGTCCACCTGGGGCCTCCCCAACCCTGGTATCCAGTTCATCAAGCTGTGCTGCCAAGGAAATAGCCGGTGGTCTGGTCAATGCTCAGAAACAGGTGACTGTGGGACAGTGCCTGCCCTCAGGACCCTGGGTCTTTCTGAGCTGTCGTGCTGTAGTCTGTACAATGGAGGTGTTAATCCTCACCTAAGTTGTCCAACGATTAAATGAGAGACCAAGTGAGAGAGCCCTGTAAATGCCGTCAATGTGGATTCTTGGGGAGTTCATGACCAGAGAAGATCATGGAGGTCAATTCCATCACAGCCCCTGCCCTAAGGAGGTGGCACCACCCACTAGGCCCTCCCGTTACTGGGAGACTGAGCGGTGGAGATGTGAGTCTCCTGATGTTTGTGCAGACCTGGATGTGGGAAATTTCCAGCATGAGAATGACTCAACTCCAGAGATTAGCAGCTTTCTTCTGAAATCAGAGTCAGAGAAGGCTGGACTTTTGCTCTGTGGGTGGTGGTGGTGGGGAGGGTGGAAAATTAGGCTATTTGGATACTAATCCTGGCTACACCATTATCTTGCTCCAAGACCTTGAGTATCTCACTTCCTCTCTGTAAACAAAAATTCCTTCCTTTGAAAAAGAGGAGCTGGGCCAAGGGTCTAGACTGTGTATGTGCTTCTTTGCAGCCTTTGACAGAGGTGGTAGCAGTGCCTGAGGCTGTTGTTCTAGCATCACTGTCACCTGGGCAAGAGAAGGGGACTGTGTCCATGATAGATTGGGCTCTTTAGGGGCCCCTCGGAAAATAGAGTCTGAACCGTCTTTGGGAGTGAGAAGGGGGCATTAGCTTCTCAGTGGAGTTGGCGAGGTATGCATTGGAGTGGGGAGGCTGGCATGGTCACGTGGGCAGTTGCTCTTTCCTCTGGCAATGTCTGTCCTGAAGTTCTTCCCTGACCCTGGACAGCCCTCAGAGCCCCTGGCTTCCTAAGATGAATTGTGGGATGCTCTTGGGCTTGGAGGCAATGCTGAGCCTGTAGAAAGAGCTAGAGTGGGGAGCTCTGGGAGGAAAAGAACTTCTTAGCTCCATCAGAATCTGTCTTTTTTAAAGGGTGACATTTTAGGTTATAGTCTCCCCCTCAATAAGGTTCTGAATAAGAAAGGACATGCCTTAAACTGCTCTATGACTTCTGCCAAATCTTCGCTGAAGACATGGACCAGCCTGGGGACGGGACACAGTGAGGTGGGTGAGAGCAAGTGCTTCAGGGCCATTGGTCCTGGGCTGAAGTCCCAGCTCTGCCACCAATGCACTGTCCAATCTTGGCTCTGAGCCTTGGCTCAAGCTGACACATCATTGAGAATAAAATATGTACTTGGTAAGGCCATGGCCTTCAGTTATAGAAGGACTTACAAACTAAACTCTTTTTAGAATTTATCGATGGGGAGGATCAGCCTTCTCTCTCCATCAGACAAGAAGATTTCGATAGAGCAGCATTACCCAAAACGTGCTCTGCAGAACACAGGGCCAGGAGAGCTGCCACACAGAGAGTCTGGGGTTGGGCATGAGTTTGGGCAAGGCTGCGGTAAGCGGAGGCAAGCTGCTGTGTTTGCTGCAGGGCTTTCAGAACCTTTAGAAGCTAAGATGCCTTGTGACGATCCACACATGCGTGACACGTACAGCATTTCCCCATTCGTTTGGCCAAGAAACCCTTTTCCTCAAGGTGCACCATGGAGCATGTTTGGGGAAGAGTTGCCGGTGTAGGCCTCTTTCTCTCTTGGCTCCAGCTGATGCTCACATGGAGTAATCAATCAGTAGGATCTTGGTACGTTTATACCCCAGACCCTCTCTGCAGTACTGATTGTCTATATTTGCATTGCTGTACATGTATTTTTTAGTGCGGGATTCATCAGATGCTGGGAGGGATGCTATCACCCGGGGATAAAGAGCCCACATTAGGACCCGGGCAATTCTGAACCCTCGGGAGCTGTGGGCAGGGGCTGGCATGTGGTTCACCACTGCCATGTCCTGCTCGGCCCTTGGGAGCCTGGGATGGGCGCAGCCCTTCCGGGATTCCTTCAAGCTCTGTTGATTTTGTCCTGGGTGTTGAAGAAAGGAGGGCAAGTGTCAGCATGTTTGTGTTCTGCAAGAATTGCTTAAGAAAGTAAAGCAACCTTGTACTGGTCACTGCTGACCTCACAAATGACATAATTTCTGCTGCTGTTGTACTAAGAAAGAGGCAACTGGGCCATGGGCAGGAAGCCTTGGCTTTTGATGAGGGGTCTTAGATCAGTGAGCAGCGGGAGCCGAGGCCACCCTAAGGGACACACACCACCGAGGAGCTTGTTCCAGGAGCCTGCCTGCAGCTGCAGGGAGCCACCGGGAGCACTGTCACATTGTGTCCTGCCTCCTGGGGGAGGGGGCATTGGTAGTGGTGGTGCAGGTGCTACCACTTCTTTCATCCCTGAACTCACAATAAATATGTTTCTCTCTTTCTCTTTCACAGTTGGCTTATGCAGGTAGTGGGAAGACTGGAAGAAACTGTCTCTACCCACCCCCTTTATTTTTCCAGTATATTTCAATCTGCAGGGAGCAAACCATTAGTGGGGAGAGAAATAAATTTGGTAGGTTGTGACCAGCATTTTATAACATGAACTAGAATAGTAAGTCATGGAATGCACTGGCTGTAGTAGAGGTTAAGTATTGCTTTATGAAAGAAAGATAGGTGGCTAGGCATGTTGGTCGATACGGAGTTGCAGTATAAAAGGTTGTACCCAGCGACATCTCAAAGCCACTGGCTAGCTGATTCTCGGGGCTGGCACCAGCCGGGCAGGGTGCCTCTGCTCCCTGGGTTTTCTGTGCTCTGGGTTCAGTCCCAGGCTAAGTTACCCCTCTAGAAAAATATGTACCCTGAAGAGATGCTGGTGATGTGTCCTTTTTTTTTTTTTTTTACAGAGACAGAGAGAGAGAGTCAGAGTGAGGGATAGACAGGGACAGACAGACAGGAACGGAGAGATGAGAAGCATCAATCATTAGTTTTTCGTTGCACATTGCAACACCTTAGTTGTTCATCGATTGCTTTCTCATATGTGCCCATCGAAGGCTTTCTCACGGGCCTTCAGCAGACCAAGTAACCCCTTGCTTGAGCCAGTGACCTTGGGTCCAAGCTGGTGAGCTTTGCTCAAACCAGATGAGCCCGCACTCAAGCTGGCAACCTCGGGGTCTCGAACCTGGGTCCTCATCATCCTAGTCTGACGCTCTATCCACTGCACCACCACCTGGTCAGGCATGTGTCCTCTTTTAAAAGAGACATTTTTTTGCCAATCAGGCCACATGGTTGTAAGTTCTGCTGGATGAGAAGGGCATTCCCACTCCTGGCTGACAGGGGGCTGTCACTGTCAGCTGGAGTGTTGTCAGACTCTGCAGGCTATTTGAGAACGGGGCAGCGCTGGACTTGGAATCTTCAGTTCTGGTTCTAATCCTGGGCCTGCCACTCACTGCTGTGTGACTCAGGGGAAGTGCCTTGCCCTCTCTGGGCCTCAGCTTACTCATATACAAAGAGAGAATTGGACCAAGTGACTTTTTTTCTGAGGTCTTATTTTGTTCTTATAGTTGTTCCAGGGTGACACAGAAAATCTGAATCTTAGAGGAAAGCACCAAAGGGAAGCCAGTGTTGCCCCCAGGCTTCTCTTTAAGACCCCTGGAAGCAAAGGGTCTAGTTAGCCCAAGGAGCATCAGCTAGGTGTATCTGTAGATGCTGGTGGGGATAGGGTGTGTGGTGGGGTGAGAAGGGCAGCAGATGGTCAATCCCTGGTGGTGCTTAGGGCATTTGATAACAGAGACAGCTGAGCCTGAACCTGGTCTCCATGGACAGCATTTATTAGGCGCCATTCTCAGTGTGAAGACAGACAGGAGGGGCTAAAGGGAGGCTGTGGTAGCCGCAGCCTTTGGGGTCCAGGGGCTGCCCGGGGTGTGGGTGTGGGCGTGGGGGCGTGTCACCCACATGTATTGCATATTCAGTGGCAGTGTGCCCAGGCATAAGGCATTGGGGAAGCAGAAAGGCTGCCTGCAGTGGGAGGGGTGAGGGGAAGCAACACCGGCCTTCCAGGTCCCTGGGAAGACCCAGCTGGAGACCAGACACCGAGCAGTTGGCCATGCCCGGCCAGGACCGTTCAGCCTCCTTCCTCACCATCTCCCTAAAACTTTGGTTGTGGCTCCCTCGGGACTGACGGGACAGGACCCCTCGAGGGCAGGGTCACACACAGGACAGAGGCGGCCAGCACTGCTCCCCACCCCAACAGGAACACAGAGGGCACCCCTGGTTCCTAAGACCTGCTCTCCTTGGCACGTGGGCAGCCAGCTCCTCCACATTGAGACAGGACTCACACACAGGCCAGGCTGGTCTTCTTCCCTCCCAGGGGTTCCCGGAGGCTGAGCATAAGGCTGGGGTTGGGCTGAGGCTGATCATCAGGCCTGGCCTTGTTTAGCAGTGTTAAGGAGCCAACACAGGAACAGCATGTGAGGGTATACTGGGGGGGGGGTGAGAAGCCCCTCACACACCCCTTGATGCTGTGCTAAGTTCCAGCTCCAGCTGTGGGTCCCAGAGTGGAGCCTAGGGTCTCACTTCCCTCTGCTGCTCTCTTCCTGGACTTCTGGGTTGCAGGTGGGGAGGAGGCAGTAGACACACCAACTCTAAGCCCCCCACCTGAGAGGGAGGTTTCTTGCTGTAGTCTTAGCTCATCTCTAGCCACTTGGGACACAAGCACCAACACTGGCTGTGGGGTCAGGGATCAAGTCCCAGTAGGCTATGCCTGCCAGCTCTCTAGGCCACTCTGCCCAATTTCCAAATTTTTAGAGACCCAGTTTGTGGCCTTTTCTCCGTGAGATGCAGCCCTGCTAGCTTTGGTCCAAAGACTTCCTTATTTGTAAGCAGGCAGTCTAACTAAGGGGTCCTGCCCTGCTTTAGAGACCCACTCAGAGCCCTGGTTCCTGGCCGTGTGAAGTAGAGGCTGAGCCCCAGCACCGGCTCAGTCCGGGGTTTCGGGCCTGTTTTGGGCCCCAGCTGCCCACACAATGCCAGTGTACAGGGCAGGAGCTTTGCTTTCAAGAACAGGCAGAGGAGTTGGAAGGAAAGAGCACTCGGCCTGGAACAAGCAGCCTAGGTCGTTACTCCCCTTTGCCTTTTGCTGTCTGTGTCCCCTCAGGCAATTCACATAATCTGTCTGGGTCTCGTCATCTGTAAAATGGGGATGAGAACTCTTGCTCTGGTGACCTAACTGGAGTGTTGTGAGACTTGAATGATGAGTAGTCAGAATAAAGTTTTCAGAGGCTAAGACTTATTCCACAGATGTCAGAGTTGGTAATGGTGAGCAGTGGCCGGGATGGCAAGTAGGGCATTTTCTGTTAGGTCCAAGGGAAGTGTCTGGTAGGCCGGACTCCCTTTGCCCCCACTTAGTTCTCACCTGACAGCAGAACCACCCTGAAAACTGGAGGGCCACTGCCTCCCCTCTCCTTTCTCTGCCCCTCCTGTAGCCTGCCTGTCCTTGCTTCTGTCTGCCTGCCCTCTGGGGTCTAGCTTTAGGGACTGCTGGGTTTTTACTTTCTCCATAACTGCAAAGCCATGCAAAACAACACAGAAGGTTGTGGGAGGTTGGGAGACACAACTGGGGGTGAGGAAGGGGCATGGACTGAGTGGGGGTGACCTGGACAAAGACACCCTGGCTTTCGGAGCCAAGGGAAGGTGGGAGACCTGTCAGGACAGAGGTATAAATAGAGATGCGAACGTACACAGAACATGAATTCCCCTCCGGAGGGAGGAGTGGGATGAGGGGATCTGGGTACTAGCAGGACCTCTGAGAACTAGGGAGCTCCTTAGATTTCCAAAGGGATGGGAGGCTCCCAGCTTCTTCTGCCTTCCCTCCCCGCGCTACCCCCCACCCCCAAGTTTCACATTTCTAGGAATTTGCAGGGCACAGATAGGGGCTCCAGGGGTCCTCAGAGCCCCAGCTCCTGCTGGCTGGTGCTAGCAGGCACAGTCCGAGATGGGGGGCGGGGGGGGGGTAGTGGTGAAGGGTGTGGAGGGTCCGTCTTGGGCTGATGGCCGCTGGGGCAGGTGCCTCGTGGACTCTTGCTGATCCTCTGGGCAGGAGCCCCGCCTAGCCCATGAACCCACGTGCTCCAGGCCACGCGGGGTGTTCACACCGAGCTCCGGCGTTTCATGAGACCTCGGAAGGTGGACAGGCTGTGCAGGCCTGTGGACACCGAGCTGATGGCGGAGCGCTGCGCCCCGCTGCAAAGGCAGCGGTGCGAGGGCGTGTCGCTGTAGCGGCCGCCCCCTCCCGGCGACGAGTGGCTCTGCTCCACGCACGTGTCGGACGTGGAGAGGTCCCGCGGGATGATCATGGGGATGGAGTACTGCAGCTTCTCGCGGCTTTTGTACCAGAGGCACGAGCACATGGACTGGAAGTGCAGCACCTCGGCGTAGACGTTGCGGAAGCCGCCTCCGCTGCCCGCAGCCGCGGTGGACGAGGCGGTGTCGGTGGTGTGCACGCTGCCGCTGGCGCCGCCCGCGCCACCCGCGCTGCTCCCTCCAGCCTGCCCATTGCGCGTGAGCAGGGCGCGGTGCTCGGCGTCACGCTTCTCGTCCTCCGCGTTCATGGTCATGAAGCGCAGCACCACGAGGTTGAGGAAGGCGCCGATGACCGTGAGGCCGGTGAGGATGTAGACGAAGCTGAAGGCCACATACTGCGGCTGCGTCTGCAGTGCTTGGTCCTTCTGCAGCGCCACGTAGTCGCCGAAGCCGATGGTGGTGAGCGTGATGAAGCAGTAGTAGTAGGCCTGGAAGAAGGTCCAGTGCTCGTAGTAGGAGAAGGCGGCGGCGCCGATGCACAGCGTGCTGATGCACGAGAAGAAGCCAATGAGCACCATGTTGGCCATGGACACGTCGGCGCGCCGCATGCCCAGTCCCCTCTTGGCACGGTGCAGCAGGTACTTCACAAAGGTGTTGATGCGCTCGCCCAGGCTCTGGAACATGACCAGCGTGAGTGGGATGCCCAGCAGCGCGTAGAACATGCAGAACACCTTGCCGCCATCCGTGCTGGGTGCTGCGTGGCCGTAGCCTGGGGGAAAGCAGTGGAAGAGGAGAGAAAGCAAGAGCTACAGCGCTGTCCTTCCAGAAACATTGCCTTTGCCTCTTCTCTGTCCTATGCCTCCCCCATTTTAGAGTCTGGCCTCTCCTTCCTTCTAGCAAAAGAGAATAGAACATACAGTTATGGACATATACTTGTCCCCTCTCACTGTGCTAGTTTGCTGATGCTTTCTTGTTTACTCTGTGACAATTCCATGGAGTTAGTAGGAAGGAAGGAATAAATTGGGAGGGTTAAGTGACTTTTCCAAGGTCACACTGTTTGGAAGCAGAGCAACTGGTGTTTGAACTGTTAGCCTCCAAATGCCTGGCCTGTTTGTTCTACTTAGGGAAGGAGCTGATCTGGGGAGCTGTTGGGAACTTCATCCAGAGGCAGAGGGATGGTATGAAGGCTACTGGCAAGTCATTGGGAGATCTGGGTTCCAGCTGGGTGTATAATGGACTTTGGTCCTGTACCCTGTCCTCTTTGGGCCTCAGTCTCCTTGACTTGAAGGAGAGAAAGTTGAACTGAATGGCTTCTGACATCCTGTGATTCAGTGTGGAGGGAGGGAAACTGAGGAATGGATGGCTCCTTGATGACTTCCCTTGGAGACTTCCCTCCAGCCCCTCCCTCCCCAACTGGATGAATTAGTGCTTCAGCATCCTCACCAGGACCCCTGGGTTTAGGGGTCATCCTTTGTGCCTGGCCCCAAATTAAGGTCTATCCTCATGAGGAAGTAGCATTGCCCTTGTCAAAGCAGGTCCTCTGGGTATCCCTCAAGGTGTTACTATCACTAGCTAGATAACCCCAACCTCTGTCTCCCATCTACCCCACTGGCCCCATCAGTCCACACAGAGCCAGGAGCCAGGCAGGTGCAAAGCTTCCCTCTGAGCCAGGGGTTGGGAACCTATGGCTCGTGAGCCAGATGTGGCTCTTTTGATGGCTGCATCTGGCTCACAGACAAATCTTTAATAATAAAAAAAAATAACGTTAAAAATATAAAACATTCTCATGTATTACAATTCATTCATTTCCTACCGCTCATGTTCATGGTTGCAGGTGGTTGGAGCCAATCCCAGCTTTCCTCCGGTACAACACCAAATTTTTATTGGATAATGCATAATGTACACAGGTTTTTGTATGGCTCTTACAGAATTACATTTTAAAATATGTGGCGTTCATGGCTCTCTCAGCTAAAAAGGTTCCCGACCCCTGCTCTGAGCCATCTATCAAATGGCCTTAAGTCATGAGCTGTCTGGAGACCTGGAGGGGAAAGGACCCTGGATGGGAACTCAGAAGACCTAGTCACAAGTTCCAGCCCTGTCACTAGTGGCTGTGTGACCTCTCTGATCATGTTTCCTCATTCATAAAAAGGTCTGCTGGTCCTGACTCGGCTTTCTTCACTGGGCTAGGTTATATCAATATTAACTATTATTAATGGTAAGGTAACCAATCGTCCTCCTTTAGGGAAGACAGTCTTTATTTTGTAAGTTCCGTACTCCCTTAAAAAGTGTCCTCCTGCCTGACCAGGCGGTGGCGCAGTGGATAGAGTGTTGGACTGGGATGCCGAGGACCCAGGTTCGAGACCCCGAGGTCGCCAGCTTGAGCGTGGGCTCATCTGGTTTGAGCAAAATAAAAAATGCTCACCAGCTTAGACCCAAGGTTGCTGGCTCAAGCAAGGGGTTCCTTGGTCTGCTGAAGGCCCGCGGTCAAGGCACATATGAGAAAGCAATCAATGAACAACTAAGGTGTCGCAACGAAAAACTGATGATTGATGCTTCTCATCTCTCTCCTTTCCTGTCTGTCTGTCCCTATCTATCCCTCTCTCTGACTCTCTCTCCCTGTCCCTGTAAATAAAAAATAAAAAGAAAAATTAAAAAAAAAGTGTCCTCCTACATGTCCTCCTTTTTGATATTGGAAGACTAATCTGTAAATGTCCATATTTGATCAGTGCAGAGTCGATCCATTGAGTGTAATGTGACGTATTTGTATCTAAATGAATATTTTTTTCTTACAATTATTATTAAAAATTAATAGGCATGTAAGCATAATTACAATATAAAATATTACAAATATTTTTATTATGCATTTATCATATAGTATATATATATATATATTTTATTTTTATTTTTTTGTATTTTTCTGAAGCTGGAAACGGGGAGAGACAGTCAGACAGACTCCCGCATGCGCCCAACCGGGATCCACCCGGCATGCCCACCAGGGGTGACGCTCTGCCCACCAGGGGGCGATGCTCTGCCCCTCCGGGGCATTGCTCTGTCGCGACCAGAGCCACTCTAGTGCTTGGGGCAGAGGCCAAGAAACCATCCCCAGCACCCGGGCCATCTTTGCTCCAATGGAGCCTGGGCTGCGGAAGGGGAAGAGAGAGACAGAGAGGAAGGAGAGGGGGAGGGGTGGAGAAGCAGATGGGCGCTTCTCCTGTGTGCCCTGGCCGGGAATCGAACCCGGAACTTCTGTACACCAGGCCGATGCTCTACCACTGAGCCAACCGGCCAGAGCCTCATACAGTATATTATTGTTGCAATGAATAAAATGTTTCTTTTACTTACGATATTGTTTTCTTCAATTTATTTTTGTCCTTTTATTGTAAAAAAGTTGGTCACTTTATTAATGGGATTATTATAATAAAATAATGCTGGCAGGCTTCCCAATTTCCCCTCCTTTCTAAGCCTTGTCAAAACTTAATCAAATATTGCTTCTTCCATGTTATTGTTCTGGATTCTTCACAGCTGGAAGTGATCTCTGCTTTAAGTGGTACAAAATGTTCAACTTTGAACTCCAGGGCCAATATTACCACCACCCTCTGCTCAGTCCCCCAGGGCCACCAACTACATCTATACAGCTAAACACTAGCTTAGGTGGTGGGTAGGCACTGCTGGACCTTGTCATGTTCCTTTCTAGCTCATGCTCAGGGGATGAGGCAGGATAGGATACTGTGTGCTTTGGTGTATGATCTGAATTAAAATCTTTACTCTGCCATGCACTCTGTGTTTTTTTGTTTGTTTGTTTTTTTTAAATCTCTCTGCCCCTGGCTGGTTTGCTCAGTGGTAGAGCGTCGGCCTGGCGTGCAGGAGTCCCGGGTTCGATTCCCGGCCAGGGCACACAGGAGAAGCGCCCATCTGCTTCTCCACCCCTCCCCCTCTCCTTCCTCTCTGTCTCTCTCTTCCCCTCCCACAGCCAAGGCTCCATTGGAGCAAAGTTGACCCGGGCACTGAGGATGGCTCCATGGCCTCTGCCTCAGGTGCTAGAATGGCTCTGGTTGCAACAGAGCAACACCCCAGATGGGCAGAGCATTGCTCCCTGGTGGGTGTGCTGGGTGGATCCCGGTCGGGCACATGTGGGAGTCTGTCCGACTGCCTCCCCGTTTCCAACTTCAGAAAAATACAAAAAAAAAAAAATCTCTCTGAGCCTTAGTTTCCACGTCTGTAAAATGGGGCTAATAAGCAGCACCTGCCTCATAGGACTTTTGGGGAGATAGAGGTGAGATACTGTGTTTAATGCACTTAGGTTAAAGCCTGGTACATATCAAGGACTCAGTAACAGCTCATGATGATGAGTGATGAATGAAGTGCCAGATTGCCCTCATACTTCCAAGAGAGCACCTGGGTTGGGGGGCAGCTCCGTTCCAAAAAAAAGCGGGCATCTCTGTCAGCTCGAGCCCATTTGAGTCTTAAAAAAGCTCAGGGAGGTCTAGGGATAGCTGCTTGGGATATGCAAGGCTGTGGGTTACCTTTAGAAAGGGCTTCCCTGCTTCCCCCACCCTGGCATTTAGCTGGTGATTGTGTCACCCTTTGCCAGGGACCTGGACAGCTGAGCTGGTGCACCACCATGCCTGGCCTGTCCACGTCTCAGCAGTGAGAACAGATTGTACTCGCCAGCTTGGCCATGGTAGCCAGATCACAACTCACCTCGACAGCTGCACAGGCCCTGAGCCAGATCTGCTTCTCATCCTGTCCTTCCCTGTCCCCCAAGCCAGCACCACACAGGGTGTGGGGGAGGCCAGGACACTATGGATGGGGCTGGATAGGGATTGGCTTGTGCTGGCCCAGCCCCAGCTGTGTGACCTTGGACAAATCCATCCCTCAGTCTGGACCTCTCTTACCTTTCTGCATGCTGAGGCGTTGAGCTACCGCTGTTAATCCCTGCCCTGGCCACCTGGCAGAGCTGTCTTCAGGGGTAAAGGAGAGACTGGATGAGAAAGTACTTTGGAACTTGTAGTTTGTGTGACAGAAGCAGCAGTGATGGAACCTTACAGGAGAAAGTCAGCTTGAGAGTGCAATCCTGGAGGTGGGGGGCAATCTCTGCGGGGTTAGGCAGCTCTATCTCACCGTCAGGGAGAAGGACCCCCTCTGGCCCCTACCAACACCTCACCCAGTGTCTACATAGGCTGTGGCTTCTCCTGGCCCGCCATCCTGTAGGAAGACTCAGCGCACACCTGCCTGGCAGCTTCACTGCCCATTGTGGGCTGCCCACAAAGCCCCTAGCTTCAGAGGGACTCTCCCCGATTTGAATACAGCCCCCATCCCAGCAGACATGATGGCTACCTGTTTCCGCAGGGGTTCCTCACACCACGCCCCTCCCTGCCTCTGCCTGCCCTGCCCACATGCTTTACCTGTCTCCGGGTCAGAAGCAACAGCTCCTTTCCCTGCCCGCTTCCTATTGAATGTAGTGATTTTCAACGCAAGTAGCATATTCAGGCTCAACCAAAGGCTCTTATCGGGCCAGAGCCTCATGCCGTCGTACTACAACCATTGTCCCGCCCAGGGTGGCCCCAGCCTGGATGTGCCTTACCCTGGGGTCGGATGCCCCCCAGGGCCCACCTTTACTTCCTACCATAGGCTAGGGCTTAAGGTCTTATCTTACAGGTACATTTTTTAAAAAGATTTTATTTATTGATTTTTAGAGATAGGAGAGAGAGAGAGAAAGGGGGAAGGGAGGAGTGGGAAGCATCAACTTGTAGTTGCTTCTCATGTGCCTTGACCAGGCAAGCCCAGGGTATTGAACCAGTGACCTCAGTGTTCCAGGCTGATGCTTCATCCACTGCGCCGCCACAGGTCAGGCTTTCAGGTATATTTTTAACTTTAATTCTCAAAAACTTCCTACAAGGTCATTATTATGATTATCTCTGTTTGATAGCCAGAATAATGAAGGCTGGAGAGGGCTTGTGAGTTGGCCAAGACCACTAGGCCTTTTTGACTCGTCACTCATTCTGATGTCTCAGAGCCAGTTCATCACCCAGGAAGGGTGCCTAGGATGGAAAACTGGGGCCCCAGGAGGGGAGCACTCCACCTCGGGCACTGCCCAGAGCTGGACCTGGCAGAAATGGCAATGGGAGCGCGATGCCCAGGGAATCAGATGCTTCTCCATGTATCAGGCCTGGGGTCAGCATGCTCCTGCCCCTTTGCTTGTCCTACTGTCACTGGGTGAAAGGACACGGGAGCTGTGAGGAACTGTTGACGTGGGCGCTCCCCTTGGAAGGGCGCCAGCTGGGGTGGAGCCACTCCCAAGGGACCCTGCAAGGTCTGGGAAGTGATTGGGAGTTTGGCAAGGCCTGTCTGCCTGCCAGCGGGCCCGCAGCCTGCGTGGTCTTTGCCCACGTCAGGCTTGGTTTTACGAGGGAGAGAGGGGCAAAAGGTAGTCCACATCTCCGCCCAGCCAGCCCTGCGTCTCCTGGGGAGGGGCTCCATCTGTCCTGTGTGTCACTGATACACACAGAGGCTGCCATCTGGGGCTGATTGTCTGAAGACCCTCCCTCACAGTATCCAATGGGCTGACCAGCCAGAACTCATGCCCCAACCATGAGACTCTAGCTGCTGTCTCCTCAAATGCTGACTGGGGCTGTCCCTGTCCCGCCATCCCCTTCCCTGCCTGAATCCATTGAGTTAAAGGTTCTCAGGGCTACAGAGGCCCTTAATGGTCATATGGCTTCTTCCTTGTACTGTACAGATGGAGAAATAAAGGCCCAGAGAGGAAATATGACCTTCTCAAGGTCACACAGCTAGTAAATGGCAGAACCAGGACTATAACCCCAGATACTCAGTTCTGCACTCAGTGCTATGTCCTCTTCCCACTGGCTCAGTATGATCCAGGTTGGCCTGTTTAGTCAACCATGGCCCAGCAGTCCCAGTGTGGGAGCAACTCAGCTAAGAGATGGTCCTGGAGCCTAGCCGGAGGCAGGGACTTCCCCTGAGGAAGCCAGGTGGCTGAACATAAATATTAATTATAAATATTTTTGAGTAGGAGGCAAAATGAGAAGTGAGAAAGGAATCTCTGGGCCTCAGGTGTTTTTTTGTTGTTATTTGTTTTTTCCCCAGCATCACCAAGGAGCTCAGAAACTGGCTGAAGCTCTGCCTTCCAAGGAGCTGCAGAGGGTTGGGGGTCCAGCTGTAACTCTTGTTGGACTTTCTCTCCCTGGCTTTCTGGCCCATTTCCTTCTAGTCAAAGCACAAGTAGCCACTCTGAACCTTCATAATGGCCTTGGTTGGACTGGTCTCAGCTGCCTGTCCCCACTGACTGTGTGACCTGCCAGCCTGAGTGCCTAATCTTGTACCCCTGGTCCAGCTGGCCACAAAGCCAGAAGGCTGGCCACAGTCTTGGGTGGAGGAAAGAGCATGGGGCTAGGAGGCAGGAGATGTGGGGGTCTGACTTGACCCTAACCGTAACTAGCTTCGTGCCTTAGACAAGTCCTTTTCCTCCTCTGGGCCTCAATTGTACTCATCTGTGGCAGGGAGGATAGGACAAGATAAAAGATTCCCACCTTTTTTCTTAGCTATGGGTCCCTTTAATTGTTTTTTTTTTTGTATTTTTCCATAGTGAGAAGACCGAGATCCACCTGGTGTGTCCACCAGGGGGCGATGCTCAGCCCCTCTGGGGCGTTGCTCCGCTGCAATCGGAGCCATTCTAGTGCCTGAGGTAGAAGGTCATGGAGCCATCCTCAGCGCCTGGGCCAACTTTGCTCCAGTGGAGCCTTGGCTGCGGGAGGGGAAGAGAGAGATAGAGAGTAGAGGGGGAAGGGTAGAGAAGCAGATGGGCACTTCTCCTGAGTGCCCTGTCCAGGAATCGAACCAGGAACTTCCACATGCCGGGCCAACGCTCTACTGCTGAGCCAACAAGCCAAGGCCCCTTTAATTTTTTCTGTTCACTCACAGAGAGCCTAAATTTTGAAAGATTTTATTTATGAAGTACAATGAACTACCACATAGACCAGTCATTAAATAAATAATTGTGACAGCAGTAATTATTTTCTCATCAAAATTAAGAACATATATACCAATCAAATCTTCTGATTAGCGTGGGATAACTGATTTTATGAGACTGAACTAAGTTATTGTTATGCTTTTGTAATACTAAAAATGGGCATTTCTGTTTTCTGGAGGGCATCTCTGCAATGTAGTGGCGTAGATGAGAGCACAGTCCTTAAGCAAACAGCTTTCAATTTGGCCAGGTTAATGAATCTAAGTGCCTCATTTTCCTCATCTGTAAAATGGGAATAGTGATGTGCTTACCTCCTAGGGTAGCTGGGCGAGAGTTGATAAGTTAGTAGATTTAAAATGCTTAGGACCTTAGGATCAATAAATACTAATCATTAGTATGAATATTTTGGGAACATCAAGGTTAGAGGGCCTTTAAAGTTCCTTTCAGCATCAACATTCTATGATCAGTGTTTCCCAAAGTTACAGTAATTGCCTAGAATACTGGTTCCACGGACTGTTAATAACTGTTGAATGAGAAAAGAGTTGCTTGGTTAAATTAAATTGGAGGAAGGCTGGATTTAACAGGGTCTGTTGTCATTTCTTCTGTGTCAGCTTTATCAGAGCCATACATATGTTAATATGCAAGGTCGTCAGTCCCAGTTGGAGAACATAACTACATTTTTCACTTATTTGACCTTTCAACACTTTTCTCACAGTGCACATTGCTGGACAAGTGTTCCCCAGAGCACAGTTTGGGACACTCTACACTGTAGCCTCACGAACCCTAAGGTCCTTCTTCCAAGAGTCTGAGTTTCTCTGTTGTCCCATCTCTGGTTGGCTCAGCCCCACTGGAGATTAGAAACCCAGAGCCCTTGGCAATGCCTGGCTGCAGTCTGTTTCCTGGTTCCCTGCAGACCTAGTTATCTAATGTAAATATGGGCACTGGCCGGCCTAATGTTTGCCCTGAGGGAAGATGGATGAACGACCTGTAGCCTGAGGTGCCCAAAGGCTATAAACTCTGGGCCAAGCTGGGCTGATTCAGAGCTGGCCATGGGGAAGGGGCCATGAGGAAGGGGCCTGGGGGGACAACCAGAGAGGAGTGGGAGCTCAAGGGAGACAGAGACAGCCCCAGAGGATTGGCTGTAAGACACAGCTGCCCAGGAGGGTCCGGGCTCTCCTGCTGGAGGGTCCAGGCGCTCCTGCTGGGCGCGAGCCTGCACCTCACCTCAGAAAGGCCCTCCAAGGATCCTGCCTCCTCAAGGGCCTGAGGACTAACAGAGAACTGCCCCCTTGCTCTGGAGATGGCAGCAGCGGGGAGACAGGCAGCGGGACCAGAATCCTGAAGGAGCCTAATGGGTGTGGTAGGAGAGGAGGCAGAAGACAGCTGGTAGCAGTGCCAGGCCCTCAGAGGAGGCTGTCCTGCTTGGTGCAGTGGGGGAGAAGTGTGTGCTTTCCCATCCTTTAGAGTCCAGTTCTGGCAGCACCTTTCTCAAGAACCTTTTAGGATCATTTCCAGAGCTGGAGGGACCTCTCTGCCTCATTCAAATGCCTGGTCCTTATGCACTCAAGTTTGCAGAGCAGTTCTGCCAGACTCTGAGCTCCTGCAGGGCCAGCGAGTCCCCTCAGTGTCCTGTGCAAGGCCTAGTTGGGGCAGCGGCCCTGCCCAGACAGCCCTGGGGCCTAGGATGTGGATGAGAGAAACCTCCCTTAGACACCCGGTGTGGGGAGGGGAGGCCTTGACGCACAGCCTTCAGTGACTCACATCTCCCGCCCCCCTGTGGCCCCCAGGCCCCTGCCCAAGGAGGCCAGCTTCAGGGCCTCAGAAGGAATCCCTACTGCGCAGGGCCTGGCCAAGCCTGTGCTAGGCCTGGGAAGCCACCAGGGCCTCATGGACCTGGGTTGGGAGGAGGGACCAGTGTGCAGAAGTGGGTCTGGAGTTTGTCCCCTCCAGGCCAGAGCTCCTTGGAAGGACAGCTCTGAAGCATAGCACCTCCTTCCCTCCACCCTGCCCCTTTCTAAGGCCTCTCTTCCATCTTCCCAGCTGCTCTTCCAGCTCTTTCCCGCACTCCCCACCAGCAGGTCCCCTTACCCTAGCTTTCCTCCAGACTTTCCAGTACAGGCCCACTGTTCTCTCTCTCTCTCTAAGCTCTCTACCATCCACAGGTGCCCCTGTTACTCCAATTCAGGGTCTTCGGGTGTAGAAAAGCCTTCATCACTCCCATCCCCCACCCTGCCCAGGCCCACAGGATCAGGGGGAGCTGAGGCGGAGGGTGCTAGTGTCATGGAAAATCCCTGCAGCAGCCAAGGTCAGTGTTTGCAGACACAGCCTGGCCTGGAGCCAGGCCTGCCTCACGGGCCAGCTCCCTCCGGCCTATCCCAGAGGCTTGCTTTGCACAGGGGCCCTCAGAGGCACCCCAGGGTTGCTCTGGGTGCCTGGGGCCAGGGGCTGCAGGGCCAATCAGTTCTGGGGTGTGGGAGACTATGTATGTAGCTCAACTTGCTCATTTTATAGATAGGTAAACTGAGGCCCAGAAGGGGACCTAGGTCAAGATGAGTCAGGGCCCTCTGTCCTAGCTCAGTTCTTTCTGCAGAGAGAGGCAGCCTAAAGTCTGTTCTGGTAGGTCAAGGAGTAGTGAAGTCTTCCAGTAAATCAAGGGCTAGCTTGAGGGGCTGGACTTGAGGCTGGTGATGGGCAGGAGTGAATAAGTAGACCCAGATGGTCACACCATGGTCCTGGCCCTCAGAACACTTTCCATCTGAAAGTGAATCAGATGAAATATCTCAATGGAAGCACTTTGAAAAGAAAAAAAGTCAATGCCCTGAACAAAGAAGAGGTCATTATTACACAAATTATGTAAATGTATGGCACTAATGGGAAATGTTTTAGGAAGAATTTAAGACAGGGGCTGAAGGAGGGCTAGAGGTGGAGAACTTCGGCTGGGGTTATCTGGAAGGGCTTCACAGAGGAGGTGGTAAACCCTGGGCTCTGAAGGGTGGTGGGAGAGGCAGGGTTCTGACAGAGTGGAGCTTTGGAAGACACAAAGCTAGGAAGATAGGCGGTGTGTTAGAGGCAGAGAAAACAGACCCCTCTGAGGCTGGTGGGCTATCTCCCAAATGAGGGGGCGAGGGGCCTGACACACCTCTCAGGCAGCCAGCTTCCTGAGATGCATCTAGAACCTCAGAAGCATGTCTACCCACTGAACCTGCAGTGCCACTTCTAGGAATCTCTGCTGGGAAAATAACCAGAGATCGGAACAAAGATTTATGAACAGGGACGTTTATAACAGCATTTTCATTGTGAAAAATTGTAAACAGTTCTAATGTTCACCGATAGGGTTTGGTTAAACATATTAAGGTATATTTATGTGTTGGAATATTGTGCAGCCATTAAAGTGCTGTTCTCAAGGAGTCTCTTAATTACATAGAAAACCACCATAGAATGTTAAATACAAATGGTGAGATACAGCTCTTTATGTATGATGGGGTCCCACACTGAATATATAAATATAAAAAAAGTATCTACACACACACACACACACTCAGTAAGAGAAGCTGGAAGGAAATGTACTAAAAAGCTCATAGAGTTTATCTTTGAAGTATGGGCTTATAATTAATTTTGACTTTCTTTTATATATTTTGTATTTTCTACAAAAATCTATTACTTTTATGAGTAGAAAGTAACGAGTATTATAAACCAACAACAACACGGATTCTGCTTTTCTTGGAGCAGAGAGTTCCCTAGTGGAGTGAAGACTGGTAAAATGGGCAAGGGTTGAAATGTGAAGCGCTTTGAAGGGTCGGTGCAGGAGCTCAGACCTCAACTTGAGGGCAGTGAGGAGTCACTGATGGCTCCTGGATAGAGGAGGGACATGTCAGAGAGGTATGGTGACGAGTTCTCCTAGCATCCCCGTGCAGGCCTTGGCAGTGGCCGATGGGAAGCAGGAGGATTCACTAGGAGCCCTCTGCACGGTCTGCTGTCAAGTGCTCAGCAGTGTACTGAGTTCAGGAGGGGACAGAGGACAGGCGGAAGGGAGCACAGGGGAGGAAGGAAAGAGTAGACACAGTGTGTGAGATGCTCTCGCATTTGTAGGTTTAAACTGTAATCTCCGTGAGGGCAAGGATTGTTGTCTCTTTTGTTACTACTCTATTCCCCACACCTAGCAGAGGGCGTGGCATTTTATAAATTAGCAAATCCAGGTTGAATGAGTGAATTAAGGAGGGGAAGCATTAAAAATGACCCAGAGGATAGAAAGAGGTGAAGACAGGGAAGATGGACAGAGTGTGAGGCCCAGAGGTGGGCAGTGCACAGAACAGGGCAGCAATCCAAGTGCTCTGGGCAGGACACTGACCTAGGGTGTAGGGGCTCTGTTCCAGGCCAGCCATTGCCCCAGGGGGCTATGGCTTAGGCCTCTTACCTGTCTGCATCCTTATGACCAGCAGGACAGGACAGTCTGTTAGAAGTCAGGTCTTCCGACAGATTAAATCTGGTGGGGTTTTAATTACACGAATCCACCAGGGACAGTCTGGCATTGAGAAAGGAATCCTACAGCACGATTTAAAGTGGACCTGGCCATCTGCTGAGATGTCAGTCCTCCTCTGTGTGCTTCTTGAAAGGCTGTGTCTGTAACTCTGGGCTCTGGCTGGCCTGACTCTGACACTTACACTTTCTGGCTTTTTCTGCTTTGCCCATGGAGGAGAAGCAGGTGCCTGTTGCCATCTCCTTGTCCGCTTTTCCCAAAAGGGGTGACTTGTTCCCAATAAGAAGCCCCATTGGGTCATAGGGGCAACAGTGGCCTGCCCCGGAGTTCCCGCTCAGCTGTGCCATGTGCTCTGCAGCCAAGCCTGCCCAGACACTGGCTGCCTGAAATCGCATCCTCTGGGCCGTGCTCCCGGGGTGGAGTGGGGCCCAGAGGCAGGGTGTGCCGAGTGAAAGAGCACCCACCCAGAAATCGGAGCCCCATTTACTGTGGGAGGCAAGGTGGCGAACTATTTTTCTGTAAAGGACCAGATAGTAAATACTTTGGGTTTCATTTCTGCTCATGTTACTCCCCGCTTTGGACAGGCTTCTACCCCTTAATCAAAGCCCATCTCAGAAGTTACCCCTTCTGTGATGCCATCCTCAATCTCACCCCCCTAAGCAAATCAGTGCTGCTGGAGCCCCTTATTCGCTACTCACCACGGTTCACACATTCATCCATTCAACCACAGGCAGTTCTGAGACCCTAATGTGTGCAGTGCTCCAAGTTCTAGAATCATTATAACAATTCTCATGTTTCACTTCTGCAGGGCTTTCCCATTTACGAGTAATTTCTATACATTCTATTGTTTACACTCACACAGCAATCCTGTCCAGTAGGTGTCATTATCATTATTGCTCCTATTTTACAGATGTGGAAACTGAGGCTCAGAGACATGAAGTGTTTTGTCTCCAGCCATAATGCTGGAACCAAACTTGCAATTCAAAGGCAGTTCTCTTTCCACATTAGTCAGCTGCCCCAGGACTCTTCCACAGAGATGGGAGTCAGAAGACTTGGGACCTGGCTCTTGCTGTACCACTGTGTGATGACAGGCAAGACCTGGTTGTTCTTTGGGCCTGGAGTCCCTTCTCCGGGAAATGAAGAGGCTGGAGGATTTTTTCTTGGGGCCCCGCAACGGTCTAGGGCTCTGGGTGTTCAGAGTGGCCATGTTCCCTCATCCATAAATAGTGAAGGGAGCAGAAGTCTCAGTGGGACTGTTTGGTTCTCAAAGCAATGGCACTGAGCCTTTGGGTACATATTAGACCCACAGCTGCTGGGGCCCACGTGTTTCTGCAGAGTTGTCCCGGTTGGCACTGAGCAGATGCTGTGGACAGGGTGAGAACCCTGGGCTATCCTCAGAGGGGAGGGCCAGAGCTGGGCTGGGCTGGTCGGCACTGCTGTGAGAAAACCCCCTACCCCCCACAGCTGGAGCAGAGGGGCAGCCAGAGTCAGCTCTTCAGAGACATAAGATCGTGTCTCTTCCACTCCACTCCTCTACAGCCTCCCAACACACGAAGCCACATGGGGTCAGGCCGAGATGGTTGCGTGGCCCTGCCTGAACCTCCCAAGCCCAAGACAGGCCAGTGCGCTCAAGAACTCTTGTTGGTCCTCAGGTTCTCCCTACTGACTGCTGAGCCCTGAAGGGTTCTAACTCCGCCTCCACCTAGCCCTGGACGCCAGTCTCCTGGGGCTTTGAATCTTTGCTTCTTTTTACTTTAGCTGCTTCTTCCTTCTTCCTTCCTCCTCCTCGTCTCATTTTGTCTTCTCAGTATCCCTCTGGGCTCTGAGGGCAGGGACAGTGTCTTACACCTTTCAGTAGCTCAGTGCTGGCCCGCAGCAGCTAGGAGTATTGGTGGTGGGGTAGTAAGTAGTACCAATAGTGGCAGTAGTAACAGTAGTAAATAATAAAGCTCACGTTCATTGAGCATTTGTGTGTCAGGCACTGTCTTGAGTGCTTTAGTTATAATATTTCATTTACTCCTTACAAAAAATTTATGAGCAAAACATTATTTCCATTTTACAGGTGAGAAAGCCGAGGCACAGAAAGTTTCTGTAACCCATTCAAGACACAGCTAGTGAGACACTGAGTCAGGGCACCAACTCAGGCCTGTCGCCTTGTACAGCCTAACTGGTGTTAGTTGGATAGATGCCACATCTGGATGGCAGTACTCTGCTTTTCTGGCTGAGGGAACTGAGCTGAGTGGCTGGGTGACTTGGACAAGGCCACACAGGTATGTGGCAGAGCCAGGCCTTTGTAGGCCAAGTCCTGCTCTCCTTCTTCCACTTCTCAGTGGCCTCTAGGGAGCAGGGTCCATGGCCCAATAAGTGGCACCTTCATGAATTGCTCTTCAGGTTGTCCTGGGGAAGTGGTGGCGAGGAGAGGCAGGTGGGCAGCTTGTTCCCTGTCTAAGCAGGTGTTTCTCAGCTGAGATCCCTCCCTCTTCCCCTCCAGGCCTTCTCCCAAGGGGCTTGGCCTGGGAGTGCACTGGTTTCCACCTATGGCACCCTCCCCAGCCTGAGCTAGCTCTGGAAGAGGGGACGTGGCACCTGGGGAGGTTGAGGGGGCAATAGGAGCCCCAGGGAGGCTGTAGCACTTGGCTTGTCTCAATAATATCAGCTGGGAAATCAGCGAGACGAAAATGGCTTCATTCCCTCTTAGCTTGTCTTAATTAATTAATTGGGCAAACATTTCTTAAGCACTTACTACCTTGTGCCAGGAACTTGACTAAGTGCTGGGAGAGGATGCAGAGACAAGGCTGGCTCAGTCTTGCCCTCTGGGAAAAGAGACAAGCCAGGGGGCAGGTGAGAGGACTGTCCCTTAAGTAAAGCCTTGCCCCAGGATGTGCCAAGTCTATGCTGGGGGGCCGCTCTGTGACGGTGGGTCTGTGGGCACCCCAGACATTGCCAGTGCTTCTATGGCTGGGAGTATGGCATTCTCTGTTCCCGATGGCCTTTGAAGATGGCCCTGGACACTTGGAAGCACTGTTTGGGTTGGGGGTGTGTGAACACCTGGCTGGCACACGGAGCTGCTCGGCCCTGGCTGTCATTAGACATTGGATCAAGGTCAGAGTCTGAGGCCATATTCTCTTCTTTCTTCTTCATCTCCTCCTCCTCCTCCTTCTTTTTTACCATTTACTATTTTTAAGTAAACTTTTTACTTTGGAACAACTTTAGGTGTTGCAGAATTATTGTGAAGAACTTCCTTTTTTAAACACTCCCTGCCTCCCTGGTGTTGATGCGTTCCTGGCTGCTGTGTCCCGCCTCCATCCTCCCTGCGCTCTCCCAGGAAGCTTCCTCCTCTCTGGCCCGTCAGGCACCCCCACCTCTCAGTGCTCACACAGCATCCATCTCTGCCACTCACTCGGCCTCTCTTGGCCTCTCTTGGCAGACGCTACCTGGCATATTCACCCATATCCTTATGCACCCTTATGCACAGCGATGCCTGGTGAGCAAAGCGCCTTTCATCAAGTCTGCCAGCACAGAATGGGGGGAAGGGAGCCGGCTGGCCTGGGGTAATGCTGGACACTGGCCAAGGCTTTTGGGAGGCAGTCAGGGCCCAGGCCTGGTCCCCTGGGTGGGGGCTCACCTCCTGGCGGCAGATGGGAATGGGGAGGGGGTAGAGGATAAGAAGAAGGAAGAGGACAGGAAGGGAGGGCATTCACAGGCCAGGACAGAGCCTGTGTCTTCTCTGCTAATAATGGCAACAGTATCAGGTAGTCTAGAGACCCATACTTTGTCAATTTTCTCTAATCTTTACCATGATCTTCAAGGTGGGCATTATTAGCTCCATTTCTATGAGGAAACCAAGACTACTTGCCCAAGGTCACATCAATAAACATTGACAAAGCTTGGATTCAACCTAGATCTTTTGACCTTGAAGTCCAGGCCCTTTCAGGTACCCCTGGGACCATCCACTTCATTTGACAACATGGTGTCTGGCGGGCCGTTATTCTCAGACCAATGTAAGCCCCTAGGGCAGGATCTGGGTTCCAGAGTCTTGGTGCTCCGTATACAGTGGATGTTCAGACCACGTGAGGAGGGAGATGGTGTCCTGAGGGTGTCCCTCAAAATACTCTCTCTCTGAGCCTTTCCCCTTCACTCTAGCAGGCCGATGAACCCAGAGGTTGATGGACGGCCCTTTCTGTCCTAAGGAGCAGCCCACTGGAAGTCTTTGAGAGGGGTTAGTATGGCCCTGAGCCAGACAGAGCAGGATGTGAGGACAGAAAAGCTGGGGGCAGGGGTAAGGGCCCTGAGTGAGGCCACCTATGGTGGAAATGTCTAGGGCGCCTGCCCCCTTCCTGACTCTTTGGAGCTGTCCTTCTTGCAACAACCCTAGTCAAAGGTGGGCCTAGACAGCCCCTTTGTACCATGTGACCCAGGCCCAGGCCACAGCAGATTGGGCCAGGGATGGACCCCTGATCCAAGAGGACTCAAGCTATCGGCTACACTACACTGATACAATCAGGCTGACTCTCCCAGAGACTGTGATCAGAGGCTGAGTGGCTGGTCAGCTTTGCAGAGCTGAGCTGCAGAGTTACAAAGAGTCTGGTCCTAGCTGGGACCAGAGTGAACCAACATCACATGCAAGTCACAGTTATAAGGGAAGAGAAGCCAGTGTGATCAGAGACAGGGATGTTGCGGCCTGAGAGAGAGGAAGGGAGAGGCCTGGGCTTTTGATTGCTGGCCTTTGACCCTGGCTAAGTGGCATTGTTTCCTTTCTGAAGTCCCTTTTACTTGCACTGGTCCAAGGGCAATCTGTGCCCAGACTAAGCTCTAGCCACTCCAGATGGAGGGGCCAGGTACCCAGCACTGCATCTAGGTGTGCCTGCAAGGTGAGCAGCACAGCAGAAGGGCCCTGGCTGGATTTCAGGGGATCCACATGGACACTGCACTCTACAGTGTTGAGGAACACTCCCATTGATCCTTACAGCATCCTGCGCTGCCCATAGGGCAGGGCTGGTCTCTATTCAATGGGTGGGGACAGTGAAGCCTGGAAACATTGGTGTCTCACCCAAGATTGCAGCTCCAGAGCTGGACCTGGGACCCTAATTCCAGGCGTACTGCTTCTTCCACAACACACACTGGAGCTCTGATCCCCCATCTAACTAGGAAGCTGGATAGCCTTGGTGTAGAAATGCAGTGTGTAATATTCCTGGTACAAGGCCTGGCATGTAGAGGGTCTCAGGAAGCAGGAGCTGTGATTAATTCTATTATTTTCTAAAGCACAGTTCTGAGCTGCCACTCACCACTCAGAAGCCTTCCTCAGTCCCCCAAATGTACACGGTACAGTCTGGGGGTTTCCTGGTCCAGCATGTAGGCTGGCCACCCACAACCTGACCCACCCCCTGCCTGGCCTTCTTTCTCTTGACTCCCCTAACCATCCCGGTCTCCTCTGCACCTGTTCCACGCCTCGCCTCTGAGTACTTCCTCACGTTGTTGGGGCTGCCTGGAGTTCCCTCCATCATCTCTTCTCTTCTGTCCTGCAAGGACAGCTCCAGGGCTGCCTTCTCTGGAACACATTCTCCTGTCCCCAAGCTTTGCATGGAAGTGTGTCCCTGTCCCACTGGCCCACCTTGCTCAGTGTCCATGGTGGGTTCTCAGTGGACACATGAAGCCAGTCTCGATGGCTGGGCTGGGTTTGGTGGGGAGGCCGTGGAGCTTGCATGGCCCCTGTGGGCCCTGTCTCCATCACCCGCGACCCCATTCTCCTTTTTGGTCGTGGCTACTGGCCCAGACAGCTCTGGGCTGGCAGGCATTTTGGCAGCAGATGCCAGGGGATGTAAAGGAGGCTTTTCGTAGGCTCAGCACCCTCCCCAGGGCTTAGAGGCTCAGATGGTGTAGGTTGGCATAGTGCCTAGGCGGAGAGGGACACCAGGCAACAAGGACTTCAGCCTGGAAGCAGCTGCCAGGACCTTCTCTCCCTTTGAACCAGACTGAAGATGTAGTGTCCCCTCCTACACACTCACTCCAACACCAACACCCTGCATGTCCTCCATGGTGGCTTCTTGGCATAACTCTGTCTGCCATTCAGGGCAGAGAGTACAAGAACCAGATGGGCTTTGGGGTGGACACACCCAGGGAAACGGGAAAGTCCGCACCTTAATAAAGGGAGAAGGAGCCCCCACAGGACCTGGCCTCTGGGCCCTGCTGTTCCTTCACGTTCTACACCATCAGGGACGTAAAGAAGCCACCAAATCCAGCAAATCTAGCCCTACCCCCAACACAGGCCCCATGGACCTGAGACTCTTCTCAGAGGTTAAGACTCGGCCATTCTCCATGGAAACACGCTTCACTCAACCCTACGCCCTGTCTGTTGGAAATGCTCCTTAGGCAGAATGATGACTGTGGCTCAGGCCATTCCTGCTCAGCCTGTCTTCAGTGAGGACAGCAAGCAGCTGTCCCCATCCTTGGGGACACTGCCCTTTACACAGAGACATGGAGGCAGATGCTCATCCCCTGCCTGCCTCCTGCTGCCTGACTCACCCTGGGCTTGCCACCTCTCTTCTGACCTCTGATATTTCAGCCTTTTCAATGATCTCTGCCACTCCACCTGCTGTCCAAGCCCTCTGTCCGCACCACTGTTCACAGCCCAGGATGGGATGGCAGACTGGCTGGGCTAGGGTATAATAGGAGAATGACTTCATGGTTCCTGTGGATTATAGGGGCTGCCTATTTCTGCACTGGTGTCCTGAGCTTGATTTTGAGGGTGCTAAGAGCTCCAAGCTGGGCAGTGTCCCCAGGACTTAGCTCTCTCCAGCTACTGCTTATAGTTTCTGCTGTGCCTCTCTGCCCTTCCTCTCGCTTCTTCCCCCTGACTCGGGGGACTGGGCTGGCTTTCTATGCACTTGACTTTACTCAAATGATTAAATGCTTCTGTCACTGCTCCCTCCTCCCCAATTCAAAACAATACCAGTAGACCTTTATATAGCGTTTACTATGTGCCACACTGCTCTAAGCCAGTTAATCCTCAAAGAATCCTATTTGGTAAGTACTATTATTATCCCCATTTAAAGATGCAGGAACTGAGCCACAGAGAGGTTGACTTGCTCAAGGTCATGTAGCAAATATATGGCAGAGCCAGGCCCTCCCAGATGGCTTATTCTACTCTCTGTTTGCTTTGTACCCTCTTCTCTTCTCCCGTGTCAGAGCAGGTGGGCCTCCCCTCCCAAGGCTGACCCCTTACTGCACTCTGCCAGGGCCCTGTTGGCTTTGCTCCTGGAGGCCACCCCATTTAAGGGTGTTTTCAAATGGTCCTCTGCCAGATCCTCACGATTAGCCTTAAGTCTTTAAAAAAGGGAGGGAGATGGGAAGGAGGAAGGGAGGCATGCTTACCATGCCCTCTCCTTGGTCTGGCTTTCCCCTCACCCATCAGGCGGTCCCCACTTCATGCACTAGGACTGCTCTCCCCAAGAGCTTCAGGAATGTCCCGAGATCCAGACCCACTGCCCTGAGGGCAGGGCTGCCCTAGCCCTGTGGAACGCTGGGACAACTAGAACAAAATGGGCTCCTCTGGTTGGATGCAGCCCGTGGGAGTGCAGTTTGATGAGCAGGCTGGACTTCAGCAACCCAAACCCCTCCACTGGGTTCTTCTGGGCAGTGCCTGACCTGGACAATCACACATGGTGGCCTTGGCTGTGGCATCCCCACCGTCCTCACATTGTGGTCACGCTTGGCCCTGATGGCCAGTCTTCTTCCTCTTGAAACCCTACCCTCCTGCTTCCCACTGGTCCTTTGCATCTGCCTTGCTGCCTCTGCTTCTTTCTGCACCTGGTTGCAAGAGCGGGCCAGGACTCGGCCTGGGATGCTCTGATGCTGGTTCCCGGGAGGCCACCAAGGCCATGCCTCCAGCTCTGCTCCATGCTGTACTTCTACCCACCACCTGGCTGAACTAGGACACCCAAGCTTGGCTTGGCCACCGGAATACATCATCTGCCCCCACCCCCCACGCTGGGCCATTCTCTCTGCTGCCTGATTTCTAATAATGTCCTTATTCCTCAGTCAACCAGGTGAACACATCACCTTTCCCTCCTCTTCTTCCCTCATTCCTAATCACAGTCCTTCCTTCTTTCCTGGTTCTGTCTTTTCTTTCTGTTCAGCCACCACTATAGTCTGAGCACTCACAGTCTCAATCTGGACTTGGGCGGCTGGTCCTAACTGTCGTGCCCTGGCAGCTTCCAGCCCCCTCTCCCCTAGTCTTCCCCACACCTGTTCCCAGATTATGCTCCACTTGGAACACGCCACTCCTCTACTCAAAACCCTTCCATGACTCCTCATTGATCACAGGAAGAAGCCCAAACTCTCAGTCCGCCTTTCAATGCCCTCTACCACATGTCATGCCTCTTCAGCCTCAGCTTTGCTACATACCCTGCCCCAGGAGAGGGTTTCAGAGCTAACTTTTGGTATGCTTTTCCATAGCTACGCTGTCTAGAAGGCAGTCAGGGAGAAGGGGGCAGGGGCGGTGCTGGGGTAGGGTGGTTCTGCCCTCACCCCTCCCAATCCAAGTCAAAGCTGTTCAGTGGTCACCAGCAGCCTGACTCTTCACCTGAGCAGCTGGATTAGAGTTCAGCCAGATTGGAAATGTGGAAGAAGGCAGGTCTCAGGGCCGGTGCAGAAAGGATGAAAGGAACAGAGGAGGCTAAGACGGGAACCACTCACCCAGGGAGCAGGGCATGGCCGGGAGCGGGTTAGCACAATGGTGAGGGCAGCATGTCCGCGGGAAGGGTTACTTCCAATACTCTTCTCTGTTTGTGCAGCTTTTAGTTTATTGCTCACTTTTGAGTATCTGACAGTCAGAAGGCAGATATCACTATCACACACCCCACTGAGAAACGAGGAAGCTGAGGCTTGACAGGTGTGGTGACCGACCTGGTCAAAGATGGTGATGTGGGAGTCTCCTGGTGGTCTCCTGCTGCCGGCCACCTGCTCGCTCCAGGCCGAGCCCAGGCTTTTAGCACAGCAGGAACCTCCCTGGCCAGCCAGTGAGGGGCTGGCTAACTCTAGTACTCATTGGAGGTCCTGGGGAAGGGCCCCTCTTGTCCTGGTCCCTTCCTGGCCCAAATTGGTACCAGCACTTGGGAGGACAGCCGACTAGCTATGTGCCAGTGCTATTTCAAAAATAAACCAGGGAAGAACAAAGCTTAAAAATAACCCAGGGGATGTGTGAGAAGCTAATTACTATGCAAGCCCCCTGTCAGGCCTTCGGGAGTGCAGCGGGCCCCAGGTGTCTGTGTGTTGGGTCCCCTCTACTCCTCTCTTCCAGGTGCTTCCAGGGCAGCTGGGGACAGACAGGACCTCAGACTCTGACAGAGGAGCTGGAGGTGGCTCTGGACATCTGGGCCAGGCTGGGCTGCCAGGGCGGGAGGGGGAACCCAGGCCGGGCACAGAGCTCTGTGCCTGGGCCCCTGCCAGGTTTCCCCACCTCACTGCTCTCTGGGCCTGTCTACAACTTCCCACTGGAGTCGCTCTGGCTCCAAAAGAGACTCTGAGGTCCTGAGTGTCCCCCTTTTCTCTGAAGTGCAGGGGGGTGGTAGTGGCCGCCTTTGATCCATACCATTCTCTTGAGAAGAACTTTGAAATCTATCTTGCCCCACTAGGGTAAAAATGCATGGCCTTCCTAGCACTCCTGGCAGCTTCTGCAGGCATCGCTGGCCTGAGAGCTCTGAACCTTCAGTGCTGAACAGGGGCTGGGCTGCAGGCTGGCCAAGCCTGAACCACCCCCCCCCCAGGCTCTAGTAAATGGCGATCAAGGAGGCAGAAGCCACACTCCCACCCCGCAGGCCCAGGCTCCCCAAGGCTCTCAGAAACTCTTGCAGACCCCCCACCTTATTGCAAGGATATCCTGCAGCAACAGGGTGGGGGGTACAGAGCCCCGCTGAGGATATAGCTGAGGGCAGATGTGCAGGATCAAAGAGAAGCAGGGAGGCAGAGACCCAGACTGCTGGAAGCTAGCAGAACTGATCAAAGGGCAAGGATGCCTCGGGAAGATGGGCGGGGGTGTGGAAGAAGCTGCAGGGAGAGGCAGGCAGAGCAGGCAGTAGGGAGGAGGGGGCCACCGCACAATGGCACGGCCTGTGGTGTTGGACAGGCCTGGACTCAGGTCCCTGGCTGGGTGCCCTGAGCCCATAACCTTGCTGGGCCTTGGGCCTCATTTGCATAATGGACATAATGATAACTACCTCATGGGCCTCTGCAGGAGGAGGCTCGTGAAGCATGTATGAAAAAGCCTGAAACTGAGCAGCGATGCTGTTCTTTCTTTCCCCTGCCTGTCCTGGATCTGGCTCTTCGTTCCACTTCAGGCTGGACAAACACAAGAGACCCCACTCCTGCTCGCACCTTCCGTGCTCCTGAAAAAGCTGTTGAATGTTACACTGTTTTCATGGTCAGTGTCTCTCTCCAATGGCCACCATGTTGCCAAACCCATTGGTTGTTTTCTACGGTCACCTGTCCTGATCGCCCAGCAGCAGCTGGAAGTGGACGGCTCCCCCTCCTGAAACGCCCCCCTTGGCCTCCAGTCCCTGCACTCCCCAGGTCCCTCAGTCTCCGGGCAACCCTCTGTCAGGCTCCGCCTCCTGGTGTGGAGAGGGGCTGGCCCTGGGCTCTTCTCACCCCTCTCCCCAGCTGCTCTTGTGCAGTGCATGACTTTATTATTTCCATCTGATAACTCCCAAATTTATATCTCAGCTTTGACCTCTCCCCTGAGCTGCAGACTTGTCTTTCTGACTGCCCCCCTGGATCTGTAATGAGCATCTCAAAATTAACCAGTGAGTCTAAAACAGAACTCTTGAATCTCCTCTTTTTAGCAAACCTGTTATTCTCCAGCTTTTACTTCCTAGCTCAGAAAATGCTTACCCTTCACCCAGCTGCTTAGGCCCAAGACCATGCTTGGTTACCTCCTCTCCCTGATCCCGTGGTCCTCTCCCTCCCTCCTCTCCACTATATTATGCCTATTCATCAGCAGATCCGGTGAGTCTTCCTCGCAAACACATGCTCCATCCACCCTGCTCTCCACCTCCACAGTCTCCACCAGGTCCAGTCCTCCGTCACCCTCTCTTTTAGGTCACTGAACTGCAGCATGGCCTGTCTCCCAGCTCTCCTCTTATTCTACACCCATCTGACCTCCATGGAGCAGCCAGGGGGTCTGCTAAAAACTTAAGTCATATCACACCACAACTCTGCTTATGACCTGCCAGCAACTTCCATCAAACTTAGAATAAAATCCAGGTTCTTGACTGGGGCCTCCATGGCCCTGCAATATTCAGCCCTTCCCAGTCTCCACCTCTTTGCTCAGTATGCCACACCCACACTGTTCTTTCTGCTCCCGTTCCTCAAACAAGCCAAGTGCTGGCTTACCTGGGGATTCTGCATTTGCTCTTCCTTCTTGGAAGGCCCTTTTCTGATCTCTGCATTACACAGGCCCCTCCCCGGGAGGCTGCCCCCGGATTGCCCATCCCTCCTCTCCATCACTCTCTACCACATGCTTGTGTTTACTGACTCCTGGGCTTGCTAACATTGGATGATGTTTTTATTTGTGATCGCATAACTTAGTTTCTTGACTATCTGCTTCCTCTAAAATGTAGGCACTGTGAGGACAGGTGCTCGGTGCTGAGTCCCTGACGTCTAGAATGGTGCCAGACACATGGAAGATGCCCAAAAAGCCAAAGGGGATGGAGCAATGGCTGTGTGGGTGACTGAAGGAGAGAGTCAGATGCCAGGGTCTGAGGACTGTCTCTGTTACTGAACTGCTAGTGGCTGGGGTGGGCTAATCCCCACTCCCCCTTCCCCCTGCACCCACCCTGGGTGTCAGTCTCCTCATCTGGAAAAGAGAACGGTTGGACTGAATCAGTGATTGTCAAGGAATCCAAAGGACCCTAGGCATCACTGTAATGCCATCCACTACCAAACGGAGCCCTTGTTCTGCATGAGCATACCAGTGTCAGCACCCTGAACTGACCCCATTCTGGCCAAAGGCTGGGGAAGATGCTTGCCATGACCTGTGGTTGGCCTGTGTATGTTCTACAACGGGTAATCATGTAATGTCTCATAAATGCTTTGAGTCATCAAACCATTGTGAGGACCGATGGGGCAAACCCCAGCCCCTCTCAGGTCAACCAGGTCACTGGGATGTCAAAAGGTGGTCCATGAGCAGGACCTTGGCTTCCAGGGCCTTGGAAGCCTCTGGGTTAGCCGAAGGCCTGGATTGCAGGACTGGCCACCAGTGCACTCACCCTGGGCAGGCTCAGGTCTAGAGGCAATCTGGGAAGTAAGACTGTCTGCCACCTCTCCAGGCAACCCCTGTCAGAGGGCACTGGCTGGGGGCAGCCTGCTCTCAGCCTCTCAACACCTCTGCTTCCTCCCTTAACCCATCTCCAGGCTGCTGTGGGAGCTGCCAGCGTCAGCGGCTCCTGCATTCCAGCTGTCCCAGCTGCTGGGGCAGTGGGGCAGTGGACTCGCTCTGCTGATAACGGGGCCTAGGCCACAGTCAGAAATGCTTTATTTCCAGAAAGGGGTGACTTGGAGGTCTTGGACAGAGCTCTAGTCTCGGGATTGGACACAGAGGAAGTCCCTCTAGGGCTCAGCCAGCATGGGGTGAGATGGGGACAAGAGCGTAATCGTGGACAGTGTGCTTCTCAGGAGGGGCTGGGAGAAAGAGGCCAGGAGTAGGACCCACAGAAGCTGTCCTAGCCGTCAGGGGTGGGGGCCTCACCAGGCCAGTCCTTCACAGATAAGCCCAGGGTGCTCTGCTCCTCTCACAGCCAAGTAGGAGCAGAGGAACAGTGGAGAGGCCCGTGTCCCCCACTGTCCTCAATCAGCTGCACTGTCATCAGCCCCATTTCCGAGGAAGGATGCACAGCTTCTACAAATCCACTGGACAATCCTGAGGGGCAGGCAGGGGACATCAGGGCCTCATGGGTGCCCCAGAAAGATGCAAGTACTTAGGACTCTGGGGTGTTAAGCTGAGCAAGACATCACAGGGAAGGAGGCTACCACCGAGTTTGGGTCCAGTGCCTTTGTCTCTGTTCCCATCTGGAGGTGGACCAAGGACCATGAACAGCCCTAGAGGGTCTTACTCTGCCTAAGCCTCATGGCAGAAAATCCATGAGGCAGGCCGTGCTGAAGAAGGCGTCCCACTGGCTCAGTCTGGCCAAAGCCCCCAGTTTGCTCCCTGGTGATGCTGGTATGGCCGAGGGGCCTCCTGTGGGCTGATGCCTTTCCTTGGGGTTGTTTGAGAGCTAAAGCCATGAAGGGGAGACACAGCCTGTCCCCTGGTCCCTCGCTGAGGCTCTCAGTCCCTTTTCTTCTCTGAGGGGGTGGGGGAAACTGACCTCTCCTGGGGCCACCCGCTGACTCCTGATGTCTCTGCCACCTGGCTCACTCCAGGTACTTTGGCTTGTGAACTCCAAATTCTTCCTCAGCTGTCCCTTGAATGTTTCTTAAATACCAAGGAAACCCAGAAAGAAAACGTTAGCTGCTGGCTCATGAGAGACCCAGCTTCCGGGCTGCAGAACGCTGGTCTTAAGAAGCTCTTTTCTCTCCTGTGCCTGGGTGTGATGCTTTCACCTGGGGCGTGTTTCAAACTTACAGCCTTCTGGGCTTAGCGCGTTCTAATGAATTAGTTCTAATGAATTAACGCTTCAGGGCTGAGCACTGACATTCATGGTCCTGGGACGAGCTTCCTACCCAGCACACAGCTGACATCTTACCCCCTCTCTCCCACCCCCGCCAATGCATCAGTGAGCAGGTGAGTTGCCTGTCACTTCCAATAAAGGCTCCCTGTCTCACTCCCTGGCCACCCGTAGGAATCATCACTCCGTTCTCATTTCTAGAGGAACCAAACCCGCTCAGTGACAACTGCCCCACAACACTGCCTTTTGCCCTCCGTAGGCTGACACATGCTTCTCATACGCACTAACATCCAGAGTGGGTATGACCCACCTCCGCCCTCAGGGGGAGAACTTGGTTTAGGGTCGGAGGGCCTGGATTTGACTCCTGCTCCCAGTTATTGGTGCTGGGGTCACAGGAAGGGACCTCATGTTCTCATGTCCAATGTCTTCATTGGCAAAGTAGGAATAATGATACTCACACCTTTGGGTTGTTGTGAGGCTCCAAAGAGAACCTGTAGGACCAAGTGCTTTATAAACCAAGAGCTGTGTGTGCTTCATGCAGCCCTGTTCTGCACTTGCCCACAGGGTGACATTGGGAGCATTTCTTAACCCCCCGAGCTTCAGGGTCCTCATCTGTAAAATGGGGATTATAACAGTGCCGGCCTCATCAGGAGGATTCAGTGAGATAATTCCCATAATGAGCTCAGCCCAGAGAAAGCTTCCAGTGAATGGCAGCCTTCATTCATGACCATGGAAACTGAGGCCAGTTCTGCTTGGGAATGGCTGCTTCATGTTCAGGTCTATGATCTGGTTGGGTAGCTCTGGGAAGACCTCTCCATTGGGTCAGCCTGAAACTTGCTTCTGATTGAACTGCCTGCCTGCTGCCGGCTCCCAAGGCCTTGGGGAGCTCCCCTGCACTCGCAGGAGGACATGGCCCTTCCCCAGCGGAGGGGTGCCTCCTGTCTGAGGGCCTGGCATCGCTGTCCCCGGTAAGCTCACTGGAGCCTGACAATTTGGGTCTCTGTAGAGAGTTCCCCAACTGATCCTGTGGCCAGCAGGCTGGAATGTGCCTCTCCAGATGTTTCTGAGATGCTTATTTCTGCATTGGAGCTGTGGTCAGGAGAGGCCCTGCACATTCCTGAAGAGGGACAGTGAGTCCGTGCCAAGCCACGGAGCCTTGAGCAGAGATGAAGGGGATCTGAGAGTGGGGCCCAGGGTTGTCCATGCACAGAACAGCCAGAGTCCCATCTCTCTCAGCCCAGCACTGTCCCCATGGCTCCTGCACGCCACCCGTCAAACTAGGTCTGGTCTGGGCTCCAGAGTGGACTTAGCCCAGAACAGGAAGTGGGGGAGGGGGAGGGGGGTGAAAGCTCTTCCTGGGTGCTGGCTAAGGTCTGCTGAGTGACCAGGAAAGGGTGAAGGGGGACAATTAGGATTCAGGCTGTCATTATCTTCTGGTTCAACCGGAGTCATGGAGACACGCACTAGTTCAATTGAGCTGATGAACTAGTAACCACTAGTTCAACTGGGGTCATGGAGGCACTTAGTAGTTCAAATGGGGTCATAGGGACACCCACTGGTCAGGATTCAGGTAGTGGATCGAAACACTGGTTGGAGTCTGTCACTTCCCTCCTTCAGCACCTGTCAATCAAGTCCATCCACCAGGGCCAGTACTCAGCCCCCTGCAGGCTCTGCTCCCAACCAGCCTTCCTTGGGCATGCTGATGCCCCTCTGCCAATCTCACGCCGCTCGCTCTTCTCAGAAAGCTCCCACTGCCACTCTTCACCTACTGAAGTCCTTACTCTTCATTCAAGCCCCCTGAAGTACCACCTGCTTCAGAAGGACCCCTGTTTTAGCCTTTTCATTAGGACTTAGCATATATACCATTCAGCTTGTGGCTTCAGGATTCCACTGCACCAGAGGCTCACTGGGGAAGGAGCTGGGTCTTAGTTTTCTGTTCCCTTGGTATAGTGCCCGGCACCCAGGAGAGCTCATCGATTAATGGTAAACTGACTGAAATGAAGGCCAACCTTGGTTCTCTTTGTAAGGTGACCTGAGGGTCTGAGGGTCCCCAGACCACACCTGAGTTCCATTCTGGTGCTCTAACTTTCCAGGATGCCCTCTTGAAGATGAAGAAATCAAAGCATCTAAGGGTTGGGAAGACTCTCAAAAGCCATTTTTTGCAGCGCCCAGTGTGATAGATGGTCAAGGGTAATGATCTTTTTGATGTGTCAATTTCTCTAGGCTAAATAAAGCTCCTCGTTATTTAATCAAACACTAACCTAGAGGTTGCCATGAAAGCATTTTGTAGATGTGATTAAAGTCCATAATCAGTCGTCTTTAAGTGAAGGAGATTATTTTAGATAATCTGCGTAAACCTGATTCAATCAGCTTGAAAGGCTTTAAGAGCCGAGCTGAGGATTCTCTGAAGAAAAAATTCAGCAGTTCCAGCCCATGCTGGAAGGACTTCCTGCCTGTCCTTCCTGGCGGCCTTCTCGACGAATTTCGAACTTGCCTAGCCAGCCACTATTACCACATAAGCCAATTCCTTGTAATATATCTCTTATATATCTCCTACTGGTTCTACCTCTCTGGTTGAACCCTAACTGATACAGATGACCTCAGCTGCCTGCCCAATCGTTGCTTTTTGTATGCTTCCTCTGATGGGGAGTTCACCACCTCTTAAGGCAGCACAATCTAACTTAGGTCAGGTTCAACTCTAATAAGTTCTGAATTATATTGGACTTATATTAAGTCTTTCTATGGACTCTACCCACTGGTGTTGGTTCAACCCCATGTACCCAATCACCCAAAGTTGACTCTTTTATCTTCCAGTAGCCCAGCAGACATTTGAAGGCAGCCTCATGCTCTGCAGGTCTGCCTCTGCTAAGTGTCCTGCAGTCGACGTTCTGCTCCCCTCCTCTTAATGTCCCCCAGGCTGTTGATGTCCCTCTTAAAATGTGCAGACACATGAGGCCTGACAGGTCTAGAAAAGAGTGAGCCTGTCCTGCTATCTGAATTCCACACTGTAGCTGGCAACAGGGTGAGAGTATCTGGTAGCCATAGGGCCTGGCGACTTCTATGGGTCTTTGCTGTCCGGATTCTAGCCTGTGGAAGAAGAAATGAGCCTGGGCCATTTCTTCTAATGGGACTGCCCCTGGGACTTTGGGTAGATGACACTGGGAGGAGCCAGTCACCCACTTTAATCTGTGGGGCACCTGTTCTCTGTGGAGCTAAGGAACTTCCCTGGCAGACAGGGGAGAAAAGGACAGCTGAGGACCGGTGCATCCTCGCTTCCAGGCTTCACTCTGGGACAAGCCCTTTTCCATTCTTCTCCCTTTCCATCCACTCTCTCCTCTTTCCTTTCTCCCACCCACAGTACCTGTGATGCACGTGGCCCTGCCCAGGCTCCATAGCTGGCTCCCAATGGGGCAAATCACAGCCCTACTTCAAACCTCAAAGAAGGGTGCATTACCTCTGAAGCCACTGGCTCAAACATTCTACAATCAGATTCCTAAGGATTTTCCCAGTCCTAAATCTTCTTGTTCTTAAAACCAGAAACCGCGTGTCTATTCCCAGAAGTCAAGTCTCCAGGCTATTTAGATTCTTGCTACTAAACGTGTGGATCATGGATCAATAGCATCAGGTCCCTTGGGGCCTTGTTAGAAATTCAGTCTTAGGCCTCATCCCAGACCTACTGATTCAGAATCTGCATTTAAGCAAGATCAACCAGGTCATCCCCCAGACCTGACCGTTTGAGAAACATTAATGTAGAAAACTCCGCATTGCTGAGCTAGCCTATATCAGTTCCTCTTGTGGAACACGTCCTCTGTACAGATGGGAAGACTGAGGCACACTAGGAAAGTATTTGCTCCTGCCATGAGTACAGGGGCAGGAGAGCAGGGCAGAGGGAACAGTTTGTCTAAGGCCTCTGGGGGGAGATAAAGAACCCCATTTCTAGCTCCTAAGTCAGGCTCCTGCTTTGTATTCATAGCAGCCAGTGCCCCCTTCACAAAGAGGTCCTTGGTTGTCACTGGAAGAAGCAGGGATAGGGGGTTAGTCCCAGCTTGGCAGGGAACCCAGGAGGCCACAGGACCAGGAGGACTGGAGCTGTTTGCTCTAGACAGCAGCTGAGGCTGGCCCTAGCAAACGGGAAGTGAAAATGTGATTGGGGTGGCGGCCTGGGGCCGGGTGGCTCCAGGTGAGGAGCTGGCCTTCATGAACCACTATAAAGCTGCCTGAGCATGGGCAGTTTCTGGACAGGGACGGTGAGCAGATGTGGATAGACAGATAGGCGGTGGAACTAGCTCACCTGTTGACTGCTCCCTAGGTGACCACGAAGGGCGTTTGTCATGTGGCTCTCTGAGGACCAGAGGCTAACAGAGGCATCAGGAGGCAGCCCAGAGCAAGCAGAAGTGGCTGGCTGGCAGCTTGCTGTCTTTTCTAAGAGTCCATGGGGACCCAAGAACACAGAGTGGGGTATCAGTAAACAGGGCTTCAAGGCCAGCTCTGAGACCATGGAAAGCGTGGCCTTTAGCAAGCCCCTTTTCCAATCTGAATTGTAGTTTCCACACTGCGAAACAAGAGGGCTGGGGCTAACACTCTGAGTCCTCTTTGGGCTTTATCCATAGTCCCAAGGGCAACAGATCCCGAAACTGAGGCCACAGCTTGAATGCCCTGTGTGGGCCCAGGTGCCCATTTTCATTGTTTGTGATGTTCACGTAGAAGGATGGCAGAGGCTCTATAGGGGCTAGGGGGCTGCATGCCTCTGTGAAGAGATACTCCCTGCAGTCTTGGGTGTAAGCCCTGGCACTATCATTTAATATTTATAAGGCTCTGGGCCAATATCTGAACCTCTCCGAACTTCCTTTTCCTCAACTGTAACAAGATGAAAAGGCCGGCCTCCCAGGGCAGCTGCGGGAATGCAGGTGGTCAGAAGGGCCTCGGACAGGGCCTGACGTTTAGACACATGGCACACCCCTGCGTCCAATGCAGAGATGAAGTAACTTGTCTAAGGGTGAGAGAGTGCCTATCCCAGGTCTCAGCTCAGGTTTGCCCAAACTGATCATGGTCTCAGTCAGAGCTGGGTCTCTTCCCTTCCCACTGGCTGACTGCAGGAAAATCATTTTTGCATTTTTTAAAATTACAAAATCAACTCACAGATTCACCGTTTGTGCTGCCAGCTGAAAGCTGTTTATGGCGGTGATTTGCACTACATTCATCTGTGTTTGTTTATGTTTTCTTAGAAAATACTTATTGTGTTGGTCCTGTCTCCACTGTGGCCAGGTGTGTGTCTTCTAGTTCTGTCCGATCATCACCCCCCACTCCCTCCGTGTCTCCAATCATAGTATGTGGAGACTGGACATGTAGGCAGGAGGCATGACGGTCAGAGGACCTCTGATCCAATGGACCTGCTTTGCAGATGAGGAAACTGATATGTTTAGAGAACCAGCAATTAAACTGAGTGGAACTGGAACTTTTGCCTCCTTGCTCCAATCCAGGGTAGATTCTCCTGCCCTGGATTGCACCTCATTCTCTCTGATGGGTTTTCTGCAGGGTCTGCCTGCTCAGAGGAGGGAGTACTGGCCCTGAGTTTGGATGCCAGGCAGACTCCAGGCATAGGTGATGATCTTGGAAGCCTGGGATGGGGAAGGGGAAAAGGAGGATAAAGAGAAGTGGGTAGAACCCTCCTGTTTTCAACCCCTCTGTCTCCACCTGTTAGGAAGTAGCAGAGGTAGCTGTGGTCATGATAACCCTTGGGAAACAGAGCTGTTGCCTTGTGGGGGGAAGTAATAATACATGGACAATAATATTAACAACACTAAAAATTGCAGATACTGTTTATCAAGTGCCTGCTCTGTACCACCTTTTTTTTTATATTAACCCATTCAATCCTGGGAGGTAGATATTATCCTCCCATTTTGTACATGACAAAACCAGCTCAGAGAGACTAAGTAATTTGTTCAAGATCATACAGCGATGGCAGGGGTTGGTGGAGAGGTGGGCTGAGAGATGAACCCAGGCACTCTGCTTTAAAGCCAGCACCGTGTTCTTACACCACGCTCAGCAAAGGCATGTGTGGTTGAAGCACAGCGGTGACCTGTAGGCAGGGAGGAAGGAAATGCCAACTGAGAGCAGGCAGCGGGACTGTTCCAGGCTGGACTGCCCTTCAACCCCCCTGGGAAGTCAAGAGAGAACTGGGAACAGTGGAGTGATAAGCAGCTGAGGCCCCAGTGCTTAGAGAGAAGGTGGGTTGTGAGGGGAACAGGCTGGAGTGATGGAGAGAACTCCAGTCTGGGTACCCAAAGGTGCAGGTTCTAGTCAGGGTTGTACCTTCAACTTACTATGACTTTGGGCAAGTCACTCTGGGGATGTTTGGGTGATTGTTAATGTTTCCTTTCATTCTTATTTGAGGTCTGGGATTTGGGGATGGCAGGGCACTCACTCCTGTACTTTCCTCCTTCTTGGAAAGATGTGACAAGTACAGGTTCCTTCACGAGTGGCCGGCTTGAATTCATAACCTAAGGGTTCCCTGGCCACGAGGTGGGCAGGGGGAGCCCGTGCTCAGCTGCGAACAGGCTAGAAGCCGAGGGAGGAGCAGCTCAGAAGCCTTCTGCTCCAGCTCCCTCAGCTCATCTGTCACCTGGTCTCTTGTTCCAGTAGAGCCACAAGGATTCTGAGGACCTGTAGTGGGAACCCGGGACACTGTGAGCCTGTAGCGGTCTCAGGTAGGCCTGGTGCTGGCACAGCTCTGACACGCGGTCCGGGTTGGTCAGGGGCCAGGTGCCCCGGGGAAGCAGCAGGCTGGCTGTACTGTTCTGGAGAGGGCTTTGTTAGGAGACAGACAAGCTGTGGCTACTTGGTACCTTTGAGATACAGGGGTCTGGGCTGAGTTCTTGAAGTGGAGAAAGAACTGGCAAAATATCCAGGCCATGGGAGTCAGAGAGGCTCAACTGAATCTGGGCAGGTGCTGCCTTTCGAGTCCCAAGGCCGTGGGTGTCATTTGTACTCAGAGCCTCAGGTTCCTCCGCTGAAAACTGTAGGTAACAATGCTTATCTTGATGGGTGGGTAAGGGAATGAATTGAGGGGACATAAATAAAGAGTTTTAGATAGAGCTTGCCAAAAGTAGGTAGTAAATGGTGGCTACTATTATTATTCTTGCTGTTAATAAATAAATAAATAAATAAATAAATAAATAAATGCATCCTTAACAAGTGGAAGGAGCGGGGGGCCTGGGAGGCAGGTTTTGTTGCCTGCTGGCTGTGTGGCTCCCATCACTTCTCTGTAAGAGGAGGGGTGGCACCAGCTGAGCTCAAGGCCCCTTCCTGCTCTGACAGCCTCCAGCTATGAATAGATGAGGCTGGGGCCCTGGGAGGAGTTTAATGACTCAACAGCTAGAGAGGATAAGCTTCCAAGAAAAGAGTTTCTGTTTGCATTTAATGAACTTAGGGCCCAAGAAAGGAAGGGTTTCCTGGCTGGGAGGCCAGAGGTGAGGGAGCTGAGGAATCCTTGCAGCCAACAGAGACTGTGACTAACCAGGTGAATGACTAATGCAGACCTTGCTGACCCCCTCCACCAATCAGGGCTGCCCGTGGGTATCCTGCAAGCTGGCATCACTAATCGCGTCTTGGTCATGCCAATCCTGGCTGGCTCTGGGCTTCACAGCATATGGAGGCAGAGGAAACAGAGACCAGCAAGGGAAAGAGGACTAGGTTTGGAGTCAGAAGACGTAGCTTCTTGCTCTAACTTTACTGCTCACCAGCTGCATTACTTTAGGGGAGTCTTTTCCCTTCTCTAAGCCTCCATGCCTGCACCTGTGCAATGGAGCTAATAATACCTGCCCTGGAAAATTCCCTGAGCTGTGAAGGCTGGGACTCATGACATGAGATGGAAGTGCATTGGGACCATTAAGCCACTGAATGAATGGTAGGTTCTGTCATTAGTCTATCCTGATGGAATTACTGGTGCCTCAGGAGATCCATTTAGGCCCCCAAATGTGTCAGGTCAGCGGACAGAAGCCGCTGCTTTTGAGTTTTGGGTTAAGATCAGTCTAATATAAAACCCCTTCCAGCCATCTGATCACAGCCCAGACATATTTTTTCAGAGCAGAACTCCTGTGGACAGCTTCCTGCCAGGTGGCATAGCTGGAGTGAAAGGTGACAAAAAGCCAGGGACAATTGGGTTAGGCAGGGAGTGGGCAGTGCCAGTCTGGGGCCCCCACAGAAGTAGGATGGTGCTTTGATGCTGTCTTTCCTTTTGGCCAGAACTTTATAAATAAATAATCACCAGAACCACACTCTGTCTGCTTTTACCCCCAGCTCTTGGCATCTCTCTTGATGAGGACTACAAGCATTTTGGGAAACAGTGGGGATGGAGGGAAAAGACAATGTTATTTCATTTCTGCACACCTTGAACCCACCCATAGCCTTCTCTGAGTGCTCATGTGTTGAGCCCCTGGGTACTGTGCCAGCACGGGAAGCACAGAGATGGGAACTACGGGGCCCTATCCACAAGAAGGCTAATTATAATGTGGTCAAAGAGACAAAACACACCCCCTAAAATTTAAGTAACCATGCAAAAAAGCCTTCACTGTCACCCAGGTCATCCTGAAGTTCTGTAGTTGTCCAGAGCAGTGCTTGGGATGTCCTGGGAGACTTTAAGGAAGAAGGGGACTTTGAGCTGGAGCTGGAAGGTTAGCTTGCACAAGAAATAGAAGACAGAGAAAAAGGCGTGTCAGGCATACTTAAGGTGTTCTTAGGGAACAGTTTGGCTGCAGTGAAAGAATCATGTCAGTATGAAGTGAGAAACAAAGTTAGATGTAGAGATTGAAGCCAAATATGAAAGAGATAAGGAGCATGGACCAGATTCCATGCTTAGGGGGAGCCATTGGGGGCTTCTGAGTACAGTACTGATATGGTCAGAGCTGTGCTCTGGAGAAATTTTTTTCTGGCAACGTTGTCCAGGAGAACTTGATCCATGGGAAATGAGGTTGGAGGCAGGGAAGTCAGTAGAGAGGTTACCTGAGAACTGGGGAGCAGGGTATAGTGGGGCTGAGAACCAAAGGCATGATGTGTGGGAAGAGGGAGAGGGAGCGTCTGACAATGTTCAGTACTCCTGAAACCCTGGCAGGTGACAGGGAGGTGGGAGAGTGAGAAGATCCCTGGCCTGGTCCTTCCCAGGAAAGCAGGCTGCTTGATCTCTGGGCTGGCCTGTCTGGTCATCTTGCTCTAAAGTCAGAGTGTCAGCAGAACCCAGAGGTGCTCCCACTTGGGCCATGCCTACTTTTTTTCTTTTCCAAGAAAAGAATCCAGAAACCACACAGCATAGCTCCCTACGGTCCCCAGAGAGCCGTGGAGCCTAGGTACAGAGTCCCGCTGGGGATCGACTGCTGGGACAGCATCTAGTCCTGCCTTTTACCCTCTCAACTCCTGTTGACTCCCAGGAAAACACTGCCATCTTGTTATGGTCTATGCCAAGTGGCAACAAGCCCCTGGGAGCTCAGCCAAGGCAAGGAGGGGACCAGGGAGAGGAGAGAGAATGAGAAAGATGGAGGAAACAGCTCCTGGAGGCAACGCAGTGGGCTTGGGGGAAGGTGGGCTGGGAGCACGTCAGGACTGGGAGGAGCCCTTGAGATCATTTCAGCCAACCTCTTGTTGTCTGGAGGTGAGCTTAAGACCCAGACAAGGGAAGGGACTTGCCCAAGGTCATACAGCAGGAGAATTGATGGAGCTGGGTTGGAATCATAGAGTCTCAGGAGTGGGTAAGGTGTTTACCTCTGTCTGGACACTTTTGAACAGCACATCAAGGGCCTCAGTGGAGATTTCTCTCCTGGACATCTGTTTGTGTGCTGTTCTGTGCCTGTGTGTGCTCCGTATGTGCTTATATGTATACCTGTGTGTGAGCGCCTATATTGTGAGAGTTGTGTGTGTGGGTGGGGGGGGGGGGCTTTCTATGCCAGGATTGGCCTTGGCTTGGAGAAGAAAACTGGGGCCATTCCTGTAAGGTGACTGCTTTCTGGGACAGCAGAGAAGAAGGCAGACAACGCTGGATCTGGCTTCCAGCACCAGCTCTGCTACCCTAACGAAATTACAGGTACTGGCAGGAGGTGCCCAAACTGGCACTCACAGCCTGCAGTTACCGGGTGTTTCAAGAATCCAGCGTGACCCAGAGTGCCGAGTACCTGCATCCACACACGTCTCTCCCTGGAGCCCCAGCCGGTCCCTGGTGCGGAAGCCCATTTGCAGGGACACGGAGGAGCCGCACGTTCGCAGCGGCTCACACTCAGCGCCCCGATGCACGGCCTGGCCGGGCCACACCCCTCCTCCCTAGCCTCCGCCGGTCGTTCCTGCCCCTCTCACACACTTCAGAGTCCCCCGGGGCCCCGCGCAGCCTGGCAGGGACAAGTTGGGGCTGGCCCGGCGGGAGAGTCAGATCCGGAGCCAGGAATCGACGCCTCCCCCGAATCCTGTCCCCGCGGAGCAGACACGCCAGGCTGAACTCCGCTTTTGTGGAGCACGGGGTTCGGCGTCTAGACCCTCTCCCGAGGGAAGCCCCCCTACCCGGTCGGCTCCGGACTGCCAGCCCCAGGGTCCCCGCCCCACGCCCCCCGCCCCAAGCCCGGCGGGCAGTTACCGATGGTGGTGATGACGGTGATGGCGAAGTAGAAGGAGCCGGCGAAGCGCCACTGCACGCCGGCCTTGTGCGGCTTGAGGCGCAGCACGACGCGCTCGAGCTCCTCGTAGCCGCCCTGGCTGAGGTTGTAGCGCGCCCGCAGCTCCTGCTGCCGCAGCTCCAGCCGCTGCCGCTCGATCATCTCGGGCTCCGACTCCAGCGCGTCGAAGACCGCGGCGCCCACCAGCAGGTAGGTGAAGGTGCACACGATGAGCGCCAACGTGCGCACGTTCTGCCGCTTCATCGTCCCGCACGGGCCGCCGCCGGCCCCCCGGCGCCCCCGGCCCGCGCCCCGGCCTCGGCCGCCGCTGCTGCTGCCCGGGAGGCGGCCTGGGGCATGGCTGCGCTCGCCGCTCCCCACGCCGGGCACCCGCTCCGCGCCGGGGGGCCGCTGCCGCCAACGCCGCCGCGGAGCTGTCCCTTCAGCACCACCCACCGCCCTCCTTCGCCCGGCCCCGCTCCCGCCCTCCGCCCCCCGCCCGCCGGCCGCCTCCTCCCGCCGGCCCTCCCGCCCAGCCAAATAAGGACTGGGGAGACGCACCAAGGGAGGGAGGAGGGGGGCTGGTGGAGCGGGAGGAACGGGGAGCGAGCTGGAGAGCCGCGGAAAGAGCGGCCAGGAGGGAGAGAGACCCGGAGAGAGATAACTAGACAGAGACACGCATGTAACTACAGAGGAAGAGAGAGAAAGCGGCAGAGGGGGTGTGACAGACAAGGAGATAAAACCAGAGGTAGACTCCTGGTAGACAGGAGAGGCCGGCAGAAAAACACTCAGAGCAGCAGAGAGCAGTGGACCATGGTAGGGGAGACCTGGATCGCTGGAGAGAAACTAATGACACAGAGACAGACAAGCAGGGAGGGGAAAGGAAAGGCAGAGTGAGTCCCCACCCCTGCACACCCCTGCACAGAAATCACAGATGCTATAGCTGGAAGGAACCCTGGGCCTTGCTGTTCCGTCCTTTAATATGTGGGTGAGGAAACTGAGGCACAGAGAGGTCAAGTGACATGCAAAGGTGCACAGTGAGTTAGTGCCAGCATGGGGCTCTGCCAAAGCTTTCCCTCCTCCCAGGCCACAGCCCTTCCTCTGGGCCAGGCTGCTGGCTGTCTTAGAAGTAGGAGGGCACAGCTGTGGACCTGGGCACATGTGGGCTGAAACCCCAGGGAAAACCCTGCTCTCATAGAATGTGTTCCCTCCCAGGTCAGCATGACTCCTGGAATTGGCTGAGAAGGCACAGACTGGTAGCTGAGGCCAGAAGCACCCAGTCCCAGGGGCCCTTATTCTGCTCTGCTCCCCAGAGGCTATTGGACTGTTTTGACATCACTCATGGCCCCTGTCCTGCACCAGCAGTCCTGGCTGGGTTTGGGCTGCCAGAGACAGTGCAGGACACCACCATGGGGCATCTTGCAGCAGTTAGCTCTCAATGAAATGGGACAGATGAGGCCCAGATTTAGAGGCTTGCTGACAGAATGAAGGAACCAGGAGGCTTCCTTATGCCTCAGTTTCCTCATTTGTCAACATGGTGGCAGTGGTGGTGAGGAAGGGCAGGCTGTGGGACCTCGGGTGAGGCGTCACTGTTCTGAGTGTCACTTCCTTATCTCCTTGATGAGGTGCCGTGGCAGATGGTCCCACAGGCTTTGCTTAGCTCCAAACAACTCTGGACTTGGATGGGCTGAGTGAGCAGAATGATTGGAATGCAAATCCCACTGCCAAGGAGGGTCAAAAAGCATTTCACAGGACCCTGGCATGGGCCATGAAGAGAGATATGAAAGAGGCCACAAGGCCTCTGACTTGAGGATAGGCTTAGGAGTCAGCCAGCCAGAGCCAGAACACCATCTGCCCACGGCCTGGGCTGGCCTGTCACTGCTGGACACTGTACTGTTTCTCCCAGTAGTGTCACCAACCCATTATTTCCTTCAACCTCCTTCAATATGTATGTTATTACATTCATTATCTCTAGTCTTTACCACAATCCCATTTTATAGGTGGGGAAACTGAGTCTAAAGGCAGTGCGGAGAATAACCCAAGACCATTTCGCTGGGAAGAGACTTCAGTCTGTTCCCTAAACTCATGCTCTTCTCCATCATGACTCCTTAAGCCTCAATTTTCAAGACTCTGAAAATAGGATAGATGATTATACTAGCTCTTGAACAAATTGTTGTGAGGGATTGAAGGAAACCACATGTGTGCAAATAAGACAATATGGGGCTCGATAGCACTTTCTTTTCCCCTGAGACTCAGGTCTCTCACCAAAGCCTTATGAGAGGACCTTGTTTTTGGCACCTTACCTCTCTCTATCCCAGAGTTACCCTTTTCCCCCCAAGATCTTTGTTTATTTGAAGACACAAACTTTCTGGCCCTGCCCCTTTGGCCACGAACCCAGCCTACCACAGGTTTTTCCCATTGGCATCCCTGTTGGCATCTCTGGCTTTCTGGAAGAAAAACACTGCATTTCCTGGCTCCCAGGAATAAGGATACAAGTTGGGTTCTATGCTCCTGGCTACCACCCCCCTTGAAATCTGTTCCCCAAAGCCAGTTTAGAGGAGCAGTGACTTGCTAGAGCTGGTTTTCAGTGTGAAAGGCTATGTGTTGATGGTCTGCTTGCTTCTGGCTGCCAGGCTGGATGGCTGTGCAGATGAAAGGCGATATTATGAGCGTAAGAGCTTTAGAAAAGGGAAAAAGCTGTCTTTTGGGGCAAGGCATTTATTATTAATTATGATGAAGCTTGTTTTCACAGCTCTTCAGAACTGGAAGAACCTTTAGAGATTGTCTAGCCCAACCCTCTCACATTACAGATGAGGAAACTGAGGCCTAAAGTGTAGGAGGTTGCCCAAGGTCACACAGTGAGTGAAGGGGGGCAGGGCTCATGGAGCAGGGGCATGGTTGGCATCTTTTCTGTAATCTCCATTCGTGAGATCAGGACACCTTCTGCTAGGGAACACAGCACATCCACAGTGTCCTTGGAACCCAGGAAGGCAGCCTGGGCCTCCTCCTCCCGCCCCTCCTGCCTCCTTTCTCTTAAGGTGTGGGACTGGTAAGGGGAACTACAGTTCTAAGTAGCTCCTGAGATCTTTAGGCAAGAGTCCCATCAGCCCACTCTTGACCTGGGTGGGATTGTCCCAAAGACCAATCATCTATCACAGTGGTCCCCAACCTTTTTGGGGCCACGGACCGGTTTAATGTCAGAAAGTATTTTCATGGACCAGCCTTTAGGGTGGGACAGATAAATGCACAAAATAAAATTATGCAACCGGCGTAAAAACTGTGGTATTTTAAAATATAATTGTCGAACTTACGAGACAAGCATCAATAGTGAGTCTTAGACGGATGTACCAGAGGGAATCTGGTCATTTTTAAAAAATAAAACATCGTTCAGACTTAAATATAAATAAAACGGAAATAATGTAAGTTATTTATTCTTTCTCTGCAGACCGGTACCAAATGGCCCACGGACCGGTACCGGTCCGCGGCCCGGGGGTTGGGGACCACTGGTCTATCACACACCCTTTCATGCAAGATTCCTAGGACCTGCCCACACTGGCAGGGAAACCCCACTGTCTGCCCAGAGCCAAGCATCAGAGGGCACCTCTGTCAATCCTGTCTGTAATACATGAGAAAGACTGCTCATCTATGGCTTCTCCATATTCTATTTTTTTCCCAATTCATCGGTGACTACAGTGAGGAACTTTTGGGCCAACTGGGATGCTGGCTCCTCCATTTTCTAGCTGTTGAACTCTTATTCAGGCTTCAAGACCCAACTTAAAGGCCACTTTCTCCATGAGACATTTCATAGCTGCCATCAGACAAAACCACTGGCTTCTTTGTGCTTCCAAGGCACCCTGTTTAAACTTCAATTCACCAGGTAGTTCTCCTGCATATTAGATTAGTTGATTCTTTAACATTTGTCTTCTGCACTGGCTCATTATCTTCTCCAGTGTGGGGACCCTTCTTGCCCACACTGTGCCTTCCGCAGTGGGGAGCACAGTGTTTTGCACACCAGAGTGGCTCTGCATGTTTTCTTGTGTACTCAGTAGCATCTAGCACCTGCTGGGTTAGAGGCCGGCAGTGTCAGTGGGGAGAGGGGCACAGCTGGTGGAGTCTACAGGCAGAGAGCCCCAGCAATCTGCTTCTGTGACTCTTTGTAGACAGACAGTTCTAAAGCTGGAACAAGCCCTGTCTGGTTTAGAGGAAGAGGATAAAGACAGATGTGAGTGTCCGAAGGCCTGAGGGAGTGTGTGGAGACAGCATTGGACTGGGAGTCCAGACACTGGGTGCTTGGTCCAGTTCTGCCACCAACTACCAATTAGCTGCGGGGGGGGGGGGGAGTCTTGAAAGAGTCACACAGCCTTTCTGTGGCTCAGTGTCCTTTTCTATAGAAGAAAGGGTTGACTGTTTCAAAAGGTCCCTTCCCGCTCTGACATTCTGTGATGTTAATGACATGTCTGGCCCTGTGACCAGTAGTGGTTGGTCTAGAATGTGGTCTAAAGAATAAGGGCCACAGAGCCCTTTCTGACCATTGCAGTCAAAGCCCCTCTTTATTGGCCAGTTGGGCTGCAGGATGGGGCCAGGGAACAGGGAGGTAGGGAGTGAAAGAGTTGACCCAGAGTTAGCTAGCCAAGTTCAAATCCTGACTATCAATTAAAGCTACTCTAGAGCCTCACATGAAATTCTGCTCCATTTTGTCTAGATCAAATCATTAACTTTTACTTGGGAGGGAAAGGGTCTTATTCATCCCTGCACCCCACAGCCCTTGGTATAGCAGCTGACACAGAAGACATTCTATAAACACTCCTCCATCTATTCCAGTAGGCCCTCCTGGGCTAGATGAATTGGCAGGGCCTGGAACCCATGGTTTGCTGTAGGAAGGAGTGTTCAGAGGCATCTCATCATCAAATCAGGGGCAGGCCTGAGACAGGAAGGGGTCCCATGGGCCCAGGGGCTGCAGCAGAATGACAGGAAAGTGGTTGATGCTGAAAGCTGCACAAGGGGACATGGTATCTGATGGCAAGTTGATGGGATCAGGGAGCTTAGGGTGTGACTGAGGTGTTTCTTGGTATATCTCGGTAGGGAGAGACATGGAGGATTAGTCTGGATTTACAGAGCATAACTGGTCCCAGTGCAGCCTGCTTGCGTTTATCAAGAGACACTATTTGTTTAACATCTCAAGCCCAAACCAAACACAAAAGTCAGCTGTTCACAAAAGAGAGACTCTGGGAGCTGTGGGAGGAGATAGCAGCACATTGGGAAGTAGACACCTGGCTCTGTTCTCAGTCCTGCCCCACATGAGCTGTGACCAGCTCAGGATATACATGTGGGTCTCTTCCTAGTGAGGAGGGAACCAATTTGTCTTCATGGATCTGCTGTGGATCAGGCTTGCTCCCTTTCTCAGCAGAAAATCTTAGTCCAAAGTCAGCATCCATCACATTTGACAGATACCTTCCCCTAGAGAGGGTCTCCTCGGCAACCTCCATTCCTGATTCTGACTGAATAGCACGCTTAGATGAGCATCCTTGCACATGTGTCCTTAAGGACCTGCAGAGAATTTTCACTGGGACACGTACCCAAAAGTGTGATAGTGCTTATGACCATTGCATGTTCAGGGCTCCCAGCTTGCTGGGCCAAAGGGGGCTCAAGTCTAGTTCCCGTGACTTACAAACCTTGGCTATAAGATAAGCTCCCGAAATTTGCCCCCTTCCCATTGCAAAAATTAAATTCCTTAGCCTGTCCTCTGCAGAGATTCAGGAGCAGTCATGCCTGTATTCCCTGACAAACAAATGTGTTACTGCTAAGAAAGAGTAAGCCTGGAGATCTAGTCAACAGCCTCACAAATCTTGAAATCCTTCCTTGCAGGTTTATGGCTTCTGAGAAGCAAGCAGAGTCAGCCTGTTCTCAGCACCAAACACAATAATTATAATAGCACTTGCAATGATTAATCAGCCAGTGAGTATTGAGTGGTGCCTGTGAGTGTGCATGGCAGTGTGTGTGTGTGTGTGTGTGTGTGTGTGTGTGTGGTGTGTCTGGGTGGGGGAGAGGGCAGGAGAGGTGACTTTACTCCCAGTGAACAGGTTTTAGGTGTTTGTCCCTCAGTAGAGCAGCCAGGTTGCCACCATGGCACTCCTTGGTGCCATGTTCTGGCTAAAGTGGCATTTTCTGCTGGGAGAGGAATCCTGATCCCATGGTCTCCGCTGCTGGGCTCCTGACCATGCTGGGAGAGAAGAATTGACAACAGAAGCAGGTTCCAGGCCCATCAATAATATTAACCAGGGTCTCACCAGCATGATGTCACATACAAAGGAACTTGGGATATTCTGTCTGCAGAAAAGATATAGGGGACATGTGAGCTATCACATGTAGCAGGGGGTAGCTTTGCTCTGGGTGACCTAGAAGGGGCCAGTAATCTTTGAGGATGTGCTGCAGTGAAAAAGCTTACAGCCCCCAATATGCAGAATATTCTCTATGCCTCTGAAGAAGGAATGGGCTGCCCAGGATGTAATGAGCTCCTGGTCAATGGAGGTATGCAAGCATAGCCTGACTGACCCCTTGGGTTGAAGCCCTTTTAGAAGAATCCAAGAAGCTAGTACAATTCTTAACACATAGTAGTTCTGCAAGAAATGCCTTTTGATTACTGAATGTATTGAATTTGAGGCTAGACTAGAAGCCCTTTGTGATTCAGTTGGGCTCAGTTCAACATTTATGAAGCAGTTCTTCTGTGCCAAGCTCTCTGCCCCTCCAACCATGAAATACTGCAGTTCTCTGGCCCCAGGGAGGGCTGTACCTGCAGTCTTCGCTGAGCCTTTACAGCACTGCTTTCTACCAGCTTCTCTCCTGCCCAAAGCAGCCCGCACCACCACGTACACCAGACACCCTGCTACCTGCAGAGGCCCAACACTCACAGGTTGGAGTAAGGGCCTGGAGGCCAGAGGACTCCAGCAGGGGAAATGGGCCTCTGGCAGGCTAATAACTGGGAGCTGATTCTATTAAGCAGATAGCTCGCTCTAGGCAAAGCAATTACATCTAATCAGCCCCTTGCAGCAGTCCAAAGGGAGAGCCGTTTGAGCCAGACACACGTGTGAGTGGGAACATGAAAGCAGCCTGAGGCTCAGGGTTGGACAGGTGGGTCTGAGGCCAGGGTTTGCTCAGAGAGAGTGTACCCTGTCCCTTCCCCAGGCTGCCCAGACCCAGGCCACAATGCATGTGGACTAAGAGACCTTGGTGGACACTTGGCTCTGCCACTAAGGAGCTGAATTTTACTGGGGAAAGCAGTTCTCTGACCTGACTCTCAGTTTCCCTGACTATCAAAAGAATAGGATGGCCTGACCAGGCGGTGGCACAGTGGATAGAGCGTTGAACTGGGATGCAGAGGACCCAGGTTCGAGACCCAGAGGTCACCAGCTTGAGCGCGGGCTCATCTGGTTGGACCCAAGGTCGCTGGCTCCAGCAAGGGGTTACTCGGTCTGCTGAAGGCCCGCGGTCAAGGCACATATGAGAAAGCAATCAATGAACAACTAAGGTGTTGCAACGCACAATGAAAAACTAATGATTGATGCTTCTCATCTCTCTCCGTTCCTGTCTGTCTGTCCCTGTTTATCCCTCTCTCTGACTCACTCTCTGTAAAAAATATAAATTAAAAAAAAAAAAAAAAGAATAGGATGGACTAGAGAGAGCTATTCCAACTTTCAAACTCTGGTCCATCTCAATAATAGAGCATACACTTAAAGTTCCTAAAGACGGAAAGCCTCGGGTGTTCTTATAAAAATATTAATAATAATAAATTCAGAAGACAGAAGGAAACTTCTGGAAGGCAATGGGTATGTTTATGGCATAGATTTTGGTGATAGTTTCACAGATATATACTTATCTCAAAACTCATCAAGCTGTATACATGAAATATTTACAGCATTTCACATGCCAATCATACCTCAGTAAAGTGTTTTGGTTTTTTTTTTAACACAACAAACTCTAGTCTAGCTGGTCCATCTGGTTTGGCTTCTAGCCAGGCTGAAACAAGCTGACCAACTAGAGAAGAACCCATCTGAAATCTTCAAACATGGAAAATATATGCTGGAGGAATCTAATTATTCAGACTATGTTTCTAAAAATACCGAAATAATATATTTTTAAAAATTATGAATGCCCTCTGGCATTTTTTTTCTGTAGAAGTTTAGTGAAATGTATGTTCCCCCAAAAAACCAGTCATGATTTTTTTGGACCATGATTTAGTGGCTTCTGAGTCCCAGATTCTTTGAGGAGGTTGGATTGTGTCGGAGCTGGAAGAAATGGGAGGGAGGTCCCTGAAAATGAGGGTGACAGGCAGGAGGGAGCCAGAGGGGCCCCAAGGCCGCAGCAGTCTTCCTTTGAGCTGTGCTGATCTCTCTCTTCCAGGAAGAACTCCCTCAAGGATTTCGAACACTGTCAGGATGCTGAGGAGGGATTTTGAACATTAGTCCCTTCCACTGCTGAGGTTCTAGGATTCTAGGTTGGTACTAAGCAACTGGTATGACCCCTGACTCTCCAGACAAGCAGCCTAGTGGAGAGGATGAGAAGTCAGAAGACCTCAGCAGTGACCAGCTGTGAGAGAGGGGCAAGCCACGGCCCCTCTCTGAGCCTCAGTTTCCTCCTCTGTGTAATAGGAAAAAGTGAGCAGAGCCATCTCCACGTGGCCTCACTCACACAGCGGTTGGGGGACTCCAAGGAAGAAGATGGATGTGGACCTAAGACTAGCAATTAATTCTATCAATTGAAACATGAGAGTGTAAACTAAAAGAAAAGAAGACTTCTATCCAGCAAAGGACACCATCAACAAAATGAAAAAGTAACCTATGGAATTGTAGAAAATATTTGCAAGTAATATATATGATAAAGGGTTAATATCTAATATATATGATAAAGGATTAATATCCAAAGTATATGAAGAACAGATACAACTCAATACAAAAACACAAACAATCCAAATAAAAAATGGGCAGAAAATATGAATCGACATTTTTCCAAGAGGGCTTACGAATGGCCAACAGGTACATGGAAAGGTGCTCAATGTCACTAATCATCAGGGAAGTGCAAACCAAAACCACAGTAAAATATCTCTTCACACCTGTTAGAGTGGCTAATACCAAAAAATACAAATAAAAATGTTGGTGAGGATGTGGAGAAAAAAGAATCCCTTTGCACTGCTGGTGAGAACATGAATTGGTGTAGCCACTATGGAAAATAGCATAAAGGTTTCTCAAAAAATTAAAAGTAGAACTACCAGATGACTTAGCAATCTCACTTCTGGGCAATTATCTGAAGAAAATGAAAACACAAACTCAAAATGATATCTGCACCCCTATGTTTGTTACAGCATTATTTACAATAGTCAAGACATGAAAATAGCCTGTCCACTGAGAAAAAAAATGGATAAGGAAATGTGGTGGAAAAAAATTAATAAGTAAAAAATATATATTTTTTAAAGCCTGACCTGTGGTGGTGCAGTAAATAAAGCGTTGACCTGGCACACTGAGGTTAGCAGTTTGGAACCCTGAGCTTGCCTGCTCAAGGCACATATGGGAGTTGATGCTTCCTGCTCCTCTCCCCTTCTCTCTCTCTCTCTTTTCTCTCTAAAAATTAATAAATAAAAAAAATTTAAATGTGGTGCATATATACAATGGGATATTATTCAATCATAAAAAGAAGGAAATCTTACCATATGCAATAACATGGACAAACCTGTGGGCATTATGCTAAGTGAAATAAGTCATACAGGGAAAGACAAATACTGTATGAATTCACTTATATGTGGATCTTAAAAAGAAACAAACAAACAAAGGAAGAAGCTATAAGATACAGAGAACAGGTTGTTGCCAGAGGCAGGGGTTGAGGGGCTCAAAATGGGTGAACATGGCCAAAAAGTATAAATTTCCAGATAAATAAGTCCTGGGGATATAATAAACAGCATGATGACATTAGTTACTAATACTTTTATGCATATTCAAAAGTTAAGAGATCTAAGATCTAAGAGATTAGATCTTGAAAATTCTCACGAGAAAAAAAAATTGTACCTATTTGTGGTGATAGATGTTAGCTAAATTTATCATGGCTATCATTTCACTATATATAGATATATCAAATTATTATGTTACACACCTACAACTAATACAATGTTATGTATCAGTTATGTGTCAATTTTTTTTTAAATAGAAAAAACCAGGTTCCACTGTTATTTAACAGCTGGGATCCAGCTCTCCCTCCCCAGCCTGGCCCCTCGCTCCGCTCCCGCTCCCGTATTGGTTTTCGTGGGGTAGCTTTGAGAGTAGCATGGCCTTGCTGTGGCCGCCACCTGACTTCCAGCTTTCCCTGGCCTTGGTGATCTCAGATGGTCTGTCCTCAAAGAGGAGCCCTGCTGTGGCTTGGCAACCAGTGGCCTTGCGAGGCCATGCACAACCCTTGGGCATTTGTGGGTGGGGGAGGAGCAGCAACACTGGGGTTGAGGACAGCTGATTCCCAGATCTAGATCAGGCTGGCGCTGGTGGAGAAGAAAGGAGGTGGGGTACAGCGGTAGGGGGATGGCACCAAGCAAACCTGGATTGCCCTGCTTCTCAGCACCCCACATCAATCATTTGCCAGCAGAGAGGCTATAACGAAGAAACCATGTTATTTTCCACATGACTCTGGGAGCGGTGTAAAGGAAGGCTGGACCGGGATGTTGTAGGGAAGCTTGGAGTGCCAGTCTAAGAAGTTTGCACTGTTACTTGGAGGCAGTGGAGGGCAAGGTGCTTGGGCATGGCTATTCCACCACGCGATCGTGGTGCCCAGAGCTAAGTCTGCTCTTGCCTGAGCCGCCAAGCCCAACCTCTGGCCTCACCTCCCCTTACTCCACTTGGGGCTCCTGGCACTGGCCAGGAGTCACCATGGGGAGGCACAAGTGGTAGCTGGCCATTCTGGTGTTCTTCGCAGTTCCTCCAAATGTTCCAGGCTCTTTCCTGCCTTTCTGCCAGAAACACACGTTATGCCAGGTACATAGATGATTGCATTTAGTGCTCCCAACAGCCCTCAGAATGGCAACAGTCCTCCTTTACAGTTGAGGAAACTGAGGCTCACAGCAAAATAAATTGTCTAAGTTCTTATGGGTAAATAGATGGCAGATCGAGGATTCAAACCTAGATAAATCTGACTCTAAAGTCTGTGCCTCCACTTCTCTGCCATGCTCCCTTGCTAGAAAATGATTGAGTTGGCCCTGGCCGGTTGGCTCAGCGGTAGAGCGTCGACCTAGCGTGCGGAGGACCCGGGTTCGATTCCCGGCCAGGGCACACAGGAGAAGCGCCCATTAGCTTCTCCACCCCTCCGCCGCACCTTCCTCTCTGTCTCTCTCTTCCCCTCCTGCAGCCAAGGCTCCATTGGAGCAAAGATGGCCCGGGCGCTGGGGATGGCTCTGTGGCCTCTGCCTCAGGCGCTAGAGTGGCTCTGGTCGCAACATGGCGACGCCCAGGATGGGCAGAGCATCGCCCCCTGGTGGGCAGAGCGTCGCCCCTGGTGGGCGTGCCGGGTGGATCCCGGTCGGGCGCATGCGGGAGTCTGTCTGACTGTCTCTCCCTGTTTCCAGCTTCAGAAAAATGAAAAAGAAAAAAAAAAAAAAAAAAAAAAAAGAAAATGATTGAGGGCAGAAGTAGGTAGCAACAGGGGAATAGAAGAGAAGGTGCTATCAGCAAGGCCCAGAACAGTGAAGAGGATTAAAAAATTAAAAACAGCCTGACCAGGCGGTGGTGCAATGGATAAAGCATCGGACTGGGATGCGGAGGACCCAGGTTTGAGACCCCAAGCTCGCCAGCTTGAGCGCGGGCTCATCTGGCTTGAGGAAAAAAAAAAAAAGCTCACCAGCTTGGACCCAAAGTCTCTGGCTAGAGCAAGGATTACTCGGTCTGCTGAAGGCCCGCGGTCAAGGCACATATGAGAGAGCAATCAATGAACAACTAAGGTGTCGCAACGAAAAACTGATGATTGATGCTTCTCATCTCTCTCCGTTCCTGTCTGTCTGTCCCTATCTATCCCTCTCTCTGACTCTCTCTTTGTCCCTGTAAAAAAAAAAAAAAATTAAAAAACAGGGGCTATGTGAATGAATGAGCAGCTCAGAGAGGAAGGTTACAGAAAGGGTCAGGATCCAGCATCTGGATTTGCCCCAGGAGGGACAGGTGCTTGACTTTGAGTAAGAAACAGGGCAGAACTGTGGGTAAGGCCAAGTGACTCCAGGTTGCAAAGGGGCTGGGAGTCAGGACTGTCCATGAATCAGCTGGATTCGGTGGTGGATCCAAGATGGAGATGAAGGAAGGGGCCAAGTTGTCCATGGCCCAATCTTAGTATGAAGCCCAGGCACCCAGCCTAGACAGGGATTTAGAAGGGTCTCCACTGGTGTGCACAGATTGAAGGATGCCTTTGAGCTGGGTATTTGGAAGAAGGGAAACGTCTCTAGCATACCAAGCAATTCAAAGGGGACAGACATTACTATTCAACCACATGGACAAGGGTTGGTCACGCTGCTGGGTCACCATGGGGAGTCACATGTGGTAGTTGGGCTCTGTGATGAGCGAATCTCAGGTGATTCACAGACGGTGTAGCCCTGTGATCCGCGGAATCCAGCATGTCAGGGAGATGGAGATCAGCTGAGAGAAAGTGCTCAGGCAGAGGGCACTGAGCCGTCAGGGAGATGGAAAAAGTGATGTCGTTAATGAACAATGTGGCCAAAGGAATGAGCTGTAACTTGCTGGATCCAAAAGCACAAATGGGAAAACAGCTGCCAGAGGCCCAGGGGTGTCTGATGATGGACTGACACTGCCCTGGGGGAGGAACTGAGCCCCAGCCCAGAGGCCAGAAGGGAATCACCCCGTAGGCTCTGTGGACCTTTTCTGTCCCCTAATATCTTGCCAAGCAAACCTTCTGGTGTGTTAGTACAGGCTTGCTGAGTTGAGTCAGGGCAGAAAGTGCATCAGAGGAACCTGGCCAGAGAGCGTTGTCCTGTTTCACCTGAGTGGATCTGAGGAGGCAGCCGAGGGGCAGAGGAAAGAGCTCACTCAGGGTCTGGGGTCAGCATCCCTGGGTGGGTCCCCCCTGCCCAGCTCTGTAACCCACCTGCTTTGAGTGGGGGTTGGGAGGGCTAGGTGAGACACAGGGAGCACTAGTCCTTGTGTCAGGACTAGTGTGTCAAAAATGCTTTCTTCCTTTCCCTCTGTTCCCTCTTCTGTGGATAAAGGCTGAGGGGAACCAACCCCTATGAAGCCAACCCTGAAGCTTGAGGGATCTGCTGGGGAAGGGGCTTTGTGAGTCTGACCTGGGATGGGATGTGGTGGGTGGGCTGTGGAGAGACTGAGCTGATGAGAGGCAGAGACTCAGCGAAATGTATAATCTCAAAATGAGTTCCAAGGGGAACGTGTGTGTGTGTGTGTGTGTGTGTGTGTGTGTGTGTGAGAGAGAGAGAGAGAGAGAGAGAGAGAGGGAGAGGGAGAAGGGGAGTCATCTGGTCTAAATTTCCACTTAACAAGCGAGGAAGCCAAGGCCCAGACAGGGTAAGGGCCAAGAGCATGGAACATGGTGATGGCACTTGGGCTTGATTGAGTTTGAATCCTGTCACTGAGTTTCTTGCTAGGAAGGAACCCTGACTGGCAAAGAGATGATGGTGCCCTAGGCACGGGCCTGGGCACTGGACTTAAAAGAAGTGCTTGTGGTGACCTTTGGAATCTGGAGAAATTGGAAACTGTTTTTTTTTATTGTAGTCAAAATTGCCAAGAACCCAATGAGCCCTGGGTGGGGCTCCCGCTCACCTCCTGCTATCCTGGGGGTCCAACTTTCTGCAGAGGAGGGTTCTTTCCTGGGGATTTTAGGTCAGGGAGTTGTGGGGGCTGGTAGGCTGCAGCTCCAGGAGGTGGCTGATCACCAGGGGCTTGACTGGGGAATAAATGGCCGCACCAAGACCTCTGTCCACCCACTAGTGGTGACCCTGGAAATACCTTCTCCTGTTTGCCCTGAAACTCTGTTTTAAGAGCACCCCTGGTGCACATGTGTTCCCTCTGTCATCTCCATTTTCCCAAGGAGGAAGGATGGCTCCGGGGTTCACCTAGGCAGTGAACGGGGCCATGGGACCCCTGGGTTGTTCCCCACAACATACTGCAGTTTGTGCAGCTTCCCCTCTCTCTGAATACCTGCAGAGCTTCCCGCAGGGTCCTGCCAGGCCAGGTACCCTGAACTTCTTCCATGTGAGTCCTGCCTCTTTCCTCCTGTGGCTGAGTCTTTTTGCTCTTGGGTCAGACCAACCTTCTCCCCAAGAGCGGGGAGAGGGACGGAGAAAGAGAAGCCCTACAGCTGTGCAGAGCAGGAAACTGAGGCACAGAGCTGGTCTAAGCCAAGGCCAGGGTTCAGCCACCCCTGTCCCCAGGCCCAGCAAGAGAGGCCTTGAGCTGTAGGTGAGGCAGCGGGCTGAGAAATGCTTCTCTTTTCTGAAGCTTGCAGCTGGGACTGGGAACAACAAATCTTCGAAAAACAGAAAGGGATTTTTAAAAATCAAGGTATTTACCTTCTGAAACTGAATATGCCCCTTATAGAGGTTAATTTCTTTCCTATAAATTTTTTCCCCATTTTTATATACATCTTAATTCATGCTGGCATCATGGCCAGCCTGGATTATGGATGGATGGAGTGACAATGGCCTCATCTCAGTAACACAAGTACACGTGCACATACATGTACACACACACACACACACACACACACACACACCCCTCCCTGGAACAGCAGAAAGAGCAGTGGAGGAACCTAGGTTTTATTTCCAGCTCTACTATTGAACCCTGGACCTCAGTTTCCCCATCTGTAAGGGGGATGGTTGGAGCAGCCACCTTCTAAAATTCCTCTGCAGCACCCTCTCTGGAGCTGCTGAGACCAGGTCCCCTGCTTATTTTCCTCTTCCTCCCTCAGCCCCCACTCAAGGGCCCTGCCTGTTTCTGCCAGCACTTCCCTGACAGCCTTCAGGTCCAGACCACAGGGTTTGGGGTGAGGTGGGGGGAAGCGTGTGCTCGGCTCTGTGAGGCCAGGGCTGTTGTTAGGGTGCCTCCAGCCGCTGTAAGCAGTCACGTGTATAGCACCCAGAACAAGGCCTGAGCACGCTGCAGGTGCCTCCCCAGTCCATGATTTCCCTTCCATTTCCCTCTTTAGCTCACCTGCATACCCATCCCCCATCTGAGGACAGGTTCCCTTTGTCTGTCTTAGCCACTAGAGAAGCCATGCCGTTTTTTCATAGTTTTGGGTTCTTTTCAGCCTGTCTCACATGGTTCCAATCAGAACCCTGGAATGATTCCCATTGCCTTATAAAAAGACCCGGGCCCTGGGCATGGCCTGCAGGGTCCTTGCAAATCCTCTCCCCCTACCTTTCCAGCCTGGCTTCGAGGTCCATTTGCCCTGCCCCTCTAGGCTTTTGGAGCCTTCGTTCAGGTCCCAAACCCAAATTGCTCCTTCTGTCTCAGCCCCCATATGATCCTGACCTCTGTCCAGAAAACACACCTGCCTCCAGGCTCATGCCTGCTCCTCTGATGGTCCCTTCCTCAGGGAAGTCCTTCTTGACTCAGAGAAAGTAGGTCCCTCATGGTCTTTGGGCTCCCCTCTCCTCCCAACACCATCATAACCAAAAAACCAGTTGTTCCTCAAGCACTGGCTGTCTGTCTCCCTCACTAGACCATCAGCTCCAGGAGGGCAGGGACTGATCAGTCTGTGTTTGACTCAACACTGTCTCAGCAGCACCTGCCCAATGACTGGGGCTCCGTCTGCACTGGATGAGTACATGAATAAATGGTGTTTAAAACTACTCTTTAAAGACACCCGAAACCAGCCTCACACCTTCCGTGAAATCAGGCATAGAATTCCCTAAACTCACTCACTCTTCTCTAGGTGGATAGCTCGCCTTCCTCAAAGCTTCCACTTTTCCCTTTGACTCTTCAGATTATTCTCAAAATCTCAAGTCTCTTTTTAAACTTATCTCTGACCTGCCAACATCATTATCTCGTTCAAGCCACAGAGTTTGGACCCACATTTCAGTCCCTTCTGCCTCATTCTGACAAGCCCAACATTTCTATGCCTTGACTATATTCTGTTTTGCTATCCCTGAGTCAGTGAGGACCAGGAGGGAGATGCTGAGGGTCCTCCATGGTCTCGGGGAAATGCTGGGTTGGTAAGTGGGGACCTTGTTCTACAAGTTTCATGAAGGTAAAGGTTGCACAGGTCAGACAGCACTGCAGGTCTGCCATCACCACCTTCCCCACTTCTGCCTCTTTGAACAAGGCTGGGACTTCTTGAGGTCCAGCTCTGTGAAGACCCATGCTCTGGAGAGTGAGTTATGACTCTGGGAAACACCCCTAGAGTCCAACAGAAGAATCTGTCGAATGCTATACTCAACTTGTAGAATTGGTCTTTTCTCTTTGACCTGCAGGCACAGGTATTGCTCTAACCACCAGGGTTTGTCTTGGGGGCAAACCTCCTGTCTGTGGCTGCCCACTGAAGCCCCCTGCACCATTTGACAAAGATCCCACAAGATCCAGGCTCCAGCCCAGCACAGCTGACACATAGGGCCAGCCTCCCAGTCAGTACTTCACATGTGCTCACCAGGTTAAGGCCCTTGTTACTGCTCAAGGAATGCCCCAAGGTTAAGTCTTCCCTGACCCAGAAGACATCCCCACCACTGTGATGAAAGATGAGTGGGCACAGGCCCTGCAGGTTGGGGCAACTGCCTGCAGGCTTTGCCTTTGGAAAGGAGGATTGGAACTGCTCTTGAGAGGCTGGGAAAGGAGCATGGGGAAGCGTGTGACCTTCCAGCTCGGCTGTCCTTGCTGGGGCCTGGCAGTTTCCCCACAGGACGGCTCAGCTCTCTCTTATAGCCCCGTCTGTGGAACTCCCTCACGTGGCTGTGGAGTCTCTCAGTGACCTTAGCTCTTGACCTTGGGCAGCTGTACTGTGGAAATGGAAGTGTCAGGGTTAGACAAACCTGTGCCTGACCTTGGTTGCACCACTTACTGATAGAGTGACCTTGGGCATGTCATCCTTCTCTGTGAACTTCAATTTCACCATTGTATAGATTTTTAAAAAGCACTTTTCTTGCTCCTACAGTCTAGAATTCTATATTTTAGGCGCTAACAGGTGGCTCCTGGGTGGGGCTCCCTGGAGTCTCCCTGAGAATTTAGGGACCTACGGTCTGAACCGCAGGGTGTATCTTCATGGGGCAGGGGAGACAACTGGAATGGAAAAAAAAAAGTTTAAAAATGCCTTGGCTCCTAACCAGCAAGAGGATGCGCAAATGGAAAATTCCTGCTGACTGTCAGAGGCCCACCTGGTCCCGGGTGACAGCCAGCCCAGCCAGACACGCAGGCCCTACTGCCTGTTTAGACAGCACTTTCCTGCCCTGGCCAGAGTGCACCCTGGCCCTTACCAATGCTCACCTTTGGAGAGTGTGGAGGGGTGCAGGGTCCTTGGCCTGGCAGGAAAGCTTCCTGTGTCTCAATTGCTGAGCAGCAGTAAATGAACTGAAGGAGAAAGGGTGGGCAGTGGGAGGCCCAGGTGCGGCCCCAGTCTGCCCTGAGCCTGTCTCTGTGACCCAGGAGTAGCCGTATCCCCAGTCTGGGCCTCAGGGCGGGCCCTCATCTGTGTAGTGCATGGTGGTCGGGGAGGTCTGTAGAGTCCACACCAGCTGAGCATCTCACTGGGGGAGGCCTACATTCCCTCAGGGATTCCACAGCTGCCTGGGGCGAGGCAAAGGCTATTTCATGGGCTGGACCTGGGGGCAACTCTCAGAAGCTGCCCTCAGAGACTTAAACTCATGGTTCGAGAAAGTCAGCCAAGCAAGTATACCTGGGACTGATGGCTCTTGTGCCCACCGAGCCTCACTGGGGTGAGCTCTGAGAGACAGGTTGAGGGAGAAGGTAATAAGATGGACCCACCCACTCAAAGACTGGGGCAGACAATGTAGGGTGATGTACCTGGAAAAGGCAAAGAGGACCCCTGAGTCACAGAGGCAATGTTTGCCCAACACCATTGGGGTAAAAGTCCCTGAATCTAGAAACCCCCAGGACATTGGCCTCATGCTCTGAAGTGGTCTGAGCAGGTCATCGGGCCTCACATGGCCAGGATAGAGTGGCCCTCAGACTTTGCACATATCCCACATTCAGCCTCCGCTGTCCAAGGGCTCCACAGCCAGACCCTCATGAGGGTTAAACCCATTGGCCAAGGCTGGTCTGTAAGTTTCTGACTCTTGAGGGTTTGATTGGCAAGTTTACCCAATGGTTTGGATTGGTTCTGAGACCTGGGATAATGGTCAATTTACCAAGATAATGCCACCTGAGAGGTCCCTTAGTCAATACTACGTGGCCTACTGGACCGCCACCCCCATTAATGACCTCTTCTTAGCTCAGGTTCTCACAGAGAGAAACTCTCTCAGTGACTTCTCTCTCTCCTCTGATGCCAAGAATATGACATATCTTGACCCAAAGCCACCGCTGCTTCTGAACTCTGCTTCTCTGGAGCCTGTCTTTGCCCAGACCACTCTTCAGCCAAATATTTAAAGCAAAGCTTTGGAATGACACTGTACGCAGCCCAGGTAAGGACAGCACTGGCCCATGTGACTTATTCTGGCCAGTTGCTTGGCCAGCCCATTGGAATGAGGTTCCCAGTCCTTGTCTTAGCCTTCTTGCCCTCCCTCCCTCCCTTCCTCCTTCCCTCCCTCCCTCCCTCCCTCCCTCCCTTCTTCCTTCCTTCCATTCCTTCTTTCTTTCCTTCTTTCCTTTCTTCCTTTCTCTTTTTTTCCCTCCTGCCCTCTCTCCCTTCTGTCTAAGGCCAGAGCTTTCTCTGAGCTTCTTTAGTACTCTGAAGAAATAGTCTTTTCCTCAAATCCTAAGTCAGCCCTACGGCACAAGGTCAGACCTCCTGACGAGTGAGTTAGCTCCAGGAAAGTTGCCCCTCCTGAGGGCAGTTCCAGGATCATTCACCCAGGAAATCCCTTCTGTTTCTCCTTCCCTCACAGTCTCCAGCCCATGCTTCCCCCTCTGCCTCCCTAAATGCTCCCAGAGACTTAGGTCACCGGCATCTCTTCCTTGTCCCTTGAGTTCCCAGGCAGAGGCGGAAGGAGGACCTTGTGCAGGAATGTTAAGCGTTAGGAGGTTGAGGCAGGACTTAAGCAAGCATCTGATGCTGCTTCCATCTGTCTTTGGCTACAGACTCTCAGGCAGAAGGAGGCAGGAGGGATCCCAAGCCCATGGGAAGCAGTGTCCTCAGGACAGGCAGGCTCCCTGAGCTGGCAGCAACAGCCAGTTGCTCTTGCTTAGAGTCCCACTGTAGTGCCCATTGCTCTTGCTTAGAGTCTGAGCTTTTTTGGCCATAAAGCATGGCTGGCAGAGTTCACTGAAGCCACAGTGATCCTGTGTCTGCTATGTATTTTTTCCCATTTAATAGATGAGGAGACCAAGGCCTTAGGTTAAGAAAAGCTAAGGGAAGCAACCAGTCTCACAGCGGAGAGTACTAGTGCAGGCTCCAAACCTACATCTCTGGATTTTAGGTTCAGTCTCTCTCTGTGAGCTCATGGCAATAGAAAGCATTTTACAGGTGGCACAGAGAAAGGGGTCTCCAAATTTTAGGCAGTCAGGCCTGGGTTTCTATCCCATCCCCTGCTAGTACTGACTGTAAATTGGAGCAAGTTTTTGAACCACAGTTTTCTCTTAAATAAAGTGGATTTGGTCAGTTATGCACTAGCGCTGGCTCACTCTGGCTCCTGAAAGCCAGTGTGCATTTCTTTTCTTTTTTTTTTTTTAAGATTTTTTATTTATTCATTATAGAGGAGAGAGACAGAGAGAGAGAAGGGGGGAGGAGCAGGAAGCATCAACTCCCATATGTGCCTTGACCAGGCAAGCCCAGGGTTTTGAACCGGCAACCTCAGCGTTTCCAGGTTGACGCTTTATCCACTGCGCCACCACAGGCCAGGCCAGTGTGTATTTCTTTTCAACACCACATGCAGTGACTGAGTTTGCTAGCTTGCTATGGGCTGTGGTGGAAGAATTTACACCACAGAAATGAGCGAACCTGACAAGTGTTTTCTTTATTCCATTCAACGAACATGCACAGGTTGCTAGCCTCTGTCAAGCTCCAGCTTGGTGCTAGGGAAGCAAAAATAAACGAGGTAAAGTTTTATCCTAAAGGACTTCACAGAAGGGAAACAGGATATAAACATAAACAAAAGCCACAAAGAATCTGTCCAGGGACAGAGGGGTTCACAGGGCACTGTGAAGGTCAATTGGGGATGAAATGAGGATTAAGAAGGATATTTCTTTGCAAAAGAAGCAACTTATGAAGCACTTTGAGGAGGTTGAAATAGCCTGGAATGTTCTGGAAATTGCAAACATGGGCTTGGGTTTAAAGCCTAAGCTTTGGTTTGGAGTCACAGGCAGAGTTTGGAATGCTGGTTGTCCTGTGCTCTATCTGTATCTGCCTAGATGAATTACTAAACTTTTATAAAGTTGTTTCCTTTGTTTTTACTTATCAAGTGAGAAGCAGGGAGGTAGAGAGACAGACTCTGTTATGTACTCCCACTGGGATCTATTCATCAACCCCTATCTGGGGCTGATGCTTTGCCCATCTAGGGCCACTGCTCCATTGCTTGACAAATGAGCTATTTTTAGTGCCAGAGGTGAAGTCATGGAGCCATCCTTAGTACCTGGGGCCAACTTGCTCATTCAAGCCATGGCTGCAGGAGGAGGAAAGAGAGAGAGAGAGAGAGAGAGAGAGAGAGAGAGAGAGAAAGGTGATGGGGAGGGGTGGAGAAGCAGATGGTCACATCTCCTCTGTGCCCTGACCGGGAATTGAACCTGGGACTTCCACACGCCAGGCCAACGCTCTACTGCTGAGCCAACCAGCTAGGGAAAAATTGTTTTCTTATTTGTAAAATGAGATGATAACATTTATCACACAGTGTCATTAACTGAGATCACTTACTCAGCAAAATATCTTTTGGGCACTTACTATGTGCCAGGCACTGTTCCAGGCATGAGAAGGCACAGTGAATGGAATGGGTCAGGTCCCCATCCTCCTGGAGCTTATATTCTCATGGTAGGGGGCAGACAGTGAACAAATAAAAACATAGTGTGGTGTCAAGTAGCTGTAAGTGGTTGAAAGTAATAAAGCGGGTATTTGGGGTGGGCTGACCAGGAGCAGTTCCTGAGGTGAGGATTTGTTAAATGCTTCCAGGGAGCACTAAAAGAGGAGGAGCAGGCAGGACAGGGAAGAGACCAACCTGAGAAATGGACAAGTCACACAGGGGGCAGCCTCAGCCTCATCCTGAGGGGGTCTGGGGTGTACATTATGCTCAGCAGGGTCCTAGCCTAGACCAGGGAAGAGTCCATGAGTTTGTACGTGGTTAGGATAGAGCCTGGCATATATGTCAACCATAAAATGAATATCCCTCCAGCCTCATCTGTCTCTGTCTCTGCACCACCGCCCCCACCCCTCGTCACCGTGTGACTCAGTGATCCAGAACAACTTGTAGTTTCCCTGAACACTCCATATCCACTCATGCTGGGTATCTGTGCTCCTGTTTCTTCCTGGAATACATTCTTCCCTTTGTTCTCCCTGGAAATTCTTAGTCATTCTTCAAGTCTCAGCTCAAATCTGCTCCACCACCATCTGGGGACTTTCTCCTGCGTAACCACTGAATAGGTATGGGCCATCACCAGGGGAATACATTGCTTTGGAGCTGCTTGTTCACGAACCTGCCTGCCCATTAGCCTGGGAGCACCAGGATGACCACGGACAGATTCTCCTTCAACTTTGGGTCTCCTGAATGTTGGGCTAAAAAATCAGCTCCTAGGAAACATTTACTGAATGAATAAATGGCTTTGAGACTTAGTAGCTTTGTAACTTTGGTGAGTCAATCCCTCAGTTTCCCCATCAGTAATTATAGCTACATGCAAATCATAGCATTTTTAGGATGTCAAATAAGATACTGAACATATACTCTAAAGTGTTAGCCATATATTTAAAAATAAAATAAAAAGGAAGAAGAGAAAAGATACAGTCTGGAGCTCAACAGTGGCTGCAAGGACCCAAATTGCTCCTGAAGAACTTGGGTCAGTCCAGACAACCTCTGGAGAGCATGCTGATAGGAGAGCTCTGAGCAGGTGTCGGGATAGGTCCCTGCCTTCTCTGACACTTCCTCTGCTACCAGTCAGGGCTTGAAACTCTGGTCCTGGGAAGAAGATATAACCCTCATGGATCCTCACTCTCTACTTGAAATAAGTCAGCAGTAACAATACACATCCAGGTCAGTGGTGTTGAGGGGAACTGAGGGAGAAAACTGATGAAGGAAACCTTGCTAACTGGACACAGAACTAATCTGTGTTTCCTGTTACCGGTAAACCTTGCATAGCAATGCCTTGACTCTGTAGACTGTGTTCCAGTCCATATCCAGTCTCTTCCAAGGCTGGTCCTTCTTTTCCTAACTCTCCAAGGAGCCTGTCCTCCATTCCTCGTCCCACCTCATTCTCCAGCAGCATCTGTCAAGCTCTTCCTCAGCTACCCTTGTCTCTAAGGAACCAGAAACTGGATCTTTTCCTCCATTCTCCCCTGATTCCAAGTTCTTTGGAAGCCTCAGTGTTGTTTTGTCTTCAGTTTCATCTGATGTCACTCAGAATTTGGGGGCTTTTTTGGTTACACCAGCACATAGAGATAGCCACCTCATGGGAGAGTTTGTTAGTACAGAGTCCCTTCCTCACCTATATAGTATATAACCTAAAGTGCTTCTTTTTTACATTTAAGATGGTTATTTATCCTTCAATTTATCTTCATCAAACCCTTTCTTAACTCTAGGTGGTCTGGCTTGCATTTCAACTGTTTTGCAAAACTTTCTCACTCTCTCTAAGACCTATGACACCAATAAGCTACTCTTTGCCAAGTTCATTGGCCTCGTATAGCCCTGTGCTTGCAAGCTTTAGGCCCAGTCCCATGCCATTTATCCAGTCTCAAATGCAAATAGGTCCTGGTGAAAGTCCAATATTGTAGAGACATAAATTTTTCCCAAATTAATCTATAAACTTGGTGAAATTCCAATAAAAACTTAATAAGAGTTTAAAAAATGAAACTTTACAAGCTCATTCTAAAAGTCATCTAGGAGAAAAAAATGCACAAGAATAGCCAGAAGAATTTTTATACAGTAAGAACGATGTAGAAGAAACAGCTCTTCCACATATAAGCATTTAGTATAAAGTAGTCAACACAGAGCGATATTGGTATAAGAACAGATAATACAAACAAAGGAATAAGGAAACATATCCATGGAAATCTAGTGTATGCTAAAAGGGCATTTAAAATCACTAGGAAAGGAATGGCGATTCAAGAATGGTTTGGGGAGAATAGATTACCCACTTTGCAAAAAATTAAATTCAATATAATACATTGGTGACGATCTTACTTTCTGAAAAGGGAATTTATTCTAGCTATTTTAATCAGAAGGAAATTTAGGGGAGGATGTATAGCTGTCAGAATTATAGGGAATGTTGGAGAAAGACTTTAAGTTGAGCTTACTAGAACAGTTTATAAAGCCACAGTGCAGAACTGAGCCACCGAAGATGTCATTGCTACAATCTAGAAGCTTCTAGATAGCAAGATGTTTTTGCCATGGATACTGTTCCAAAACCATACCAACTACCAACTTTGCCAGGATCTGTGCTGGTGAAATGAAGGCTCTGCTGCCTTTTTCTCCATATAACTCAAAGCTTCATGTATGTTGTATCTGTTTAGGTCTTCTAGGAAGCAGACACCAACATGGAGTATAAAGGGCAGGGGATTTGTTGGGATAATGCCTATCAAAGATAAAAAAGGAGAAGGAGCAAGAGCAGCAGGGGAAACCTGTGATAAAAGTCTGACACTTATGAAAGTAAAGAGAGAAGGAAGATTAGGTAGAAAAAGCCTCAGACTGTGATATAACTTGAGAAAGTTTTGGCCACTACAAAGATTGCTCATAGAGGAGTCCCTCTATGTGAGAAAAAAAATGGCCACACTTCTTTCCATGCTTAGTCATGGGTTTGGAGCTGTGGCTGATCCTGAAGGCATCCAATCTTTATTACATCTCAAATCCTAGCTTCAAGGAAGTTTCTGAAATATAGGAAGACACACTGGAAGGGCACTGATGTGAATTTTGATTCAGCCGATTTATATTAAATATCTATTTATCACAGATCCCTACCTCACACCATGTATAAAATAAATTTCAGGTTAATTAAATAGGTGCAAGTAAAAAGCAAATATATTGTATATACTTATTTTTTAAAAATAAAGGATATATTTCCATAACCTTGGAATAAGGAAAGCTTTTTTTAAAAAAAATTTAACTAATAGGAAGGCCTTTTTAAGAAAAACATAAAATCTAGAAAACAAAAGGACATATTTAAATTAGTTATTATTTATTTTCATGTTTAAAAGTAATGAACACACCTGACCTGTGGTGGCGCAGTGGGATAAAGCGTTGACCTGGAACACTGAGGTCGCTGATTCGAAACCCTAGGCTTGCCTGGTCAAGGCACATATGGGAGTTGATGCTTCCTGCTCCTCCCTCTTCTCTCTCTCTCTCTTTCTCTCTCTCCTTCCTTCTTTGCCTCTCTTTCTCTCTCTCTCTCTCTCTCACACACACACACACTCTCTCCTCTCTGAAAATTGAATAAATAAAGTCTTTTTAAAAAAAGTAATGAACACTAACATAACTAATGGTGAAAAACTAGATGCTTTTCCTCTAAGATGGAGAACAAGTCCACTCTCACCAGTTCTATTTAACATGGTGTCGAAAGACCTAGCTAATACAATAAGACAAAAAAATAAAAGATATACAGAATGGAAGGAAAAAATAAAACTATCATTATTTTCAGATAACATCATTGTCTATATAGAATATTATAAGAATCAATAAAATCTCCTGGAACTCATAAGTGATTATAGCAAGGTTGCAAGATACAAGGTTAATATACAAAATTAATTACTTTCCTATATACCAGCAATGAATCATTAGAATTTGACATTTAAAAACACAATATTATTTACTTTAGCAAGAAAAAAAAAGAAAGAGAAAGAAAGAAAGAAAGAAAGAAAGAAAGAAAGGAAGGAAGGAAGGAAGAAAGAAAGAAAGAAAGAAAGAAAGAAAGAAAGAAAGAAAGAAAGAAAGAAAGAAAGAGAGAAAGAAGAAAAAAGCCGACAGGTATAAAGAGAAAATATGTGCAGACATATATGAAGTTTACAAAACTTGATGAAAGAAATAAAAGAATATCTAAATAAATAGATAAATATTCCATGTTCATGGATAGGAAAACTCAAAAGTTTTAAGATGTTGGTTCTTTCTAACTTGATATATAGATTCAATGCAACTCCAACCAGAATCCCAGCAGGTTATTTTGTGGATATCAACAAACTGATTCAAAAATTCATATTGAAAGGGAAAAGACCCAGAACAGCCAACACACTCCTGAAGAACAGATTGGAGGACTGATATGACATGACTTAAAGACTTACTTTAAAGCTAAGTGATCAAGATATGGTATTGATAAAAGAATAAATAGATCAGCGGGACAGAATAAAGATATTACAAACAGACCCATACAAATACAGTCAAACAGACCTTGACAAAGGAGCAAAGGCAATACAATGGAGAAAGAATAGTCTTTTCAACAAATGGTGCTGGAACGATCAGATATACACATACAAAAATAATAAATCTGGACAGAGATCTTACACTCTTCACAAAAATTAACTCAAAATGGATCATAGATCTAAGTGAAAAATACAAAATTATAAATTTTCTAGATGATAACATATGAAAAAAATCTAGGTGATCTTGGATTTGGAAATGATTTTTGAAATAAAAGACCAATTAATGAAAAAAAATTGCTAAGTTGGACTTCATTAAAATGAAAAACTTCTGCTCTGTGAATGATACTGTTAAGAGAATGAAAAAACAAGACACAGGCTAGAAGAAAAATCTTTGCAAAAGACATATCTTATAAGTGCCCTGTATCCAAATATACAAAGAACTCTTAAAAATATTTTTTTAAAAAGACTTTATTTATTTATTTATTTTAGAGAAGAGAGAGAAAGAGAGAGAGGGAGAAGAGGGGAGGAGCAGGAAGCACCAACTCCCATATGTGCCTTGACCAGGCAAGCCCAGGGTTTCAAACAGGCAACTTTAGTGTTCCAGGTCGATGCCTTATCCACTGTGCCACCACTGGTTGGGCACAAAGAACTCTTAAAACTCAACAAGAGAACAACCAACCCAGTCAAAAATTGCAAAATAATCTGAACAGATACCTCAACAAAAAATACATACAGATGGCAAATAAGCATATGAGATGATTAAACATCATACATTATCAAGGAATTTTAAATTAAAACAACAAAAAGATAAAACTACACATCTAGTAGAATGACTAAAATTCCAAACACTGACATCAAATGCTGACAAGGATGTGGGGTACAGGAACTCTTCATTGCTGGTAGGAATGCAAATGGTATAGCCACTTTGAAAGACAGTTTGGCAGTTTCTTTAAAAACTATACATAGGCTTACTATACAATCCAGCAATTCTGCTCCTAAGTATTTACCTATGTTGTTTCAGAGCTTGATAGCTCTTTTTTTATCATTGAAAAATATCTGATTGTATGGAGATATCATAATTTCTTTATCCTTCACCTATTGAAAGATATCATAGTTTCTTCCAATTATATATTAACAGTTATGAGAAAAGCTGGAGGAATCTTAAATACATATTGGTAAGTGAAAGAAGTCAGTCTGAAAAGGCTATGTACTATATGATTCCAATTATATAATATTCTGGAATGGGAAATTTAGGAACATTACAAAAAATCATTGGTTGCCATAGATTTTTTGGGGGAAGAGAGGGATAAATGGATGGAACATAGGACACTTTTAGGTCAGTGAAACCCCTCTGTATGATAATATAATTAATGGTGGGTTCATGACATTATGCATTTGTTAAAACTCATAGACCTGTACAGCAGAGAGCCAATGCTAATGTAAGCTATAGATTTTAGTTAATTATAATGTACCAATATTGGTTCATCAATTGTACCAAGTTATCACACTAATGCAGGACGTTAATAATAGGGGAACTTTCTGCTCTGTTTTCCTATAAACATAAAGCTGCTCTAAAAACAAAGTCTATACTTGGTGAAAATTTTGGCAACAGATATAACCAACAATAATATGGTGGACGTCCATATATTCCAGTTTTCTCAGGGCAGTTTTGGTTTATATCTATTATCCTGGTGTGCCATCTGGTTTAGTATTTGTCATTCTCAAAAATGTTTTTGGTATGAATGATAAAGTATATGGTCACCTTATACAAAAGGTTATTATTGATACTATATATCGAACTCTTATAAAACAATAAGAAAAAAGATTTAGGAGAATAATGGGCAATATATATGAATACGAGTATTAATTTGCTAGGGCTGCCATAAGAAAATACCATAGACTGGCTGACTTACACAACAGAAACTTATTTTCTCACAGTTACAGAGGCTAGAATTTCAGGATCAAGGTGTTGACAGGTTTCATTTCTTCTAAGATTTCTTTACTTGTCTTGCAGATGGCTGCCTTCTCACTGTGTCCTCACATGATCCTTCTTCTGTACACACAATTCTGTGTGCTAATCTCCTCTTCTTATAAGGACAAAAGTCACATTGGATTAGAGCCCACTACCTGACCTTATTTTACCTTAATTATTGCTTTAAAGGCCCTATCTCCAAATATAGTCACATCTGAGATCCTAGGGGTTAGGACTTCAACTTATGAATTTGGGGAGGTATAATTCATCCAAAAACAATAGATAATTCACAGAAGTACAAATGGCCAATGAATTTATGTCATAATGTTTAATATTATCAAAAACCAGAGACATGAAAATTAAGAACAATAACTGACAACCTCCCCAATAGAATGACAAAACATAATAAAAGAAGATTGATTTTATGTAAGGTTGGCAAGGATTAAGGAACTGCCATATTTTGGTGGAAAAAACTGATACAGCTTTTTTGGAGGGCAACTTGGCAGACTCCATCAAAGTGAAAAAGTGTTTATCCTTTAACCCAGAAGTTTCACTTCTGAGACTTGATGCTCCAGATATACAGAGTTACAAAGAGGCATGCATAAAGATGTTAACTGCAACATTTTTTGGTAACATTCAAAAATTGAAAAAAATTAAAATTTCTATTGATAATAAGCTATGCTATATCCATACTATGGAATGCTATATTGGGGTTAAAAAGAATGAAGTAGACCTATGATTAAAATAAATACCATATGATATCGTATGAATAAAGTAGACCTATGATAAAATGAAATCATAGAACACATTAGATAACTCAAGAGAAGAGGAAAATGAGAACAAAGAATAGATGATACTTATAAAACACAAATGGCAAAGTGGAAGATTTAAACTTAACCATATCAAAAGTGGCAGATTTAAACTTAATCATATCAATAATCACATTAAATATAAATGATTTAAACACCTCAATTAAAAGGCATAGATTACAAAATTGGATATTTTTAAAAGCAAGATCCAACTATATATTCCTTATAAGAAACTCACTTTAAATATAGTCTTAAACAGGTTAAAAGTGAAAGGTTGGGCAAAGATATACCATACTAATACTAATCAAAAGAAAGCTGGAGCGGCTGTATTTACATTATTCAAAGCAGATTTCAGAGCAAAGACTATTTCCAAAGAAAGCTATTTCATAGTGACAAAGGAATCATTTCATCTAGAGATGAATTCTAATGTATATGCACCTAATAAGAGTGGTAAGAGTCGGGATATGGGTATGGGTTAAAATACATGAAGTGAGACAGAACTGCAAAGAGAAATGGACAAACCCACAATTAGAGTTAGAGATTACAAATCCCCTTGTCCTTATTTCATAATTTCCTACTCTTGTTAAATAGACCTTCCTTTATCTCTTTAAACCTTTAATCAAACTTAAGTTTCTTTTCAGATAATTTTTTAGTCTCCAGTTTCTCTGGTGTGAATGATCCTATTTGTTAGGCCAGTGAGTGTCTGTCTTGGCACTGGACTTCCCGGTATATTTTATCATTTTGGTCTGCGAGTTCATCCTCAGAAGGGTTATTTTTTTCCAACAGTCTCGTAATGGTTCTGAATTATTAAGGACTATTTTGGGGTGATTCACTACTGACTTTTGAAGTTTACTCCTTGACTCTCTATGGGCATAGGTTTCTGTTTCATTTATGGTGCCTAGAATATTTTTGTTCTTGTTTTTGAGCTTAGCTATGCTTTAAAATAAAATTTTAAAGAATTTGCAAAATTTCAGTGTTCAGAGCAGGTTTGGAAAATTTCCATATTCAATTAGTCTTTGGTTTTGATTGGATGTGTCAATAGGTCCCACATGACAAAACTTTGAAATTAGCCTTAACGACCTGTGGTGGCGCAGTGGATAAAGCCTCGACCTGAAAATGCTGAGGTTGCCGGTTCGAAACCCTGGGCTTGCCTGGTCAAGGCACATATGGGAGTTGATGCTTCCAGCTCCTCCTCCCCTTCTTTCTCTCTGTCTCTCATTTCTCTCTCTCTCTCTTGGTCTCTCCCTCTCCTCTCTAAAAAATGAATAAATAAAAAATTTAAAAATATTGTTAAAAAAAAAATGAACCTTTATCCAATTGCTCTCCTTGTTGTCTTTTGTCCTGGAATTAAAAAATTACTCTGTAATGAGTTTATAATAAGTTAGTTTTTCTAAAATGGAAAATAATTCCATTTAGGATTAAAAGCTGTCTGCTTTTTAGGAGGGAGACTAAAACTTGCTTTATGGATGATGTTCCTTTGTTTTGGAATGTTTCACTTGAATTGGCTTTTTCAGCTATGCTAATATAAAACAAAAACTTGCTTATCATTCTTGGTGAGTATGGGAAAGCAGTGCTGGGGCCCTAAACGGGATTTCTTAGTCTGAAATGTTAATACTCTTTAGTAATATACATTGAATGAATTTGTGGAATTCTGCCTCTGAGCATTGTGTTTTTTAGACTGGCCAGGAGGTCAGGTACAGAATTCTGCTTCTGAGCATCTCCTAATTTGTAATGAGACTACCTTACACTTAGAATTGGTGTGTTCTTGCAAAGTGGTGTGAATGTGAGGGCTGGAATGGAGAAGAATGTGGGAGAAAAGCACTCTTTCAGCTTACAATGAAGAAAACAACTGCGCAGATGAACCAGACTGGGCCCGGCTCCGCCCAACCTGGACTTGGGAGTTGGTGTTCCACAGGAGGCTGTCTATGCTTTAGCTCGACCATCTAAACTTTTGAAAGATGTCATATAGGTATTTTTTTTTTATATCCCTCTTGCCAATAATGCATTGTACAGAAAAGGCAAATTCTAGGGCAGGAAAGAGGGGCTTGGGAGGCAGATCTTAGATGTGAACAGGAAAGGAAAACTACTTCCAGGAACTGGGGCTGGGCTCCAAGGAAGGGGAACAGTTGCCAGATGCCAGTGGTGGCAGGAGATTCGTCCCTGACCACATGGAGGCAGCTGGCCAGTGAGCTGGGCAGTGGGCTTGTGAAGAACTTTGAAGTTAGTGTGAATTCTTAGCAGAGCCACTTCTAAACACAATCTAGGGGTGCTTTCTAATATGTACTTCTTATTTTTTTTGCCTTAGGCAATGTTATGAACTAATCATTGGCTGTGGTCTAGAGGATTAGGAGAAAGCCTGGCCCATGATTTGGGTGGAGGGACAGAGGTCTGTCTGGATGCAGCGGTGCTGCGGGTGGAGGAGAGAACTGGGCAGAGCAGTAGGAGGCGAAGCTGACTGGGGAGCTAGGGCCAGTGCGTGGAGGGCTTTGCAAGCCATTCGAAAGAACTGTACTTTATTTGCTAGGCCCTGGGGAGCCGCTGAAGCATATTAAGCAAGGTGGTGATGTAATCAAACTCGCACTATATAGAAATAAAAATAACCCAGACTGTTTAATGAAGCTGTAGGCAGCTGTAGTGGGCATCTGCTATCTTTCTTTGGGTAGCACCTTTTCTATTCTCCTGTGGTAATAGAACTGCTCTATCCTGTGGGCACCTATTCCATGTGATTTGGGTAGAGTTTATTGTAGTCTTCTCAAACCAGGGAGTATGCCTCTGACCCAGGCCTGCCCAACAGGCATACCTGACCTCCTGGCCACAGATATTGTTCAGAGAGGGGTCTGTGCTTCTAATTTGGGCCAGTCAATAGAACCCAGGACTTTCCTGACAGCTGTTAGGAAAGACCATCTCTTTTTGGTGGGGATATCTAAACTGATAAATATGAATATAGAGCTCCTGGAGGCCAAAAAGGCTTCCTGCTATGTGCTGAGAAAATATTTGAGAGATGGCATGAGACAGAGCCCTCAGGCTATAGTTTGAGGCATGGGATCCAGCCATGGGTAATGCTGAGTAGAAAGGTAGCTGGAGGAGAGAGAGAGAGAGAGAAAGAGAGAGAGAGAGAGAGAAGCACAAGGACATTGTTGAGCTACTGGATTCATCCATTCCTGAAGCCTACATAATCAAGCTTCCCTTTTACATTTGCCAATAATCTAATTTGTTGCATTTATCTTACTTACAAGTCAGAATTCTCATTAACAGTTGTGTGTTCTCCCTGGTTTGCTCTTCCCTAGATTCAATATTCTCAATTTATTTGATATGTGAGACAGCTCCTAGGTTTCTCCCACCATGGTCATCCTCTTCTGATATACAGATCCACATTAGAATCCCTAGGAACCCTCTCGCTAAGAGTTGTGTTACAGTAAAGCACATGATGGATTGACTTCTCTCTGAAGAAACCAAGATATAAGGTTGGTACCTGTGGGCCTGGTGCTGGGGAGGCCTTTCGGAGGGACCCCAGTCATGGTAGAATATGATTTGAGGTGTCTATTTCTATAAAAAGTGAAGCGACTTAGCTCTACCACATGAAGTTCTCAGAGGTCAGCACCTTGAACAATTTCAGGTTGTAAGAAGGAAAATAGGAAGAATGAAGTTCTCAGAGATCAGCACCTTGAACAATTTCAGGTTGTGAGAAAGAAAATAGGAAGAACGGTGTCATTTCTGGCCAAAAGGATCCCAGGGCTGCCCTGAAATATAGATGAAATCACTCAGTCATCTTAACTGGTTAGTAATGAGCCGATCCATAATTTAAAGCTGGCTTTAAGAAATAGCAAGAGGAAGTGAGCAGGGAGACACTTGAGCCAGGCCTGTCCTTATCACAATCTGAAGGGGTGTGTATTTACAGAAGGAAACAATGAGCCAACTTCCTTTTATTTATTTATTTATTATTTTATTTTTTGTGAGAGAGACAGAGAAAGGGACAGACAGGGACAGATAGACAGGAAGGGAAAGCAATGAGAAGCATCAATTCTTCACTGCAGCACCTTAGTTGTTCATTGATTGCTTTTTCATATGTGCCTTGACTGGGGGGCTACAGCAGAGCCAGTGATCCCTTGTTCAAGCCAGAGACTTCAGGTTTTGAATCTGGGTCCTCTGCGTCCCAGGCCAACACTCTATCCACTGTGCCACTGTCTGGTCAGGCTTATTTATTTTTAAAGATTTTTTAAAAATTGATTTACAGAGGGGGTGGGAGGAACAAGAAGTATCGACTCATAGTTGCTTTACTTTAGTTGTTTATTGTGTGCTTGTCATACGTGCCCTGACTGGGCAAGGCCAGGGTTTCAAACCGGCAACTTCAGCATTCTAGGTTGACCCTATATCCACTGTGCTACAACAGGCCAGGTGAATTTAAAAAAATTGGGTTTTTTTTTTTATTTTTATTGATTGATTTTTAAAGAGAGAGGAAGGAGAAAAGAGAGAGGTCAATTTGTTGTTCCACTTATTTATGCATTCTTTGGTTGATTCTTGTATATGCCCTGACTGGGGATCTAACCTGCAGCCTTGGCGTGTCAGGACAACGCTCTAACCCACTGAGCTACCCGGCCCAGGACAAGACCACTTCCTTTTAGATCCTATAAGGGGTCTAATATCCATCCCTTTTGTTAAGGTGAGCTGAGGACTTGCCTTCAACAGAACACACCTGGATTTATACTCTTAGATAATGAATCCCCTCAAGTGCCCTTACAGAATGCTCTGAACCTCACATGTCTCCTCTTTCTTCTTCCTGATCACTTAGTAGGTTACAAGATTAAAATCCATACATCTATCATTTTGGGTGTCCTATGGTTTATAGAGTCATTTGACTATTTTTTTCTTTTTTTTTTCTTTTATAGAGACAGAGAGAGAGTCAGAGACAGGGACAGATAGGGACAGACAGGAACAGAGAGAGGTGAGAAGTATCAATCATTAGTTTTTTGTTGCAACACCTTAGTTGTTCATTGATTACTTTCTCATATGTGCCTTGACCATGGGCCTTCAGCAGACTGAGTAACCCCTTGTTCAAGCCAGCAACCTTGGGTCCAAGCTGATGAGCTTTGCTCAAACCAGATGTGCCCGCGCTCAAGTTGGCGACCTCAGGATCTCAAACCTGGGTCTTCCACATCCCAGTCCAACGCTCTATCCACTGCACCACTGCCCAGTCCGGCTAGAGTCATTTGACTTTTAATATCCAAGAGAAAATGGACCAAACACTCAACCCACAAGAGAGGGAAACCCAGGCTTTCCTGTAACTCTTCTTACTCTGTTCCTATTGAATTTATTTCCTTCCTTCCTTCCTTCCTTCCTTCCTTCCTTCCTTCCTTCCTTCCTTCCTCCCTCCCTCCCTCCCTCCCTCCCTCCCTCTCTCCCTCCTTTCTTCCCTCCCTCCATTTCTCCCTCCTTACCTCCTATTCTTCCTTTCCTTCCTTTCTTTTCCTTTTTTCTTTTTGTCCCAAGGCTCTTTCCTTCTCTCTGCCTTGTATCAAGACTAATGTAAAACTCAGATCCTTTTTCTTGATTTCCCCAAAGTAGTCCTAGCATAGGGCACAAGTAACACATTTTTCCAACATATAATTGAGAGAGCTGTATTGAGTTTTAGCACAGAAAGCACCTTAAAGTTGGATATCACAGGTTTCCAGCTGCCTCCCCTCTCCCTACCCCCACCCCAGCCAGCCTCCATAGCATCGATTTCTCCTGTGGAGCTGCTCATCCCCACCCCCTGCCTAAGACTGCCTCTGGGCCAACCTCTGGCTGCTCAGAAAATATTAAGGATTAGCGTTGAAATTATTTTTTTCTTTAACACAATCAAATTATTTGTCTTAACTCGTTCCCTCCCAGTTGTCCCTACAAAGGGCACATAAAGATCCCTCAGCCCTTTGATATAAATTTTGCCCCCTTGGAAGGCAGGGTGCAAAATTAATTATGTTGGTTGTTTATAATGCAGCTTTTTCTTTCCTGCTGCTCAAGTCTAACTACAGTCCAGAGATATTTCCATCACCTTACCTGCCTAATCTGATACATCCTTCCCACTCTGGTCCTATCCCTCCCTTGTCAGTACCTCCTTAACTCTACCCTCTCTCCCAAAGCAAGAACCTTCTGGAAACAGCCTAAGCCTTTATTTCCCAGTTCTTGCTGCCCCCAACCTGGAGCACCAGCCACAAAGTGCCTTGACCTGTAGGCAGGCCTCTTCTTCCTCCTTCAGCAGGGCCTTTAGAGCCCTGCTGCTTGCCTGGGGTCACTGTTTCGGTGTGGCTGAAAGTCTCACAGTGTGTGATTCAAACCCAGGCTTTTTAAACCCTCCATGGTTCCAGAGTGGTGAGCTCTGGCTAGTCCCCGGCACACACAGCTGGTGGGAAGCATCGAGAAATGTTCATCTGTCTAAATCAGAGCCCTACTGCACCCTAGGACCTGCAGGGCAGCAGTCAGACTGGGGGCTAGTCTCCCAAATGCTGCACACACTGCAGACCTGGCCCCTCTCTGCTCCTTGGGTGGCCCCTGGTGGTCCTTCACCAGGTATCCTGGGCAGGAGAAAGGAACACTGGCCTGAGAGTCAAGACACAGGCTTCGGGGCCAGTTCTGCCATAAACTCATTTCAACTGTTGGACAGCCCCTGCTCCTGTGTGGGCATCTTTGTCTCATTGTTTGAAATATGAGGGGGTGGGCTAGATGAGGTTGAGACACATGGAGCCCAGTCCTAGGAAGGGACCATCTTACCTTTAGGTCCCTGGAGCCAGGCCCACCTGCAGGCGCAGAGGCTGTGCAGCTCCGGGCTGGAGGGGAAGAGGCTGAGCCAGCTCCTGGCCTGGGAGGTCCAGGATGCTGCAGTGAGGAGGAACTGAAGGGAGTCCAGTGTGGCTGGGGCACAGTGGCGGAGGGAGGGAGGGTCACTCAGAGTGAGCCTGAGAGACAGGCAGGGCCTTGAGGGTGTAGAGTCAGTATTTTACTCTAAGTCCAGTGAAAATCCACGGAGGAGGTTTTCAGTGGGGCCTTGGCCAGATCACTCTGCCTCTGCAGGGAAAATGGACCAAAGGGAGGGCTGAGGGGAACCAGGGGGACATGCTGGGTCCCGGCAATGGAGGAGCGGGCCTGAGACCAGGGTGCAGCAGGGGAGGTGAACAGGGGAGCATGGGTGCAGGGTATGTTGAGGGCAGAAATGGTCAGTTGTTGTGATAACTATGGTGGTGAGGATGCTGGACAGCCTGGGCCCCTCAGCACCTAGTTTGGGGCTGCTCTCACTAGCACGCAGGTACTTCTTTCTGGCCATTTACACATCGGTGGGCTCAGCCAGCCTCCGGAGGAAGGATGGGCAGGGGGATGGTGGGCTTACCAAACTGCTGCCAGCTTAGAAGGAGACTGAGGTAGGGGCCCCTTGCCTCCCTCGGAATGACACCAGGAAGAGTAAGAACTGGTAGAAACAGAAAGTGAAGGAGCCCGTGGCAAGGGGGTGTGGCTTGGTTTTCTCACAGGATCATCTTAGAGTCAGGACACCCCAAATGTCAGCAGTCTCCAGTCCTTGAACGAGCTTCATTAGCTGCCCATTCTCTGCAACAGTGAGGAACAGCTCCCAGCTGGCCGGCCCATCTGACGTGAGGAACCCTCTCTTCTGAGAGGTGGTCATACACATACTCATGCTCCAACTCCCAGAGGCCTTTGGGTTGGTTTCTGGCAGGTGGGGCAGCCCAATCAAGAGGGTTTGCCTGGCAGGAGATTGGGGGCTCTCTGAGGAACAGAGCTGGAAATGGGGTCACGTGGGACAGGGGAAGAGAGAAAACAGCATCTGAGGGCTCATGGTGAGAGGAGTGGGCTATTTGCTAAATAAAATTTAGGTCCTTGCCATGGTTTCTGCCAAGAAGAGAGACGCGGCTGATAGAAACCATATGTCTCTAAGTAAGTGGAAGGAGGAGCTGTGTGTGTGAGTGTTAGCATGGTCTCCCATGCAATGGAAAAATCTCCATTTTAAAGAATACAATGTTAAGAGGCACTCTGAGATGAACCATGTTTCGCAATTAAGCAGTTTACAAGGTTAGCAGAGGAAGGACAAAATAAACCAGCCGAGAAAGGTCTTGCTCAATAGCAAAATTTGTTTAAAAGTTCAATATTACAATCTGAAACTAATATAGTCTTGTTATACAGTTTTACAAAAATAGCCCAAAAGATGAAACTCTGCAGGGATAGAAAAGCAATTAAAAATGCTTTAAGTACCGGTGTAGATTTTATATTTCCTGATGTTTGAGAAAAGACTAATTTTTAAAAAATGCAAACTGTTGTTTTTTTTCTAAGCTGACCCCGAGGCAAGCTAAACCCAAACAGAGACATAGACACACATAACTACTGTTCACTCTTCGTAGAACAGAACTCCAATTTCTTCTTCCAACATTCAAATTCCAGCATAATGTGCTTCCAACCAGCTTTCCATGAATTTCCTCCGCTGAATGCTGCCATCACTAGCCAGCCCCACCCCCACCCTCATCACTAGCCAGCCCCACGTCCCACCCTCTGTCCTGCTTGCCAGCTGCCACCTGTGGAGGCTGCCACTGGTGGGGCTTCCTGCCTCTGGGTCACCCTTCCACTTGGCTGTTGGAAAAACGCTAACTGTTCTTCAACGATATTAATTTTCAAATTCTATCCATCCCACTATAATTTTCATTTGGTTCTTTTTGCATAGAGATTCTAGTTTCTCTGGTAAAATTCTCATCTTGTCATCTAATTTTTTGGACCATATTAATCATGGTTATTTGAAAGTATCAGATAACGTCAATATCTGCTATTACAGGGATTCTCTTTGGGCTCTGACTGATGCATTTCTCATCCAAGAGGATTTACTCTGGCTTTTTGGAGGGTTGTTCTGGTATCGGAAGGTCATCCGGATCCAGTCTGGAATGGAGGTGCCTTGGTTCTGGCTGTCAGACTTTGTGAGGGCGGTTGTTTCTGGCTCATCCTTCCTTCTCTCCTGGAGTTCTCACTGGATCTGGGTTGTTTTCCAGGGACTGTGCTCTTTGGTGGGTCTTTGATTTCAAGCTTGTTCCCCCCCCCCCCCCATCTGACTTCCAAACCTCTGCTCAGCATCTGGATCTCTCAGCTCTGCTTCCTGCTCAGCCCTTCACTAGTCTGGCGAGTGCTGCTTATGAACCAGCAGATGCCTCAGGGAAAGAGTCTTGGAATTTTCAACGAACCCAATGTGCTTCTTTTCTGCCAGACATCTTGGCCCTCAGGTCTGGCTTGCCTGGGAATTCTGCACTCCAATTTTGTCTCCCACCCCATGAGATTGCCAAAAGCTTCAGCTCAAGTTTTTGGCTTCTAATCCACCACCTTGGCTTGATTCTTAGTCTTTTTGCCCTACGCCACTCACAAATCCATGATGCCATAAGAGGAAGAGTAATACCAACTGTTACCTCCCTGTGCTCTCCATCTTTCTAGGGTCCTGACCTCTCAAATCCTGGCTGCCTGCAAACAGATGGCTTCAGAACTTTGTCGAGCACATTGTGAGTGAGAGGACTGGTCTCCATTGAGCTACTCTGACATGACTGGAGGTGGCATCCTCTATTCGCTCTGTATGTGAGCTCCCTGAAGGCAGGGACCCTGTCTCCATCACCACTGTGATCCCTGGCTGATCTCCTTCACAGCTTTGAATGTCACCTGTGCCTGGGCATTTCCAGGCCAGAGCATTGTTCAGAGCTCTTAGTCTCACATATTCAACCGCCACTTGTCATATCCATGTGACTGTTGCACAAAAACTCAACACATCCAAAATCTTGTTCCTCCGCCCAAATCTGTCCCTCCATCCGGCTGCCAGCTCAGGAAGAGGCATCTCCTCCATCCACCCTGCTGCTTATGTCAGAAACCCAAGCGTCACCAGTGACAGTTTCCTCTCCTCTCTTCCCACATTTGGGGGTGTTGCTGATTTCACCTTAAAATGTCATATGAACTCATCCAGTTCTTTCCTCACCGCCTGGCCCACCAACTGCTCCCCTTCCCTGGGTTGTTCGGTAGTCTCCTCACATTCCTCCCCAAAGCTGGGCTGGCCCCTTTCCAACATGTTCGCTAGCCACCCTATGAGCAGAATGACCCCTGGAAAACAAAACTCTGATTATGTCATTGCTCTGCATAACACCTTCAATGATGTTCCATTGCTATTAAGAAAGCTTTGAAGACAAACCCCCAAGGAGCCCAAGCCCTTCCTACTCTCAGCTTGCCTGACACTTGTCTGTAACACAGAAGCCATTCTTAGGATCTTTTTGGTTTTGCCAACATTTTGAGTTCCTTTTGGCCCCCGGGGCCTCATGAGTGCTCTTCTCCTGCCAGGATTACCCTTCTCCTCTCAAGTGTGCCTCTTTCCTGTTAATTCTTCAGGTCTCAACTAAATGTCCCCTCCTCAGAGGAGCTTCCCTGACCCTCAAACTTGTTTAGGTATCCTGTGGACTCGTCACTGCATCCTGCCCTCTGTTCATAACACTCAGTATGTTGAAATTATATAGCTGATCAAGTGATTATTGAATACATTTCTTCCCTACTAGGCTCTAATCTCCTTGAGGCTAGAAACTGGGTTTGTCTTGGTCACCACTATATCCCCAGAACTAGCAAAGTGCCTGGGACATCTTAGGAGATTTGAATAAGTGAGTGAAAGATCAACAAGGAGCCCAACCAGGCAGTGGTGCAGTGAATAGAATGTCATCCTGTGATGCAGAGGACCCAGGTGTGAAACCCCGAGGTCTCTGGCGTAAGCACAGGCTCACCAGCTTGAGAGCGGGGTTGCTAGCTTGAGTGTGGGATCATAGACGTGACCCCGTGATCGCTGAGTTGAAGCCCAAGGTTGCTTGAGCTTCAAGCTTCACTGGCTCGGCTGGAGGCCCTGGTCAAGGAACATATGAGAAAGCAATCAATGAACTAAGGTGCTACAACTAGAAGTGATGCTTCTCATTTCTCTCCCTTCTTGTCTGTCTGTCCCTATCTGTCGCTTTCTCTGTCTCTATCTCACAAAGAAAGAAAGAAAGAAAGAAAGAAAGAAAGAAAGAAAGAAAGAAAGAAAGAAAGATCAATAAGGATAGCAGCCACCCCTCCCCCCAGCCACCCAGCAGAAAGCAACACAAGGAGTGTGCAGGGAGGTGGCCCCTGGGATAGGTTTTTAGTAAGCAAGTGTCTGAGAGTGTAACTATAAAAACAAGGAATCCTAACTTGCTGTCTAATGTCGTCTTCTTATTGCCGAGTTTAATGCACTGGCCAGGGAGCCAGCAGATCTGGGTTCCAGTCCTAGGTCTGGCACAAATCATGACAAATGACATTTTTATAATGCTTCACAGTTTACAAGGCATTTCCCCAGATAGAAGCTCATTAAACCAGCTCTGTAACCTCCAGCGAGCAGCTTTTAGAGGCCTGTTGGGAGGGAGGAGGCCAGGGAACGGGTGGGGTTCCAGACCCAGCTCTGCCAGTCACCTCCCCACGTGATCTCAGGCAAGCTTCCTCTTGGGCTCACTGCAAAATGTGGGGGTCCAGCGAGATGATCTCTAAGGTTCGTCTGTGGAAATTTAGAACTAAAAACCCAGGACTGCTCCATTCAGAAAATCAAGTCGCCGGGCAGCACCCCAGAGGCTCCTAGCAGAACCACAGGTGCTCCAGCCAGGTGTCACATGAAAGCGGGACAGACACCAGGACTTTTGTGTAGGTGACTTATTTGAGAGCTAGTTGTTCCCAGGGAGCAGGAGTGAGGGGCTGGGGAGAGAGGTGGTGGAAGAGGGGAAGCCCAGGTGGGTGACAGTGTTCAATCATTTCTGTCTGGAGGAACCATGACCTCACCAAGTTCTGCTGAGAAGCCACAGAACCACCCCTAGAGCTGTTGCCCAGAAGTGGGGCTGTGGGAGCCCTTCTCCACCAGCCCGCCCCCACCACCACCCCAGGAGTGCCACCCTGACCTTCTGGGCTATGCTCACTCACAGACTGGGGTGGCTTCTTGGTAGAGAAGTCCTAGGGCAGAAAATGCAGCGAGAATCCTTGAGGCGACACTCTGAGCTGGACCAAGCTCATTTAGACCTGTCCTCACGGCAGCACCTGAAGTCAATGATGGGACCTGGGGCACCAGGGCCTCTGATACAAGTCACAAAGAGGCAGGGGCACCACAATCCAGCACCAAGCAACACGGGTACTGGAGCTTTCCTCCTGCACCCCACCAGTTCTCTGCCCTCTGAGTTTTGAGGCCCTCTACCCACTTTTTATGGAGCTTTTGGGTTTTCCAGGTCATTAGAAATGGCGTGGGGTATCTGTTGACCTGGGCAATTCAGAGGAAGCTTAGCAGTACCATGAGAAACAGACTGTCATTCTGCCGGGCCATCCTTGAGGGAGGATTGGGCTGGATCTGTGATGGAGTGGCCGCCCCACAGTGAGGATGCTGGTTGTACATGTGGCTCCTCCTCCCGGGCACCAGGGCTGCTCCCCCAGAGCTGAACCAGTCTGACTGCAGGCCCAGGCCCCCAGGCCTGGCCGTGGTGGTGCCCCTGCCGGGACACCTTCTCCCCGTCTCTCCGGCAGCAGGGTGCTTCTTTACTGCCTTTTTACAAACTCTGGCTCCTGCTTTCCTCAGCTCTCCCTTTGGATACTCAAAAGTTTAATTTATTTTTTTTTTTAATGAAAAAAGGAACATTGGCAGCTTCTAGCTCTTTTTCTTCTGCTGCAACAATTCTACTCTTCCCCCAAGCAATGTGAATAGGAGACTAAAGAGAGAGAGAGAGAAAATATGAGAAGGTGGAAAAGAACACAAAAGATTTAAATTTTAAGATATTACCTGTCCATGTTTTTCCTCTGGGTGAATATTTTAATCCCCAAATAAATTTCACCCTCGTCTGGAGAGGAAAGAGTCACTTTCTTCTGAAAAGGTTGGATCTAGGTCCGTTCCTCTAACTGTACCCCACTCCACCCCAGATTTCCTAGTGCTGAATAATAAAGAATTTGAGTGGCTTATGTCCCTGGCTCAAGGGAGGTAACCTCTAAATCCTTGGGATTCCCCAAGTGATAGGAGTATCTTTGTTATTCATAGTGGGATGCTCAGACCACGTCTGAGTTCATGCTAATGAGATGACTCAGGATGCAGGCCAACCATATGATTAGAGGGTGGGGGTTTTGAGCCAGATGACATCAACTCAACCTTGGGGGAGGGAAGAGGGCTGGAGATCACATTCAATCACAGGAGCAAGGATTCAGTCAATAATGTTGATATAATGAGACCTCAATAAAAATCCTAGACACCAATACTTGGGTCTAGTGTTATTACACTGATTGGTGGTCTAGGAGGGTGACACATCCTGAGGACAGGGAAGCTTCACATTTGAGACCCTCTGACACCTTGTGCTAGGTGTCTCTTCATTTTGCTGGTCCTGATTTGAATGCTTTATAATAGAACTGTTGTCCTACATGTAGTGCTTTCCTGAGTTCTGTGAGTTGTTCTAGTGAACCTGAGGGGACAGTGGCCACTTGGTCAGAAGTGCAGGTAGCCTGACAACCCCAGAATTTGTGGCTAGTGTCTGAAGTGAGGAGGACTCTGTCCTTAACCTGTGAAGTCTGCACTAACTCTAGATAGTTAGCGTCAGACTTGCTTTTTACCTAGGTGTATCTACCCACTTTCCACCAGTGCCTGGGGAGCCTTGCTCATCTGTCAGGAGACTCAGTCTCTTCCAGACAGAGGCCCATTGCTGTCCTCATGCCAGAAGCCAGGTACAGAGGCAGGAAAGCTACCCTTGTGTTGAGCCTGGGTGGGTCTGGCACATTTGGTAGAAGGTGATGTGTGGCAGGCTGAGCAGCCATCTTGCTTGAAGGCAGTGGTTGGTGTGGGAAGAGCCTGGACAGATTTCCCCCTGTCTGTGTCCGGGCTCAGCCTGCTTGCCTGGCTGGTGAGGTCGCCGGGCCTGCTGGATCAGCCCTCTCTGGCTTCCCTGGCCCCTCTACATACTCTTAGCTCAGCAAGTTTCCCCTGGCCTGGCCATGGAGTCTTTCATTGGTGTGTGCAAAAAAAGAGAGCTTATTCTCTAAAACTTCCTCAGATCTTTCTCTCGAGCTTCCACTCCCTAGACTATATTAAGAAATAATTGATATACCGTGTAATTCAATCTTAAATTGTGTACAACAGAGTTGTACAACCAGCACCACCATCTAATTTTAGAATATTTTCATCACCCCCAAAAGAAGCTCCATATCCATTAGCAGTAACCTCCTAATCTCCCCTCCCCCTGCTCTTGGCCACCACCAGTCTACTTTCTGTCTCTATGAAATTGTCTTCTCTGTACATTTTATATAAATGGAATGATATAAAATGTGATCTTTTTTGACTAACTTTCTTAATTTAGCGTACTGTTTTTAAGCCTCATTCATGTTGTACCATGTCTTAATACTTGTTTATTTTTATAGCAGAAGAATCTTCCATTATATTGGAAATGCCACATGTTATTTATATATTCATTAGTTGATGATCATTTGGGCTGTCTCTGCTTTTCTGGTTAGGAATAATCCAGCTATGAACATTTATGTACAAGTTTTTGTGTGGACAAATATTTTCATTTCTCTTCGATTTATATCCAGGAGTGGAATGCAGGGTCATATGTTTTTTTTTTAAATAAATTCATCTGAATAAATTTTAAGGATCATACTAGCTTTATTCAACAATTCATAAATTGAAAGCATCTAATCTAGCAAATAGAAAGAAATCCCAAGGAGCTGTACAAAATGAAAAGACTTTTATAGGCAGAAGGGAATAGGAACTAGGGAGTTATATTAGCAAAAAATAGCTTGGTTGTGGCAAGGTCACCTTCTTTTAGGGGATGGCAGGGATCTATCAGGCGGATGACATCATAGTGCTAATTAGGTGATTCCTGATTGGCTGGTTAAGATTCCATTTCTGGGAGAGCCAAAACTGTAATTAAGTCTTGGTTTGAAAAAAAAAAGTTTGAAAAAAAAAAAAGTCTTGTTTTGGTGATGTGGGACTTAGCATAAGAGACTCCATTAGGCCTGTTGTCTTATTTTTAACACATCATAACTCTGCTTAACATTTTGAGAAACTGCCAAACTCTTTTCTTTTTCTTTTTTTTTTTTTTTTTCATTTTTCTGAAGCTGGAAACAGAGAGAGACAGTCAGACAGACTCCCGCACGCGCCCGACCGGGATCCACCCGGCACGCCCACCAGGGGGCGACGCTCTGCCCACCAGGGGTGATGCTCTGCCCATCCTGGGCGTCGCCATGTTGCGACTAGAGCCACTCTAGCGCCTGAGGCAGAGGCCACAGAGCCATCCCCAGCGCCCGGGCCATCTTTGCTCCAATGGAGCCTTGGCTGCGGGAGGGGAAGAGAGAGACAGAGAGGAAAGCGCGGCGGAGGGGTGGAGAAGCAAATGGGCGCTTCTCCCGTGTGCCCTGGCCGGGAATCGAACCCGGGTCCTCCGCACGCTAGGCCGACGCTCTACCGCTGAGCCAACCGGCCAGGGCTTGCCAAACTCTCTTCTAAAGTATTTGACACGTCAGACATTCCCACCCGCAGTATGTGAGGGTTCCAATTTGTCTGCACCTTCACCAACACTTAGTGTATTTTTTACTTGGGCCATCCTCGTGGGTGTGCAGGTATCTCACTGTGGTTTTGATCTGCACCTCCTTGATTGCTAATGATGGACGAGCATCTTTTCACGGGCTCATTGGCCATTTGTATATCTTCTTTGGAGAAATGTCTATTCAAATCCTTTGCTCATTTTTCAGTTGGGCTATTTGTCTTTTTAGTGTTGAATTATCGGAGTTCTTTAGATACTCTAGATACAAGGTTTTTCTCCCCACCCTTTTTTTTGTTTGTTTGTTTTTGTTTTTTTGTTTTTTTGCATTTTTCTGAAGCTGGAAACGGGGAGAGACAGTCAGACAGACTCCTGCATGCGCCCGACCGGGATCCACCCGGCAAGCCCACCAGGGGGCGATGCTCTGCCCCTCCGGGGCATCGCTCTGTCGCGACCAGAGCCACTCTAGCGCCTGGGGCAGAGACCAAGGAGCCATCCCCAGCGCCCGGGCCATCTTTGCTCCAATGGAGCCTTGGCTGCGGGAGGGGAAGAGAGAGACAGAGAGGAAGGAGGAGGGGGGTGGAGAAGCAAATGGGCGCTTTTCCTATGTGCCCTGGCCAGGAATCGAACCCGGGTCCCCCGCACGCCAGGCCGACGCTCCACCGCTGAGCCAACCGGCCAGGGCTCCCCACCCCTTTTTGAGAGACATCTAAATCAAGTCTGGAGTAGGGGTTGCCATTGAACAGTTGGTAGAGAACTCTTTCATATGCAAGGTGAAAAAACCTTGCAGAGAGCACATTCCACCCCACGCAAGGGCGCTTTGACGGGGTAGACCCTGAGGAGTAAGGATGAAAATGTTGGGGCAGGCCTGGGCCAGCTGCTTTTCAGTAACATCCCTTCAAAATCCCTGCTGAAGAGGCGTTTGGATGGAGGAGGGAGGGATGTTGGTTGATTAGCATATTGAAGAAAGAACCATGGGGGAGGGGTTTTTTCTTTGTTTTTTTTCTTTTAAGGAGCATAAGCTTTTGTTTCTTGGATAAAGAGATGATACAAAGAAAAGTACTTTGGGATTACAAAGATATATGCAAATGTAAGGTGATATTCTTATTGCTACTACTGTTATTTGTAAGAACCAATGAAAACCCTCTCTAGGATGGAATCACAGAGCCTGTGGGGGGGGGGTTGAGGGGGAGCTGGCAGGAGTTGAGGAGGATGTGGGGGAATGAAACTGAAGGAGAGAGGTAGGGAGCAGAGTTTGCAAACCTTGGTTACCTGCATGCGGTGAGAGAGAGAGAGAGACAGACAGACAGACACGTTTGTGAATTCTGGCATATTCCTTCACCACCTGTACAATTATTTACTTAATATTTTTCTTTATACGGGGTCCTATTTCTTTTCATTAAACAAAAATATTTATAAAGGGAAATTTTATATCACAGTTATAAGTGGCAAAACTGCTGCCTCATTATCAAAATGGAAAAAAGAATATAAACAAATATAGTGAAAACCAAACAATGTTAATAAATTCTACCGGGATGCTGTTACCTTCCGGGCCTGAAAAACTCTTCCGATTTGGCCTGGTTCAGCTCTCCTTGTCCCTCAGTCTCCACTCAGACGGCGCCTCCTCAGGAAGACTCGCCCCTCCCACTCCCCCGCCCCCAGCCTCCTCACCACTTTAGTGCTTCCCTGGCACTGGGGTCTGCTTTCCTCTGTGTGCTGGTCCGTGAGGGCGGGCCTTGACTGTCTCATTCACTCTGTCTCCTCTGCCTACCTCATTAAATAGTTGTTAAATGAAGAGCTAAAAGCTCTGAGCTGCAAGGATGTTCCTCTAGTTTGTATCCATTTAGCGAGTGTCACCCAGGTGATAAAGGCACCTGCCACCTGGGCCACGCTGCCACTTGCACCTCAATGTAACAGCAGGACTGAGCGAGACTTGAGAAGGAAGCAGCCTCTGGGGTGTCATCTGCAGCTCACCTGGCTCCCACCCCACGCTGTGGGAATCCCCAGGCCTGTACCTGCACTCCAGGCCTGGATCCTCCCTTGCCCACTTGCCAGAGGGACCCCACGGCATCATTGAATCTCACCAACTTCCGTCTTCCCCCCAATAGAGAAGCAGCCCCCTGCCGACCTCACAGAGCTCTGTGCACATGACAGAAATCAGCTTATATGGACACAGCTGGCAGAGAAAAGCTGCTCAATAAATGACGGTAAAAGCTCGAAGGACTTAGTGGAAGACGGGATTTGATTGCTGACTTTGCCTGCTAAAATCCTACCCTTTCTTCCAGGTCCCAGTGCAAAGAGTAATAATACATGACATCTTATTTTATCTTTGCATTAATCTTACAAAGTAGAGATGAGGGAACTGAGACTGAGAGTAGTTTTACGACTTGCACAAGGTGATGCAACCAGCCCATATCCTTAACCACATTAAAACAACCACTTAAACGTTACCACCTATACGGCGACTTCCTGCCCAGTGGTCTCACCTCTTCTAAATACTCATAACTGTACTATTATGCCTCTGGTGACATCTGTTCAATCTCATGTGTATGTGTGTGCATTTGTGTGGCAAGTATCCATTTCTTGAGGGCTGAGAACACATTCACTCACCTCTCCCAGGGTCAAGCCGGGACCCTGGCATACTGTAGGTGGCTCACCTGTGTCTGCAAAGTAAATAAGGGATTGAGGGCTCCTGGGTTTCTTCGGCCAGGCTTCCGTTTCTGGGGAGGACAGATGAAGGAAAACAAGCAGTTGATTTACAGAGATATAAATGAGCTCCAACAGAAAGCCTTTGAGGTGTTTACCTAGGAGAACGTGTGGGAGAACCCAGGTAGAACCAGGAAACCCAGACCAGCACAGTGAGGGTGGGTGTGCAAACCACCGTGCAGGCAGGAGCAGGGAGGTGGCTTTGGGAGGCTCCTCCGTCCTGGTACACTAAGGCTGTGCTGGACTTCTCTGTCTTTCCAGATTCACTCCCCACCCTACTCTTTGTCCCTGCCGAAGATAAGAAGAGGCGTGACTGATGCTGGGGTATTGGTTTCATGTGTGTAGGGCCAGGACTGGTAGTGCCTCTGTGGTGATTAACCCCAGGATTCTGCACCATCCTGGGTGGTTTCTCTATACAATGACTTTGCCTTTGTGGAGAGTTCCATAAAGTTCCTTTTTTAGACCCTCTTCATATTATCCTAATTTGAATGTACCCTCTGCTCCTGCAGGGATCCCGGGTGATAGCATGGAATGCCCCTTTTGGTGCTCCATGGGCCATGTCTTGAGGTCAGGGTCTTTGCACACCCATTTTTGTGTCCCCACACCTGGCATAGTGCTTGGGACATGGTTCTAATTGCTAACGTTTATTGAGCACCTATTATGTGCCAGGCATTGTTATCTGTAAAATAATCCACACAATCCCATGATTATCATCCCCATTCAGTAGTTGAGGAAACCAAGACACAGAGAGGTTGAGTAACTCGCCCAAGGTTACATGTCTTGTCAGCATGGGCAGATATGGGATCGGAACCCAGGCAATGTGGCTCCTGAGCCAGCAGGATGGCACCCAGCCCTGCTATTGGGCTGCCTTTCTGTTTGTTATCTAGGAGGTGGTGTCTTTTAGCCTTGGGAGCCAAAAGAACCCATTTTTTTGCCCACTCAGAAGCTCAGGTAGAATGGGCAGAAGGTGGAATGTAGGTCACCATGGCAACCAGATCACCTGGTCACACAAACTGATGAGCCCTTGGGGCAAAGGTTCTACTGGCAGTAGAGAAAAAAGTGCGACTGGCATGGGACAATGCTTGAGGTACCAGATACACTGGGAGGACCTGGAAGAATACCAGGTGGGTAGATCAGGCCAGAGATTCGGGGCAGAGTGGGGACCTTCCTGACGCAGGTGGGGTGAGTGGGAAAACTCTTACCCAAAGCTCTAGCATTTATCTGGCAAAGTAGTGGTGGCCCTTGCTTTGCGAAGGTCCAGCCCAGCCCTACAAGGCTTCCTCCCTTCAGTCTCCTGTTCCAGAGCCTAGTTTTATTTTTTAACTGTAGGGGTCAGTTATTTTTTAAAATTTTATTATAAGAAGGAACAGGAAGCATCATCTCCCATATGTGCCTTGACCAGGCAAGCCCAGGGTTTTGAACTTGCGACCTCAGCATTCCAGGTCGATGCTTTATCCACTGCGCCACCACAGGTCAGGCCAGAGCCCCATTTTAGTCTTGTCTCTGGTTCTGTCTCCAGGTCTGTGCCAACACATTCCTTCCCTGACCATCAGAGACTAGGGAGGCAGTAAGGGCATGGTGTCCTCCTCTGTCACCCCCTCAGCCATCCACTGCTGAGGGCTGGGGTGCCTCCATTTCCCTGGCTGTGGGATTTTAGCATGCGCTGTTCCACCCCAATCCTTGAAGCTCCTTACTCCGCAGGAGGCCAGGGCAGGACTGGACAGCGTGGGCAGGTCACCTCTCTGTGGTTTGTTGTAGGCCCTGACCTTCCTGACCAAAAATGAAATCCTGTGGTGAGTAGAGGAGTCCCCTTTCCCTCCCCCTGAGCTGGAATCTTGTCCTGAGCCCTGAGCTGGGTCCCTCCCTGCTCAGAGCCACAAACCCTGGAGATGAGGCTGCACCGGGCAAGCAGAGAAGGGCCCAGCCCCAGGGGTTTGAGGTCATGATTCCCAGGCCTAACTGCAGTTGAATGAAATGTCAGGCTTTAGGCTGCTATGCGATCCCAGACAGGGTTTCTTCATAGAGTCACAGAGGTGGACAAGGCCTCCTGGGGGATAATGAGGAAAAGGAGGAAGGACTCAGGAAACAGGTCTGAAGCCCATTTGGATCATTCACTGGCTGTGTAATCTTGGTGTGCTAACTGAATCTCTCTTCGCCTTCCTTCCCTCCCCAAGCCTCTCTTCAGTGCCTGGTAGGTGGCAGACACTGTGACGGCCCTGGGGATATAATGGTGAGCAGTGCAGTCCCTGTCACGCAGGTTCAGTGGGGAAGGCTCCAGGCCAAAGACACCCATCACATAACCCCTCATGGAATTGCCGAGGCAGTGGAAGGCATGAGAGATGTGTGCATGCTCACCCCAAGGCAGGTGCCCAACAAAACTTGTTAGGTGATTAATTGAGCTCAGTAAGACATGGGCAGGGTAAGGTTGGAGTGCAGAGACCACTATTAGACCCTCAGGACTGGGACCACTCTCCTCATTATCTCTATGTAGCCTCACTCTCCCTAGCCACGATGTCGAGCCTGAGCACCACGCTTCCCACTCAGAATCCCATACAAGGGCGATGACTTTGCCACAAGCATGAGACTCCCCAGGCACAAATGAGGACTGAGGCATGGCCAGAACACAGGGAGGTACGGAGACCAGGGACCGTCACAAGGCTACATTATTTTCCTTTTAAAATTGAAATTCACTCTTCTTTTTTAATACAGAAAATATGACAAAACTCCAAATGACTCATATCCTACTGCCCTATTGAGATTTTCTAAAAAATAACTCAAGTAAAAATAAAATAGAATTTTAAAACGTAATATGTGAGCATGACTAGAAAATTCAATTAGCATAGCAAGTTCTAAATAAAAAAGTAAATGCTTCCCTCCCATTTTCCCAGACCTTCTCCCCCAAAGTAGCCACTGCCTGGTCAGTTTCTCATTTAGATTTCCAAAAGACTCTTTCATAGACAGAACTACATACCTAGCCTTCAAAAATTGTATCCCGTTGTTACTCTAGCCTCTAGTTTATAGTGTAGCATTCATACTGTTCTGGACCTTTTTTTTAATTTTTTTTTTTTTTTAAGTTTTCATCTTGGCTAGTTTTACTGAAAGCACACGAGATCTGCCTCATTCTTTTTTAAATAGCTTTGGAGCATTCCTTCCTATGGAAGAATCATAATTCATTTTACCAACCTCCTATCATGGGGTTGTTTATGGATGTTGTTTTATGTTTAAGTTGTTTATGATTTTCATTTTTACAACTAGTGTTATATTAAACATTTATGTACAAAGAGCTTATCCAACAAGTGAGAATAAATCCCCAAGAGAAAATTCTAGCCATTGAAATAGAGACCAATTTGAGTCCAATGGCCAGGCCCTGTCCTGGCCATTGACTGCTGGTCTTCCTGGAACACTGGAAGGTCACCAGGTAGAGTGGTGACAGGCTTGCATCCTGGACATCACAGGTCTGGGTTTGAGGCTCAGCTCTGTCACTTTCTAGCTGTGTGACTGTGGGTGAGTTTCTTACCTTCCTTGAGCCTCAGTTTCTATACTTATTAAAAAAAAAGTGCCATATGAGGGTACTGGACCCTATCCTCACATGGCTATTAGGACAATGAGATGATCAAATCTGTGTCACAAAAGTCAGTGCTGAGTATGAGATCATTGTTATTTTCACAGTATTACACTGCTCACAAAAATTAGGGGATCAGGAAATATGCAGATACTCCAGTACTTTCAGCCTTTTGTCTAGTGCATTTTCACCAATGAAATAAAAGTTGGTTTGCATCTCATTTGCATAATCAAACAACTTTCTTTGACTTGTTTGATTTTCTAACGTTCTAGTTTAATAAAAAATTAAATCCTTTTTTTAAATTTTATTTATTTATTTATTTATTTTTTACAGAGACAGAGAGTGAGTCAGAGAGAGGGATAGACAGGGACAGACAGACAGGAACAGAGAGAGATGAGAAGCATCAATCATTAGTTTTTCATTGCACGGTGCAACACCTTAGTTGTTCATTGATTGCTTTCTCATATGTGCCTTGACCGCGGGCCTTCAGCAGACTGAGTAACCCCTTGCTCGAGCCAGCGACCTTGGGTTCAAGCTGGTGGGTTTTTACTCAAACCAGATGAGCCCGCGCTCAAGCTGGTGACCTCGGGGTCTCGAACCTGGGTCTTCCGCATTCCAGTCCGACGCTCTATCCACTGCGCCTCCGCCTAGTCAGGCTAAATCCTTTTTTTTTTAATCACTTCATATTTATTTTGAAATATGTCCTAATTTTTGTGAGCAGAATATTATCCCTTTTTGCAAATGAGGAAGTGGCTGAAGGAAATGATTTGCCCAAGTCACACAGCTTAGAAGTAGCCAATTATGGGACTAAAACACGTTTTCAGGCTAAAGGTAGGGCTATTTATAGAATACCTGCAGGCTGTACCATGGCCAGAGGACTATTGACCCCATGGCCCTGGTCACTGAGCCAAGGATGGGACTAGACCAGTGGAAATCCGCCTGCTCCGGACCTATGTGCTCAGCCCTGCCTGTACCATAGAAACACAGGAGCTTAGAGAGTCTGTCGCTGTCTGGGCCCCCTGCCAGCACTGAACAAAAATCTCCTGGGGTGGACACACATCCTTTCACAAGCTCTCTCACGAGTCTAATGAGGGACCCCGTTGAAAACCACTAAATTAGAGGGCCTCAGAGGGAAGGAACAATGGGATGCCAGAGAGAGGTACAAAAAGAGCCACAGAATGCCTGAACTGGAGGAGGCGGAGGGCGTGTGGCCAGGGGATCACCCAGACTCATCTTACACAGGGGAAGCTGAGGCCAGAGAGGGGATGTGGCAGGTTCAATGTCTCACAGAGCACGAGCAGTGGAGCTGGTTGCCTCCTCTCCGGGCTTCAGACAGCCCCTCCCCACGTCTGGGCTAGGTGTGCAAGGAGCCACAGCCTGGCGGCATGATTTCTGGCAAGCTGAGTGTGTGAGTTTTTTAAATGACTTTGACTTTGAGTCCATTAGTGATTGATTCAGAGCTCCACTTAGAGATGCTGGCTGATCCACACTTGGAGGAGGAGAACATTGTGTGGCAGCTGAGACACGGCCACCTACCCACTCAGCAGCCTCGGAAGGCATGAGTTCTGGGCAGGACCCTCCCCTCCTCACTTCCTCCCCAGATGGCTCTCCAGCGGGCTGGGGCAGTGAGTTCGTCACCTGGGTGAGGACAAACACTTTAGGGGTGGGCGGCACAGCCCAGAGAACCTGGCTTAGGGTTCAGATCCTACTCCATCTCTTCCAAGCTGTCTGATCTTGGGCACACCCCTTAAACTCTCTGCGCCTTGGTTTACCCACGGGTAGAAATGACCACTCCTGTGCCTCTCCCAGGGGTTGCTGGGAAGCTTCAATGAGACAGTAGGCTTGAGTGCACCCAGCACATGGAGCTTGATGAACGAGAAGAGGGTTTCGGGCCAGGAGAGGTTCCCTGTGAGCCGCAGCCATCCCCAAACTGCCCTCCTACAGCTCTGGTTTTCACTCTCTCCACTGGGTGGCCTTAGGCAAGTTATTTTACCTCCGTGAGCCTCAGTTTTCTCATCTGTAAACTAGAGATAATGGCCTGTCTTTGCAAGGCTGTCATGCAGGTGTCACAAAACATGTCCTTGAGAGTTGGCAGCATGCAGCAGGCACTCCCAATGGTGACCCTTGATAGGGGACAGTGGGAGCTCTCTGTCCTGGGCACCAGCCAAATGGGTACATGGCCTCAGAGAATTCTTAAAAATTAAAATGTACTGCAAGTCAGTTTGCTTTTTATTATCACCTCCCACCTGCAACTCTAACAATAACAGAGAAAAAATAGTCCTTCGGGCTGGGACAGATGACTCCCACCGGCTCTCCCCTTGCAGGATGGCTTTCCTCTCCCCCTTGTGGTCCTTCACTTTCCCCCCAGTACTTTCTTGGAGAATGTTTCCCTGTACCCATCCCATATCCTGCTTTTTGTCTCTCTCCCAGACTTGTCAGAGTAACATCTCTGGTGACGGTTCAGGGCCCCTGACGAGACTGATGCAGTCTGTTGTCCATGAACATAAGTGGGAGACCAGAGGATGTGGGTACATCCTCTCTTGACTGGGGCACAGTTCCCTCCTGCCCTTTCTCTCGGCAGTCACACGGCGTCTCACCCCCTGCCTGTCCCTTGTAAGCAAAGTCCCCTGGACCAACGTGGAGGCGCACAGACAGAGACCCGGATTACAGGATCGGTTAGGAGACTTCCCAGTTCCACAGTGTGTGGAACCAGTTTGCTGGGCCGTGTTGTTTGCTGACTGCAGGCAGCTGAGTTCTAATCCTGACTCATCCACACCCACTGAGGGACCTCTTTTCTCTGGACTGGAGATGGGCCTGGGCAGATGCTGGCTTCCCTGAGCAAGGCTGTCAGTGGTTTCGTCATCTGTAAAGGAGGGACTGGACTGAGTGACAACATAGGTCCCTTTTAGCGCTGACTTCCTACGATCGACACTTGCAGAGTGTGTTCCAGCTACAGAGCACGTTCATGCACCTTTCCCCACGCCTGGCTCATCTTTACATCCCCTGGGGTGTGCTGGGCACACGGCAGCCTCAAGGATGTTTCTGGAAGGGTGAAATGATTTATAACTGCCTTTTCTGTGTCAATCAATCCTGAGTCCCTTTCCTCCAAAGAGAGCAGCTAAAGGGCACATAGGGGGCTAGCTGGTCTTTACTCCCCAGCCCATCATGGGGGTCTCTCTTCTCAGCATCCACAACACCTTCCTGAAGCTCTGCCCCCCGGGGAAGTACTACAAGGAGGCGACCCTGACCATGGACCAGGTCAGCTCCCTGCCTGCCCTGAGGGTGAGTCCAGGATGGGGGGGTGGGTTGGGGTAGTGTCTCTGGGACCTGCGGAGCAGCTGAAAGGGCTGGTCTCCGTTTCCTCCCGAATGAAGTGGGTGGAGTGTTTGGGAGGCTGGGAGTTTCCGTGGGCTCCTTCCGGTCCCTGTATTCCACTGGGCTGGGCTGGCCCCTGACCAGTCCGCGCCCCCTGCAATCTTTTAGGGACTCTCTTTCTACCTTTATCCCAGTTGTTAAAGGCCTTGCCCTTCCCCCAGGGCGCCTGGAAGAGCGCAGAGGTGCACAATAAAAGGGCTCTGTAATCACTCCTAAGATTTTAATTAAAATTTGTTCAATGCATAGAGAGGCGATGTCAGGTTAACAAATCATGGTGGTGTCAGGCTTCCTGACTTTTCATTTGGATCTCAGCAGAAAAATGCTTTGACGTTATCATTGTGCAATAGAACCCATCTTCATTTCTGTTTGGAACAAGATGCACTCTGAGAGCTGGGGCACCTCCTGGAACAGGGCTAGCGACCTGGGGGGCGGAGTCCACCTGGGTGGAGGGGACACACATTTGACAAGTGCTACAAAGTGACAGATCTTGTTCTAGGTCAGAGACAGAGAAAGAACCCAGAGCTGGGGCTGACATAGAGGAAGGAAGAGAGAAGACAGAGGAATGAAAAGGGGTGTGGGGATGGTAGAATGGCTGAGGTTTTGGAGAGGAAAGGGGCAGAGTCCTCAAAAAAGTGAAATAATTGGAGAGTGTGCCCGTCCAAAACAGGGTACCTGTCCCTCTAATGCCTCCTACTCACATACACAGCCCTCCATGTCCCCACACCGGCACACGCACACACACACATGTGCTCGCACACACATACACGTGGTGGCTGGGACTTTTCTCAGACCAAGACTCTCCACTCGGGGATCCGAGAGGCAGCCCAGAGAGGCAAGGCCAAACGGGTGGGGGTGATGTCACTGGTCAGGCCCAGAATATCTGAATGTTAAGCCTGGAAAGAAACTTAGAGACCACCCAGTCTACTCATTGTCAAATGATTAGACCCTCCACCCTGGTTTTAACCACTAGATAACTGAGGCCCTAAGAGGGAAACGACTTGCCCAGGGCCACCTGAAGGCAGAGCCTGGACTGTCAGTCAGCTAAGGCTGACCTCCAGGCCGGGCTTTTTCTTCTCCTCTTCCTCTTCCTCCTTTTAAAGATTTTATTTATTGAGTTTAGAGAGAGGAAAATGAGAGAGAGAAGGGGTGGGGAGGGGTGGGAAGCATTAACTCGTAGTGACTTCTCATGTGTACCTTGACAGGGCAATCCGGGAGTCCTGAACCAGTGACCTCAGCATCCCAGGTTGATGCTCTATCCATTGTACCACGACAGGTCAGGCAGGCTCTCCACTGCTAATCAGGGCAGATGGGCAGGAACACGCTGGCAATGACCCCGGGTGGTCTGGGGTCTGCTTGGCTGTGGGCTCACCATTTGGCAGCCAGGTTAGGGTATGATGCAGCAGGAATGTCAGTCAGGCTGCAGTAACGCCCACAAGCTGCTGTGGGGGGGAGGGTCTGTGGGCTGACCACGCCCACAGGGTGGGGCTGGGATCTGGTCCACCTCCTGAGCACCAGACCCCAAGAGCCTATTTGTTAGAAAGTGGCTGAAAACAGACAAGTTCTTGGGGTGAGATAACTTTAATTTTTCTCTTCTTATTTCACCTCTCTAAATGTCGTTACTTTATTTTATCATGCAAACCAAAACCAGCTCATTGTAAATAAACTAGAAAACAGAGAAGAGAAAAAATACAATAAAGTTATCAGGTAGCCCACCTCTAAGGGTGGCTGTCATGACCATTTTACCTTATTTCCTTCTGTAGTTCTTTCTATGCAGGTATGTTTATTGGGATCACATTGACTTTTATTATTATTATTTTTTTTTTTTTGTATTTAAAACGTGTTTTGGTTTCTTTGTTGCTTTTCCAGTTGGTTCTGAACAACCAGAACCCTCTCATGAACTGAGGACACTGAGCCACTGCCACATCTAGAGCAGTAGCGGAGAGGGCCCTGGGCCAGGAGCGGAAGAGCTGAGTTTGAACTCACTTGCTAGCCATGTGACCTTAGGCAGGTCACTTCACAACAGGAATGATTGGTGGTTGGGGAAGCAAAGAGACCCCAACCAAAGAACACTGGGTAGGAGGGGGCAACATGGAGCCTGTTCTGTGGGAGAAAGGCTGTCCCTGAAAGGGGACAGGCTTGGCTCCAGGTCTTCCCAGGCAACACAGGGAAGCACTTCTCAATCAGCAGAACTGTGTGCCGAAGGAATGAGCTCCCTGTCACTGAGGGGAACCAAGTAGGGCCAACCAAGCATTTAGCTGAGGTGTTCTAGCACACACTTAGGTATCAAAAGGGGATTGGTGGCCCTGGCCAGTTGGCTCAGCGGTAGAGCATCGGCCTGGTGTGCGGGGAACCTGGGTTCGATTCCTGGCCAGGGCACATAAGAGAAGCGCCCGTTTGCTTCTCCACCCCCAACCCCTCCTTCCTCTCTGTCTCTCTCTTCCCCTCCCGCAGCCAAGGCTCCATTGGAGCAAAGATGGCCCGGGCGCTGGGGATGGCTCCTTGGCCTCTGCCCCAGGCGGTAGAGTGGCTCTGGTCTCGGCAGAGCGACGCCCCGGAGGGGCAGAGCATCGCCCCTGGTGGGCGTGCCGGGTGGATCCCGGTCGGGCGCATGCGGGAGTCTGTCTGACTGTCTCTCCCTGTTTCCAGCTTCAGAAAAAAAAGGGGGGGGGATTGGATCATGTGCACCGGTGCCCTCCTTACCCTCCTAGTCTGTGGTTCTGAAGCTGGGGCTTGGTCTTACTTTCCTGTTGTGTCATTTACCCCACTGTGTCCCAGACTTTGGACTTTCATGGCCACTGAAATTTCCTCCCCTGTCCCCAATTCTTTTTTTTGGGAGAGGAAAGACTAGCTTGACATATCAACTTTCTAATTTTGCTAAGTAGGAACATTAAAAAAAATGTTAACCACAATCACCATCATTTTATTTTTGAAAAGTGTTCATTTTAGAACAAAAATGTTAAGAAGGATCTAATCCCAGAAGAAAGAACAATTCTTTCCATACACGTCCCTTTTTGTCCTTATTTTCCTCCCTTTGTTACTGGTTGTCAAGAACTTTTTGTCACTGACCATCAGGGATCCTCAGATTAACTTTTGGGGGTTTAGATCTAGGACTAACATTTCCCTCTGTGTCTTTCCAATCTTGGACAAAGTAGAAAACTTGCTTCCCAAAATGAGCAACAAGATGCTGGCTGGGAGGTGGGGGCTCAAGTGTCCTTGTGTCCTCTGAGGCCCCAAGGACAAGAGCTGCGTGACTCACACTGCCCAGAACACATCTCTGGAAAAGGCTTTGAGAATGGGGCCCCAGGGAGCTCCAGGCACTGCTGCAATTGGCTCAGGGTCTTGAGTGGTCTGGGAAGAAAGTTCTGTTTTTCTTAACTTGGTTTCACTCGTGAAAAAAGTGGGTTGGTTAACATAGGGAAGCAGAGAGCCAGGGAGAGAGCGGCAGGGGCAGCAGAGGGTAGTGGGACAAGCCTGCCTACAGTGCCCTGCCTGTTCCACCCAGAAGGTTCTGTTTTCTTTTTGTCTGCTGCTCTGTTTGGTGTATTTAAAAGCGAATTAGCTCAGTGTTTCTGTTCTTGTAAATAACGAAATTGCTTTCTATAAACATGAATGAGTAGTGGTGTGACTGGGGTTTCTGATTTCTGGGGTCAGGACTGTGGGTGGCAGGACCTGCGGGAAGATCTCAGGGTCTCAGCTTGGGTCTGCTGGAAGCTGGCACACTGAAGGGGTCACCACACTCCCCTGGCCTCTTCCCATCTTTCTCTCTGGGGTTCCTACAGGCAAGTGTCTGTGCATGGTCCCACCCTGCTCCATTCTGTCACAGTTTCTTCTGGGAGCCTGCAGGCTCGCTGGGATCAGGGCCTGGTTGCCCGCTGAGCCTGGTGCATGTTGTCATTCTGGGGTCTCCTTTTGTAATCATCCAGCTTCTTTTCACCTCTCCCTCGGATCTTCCATCTCCTGTCTTCCTCTCTCTCTCTCTGTTTACTCCCTTGTTGTGGTGGAGGGCCTGCTCCAGTAGCTTTGAGATAAAGGGTGCATGAGGTAAATGCTTTGACACTTTACATATCTGAAAATGTCTTCTTCCCTCTTAACTGAGGGTTTAAAGGGTATTGAATTACAGGCTGGTGATCAATTTTCTTCAGAATTTGGAAAGCATCACTTTATTGCATTGCAGCTTTTGCTGTTGTTACTGAGAAGTTTTCTAATCTTTTTTGTGTCCTGTTTGGTTTTTTTTCCTGGAAACTTGCAGCCTCTTCGCTTTGACCCCCTACTATTCTGAAATTACCAGCAATGTGTTAGTGTGGGTTCTTTTCTCCATGTACTGGGCACACAGAGGACCCATTTGGTGCAAACTGTCCTTCAGTTCAAGGACATTGCTATGAATTACTTCTTTGATCATTTCTCCCCTCTGTTGTCTTTGTTCTCTCCTTCTGGGACTCTAGTGTCCTGATATTGTACGTCCTGGGCTGGCCCTTTATTTTTCATCATGCTTTTGATTTCCAAAATCTCAATTTTATTCTCTGTTTATTCTTTTTTTTTTTAATAGCGCCCTCTCCTTTTTCCCCAAGGTGGTGTTTTCTCCTATCTTTTCTCCAACGTGCTTTTCCCCACTAGCCGTCTTCCCTGTCCAGCCCTTCCTTGGATATCTGTAACTGTCTGCTCATCATTAGCGTGGTGGTTGCTAAGGAGCTGGTTCAAAGCTCAAGTCCCTTGGAGGGGTTTATCAATTCAAACTGTCCACGAGGGTGAGCTGAAGGGGCCATTTCTTGAGGACACTCTAGACAAGAGTCAAGTCCTGACTGCCAGCATTCTAGAACTGAGTCGGGAAAGAGGGCTGGTGGGACCTCAGACTTCGGTGTGCATATATTTATTTAACCTCCAGTTCTCAGCTGCCCACAGAGCAGAAAGCCTCTGTTATACTCGCCCGGAGAACAGCCCTCCAATCTTCTGCAGGGGGTAGGGAGGGGCGGTCTCCCCACAATGTCCAGTAGTGGAGAGGTCTAGAACTTCAGCTGCTTTTCAAGATTTTCAACCCATCCTCCCTTTTAAGTGACCTTTATTTGCCATGAGACCTGGTGCTTTCCGTTCCTGAGCCTTTAGAGAATTCTGGGAAGCAGAACAGATTGACCCTCCCTTTTCCCCACTGCGGGCTCAGAGGCCGACTCTCCCGTGTCCGCCGGGCCGGTGGCTCTCCCATGTCCGCCGGGTCGGTGGCTCTCCTGTATCTGCTGGGTCAGTGGCTCTCCTGTATCTGCTGGGTCAGTCACCACTTATTCATCTGCTTCTCTAGTGTAACTGCTGCTGTTCTCTTATGTTCTGTTTTCATAGGTCAGGCCTCTGAAAACCCCCTTTACTTCAGTTGTCCTGGTGTCAGAAGGGAACAAAAACAGGCACATGTTCAATCGGTCATCTTTACTGAAGAGTAACAACTGCATTCCTGAGGTTCAGTAAAACGTCTCAGAAACACCCTCCTCATTGCCGCCGTCTCAGAATCTTCCACACAGACAGAGCTGCCCCCGACCATCTCTTGTGCCCCCCCCCAACTTCCCAAACACTCCACTTAGCTGGTGTCCTCAGAGCCTCGCTCCCATGATGACCCATCTCCACACCACACTCCAGCCCATCCAGGCTGATCTGGGGGCCCCTCCGTCCCCAAGGACCCCTAGGAAGTGGCACACTTGTCTGTTGATTATCAGAGGAAAATTCCCATGAATAAGTTTTTTGGAATCTGATGAATAGGGGATCTCACACCTGGTCCTCATTCATTCACCCCATAAGTAGTTACTATGCACTTCCTGTGCCTGTGCACTGATTGAGGCTTTGGGGTTACACAGCCTTTTCTCAGGAAATTCAGGGTTAGGAACAAAAGAGAGAATCACAAACCCTGGGGCTTTACAGAACTGATTCTTGACCCTAGTGCCAAACGCTGGGGCCCAGAGAGGCTCACCCAGGCTACCTGGTGGGCACAGTCCCTCTTAGAGAGACGCAGCCCTAGACACATTGGTCGTGTTCTGTTAGCATCTCCTCCCCACTTTTTAGAATGCTGAGTGGCTTCTGGGTCAGCCAGGCAGGTCTGGGAACAGCACCCTGCCCGAAGGCCCCAGAAGCACCTCCCTCATGTTGTCCTGCAGCTGGGCCAGGCCAGTGCTTGACCATCAGCCACCTATACTAACTCTCCCAGCAGCCCTTGGCTGGCTGAGTTATTACCCGCGTTGACAGCTGGGGAAGCAGAGGGTCAAAAAGGGTAAGCAATCCGTCCAGTAAAAACTCTGTTATTACAAATGACCATCCTGCTTCTGCTTGCAGAGTCCTGGGTTGGAAGGAGTCCCAGAAGCCTTTGGGTTCCTGAGCCTCTTTCCCACAGGTGATGGCATAGGTGGACAGTCTCTGAATCTGCCTGTTCATCTGAGAAGAGGTCATAGCGGGAAGGGAGGCAGTAGCTGGACCCCAGGCATCCTTCTATGCAGTTGTTTGATCAACTTTGTCAGAGCCACCCCCTCATTGCACCTCCCCAAAGTGGACAGGCTTTTACGGATGAAGAAACTGAGACCCAAAGATGGGATGTGACCATACAGAGTCACAGGGCCAATCAGAGGCTGACCCGAGGATGGAACCCAGGCTTCCCTCTGCAGCCCAGGCTGTTTCCACTTCCACCGCACCCTGAACAAACTCTGAGGTTTAATCCCTGGTGAGGAGCTAGTCTGCCCACTCCTAACATTCACCTCGTACTCCCCTAAGCTCAGTGTGGTCGTCTGAGCATGTCGTGTTCAGCCAGTGGGCAAAGAATTGAACATACAGGGAAGGCAGCATGCTAAAAGTGGGTATCTTTGATCACCTATAGCTTGGACTAGGACAGCTGGGCCCAGTAATAATCCTCATGCTGTATTCAGGTCACTGTCTGGGCCCCTCCCTCACTGTCAGATACTTTCCCTGGCTTGCTAAAAATAGAAGCAGATTTCATGGTTATAGCAATTCTACTTTCCAGCCCCAAATGTTCACCACTGCCATCAGTCACATAGTTCTTGGTTATAGGCCCTGTTCCTGCTCCACCTCCCCTGAACTTCACAGCAGCTCTGTAAAGCATGGTGGCATCTCCCCACAACAGATGAGGAAACTGAATCTGGGAAAAGTCAACAGCTCTATGAGAAACCACAGAATTGCAAAATTACATTTCACCCGAGACCTGTTCATGCTTCTCCATACTTCTCCATCTTCTGGGGAAAATGAAATGTCATGAAGCAGGCAACATGTGTGTGCATACCTGCATCCAGAGGTGTACATGTATGCAGCAGAGGCTGGAAGGAGAATAGGGTATGGCCTGGCCAGCTGGTGATTGAGGGGGATGGCTTTTCCCATCTTTAGCTAAGACACCCACTCGAGCCCACCCTCGGCGGCCGATCACATATGTGTGTCTCATGTTCTGGGGATGCCTGCCTGTCCTTACGTCCAGCTCATTTTGGGAAAGTCCCTCTCAGAGCCCAGCCTCTCAAGTTTCTGTGGCAGGCCTGGGAATTGTTCAATTCCCAAGTCCTCAAGCCAGGCCCCACCCTGAGCACCCAGACTCCTGAGTGAGACACATGTTCCACTGAGAAGGAAGAGAGAACGAGGGGAGAGGCCTGCCAGCCCCCCGGCTCCCACGCCAACGCCCCATCTCACAGGACCTGAGGTCACGCTGAGCCTTCCCTTACATCTGGTGACATCCTCCAGGGCTGATGGCCCGGCTACCTCAGTCCATTCAGCGGAGTTTGGTCAGCTGGCCTGGTCCCACCCTGCCAGCCTGCCCTCTCCCTGTGCCATGCCGGGTACTGTGCTGAAATGTCACCTGTACATCATCTCCCTTAATCCTCAAAGTAACCCAGGGAGGAGGGACTTACTAGCCTCATTTACAGCTGGGAAAGCAGAGGATCAAAGGGGTTAAGCGACTCATCCACATCACACAGCTGATGAAATGCAGCAGGGTTGACCTCCAGCCCTCCCCCCCCCCCAGTGGGAGGGTCCCCAAGTCCCTGATGCGGAGTCAGAGCTGGGAGGGCAATTTGGCAGCTGGCTCACTCCCTGCATTTTCAAGCATCATTAGATCTTTTTCTGACAACTTCATCAGTTAGCAGGGCTCAGAATTGGCAAAAATCCTTATTTAGACATTCAGCCAAAGAATTAAGAAGTGGTTGGTTTCAGAAAAAGCTCAGTGATGTAGGACGCGGTCTCCGCTCTGGGCTGAGCAGCCAGCGGCAGAGACGGGGGGCCTGGCCTCCAGCCTGGCTGCGCCACTGGCACCGGCAGCCTCAGGCACAGCCCTGCTCTTCTCGGGGCTCGGTTTCCTCCTCCGCCAGGGCTCTCATGCCTCCCACTACAGGTGGGGAAGAGCTCTGGGTTCTAGTTTTAGCTGGGTGGTCTTGGGCCAATTCCTCCCTTTTTCTTGGCCCCAACTTCCTATCTGGACCCCAGAGCAAGACACAGATGCCCTGTGGCTCTAAGCTGGGGCGATGGGGGCAGGGGGAGTCTGCAGGGATGAGCAGCAGCAGCCCCCTCCTCCAGTGCCCCCTGGGTGGGAGAGTCTGCCCCCTGCCGGCTGCCCGTGTGTGTGTGTGTGTGTGTGTGTGTGTGTGTGTGTGTGTGTGTGTGTTGCCTCTAGAAGTGGGTGATGCATAAGGACTCCCCACCACCTGCCCAGTGCAGTCTGCTCAGCCCATCCCTCGCGTTGTGGTCTGGGGGCAGGACCTGGAGAGGACCCGTTTTCATTTGCACAAAGCTTGAGCGTTCCCTTGCAACCTCACATGTCACGTCTTAATCAGACCCTCTCATCAACTTTGGGAAGTAACTCTGCTATTGACTTCGGTTCACAGAGGGGAACATTCAGACCCAGAGTAACTAAGTGACCTGCCCTCAGTCACCCAGCTGGTACCCATCAAGGGCCAGAATCAAACCAGGACCATCAGCCACAAGTCCAGCTCTCCTTGCTTCGTACCACGTTTCTCGCCTCCTGGGAGGTATTTCTCATCCAGCCAAATCCACGCAGCCCTTGAATTTATTCTGCCAGCGATTCAGGACATCTCTGAAAGCTCCCGAGAGCACGGTGCCTTGCCCTTGCCCGGAGCACCTGAGAGGCGGTTTGGTGTTGTGGAAGGAGAGTGGGCTCTGGAACCAGGTGGGCTCGAGTCCGGATGCTTCTGGGCAGGTCACTCAACTCCTCCGGGCCTCGCCTTCCTTACCCTTAAGATGGGAATGACAAGTCCCCTTTCTGGGGCTGCGCCAGGATTCAGTGAGATGGGTCTTCCCAGCCCTCGAGATGCCCATGTCATCCATTGTTCCTCCTGGGGAGAGAGACCTGATGCAGATGAGAAAATCGGGGCTCTGGCGGATAGATGGACAGTCTGGTGGCAGAGCCCGCAGTGACGGGGCTCAGTCCCCTCAGAGCCCCGGCTCCCCTGGGCTCTGCCCGCCAGGAAACGTCCACATGGCTGAGGTGAGAAGTGAACCCGGGCTTCCTTCCAGAAGTGGAACCTCGCTCCATTGGCTTCAGATGACACTGATGGAATCATTTAAAAGTATTGCTTGCACCCGAATTCCCCAGCGGCTCTGAGGGAACAGGCTGCAGAGGGCTTGGGGACATGCTTGTCCAGCACCCTGGTCCCAGCCCTGTGTTCTCAGAGCACAACACAAACAAACCCCATCTGGGCTTTTCAAGGTCCTGGTCCCAAGGGCTCTTCTCAGAATGATGGCCGGAGGCTTTATTCTACTCACATCTTTCTTGATAACTTCATTTGTGCCCCGCAGAGATTTCAGACTTGTTTAAAAATAGAAAAATAAACAACATTGTTCCTGAAGTGTCCCCTCCCGCCTTTGGGCCTCCTAACGAGGTGCTGGCGGGCTGGTGGGGCTGGCTGGGGCTTGTGTTCCCAGGATTTTCGACCCTCTGCAGGCCTCAGGCATGCCACCACCTCCACAGGGACAGGGACAAGGCATCCTGCAGCCCTGCAGGGATTCCCAGTGGCAGGAACTGCCGGCCGGCCTGGGGGCTGTCAGCCACTGGGGCTCCACACAGCTGGGGTGCAGGGACACATTCACCCAGGCCCAGCACAGGCCCAACCACAGAGTGGCCTGCCAGGGACCCTCCCCTCCCCTTAGCTCTGGCCACAGGCCCCTTCTGTGTGCTGGGCTGGAGGAGGCCTCCAGGATTCAACCGCCTAGGTCTCCCAGGCTCATCAAGCTTGTTGACGGTCCAGGGCTGCAGGCTGCAGTCTGTGTATGACCTGTTTGCCCCACCTGAAAAAAATGAATCTAATGATAGCAGCCCTGCCTGCCTCAGAGGGTTTTTCTGAAGATGGATGGGAATGGATGTGAAAAAGCTAAAATGCTCCAAGCAGGTGGATGGGATTTCGGGCAGCATTCATAGAGGAGTAATCGCCTGTGGCTGTGAACTTAAAAATGGATTTGGAGAGGTCCAGACAGACCATGAGATGAGCTGCGGTCTTCTCCCACTGAACTTCCAGCAGTTCCTGCCAGGCGTGCAGGAGAAGCACAGCCCTCAGCCCCTCACTGAGCCTGGGCTCTAGTCTGGCTCTGCCTGGGGCCCAGGCCTTGGTGTGCAGATTACAAAGCAGAAACTCCGGCTTCCCACCCCCAGGAAAGAAAGCTTGTTTGCTTGCTTGGCAAATTGTTTCTGGAGCGTACTTTCTCCTTTAACTTGCTTTTTATTTATTGTTAAGATAGCGCCTCAGCATTAAAATACATTTTCTAAGAGTAATTCCTTAGCCCCTAAGCACCCTAACTGAAGTTGTCATTTTCTGTTTTCTTTTGCTGCATTTTCCCCCGAGGCATACTTTATTTTACATCACTGAAGACAGAAATATAATTTTATTTTGTGCTTTTTTCCCCCCATTAGGCATAATTGTTTTTTCATGTTGCTACAGTCTGTGTAATTATTATTTTAATGGTTGCATAATTGCATTGAGCTCTGATTTACTAAACCATTCTCTCATTACTGGACATTAACATTGTTTCCAGTTTGGGATTATTATTTTATTGCTACTATGAATAAGTTTGCAATAAACATTCTTATGTATTATTTTCTTCATTAAAAAAAAATTTCCCCCCTAGTTTAGATATCTAGGTTCTCCTTGGAGGCATTTGAAAGATAGGCAGTCCATTCTGGGAATCTGAACTATGTAACCATTAAAATGATAATAATACTGATTATGTAGCAACATGGAAAAACATGTCTCAAGGAGGATAAAAAGCACAAAATTTAAAGCCTGGGCTCTTAAATATCCTTAATCTAAGTCAATGATAAAAGCTAGAGCCCTGGCCGGTTGGCTCAGCGTCGGCCTAGCGTGCGGAGGACCCGGGTTCGATTCCCGGCCAGGGCACACAGGAGAAGTGCCCATTTGCTTCTCCACTCCTCCGCCGCGCTTTCCTGTCTCTCTCTTCACCTCCCGCAGCCAAGGCTCCATTGGAGCAAAGATGGCCCGGGCGCTAGGCATGGCTCTGTGGCCTCTGCCTTAGGCGCTAGAGTGGCTCTGGTTGCAACATGGCGACGCCCAGGATGGGCAGAGCATCGCCCCCTGGTGGGCAGAGCGTCGCCCCTGGTGGACGTGCCGGTGGATCCCGGTCGGGCGCATGCGGGAGTCTGTCTGACTGTCTCTCCCTGTTTCCAGCTTCAGAAAAATGAAAAAAAAAAAAAAAAAAGCTAGAGCTGTGTGACACATTATTAGAGACCTCTCTTCAAGTTGCCTTAGTTGCATAAAAAGTCACTTTGCATGTGGTTTAGCAGTAGACACTTGTGCCTGGGTTGTGGTCCAGTCTATTTTCTCCAGCCCCCATGAGGGTGTTGCTCAAGCATTTCCCCAGATATGCTGTGCGGTGGGGGCAGTCTCTCGGCATCTCCTGCTGACCCTGTGGCCAGCCCCAGCCCCAACCCCAGCCCCAGGTCTCCTCCCGCACTGCTGTCTAGCTGGTGCCACCCTGGACGGAGCTTCTGTGGACCTGGGCGCAGAACTCCGCATCACTCCTGTGATCCAGCATGGGCTCATCCTGCCACCCTCCCTCCCAGATGTCAGGATTTGCAGGACGTTTTTCACTCTGGCTCTGGTCCTCCTCTAGCTAGCATGTGTATCAGTCATCGCATGTTCCTTGGCGTATAGCCTGGACCTGCCTACTGACCCAGGAGCTTGACTCCTCCGTGTGCATTTAAAAATTTTTGTATTTTTTTTTATATGCAGCATCTTCCTGGAGCACACTCCATGCAAAGAGCTCAGGGTTGAAGGTCAGACAGACCTGGGGTCAAGTTCCTGGTCTTTCTCTTACTTGGTTATTCAACCTCACTGCTCATGGCTTTTCTTCATCTATACAGTGAACTCACCAATACCTACCGTTTGGGTTGATGCAAAGAACAAGTAGGCTGACAGGCGTGACCATAGCTGGCGCAGCACTGCATATATAGGAAGTGCTTAAGAAGCGCCCACTTCTCTCCTTCTGCCTGTCCTCATGGGCCCAAGGGAAATTATGAATCAAGTGTGATGCCTGGGGGACAGGGCTGCCAGTCAGTGCTGACAGAATGCCTAGGATGAATCACGGCTGGCCGGTGGGGCCCTTAGCGGTCGAGGGCAGCCCGCGGCAGTTGTGGCAATGTTCCTAGGATACAGGGGGGAAAGAATAGGAGGTTGGGGGTTTTGAAAGTTTAATAGTCTAAAACGTTTGGGACTGAAACACAAAAGGAATTTTGAATTGCTTCATTCAGTGTATAGGGTTTAAAGAGTCACTGGGCATGAGAGAGAGGGCGAGAGAGCGTATTGGTGATGGAGTGGTGGTGTGAGCCCGTTTCAGTTTATATCAGTTGATTCAAAGTGGAGGGTGAGATAGATCAACTGTTGTTGCTGAGATGTGTTGATAAAAGGGAAATTGTTGTTCTCTTGAGGCAAAGATATACATCCTACAGAGTTCACAGGGGAACATGTTCCCAGGGTGCCCTAGAGTGGGTGTCCCCAGACAGCTGCAAAGCAGCCCGGACACCATCTGAGAACCCCTCCTGCTTACAGACAGGAAGGCGGCTTATAAACAGCAGGCCGGAACCAGGAGGGCCCGGCCACCCCGGGAGAAGCAGAGGGGCTCTGTTCGGGGCAGTTCGCTAAGCTGTCCTGTGCCTGGGCTGCCCTGGGTGACCTCGTCACATTAGTCACAGTTTCCTGCTTGGCACAAACTGCCTTTAAAGTACAGGGACAGATTGTGTTTTAACAGGTTTTTATATGGGCTGTTCAGTACGTTGTTTGCATTTTCCACAGAAAAACGTGTCAACTGTTGTTAGGTCCCCAGACTGGGCCAGGAGTAGATGCTGGTCATGGCGCAGCTGCATTAAAATAGGGAAAACAATGCTCACCAGCCCAAGCACCTTCCTGCCCCGGAGACACGGGGCTGGGGGGGGGGGGCGATAATAGCCGTGAACTACCTTCCCTCTGATTCTATGCCCTGTGAGCAAACAAGCCCTCTGCTGTTCACCTGCTCTTTTTTTTTGGGGGGGGGGGCTTACAAGGGACAAGGAAGAGGGGCTCTTATGTCTCCCTTATGTCCCTTATCCTGCACATCTGCTTCACTTCCTATTAAGCCAGACAAAACCCTTGGCCTTTTCACTGATTTCCACAGAAACTTCGTTCATGCCAAGCACTGTGCGAATTTTGGTCAGCACTGCTAAAGGCTGGGGAGGGTTACGTGGGTCTCAGGGAGGGTCCTATCTAGGAGCATTTGCACCCACTGCCTCCTCTCCTCTCCCTCTGCCATCTCTCCTCCAACCCTACCTCCTTGAGGGCCTCCTGGCCCCTACTTCTCCTTGCTCTACTGAGGAGGAAGCTCTTCTCTCTGTCTTGGCAGAGGGGTCTTCCCACATACAGGACTTCCCACTCACGGGACCCACTTCCCCACATGCAATGTTTTTTCTCATTCTCCTAGTCATTCAGTAAAACAACAACGCCATAGGACTGAACCAGAGAGTCGTTCATTCAACAACAGCGCTTTATTTGGTGCTCTGGGAGAAGTGGCTTTCCTCAGAATGGCGATGGTGGTAAATGGGAACTTTTCCTAGACAAATTTGGCAGATATTGGAGGAGGAAAGGGTAAGAGGGGAAACAGTTGGAGGACATGTTCGTAGGAGAGACAGTTTGTCACAGGTGGAAATCTGAGTGTGAGCAAGGAGAGAGAGCATGTGGGTTGGGGGTGATGTGACTTGCCTCTGCAGGGCCTGGCCTCAGCCTGTGGGATTGGGGGGGGGGGCTGGGTGGGGAGGGGAACTAGAAGGAGCTTTGTCAGGTGTCTGTGAGAAACCAACTTTTTCAGGTTGGGCTTTAGCCCTGGGCTGAGGTTAAAGGGTGGTCTGTGCTTGCTGTACACCACTGCGTGCACTGTCCCCGTCCCCACTCATGTCCTTGCTGAGTGGCAGGTTGTGTCCTAGAGAGGTGTGTGTGCATAGCATCTGATGTCATGTTTCTGCCATTTGTTAGCACTGTGACTTAGTGTCATCTAAGAATTGGCTATGTATAAAACACCTGGGCCGCTTGCTAAGGTACAGATTCGTGGGCACCACCCCATAAGGTGCTGCTCAGAAAGTCCAGGCTGGGTTAAGGGATGCGAATTTTGATTACAGCTCCCTATGGGACTCAGACACACAGCAAGTGTGTTAGCTTCTCTGTGATTGGCTCTCCTCAGCTGCAAAATGAGGTTATGTTCTCGCAATGTCAGCCCCTTCTCACCCTCTCCTTGGAGTTTCATGGGAGGTGATGGCCTCTGGCCACAGTCTGCTGCCGACTCTGAGGAAATGCTGGGCCACAGGCATCCAGTGAAGCTAGAACTAATATTTCTGCTGCCCAACGGCAGGCAGGGTGAGCTCCTGGCAACATGTTGGCCCAGGTAACAACTTTACTTTTGGGAGCTCCAAATTTATCGCTCTGCCAGGACCTGGGAGTGCTGGTGATGCTGATGGGAGGACAGTAATTTAGGGTGTGGGACTGCTAACTGCAGCTGTGATTACTGGGGGCCTGCTGTACCAAGTGTTTTGCAAGTAAGATCTCATCTGATCCCCATAACCCCCATGAGCAGTTATGACTGCACGTTTTACAGATGGGAAAAAGGAAAGGCTCAACTATCTGCCCCAGGTCACAGCTTGCTTGGCTGTTACTCCTGTTACTCAGGAACCTGAACACTGTTTAATGTGTTGTCAGACACTAAAGAGTTAGTCTATCTCAAGCTGTTACACGTGGTAAGGTACAAATGTGAATAGACACTTACCTATAGTGTAACTTTAGTTTTTTCTGTAATAGATTTGGTAAACAAGTGAGGAGACAATTGGTCTTTCTGGTTCCTTTTTTCCTTTTTCGTTTTTGCCTGGGCAAGTTGCACTACTGAAAAATTAAGATTGTCTAAACATCAAAAGCTGTAAGATGTCCAAATCTTCTAGCTGTCAAATAAAAACGTATTACACTAACTTTTTAGTGTCAGTCTGACTCCAGAGCCTCTGCTCCTTCCACCCCCACCTCTAGCCTCTGAAGAACAATGCTGGGCCCCTGGGCCGCCCCCAAATCTCAGGCCCGCAGTCCCCGGAGCTCCTCTGGGCTGGCAGGTAGCTCTTCTGGAAGGTTCCTCAGGACAGTGGCAAGTACCTATGGGCCTAGAATTTGGGAAGAGACTGTGCTGCTGGCTCTGAGCCAGGTTCAGGACACGTGCTCCTGTGGCTGTTTAATAATATTTAACATTTTTACTGCCTTTCTCCCCTACTTGTTCCATTAGCTCTCTGCTTCCAGCTGCCGGCAAGACACATCCTCAGCCTGTCCCTGCCAACCCATCTGTCACTAGGAGACAGCTTGCATACGAGCCTCTCTGTTTTTAGGCTTCAGGAAGGCTGACCATCTAAAACACAAGACACTGTTTCTTTTTTATAAACAACTGGCGGGAAGGACTCCTCTGGGGCTCGGACAATAGAGGGAGTGCATCCACCTAAGTGAATTTCTCGTCCTCCACCCGCCCTGTTCCCAATGCCCTGATAGGAAAATGTCAGGCTTCTCTCCACCCGTGACACTCACACAGACCAATCGGGGCCTTTGAGGAGTTTCAGGGTCCAGCTTGAGCCCCACTGTGGCCCTTCCCTACTTCATAATTGTATCTGCCCAGGTGAAACCTGGCCAGCCCAGGAGGGGAGGCGAAAGCTGGCGGGCACGTGAGAAGGGAGGGCACTCGGCTGCCTCAGCTTGTCTCTTAGGCCTGGCCCAGATCGTCTCCCCGGGTCCCACTCCATCTTGCCGCCTGCCTGAACCTGCCCTTGGCTTGACCTTGTCTCTGTCCCCTAGTTGGTTTCTCTTTCCAGGCCCTTAGTCAGTCTTAGCTTCCAGCGATGTTACCCTGACATTTCGCTTTGCTTGTACTTAATTCAGATGCTTCTACCCCGCCTGTTTCTGAAGACACTTCTGTCAGTCAATGCCGGGCCTGAGTCCCATGGAGGACAGAAGTGGTATCTCCATCATTTGGGGCCCCCAGGACTCATTCCGTGTCTGGCACATGGTAACTCACCTTACACATTTGCTACAAGGACTTAAAGTTCAAGTCATGAGCTTTGTGCCTTTCATCGCTAATGGAAGAAGCCACATCCTTCGGCTCTGCTGGTTTGTTCTCTGAACCCCTGGCAGGGGCATGGGTATTGCCTTGAACCCTGACTGCTCTGGGTGTGCAGGGATGTGATTTTGAGACATTTTCTTGGAAAAAAATTAAATACCCAGGGGAGTCAAGCACAGCAATGTAGATACAGCCCTGCGTTAGAAGTCTGAGTCCTTCTCTGGGCTTCAGCTTCCTCTCTTTGTCAAATGGAGCCATACTATCTATCCTGCCACCTGCTGGTGAGATAGTCACAGCCTAACCCAGTGTCTTGCACACAGTAGGTTTTCTCACAGGTTGGGTTGGCCAACTGACTGAACGATTCCAACTCAACACTGCCACCTTCTGGTAGAGTTTCTCTAGTGCTGAAGGGTGACGAGGACCCACAACTAGGAATTCCTCCCTGGCAGTGGGGTTGAAGAGGCATCCTGCTCATCTGCTCTCAGTTTAGCCTAGGAGCTTCCTTCATCCTGGCTTCCAAGCCACTGGCCCTGGTAACAAGTTTTTTCATGTGGCCAGGAGCAGCCCTTTTTAGGAATAAGTAGCTCAAGAGCAAAGGTTAGAAGGGACTCCACCTGCCAGATCTGGAATTCCTGTTCCTCTCTCTTTTCCTTCAGTGACAAACTCCCACCAAAGGGTGAAGGACCTTTTTTTTAAAAAAAAACATTTACCGTAATCCTTTCTTCTCTGATAAAAGCACTTAATGCTGTTCGTTTTCCTGTGTATAGATACACTGCTTTCACTGAACACCACAGATTTTGATATGCTGTGCTTTCATTTTCATTTAGTTCAAATTATTTTCTAATTTCCTTGTGATTGCTTTGACTTTGAGGGTTTTCAAGATATCTTTCTGTAATTGATTTCTTATTTATGAGGTCAGAAAAATTACTTTGTATGATTTAAATCCTCTTAAGTTTATTGAGACCCAGCCGATGGTCTGTCTTGGTACATGTCCCAAGAGTAGCATTTTTTTTGAAAAAAAAAATGTGTATACTACTATGTTGGGTGGAGTGTTCAATAAAATGTCAAGTAGCTCAAGTTGGCTGATAGTCTTTTCAAGCCTTTTACGTCCCTAATAATTTTATGTTCTATGACAGAGGGATGTTGAAATCTCCAGCTATATACGTGGATTTGTCTCTTTGAATTTAAAATGAGAAAAAAGGCCCTGGCCAGTTGGCTCAGTGGTAGAGCGTCGGCCTGGCGTGCAGAGGTCCCAGGTTCGATTCCCGGCCAGGGTACACAGGAGAAGCGCCCATCTGCTTCTTCACTCCTCCCCCTCTCCTTCCTCTCTGTCTCTCTCTTCCCCTCCCACAGCCGAGGCTCCATTGGAGCAAAGATGGCCCGGGCGCTGGGGATGGCTCCTTGGCCTCTGCCCCAGGCGCTGGAGTGGCTCTGGTCGCAACAGAGTGACGCCCCGGAGGGGCAGAGCGTCGCCCCCTGGTGGGCGTGCGGGGTGGATCCCGGTCGGGCGCATGCGGGAGTCTGTCTGTCTTTCCCGGTTTCCAGCTTCAGAAAAATACAAAAAATAAAAATAAAAAATAAAATGAGAAAAAAGTTCTTTCTTTACTCAAATATTTATCATTTTTGGTGTTCTTTACTCCTCGTGCAGATCCAAGTTTCCTTCTCCCTGAAGAAATGCTTTTGATATATTTTTAGCTCCGGTTTGCTGCTTATGAATTCATTCAGCTTTTGTTTGCCAGAAGGAAATAAAAGATCTTTTGCTGTTGGTTTAAAATATATTTTTACTGGGTATAGAACAATGGGATGAGAGCTCTTTTTTTTTGGTTTGGTTTGGTTTCATGGAATGCTTCATTGTCTTTTGACTTGCTTAACTTCTGAAAAAAATAACTAGTGTGATTTTATCCCCCTCCCCTTACTCCTGCAAAATATTTTTCTCCTAAATTTGATCATGCTGTGTGATATTATGGTTTTCTTCAAACTCTTCTACTTGGGTTTTGTTGAGCTTCTTGAATCTATGAGTTTATAGTTTTCTTCATCTTGTTTTTCTCTACTTTCTTAAACATATGTAGCATTTCAATGGTGCCTGCTTATTCTATCATTTGTGTCCTTTTGGGAGTCTGTCTCTATTAATTGATTTTTCTACTGATTGTGGGTCTTGTTTTTGTTTTTTGTTTTTTTTTTGCATGACTGGCAATTTTTTATTGGTTGCTGAACATTGTAAGCTTTATATTATTAGGTACTGGTTTTCGTTGTATTCATTTCAATGTTATTGAGTTTTGTTCTTGGATGTGGTTTTGTTTTTTTTTTGTTTGTTTGTTTTTTTCTTTTTAAAGCTGGAAATGGGGAGAGACAGTCAGACAGACTCCCGCATGCACCCGACCGGGATCCACTCGGCACGCCCACCAGGGGCGACGCTCTGCCCACCAGGGGGCGATGCTCTGCCCCTCCGGGGTGTCGCTCTGCCGCGACCAGAGCCACTCTAGCGCCTGGGGCACAGGCCAAGGAGCCATCCCCAGCGCCCGGGCCATCTTTGCTCCAATGGAGCCCTGGCTGCGGGAGGGGAAGAGAGAGACAGAGAGGAAGGAGGGGGGTGGGTGGAGAAGAAAATGGGCGCTTCTCCTATGTGCCCTGGCCGGGAATCGAACCCAGGTCCCCCGCACGCCAGGCCGACACTCTACCGCTGAGCCAACCGGCCAGGGCCTTGGATGTGGTTTTGTTACTCAAAATGAATTTAATCCTTTTAAGGTGGGCTTTTAAGATTAAGGCAAGTACTGTATATCTATGTAGTTTCAGAATTGCTAATAGACCCCTGTGAGAAATAAAACTGCCAGATAGAGTACATTCTTGGTTTATGGGTCTTTCCGTCTTTAGACTTACAGTACCCAGTTGAAACACTGTTTTCCAAAGTTACTTGGTCAGTTCCTCTTTCCCAATTCCTTACAGTGACATTTGCCATACATTTGTAATATAGTTACTATTATTTGTCATGGTCTGCATCTCATCTTAGGTTTTTTCATTTTTATTTATTTTTGTATTCTGTAAATTCCACCCATGGTGGTGTATAGTTCTGTGGGCTTAAACAAATGTCCTGAGGCATGGGTCTACCACAGCGCACCACCGTACAGAACAGTTCCAGGACCCTAAAAATTTCCTTTCCCTCTCCCAACCACTGGTTACCACCCATCTGTTTTTTATCCTTGTAGTTTTGCATTTTCCAGAATGTCATAGAACTGGGCTCAGACAGTATGTAGTCTTTTGGATCTGACTTCTTTTACTTGGTAAAATACATTAAAGAATCATCCACATTGTTGCATGAATCAATAGTTTATTCCTTTTTATTGCTGAGAAGTATTCTATTGTATGGCTGTTTGTTTATCCATTCACTGGTAGAAATAATTTTATGGATTGTTGTGGCTTGCTTTTTTACTCTCTTATGTCTTTGAACAACATAAATTCTCAATTTTAATATACTCTAATTTGTGATTTACCCCCTCTCTAGTTGGTGCTTTGTATATATTGTTAAAGAATCTTTGCTTCAAGGTCAGAAATACGTTCTATGCTTTCTTCTAAAAACTTTTATTATTGGTTTTCTACATTGAAGCTGTGATCAGTCTGGAACTGATTTTTGTGTATGGTGTGAGGTAGGAATAAAAATCCATTTCCCCCCATATGGATATCTACGAAACATACTACCACCTATTGAAAAGACCCTCCTTTCCCTCACTCTGTGGCCATGTGATCTTTGTCATACATTAAGTAGTGATATATGTGTGGATCTATTTCTGGAATTACTGTCAAAATGGCCATTGATCTATTTGTCTGGCCTTGTACCAATACCACACTGTATTGATTACTAAAGCTTTAACATAGATCTTGATATCTAGTAGTATAAGTATTTCAGCCTATTCCTTTTATCTAGGATTGCCTTGGCTGTTCCTGGCCTCTTATATTTTCATATAAAGTTTAGAATCAGTTTGTCAATTTCCACAAAAATATCAGCTGGAAGACTTTTTTTTTTTTTTTTTTTTTTTTTTTTATTTTTCTGAAGCTGGAAACCGGGAGAGACAGTCAGACAGACTCTCGCATGCACCCGACCGGGATCCACCCAGCACGCCCACTAGGGGGCGATGCTCTGCCCACCAGGGGGCGATGCTCTGCCCCTCCGGGGCGTCGCTCTGTCGAGACCAGAGCCACTCCAGCACCTGGGGCAGAGGCCAAGGAGCCATCCCCAGCGCCCGGGCCATCTTTGCTCCAATGGAGCCTTGGCTGCGGGAGGGGAAGAGAGAGACAGAGAGGAAGGAGAGGGGGAGGGGTGGAGAAGCAGATGGGCGCTTCTCCTGTGTGCCCTGGCCGGGAATCGAACCCGGGACCTCTGCATGCCAGGCCGACGCTCTACCACTGAGCCAACCGGCCAGGGCTAGAAGACTTGAACTAGAATCATATTAACTCTGCAGATCGATTTTGGAAGAATTGACATCTTAATAGTATTGAGCCTTCCAATCCATAAATAGGTATATGTAAGGAAAGTTTTTTTTTAAGCACTAAAACACAAAAGACACGCATCCCCCAGGATACAGGGTCTGCTTATCCAATCTTATACAAAACTGTGAGGGTCTTTCAGACAACCCTCTCCTCAAGTAACCTGAAATCTCTATTCAAGACCAAGGAAGGGCCGGCCTCCTCTGTATGCCCTCCAGCACACACCCCCATCCACTCCTTCTCTTGGCAGGTGCTCTACATCTGTTTTAAGAATTAAACATATAAACATTAATCATATCATTTAAAAAAGTGTTGGTAGCAGATAAAATGAACAAAAATGAAGCATTATTCAAAAATAACACTAAAAATTAAGAAAGCTTCATTAGCGATGAGAAATTTAAAATAATATCATTTGACCTCTTTTTTAAAAAAAACCCCACAAGATCTTAAAAATCTAAGTGCGTCAATGATGTCATTATTGAACCACTAGCGTATTTCTGTGTGAATTTTTTTTTATTTTTATTTATTTATTTTTTACAGAGACAGAGAGTGAGTCAGAGAGAGGGATAGACAGGGACAGACAGACAGGAATGGAGAGAAATGAGAAGCATCAATCATTAGTTTTTCATTGCGCGTTGCAACACCTAGTTGTTCATTGATTGCTTTCTCATATGTGCCTTGACCATGGGCCTTCAGCAGACCGAGTAACCCCTTGCTGGAGCCAGCGACCTTGGGTTCAAGCTGGTGGGCTTTTCCTCAAACCAGATGAACCCGCACTCAAGCTGGCGACCTCGGAGTCTCGAACCTGGGTCCTCTGCATCCCAGTCCGACGCTCCATCCACTGCGCCTGGTCAGGCTCTGTGTGAATTTTTTTCCAGCAACTGTCAAAAGCTCTTTTTGAGTATGCGCTAGTTGGAGAAATGGAAAGGAGATATTTTTAAGCTAAGTCCAAATATTTTCCCTCTGACTTTCATCTTCAAATCAAATCTCTTGTTCAATAACTTGGATAAGATCTTTAAGAAACACTTTCAGTGTTTTGGCAGGTATTGCAATCTGTAGTTTTATTGTCAACAAACTGTAGTTTCTGTTTCCAAAAAGATCCCCAGCATTTGGGGTTTATTTTCACCGTCTTTAGTTTTGTCACGCATGGATGGAAACTGCACTACTGAGTTACCTGTATAAATTTCAATACTGACATGTTTATATTCTCTTGTTCAGAGCACCTTCACATTAGGGTACATGTTATTCTTCAAAGGGAATTGTTGCTTTGTCAATTGTCATCTTCCTTCTCCTCTGGAGGATTGCAGACTTCTCAATGAGTGTGAAATTTAATGCAGACTATCACTTTCTGGCTAAATCCCAAGTTTTATTGGTTCAGATTTCAGATTGTTAAAAGTAATGGCCACAAAAAAGAATCTGGAATACAGTAACCTGGAACTGTGATCACTAATGAGCCTCGCTCGCTCCCTGCCTCTTTCCAGCTGTTCTTCTGTCTGCTGGTGGCTGGGCTGGAGCCCAGGACACGGCTAAGCTGGCACTGGCTCAGGATAGCAGGGCGAGGCATGGAGGTAGCGTCTCTTGGGCCCTTAGAAACTCTCCCTGCAGCACCGCTGGTATCCCTTTGCATGAAGCTGTGTCTGTGCTAAAGACACCTCATCACAGTGGAAGTCTGTGCCCTGGGGTCTCCCTCCCAGAAGTGGGGAAGCACAGAGCCTGGGAGAGAGGGCAGCTGCCATTGTTGAAGAGACGGCCCTGTTCCACCATGGCACAGAGACTGCACCAACCATCCCTTGGCCCCCAGGGCTCAGGGATAGCTCTGGTAACCTGGCCCTACCCCTCTCGGGAACAGGGTCCTCTGCTCCTCACCCTGGTTCCTCCATCATTCCCCAGCCTGTGGCTCCTTGTGGCCTTCTCCTTGTCCTCTTGGCTTCTCCCTCCCATCGCATTTGCTCCTACTCTCCCAGAGCTGCTCACCTTTGTAGGGACAGTCACCACCCACAGACAGAGCTCTCATAGGTGCGGGCCACTCCCTTAACCCCAGTTAAGGCTCTGTTTTTTGTGCTTTGTGTCAAAAATCATTGTTTTTATTAAAGTAAAACTTTGAAGATGGTTCTACCTCTACTTCCTGGTTTTCTACTTTTTAATGGTCACATGATTTGCCTCCATCACCATCTTTTTCTTTGATCTGTATTTGTCAAAAGGCTCCATGGGGCCCTGGCCGGTTGGCTCAGCAGTAGAGCGTCGGCCTAGCGTGCAGAGGACCCGGGTTCGATTCCCGGCCAGGGCACACAGGAGAAGCACCCATTCGCTTCTCCAAACCTCCGCTGCGCCTTCCTCTCTGTCTCTCTCTTCCCCTCCCGCAGCCAAGGCTCCACTGGAGCAAAGATGGCCCGGGCGCTGGGGATGGCTCTGTGGCCTCTGCCTCAGGCGCTAGAGTGGCTCTGGTCGCAACATGGCGACGCCCAGGATGGGCAGAGCATCGCCCCCTGGTGGGCGTGCCGGGTGGATCCCGGTCGGGCGCATGCGGGAGTCTGTCTGTCTCTCCCTGTTTCCAGCTTCAGAAAAATGCAAAAAAAAAAAAAAAAAAAAAAAAAAAAAGGCTCCATGGTGGAAACAATGCCGAGCAGACTCAGGAGCCCAGGGTCTTAGGCTGAGTGACCTTGGGCAAGTCACTCTCCTCCCCCAGGCTGCATTTACAGTCTGTGATGTGAGGGGTTAATCTAGATCAGAGATCTCCAGACATTTTGATCATGCATCCCCAGCAATAAAAAAATGTGAAACATGCACCCATAATATACTATATTCATTTATAAATTATATACCTTTACTATAATACCAATATGTTAACTTAGAAATGCTAAAGATTACATAAAATATTTTAAGATACTTTACATAAATATAATACTACCTAATATACTATAGTTTAAAAATAAATTCTCCTTTATTTTATATAGCAAAATTTCCTCCACCTACAATTTAATTGCTGGCTTATAATTAGTAACAATAGTGTAAGGAAAAGCAATGTGATTGGATGTACTTCATTATACTTTGAAATCTTGCTTTAATACTTTGACACAGAGCCATTCAGAAGTCTGGTTCTAGTTGAGTTTATTTTTAACAGCTGTCATAGCTAATCTAAAAAGAAGAGATGTCTCATTGGCTGTATTAAATTATGGTACTCGTTATCAGTCCTATCCACCAATTAATGGCTTTTTATTGAAATTAAGCTAGCAGATGTCCATTTTCTCTTATGTCAGTCAATGGCTCTTTACAAGCTAAATGGAAAACATTGCATTTCCATATTTTCAACAAATGAACTCAAAATCCACTGACACTCTTCATTTGAGTGGTTTTTAAACAGACTTTAAAAATCTGTTTCTAAAATATATTTTCGGGTATGCAGCTACAAGCGTTTTTGTTGTTGTTGTTTTGTTTTGTTTTTTAGGTTACACCATATGTGTTCACCAATAAAAATCTCATTTTCAAAATATTTTCTTACTCATTGTTAAAACGAGTCACTTTTACCTTAACGACTCGGAAGAATTTGAGTTCATTTTTTAGTGGCTACTGGCTAGGTAGCAAACTGCCTGCCACCACTTGTGATCATAAAATGTTCAGCAAATTTGTAGCAGTTGTCCTTTTGTATAAGAAATGTGGATCACATGATGGCTCTTTGAAGTGTTCTGCCAAGAAATAACCAGGCAGACCTCAGGTGGTTCAAAAGATTTTCAAAGTTGCTTTCCTCTGATTACAAATCGTTGTATACATTTTACTATATTTTAAACTCTTAAAAAAAAACTAACCAGATCAGTGCAGCCTGTAGCACTTTGTGTACCCCCAGGTTTAACTACTGGCTGCGGTATTCTACAGAGAACTAGTTTCATAGTCTCACATCCCTGTGCCCTACCCAGAATCCTTTTCACCATGGAGCAGCCACTCCATCGGTGATTACACTCAGACATCTTCCCCATAAATGGTGTTTTTATTAAAGCAGTCATGTACTGTTCTGCCCATATCACCTCTTTCCTTCAGTGGCTCACAGAGATGTGGTTCTTCATGTATTTCATTATTGAAACAGAATCTAGGGAAACCATGTTAGAAACATCTGTACTTTTTCTTCTACTATTTAGCAAACCTTCCACAGGGGGAAATTTGTTCTGATCCTTATTTCTCAGCATCTTCAGCGATGTTTTCTCTACATCTTCCGACAGCATCTGTGGTCACCATGGTGTGTTCTACCTACTGTTCTTGCTACTGGCAGCCACCACACCAACTGCCCCCTTCCCTATCTGTGTAAGACAAGGGGTGTCTGTGTGTGTGTGTGTGTGTGTGTGTGTGTGTAGATGAGTCACATGACATGGCTCTAAGAGGGAATGGATTGGCTTCCTGGCACTCTTCCCCCCTCCCCTCACTACCAGCAAAGCCTAGCAATGGGGTGGCCCCAGGGAAGGGAAGATTGGTACCGCACTCCCGGATGGCTGTATGCTCAGTGGCTGAGCTTGCTGCTCTGCCTTGCCCCTGTCTGAGAGCAGGACAAGAGAATTGATGCTGTACTTCTGGTTACGTTTGTTTGGATTCCCAGTCATTTCTACCTTGTAGAAAAGAACTTCTATTTTAAGTCCGTGAGGTATCTGCCCTGACATTTTCTTGTTGTTCACTTGCATTTGCATTTCAAGCATTAGCTTCAATTTGCGGGTTCCTTGCAGGAATCTCGTTAAGCCATCTATCCATTTGTGAGAGTTAATTTAGTTAAAATTTGACAAAGTAATCTGTAAAGCCACTTAGCTAGGTACATGTGACCTGGAACACATCGGTGGATGTCTTATTAGCATTCATTTGCGGCAGTCAAACCCAGAGTCCCTGGGGAAGGGGGGGAGGTAGCAGGGGAGGGGGGCCGATTCGGAGGTCCCAGCACGGTCACCAGGGTTCTTCTGGACACTGGCCATTCCTGGAACATATGTACGTACATGTACAGAGGAGATCAACCCTGTCCCCTGGGGAATTAGATTCCTGGGTGCATTAGTTTGCTAAGGCTTTGTAACAAAGTGCCACAACTACGTGACTTAAACAACAGAACTTTATTACCTCACAGTTCTGCAGTCTAGAAGCCTGAGAGCCTAGCATCAGCAGGACTGGTTCTTTCTGAGGCTGTGAGGGAGACTGTCCCTTGCCTCTCTCTTAGCTTCCCATGCTTTGCCGGCCATCTTTGGCATTCCTCGGCAGGTAGAAGCTTCACTCCGTCTCTGCCTCCATCTTCACGCTGTCCTTCCTCCCTGTGTGTCCTGTGTCCAGATTTTACTGTAGGCCTTCTAAAACAGAGCCTCTGAGGCTAGGAGCTTGCAGCTCATGTTTTTTTTTTTGGGGGGGGGGGAGTTGTGACAGAGACAGGGACAGATAGGGACAGACAGACAGAAAGGGAGACTGATGAAAAGCATCAATTCTTCGTTGCAGCTTCCTTAGTTGTTCACGGACTGTTTTCTCATATGTGAAAGCTTGCCTGGGGGGGCTACAGCAGAGCGAGTGACCCCTTGTTCAAGCCAGTGACCTTTGGGCTCAAACCAGCGACCATGGGGTCATGTCTATGATCCCATGCTCATGCCAACAACCCCATCCTCAAGCCGGCAACCTCAGGGTTTCAAACCTTGGTCCTCTGTGTCCCAGTCTGATGCTTTATCCACTGCGCCACTGCCTGGTCAGGCTGCAATTCATGTTTTTAACAGGGGCCTTAGGTTACGTGTATGCTCACTAAATCAGTTTGAGAACTCCATGGCCACCTGAGGTAACACAGAATGTCCTTTCTTCTACCTCAGATATATAGGAATATCAAATAAAATTAAACCATAGATTTTAATATGTAGCTGAGTTCAAGAGAAATGAAAGAGAAATTTTCATGTGCCCAAAATGCAGAAATCAGAACCCGAGAGCTAAGCTTCAGCTGAGGCTGGGGCAATGCTGAGCAGGGTCAGACAGGAGGACACTGGGCCCTCACGTCTGGGAGAGATGTGCTGGGTGTTTTTGCTCAGACCTTGTGGTGCCAGCATCAGAAGGGCCCTCTCGGGCATGACCCAGCTAGGGAAATCAGGGGCTCCTAAAATCACATGACCCTTACTCACATGGGGCTCTAAGTTGAGAAATAGTTTGGTTTAAAAGAGACAATTGTTGATATTTATAGTAGTTAGGTCTAACAGTCATCATTTGTTGAGTGGTATTTACACTCTACAACTTTTTTTTAAAAGCTTTTTAGTTTGATATAGTCCCATTTGTTTATCTTGTCTTTTTTTTTTATTCATTTTTAGAGAGGAGAAAGAGAGGGAGAGAGAGAGACAGAGGAGAGACAGAGAGAGAGAAGGGGGGAGGAGCTGGAAGCATCAACTCCCATATGTGCCTTGACCAGGCAAGCTCAGGGTTTTGAACCGGCGACCTCAGCATTTCCAGGTCGACGCTTTATCCCCTACACCACCACAGGTCAGGCTATCACTCTACAACTTTAAAGCTATTTTTTTTTACTCACAAAATTCAAGTTAGGAAGATATAGTATTATCCCACCTTACTTTGTATATGAGAAAGCTTAGGCTCTGGGAAATTATGTAATTTGTCCCAACTAAGGTCACTTGCTACCAAATAGTAAAGCCAGGGTTCATCCCAGGTCTGCCTGACCTCTACGTCAGTATATTAACAGTGGCTAACGCTGAGGAGTGGATTACAAACAATTTTTATCCCATTCTTCATTAGTTTTTTGGTGTTCTCTAAGTTTTATATATAAAATGGAGAAAAATTTGTAACCTTAAAAAAGAATAACACGGAAACCTCTGGAAGGTCCGTGCAGGAGGAGACAACAGAGGGAAGAGTGATGGTAAGCGTGGCCCTCCGTGCCAGGCGTCCTCACTCGCGGCCAGGGTCCTAGCTCACTGACCTAGCGTCTGCTCCAGTATTTAGGTTGTTGCTATTATTTTCCTCTCAAACTCAGGACACTGTACTTTGGGAAGATAAGCAAGGCCCAGGCAGTTACGAACCTGACTTGATAGAACTCACTTCCCCACTCCCGCCCCCCCACAGGTCAACCCTTTCAGAGACCGAATCTGCAGCGTGTTCTCCCACAACGATGTGTTCTCCTTTGAGGATGTGCTGGGCATGGCGTCCGTGTTCAGTGAGCAGGCCTGCCCCAGCCTGAAGATCGAGTACGCCTTCCGCATCTATGGTGAGTGCTGTGGGTGGCTGAGTGATGGTGGGGAGGTGCTGGAGGGTAAACACCACATCTGGAATCCACCAACATCAGGCCTTGGTGGGATGGTGTTGATTGGGGTTTACTTGGGAATTTAAGGGTATTATGTTTCTCTAGGACTGTAGATTCAAGAAAAACATCAAGAGTTACTATTCCAATGAATTGATACATTCTCCTCGGTATCATCAGAGGCAAATGGAGTCATTGATGTTGATATTTCATGGTTGTGGTGTGGGCAGGCGAGAGATAGAGATAGCAATAGGTAGGTAGATGATAGACAGAGACTACATTATGGATAGAAAGGAGTCATGCTTGTTTTGCAGAAGTTAAGAGATTTGAGCACTAAAACACAGCCATTAAATGGCTGAGCAATCCTGGACAAATCATTTCACTTTTCTAAACAAGGAGAGTTGGGAGAGATCATCTCTGCAGTCCTATGCCATTTCTTGGTCTCTGATCTTTGTCTTGGGCGCCCGTAAGGCTCTGCAAAACTTCTGCTCTTCAGCAGTCCCCTGTCCCCTTAGCACAGCTGGAATGCCTGCAATTCTCAAAAGGAATCAAACGGAAAGAAACAAAGAAATGTTGGGAAGCCTCCAAACAGACCATGTGCAAGGCTTTAAGCTCATTGTGACCGCTCCTCGGCCCCAAAGGACTTGTTCATACATTTTGACAGCTCGCCCACCCTGTATTCCTGCCGGCTCTTCCCCTGTCTCCACAGAGGAGACACCACCTTAGTCCTGCCTCACCCAAGTGGACTTGAGTAGGATGAAGTGGAAGAGTTTTAAGCCAGATGGACCTGCGAGGACTCAGTTTTCTCATCTATGAAAAGGACTTACTGATATTTTTGTATCCTGAGTGACCCCAGGCTCAGGATCCAGTAAACTCAACTGCAGTCACAGATGCCTTACTAAGAAGGGCTGAGTAAGCTCCTATCACACTTTCATTTCCACAGAGAGCAATCATAAACCCTAAATAAAATATAGTAAGTAATTACTTGATGGCACTGGAAAGCTACCAAAAGCAAATAGATACTAGAGGGAGCCGACACTTGAAAGAAGAAAATGGTACTAAATGGTCCTCCTCCCCCCACCTTTTTAAAAAATAAACTTATTTAGCCTGAAGGTGGGTTTCCGTGAGTGACATCAGTCAGGATGGATAGAAACTCTGTACTCTTTCTGAATGAAGAATAAGATCTATCGGAGCACTTTTTCCTTGAGAAATGAAAGAGAAAAAAAAAAGGGGGAGGGGAGGAGAGTCAATGAAAGAAGAAAGCCAGAGCCAGGGAAAGGGTGTCTGAATTTTGTATATGAACTATGCCTAAATCCCTTCCTTCTAAACCACACAGACAGGGGTAGACTCAAAGCAGCTCAGGTAAAGACAGAATGACTGCCCTGAGAGCTGCCGCCGCTTCATTTTAACAAGGAAGGGCCCTATGTGGCAGGGTTAGCAGTTTGAGTCCTGTTTAAAAATTTAGCACTCTTTGAAGGAATATAACAGAATCTAGAATTTTCACAGCAAAGTATTTACAATGCCCAAGACACAACACAAAAGTAGTGAATGTACAAAATTTAAAAAAAAAAAAATTTATGCATTCTCAAAAATGGAGACTGACACTGAAATGACCCAGATGTTGGGATTAGCTGCTAAGTATCTTAAAACAGCCATTATAACCATGCCCAAGGACATAAATGAAAGTATGCTCACAATGAATAAAAATCTAGAAATTCTCAGTAGAGAAATAGAAACTATAAGAAAGAATCAAATGGAAAATAGATAACTAAAAAAATATCTGGCCCTGGCCGGTTGGCTCAGCGGTAGAGCGTCGGCCTAGCGTGCGGAGGACCCGGGTTCGATTCCCGGCCAGGGCACACAGGAGAAGTGCCCATTTGCTTCTCCAACCCTCCGTCGCGCTTTCCCTCTCTGTCTCTCTCTTCCCCTCCCGCAGCCAAGGCTCCATTGGAGCAAAGATGGCCCGGGCGCTGGGGATGGCTCTGTGGCCTCTGCCTCAGGCGCTAGAGTGGCTCTGGTCGCAACATGGCGACGCCCAGGATGCGCAGAGCATCGCCCCCTGGTGGGCAGAGTGTCGCCCCTGGTGGGCGTGCCGGGTGGATCCCGGTCAGGCGCATGCGGGAGTCTGTCTGACTGTCTCTCCCCGTTTCCAGCTTCAGAAAAATGAAAAAATGAAAAAAAAAAAATCTGAAATAAAAATTACTGAATGGCTTAACAGGAGAATCAAAATGACAGAGAAAAGAACCCGAAGACAGATCAATAGAAATATAACCTAATCTGAAGAACAGAGGAAAACACACGAACAGAAAAAAGGAACAGACCACCAGGGACACGTAGGGAAATGGAGTCTCTATTATATATAGAGTCTCAGAAGGCGAGGAAAGAATGAACAGAGAAGAAGAGATATTTGAAGAAATAATGGTCCCAGGTGTCCTAAGTTTGATACTAGACACACATTTACAGTGAACTTCAAGCAAGGTAAGTACAAATGAAGAAACATCCCCAAATTCGCTTGGCTTAATAGTCTCCGGCTCCCATTCACATCCTCCTGCATTATCCCAAGTAGTTCTGGGAGTCCCCAGGAAGTTTTCAATGTATCCAAGGAGTTTCAGTCCACCAGCTGCTGCTATTCTCTGTCAGGCCTTCTGCCACAGAGGACTTGCTGTGATGTGTCTAGTCTCTTTCATCTCCCATCAGTATTCTTCCAGATGGGGCAGCTCTTCAGGACGGAGAATGCTGGCCCAGGCTGGGTGTTCTTGTTTTATCCTAAAATCTTCAGGTGGCAAGTAACAGGAACTTACCTGGTAAAAGCCAAATGATGAAGAACAGCAGACTGCTAGCTTTCCATTGCTGTCTAATAAATTAGCACAAGTTAGTGGCTTTTGATGACACACAACATATTCTCGCAGTTTCTGCGGGTCAGGAGTCCAGGCATGGCTTAGTCGGGTCCTCTTCTGCGGATTCCACAAGGCTGCAGTCAGGGTTCTCACTCGGCTGCATTCTCACCTGGAGAATGCTTGACTTGGGCGGGAATCCACTTACAAGCTCCCTCCGGTTGTTGGCAGAATTTATTTCCTTGTATGTATAGGCTTCTTGCTGGCTCTTGGCTGGAGGCTGCCATCAGTTTCCAGAAGCTGATCTGTGCTCCTTGCCACCTGGGCCTCCCCACCTGGTCACGTGCTTCTTCAAAGACAGCCAAGGAGAGAGCCTCTTGAGCCAGGGTGCCAGCAAGATGGAGTCTCACATAATTTATCACCGTCACAGAAGTGACATCCCATCACTCCTGCCAATCAATTGGTTGGAAGTAAGTCACAGTTCCTGCCCACATCAAAGGGGGGGTGTGGATTATACAAAAGTGTGAACACCAAGAGGGGCAGATCATAGGGGAAAGGGGACTGGAGTTTGTTCAGCACGAGGATCCGGTGCGCACGGCAGACCCACAGCAGGCCTCCTGAGGGCCTAGGATGCAGTTGGCAGGTGGTCAGGAAGTGAGACAGCTACTGTTTCCTTTTCTCTCTACAGCTGCCCAGTCTCGCAGCTCTGCTTCCCTCTGTGCACTTCCTCTTTCTGCAAACCTGATCTTTATGTCTCTGTGCCTATGGGCCAACGATGACTACCCTGGCCCCCCACATGGCTGGTGGGCTTCATTCTGACTAGCTACAAGCACCTCTGTGTTCTCATTTCCATTTTCTCAGGAGACACTGATTGGCTCAGCCAAACCAGTGACCTACCTACCCCTAGGTCAGGTAACCAGCCTTGTCTGATCAACCACAGCCAAAAAGAAGCAGAGTCACAGAAACAAACATGGCTGCAAAGGCCTGCCACAGCGGGTGGGGACACTTCTTCAAGATGGTAAAGTGTAGGCTGGGCAGATGTCCCAAAAGATGTCTGCCTCAGCTTCCTTCCATGGTTTCCAGAGCTAAACAAACAAAACCACCCAAACCTTCAGGGAACTAGAAGAGCAGCAGGTTTTCTTCAGGTTTCAAGGCACAGGAGCTAAACTGTGTTCAGCTCAGAGTGGGGAGAGTGCCCTCACTCCCAAGTGGTCAGGTGGAATGCCTCAAGTCAGACCGGGGAGCAGACACCACCTGTGCCTCAGGCTGTCTTTGCATCTCCCTCCACCCCTCTCTCCAGGTCCCTGGTTTCCTTCCTCCTAGAGCTCAAGCACAAAAACAAAAAGTGCAAAGCCTTTATGCAAATCAGCTCTGCAAATAGATGCCTAGGGACTCATAACTCCAAGGAATCTTTAGCTATCTATACCCAGACAAATCCCAGTTCTCTTTGGGCTCAGATTTGTTACTTTACACAGCTGTCAGCAGGATTAGAGATGGGCCCCATGCATCTCGGGGCCTGAGGCCTGGAGCCTGGCACGTGGTAGCTGCTCAGTAAATTGAGGTGGTGGTGACAGCAGCGAAGGGGAAGAAGAGGGAAAAAATAGAAGAAAAAAGAGAAAGGAGACAAGAAGGAGAAGGTGATGGTAATGAACGTGGTGATCACTCTTAGCCAAAGTCCAAAGACCCAGCTCAGGGCTCCCTTTGTTAATCCGAGGGTGGCACAGGCGCCAGCAACATCAGCACTGCCAGCAAGCTTGTTAGAAGTAGGAGTCTCAGGCCCCAGCCCCCACCTACTGAATCAGGGTTCCTCTCTACCTTACAGCTTAGGAAGCTCTAACACACTGGTTTGCAGACATGTATGAGCTATGCCTGGATCTCTTTCTTACCTCCAAACCACATATACCAGGGTAGGCTCAAAGCAGCTCGGGGAAGGATAAAAGAACTGAACACTGGAATCACCCGGGAAGCATTTAAAACCTACAGATGCTTGGGCCCCTGCTGCAGAGATCTGATGTAATGGTGTTAGGTACGCTCTAGTTGGTGGGCTTTTTAAAAGCTCCCTGGGTGGTTCGAAAGTGGAGCAGAAATTGAGAACTTCTGCTCTGACCTACTATATCAGTTAAGATTGCATTCAGTTATGAGTAAGAGTGTCCATGTTAAAAAAACAAAAGGACAGAAACAAACAAAAAACCCATTCTGGAGTCGAGCAGTCCAGAGCCGGGGAATGGCTCCAGGAAGTAACCACCGGCAGCTCCCTCAAGCCTCCTGATCTGCCACCTTTAGTATGAGATGGTTGTCCTCCCAATACAAGATGGTTGCTGTGCCTACAGGCATCTCATCTTCATTTCAGCAGAAAGAAAAGGGGATGGAAGAAAGGATATGGACACAATGAATATTCAAATGCACCGATCAAGTCCCCTCTCCTTTAGCAAAATTTCTTGGAAGCTCCACCCAGAAACTTTGTATTTCATTGGCCAGAACTATGTCACATGGCTACGTACAACTACACAGGAGACTGGACTGCTGAGTATTTTAAGCTGACCACGATGTTATTCGGAACAAGAATTGTAGTTCTATCATAAGAAGAAGGAATGAATGGCTATTGGTCAAGAATCTGGCCAGCCACGCCTACCTAGGACATACCAGGGCTCCAGTTTCTGCTTTGAGGGACACTCCTGGCCTCCAGCTGGTTGATTCTCTGCCCCCACCCCCAGACCCACCCACCACCTCTGGGGAGATTTCCTACCTATTAGAGACCAACCTCCCAGCACTACCTGCCTGCTCCCATCAGCACGGCTTCCACTAGATGTGAATTATCCTCAGGCAGAGCACCAGGGGAAGATCTTCCCACACCTTGCCAAGATCTGACAGTCATGAGGAATGCTAGTGGATGGGGAGAGGCCAGGGAGGCAACCCCAGTTCTTGGGGGAATAAAATAGTGAAAGTGTACCCTGACTCCATCAAACGGGCTAGTTTTTGTGAAACTACTCTGTGAATTGTAAGGAGTAGCATGACAGAGAGGCTGAAGTGATAATGATAGGAATGTTTTTTGGGGGGAGGATCTGAAGGCTGAACCCTAACCCCACCACTCTCTAATCTCCTGTTACTGGAAAACAGAGAGAGGAAGCCCTCCACCCCTCCGATGGCTCCAGGCTGCGGTCCTGAGGCTGCTGAGGCCCCATGGGCTGGCCAGCGGCCCAGAGCTCCCAGCCCCCGGCCCTTTCCCAGGCTGCTCTTCCTTGGCACCCCCAAAGGAGGGGAACTGGCCAGGACTGCATTTTATTCCAGCAAATGATCTGGTTTCCAGATGGCTTAGGACCAAAGCCATGTCACTTTGATGCAATCTCTGCATATAGGAGCTGGGCCAGCAGGACGCCTGGGGACACTGCGGGGTCTCTGGGAGAGGCTGCAGAGAGCTTCTCACCAGCAGTGCAATGTCACTGCGGTAGCTCACTGCCTCCAGTCCTGGTGACACTCCCTCTGCTCCCTCCACCTGCTCGCAGCCGTTACCCATGTATGATAGCAGAGCTCTGTGAAGAGCCTGCATGAACATCTTGGACCTCAGCCTCCAGTCCCTGAGGCTGGTAAGCACCCAGGCAGGGGAGAGCCACCTGCTCACGGAGGGAGGTGGTCAGTTGTGCCTTCCACATCCATATCCTGCTTTGGGGAACAGAGACAAAAGTCTTGACTCTACCACTGAAGGGTCCTGTGACATCAGCAAACTTACTCCTCCACTCTGGTCCGAGTATAGCTCTAATTCTCATTCTTCAAAGCAGAACATCATACAGTTTCTAAGGTTTGCATTTTTTGTACTCAAGAATTATTAAGTGATAGAGAGTTGAGCCTCTATTATATGTAATAAGCATCTTCTATATTCCAAACCCCATGCCTGTTGACTCCCATGTATTTTCTTATTTAATCTTTACAGCAACTGTGTGGAGGTACTATTACCCATTTTACAGATGAGGAAACTGAGGCTCAGACAATGAATTAGTTAGGATTAAATGTGTTACATCTCCGCACCCAATGCAGGGTGACAGGAGCAGGTACGGGTGCCTCTGTCCTCTGGCTCCAAATGCAGCCTCCCTCCTGCTCGTCCCTGCTGCCCCAGTCCTAGCCACCAAGTGAGTTCTGAGGTCAATGTTTCCGTAGCACAGTGGTTGACATGAGACCAGCCGAGCCGGGTCTGAATCCCTGCTCTTCCACTTACTGGCAATGTGGATAACACCACTGTGCCTCAGTTTCCCTTTGGTGAAGTGAGATGAATAAAAGGTTGGTGGTGAAGATTCAGTGACAAACCAGGTGAAACACTCAGACAAATCTGAACAGGTAGTACACATTCAATGAGTGCTTCTTGTTGATGTTGTTTATATGGTGTTATTAAGCACCACCTTCACCTGCGGCCCGCCCTGCAGCTGTGACCCCCCACCGCTCGGGCCTGCCAGACCTTCCTGAGTGTCAGGTGCTAGGCCCACCTGGGACAGCTGGGTTCCGCGGGGCACCCCACAGGCTGAGGGGAGTCTGTGGGGTCCTGGCTGGCGTCTCCCTTCCCTCAGGCCCCGCCTCCTCTTTGCAGACTTTAATGAGAACGGCTTCATTGATGAGGAGGACCTGCAGAGGATCGTCCTCCGCCTGCTCAACAGCGACGCTGTGTCAGAGGACCTGCTGACGGACCTCACAAGCCACGTGTGTAGCTGGGGCTGCACAGGCTGGGGTGGGACAGGCCCGCACCCAAACCCCGGAAGGCAGGCAGAGAGGTGTCCTGAGGGATGGCCACCTAGCTGAGTCAACTTTCTGCCCCCAATTTCTTGTCCTTCCTCCAGAATCAGGACTTCCTTCGTGACTCCCTTCCAGGGTCCCCAGAGCAGTGTGCCCAAGCCACCACTCCCAGGGTCCCTCTCACCAACACTGCAGGCAGGTGGCCCAACAGCAACTTGGCATCAAATGAATACATCACATCATCGCCTTTCCCACCTTATCCCAGCATAACATAATGGCTAGATGTCCCGGAGTGACCGTCCAAAGTAGCAGGACATGAAGACAGCCTCACGAGCACAACAGGAACAGATCCACTGGTCGTAAGACCATGAGACCCTTCAAGTGCTTTTGGTCTGGATGAGAATTGAAAACAAAGCTAAAACTTTGAAGGCTTATTGCTGCCCCCTCGACTTGACTGGGCCCCTTGCAGTGCAGAGCCTATTAGTGACTGGGTGACAGGAGTGGGTAACGGGGTGTCACCCTATTCACCCTGCGCTCATTCTCAATGCCAGGTTTGTGCTGGAGGCACCAGGAGGGCTCTTCCCATGATAAGACCAGCCCACAAGGTCCTAAACGTCAGTGCACATAACCTCAATTCTCTGCACTCTGTGTCCTTGCCTGGGTGGGGGTGGCGGGGGGGGAGGAGAACCCCTGCCTTACAGGGGTCAGGGGGCTCGGATATGTGTTAGCACCTGGCGGGGAGCCTGTGCATGCAGCATTTCTCGTCCCTCGCAGAGCCTGTGCATGCAGCATTTCTCGTCCCTCGCAGAGCCCCCATCTCGCTCTCTCATACCTGACTCCTCTCTGCTCTCTGCCCCGTGGGCCAGGTCCTGAGCGAGTCGGATCTGGACAATGACAACATGCTGTCCTTCTCCGAGTTTGAACACGCGATGGCCAAGGCTCCAGACTTCATGAAGTAAGGTGTTTCTGGAGTGGGGATGGAGTGGGGTGCGCCCAGCATAACTGGGGACGGGAAGAACCCCTAGTCTCCCCTCAGCCAATGGGGCACCTCTGTCTTCTCAAGGGGTCATGAGTTTCCAGGGCACTTTGCAGATTCTTTCAGAATCAGCAAAACTGGAGCTTCTGAGAAATTAGATAACCTACAGTCAGGGAATAGGGTTTTAAAAGGCTTTGCTAATGACGTGCGTGATCGGAAACTCAGGTGCTGCCCCTCTCCAGCCAACACAGCTGTCTGCAGCTCCCAGAGGCCACTGGGCTCCTGGGGAGCTGCCCTCGCCATGGCTTCTCCTCTCCCCTCCCCCCACAACCTCCGGGGGGGGGCACTAGGAGTTGGGGTTGTGCAGGGGGCGGTGCAGATGCGGTTGGTGGAGCTCTGAGAAGAACTCAAGCATTTCCAAACCTTGTTTCGGGCTTCTCCGGTCCAAACACCCTTGAGATAACTGGCCACCCCCATGTTTCCCTGATGCAGTGAACAGTCCTGCTTGGGGCCTTCCAGTTACAGGAAAGCACCAGCCCTGGCAGCAGCCCTAGAGCACCGCTGCAGTGTCGAACTGGCAGTTTTTGCCTGTGTCTGCACTCCTGGGCCCTGTTCTGCCCTTGGCGTCATTGTTTTATTGATGGCAAGAAAGAATGCCTGATGTAATGCCGGTGGCTGAGGCCAAGCGGGTCCACATTGGATCCGGGCAGACAGTAGAGGAACTGCGGAGCCAGAAAGCAGTGGGCTGTTCCGTTCTCGTTTATTAGAGTCTCCCAACGGGCGGGGGAGCAAACAGGCAGGGAAACCCGCTTCTCATGGCAGCAGGTGAACTAACAGCAGGACGGACCCCTTCTCAGTGGCAGGCAGGAAATCCGTAATCTGCCCTGAGTCAAACCACCTGTGGCCTTACGTAGGCTATGCACACGTAGTTCTGCCACGTGCTCACACACACACTAATTATGCAAAGCGCAAGCAAGCCAGCCTAACACAGCTGTTTTCCCAACACCCACTCAAAACAATTTAACAAGCCAATCAACAAAGAGTAAAGACACCTAGACCTCAGAGAGCACCGTGGGGTAGCACAGTGCCGTCTCTGCCTCTGTCAGCAACTCCATACCTAGATCTACGTGGAAACCAGCAGTCTCTGCTTTGTCAGACACAGGGCCACACATGGCCTCCCCCCAGTGGTCACGTTTACATCTCCTTGGCTTTGAATTACCCTCAGTGACTCCTAAGTAATGTCTTTCAGCTGTGACTCCAAAGTTGCAGAGAGAACCAACTGACCCAGCGTGGGTCAGGCGCTCACCATGCTTCTAACCAGCTGGGTGGAGGCGAGGGCTCTCCATGCCAACGTGGCTGCAGGGGGCTGTGGCTTGGGCAGACTCTCTATAAGAGGGTCTGCATTTGGGACCATCCCAACCAAGGGTAATTCCTCTTCTTCCATAATAACCCAGAATCCTGAGGCCAGAATCCTGTCTTCCTTGAGTTTTTTTTCATCTCTCCCATTTCTTTCCATGGGCTCCAGCAGCACAAGACTCTAACAGCATTTGCAGTCTAGTGATACTAAAAGTTGCTTGGAAGAGCTGCAAACTGGCCATTACTCAGAAAGGGGACATGAGAGGTGGGAAGGGAGGGTGCGGCTAGGGCTTCCATGAGCCCAGGAGTCAGAGGGCGCGTTAGACCTGCAGGCTCGAAGCAGCTCATGGATTCTTTCAGCTCCTTTCGGATCCACTTCTGGGGATGCTGATGTGGCCTCACAAACCTAATCTGGTGACCGCAGGGGACTACTGGAACTTGGAATCCAACCCCTTCCAGGCTCTAGGGGACTCTGATTAGAAGTATGACTTTGTTGCTGTCCCTTACAGAATACTGTTTATTTAATAAAGCAAAAGAAACGCCTTTTCTGTGCCCGTCAATTCATCATTTTTCAAATGCAGGGTCACATAGAAGTTTTTGGGGTTTTTTATTAAGAACTGCTTGTTCCAGGGCTTAAGTTCACCAATGACGCCAAGCAAGCAGGAATGGCCAGTCTTTCCAAGGGCAGGCTTCACATCCCAACCTTTGTCACAGCAGGGACCAGGCCAAGTGGGATGAAGTCCTCTGGGAAAGGATACGCCCTTCCCTCCCTCCACGGAGCCTCCCCCACCTTCCCTCCCAGCTCTCCATCAGCCTGCACAGAGGTGCTCATAGCTGTCATTCCAGCCGGCGCCTGGCTTCCTCGCCCTGGTCGTGGGAGAGGACATCTTGGTCCCCATGACACCCCCAGGCCTTTGGGATGTGATTGTGTGTGACCAGAAATCGAGATTTATTTGCTTTGCTATTTGGCCAAGCCCTGGAAGGAATTTGGCCCCCTTCGGGACCCTTTGGGGTCCAGCTCCTGGGACATAGGAGAAGCCCCTTCTGGGGGTCTCTGAGAGCTGTCAGATGCCTATCAGATAGGGATATGGTTTTCCTTATTTGCACTGTCCTGGTGGGAGGTCAGGGAAGTCAAAATGCTGGCTCACAGGGGAAGGGCTGTTTCACCCGCTGTACTTGAACCCGCAGTGGTCCCCTTCCCTTTGGGTCCTGACTCACTATTCAGGGGCAATAGAGGCCCTGTTGCTGGATGGAGTCCCTTGATCCAATCCAGGAGATGCTGGAATGTTGGCGGACTCCTGAGGTGTGGATACACCATCCCAGAGCCTGTATACAGAGGGGCTGTCACCCTCATCCTGTCCCCTGTCCCAGGCAGGAGGCCTCCGAGGAGGAGGGAAGCAGCAGCCTGGTGAGAGCAGACACTCCCAATCCCGCCCTTCCAGGGATGTGACCCTCCCACTCAGGCATGTGGCCTCGGAACCTCTTCCCAGAGCACACATCTGGCCTAGAGTTTCCCGAAACAAAAAGAGTCTTTGAAGAGTGACTTATCCTGGGTCATTCCCTCATGTCCCCTTCTAGAAACAGTCCTGGGGTAGATGACACACCAGCCTGTCCATGCCATTCTGGGCAGAATACAGGAAAGTGAGCTTCTTCCAGGCACCACAGGGTCCTTTGGGATCCCAAGGGTTGCGTCATCCCTGCCCCGCAGTCTCCACATCGACCACAAGCAGGGTATGTAGAAAAAACCAGGGCTTCAGAGTCAGAAAGACCTGGGTTCAAATCCTGGCTGTGTCATTTCCAAGCTGTGTGAGCTTGGGCAACTTCTCTGAGCCTCAGTATCTCTGTCAATCACATCACTTCTGGTTCAGGTTAGTGTGTGGGCTAAGCAGTGCTGAGCCAGGGCCCAAATGGAAACTGCTCTGCATACAACACCCACTCCCATTCTCAGACATGGGATAATGGGCCTTCCTTGGTTATATCAATGGGAGCAGATGACGAGTAGCTCTGCCACCAAGACTCAGGAGCCATACTGCCCTCAGTTTGACCTCCTTCACCTCAGGGGCAGAGGTGGCTGTGAAGGTCACTGGGCGCTACTTTTTCATGGCTTGAATGCTGTGGCTTGAATGTTCCACAGCCCTTAAGTCATAGTGCTATGTGACCCTCAGATGCTATCCTGTTGTAGCCAATGCTCCTGAGGCTCAGAGGAGAGGAGTATGGGATTGTGGTGGCTAAAGATTTTATTCCAAAAGGCCAACCTGGTCAAGGGTATGGCTCGCAGGCATCAGGCTCTGAACTCAAAGTAGGAGTCTCTCTTCTCCCGCTCCTGTGAGGAGACCCTCTTCCCCGACGGGAACGTCTGGTAGGTCTTCAGGTTCTCGGGGGATACTCTTAAAAGGTGCCACTTCTGCTTTGGGCTCAGAGGAGGCCTGGGGGTGAGGACGGAGTCGATGTTATGCCGTGTTCTGGGGAGAGGGCAGAAAATGCCCACCCACCGCCCTATCTGCCCATTTGCCAACATTGACCCATGTTGACCAAGTCACCCTGCACTTGAAATAACTTGTATTCGCACTACAGTGGAGTGGTTAAGAGCAAGCCATGGATGTCAGACAGACCTAGGATGGATTCTGACCCAACTCCTGCTGGAAGTATACACATATAAAATGAACTGATGTTGGTACCTCCCTCTTACCTTTGTTTTGAGGAGTAAAAGAGGTAATACATAAGAAATACTTAACATAATGCTAGACAAGGAGCAAAAACTCAACAAGTGTTATAAGAAATGGTGATGGTGCTGATGGTGGTTGTGATGTGATGGTGGTGGTGGTGATGGTGATGGTGGTGATGGTGGTGATAGTGACGATGGTGGTTGTGGTGATGTGATGGTGGTGATGGTGATGATGGTGATGGTAGTGATATGATGGTGGTGGTGGTAATGATGTTGGTGATAGTGATGGTGGTGGTGGTGATGTTGGTGATGATGAAGTCAATGATGGTGATGAAACTTGGGGAAGGGCAGGAACTTGCCCCAGGCAATCAAGGAAAGGGCTGGCTGCAGGCACTGACACTCTTACTCCCAACCACCTAGTCGGCCCTCTATACTGGGCATGGTACCATCAGCAGCAGCACAGGCTGCCAGAAAGTTTGGACAAAAAACAAAGTTGGAGTTCCCTGGGTCCCCCACAACTGTGGGAGGAGCAAATCCTACCCAGAGTGGTTTCAAGAGGAGATCTGACCCCAGGAAGTCACACACTGTCCCCAGGTTTTGGACTGACTAAGAGCCACCCAAAGGGGAGAAGATGGCTAACCCAAGGTCCTAGCACTGGCACCAGGAGACCTGGATTCCTCCAGGTTCTACCTCCAACCAGACTTGCCTCCAGACACAAATTTCCAAGGCTATCGCTAAGCCTCCTGTTTATAAAATGGGCTCATCTATCTTGCAGAGAGGAACCTATGGAGGCAGTTAAATCTGTTTCTTTAGAAGTCATTGACTATGGAGAGGGTTGCTGCTTTATCAGCAATGGTGATGGCAAAGCTCAGGGCTTTCGAGGCAAGCAAGGGGTCAGCATGGAGTTGGAAACCTAAGATCTGTCCACTGACCTCCTGATGCCCCCTGCCCCACATGACACCCTGAAGGCATAGAGTTCTGATCCCCCTGCCTGGGTGGGCATCAGGAGGGAAAGTGAGGAGACCATGTGCCTGGGTCATCTTGCAGCCAGAGCTGGCCTTCCCTGGAGGAAAAGAGCTCTCCTGGGTAAAAGCAGTGAGGTGCAGGCATTGAGGAATGTTTATGTTTTGTCAGATGGACAGTTGGACTTTGAAAGCTACTTTCAACTCCCTAGGAGAACATTTTTCAAGTCTGCTAAGGGCTCGGGACACCAATTCCCTGCTCTGTGTAGTGTCCTCTATGTCCACCAGAGGGCAGCAGCTCCCCGCTGCTCAGAGCAGCTGCACCGCGTTTGAGCGAGGGTAGCCGCCAGGCTGCCATGGTGAGGGAAGAAGCCTACAGATTCAGCCTAGCACAAATTATGGGCTTTGCTCCCGAATTTCCAGGGCTTCTAGCCACGAACACACTCTTTCTGGTTCAGCCCATTCAGGTTCCTGGCATCCTGAGGCTTCCAGAACCCCGACCCACTTGCTCTTTTGCTATCAGCCTTTCAGGCAAAGGCTTTTTAGGGCAGGGTCTTAACTCTTTTCTCAGTCTGGGTGCCTGCATGCCTGGCTGAGAGCAGGTGCCCTGTGGACACGTGACTGTTAGGTGTAGGGATGGAGGGAGGGCGGGCACTCACAGGTCGGTGGGGATGGGGTACCGATCCCATTCCCTCACAGGCAGCACGAAGTAAGGGACCTGGGGCACGAGGCCAGTCTTGTCTCGATAGTACTCCCGATGCTGCTGTGCCATCTACAGTCCAACCAAGGAAGAGAGGGCAGGTTGTCAGTGTGCAGAAGTGACCCTGGGCACCTGCAGTACCTGCCTGGCTGTACCCTAGGAAGGGTAGTGCCTGTCTTGCCTAGTGCCCCAGAGGACACCCCAGCTGGGTGACCTCTCTGAGCTTGGCTTCTCACCTGCCTAACGGGAGTAAGGACATGCACCACACCAGCTTTGCTGCGGAGAGTGAATGAGAAAAGTGACCAACAAGAGTAAGCTATGTGAGGCCCAGCTCAGCAGGTGGCCAGGCAAGCTCCGTGTGTGTCTTTCTTCCTGTCCCTCCCTCCGGGACAAAATGTGCCCTGTGTGAGAGCCATGATGGAGAGCAAAGGCCTTCCCAGGCCCACTGAGATGGCCCCACAGCTCCTCGGAGTCTGAGAACATCGACCCGGACCTGCCCTTGGAGCTCCCTGGGCACCCATGTCTTTAATCAGGCGGCAGGGATGTTTGCAAGGGAAGTAAGGGAGAGTGAGGTTTCCAGAAACGAGCAGAGAATGAGCCCTGGCTCCCACTACAGTCGCTGAGCACCTGTGGCCTGCTGAAAAGTGTCTGCACCAGAGCCAGAGGAGCAGGGCAAGAGCACCGGAGTACGGGCAAGTCCCCCTCCGTTTGCCTCTTCCCTTGAGGGCAGTTAGGGTCCAGGCTGGGGCTGAGGTCGACTTGGGGCACATCCTCAGAGGCCTGTGAGCAGGAAGTGTCAGGTGGGCCCCAGGCTCCAGGTGGGCCAGTGCAGCTGGGAGCGATGTGGGGCTGGAGCTGGGTGGGGACTTAGTGGGCCTTTGTGCATGCATGGTTCATCCAGGGGGTAAAGTTTTAGCCTTTGACTCAGGCAGAGGTAAGCAAGGGTCCACAGGGCCCAGAGGACACAGGGCAGAGGAGAGGGCAGGAACATCCCCACCGGCTCTAGCTCCCCGGGCAGTGGGGGAGCAGGGACAAGAGTCACTGGAGTCCCTGGGTGAGGAGAGGCCAGAGAAGCAGAGTCCTGAGCCCTTTCCCTAAGGTCCCTGTTGGCTCAGGGCTCTGTGAAGCAAACAGAGGCGCTGTGGGAGTGAGGGCTCCCTGGCCCCAGCCCACCTGGTAGAAGCAGGCGAGGCCGGCGGAGCGGCCGCTGTCCAGGCTGAAGCGGGTGTAGCAGGGCGTGTGCAACCAGCGGTCCCAGACGCGGGGGCTCAGCGCCAGGTTGGGGTTTGGGGAGAAAATGGTCGGAAAGCGGCCGCCTTTGCTGAAGGGAGTGTAGCTCTTCTCCAGGGCTGCGTGGCGGTGGTCCTGGAAGTACTTGAGGGTGGTGGTGCCGTAGGTAGAGCCAAAGGAGAAGGCCACGCTGGGAACATGGCCTTTGTACCTGTAATGGCGGGGGCGGGGGGGGGGACAGCGAAGGGCTCCAGGACCACCTGCATAGGAGGTCCTTAAAACTCCTGGAAGGAGTTTTGGCATATCTCAAAACACTGGTGAGGCCAGTGGGCTCCACGGGTCACCTCTGAGCCCCGCGAGGCTTCCGAGAGTGCACTGCCCAGCTCAGGTCTCTGGGGGAGGGACAAGTGAGAGACTGCGGACCTCTCCCTCCCCTAGACCTCTAGGGTGGTCACAGCTCCAGACCAGAGGCTTCCACAGGGGCCAGGACACTGGGCTTCCCTCCTGAGCCCGTCAGCAATCTGTAGACAGGTCACTCCTCCTCCATGGCCCACTTCCAAGGCTGGGCTGAAGGTGAGGTGGCCTCCTGAGGCTCCGGGCTTCTCCCATGAGCACAGCTGAGGGTTTCCCTCCGCTCCCCACCCTCGGAAACCTGGTCCTGCCCCTGCGAGGCCACTGAACTGGCCCTTGACAGGGTCACCAGAGGCCTTCCCACAGCACCGGACATGGTCAACCTCTCTCTCCTTAAAGCACCATCTTGGTATTTTTCATGTTCTCTTGTTTTTTCTGTTGGTTTCCACCTACGTCTCTGACCTGTTCCTCCCCAGTCTCCTCCTCCTCATGATGCTCCTCCTCTGCTCCTGTCCTTTGGACCACACAGTCTCCCTGGGGGGGGGGGTGTGACGTGGCCTTAACCTTCACCTGCGTGTGGGTGACCCCTGGTCTACAGCTCCGGTCCAGAAGTTCCCTCCACGCTTCAGACCCCTGTAGACAGTGGCACACTAAACATCTCCCTTGGGTGTTCCCCATCCCCACCTTCCCCAACGGTCTGGTTCTTGTCATTGAAGAGCACCACCCGGATGTCCAAGGTGGGAACGTGGGCCCCCACCTCCCTCAGCGGCCTCCCTCACACCCAGTCAGTCAGCAAGCCCTGCAGCTCCGCCCCCCGCACCTGAGCTCAGGCCACGTCGCCTTGCACGTGGATGTGGCAGCAGCCTCCTAACTGCACTGGTTCCTCTAACCCATTTTCCACACTTCATCCAGGCTAAACTTTCTAAGTCAAGTCCTCAGCATGGCAGTCAAGGCCGTCTGTGGCCTGACTCCTGTCTTCCTCTCCAGCTTCACAGCTCTACCCCCGTGGCCTACAGCACATGGTCGGGGGCCACGTGCAGTTCTCCACATGTAAATGCTTCCCTCCCCACCCCGCCCCTTTCTCTCTCCCCACACTGGATTCTTGCCCTGTGCCTTCTGCCATCAAGAATGTTACACTTGTCCACACCCCCAAGCCCTGCTCCTTGCCTCCCAGCACTAAGTGGTCCCTTATGACCTGCCCAGATATCATACAGATCCAGATTAGTTCATTTCTTCTGCTAATCTGTGTTCTTTATCTCAGCACCTACACAGCACCTGACATGTGACAGGTGTTCAATAGATGTTCGCTGGAGGAGGCAGGAGTCCAGAAACCTGGGAGTACCATGTCCTGGAACATTGTTTGCAAAGGGGCTTGGCTCTGTTGCAAAGCATCCCACCCACAGGGGCATTTGCGCTCCTCCGAGGAAAGTAGCTATAGAAATGTGACGTGTTCTTGTGATTCTTCTCTTCGCCACCCCCAGGCTCTCTACATACTCCTCCTCTGCTCCCTGAGTTTCCACCTTCTCTGAATGCCAAGGTATTTGCATTCCAATAGAATAGGAGCCCTCTCCTCCGCAGTCCTCCCAAAGTTCTTCCTGAACCCGGGTTCTGTTCGGAACTAGCTGCTCAGAGAAGGGCACGTGTGAAAGCTCATGCACAGCGGTCACATGCATTTAGCACTCAGTGGGCACACCTTGGCTACCTAGGTCTGTGTCCCTTGTGTGCACTTGCATTTGTGTACCTTGACCATGACCGTGGGGTTCCACTGGAGAGCTTTCTGAAGGCCCGTTTTGTTGGCTGTGTGGCAGGTCACGGTGGAGAGGAACGGGAGAACGGCAGGTCTCATAACGGGGCCTCTGACCCCTTCAACGCCCCTGTGTTCCTCACCCACCTGCACACCACATAAGCCAGGAGACAGTGGTCGGCCAGCCCGTGGGCACAATCACACGTGCCCAGGTGGTTGCTACGCGGACAGGGAGCTGTCCCTGCCTGCCTCTCCATAGCACTGGTTGGCCCCATAGCTAACATGAAAAGTAATTACCGTGAGCCCTCTAGGATCCCATGAGCAGCCTTATTAACTAATTAACTTGTTACTATTTAGCATGTCCTCATTCCACATGTGCCCTCTGCACAATACTTCCTGCTGAGTACCGTTCTGATCAGATCCTTCCCCTGGGCAATCCTTCCCGGGCTCCCCATTGCCTATGAAACTAAGAACAAGCTGAGAGGCTTGACACAAGCCTCTAGGAAAGGTCCTTTCAGTCTCATCATCCACTTTCATGCCATAGCTTTTCCACTCCAGCCAAACAGGCCATTTCCGCTGTGGACCTACATCCTGCCGGCACCCCACCCCGTGTTTGTTTTCCCCAAACCATCCCTCCTTCCCGAAGACGCCGTTCTACTGCTCTGCTCACGCTGTGATCTTATCCATCTGTCAAGGAGCGTTCCAAATCCCCCCTTTTCATCAGAAGCTCTCTGACCCACCCAGGGGCCATGCCTGTCCCCTCCATGGGACTGTCATTGCTCTCTGTGTCTCTCCCACGTCTTAGTTCACGTCCTGCTGTGTTGTAATGACCTGGCCCTTAGTAAATTCTTCCTTCTGAACCATATACTCCGTGGGGTGAGAGGGCTTCGTTCCATTCATATCTTCATCCCTGGCATGCCTAGCACTCAGCAGGTGGCACTTCGTAAATATTTGTTGAGTTGAACTGACAAATGGAGGCATATTTTTAAGAGCTGATGATTCTTTTGGAGAAAAGGAGGGACCTGTTACAAAGCCCAGGTCTCCAGGGCCCGGGACCCCTGTTTGGAGTAAGGCTGCCCTGTTCCTCAGGGTTGTGTGAGAGGCATCAGTGACCTATCTGGACACACAGGGTCTCCTACATCCCCCTGAGAGCCTTTGTTTCACACCCCAGATGCACCAGGCTGTCTTCAGGTGGCACCTGCAGGGCCAGAGCTGGGCTGGAATGAAATGCAGCCTCCAAACCCGCCCCTCCCCTCAGCTGGCCCGCACCTCTCTCACACTGAGCAGGAGAGCTCAGGCCCGAGCAAGCTGGCAGGATCGGGCAGAGGTGTGCTAGCAGTAGCTTATATCGGCTCACACTGGCTCAAGAGAGCTGATTGCTGAATTTTCAGGACTTTTGCAAACCTGTTGTTAAACAAGCCAGTATTAAATATTAAATTCCATAAAGTTACAATTATAGAGATTATATTAAAAACAAAAGTAATGAGTTCTCAAAACTCAGCACCTCCTAATTATTTTATACATTTCACTATTGTGCGTGTTCTTGAAGTAGCTTCTGTCAATTGTATCTGTACAGTGGGATTTTTGTGTGGTGCCCTGTTGCTGCGTATCTCTTCCCAACTCTGTGCTCAGTGACATCATACTGACAGCTTAAAATCAGCTGTGGCAGAAGTATTTATAGCACAGATAAGTGTGAATGCTACAAATCAAGGCCTTTTCTCTCCAGAGAGCTGATTGTTAAACATTTACCAGTATACCACTGGTCTGCCTGTTGTATAGGGACTCCAGGTAAGGGGGCACAGCCACCTGTGGGACCACCCTCTTGACAATGGCCAGTATAGAATGCACTGATTCATAGTCTGGAGGTCCCTGAGGTCCAGGCCCAGCTCAGTAGCTGATATAGGCAGAGCTGCCAATCTAGGAAGATGGAAGAGGGGCTCAAGTGTGAGTACCCCCGCATGAGCTGTGGGCATCAGGGACAGAAGCAGTTAGGGCATGAATGAATGCATTATGGCAGGTCAAGTGTTTGCACTGAGATCTGGTGAGCTGTGGTGGGAGACAGAGCAAGAGAATGAATGTCACCCAGATCTGACCGGCAGGCAGGAGACACAAGGGTCACTTGGCCAGCTGTATACCTTAAAAGGCTTTACAATCCCAAGGACTCTCACCCAAGGGGTCCCTGCTTACTGCAGGGATGGTGCACAGGCCAGACAGTGGCAAGGTGCTTGAAGGCTGTGCCACCTCGAGCAGCAGCAAGGGATGAGAAGGAGCACCCTAGCCAACTAGTCTGAAGACCAGCATCCTGTTCCCCATGGTAGCTAGAATCAGGCCTTAAACACTGTAGGGATCTAAGTAAGGGTAATAGCTAACAATTGGAGGGATGGGAGAATGGGGGTAAGTCACAAAGACCTGACTGGGCAACTTGCTGAATGACCTGGGGCCAGCTGCTCATTTCTCTTCCAGGTTGTTGTAAAGGATTGTTTTTTAAAGTTTGTGAAGAACCGAACACAGTGCCTGCCACATATTAGGTGCCCATAAACGGTGGTTCATGGTGCTGGTTCCAGCCCAGCATTTCCATCACCAGCCTGGGGTTCAGGAAAGTCCCCCCAGGACCTCAGTGATGGCATCTGAAATAGGAGAGGGTGGGTTACATGATCTCTGAGGTCCTTACCACTGTGGATATTCTCTGTCTCTATGAGTGGAACTGGTAAGAGGGATGATTTGAGTCTCAGAAGAGAATGGCTGCACCAAAAACCCTGTGATTTATGTTTGAAAAGACGCATAAAAATAACTGTCCAAGTGTGGTGGGGACTCTGGGACTCTTTCATTAAGTTAACAAAGCTGCCAATGAGGTAGCATTTGGAAAGATAAGAAGACTCCATTCGCCCCTCATTGATGGGGATCCTGAAGGAGAGCATACTCCTCCCAAGAAGATCCAGCCGAGAAAGCAGCAAGTCCAGGTTCAGCTGCTCAAAATAACGGGCCAGGCTCGGAGCCTTGTTTACGATTCATTTGTTGTCACAATTTCTAGATCATTCACAGGACAGAGTGCTCAAGGGAACTGCAGACAAGTGTGGACAGAAAAGTATCCTGGGATTGCTTTTGAAACAATCACACTCCCCCCACCACACACACACACACAGACACACACACACACCTAAACAGAATAGAAGAACCACAGGGGAGGGCTAAGTTCCAATTGGAGACTGAGAGGCTTAAGGAAAAAACATATTAATGTATAAAATCAAACCTCATGATAAACACCCAGAACCCGGTATAAACACCACGAGCAAAGAAGGATTTGAACTAAACCTTATGGATTTACCCACAACTGGAAGCCCTGCAAGGGCAACTCCCCCCACACACCTTGTTTTTGTCTCAATATAACACCTGGCATATCTCAAGCACGCAACACATCTCTATCAAGTGAATGCCTAAAGAATTAATAGGAGACTGCGCCCTAGTAAATCAGCTTTGTCTGATGGGAACCCAAGTCGCTTTTGAGCTCTCCAAGGTCCTGCCCTCAAATAGGCTGGATTAAACGGGCAGTAACCAACCCCTAGTTACTGCCTATGTGCAGAAATGATTTTAATGCCATTGACCCTTATATGCCTTGCCTGTCCTGCTTCTAAACAACCGAACTTCATACAAAATATATTGCGAGGTCTTGTGTTCATTTTTACACCCTGTTCAGTTCACAAGGGAGAGCATATGGTTTTTTTTTCACCCACATGAAGACCTAACTGCATAACTCTCAAGACATTAATTTCATTCATTCATTCATTCATTCATTCATTCATTTTGCACAGATGTGCTGATACAGTGCAAGCAGCTTCTCAGAATGCAGCTCCTGCCCTCAATACCCTGTTGACTGATAGGAGAGATAAGACAATCTTATACCCTGGAAAGGGGGTTGGCAGTGGACATCTCAGGCACTTTGGGAGAAGGAAAGGAAGGAAACAATCAGACTTGCATCTTAGATGTTTGGAGTTTGAGAACATCAAGAGAAAGAAAAGGCAGGACTGGCCCAGCACCTGGCAGTGCTAAAGGCAAGACAACCCTGGGAGGCTGGGAAGCTTTCAGAGCCAGCCTTCTGTGAGGATGAAGAGAGATCAGTGAGCGAACCGACCACACGCCGTGGATAGTGCACACTACTGATCATGACTGCCTGTCCTGTAGCCGGATTCTTCGAGCCCCATCCCCGAGTGCCCACCAGGTCTCTTTGCTTCTTCAAACGACAAGTTCTAATCCGGCGCGAGTCCTGAGTGCCCCTAAACCGTGCTGGGGGTCGAAGACCCTGCTCACTTGCCGAGGATTCCCCACCTTCTCATTCCTGCCTGGGTGTCTCCAAACACCAACCCCGCACTGTGTCGACCTCTCCAGCCCCCTACTCTGCCCCGATCCACCGGAGGTCCCCTTATCTCAGCCTGGGTGTATTCTGCGCCCGCTAGGGACCGACTTTCTACCTAGGGGGATCTGGAGATCCCCCGGCCAGCGCCCAGCCACTGCTGCCGGGAGCGCGCCCCCGCCCCACCCCCAGGAAGACCGGCGAAAAATTGGCAACTCAGGTTCCTTCACGCCCCAAAGCGGCAGTGGCCGACTTCCGACGGCGGAGGAGGGGTTTTGCGGAGGGGGCAGGGAGGGTGCGGAGGGGGCAGGGAGGGTGCGGCGGGCTCAGCCGGGCGGGCGGCTTACCCGGGCGTGAGGGCGGGCGGCACGTAGGCGGCGTTGAACTCGGTCAGCAGGGTGCCCGCGCTGCGGGAGGCCATGGTGGGAGCGGCGAGCGCGCAGCGAGCCCGCGTCTCGGTGTTCCGCGGGAGGCCCAACAGCTCCGGTCACCCGGCAACCGCGCACCGGGCAACGCCGTGGGCCGGGCTGCCTCAGCGTTCCGGGCTCGCGCCCCTCGAAGGCCCCTTCCTGGAGCAGCTCCCCCAGGGCGCCCCCTGAAAGTGCTCGGTTCTCTGCGTGCCGTCCCGGGCGACCCGCGAGTCGCCGCTCCCACCCAAGCTCCGCTTTCGCCTCTAGGAATGGGCTCATCTCTCGGCCTCGCTGCGCGATGCGGTGACGCTCAGACCCGGGACGGAGTTGGAAACTCGACAAGGAGGCTGGGCTGGACGGGCCCTTGTCCTGCTGTCCACTGCAGGACTCTCGGTGGCCTGGCTTGGAACGCCCTCGCTTTGCAGGAGGCGCAGGAAGCAGCAGCCCCATCGCAGCTCAACTCTGGGGGCTTGAGTGGCCGCCGGACCCCAAGAGTCATCGATTCCCTGGGGGGGTTTTTTCACTTAGCTCTCATCTCTTCGTGGGACTTCTTACCTCGTCCTGCCCCTCAGACTACTCCACAGAGTAGTTTATAAAAAAGCAAATGGTGAAAAGGTCGTGTGTGTGATTTACATCTGTCCCCAATTCCTCAGTTCAGTCTGGCTGAAATCTACAGGGTTGGCATGTTTGCCCAGAGTGCAAACCTTTGGGACGTCCCAGTGAGGGTTCCTTTGCATTAATGACTCCTTCCTGAGACTGTTTAGCACCGCACAGCCGGATTTCTCTGGTGATCTTCACACCAGCCCTGTGGGGGGTAGGGAGAAGCCTTAGGTCTTTAACTGGGGCTGGGTGGGGGGTGAGAGGCCTCTAGAGCATCATGCTCTTTGGGACTTGGACCCAGACTTGCTTTCCTAGGAGAGTCCTGGTATCAATGAAAACGCTCTGCAATTTACCTTTATCCTTCCCAGTCTGATTTCATCCGCCAGATGAGAGGTGTTAACTTCACAGCCTGACTCTGTAAATGGCAGCTGATGAGGACCACGAACACTAATGAGCTCACAGGCCACTGTTGTAACCAGAATTCTCAGGAGGCTTTTTCTGACAGATAACAACGGCATTTGGGGGAAGCCCCGGGCTTCCATGAGGTGCAAGTCACAGGATAACTGAGGTCTGGGGAGGAGAAGGAACTGAAGGGGAATGCGTGGTTGCTAATGAGGTCATAACTACATATTTCTAAATTCTCTGTGCAGAGCCTGGGCTACAAGAAAAACACTTATAAAAGTTGTAAAAGAACAACCCTCAGTTCAGGTGTGCCATACTCCAGGAAGGTGTTTCTAATAGCCCCTCCCCCACTGCACCCCCGGACAAAGTCAGACGTCCACTCTCTTCCCCCAGTCATGGCCTCTGAGCTTACTCTGCCTATGGACCCACCCCCTGTGTCTGCTTGTCTGTGTTCTGGTCCATCTGTCTCTTGTGCTTGAGGCCCAGTGCTGTATCATATTCCTCCCTGAATCCCCAGGGCCTGGTTCAGTACATGGTCATTAAATAAATTTTATATTAAGAGTTACCAAAATGGGTAACAGGAGAGTGGAAATTAAAAGTGGAATCTGGCTCAGATTTCAGAAGGGTCGGCTCACTGAGCTAAAGGATGCTAGGTGTCAGCAAGGCAGAATTGGCAGGTGGGACAGTTGTATAGATATGGAAACCCAGGTTCAGCAGAGCTTAATGCCTTGTCTAGAGCAAGTTCATGGGCTCTTCTCCAAAGATACACAGGTCTATTGGAGGCCTCATGACACTCACCCCATAGGAGAGAACCTCCTGATGGCCTAGGGAGGAGATGGATATTTTCCTACCAAGTACCACCAAGCCTTACAAACAAGGATCACTTGGTGACCTCACGAATGGAACATGCTAACCAAATTAGTTTGTTTTTTTAAAGAGGCATTAAATTTATCTGGTTTTTAAAAAATTTAGACATTCATTTGTATTTGATAAATTCAATATACTAAGATATTCTTTGACTCAATATGGTCAGATAAAAGTGAGAAGTGGGGAAGAGGAAGGAAACAATATAAATAAAGAATATAAGGCAGAGTGGCAAGGAAGCATCTAGAAGGGGCAAAGGAGGCTCTCAGTACATCCTGCAGGTCTTTGGGACTGTAGAGTTTAAAGGGAGTCATTGTTTGTTAGCATGGCTGGGAAAATTTAATATTTCTCTTTTTAAATCTTAAACTCTGTTCCACATATATTACCAAGTTTACTCTCTTATCCTGCCAACATTCACTGGGCATCCATGTGATACCATGGATACCATGCCAGGCCCTGGGGATGCAAAGATACAGTGTCCTGGGGTCTCCCAGTCCACGGGAGAGGCTGGAGGAGCAGCCCAGTGAAGGGGTGAGATGGGAGGGGCAGAGGCCGCACAGAGGACCCTAAGGCAGCCTGGGTGCCAGTGTAGCTATGGAGACACTTCCAGGAATGGGCACCAGTTGAGTGAGTCCATGTGAAAAGGCAGGGTGGGCTGGGGGCATTTCGTGCAGAGCAAACAGTAAGAACAAAGGTGCAGCAGGCCCTGCAAAGGCTCCAGGTTCGAGGATCCCGGTCACCAGGGTCCCTTTCCTCATGAACCCCTCCTCGGGAATGCTGCTGGAAGGATGGAGGGGGCAGTTCTCTTTCGGTCCTTGGAAATTCCCCCTTTACCCTCCAGCAGCTACTCCAGCCCACGTCACCACCCTAGTCTTCTTCATCCCCAGGATGGGGCTAAGTCAGTGCCCTGGACCTTAATTAACCATTGCCCTTAGAAAATGAGCTTCTAAAGCCTTCACAGTCATGCATCTGCAATCATGCTTAGCAGCCCCTCCATCCTCCCAGATCCAGTGATCACAGGGCAAGGGGGTCAGGACCCAGCCTCTTGGGGGCACAATATCTGTGAGAACAGGTAGGAAGTACATTTATTTTTCTCTTAAGGCCCCATGTCTCAGGGACCAGCCACCAAGAACAACTGGATGTTGTCTGGAAGATGCTGATTTTCCCACTGGGGACCCCTGGGTTAGGATTTCAACATGGCACAATTTGACCCACCCAGAGCAGCCAGACCAGACCCCTCAGGGACCCTCAGCCCCTAGGGCACCAGCAGCCCTGGTGGCCAACTTTACTGTGAGGGGAGGTGGCATAGATCACCCCAAAACATCAGTGCAATCTTCCAGCTTCTTGTGCACACAGATCATGAAATTTCTCCTTCCTTGTGGGAGGAGGTACCCCCACCCACATGCCCGCCCCTTTCACATTCATGCCCACTCCCATCTGCTGCTCCTGAGGGCAGAAGAGCTTGCCTAACAGGGTAAGGCAGAGCCCCGCTGAGAGGTGGGCAGGCAGCTGTGCTCCTGGAGCTAGGAGAAGATACCTGAAGCTGGGCAGCGCTTTATCTGGGAGCAGGCAGCTGCTGAATAATGAATTCCGACTCTGTCTGCATTCTCAGGCTGCACGCTGGGTGCACAACGCACACACACACACACACACACACACACACACATACACACACACAGATACACGCTGGGCTGACAACTTGGAGGGGCGGGGGCTGGCAGGGCTGTGAGTCTCCCTGAGTCGAGTCGCTGGAAGGAGCAGCTCACTCGGTTGCCTTGGTCTCTGTGGGCAGCATCGGAGGGGGCTCGGAGGGAGGAGGCAGCCGCAGAGAGGAGGAGCTGGGCTCCCACCTTCCCCAGCTGCTCCTGCCTGGCAGTGCCCGGGCTCTCCACACCAGCATGGCCCTGCTCGTCCACCTCAAGACGGTCTCGGAGCTGCGGGGCAGGGGCGACCGGATCGCCAAAGTGACTTTCCGAGGTAGGGAAGCCCCTGTCTTAGGAGGACCTCAGCTCTGGGATGACAGGAGCAGGGCAGGGTGGGGAGATGGAGGCTAAAAGTTCTCGCAGGGCTGGGCAAGGAGGCTTTTTGTGCGCGGCCATCTGCCCCTGGCCTGACTGGTCATTGTGATTTCTTGAAAATCAGTGGCCCTGTGTTTTCAAGTCTGCATCTGTGTCTGTCTCTCCCTGCACCTGCCAATGTGCCTGTACCAGGTGCCATGCACAGCCCTCTGGCTGCAAGGGATCCTGGGAAAGCAGAGGTGAGGACCCCATTCTTGGGCGCAGGGGGACACAGGGCTGAGGGGCCCAGCTTTGCAGAGCCTTCCCAGACCCCTCTTCCTCTCCTTCTCCCTCCAGAAGGTTAGTTTCCTTGGGCACAGAATGGGGTGGCGTCTGCAGCCTAGAAACCAGCGGGCAGACAAATAAGACAGGTGTGTAATATAACAAGGGTGGGGTCAAGTGCAGGATGCAAGCTACAGAAGCAACATCATGACCAAGGCTAGTGGTCAGGGAAGACTTCCAGGAAGAGATGACACGAAACCCAAGGGACCAACAGGAAGGAGCAAAGTGAGGAAGTGAGAATGGAGCAGGCAGAGGGAACAGGATGCCCACGTCTGGGAGAGGAGCTGAAATGTGGAGACACGCAGGTCCCGTGAGGCTGGAGCTCAGAATGGGTGCAGGAACTAAGGTGGGAAAGACAGAGCCCGGGGGCAAGGCTGCCTTTCCCCTGAGGACAGTGGACAGCTCCCGAAGACAAGGCCAGGCTTACCTCTGCCTTTTACTCACTCCTGCCTCTGCCTGGCCACAGCCCAGCCCTCTGGGCCAGGGGCATCCCAGGCAGCCTTTGACCAAGGCCAGGGTACTCCTCACTAGACATGGCTTTTCCCCACCCAGAGACACATCTGAGGGTGGGGTGTGGATGGGGGAGTCAGGGACGAGCTGAAAGAACACCACCAGATTAAAGAGCACAGTGAGTATCGGCCCCGGACAGTCACGCATCAGCACCTATGTCAGGAGGCAGAGGTGAGAGCACAGGGCAGCCTTCCCCAGAACTCTCTAGCAGCAGCCCTGTGCCCACACCCCCCTCTCAGTCAGGCCATCTCTAGGCAGGGGGCCCTGGGTTGTCTACACTGCAACCGTTTTGTGCCCAGGAACAGGCAGGGGTGGAGGGGAGCCCAGTGTCCCTACTGGCAGGAGGGAGGTGAGGGGCTGGGCCGCCTGCTGCTTCCCACACCAGCCCAGCCACTGCTTTCTCCCCAGATCCACGGTGTGCCGCCTGCTGGCTTAGCTGGCTTTAGCAAAAGCAAGTGTGTCCTTTCATCTGTGAAATGTGTCCCTGTGTTGATAGATGGCACAGTATTTGGCCACTTAGCTACAGGTTGCTATGTTGTTATATCTCTGACAAGATAGTCCCAGGCTGCACAAAGCAGTCCCGTTTACAAGATGAGAAACCAAGGCCGTTGGTAAAGAGATCTGCATGGTATTATTAGATGGGCTGGGGCACAGTGGCCCCAGCTCACAAGACCTCACCCCCAGCCCTGCAAGCCCTCCGTTTCCTCCTCGCCAACTGGGGTGAATGCCCTCTCTACCCGATGCCCACTGTTTTCTTTGAGTGGTGAGGCTGGCCTCTTTGCAATCCATGGACTGAGTGGAGAAATCCACTTCCAAGCAGCAGGTGGCCACAGGCAGGGAGGTTTGTGGAAGGGGGCTGGGCAGCAGGAAGAAGCAGATGGCAAGCAGGTTTCTAGAAAGATTCCTTTATAACAACCAGAGATGCCTCAGCCATTCACCTGCTGCAGCCAGCACTGGTGACAACAACAGACACTCAAAAGACCAACACTAACAATAATTCAGAGGGAACTGACCCACTCTAGAATGCTCTAAGGCTCTTGGCATACACAACTACTGATATCCAGGCAAATATGCTACAGGTAAACATGAGAGAGAAACTGGTGAATAGTCAGAGGTTCTCCTAATCCCATGAGTGAGGGAGCCCTGGGTAGGTTGGGACTACTACTGATGACCCCACAGACCAGGAGAGCTGGTTAAAATAGAGCTTGACTTTTTTTTCTTTCTTTCTTTCCTTTTTTTCGTGTGACAGAGACAGAGAGAGAGAGACAGAGAGAGGAACAGATAGAGACTGGCAGGAAGGGAGAGAGATGAGAAGCATCAATTTTTCGTTGTGGCTCCTTAGTCTCCTTAGTTGATTGATTGCGATTGGTTGCTTTCTCATATGTGCCTTGACTGGGGGGCTGCAGCAGAGTGAGTGACCCCTTGTTCAAGCCAGCGACCCTGGGTGTCAAGCCAGCAACCTTTAGGCTCAAGCCAGCGACCATGGGGTCATGTCTATGATCCCACACTCAAGCTGGTGGGCCTGCGCTCAAGCTGGTGAGCCCATGCTCAAGCCAGCAACCTCGGGGTTTCAAACCTGGGTCCTGCGAGTCCCAGTACAACGCTCTATCCTCTGCACCACTGCCTGGTCAGGCTGCTTGGTTTTCTGTGCTGTGACACCCAGGACACTTAGAAAGGAGCATTATGGGGTTGTGGATAAGAAAGCTCTAGATATAGGGACAGAAGCCTTATGTCCTCCTTGAGTTCTGTCACTTACTTTGCCTCTTGGACCCTCGGTTTCTTCATCTGTGATGTGGGCATGATGATAACACCCATCTCACCAGGTTGCTTCAGTGAAACAGTAAGTAGGAAAGAGTTTGAGGACAGAGCATTAAAATGACTGATGTGACTGTGAGGCAGCCTTTCCAGTTTCTGTTGGGAAAGACTGCTCCTGAGATGCCTGTTCCCATGTGGGCTAGGCCGGCACCAGCATTGTCCCTCGCCACCCCTCTTCTCCCACTGCCCCAGGTCAGTTGGCAACCTCACTCTCATGCTACTCAGCACTCACCACCCAGCTCAGTGTCTAGTTCTTACCTCTGACTGCCCAGCAGCCACTTTTAACCTGGTCTTGCCCTGATTCATTCATTCACTGAACGTGATGATATTTGTGGACAGGTTTAAAACCCTGGGAGTGAAGAACACACAGACCCTAGCCTGCAGGGTCAGATAGGAGACACCAGAAGGCCTGGACCCCAGCTTTGGTAATACACACAGGTCACAGGGCCTCAGGGCTTCTGCTTCCCATGAACAAGATGAGACAATAGTCCCCATTTAACACAAAGGTCTGTAGCCAGATACTATTACAGTCTGTCTGAGAAGAAGCCATTTTGACCACAGATAACTACTCAAAGGAAGGCAGCTTTAGCTTGGGGTCTGTCTGTTTTTCCAAAATAATTCTCAGCACCCATCAGAGCCACAGAACACAAGGTGGGAGGGGCCTCTCATCCAACCTTGCCCCACCCAAACCAGAGGAGCACCCGGATGTCAGGGAACCAGTGGCAGACTGGGCCAGCCCCATGATCTATCTCCCTTTACTCTCCATCCGGGCTTTCTTGGCAAAATACCGGGCTTGGGGACCTGGTGTGTGAGATGGTGCTACCTGGGGGCTGGGTCTGCTCTCGGTGTAATTCACCTGGACTGGTAATTGTCACGAAGGTTGGTTTGGTCAAGGCTTTGCCCTGGACCCAAGCTGCTTTTCCTTCTTGCTCCTCCTCCCACTCCACCTCCTGTGTTCCCACTAGACTGAACTTCCTGCTGTTTCCAACAGATGCCAAGCCCTAGATAGCTCCAGGCCTTGAGATGCTGTATTTCCTTTGCCTGGTATGATCCCTTGACCCCCCGCCTTGAAAAGTCCTATTAATTTTGTTCATCCTTCAAGGGCCAGCTCCTACTCGTACCTCTTCTGCGAAGCCTCCCCCCTCCCCTGCAGTACTGTGTGCATATCCCTCCCAGCTAGGGGCACTTCATGTTTAAGAAATGCCCCAGCTCAGCATCCTGCACTAACATCCAAGTACCTTCAAGACAGGGATCTGCTCTTAGCTATCCTAATGAGCCCCATGCTGAGCAGTGGACCTGCCATTGAATGAACACCAATCGGCCTCTGACTGTGAGGTATTCACTTGCTATTAAGTTTACATTCTTTTTATACGGTGGGTGGTGTGGCACTGGCAAGCTTTGGTTCAGTTTCCCAACTGTGATGCCCCCAGTTCTATCCAGGGGGCACCAGGGACTGAAAGAGGGCTCAAGAGCCAAGAATCAGAACTCTGGCTCATGTGTCTTTTTTTGCCTTCCCAGCCCAAAAGATCTCCCAGAGCCCAGAAGGAGACTAATGTCATCCTCTAGCACACAGAAGTCCAGCTCTGGCCCACAGGTCAGAAGCAAGAGGGGCTGGCTCACGTGGCCCCATCCGGGTGCTGAACGTGCACTTTCTGAGCATTGCTGCGGACAGCTCAGGGTACAGGGGGACTTAAAAGGCAACCCCGGGACTCACAGTGTGATAGGGGAGGAGACACGTGTGCAGACCTAATGGCGAAACATTCCCGGACCCAAAGGGCCAAGGTGTGCTCAGGGGTGGGTCATGCATTGCAGTGTGTTCAGAGGGTGGCGGCTGCCTTCCAGCCCAGATGCCAGGGGCGGGGCTTCATCAGAGGGGCGGAAGAAGGAGGGGGACACATGTAAGCTGGGTTTGGAACGACTGTTGCACACTTGGAGATGCAGGGGTAGGTGAGGAGGGGCTGTCGGGGAGGTGAGGTCATTCTGGGTGAGGGACTGACAGGACCAGAGGCCAGATGAGGAAAATCTCAGAAAAGCACAGTGACTGGGAGGCCACTTGGTTGCCTGGAGCAGAGGCTGCAGGACGTGGGCAGCAGGGAAGAGGAGCTAGGAAAGGAGCGTGGGGCCGGTAGTGATTGTGCAGGGAAGGGCTTGGGACCCTAGCCCAGGCACGAGGGACAAGATTCTCTCCTATTCTTGGCTGCAAGGACCATTTCAGACTCCGATTTAGATTTTTTTTCCCTGCAGTAAAATGGGGGAGCTCTCCCTCCTGAGGCTAATCCAACTTCTATCTGAAGACGTGTCTGCCATCCCTGGTGAAGGAGGCAGAGCATCTCAGTACGCCCAGACCTGAGATGCTCCAGACGTCGGGGCCTGTGGGTGCACTCTGGCCCCACCTAGCGCCAGTCTCCTTGCAGGGAGAGGGGCACTTAGAAAAGCCTCTGCTGCTGTGGACCCAGCTCCATGTTTCTGCTGTTTATCCAAAGGCTGTGCCCCACATTCCTCAGCACACACAGGTCCCTAACCACTGAGGGGCAGGTTCTGAACCCCCCCCCCCCCTCCGTGCTGAACATCCCCCCTCCCGCCCAGAGCAAACAGATTCAGGCCTGGGAAAGCAGGCAGAGCCCCTGAAAATTCTCCAGGTGCCTCCTGCTTTGAGTAGATGCTGTGCTTTTGTGATACGGAAATAACCATATAACTCGTCTGCTACAAAGGTGCTTGGCAAAAATGTGCTGAAGAAAAGACAATAATTTCCATGAATTGCGAAGACTTGGTTATCATATCCACCTTTCCTAAGAACATAAAATCTGCATTCCTCTCACCTACTCCCATCCCTGGATCTCAACCACTTTTTAAAAAAATTATTAACTCTTCCTAATGGAAAACCTCTGATATATATAGGAATAGAAAAAATATTATAATTGCCCCATGTCTTCCCCATACAGTCTTAACAACCATCAAGTCATAGCCAATCTCCTTTCATTGGTACCTCATCCTACTTCCACACCCCTAATTATTTGGAAGTAAATCTCAGCCAGCATACATTATTTATTTATTTATTTATTTACAGAGACAGAGAGAGAGTCAGAGAGAGGGACAAACAGGGACAGACTGACAGGAATGGAGAGATGAGAAGCATCAATCATTAGTTTTTCATTGCGCATTGTGACACCTTAGTTGTTCATTGATTGCTTTCTCATATGTACCTTGACCGCGGGCGTTCAGCAGACTGGGTAACCCCTTGCTCGAGTCAGCGACCTTGGGTCCAAGCTGGTGAGCTTTTGCTCAAACCAGATGAGCCTGTGCTCAAACTGGTGACCTCGGGGTCTCGAACCTGGGTCCTCTGCATCCCAGTCCAACGCTCTATCCACTGCGCCACAGCCTGGTCAGGCACATTTTCATCTGTAAATATTCAGTACATTGTTATAAAAGGCAAAGACTCCAAAACTCAGAATCCACCTATATTACTCCTAAGAAATGATCGATTTTGCTTAATACTGTCAAATATTCAATCAGTGATCAATTTTCTATTGTCTCAAGTTTTACCAATTTATTAAAAGCTACATTTTAATGTGTTTTGTAAATCAAGTATTTAATCATCCATTCACTCACCCTTTTATGCATCCCGGCAATTATATTCATTGAGGAACAGCTAAGTGTCAGGTGTTATTCTAGGCACTGGGTGGCAGCAGTAAATGAAACTGATAAGGTCTCTGTCCTCAAGGGGAAGAGAGTCACTGCCCAAGTCACTGTGAGCGTGATGAGCATCCCGAAAGGGGAGGTGCAGGTACAAAGCAGCATGAGGCAAGGGAAGCACACAGACTAGGAGGTCCAGAAGCTGCCTGAGGGGGTGAGTCAGAGGTTGTTAAGAAGACATGGCAGAAGAGCACATGTGACCAGTGGTGGAGGCTGGCCACAGCCTTGGTGCTGCTTGAAGTCGGCAACCCTGGGGCCAAGCTTAGGTCTGAAGAAATGGGAACCAGAGCTATCGATTCATTACAGAACTTGAGTGAGCACCTGGAGGACATAGAGGTTTGAGCTGAGCTAGAGATGGGGTGCATAATCCCTGCCCTGTTTCTTCCTGCCTCTCTGGTGAGCCCCTGGCCTAAGCCTTAGTTTCTACTGTGTGTACCTGCATGCTAACAGGGTGGGGAATGAGGAAATAGATGACTGGAGGTAGAATGATATTTGAATAAGATTCATGAAAAATAAAGGGTTAGAGGTAGATGGGGCCTCCATCGAGATGAGAAATTGGGGGAATGGCTGAACATGCTGGTGATTTTCAGAGAGCACACTATTTAAGAAACTTAAGAAATAGCTACTTTCCAGGAAAACTCCTTTTGAATTAAATTCTCCATTCTACTATACTGTCGACTGTCATAAAATTGAATATGAGCCTGACCTGTGGTGGCACACTGGATAAAGCGTCAACCTGGAACACTGAGGTCCTGGTTTGAATCCTTGGACTCGCTCGGTCAAGGCACATGTGGGAGTTAATGCTTCCTGCTCCTTCCCCTTCTCTCTCTCTCTCCATCTCTCTCTCAACATGAATAAATTTTAAAAAATTGAATACGAGCTCCTTATCATGGGGAAAAGGTGTTATTATAAGAGACAATCACAAACAACTATACAAGAAAATCATTAGGGAGATAGATGTGACAGCACCATCAACCACCTTGACCTATGTGGCATTTCTAGAACATTACACCCCAAAACTAAAAAATATATATTCTCAAATGCACATGGAGCACTCAAGGCAGACCGTATGCTAATTGAACAAGTCTCAGTACATTTCAAAAGACTGATATACCTGGTCACATTAGAATTCAATTAGAAATTAACAATAGGAGATTTTTTCAATCTCCAAGTATTTGGAAATTAAACAATACCCTTCTAAATAACCTATGGTCAAACAAGAAAACAAACCATAAAATATTTCTAACTTAATGATAATAAAAAATACAACACATCAACATTTATAGATTTAAATACAGCAGGAAAGAAAAAATTCGAAAATCAATAATCTAAGTTTCTGCCTTTAAAAAGCTACTAAAAGGAGAGCAAATGAAACCCAAGTCTTGAAAATATTATGCTAAGTGAAATAAGCTAGACACAAAAGACAACATATTATAGGATTCCATCTCTATGAAGTGTCCAGGACAGACAAATCCATAGAGACAGAAAGTAGACTAGTGGTTGGTAGGGGTGGGGAGGGAGAACGAGGAGTGACTGCTGGGGGGTTCCATTTGGGGAGATGAAAACATTCTGCGATGTTTTAGATAGTGGTGAATTAAGGTTGAATTTTATGATTTGTGAATTATATTTTAATGAATAAAAGTAAATACACAACCTAAAAAAAATTAAATCCAAGGAGAAAAAAAGGAAAGAAATAGAAAGCAGATAAACACCTGGAGAAAACTAACAAAGTCAAAAGTTGGTTCTTTGAAACCAATTCATTAAATAGGTCAACTATAGCAAGTCTGAACAAGATAAAAAAACAAGAAAACACAAATTATTAATATCAAGACTGGAGGGGAGGATCTCGTTACATTAAAATGGAAAATAAGGGAGTATTATGAATAACTTTTTCTCAATGAATTTCAATAATTCAGATGAAACAAATATTCCTTGAAGAACAACTTACCAAAACTAACACAAAAAGGAATGGAAATTCTGAAAACCCAGTATCTATTTAAAAAATCAGAATTTCAATAACAATGATGATAATTATGATGGGTGGTTATAATAAACTGCTTCCCAATAAGTAAAATTTCAGGTCTAAGTAATCTCACTAGCGAATTCTAGAAAACACTTAAGGAAGAAATAATACTAATCTTACGCAAACTTTTAGAAGACAGAAAAGGAAGAATACTTTGTGACTCATTTTATAACACTAAAACTTGACAAATTCTTGCATGAAAAGAAACTTAGGGTCCCAAATCTCTCATGAACAAAGATGTAAAAATCCTTAACGAGTTACTAGTCAATGGAACAGCAACGTGTGAAAGAGGTAACACATCATGACAAGTGAGTTTTATCCTGGGGATGCAAGTTTAGTTTAAAACTGGAAAACCAATCAAAATATTTCCCTATATTAGCATCCTACAAGAGAAAAACCACTACTAGACACAGATAGAACCAACACCCGTTCAGGGTAAGAGCACTCAGCAAACTAAGACTAGAAGAGAGCATCCTCAATCTGTTAAAGGGCAACTACAAAAACATCTGACTAATATTGTTCTTCTTCCTGAGACACTGAAACATTAGGATCACAAGCCAGGCAAGTGTGTCCACTCTTAGCACTTTTACTATTTAACATTGTACGAGAGTTCTAGCCAGTGCAGTAAGGCAAAGGGGAAAAAATGCGTAGAGATTGGAAATAATGAAAATGGCCTTTCTCTCTCTCTCTCTCTCTCTCACACACACACACACATGAGTTACATAGAAAATTCTAAGGAATTTACATAAAAGCTACCACAATCAATCAGTGGATTTAGCAAAGTTTTAGGATATGAGTTTAATATACAAAAAATATATTTCTATAGAAACCAACCAATTGGAGATTAGAAATTTAAAAGCTATTACTTTTATAAGAGCATAAAAAGCATAAAACATCTAGAAATAAATTTTACTAAAGGCATGAAAGACCTTCACACTAAAAAAAAATGCTGAGAGAAATAAAAGAAACTCAAATAAAGGTACATAGAAAATATGTGATGTTGATGGATTAAAAGGCTCAGAATTATTAAAATGTCAGTTCAGCACAAATTGATCTACAGGCTGAACACAGTCTTAATAAAAGCCACATCAGGCTATTTTGTACGAATTGAAAATTATTTTAAAATTTATGTAGACATGTAGAGGATCTAGAATAGCCAAAACAATTTAAAAATGGAGAAGAAAGTTGGAGGAGTCACACTATTTGAATCAATCTGATTGACTAAAAACAATATCTTGATTGTGTGGTGATTACATGGGTATATGCATCTATTGAAATCCACTAAGCCTGACCTGTGGTGGCGCAGTGGATAAAGTGTCGACCTGGAAATGCTGAGGTCGCTGGTTTGAAACCCTGGGTTTGCCTGGTCAAGGCATATATAGGAGTTGATGCTTTCTGCTCCTCTCCCTTCTCTCTCTCTCTCTCTCTCTCTCTCTCTCTCTCTCTCTCATCTCTAAAATAAACAAATAAAAAGTCATAAAAAATTCTTGAAATTCATTGAGTTGTGCACTTAAGATCAGTGAACATAAATTTTACCTAGTTAAAAAAAAAAGAGCTAATCACACTTAAAATACCTAAAACTTGAAAAATATTATGTAAGATGAGGAAGAAAATTGTTCCTGATTATATACTACTAAAAATACACTACAAAATGTGAATCCTAATAGAGGAGACCATTTTTATATTTAAAACATAGCTGAACTATCTAAAGGACTCATTAGTCGAATAATAGCCTTTTCTCATTGGGTGACGAACTATATGCACCAAGTGTATGAGCACTAGCATTTCCTCCACTTTATAGATGAGGTAATGAGGCAAAGGGAGGTTCACTTCTCCCAGGGCTCATGGCCTGCTAGTGGTAGAGCTGGGATTTGAACTTAGGCAATTTGGCTGTTGAGCCTTACCACTACCCAAAAGTCCATGTGCTTATAAGAGATGCTTTACTCAGACTTTCACAGAAGCAGTCTCTTGCTGATTCACACTGTGGTTGCAGAATGTAGGCTGGTCCAGGTGAACTGTCCCAGTTTACAGATGATGACGCTGAGACCCTGAGCAGTTGAATAATCAGCCCACTCCCTCCCGCCCTGACTGCAGCACCGGGGCCCAACACTGCCTAGACCTGGCTCTTTCCCTGCACACAGGGATGCCTAGGCCCTGCTTCCTGGCGCTCATGGGAGTAGCTGGTCTTCCAAGAGAAACGGGCTGATCTGAACTGGGGAGAAGGAAAACGCAGCGGGGCCATGGCTCCTGACTGCTGTGGAGGAGCAGAGGCGAGCAGAGGTGTCCTAGCACTGCAGCTAGGATGGGGTGCTTGCCGAGACAGTCCGTCCCAGCCAATGCTGACAGTCAGGTTTTGCTGATTTTAAATAACGAAAGGGAATAATAGTGACAGGTCTGAGTGACAAGCAGGGTGTTTCACTCCATATCTAGCTCACACTGGGAAAAGAATAATGTCACTGATATGGCCACAACATTAGGTCCTGGGCAGAACCATGACGACCCTGAAATTTGTCCTCAGGACCTTCCTCTTTAAATGCACCACCCCCATGCTCTCTCAGGACCCCAAGACCTCCTGCCCCGGCTCTTCTTTCTGTGGGCTGCTCCCTAAGGGGAGACCCTTTTCATTTTCCCATCTCCATTGGAACTCATGTGTCCTGTGTCCCAATCCACTGTCCTGTGTCACTCTCTGCTCCAAACTTCCAAATTTCGCTCACACTGTTCCCTCTTCCCCAGTCTCTGCATGGCTAGATTCATCAGTCTTCCCGTGTAAGCGCCCATGCCTCTACAACCTTCCTTGATCTGCTAGGTTGAGGGGTTGAGACAATTTCTTTTTTTTCCCCTGTGTTCTTACTTTATTTCAACCTTTTGCATGCCAAGGACCAAATTTTGCCCCATTTAGTAAGTAGCCTTTTATGTGTCTGACCTTTCCCCTTTCTAGATCGTAATAAGCTTCTTCAGGCAGCATCGCCATTCCAATTCTTTGTACAACCCCCACCCCACCTTCCTCCAGAGCCCAACGGCTGTGCTGACACAGCTGGAGTACATGACTCTCTTGCATGTGGGAATGAATGAATGCACGTAACCCAGCCCCTACATGCCTGCCTTTGCTCAAGGTCCAGCTCTACCAAGGTAAATGGTCTGGAAGAGGGAGCTGTTTGGTGCAGATGGAATGTTTTGCCCTTTCAAGCCATGTCCCATCCTGCTAGCACTCCATCCTGCATATGAGACAAGAGCTGAGCTTACCTTCTTTTCGGAGGGTGGCTGCAGTCCAGATATTTGCAAATGGCAAATGACATACAATCGACTTCTGTTAAGCTTTGGACTCTCAAGCTCCTCCATTTGGGTATATCTGGTGTCAAGGCACTTAATTATAGTTGTGAGCATAGTGTCCGCTACCCAAATTCATTTATTGACTCAAAGAATCTATTTCAAACTGAACGGTTCAGCTACCCATGAGCAGCTGCCTCTGCACAAAGAAAGATGCGGTTTAATTTTCCCATCTAATGGCCTCATCTATCCATAGATCCTCTCCTCTGCAGGGAACAGGCTAATTTCTTCCTCTCAAGCCTTATTTTCCGTCTTCTCTGTGGCAAGAAAGGTGATTGGATATTGGGGGTTTTAAGTGGCTTTGTCTGAAAGCCATGTAAAATGGAACTGAAATTTCAACAGGACTGGTGTTGAGTGGTGTAGATGTTAAGTGGAAATGAACTTGAAAAGAAAGACGGGGTTAGCAATCCCCACTGATAACTTGGAAGGGACGGCAGAGGTCCCATCTCTGTCCTGATGAGTGAAAGGACCACTGAAATGATCCCTGCCACTGGAAGTACAAACCCTCCTAGAAAGTGGATTGTTAAAAACGCTTAAGGACATTGTTTTCTTAATAAATTGGCCTTTCCACTGTGTCTGTACAATTGAGTTGGTTTGTTTCAGCAAATCCTTGTTTGGAAAAAACTACCTGCAAGTAAAATTTAACTCATCCTGTTTGACAATATTCACCACATTTAAATCTCTGGAGCCTTAGGCAATGAAGTTTTACTGCATTTCAGAACAGAGCCCTTCTGTATGAATTCTGCAATGGCTAATTTTACCTTACTTCCCATTCTCTCTAACAAGGCTGTAGGAAATATGCGAGCAGGGGAGGCTTTTAGCTTCAGTGACTTCCTGCGCGCATTGGAACCCCGACACCAGCTTGGATGGTCCCCCACTCCCACCCACTGAGTTGCTTAATATTCACTCCGGGAAGCCCTTGAGCACAGCCATATCCAGGCTCATTATGATCTTCTAGGATGAAAAGGCCTTTGATTATTCGGAGTGCAGGTCCTTGGGGAGTCCCCAGTGCACAGACATGCCCAACCGATCTCAGTTTATATTGTATTGCCCGTGGGAAGAATCAAAAGAAGCTCAGGCACCATCTCTCCTGTTTCCCTCTCCTCCCCTGGCTGCCTTGCCGTTTGCTGTTGAGGTTTTTCCTTTTTGGTGTTTTGTTTTGTCCCTGGCTAGTGCTCAGGAGCCGTTCTTTCCCATCTGTCTTCTTCACAGCTACTTTCTGTGCGTGTAGCTTCTGCTTTATAGCTTCTCCCTCATTATCTCAGATGCAACTCCTCCCCACCTGCCCCCACCCTACACACACACACACACACACACACACACACACACACACACACATACCCTTCTTAGTCCAACCACCTGCCTCTGACATGGAACTGCTCTCCTCCTTGTCCTGGGGGTAGAGGGTAGGGAGGGTACACCATAAATTCCACTGAACATTCCTCAGTGACCTAGTGACCTGAACTGGCCCGGGTCTCCACACATCGCCCACCTCCTCCCCTCCCCCCCATACCTGCCCTCATTCTCTCCTCATTCTATGGTTCTTCAAGCAACCCGGGCCAGTTCTGACTGGAGGGGCTAGAGTCAGGCAGCTCTCCTGCTCTAGTGTGTGGAGTGTGAATGTGGGCTGGTGGGGGTTCCGGGAAAATATGTGTCCACAGCACCCTCCCCGTGACCTGCACCAGTGGGCAGGGAGGGGGCGGTGTATGGGAGGAATCACTCACGCTGTGCCCCCTGCAAAGGCTGGCAGAAAACGTAACGAGACAGTGGAAAAGATGAAAGCCCTTGGCTTATGGGGAAGGTCTGGATGTGCCTGGTCGTCCGGCCGGTCTGGGCAGGAGCTCTGGCGTCTGGCTACAGTCACATTCACAGGAGAGGCTGTCATTCGGTAGGGGGCCTACTGCCCACAGGGCCAGGCTTCTGCTCAGGGCAGGGGCAGGCCAGCAAAAGCCAGCAGGCCGAGGAGACCACAGAGAGGCCAAGAAAGCCACTGGGAAGGCAGCGAGGCAGAGGAAGGAGGCCAAGGTTCCACTCTCACATCTACCCTGACCAGCCTTGTGCCTTCTTGTACTTACTGTCCCCATTTGTGACATGTGGCTAGTGGCCTTTGACCTGCCTGCCTCATGAGGCTGCTGAGAGGTCAGATAAGCCCCTGTGGGAACCTGCCCTTCCTGGAGAGTGCTGCCCAAGTCGCAGGTCCCCTGGTTGATAACAAGTGCTCCCGAACCCGATGCTGTCCTGATGACTACCAGGTCAGAGGTCCAACTCCAGGCTTCTGGATGCTAAAATTTCCTCTTTCCCCCTCCCAGGGCAATCCTTCCACTCCCGGGTCCTGGAGAACTGTGAGGATGTGGCTGACTTCGACGAGGTAGGAATCCCTGTGGGGCAGCTGAAGCCCTGAGCCCAGAGGGGAACAAGCACCTCCCTGCCTCCTGGGGGCGCACTGGACCCAAACCCTGGGACGCCGGCTTGCTCAGGGCTCCTCACCTCTGGTTTGCTTTCTGGGAGCGAGCCTCCTTCTGCCCCCCCCACCCAGACCCCTACCAGAGCTTCTGCCCAGGAGAACCCCACGTACAGCACAGCGACTGACACAGAGAGTGGCCGTCCAGGCCCAACACCCCCTTGCTGCCAGGCCGGGGCCTTTTGTTCTCTCTGGAGAAAGGGCCACAGGTGTTGAAGGCCTGAGTGTGAGCCCCCAGCTGAAGGCCCAGCAGGCCTGGAGGAGGGGCTTCCCTCCGGCGTTCCCTGGGTTGCCAGAGAGCACAGGCTAACCCCTCTCCATCTTCCAACAAAGCCAGTCTCACGGAGCTGGGGGTCTCTCCCACTGTCTCCCCAGAAACCATTTTTTCCCCTTTTGAACCTCAGGCTCAAAGGGTTAAGTGTTTCCCTAGTATATGGCACATTATCTCACTGGTCCCTACAAGGCCACACTCTCCTTTCTATGTATGTACATCATACATATGTACGTGTGAACTCTCTTTTATTCCCATATTCTTTCCTTCCATACACAACCATTCTAATGTGTTTAATGTGTTTTCTATGTAGCGTTACAAAATTACTATCGTTTTATGAGCATATAATTTATGTTTACTTAAATGGTGTTGCACTATATATTTTATTTTGTGTCACTGAGCACGATATTTAAGTTCCATCCTTCTTGCTACCTCAACAGTTTTCAGCTGGTGTGACCCAAGAGGCACCCTGGCGTGCTGCCAGAACTTTTAAAACCTGCAGTACCCGACTATTTAGTCAGGGACACTGCCAGTTTTCCTTTAGATTGTCAAATAAAAAAATGACCACAGCCAACACAACAGTAGCTGCCCTGTGTGAATGAATCAAAATTATACCTTTTCTTTTGTCATACTGACAAAAATGTATTTCTTTTTGTGCCACAAAATTTTACTAATTAGTTTATGTGTGCCATGAGATGGAAGAGGTTGAAACTCGCTGTGCTATGCTAACCCACTGTTTCCACCTGCTGCACAGTAGTGCTCCAGGGACCAACCATCCTGGTTTGCCTGCGACACAGACTTTCAGAGCTGAAAGGGAAAAAGCCCTGGTCAAATCAGGATGGGTTGGTCAGCCTCCCCATTTCACCTACACCCTCCCCCAGTGAGAAAGCCCCAGCTTGCCTCTTACTCCCCACCCCCAGAAATGTGATGAATACTCAATGCGTGTCCCCGTTGGACCTGCGTGAACATTTCTCTGGGATATACACTAGGACCTGGGATTGCTGGCTCATAGGGGGCACACACACTTCATTTGATCCCGCACTGCTGTGCCATGGAGTGCACTTCCACCACCAGTGCATTCGGATTCCCGTTCCCCACTTCCTCATCGGAACCTGCTGTTATCTAGCTTTCTGATGTTCACTACTCTAACAGTGACACCTCATTGTTGTTTTAATGATATGTTTAAAGTTTCTTGTTTGTAAATCATCCGTTTATGTTCCCTGCCCCCTTTTGCTATTGGTCTAGCTATCTCTTTTCTTATTGATTTGCAAGAGCTCTTTGTATATTCTACATATCAACGCTTTGTTGGTTTTAGATATTGAAAATATCCTCTCTCACTCTGCCAGCTCTCCATCCACTTTGTCCCCGGTACCCCTCATTGACTAGAATTCCTTAATCCTGGTGTTTTCTAGTTTGGCTGAAGAAGTCTTTACACTCTTCTAGGTTATAAATATGTTTTCCTACATTTTCTGATTTTACGGTTGTATCTTTTACCCTGTATGTGGTTTTAGATAAGGGTCTAGTTTTGCTGTTATCCATACAAGAGTTCACTTTTGCTAACATCAGCTTGTCAAGCAATCTTCTCCCCATTTATTGTTTGTGAAGGTCTATGTCTGAGCCTGCTATTCTATCCCTTTAGTCTATTTCTCTGTTCTTGACCATTACCACATTGCGGTCATTAATATGTTCTTTTGGTATGTCTTAATATTTGCTGAGGCAGTTTCCCTCTCTTTACGCTTTTTTAAAGTTGACCTATTTATAGATCTTTATTCTTCTAGATAAATTTTAAAGTAAGTTTATCAAGTCCTTCCAAAAACTAAAATTTTGATTAAATTTCACTGAATATAATTAATTTAGAAAAGATGTCAATTTTTTAAATTAAATCATCTATTCAAATTACCTATCATCCTAAAATCCTTACTAGGATTTTAAAGATTTTTACATAGAAGTCTTATGCAACCTGACCAGGCAGTGGCGCAGTGGATAGAGCGTCGGACTGGGATGCGGAAGACCCAGGTTCGAGACCCCAAGGTCACCAGCTTGAGCAAGGGCTCATCTGGTTTGAGCAAAAGCTCACCAGCTTGAGCCCAATGTCGCTGGCTCAAGCAAGGGATTACTTGGTCTGCTGAAGGCCCGCGGTCAAGGCACATTAAAAAAAAAAGAAGTCTTATGCATTTTTTATTATTGTCTAGATGTTTTATGGTTTTGTTGTAGTCATGAATGGTATCTTACTTTCATTACATTTCTTAGTTGATTATTGCTGGCATAGAAAAATGCTTTCTTTCCCTTTAAGAGTCCTTTTATCTGGCAAGCTTGCTGAACTTTCTTATTCATTTTTTTTTTAACAGGGACAGAGAGAGAGAGAGAGAGTCAGAGAGAGGGATAGATAGAGACAGACAGGAACGGAGAGAGATGAGAAGCATCAATCATCAGTTTTTCGTTGTGACATCTTAGTTGTTCATTGATTGCTTTCTCATATGTGCCTTGACCGTGGGCCTTCAGCAGACCGAGTAACCCCTTGCTTGAGCCAGCGACCTTGGGTCCAAGCTGATGAGCTTTTTTGCTCAAGCCAGATGAGCCCACGCTCAAGCTGGAGACCTTGGGGTCTTGAACCTGGGTCCTCCGCATCCTAGTCCGACGCTCTATCCACTGTGCCACTGCCTGGTCAGGCTCTCTTATTCATTTTAATAGTTTTTCTATTGATTCTGTTTATTTTATTGTTTTTTTAAGGCATACAATAATATTACCTACAAAAAGAAATATTTTATCTCTTTCTTTCCAATCCTCCTTCCTGGATTCTTTATTTTTCCATAGAGTATTGGCTGTGGTCTCTAGTTCTATGTTAAACAGTAATGGTGAGAGTGGGTATCCTTTCTGAGTTCTTCATATTTTTTAATAATTTTATTTTTAATGGGGCGACATCAATAATTCAGGATACATATATTCAAAGATAACAACTCCAGGTTATCTTGTCGTTCACTTATGTTGCACACCCATCACCCAAAGTCAGATTATCCTCTGTCACCTCCTATCTAGTTTTCTTTGTGCCCCTCCCCATCCCCCTTTCCCTCTCCCTCTCCCCCCTCCCCCCGTAACCACCACACTCTTATCAATGTCTCTTAGTTTCACTTTTATGCCCCACCTACGTATGGAATAATGCAGTTCCTGGTTTTTTCTGATTTACTTATTTCACTTCGTATCATGTTATCAAGATCCCACCATTTTGCTGTAAATGATCCGATGTCAACATTTCTTATGGCTGAGTAGTATTCCATAGTGTATATGTGCCACATCTTCTTTATCCAGTCATCTATTGACGGGCTTTTTGGTTGTTTCCATGTCCTGGCCACTGTGAACAATGCTGCAATGAACATGGGGCTGCATGTGTCTTTATGTATCAATGTTTCTGAGTTTTGGGGGTATATACCCAGTAGAGGGATTGCTGGGTCATAAGGTAGTTCTATTTTCAGTTTTTTGAGGAACCACCATACTTTCTTCCATAATGGTTGTACTACTTTACATTCCCACCAACAGTGTATGAGGGTTCCTTTTTCTCCACAGCCTCTCTAACATTTGCTATTACCTGTCTTGTTAATAATAGCTAATCTATGAGTTCTTCATATTAAAGGAAATATATGCATCTAAAGTGTTGTCATCAAGTATAATTGTTGTAACAGAGTCTTACTAGTTAATCTTGTCTTACTAGTTTACTTTAGTTTACTAAGAGTGTTTATTATAAAAATTTTATTATAAAAAGTTAAAAGGTTGTTGAATTTTATCAAAAGCTTTTTCTGCATTGATTGAGACCATCATAATTTTTTCCTTTAGTATGTTTCACAATATATTATTTTCAATACATAGCAGATTCAATTGACAAATATTTTTATTTAGGATTTTTACAGCTATCTTTATAAAGTTTTTATAATTCCATAATAGATAAAATTTTCTGGAACAACACATAAAATAAAAATTTACTCCTTCTTGACACTAATATAACATTAGTGAATCAAATATTAAAACATCTAAGTCTGGCTCTGGCCAGGTGGCTCAATAGATAGAACATCATCCACGCACACTAAGGTCACTGGTTGGATCCTCCATCAGGGCGCAGACGAGCAGCCATCAATGAGCATCCAACTAAATGGAACAACTAAGTGGAACAAGAAATTGATGCTTCTCTCTCTCTCAAATCAATGGAAAAATTAAAATGAAACAAAAAACCATCTAAGTCTGGAGTTTGGGGAAGAGAGCTCTTCAGCTCCCTTTTCAAATTCTTTATGTCATCTTGCATCGATTTTGGAATTTTATATTTTTCTGGGCATTTTTACATTTCATATAGGTTTTCAAATTTATTTGGATATATTGCTCTTCCAAATTTATTAATTTGTTCTTTATGATTCCTTGTCCTTGTTTCCTTGCTAATATATTTCTTTCCAGTCTGTTTGTTGTAATGGTCCTGCTCCGGTCGGTATGTACTGTGCAGTGCGCTGTGTTTCTTTTACAGGAGAGGTCCTCCCCAGTCTCTTTACTTTGCCCTGTTCAGGTTTCTCCGGCATCAGCTACTGTCTGGTGACAGGTCTTGGGGAAGCTTCAAAGGCTGGCTGTGTCCATTTCTAGGGGTTGGTGGGTGAGCTTGAGCACCAGATGGGCCCCAGGCCCCAGAGGAAGAGTCAGAGTCTCATCTCTGAGCCTTTAAGGAGCAACATGGTTGATGACAGAAGGGAGTCTAGATTTTTAACAAGCCAGCTGTGGGGCCTCACTGAGAGAAGGTGGGAGTCACTGTCTGTCAACACCCATTCTCATCAATTCTCCTCCCAGAGAGGCTGCTGGCACCATTTTATCAGTTCAGGAGAGAGCAGTGATTGCCCAAGGTAATGCCAGGGGAAAAGTCAGAGCGGAAGGTGCAAAGGTTTCCTCTGACCTACTCTCTGCCACCGCTTCCCCCACCCCTGGCCACGCCAGGCAGCCTCCACCCTCCCCACAGTCTCCCTGGGTTGCTCAGATTTGTTTATCTGTCTGTTTGTTTGTTAGTTACTGTATGGAATCCATATTTTCCTCTTGCTTCTGCAATTTCTCCAGGGTTGACTTTGGGGTTAGAACCAACAGTCTTAAGTCACCATCTTGGCACAAAGCGAAAGCTCTTCTGTGACCCCCAGAATACCTTACCCGTTCCTTCTCGGCTTTACCTCTTACGTTGGGCTGTGTTTGACTGGCAAGGGCCTCACGGCAGACTGTTCCCTTTGAGGCTGGCATTTAGTTGAGCAGACACAAACCTAAGGGGCCACCCTGAACCTCTGTCTTCTCCACACCCTGGGCCCATCCCCCAGTCGTGTCCCTAGACTCAGAGCTACAGGCACAGGGGAGCAAGGCTTTGACCTTTTCACGTGGCTCTGGAGCAACCACTGACCATCACAGCCCCCAGGCTATGCCTTCCCCAAGGACAGTTTTGTTCCGGATTTGTCCCCGTCCTGGCTGTGTGAATTTCTACCTCAGTTTCTAAGCCTCAGTACCCACATTTATCAAATGAAGTCTCTTTGTAAAATAATAAACAAAATAAAGGATTATTGTGACAACAAAAACATCGCTGGCTACTAAACCCACCGCCACGGCCTCAGGTGTGCCCCTCTACCACGGTCCGTTCTCTTCCTCTCCTGATTTTCTTGGTCAGGGCCCCGAGAGCGGGGGTTGGGGGTAGGGGGAGGCGGGGGGGTGAAGATGCAGGCAGTCTGGCTCAGTCTCCCACAGCCCTGCCTCCCTGGGCCTCTGCCCCAGTTGGTCCCAGCAAAGCACCTGACCCTCTCCCTCACTAGGTCTCAGGAGACATGTCCATCTGGGCCTCTGGCCAATGAGCAACCTGATACCCTTTCCAAGGATGCTACCACTCCTTCCCATTAACTGCTCCCTGGGACACCTGAGCCACAAGGATACATGACATTCCAAGTTAATCACCGTGTCCTCCCCCCCCCCCCCCCATGCCACCTAGCCTGGGGCAGATGGACAGTTAATCCCTGCTGTCCCCAAGCAGGGGCCCATGTTCTGAGTACCTATTATGTACCAGGCCCTGGGCTAGAGGTGCCCCAGAGAGAGAAACCAACAGCACACACAGACTCGTGCAGGAACAGGGACATGGGGGAGCCTCCGGGTCACCCCCCCTCCCCCAGGAGGGAGGAAGCCAGGAGCGATGAGGAAAAGCACGTGGCAGTATCAGAGAGGAGCCCGGAGGCAGGGAGAAGCGTTTCTCACCTGGGGACAGTTCTGCTTACTCATAGGTGGCCAGGAAAGTTTCAGGCTGTCACAGGGCAAACCCACTGGCCCTCAGTGGAATGGGGCCGAGGGTGCTAAATGACTTGGGGCATGCAGGCCCTCCCACGCTCTGCCTGTGACAGTCCCTTTGGAGAATCGTGACAAGCGTGTCAGCAGCAGTAGCAGCAGCACTCTGTTGCTTCCTGAGCAGGTCCTGTCCCATCTCACTTCCACCTGCAGAGGACGAAACTCAGGCTCAGAGCACACGAATCCTTCCCCAAGTGACAGAGCTGTGAGTGGCAAAGCCAGGGCTCTAAGTTCACTCTTAGACTTGATTCTAAGCCCCTTGGGGTGTGGGAGCATAAAGCTACACCTGGGCCTGACTGCCCTGCAAGGCTGTGCTGGGTGGGGGTCTCTCCACACCCCCTGCCTCCATTTCAACCCCCAGAAGCAGCCCGCAGCCTGGCCACCACTGGTCAGCAGTGTACACTCCACAAAGCATGTGAGGCAACCTGCCCACACCCTGCTCAGGGACAGCTCAGCGGGCTCACCCAAAAGATCCTGGGACTGCACCCGGGCTTGCACCTGTCCCCCCCCCACCCCCAGTCTGCAATGGACAAATCCTAACCTTCCCTGACTGGCTCCAAAGGAACCAGCCTGTCTGTGGTCCCAGAACAAGTCTGGGGAAGGAGCTCCAGCTGCTCTTCATAAAATCTCTAAAGGTCTCTTGGCTCCCCAGAAAAATCTCTTTTCTCAGCCTTACAGTGCCCAGGGCCTTTGGAAACCAGCTCAGCAAGGTACAAAGTGCACTGGCCTGGGATTCGTGAGACCTGGGCTCCAGTCCTTGCCAAGGTGTTAACAAACTCTATGACCTTGGGCTGGCCCTTCAACCTCTCTAGGCCTCGGCTTCCCCTTCTGTAACATGGGTATATATGCCGTGCTCTGCCTGCCTTATGGAACTGTGGCATGGCTGAAAAATGAAAAGACAAGAAAACAAATCTCCCTCCTCTACTCAGACAGGGTGAGAGGGACTGCGCAGGCTGGGCTGAGGAAGCTGAGTGGGGAGGAGGCAGCCATGGAAGAAAAACAATGCTCCGGACAACAATGAGTGGAAACAGAGCCTGGATGCGGTGTCTCCTTTCCCAGGGGCAGGAACCTGAGATCCGGCATTTAACTTCCAACTCTGGAAAAGAGAAAAAAGGGGGAGGGGAGAGGCTTTGGGCCTGGCCAGCAGCCAGCAGAGGCCCTGCTCTGGGGAGACAGAAATTGACACACCAGACCCACCTCAAGACAGTTTGGCCCAGACCCCACAGGAGAGGCTGGAACAACAGTGGTACCTGTAGGGATAGTAAGAAAAGCAGTTGCTCTTTGCTGAGTGCTCAGCCTGTGGCAGGATGGGCTGGGAGCTTTCCATGGGGTTGTAACTCACTGCAACTCCCTGGGCCCATATAGTCCCAGGTGATAAGTAGCCACATCAGCATTTAAACCCAAGTTCATCTGATTCCAGGGCCTACAACCCGTTGCAAAGTTGCAAAGTGGGCAAGGCTCGTTTCTGCTCTCAAAGAGCTCAGTCTAGTGGAGAGATGAATCCAGAACAAACAACAATGGGCAATGGGACTTCTGAGCCCAGAGGAAGGAGAGGTCATTAGCCAGGGAGGGTGGAAGGTCAAAGGAAGTTGATCTCATCTGTCCACTTTGCTTTTACCTAGAAGTCATGGGCTGTGAGCTCCATGGGGCCAGGAATGTACCCTTCTGGCTCATAATGGCTTGGCATCCAACATAGGGCTTAGGGCAGGGGTCCCTAAAATTTTTATACAGGGGGCCAGTTCACTGTCCCTCAGACCGTTGGAGGGCCGGACTATAAAAAAAGCTATGAACAAATCCCTATGCACACTGCACATATCTTATTTTAAAGTAAAAAAACAAGCCCTGGCCGGTTGGCTCAGTGGTAGAGCGTCGACCTGGCGTGCGGAAGTCCCAGGTTCGATTCCCGGCCAGGGCACACAGGAGAAGTACCCATCTGCTTCTCCACCCCTCCCCCTCTCCTTCCTCTCTGTCTCTCTCTTCTCCTCCCGCAGCCGAGGCTCCATTGGAGCAAAGATGGCCCGGGCACTGGGGATGGCTCATGGCCTCTGCCCCAGGTGCTAGAGTGGCTCTGGTCACAACAGAGCGACGCCCCGGAGGGGCAGAGCATTGCCCCCTGGTGGGCAGAGCGTCGCCCCCTGGTGGGCGTGCCGGGTGGATCCCGGTCAGGCGCATGCGGGAGTCTGTCTGACTGTCTGTCCCCGTTTCCGGCTTCAGAAAAATACAGAAAAAAAAAAGTAAAAAAACAAAACGGGAACAAATATAATATTTAAAATAAAGAACAAGTAAATTTAAATCAACAAACTGACCAGTATTTCAATGGGAACTATGGGCCTGCTTTTGGCTAATGAGATGGTCAATGTCCGGTTCCATATTTGTCACTGCTAGCCATAACAAGTGATATAATGCGCTTCCGGAGTCGTGATGCATGCGTCCTGCGTCACCGGAAGTAGTACTGTACATGAGCCATGCTGCGCTTTGCTGTGCCGCCACATACAGTACTCCAGGACCACCAATGAGAGAGGTGCCCCTTCCGGAAGTGTGGCAGGGGTGGATAAATGACCTCAGGGGGCCGCATGCAGCCCGTGGGCCATTGTTTAGGGACCCCTGGCTTAGGGAATATTGCTGAGTGAAAGAATGAATAAAAGAATGAACCCAAGTTGAGTCTTAGGACTTTAAATTCCCAAGACAGTCTCTTTCCATTGTACTCCACACACACACACAAAAAAAATCTAGAAAACTGTCTCTTTAAGGATATTGTCCTGCTGATTTAGGTCAGTTCTCCAGATCCACTCAATGAACCCCAGAATAATTCAGGTCATCCTCCAACTTGCATCAGGGAAACCTTTCCGTGGAGTCCTAGATCGCCGAGGCTGATAGGATTCAGTGCTCTGCTGCCCCGGCCAGCACCAGCCAGGTCACACACAGCCAAGCCTAGAGCTGGCTAACTGGGTCACAGCTCCATGAAGAGGGAAAATAGAGGAAACAGCCAGAGAAAATCCAAACTAAAACAAAGCCCATGACTCTACTTCTAAGCAGGTCAAATGGTAGTAGCAAAGCTCTGGGCCCCAAGTTCTGAACTTAAGTCACTTCCCTTGAGCTAGGAGACTGGTTACAGGTTGCAAAGCCCTGCCTGTTCTAAATCCAGTTGGGAAAAGGTGAGGTAGGATGGAGAGGGGGAGGAGAGGGAGCTGATGCTTGCTTTCCTCAGGAAGGCCTTCTGCTTGAGCAGAGGTCCTCAAATTTGGCCACACATGGAGTCACCTGTGAGCTCTTACTATACTGACACCCAGATCCTGCACAGAGACTTTGGTTCCTCAGTCTCAAATGCAGGTTGGGCCCTGGGATTTTTTTAAACTTTCAGAATTGAGATTGAGTTGCTGATTCTAATTGAGCAACCAGGCTTGAGAACCTCTGCTAGCTGCTGGCCTGGCTCAAAGCCTGCATCTCTCTCTCTCTCTCTCTCTCTCTCTCTGCCTGCCTCTCTCTGAGAGAGAGAGAGAGAGAGAGAGAGAGAGAGAGATAGGAAAATGGGGAGGGGGGAGACAGCTAAACATAGAAAGACTTTGATATAAGATTAAATGGATGGGGTGAGAAGACAGCAGAGAAGCAAACAGGAGAGAAGGAAAATGGAGAAGCCAGGGGAGAGTGAAGTGTAGATGGAAAATACAGAGGCAGAGAAGTGAGGAAAGGGAAGAACACTTAAGAGGGGAGGAGTCAGTGGTAACAGAAGCTTATGGGACTCACTCAGGACCTGCCTCCTCTCATCACGAAGGCCTCTGAGAAGGGCCTTAGTCCCTGGCGTTCACAGTGAACCCGGACCCCAGCCTTGCTCAGGATCGTTCATCCTGAGGCTCCTTCCTGGAAAAATTCCTGAAAGGTCTCTCAGCCTCATACCTAGGTCTGCTTCCTCCGGAGTCTCATCTCCAATCAGGGCTTCCAGGGGCAGCCCCTCCACACCCCTTCCAACCTCCCCTTCTCCCTGCTCAGGAAACGGGGATCCGCTTTTCATTCCTGTGGGCCCTTGGGACCCACACAGACACTGCACGCTCATCACTGGGCAAGTCGATGGTGACAGGCAAACAGAAGTCACAAGAAGTTTCTTCTCTGGGTCTCTTTCCTCAGAATGACTTCTGTTCTTCCTGTGTGTTCACCAAATTAACATCACTTTGCAACACCCCTTTCCTCTAATGTCATCTCCTTGTTCTAATCTTTCTCTCCTTTCAAAGCCAAAATCCCACCCACACACCCTCAAGTGGATCAAACATCACCAAGAAAACAGAAATCGAGGTGGCTCCCGGAGCCCTCTCCCCTCAACTCCGAGCTAATGAGCTTGTTTATTTCCCCACAGCTCAATAACAGCAACGTTCATTAAGAAAACCGCACGCTCGGCTGAGCTGGAGGCATCCGACATCGGGAATTGTTTAATGACATCTGTGGGCCGGGAGGCTGCTTGTAGGCTTCCCTCACCCTGCCCTCCTCCTTCTGACCAAGGCCCGGCTCAGAACCCTCTTCCTTGCCACCCTGCCCACTCCCTTCTCGGCTTCTTCCTCCCATTCCTCCTGCTCCAGCTGAACCAAGGGAGGGGGGGAGGGGTAGTATCAGGAGCCTCTCTGGGACTTGGTCAGTCCTGAAGAAAAAGGACATGAAGGCTAATTTTCTGAAACAGTCTCCACCCACATTGGAAGTGACCTTCCAGACTGACCCCATGTGACCTTCCAAACTGACCCCTACACCCCCAATCCTCCCATGTGACCTTCCAAACTGACCCCTACACCCCCAGTCCCCAGCCTGGGAAAAGGAGGCTTGGTTTTGAAATGGTAGACTTGCAGGCTGGGCCCCCAGGAGGCTCCCCAGGGCCTGCTCAGCACTAATGACCAAGTTCTCCAGGTCCTGTTACTTCTCTGAGCCTGAGTCTCTGTGTCTATGTTACCAGCCTCTTGCATTGGAGTAAAGACTAAATGAATTAATGCATCTAAAGCATTCATGCCCCTGCATAATAAAACATTCTCTGTAAATGCAGCTATTGTTACTATTGCTATCATTATTATGTCTTTCTAGCCTATTGAGCAGTCTGAATTTGGTGGGGTATACAAATGAAACAATCTAAAAGTCACTGCCTTCTACTGCTCTGTCCAAATCTCTCTTGATACCATCTCTCAAGTGGCAGTTTAAGAAGACTTCGGGGCTTTCTGTTATTTTCAGTTATTCAAAGCCAAGGTCAGAAAGGTTTACTTCTCCAACCTGTCATCCTCTTCATGCCTGGCCTTCTCTCATCTCTCAGGCTGGGGCTCAAGACAGAGCCGGACAGGGATGCCTGTTCAGGCCCTCCCCATCTCCTCCCATTCCAGCTGGGGGTGTGGAGGCGGGGCCTGGTTCTTGTTCTCTGCCATGGACGTGGTCCCTCCCAGAAGTGGCAGCTGGTCTGATGCCACTAGCCAGCTCTGGAAGCCATCACTGAGGCAGGCCTGCAAACGCTGGCTGTCTCACAAGATGCCGCGTGGGTGGCTCTGGGGAAGACCTTAGTGGCCTGCCACACCACAGGGATTCCCAACCTAGGAGCTCCGGTTCCAACCCACCCCAGCTCCTGCCTGGGGGCAGATGGCACTGCCACCTCATTCAGGCTCAGGCCCCCTCCCCCGGGAGGCAGGTTGGGTGGAACAGCAGCAGGTGGGCTCGGGCATGATCACCCTTTGCAGCACCCACTTGGCCCACAGGGCGTAAACCATGTACTTGATGTCCCCAACAAGGGCCACATGGCTCCTCCCTGGCTGCTGTCGTGGCCCCAAGGTGCTCGTGGGTCTCCTCTGAGAGGCTCAGGGGACAAACTAGTGAGTCCACAGACTAGGCTGAGGTCCCTGGGAACGTCATGCCTGCCAGCTCTCCCCTGTGGCTCCTCACCCTCTCAGACCTGTTCCCCGGGGGAGAGTGCCACACCAACACAGCGCTGGGCTGGGAGTCTTCCGGCCTTTCCCTTCCCCATCTTCTGTCACTGGCCTGGAAGGAGGCGGGATGGGGTGGGGGTGGGGCTCCAGGGCTTCTCATAGAGCCCTGAGGGAGGTGTCTCACTCTGCTGTCGGCAGCTCTCTTAAGAAGATGGGGTACTTAGCACCTTTGGCTTCTGTTTGGGGCCCTTGATGCCACTTCTAGGGCATCAGGAAAAATCCCACTCAAATTCCTGTTCATAATTAGTATTGATTTAATCATGAAGCCAAGATAGAAGTGGCGAGGGTAAATCTAGAAGCCGTGAGTTAGAGACAGGCTGTCTCTCTTCTGTGGGCCTGACCCTAGTAACACTAAACAGCTAAAACTTGTTCCCCAAAGTTTACATTGCCCGTATGAGGGGTAGTTTTACCTGAGAGGGGAGCCCGACCTCCCGCTCTGAGCAGAGCTTGGGCAGTTAGTGATCCTGACAGGTGAGACAGCGATAACCACGCTCACAGCCCACAATCCTGCTGTTGCCAGAAGCGTTCCCTACCGGTTGCGCCTTCCGCTCATGAGTATACCCCAGAGCTTGGGAGGCCACTACGGGGCAGTGGAAGGAGCACTGGGCTGAGGGTCAGAAGTCTTGGTCAGAGTTAGATTCTTCTAGTTCCCATGACTTCCTCCAGCGCCATCTTTTTTTTTTTTTTTTTTTTTTTTTTTAATTTTATTTTTTACAGAGACAGAGAGTGAGTCAGAGAGAGGGATAGACAGGGACAGACAGACAGGAATGGAGAGAGATGAGAAGCATCAATCATTAGTTTTTCATTGCACGTTGCAACACTTTAGTTGTTCATTGATTGCTTTCTCATATGTGCCTTGACCACTGGCCTTCAGCAGACTGAGTAACCCCTTGCTGGAGCCAGCGACTCTGGGTTCACGCTGGTGGGCTTTTACTCAAGCCAGATGAGCCCGCGCTCAAGCTGGTGACCTCGGGGTCTCGAACCTGGGTCTTCTGCATCCCAGTCCGACGCTCTATCCACTGCGCCACCGCCTGGTCAGGCCAGCGCCATCTTTGAAAGAGGAGTGGGCAACAACACCCGTGCTAGCAGGTGGTGGTTGGAATTAAATGAGATTCCAGGTGTGAACTTTGCCCCTGTGGAGCACTGGGCTGATGTGCGGGGCCAGCTTACCAGGGATTCCCTCCGAGTTCCCACACCCCTTCCTGTGCTTTCCACCCAAAGCCATAGCTGTCCTTCTCTCCTCAGACCTTCCGGTGGCCGGTGGCCAGCAGCATCGACAACAATGAGATACTTGAGATTCAGATCTTCAACTACAGCAAAGTCTTCAGCAACAAGTAAGTGTGGGGGAGGGGTGGAGAGGCAGGCGACGGGCTGGGGCCTGTCCTGCTCCTCAGGCTGCCCTCTCCTTTGGGTATGAAACAGGAGAAGACACTCATAGCCTTCCCTGGACTGATCTGCAAAGACCCCCCCCCTGCTCCCTCATATTGTCCTCAGAGTCCCCCAGCCCTCTCATCCACTGTCAGTCAAGAACACCTCACCCTCCTGTACACTCTCTTCCTGTCCCTTTCTCTAAGCCTTCCCCTTACACCATGCACAAGCCCTATCCACACACAGATGAATCAGTTACCCATCAGAGAAGCTATATAATGGCTGATACTATTCTCCAATAGACCATCTGTAGCCTTGAGGGCAAATGTCTTACCTGTGAAAGACGAGAGCTCTGAGGCAGGTAGTACGACAGTTAGAAGTCAGGCAAGCCTGATCTCAGGTCCCAGCCCAGCCATCTGCTTACTGTGTGACCCTGGGCAGGTTTCATACTCTCTCTGAGGTCAATATACTCATATGTAAAAAGGGTAAGTACTTACATCAAAGGGAAGCTGAAGAATTAAATGAGATAGATGTCGGTTCATTCCCCCAAATGTTTACTAAGTGCCTACTCTATGTCCAGCACAGAACTAGCTGCTGAGGGTAGTGACGCACTGTATGTCCAGCACAGAACTAGCTGCTGAGAGTAGTGAAGCACTGTATGTCCAGCACAGAACTAGCTGCTGAGGGTAGTGACGCACTGTATGTCCAGCACAGAACTAGCTGCTGAGAGTAGTGACGCACTGTATGTCCAGCACAGAACTAGCTGCTGAGGGTAGTGACGCACTGTATGTCCAGCACAGAACTAGCTGCTGAGGGTAGTGAAGCACTGTATGTCCAGCACAGAACTAGCTGCTGAGGGTAGTGACGCACTGTATGTCCAGCACAGAACTAGCTGCTGAGGGTAGTGAAGCACTGTATGTCCAGCACAGAACTAGCTGCTGAGGGTAGTGACGCACTGTATGTCCAGCACAGAACTAGCTGCTGAGGGTAGTGACGCACCGACCCTCCTGAACCTTACATTCTGCAGTGAAACACCTACCATGTGAGCACTGTCACCACTAAAGAATCAGTCAAGGTTCCCATCTTCTCTGGGCAACAAGCAGAATTCAGAATGATTTGAACAGTCTGGAATGGTGGTTAAATATAATAAATGTCAATTCCTGTCTTGGGTTCAAAATCCAATTGTTCTGGAATTACCAACAAGCAAAACTACACCCACTACTTGGGATGGTGCCTGGCACCCAGTAAGCCCCGATGACTTTGTATGCATGAACAAGTAAATGTCTCCGTGGGCTCAAGAGGCAGAGGGTGCAAAGGGTGGGAGGTCTGGGGGTCCTTCTTCTTCGATGATCTCCAGGCACTCCAGGGTGAGAGCCCAGTCACATGGTTGATGCATTTGGGAAACTGAGGCAAAGGAGTCTGGTGTGAGAAATGGAAATGATTTATCCTAGAAGTGGGGGAGGCTTGGAAACTGGCCCCTCACCCAGGGGTTACAGGGACTGCTGGGGCGAGGAAGAAATGCAGAGCGAAAGGAGAAATTATCCTGGTCAGCGACCAGGACCTCCCGCCAAGTCTGCTCAGCCCCACCTTGAATGAAGTCCTCCTTCAGGAAGCTTTGACTTCCCTGTGAGGACAGGGTGTTGGCTCCAGAGGGTCCTGTGCTTCCCTTCTGCCTGTCCAGAACCCGTGGGGGAGGGGGAAATGGCCAGATCCAGGTCCCAGTCTCCTGGGGCTCCTGAATAATTCAGGAGCCAGGACAGCAGTGGAGGCCTGGCCACCTTGGGCACCTGACACCAGCTTCCAGGGGAAAGCAATGAATTATTGACAGGTCCTGGTGCCCGGTTGCAGCACCATTGTGGTCAGTCTGCAGGCTGGTCTGAGCTTGAGCTGTCCCCCACCGCTGCCGCTAATCAACTAGGCATCCCTCTGGGGGCCAGCCCCCTTCTGGGCGGGGGATGCCTTCTCTGTGATGGGTAACCTAGATGGGCCCTATAAGGGAGGTTGTCAGAGGACAGAGGTTAGGGGGAAACTGAGGCCCAGAGGAGGCCCTTGCCCAGAGTCACACAGTAGGGTCAGCACGGAGCCAGGTCTTCAACCCATAATCCTGACCCCAAGGCCAGTGCTCCTTGCCCCAGAATGAAAGGCCTCACACCTGCACTCTCCAGGGAGGGACGCAGCTGGCCAGGGGGCATGTAGCCCACCCTTCCTCAGTTGCCCCGGGCCCCACCCTCCCAGGCAACTGCCCCATGCTGACCCATCCAGAGGAGCAGAGGTAATAGGCAGGCCCCACCGAGGGCAGCTAGGCTCAACAAAGGGCAATCTGGCTGGGAGGGGTTGCCTGGGCGGTCACCATGCACCCCAAAGTCAGGGCTTTCTTTTTGTCTATAGGGGGAGCTAAAAGGCCCTATGTACTTCTTTTGGAAGCAGTAATAAGGATTAAGGACTTACTTGTTTTGAAGTGTGTTTTTATAGAAGGATTGTTCTTACTTAGATGGCACAGCACAGACTTGTAGGAAGAGCAAAGTTTTCTTCATACTTTACATAAATAATATCTATTGTTCATTTCAAAGAATACTATTTTTTTATCTCTGTTTGAGGGAGGCTGGGGGGAACTGTTAGGAGTTCAAGCCCCCAGCCACCCTGTGGGGATGTAAGAAGCTGATTTCTTTGGCCATGCCAGCTCCCCGCATACCAGCCCCACCCTCTGGGCCACAGTTGGGGCTCAGCTCCGTGAGGTTGTGCCTCTGCCCCCAGGGCCCCTCCTGCAAAGGAGACCAGCCCTTCATGAGCCATCCAGACGGCATGCCCCCTGCACATTAAGGAGGGGAGAAGGGGTCGACATCCAAGTGTGCAGTGTTAGAAGACTTTCCCTTGAGTGTTCTTACCATTGCATAGTGAAGCAAGTGGTACCACCTTCTTCGGGGAGATGGGGAAAAGCAAGGTTCAGAGAATTTGGAGAACTGACCAACTTCGCACACCTGTTAGGTGGTGGAACCCTGCTTAGATCCCACTTCTGTCTGACTTCAGAGCTGGGCTCTAGGCTGTTTCCACACCTCCCTGTAGGGATGGTATTTGGTCTGTGTGTGGACAGGCTTGAGCCAGGGCAGGAGGGGGGGTGCTTGCCAGAAGGCGGGCCTGGGCTCACTGTGTGACTGAAGCAGTGGCAGATGAACTAGCTGTGAGAGTAGCCGTGGGGTAGTGAGGTTCCGGGAGGGGCATCAGGCAGCGGCTTCAGAGCCTGTGTCAGGAAGGATGTTTAGGGGATGCCTTCTTAATAAAATGCATGACAAGCCCTCCTCTCAGTCCTCTCCCAAGGCAATTCTGAGACTCAGCACTTGTGGGGGGTATAGTTCTATCCTGCCCCCTGGGGGTATCTTGTCATATTGCAGCATCCTTGCTTGTCCTTAGGCCTCCCTCTGCTGTCTGGAGCATCTGCTGGGGAGGCCGTCCATCAGGTGTTCAATGGGACGGCATTTAGTCTGTGTGTAGACAGGGCTTGAGCCACGGGGAACTGAAACGGCCTGAAGTTCTGGTCAGCGAAGGGCAGTAGAAGAACAGGAACTCTCCCTGTGTTTCCACCCCTCCCCAGCCAGCATCATCAGCATCCCTAGAAACTTGTCAGAAACACACATTCTCTGGCCCCACCCACCTGTGAATCAGATGTCCTGGGGTGGGACGGGTGGTGAGCTGAAGCAAGATCACTCCAACTCCCAAAAGCGGATGTGCTGGGTGCATGTTCCTCCCAGTTTTGAGTTCTGTGATATCGTGGGGGTAGCCTGAAACTGGCCGTGGGGGGAGTATGTACACCATGGAAGGTGCAAGAGCTACAGGTCAGTCCTGCCCTTCCCCTCCCCCAGCCACTCATTCAACATTTGCCAGCGCAACCAAGCATAGGTGGGTCCCAGTCATTTGTGTTTCAACAGGCCCTCCGGATCATTCTGTTCATGCTGAAGTTTGAGTCACTGGTTTAGAACACAAAGCAGTGAAGTTGCAAAAAGGCCAGGGCATGCTCTTGTGCCTATAGTCTATTGTTAGAGGTCCACACAGTACAGACGCTGGGAGCCCACCTCTCATTTTATAGAGACGAAATGGAGATTCGGAGGCAGTCTCCAGGTCCCCGGACCTCCAGGCCAGTGCTTCTCTCTGTGCACTGCCCAAGGTGGGGAGAGGCCAGGACACAGCAAGAGAAGACGATTTAAGGCAGGGCTAGGTCTGAGAAGCTCCTAGAAGCCTCCTCAGGCTATAGAGGGGGGGAATGGTATGAACAGTTCTGCCCTCAGGCAGGGAAGACAGGCTGGCCAGTAGGACTCTGAGATATAGAGGGAAGGATTTCATAGTCACCCAACATGGCTGCTCCCAGCACTTCCTCCCCTCACATGGACTCCATACCTGTTAAGTGGGAATTCACCCAGTACTTCACCTCACCTGGGTCTGCCACTAATTAGTTGTGTTGCATCCTGTTTTCTTGGCCTCACCTTCTTCCTTCATAAATCAAGGGCCGCACCGGACAACCTCATACCCCATCCAGCTCTCACACACTGAGATGCCCTCCTCAGCTTTTGTTCCCTCAACCGGAAATGGTGTGTGTGTGTTAATCTACCCCATGTGGAGTAGCCCATGAGGACCTTTCTGTGTCCCTGTTGTTCTGTTGTCCCAGAACAACAACCTTCACACTGCAGGGTGGGAGGGGGCTTGAGTCAACTCAGTTGGCATTTATTGGGCACCCACTGTTGTTTATTAATTCTGCCAGCAGACACTGAGATCGCCAGTATGCCAGAAATATCAAATAGAGGCTGGAAATAGGAAATAATCCCTGCCCTGGAGGACTCAGAGTGCAGGGCACGCCCTCAATAACGACAGGACTGTTATGTGCTAGGCACTCAGATAAAAACTCAGCACAGAGGATTCCAGTTAGTCCTGTAAACCATAAATAACTCTGTCAAGTAGGGGTTATTAGCTCATCTGCAGAGAGAACTGGGACCGAGAGAGCCTAAGTAAATTTCTCGGGAAGCAGATAACTTGCTGGCAAGTGTCAGAGCTGGGTTTCAGATCCCAGCCTGACTCCAGGTCTGTGCTCTTCACAGCACTGTGCTGCCTCTCCCCTGGGAAAATGGGGATCCCACAATCAGATAGGTCCTCACCTTCAAGGAGCTTGCAGAATGCCAGTGTAGGCATCACTATATGTGGGATGAATGAGCCAGTGGTGTGTGTAGGGGGTGGAGGAGGGAGAGACTTAGGTCATGGTTAGGGCGGTCTAAAGTAGAGGAGCCTCCCGTCCTTCCCCCACAGCCTCCACGCTGGACGCCTGGAAGCTGCCTTGCAGGGACCCCGCTGCACCCCGATTCCACGTAGGCTGCACCCTTCAGCCCTGTTCTGGTCTGTGAACATCCCCCTGGGTGCTCGCTGCCTCTGAGCTCTCCCAGGAAAATGGGTCTCACACACAGTTGCCGGGGGTCACACATCCTCCTGCACGTGCTGCCCGGGCTCCGGGGCCACCTTCCGGCTGGAGCCTGAGCAAGCCCTCGCTCTCTCCAGCCTGCTCATGTCCTTCCCAACCACTCACAGCCTCTTGGGACGTCAGCTCCTCATTCTGGCCTCACTTGAAACTGCCTTGTCCCTCTGCCACTCACAGGCTCATTGGGACCTTCCGCATGGTGCTGCAGAAGGTGGTAGAGGAGAACCATGTGGAGGTGACCGACACGCTGATTGATGACAACAATGCTCTCATCAAGGTAAGCGTGCCCCAGCATTCCTGGACTTGCCCACTGTGGGCTCACCTAAGGGCCTGCTTCACCTCCTCCCCCAGACACATAGCGTGGTCTCAGGGGTACTCCTCACGGATGGAGAGGTGAGACAGGAGGAGGTAACTCAGGTCAAACTCTGCCAAAGCCCCTCCCCCTGGTGGCTGTGGCCATCGCAGCCCTTTCTAGAGTGCAAGAGAGTGGGGATGTGCTTCCTTCTGCACCAAGGGGTCCTCCTTTCATACAAACCCAGCTCAGGAATCACTGAAGGGGTCCTGCTGGTCACCCAAAGGCCAGACTGAGCTCTGCTGGTCACTCAAGGGCATGGCCTTCACTTGGCTCTAAGACTAGCCATTCTGTGAAGACAAGGATCTCACTTCTATTCCACTTGTCACATCCCATCATGAGCGCACATGCACTAACGATGCACAATCTGTAGCACTTAACGCACATTCTAACAAAGCAAGGAAGTAAAGCAGCCTGGCCGCCCAGAGCCCAGGCTCTGCTCTGATGCATCCACCCCCTTGAGTTCATTAGCGTCTGCTCCCAGGCAGTTTGGTATTGTGGTGAGAAACACAGCACCTGGATGCAAACCTTAGTTAGGCCACTCACTAACTGTGACTTGGGCAGGTGACTGTCTTGGGCAAAGTAAGCAAAATTATAGTATCTACTTCACAGGGTTGTTTGAAGGATTGAAAGAACACACAGGAAGTGCTTAGAACATTTAAGCACATAGTGAAGTGTTCAATTAATATATAAAATAATATTGATAGCTATTATTTCTGACCTCAGTTTACCCATGTGTAAAATGGATCTGTACCATGGTTCCTCCCCCCGGGCCTACATAATGTATGGCCCCATGTAGCAGCAGCAGAACAGTCTCAAAAGGCAGAACTCAGCCGCAGACAGCCAGAATGGAAGGAGCCCTCTCTAAAGAGTGTCAGGGTGGGGCAGAAATTCCCATGGTGTCAAGACACTTCCTTGCTGAGAACAAGGAGAGCGTTTGGAGCTAGCCAGGTCATTCTCTCCATAGGCAGGTGCAGGTGGGGGTGGGGGGCTCTTGAAGTCAGGGGGCTGGGGTCTCAGTCGCCCCAGTGAGGAGAGGATGCAGGACAAGCATCATACCAGTGAGAATGGATGACCTAGAGGAGACCACAGATGTCCGGAGGAAGAGAGTGGAGCACAGGAAGACGAGAGAGAGAACCAGGGAAGTGGGCAGGGAGGGGAGCCAGCCAGCCCATGCCCTGTATTTCTAGAATCAGACTTAGGAATTCAGCTGCAGATCATGGATCTGGTGGGCAGATCATGAAGCCCACCCACCACCCACCTACTGCCCATTTTATGATGGTAGCCCTGACATCTTTGGATGGAAAATAGATTTGGTCATGGTCAGACAGCTGATCAACAGCAGAGCCAGCACGGGAACCCAGGGCTTCCAACTTCAGGCCAGCATTTTCCCACCATGTTTATACTTGGGCACAGCAACAGGGCCACATTGGCTCAGTGGGAAAGACATGGGGTGTGGAGTCAGCCAGGCTGGGCTCAAATCCAGCTCCAGCACTTCCTAACAATGTGACTTTGAGCGAGTAACTGAACCTCTCTGATATGGTAGGCAGGGAAGGTTGAAGTGCTGAGAAGATCAAATGAGTTTACATTAAAGCACATCAGCATGCCGTCTAGCGCAGTGAGGGTTCAGAAAATGAGTGCACCTTTTTCTTCCCTTGGGAAATCTAAGCCTGGGCATTCGGAGGCCTACCCATTGACTGAAGGGTGCCCGTGTGGGTCTCAGGAGCAAGTGACCCCCCTGGGGAAGTGACTAGAATGCGTTTTCCCTGTATGCTGGGGAGAAGCAAGAGCTGAAAGGAAGTAAGTGGCCCAAGGATGCAAAGCAAGAAGCCAAATCAGGATTCTTCAGTGCACAGCCTGAGCCCAGGTTTGGGGTTCCGCTATCCCCCAGAGAAAATCCCGGGGCACCCCCAGATCCCTTCCTTTCCAGGGTAAGAGGGTGGGTGTCAGATGAGTGGGGAAAAGTGCTGACTCCACACCTTTGTGAGGTGTCGAGGGCCTGGGCTCCTCTCCTGGAGGGGACACTAGCTCACATCATCACATCCTCAAGGAGCATCAGGGCTGAGGGAGGTCAGCCGACTGCAAGCAGGCCACCCCTCATCTCTGTGGGCAGCCCTGGTTCTGAGGGTGAGGGGTGACCTACTCACTGGGGACACTGAATGATGCTCTTGATTATGTATGCACTGGAGAGTCCATCCCCAATCCAAGTTCAACTCTCCAAGGCAGGCCCCCAACCTTCGGTAACAGGGAAGAATAGAGCCAAGAGCTGGAGCCTGTGAAGTTTACTGACTCTGTGCATGCCTGTCTTTCTCATCTGCAACACAGGAGAGGCGAGGATAATACCCAGCTCCACTGAGTTAAGGGTGGGAAAGCACTTTGCAAACATCACAAAGCAGCAGAGCATGTGGGATATGATTGCTACTGCTGTTCTAGCTGCTCACCACCCATCTCTCCCTCCAGACCAGCCTGTGCGTGGAGGTGCGGTATCAGGCCACAGACGGCACAGTGGGCTCCTGGGATGACGGGGACTTCCTAGGGGATGAGTCCCTTCAAGAGGAAGAGAAGGAGAGCCAGGAGACAGATGGGCTGCTCCCTGGCTCCCGCCCCAGCTCCCGGCCACCAGGCGAGAAGAGCTTCCGGAGGTAACACGCTGGGACTTCTGGCTGCCCACTGCCCCCAAAGATACAGGACAGATGCCTATTCCCCCAGGAAGGTCCCTGAGGCCTAACTGAGCTCAGAGAACAGGGTTGAGTTGCTTGAAAGACATATAAGAGGGAAAAAGTGTTTCTGAGCAACCCCCCTATCAGGCCCCCACTCCAGGGAGCAGGGCCGCTCTGGCCCAGTAAAAGCCCAAACAAGGGGGCCTCTTCCTGCCAGAGTGAAGGCAGAGGTCCCAGTCAGGACCTGGCCTCTCTTCTGTTGAGAACATATCTCAGCACCCTCCGTATCCAGAATTCACACCTGCAAATGTCCTGCTATGCAGATGACAGCAAGCTGTGTCCAGGCCGGTGCTTTCCAAATGCACTATTTTTTACCAGAAAAGGAAACACAACTGTATTACTCTTAGAGCCCAGAGAGACAGAATATGGGCTAGCAAAATGTTGCCCATAGTTCCTAGGTCACTGGGGATAACGTGGAAAATGCAGGTAAGTTGAGGGTACGTCTAGGGATGGGGAGGATTCTGAGAGAAGGAGCTACTCCCCTCCCGCTGCAACTATCCCCCAATGTCCCTCCACCTTCCTTTTCCAATTCAAATTCATTCAGGCCCTGTTCTGAAAAAACACACACTCTAAATTAATGGAATTGAATTGGATACTTTTATAGGACAAATACGGTTTCTTTCTTTGCACATGAACCATTCCCAATACCCACAACCACACACACACACACATACACACACACACACACACACACACACACACGAGCTTAAGGAACCCTGGGAGCCTGCTGGGGAGTAATATTAATGAAGTCAAAGGAACCATGCCCATGGGATATGAGGCTGGACCTTTGACCTCAGGCAGCTGTGGGTGGGGTGACATTGCCCAGGCCAGCTTGGAGCCTGTCCTCCATAGACCTCAGGTTAGGTGGGGTGGGAGGAGCTTGCAAATTGGTCTCAGGAGACCCGGATCTGAATCCCAGCTCTGTCTCTTACTAGCCTTGTGACTCTTGGCCAGTCACATACCCTCTTCACCATCTCTTCTAACCTGTAAAATGGGACCCAGAACAATAAGACGCCCCCCCCCACCTGCTGTTGGGAGAGCCAAAGAGATGATGGAGGGACAGGTTGTAACTGGGGTGCTGAGTGCTGCCCATATAAGGGCCGGGGACAAACAGGTTCTTGGCAGCTGGATAATCAAAGAGTAGGAATTTGACTGCATGTGGTGAGAAGAGGAGCTGGGGACTCAGTGGGAGCCAAGGATGCTGACACAAAAGGTACCACCTGGTCCCCGTCCTCTGTCCCTTGTAGGAAAGCGCTTTGTAGGGGGCTGTCTGAGACAGCAGGTGGACTCTGAGAAAGAACTTTCTGGGGACAAGCTCGGAAGTCATGTAAGGGCCACTAATTGTAGGGAAAATGGTGCTGGCTCTGAATCAGGAGAGCTAAGTTCCATTAAGTCCCATCCTGACTGCCATTGACTAGCTGAGTGACTTTGGGCAAGTCACTAACCCCTCAGGGTCAGTACCAGAAATGGGTTGAGCATCCTGGCTCCCCTCAACTCCGACAGCCTGACAAACCCAGGGATACTCTGGATCCTGGGGGTAGACCCATGGGAAACAACTCTCCGGGAGCTCTGGACAGTTGAGAGCGCTGCCCACGTGAGCAGCTGTGGTCCAGGCAGCGCTGGGCCAGTTCCTCTATCAATCCCATGAGAGTGGGCCAGGGTGTGTGGGAGGACCTTCTTTTCAGCTCTGGCCACCCCACTCCATACTGAGGGCCCTTCAAACAAACAGCGCACAGCTGAGCTTCACAGCGGCCCTGGGTCAGAGCAGGGTCTCCCTTACTCGAAGGGTTCTCCACACCTCCCCCAGCTGTCACTATTGCAGAGAAGCAATGAATCACCACAACCCATGGGCGCTTTGCTCTCAGAAACACAAAATCAGGATTCCGGGTTTTTACATGTCAGTGCACATCCATCTCGGTCTCCGAAGAGAGACTCAGCACTCAGCACACATATGCCCATGCACGCACACACACGTGTACATGTGCTTTCACACACTTACATGCACACACACTCTCCCTCTGTGCGAGGCCAGGGAGCTGCACACATAGCCGGTCTCTGGGCTCTACTGCTGTCACGGCTCTAGGAGCCACACCTTAGGAAGGATGAGGAAAGGAGCCCCAGCTTTTATCTTGCAGCTGCCCTCCAGAGACGTAGGGCTTTCCTGTGCATTCCCTGTATTCTAGACTCTCCTTCTCATTTCCTCCACCTTCCTGGCACTCCTGCCCTCCGTGGTCTCACCTCATTCTGCCCAACTCCCCTTCCTGGTGTCCCTGGGAATGTAGTGGTTCCTGCTAGGCTCCTCCCTGGTGGGTCTCACCTTGGGGGATCAGTTGGGGACACTTTTCTCGTTCTACTTAAGGCTCATTCTTGCACTCTGGTGGAGACCCATGGAGGCCAGGTACCTCCCTCCTAAGCCCGGGGCCAGAGGGCAATGGGGCACATGTGCATGGCTGGGGCTCTGACAGAGATATGCAAGGGTGTGTGCCCTGGGTGTGCACAGGGCTGTGTATAGGGGTCAGCACACCCACCCAGCCTCACCCCCAGAGTGCTGCTTTACCAGTTCCTACGTCCCTCTCATGCCCACCCCCTCATCCCAGCACCAAGCTGAGCTCCAGAGGCGCCGCGGCCCCCAAGCCGCCCGGAGGAGCCACGGTCAGGGCCATGGTGGGAATTTGGAGAGACCCCTCCCAAACCCAGCCTCTTCACCTGAGTTTGGGGTCCCCTCCACTCCCCCACCCAGGGCTGAGTGTCCATCTGAGCCTGGAACCATGAGCAAACCCTAGAGTTCCCCAGTGGGTGCCATACGGATCCTTGGCCCTGTGGTTGCTTTTAACAGTGCGCACGGAGCCATGGGGGTGGGAGCCGAGGCTCGCAGAGAGGGAACGCTGGCGGAGGAGCCCACGTGGGCTCCAGTAGAAAATCTAGGCCTGTCCAGGGCTCCACGGAGAGGTCCCCTAGCAACAAGGACCACCATGAGGTCAATCCTACCCCATGCTTGCAGCTGGGTGGGTGACTGAGGGCAAGCTGAGCCTCAGCTCCTACATCTGGAAAATAGGGTAATAACAACATCTGCCTGTGAGAGGGATGGATTCAATGTGTCCAGGCACGTGAGGTTCTCAGCACAGGGCCCTGCGTATTGTTACTAATGTTAGTTGTAGGCATGACAGTGTCTGCAGTAAAATCATGAGGGTGTTGTTTTTTCACAGAGAGTCCTTTTCGCCTCTGCAGGCCCAGAGGCCCGGAGTGTGCGGAGGGGAGGGGGGTGTGCAGGTGGTGGAGCTGCGTGCGCAGGCTATGGGTACATGCTGTGCCCAGGGGCCGTGCGCCTCAGAAACCCCGCACTGGACCAGCCTGGGCCCCTCTGAGACCTCAGAGCAGACCCCTCAGGGAGAGAGAAAAGGCCTCCCATCTTACCCTCCAGCGACACAAATCCCACCTTCCTGCCCCTCCCCTGCCCACCGCCAGGTAACACATTTCCCCTTTGGTTCCTCTGTCGCAAAGATTTTTTTCAGGTGACACCCTGGGGGCGGAGGTGTCACAGAATTCTCTGAAAATACTAAACAAACAAGCTTCCCTCAAAACCTGGATCAACAATTCAGAGAAAGGTGGCCCTGCTTGGATTAATGTGAGGCGAGGGCCAATCCATCTCCCATTCAGCTCCCGTTCTAGAAAGCTTGGTGGAGCCCCTGCTCCACTGGAGCAAGCCCCGCCGGCTCTCAGGGGTCCCAACGGCGGCCAGCAGCTGGACAGCCAGGCCCAGGGCCAGAGAAGGGCTGCTGAGCTGGTCAGCCGCCCCGCTCCATTCTCTGCTCAGGGGTCTCAGACAATTGTGGCACCTTGAGACCTTTGAAAAGGGGAACAGACTGACTGGCTCGCCTACTGGAAGGATGGATAGCTGGCCGAAGCTGTCCAGGCCTTGGGGCCCTGAGCTGTTGAACAGGAAGTCTTGTTTGCCTGGGCAAGGTCTGTGTCGGGGCAGTATGAGGCGAGAAAGACATTGCTGACTGTTATTCACTTTCTTTTCTTCACCCTCATTGCTACAGTATCAGGGAAGCATTGAGAGAAGATTCCAGAAGGGTTTAGGGAAGCCCCCCTAAAGAGGGAGAAGGGCACCGTTCTTGCCCTGGTCTGCGCCCTGGAGCACTTGCTCACTTACTTTTGCACACCCAGCACCTGCCTGGCCCAGCCTTCTTCTCAGGCCCTCAGGGCCTGGAAGGTCCCCACTCCATTGGAGGGGACCAGGAGAGGAGTAGGGTGGCTCAGGCCTGGAGGGTGGCCTGGCTCCCTGAGGCACCTGTGACCTACATTGAGAAACCACTAGGCCCTGGGGGCAGAGGGAACCAGCTGGTACCCTGAGGCCTCTGCCCTCACCAGGGCTCCAGGTCCCTCTCTCCCCAGACCTATCGGGTCCCTGCCCTGCAGGCTCAGTGTGCTGAAGTGAGAGGCTGTGGGGTGAGGGGACTCTGGGGCAGGGGGGTCACTGGGGAGCATGGCGGTCAGCAGGGCCAGGGGCTAAGTCTGCAAGTGTCTCTGGTCCACACCCTCTCACACACGTCCCCTTGTCTCCTCATTTCTTCTCCCTACTCAGCAAAGGCAGAGAGAAGACCAAGGGAGGCAGAGATGGCGAGCACAAGTAGGTGTCCCCAGCCAGGGCGGAGCCGTGGGGCTCCCAGGGTCCTCACCACAGGGTGCGGATGTTGGGACGGCCCAGAGGGCTTAGTCATGGGCTGTCCTGGTGGAGTGAGCGCCAGGGGATGGCAGGATGAGGGAGGTCTCTGCCCCTGAGCATGGGGATGAGGGACAGGGAGGTGTTGGGGCGGGGGCGGGCAGGTGGCTGGGCCTTCTGGTTTCCACTCCCTCCTCCCTTCTTTCAGTGACTTCATCCCTCTTCCACTTCCGGGTCCAGCCCTCTCTGCTGTGAGTCAGGCCCTTAGGTGATCCTGTGCAGGAGGGTGTGACAGAAGTCAACGGAGCGGGGGGGAAGCCCCGGAAGCCAATAACTGTCTCCCCCGCCCCTACAGAATCTAGGCGAGGCTGGGAAGATGACACATAGACCTGGGGGCCCAAGGAGGGCAAACTCTAGGCTTGAGTGGCAGCGGGGTGATGGCTGGAGCAGGAAGCCCCAGAAAGCTCAGGAGGAATGATCAGTCTCTGTGAGTCCTCACCATCTCCATTCCCTCCCAGGCTTCCTGGGAGAGAGAGATCACATCTGCTCTGGGAGTGGAGAGGAGGAGGGGCTCCAGATGAGAGGGGCAGCCACAGGGGTAGGAAAGGCTCAGGGTCCGGAGGTTGATGAGGGTCTCACAGGCTCCCCCAGAAACCTGTGTCACCTCAAGGACTATCTAGCATCACAGGGAATTTACAAGGCCAGTGGCAGTCAGGGCTAACCGTGCTGAAGGGGGCATCTGGGCCAAGGCCTTTTCTTACAGCTGGCAAGTCTGAGTCCCAGAGAGGGCAAGCATGCCCCAGAACAGGGCAGAGCTGGGACTAAAACACAGGGAGTTAACTTTTGACCAGAGTCTGCAACAGACCCAGGGAGTTCAGAGCGCCTGACGGTACTCTAAGTTAATTTATTTCTCCAAACATAGCAATGAGAGCTGAAAAGCCAGGAATGTGGTCTTCATTTTCCAGATAAGGAAACTGAACCCCTGAAATGTTAAGAGATTTGCTCACAACTGTGATCCAGATAAGTTAAAAATTAGTTGACAGGAGGATATCATGGGGACAGGATTGTGTGTATAGGGACCTGAAATGATCAACGTGGCATGGGCCTGGGGTATCTGCTTGCATTAAGATCGGGGAGGGGGGGGACTCAACCTTATTCATTGCTTTCACAAAAGCATATCGACTTCCAACTCCCGAGTGTTACTTAGGAGCAAAAGCCTGATGACAAGGCAATGGCACCTCAGGGAGAGCTCAGGTCCAGAGACCTGAAGGGTCAAGGGGTTTCCCAAGGTCCAAGCAAGGGAAGACACCTCAGGCACAGCATGGCTCAGGCTTGGAGAGGGAGCTAGGGAGCCATATCCTGGTGGGAAAAGAGAGGGAGATGATAGGAGACATTGAGCTGGGGGTCCTTAGAAAAAGAGTCTAAGGAGCTGGGTTTCTGCAGGGACACTGAGACATAAAAGGCCTATACGAGACAGGAATGACTTGTCTGTCCCCCAGACTCAGTCTGAGAGCAGCATTGCTCTCTAAGGCCCTTGCTGGTTTTTGGCTCCCCAGTCTGTCCTGGGCCAGTGTGTCCTCCAGGATTCAGATTGGCCTGATCCCTTGACTGGCCCCAGATGGACTAAGGTGTCTCGCAGAGTGAGCACCCGGTAGGTCCACTGTAATTGCTGGTTCCCTCACACTGCTCCATTCTAATCTCTTGCCATCTCCAATTGACATTTGAGATAAAGTAAACTGGCATGTTTTATTCTAATTTTAATGTATAGAGGCTTGGGACGATTAAAAGGGTAAAAAAATGGGATTTCTAAGGGAGATTAAATAAGTTGAAACTCTTTATCCTGAGAAGAAAAAGTGTGGGAATTGGTTTTAAATTTCTGGAAGGTTACTCTGTGGCAAAGCTGTTAGTTTCCATCTCCAGTGGGGAGAAATAAGTGGACATATGGGTAAATTGCCGTAGAGGAAACTTAAGAATGGAGCCATGAAGAAACTCTTGCTACCTGTGAGTACATGAGATTCTGAGATAGGCTGGTTTGGGGAGATGGGAAATTTGTTTCCATGATGCTGTTCACTTGGGCCTTGCAAGGGGTTGGGTCACGGGGGAGAGTGAGTAGCCCAGGTCCCCTGGCAAATGTGGAGATACAAGGGCCCCCTGAGCTGTTGGTATGGAAACTAAGAGAAATGAGCCCACAAAGAAGCACTTGGAAAAAGACTTCCCCAAGTTTTGAACATGTGGCCATTTAAACAATCCAGAGAAGACCCCAGACTCTGCTGCTGTTCAGCAGCATTTTGTTTCTCCTGAGGCTGAGCTGATGACACCAGACAGTTCCGAGGGAAGGCAGTCGGAAGGCAGAGCTCTGGGCAGCCACAGCCAGCTGTTCCTGTTCAGTTATAGCCCTCTAAGTCACAGCCTTCAGAATAATACAGAGACCAAACTAGCAAGACCCAGCTCGCTACATTTAGTTGGGCCAATGTTCCCAGTCATTATGAATACCAAACTCTCCCCCAGGGTGCCCAGGACATCACCCAACCACCACAATATCCTTCTAGATCTGAGCCACGAAACCAGCAAAGAAATCATCAGACCTATAAATGCAAAAAGAGTTCACAATGAGTGAACTAACTTTAAAATCCTTTCTCTAGAGAGAAATCGTGGTCTAAACTGACTTTGATGAATCTAGGATTGGGGAAGCCCAAATATGATCATAAGTCCTCAAATGGTCCTAGGGGCCCACCATCCCAGCACCTGCTTCTCCTGCTATCCTGCAGCCATGAATAATAGTTTAGATGAGTATATGTAAAACAGAGGCTCAGAGCCTACAGTAAGAATTCTGGGCATTCACCCTATACATTCTGCATTTGTCATAAAGGGATAATGCCGTTTTAGATATGCTGGGGCACACAGGAGTACCTCCAGTGAACCTGCCCACTTGTGATGGTTAGAATTATGCAGGCTCTCAGAAGAGGGATTTCTCCTTTGAATTGCTTCAGGGTAGGGTAGAGACTAGTTAGATAAGTATAGTGTGTTTGAAGGTTTCAATCTTTGCTTTCAAATATATTTGTTTTAAGGAATAAAGTAACTTTTGAATTCAAGGGCCATAGCTACCCAAGGGAAGTCCAGGCCCTTTTCCACTTGGGTGGGTCTTTGGGACCATCATCAAGAAGCCACAAGTCTCTGCTACTGGCACCCGCTCTGGGCCTCACGCTGCAGGGCCAGATCCCATCCCAGGATCCCCAAAGCCAGTTTCTTCAAGCAGGGACTGTTTCTAATCTAACGCATGGCTTTGATCTACCAAATGAGAGCACTTTCCAGGGGGGCATTAGGTCAGGGGGTGTGGGATGAGGAGCTGTGTGACTGGAACAGCATATAATGGCACCATGTAGGTCACACATGGAGTGGGGCTGGAGACTCTAAGGATGGCACAGCTCAGGAATGGCCAAGAAGCGATTGTACAACATCACGCACAGGGCCTTCCAAGATCACCTGGTTAATCTAGGAAAGAGCAAGGCTAGGAGGAAAGGAATCCCAAACACTGAGACAGGAAGCAGAGTGAGGGCCCACTCTAGGTACACTTCCTGTTGCAGGGTCAAAGTGCAGCTCTACTGAAAGGAAGTGCAATGCCACAGCAGCAAGGATGCAGTGAACTAGGGCTGGCCTCGGAGATAGGAGCTTTGTGCTTCAATCCCAACTTTCTGAGCCTCAGGTTTTTCATGGGTTGAATGAGAGGCATATGTTCCTCCCAGGATTGCTATGAATATGAAATGAACAAACATCTGGAAAGCAATTGGCCCACTGTCATTTGCTCAAGAAAAGTCACATAATTTCTTATTGGCTATTTTATATGTGATATCGCCTTATTAGAAGGGAGAGAAACTTTAAAAAATGATCCCAAAGGCATTCATTTTCCTATTTTAGAGCACCTTTCTTTCCCTCTCCTTCTACTATTACATCCCAGAAAGCACGATGCTGGAGAGTGCAGATAGATCAGTGCCACCCCAGCCTTCTTTCAGCTCCTGGTGCCTTTTTAGGAAATCACGAACATGCCAGTGCTTCCTAACCTGTGAGCTGGTGCCACATTAAAGGTGTGTTTCTTGATTACTCTCTCATTGGACGATGGACACACACCTTTACATGCCTTGCCTGTCAGATAAAGAGTAAAGAAAAGGCCTAGGGCTAGAATAGAGCCAGGTTTGGGGGACTGAGATTGGCTCTCTAACCCTGAGTAGAGAGGCTTGAGGTTTCTAGGCTATCTCTACAAAACAGAATGGTTTCCTTCAGCCTCACATCAACTAGCATAAAGAACAGGGGGTCTTGGGAACCATAAGGTTCCTGAGGGGAATCTCCACAGGGAGATTCATGGCCCAAAGATGGGTGGGCTCTGCTATAGGTAAGCTCAAGGTTGGAGACTTCACCTCACCCCACTTGGGCCTACAGGATGACAGGGCCACACCCAGGAGGAGGGACAATGGGAAGTGCAGGGATTCAGGTATCCAGCTAATGCAATATTAATAGGGTAATGGAATACTGCACTTTACCCCCTGCTGATCCTACTCCTAGTCCTCTGGCACCAAGGATTACAGGCTCGGCTGCAGGGACATCACTGAAAGGACAGTGAGGACCCCTGCCCCTTTCTCTCAGCCCCCCTGACTGCAGGGCCCTTCACCTGAGGGCACAAGGCCACACCAAGCCAGAGGAAGAGGTAGGAACTATGGAGTCTGCCATACGTTCCTGGGTGGTGGTGGAAGGGGGGATTCCACCGTGAGAAGGGACAGGCAGAAGGGGCCTTTTTAAAACCAGGACCAAAGACAAACATGAGAGAGCCTATCTCTTCCTTTTCACTGGGGACCAAGGAGAATCCAAGGGCACGGGGAGATTGGGAGAGAAAGGGCAGGCTTTGAGCACCAGAGCCATCTGAGAACTAAGCAGGTAGTTTCAACTACATCTCCCAGCCCCTCGGCCTCTGTCCCTGAGTCCTGTTCCTGACCTCTGTTCTGATGCTTTGTCTCGGGTTGGCTGGCTTTCTTTTCACCCAGCTGAAGTGGGGTACAGGGACAGGGAAGAGGAGCTTGGTGCACTGGCAGAGTGTGGAGGTCTAAAACTGGACTGAGGGGGCTTAGATCAGTCCAAAATCCCAAGGGGCTCTAATTAAACGGTGCTTTCCAGCTGAAGGGCACCTTCTCTGGTCGCTGGTGCCCCAACCTGTTCCCCATGAAGGCATGGGGAAGGAGAAAGTGGTGGGATTTCGTCCTTCCTAATTCCTCCTCATGGCTCCCAGTTTGGGAAGTTTAGCCCCCAGTATATCTCAGTCCCAGTAGGAGAGGGGTTGGAGGTTGGATGTCCTTTCCCTTACGTGTTCTCTCGGGTTTTGCTCTTCTGTGTTTGTGTGTTCTCCTTGCCTCCATCTCCTTCCACCTCCTCATTCTGGTGGCTCCTCTCACAGAGCCGGGAGGAACGTGTTCTCCGCGATGAAGCTCGGCAAGAGCCGACCCCACAAGGAGGAATCCCAAAGACAAGGTAGGGAAGCGTGCCCCTGCCCAGGGTCCAGCCATCTCTTTGACCCGACAGTGACCAAACCCCTCCCCTCGGCAGGCCGCGCCCCAACAGGCTCTCCTGCAATTGGTCGGCGGAGCCACCTGGGAGGGGCCTGGCCGCCCATTGGCTGGCAGAGGAGCCGTGTCCTGACAGTGGTCCTCAGGCAGGGGTCGCTACGAGGGCGAGGGTGTGACCAGCATCTCTAGTGGTCTAGTCCAGAACAAAGTCCCTTGCCCAGGGGTCCTGCTTACAAAAAGCTCCCATTCCGTTTTCTCCGTGGAGAAACCTAGAGATGTTTAATTAGAGGAGGGAATAACAAGAAACGAAAGTTGTTCAGTCAATTCTTTATTTCTGGGAGAAAACCCGAATCACAAGGATGTTTGCCCAGTGGCAGGATTCACCGCCTCGCTTTTCTCCTCTAACCACGCTGCAAGGGAAGGCCCTAGGGAGAAGAGCATGTGGGCCCTGCAGGTTGGAGTGGCCTGTGGGAAGTTGGGGGCTGGGGAGGGTGTCAAGACTATAAGGAGGACAAGCAGAAAACGGGAGAAATGGAGTGAATAAGGAGATGTGTGGCGCTTTCTGAGCCAGGTCCTGTTGATTACAAACCCTCCCTCAGGGATCCTGGCTGCCCACCCCAGTCTCCACTGAGTGGCCCACTGGCCCTGTAATCTCTCTCCCTCTCTCTTACACCCATGCTAATTCCAGCTGTGCCTTTCTCCTTCTTAGATTGGAGAGGGTAGAGATGCTTGGTTGAAGCCCAAACCATCCACCCTAGGATGGCTTCTTAGAATCATCATTTCTTCATCTCATTTGGTTAATATATATTAGCACAGAGATAGGTTCTGCATTCCATCAGCTATGTTGCATGGATAAGTTTCTTCCTAAGTTTCAGTTTCCTCATCTGTGACAGGACAACAGTGCCTATCTTGGCAGGACATGGCTATGAGGACTAGAGATATGTGTACAAAGTGCCAGGCATTGTGCTTGGCATATTATAGCCACTCAGTATATGGTAGCTACTGTTGTGAGAAGTGCATAAGGATGCATTATTTATTTCCTACCTTCTTCCATGAGAATCTGCAGTACTTAAGTAATGTACAATAAAAGTTACATTCAATTAAAATTTTAAAACAAGACCAGATATAATTAAAATCAAAGATCAAGATTAAATAGGAAACACTGTAGATATAGGGGCCACAACATTCTTAGCAGATGCTACCAAGTAAACCTTCAATTTGACTGCTAGCTTCCCAATACCAAATCAAAAAGGGAAAGACAGTCTCTATCCCATGGTCCAGCACAACTAACCAGCCTTTTTTCTTCCCCAGATGAACCAGCAGTGCTGGAGATGGAGGACCTTGACCGCCTGGCCGTTCGGCTGGGGGATGGGCTGGATCCGGATACCGTGTCTCTAGCCTCTGTCACAGCTCTCACCACGAATGTCTCCAACAAGCGGTGAGTGGGCTGAGCCCCACATCCCCAACTGCCTCCACCCCCAGCAGGCCGGAACATCTGGAATTTGGGTTCATCCTAACCCTACCCCTTTCTTCTTTTCCTGGATGTCTCTCTCACCTCTCTCCCTACAAAAGCAGAGTGCAGTTGTTGTGGGCCTGTTCCCAAGTCACTGAATACCTCCAGGCCCAGGAGAATCACAAAGCCACCCAGCCCGTATTTGAACCTATTGACCTGATGGCTGTCTCCCCTTTAGATCTGGCATTGGTTAGTCCTCTCTGTTGAGGCGTCTGAGAACAACCAATCCCCATTGTGTTTAGCAGTCCTGGGGTGTTTGAAGACCACAACTCTGTCCTTTTGCCCTGCTCCAAAGTCTAGCCAGTGTCAGGGCCCCCTTCCTCCCCTCCAGCAGTCCCTTACACCAGGCCTGACAGGACATTCTCCTCCTCAGATCCAAGCCAGACATTAAGATGGAGCCAAGTGCTGGGCGGCCCATGGATTACCAGGTAGGTGGGGCAACTAGAGGCCTTATGTCTTCCAAACTCTTTTCTGATGGGGTAGAGATAGGGGTCTGGCCAGGTGGGCATTATAGACTCTGTGGAGACAGGTGGGGGGTCATGGACAACCACAACTGAATATAAATCCCCAGAGTAAGCTTGTTCCTGGAAGGCACACAGAGAAGTGTCATAAATAGAGAGGTACACACCCAAAGAGGAGCTTGAAAACTCTGCCTATGCTGGTCAAAGCCCTCTCAGGCTCTATGTCCAGCACGGGACTTCATAAAGCAAGAGACCTGGAAAAAACATAAAGAGACCAAGGAGCCACGCCTTCCAAAAAAAATTTCCAACAGTTAAAGTAAGAGCCTCTGATAAAAGTTTTTTTTGTTTATTTTTTTAAATTGTTGCTTTGTATTATTTTAATGCTGTAAGTAATGTCAATCCTGGTTATCTATAGATAGTGAGAGTGTGGGTGTTTTTTCTTCTCTTCGCTTCCCTGTATTTCCTGAAATTAACACTTAATTTTTGTGTGTGTATGTTTCTAAAATTGGAGACAGAATGGCTGAGCTAGGCAGAGACTTGCAGCTGTAAGGTTGTTAATGAGCCCACAGTGCAGGTAGGATGGGTCATGAGCATGACTGGTGACTGCTATGACAGGGCCATACAGAGTAACTGAACATCAGTGCAGCTTTCCCAGCCTGAGACCTGATCCCCTGCTTTGCAGGACCACACCCTCAATTTTGTCTCTTCTCCCAGAATTGATCAGAAGCTAAAAGGCTGAATTACATGAACATAACTCACAATAGGCTAATGTACAAGCCAGAAGTATCTAGTATCTATAAACTGAAAGCAGGAAGGACCACAGGACCACCTGTTGCTTTAGACCTTCCCTTGGGGGGCTAATGAGACCCACCTTAGGTCAGAAGACTGCTGGGCATTTCCAGCATTGAGTGAGTATGCTGGCTGCTCAAAGGGGACAGAGCCTTCAGGAGACCCCCCCTCTGGCTACCACTACACTTCCTGCCCTTGGTTCCAGCACCAGATGCCAGGATCAGCGTGAGTCCCCTCTCCCAGGTTACAGCTTATCTTTTATGCCTCATTCCCAAAGCCCTTGCACACTGCCCCTGTAAAGAGAGCCCCGCCTCACCACACTCAGGTGATGATGTAATGGACTAGATGGTACTTTTCTTTGTATCAGGTACATCTGGTCATGCTTTCTCTAGACACACCTTGTCTCCCTTAATTTTTACCTCAGTTTGTTTCATCCAGTCCCTGACCATCTTCCCGGGTGCTGGAAATAGTCCTGGACAGTGTCAAGTGGCTCTGCCCCTGTGGTTTCAGACAACCCCAAGCCACTGGATTCCTTAAAGGTTTGGGAGTGGCACCCCCTCAGCTCTCTGCCAAAACCCAAATTTGGATATTCTTGGATATTCTAAGACTTCTAAGGGTTTTTTTAGGGGCCTGGGCTCAGGGCTTACTCCTCCATGTACTGAGAACATGAAAAATTCCAGAGAAAAAAGACCTCATAGCCAGGTATTATTCCCTCCACAAGCCTGCCAGGTAAGGGCAGATGGAAAATGGAGTCGTTGTTGCTGTTAATAAAACTGTATTTTTTGAAGGTTTACTCTATGTCAGACACTATGTCAGGAGCTGTATATATATTTTCCATTTAAGTTAATGTCATTCATACAACCTTCCAAATATAAGTATTACTACATTTCATAGGTGAGACACTGAGACTCAAGGGGGGTGAGCTTGGCCAGGTCACAGTTACTCAAAGCTAGAGCCAGGGTTCAAATCCAAGGGTGTCTGACTATCGCAGTCAGAATGATTAATTTCTCCCTAATTAAGCCTTTTGGACGGTTGCTCCCTCTAGCCCCTGCTCACCTTCAGCTTACTATTTGCTGCTTGTTTTCCAAAACCTTTGCAAACTGCTTCCTGCCAGACACTTTTAGTAAGTAGACCAGACAGTTTTCCTCCAAAGACTTTGTAAATAATCTGAATTGAACAAAACAGTTGTATTCAACCTGGTAGCATGGGATTTCCTGATAGGTTCATTCACGTCTCAATTGCAGGTGTTAACATACTTTGAGAGAGAGCATTGAGAAGGCAAATGTTGAATGATTCTTGCTTCCAGTAAATACAACATAGAAAGCATGAAAAGCTACCAGAAGGCACTTGACTCTCTTGGAGAAATTGGCATTGTTGAGTTAGAAAGAAAGACTTCAGAAAGCAGAGCCAGTTGGTGACAGGAGAGGGACTTAGCTGAACTCAGATCCCAGAAGGACCCTGAGAGCTCAGAACAGTGGGAAGACCATAGCATACTCATACCCCTTGTTTCTTCTGTTTAGAATGTACATAATGTGCAAACCCTTTTCTGATTATAAACATCTCAAAATGGCCCTGGCCGGTTGGCTCAGTGGTAGAGCGTCGGCCTGGCGTGCAGAAGTCCCGGGTTCGATTCCCGGCCAGGGCACATAGGAGAAGCGCCCATCTGCTTCTCCACCCCTCCCCTTCTCCTTCCTCTCTGTCTCTCTCTTCCCCTCCCGCAGCCGAGGCTCCATTGGAGCAAAGATGGCCCGGGCGCTGGGGATGGCTCCTTGGCCTCTGCCCCAGGCGCTGGAGTGGCTCTGGTCGCAACAGAGCGACGCCCCGGAGGGGCAGAGCATCGCCCCCTGGTGCGCAGAGCGTCGCCCCTGGTGGGCGTGCCGGGTAGATCCCGGTCGGGCGCATGCGGGAGTCTGTCTGTCTTTCCCCTTTTCCAGCTTCAGAAAAATACAAAAAATAAAAATAAATCTCAAAATCAAGAAGCCACAGTTTCCTCTCTGCGATCATGCGATTTCCCCATCAGAGCAAGCAAAGCTCAGCACTCAGCAGAAATGTTTCTGGTGGGCCATGAAGTCCTGTGTCTGTCTGTTCCCTACACTCTTCCCAGCACCAAGACCTAATATGTTGTCACCTCCAAACATTTCTTCGGTTTTCACCTCCATGTCATCTTCCTTGCACTGACCCTAAACCCTCAACCTCACCTGTAATATTGCACCCACTTCTCTGGTCCTACTGCCCTCAAATTGCCTCCTCCACTGCTTCCTCTATGATCTCCTCAAGATGCAGATCTTCTCACGTCACCTCTGCCGCCAGGAGTTGTGGGAAAGTCAAGGGCAGTTTAGAAGAGCAGTACTAACGGGCCTGCCACCTGTTCTCTCGGGATCCCAGCTAATGTCCTTACAGCACGATCAGATCACTCAGAAACGGGTCACAATTCACCACGACTCTTGGGTTCTCCCAAGACAAAGGTGTAGATTTACAGTCAGCATTGTTCCTTGCCATGGCTTTCAGGAAGCCGCCTAGGGTTATGTGCCTTATCTTGGAAGGAGAGGATGGAAGAGTCAATTGCTAACAGAGTCTGCTTGGTCAGCTGGTCAGCTGGTCCCTCTATAGCTCTGTTTTCCTCTTTATCTTCCATTCTGGAAGAATCAAATCCTTTGCTGATGACTAGAGGATGGGAGGGAAGGATGGCCATTCCCTTTCCTCAGATTTTTAATTTCAAGTCCAAGTGATGCATCCCTCCCACACACAAAGCCCCAGTTGAAGAAGGAGCAGCAGGGTGGCATTCCTAGAGCATTAATATTTAAATATATGCTGCTTTAAAAATAGCACCATGAGAGGCTATCACCAACACCACGCAGTGATCTCAAACTTGCGCTCTCAGGGTTCCCCTTGGGGCCACCGCTCAGCCAGCAGAGCACCCTCTGGAGCCTCTCTCTCCCTTTACTCCATTCAACCCTCTGCGCCTCTCCTCCTCGCACCTCTGACCTCTCATGTCAGTGCTTCCAACCGGGGCAGTCTGCCGTTATTGGCTCTGCTCAATGGAGGAACATGGAAACTTCGGGTCCTGAGAAAAGGCGGTCATCATGGCCAGGCCTCTGTTTGGAAAACAAAAATACCAACCAGCTGCTCACATTGGGAAGGTTAATCTCCTGATGGTGTATCTTTAGTACCGTATTATGCCAAAACTGTGCCTGTCCAATTCCTAGTCTTGAATTACTGAAAGTCTTTTTAATGGAAAGAAGGAAATGGGATAATTAGTTGTGGGGAAAATGATGAGATTTAAAAATATAAATTTGGTATTAAAAAGTTGCCTCGAGGTCAAAACTCTCTAAACTACTATGCAAAGAACATTCTAGAAGGACTTCTAGTGTCTATGTATGATAATTCCTTTCACAGTAAGCTCTCAGAGTTAAGTTAATAGCTCTATTTCCTTTTTAGCTCCCTGGAGAAATGGTGATTATTGAACTTCTTTACAGCTCCAGATTCTGAGCTCCATTCCCTGGGCACTTCAGATTCCAAATAGAAATGCTTGCGTTCATAGTTCAAGCGCTACTTCAATTAGTAAACGTTCAGTTTCCAGTTCTATATACTTTCTTAGCAACGTTCTCATTGGCATCAGAGTTTCTATTTTTCTTAACCTCTTTCATTTTGATGTATGCAATTTTCTTGGCCTTTAGAATAGTTATGACTCTCACGGGCACAGCAGATGATAATTTTTGTGGTTATTCTTTTTTTACGATAAGGAAATAACGATTCTCTTGAATGAAATCATACTTAGAAGATGCATCAAAGCACAGCAATTAAAATATCAAATCTCCAAGATGAGAAGCATGAAAAGCAGCCCACTTAGAATAATGTGCTGAAGTGAATGCCAATTCTAGCTCAGCAAAGGCTGTTTTGTTAAAATGCAAGTTCAAGAGAATCACCTGAAACAACCGTAAGCACATACGGACCCTATCTACTTGGGAGAGCAACCACGTCACTGAAGGGAGATTTTATTCTGGCAGAACCGGCTCTGGAGCTCACACTTCTTTCCCCCCCGGCCTCCCTCTCTCCTGCCTGCAGGTCAGCATCACGGTGATTGAGGCTCGGCAGCTGGTGGGCCTGAACATGGACCCCGTGGTGTGTGTGGAGGTGGGCGACGACAAGAAGTACACATCCATGAAGGAGTCCACTAACTGCCCCTACTATAATGAGGTCAGTGCCGCGGCCCTAGGTAGGAAAAGAGGCCCGATAGGAGCATCTGGAAGTCAAGGGGCACAAAGGGCTACCAGCAGGGGTGACCTTGACCCACCCTATTACAACTCCTAGAACACTGACATGCAGTGCCACAGACTCTAACCCTGAGTCTAGATCCCTGCCTGGTCCAGCCAGGGGCCACCCTTTGAAAGGACCTCTGCCCCAGACAGTCCTGTGCAGCCCTCAGCAGTATCTTGGTGAACCTCACGCTCTGTAAGGTCTGGGCCCAGCTGTTTCCCAGGCCAGAGCCCTGGGGCAGTGTTCCCTCATTCCAGCCCCTGCCAGTGGTGGTATTAGCACATTAATGAGCACTTGCTATGTGCCAGGCACTCTTAAATGTTTTAGGTTTATCACTTCTTCTGACTCTCATGACAACTGTCAGAGGTTGTCACCATTAACCCCATTCTACACCAGGCGACACTGAGGCCCCTGAAGAAAGACCTTGCCCAGGTGCTAAGTGCCGGAGTTGGGTTCCACAGGCTCACCCTTCTGCTAGGTTGCCTTCTTGGTCCCTGAGCCCCGGGGGTGTCCTTCCAGAGCACTGACCTGGCATCCTGGGGTGTCAGAGAGAAAAAGCCAGGTACTCACTCCTGTTCTTTACAGCCATTTGAGGGCACATCAAGGTCATAGGACCTCAGGGACCTTCTAGTTCAATCTCCCCATTTCACAGAAAAGGAGACTGGGGCCTCACTATGGGAAGAGCCAAGATTACAAAGAGTACTGTTGATGGAGAAGGGCCTGGCCTGCCCAGTCCATTCCTAGCACTCTGTCTGCCACCCTGAGCAGTCACCCCAGACATATCATCTTTACTCTGGGCTGTAGGGGGAGCCCATCTTAATCAGCTTTGGTGAGGATGACCAAGTCTCCCACAGATGCCTGAACACTCATCAAACTCACTCAGAAGCCACTGGCCTGGGGTCCTTGGCCCTCCCTTTCTGGAGGGGCATCTAGTCTCCTTTTCCCTGTGGCTCCAGGCAGTGTGGGCTGCCAGACTGGCCCCAGTAAGGTATCTGTGTCCTGTGTCTCAGCATCTGTCCTGAGGAGTGGTGGGGGCTGAGGGTGCCATCTGTCACTGGTGGGAGGCATCTCTTGCAAAGCTGTGGGAGCCCCCAAGCTGTGCATCTCCAGTTAGAAAACCTGAGCACATTCCTGCCCTTCATAGGGACCCAGGCCAAAGTGAAGGTCTGACTGAAGTCTCCTGTGTGGCCACAGGCGGGCCCTGTCCTTACAGCTGCTCTCCCACAGGCCCACGAGGGCTAGAACATTAGTGCTCAGAAACATTCCTGTCCAACGTAGCAAGTTTCCCAGGAGTCAGGAAATTCGGGTCCGACATCTCTGACCTTAGGTCAGGACACATCTCTAACTGGAAAAGCCTCTAGCCTAGATAAGGGTTACTTTCTCCTAACAGATCTGGAGACAGTGCCCATGGCCTCCCATGGTTTATTTGATAAGGGCACAGACACATTTGGCTGACTTGAGGGCTCACCTTGCACTAGGCCCATGCACTTCATGTTTCATTTATATTGCTTCCTCCTTCCCAAGGAAATAGCTCCTGTCCCCACCCTGTGGTTCCCTGGCAAACTCCTATTCACCCTGCAGGGCCCAGCTCAAATATCCTTGCACTCTCTGGGTCAGAGTCAGCACACTGCTCTCTTTGTGACAGTAATGTCCCTGAACTGTGCTTGGTCCTTCATGTCTCTGTGTCCCTGGTGGACTGGAGCCCCCTGTCTTCTGCATCGCTGTGGCTCAGCCCAGAGCCTGGCATGTACCTGGAGGGGTTGGTAACACTTTGCTGAATGGATACTTACCCAAACAAAGAAACAAACATTTGCTGAGCATCTGCTGTAGACCAGGCCCGTGCCTGCCAATACAGGGACTGCAAAGTCAACAGTTTCTGCCCTAACAGGCCACCTCCTAGTTCTAGCCTGAAAAAAACTCTATATCCATTTACACTATTCATTTCACTCAAACGAATCTTCAATTTGTTCTCAGTCACATTTCTGTTCTTTTTCACAAACTCAAGTAGCTCTGATTTGTTCACTTTCTGTTTCCTCTAAAAAACTTTCTGTTTTTTAGAGGAAACAGCACTAAACTTCTAAACAGCACTAAACTTCTAAACCAGTGTTTCTTAAACTCAGCACTATGCTTATTTTGGACCAGGTAACTTTTGGTGTAAGGGACTGTCCTGTGCAGTGTAGGATGGTAAGCAGCATCACTGACTTCCACCTACTAGATGCCGACAGCAATCTCCTACCCAGCTGTAGCAACCGAAAATGCTTCCAGATATTGCCAAATGTCCGCTGGGAGCCTCAGTGTCTGCCCCCTCAATAAGAACCACCACCTTACTCTACCTTCCCACGACTCCTTCTAGCCCCAAGGCTGAACTTTCTTTCCTTTTTCTTCTCTTCCTATGCCACGTTCCTCTTCATTGAAAAACATTCTTTTGGTCCCAGGGGGTGTGCGGCTTCTGGCTAATTCTGGGTTAAGGGGAACCTTCCCTTGGCTCCACAAACGCAAGAGGGAGGTGAGAACAATCAATAGGACTTTAGCAGATTTCTAAGTGATTACAAAAGGGAAATATGCTCAGCAACTGCAGGGAATATGACCACGGACAGCTCAGAGAGTGCAAAATTCTGGTTGTAGCTGAGCTAGCTCACTCTCCCAGAGCTGACACGGCTCTGGGGCACTGGCCTGGCCTTGGCCTTCCGGCCCGAGTCTGCAACTGTCTTTGCGTGAAGGAAGGCTCACAACCATTGAGCCAGAACCTGACCAAGCCAAGGCCTCTTCTCCATAGCACTGCAACTGTCCATCCTTAAATGCACCAAGGACCTTGCTGTCCCTAAGTTCAATGTCCACTGTCACCCCCTCTCCCTTGACTGCCTAGCTTGTTTCAGTCACTTGCTGGTCCCTCCCCTGGGAACCTCTGGGCCCCGCCCCTGCTTTCCCCAGCTCCTCCCTCCCTGCTTTTCTTGGCCTAGCTCGCTCTGCCCACTGCTGATACGCTCTGCGTCTTGGAACCCTGCCCTCGGCCTGCTTCCCTTCTACACGCCCCTTAGGCATCTCCCCCAGCCCCAAGGTGTCAGCTGCCATGTGCTTGTCTAGATCTCCACCTGTCTCTCCAGAACTTCCATCCCCCGGCCAGCTTCGGGGTGTCCCCACCTGGACCCTAGTGCTGCCATGCACAGCAGTTGGTGTTTGTTGTACACTGACCATGTGCACACCTGCTTGACAGAGGTCATTTCACTGAGACTTCACACCACCCCGCCCAGCGCCCTCCACCATGAATGCTGCCCCAACATGGCAGCCCTGGATCATTCTCCCCACATCACAGAGGGGTAAACTGAGGCTCAGAAAAGGGAGTGATTGGTTCAACAGTCTGGCTCTAAAGCCAGCACTAATACCCACAGTGGTCTGTGTGAACCCCCAGCAGCCAGGAGCAGATTCCCCTGAGACGTTTCACCTCAATACATTGGCAACAGTTCTTCCTTCTCCCTGCCCCCGAGGTCCCCAAAGCCGGGCGCCTCCGCTCACTGCCCCACACCCTCATCCCCAGCGCCTGCACAGCTTGAGTGAACAGTTCTCACCCGCAGCATTTTCTGTTTGAGCGGGTTAAGTGCCTTTGCACGCCAGGGCTCCTCAGTCTAAGGCTCACCTTACTTTACATTTTACCATCTGAAATCAGGCTGCATCTTCTAGCAGCAGAGCACCGTGGTTTCATGGCAAATGTTTATGTAGCTTATATAACCACAGCGTGCCTTCCAGCCACAACAAGACTCCAAGGTGGGTGTCATTGTCCTCATTTTACAGCTTAGGAAGCTGAGGGTCAGAAAATCTGTTGCTCAGGACCATGCAGCTGGAAAGGGGCGAAACCAGGACTAGAGCCCAGTCTCCCAGCCCCCAGCCCAGGGCTGGCCAGTCGACTGCTCCCACCTCCTGCCCCTCCCCACACTAGTTGGCACTGGCCTTGCCTAGGGGTTGGGGTCCTGCCCTCCCATTGGGGGCCTCTCCTCCCACCTGCCCCGGGCTCAGGGAGGACCAGTGATTGCCACTGCTGCTCATCTGAACTTCGAGGTTCAGGGGAAATGGCCGGGGTGCAGACAGGCACTGCCAGGAGGAAGGGGTCCAGCACTGCCCCAGACCGTGAGCTGCTGCCCCCCAGGTGACAGCAGGTCTGGGTCCTTCCCCCCTCCAGTACTTCGTCTTCGACTTCCACGTCTCTCCTGACGTCATGTTCGACAAGATCATCAAGATTTCGGTGAGTGGGGCAGCCCCTGGCAGGCAGGGCCCTTAGCTCACACAGCACCTTTGTGCAGACTTGAAAAAGGCACACCCTCTGGACGAACCAACCGTAAAGAGGCAGCCCTGCACCCACACACACAGCTGGGCCAGCGGGCACAGGCTGGGTCTGAGCCCCTCACACCCCGTTAGCCGGGTGACTTTGTACAACCTGCTCACCTGCACCTGGTTGCTCTGAAAACAGGCAAGGGTGGGCATGGGGGCTGCAGGCCACCCCTGCCCTGCCAAACATGCTCCTGCCTCCCCGAGGGGCTTGGGTCCCCAGAAAGACAGACACAGTGCCACCATCAGTCAGCCCCACCCCTGCCCCACGAAAGCCTCAGCCCTGCCCTCCTGACTGGTGCCTGGTGGTTCTGCCCGGAAGGTGATTCACTCCAAGAACCTGCTACGCAGCGGCACCCTGGTGGGGTCCTTCAAAATGGATGTGGGGACCGTGTACTCCCAGCCTGGTGAGTAGCTGCACGGGCCCATCAGCATCGGTGCACACGGCTTGGGGAGCATGGTGCACACCGTCCTTCCCACCCTGGACCCAGCTTTGTGGGGCTATGAATACACACAGCCACCAGGTGTGCAGAGCGAGGGCGTCCTCAGTTGTACACAAATGCAGTGACTACCTGCACTCTGTCTGATGGCGTCCTGGGAAGCCCCAGAGCTGCAGACTGACCCTCTGCTAGGATCTGTGACATCGCCCCTTTTACATTTGAGGGCCCTGGGGTTCTGAGAAGTGCCAGGACTTCCCCAGGCACCCATTCGGCCTCATCACTCCCATTTCACAATAAGGAAACTGAGGCTCAGCAAGATTACATAGCAGGCTCAGGGCTGCACTGCAAGTCAGTAGCAGAAATACAACATGAAGTCAGGTCTGTTTGGTTTCTCCTGAGGCAGTGCACCCCAAAATTAGCTGCTCCTGCTGAATCTGCCCCTGAGCCTGGTACTCTATGGCAGTGATTTTCAACCTTTGTTTCTCATGCACTCATAAACTAATTACTAAAGACAAAGGGGCTCTGACCTCTTCTTCCTTAGTAACTAATTGATTTGTGCCATGAGATGAAAATGGTTGTATTTAGTCAGGGGCACAGACCTTAGTAATTAGTGTGTGTTTGTGCCATGAAAAAAAAAAAGGTTGAAAATCACTGCTCTATGGGAACCAGAAGTCACACAGCCACAGCAATTGGTGCACACCTGTGGTCTCCAGTCTGGCCTGAACTTCCTGATGAGTCCTGGTTCCTGACCTAGCGAGGGCGTTGCTAGGCAGTGTGCTGCCAGGACATAGGACTCCTGAGTGCTGCTGAGAGCCAGGGTGATGTCAGTACCGTGTGGAGCCAGAAAGGGTTGCTGGAAGACCAGAGTCTGCTCTCACCCTGGCAGGACCACATTTGCACCATCAGATGCAACAGCAGGAAACTGCTCACTCATCGCAACATTTTTCTGGCAATAAGGAGGAGTCATACAGAGCTCCACCCATCCTCTTGTAAATCACAGAGGAGGTGTGGGATGCTAGCAACCTCCTCAGCCCAAACAGCCTTTCCTGGCAGGGGGCAGAACCAGACCCGAGGCAAAGAAATTATGTTTCAAGCTGGTTCCTATAGCTCAGAGCTTCATGTTGACTTGTAGCTCTGGCCCTTTGACAGTGGCAAGACAGTGTCACCGAGACCACACAGTGTTGTGACTGGAACAGCCTCAGAGGTCATCAGTCCAGTGTTCACCAGCATAGGGACGATCAGATGGCATCCCTGATTGGTCACCTGGTCTCTACTTAGACCTCCCAGAGATGGGGCACTCACCATTTCCTCTTTTAGATACCCCGTTTGTTTACATCCACCCAAAATCTGTCACCCTTTAATCTTCACCCATGTTCGCAGGTCTGCCTTAGAAGGACAGAAAAATAAACTTATTTTCTCTTCAAGTAGCCTTTAAATTTGAAGGCAAATTTCATGTCCCTCCTGAGCCTTATTCTTTTCCTGCTAAACATCCCCAATTCATTTAACCATGCACATGTCCGTCCATCTACCCATATATCCACTTGTCTACTCACTGCATCTACAAATTCACCCACTCACCCATGTACCCATCCACCTGTCTGTCCATATATTAACCCATCCTTCTATCCATTCACCGTCTATTCATCCATCCATCCACCCACCTTAGTGCCAGCCAATGAGCCCTCTACACATCCTCTGTGCATCTCCCCACCCAGCCATCTAACTATCTGTTCACGTATCCGCCCCACAAATATCTGCTTGGACAAGATCCTGAGGCTCTGAGGCAGCAGAGGACATGGTCCCCCCTCCTGAGGTGTTCCAGTTCAGCTGGCAGCTTCCAGCGGGTCCTCACCACACAGCTTCTTCCATCTCACCGTCCTGGTCTCTCTCTCTAGTCTAGACCCTACTATGCATTATCTCTCCCGAGATACAGTAGGGCTGGCCTATACCCAGATGGGGGGGAGGGAGTCTTGTGAGGAACAGATCTGAGCTATGGTAGATAGGGGAAGGGGAGAGAGGGGAGGGGGAAGGGCTGAGCCCCTGGAGATTTCAGTACCCACACCAAACCAGAGAAAGACAATGTGCCCTTCAGGCAGCAAGGCCAGGGCCTCTGCTCACAAATGGCTTTAAAGTAAACCTTAAAGGCAGACCCATCCTAGAATGGCCTCTTCCCCTGACATCTGTCCTTTCCTCCACACTGTCCTAGATCCTGGGGATACTAAGGTGATACTACCCTGCCTTTAGGAGGCTTTCAGTCTAAAATTGGAGACTGACAATAGTTAATCACAGTGACAGTGAGATAGGAGGTGTGCATATGGAATAGAACACCGAGAACACTAAAAGAGCCAGGCTCAGCAATTCTGGGAAGTCAGGGAAGGCTGCATGGAAGAGGAGACACTTGAGCAAAAGGAATAGAAATTTGAACAGGGAGGAGAAGGATGGGAGCAGAAAGAGAGTAGGGATGAGAGCATTCCAAGCTCAAAGACCAGCAGCCACAAAGGCATGAAGGTATGGAATAGCGAGTGAGTTGTGCAGAGAAGGGTAAACAGCTTTGGCTAGCAGGAGTGCAGGGTGGGGTGGGGTGAGCAGAGAGAGCTGGGGGAGCTGTATGAGAAGGCCCCACAGACCAAGCTGAAGTCTGTAGTCTTTACCCTGAGCACCAGGGAGCCCTAGAGAAGAGAGAGGGAGATTCTGTGAGGGCTGTCAGCTGCGTGCAGGGGCGCAGGAGCTCAGGGAGGAGGGCTGCAGGCAATTTGTGTGTGAGTGTATGTGTATTTGTTCGGAGGCAATTAGGAGGCAAAGCACCACCTGGATACAAGACCTTGGCCCTGCTGCCCCCACTCAGGGAACTCTGCCTGCCTGGCCCAGAGGCAGGCAGAGCAGTGACCCCTGAAGGCCTGAGCTCTAGGGGCCCCAAAGGCCCTCCGCTCTGCAGCTTTGCGGCCTGCCCTGAGGGCGGGGTGCCCCTGGGGTGGGGCAGCAGGTGGAGGCCCTGCTCCTCATCACTGCAGAGCATCAGTTCCACCACAAGTGGGCCATCCTGTCTGACCCCGATGACATCTCTGCCGGACTGAAGGGCTATGTGAAGTGTGACGTTGCAGTGGTGGGCAAGGGGGACAACATCAAGACACCCCACAAGGCCAATGAGACGGAAGAAGAAGACATTGAAGGGTGAGGCTCCCATCCTCCTCAGCCCTTGCTTTGCCCCAGAGAGCCCATGGGCTGGGCTAGGCCCAGAGGTTGTACCTTCCACCCTCCTTACCCCCAGCTCCCTCTGCTCACCCCACCCCGCCCCTGTTCTCACCCACCACCAGGCATCCCAGCTCTTCCTGGAAAGACCTTGGCCAGGGCTGGGGCAGCCTAGGCTGACCTCGGCATCTGCACACTCCTTCTGATGGGAGAGAAAGGGCCGAGGCAGACCAGGGTTCGCAGAGCTTGTCCTAGGCCCCAGGAGTGTGCAGGTGCTAGGGCAGGATTTGGGGTGCCCAGGCCTAGAGCCCTAGCTGTATGTGATGGCAGGAACTTGCTGCTCCCCGAGGGCGTACCTGCCCAACGCCAATGGGCTCGGTTCTACGTGAAGATCTACCGAGCAGAGGGGCTGCCCCGTATGAACACAAGCCTCATGGCCAACATGAAGAAGGCTTTTATTGGGGAGAACAAGGACCTGGTCGACCCCTATGTGCAAGTCTTCTTTGCCGGCCAGAAGGTACTGGGGTACAGGGTTCAGAGGCCGAGGCTTGGGGTGACAGACATCAGATGGGTGTGGGCACTGGGGGGGAGACATAAGGCAAAATCAGAAACCAGGAGACTGGCCTGTGATTGCTCTGGTGTGTTCACCTATAAGGGGAGGAGAGTGAGAGGAGGGAGCTCCAGCTGAACAGGGATAGGGGTGAGGCCGGGCTGGGAACTGTCTCAGCATGGACAGGCCTAAAGGAATCCTTCCTGCCTCTGAGTCCTAGAGACCAAGAATGGAAGGGGAGTCTGAGAGGCTGGGGTGGGGAAGAGTGGAGGAGATAAGTGCACACATAGCACATACATACACATGCACTCATACCACACATATGTACACAGACACACAAACATGCATATATACACACGAGTAAACAAATACACATACACTCACACACAAACCCTAACGCTCACTCCCTCCCACCAGGGCAGGACTTCAGTGCAGAAAAGCAGCTACGAGCCACTGTGGAATGAGCAGGTCGTTTTTACAGACCTGTTCCCCCCACTCTGCAAACGCATGAAGGTGCAGATCCGGGACTCCGACAAGGTCAACGATGTGGCCATCGGCACCCACTTCATTGACCTGCGCAAGATTTCCAACGATGGAGACAAAGGTCAGCAGTAGGAGACCGAGTTGGGGGGTCCTGAAAGGGAGTAGTAAATGAATGCAGTCCCCCGTTCCCACCGCCACCACCATCCTGCACCTCAGCTGGAGAGGCGCTGGGCATGGGGAGGGCGTGCCAGCTGCTCCCACCTCAAGGGAGAGTTGGAAAGTCATGGCTCAGGTCTGCACAGAGCTGACTGGGTCAGCCAGAGCCAGGCTGCCTGGATTTGAACCGCAGCTATAACAATGAGTAGCTGTGTGAACTTTGTACCTATTTTCCCATCTGTAAAATGAGATAGTAATTATATATGTGTGTATATGCATACATATGACATGCATATGCGTACTGCAGCCATGGCTCCAATCCGTAGGCTTGTTGTGGGGATGGAGCTCTCCCAGGACCCAGGCAGTATGCTGGGTACCAGGGATACAGAGCGAGAGAAGAGCCCGTTCCTGTCCTCACGATGCTCGCTGGGGACAGGGAGACGGGTGTGCTACCGAATGCTCCAAACTGAAGGCAGAGGCAAAAAGGACCATACATCATATGATTCCGTTTATCTAAAACATCCAGAATAGGTGAATCCATAGAAACAGAAAGTAAATTAATGGTTGCAGAGGAGGAGGTGGGGAGCAGAAATTGGGACTAACTGCTAACAGATACAGGCTTTCTCTTTAAGGGGATGGAAACGTTCTGGGATTAGGTGATGACTGCACAACATAGTAAAATACACCACTAAAACACACACTGAAAGTGGTGAATTTTATCTTATCTAAAGTATATCTTAATTTCTAAAATGCTATATATTTTTTAAAAACTAGGAAGAATAGAAAGCAAACAAAACACATCAGGCAGAATTGGGCCCCTGCTACATATGAGACACAACAAATCCCCACGATGGGAGAAGTTAGTCGGAACTAGGGAGTGCGAGGCTCTCATGAAGGAAGAGCGTTGAACAGGTCAAGACAGAGGGAGGACATGTGGAGAAGCAGAGAGGGGTCCGCATAAGCAGGCTGTGCACATGCATGTCTACACAAGATGGCGAAGGGCTGGAAGGCCATGCTGAGGAGTTTGGGAGGAGCTGGCATCTGTCTTTCAAATAGATTGTAGGCAGCCCCTGCTCCAGGCACAAGGGCGGAAAACCCAAGAAAGTGCCCCAAACCTGCCCGCAGACAGCAGAGACGAGGTCTCCCCACAGCCTCCTGTGAGCCACATGCTGCCCCGCAGGTCTTCTCTGCCTCAGATGTTTCCCGGAACCAGGGATGGGGTCATCAGCTCAGCAACAGGAGGTGTAGGCTAGGAGCCCCCAGGAGAGGACTCTCTAACCCACCTGGGCCCTGGGGTGTGACACGGGCCACTGCTCTCTCTCCACTGGCTCACAGGCTTCCTGCCCACGCTGGGCCCAGCCTGGGTGAACATGTACGGCTCCACACGGAACTACACACTGCTGGACGAGCACCAGGACCTGAACGAGGGCCTGGGGGAAGGCGTGTCCTTCCGTGCCCGCCTCATGCTGGGTCTGGCCGTGGAGATCCTGGACACCTCCAACCCTGAGCTCACCAGCTCCACTGAGGTGCGGGTGGAGCAGGCCACGCCTGTCTCGGAGGTGAGGCCCCAGGAGGCTGTGCAGTCTTCTCGAGCCCCCAGCTCAACCCCCTTCCCACAGTGGCAGTCTGGGCCTGGGCTCTGCCTGGGCACGCAGAATTGGGTCTCAGTCCTTCAGGGTGCCCAGCTTCATAGCTGGGTGGGATGTCCCTACCATCAGCCCAAACCACCTACAAGTGGAGGCCTGACCCAGGCCCAACATTTCCTGAAGGTTTAGAGAGGGCTGCAACCATTTTCCCACAGAGCTGTGCGGGGAAAATAGAAGAATTCTTTCTGTTTGGCGCCTTCCTGGAATCCTCAATGATCGACCGGAAAAACGGAGAAAAGCCAATTACCTTTGAGGTCACCATAGGTGAGTGCTGGGTTCACAGAGGGGTCTTCAAGCCCCAGGGCTGCTGGGTGGTCACTGCTAAGCCCTGCACCACAGCCCTGGTGGGAGGAATCTTTCAGCGCTTTCCTCTGCGTGTCCACAAGCATGCACGATGCACACTGCGCATGCCCGCGGCGCACGCATGTCCACGGCGCAGACCTGAGCTCCACCTACAACACTAGGCTGTGTTTGGGACGTGGGGGAGAAAGAAGCCATCCCTGCAGAAGGGAAAGAGGACCTCATCCTCACAGGGCTGGAGAGGAGAGAGTGGGAATATGGGCCACGTCCTGAGCTGGACCTTGAGCTCAGGGGTCATCAGATCTCTTTGCGAGATCTTTGCAGGCATGGAGGGCATGGGGACCATTCTCTGGTGAGTGTTCTATCACATCTGAGCTGGCACAAACCCTCAGCACCTTCCCCATTCCCTGACCCCCCCCCCACACACACACACACACAAACCCAAGGCAACTCCTGGATTGGAGGGTGGTGTGGGTCCTGGTGGGGAAAGGACTTTATATGCCCCCTCTTGCTCCAGGCAACTATGGTAACGAGATCGACGGCCAGTCCCGACCCCCGCGGCGTCGACCTCGGAAGGAGCCCGGGGATGAGGAGGAAGTAGATCTGATCCAGAACTCCAGTGACGATGAGACGGAAGAGGGTGGGGACCTGGCCTCAGTCTCCTCCACCCCACCCATGCGGCCCCAGATCACTGACAGGTGAGCTAGGTGGTACAGAGGTCCTGGGAAGGCCTGCCTGCTGCCTCCCATCATCTCAAGACCTGCCATCCCACCTCCCTGGGCCCCCAGGCCTCAACCTCCCACCTCTCCCTGCCCCAGGAACTACTACTATCTTCCCTACCTGGAGCGCAAGCCCTGCATCTACATCAAGAGCTGGTGGCCAGACCAGCGCCGCCGCCTCTACAATGCCAACATCATGGACCACATTGCAGACAAGCTGGTCAGTGCCGGGCGCTGGTGGGAAGGGCCAGGGGAGGTGGGGAGGTGATGCATCAGAAGGCCTGGCCCCACTTAGAAGTCTCCTCTGCACCACACAAGGCCTGTTTGCTCAGCAGCTTGATGAGAAGGGGCAGGTCAGGGGGAGGGACTGCTGGAATGGGCCCGGAAGGACCTATTCTGTCCCTGCCCCCAGGTCCCAGAAGTAGGCGAAGGGCCTAAGGGTTACCTGTAGTGGAGCCTGGGTCCAGCCGGTCTTGGGGTTCCCTGAAGGCCAACCCCTCTGCCTCTGGCCTGCTCCTTCCCTTCTAGGCCTGAGTTCTGTCCACCCCTGTGAGTCCAGCAAGACCACAGACTCAGAGCCCAAAAGTGGCATCTTCCTTCAGGAAGTAAAGGCCCCCAGATTCTGAAAACAGAACCTGGGAAATTGGTGGTTTCCTGATGAGAGTGAGACACTGGAGGGTGGTGTTAGGTCTGGGTCACTAGCCCCTCATTCCCCCTAATGAATAGGGAGAGCTTTGGGGAGGCTGTGGGAGGGGCTGTGGCTCAGCTGCACCCTCTTCCTCCTGATTCTCAGGAAGAAGGCCTGAACGATGTGCAGGAGATGATCAAAACGGAGAAGTCCTATCCCGAGCGTCGGCTGCGGGGCGTCCTGGAGGAGCTCAGCTGTGGCTGCCAGTGAGAGGGAGGGGCCGTGGTGTGGGGGCTCAAAGTGGGGGGACCGGCAAGGGAAGGAGGAGTTTGCAGGTCTCCTGCTGGCAGGTGGGCTCTGCTAAGCCCTGCTCCCCTCACCCCCCAGCCGTTTCCTCTCCCTCGCTGACAAAGACCAGAGTCACTCGTCCCGTACCAGGCTCGACCGAGAGCGCCTCAAATCGTGCATGCGGGAACTGGTGAGGACACACGGGTCCCCGATGCTGGACCAACAGGGGATGGAGGGAGGGTCTGGAGGTAAAAAGAGGAAACTGAGGTGGGAGGACTTATGTCTGAGGCCACAGCCCCCCAGGCCAGCCTCCTCCTTCACACACCATGGCTGGAGCTCTACTTACCCCACACACCCCTATAGGAGAACATGGGGCTGCAGGCAAAGACCATGCGGGCTCAGGTGAAGCGCCACACGGTGCGGGACAAGCTGAGGCTGTGCCAGAACTTCCTGCAGAAGCTGCGCTTCCTGGCTGATGAGGTATGCCCCTGCCGGTGTGCACAGAGGGGTGCTGGCCCCCAAGCAGTGGCCGGAAGGGAGGAGGACTGCACAGGAAGGGGTTGGGTTGGACCACCCAGGAGGCCTCTCCTGCACTGATACCTGTTGTGGGACTGGAATGAACAGTCTTTCATCCTGCTGTGTGTTCTTCCTGCCCCTGTCGTGGGAGGCAAAGAAAGAGCAGCATCTGGGGTCCTTCCTCTGCAGGCCCAGGCTTGGCCCTCTGGGCTGTGAGGCAAAGACTGTGGTGGTCAGTGAGGCTCAGGGGACCCCAGCCAAGAGGTGGGTCCCCGTCAATCATGGGCTCCCCTCCCCGCCCCCACCACAGCCCCAGCACAGCATCCCCGACGTCTTCATCTGGATGATGAGCAACAACAAGCGCATTGCATACGCACGGGTGTCCTCCAAGGACCTGCTCTTCTCCATTGTGGATGAGGAGCTGGGCAAGGACTGTGCCAAGGTCAAGACGCTCTTCCTCAAGGTGCCAGGAGGGAGCCCAACTGCGGGTGGTGGGTGGGGTGGGGGTGGGTGGCTGGGGCTCAAGGTTTGCATCTGGCTTCTTCGAAGGGTCTGTCTCCCCATGGAGGGAGCAGCGCCTCAAGGGGCATGTGCTCAGAGACGAAAGAGCTGGAGAGAAAGTAGGAAGGGGGAGAACAGCACGGTCCCACCCTGCCCACCTCTCTCTGTGCTAACCCCCATGCTCACCCCCAGCTGCCCGGGAAGCGGGGTGTCGGCTCAGTGGGCTGGACGGTACAGGCCAAGCTGGAGCTCTACCTGTGGCTGGGACTCAGCAAGCAGCGCAAGGACTTCCTGGGCGGCCTGCCGTGCGGCTTTGAGGAGGTTAAGGCGGCCCAGGGCCTGGGCCTGCACTCCTTCCCACCCATCAGCCTTGTTTACACCAGTGAGTGGGGACCACTGGCTCCCAGCCCTCACCTGGGGAGGGCACTGGGGGGCCGTCCCCAAGCCTCAGCCTGCCCTTCCCCACAGAGAAGCAGGTGTTCCAGCTCAGGGCCCACATGTACCAGGCTCGCAGCCTCTTTGCCGCTGACAGCAGTGGTCTCTCAGACCCTTTTGCCCGTGTCTTCTTCATCAACCAGAGTCAGTGCACAGAGGTGAGGGCCTGGGGAGGAGGGAGTGGCTCGGGCTTTGAGAGCATGGGGGGGCGGGGGGGGGCTGTGAGCTTGTGGGACCTAGAGAAACAGACTGGCCAGCACCCCAGCTCCTTAGCGGGAAGCCTTGCGGATAACTGCATGCCCAGACCACACTGGTGAAGGCTTCTGTTGTGGTTCTGTTCAACACAGGAATGACATAGGCAAAAGGGGTGGGAGCAGACCTCACATTAGCCTTCACTTTAAGATTCCCAAAAGAGTCAGGGAACATGACATTCCTGCCCCCATACCCCCTGGAAGCCACAGTGACTGGGGGTGGCTTCTGCTTGGATGTCTATTCATCCACCACCACTTACTACCTGTCTCACCCGGCCCTGCCCCATACTGCAGGTACTGAATGAGACCCTGTGCCCCACCTGGGACCAAATGCTGGTGTTTGACAACCTGGAGCTTTATGGTGAAGCTCATGAGTTGCGGGATGATCCCCCCATCATTGTCATTGAAATCTACGACCAGGACACCATGGTATGGCTGGGCTCTGGCACCAGGGACATACCTACCTCTTCTTCACTGCATTCCACATCCGTTGATGGCCACCTCCCCAGACCCAAGGTGCTTGTTGGAAAAATGGGAGTCTGGGCCGCTGACCAGCCCCTCCAAGCAACTCCAGGTGGCTCCTGCCCAATCTCTGCAGCCTGACCCTTTCTTGACAGTCGGCCTCTGGGATCTCAGGGATAGATGGGTCAGGGTGTCCCTACTTCCGGGCAGAGACAGACTGACTCAGACCCAGTCTTTGGGAGATGTGTCAGCAAGTCCTGCTGTCTTCAGCCTTCCCCCATCCTAAAGGGACTCCGACCCCCTGCCCATACCTATCAATCAGTAACAGCTTTCCAGCTCTTCATGTGAGTGCTGGAGTGGGGAAGTGAAAGACTAGGGCGACCCTTCTGAAGCCGGGGAGCCACTTATGATAAGCCACGTCAGCCACTGGGGTCCCTGAAAAAGCCCTAGACTAAATGCAAGAGGGCTTTATTTCTAGTCCTGAGGCCTGAGTCTGCCATTCATGGCCAGCCTGGCCTTGAGCAAGTCTGCGGTGAGACTTGTTTTCCCCATTGGTGAAATGGGGTGTCACACCTAACCCCTTGCTTCCCAGGGCCGTGGTAAGCAAGTAAGAGCCCCAGCTTGAGTTTACCCATACTTAGTAAACTCGGGCACCAAGAGACCACTTTGGTTGTTTGTCACATCAGGGCAAAAGCGACTTCATAGGCCGAACCTTTGCCAAGCCCGTGGTGAAGATGGCGGATGAGGAGTACTGCCCACCTCGCTTCCCGCCCCAGCTCGAGTACTACCAGATTTACCGAGGCAACGCCACGGCCGGAGACCTGCTGGCCGCCTTCGAGCTGCTGCAGGTAGGGCCCCTCTCCTCTGATCCTGCTGAGAGGCCAGTCTGGCTGTGGCTTGAGAGTGTGGTTCTTGGGGGCCTGGGCTCTTGGGCCTTCCCTGTCTCCCCAGATCACACAGCATATACCTCCTAGGAAGGGAGAATCCACTCTCTGGGCTATGAACGGTGTGTGACCCCATGAACCCCCACTCCTCAGATAGGGCCAGCAGGAAAGGCCGACCTGCCACCCATCAACGGCCCAGTGGACGCGGATCGAGGTCCCATCATGCCTGTGCCTGTGGGCATCCGGCCTGTGCTCAGCAAGTACCGAATCGAGGTGCGTGAGCGCTCCACCCGCCCCCTCCTCCCTCCCTCCCTTGCCCTGAACAGGCCCCGCTATGCTCTCTCTTCTTCGCCCCTCACTCTCTTACTCCATCAAGGGTCATAGCACATATCACACTACTGACATCAAACTCCAGGGGTCTTCAGCAATCTCAAGCCACTCCTCATTTTTCAGACAAAGAGACTGAAGGACAAGAAGGGAAACTGCCCCTACCAGCCCAGGGTCTGCCCAGTCTGCACTGAGTTATCCTGCCACCTTCTGGGACCTCTCCCAGCCCCCCACACCCACCCTCACCCTACAGCCCATAGGAACACCACGCCCCTTGTCAGTTCTCCTGGCCCTGCTCCTATGGACTCATTGTCCCCTCCACTGCCCAGTTCCTTCTCAGGTGGCCCAGGCCACCCACAGCTGGCTCCCTGACTGAGGGGGCTCTCCTCTCCCCCCTCCCCCCTCCCAGGTGCTGTTCTGGGGCCTGCGGGACTTGAAGCGGGTGAACTTGGCCCAGGTGGACCGGCCACGGGTGGACATCGAGTGTGCTGGAAAGGGAGTACAGTCATCCCCGATCCACAATTACAAGAAGAACCCCAACTTTGGCACCCTTGTCAAGTGGTTTGAAGTGGTGGGTGTGGCCTGGGTGTAGGCTGGCAGAGGTGGGTGCGGCTGGTGTGCCTGGGCTTGGCCGGGTGCCTCTGCTCCCCTTCCTGAGCTCCAGTGACCAACACCCCAGGACCTCCCGGAGAACGAGCTACTGCATCCGCCCTTGAACATCCGCGTGGTGGACTGCCGGGCCTTCGGCCGCTACACCCTGGTGGGCTCCCACGCCGTTAGCTCCCTTCGGCGCTTCATCTACCGGCCCCCAGACCACTCGGCCTCCAACTGGAACACCACCGGTATGGCCACACCCCAAAGCGCAGGCCTGTGTCCACTCAGTCCATGGGAGGGGCTCCAGCTCACAGTCCAGCCCACGCAGCCACAGTTTGCTCCTCCAGGGCATCCCCGAGTGAGTACCGGGGAGGCTGCAGGGAGGTCCTATCCTAGGAGCCAAAGCTGCCCAAGGCTGCCCCTCACCCTAGCCAGAAAGAGCCAGAGCTGGAGATATCCTCAGAGGGCCTGAGGGCAGACGGCTTCCTTGGCTGGTTCTTTTTTTTTTTTTTTGCATTTTTCCAAAGTGAGAAACAGGAGGGTAGCGGGGGGCACAGAGACAGACTCCCGCATGTGCCCAACCAGGATCCACCCGGCATGCCCACCAGGGGGGCAATGCTCTTCCCATCTGGGGCATTGCTCCATTGTAACCAGAGCCATTCTAGCGCCTGAGGCAGAGGCCATGGAGCCATCCTCAGCTCCCAGGCCAACTTTGCTTCAATGGAGCCTTGGCTGCGGGAGGGGAAGAGAGAGACAGAGAGGAAGGAGAGGGGGAGGGGTGGAGCAGCAGATGGGCGTTTCTCCTGTGTGCCCTGGCCGGGAATCGAACCCAGGACTTCCACACGCCAGGCCAATGCTCTACTGCTGAGCCAACTAGCCAGGACCGCCTTGGTTGGTTCTTGGAGAAGACCCAGGCCTCCCTTCCGACCTCCCTCCTGGCCACCCTCCCGGCCCAGCCTCCACTGTTTCCTTCAGCTGCAGCAGCTCTTCCTTCCCTCTGGCTCGCCTCCTTCTCTCTTCATGCCCATCCTTTCTCCCTCAACTGCTCCGGCCCTCCCTCTTTCCTCAGAAAGCTCCAAATCAGCTTTAGACCTCAGGTCTTTCTGGTCACCCAGACTTTCACTGTTACTTCTGCTCTTCCCTGTCTGTCTGTCCATCTCTCTGTCCAGTAAGACTCCTCCGGGGCCGCCGTGTGCTGTGCAATGGGGGCCCCACCTGTCACCCCACAGGGGAGGTCGTGGTGAACATGGAGCCAGAGGTGCCCGTCAAGAAGATGGAGACCATGGTGAAGCTGGACGCGGTAAGGTGCATGTGGTTAGTGCCACCCTGGCTGGAAGTGTGCAACTGCATGTGACACTCCCTGTGAGCCTGGCCATTGCCTTCAGTGTGTCCAGGGCTAACCCTGACTACAGGTGCAGACAGTTCCACCCTAGACTGTGTGTGTAAGTGTGTGTGTGCACATGCACAAGCATGTGGTGTGCATGTCTGAGAGACAGAAAGAGCAGTAACCATTTGAGGTAACAACCTGCAATTATTTTTACTCCAACAAATGATACTATAAGTGGTAGATTCCTTATGGGAATGCCAGTGCTCTTTCCAGAGGGTTCCTGGTTTTCCATCCCAGCCATTCACGAAGGAAGGATTCCCAGTGGGAAGCTCCCTACTTCCCCTGGCCTTAGTCTAAGGCCATACTTCTGCCACAGTGGACCGGTCACCGGGGGTGCGGATGCGGAGAGGGCACATTCAGGGGAGGCTAGACTGGAGGCCAGCCTGGGACAGGCTGTCCTGAGTCCAGACAGCTGCCGGGCTGGAAGTGGGCTCCTCCCCATCACTTTCTCCAGATCTCCTTTGTAACCTGCCCACTTTAGACAAGCTGGATTGTCTCCCAGCTTCTGAGGTCTGAACTTGGGCACCCCCACATCAGGCCCACCTTCTCTTGGCCCATAATCCTTGGTCCCAGAGGGTCCTGCCCAGCAACTGAGTTAGAAGTGGGCATGACTCTCGGGAAAGGGGAGCAGACGAGGTCCAATGCCTGGCCCACAGCCCGGGGATGGCACTGCCAGGCTCTGGGGCTACACCTGGAGACCCCCAACCCCACAGCTCCCAGCATCCTGAGCTCTTCCCTGAGGGGTGCTGGGTAGCCTCCTACTTTCAGGCCTTCAGCAAGCAAGACAGAGGATAGTACCCTAGTGTCCCTATCATCCCATGGGCCATGGGCTCTGGTAGGGTGTTTTCACAGCATCCTCTTTAGCTATGCAATTGTGTGTGTGTGTGTGTGTGTGTGTGTGTGCGCGCGCGCGCGCGCGCGTGTGTGTGTGTGTGTGTGTGTGTGTACGTACACTTAATATTTAAGGCATCTGACCTGGTAAGAGAGGAAAAGTGGAGTTGAAGTTGACTCCATCTAGTTAACATCACTGAACTCCTGCATGCGGCCAGCCTCCTCCCCTCCTCACCCTGACCTTCCATGGAACTCATCTGGGGAGCCCACAGCTGTCTCAGGGCTGAGAACCATTGCCCTAGAAAGTCTGAGGAAACATCTGCTGAGCAGAACTTTTGCTCTGCACCAGCAGTGTGCTTGTGTTAGTGCAGAGTTGGCCCTGAGAGCACAGGGACCCAGAGCACACAGCAGACATCGCTGCATGGGCTCCTTCTCCACGCTCCCGGGCTGGGCTGCTGTCCCCACTCCAGGCCTCAGGAGGCTAATTCTGTCCCTGTCACTTTGGCTCCCCTTTGCAGACTTCTGATGCTGTCATCAAGGTGGATGTGGTGAGTGTGAGGACTGTTTGGAGGCCTCTGTGGAAGAGGACCCTACACTGACATTGGGTGTCTGGCCAAAGGGCCTGGCATCAGGCACTGAGCTGCCCCGGGGCCCCTGGATGCTTCTGCCTGCAAACCCTCCAAAGGGCAGAGGGAGAGAGCTGCTTGGGCAGCAGGGCTCCTGAGTGCCTACCCTGCTTTGGCCAGTGGCTCATGTTGGCAAGTCATGACCTCTCCAGCCTAGGCATCCTCCTACACAAAACAAAGCCCTGTCCCTTTGACAGTGGTGGCCCCACAGAGCTTCATGGAGCTCAGGACTTCCCAGGATCAAAAGGGATGGGGGACCCCCTTATTGTCCAGGGCCCTGGGAATGGCCAGGGTTCAGGGACATACGCACGACTCTGGACCTGGCCAACCCTCCAGGCTGAAGAGGAGAAAGAGAAGAAGAAGAAGAAGAAGAAGGGCAGCTCGGAGGAGCCGGAGGAAGAGGAGCCAGACGAGAGCATGCTGGACTGGTGGTCCAAGTACTTTGCCTCTATTGAAACCATGAAGGAGGTGAGGCCCAGGGCCTGGGCAGGGGCTGAGGAGGAACTGGGCTAGCGGAGGGGACACCAGCTCCACATCAGGCCCTTCTGTCCAGCTTCTCTCCTGCTCCCCACCAGAGCTGGCTCCTCCCCTCCGTTAGCATGAGTTCGGAACAAGTCTTACAGCCTTGAAGTTCTAGCTCAGGACTCACTTTTCTCAGCATGGCAGTTCAGTCTGCCTTCTCTGGCTTGCTTTTCTCTTGTCCTCATTCATTTATTTCACAAACACCTCTTGAATATATATGAGTCAGGCACCATCCTAGGTGCTATGGGAGACAGAAGATGAGATGACATACCTGCCCTGAGGAACCCTCTGTTTACTGGGCAAAAAGGACATGTGAACAGACACAGTCCAGTGTGATAACAAAAGCAATTAGGGCCTGTGGGAGTCAGGGAAGGCTTCACAGAAGAGGTGACATTGGAGGAAGAGGAGAAACATGCTCAGAGGATGAAAGGCAAAAACAACTTTCCAGTAGTACTTGCCCATCTTCATACTGTTTTATTTTACACGTCTGGGTCACTGTGGCTGTGACATGTTCTTCCCCTGTTGTGTGCCGTGGGTTTTGTCTGCTGAGCCAGATTGCAAGTTACAGAAAGTGCTTTTCCCCTCTTTTTCACTTGTCTCGTCTCCACACCGCCTCCTAGCTCAGGACATCCCTGACTGGCTGGCTGACCTGCAGGGCCATGTGCCTGCAGTTGTGTTTCTCCAGCTGGGCCGATCCAGCCACACTCTGCGCCAGTCCTTACTGTGGCCCAGGCTGTGTGCGATGTTCACCACCCACACCGCCCAGAGCACAGGCTAGCTGCTGTAGCAGGCTAGATCAGTGTGAACAAGAAAAAGGCTGGTACGGTGACTCGACGGTGTCAAGGACCAAGAGCCTAACACCTTATTACTGGCATCTGTATAATTAGAGATGGCTTGCCATCCTGTCCTGATACCAGTGCACAGGAATGGGTAAAGTGAAAAGAGGAGTCATTCTCCTTTCCTTTTCAGGGTTCAACCCAGAAGTTGCACATATTGGCCAGAATCTAGTCCAATAGCCACACTTAGCTACAAGGGAGGCTGGGAAATGTAATCTTTAGCTAAGTTAAGAATAGGAGAGGCCCTGGCCGGTTGGCTCAGCGGTAGAGTGTTGGCCTGGCGTGCAGGGGACCCGGGTTCGATTCCCGGCCAGGGCACATAGGAGAAGCGCCCATTTGCTTCTCCACCCACCCCCCCTCCTTCCTCTCTGTCTCTCTCTTCCCCTCCCGCAGCCAAGGCTCCATTGGAGCAAAGATGGCCCGGGCGCTGGGGATGGCTCCTTGGCCTCTGCCCCAGGCGCTAAAGTGGCTCTGGTCGCGGCAGAGCGACACCCCGGAGGGGCAGAGCATCGCCCCCTGGTGGGCGTGCCAGGTGGATCCTGGTTGGGCGCATGCGGGAGTCTGTCTGACTGTCTCTCCCTGTTTCCAGCTTCAGAAAAATACAAAAAAAAAAAACCTTCATAAAAAAAAAAAAGAACAGGAGAGTAGATAATCTGGGGAACACTGAATGGTGTCCCCTCCCACCGTCACCTCCTGGATCAGGTTGGCCAGGCTGGAGCTCCAAGAGGCTACCTGTCACCTCCTCATCTCTCCCCCTGTCATTTGTATGGGCTGCCACCTGTGGACAGCAGGGCCTTGGTTGAAACCTACTGGCTTAGTCTCCAGTCGCTGGGGGTATACTGAGTGAAGAAACTAAAGCAGATTTTTCTGTTATGCTTCTCTACATTAAAAAATAATAATATGACAAGCAACATTAAAGGACACTATATTTTTAATGATGCACAATTTAAAGAATCATAACTCCCTTAGTAGTCATATTGTACAACCCATAAAATTTTTTTAAGCGGAGCACATGATGGGTTTGTAACCCAGTAGGAAAGAGTTTCTGTTTCTAGGGCACTTAAGCCTGATGTGAGACCACAGTGGGGGGTCAATAGACCCCTCCCCAGGAAGCCCACTTTCCCTCCTCACCTCATCTTTTGGCAGCAACTTCGACAGCAAGATGCCTCAGGAATGGACTTGGAGGAGAAGGAGGAGGTGGACAATACTGAGGGTGAGCCCTCGAACCCTGGATCTCTGCCTGTTCCTCCCCTGCCCCCAGTTGGCTGGCTCCCCTGCCTGCTGCACCAGCTTCTCCCCTACCCCCTCCTCGGCCCACGGCTGCAGCCGCCAAAGGCGGGTAGCATCAGGCATCCCTGGGCACTAGCCAGCAGGCTTAAGCCCTTATCCGTGGTGGCTTTTACTCTGACCCGTTGAGCAACCACAGTGATGGACAGATATTTAGATCCACAGAACGTGAGAGCTGGAAGGGCTTCACAGCCATCTTACCCAGTATTTTCCAGACCTTTTTCATGGAACAATATTAATGGGTATTCTGGAGGGAAAAGAGGGTTCTGTGGTCCAATGCAAAAGAAATAGGTCTTTTGGTGCAAGATTTCTCAGTGCCCTTAATATACAAATGGTATACATCTCCAAAAGGAAGACATAATATAAAATATCCCCTCAACATATTTGACCATGATACCCTTTTTTTCTAAAGTGTTGCAAGAACACCTACCCCGGGTGTCCCACTGAGTGCAGTTCGGGCAGTGCTGGTCTAGGACAACCCTCTTAATAGTACAGACAAGCAGACTGAGGCCGGAGAGGACAGTGAGCACCTCCCATGCCCTACTGTGGCTAAGGGCACGACCACAGTCTGTGTACACACTCCCAGCATGACCCTAGGGGGCACCTGTGCCCCTGTGAGGCGGGGATGCAAGGGGAACTAACTGTCTGAAGTTTACGGACATGCACACAGAGACCGACCAAGCGAAACAGCAAAGAAATTAGCAGCGAGCTGGCTCTCAGCCCAGACTGCCCTGCTCCATCGTTTCTGCCCCGAACTGACTGGGCCTCCTTTTCCATTTCGGACCAGGCCTGAAGGGGCCACTGAAGGGCAAGGAGAAGGCCAAGGCTGCGAAGGAGGAGAAGAAGAAGAGAACCCAGAGTCCCGGCCCCGGCCAGGGGTCTGAGGCCCCTGAGAAGAAGAGGCCCAAGATTGAGGAGCTCAAGGTGAAGGCCTGGGACAAACCCTGCCAGGGGTGTGTGGTCACACCTGGGGCACGAGGTGGCAGATGGAACAAGGGGGAGGCCAGGGAACAGGCCACGTCCCTCTGACGGCACGGCCTGGCTCAGGTGTACCCCAAGGAGCTGGAGTCCGAGTTCGACAACTTTGAGGACTGGCTGCACACCTTCAACCTGCTTCGGGGCAAGACGGGGGATGACGAGGATGGCTCCACCGAGGAGGAGCGCACCGTGGGCCGGTTCAAGGTCAGGCAAGGGGTGGGACTTAGCCTCTAAGCCCCAGACCCTGAACCCTGGGCCCTGGGCCACCTCGACCCCCCTACCCTTGCATGCCAGCCTGAGCCCAGGACTGACAGTCACAGGGAACTGTCAGATGCACTGGTTGGTAAAATATGAAAATAATTCCATGCTAATTGATAAAGAGCATCTGCCCTCAGGGCCTCACCAAGTTCCCCCCACCCACCCACCGCCACTTCCTGGCCACTTCCCCCAGGACCCCTGGACCTCCCCATGATCCAGCAACCAAAGAGTTCAGGCCCTGCCACCACAGGGTGCAGACTCTCGGCTTTCTGAGTCCCCCCCCCCCCACCTGTGTTCATAGAAACCTATACCCTGACCCACGCTCGCCTTGCCCCAGGGCTCCCTCTGTGTGTACAAGGTGCCACTCCCAGAGGATGTGGCCCGGGAAGCGGGATTCGACCCCACCCATGGCATGTTCCAGGGCATCCCCAGCAACGACCCTATCAACGTGCTGGTCCGAGTCTACGTGGTCCGGGTGAGACTCCCCTCACTTCCCCTCCCGCTTCGCCCAGTCCTCCTGCACGGGAGGGGATCTGCTCACTGACAGCCTCTGCTGGGAGGCACCTGAAGGTCGTCTGGTCTAGTTCCCACCTTTTATGGAGGAGGAAGCTGAGACCCAGAACGGGCACACAGCAAGTCTCCTGCCTCCAGTCCAGTGCTTCTGCCCTTCACCATCATGGGACTATCAGGGAGCAGGGCAGGGGCACTGGAAGGTGAGGGGTTGTGGGGAGCCTGCTCAGGAACACCCCTCCCCCATCTCAGGCCACAGACCTGCACCCCGCGGACATCAATGGCAAAGCTGACCCTTACATTGCCATCCGGCTGGGCAAGACTGACATCCGGGACAAGGAGAACTACATCTCCAAGCAGCTCAACCCTGTCTTTGGAAAGTAAGGCCTCCTGGTGGCCTCTCACCCCCACCCCAACTTCCAGCCCAGAACCCCCCTCACCCTACCCCACCCTCATCCCTTCTCCCAACCTCTGCACCTCCAGGTCCTTTGACATCGAGGCTTCCTTCCCCATGGAATCCATGCTGACGGTGGCCGTGTACGACTGGGACCTGGTCGGCACCGATGACCTCATTGGGGAAACCAAGATTGACCTGGAGAACCGTTTCTACAGCAAGCACCGCGCCACCTGCGGCATCACCCAGTCCTACTCCATGTGCGTGGGGTGGGGCGGGCCCACCTGCTGCAAACTTGACTCTGAAAATGAGATCCAGAGCATGTCGCTTGGGAAAGTAGACATATTCCAGTTTCTGTTCCAAGCCAGGCCGGCACCCTCGCAGGCTCTGGGCATAGCCTCCAGGGGCCAGGACAGAGTCTGAGACAAGGAGAGAGCCACCAGGGGGCTCCAGGACAGAGGAGGAGGGCAAAGAGAGAAAAGTGGGCAGGGAGGAGAGGCGGTACTGTGCCCTAGGAAGAGCCCACGGGGGATCTAGCCAGTCTCTGCCCCTGACAGGCTGTGTAACCCTGGAAACGGCCCTTTCCAAGAGGAAACTGCCTGGCTATCAGTTTCCTCGTGAGGGTCTTTGAGGTTTCAGAGAAATGGGAACCATGGGGGCACGGAGGAGGCTGCACTGGAGGAGACTGGTCACTCATCCTTGTGACCTGGCACCTGGGGCCAGAGCCCAGGGCAGGAGCAATCAGCCTCCAGGAGCCCTGGCAGCTCAGCTGAGCCTGGAGCCCAGGGCAGGCCCACTTGCCGATGTAGAGCAACAGCAGATGTTAGGACAACTTAAGAGAATTGGCCATAACCAGCTTCCACCTGGGAATGAGTGGCACAGCCCCACCATCCCTGTGTGCCCCTCCCACAGACATGGCTACAACATCTGGCGGGACCCCATGACACCCAGCCAGATCCTGACCCGCCTCTGCAAGGAGGGCAAAGTGGACGGCCCCCACTTTGGGCCCCCTGGGAGAGTGAAGGTGTCCAACCGAGTCTTCACTGGGCCCTCCGAGATCGAGGATGAGAATGGTAATGGGGTACTGGATGCAGCCACAGGGGTGTCAGAGGCCAAGAAGGGACCCACATGTAACAATACCTCAAGGCCTAGCCCAGGGTCTCCCCAGCCTGAGCCCAGTCACCCTCTGCACAGCAGCCCAGGGTCTGCTCCTGCCTGCCTGGCCTCTGCCCAGACACTCCATGCTGCACAGCACTGCCCGCGTGTTCCTTCTCTCTCCTCAGCATTGCTGGGCCCTAGGCAGGGTCTCCCCAGTCTATAGATGAGGAAACTGAGACCCACAGAGTTTAGGGACTTGTCCAAGGTCATGTGGCTCCAAGGCTGCACCCCTTCGCCCATGTGGCCCTTCCCAGAGAACCAGGACCTGTGTGAGGAACTTGTGCTGACCACCTTCAGGACGCTAAGACTAAAGTGGATTCGTGCCCTCCCTGACCTCACAGTCCTCAGGATTCTTTGGTCAAGTTCCCTAGGCAGAGGAAACCCAAGGCCAGAGACCACTTCTCCCCTGTGCCTCAGTTTCCCCAACAGTAAAATGGAGATGGGCAGACCAGTGATGGCTCAGGGCCCTCTTTGTGCCTGAGTCCCTGGCCAAGAACAGGTCTTGTTCTGCTGAGCTCATGTGCACAGCTGACGCACTGGCACCCACAGGTCAGAGGAGACCCACAGATGAGCACGTGGCGCTGAGCGCCTTGCGGCACTGGGAGGACATCCCCCGAGTGGGCTGCTGCCTGGTGCCAGAACACGTGGAGACTCGGCCACTGCTCAACCCTGACAAGCCGGGCATTGAGCAGGTGACTCCCCCGAGGTTCTTCAGTATTTGGGATCAGGGAGTCCCAGGCTGGGTCTGTAGAACAGATCTTCATGCTGTTGGCTGCATTCCCAAAGCCTGGCAGCACCTCCCCACCATGGCCCTTCCCAGTAACTCCAGTGGCACATGTCTTTGCCTAGAGTGAGAACCACATCAGCTCGGGTGCAGACCTGGGCTGTCTCCCTCAGAAGCTGTGATTGGCTGTTGATGATGTCATAGGAATTTCTCGCATCCAAGGATGAAAATTGATGAACTGGATTGATGAACTGGGTTAGGATAGAACAAAGGTTGGGAGGGAGAGGAGAGCAGTGGGGGACTGTGGAGAGACCTGCCACGCCCCCCTCTTTCTCAGGGCCGCCTGGAGCTGTGGGTGGATATGTTCCCCATGGACATGCCGGCCCCGGGGACGCCTCTGGACATCTCGCCCCGGAAGCCCAAGAAGTGAGCTGGGGGGCCCAGCACCTCTCCTTCCTTGCCCCTACCCCTCGCTGCTCCCCCCACAGCCTGGACCACTTTGGTCGGGCGGCATTCCCATGTGGCCCTGTGATGGGAACAGACCAGCCCATCAAGAATGTTGTGGGGTCTGCTTTTGGCAGGCCACCTTTGCTGAAGCAGGGACACGACCCTCACTATGCGGTCAGTGAGGGCCATGAGTACACATCAGCACCCTCTGGTGAACTTTCACCAAAATGTGGGTTCCCACACACATGTGACACACACTCACACACAAGATGCAGAGCCTGAGAGCCCGCAGGCTGTCAGGGCTTGGCCGGGGCTTATATAAAGCACCTGCCGGGAGAAGCAGGAGCAGGTGGGGTGCAAAGAGCCCTGGACCAGGAGCCAAGCCAGTTGCCTCTCCTAATTGACCCTGGCCAGGCCACTTTGCTTCCCTTGCCCTCAGTTTTCCCATCTGTAAAGCGGCAGGATCAAGTCACTGCCAGCTGTGCCATCCCCGGGGCCCGAACAAAGCCAGCTTTGTGGGTGCACGGACTCACAAAAGGGCCCACGCGGAGGAGTCCCACCCTTACTGCACCCTGACAATCTTGAAATTCTTAATGATATTTTAACAAGGAGCCTGTATTTCCATTTTGCAAGCAATTCCGCCTCCCACTCTGAGGTCACGAGTGTGCTGTTCCAGGACCTACCATTAGGGAGCACCCCAATCCATTGTATCCCTGGGACCTGCAGTCCAGGGCATAACTTCAAGAGCCACTCTCCAATTAATTTGTAGTGGGTGACTCAACCTCACTCTTGAGGATTGAAATGTAACTACCTCATTTATAATGACAATTATACTTCAAAGGGAAAATCCTCTTTGGGGACAGGGACATAGAGGAAACTAGATTCCATAAGCTTCCACTGCCAGCTGCTGGGCTTAAACATAGATCTGTTAGAACTGGAATGGAGCTTTTGGCCTGTGGAGACAGGGGACTTGCCCCTGACTCTCTGAGCTTCTATACAGCCACCCCCAGCAGCGGGGCGGTGTCCCTCCCTGCCCTGAGCCAGCCTCCCTGCCCAGGAGCGTGCTCTGGGTCCTGGTGTACCGGCCAGACGGGCTTTTCCCAGGGCTCTCCTCACCACAGCCATTCTGGCTAGCTGAGCCTCTCCCACACCCAGGAATCCAACACCCCTCCTTCTCCCCTGCTCTCTCTGCCCCAACCTGTCCAGGCCCCATGCTCACCCCAAAGTCCCCAGGACTTCTCTCGGCCATCCCTGCCCATCCTAACCTCAAGATCCCGGGGTAACCCACAGCCCCCAGACCTGCTGATCGGCCTCTCCCCCTGCCCAGGTACGAGTTACGGGTCATCGTGTGGAACACTGACGAGGTGGTCCTGGAGGACGACGACTTCTTCACTGGGGAGAAGTCCAGTGACATCTTTGTGCGGGGGTGGGTGAGAGGTCCCTGGCTGGGAGGGTGCTGGGCGGAGTGGGCCCACCTTCCTGATGGGCAGAAGAGGAGGGCGAGGACAAAGGGAGCTGTAGGGGCGGGAGGCCCCCCCGGTGTGACGGTGTGGCTGCAGGTCTGCAGTGGGTGGCTCCCTGCAGGTGGCTGAAGGGCCAGCAGGAGGACAAGCAGGACACGGACGTCCACTACCACTCCCTGACCGGTGAGGGCAACTTCAACTGGCGCTACATCTTCCCCTTTGACTACCTGGCGGCCGAGGAAAAGATCGTCATCTCCAAAAAGGAGTCCATGTTTTCCTGGGATGAGACTGAATACAAGATCCCAGCACGGCTCACCCTGCAGATCTGGGATGCCGACCACTTCTCCGCCGACGACTTCCTGGGTGCAGGGCTGGGCTGGGCTCAGGGACTGGGAGTCAGAACAGAGAGGGCAGGGGCGGGGGAGGCAGGGACAGGGAGAGCCCTCCCCGGGGGTGCGTGAGGTGTCATTCCCACTGGTCTGACTCTGAGGTTGCCACAGGGGCCATCGAGTTGGACCTGAACCGGTTCCCACGGGGCGCAAAGACAGCCAAGCAGTGCAGCATGGAGATGGCCACAGGGGAAATGGAGGTGCCCTTGGTTTCCATCTTCAAGCAGAAGCGTGTCAAAGGCTGGTGGCCCCTCCTGGCCCGCAATGAGAATGACGAGTTTGAGCTCACGGTGGGCAGCACCACTGCTCGGGTGGTGGGCAGGACTGAGCCAGTGCTGCAGGCCTGGCGTCTGGCCCGAGTGCTGGAACGGTTCTTTTCCTCTCTGCAGGGCAAGGTGGAGGCAGAATTGCATCTACTGACAGCTGAGGAGGCAGAGAAGAATCCAGTGGGCCTTGCCCGCAATGAACCTGACCCCCTAGAGAAACCAAAGTGAGTGTCCTGACAGCTCAGAACCCCTGCCACACTGGTCCCTGGGGGCACTGGAATGGAAGGAGGGGCCAGAACTTTCCAGTTTTCTTGCCCCCACTCTGCAGGCACCTCTCCTTTCTTATCCCCTTCCTGGGAACTACTCAGCCCAGGGGGGCCCCCCTGGGCCAGGGCCCCGGGCCCTTCCCTGAGCCTTCACCCTCTGCGTCCTTCCTCCGTGCTCCCTCTGCTCTTGCTGCTCCAGCCGGCCCGACACGAGCTTCGTCTGGTTCTTGAACCCTCTCAAGTCTGCCCGCTACTTCCTGTGGCACACATATCGCTGGCTGCTCCTCAAACTGCTGCTGCTCGCGCTGCTGCTGCTCCTCCTCGCTCTTTTCCTCTACTCTATGCCTGGCTACCTGGTCAAGAAGATCCTTGGGGCCTGAGCCCGGCCTCCTCCTGGGTCTGGTACTCCTCCCTTCTTCCTCTGGACCTAGGGCTCGTGAGCTTGACGGCATGTGGAACACACACATGCACACATCCAGCACACACACATGCACACATCCAGCACACACACACAATTGCGCACACACAGAGGAACTCCAAAGCTTTCACATGGCTTCACTGAAGCTTTCCCGGCCCTCAGAACTGGAAATGACGATGTTACATGATTCCATGTTAGACCCAAGAGGTGAAGTAACTTGCCCAACGTCCCCTAGCAAGTTAGGGTAGACCTAGGACTCAGCCTCAGTTTCCAAGTTGCCAACTGGCATTCTTCAGACGACACCACCTCCTCTCCCAGCAACATTCCTGACAGCCTAGCCCAGTTCCATTGGCAGACAGAAGCTGAGCTATGGACAGGGAAAGGGGCAAGGGTCTGGGTAGGCTTAGCCAGCAAGTCCTGATTAATTCCTCAGCACCCACCTGGCAACCCACAGCCGTTTTCTGCCCTGCAGGACAGTAAGTCGCTTCGTCCAATTCTAACATGTTAGTAGCCAGCATCCGCAGAGCACCCACTCGGTGCCAGGCATTGTGCTGACAGCCTCACTTTCACTATCTCACTTCACCCCGTCACCAACCCTAGCGGGAGGGCCACTGTTAGCCCATCGTATAAGTGACGAAACTGAGGCTCACAGAGGTGCTCCCTTGCCTGTCCCAGCAGGGATTGGAAACCGGGTGCCCTGCGCCATGCCCCACTCTGCAGCCCCACCTGTGCTGAGTGCAGCTCGAGGGGGTGCGGTCTAAGTCCTCCAGGAGTTGGCGGGGCATATTCAATACTTCAATTTTATATCTTGACATTTTGTGGAACCTATTGTTTTGTAACACAAACAACAGAATGTAGACCTCGACAAGCACTTCTTGGCTTGGAGGCCATCCAAAAGGCCAAATGACGATCATACCCTGGCACTGGGCAGGTTGGAGAGAGTGGCATGCACCCCCGGGGCTCCTCAGATCCTTGGCTGAGGTTTACATTCATCAGAAAGGGGAAGCGGTTGAGAAACACCGATCGCACTGATCGCACTAAGAGAGAACAGGGGGCAGCACCGGCCCCTACACAATGAACTAACTGCTAAATAGAGGAACTTCCTAATAACCAGAACTGCCCTGGGGGCTGCGGCTGCCTCTCCAAGCAGGGCGCTGCCCTGGCTGCAAGTGCTCAGGGCTGCCCCATGGCCAGAAATGCGTCTAGACCGTGGGCGGAGGTTGGGACATCAGAGGATCCTGCAAATGGGAATGTAAGCAGCAAACCTAGTGCCTAGAAATGGGTTCAAATCCTGTGTCCAGCACTCACTACTTCTGGGACTGAGGCCATGACAGGGTATCTCGGGGTCTAGAAGGGCTGAGAGGATGGGGTACCCCAGAAGGTGCCCACAGCCTGACCGCAGCTCCTCTTCCCCCAGCCGGCCCGACACCGCCTTCGTCTGGTTCCTCAACCCCCTCAAGTCCATCAAGTACCTCATCTGCACGCGGTACAAGTGGCTCATCATCAAGATCGTGCTGGCACTGCTGGCTCTGCTCATGCTGGGCCTCTTCCTCTACAGCCTCCCCGGCTACATGGTCAAGAAGCTCCTGGGGGCATGAAGTCCCCACAAACTCCCTGAAGCTCCTTCCTGGGCTTGTGTGTTTGCCTCTTCCCAGGCATTGACTTTCCAGGCTCCCTGGGGAGCCTGAGGAGCCCATGTCCACCCTCAGGCCTTGGCTCCCAGGAGCCTGTCTCCTGCTTGCTGGGCTGATGACATCCCACCGCTGTCCTCTCCTCCCTCAAGCCTGCTGCTCACCCAGTCTTGCCCCTCTGGTCCCTGCCTGTGCTGTGGGTGGGGAGTTCGGCCCCACCTTGCTGAGGCCCCACCCTTCTTGCCGCTCTGGCTCCAGAGGAAGTCACCCTACTCCCTCTCCCAAGCCTTTCAGTGAAGAACAAAAGCATTAATGAAATCAACTGAGAATCATGCATGTCATGGGCCAATGCCCAGGACTTTGAAAAAAATGAGCAAAAAGCATCACCCTCCCTTACCTCGGAAATAATCCTGTGAGGGTAGGGACACCACCAGTCTTCCTTTTGCAGAGGAGGGCCAGACCCTTCCTCCTAATCCTGTGGGTGGCGGCTTCTGCCCCCTGCACACTCTACGGGGCTCCTCCTCCTGCCCAGGCAGCCCCCAGTCCCTGCCCACCTGTGGGTTTTCATGGACACCCAGCACTTCCTCTGCCCAGCCTCGTGCAGCAAGCCTGGCCAGGGGGCAGTGAGAGTGAACCCCAGTGCTGTCATCCCCCCCCCAAGGAAACCGCTGCCCTCCCCACCCCTGCACAATTGGCCCTTCCAGTCCCTCCAGTCAGGAGTTTGTACTTGAAGTGCTGCCCCCTGCTGGCGTGAGCTGGGTTTCTCTTGGCTGGTTTTCCTTTCTTGAGTGGTGATTTTTCTCTTAATAAAAGAAATCAAACACTGAGCTGACAAAGCTGCTCAAGGTGTGTGTGTGGGAGGGTGCTGGTGTGGGCTCAGGGTTGGTGGGCACTCTGAGGTTGGCAAACTCAGTACTAGCTGGACCCTCTGGCTTTTCCTTCAGGTGGCCTCATGGCCCAGGGTTCAAGGCAGGCCTAAGGCACAGGGCTGCCTTTCCAGGCTGCCCATGGGAGGAGCCTCACCCACAGCCCAGGGGCACAGCAGGGTACATCCCAGGGCCCCCAAAGCTCAAGGGCCCTGCAGGCCCAAGGACAGTCTGAAAACTTAAGACCCCACAAGCTGCCCAAAAGCTCCAGCTTCCATGTATAGACACCAACCGCCCCCCAAAACAAGGGAGGCTCCTGCCACTGGCCTGCACCTCATCTCAAGCAAGGTGCCTGCTCTCATGGCACAAGCTGAGACTTCGTCCCCTCATGACACAGAGGTAGAGGGAGGGGGTCCATGTCTCACTGGACCTGACTTCTTTAAAAAGATTCAGCCATTGCCTGACTAGTGGTGGTGCAGTAGCTAGAGCATTGACCTGGGATGCTGAGGTCCCAGGTTCAAAACCCCAAGGTCAACGGCTTGAGTGTGGGATAACTGACATGATCCTATGGTTGCTGGCTGGAGCCCAAGGTTGCTGGCTTGAGCAAGGGGTCACTGGCTCGGATGGAGCCCCCCCCCCCAATCCCCGTCAAGGCACATATGAGAAGCAATTAGTGAACAACTAGGTATCACAACTACAAGTTGATGCTTCTCATCTCTCTCCCTTTCCTTTTCTCTCTGTCTCTCTCACCAAAGAAAAAAAAAAAACCCAGCCACTTTTTAAAGACTTTAATCATGACTGCAGGGTAACTCCTCTTGTGACCTTCCAATGGCAGCTTTGGGAAATGCAGACGGCGCCCTGCAGCTGCCCCGATTCCATGTGCGCTCAGGCACCAAGGTCAACACCACTGTCCGCTCCAGCACAGCACTCGTTTCAGGTCTGCTTCGACTTTGTGGGGATCCGTAACACCTGAGTCGGAGGAACTTGCAGTTCAGAGTTTATCTGGAAAAGAGGGAGTGAGGGTCATTACGTTCCCCAGGGCCCTCCTCCTTCATGACCTCTAGGGGCTGGGTGCATGCGTCCCCTCTCCTCCAGCCCTCTGAATGTCTACATGCATTCCCTCCTCAAATGCTTCCAGATGTCTGGGAAAGCCCACATCTGCCTTCCTTCAAAAGACAAGTTCCAGGGCCTCTGTTTGGCTCCTGCTGCAGCCGGCTAACCTCTGGGGATTTTCTTACCTTCCACTCTGAACAGCCCCTCCAATTCTCTCCCCGTCTTCACTTGCCATTCTGTCCCCAGTCTGGCTGGGCTTCCCTCCTCCTCCCCATCCTCTTGTACACAGTGACATTGATGGAAGATTAAACCACATCATCCCCTAATATCAGAATTTTGTCACAAGCCAAGAGATCATCATGACACCCTATTCAGGTAGAGCCTCAGCATCATGTGAAGGACATCCCACCAGCAAATCAGAGCCAGCAACTAAGTATGTTACAATTCGAAGGAGCAGACAGTGAGATTCCTCCTCTTGTCAGGCCATGGGGAAGCTGCCCAACATTCCTAGAGTATGAGTATGAGTGGGAGCAGGGAATATGTGACCATGTCACATCCCAGGCCAGACAATCTGGGCTGGCAGAGCAGAAAGAGCCCGTGCTCTGGGCAAGTCAAAGTCTCCAGGTTTTGAGTCTCCATTTTGTGAAAGAGGTCAAGTCATTTCTGTCCTCCCTTCCTCACAGAGGTGGAGGTAGGGGGCCCATGTCCCCTGGTTAGGACCAAAGAAGACTCATCAGGAAGGCTCAGCCAGTGGTGACACCTCACTGGCTCTGGCACTGCCTCTAAGAGTGATCCAATGAGCAGCTGGGGCCCAGAACCACAGACATCACAGGAACACCGTGAAAACCCACATTTCAAAGCTTGCCTCTGGTGGGGGAGGGGGATCCTCAGTTCTTAATATCAGCTCCAGTGACCCGACCTCGGTCCCAGCCCCGGCCTCTCTCCCACCCCCCTCGAATGCCCCGACGCCCACCTTGGAGTTCAGGTACCGCTGCAGCAACACCTGGAGCTCCGTGTTCTGCTGCTCCACAGCACGGTTTTCTATCAGCAGCCTGGCCCTCTGGGTCAGGACGAGGCTTTGGGCAGAAAAGCCAGTGAGACGTCCATGGTCTCCTCCTTCCCCTGTCAAGGATCTCTATTTCTGTTCTGGCTAGAGGTGGAAGAGGGCCCCGGGAGCTGCACCCACCAGAGCAGCCCTCCTGCCGGGAAAGAGCCAGGCTGGCAGGAACAGAACAGGGGAAGCAGGGCCAGGGGGCCCAGCACCAGCACTGCACAACCCCCAGCAGGAGTCGCCAAAGGCAGTTTCTCTCTAAGAGTTCAGGGACAGGAAGGTGGCAAATGTGGCCGCTCCAAGCGGAATCCTTACCCACTTCCACCAGCTTTTACCTCCTGGTCCCTGACACACACACTCACTGGTATTTCTCCAGGGCTGTGTACAGACCATCCCAGAGGTTCTGTGTGGTGTGAGGGACAGCCGTGGCCAGGGCCTTCCAGTACTCAGAGTCCTTGGAGTTATCCTGCACATCCTTCTGCAACTCCACTGGTGACCGCAAGTCCCTGCAGGTCGAGAGCACAGGTGCCACCAAGCCTGCCTGGTACTACCCAAGTCCCCAAGCACTGCCAGTCACAGTGCCTGTCCCTCACAGACTGACTGCTGCTCCACCTGTCACCTTGCCAGTCAATTATATAAGCTTATCAGGTGATGGGAGATTCTCGAAGGGACTTATGCTTATCATCACTGCTCCTGATTCTCGGTGCCACTGTCACCTTTTATCCACCCTTTCCCTCTCAATCAGTTTACCTCACTTACTTGAAAACTCATTACTATGCCCATTTCTCTCACTGATGCATCCAAAACAGCTCTCAAAATTTGTCAGCGCCTCCACATACACTCTAGGGCAGTGGTCCCCAACCTTTTTTGGGCCACGGACCAGTTTAATGTCAGAAAATATTTTCATGACTGGCCTTTAGGGTGGGATGGATAAATGTATCACGTGACCGAGACAAGCATCAAGAGTGAGTCTTAGATGGATGTAACAGAGGGAATCTGGTCATTTTTTAAAAATAAAACATTGTTCAGACTTAAATACAAATAAAACGGAAATAATGTCAGTTATTTATTCTTTCTCTGCGGACCGGTATCGGTCCATGGCCCGGGGGTTGGGGACCACTGCTCTAGGGTCCCTTGATCCAGGATATACCTCCCAATGGGACAAACCTTCCCATTGCTCTCCTTGAATCCAGCACTGCCTCCCTTCCTGTCATCAAAATGACCTGCTAAAATGCAAGTCTAATCTCAGCTCACCTGCTACGTAAGATCCTTTTCTGGTTCCGGTTCACGAAAGGGTGAAGACCAAGACCTGGGCACATTATGCAAGGGTCTCCAAGATTCTACCTGATTCTCTTACCCAGCAGTTCCAGTTCCCATACCCCTGACACCCTAGCCATACCTCTGTCATTGTTCTTGAATACACCAGGCCTTTCCCCGTGCTCTGACAGCCTGAAGTGCCCTTTCCTCCACTTTACCCACCTAGGAAAACCAAGTCCTGGTGCCACCCTCTCTGAAAGCCCTCTCTGACATGCCAAATGGAGCTGAGTACTTCCTCCTCTGAGCAACGTGACACTTTGTATATGCTTTGGCCATTGTTCTGATCACAAGGTGTTATTCCTATGAGGCCTACACCTAGCAGACCCCAATATATGTTCACTGGATAAATGGATGAATGAATGATGAACAAAACCACTTCCACACCCCATTTCTTTCATTATAATGTCCACTGATTCCTCAGCACTCCTTCTGGATGTCCCTTCACTCACTGCCCCACGTTCTTGCTCAGCAGCCTCTCCTCCACTCCCTGGCCCCTGCTTGGCCCCATCCCACCCAGCTTCCCTGGTCCCCAGGTGAGCCCCTGCACCACAGCGCACTTGGGCTGCTTCAGGCCCCTGACAAAGGCCCCATCCCACCCAGCTTCCCTGGTCCCCAGGCGAGCCCCTGCACCACAGCGCACTTGGGCTGCTTCAGGCCCCTGCTTAGCCCCATCCCACCCAGCTTCCCGGGTCCCCAGGAGAGCCCCTGCACCACAGCGCACTTGGGCTGCTTCAGGCCCCTGACAAAGGCCCCATCCCACCCAGCTTCCCGGGTCCCCAGGCGAGCCCCTGCACCACAGCTCACTTGGGCTGCTTCAGGCCCCTAACAAAGGCCTCCAGAATCTTCAGGACATCGTTGGGGTGGATGAGCCTGGGAGAAGCGGGGGCCTCCTCCTCCTTCACAAGACTTTCTGGCTCCCCTTCCGCAGGGCTTCCTGGCTCCTCTCCCTTTAGGGCTAGCTGCTCCGCTGGCTCCAGTGCTGGTATCGCACTTGTCTGCTCCTGCAGGAGGTGACAGATTCCAGGGGTTGATCTAAGAAAGCTCCCAGGGGTAAGTATGGGTTCGGGGTACACAGGCATGAGCGTATAAAGACAAACAGGAAGAGGGGGGAAAAGGAAAACATATAAGAAGTGACAGAAAAGATCAAAGGGAGGAATTTACACAAGAAAAGAAATAGGAGGGTGGAAAAAAGGGGGATGGGACCAGGGAATCTAGGGCTTCAAAACAGTGATAATGCTCTATTTCTAAATGTGGGTTGACAGGGGCTCATTTAATTGATACTCATAAAGCTTACATGATATATACGTCCCTCTGAATCATAATACAAAACACATCTTATTTTAATTTTTAAATTTCAAAAAGCTCTGCTCCTACTCCTACCTCTCAGTTCATTCAGTTTACTTCCCATGAACTAATGCTGTCAGTTTCTTATGGATCCTTCCAAAGACATGTTATGTCCATAAAGCACACACATTTTTCCATCCCATTTTTATGTTAATGACACTACCCAACATACATGATTCTACACCTTGCCTTTTCACATACCAATAAATCTTAATGATCTTTCTGAACAAATATACAAAACTTTTTGTTCCTTTTCACAACTGCATAGTGTTCCATTGTGTGTAGATGCACCATAGACTATTGAATCAAGTCTTTAATGATGGAAATTTAGGTTGTCTCCAACCTTCTGCTATTTCAAACAATGCTGCAATGAATAAGCTACAATAAACATATTTCACATATTTATACATACATCCTAGAAGAGGAACTGCAGTGTAAGATATGCAGAGTGTTGTATTTGATGCTGCCAACTGCCTTCTTTAGAGGCTGCAACAATTTACACCTCCACTAGCAACTTGTGAGTGTGCATTTCCTACACCTCAGCCATCACTATATGTTTTCAAACTTGCAGATTTTTGCCAACCTGACAGGTGAAAACAAATTCTGACAGTTTTACTTTGCGTTTCTCTGATTACTAGAGAGCCTCGTTATCTTTTCATTGGTTAAAAGTTATTCATATTGCCTCTGCTAGGAGGTGCTGGTTCAGGTCCTTTGTCTACTCCATCAAGTTGTTGGTCTTTTTCTTATTGGTTTATGTGAATTCTTTATATATTAAGAAAATTAGTTCTTTAATGGCTTAATGAGTTAAAAATATTTTTTCCCAGCTGTCATATGTATCTTAACTTTACTTATAGGGATTTTCACTCTACAGAATTTTTTAAATAGGGTCAAATATATCCTTTTTTTTCTTTATGGCTTCTGGCTTTTGTCCATACCACCAATTCTTTTTATGGATACTCACTCTGGAGTTAGCAATACTAAAAATATTTTTTAAATTAAAGATTTTTAAATTAACATCTTGTATTTTTATCATGATGACTTCCTCCGAATAGCTGATTACAAACAAGACAGGCATTATAAACGGCTCAGCTTTGCAGGAAAGTATTATGGATCAAATATTGAGCATTACTGGTTGCTTCCTGTATGTGCCCTGACCTGGGATTGAACCTATCACCTTGGTGTTTCAGGATGATGCTCTAAACGACTGAGCTAACTGGCCAGGACGGATCAAATACTGATAACTTGGTGGGCCCATGTCTCACCTGAAGACCTGACTGTGAGGGAGCACCCAGGAAAAAGCCCCTTGGGTCTCAGCAGGAGTACAGCCTCTCATCCCCAGCCAGTCTTCCCTTCATAAACAGAAAAAGCAATACTAACGAAGGAAATGCTAACTTAGCTGTCCCTGCCATAAATGCTCTGCTTCTCTAGAAACATCATTCCGCGGTAGCAATGCCTTCCGGGGGCTTCCAGGATTCAAAATGCTCTCTTTTCAATTGCACTGCACCTCACCTGGCTGGATGGTAAATGATGAGCTTGGTATTTGAGGAAGAAGTTCACCAGTTTATACAAGTCATCCTCACTTTCAATCCCGAGGGCCTGAGGAAAAACAGAATGACTATTCAAACACATCAGGAGTTCCCCTGCTGCAGGAATTGACAGACCCTCAGCTCCTGGGTGCAAGAGGCTTGGCTTGCTCCCCTCAACATCCCTGGCACCTGGCATGGGCCACAGCAGAGGCCATTCAACATGGTGCAGTGAGTTGGGGGCGCATCATCAGAACAGAATCAAGGCTCAGAGTCAGGACCTGTCCCATACAGGCCTGGTGGGTACAAGAATACTAAAGGGGGCTGGGCACACAGAGTCTGGGCGTGTGGGGGAGAATCTACAGTCTGAGAGCTGGGCCACGAGAGAGAAGCTAGCAGAGGAAACACCTAAATGACTCTGAGTGTACTTGTTGCACACAGAGTAAAGGGAGGGGTGGGACAGTGAGCCCGGGGAAGCCCTGGGAACCCACATCTACTCCCAGAGCTCAGGCAATGTCAGGAAGACATAGGAGGCTGATCTGAATGAGGCCCCAACCCCAGCCCACTCAGTCCAGTGGGACTCACTGAGAATATGGCATCCAACCTCAGCAGATAGCATTCGCTCTTCTCCAGGGGAAGGAGAAGGCTCAGCAGCTTGCTCTCTATGAGGAAACCCTGAGGAGAAGGAAGACGACATCTCCAGTCAGAGACGGTATTCAGGAGCGAGTCCCGGGGTCTGCTGCCCTCTCTGTATAACCAGTCGGGAGAACTCCTCAGAGCAGAGTCCAGGGACGAGCCACTGGGCGGCAGGATCCTCAGTGGAAGGCCTTCCTGGGATGCCACAAGCCCTTCCCAGGAACAGAGCCAGTCCCCATCACAGATTCAGTCCCCTACCACAGCAGGTGCCAACTCACCTCACCCACAGGTCCCTGGGTGTACACCTGAGTTGCCCATAGCAGCCCAGACCTGATCCGATCACAGGCTCCCACCCACCAATGTCACTTCACTCATGTGTGAGTCCCTAAATATCTACAGATCATAGCAGCATACAACGAAAGGCTGAAAGCAGGCAGCGGAAAGGCGGCCGCTGGCAGCGAGCGTGCAGATGGAGGGGGAGCACCTGCCATTTGCCTCCCGCAGCAGGAGCTGCCCTCGGTCACAGGAACCAACCTTTGGACCAAAGGAAACTCTCCCAACTGTCCCAAGGGACTTAGAAGCTGCTGAACCTTGCTCCACCTCTTTCACTATCTCATAACTATAAAATCCAAACAAACACCCACCATGTTTGGTAACTACCCAACTTCCAGCCGAACCAGCTCTGATGCAGCCCTTACCCTAAATCTAGTGGGTCTTGTTAATACGCAGTGCAGACAGCCAAAGCCTACTATATTCGGAGTGATGGCCAACGGAGCTCCCAGAGAAAGGCCGTGTCACTGTGGCCACATTACTTGGCAGGTGGGTTCACAGAGGCGACCCTGGTGCCCCTTCTCTTGCAGAATGAGTATTTTTTTAATTCGTAGGAGGCCGTTGGCCATCCCTGGACCACACCAGGCTGACCCAGTAAGGGAGAACCCTGTGCCAGCTGAGCCAGCTCTGAGGCGTGGCCAGTCTGCGAATGTCCTCCAGCAGTAGTCCTGAGCGCTCGGCCGCTCCTGCTCCAGTCCACACTGGGCCTGGGCTGAGTCATCAGAAGCAGCACACAAGAAGCAACAGCAGTAAGTTGAGCAGGCCACCCACCAGGGGCTCCTCTGCCGCGGCCCCTTACCGACTCGTCACACAGGAGCATCAGGATCTTTCTGGTAGTTTTTGCTGAAACCTGATTTGGCAGGTCCAGGTAAGACTCTGGTTCCAAGCCGGCCTCTTCCGCCCCATCCTCTTCTGCAGATGGGGCATCGAGAGAAGAGAGAGGGGAAGAAAAAGATCATTGCTTGGCCTGCTTGACTTTGAGAAACAGTCAAACACCTCCCCTTGAGAGAATTACCTCTTAAAAGGCCTCTTTAAGGCACTATCAAGTCTCTTTTGCTGAAGAAAGCCTGTTATGTAGGAAAACCAGAACAGAATAAACCATTCCTGGACAGCCTTATAATGGTCATTAGTGACCTTTGAAAAATGCTAGAAACCCAGCCCATTTATTTTGCAAACTGGTACACAGAGAAAGAATAAGCATCCATCCTGCTTTTCCTGCACAAACTGTCTCAGAGTAGCAAACAGCTGATGAGAGGAAGATTCTTCTTTCAGAAGTGTCCCAACTAATAAATGAAAACATCACGATAAAAGTTAGACTATCACAAGCCTGGCCATTTGGCTCAGTGGTAGAGCATTGGCCCGGCCTGTGGAAGTCCCAGGTTCAATTCCCAGCCAGGGCACACAGCAGAAGTGCCCATCTTCCCCTCCCGCAGCCAAGGCTCCATTGGAGCAAAGTTGGCCCAGGTGCTGAGCACAGCTCTGTGACCTCTGCCTCAGGCACTAGAATAGCTCCAGCAGCAACAGAGCGATGCCCCAGATGGGCAGAGCATCATCCCATGGTGGGCATACTGGGTGGATCCCAGTCAGGCACATGCGGAGTCTGTCTGACTGCCTCCCCGCTTCTAACTTCGGAAAAATACAAAAAAACAAAAAGTTAGACTATCATCATTTTGCAATCCCTGATGCAGTTAATGGATCTTACACAATGATTATCAATGGTTGCTAACATCACAACCAAAGAGAGACAATCTGACCTTAGTTTACCTCAATGGAAGCATACAACACTGTACTTAGCAAAAATAAATTGACCCTGATGCTGTTATCAACTTTCTAGATCTAACTTCCAGTTTATAATACAGGGGAAGAGGGTAAGGCTATAAATAAGAGACTCAGGAGCCATGTCAACAAATCATACTCGACAGACCTCTTAGCTGTGAGACCTCTTGCCATTCTCTAGACTGGTTTCCCTATTCGCAAAATGAATGGGTTGGCCTGATGTTCTCAGAGGGCCCCTCTAGCGCTAAGACACTAGGACTCTGTTCCAGTCACCTGTTTGCATCAGCACTTCTTCTAATACTTGTGTGGCCGACTTCCGCTGCTGCTGCTGAGAGACAGGCCCCACGTTCTTCAGGAACCAGAAGTCAGGCGCTGTCCAGGGGAGCCCCAGATGATGGGTATGGATGATCTTGTCTATATCAAAGGCTCTGCTTATCAGGTCCTTTGCTTCCTCTTCATTCATCAGCCAAATCTCCCGAAACTTCTCGTCATCAATAAGAGCAAAGTGTCTGTGAAGGAGAGCTCCTGAGCATGCTCAGCGGACCCCAGGGCCTGGCTCAGGTGGGTCCCTTCAATTAGCAGGAGAGCAAGAACTGAGACAGAACTGTGGTGAAGACTGGACCTGGCCCAATCCGTGGGCCACTGACCTGCACCTATGACAACTGAAAGCCATCCCAGTAAGTCCCAAGAAAAGGTAGGTGACGTGCCAATGAAGGAACAGGAGAGAAAGCACAAAGGACTCGTTCATGCCCTGGTCCAGCTCCAAAAAAGCTGCTGATACCAAAGTCTAATGAAATCCCAAGCACCACCAACTCTACCCCTGCAACCTCTCCTCTGGGACCCAAGACCCTAAAATACCTCATGGCTTTCTGCACCTCCTTGAACTGTATCACAAGGCGTTTGTAGTCTGAGGTTAGTGACTGGTTCTCCTCCCGAAACTGCTTTATCTGCTTGGCGTATTTTGATCTCAGATTGTTAAGTATATCATTCAGGCTGGGTTGAAGAGGAAAAAAAGTCAGTCTGCTGCCGAGTAAAGGGTGTGATGTTCTGTTCATCTACTTTGCTCCGTTCTACAGAACACAGGATCAGATGTGTGGGAGGGCAGAAAACCTTCCAACACATCCCCAAACAGCTCCAGTTGTGACTGAGGAAAGGAAGGCAACAGGAGGCCAGAAGATTGTCCAGAACTGAATGCATTTAAGACAGCCCAGAAGCCCAAACCACCAAGAGGCCGTCTTCTTTTCAAGGGTGCGACTGACACTTCCTCAATACACCATCTGTCAGCATCCCTCTCTAGTACCAACCTCACACATTTCAATCACCTATCTCAACCTCTGCACTTTTGAAAAAAGATAGATATAAAGGGAAAAATTAAAACTGCACATCACAAACCTATGACATATGAGACCTTCATTCTCAAAGAGCTGACGCTGTTAACAAGGCCAATAACTCATTCATTCATTTACTCATTCACTTACTCATTAATTCATCAAACATGAAAGATCTCTTTTGTGCCAAAGATATGTTTCAACACAAAGATAAATAAAAGGATATCAGTGCAGTCAGAGGCAGAGACGAACAGTAGTTACAGTATAGTGTGAAAAATGCTCTAGGAGAGTTTTACACACCCCAGAGGGGAGGTATCTAACTTACCCCACCCTGCAGGGGAGGGGAGTGGCCAAAGGTTCCAGCACAGTGACAGTTAAAACCTGGCCGATAGCACTGAATGCAGACATGCCCCGGCTCTTCACCTCGATAAGTGGAGTTCTGTGCATGGAAACTTGTCCCATGAAATATGCATGGCAGACACAGCCTGGTGACCCAGGACCATACTTCAGACTTCAAACTACTGAAGAGGTGTCTTGTGTCAGTGCCCCATTTACACGGCAACAGAGAGGCTGAGGGCATACATACTTGAACTTTGAAAACTCTAAAAATAAAATTTTCACTCTTAAGCATTATTTTGAAATAATCAGAAGGTCTCTAAACACAGATAATTCATATATCTTTTCATACTCAATAATGTGAAAATTAGTTAACTTAGTCTCGGAGAAAAAGAAATACCTAATTCATTTTTTTTTTTTTTTTTTGGAAAGGAGAGAGAGAGAGAGAGAGAGAGAGAGAGAGAAAAGGGGAGGAGCAAGAAGCATCCACTCCCATATGTGTCTTGACCAGGCAAGCCCAGGGTTTCAAACTGGTGACCTCAGCATTCCAGGTTGATGCTTTATCCACTGCACCACCACAGGTCAGGTTCATTTTCTTAATTATAGTCTAGGAGACTTTCCATATATAGAAATGAAAAAATATTTTTTTTAGCCATCCCAAAGTGTTTTTTTCAACGTCATTTAGTAAAGGAATTCCTTTGTGCCATCTAATTCTAGAAGCTAATGAAACAAAGATAAACACCAGTTACCCATGGAGGGTGTGAGCAAGGGAGAGAGAAGGGAGTGGACAGGAAAGAATGGCTGCAGCAGGCAGCTCTCCTGGAGGTCAAGCTGTCCGTGACTGGCTGGGAGCCAGAGATGGGGGGGGGAGGGGGAGGGACTGGGCCTGGGAAGGCAGCAAGGCTGGTTCCAGAAATCGTACACTGGAAATGACAGTGACTCTCCCGAGTTGAAACATCTGTTGGCAGTTCCAGAAAAAGGAAGGAGGGGAGGTCGAGAATAGGAATATGAAGTTAGTAGTCATCAACAAAGAGGCGATATTTAAAGCCATGAGACTGATGTTCAGGGCAATGAAACAAACAAAAAAGCCAAGGGGTAAAATGCTTTCTAGAATATCTTGTCAGGCAAGAAAAGGCAGAACCACCCAAGCAGACAAATTAGGAATAAATTAAGAAGAACAAATCTTTTAAAATCATGAAAACCAAAGGAGAAAAATCTCTGGGATTGATATCTGATAATAACAGGAGGAGGCCCTAGGAAACGCACTTGCTTGGCTAGAATGGATCATTGGTATCCTACAGAGGAAAGTTTTTGTCCAATTATGGGTCATAGGTCAAATTTTGAATGTTGGAGAAGTGGAAAGGAGCAAGTGATGAGAAAAAGAAAATGGCCATAGGAGCAAGAAGAGGAAAAAGGACAGTGTGCTCGAGGAACAGCAGGGTCAAGTAGAGGAGTTTTTCACGACAAGGGAAACCATGTAAGTTAAAGTCAGAAGGAAGACAGGATGGGGGGGATGATGCGGCTCATGGTCCTGCCATGGGGACCAAACCCTGGCTCTGCCCCCTGCACCTCCTCCCTCCTGGCGGACCCAGCTCCCTCCCCCCATTGCACCACCTCTTCCCCAAACATAACTAGATTCCTCCTTTGTCCCAGCACCTGCCACATCCCCATATTCCTGGCCCACTTTTTGTTGTATCCTCTTTTCTAGGAGGAAGTGGGGAGAGTAGAACCAGTTGGATGTATTACCTTTTCTAAACAACTCTTTTACTAAGAGTCATATATATTTTTGACAGTTCGTGCTCCGGCAGAGGAGGGCATACAAGCCCATCCCTGCTGTCTGCACAGAAGGCCCCGGAAGGAAGCTGCCGCGCATGCTCCTCACCGATTGAGCTTCCTCTTCTGCTGGGACTTAATCACTGTGCTCTCTTCATCTCTCTTCTTCAGCACCTGGAAGTTGTACTCTAACTTCTCCTGGTTTAGCTGATAAACTGCTTTCATTTGCTGAAGTTGTTGTTCAAGAACCTAAAATTAAAAGTTTAAAAAAGTAATACTGACGATAATATACCACTATCATAAAACTGGTATAATTGGTTATACACAAGGGTTCCTAATAGTATATTCTGGAGTCACATCAGAGGAACCTTAATTAAGGACAAGTGTACCAACTGAATCTTTAGAAAATCTATCATTAGGGGCGAATTAAAGGCCACCCAGAAAAAAACATAAATGATCAACTGCAAGCTAAAGCACAGGTACCTGAAGCCACAGAGGGTGACAGCCAGAGCTTTCGAGTCCGGCTCCCTCTGGCCTCCGCTCCAGACCCTTTGGAGATCTAAGGAGCCCCGCTAGAAATACCATAAAAGTTGATATTGCCACAGAAACCTGCAGTGTTCCCATTCTGACCTTCTGGCTGGCAGTGTTAAGAGTTTAGTAAACTATGGCCATTTTAAAGGACAGATATGACCATTTTTTACTTTGGGGGTTTTCATTAGCTATACTCATGCATTCAGTAAATATTTATTGAGTGCCTAATATACAAGGAGGGGCAAAAGTAGGTTTACTGTTGTTCATATGGAAAATAATACAGTGATTAATAAATAATACAAGAATAAACTGTTTCATGTACTCACAACTGTAAACCTACTTTTGCCCAGCCCTGAAGGTCAGACACTTTACTAGGTGCTGGTGGGACAACACTGGGGTAAAAGGCACAGCCCTGCCCTGTCTAGGAGAGGGACAGGCAACAAGTACTGCTGGTAGGTGAGAGGGGTAAGCACAGGGCGGTATGAGACCAATGAGAGGGGCACTTTAGAGGCCAGAGCAGGCATCCCTGAAAAGATGGCATGCCTAACTAAGACCCAGAGAATGGGTAGGAGTTATACAGGTGGACACTTGAGAGCAGAAAGTTCCAGAGAGAGGTGCTGTGGGTAAACCCTGAGCAGCACTGTAAGATGTGAGGCATGAGGCAGGGGAGGGTCGGAAGTAAGGCTGACAAAGCAGCAGGGCCTGGGCAGACTAGGAATTGAAGGCTTTACTCAGGGGTCGGGAACCTATGGCTCGCAAGCGAGATGTGGCTCTTTTGATGGCTGCATCTGGCCTGCAGACAAATCTTTAATAAAAATAAAATAATGTTAAAAATATAAAACATTCTCATGTACTACAATCCATTCATTTCCTAACGCTCATGTTCATGGTTGCGGTGGCTGGAGCCAATCACAGCTGTCCTCCGGGACAACACCAAATTTTTATTGGATAATGCATAACGTACACAAGTCGTTGTATGTCTCTCACAAAATTACATTTTAAAATATGTGGCATTCATGGCTCTCTCAGCCAAAAAGGTTCCTGACCCCTGCTTTAGCCTGAAGGCAATGAAGGGCCACTGCAGATGCTAAGCAGGAAAGTAGAGTGATCGGCCCAGGCAGTGTACAAAGATCAATGACAGCTGGTAAAAAAAAGATCAACGAGGGGCAGAGCTAGAGGCGGGGTAGATACAGACAGGCTTGCTTGTGCATTTCCTGAATGGAATTGGGAACAAGGATGCAACAAAGTAGTATATCTGGATCTTGATAAAACAGCTACGCACTCTCTCAAGGCTCCCTCCCAATTCCCTCCATGAGGCCACAGACTTTTGGCAAGGAATCACCAGAGGAAGGGATTCCAGGCAGCTATCACTACGCTCTGTGAGTCATCCTTTGGAGGGTAAATGACCAGGAGGTGATGCCGGAGGAGAATAAAGGCACTGACACATTATCAGAGGGTGAGTCATTTCCACTTTCCATGTGGAATCAGGTGGCTCCCCACACTATAACTGAAGGAATTAGTCAACAGGGTCCTACTGTTAGGAACAAGGGTTCAAATGTCTCCTCCAGAACAAAAGCCTGCAATATCTACTCTCTAACAAGTGGTCCCTGAAGAATCATATTGGTCACTGGGATGATAACTGATTGTACTTCTCAATTTCTCTACTTGTTTAGTCAAATTTCTATTTACTTTTACTAGTTATATCATTTTCTTTGCAATAACTTTTCATGATTGTGAAACTTATATATGTGCATTGTAGAAAATTCAGAAAATACAGTAAGGAAAAAGAAGAAGACAGGAAAAGGGGGAAGAAAAATTACACATGATTCCACTTCCAATATGTTTCCTTCCAGTGTCCTTTACATAGTTAAGGTCAAGCTATAAGTACAATTTGTATTCATAGCTATTTTTCTCCCTTAATTTAACAACATAATAATTTTCAATGTTAGTAAAGATTTATAAACATAATTTTAATGGTACATAATAGTTTATATAATTATTTATCATATATAAAGTATGTATGGTATATTCATTATATATCATATTTTACCATTTCCCTACAGTTGTACATTTATATAGTTTTGATAATTTTCAATATTATAACATAATTCTGAGAACTATATATAAAACCTTTTGGGTATTTTTTTTTTATTTCCTTAAGGTAGATTCTCAGAGAAGTGAAATTACTAGGTCAAAGGCTCTCAATAAATTGCTTTCCAAAGGGCAATTTGTGGTTCACACTCCCACTGGCCATGTGTGCAGGTGCTCACTTCCCCACCCCCCATCAGCACTGAGGGTGGCACAGGGCAGGCTATGAGGTTCGAAGTGCAGGCCCAGCCCTTGGCTGGGGTGCCTAGGGTGGGGCAGGGAGCTGCCCGGAGCTGCACCTGACTCTTCTTGAGCATGACTAAATTTAATTTCGAAATTTCTGACTTGAACAACATCCCAAAGGGCGTAGGGAAGGTGCTGACAGTGCAGTCTCTTTTCAAGTGCAATTATCCTGGCTGGCCCCAGACTGAGTAGTTTTCAGCCCTGTACCCCTTTAGGGATGGCCAAGGACATCCTAGGGAAAGGGACACTGAGCAGCTCTTCCTGCCAAGTTGCAATGATTTATGCCCCCATGCTCCAAATGAAACCAACCTTGTTGCTGCTAATGCAACCAGCCCCCAACATAGGAGAGGTTGTTGGTCTATGACACACAAAGTCCAAAAGAAAAGCTCCATGTTGGATGGTGAACATTCACAGAGAAGGAGGGTCTCTAGAGCCACTCCAGATTTAGAATGACAATGAGTGGCTGTTGCAGTCTTCCCTCTGATCATCTGGAGCCCTGAGACCCAGAAAGCCTGGACGTCTGCTCTGATAAAATGGCCACAGACTTCCTCTTCCTCTTAGCTTTGCAATAGCCCTTATCACTAAGACAGCACTTCCCAAGCTTATTTGAACACAGAACAGTTTCTGTATTTGTAACACAGTGAGAGCAGGAGTTATAAATGCAAGCTCTATCCTGTGAACCTTCATGTAAATTTCATTCTTCAAGGCAGATTATTACATAACAATAACTACCTAAATATCGCAATGCATTTTTCCTACATAATACATCTTGAAAGGGAAAAAAATATCACTGGCATCACTTTTTTGTTGGTTTTGTTTAAACACTAGTATTTCACCTAGCTGAACACAATTTACGAAACTCCAAACTAAAGTAATTAAGTCATGTCTTTTTCTTTGTGACCTGAGAGAACTTAAATCTGTGCTGATTTTATAGGCTAAAAGCAATAATAGCCTGTCACCTGATTATTTGAATTTACATTGCTTTGCTTGTGTGTGCAGCTGAATATTTATTTTCTCTCCTGGAAAACGTTTGCTCCTGCCCTTCATGTTCTTAGAGGACTGATGCCTGGAGACACTAACTAGCAATGTGACATGCTCCTCTGCTTACCAGACCACAGGCCAGTGCTCCTTCACTTCAGCTCTGTCCCAAGACAACCTCTGGGGGCTATGAATTATTGCTGGTGCTGTCACTGAACGTACAGATCTAATCATAGTCCTGTGCCTCCTACAGTACAGCCTGCAGCAGGCAATCACATGGATTGCACTACTCATATTTGTTTGCAATACCTATGCTCACCATAATTTTAGTACCGGTGACTCTACTGCTAATTATCTCAGGTTTTAGTCTCAAATATACAGCCATTCATGATTGTCACACATTGACTATAGTTTTATATTTTAAAATAATGATCAATTTTGTTAAATGTCTCCACTTATTCTTCAATTATCCAAAGATATTTTGCAAAGTTGTATTTTATGTTTCCAAGACTAATGGCAAAACATCACATTTGTTTCTCGTGACTAAAGAGTGCGTTCCAACCTGCCACCAAGCCCTCAGAGTTACTGGTACTGCAGGAGCGGATGCCCCCTTCCCTCTTGTGGGCCAGTCGGGCTCCTCCACAGCCGCTTTCAGAAAACCACTGCCATCCACGCACTCGGAAAATGGAAACTTAAAATAGCCTTTCCCTCTGGCCTTCCCAACTGACTCCAGACACCCCACTGGGCCTCTTCACCCCCAATCTCAATCCTGGGGCGGGACTTGGATTCCATTTGGAACCAGAGACTAACAGTTTCAATCCAGCTGACAGGCTTTCCGACCCTTTCCTTCACCGCGACTCATGCTTCTGTACTATTGACAAGGTTCTCTCACCCTCTCTCTGTAACTTTCCTCCTTACTCCTGAGATAATGAATTCATTGAGGGCGGGGACTGGGTCTTATCATTGTGCTTTGCACAATGTAAATTCAAAATAGTTGTTCAATAAATAACTCACTTAATTTTTGTGATTAATACTTTGGAATTAAAGGTAATAAAGTTGAACTAAACCATTTTACAAGTTTAAATGAGCACGTAAGCCTCTTTTAAAAAATACTTCCTGTGTCAAAATTTCTATTTCTAGCAGTGTTATTTTGGGGTGGTGGGCAGAGGTGGTAAAACCCCTCTGAGTGCAGAATGTTCAAAGGCTTCTCTTTGCTCATTAATAATGCGACCTTAACGGCAGTAAGCACTTGAAAAGTATACTTTTTTTTTTCACTTCTTCTACTTGACCCATCAGACAAAATCTATGTGTACTGGAGTTTATTTTGTCATTTACAAAAACTTCAGTTCCATATTTCAGAACCGATACAGTGTTACAAATTAGTGAGGAACAGCAAACTTGATGTTGAGCTGCATGCCATGGCTACTTGGCAAAACTCCACGCTACTTGACTTTACTGCCCAGTGAAAGCATAGCTAAGAAGCGCTACAATCAAGTCCAATCTACTAAAATATTATTGCACATGCTGCAGTATGAGAAGTCCCTGCCTCGGTTATCTTTTCCCAGTTAAAGGGCATAATGTGGTACAGTGCACTCTTGTTTTCCATTCTAACTCAGGACAAAACTTGTTTTGCAGAGGAACAGCCCACCCTTTCCTACTCTGAATATCTCCGCCAGTCTGCCTCCCACATACCCACCGTTAGTTCTTCCAGACAGGGAGCCCGGCCAGCCAGGTCTCCCAGCTCACTGCCTCTGTCCCTCCCTCACCTCCTCAGTCTGACCTCATCTCTAAAACCCCATCATCTCCCCATGTCTCAGAATTTTTCAATTTTGTTCAAGCATTTGAAAATTTAGATTAAGCACATGAGGTTCGACTCCCACAACTCAATATCAAAAAGATAAATTACACAATTAGAAAATGGGCAAAGGACCTGAATAAACTTTTCCCAAAAAAGACACACAGGCCCTGGCCGGTTGGCTCAGTGGTAGAGCGTCAGCCTGGTGTGTAAGAGTCCCGGGTTCGATTCCCAGCCAGGGCACACAGGAGAAGTACCCATCTGCTTCTCCACCCCTCCCCCTCTCTTTCCTCTCTGCCTCTCTCTTCCCCTCCCGCAGCCAAGGCTCCATTGGAGCAAAGTTGGCCCGGGCACTGAGGATGGCTCCTTGGCCTCTGCCTCAGGCGCTAGAATGGCTCTGGTTGCAACAGAGCGGCGCCCCAGATGGGCAGAGCATCACCCCCTGGTGGGCATGCCGGGTGGATCCTGGTCAGGCGCATGCGGGAGTCTGTCTGACTGCCTCCCCGTTTCCAACTTCAGAAAATACAAAAAAAAAACAAAAACACACAAATGGCCAATAAGTATATGAAACAGTGCTCAACATCACTAATCGTCAGGAAAATTAAAATCACACTGTTAGGATGGCTATTTAAAAACAACAACACAGGACAGCCTTGGCTGGGTAGCTCAGTAGGTTAGAGCATTGTTCCAATACATCAAGGTTGCCAGTGAGATCCCATCAGGGCACATGCAAGAATCAACAAATGAATGCATAAATAAGTTGGTACAACAAATCGATGTCTCTTTCTCTTTCTCCCCGTTTTTCTTTCTCTTAAATCAATAAATAAAAATTAAAATTAAAAGAAACAAAGAGCAGTGTTGGAGAAAAGAAAACCCTGTATACTGTTGGTAAGAATGTAAATTGGTACAGCCACTATGGAAACAATATGGGAGCTCCTGAAAAAAATTAAAAATAGAATTATCACTTGATCCAGTAGTCCCAGTTCTGGGTATAGTGTCCAAAGGAATTGAAATCTGGATCTTGAAGAGCTATCTGCACTCCCATGTTCATTACAGCATTACTCACAACAGTAAAGATATAGAAACAACCTAAACGTCCAGCAATGGACTAATAGGTAAGAAAATGTGGTATATACATACTGTACAATGGAATGTTACTCAGCCTTCAAAAAGGAAATTCTGCCATTTGCAACAACATGGGCAGACCTGGAGAAGGTTACAATAAGTGAAATAAGCCAGGCACTGAAAGGTCTGTGTGATCTCACTTATACGTGGGATCTAAAATAGTCAAACTCATAAAAGCAGAGAGTAGGATTTGCTACCAGGGTTGCCAGGGGTTGGGGGTGGAAGAAATGGAGAGGTGTTGGTGGTCAAAGGTACAAACTTGCGGTTACACAACACAGGATAAGTTCCAGAGATTTACTGTCCAACAGAGGGCCTGTGATTCACACCACCACATGGTATGTTTAAAATTTTGCTAATTTTTCTAACCACAGAAGAAAAAAACAAAACAACAACAAAAAGAACACCAAGTTCCATTATTTCACTGTCTGAGGCCAACAGTGTGCACTTTTGTCACATAAATTATCAGAGAACCAAGATAACTTCAGAAAGCTTAACAATAGCCATTTTCATTAAAAATATAATGTACGCAGCCCACACAAGGAGTACTGCTCCATTACAAACTCTACTGTTCTTTGTCAGTAAGTCTCATTTGCATTACATTCATGTAAGAAAAGCCAATGAAAACTCTCAAGACTGGTAAAAATATTTGTAATCTAATAGAGTTTTTTATTTAGCCTTTCTATGTAAAATGACAAGAGGAATAAGCACTAAAATTCTCCGGATAGAGATTGAAATGAACAGATTGAGCTTGAATACTAAAATGCAATTGTGTTACATCTAAATGTAATGACAGATGTACTTTTAAAAACTGATGTTGAAACACAGAATCCTAGACTTGGAAAGAACTATAGAAACTAGAAAGTCTAACCTCCTTCCCACTACAGGAATCCTTTAGCACTGAAGACAGACAGTCATTCAGTCTTTGAAAACTTCATGAGATAAAGGACTCTCTGTTTTGAGGGATAACCTCTTCTATATTGGACAGTTCTGACTATAAAAAGGTGCTCTCTGATGGTTTGTCAGAATCTGCCGCACAGCCATGTCCCACCATCAGTCAGGGGGCTGTTTGGAATAATGGTAAAGATACAGGCTGCAGAGGCAGACAGAACAGTGTTTGAATCCAGGGTTTACCATTTACTAGATAAGTAGCCTTGTCTCTAAGTCTCAGTTTGCTGGCACAGAAAATGCTGTTAGCGATTTCTCCCTTTGATATTAGTGTGAGGATTAGAGAAACTGTGTGTTAAGGGCCTGGAATATGGCAGACACTCATTAGATGGCGGCTGTCCTAGTTTTGGCCCTCTGACACAGCTAACATGTCCTGGGGACATTTTCCCTCTGCGGCTAAAGTACACAATTCTCTCAACAATTCCTCGTGTATCTTAGTTTCCAGATCCCTTTAGGCATCTTGGCAGTTCTCCCCATTTATGGAAGAAAGTATTCCTCCACGTGTGTCTGGTACATGAGCTCCTTCAGATATGGCCATTTCAAAGAAAGCAGATCAGAAATATTTGTTGAATGCACCCACTCTAGAATGTTACTGGTGGGTGCCAAGGATGAAACTTCCACAGGTGCTCTCCGCCTGTTCGGCTCAGGAGCAAGTCCTACCTGCACATCCTGCTCCAGCTTGATCTTAATCATGTTGTACTCTTCGATATCCCAGATCCTCTGCTTGTTCAGCTGCTTCTCATCCTCCTCTACTTTCTTCATGCGGTTCATCAGATACTCCAGCTGAAGGCACAGGAAGACATGGGGAAGTCAAGCCCCATCCCAGGGCCAACTCAGCCCTTTGGGTAGCCTGACAAGTGTGACATGGGGGACATTTGAAGGTGTCAAGACTCTCAAGGGAGTCAGTCTGTCAGCACTCAGAAGCCCCCATACCCCAAGTCTTTGAATGGCTTAAAGTCTTTATTTCAGAAACTTCAAGAGGAATGCGCCAGTAAGAAATTAAGCACACAACGATGTAAAGTAGAGCATAAGGAATAATCGGTCATCTTGTAATGACTAATGTGTGGTGGCCCTGGCCAATTAGCTCAATGGTAGAGTATTGGCCCAGCGTGTGGAAGTCCCAGGTTCGATTTCTGGTCAGGGCACACAGAAGAAACAACCATCTGCTTCCCCACCGCTCCCCCCCTTTTCTTTCTCTCTCTCTCTCTCTCTCTCTCTCTCTCTCTCTCTCTCTCTCTCTCTCTCCTTCCCAGTCTTGGTTCATTCAAGCAAGTCAGCTCTGGGCACTGAGGATGGCACCATGGCCTCACCTTAGGCCAGGGGACTCAAACTCGCGGCCTGCCGAACAATTTTGTGCGGCCCGCAGACTAATCCACGAAGTTCAAAATATTTTGGATAAAATTAAGTAAGCCCGTGGATTAGTCTGTGGGCCGCACAAAATTGTTTGGCGGGCCACATGCGGCCCGTGGGCCGCGAGTTTGAGACCCCTGCCTTAGGCGCTAAATAGCTCATCTGCGAAGCAACAGCCCCAGATTGGCAAAGCCCTGCCCCATAGAGGGGCTTGCCAGGTGGATTCAGTTGGGGTAATGCAGGAGTTTGTCTCTCTGTCTCCTTGCCTCTCACTTAATAATAAAAGAAAATAAAACTAATGTATGGTTCCAGGGGAGTGCCGGACTTATTGGGGTGATCACTTCATAAGGTACATAAATGTCTAATCACTATGCTGTACACTGAAACTAACACAATATTGTATGTCAACTGTAATTGAAAATAAAATTAAGCTCAGACCCTGCAGTCAGCTGTTTGTATTTCTTTAAAAAAAAAAGCCATTGAATCTGGGAGTCATTTCTTTGCTTTTTACTGCTCTGAAATACAGTGATAACCCCACACCCTTTAAAATGTATCTTAAAGCACTTTCTTGGGTGATAAAAGTCCATGGCTGAGGTAGATGCCCAGCAAACAAAGGAGAAAGTGGCAGGACCATGGAAACCACAGTGAGCCCTGGCCAATGGCACAGTGGCTAGAGTGTCATCCCAGAGCAGAGAGGTTGCCAGTTTGAGCCCCGTCAGGGCACATATGAGAGAACCAATCAATGGCTGTACAACTGAATAGAATAATGAGTTGATGCTTCTCTCTCTCTCTCTCTCAAAAAAACAACAAAACACAGCAAGCTACAAAGGCTGCACTCACCACGACCAGAGGTAATGCCATCTGCAAGGCCACACTGAAGATCTATGAAGAGCAGTCATAAATGCCTGCCATGGCAATCCTCCCCAAGATAAAAGAATGCCAGCTTATTCAGGCACAGTAGAAATGACCCAGACTCCATGGTGCACCCTTGACACACCCACCCCCGTCCCCAACCTACCTCTTTGGTGTTGTGAGCCTGCAGCGCCCGCTCCCATTTCTTCTTATTACTGGTCAGGAGCTCCTGCCGCTCCACCTCAAAGGCTTTCTACAACCAAGAAGGAAAAGGACTCTGTGTCGGTCTGTTCTGATTCGGCAGGCCCCGCAGTATCAAAGAGCCCATAGCTAACAGTCAAGTGCCAGCCATGTCACCAACCACACAAAGTGCCAATGCAGACATCCCAAGTTTCACGTGCCCAAATGACTTTGGAAGGAGCCGAATGAAAACTAGGGTTAGGAAGTGTACACTTCACACAAGTTTAGAAAGGAAATGTGCCAACTGTCCTGTGGCTTAGTCAATATCTGAGGTGGGGAGCTGGAGGCAGGCCAATGTCCCGGCTGGCAGTCGCAGGGCAAACCCTGGCATATAATTCAACCATGACGAGGGCTGATGCACCGCTGAGGTTGCGGTTCCCGTGATGCGAAGGCAGCACAGAGCTCACGTAGGGGAGGCCTGGGACGCAGAAATGAGTCTATGATAACCCAAAGAGAGAGGTGCCCTTCCTCTAGGCTCTCTTTCATTTTGGAAAGATCTAAGTCTCGGTTGCAATTTAATATTTCATTCAAACTCCAAGTACTGATTCCTGAATCCTGTTTGGCATTCCCCTTTCCTATCCCCCACTCCTGACATCATAAATTAACCAGATAAACGATGGTTATGCAACACTCGTCTCCCCACTCCAATCCTCTTCCCCTTACCCAGTTTTATTTTCTTCTGAAGCACTTATCACCACTGTCAAATTGTACATTTAATAATTTATCCGTTTGTTGTCTAAGCTGTCTCCTACTAGAACACAGGCTTCACCGGAGACTTGGTTTTGTTCACGGCTGTATTTCCAGCCCCAGGTACAGTGCCTGGCAATAGACACTTGACGAATATTTGTTGAATGAGTAAATAAACTAATGAAACCCCAGCGCAGAGACAGAAAGCAGAGGATCAAGACCTCTGGGACCCTCCTCAGATGGTTCGGACAGACCCAGCCCTCCTGCCAGAAAAGAGAGCAGGTCGCTCACACCATTACCTCAATGTGACGGAGCTCCTCACGGAAGATCTTCATTAGATTCTTCACTTGTTCCTCCATCCTCTCCAGAAGCAGGATGATGTCATCTGACTGCTTCTTCAAATCCTTCACATACTGGTCATCCTTTATTTTTAACTCCTAGAAAAGTCACAAACTGAGACAGCGGCCCACGCCTCCTGGACCCCTCTCATCAGCATCTGCGACCACTAGGAATTAAGAGTGGTACAAGGAGGAAGTGGGTGCGGGAGTCTGAGAAGGCGGGGAGACCGCGCAGGTGGATGGTGCGCAGTGCTCGGTGTGCAGGGCAAAGCCCCAAGGAGCAGCGCAGGATCAGAGCCTGGGTTCCTGCCTGCTGCGACTTCCCCGCAAGCTTCCAGGAAGCCCAGGGTGTGCCAACACCAGCACATACCTGCTGCAGACTGAGTCCATTCCTTACTAACACACAAAATCTGACATTTGCTATGAAAGTAATGTTTCTATTAGGAAGCAAATCATTCTAAAATCACTACAAAGATTTTTCTTCTGGTTCAAAGTTGATTGCCTGAGTTGTGCAGCATTCTGAGGCCGGAAGTAAGACCTCCACATTTCTCCATTCAGGAAAAGCAAACCAATCACCCAGTTAAACGCCCCCCTGCCCCTAGCCAGATCCCACCAGGCTGGGATTGAATGACCCGGGTCTCTTGCCTGCTGTAACTCGCTGATAAGCTTGTTCTTGTCTTCTATCAGCCCAGCACAGTGCACCTGCTGGGTGCTGAGTATTTCCCACAGTTCCTGGGGAATTTTCTTCCGTTTGCCCTCATCCCACCTGGTCGTAATTTCATCAAACTTGTCCTGACTGGTCTTGACTTCATTCTCCAGTTTTTCAAGCCTGTAAATACAAACATGGGGTCTATGCCAGCATGGGTTCCGAGGCTGCTTTCCAACGGAGCGGGCCAGCCCTCCAGAGTCTCTAACACAGCCCCAGGTACCAGTGCTGCTTCACCTGCCCAAAACCAAGCCAGATTCTGAGAAATTTTCTTTCAGTTTAATGCTTGACTATAAAGGAACTGAGCCCGAATAAACAAAGTGGCACATAACAAAAACAGTCCAACAGGAAAGCCACACACACACACACACACACATGGAGGGATTTGGTCACATACTTCTGAGTAAGATGGTGACACACAGTAGTTAAATACTTGGTCACTGGAGTTACATAGCTCGTATTCAAGTCCTGACTTTGCTACCAACTGACCTCAAGTGTAGACAAGTTACTGAACCTCAGCCAGCGCCCTTTACCTCTCCCATAAAATGGGATAGGATGAAAGTATCCACCTTCACATGGCTGTCATGGGGATTCAACAAGATGAGGCCCAGCACAGAAGTCACTTAACAAATGCTACTCACATGGTTAACCATCATCATCAACATGAACTCAAGTGTCTGGCCATTCCTCTCCCAAAGCATCAATAAATTCCTGGTGGAATGTACAAATAGGAAAATCCACCATCAGTGATGGAAAATAGGGGTGGTTTTTCCAGAAATTCCAAAGACACTGTGTGATGCAGTGTGCTGGGGACGGGCCTGGATGGAAGGAAGGCCTTAGGGCTGCGACGAAAGCCCCCTTCTGAGAACAGGGACAGGACATATGCCAGAGACTCTGTCTCTATGCTGACAGACTGCACTTCCATGAGACTATCTCCAAACAAGTGTGCAAACCCCCTTAGGGACAGGAATCACAACTGAATCACCCTGTGTCCCCTTCTCCTTCCCATCCTCCAAACTAGTACATGTTACATTTCAACTGACTTTTTTTTCTTCAAAAAATGAGAAATAGCCATCAGTCATCTTTCTAAAATCCACATTTACCTTGCCACTCCACCCCTTAATCCTTCCAATTTCTCCTCAATGGCTCCAGGACAAAGCCTGAGTTCTTGGCCTGGCACTCTGGGCCTTTCACAAGCTGAGCCTGCTGGGGATCAACCAATTCAGATCCTGGCACAGCCCATGCCAGTCTGTGCGAAGTTACAAGAATAAAGTCACCAATTATATACTGAAAAAGGCTAGTAAAGTTGCCATTGGGGGAACTACTTATGCTGAACAACTAAAAAGATTGTTGTTAAAATCCTACTGTAGCCCTGGCCGGTTGGCTCAGCGGTAGAGCATCGGCCTAGCGTGCGGAGGACTCGGGTTCGATTCCCGGCCAGGGCACACAGGAGAAGCGCCCATTTGCTTCTCCACCCCTCTGCCACGCTTTCTTCTCTGTCTCTCTCTTCCCCTCCCACAGCCAAGGCTCCATTGGAGCAAAGATGGCCCGGGCGCTGGGGATGGCTCTGTGGCCTCTGCCTCAGGCGCTAGAGTGGCTCTGGTCGCAACATGGCAATGCCCAGGATGGGCAGAGCATCACCCCCTGGTGGGCAGAGCTTCGCCCCATGGTGGGCGTGCCAGGTGGATCCCGGTCGGGCGCATGCGGGAGTCTGTCTGACTGTCTCTCCCTGTTTCCAGCTTCAGAAAAATGAAAAAAAAAAAATCGTACTGTATGGCTACGCTGAGGCGGGCTGAAACGGTCAATTGGGTTGCTCTTCTGATTGAACCAGAGCTTGTTGGGCAACCTGAGACCTGGGAAGATGGATGTGCACAAGGCCTTCCTGCTGAGGACTGGAGCTGAAGGTCTGCCGTGGGCTCCCATGATCCCTGACCCTCCCAGCTTCAAACGGGGAGTCTTTACTATTCTTTAATGCCTGCTACATTGTACATAACACTGAGTTCATGGGCCTAGTCATTCTCATTAACTTACACCCAGGACAATGCAACCAACCTTCCTAGCCTCATCTCTCCCCCCGTGAACCAGTGGCTCATACACCCTTCACAGGGAGCCATTCCCAAACATATCTTGTGATCCGGGCCTCTGCACAAGCTGCTCCCTCTGCCTAAAATGCCCACTCCTCAAATCCGACTCATCTTTTATAGACCAACTCAAATGTCACTTTGCCTGAAGAGTTTCTTCTGTGATCTTTCAGAGAGAATTAAAGGCCTCCTCATATATGTTTCCACAACTCTACACATAACCTTCATTTCAACACAAATCAGTCGGGTATTTCCACGTCTATCTTGACTAGATTGTGAACATCAAAACCAGAGGCTGTGTTTACTCCTTTTTGTATCCACACAGCTTGGCACATTGTCAGGATTGTAATACTTGGAAAGGGAGGAGGAAGAGAGAGAAGCTGGGAGGAAAGCCAGGAGGGAGGAAAGGAAAGAAGGAGGGAGAAAGGATTCATAAGGGCAAACAAAGATTTACTAGACTGCTTGACAAAGCCACTTTCCAATGACAGGGGGGGGGGGGACGGGGGGGGACTTAGGGACCCATAGGGGAGATATCTACACATGCACCAGGCTTCAAAGCAGGGGTGCCTCACCTCTGACGCTTCACCTCCTTTTCTTCAACTCTCCTGTGGATCTCTCTGATATCTGTAGCCACCTGGATATTTGTCACCAACTCGGTGCCATAGAGCAGCAGTTTAGCCAATTTCTGAAAACAAAGAATTAAGAAGGTAGGTTAGAATACTTCATAAAGAATTTATATACTTGGCCCTGGCCGGTTGGCTTAGTGGTAGAGCGTCAGCCTGGCGTGCTGGAGTCCTGGGTTCGATTCCTGGCCAGGGCACACAGGAAAAGCGCCCATCTGCTTCTCCACCCCTGCCCCTCTCCTTCCTCTCTGTCTCTCTCTTCCCCTCCCGCAGCCGAGGCTTCATTGGAGCAAAGTTGGCCTGGGCGCTGAGGATGGCTCCATGGCCTCTGCCTCAGGTGCTAGAATGGCTCTGGTTGCAACAGAGCAATGCCCCAAATGGGCAGAGCATCGCCCCCTGGTGGGCGTGCCGGGTGGATCCCAGTCGGGTGCATGCGGGAGTCTGTCTGACTGCCTCCCGGTTTCCAGCTTCAGAAAAATACAAAAAAAAAAAAAAAAAGAATTTATATACTTATAAAATTTATAAAACTGTTTAAATAAAAAATTTAAAAATGAGCCCTACCTTTATACCACACACTAAAATCAATTCCAGATAGATTATTGACCAAAGTATAAACAGTACAATAATTGCAGGTAGATTATAGATCCAAATGTAAACAGTAGAACAGTTTTATTCTTCCAGTAGGAGAAACATGGAAGCATATCTTCAGAAACTTGGAAAAGATGAAGATTAAACAGGAAACAAAAAGAATCACCCCTAAAAAATGTTTGATAAAGTACAAGGCCACAGGCAGGGGCCCCCGCTGCCCAGGTCTTAGGGCAGAACTGGTAACTAATAGCTCGACACTGAGGAAGGTAGCATGTTTTGTACACCTTTCTCCTTGATGCCAAGGCATTTCAGACTTCAGTCCTAAGTGACAGGAACCTTGAAAAGCTACTAATGAAAACAATATTATCCTTTTGGTTTTATATTACACTCAAAAAGTACTCAGGATGGAGTGTATATCAGTATTTTCAAGATTATATATAATGTCCTTTTTATCCTACACAGAAGTGCTGAGATCACTGACCCTTTAGATGAAGAGATCTAGGTACAAAGAAGTGACATGCCTCTTGTACTTCACACTAAACAACACATCTTATTGCTGAGAAACCATAGCAGTAAAATATCCTTGACACAGCACAGTACAGGTTATTCCATGAGCTCTATACATATCTATTCTCTATAATAATATTTCAGTGATGGCCCTGGCTGGTGGCTCAGTGGACAGAGCATCGGCCTAGAGTATGAACACCCAGGTTTGATTCCCAGTGAGGGAACACAGGAGAAGCTACCATCTGCTTCTCCCTCCATCCCCCTTTCCCTCCCCCTCTTCTTCTTCCCCTCCTTTAGTCAGTGGCTCCAATGGTTTAAGCATGGCCCAGGGCATTGCGGATAGCTTGTTGGAACACATCAACCTCAGGCACTAAAAATAGCTTAGTACTGGAGCATCAGCCCAAGATGGGGTTCCCAGGTGGATCTTGGTTGTGACACATGCAGGAGTCTGCCTCAATACCTCCCCTCCTCTCACCTAAAAAATAATAATAATAGTATTTCAGTGGCTTGAATATTTTTCTCCCACTAAATACACTTTAATATCTGCCAGAAATGAGCTCTCTCTTCTCTACTTTTATCAATCCCACCTATTTTTCTAAGACCTAGCTCAGATTCCACTTCTTCCCCATAACTTCCCTGAACAGGCCAGCTTAGTGAGCAATTTTCCTATCTCAGTTCCTAAAGTATCCCTCTGTCTTTGTATTTCATTTCACAGTTAATTAAATGTGGCACTTTGCTAGGTCTGACTTGGTGTTTTGAACTGGTGTTTTTATTCTTCCAGTAGCTCTTGTTCCAAGTCCTTTATTAAATATCCCAGGAGTCCTGTCATTGCCATGGAAGAGCAAATGATGACTTTTTTAGTGTTTATTAAGTATAAGCTATGTGCTACTCCATAGGTACCCAAGAGGCTCTCACTGCCAATGAGCTTACCATTTCATTGGGGACAGACACTGCATGCACACACATTTGAGAGTTCTTATGGACCAATGTCACCCCATTAAGTTTAATTTCTAAATTATAAACATTTTTTAAATTAAAAAACGAGTCATAATAGACAGAAAACTATCCAAAATGAAATGAATTCTACAGACAAGGAAGTGGATAATGTATGAATTTAAGGAGTTCAGCCTGGGTTGCGGAGGAACTCACGGAAGGGTTGGGGCTTAGACCGGGTCTTAAAGTATGGGAAGGTAATCTAAAGACAGCAGGGGAGAAACAGGAGAGGAGAGGAAGGAGAAGAGGAGAGGGGAGGAGTTTGGCTTTCCAGGCAGTCCAAGGCACAGAGCAGAAAGAACAACGCCACTGGAGGTGAGCAAGTATATCAGCCAAGCCAGAGCGGAACAACAATTAGGTAACAGTGGGAGAGAAATTGGAAAGTTAAGATGGGAACCGACTACAAAAGCTCTTGAATGACAGGCTAAATTATTTGGACATTATCCTATGAATAGCAAATGTCGTTATAAGTGTATGAGCAAAGAAGAGGCAGCATCAATACAGAAATTATAATATGAAAGCTCACTCCTAGGGAGCTCTCAAAATGGGAAAGATCCAAATTCTCATCTGCCTAAAGACAGAAAATAGAATTTCTGTTGAGATTTCATCTCTATTGAGTCTCTCCTAGTCTAAATACAAAAACCATGACATCGCACCAGCTCTCCAGTCTCACAGGCCTGTCAGGGCCCATTTGCCACCCGGTTCATACCAGTCTGCTTTCTTCTTTCTGTTTATAGCTCTTGCTCTGATCTTCCTCACTCTCCTTCTTCCGATCTACATATTCTCCAAGAGCTTCCCTGTGAAGGAAATGAGGAAACAGAAGTTATTTCTAGTATTTAAATTCTATACTTAGAGGTTCCATGGAACTTCACACCAAATACAAAAATACATTCCATATGGTTAAAAAATTAGATATTAAAAAACACAATCATAAAACACTAGAAATAAATACAGGAGAGAGAATGTGACCGTTAGAAAAAAAAAAAGATTGAAAAGATTTTAATTCCTTAAATTTTATCCCTTGAAAGTCAAGGGATAAAGTGGTAAAAGATATTTGACAAAATTTTGGTCTCTATAAAATAGAAAAACCTCTTTCAAATCAACACACCAAAAAAATAAAAATAAAATAAAAAAGACAAAATACCAAATAGAAAAATTGGCAAAGAATGTGAACAGGCAATTCACAAGAGAAGTACAAATGGCAAGTGGACATTTGAAAATATGTTCCACTTCAATATAACCAGAGAAATGAAATTGGAAATCCTGTGAGATATCATTACTCTCCCATCAGACTAGAAAAAATTTAAAAGGTTGACAATAATCTATACTCGCACTCACAGGGCAATGTTAATCCTCTGTCAAAATGTAGTCTGAATAGATCAGGAACGTCTGGATACCCCACAGAACATCACATCAATTCATCACATCAGGGTTGGCAAACTATAGCCTGTGGGATAAATCTGACCCACCTGTTTTTGTATGGCTCACAAGCAAAGAATAATATATATATATTATTCTTTAATATATATATTTATATTTATATTTAAGATGGGTGAGTAGGAAGAGCACAGAGAATTTTTAGGCAGTGAAGCCACTCTGCAATACTTATATGGTGGATACATGTCATTATATATTGATAGTTGTCAAAATCCACAGAACATTAAGTGAATTATAATGTAAACTGTGGACTTTTACTGACAATGATGTGTCAATGAGGTTCGCCAACTGTGACAAATGCCCTCCTCTGGTGGGGATGTCCTAGTGGGAGAGGTTATGCGTGTGTGGAGGCAGGAGATATATGGAAAAACACTGTACTTTTCATTTGATTTTTCTGTAAACCTAAAACTGCTCTAAAAGAAATGAAGTTTATTAATTTAGGGGGGAAAAGATCAATATGTGAAGAAAATTTTGTGACACACATGATATGAAATTCACATTTTGGTGCTCATAACTAAAGTCTTGTTGGAACACAGCCAGCGGACAAGAAGGGAGTGACCCTGACCAGCAGGACGGACAAGGTGCTATGCTGTTACACAGTGAGGGCATCAGGAATTCAGGGAATCACACAGGTGCCTCTTGTGCCCTTAGGATAGTTCCCTTTGTCTCTGAATGAACAGGTGCAGCAACCCTGGCCTGAAAGGCATAAGGTTGTCAGTTTGGGACACTTCAGGAATGAGGGCGTGTGACAGACAGAGAAGCTACTGCGATCAGCAGACTGGAGAAATACTTGAGGAAAAAAGGCAGTCTGGGAGGGAAGGAGAGGTAGGCCTCTGAGGGCAGGCCATGGTCGCCTGCGTTTCAGCATGTTGCCCACAGTGCCCGGTGCCCCTGGCTCCCAGTGAAAGTGGTGAACGGATTATTATTCCCGCCTTTTGACTATACTAGTGCGTAGTGTGTTGAATGTTTCAATATCCCATACTTTGCTTGAGCCTTCTGGAAGAAATGCTTTCTATCTCATCAAGAAACAAGGCCCTCTCTGGCCCCTCACTGCAGGGGCTCTCGCCCAGGCAGCCGCCCCCTCAACCCCCGCACTGCCTGCGGAGCACCCCTGGCGCTCCGCGCCGGCCCGCCCAGCCCCCGCTCACCGCCTCCGGGCATCCAGGCGCGCCGCGATGCGGAGGCGCCGGGCCTGGATCCGCTCCTGAGGGTTATTGGAATGGATGGAGGGCCCAAGAATCTGAGTGGTTAACTGTTCCTCATCCTTTTCCTCCAGGACCCCCAGGGGTCCCGGCGGATTCATGGCGAGTGCCTCCCCTAGACGGCGCCGGCCTCATTACCGCCAGACCTGCGCCGGGTTGCTAACAACAAGTCGTTGCCAGGGAAAAGTGGTCACCTGACCCGTTGCTGGCGCGGTTGCGGCGTGCGGCTCAAACCCCGCCACCACCATTCAGAGTGTGGAATCGCAGTTTTGGACTTGACTTCACTCTCCTGCAGTTAGGTTGCGCTGTCTAGCGCTCCGCTGAACTGAGCCAAGTTGTAGTTCATCGCTTACTGATCCTGATGACTAGTTCGTCATTTATTCATCAAATGAATATTCCTCAAAATCGTATCAATCTAATATTATGGAACTATGGCAAGCACTGTGCTAAAAGTAGGGGCATTGCCTTTTCCTCAGGGTACAGAATAATAGGTCCGCTTTGAATTTACTGACTTTTTGGAAAGTTTGAAGTATATATATTGCATCCATACATTCATCATCCATTCATTTTTGAGCTCCTACATTGTGGATGCCCCAGGCCGTGCCTCCCTGCCCCGTCTCCTCTAGATTGTGAAACCCTTTGCTATCAATATCTTTTATCCAGCAAGAGATTCTTGTCTGTAGCAGAGGCGGATTTAAGGGCGGGCGCACCGGCGCGCGCCCTGGGCCCCGACTACCGAAGGGCCGGACAAAACCCCAACTTTACACTTTTTTCTAATAATGTAAGGGGCCCAATATTTTCTTCTGCGCCCAGGGCCTCAACCGACCTTAATCCGCCTCTGTTCTGTAGCTATTTTCAGTAGGGCTAAAACCTGGAACAATCCCACAGATTGTTCTTCTTACAGAAAGAAGGGGAAGAGGAAAATATCACGGGAGGGTGGGCAGGGGGTATAGAAAGGAATTTAGTTAAGGATACAGAAGCACAATTAGACTCTCAAGGAAGCACCGTCCCTTGAAAAAGTACTATTTACCAGATGTTTTTGTGTGTCAATGTCAATGAAAGTGTTCTTATTGAGAATTAAAACCCTTTAAAATGCAAACTGCATAACATTTGACAGGCCCATGGGAAACTCAGGAAGGGGCACTGGAGCAGTGAGAAAATGCAGCCTTTTAACCTTGGATAAGTCACAACTACTTGAGGACCCTTTTCTCAACTGCTGTTTTATGTTACTGTCTCTGCCTATTCAACTCACAGGCAATTGTGAGGTCAAAGAAAACAAGTCCTTTGTGAATAAGACCTACCCAGAGACAAATGGAGTTTGGAGGGTGTTAAGAATTTTATCCAAGTCTGCAAGTGGTAGAGAGATTCAGGAGTTCCAAAATCTTGGAGCAGCCAAGAGTCCCAGTAGCTGCCTGGATCCTTGTTCCACATCTGAGGGTTAGGGGTGGGATGCAGGAGATGGAGTGGGAGGTGGGTAGTATGTTTGCTTTTAAGTTTCAGGGCCCTCTGCCAAATCTCTGTCTCATTTGATTGTAACCTCAAGTGGTAAACTTCCCTAGGGGCCCCAGAATCCGAGGTGGTGTTCTGACCACCAACTCTTCCAGGTCCTGGTCCATGTTTCCATCTCTGTGAGAAGAGAAACAAGTGCGAGCATGTCTATAGCTGGGAGTAGGCTGCACGAGAAAGGCAGTAGGAATCAGCTATTACACAAGAGACAGTTACCATGAAAACCCATGAAGATAGATCAATATTATACTTGACCCTAAAGCATCTTTGGATATCATCATTCTGCACAGTTAAGGAATCTACCTTTTTTGCTGTTTGATTGATGACAGCTTTTAAGCCTCATTCTTCTTTCCCTGTTCCACATCTGGACAGCCGACTTAAAAAAAAAAAAAAGAGCAAGTTTCCAGTGTGAGCTGGGTACCCTCATCCCAGTCCCACCCTGACCACAATAAAAGCCTGAAGCTAGTCTTCTTTCCTGGCTCTCTCTAACCATCTTCCAATGGCTGGAAGGTGGTCTTCCTTGAGCAGTCACAGACGGCCTGTTATGTAAATAAGCCTTATTTAAAAAAAGCTCATTGGCTCTGGAAAGGCACCTTTTAGAACAGTTTGCCAAAATCTGTTAATAGTTTGAGTAAGTTCATGCATTGACTAGGCACTTCCACTTAAAAGAATTATTCTGGAAATAATAATGAGTCTAGGCTACAGCTCTGTGGGGTCAAATTCACATTAGTTTTATTTAGCACTGTCATTTAGCAATTAGCATAACACTTACATAGTGAATGCTCAACAAATGTTTTTCGAATGGGAGAAATGTACATAGATGTATCTGTATGCTCACTGTAGTTATTTGTAATATTAACTGGATATGACCCAAAATCCACCAATAGGTGAACCAATCAAGCCTTCACAGAATGAAAAACAACACAGCCACTAAGAATGAATCTAACCTAGAAAGACACCAAGATAAGAGGAAGGGAACGCAGCACAGTAAGTAAAGGATGATCCCCGTTTTCATTTTGTAACAGGTAGTATATACACAAGAAAAATGAGCACTTGGTATGGTACCTCTGGGGGTTAGGTCTATGGGTGATTTTCATTCTGTACTCTAAAACAACTTACAAAGAACACATCGCTTTTGATGTGATAAAAAATAAAGTTTATTGGCCCTGGCCGGTTGGCTCAGCGGTAGAGCGTCGGCCTAGCGTGCGGAGGACCCGGGTTCGATTCCTGGCCAGGGCACACAGGAGAAGCGCCCATTTGCTTCTCCACCCCTCCGCCGCGCCTTCCTCTCTGTCTCTCTCTTCCCCTCCCACAGCCAAGGCTCCATTGGAGCAAAGATGGCCCGGGCGCTGGGGATGGCTCTGTGGCCTCCGCCCCAGGCGCTAGAGTGGCTCTGGTCGCAACATGGCGACGCCCAGGATGGGCAGAGCATCGCCCCCTGGTGGGCAGAGCGTCGCCCCATGGTGGGCGTGCCGGGTGGATCCCGGTCGGGCGCATGCGGGAGTCTGTCTGACTGTCTCTCCCTGTTTCCAGCTTCAGAAATATAAAAAAAAAAATAAAAAAATAAAAAAAAACAAAAAAATAAAAAATAAAGTTTATTCACTTTTCTAAAGAGTGGTGACAGATTCTGAACAGACGACAGCAGACAAGAGTAGGGGGATGAAAGGTTGGGGGGAGGGATGTAGACGATGTCCACCTGGATAATTCACTAGCCTTCAGAGTCTGGTCTTCAGTTGGTAGCCAGTATTCCAAAAGCAGATTTACACTAATAAGACCTCGAAAGAGAAATATATAGAGAATACACTAATTTGAGCAAGAAACTATAACTGGCACACAGCACATGTGTGTGTTTATGACTTGTGACCAGCACATCGCTGTGGCTGATCTACAAAGGAATCAAACTATAATTAGGAAGTTTCTTGATGATGTACAATTGGCTATAATGAACTCAGAGGCCCACAAAAACTAAACACACAGGTTGAGTCCGTGGGGCAAGGCAACCCCACCCCTGGGTAAGTTTTGGGTGATAAAGGAGAACCTTCCGCTCTACGGCTTCCTCTGCTGTGCTACAGGCTGGCCGTCCACCTTCAGCTTATAGACTTCTTCCAGAACAAGAATATATTGATCCTACACTTAATTCTACATCCCTAAGTTTACACCAAGTCAACCTAATTGGAGCTTGGGTATGCATCAACCATTTACATAATTTTTTGGTTTATTTATATCTCCTGGTTGGTTTGAATTTTACTAATAGCTTCTCAGAAGGCAATATTGTCTTATTCATCTCTAGTAATATTATTATGCCTCACTATAATATTCCTGCATTGTGTAAGGTATGGAGGAAATAGAGAAGGGAAAAGTTCAAAGGTAAAAATTGAGAACTAGATCTTAGTAGAAACCAAGCACCTACCTTATACCACTTACTGTGCTAAACATACTACATGAGTTATTCATAACATATAACACAATTGTGGTAATATTAATAAACCCATTTGTATAAAAAGAAACTGAAGATTAGAAAAAAGTAAGTAATTTACCTGGGTCAAAGCTTACAAAGTTGAACATGACTAAGGAACAGTCATTGTATTAAAAGTTTGGGAGGTCCTGAGAAATTTTCAGTAGGAAAGCAAGAAGAAAAATGGAAAGCATAGTTACAAAGTTTCCTTCCAGGAAGTTAGTGAGCAGAGGGGAAAAATTGAGAGAGAGCAGGAAACGGAGCAAGATACTTTGGGGACATTGGGTCTTTTTAAATTTCGATAGACCCGCCCTGGCCGGTTGGCTCAGCGGTAGAGCGTCGGCCTAGTGTGCGGAGGACCCGGGTTCGATTCCCGGCCAGGGCACACAGGAGAAGCGCCCATTTGCTTCTCCACCCCTCCGCCGCGCTTTCCTCTCTGTCTCTCTCTTCCCCTCCCGCAGCCAAGGCCCCATTGGAGCAAAGATGGCCCGGGCGCTGGAGTGGCTCTGGTCGCAACATGGCGACGCCCAGGATGGGCAGAGCATCGCCCCCTGGTGGGCAGAGCGTCGCCCCTGGTGGGCGTGCCGGGTGGATCCCGGTCGGGCGCATGCATGCGGGAGTCTGTCTGTCTCTCCCTGTTTCCAGCTTCAGAAAAAATGAAGAAAAAAAAAAAATTCGATAGACCCAAGTGTGGTTACCTAGCACATACCTGCTCTGTGTCAGGTACTGGCTAGGCAGTGGAGATCTGCAGACAGGACGAGTAACCGCTAGGGTCACCAAGAAGTTGAGAGGGCAGGGGATTAAAAGCACACAGCTGGACAATTAGCTTGGGTGAAAATATGGGACATTTCTTCTTTCACTGTCTTCAAATATTTTTAAATACCCACTGTCAGAACTGGGAGATCATAGTGTACAGATGTGTTATTGAACTGTGCTCCTGAAACCTGTAAAATTTTGTTAACCAGCGTCACCCCAATATATTCAATTTAAATTAATTAATTTAAAAAGAAAGAACTGAGAGAACAATTCTGATGTAAAATATAGGAAATAATTCTCCTCAGAAACAATGTTAGAAATCAGAGGTTTTATAAGAACTTATGGTTTATAAACTATAGTTTGGGAGTACTAAGTATGGGTGGGTTATTAGGTTCTTGTGGGATTAGCCTAGAAAATTAGCAGCATACATGAACATTCTTTCTATGGGAACATGTTTTTGAGTATAAAACCATCTTATACACTAATTCCAGTGGGAGCCAGTTATTATTTATGTATCACCCAAATCCCCAGTTCTGGGGGGCGGGGGCAAAAACAGTACATTAAGATAGTTGTTACTAAGCTCTTTTAACAAAAACAAAAACAGCCTGACCAGGCGGTGGTGCAGTAGGTAGAGCGTCGGGCTGGGATGCAGAGGACCCAGGTTCAAAACCCCGAGGTCACCAGCTTGAGCGTGGGCTCACCAGCTTAAGCACAGGGTTGCTGGCTTGAGCCCAATGGGATCCTAGACATGACCCCATGGTCGCTGGCTTGAGCCCAATGGTCACCAGTTTGAAGCCCAAGGTCGCTGGCTTTAGCAAGGGGTCACTAGCTCTGCTGTAGCCCCCTAGTCAAGGCACATATGAGAAAACAATCAATGAACAACTAAGGAGACAAAGCACAACAAAAAGTTGATGCTTCTCATCTCTCTTCCTTCCTGTCTGTCTCTATCTTTCCCTCTCTCTCTATCTCTGTCACACACACACACACACACACACACACACAACACCCATAAAAAATCCTTTTAACGCCCTGGCCGGTTGGCTCAGCGGTAGAGCGTCGGCCTAGCGTGCGGAGGACCCGGGTTCGATTCCCGGCCAGGGCACACAGGAGAAGCGCCCATTTGCTTCTCCACCCCTCCGCCGCGCTTTCCTCTCTGTCTCTCTCTTCCCCTCCCGCAGCCAAGGCTCCATTGGAGCAAAGATGGCCCGGGCGCTGGGGATGGCTCTGTGGCCTCTGCCTCAGGCGCTAGAGTGGCTCTGGTCGCCAACATGGCGACGCCCCAGAGGGGCAGAGCATCGCCCCCTGGTGGGCAGAGCGTCGCCCCATGGTGGGCGTGCCGGGTGGATCCCGGTCGGGCGCATGCGGGAGTCTGTCTGACTGTCTCTCCCTGTTTCCAGCTTCAGAAAAATGAAAAAAAAAAAAAAAAATCCTTTTAACCTTTTGCTCTAAAACAATGATTATCTGAAACAAGGGGCAGGACATTCATTTTCTCCCCATTGCTCCCTCCCATTTTGCACCTACCAAGGAAAAACAAATAAGACAGTCTGAAAACAATTGAAAGGATTTAAAAATTATTTATTCTTTACTTTTATTACAATAAATATTTATCAATAGAATCAAACAATTTTAAATTAAAACCTACTGCATTACTTTTGGGTTTCACAGTAGCAGAAATAAACATAAATCCAGTTGGAAGGACAAGGCTTCAAGAATCCAGTGGCAAGAAACAGTCAGGTCTTGATTATCTGGGCTAGCAATAGGGAACAGCAATACCGATGACAGGAAAATATTGGTAAAATACACGGTTGTACTCTACTTGTACATCAAAGACTTATCTAAGATTTCACAACATTTTAGCTAAGGAATCTAAGCAAGCTGTGAAGCCCTACTTCTGCAGGAGCTAGATTCCCTCCCTTCATCAAAACCCAGGAGCATAGCTGCTCCCAGAGCTGCCTTCTGGCCAGGAATGGGCCCCCATCACCTTCCAACCCAGAAGCCTCAACCTGGTGGAAGCAGCCATCTTTCTGACTCACACAATTCCTGGTAAAAGGGAAATGGAAAGTGATGTATTTCAAGGGCCTTTCCTGGGGATTGAGATGAACTCGAAGGAGGAAGGACTGTGGCTCCAGATGAGGAGGAAGCTTCACAGTTATGGGACACATGCAGATGAAGCCAACATGAAGAAAGTGCAATGAGGCCTCACCACTTCGCTGATAATCAAGAGTAGACTGCATGTATATACGAATGCCTCTTACATATATATATATATATATATATATATATATATATGCACAGAGAATACAAGTGTACATATTAAATATGTATACAAACACATACAACCACACATAACCAGGCAAAATAAATGCTACATTATTTCCTAGGAACAGAGCAAGTCCTAGGCAGACAGATTACTATGTTCAATTCAACTAGTTGAAAGGGAAAACTAGATTTTGTGCTCTTCTTCATCTTCTCTAATAGATCCTACTTGTAGCAAATATACTCCAGTTGCTTGAGTGGTATTGTTTCTAGGTACCTGAGAAGAGATGGATGTCCTCTTGTTTCAGAATACTACAGAAAGCAAACCGCAACAGGAACAACTCAATAATTGATTCGGCCATGATTCCTGCCACCTATTCTTAGTCACAGGGCTAATGGAACCTTACTTAGAGACGTATCCAATTCTTCTTCTACAATTAGCTACAAATTTAATTACATTATGTAGGAGGGGAAGGGGAGAAGAGGCAGCAGGGAGTTTACACCTCCACATCTGGGCAATTCTTCACTGCCTTCCCCTTTACCCAGAGGAAATGCACTTTTAAAAAAAGGTTGAAATTTGGAGTTTAATGATAAATTCTGCTTTCTTGGCACATTTTAGAATAAGCAAATAATACATTAACTGAGTCTTTGTCTCCTGAATGGATACACTAATGGAGTAAGTTATCTAAACAAAATAACCTACAAAAAAGTGTTAATATTGTGGGTAGTCTTAAGTAGTAGTTATTAAACTCAAAGTCTGATACTAAATGATACCAGTATTTTAAACAGATTTATAATGTAGCATTCATAGACCTTATAAAATTAAAACAGGCTCCTGGTTAATAACATCAAGTACTAACTAAACATGTTCCTAGTCAAGAACTTACATGTCAGATAATAAAAAGTGCTTGTAAGAATACCAGAATCTCTGTTTAAAAAAAGAAGAGGAAAAGAATACCAGAATCTAGAATTCATGGAGAACTGTGTATGCTTTAATTTTAAAAAATTAATTTTAATTGTTACATAAAAACTGCTCAAGCCAAAGAGCCATAAGGCACCCACAGCATTTAGCCACTCCTTGTGTCTTCAAACCCGTCTCTAATTTCAATGTAGCATTTGGTACTCTATGGCCATGATCCAATTCACATGCGTTAAAAACAGCACCACTCTGATTTCGCCTGGCTTTCTAAGAATGAGTCTGTGAAGAGTAAGGCAATGTGAATGGTCTGTGGAAGACCAGACACTCCTGTTGTGTCTAAACGGACTTTCCTAAGGAAATAAGCCCTTACTAAAATATTCAAACGTCAGACCCCATGCCGCTTTCCTATTCTGGGAACCTGGACTTTCTGACCAATTGCAACACAGCCCCACCCCCCCCAGAATACTTGTGAGAGGGCTACGAATAACAAAACTGCTTTTGCTATCCTTAATATTAGCTTATTTAAGATCTATCAATATAAAGAGCAATTCCCTGCTTAAAAACACAAAAAATGTCAGCCAGATTTACTATCTCTTGCATATTTGTTTACTAAAAAGCAAAGCATATTACTAGCATGCAGGTTAAAAAGTAAGGTTACATTTATTTTGCACTGTAGAAAACACTGGAAATGAATCAGCCAATAAATCCAATTCCCATGTCTCCACACAAGGAAGTAAACACATCACCACTTTCTCTGGAAAAATTAAACGACCATGATTTACCATATACCCTAAAAGTAGCTGCCTGCTGATATGTTGGTTATTTGTACCACTGTCAAAGACGGAAAGTAAAATAGACAAATCACATGGGTTTCGTAAGTAAGGGCAATCAAAATTTGCTCAAGCTTCCAAGAATGCAGAGCATCACACTTTCATGTTTCACAGTGATTAATTTAACACCATTTTATTGTTAAAACTTTAAACAGTGCTTCAAATGCAGCATACTAGTTAAAATTCCTGGAAGGTTCTAGTACTGGCAGCTAACTAAATAAGGTTATTCACCCACAGGGTGTTCAAGAAAGAGCATACTGCCTTACAAAGAAATCTCATAGGACAAATAAATTCTAGTCTGATTTCACAAATTTCCTATAGAACGCTCAATCAAGTCCAGAACTGAGGTCAAGATAAAGGCCACTCTGAACACAGGAATTAACACAACCAAAAATGTCTGTATCTGTTTTTGGCTTATTTGGGAACCCAAAGTCAAAAGTTCTACACCATCAGTTTTAAGCTGTTCCTTCCAGTGAGTTTCCCATCCTTGACTAGACAAGATAACTAAGGCAATCAAGGAAGTTTGAATGAGGCAAAACAGAAAATGGGCATCTTTGTCCTAGCCAGGGACTACGTATAATGAAACCCAGGTGAAGACCGCAGAGGGAGGGTTACAAACAGACTTCTAGTTAAAATATGTATAAGGTAGAAAGTAGTCTTTGATTCAAACACCTTCGGATTATCTTTTTATTCTCCATGGGTTATAGAATCAAAGTCTCCTTTGGACAGCAAGGTACATTCCAAATGCTTAATGACTGGCTGACTACAAAATAAACGAATTCTTTGAAAATGAAACACTTAGGAAACTTTCAAATTCACATTTGAATTTGAAATTAGTGGAGGAATAATGAGCTAAATTGTGACAATTTTAAACTGTATGTTACATTTAAATCATTGGACCCTGAAGGCTTCAGCATCAAAGTGATCTCTTCTTCCCATTTAGGTAGGAATCATGCATGCTTTTTCCTTTGCATAAGGAATTGCCTGCCCTAATGCCCAGGCTCCAGGTCATAATCAATATACTCTTTTGATATCTAATTTAGAAGCTGGGCAACTCTACATATACCTCCTCTTCCCAATAGCTCTATATTAAAATAAATGACATGTTGGTAGTAGTACTGTAACATTCTAGATCATAATTGGTATTTCACTTTCTTTTTAAATTACAATTAAAAGTATGTTAACCACAATATTATTAAATATCAATCAAGGCAGACTATTTTGATTTTTATTTGGAAGTCATGCACTCTATTACCCTGAAGACTAAAACTATAAACTATATTATGTATTAGTGGAGGAATAACAATTTAAATTTGAACAGTTTTAAACTGTGCATTGCACTAAGATCATGTTATTAAAGGATCACAAAAGGAAGCATTAATATACTCTACCCAGTTATTTTCAGATTCTCCATGCCCCCCTCAAATATAGGGAAATTATTTTCTGACAAGCAAGAAAGGACATTCTTCATACCATAACCTGAAAAGAAACTTGTCTTACAGGTCTAGGTAACTTTGGTCGGCAGAAACACAACGCAAACCTCTGGCCTGGCTAAGGCACTCTATTCTGAAATGTACAGAAAACATGTATGGATGACCAACCATCCCAGTGCTCCCCCAAAAGGCAGCTCAGTGTATGCTGGGAGAAAGGCTGAGGTGTGAACTCACCCCCAAAAATCATGCATAAGCCTGAAGTATCTTTTATACTTTGGAAATGTTACGATAATTGGCATGACATAAATGTACAGAGCTATTTGTAATTACGTTCTGCTTCCAGCACCCCATCACTACATAACAAATGGGGGCTTTCAAGCTGCTTCAGGATGGCAGACTAAACCAAGAACAAGAGTCAGCAGTCCACTGCAGACGCGCAAGTTCACAGTCGTCTGAAACAGTCATTCACTCAGGTTCACTTTCACCTTGACGACGGCCACCTTTCTTTCACCTACGGATGTCAATAAAACCGACTATGGCATACATAATTCCTTACCACCATTGGGAAACAAGTCATAAAGTACAGGCACAAAACAATTTTCAAATAAACTGGATGCAACAGAAAGAGAGAAGAAACACACTTTGAGGTAAAAGCCCCAAACTTATAGGACATGACCCCACACCCAATGGAAGAGGTATTTTCTGACTACACTATAAAAGGTGAAGAAAGCCTGTGGTCCATATTTGTCATTTTATAAATATTTATCAGTTCCTTTCTTATATGTTACAAATTAATCTCATTTTTGTGTATAAGGTCAACAAAACAGTAAAATGATTAGCTTAGAAACCTTAAGACAAAGCTCTGCTCCCAGCCTAAATGAACACTTTATCCAGTTCAATCTTAGAGGTAATACAGAACAAGGTATACAAAAAACAGCATCGTCTTCATTTCACTGATTCATTCTCTGACCTCTAGGATGCCAACTTACCAACAAACTACCCAGTTTCCAGCATCAATTTCTCACCTATTTTCTGTGTTCATTGTTGTCTCAGAGAAACTCACTGAATATACCCAACCCTTATAAATACTTTTAAAAATAAGTACGGAACCATAAGTTAGCTCTTTGACTCCTCATTTCTAATAACCTAGATGGTAATTATTAGAATTTACACATTTAAAAATTGAAACACCCATTACATAGTTATTTTTACAAAGCAGCAGACAGAAATTCAACAAAGGATTATACTATTATTATATTTTAAAATGGTCACATTCATAGATAAATAAAAGGTTAAGAATTTAATTACATATCAATACAGTGGTGCCTTTTTTATCCAAGTGCAATCCATCCAAAAAAAGGGTTTAAGATACATCTTCATTCAAGCACAAACTTCATTCAGTGGAAAATAAAAGAAAATCAGGAAGTAAATTTCATCACCACCAAAGTAAATGGAGAATATTCACATTCATGAAAAGTTGTGATTTATAAAACAACCACATGAAAGTCAAAGAGATTTTGATGTTTGTCAGTAAACCTCAAAAATTACTCCAAGTTATATCAAAGAGAGTATGTACTCAGTAAGGCATATATATATTAAAATTTTTCTTCAAGTGGGGAGGTGGGCAAGTTGGAGAAGAGAGCATTTCTCCCTACTTCTTTATCCTGAATGAAATAAAACACAGAGCACTCTCTCCTCCACAAAAAGAGACAGGGAGAGAAAGGAAGAAAGCAAGGAAGGGCAAATTGAATCAGAAAACTAATTTTGTAGTGAGGTTCACAGTAATTTTAGAGTGAGGTTCATGAGATTCCTGACTCCAAAGTTAATTTTTCTAATAAGGAAATTTATCTGTGTTCCTCACAAGTAATTATCGTAAGATTCATAATGTCACATGCATTCATTTAATCATAGTTCACAGGCACCAAATCTCAGCAACTTACAGCTGAGGGGGAAATGCCACATTTAAACAATGAACCAGGCCCTGGCCGGTTGGCTCAGTGGTAGAGCATCGGCCTGGCGTGCAGAAGTCCCGGGTTCGATTCCCGGCCAGGGCACACAGGAGAAGCGCCCATCTGCTTCTCCACCCTTCCCCCTCTCCTTCCTCTCTTGTCTCTCTCTTCCCCTCCCGCAGCGAGGCTCCATTGGAGCAAAGATGGCCTGGGCGCTGGGGATGGCTCCTTGGCCTCTGACAGAGCGATGCCCCGGAGGGGCAGAGCGTCGCCCCCTGGTGGGCGTGCCGGGTGGATCCCGGTCGGGCGCATGCGGGAGTCTGTCTGACTGTCTCACCCCGTTTCCAGCTTCAGAAAAATACAAAAAAAAACAATGAACCATGCCAATGGTGAGCTACAATTATAATCCATTCTCAATTAGGTCTCAATAGAATATTTTTCTTCAAAAGAAAATTAATTTACAAAGAACACTAGAGGACCTAAATAAATATATATATTAGCTCTCCTAGCACAAGGACAAAGGCATTTCCATGGGAAAGAGAAACTAGTATTTGGCAAACCTGTACTATATTGTTCTGTAATCATTTGGCATCTCTTGAAGGTGACTTGCTCTTACCTTTTCCCTACATTAGATGTGGACTACCGATAGCTTCCACACCTAACAACTCACTACTCAGTACCAAATATGAAAACATATTGTGGTTTTCTGAATGTCACCAGTGTTCTAAATCAATTTTGGGGTTTTAAAATAATAAAAATAACGCATCTTTAACTCTGTATGAACCAAAATATTATGGACACATGAAGCTAAAATCACTAGAAACATTTTGCTAGTCTAATGTATATTACGCTTAACCAAAACATCACGTGGTTTTATAAAAAATAAAATAAAATAAACTGGTTGTTGGTAGGCTCAAAATTCCACATTTCAGATTATATATGTCATTCCTACTGTACAAGTACCACATACAGAGTTCCCATGTCTGTTAAGCAGATCAGTTTAGTTCAATGGTGATGGATGAAATATTTACAAGCATCTTATTTACAGTACTTCTTTCTGTAGATTACAGGCCAATACTCTTTTCTTCCATTCCTAGTCAATCCGAGTTTGGTTTCCTCAATGAGAAGGGGTAAATCTGAAAATGGTTGCTCAGCTGCTTTACCTATAGAAAACCAGGACAGAAGGCAGTGACACAATACATACCAGTTATTTTCTTAAAGCACACAGAATTCACTCTCTGGAGACAATAGACGAACAGAGCAAAAATCACCAGAAATAAGGAAGGTTTTTCTGGGTTAGAACAGCTATCGAGCTAGATGGCTAAATCAGAGTACTACGACTACCCTGGGAACGGTAGACTTAGACCTGGGTCTGCCCAACTCCATCGTTCTAGTCTCCCCAGGGCCCTCCGGACCACACAGGCTCACATCAGGTCTACTGACGAATTATAGGGTTAGTTGATTGAGACTATCTAGTCAATAAAACAGGTCTATATATAGACTCAATAGCGGCTTTTTATAACATTTCTGGGTAATTATTCCTAATCCTGATGACACAAGCAGTTTTAAGACTAGAACTGTAAATTTGGGAGGTTTAGGCCATATTAGTTAGGGATACACAAGAGCTTGGTCATGTGCCAGTTAGTAAACAGCCTCTGTTTGGAATTTCTTATTTCTATTCTTATTTCTATCATTTATATTTCAATAGTTCGAGTGAATGTTTTGTATGACTTAGCAAATTTCACCTGTGGTCAGAAGTTGTAGAAGTGGTGAGAGCACAAAGACAGACAAAAAAGTTGTTCCTAAAATTTCTTTCAGTTAGCTTGCATGTATTTTCCATACTCTTAAAGAAAATGTAGTGCTTTGGTAATTTCAAGAAAAATGTGTTTTGGTTTGGTTTGGTGTATGTATGATTTTCAGAAGATACGCTTCTGAAGGTTTATAAAAAATTAAAACAATTACGAAAGACATTGGCAATTGTGTTCCACTTCATGCATATAACTGATGAAATTATCAGGATAAAAACCCTGAGTGTTGCTATATAGCATATAATGTTAAATTTGCACAAAAAAAAACATTAAAAAAATTATGTCTTCGTATCATAATTCATAAACTTATCATAATTTTTTTTCCAAAACAATTTCACCGATTTTTTTCCCAACAAATGTAGGCTACTTTGGGGAGAAATGTAAGGGAAGAAATCCCAAGTTTAGAATATATGCAAAGTATAAAATTGTCATCAAGCATGACAGGTGTCCCCCATTTTATAAATATGAACGATATATAATTGTTTCTTGAAATCATTCACAGCGAGGTTCCTTTCAAAACAAGCATACCAAATATAAGTATTTTAAGAGACATAAAAATGTGACTAGAGTTCTACAGAATCCCACTGCTATGAAATTATCCTCAGAAAATAAAGCACATGAAAGAAAAAAATATTATTCTGGATTGTTCACTCCAACATTATTTATAATAGTAAACATTTTGAAACAACCTAAATGATTTAAAAATTGGATCATGATTAAGTAAGTTGGGTTATTACTAAGGAATCTCCGTGACAGAATATACTGTGCCGTTTAAAAATAATTATGAGGCCATGCTAAAATATGTAAAATAATTAGAAAAGAATGTCAAAGTGTGATGAAAATATACTGCACGGTTTGATTTTTATTATATCTACCTTATTTCATCTGTCCTGAAATTAAGTCTCTTATTTTAGAAGAGAGTATTAGGTTTGCATAATACCTCTTAAATCCTTTCTCTTCTATATTTCCCCTTTCTCCTGATGAGAACTCAGGAATAGCCTAAAACCTCAAATAATGAAAAGCCTTCCTTGATTCTGCAGTTCTGACCTTCCTTACCACATTGTTTAGAAAACTTGGCAGGGGAAGGGTGGGAGGCAGTACTATGTAACCAATTTCAGTTTCTTTCCAAATTATGTTAACAAACAACAGAAATGCCCTTAAAACTAAAGAAGCACACGTATAATCAACAAATGGAATTATCTAGTCCTATATAATTAAGAGTACAAGAGATTACAATTCACCAAGAAAACGGTCATTTCTATTGACTTAAAAAAACAAGAACTAATTCTTATAATAATTATCCAGCTTTTAAATTATTTGTAATTATAACATATTCATTAGAGAAATACTTAAAATTACATACATAGATATGATCCAAAATTTAGAAAATATACCAAAATTCTTTCAGCTACTATAATAAGCAAACTTTCTTTTGAAATTTTCCCTCACCTTTTCCCCACTATTTCTAAGAATCAAATGGAAGCAATTTCTTCCAAATTACTCACCACTCGTACTCCATAATGGATGTGGGCCAGAGTGAAAGCAGTTGTTAATGTATACAGAAGAATGCTCTCAATGTAAGCAGCCACTCCTAAGTTTACCACGAGGACGACCAAGAAGAGAGGAACCAGAAACCAGTTCAAAGTTGGACACCTGGTACTGCTCATTTGACAAACAATCAGCTGACACTTGAAGTTGGTAAAAAAAACAAACAATAAAAATTTAATTAGCAAACCACTTCCAGAACTTGTCACTCCAACATTTAAAAAGCATTCAAGCCCTGGCCAGTTGGCTCAGCGGTAGAGCGTTGGCCAGCATGTGGAAGTCCTAAGTTCGATTCTCGGTCAGGGCACACAGGAGAAGCACCCATCTGCTTCTCCACCCTTCCCCCTCTCCTTCCTCTCTGTCTCTCTTCCCCTCCTGCAGCCAAGGCTCCATTGGAGCAAAGCTGGCCTGGGAGCTGAGGATGGCTCCATGGCCTCTGCCTCAGGCACTGGAATGGCTCCAGCCACAATAGAGCAATGGCCCAGATGGACAGAGCATTGGCCCCCCTTGGGCATGCCGGGTGGATCCTGGTCAGGTGCATGTGGGAGTCTGTCTGACTGCCTCCCCACTTCTAACTTCAGAAAAATACCCCCAAAAAAGCATTCAAGTCCTTGAGCCAAAACATTCACATTACATAAAGTTCAGCAGTCTCAACTGCTCAGGACCTCTGCCCCACCCTCAAACCTCTGGACCCTCAGACCACCTGTGTATCGAAAGAGTCAGTAAGATAATTTAGTAAGGATGCTGTAGAAGGCATTCGTCCACTGGATAACAGTTTGGGTGAAAAAAATTTCTCCCAATTTTAAGGTTCTATGTTATCTTAAACAGTTTCAAAACAGCCTGCCACATCCCCACACAACTTAACTTTTTCACAGACATGAGATGCTACCTCCAATTCAGTCGTATTACCATATTAATACCTCAAAACCTCATTGTTAAAAACAAACAAACAAAAACCCCTTTGCTCCCCTTACTTTCAACATCTTTCTCAAATATAGTTTTACTCTTTCATAAATACTTTTTATACTTGGAAACATAAGCTCAGTGGCTAAGTAAGAAAATAAACTTAGTAAGGACTTCATTTGAGTGATTTTTAAAAATATATGTTGCAGTTATTCTAGTTTATAATTCCATGTTCTAAATCAAAAAATCATTTGATTAAAGATGTATGTATGATGTGTTTTTTCTCTCAAAAAACTCTTTCCAGACTTCTAAACTAATCATTAGATCTGCAGCCATTTCCACAACACTGTTAATAATATTCACAGTCTGAAAGGAATCTATAAATTATCCCATGAATTCTTCAGGAGGCAACCAAAACAAAAAATTCAAGTATGTCATGGTTCCAGAATACTACTGCAGTCCCTAAATCCTACTGGTTTCAAAGGGAAAAATAAAAACAATTTCAGCATGTTCTGTCTTTGAGATTATTATTTTTTCAAATTTTAGATAAAAAATCTTTACATTAAAACCTGCTTAGCCTGACTAGGCAGTGGCACAGTGGATAGAGCATCGGACTGGGATGCGGAAGGACCCAGGTTTGAAACCCCGAGGTCGCCAGCTTGAGTGCGGCTCATCTGGTTTGAGCAATAGCTCACCAGCTTGGACCTGAGGTCTCTGGCTTGAGCAAGGGGTTATTCGGTCTGCTGAAGGCCCGTGGTCAAGGTACATATGAGATCAGGCCCTGGCCAGTTGGCTCAGTGGTAGAGCGACGGCCTGGCATGCAGGAGTCCCGAGTTCGATTCCCGGTCAGGGCACACAGGAGAAACGCCCATCTGCTTCTCCACCCCTCCCCCTCTCCTTCCTCTTTCTCTCTCTTCCCCTCTCACAGCCAAGGCTCCATTGGAGCAAAGTTGGTCCGGGCGCTAAGGGTGGCTCCATGGCCTCTGCCTCAGGCACTAGAATGGCTCTGGTTGCAACAGAGCAACACCCCAGATGGGCAGAGCATCGCCCCTGGTGGGCATGCTGGGTGGATCCGGGAGTCTGTCTGACTGCCTCCCCGTTTCCAACTTCAGAAAAATACACAAAAAAAAAAAGAGAGAGAGAAAGCAATCAATGAATAACTAAGGTGTTGCAACATGCAACAAAAAACTAATGACTGATGCTTCTCATCTCTCCATTCCTGTCTGTCTGTCCCTGTCTATCCCTCTCTCTGTCTCTGTAAAACAACAACAACAACAACAAAAAGACAACCTGCTTATTCTAATACTATATAAGCTTTCTCAAATTTTATCAAATTCTGCCAAGTATTCCTTATATACATTAGGGTTTTCCTTGTTTTTTAATTTTGTTATTTATTCTTTTTTTTTTTTTAGAGAGGGGGGAGAGAGAGAGAGAAGGAGGGGAGGAACAGGGAGCATCAATTTCCATATGTGCCTTGACCAGGCAAGCCAGGGGTTTTGAATCGATGACCTCAGTGTCCCAGGTCAACACCCTATCCACTGTGCCACCACAGGTCAGACTATACATTAGGTTTTTAAAAGAAAAATCTAGTCCTGGCCGGTTTGCTCAGTGGATAGTGTCAGCCCCACATCCAGACGTCTCAGGTTCAATTCTCAGTCAGGGCACATATGAGAAGCGACCATCTGCTTCTCTTCATCCCCCTTTCCCTCTTCTCTATCTTCCTCTCTCACAGCTAGTAGCTTGACTGGTTCTAGTGTCAGCCCCCAGATGGCAGTTGCCAGGTAGATCCTGGTTGAGGTGCATGCAGCAGTCTATCTCCCTTCCTCTCACTTAAAAAAAAAAAAAAAAAGGAAAAGGAAGAAAAAAAAACCTTACTGTGATGTTGGCAAAGGCTGTTCCAACCATAAAGTAGAACACTCTAGGATGTAGCTCTAGAATGTCTGAAGGTGACTGGAGGATCCATGCTGTAGACAAAATGAATAGCAAACATGGAGAAAAGAAGGGAACCATAGCTTCATAGACTGAATTGTGTTTCAAGGTGTTATTTTTATAGCTTCTGGAAAAAAAATCAAGTAACAGAAAAATATTATTACATATAAAACATATTATACTTGTATTTTATTGTTTTCAAAGTACTTTCACACTTATCCTCTTATTTTATACTCACCACAATCCTATGGCATAGGTAAGAATCAACATTAACCCCACTTTAACAGACAAGTTAACTAAGAATATGAGAATTTAAATGTACTTATTACATAATTTGCTACCAAGTGGCAGGGGCAGGACTGGAACTAAAGTTCTCTGACTCAGTCCTATTTTTCCCCCTGGAATGTAAAAGTAAGTAAAACTTGGTCTTTGCTCTATGAGATTATATCTTAATAGGGAAAATAAACTGGAACACAAAACAATACTAGAAGAGGACCTCACAGGGCTACTATATATTGTATAAGTGATACAGAACATACAAGATGAGAAATAATTCCCATTAAAGATTCTGAAATGAAACTGCTGAGAGCACTCTAGTGTCTCCAGGCATGTTTGCTCATCTGAACAAAGCCCCCAATTCTGGCCCTGGTTCTGCCCCTGACTACATGCCCTTGGCCAAGATGTTGCCCATGCAGGACCTCATTTTTAGAAGATGAGGAGGAAATGATTTAAATAATCTCTACAGCCTTCAAAGCTTTAAATTTTATGGTGTCTATGAATGACTGCCAACTGTAATAAACAGGGAAGATTCCTAGAGCTTGGCTTGACACAAATAGGATTCTGCAAGACAGATCTGAGAGCTGAAGGATGAAGTAGGGAATACAAGAAAGCTTTTCACAAGAAACAGTGGGAGCAAAAATACTGAGGGAGGAAAGACCAGAATATATTCATGTCACATACAAAAAAAAAATTCAGTGTGACTGGTCAAAAGTGGGTACATGCATAGATCAGAAAAACAAAACTCCACCTGGCAGCTCCCCTCCCCAAACCCCACCCAACCTACTTGCCAAACAGGAATTTCTCAAATAGCCAGCATAGGTCTAGTTTGGGCCTAAACCATGCAAGTTCAGAAGGTCTTTTTTTTTTAATGATCATGCTAAGTAAACTTAGAGATAACCCTATTTATACATAAAATAGAATATAAGTGTATCAATATTCAACAGGAAGATCCTCCTTCCTGTGGGTAGACTCACTCATAAAAAATGACAAATCAGAAGACTAGTGAGCCAAAAACTGTAACAAAAGGCCTAACCAGGCGGTGACGCAGTGGATAGAGTGTCAGACTGGGATGCGGAAGACCCAGGTTCGAGACCCTGAGGTCGCCAGCTTGAGCACTGGCTCATCTGGTTTGAGCAAAGCTCACCATCTTGGACCCAAGGTTGCTGGCTTGAGTAAGGGGTCACTCGGTCTACTGAAGGCCCACAGTCAAGGCACATATGAGATAGCAATCAATGAACAAATAAGGTGTCGCAATAAAAAAACTGATGATTGATGCTTCTCATCTCTCTTCGTTCCTGTCTGTCCCTATCTATCCCTCTCTCTGACTCTGTCTCTGTAAAAAAAAACAAAAACAAAAAAAAAACCTGTAACAAAAGAACAAGTAGTTTTATGCTGTGGTTGAAATTTTATGCTATGGTTGAGGTGACTACACAAGCCACCATTATATATAGAATATATAGATATCCAAATTATCTAACCTTATTCTAGATTCAGAATACAGGTTTCACAACCTTTTCACAATGTCCAGATTCCAAAAGGAAAAGAGATCCTAAAATTCACCTAAATAATAATTTCTAAAGCCTTACCAGGTGGTGGCATAGGGGATAAAACAGGGGTCCCCAAACTTTTTACACAGGGGGCCAGTTCACTGTCCCTCAGACCGTTGGAGGGCCAGACTATAAAAAAAACTATGAACAAATCCCTATGTACACTGCACATATCTTATTTTAAAGTAAAAAAACAAAACGGGAACAAATACAATATTTAAAATAAAGAACAAGTAAATTTAAATCAACAAACTGACCAGACCAGTATTCCAATGGGAACTATGGGCCTGCTTTTGGCTAATGAGATGGTCAATGTGCTCCTCTCACTGACCACCAATGAAAGAGGTTCCTCTTCCGGAAGTGCGGCGAGGGCCGGATAAATGGCCTCAGGGGGCCGCATGTGGCCCGCGGGCCGTAGTTTGGGGACCCCTGGGATAGAGTGTCAGACTGGGACACGGAGGACCCGGGTTCGAAACCCCAAGGTTTCCAGCTTGAGTGTGGGCTCATCTGGTTTGAGCAAAGCTCACCAGCTTGAGCCCAAGGTTGCTGGCTTGAGGAAGGGGTCAGTCACTCTGTTGTAGCCCCCCAGTCAAGGCACATATGAGAAAGCAATCAATGAGCAACTACAATGCCACAATGAAGAGTTGATGCTTCTCCTCTCTCTCCGTTTCTGTCTGTCCCTATCTGTCCCTCTCTCTGTCACACACAAAAATAAATAAATAATTTCTAAAGATTTTCTTATTTCTTACTCAATTAAAAAAATAAAATATTTACCTGAAAAAGTTTAATAAACTCATTGGAAGAGTCACACATGATGCACAACCTAAAAGAAAGAATATTTAAATTATCATGATTATTATTCAAGTGAGTTTTGTAACAATCAAAACATACAAAATATGTACTATTTTAGAACCAATTAATTTTCAGGTTCCGGTTTACTTCTGTAATAAAATAAAGTACTTCTCTGAACAACATTTACAACTGAAAGAGTGGCAGTCCAGTTTGCTGATTCAGAGCAGACTTCAAGGAGCCAGACTAAATTTGAATCTCAGTTGTGCCACCAACTAGTTATATGACTTCAAGTCAGTTAACCTACCTCAGTTTCCTCCTTTATAAAACAGAGATAATAGTCGTACAGACCACATAGTTTTGAGAAGTAAATGAGTTACTACATAGAAAGACACCTAGAATAAGGCTACTGGAAGAGGGAATGGCTAGTACATCCTCCTGCTTCCCAGTTACATTTATTTTTACCTCCCTAGCATTCAACTTCTTTTTCCACCCCACACACTAGTTCTTTTCCCTCAAACCTAAGAACAAGAATGGCCTTCCCAAGAAACCTACATCATTGCTTCTGCCCTCACGACCAACTATTTCCTATGCCCCCAAATTTCATTACCTGTCGCCTTAACTCCTCAGCACCCTTGTTCATTCTGCCTCCCACTCTGCAGCAACTGTACTCCCAAAACTTACCATGTTCTCCTAATGACCAAATCCAGTACCCTTTCTTTTTTCCTGACTCCTAGGTAAGATGACTCCATTGACTGTCCACTAACTGCAATTCTTTCTTCCCTTTGCCTTTGTGACGCCATTCTCCCAACATCCCTGCTAACCATACAACCATTACATTTGGTCTCCTGGTGGGAACTCGACCTCCTCCATCTTCCCAACTGGGCATTCTACTGTGCTTCCAGTCTCCCCCAGAAAATCTTTTTTCACAGCTTTAATTATAAGCTTCCTTCCTGCAGATGACTCCAAAATCTACTTATGTTCTCTTGGGCAAATACAACAATCTCTCTGAGCTTCAGACTCCTCAGCTGTACAAGAATGGGTTAAACGATTTTTTAGTATCCCTGCATCTTTAAAATTCTCTGATTCAATCATCTATTTCAAACTACAAATCAATACATGTGGCACTTTCTGCACACTTCATTTGGATATTTCACTGTCACTCAACATATTAGCCCTAGTTTATCCACTCTGGATTCCCAGTGACTATACTTGGCTTGGGAGGGTGAAGGTGGGGGTGTCAATGCAGCTATGATTGTAAAGCTCAAAGGTAGAAAAGCATCCTTTCAAAACAATTTCTAAGACATTTTGCTAAAACAGACGAAAAGACTGGAATCCACAACACAGAAATGTCATCTCAAAAGGTAAACTGCTCCGCTATTTCCAAATCCAGCTGGAACAAAGTTTCCAAAGTTAAGATTTTAGAGGGAAACAAAGGAGAAGATATGCCGTGTCCTCAAAGTCCACAGAAATTCTCAGCAGCTCATTTGAAAGGAAGCCAAGACTAAATGAATTAACACTAAAACTTGTTGTAACTCTGTTGGAAACAGGCTGATAGAAACTTGCAAAGTATTTGCTAACAAGAGTATCTGGTAGCTTAAAACATTTTGAGATAGGTTTATCTTAAGTTCAGTAAGCATGTAGAAGAGCCTGCATCTACTATTTCTTTTCCAACTAGCACTTCATGTATATTCTGTAAAGAGTACACAATTGTTACTTTAAATATTTATTAAACTCTTTATAGTAATAGTGATAAAACTCACACACATGCAGATCTGCTTTCCATATTGCCCTAGAGAAGCCCAGACTTCAAAATATAGAAAACTTAATAGCTACAGAAAAATTAGAGTAAAATTCATTAAAAAAAAAAAAGAACTGAATAGAATGAGATATACTCCAAGGAAAACATGGTCATATAAATTATTTTGGTTCCCCACATTTCCTGACTGATTTATTAAAATAAACAGGAACTTCAATTAAAACTACTAAGACAAGCACTGGCCGGATAGCTCAGTTGGTTAGGGCATTGTCTCGAAGTACAGAGATTGCCAGTTTGATCCCAGGTCAGGACACATATAGGAACAGATTGATGTTCCTCTCTCTCTCTCTCTCTCTTTCTCTCTCTCTCTCTTTCTCTCTCTAATATCAATTTAAAATAAAAAACTACCAAGACAAAAGTACCTTAAGGAAAGTAAAAAAGAATGAGGGAATTGTAATTTTATCAAAAGAAAAGATCAATATACCTAATATACGAAAAGCTCCTAAAAACAAAGAAAATGGTTAACAATCATATAGCAGAAATTGGCTAGATATATAAGGTATACAGAAAAAACGGCTACAAATGGCTTTTAAACACTAAAAAAGTCCATTCACAAAATAAAAGAAATACAAATTACAACTACAGATATGTCATTTCTTACCTATCAAATTGACAAAAATCCAAAAGTTTGGCAATATGCTATGTTAGTGAATCTATAAATAAATAAGCACTTTCACAGAGAGCTGGTGGGAATTTGAACTCATACGGAATGTTTAGTGAAACTGCACACATTTCTTCTTTACTAGCAATTCTACATCTAGGGATCTTTTCCAAAATACCCAAGGAAAAACATGAAAAGCTATATATATGTACAAGACTATTCACTGCAGCAATCTGTGTAACAGCAAAAGACTGGAAATAACCCAAATATCCACCAGTAGGAGGCTGGCTGAACAACCTATGGTACATCCACACAATAAAGCACCAGGCAGCTGGAAGAAGAAATGAAGATGATCCTTATATAGCACTATACAGGAATATCTAGGATATGCTAATAAGAGGGAAAAAAAAAACCCACAAGTGCAGTAAAAAAATGTACAGTATGCTACCACTTATCTATAAAAAGGTGATAAAACCATATGTTCACACACACATTTACTTATACAAGAAACAATATAAAAGTAAGGTCTTTAGTGTCACTCCTGATGCTCCCATGTAATCTAGATTCCTCTTTCTTTGTGCCTCTTTCCAGAGAAAACACTCTCCCCTACTTAAGCATCGTGTAGATATTCCCTTCAGCTAAAATCACAAGGGAAACATTACCATGATTAAATCTTTCCCTAGCATTCGGTGCATAAGGAGGAGGGTACCTGAGATGAACAGAAGCTCAATTTTTGGAGATGTATTATAAACTAATCTCTAGTCCAGGGGTCCCCAAACTACGGCCCGTGGGCCACATGTGACCCCCTGAGGCCATTTATCCGGCCCCCCGCCGCACTTCCAGAAGGGGCACCTCTTTCATTGGTGGTCAGTGAGAGGAGCATAGTTCCCATTGAAATACTGGTCAGTTGGTTGATTTAAATTTATTTTAAATATTGTATTTGTTCCCGTTTTGGTTTTTTTTTACTTTAAAATAAGATCTGTGCAGTGTGCATAGGGATTTGTTCATAGTTTTTTTTTTATAGTCTGGCCCTCCAATGGTCTGAGGGACAGTGAACTGGCCCCCTGTGTAAAAAGTTTGGGGACCCCTGCTCTAGTCTATTTCCTACAAACTAATAATCTTCAACTTTGAGATAATAGAAAATTTGTACCAAATGTCAACTCTATGTGGATCCTCCAATACAATCCAGATTAATGGGAATAGTTTACAAGGTTTGTATGCTCTATATTGGTATTTTCTTCTCATAAAAATAACTTGATGCTGAACAACAACAATGAAAACACAAAGAAACCTTATTTCCTTAATGATTAGGTTGAAATCCTAGAGGGCTGTAGAGCTGTCTGCTTGCTGGAGTATGTTGGGAAGGGGAAAGGGTGCTGCTGCTTGTTATAATCAAACACTGGCTTTGATAACAAACTGATGTTAAAACAGGCTTCAACATGGAGCTTCTTACCAATAATCATTGCAGTGAATAGGTCTCTATATAAGAAATTAAACAGGAAAGGTTCATACCAGGCCTCAACTCCCACAATCGCAGTCACTATGTAGACAAAAGAAATAGTCTGGCAGGAAAATGCAGACAAAAGCATACAGGGGCATTAACAGCTGGAAAGATCAGGGGGTCAATAATGCTTTATGCTGCATAAGTCTAGTCTAACAGTTTTAGTAAAAGCAAGAAGTATGCTTAAATTTGATATTGTGGTAAGTCTTCTTGCCTTTAAAAATTTTTTTTTTCAGCCAACAATGCCATAAAATAACTAACTTTTAAACCAGTGGTTTTCAACCACTGGTCTGCCGGCTGGTGATCTGCCAGAAATTTCATACTGGTCCACAGGAGTTAACCACCCTGATGTTGTATGAAGATTATAGACCCAATGATTTATAGATGCTATCATCTTCATACAACATCGGGTGGTTAACTCTTCCATGGACTGTTCCATGGGCTATTCTAGACAATGCAAGCAACCAGCCCTCATTTGGAACACATTAAGGCACCTCTTAAGTTGGTTAAGCCATAAGATGATCCAACCAAACACCTTCATCAAAAACATTCCAAATTCTGGTTCTTTAGTGGAGCCTTAGGTGCAAATGGGCAAAATGGCAACACAAAAAGCTGGGATTCATAGGCAGGGAGAGTTAATAGCAAGCCTACTACATAAAAGAAAACAAATCTTACTACTCACTGAAAAGTTGGCAACATGGACAAAAAGCCAACATTATGTGCATATCTTTACTTTTTTTTTTTTACAAAGTCAATACAGTGGTACCTTGACACATGAGCACTTTAAATCATGAGCAATATGAAAGAGGAGCAGTCACTCATGGGATTTTTTCCTTTAAGTCATGAGCAGATATTTTAATCACAAGTGTTGGGCAAATGAGTTTGTAAAATTTGTGTTTTATTAGTTTGCTCACTTTTATTGTTAAAAATGGCACTGGGCAGCCACCCTGTGTGCTTGCCCTCAGAGTAGGGCAGCTGATTGCAAATTGCGGATTAACTTCCTGCTTGAGAGGGGCCATTGTTATGCTAATGTCTCCTCCCCTTCCACCAGCATCTTCACCTGACCTTGAAGGTAAATACACTTCATAAACCAATTTATTTCTTTACATTCTCTCTTATTATATGCATATATATGTATTTGTTATTTATAAAGTACATTTTCTTGTTTAAAAGCATATAAAACAAAAAATTTCTGTGATTAATTGCATTCCCATTAATTTAAATGGGGAAATTCAATTTGACACACAAGCAAATTATGTCACGAGCTCAGTCATGAAATAAATTTAACTCGTGTGTCAAGGTACCTCTGTAGTTAAAATGAAAATTTATTAACATTAAGAAAATGTTCATTTATTGGTGGAATAATAGCACTGTGTTTATGTTTTATAAAAAGAGCTCTTACCATGAAGAGATATACAGTAAAATATCACATAATTTCAGAAATTCCCTTTAAATTAATTTGGCAGGGGAGAGGGTGAGAAAAGGTATTCATGAAATTGGATTGGCCATGTGCTGATAACTGCTGAAGCTAAGGAACAGGTACATAAGGGTTCACTATCCTCTCTCCTTTTGTATATGTTTGAAGTTTTCCACAAATAAGTAAAAATAATATAAAAGAATTTTTTAAAGTACACATCAGTTCTGATCAAAAAAGCATAAGGGCAATAAAGAAAAAAATGACAAAAACTTCCCTCCTATCTATACAATGTTGAAAATTTAAGTGAAAACACGTACTTACCACTTGGCTAATGTCATATCCCCATGGCAGGAAAAGAATCCCTGTGTTATACTTTTCCCAGTGGGACAGGATGAAAGAAAACAAAACGACCCACAGCAGCAGATAAAGAACAAAAACACTGACACCAGATGATCCTCGTCCAAAGATGGAATACACAGTTACAACAAAGTAAACGCATGACCAACTATCCAGGCCATGGTCAAAAAGCTCTCCTAAGGGGGTGCTCGAGTTGGTTCTGCGAGCTTGCTTTCCATCCACACCATCTGCAACAAAAAACACATTGCCACGGGAAAAGGTCAAATATGTACCAGTACAGAGAAAGTCTTCTTTAATAAAGTGGAGAAAACAAATCAGCTTATCACAGGAATGTTAATTAACTAAAATACAGACAGTATTATAAAAATCTAACCTTTAATTCCTACAACTCAAAGATTTCAGAAATAAAATCGGTCATTTCTCTAAGTTTAATCTAAAATTAAAATGGTATATTATATGAATGGTGTCAACTTTCAATCCAAGGAAGAAGCATTCTAGCTGGACTCTGAATTTCTCCAAAACTGCCTAACAACTGAATTCTTACATTAGCCACAAATTCTCAAGCTTCTAGAGAACATCCAACAGTTACTCATTACATTTTTTATCTCACCACTCCTTGCTCTAGGAACCAAAAATACCCTGTACTTACTTCAGTTATAACACCCACTTCGTCTTGTTTGATATTACAATCACTTCTTTAAAGCTCTACCACCTCTACAATTTTAAGTGCTTTCAGAAAATGTTTTGTACATAGTAAGTTTCAATAAATGAAAGAATTTATTGAATCTATGCAATACACTATTCTCGATTTTGTAAAGATTACGAGGATCTTAGAATAAACTAAGATTGTGCCCTCATAGTTTTTACAATTGAAAAAGGAACAAAAACAGGATAATTAAAGACGGTGTCTCACAAACCATGGAAGAGTACAGAAAAGGGACAGGTTCTCTTCAGGCTAAGAAAATCTAGAATGGCTTTGCCAATGAGATGAAATCTGAGTGGGGACATAAAGAATGAGTTGGATTTCAGAAGATAAGAGATAAAGGAGTATGTCATTTCAAGAGGACGGAGTGCTATCAGCAAAAACACTGAGATGGAAAAGCACGTGCCTGTTCAGAGAAAGCCAAGTAGTTTAGTTTGACTAGAAACCCGTATGTGAAAAAGGCTGTCTAAAGAGGCCAGAGGGAAGTTTGAGCTGATTTAAAAGCTTTAGGGAGCATGAGGGGCTAGTAAAAGAATCTGAGTGGGGAGTGACAAGAATGAGAACAATGAGGGCTGCAGGCAGACTCCCCCAACATCAGTGTGAATGACAAGCTGGAAGAGGAACACTGATTAGCAACTAACACTGAGCTGGCATGAAGCATGAGAAGCGGGAGGCAGGTGGCATAATAAGTAAGTAAAAATGACAAGGTAGCGACAGATGAGGCAAGGCCAAAGGATAAGAAGACCATCTCTAAAGCTTCCAGTCTAGGTGACGCTACCCAGAAATAAAGAAGTCAGCAGAAGGATCAAGACTGACAGAAAAGATGCTGAGGACAATTTCAGAAACTGAAATTAAGTGTTAGCAGGAGATCCATCCACTTGGTGATGTCAAGCAATTCAACCCAAGGGTACTTACTAGTAACTCAGAAGATAAGTAACAGCTAGCTATAAACAAGGGAGTCATCTCAGTAGTGTTAAGAATCAGGATTACCAAGGGAATTAGGAGAAAGGGACAGTTAAGGATACAGTATAGTGGAAGATCTTCATTTAGGGGCAGAAACAGAGGAACCTGAGGGAAAGGAATGAAGGAGGAGGTGAAAAGAGGGGGAGGGGGAAGAAGGAAGGGAGGAAGAAAAAGAGAGAAAATGGTCAAACCTAGTTTAAAAGGAAAAGTCTGCATTATAAAAATTTCTCCTCCAAAGAAATACCGGTAGTTTTGTCAACTAAGTACATTACAATGAGACTAACTGGAAAGATTCAGATTTAAGAAATTAGAAATTCCTTGTAATTATTCTGTCTCTTGTTCATCACAGTATTTATCTTGCTCACCATAGTATTATCTCAGTGCCTAGCTCAGTTTGTGACAAGAGGGCTTTCAAAAATATTGTTAAAGGAATATATGGAAGATGAATGCCAAACTCCTGCCCAAAGACTGAAAATCTCTCTTATATAATAAGGTCTTTCTGCCCTTCCACAGCTAAAAATCTCCTAAGTCTTTTCTCATTATTTGCTGGCTCAATTTCCTATTTTCAGTGCAACTCTTACACAGCTGTAATAAATACTGAATTCATGAATTACATATTAATTAGGTTTTATGCATTTTCACACTGAACCTATTCTAGCTCCACAAGTCCAAGGTCTGGATACGTTTCAGATTTTTTTTTTTTAAGAAATGTAATTCAGGGAATATGCCGTATATTGTGAAAAACTGCCAGTAAGACCTAGCATCATACCCTGTGATCAAACAGCGTAAATGTAAGAATAGTTACAACAGTATAAAACAATAAAGAATGTAAATTGCCTCATGTTAGTTCAAGACAGTTATTGCAACAAATAATTCATGTTAGGTCAGGATTTTAGCCAGACTCCTGGACCTGAAACAGGTAGATTATATAGTACATCATAAAGCTCTTATAAATGTTAAAAGAGCCCATAGGCTGCCCTCACCTTTCCTCTATTCCTCCTCCAGTCCTTGGCAACCAGAAAGAATTTAAAACCCTCTCATCTATAATAATAATTGCACAAAAGCCTCTACCTAAATATGTAATTAAGCTTTGCTCTAATTCTTCTAGACCATCTTCGTTCCCCAATTCTTGTAGCTCTGGTCATCCACTATGTCAGCATTTAATCATGTACCAGATTATACTCATTTTATGAGTGTAAGTCATTTTCATCTGAAGAGATCTAAGCAATCTGAAGTCAGGGTTTGATATTATTTCACATATTTTTTAAAACTATATACTAAGTTCCTACTATGTTTGAAGCTCTGAACACAGCAATGAACAAACAAAGTACGACCCTCAAGAAACATATTTTAGAGCAGATAGACAACAAACAGGTAAGCAAGTAAACAGATACTAGGTCACATGATTTTAAGTGCTACAGAGAAAAACAAAGCAGGAAAGAATACAAAGAGAATGCAGGACAAGCCATTCAGATAATTCAATGAAAAGCATTTTGGGGCAGAACAGACAATATGGCCTGGTAGACTTTCCTGACCACTCCTTCCACCAAATAAGAACTGAGCAATTCCTTATTTGTTTTCCCACTGTGCTCCAGACAGTATCTCTCTCAGTATTCTGCAATTATTTGGTATGTCAATATTGCTTCCAAAACTTAAGGCAAAAATAATGTTTTATTCCATAAGCTAGCATATGTTTTTTGTAAAGAGCCAGATATTCTGTTTAGTTTAGATATTCTGGGCCATACAATCTCTGTCAGCAACTACTTAACTCTGTCTTTGGTGCAAGAAAGCAGTTATACACAATATGTAAAGGAATGAGCATATAGCTGTGTTCCAGTAAAGATTTACTTACAAAAATAGGCAACAGGCAAGTCTGGCCCGCAAGTGGTAGTTTGCTAATTCTTATTTTATCCTTTAAATCCCTAGCAATATATGACAGCATTTTTCATAGAGAAACTGAAAAACATCAAACTGAACAGTATATTAATAAACCATAGTTTAAATGAATCAACCACAGGAGAAAATATTAATTTAGTGGGTGGTATATCCTTGTTGACAGATTGACCAACCATTGACTAAAGTGAGTATTTGCCACTTTCTTACCTAGAGTGTACGCTACGAAGTTGAGGATGCCCACTACAATCCAAACCCAGTCAGGTACGTGCTTGTGACCTGGTGCTGCAAAGGAAAGCAACTCAGAGTTTAATATGATCTAAGTATCGTCGCTGTTACCACAGTCTATATGGCCAGTGAAAAAAGTTTCTACTTATTAAATAGAAGTTCCAGTACTTTACAATATGTTTTGAACGCAGAACTAGGTAAACATTAAAATATATTAGTAAATTTTGATAAGAAAAATAAAGTAACTGTCCAACCCTTCATAAATAATAGGGATTTTGTTGGGCTTTAATTGTAACTTAAGACTGATTATTCATCTTTACTTAAAAATTACTTACATAGAATGAGAAAATGTTTTTGGAATTTAAAAAATGCTTGTATTTAATAGAATCCTCATTGTTTATGATTATACTACAAACATATTGAGACTTCAACCTATACTCTCTTACTACATTAACTACCTTAACAAAAAACTTATCTTTTTTCAAGTTCATGTCAGAAGGGTAACGTGCCAGGTAATGTGCCGTAACAAGAGCTGAGGGAGGCAAATCGCACAAAAGATGTGTGGTACTTTATGATCTTCAGTTACCATTTCATTACATGTACACCCAATCATCACACTTATGCACTACAAAAGGATCAACAAAGAACTTTCCGATTTGGGTATAGATAACCTCAACTGGATGGTTCTGGCATCAGAATCAAAATGAAATGTCAGGACCTCATTCTTTCCCACTAAGAAAGAGCAGCTAAGAATCAGGAGGACTGGTTCTAGTCCTGACTCTGTAATCAATGAGCACTGGGACCTGAATGTATCATTTAACCTCTCCTGTCTTCCATTTCCCAAATATACTGGGACTAGATGGTTGTTCTGGTCCTTCAGTTCTGTGATTTGGGAAAATATATACCTGTAAAATATTTACATAATTTAGTTCTTGTAATAACTAAGTAAATATTCTTATTTAATCAGAGAAAATATTTCTAGTTAGAAAATAAACTTTTGAGGTTGTACTGAGGATTAATATACAAATTAACACAACATCCAAACCATGTTTAATGAAATTTAATCTTACTTATTATTCCTACGGTACACTTTATGATCTTCAATTACCACTTTATTACATGTACAGAAGCTATAGCTAAAAGTTTCAGTTTATAAAATTAGGTATATACATCTAGAATTCCTATAACAGCAAAACTGCTAAGTGTTTAAAACTCCAAATTTTCCTACAAAAACAATGTTCTCGGTGATTGTTAATTTCTCCAGGTTAAGAGGGCCCTGGCTGGTTAGCTCAGTTGGTCAGAGCATCACCGAAAACACCAAGGTTGCAGGTTCAATCCCCTGTCTGGACATACATGGGAAGCAACCAATAAATGCATAACCAAGTGGAATAACAAATGAATGATTCCCTTTCTCTCTCCCTCCCTCTGTCAGTCTGTCTAAAATCAATCAATCAATCAAAAAAAAAAATTCTCCAGGTTAGTCTACAAAAATCTGCTGATTCCAGAGCATAGATAAATTATAATACTAAAACTCCTGACTACATCATTTATAAGTATTCATATTGGAAAATATATTCTCTAACTATCCACCCCCATCCCAAATACACAGATTCGCTCGTATTGCTTGGGGCAGCAGCTGGAAGACTATAAAGATAGGAATAGGTGTGAAAGAAGACATTGGAGTCCCCCATGGGAACAGGTTGAAAACAGCCTCCCCAAAAGTGATTTTTTTCCTATCTTCCCCAGTAAAGACCTGTCAATAGACACTTAGAGGTCTAAGTAATTTTTAGAGGAAATTGGGAATTACTAGAAGTAAGGAAGCTGAGAAGAAGGAAAATACATTACATTCCCTTTAGAAAATGGGACTTTTCTCCCATAACTAGAAAAAAAGGAACAGGTATTTCTGGAATTGGTAGGTAGACTGGGCTCTACTTACATTCATTATCAGTCCTAATTCTCTATTTTCTCATAAATCTAGTTATTTTTTATTTACAAAAACCTTATGCTTTTGGACAGCATATCGAAATTAAATAGCCAAGTTAGTTAGCTTCTAGGACTTAACAGACACATATACAGAGACTCTGAAAATACATCTTAACTTTTATACCCAACTCTGACATTTCATATACCCTTATAATGCCTGAAACTTTTCAGAAAATATTGATATAAGCATCTTAATAAAACCAAAAAATAACCATTATCATTTTCTCTATTTAAACACTTTAAATTTTATATTAAAACTAATAATCTTAAAAAAAAAAGTAGTAATCTTACCTGAAGCATAAAAGTCAGGATCAAAGTATGCCATAAGTAGGAAATTGAATACAACCAGCAGAAAGCCAGAAAAGGTTATCAGATTTGGAGCCAGCCAAGTAGGAAATACCTATTTTTTTTCAAAATAATTACAATATAATTAAAGGAGAGAAATAATTCTGCCCACACACACCATAATATGCAATCTATTATAATAAAAGCTGTAATTTAAAAGATCACATGCAGGAGTTAATATAAACCATAATCTCCAGTTGATAAAAAAGAAATACTTCTTTCTTTTTCTATTGTTTTAAATAATTCTATAATCAACAAACTCCTGTAATCATAACCTTACATTTATTTTAGAAAATTTTACAAAATTATCAATTTCAAAGTATAAACTGAGATTTCAACAATGAGATAAATCAAAAGGTATGTGACTAAGGGAAAGGAGATAGGAGGGGTAGTTTCTCTAGATACCTTATTAATAACTGACAGTTGCATCAGTAACACTCTATAAAACAGTTTAAAATATTTAAAACACATTAAAACATAAGTACAAGCCTATTAATCATCTTACCTTTACTATAGCGTTCCAAAAGGGATGCATGATATAGAGAGAGAGTGGATTTGTATCCACAGCACTGTACTGTTAAAAGTGAAAGAAAATATTCAGAGGTTAATCCTTATACATTAGTAAACAGAATAATTTCTTAACTGAAAATAGTAGTACAAAAGCTACTGATGTTATCATCCGAATAATGAAATTGGAGGAGCAATATAAATGAGGCAAAAACTGTCAAGCAAGCACAGCCAGATATCTTTTTAATCAACCTTTATATTATTATGTTTCAGTAGAAAAATCTATATTGTTTACAAGTTCTCAGTTACTGTACAGGATCAGTAACAAGCACACTGTGCGCATTCAAACATGACCATACGCCTTCTCAACCTCTTTCATCCCTCTCAACTTATAGGAATCTAGTTTTACCTCTTTTTTTTTTTTTTTAGTTTTACCTCTTGATACTATGATTAATACATTTACTAGCTGTGTGATCTTGAGCAAGTTACTTAACCTCTCTGCCTCAGTTTCTTCACCTGTAAGACAGGGATGACAGCCTCTACCTCAAAGGATTGCCATAAGGATTAGAAAAGCTTATAATGCCTGACTTGCAGTGGATAAGGCATTGACCTGGAATGCTGAGGTCACCAGTTCAAAACCTTGGGCTGACCTGACCAGGCGGTGGCACAGTGGATAGAGCATCGGACTGGGATGTGGAGGACCCAGGTTCGAGACCCTGAGGTTGCCAGCATGAGCGCAAGGTCATCTGGTTTGAGCAAGGCTCACCAGCTTGAGCCCAAGGTTGCTAGCTCAAGCAAGGGGTCACTCGGTCTGCTGTAGCCCCCTGGTCAAGGCACATATGAGTAATCAATCAATGAACAACTAAGAAGCCACAACGAAGAATTGATGTTTCTCATCTCTCTCCCTTCCTGTCTGTCCCTATCTGTCCCTCTCTCTGATTCTCTCTGTCTCTGCCACCAAAAAAACAAAACAAAACAAAAAATAACAAACCCCAGGGCTTGCCCAGTCAAGGTACATACAAGCAATCAATGAACCCCAAGTGAAGCAACTATGAGTTGATACTTCTCGCTTCCCCTACCCCCTTTCTTCTCTCTGTAAAATAAATAAAATCTTTAAAATAATAATAATAAGCTAAAGAACTTATAGTAGTACCTAGTCCAGAGTGTCATGCAAGTGTTAGATATCATTATCATCAAATGTGTTTTGAGAACCAAAGGAATGACAGATGCCTTTACAGCAAGGAAATGACTTGCATAAATAAGCAAAGGAAAATAACAAGTTAGGGTTCTCTGGTAATCAAGTTTAAAAATTCATTTTTAAATTTTATTCATTTTTTTAGAGAGTGGAGAGAGCGAAAGAGAGAGAGAAAGAGGGGAAGCAGGAAGCATCAATTCCCATATGTGCCTGGACCAGGCAAGCCCAGGGTTTTCAAACCAGCAACCTCACCTTTCCAGGTCGACACTTTATCCACTGCGCCACCACAGGCCAAGCTGATAATCAAGTTTATTCCCAAATTATTGAGCTATTTAGTAAAAAAAAAAAAAAAAAAAAAAAAAAACCTGCAAAGGAAAATTTAACAAATACCTGCATATAAATATATAAAACTTCAAGAGTGATGCTGATGACTTGCTCACCAGACACACACACTAGAGCAGTGATCCCCAACCTTTTTTGGGCCACGGACTGGTTTAATGTCAGAAAATATTTTCACGGGTTGGCCTTTAGGGTGGAACGAATAAATGTATCACGTGACCGAGACAAGTGTCAAGAGTGAGTCTTAGACGGATGTAACAGAGGGAATCTGGTCATTTTAAAAAAATAAAACATCATTCAGACTTAAATATAAACAAAACGGAAATAATGTAAGTTATTTATTCTTTCTCTGCAGACCGGTACCAAATGGCCTACGGACCAGTACTGGTCCGTGGCCCCGGGGGTTGGGGACCCCTGCACTAGAGGACCTGGAAGCTCTCCACTAGGTATGGGGAAGAAGAGACACAAAATTGGAAAGGGATAATTCCTACCCTTACCTAATGTATCCAGCCAACATTTAAACAATGTCATACCACTCAAATGTTTGAAAAAAAAGTTTGTTTTGTATTTATGCTTAGTATGTATATAAAGTAAGAAGCATTTGAGTATCTAACTTTTAAAAAATCATAATTAAAGATCAAAATTTTTTCCTGAGTGTTTTATGAAAATGCAGGGAATATTTAATTGTCAGCATTTCAAGACTTAGAAGCATGATAGAACCAAAAAGTAAATAGAAATATTTTTAAATACTGCAATCAAAGAGAGTCAACTTTTTACTCAACAGATTCCATGTCTGAGTGCCTCCATTTCTCCATCCTGTTCTGACTGAAATGGGGCAATATAGCAAAAGATCTGAGATAAATCGTAGGAAGAAAATGGTGATGGAGAACACAGTTTGCCTCACTGGCCAAAGTCAGAAGCTATGCAGTTGCAGCCAGACTCTCAGCAGGAACCTACTTAAACTAGTATTATACTGTTCTTACCAAACCCACTTCTACTTGCATGGTTTTCTACAGTCTACCAAGCTTTTCACATATTAGATACCACTATATCTCAACTTCTGCAGAATGAAGTTCTCTACTGACACAATGCCAGAATTTAGTCTTCAGACCTGAGGACACGGAACCAGTATGAATCCCTAAGGGCTGCCGATGACAGGGTGGGAAGGCCCTGGCCTCCTCCACTTCACAAACTGCACATGCTGTAACCAGCAGGTCAGATAAACTAGAAAATCACATATTTCAAGTCCACCACCTAGGGCAAAGTACTAAAATGGAAAAGAAGTCCAAATCGGAAGAATAGCTAATCACACAAATAGCTAATATGATACATCAAGTACAATGCTCTGAATTCAAATGTTTGCTGAATGAGCAGCTTTCCATTACTTGACTTAGATCTAAAAGAAGGTCCTTAACTGATGGTATTTTGATGTGAAAAGCTACTCTTTTAAATTCTGAAGGTTTAACTCCAAATCTCTATATTTCAGGAGACCAGGACAAGTATGAAAAGAATGTAAGAACTAAATACAAAGTCAGTTTGCCTAAATGAATTTTTTACATTTAATAATAAGCTCATAAACTTAATTAAGTGTAACAAGAAAGATTAAGATGAGATTACAAAAGACAGCAAACAATAAAACCTAAAAGGACACCCCGTGCTTTAGCCTTATACACCTGAGTACTTTTTAGGGTTACTTACACTTGGTATAAACAAAGAAACTTGAAACCATCTTGGGAGTCAACAGGAGGAATCTTCCACATGCATTAAAAAAAAAGTAAAATATAAGCTTTTAAAGGTGTTAAACTAGATCTAGGTTATTTAGCAATGCTTGCTAAGTATATTTTTCTTTTCCATTGAAATGATGTTTTTATCCACATGAAAACACCTAACCAGGAAGATATTCCATTGCCAAGGCCTACCGTTACTTGCTCGGCTCTACAATCTGCTGGGCCAGACTAAGCTCATGCCTTGGAGAAAGGCTGGAGGGCCACAGCCTGAGTTTGAGAGAATCGTTCCAAGGCAAAATCTCAGAACCTTACAAAGTTAAGCTAACGAGGGTCTAATTTTTTTTGTCCAAATAATAGTTCTTCAAATATATATATAATATATATATATATTATATATATTACTTCTTCAAATATTTGAAGACAGATTTCCCTGTCACACCTAAATCTCTTCACCTGGTTAAACATCCCCTGTTCCTTTTGCTGCTCCTGTTTGCCATGGTTTCAAGCTCCTTTATCACGTAGGTCTAATTCCCTAGAACAGTGGTTGAAAAGCATATTCTGTAAAGGGCCAGATTATAAATATTTTCAGTTTTGCAGGCCATAGGGTCTCTGTAATAAACACTGCCGCTGAAGCAGAAAAGCAGTCATAGAAAATACGTAAACAAGTGAGCATGGCTGTGTTCAAAGAAAACTTTATGCACAAAACAGGTGGTGGGGAGAGGGGGAGGTGTTAAGTTTGACAATTTGTGCTCCAGACAATCCAATATGTTGTTAAACACAAACCAACACAAAGGTGTGATCCAGGGCAAAAGGAGCATTTCAAGTGGTACACTGAGTGAGGACTAGGTTCATAACAACTTTCCAGACATATCTAAAATGAAAGAAACATATATCAAGAAAGGAAATGTCAAATCTCTTTCTCTTTTCTGCCCTGCACAATGAAGCGAAGTGTCTGGTAAGGTATTGGTGAAGTCAGGAGGTCAGTCCCTTTCAGAAATGTCCCAACTCAAACACGTCTAGGTTTCAAGTCTTTACAGGGGCAGAATCTATTGTGGCCAACACTTGCTCTACCGTTCCTGGAGCAGAGCTCTAGCAATGGCATTACAACCCTCCATGCAAGTCACTTAAGCACAAAACATTAAACAGGGCTCCCAATTATTAAAATTTGTTCTTCACTAAACAATTATTCAGAGCTGCCTTTCGCAGACAAATGTGGGACTCACTGAGCATTGAGACAGAGACAGTTAAGAGAAGAGAGAAAGCTTCACAACCTGACACTTTCTGCTTCTGGCCCACCCTAGACTGAGCCCAATAAACAAATCTGAAAGTTTGCACCCATGAATGAATAAATGTATGACTACTGTGCATGTCTGTTTAAGCAGTAGTAGTATAGAATTAATCTATCAGCGATGATAAGTGTTACCCCTTCACCAAATCTATTTCCCCCCAAAACTGGACCACAGCAATTTTTAACTTCACAAGAGGAAGTTCCTCTTCATCCTCCTCTATTAATAATACCATGTTTACATTTGTATCATGCTTTATAGTTTCCAAAGGACAATTATATCTGTTCTCTTATTTGATATTTTAAGATATAAAAGGTAGATTATTCCTATTTTACAGAAGAAGAGAAATAAAGTTCAAAGAACAGCACAGCACTTGGTAAAGCATTGACCTGGAATGCTGAGGTTGCTGGTTTGAAACCCCAGGCTTGCCTGGTCAAGGCACATATGGGAGTTGATGCTTCTTGCTCCTCCCTCTGTTCTATCTCTTTCCTTTCTCTCTCTCCTCTCTCTCTATTAAAAATGAATAAAAATAAATAAATTAAATTAAAAAAAAAAGAACAGCACAGCTAATAAATAGGAAGATCTAAACTGTAAATCCTTCCTGCATCATCTTGGAACATTTCTGTGAAATTGATCGCTTTGTTTTAAACCAGACTACCCTTTCCTAGCTCACATTCAATCATGGGCTAACTAGATCCAATGTACTGAAATCATTATTCCCGTAATCTCCTCCAATACACATTTTTCTGTCTTTCAATTTGTGGCAGATACATGCATGCTAAGGCAGGAGTTGGGAACCTATGGCTCGCGAGCCAGATGTGGCTCTTTTGATGGCTGCATCTGGCTCGCAGACAAATCTTTAATAAAAATAATAATAATGTTAAAAATATAAAACATTCTCATGTACTACAATCCATTTATTTCCTACCACTCATGTTCATGGTTGCGGTGGCTGGAACCAATCACAGCTGTCCTCCGGGACAACACCAAATTTTTATTGGATAATGCCTAACGTACATGGGTCGTTGTATGGCTCTCAAGGAATTACATTTTAATATATGTGGCGTTCATGGCTCTCTCAGCCAAAAAGGTTCCCGACTCCTGTGCTAAGGTAATTCCCAATGAGTCAAGCCTTTGTATCAATCCCCTTCCCTTAATGGTTCATTCCACTACTTGAGGGTAGAACCTGTGACTTGCCTCTAACAGGCAGAATATAGCGAAGATGAAGGATGGCACTACCTTGATTAGGATAACATTATAGGGCAAAGGTGAAGAGATGCCACTTTCATGATACATTTTGTATGTAAAACTCCATCTCAGCAGTTTAAAGAAGAGTCTACAGCTGACCCTGAAACAGCAATTGATGTGAACTGCTACGGTGAAAAATGGGCAACCTCTAGGAGCCAAGAGCCTCAGCCCTACAATTGGAAAGAACTGAATTCTGTCAATAACCACAGGAAACTGGATGAGGAACTCCAAGATCTGGATGAGAACATTGCCCTGCTGACATCTTAAGTGAGAACACAGCCCTTCTGACACCTTAAGTGAAACCATGAGCAGAGGAGCCACCTAACCAGTGCCCAAACTCCTGACTCACAGAAACTGAGATAATAAATGTGTTGTTTCATGCCACCAAGTTTGTGGTAATGTTACCCAGCGACAGAAAACTAATACACAAGTCTAAAAGCACTGCATCGTTCTTTTTCATAATAAAAGATATCCTGAGGTTCCTAACCACAAAAAGTAAAACTATCTGAGGCTTGAAAGCTAACTTATGAACATCAAAGTAATAGTTTCTTATTCCTTTACGCTTGTTTCCTGGTTTTATTAACTACTCTCCTGACTGCAATACAAATGAACACTTCTTTGAGGAGGTGGTTCTCAAAATGTGGTCTTGAGCCCTCACCCAGAAGTCCAGAATCATACACTCTGGGGAGGGGCCCCAGCACAATCTGTCTTTTAACAAACCCACCAGGTGATTCTGATACACTCAACTTTTTTTTTTCTTTTGGCTGAATTTATTGGGGTGACACTGGTTAACAAAATTATACAGGTTTCAGGTGCATAATTCTACAACACATCTCTGTACACCGTATTGTGTGTTCACCACCCCAAGTCAAGTCTCCATCCATAATCATTTATCCCCCTATACCCTCCTCCTTCTCCCCCCACCCTCTCTCTTCCCCACCACAACCACTACACTGTTGTCCATGTCCGTGAGTTTTTTTCTTTCTCTTCTTTTCCTTTTTGCTCAATCCCTCTACCCCCCCCCCTCCACAGGCCACCCCTACCCTGACAGCTGTCTGCCTGCTATCCATGAGTCTGTCTCTATTTTGCTTATTAGTTCATTTTCTTGATCAGATTTCATATATGAGTGAAATTACATGGTACTTGTCTTTCTCAAATCTACAAACAAGTGCTGGCAAGGATGTGAAGAAAAGGGAACCCTCATGCACTGTTGGTATAGCCACTGTGGAAAGTAGTATGGAGTTACTTCAAAAAATTTAAAATGAAGCCTGACCAGGCAGTGGCGCAGTGGATGGAGCATTGGACTGGGATACAGAGGACCCAGGTTCAAGATCCCAAGGTCGCCAGCTTAAGCACAGGCTCATCTGGTTTGAGCAAAGCTCACCAGCTTGGACCCAAGGTCTCCGGCTCGAGCAAGGGGTTACTCGGTCTGCTGAAGGCCCACGGTCAAGGCACATATGAGAGAGCAATGAACAACCAGTGTCACAACGAAAAACTGATGATTGATGCTTCTCATCTCTCTCCATTCCTGTCTGTCCCTATCTATCTATCTCTCTGTCTCTGTAAAAATAACAACAACAAAAAAAAATTTAAAATGAACTCAACCACCTTACGACCCAGAGATTCCACCTCTAGGAATTTATCCAAAGAAACCTGAAACACTAATTTGAAAGACTATCTATATCATCCCTATGTTCATTGTGGCATCATTTACAATAGCCAAGATTTGAAAGCAGTCCAAGAGTCCATCAGTAGATAGATGAGTGGATAAAAAAACCGTGGTACATTTACACAATGGAATACCACTCTGAAATTTAAGGACCGTTGCTCTGCTGAAAACATTATAGACACTCCCCTCATTCCTCAGCAGAAGGATAGCCACAGCATAGTTTAGTGGTCAACACCTATAACCTCCACATGATGACTTCAAACACTATATTTCCAGTGAGAGAAGTATAATAAAATTCAGTAAGTACTCCCTAATACTTCCTAAATGCAAGGCATTGTACCAAGAACAATCTATCATGATATAAAAACACCAAATCTAAGCTTAAATTGAAAAAAGAGACAGAAATAAAAAGTTTCTTAAAGTACTTATTAATACATGACTTTAAGAACTACACACACAGAGAACATGACTCAGTGGGCAATAAGAACTCATGTCACTGAACATTATCACTTATATCTGCTAAGAAATCAGAGAGAAAATGATGAGGAGAGAAGACTGGAGAAGAGTTAGAACAATGAAACAAGAACAAGCAACTCATGAGGACAAACAGGTTTGCTCACTAGACTTAATTTATACTTAGCTCTAAAAAGAGATTTAGAAGATAAAACAGAAGTAGTAGTAGTATCTCGGTGAAGGAACTTGAAAGCCTGGCTTCTGAGGAATTTGGATAGTAAACTTATGGTAAACATGTGGATGGCACTGTGGATTCTTAAATAGAAGAGTGGTATTTGAAAAAATTCACTTACTCTGCCTGTTGTACTATATTACACATGATTAAACAGAGGAAGAAATCTAAAGTCAAAGACTACCTGTGGGACCCAAGCTAGACACAGACTTCTCAGTTACTCTTTCCATCTCTCTATTAAGCTGCCACCCTTAACTTCCTTTCCTAATATACTTTTTCTTAGTATTACTTCCTAGAGTATGGTTACATGAGTCTATGTTACATGCCATGTTCAAAAGCAGGGAAACACAAATGTCCAGTGTTAACACATACATGTTAAGTACTATGTGCCAGGCACTTTATAAATATTAACTCATTCAATTTTGATAATGATCCTCTGAGGTAAATACTACCCCATTTCACAGATGACGAAACCTGGTTTAGAGAGACTATTACCTGCTCAAGATCACAGAGCTATTAGTATGTGGGTTCTTTTTAACTTTAGTCCCAAAGTTAATTATTTAATCAAAAGCCTTTTATCTCTATCAGTTAATAGCAAATGAGATGTTCTCAACGCTCAACTAAATGTAAGACTAGTGCATACAAGCCCACTTGCCCCTACTAATTTAAAACTGGGGGAAGAAAAATCAAAATCAAGTATTTCTTTGCCACTGTACGTGTTCCTTATCTGCAAACATTACACACAAATTCAATTCAGCGTGACACTGAAGGTCTTTATTCTATTGTTTATATATCTTATACAATACACTCAGTAACTACAAGGCAGAATTTACATTTCATTCTTAGATTTGAGAAGCAGCATAGCATGAAGACCATGGACTCAGGACCAAGACTGCCTGGGTTCAAATCTCAGCTCTCGGTACCCTGAACAAGTTACTTAAACTCTGTGTCTCAGCAAAATGGAGAAAAGAATAACCTCTACCTCACAAGGCACTTGTGGACATTAATTGAGATAACAGATGTAAAGCCTGGCACATTGTAAATGGTACATACATGTTTGCCGTTATTATTGCTATTCAGTATTTAAGACGGTATTGTTCTTGCCATTGCAACCACCCTTCACTGGGTTCACTAGGCTCGGCCTGGTCCCTCACATTTCCTTGAGCCTCTAACTTACCATGGCTTTCCTGATCTTTGTGCCTTAGTTCCCATCAGTCTCTCTGATTGAAACATCTTTCCCCAACCTTCCTTATGCACTGGACAAATTGTTTTTCAGCAAAGAAATTTTTAACATTTAAGCATTACAGCAGTTTAAAAAACGAGCCATTATCAGTGAACTGATTTTTTAGAAAGTAGTAAAAGAACCAATTCAAGATGTTTCCTACAAGAGCACCTAAAAATGTAGTAACCGTCTCCCTACCATTTAATCTCTCTCTGTTGCCAAAGTTTCCTATCCATCCTTCTTTCACTCCTTCTGAAAGACTCCTGTCTGTGCCAACTATAAAAATAATTCTATGAGACATTTGTAAATCTATATCTAAGACAACAAAAAGGCGTTTCAAGCCTTACTAATGTACTTACAGGTAAGAGAAGCCACTTCCTCAAATCTATTCAAGGAGATCAAAGCACAACTAAAGAGATGTTATGCTTGAATTAACATGACATATCTAGGTAGTGCCATATAAACATACGATATTGGATATTGTCGTCAGGTTGCAATCACAGTAAGTAAAAATCAGAAGATCAAGAATTTCTCATGTTTCTACTGTGATTCAGGAGCAGGAGGAAAGCATTCTAATCTTTTCAACCATTACAGAAATATTCTTCTAATGGAGAGCAATTTATCCACAAGTGATTATTTCTTCAGAACATTAAGTTTTTGTCCTGCCCACGTAGCTCAGTTGGTTAAGAGCAACATCACGATACACCAAGGTTGTAGGTTGATCCCCAGTGGGCGCACATACAAGAATCAACCAATGAATGCATAAATAAGTAGAACAAATTGATGTTTCTCTCTCTCTCTCTCTCCCTTACTTCCTCTCTAAAAATAATAATAGTAAATTTTTAAAGAGAACATTAAGTTTTTTATTTTAATTCCAAGTCCATAAACCACACCTTCAAGTGGCCCTGTCCAGAGAAGTGCCTCATGCAAAAGATTACTGTTATCCTGCAAGATTCAGCATCATTTATCATTTAAATTATAACTGTTGCTTCTGTAAGGATCGGACTCTCATTAGTTTGGTTATTCTCACTGGGTTATCAAGAAAATTAAATTCTTTTTTTAATTCTTTTATTTTTATTTTTTATTTTTGTATTTTTCCGAAGTTCGAAGTTGGAGGCAGTCAGACAGACTCCCTCATGCACCCAACCGGGATCCACCCAGCATGATCACCAGGGGGCAATGTCCAGCCCATCTTGGGTGTTGCTTCATTGGGGCTGGAGCCATTCCAGCACCTGAGGTGGAGGCCATGGAGCCGTCCTCAGCGCCCGGGTCAACTTTGCTCCAATAGAGCCTTGGCTGCAGGAGGGGAAGAGAGAGATAGAGAGGAAGGAGAGGGGGAAGGGTGGAGAAGCAGATGGGTGCTTCTCCTGTGTGCCCTGACAGGTAATCAAACCCAGGATTTCCACACACCAGGCCAACACTCTACCGCTAAGCCAACCAGCCAGGGCCAAGAGAATTAAATTCTTGACTCAACAACGTTAGGTCCTATTGTTACCAAGGGTACCTTTTCAGAGTTAATGCTTTATAAAATCTTTACCTCTAATCTGACTGCCACCTCTATCCTAGTCATGGCACCAGAACCTAAGTCATCCCAGACTCCTCCCCATCCTTCATCCCCTGGCCCCCACACCACCACCTTCAGCTAGTCAATTTAAAATCTTTAAAATTACATACTCAAATGAGATAAAAACTGAACAAAAGACCTGGATGAGCCTACGCACTGGTAGGGAAATGGCAAACTAGAGAACAAACACCCTTTTTAAAGGGGCCAAGCACCAGTCAGCTCAAGAGATTCTTGCCAAGAAATTCAGGGCCAATGTTGCCCAACATTCTGGCTTATCAAGAGAAACATAGATATGGGTCAAATTAAACATATCTGCTGGGCCAAATAGAGTAAGTAGGCAAGTTAACCAGCCAAATACAATGGGCAGGAAAACCAGCAGTGACCTCTACCCTTGGAATCCCCAACTCCCTTCGATCCTTGTTGCTTAGATTCAGGCCCTCCTCATTTCTATTTTATGCAGGAGGAGCTAAGAGGTCTGTCTCCAGATCACCCTTACCTCCACCACCACACATTCATTTTTTACAAGCTGCCAAGGTGAGCCTCCTAATATTAAAATCTGATCCTGTTCAAATTTCTTAAGGGATCCCCCAAACCTACACTACAATGTATCCAAAACACCTGAGGTATTTTTTTTTTCCTTCTTTTTTTTTCTTCTGAAGCTGGAAACAGGGAGAGACAGCCAGACAGACTCCCGCATGTGCCCGACCGGGATCCACCCGGCACGCCCACCAGGGGGCGATGCTCTGCCCACCAGGGGGCGATGCTCTGCCCATCCTGGGCGTCGCCATGTTGCGACCCTCCTGGGCGTCGCCATGTTGCGACCAGAGCCACTCTAGCGCCTGGGGCAGAGGCCACAGAGCCATCCCCAGCGCCCGGGCCATCTTTGCTCCAATGGAGCCTTGGCTGCGGGAGGGGAAGAGAGAGACAGAGAGGAAGGCGCGGCGGAGGGGTGGAGAAGCAAATGGGCGCTTCTCCTATGTGCCCTGGCCGGGAATCGAACCCGGGTCCTCCGCACGCTAGGCCGACGCTCTACCGCTGAGCCAACCGGCCAGGGCCTAAAACACCTGAGGTATTTGTTTACATGCAAATCTATCAAATCTATCTAATCTGAATCTCCCAAAGTGGGCCTAGGAATCTCCTATCAAAACACATTCGCCATGGGATTCTGACACTATCAGTCCTTGGACCATAGGAACACTGATCACAGGGTAAAATCCAGAAGTCCTTTACATCCTCCTCCTCCTCCTCTGACAGTACCCATCTCCTTCTCCAGTCTCATCTCCTGCCACTCCACTATTAAGCCACATCTAACCTCTGGTGGTTTCCAGGAAATAATCTCTCAGGACTCCACGCCTTTGCACTCCATTACTGTCCTGTTCTGTGAGGGCTTTTCGCCCCTCTTTACCTAGTATTACTGGGGTCTACTCAGCCTTCACCTTTCGAGGCTGAGCTCTGTGTTACCTGTCATGGCTTCTCTGAAGCCTTTCTCAGCTCCAACTCTCACTCCCAGGAGCTGCTTCTCCTCTCCTATAGCACCCTGGACTTACCTAACTTCACTTATTAATTATTCAAAACTATTTACTTGTCTATATGCCACCAAACCGGGTTCCTTAAAGGCAGGAATTTTAGTCTAGCTTAATTTTTGCAGCTCCAATGCTATGCCTGACACAGAATTAGCCCTCAATATATGCTTATTAAATAAACAAAATTGAAGAGTATGAATCAGTAAGGGTGAAGGTTAGATACTAGTTCTTTAGCATTACTATCAGATGCAGTCTTTCTTTACAACCTTAATTGTAATAATCATTCACAATGATCACCATTCCTATACTCAGGTTGCTATTGACAGCCAAGTTAACTAACTACCATAATAGCACAAACAACTCATTCCATTATATTCCTGAAACCAAATAAGGTATTTCACAGAACACTTCCTCTCTGAAGCAAAATGATACAATTTGAAACTAGCTGCTACACTATCAATTAAAACTATGCCTTCCCTAGGTCAGATAAGGAAAGTCACAATGGAAGTTTCACTCTTAGATAAGTGGGAAAATCCTTCAACTCTAACAGTGGTCCCCAACCTTTTTTGGGCCACAGACCGGTTTAATGTCAGAAAATATTTTCATGGACTGGCCTTTAGGGTGGGATGGATAAATAAATGTACCACGTGACCAAGACAAGTGTCAAAAGTGAGTCTTAGATGGATGTAACAGAGGGAATCTGGTTATTTTTAAAAAATAAAACATTGTTCAGACTTAAATATAAATAAAATGGAAATAATGTAAGTTATTTATTCTTTCTCTGCAAACCGGTACTAAATGGCCCACAGACCGCTACTGGTACGCGGCCCAGGGGTTGGGGACCACTGAACTATAAGACCTGTCCAAAGAAAGGATAGGTAGACAAGAGGAATGATAAGCATCATGAAGGTGAAATTCCTCAACATCACTGTCTGAAGATACATTTGTAAGTAATAGAGAACAATGTAGTTAAATGCTGGCCCTGGCCAGATAGCTCAGTTGGTTGGAGGTTTGATCCAAGGCACAGAGGTTGCTGGTTTGATCCCCAGTCAGGGCACATACAGGAGCAGATCGATGTTCCTGTCTCTCTCCCTCACTCACTCTTTCTCTCTCTCTCAAATCAATACAATAAGCATTTAAAAGTAAATAAATCAATACAATAAACATTTAAAAGTAAATAAAATAAAATAAAATAAAATAAAATAAAATAAAAAATAAACCCGACAGCTTAATATTCAAAATACAAAAGTATCCTTCCAACTGACACCCAGGAGAGATGCACAGCTCCCTTTACCATACTTCCAAAATTGTTTCTATTCTTTTATATTTTCATTCCTTCAATAAATATGTTGAGCACCTACTCTGTTCAAGTGCTAGACCTTACTCATGTTGAACAAGGCAGCAATACAGCTCTGCCCTCCTAGAACTCAGATCCTAAAAGAGAAGGCAGATACTAATTTAACTGCTTAATAAAATCGTGGCAACACAACAGAAAACACAAGTGTTAAGAGAGTATATCACAGGCCCGGGCTGGTTGGCTCAGTGGTAGAGCATCAGCCTGGAGTATGGAAGTCCCGGGTTCAATTCCCAGCCAGGGCACACAGGAGAAGCGCCCATCTGCTTCTCTACCCTTCTCCCTCTCTTTTCTCTCTATCTCTCTCTTCCCCTCCCGCAGCCAAGGTTCCACTGGAGCAAACTTGGCATGGGCACTGAGGATGGCTCCATGGCCTCCACCTCAGGCGCTAGAATGGCTCCAGTTGCAACAGAACAACACGCCAGAGGGGCAGAGCATCGCCCCCTGGTGGGCATGCCGGTTGGATCTCAGTCGGGCACATGCAGGAGTCTGTCTCTCTGCCTCCCTGCTTCTCACTTGAGCAAAATACAAAAAAAAGGGGGGGAGGGTGAGTATATAGCAGAATCCATCCATGCTTTCTTCTGTACTGAAAATAAGTTGTCTTACAGTTTCTTATGACAAGCCTATGACCACTCTACGTGTGCACCCCTCTGAGCAGTTATCCTGAATAGCTGCCAGGTTTCCAACTGTAGCTTCTCAGATGTACCTCCAGGGAAGACAAATTAAACTAGTTTAAAAGTAATTTTTCTACCAGCTGCTTTTATAGTATCCATTTTTCTCTACATCTCTTTACTCTAACATACAGGGTCACATCAGGGAATAAAAATCTCTTTTGAGTATTTTAAGTCTTTACCCATTTATGGATCAAGCTGTTTTAGTTCAGGAAGTACTCATAAAGGACTTACTGACATAGACAGTAGTCTTTGACACAATGGGAACATGTCATCCTCTAAGTGTGATTCACAGTGCAGTAAAACTGAACACACAGATTTTTCCTTTGGACACCTTAGGATTCATACTTTTTTTTTTTTACAGAGACAGAGAGAGAGTCAGAGAGAGGAATAGACAGGGACAGACAGACAGGAACGGGAAGATGAGAAGCATCAATCATTGTTCATTGATTGCTTTCTCATATGTGCCTTGACCACAGGCCTTCAGCAGACCGAGTAACCCGTTGCTCAAGCCAGCGACCTTGGGTCCAAGCCGGTGAGCTTTTGCTCAAACCAGATGAGCCCGCACTCAAGCTGGCGACCTCAAGGTCTCAAACCTGGGTCCTCGGCATCCTAGTCCGAAGCTCTATCCACTGTGCCACCACCTGGTCAGGCTGGATTCATACTTTTTTTTTTTTTAATTTTTTTTTTTTTTTTGTATTTTTCTGAAGCTAGAAACGGGGAGAGACAGTCAGACAGACTCCCGCATGGGCCCGACCGGGATCCACCCGGCACGCCCACCACGGGGCAATGCTCTGCCCACCAGGGGGCGATGCTCTGCCCCTCTGGGGCGTCGGTCTGCCGCGACCAGAGCCACTCTAGTGCCTGGGGCAGAGGCCAAGGAGCCATCCTCAGCACCTGGGCCATCTTTGCTCCAATGGAGCCTCGGCTGCGGGAGGGGAAGAGAGAGACAGAGAGGAAGGAGAGGGGGAGGGGTGGAGAAGCAGATGGGTGCCTCTCCTGTGTGCCCTGGCTGGGAATCGAACCCGGGACTTCCGCACGCCAGGCCGACACTCTACCACTGAGCCAACCAGCCAGGGCTTGGATTCATACTTTTTAATATGAACACAGCACACGTCAACCTGGCATGCTAAGGTCGCCAGTTTGAAACTCTGGGCTTGCCTAGTCAAGGCACATTTGGGAGTTGATGCTTCCAACTCCTCCCTTCCTTCTCTTTCTTTCTCTCCTCTTTAAAATGAATAAATTAAAAAATAAATAATAATATGAATACAGTACAGAGTAAAGAAGCCTCCTCTAAAAGAAATAAAAATTTGTGCCCTCCCCCCTTTTAAAAAAGAAGACTTGCCTGACCAGGCGGTAGCACAGTGGGAAGAGCGTCGGCCTAGGATGCAGAGAAGCCAGGTTCCAAACCCCGGGGTTGCCAACGTGAGCGCAGGCTTGTCTGCTTGAGTGCGGGCTCACCAGCTTGAGTATGGGATCAGACACATGTCCCCATGGTTGCTGGCTTGAGCCCAAAGTCACTGGCTTGAGCAAGGGGTCACTGGCTCAGCTGTGCCCCTCCCATCAAGGCACATATGAGAAAGCAATTATGAACAACTAAGGTGCTGCAACGAAGAATTGATGCTTCTCATCTCTCTCCCTTCCTGTCTGTCTGTCCCTATCTCACCCTTCTCTGTCTCTCTCCTTAAAAAAAGGGGAAAAAAGCTCATTATAATTAAAATAACATTGACAAACTACGCTTTAGTAAACACTGAATGTTGCTTAATTGACCTTTGCTTTCTAGGATGATAAGAAATCTATCAGACACAGGAATTGAGTCAGATAAGAAGGGGGGATAATAGGAAGAGAAAAGCACACTAAAATTTCCTATAAATTAGGATCCCTGTCTAGTTGGAAATATCAATCTAGAGAAGACTGCTTATAAGAAAGAGTAGATTCCCTATAACAGACACTGCTGCAAATTAAACAGCTATTCTCTGGGCACTTACCCAGAAAGACAGATCCTAGATAAGAAGTTTTATATGTCAATATTTACAGCACAAAATAGATAACAGAAAGGGACTAGAGCTTAAAGCAAAACAGGAGGTTACATGGGTTAATAAACTCCTTTAATTAAAGTTATAAAGCCCTAGGCTGGGTTACCATAGCTGTGGAACAGTTTTCTGCCTAAAATTTTAAAACAAGTCAGCAGCACCTCAATTCAAAATGACATGACACATTATCACTTAAGAGCAGAGGACCATACTATGTCACTTTCTAAGGTCCCATATAGTTCTTCCAATTCCAGTTAGACACAATCCACTATGACCTTTTCATTATTCACTCTATAAATGTTTATTAGATACCTAGTATGCCGATTAGCACACTGTTTCAGGCTATGGTGGTCCCTAAGACAAGTCTAACCACTTAGGTATTACATTCTAATGAGAAGACACACTAAAGAACTAATTTCATAAAGAAGCACAGGGTACTATGAGAGCACAGTTTAGGGGAAAGCAAGTTAGGGAATGCTTCTCTGAGAAATTAGCATATAAGACGTAAAGATGAACATAAATGGGGAAGGAAGCTACATTCCTATAGATATAATCATATTGAAGACCGAGGTAAGGGGGATGCAAGGGAAGATGGCTACTAAGGCTGCGAGGTGCAGACAGTGAGTGGCATGGCCAGATCATTCTGAGATCATGTTATAAATTTCTGTACTTCATTCCAAGAGTGATGGGAAGACAGTGGAGGGTTTTAAGCAAAGAAGTGCTGTGACCAGATGCTGATTTTTTAAAGGATCACTATGAAACACAGAAAAACCATTGAAAGGGCAAAAGTGATGTGGGGTGAGCAACAAAATAAAGGACCATAAGATTATAACCCAAGCCTGACCAGGTGGTGGTGCAGTGGATAGAGCGTCAGACTGGGATGCTGAGGACCCAGGTTCTAGACCCTGAGGTCGCCAGCTTGAGCGTGGGCTCATCTGGTTTGATCAAAATTCACCAGCTTGGACCCAAGGTCGCTGGCTCGAGCAAGAGCTTACTCAGTCTGCTGAAGGCCCACAGTCAAGGCACATATGAGAAAGCAATCAATGAACACGCAGGGGTCCTCAAACTTTTTACACAGGGGACCAGTTCACTGTCCCTCAGACCACTGGAGGGCCGCCACATACAGTGCTCCTCTCACTGACCACCAATGAAAGAGGTGCCCCTTCCGGAAGTGCGGCGGGGGGCCAGATAAATGGCCTCAGGGGGCCGCATGTGGCCCATGGGCTGTAGTTTGGGGATGCCTGAAAGGTGTCACAACGAAAAACTGATGATTGATGCTTCTCATCTCTCTCCGTTCCTGTCGGTCTGTCCTTATCTATCCCTCTCTCTGACTCTCTCTCTGTCTCTGTAAAAAATAAATAAATTCCTTTAAGAAAAAAAAAGATTATAACTCAAAGTATAAATTATCCATGACCTCTTATTAATATAAATAAATGACTGAATAAATACACACTGGGAAAAGACAAATCTTCCATGCACAATTCCAAATAGATTATGTCTATAATTTGCCCTTAAGGTGGTAGAATACAACTGCCCATTCCATAAGTATGGGCTGTGCACAGTGTCTTCCTCCCAAAGACAGTAGCTTTACAAAGAGAAACCTAACAAACATTACCTCAGCCAGGTGATCAAAGTCAACAGTAACAGAAATATGTTGACAGCATGTATTCTTCACATGACACAATGAGAAGGGCACTTCCCCTTTGTAGCTTTCCTCCCAAAAATCCATAACCCTCATCTAACCATGAGAAAAATGTCAATGAAATCCCAAGTGAGGAACAGTCTACAAAACACCTGACCCAAACTCCTCAAAATTATCAAGGTTATCAAAAACAGAAGTGAGAAATTGTCACAGCCAAGAGGAACCTAGAGAGATATGACCTTAAATGTAATGTGATGTTATAGATGAGCTCCTGAAACAGAAAAAAGAACATCAGGTTAAAAACTAAGTAAATGTGAATAAGGATGGACTTCAGTTACTAATGCATAAATATTGGTTCATTAATTACAACAAATGTGCCATACTAATGTTAAGATTTAAAAATGTAATAATAGGGGAAACTGGGTCCTGAATGAATAGCTCAGTTGGAGCATCGTCTTGATATATCGAGGTTGCTGGTTCAATCCTGCATCCGGGCACATACAAGAATCAACCAAGGAATGCATCAATAAGTGGAAAACAAATCGATGTTTCTCTCTCTCCCTTTCTCTCTCTAAAAACCCATAAATAAATTCCTTTTAAATTAAAAAAAATAATATACTAGGAGAAATTGGGAACTCTGTACCATCTTGATAATTTCTTGAAAATCTATACTAAAATATTCTAAAATAAAAAGATTCCAGTGTATTTGGGAGTGTGACAATGGAACCAGTCTTCTTGTTTAGGCTAAAAACGACAGAACATACAGCATCTGGTGATTCACTGGCTGGTGGGCGGGGCAGAGGAATCAGGATATGAAACATTACAACCCAGATTTCAGGCTTGGACAACAAGATGGATAGAGAGAGGGGTCATTAACTGATGAAGGTGCAATTACGATGAACCAGAGTTGGAGGGAAATTCAAGCATTTACGGGAAGCCCATTATGTGCCAGGCGCTTCTCAAATTCTTATAATCATTTTGCACGGTAGACACTATTATTTGGCCCAAAGCCAAATGAAGACATCAGATTTCGGTATCAGGTTCGGTTTCAGGTTAATATGTACTCCGAAGCCCGCGCGCTCTTTCCACTACACAGTTCCTCCCTGTGTACATTTACTTCATCTGGCAGCCCCTGCGCCACCAGCCACTGCTGAGGAAGCCGCTTTGCTGGGAGAAGTGGAGCGCATCAGCAGTACGGCCTCAGCAGTCACTCCCTCTCCCGGGGCCTCATCTGCCCAATGACCATCTCCATCTCTGAAGTTATATACAAGAGAGGCGGGTAGAAACTTCCTTAAAATGAAGGCAGTCAAGAGACCACAGACGGGAATGCACCTCTCAGGAGAGCTAAAAGACAATAATGATGATCAAGTAAAGAAGCGAAGAGAATTCTGTTGCTCTACACTCGTCGAGCGGTCTCCGAAGGAAAGGCGGATCCCCGGGGGGATGCGGAGTCGGGGCGGCGAGCCTAAAGAGCTCTCACGCCGCCGGATCTCAGGACTCGGCAAGACCCCCGGAGAAACGCCCGCCAGCCCGCCCTGAGCCACGCGGCACAAGGTGACACGGACCGTGCCGGCTCCTCAGCCTCCTGGGAGGCCGAGAAGAGGAGAAACAGGGGCGTCCGCGGGGCTCACGCTACCTTGTACTTATCAAAGCCAGCCAGTTGCTCCGGGCTCACATATTCGTAACCAGCCATGACGACCCGAACACCGAGTGGCCACTCGGCAGCGACTCTCCACAACACAGCGCAGGAACACCAGCCCTACCCAGGTAAAGGATAGGAAGAACTGGGCTGATAACATTGGTAAAAGAACCGAGCTCCGCCCACCACGCATGCGTATCCGCCTCGGCCGCGCTTCCATCTCCCGGCGCGCAAGCGCAGCCCTCATTTCTCCCCGCCCACCGAGGGAGGGTCGCTAGCCCGCTCACGCGGTCCGCCCCTCACGCCGTCGCAGTCCAATAAGCACGGACAGAGCAACACTAAGTGCCGCCTACCGGATCTCCTCGTCGTTTCATTCGCTGGCGTCAAAATTGGTGAGCTGAGGTGAGGAGAGAGGGGAGGGAGGTGAAAGGTCAGCTTCCCAAGGGGCTTTGCCCCTCGCCTGGTTAAGGGCGGCGAATATTTGGTACCCTGTCCTGTTGAGCGATTTGGGCTACCCTTTTAACCTTGGAGATAGAGTGCTTGCATGAGAACCAGTTCAGCAGTATCTCAGGAAAGAGCTTACTTAGTTCCCTCAAGTGGTAAAAGAGTAGAAGTAGAAAAAGGGTCTGTGCTCAGGCCACTTTCCAGCTGCTGGCATGGGGAGTGCTGCACGCAGTAGGAGCTTACTACACGTGACTTTACTGGAAGAGCCGGCTGGAGGCTCTTTGCAGTCGCTATAAGGGTGTGAAAGAGCACTGGAAACAAACCTCAGGTCGGAGTTGTGGACCTTGAACCGCCTTGCCACTCTCTGTCGGATCAAAGTGCTCCAAGTTCAGATAGCTAGTGTCTTCCAACCAGATGAAAACACTAGTCTCTAAATCTCTAGGGGTCCTTAAAGACGTTTGAAAGTAGTGCGTTTACAGAACTGGAGCCAGTTAACTGTAGAAAGAAAACTAAACGGATGGCTAATGTAACCATCTAATAATAAAGTTTAGTCATAGAAATAAAATTCAGATTACCTAACCAGAGTTATTACAAGTGTCCTCCACTTTTCAAAAGTTCAAATTGGTACACTTCATTTTTAAGAAAGACCTACATTAGTACAGCATGTCCTCAAATAATATCGTTTTCATTCATCATGGTTAATAACAACTGGATGAAACTTGACAAGCTTATGGGAGGCCTGCATGGCAGGCCTTACAAACTCAGAAAGAAACCACATGGATGGTCTGAATACTGAACTTCCAAACTAAAAGTAGGTCATGGTGGGTAGTTACATCCTAGGCCTGTAGCTTCCTTGACAAGGGTCAATCTTTACCTTAAGTGAGTCTCCTATTGACTTTTTGCTTCTAAGATAACACCTTTGAAATGTGAAAGCTATGCCCTTTTCCAGACCTTCCAGCGCACACCCACTGCACCAGAGCAAGAGATGACAGAACCCCGCATTGTTATGTTGTTCCCCAATGACCATCTTAATATGCTATACAGTAAATGGTAATTACTGTCCTGTGCTCACCAATGTAAAATAAGTATGTGTCTCTCCATTTTACCTTTTATCCAATCCCAGAGGTTTCTCTACTTTGCTTTCTCCCATTGCCTCAATCTAACACCAATAGATTTTTCTATATAGATTAATAGTGATTGGTTTTTCCTTTGTATCATTTTGTCTTATGAAATTCATGTTTTCATGTAAATACTCTACTTTCAGATAATGGGGAAAACTTGTAATTCCACAGCTCTGAAGTGGTAACCAGCACGAAATGAGGCATCGAAAGCCACCACCTCTGGATCTCTCTGGGTTTCTGGCAGAAAGAATATGTGCATGCTACTTTGCCTAGAGTAGTATTTCAGAGAAACTTGAGAGAAGAGTTCAGGAAAATTACCCCATTGAGTTTTATGAACTCCCGAGATCATCTCCCAGTTGTACATGCATGGATCTCACCCTAAATAGCATACCATAGACTTAGAACTGCCCTAAGAGATAGATGATCACCCAGGTCCCAGACTGGCCACTGGGTGGCACATACTATGTATACAGTGGATCTGAATAGCACTGCAAAGACTTTGAAAAGGGAACCAGTGTTGAAAACACAGTCCACAATAGTTATGACCTGAACCAAACCAGGTCAATTGCCTACTAACACAAAAATATCAACATTTTCCCACAGGGTTTAAACAAGATTCATTGTCTCATAACATTCAGATGTCCTGTACACAATCTAAAATTACTTGACATGTGAAGAATCAGTAAATCTCAACTTACATGTGGGAAAAAAAATCTACACCAATGCTTAAATGCCACAGATGTTGGAAGTATCAGAAAAAGATATTAAAGCAACTATTCTAAAAATGTCATGGATTAGCATGAGCACTCTTGAAATTAATGTAAAGATGAAAAGTCTCAGTGAAGAAATAGAAAATATAAAGAACCAAATGGAAATATTAGAACTCTTAAGCCCAAGGTCACTGACTAGAGCAAGGGGTCACTGGCTCAGCTGGAGCCCCCCCCCCCCCATCTAGGCATGTATTTGAAAGCGGTCAATGAACAACTAAGGTGCCACAACTATGAGTTGATGCTTCTCATCTCTCTCCCTTCTTGTCTGTCTGTCCCTCTTTCCCTCTCTCTTTAGCTAAAAAATAAATATAAAAATAAATCAGGCAGGTGCCTGGCATAGAGAATTTGAAATTATTTATCTTTAGAAGCAAAAATTCTGACCCCTGGCTGGGTAGCTTACTTGGTTAGAACATCATCTCAATACACCAAGTTTGTGGTTCCATCCCCAGTTAGGGCACATACAAGAATAAACCAATGAATGCATAAATAAGTGGAACAACAGTTTGGTTCCTTTCTCTAAAATCAGTAAATAAAATTTTTTTTTTAAATAAAGAAGAACAAGATCCTGTTCTACTGTAAAGTCCTGGTCTTCCCACATCTTGTAGGAATCAAAGATAACAGCAGAAATTCCATGAGTTTCTTTACCTTCTCTAAGTTGTACTTTTGAGCAAATACTTTAACTTAACTGCTGGTTCAGGATTTTCTGTACTATTCCAGAAAGCAAGTATGGGATCTCATTCTAGGATACAGAGTTAGATACTTAAGTCATATGAGATCTGAAATTCTCACCACTCTTTCTGAATCACTTTATACCACTTCTTTTCTATATTAGGACTTTCTACCTCATCCACTAATTAGCTGATTCCCAATTTTCATCTCTCCTTTCCCTATTTAGATGTCATTCATGCTGTTAAAAGAGAGAGAAATATATATTCATAAAAGATATGGTGCTCATTTCCATCCATGAAGGATATGCTAAAAGTGTTTAATAAATTGTAATTATTTTATGTACAGCTCTATACGGTTACGCTGGGGAACAAAATTTTTGTTGCATCCACAAAAACACTTGTTCTTACCTAATTCGAGTGTGCTGATCTCAAATATACATTAGTTTTTCTCTATAAGCTACAGTTTTTTTGCAACTCAAGATTTTAGGTTTTGCCTGACCAGGTGGTGGTGCAGTGGATAGAGCATCAGACTGGGATGCGGAAGACCCAGGTTCAAGACCCTAAGGTTGCCAGTTTGAGCGCGGGCTCATATGGCTTGAGCAAAAAGCTCGCCAGCTTGGACCCAAGGTCGCTGGCTCGAGCAAGGGGCTACTCGATCTGCTGAAGGCCCGTGGTCAACGCACATATGAGAAAGCAATCAATGAACAACTAAGGTGTCACAATGTGCAACGAAAAACTAATGATTGATGCTTCTCATCTCTCCGTTCCTGTCTGTCTGTCCCTGTCTATCCCTCACTCTGACACTCTCTCTGTCTCGAAAAAAAAAAAAAAAAGATTTTAGGTTTCCATCTTATTGTAAAATTTTCAACATTTAGTTTAACATAATGAAGTAGAATGTCTTCTTGGGCATCATCTTTGTGAAAATATAATAATTTATATAATGCAGTAAATATACTAATACACTAAAAAATATGATTGTGTCAGAATTTGTCTACAATTTCGAAATAGAGCATATTAAAACACTTATTTTAATCATAAAATTTGCGCAAAACTTATTTAAATTCTATTTAGGCAAAAATTTGTGTTTGTAGCTCTTGTGTTTGTGTACTTGTTGAGAACAATCTTGTTTGATTCTCCAGCAGTAGTCTGCTCATCACTAACAGCTCCAAGATTTTTCGGGAAACTTATCAAGGTGACTATTCAGGAAGTGAATTCTTAACGCTCATGTTACATTCAATGTCGCGGAAAGCCAACAGTATCCTTTGAACCTGAAGTTCATAGTTTTCTGCTTTTTTGTTGCCAAGGAAGTTCTTTGTAACTGCCACAAAAGACTGCCATGCTGCTTTCTCCTCCTTATTCATCTTCCTGGCAAATTCTTTGTCACATATGAGGGTTCAAATTTAAGGTCCATCGAATACACCTGCTTTTATCTTCTCGAAAGACAAGGCAGGAAAAGCAGAAATAATATGTTGAAAACATTCACTTTCTCTATTCAAAGCCTAAACAAACTGCTTCATGAAGCCAAGTTTGATGAGAAGTGGGGGGAAAATGATCCTGTCTCCATTAACTACAGGTTCATTCACAATATTTTGCATCCCTACATCCAGAGCTTCATGTTTCGGCCACTCCTTCTGTGTCCAGTGTTTCTCCTGAGCTCGGCTGTCCCACAAACACAGAAAGCAAGGATACTTCATGAAACCTCTCTGTTGTCCTAGCAGGAAATTTACCATTTTAAGATCCACACAAATGATCCAATTATGCTCCTCATACTTCAGAAAGTCAAGGACAATTTTTATATCATTCTTACTAAGTCATTCAATTCAGGTTGGCTAAACTGCTGAGGGATTAATGACTGCTTGGCATCAGAAGAAGACTCTTCAGATTCTACAACCATTTCCTCATGCATCTTATCAAAATAAACTTGATCACCATGTTCACTTTCTTTGTCCTTAGAAGAAATAAAACCATTGAAAACTGGAACCGGGAGTGTCTCAGAGTATGGGATAGGTCATATTGCTGAAGGAATATTAGGATATGTGATCATATGCTATTTTTTCTTACCGATGTCCTTTGTATAGATCAGACAGAAATAACAGTCACTGCTTTGGTACTTAGGTTCATGCCAAACCATGGGAATACCAAAAGGCATTCCTTTGCGTTTTCCTTTTGTCCAATCACGAAGCATTTCCTCACAATTATGACACACAATATGAGGAGCCCAATTCTTGTCTTGATTGTCAAGGGGAACTTGAAAATAGGCAATATATGCACGTGTCACAAATGATGAAATATTGCACCTTTGACGTTGAAGTGTGTAACAGCCACATATATAACAAGGTGTCAGGACTATTGTTACATTTAGGCCTACTCGAAGAAGCCATGATTCAATCTTAAAACAAAATAAGAGGGTGTTTTTATCAGATAATAATATTTACACTTAAAAACAACTACAATTATGTAAAAGTGATGTTTGTAAAACATTAATGGCCTTGTGGTTATGTTCAATCCAAGAGTCATTGCCCTTTTAACTTCAATTTAAAAACCAATGCATGCTATTAACTGTAACAAAAAGAAATTAAAATTGCATAAAACTAGAGTATGCACCAAAAAATGGATTTCAGATTTAGAATCAGCGATGCAGAAATATATAGAAACAGTTCTAAAACCTCATGCAACAGAAAATGAAAAAAGAATTGTTCCCCGGTGTTATCTATGTGTCCACTTCCAAAACTAGCTCTAATAGTTTTGTAGTGATTCCTTAGAATGTTCTAAATATATGATGATGTCATCTATGAATAAAGATAATTATACTTTTATTTTCCAGTCTAGATACCTTTTAGTTCTTTTTCTTGCCTAATGACTTCCGTTACACCTTTCAATACAGTACCTCTATGACCTCTCTTCCTGCTCACAGACCTTCTTTGGTTCCTTATAGATCTCAGTTGTGTTCCAAATAGTCACATTCACTGCATTAAGAACCTCTAGATAGCCTGACCTGTGGTGGCGCAGTGGATAAACCGTCAACCTGGAAATGCTGAGGTCGCCAGTTCGAAACCCTGGGCTTGCCTGATCAAGGCACATATGGGAGTTGATGCTTCCAGCTCCTCCCCCCTGTCTCTCTCTCCTCTCTCTCTCTCTCTCTCTCTCTCTGTCTCTCTCTCTCCTCTCTAAAATGAATAAATAAAAGAAAAATTAAAAAAAAAGAACCTCTAGATAAATAAGTTATTCATGAGGTGATTTTCCAGGGACTGCACACCCTTTCTATGACTACCTATTTTTATATTATATTCATTTTGTTTCCTTCTTAAGAAGCTCTTTTGAAGAACTGCATTTATTATAGAATAAAATTTATCGTTAATCCATTTTTGTAGCTAGAAGTTCCTATTATTTTAAGATTTTATTTTTATTCATTTTTAGAGATGGGAGAAAGAGAGAAGGAAGGAGGAGCAGGAAGCATCAATTCCCATATGTGCCTTGACCAGGCAAGCCCACGGTTTCGAACAGGCGACCTCAGCATTCCAGGTCTATGCTTTATCCACTGCACCACCACAGGTCAGGCCAGAAGTTCCTGTTATTTTATATTTAAATTGCCCTATCTTAATTCCCTCTCTTGAGATTCTTAGAGCCCAAGTCAGAAGACCTGGCCTTTTACTAGCAGTGTGACCTCTGGCAAGTCAGGAGAGGGGTTGGGGTGGGGGGCAGACATGATTTGAAGGATAGTGGGTAAGTGGGGAAGGGATTGAGTGAAAAAAGACAAAAAAGAGAAAAAGGAACACAGATAACAGTGTGGTGGTGATTGTGGTGTGGGGATGAAGGAAAATATAGGGAGGATAAATGGTGATGGACGAAGACTTGCCTTAGTTGGGTGAACTCACAATGTGATGCACAGAGATGTGTTGTAGAGTTGGGCATCTAAGACTTGCATATTTTTGTTAACCAGTGTCATCACAACAAATTAAATTTTAAAATGAAAATAAAGTAAAATGATATTTACTCTGTTAAAAGTTTAGAAAGTCAGCTCTGGCCAGTTGACTCAGGGGTAGAGCGTTGGCCTGGCATGTGGAAGTCCTGGGTTCAATTCCCAGCCAGGGCACACAAGAGACGTTCTCATCTACTTCTCCTCCCTTCCCTCTCTCCTTTCTCACTATCTCTCTCTTCCCCTCCCGCAGCCAAGGCTCTACTGGAGCAAAGTTTGCCTGGGTGCTGAGAACAGCTCTATGGCCTCTGCCTCAGGTGGTAGAATGGCTCTGGTTGCAACTGAGCAACACCCAGATGGGAAGAGCATCACCCCCTAGTGGGCATGCTGGGTGGATCCCGGTCAGGCGCATGCAGGAATCTGACTCTGCCTACTTGCTTCTCACTTAAGAAAAATACAAAAAAAGAAGTGTAAAAAGTCCATTTTTCCTCTTGTCTTCTTTTCTTTTTCTGTAAAGTGAGAGAGTTGAAGTAGATGACATCTCATCTAAGGTCCCTTCCCACTCTAACAATCTATCATTTAATGTTCCTAATAAAGTAATGTCATGTCAAGTGGAAAAAAAAATAGGAAGTTAGGATTAATATAGGATAAAGGTCTAAGCTACCTTTATTCCTTAGTAACCTATTAATAGTTTACATAGTAAAGGAAGTTTTAAGATAACTTGTTCAGATACAGATAAGAAAAGCTTGGATTTCAAACCCTGGTTATCAAAGACCCCAGCTGACATGGCTGGAAGGGATCAAAGCACAAAGGAATAGAAAGGTAACTTTCTTTGACCAGGGTGCAACCTGATGCTCAGAGAATCTGTCAGCAGGGGTAAAACCTGATTGGTTTCAAAATATCATTCTGTATATAGAGGGACAGAGGTCAATAGTTTTACAGTTGACCTTGAACTTGTGAGTAGGTAGGTGGCCGCAATAAGTACCTGTTTGTCAGAACCCCACCCTAGGCCTAAGACCTGACTCAACCCCGGGCGTGCTTCCTGACAACTGGTGACAACTGAGCAGAACTGAAGGACTCTGAACCTGGTTGGTATATGAGAAAGAAGTTGAGACTGTAAGATTTGATTTTTTTGTGTGTGTGTGTATTTTTCTGAAGCTGGAAACGGGGAGAGACAGTCAGACAGACTCCTGCATGCGCCCGACTGGGATCCACCCGGCACGCCCACCAGGGGCCACGCTCTGCGCACCAGGGGGCGATGCTCTGCCTCTCCGGGGCGTCGCTCTGCCGCGACCAGAGCCACTCTAGCGCCTGGGGCAGAGGCCAAGGAGCCATCCCCAGCGCCCGGGCCATCTTTGCTCCAATGGAGCCTTGGCTGTGGGAAGGGAAGAGAGAGACAGAGAGGAAGGATGGGGGGGTGGAGAAGCAAATGGGCGCCTCTCCTATGTGCCCTGACCGGGAATTGAACCCGGGTCCCCCGCACGCCAGGCCGACGCTCTACCGCTGAGCCAACTGGCCAGGGCCAGATTTGATATTTTTTATTAAGGTATTTTTCCATTATAGAATACAAAATTGGAAAATACAAGAAAGTAGAAAAAGATACAAATTCCACTATTTAATTCCAACCACTGTTAATGTCTTGATGTGTTTCATTTAAATAAATTTAACAATACAAATATTAAATTTATTTAATGCAAATATTACTTAAGGTCTCTTAGAGCTACTATACTTTTTTTTACCCCCACAATGTTCTGTCATTTGAAAATCCCATGTTTACTTAACCTATATCTTTGGAAGAGACATAATTCATTTGCTATCACAAACAACTCTGCCTTGAACATCTTTATACACATATTTTTCTACTCATGTACAAATACATTTTTATCAATACTGAATATAATCAATACCTTATCTTTTGATAATTCTTAGTTTCTTTTTTAAAAAACAATTTTTAAACTATAAGAGAAAGTTTATTTAGAAAGTCACAGAGGTAGAAGAAATGGGCTTTAGAAAACAAGTCACAGAGGCAGAATAGGAGCTTAGGAGAAAGAGAGAAATGAGCCTGGGGAAAGGGTAGGGAGAGTCTGACCAGGCAGTGGCGCAGTGGATAGAGCATCGGGACGCAGAGCACCCAGGTTCAAAGCCCCGAGGTTGCTGGCTTGAGCATGGGCTCATCCAGCTTGAGCACGGGCTTGCTGCCTTGACCGTCGGATCATAGACATGAACCCATGGTCGCTGGCTTGAGTCCAAAGGTTGCTGGCTTGAAGCCCAAGGTTGCTGGCTTGAGCAATGGGTCACTCACTCTGCTGTAGCCCCTCAGTCAAGGCACATATGAGAAAGCAATCAATGAACAACTAAGGAGACTAAGGAGCCACACAAAGAATTGATGCTTGTCATCTCTCTCCCTTCCTGCCTGTCTGGCCCTATCTGTCCCTCTCTCTGTCTCTCTGTCTCTGTCACACACACACAAAAAAAAAAGGAAAAAGAAAGAAGGAAGGAAGGAAGGAAAGAAAGGAAAGGAAAGGAAAGGAAAGGAAAGGAAAGGAAAGGAAAGGAAAGGAAAGGAAAGGAAAGGAAAGGAAGGAAAAGAGGTGGAGTAGGGAGAGGAGGAACAGGGAGAAGACTGAGGGGGGAAGGAACTGCAAGCTCCCTGGAGGGAAAGTGCATAATTGGTAGTTTTTTTATTACTTATTTGCAATTTGTATATCTTAAGTTGGATGTTTTTATATGTCTATCAAACTATTTATATTTCTTTTTCAGTAAACTGCCTGTTCCTATTTTTAACTTATTTTCTGTCTTACTGATGTATAAAATAAAAAATTCTTATGTTAAGAAGATTAGCCTGACCTATAGTGGTGCAGCTGATAAAGCATCAACCTGGAATGCTGAGGTGGTCAGTTCAAAACCCTGGGCTTTCCCAGTCAAGGCATGTATGAAAAGTAACTACTACAAGCTGAGGCTTCTTGTTCCTCTCCCACCTCCTTTCTCTATCTCTCCCGTCTCTCTAATAAATCAGTAAGGGGGGGGGGGGAAGGTTAGCCCTTCCAAAGAAAATAAGAGAAAAATAAATGAGACTACATCAAACTAAAAAGTTTTTTTTTAAAGATTTTATTTATGCATTTTGGAAAGACGAAAGAGATAGAAGGAAGGGAGGAGCAGGAAGCATCAACTCTCATATGTGCCTTGACCAGGCAAGCCCAGGGGTTTTGAACCGGTGACCTCATGCCAGGTCTATGCTCATTCCACTGTACCACCAATGGTCTGGTGACAAACTAAAAAGGTTTTGCACAGCAAAGGAAACCACAAAACAAAAGGACAACCTATCAAATAGGAGAAGATATTCACTAGTGATACATCTAAAAAGGGGTTAATATCCAAAATATAACAAACTTATACAACTTAACACCAAAAAAATCCAGTTATAAAGTAGGCAGAAGACCTGACGAGACACCCTCTAAAGAGTACATACAAATGCTTAATAGACATATGAAAAAATGCTCAACATCACTAATCATCAGAAAAATGCAAATTAAAGTCACAATGATATCACCTCAGACCTGTCACAATGGCTTTCATCAATAAATCAACAAAACAACAAAAATCTCACCAACGTGAGAATATGGAGAAAAGAGAATCCTAGTGCACTGTTGGTGGGATTACAAATTGGTGCAGCCACTATGGAAACCAGTATGGAGATTCCTCAAAAACTTAAAAATAGAACTACCTTATAAACCAGGAATTTCACTTCTGTGTGTTTATCAGAAGAACCAAAAAAAAAAACAAAAACCCACAACTAATTCAAAAAGTTATATACATTCTTGTGTTGATTGCAGCATTATTAGTGGTACATATACACAGTGGAATATTACTCAGCTATAAAAAAGAATGAAATCTTACCATTTGTGACAACATGGATGGACCTAGAGGACACTAATAGTGCTGCAATGAACAAAAGAATGTATATATCTTTTTCTTTTTTTAAGATTTTACTTATTGATTTTAGAGCAAGGAGAGAGACAGAGAAAGGTAATAGGAGAGGAGCAGGAAGCATCAATTCATAGTTGCTTCTCGTATGCGCCTTGATCCGGCAAGCCCAGCATTTCAAATCAGTGACCTCAGGGCTCCAGGATGACGTTTTATCCACAGCACCACCGCAGGTCAGGCCCATATGATTTTTCTTATATGTGGAATCTAAAAAACAAAATAAACAAAACAGACTCACAGATACAGAGAACAGGTTGCCAAGTAGGAGGGTGGTTGGAGGATAGGTGAAAAAGGTGAAGGATTCCAAAGTACAAATTGGTAGTTATAAAATAGTCATGAGAATGTAAAGTACAGCATAGGGAATATAGTCAATAATAGTATAATAACTATATATATGGTGTCAGGTGGGTTCTAGACTTATCAGGGAGATAACTTCATAAGTTATGTAAATATCTAACCACCACTATGCTGTAAACCTTAAGCTAATAAAATACTGAATGTCAACTGTAATTGAAAAAAATAAAAAGATTAGCCCTTGATGTGATCATCATGCTACAAATATGTTGTCTTTCGCCTTTTTCTAAGCTAGCATTCTTTTCATCCCAAATTTAAATCTTTTTAAACAGTCTAATTTATTTCCTTTCTGGCTTCTAGGTTTGTTTGTTTGTTTGTTTGTTTGTTTTGACAGAGATGGTGAAAGTCAGAGAGAGGAATACATAGGGACAGACAGACAGGAAGGGAGAGAGATGACAAGCATCAATTCTTCGTTGCAGCTCCTTAATTGTTCATTGATTGCTTCCTCATATGTGCCTTGATGGGGGGGGGGCTACAGCAGAGCGAGTGACCCCTTGCTCAAGCCAACAACCTTGGACTCAAACCAGTGACCTTGGGCTTCAAACCAGTGACCTTTGAGCTCAAGCCAGCAACAATGGGGTCATGTCCATGATCTGACGCTCAAGCCAGCAACCCTGCGCAAGCTGGTGAGCCCGCACTCAAGCCAGCAACCTCAAGGTTTTGAACCTGAGTCCTTCGTGTTCCAGCCCATAGCTCTATCCGCTGCATCACCGCCTGGTCAGGCCTGGCTTCTGGGTTTTATGTCTTGTTTAGAAAAGCCTTCTTCACTTCAAAATTATTTTGTGAAATTACTTGATAATTTCTCCTAGTATTTTTTTTCCAGATTTTTTGTTACACTTAAGATTCTATTCTACCTGGAAATTATTATTATTATTATTTTTAAAGATTTTATTTATTCATTTTAGAGAAGGGGGGAGAAAGAGAGAGAGAGAGAAGGGGGAGAGAAGGGGGAGGAGCAGGAAGCATCCACTCCCATACGTGCCTTGACTGGGCAAGCCCAGAGTTTCAAATCGACGACCTCAGCATTCCAGGTCGATGCTTTATCCACTGCACCACCACAGGTCAGGCCTATTGTTATTTTTTTTAAAGAAGGATTGTCCTTTTTATTTTATTTATTTTTATTTTTTTAATTTTTTTTACAGAGACAGAGAGAGGGATAGACAGGGACAGACAGACAGGAACGGAGAGATGAGAAGCATCAATCATTAGTTTTTCATTGCACATTGCAACACCTTAGTTGTTCATTGATTGCCTTCTCATATGTGCCTTGACCGCGGGCCTTCAGCAGGCTGAGTAACCCCTTGCTCGAGCCAGCGACCTTGGGCTCAAGCTGGTGGGCTTTTGCTCAAACCAGATGAGCCCTCGCTCATGCTGGCGACCTCGGGGTCTCGAACCTGGGTCTTCCGCATCCCAGTCTGACGCTCTATCCACTGCGCCACTGCCCGGTCAGGCTACCTGGAAATTATTTGAGGATAGCAATAAGCTCTAATGCAGGGGTCCCCAAACTACGGCCCGCGGGCCACATGCGGCCCCCTGAGGCCATTCTGGAAGGGTACCTCTTTCATTGGTGGTCAGTGAGAGGAGCATAGTTCCCATTGAAATATTGGTCAGTTTGTTGATTTAAATTTACTTGTTCTTTATTTTAAATATTGTATTTGTTCCCGTTTTGTTTTTTTACTTTAAAATAAGATATGTGCAGTGTGCATAGGAATTTGTTCATAGTTTTTTTTATAGTCCGGCCCTCCAACGGTCTGAGGGACAGTGAACTGGCCCCTTGTGTAAAAAGTTTGGGTACCCCTGCTCTAATGCTTGTCTTTTCTAACCTTAACTCTATAATCAATGATCCAGCTTCCTGGTAGTTCCAGAACAATCCAGATTTCCCAGATCCTTGGAGACGTGATTGAACCTGATTTATCACACATTGTGACCTAGGACCCCCAAGTCCTCTCCTGCTCACTGAGGCCTTGGTCTAGATCCCAAGGGAAATCCGGGCAGACTCTTTTCATGGGGCCATGTGGGCTCCAGCAGCCCCACAGTGACCTGGATGCCCACTTGTCTCAGTCATGGACTGTAGCACTTCTCTGTAAATTCGGCCCTGGCTCCCTTTCCCTCTTCCCTCCCACCCCATATGGGCACTGCCCTGTCAGCTTCTGGGAGGAAATTTGCATCATGCAGCAGAGGGAGGGCTCTTGAGGGCTGCTTCGCTGAGCCATGGTCTGTTCGGCTGTCCCCCTGCTGCTCCTGGCCATGACTCTCCCCATCATGGGGTCACCAGTTGCCCCAGGATCCCAACCTGTGAGTAAGACTGGGGTAAGGACCCTGGGAAGGTGTGCAGAGACAACAGTGGGGACCTCTGAGTGTGGGATGAAATGATAGGTGGAAGGGAAAGGGCTGGAGGGAGAGGAAGTCATGTACATATTTTTTAAAAAGAGGCTAGTTTATTATAAGGTCTCCGAGGGTTCTGTCTTATATTCCAGAGTGTGGAGACAGCTTTGTTTCTTTGAGTCCCTGTGAACTCCAGTGATGTCTGCTGCACTCTGGACAAAGGCTTTTCCAGTCAAGTTTGCAATTTAAAAATTAAAAGGAAAACTTCCCAGATTTGGGAAGCATTAGCTCAGAGGACAGGAAGAAATGTGGGGAAAGGCAGCGGAGTCCAGATTAGTACGTTTTCATCTGCGTTGGGCTCCCAGGTGGCTGTCTCTGTCTCTGTCTCCATCTGGATCCTCATATATATCCACATCTGTTTTTAGATAGCAACATACACATAAAATCTTGAGTAAAGGAGGAATAATTTACAGGAACCAAAGACTGGGAGAAGATGCCGCCCCTGCCTACCCCAGTGGCTATTTGTATGGAAGGACTAGACGTCCCCAAGCCTCTGGGCCCCAGCCAGCTCTGCCAAGCCCTCCTCCTGAAGTCCCAGACTAGACATTTCAATTAGCCCAGAGGCTCAGGGACAGGTAAATTCAGGAAGGAATTAAGCAAAGCATGTTGACTCTCTGGGCTGTGCCTGGTTCCTGGGCTCAGGCCCCCGTAGGTCCCTGGGACTGCATATCTTGAACCTTCTGCCAAAGCCTACTTTCCTCTCCTGATGTTCCCACTTAATTCCAGGCAGAAAAGAAAAGATGACATTCAAATAGATTGTCATGCCAGGTTAGCCAGGCTGGCCCCTGAGCCACTTGGGGAAGAAGGTGTCCCTCGGAGAGGTGCCAGCCTCTTCTCAGAGGTCTCTCCTCTGTGCTCTGTTTTAGGGACCCAGTCAGGCCGGAGGGGAATCTGGGCAGCAACTGGACCAAGCGAGTGGAGCAGGTGGTGAGTGGACGGAGGAGGAGGAGGAGAGGGAGCAAGGAGGAGGTGGGAAGAAAGGCGTGAAAGAGGCCACTGCAAGGGGTGGGGAGGGAGGCAAAGAGGAAGGACTGGAGCTGCACTGGCCAGTGCCCTGTTTGTACACAGCTCTCTACCTGTGAGGCCTTGAGAAAACCATTGTCTTTGAGAGCCTCGTCTATAAAACGGGGGTTGTTGGGAGGATGACATAAAATAGGATGTTTCACAGCCAGATGAGGAGTTACTATTTCTGAGTCCTGACCGCCTAGGTTGGCAATAGGAGGTGGGACCTGCTCTGGGTTCTTAGCAGTGACCGCTAGGTGTGGGACGCGGAAGGGAATTAGCAACCCATGGCCTCGCTGTGTCCTCGCTCCAGGTGTACCTTCTTCTTCTGTAGAATCAGTCCTGGTCTTGGTTCATGTACAGCTGGACTTTTCACATGAGACCTGGCTAGCAGCACTCTCCCGGACCCTAACTCTACCCCCTGCCTCAGCGTCCTCTTCCCCAAGAACTCTCACTGGCCTCAGTCTCACGACAGGTATGGGGAAATTCTCCTGACCCCTGCCTTTCAGGGCAACAAGTGCATGGCTGCCTTCTTCCAGACAGTGTGGCCGAGATGCTCCCTGTTTCCTGGAGGGTCTGTATGGCCCAGCTCCTTCCTCACCTCCCCACCAGACATACCCTTCCCCTCCTGCTCCATCCCCAGCTTCTAAATGGAGGGCCCAAGGGGCAGATGGTGGTGAGCCTAGACTTCTCCACCCCCACCCCTGATGCCTTTGGGAGTGCATGACCTATGCTTCTCCGAACCCTGGCTGAAGAGGCATCCCAGATGGGCAGGTGTGACTGAGGTGCTTTGGGATTATTCCAGATACTCAGCCCCAGAGCCACTCAGGCATCAAGCAGTGGTTGGTCCTGCTGGGCTGGCTTTCTCAGACAGCCTGCCTGCTTCTGATTCCCTTTCCCTCCGTCGCAGAGTGTAAGGTCAAGCCTGATGGGCTTACCTACTGTGCTTGCCTCTCTGGATACCAGTGGAATGCCAGTGTCTGCTCCCGTCACCACCCTTGCCAACAATCCTACAACCACCGGCCCTGTGGCTGTCTTGTCTTCAGCCTTCCTGATGCTGGGTACTGCCAGTTGCTGCCACCTGGTGAGGAGAGTTGAGAGCTTGGAAACTGATGGGCCAAAGTGAAAGAAACCTTGTCTGTGTTTTTTTGCTCTCTGACTCCTGTATTTCTGCCAGCTGGCCCAAGCCCAGTGGCTCTTCTGAGTGGGAGAAGATGCCAGCCATCACAACAGATCACAGGCCCCAAGCTCAGGGCTTGAGTAGCAAGACTAATGAACAGCAGGACTCTGAAGTCATACCAACAAGCAGAGAAAGTTTCCTCCCTGGGAAAGGGGAAGTCATAGGCCAGAAAGGTCCCCTGTTTTGTTCCCAGTGACAGATGGGGTCTTCCAGGCTGGGCTGCAACAACCACGTTCCTCCAGGAACAATAAAAAAAGGCTAGGTGGGGAGAGGGAGGAGGGAAGGGCTTCAGAAGAGGGGGAGGAGTTGCAGCCTAGCTGCGTGGAAGCACACAAGCTTCTGCTGCAGTGGTCCTGTCTCCTGCCTCCCTGTAGTCCCGGGCACCCTGAGGCTCAACAGTTGGCTGCAGGCGCCTGGCAACACGCTGAACCTGACCCTCGTCACAAGCCATGAAACCACCAACCTGAACTGGTTCCTGTGGCACAGCCCCAGACCCATCCTCCTCCAGCCAGGGACACATGTGTCCCTGTCGTCTAGCCAGGGCCAGGCTGTCCTCAGCATCGTCAACATCTCCCATAAGTGGGAAGGTAGCCAGCTTGTCCTTCCCTCCTCCTCTCTTTCCCCTCCACTTCCCCCTCCCTCTCTCCTCCTTCTTTCTTTTCTTTTCTCCTCTTCCTTTCCCTTTTCACCTGTCCATTTATTAATTCTGGGGAAATAAAGGCTAAGAGGCCCCTCAATGTGAACATTTATAAAGGAAGAATGCTGCAAATATGGTCTAAACCAGGGGTAGTCAACCTTTTTATACCTACCGCCCACTTTTGTATCTCTGTTAGTAGTAAAATTTTCTAACCGCCCACCAGTTCCACAGTAATGGTGATTTATAAAGTAGGGAAGTAACTTTACTTTATAAAATTTATAAAGCAGAGTTACAGCAAGTTAAAGCATAAAATAATAATTACTTACCAAGTACTTTATGTCAGATTTTCACTAAGTTTGGCAGAATAAATCTTTATAAAACAACTTACTATAGTTAAATCTATCTTTTTATTTATACTTTGGTTGCTCCACTACCGCCCACCATGAAAGCTAGAATGCCCACTAGTGGGCGGTAGGGACCAGATTGACTACCACTGCTCTAAACTATATCTGAGAACAGATGAGTACTGTTCTTCAAGCTGTTGAAATGGCAACGATGGTGCAGGGGAAAAGGTTCACTTTAGAATTCAGGGCTATAGACTAAGAAAACAGAGTTGGAGGCCTCTAATCCAGATTTCTTCCTCCTAGAAATCCTTTGGGGACAGAAATCTTACTTGTTGAGGTTAAGCAGAGGCTAGACTAAGGTCAACATAGGTTGTGGTTTGGAAGCAGCAGAGGTTCTGTGGTGCAGGTGGGGGCCGGAGGAGTCCGGAAGTACAACGGGTGTGTGTCTGCAGGTGAGTACATGTGCTGCTTTGAGGCCCAGGGATTCAGGTGGGAGCTGTACCAGATGGTGAGGGTGCCCCTGCAGGCGACAGATGTGACTCGGCTTCCAGACCAGCTCTCTGTCTCCTGTGCCACCTCCCCTGGCTTCCAGCTGAGCTGCTGCATCCCTCCCACACTACTGGGCTACCTGGCTTCCTGGAGCCCTGGAGAGGGCAGCGGAGGTAGGAAAGGGGTCAGCTGTCACGGGTGGGGGGGCGGCAGAAGGGGGGACAGGGAGGGGCACCACTGGTCTCCTCCAGGCAGCTGGCTCTCCAGCTCACCAAAAACAGAGGCTACAGTTCAACCTGGGAGTTCTGGGTCCAAGTCCAACATTGTTTTTACCGAATACAGCAGCAATTTTCAACTTTTTTCACACATACTCTAATTACTGAAATTCTGCAGCACACCAACAAATGTAATTTGACAATCTGACAAAAAACTAGGTATAATTTTGATTCATTCATACCGAACTGCTAATGTTGTGTTGGTTTTGGCATTTTTTAACTTGACAACCTAAGGAAAAAGAGGTTAGTGATTCTGACTAAATAGTCAGGCATTGCATGTTTTAAAAATCCCTGTAACACCCCGGTTGAAAATCACTGTGATAGAGAAATCCCAATTCCAAGGAGAGAACAATAACCACATGAGTGTAGATAACTTTCTGCTAAACGCTCTGATGCACACAACCTTGTTAAACTCTCACATTACACTCTGTGAAGTTCATTTGATGACAGTTCCATTTTACAAATGAGGAAACTATGACTTCAAGTCCCCAGGTTAGTCAGAGATGCCCAGAACACTCTTCACCAAAATCCGAGCTCTGCCTTCCGTAATTTGATGCCCTCACACTACCTGCTCTTCCCTATTGCTTACTCTACTTCTAAAATTGCTAGAAAGACTGAAACAGCCAGTCTGGGCTTGCTGGGTTCTAGGTCAGTTCCTGCCCCAGTGACTCTTCTCTTCTCTCGTCTCATCCTCAGCCTCCTTATTCAACATGCCAGGTGACCGGTGCCTCGTGCTGGCCGTTCAGCACTGCCCTACAGCTGACACCACATACACTTGTGATCTGCAGAGCCCAGGACTGGCCCCTCTCAGGGTCCCCATCTCTGTCACCATCATCCAGGGTATGTGGGGCTTAAGGCCCAGCTGGCCAACCCCCACCTGCTTGCCCTGGGAGCTCGTCCTTGGCATTTCCTCACAGGGGCAACAGGGCCAGAGCCTGCCCGGCGCTCTGCCCAAGGGAAGGCTCGGGCTAGACCACAGGTGCTGAGCTCTCCCTGGTATCACTCTTCAGATGGAGACACTACCTGCCCTGAGGACTCCTCGGCTGCCGCTTGGAATGTCACCAAGGCTGGCCATGTGGCACAGGCTCCATGCCCTGTGAACAGGACGGGCATGGTGAAGAGGACTTGTGGGTCTGATGGGGTCTGGGGGCCCATCCACAGCAACTGCACGGACTCAGGGCTCCTGGCCTTGCTTCAGAGAGCCCAGGTAAGGCTGCTGGCCTTGCCACCCCCTCCATGACCCACCCCTTCCTCACCTAGTACCCAGCTCTAGAATCCTTTCCTCCTAAGGCCCAGCCCAGAGGTTATTCAGCTTCTCTGAATTGGAGCACCCACAGACCCAGGAAGTAGGTGTGGAGGCCTAGAGTGGCCAGGACTCTCATGGTGGGGGGGGGTGCTTTTCAAACCTTAATTTATCAGGGGTCCGTTCCACTAACGTTGGTGTCAGCTCCTTCCACATGGCTCACTCTGATCTCTGCTTCCTGATCCCCTGGGACGGAGTATGGCTATGGGGGGGAAGGAGCTGGGTGGGGGAGGAGGTGGCCCCTCACTCCTGAGGACTTGCCCCCCCCCCACCATCTTGTCTGCCTCAGCTGCTGTGGGCAGGGCAGGGCTGGCCTGATGAAGAGGTCCCACAGAGCCTGGCACAGCTGCTGGAGCAGACAGTGCTGGTGAGCTCCCCCTCTGACTTACTGGCCCTGCTGGACACCATGACAGTCCTGGCCAAAGTGGTGGCAGACACCAGAATACATCTTAACCGCAGTGCCCTGGAGGTAAGATCGCTGAGCTACAGCACGTGTCAGCTGGATAGACGGGGTGGAAGCTCCTCATCTTTGGGCACTTCTGTCCCTCTGACATCACCATGGGCTGTCAAACGACAGACTTTTCTAGAGTCCGAGTGTCTGCTCCTGGTCCATCTCTCCGCTTGGACACCAGTCTCTAAGGCCATGGAATGTGGAGAAGGTTTGATGCTGAGAAAATATGGGAGGTTTGGAGAGGGTAGGAATGGTGTGTAGACATGAATTCAGAGGCAGACATGCACACGTAGACACATGGATATGATGTGAATCCTTCCTACACACATACATGTGCGCACAAGTACCTACATGAGATATTCGAACACAGTTGGCTTTGCCAGACTCCCCTAAACCAACTCTCAATACAGGTATCTGTTGGTGACCCAGAGGCTGCAGCTAAAAGAATAAGTAGGGGCTATGACTCTATACACTCTTCATGTCTGGGAATATGTATCACATGTCGGTGTACAGACATGCACATGGCTCTCTGATCTAGAACATTGTGCCCCCTACCACCATTCCTAGCTTTACAGATCTATAGGGATCAAGAAATTGAAGAGGGGCCCCCTAGAGCCTGAGTGACCCCAGGGATGGAGGGGAAGGAAGGGTTATTAGATGGAGGGGTGGATTTGCTTCAGGAGACATATACTTGAAGATTCCCCAGTGGTTAGCTGAACAGCCTCTCCTCCATTCTTCCTATCTAGAAACTCTCCCTTCACTGGCCTGTCTTCTCCTCCTCCTTTCTCTTCAACCTTGGGTCTTGCAGTGAATGAGAAAAGGTCAATTTGGGGGTCTATAGTTCCAGTGCCCCTGGCTCAGTGCTGTGCATGCTAGCAGCTAAGGCTTGTCTCTCTGTTGGGTGACACAGGCTCTCCTGAAAACCACAGACAAGGTCCTAGACATGGACACCAATTCTCTGTGGACCCCGGCCCAGGTTGAGAAGCCCTCGGCAAGTTCAAATCTCCTGCTGGCTGTGGAGACCCTGGCACGCAGCCTGTGCCCACAGGATCACCCCTTCTCCTTCAGCTTGCCCAATGTGCAGCTGCAGACCCAGCTCCTCAGACCCACATTCCCTGATGACTACCGAGTCTCCTTCCCCACGCAGCCCCCACTGCAGGCACAGATTCCCAGATACTCACTGGCCCCACTGGCCACTAGTAATAGTACTGCTACGATTACTAGCCTGGTGCTGCAAAAATTGGACGATCTTCTACCCTCGCACTATGGACAAGGGCTGGAGGACGCCCTCTATGCCACTCCTGGCCTGGTCTTTGCCATCTCCATCATGGCAGATGGCCAGGCCTTTAGCCAGGGAGAAGTCGTCATGGACTTTGGGGACAGAGATAGCACCGTTCACTGTGTCTTCTGGGACCATCATCTCTTTCAGGGCAACGGGGGCTGGTCAGATGTGGGATGCCAGGTGCAGGCAGCCAATGCCAGCACCACCACTCAGTGCACCTGTCGGCACCTCACCGCCTTCTCCATCCTCATGTCCCGACACCCTGTTCCAGAAAACCCCAGCTTGGAGCTGCTGAGTCGGGTGGGCTTGGGGGCCTCCATCCTGGCGCTCCTTGTATGCCTGGGTGTGTACAGGCTGGTGTGGAGAGTCCTGGTACGGAACAAACTTGCCTACTTACACCACGCAGCTCTGCTCAACATGGTGCTCTGTCTGCTGGCTGCAGACACCTGCTTCCTGGGAGCCCTGCTGCATCCTCCAGGACCCCGCAGCTCCCTCTGCCTGGCTGCTGCCTTCCTCTGCCATTTCCTCTACCTGGCCACCTTTTTCTGGATGCTGGCTCAGGCCCTGATGTTGGCCCACCAGTTGCTCTTTGTCTTCCATCAGCTGTCCAAGTGCCGAGTACTCTCCCTGATGGTGGTTCTCGGCTACCTGTGCCCAATGGTGTTTGCAGGTCTTGCCCTGGGCCTCTATCTACCTCAAGGGCAATACCTGAGGGAGGGGGAATGCTGGTTGGATGGGAAGGGAGGGGCACTCTACATGTTTGTGGGACCAGTGCTGGTCATCGTGGGCCTGAATGGGCTGGTACTAGCCATGGCCATCCTGAAGTTGCTGAGACCTTCGCTGTCAGAGGGACCACAGGTGGAGAAGCGCCAAGCCCTTCTGGGGGTGATCAAAGCCCTGCTCGTTCTCACACCCATCTTCGGCCTCACCTGGGGCCTGGGCCTGGCCACTCTGCTAGAGGAAGTCTCCATAGTCCCTCACTACATCTTCACGATTCTCAACACCTCCCAGGTGGGTGAGAATGTGGTGGCTCTGCTTTTTGCCATTTTAGATGTTCTAAGTCACTACCAGTCCCTTCTCAAGGTATTGTGGAGCAGAGGAAATATAGCTCAGGAATTTTAGAAGGCATACATAGGTTTGGATCCCAGTTTCTCCACTGATTAGCTGGATAACTTTGGGCAAACCTTTCTGAGCTTTGGTTTTCTTATCTGTAAAATAACATCTGGTTTTGCCAGAGAAGTCAGGGAACTGTCAGTACACAATCCGTTGCTATCCAGTTTGCAACCATAACAGCAAGAAAAGCCCTGAACTGCCCCAGAGCACCAATGATGTTAATGCACAGAGACCCGAGCTGGGCAGCCTCAGCCTGCAGATTAGACAGGAGGACAGAGGTGAATGAAGAGGAAAGGGAACACGTTGATTTCGGTTGATTCCTTCCTTCTTGTCTCATCCCCGCATATCCCTCTTTTTAGGGTGTCTTCATCTTACTGTTTGGTTGCCTTATGGACAAGAAAGTGAGTCTGCCCACCGTATTCCCCGCCCGCCGCCCACCCGAAGGCAGGGGCTGGCTCCCTAACCAGGCACTCCTCTCTCCCGCAGGTACAACAGGCTTTACTCAAACGCTTCGGCCGTGCCCAGCCCCCCAACTCCACCATCTCCTTGGTGAGTTGCTGCCTTCAAATCCTTAGCTCTCCCCCTGAGAACAGGTCAGAAGCAGTTGTCCCACAGCCTTCCCCAGCGGAGATGGGCACAGCTGGAAGCTGAGAGAAGATTGGGGCTGTTTTCTAGAATGAGCCGGCTTCAGGTTCAAGCACTCTGCAGTGCAGGAGGCAGCCCCATCAGAAAAGTCAGAATCAGGTGCTCAGGTTCCTGATTATAACCTGGACCTCAAGTGATTGTCTTGTCCCTGGTTTCACCACCTGGAAATCTGCTTCTAGTCACTATATGAAGGGAAAAGATAGGCTTTATATGCACGGGCATCACCGTAGCTGAGAGCAAGGTGAGAAAGTGAAAATGGACACAACCTCGTTAAAGGAGAGTCGATGATAGTAATAATTGCCCTTCAATCGGGCTTTTTCACCCCTTCCCTAGGCCACAAATGAAACCCATGTCCTGGAACACAGCAAGGAAAGACCTGAAGATGTCAGGTGAGGATGACACTTTCTTGGGAACTGAGTGAGCGGAATGAGCAGCTTCCTGAGAAAGCTCTGGACAGAAAGCTCCTTTTCTTTTTTTTCCTTATAACAAATGTTTTAACTTTATTTTATTTTATGTTTTATACATGGACAGAGATAGAGTCAGAGAGAGGGATAGATAAGGACAGACAGGAACGGAGAGAGATTAGAAGCATCAATCATCAGTTTTTCCTTGCGACACCTTAGTTGTTCATTGATTGCTTTCTCATATGCGCCTTGACCATGGGGCTACAGCAGACCGAGTAACCCCTTGCTCGAGCCAGCGGTCCAAGCTGGTGAGCTTTTTGCTCAAGCCAGATGAGCCTGCGCTCAAGCTGGTGACCTTGGGGTCTCGAACCTGGGTCCTCATATCCCAGTCCGATGCTCTATCCACTGCGCCATCGCCTGGTCAGGTCAGACAGCTGTTCATACACCTGTTTCGGCCCAAAGGATGGGAGAAAGGCCTTGTCAGGGTAGACATTTCGAGATGAGCGGGGAAGGTGAAGTCCTGAGGGCAGAAATCAGCATCTATTATTGCTTTCCCAGCGAGCTGGAGGGAGTTTAACCACTAACAATCCTTGACTCGGTTCACTCTGAAAATTCCTTCTCACACAATCAAATATTTAATTATCCTGAAAAGTCCTTGTTTTGAAGGAATTGCTATTGGTGAGCTTGGTGTTCCTGAGGGAGGTCAATCTGCAAAGGTGGGGCAAGGTCTCCTGTTGCCAGCCCAGAGCATCAGGATAAGCTCTCTTGTGAGGAAAGAGCGAGTTTTGAGTGAAGCACACATAAAACCCATGTTCCTCCAAGGAAGTGGAGGATGTGTGCTTGAATTCACCAGGACGGGCCTCGGCCCAATGCCCTGAGCCCTTCCCCACTCCCAGAGCTCAGCTCTCCCAAAAGACAGGCTATGCTCCCATTAGTCACACTCGTTTCTCTTGAACTCACCTGGCCCCACCGCTAAACAATCCAAGCAAGAACAGCATGAAAAACTAGCTAAGGCAACCCAATGGATAAACTTGCCTTTGCTGTAAAAATAACCAAGATATCTAAGTTCAAAATACAGTGGTCTCCTCGTCTGTCGCAGGGTCTTGGGTTCCAGAATCCCCCCCATGATAGGTGAAAATCCGCAAAGTAGCAGCCTTTTATTTATTTTATTACTTATATATATATTTTTTAAGGCTTTGTAAACCTTCCCCACACTCTTATAAACATTTTCCACGCTGTTATTAACTTTTCCCACACTTATTTTGCTTATTTTACTGCAAAAATAATTAAAATAATAAATATATAAAAATATCTATATACCGCAAAATCCCACGATATAGTGAAAAATCCATAATATAAAATTAGATATATACAACTTTAAAATCCGCGATACAGTGAGACTGAGAAAAGTGAACCGCGATATGGGGAGGAACGACTGTAATTGCAAGTAAAACTGTCTCAACCAATTTTTAACTAATCAGTAGTTTATGTTACAGACAGATATAGTTGATAAAAATGGTTTTAACTATTCATTGATTTTTAATTGTTTCTTTTCTACAGTTATGAAGAAAGGCTGACTTGACAGGAACTCTGATCTTCCCAACTTTAGAGGTGAAGGGCAGATTTTGATTTGTTTATTTTCAAAATTTAGGAAAAGGTGAAGTTAATGAGCCCTCTTTCTTTAACCTTTAAAAATATCAATATAAAATTAAGTTTTATAGACATATATATGCATGTATACATAAAGTTGCTGAAATGAGCGCATTTGTAAGAAAGTGCTGTAAATTTTAAAGTAGAGAAAAAGATACTACAGACTGCCACAATGTAAGATGACAAACTTTTAAAAGTGACAGGATCAAGCTAAGACTAGATACAGAAAAGAAAGATTCAAAAAAAAATTTTTTAATTGATTTTAGAGAGAGAGGAAGGGAGAGAGAGAGAGAAAGTGGAACACTGATCTGTTCTTTTTTGTTTGTTTGTTTCAAGGGAGTGGATGGTTCAGGGTGGGGGTGAAGGGCTTGAAGTCCAGCAGTGGCTAGCACAAGGCTCTGTTTCCATGGGGGACTCCAAAGAGTCCAATATTCTACCTATGAATATGGACACCCAGATCATTATTAATGTAGAAGGATAAACAGTTTAGCTTGAATAACTTACTACAGTTGCCCTGTGCTTGTCACTAAAAGAAATTAGGAACAAAACTAGGCAAAGGCTCCATATAAGTAGTGGTTTGGGTGTCAACTGGCAGTCTCATACTAGAAAAGGTGAGTGGGAGTTTCACAGGCATGTCTGGAGTAATGCCAAAATAAGAAAGGCTTCAACCTGGGCTGGCTTGCTTGGTTAGATTGTCCTACTGGGCAGATTGCCTTTTCTTTGTTCACCATTCATGTCAATGATAGAGATAGAGGCGATCTTCAACAATGTGAACCCTCCTCAGGAGCATGATTAATTCCCTTTGAGAGCAGACTTACGTGAATTTTTAATCTTGGAAGAGAACACTTGTGGAGCCTGCCGCTTGGAATAGAGAAGGGAATGGAAGTTTGGAACACTGATCTGTTCTTGTATGTACCTGACCCGGAATCAAACCAGCAACCTCTGTGCTTTGGGATGATGCTCTAAACTAGTGGTCGGCAAACTCATTAGTCAACAGAGCCAAATATCAAAAGTACGATGATTGAAATTTCTTTTCAGAGCCAAATTTTTTAAACTTAAACTATATAGGTAGGTACATTCCTTATCGAGGCAGCGCCCACACGTGGTATTTTGTGAAAGAGCCACATGTGGCTTGCAAGCGGCATTTTCCCGTCCAAGGCTCTAACCAACCAAATTATTGGGCCAGGGCTTTTTTCTTTTTAAATAATGAGGAAAGGAGAGAGAAATAGAAACACCGATTTGTTCTTTCACTTATTTATGCATTCATTGGTTGATTTTTGTATGTGCCCTGACCTGAGGATTGAACCTGCAACCTTGGCATGTCAGGACGATGCTCTAACCCACTGAGCTACCCAGCCAGGGCAAGAAGAAAGATTTGAGAAAAGCCTCTAGCAGACACCGAAACATTTAGCTGAAATGCTTTACAAAATTCACAAGAGATAATGGCAGGATTCTGAAAAAATTTAAACTAGATAAATGAAAAAATTTTGATAAATGAATCTTTGTTAATTACAAATTTCATTAATATTTTTATAAAATGGAGTGCGGACATCTTCTGTTGAAATAAAAATGCATACCACATACTTTTGGAAACATTTTTCTGACAAACACTATACCTTTGTTTAATGATTTGTGTGAATATTTTAATTGTGTATAAACCAGCCCAAATATTTCTCTAAGTGGATTCGCTCGTTCATTCAAATAGAAGATACCAGTTTGCCGGGACAGTTGCCATGTTTCTATGCCACAGTCTTGTGCCAGCCACCAGGGAAGGCAGACAGCCACTGAAACAGTGCAGACGTCACCTTGCTGGTTTCCCCAGCAAGACAGTCATGTCTCAATGTAACTATCACTTCATTAGTATTGACAGTCTTGGTTTTTTAAATTATAAAATTATTTTTTTTAATTTTTATTTATTTATTTATTCATTTTAAGTTTTTTTGGGGTTTTTTTGTATTTTTCTGAAGCTGGAAACGGGGAGAGACAGTCAGACAGACTCCCGCATGCGCCCGACCGGGATCCACCCGGCACGCCCACCACGGGGCAATGCTCTGCCCACCAGGGGGCGATGCTCTGCCCCTCCGGGCGTGGCTCTGCCTCGACCAGAGCCACTCTAGCGCCTGGGGCAGAGGCCAAGGAGCCATCCCCAGCGCCCGGGCCATCTTTGCTCCAATGGAGCCTTGGCTGCAGGAGGGGAAGAGAGAGACAGGGAGGAAGGAGGGGGTGGGGGTGGAGAAGCAAATGGGCGCTTCTCCTATGTACCCTGGCCGGGAATCGAACCCAGGTCCCCCGCCAGGCCGATGCTCTACCGCTGAGCCAACCGGCCAGGGCCTATTTATTCATTTTAGAGAGGAGAGTTAGAATGAGAGAGAGAGAGAGAGAGAGAGAGAGAGAGAGAGAGAGAGAAAGGGGGGAGGAGCAGCAAGCATCAACTCCCATATGTGCCTTGACCAGGCAAGCCCAGGGTTTTGAACCGGTGACCTCAGTGTTCCAGGTCAACGCTTTATCCACTGCGCCACCACAGGTAAGGCTAAAATTATTTTTTGAACAATTTAAATAATACACTTTAGTAGCAGCAGAGACTCCTTTTCTTCTGAGTATGCTTTGTGGAAATATCTCATTTTCCTTGCAAACGATTGCACATACTCATTGCATGCTCTGCTAGTTAAAAAAAATAAAAACACTTTAGAACTGATAAATGAAATGACATTAATCCTTTGTTCACTTGGCTCTCACCATTAAAAAAAACTGAAAAGGACAGCTCTGGAAGTAACAAAAGTGAGATTTAGCAGCAGCTCCATATCTAAAAAGATGGCTTAAAGAAATAAGTAGACAATATAAAAAGGGACACGGGTGGGGGGTGAGGGAGTTATATTCAGTGGGACACAAATCCATGTAAACACAATAAATTAAAATTAATAAAATTTAAAAATAAAATAAAATGAGGAAAAAAGTAAATAAGTAGACAAGTCTACAGAGAGATGTATAAAGGACATGTATTCCAGTGTTACATCCTCAAAAAAGAGGCACAAACTAGGACATATCCATACAGAAGAATGCTATGTGGTCATTAAAAAATGAGATGTAGCTATACCTACTGATACAGAAAAATATTTGGGCTATATAGCTTATTAGAACAAAACAGTTCAAGAATAGCATTAGACTAGGCAATTTTGATCCATATGTCCAACCAAATATTGTACACTGAAAAGATATCAAACTATTAACAGTGGGTATCTGTACTTGATTTTTCATTTTCTTCTTACTCTAGAAATATTGAATTTCTTAACAATAAGCACTATTTTTATATTAGAAAAATAAAATGATTTTGAAAAAGTTCTCTTGAACATTCTGCATATTTAAAATTTGACAAGCAAAAGAAACAAAATACCTTCTGGAATTCAGGTTTGTGCAGAAGAGTGGACTACATTAGGGGTTCCTGGGAAAATGTTGATCCCTCTGTTTGGAGTTCTGCTTTGGGAACCAATTCTGTTTGGTCAGCAATGGTCCTTTAAGTATGGAAGGGGAAAGAGCTTCTCCTTGAGTTAATTGCAGCTACAAACATTGCAATCATGTCTAAATGCTTCTTCTCTTTCACAATAAGGGTAATTCTTTTTAGAATAGTATTTCTACTATTTTTATCCTTCTATTCCCACATTCTCCCATTTCCTCTCAATCAATGATACCTCCTCACTGAAAAAGCAGAGTGCACCTGTTCAAGTCCCAAATAAACCACAGTGGATATAGACAGAGGGCCTCTGAGCCATCCATTGAAATCTGAGAAAGATTGGAAGACCCTGATACTGCTTTTCACCCTTCAAGAAAGACTAGAATTTGAGAGATTTGGAGAAATCAACAAAACTAAGAAAGGATGGTGGGGTCAGGGGGAGGAGATAGGCTGAGAATTAGAACTCTCTCTGGAAGGATGGAAGCAGAGGGCAGGAATTATTGCCTGTTCTCTTGGTTGCAGTGGTCTCAGTGTCTAGACTAGTGCTCAACACAGAACAGGCACTCGATATATATTTGCTGAATGAATGAACTATATAGACCATAGGAAGAACATGAACTTTTACTCAGAATCAGCCATCAGAAGCAAACAGCTGGGGTGAGGCTTGGGATGGGGTAGAGGAGGAAGGAAACCTTTTGAAATTTGAATGAAAGAAAAGAAGGACAAATAAATGTTCCACTCCCAAAAAAGTCATTTGGTAGAGCAAAGGGAGTAATTAAAGTTTCACATAACAAAGAGACACTTAAGCTGGGATCTCTAAGATTATCTAAGTTTAAATTTATCTAAGAATGAACATCAAGGTCTATATTAGATGGAAGCATCTATAATGACAAAGCCAAGAATGATCTTTTGCATCAGTCATTTCAATGAAAAAAACTTGGCTTTCTCTTACATGTATAGAATGTTTTGAAATAGTATTTAACTTGTGCAAAGTTGGGTGAGCCTATGACACAACCTCTGAACTAGAACTTTAACATCATTGAAGCTCTGTGCTCCTCTCCAACCCAATGCCACTGTCCCGACCCCGACCCAGAGGTAACCTTTGTTCTGAATGTGTTCCCTTACCATTTTTCTAAAAATTATTTTTATTTATTTTATTTTATTTTATTTTATTTTATTTTACAGAGACACAGAGAGAGAGAGTCAGAGAGAGGGATAGACAGGGACAGACAGACAGGAACAGAGAGATGAGAAGCATCAATCATTAGTTTTTCGTTGCGCGTTGCGACACCTTAGTTGTTCATTGATTGCTTTCTCATATGTGCCTTGACCGCGGGCCTTCAGCAGACGGAGTAACCCCTTGTTCGAGCCAGCGACCTTAGGTCCAAGCTGGTGAGCTTTTGCTCAAACCAGATGAGCCCGTGCCCAAGCTAGCGATCTCGGGGTCTCGAACCTGGGTCCTTCTGCATCCCAGTCTGACGCTCTATTCACTGCACCACCGCCTGGTCAGGCAAAAATTATTTTTAATTGTGGTAAAACATACATAAAATTGATTACTTTAACCATATTAAGCATACATTTAGTAGTGTTAAGTACATTCATATTGGCATGAAATCAGTTCCAGAACCTTTTTCACCTTTCAAAACAGAAAATATGTAGACATTGAACAACTCATTCCCCTACCCCAAACCCTGGCAACCATCATTCTACTCTCTGTCTATGAATTCGGCTATTTTAGATATCTCATAGGGCCTGGCCTGTGGTGGTCCAGTGGATTGTCAACTTGGAATGCTGAGGTTGCCAGTTTGAGACCCCAGGCTTGCCAGGTCAAGGCACCTGTGAGAAGCAACTGAGAGTTGATGCTTCCTGCTCCTCTCCCCACTCCTGCTTTTCTCTTCTCTAAAGTCAATAAATAAAATCTTAAAAAAAAAAGGATATCTCATATAAGTGGAATCATAGTATTTGTTTCTGGTGTGCGTGTGCGTGTGTGTGTGTGTGTGTGTGTGTGTGTGAGAGAGAGAGAGAGAGAGAGAGAGACTGGCTTATTTCACTTAGAATAATGTCAAGGTTCATTCATGTTGTAGCAAGTGTCAGGATTGCCTTCTTTTTAAGACATATTCTAGTGTATATATATTATTGCATTATTTTCTTTTTTTAAAAAAGATTTTATTCATTTTACTTATTCATTTGAGAGAGGAGAGAGGGGGAGAGAGAGAGAGAGAGAAAGAGAGAGAGAGAGGGGAGACACAAAGGGGGGAGGAGCATAAAGCATCAACTCCCATATGTGCCTTGACCGGGTAAGCCGGCGATCTCAGCTTTCCAGGTCGACACTTGTTCCATTGCGCCACCACAGGTCAGGAGCATTATTTTCCATATGAACTGTAAACCTATTTTTGCCCCACCCTGTATGTAGATTTTATTTATATAATATTATGATGGATACTTGGGTTGCTTCTCTATATAGGCTATGGTGAATAATGCTATGAACACAGATGTACAGAAACCTCTTTGAAACCCTGCTTTCAGTTCTTTTGGATATATATCTAGACATGGAATTGCTAGACATATGGTAATTCTACTTTCAATTTTTTGAAGAGCTGCCACACTGTTTTTCATAGTGGCTGCGCCATTTACATTCTAACAGTGCACACAGGTTCCAATTTCTTCATATCCTCACATTTGTTATTTTTAGGTTTTTTGATAGTAGGCATCCTAATGCCTAACATCAAATCTATGAAGTGGTATCTCATTGTAGTGTTGATTTAAATTTTTTTAAAATTAACTTTAAAGAGGGAGAAAGAAACATCAATTTGTTGTTTCACTTATGCATTCATTGGTTGATTCTTCTATGTGCCCTGACCAAGGAGTGAACTCACAACCTTGGAATATCAAGATGATGCTTTAATCAACTAAGCTACCCAGCCAGAGCTCTCATTGTAGTTTTTTTTGCATTTCCCTATTGATTGGTGATGTTGAACATCTTCCCATGTACTTATTGGTTATCTGTGTATCTTCTTTAGAGATATCCTATTCAAATTCTTTGTCTACCTTAAAATTGAGTTTTTTCTGGTGTTAAGTTGTAGGATTTTTTTTATATATTCTGAACATTAACCCCTTATTGAATATATGATTTGCAAATATTTTCTCCCATTCCAAATGTCGCCTTCATATACATACTATGTTCTTTGATGTAGTTTTTTAAAAAGTCCAATTTATTTTCTTTCCTGTTTTTGGTGTCATATCCAAATCAGTGCCAAATCTGATGTCACATAGCTTCCTCATTTTCTTCTAAGAGTTTTTATAAGTCTAGTTCCTATATTTAGGTCTTTGGTCCATTTTGAGTTAACTTTTAGATACAGTGAAAGGTGTATTCCAACTTCATTCTTTTGCATGTGGATGTAATTTTCCCAGTATGATTTGTTGAAGACTATCCTTACCCCATTAGTTTTGATACTCTTGTCAAAAATATTTGACTATATGTGAGGTTTTTGTTTTTTTTTTAAAGACTATTAGCTAGAGCCTGACCAGGTGGTGGCACAGTGGATAGAGCATCAGACTGGGACGCAGAGGACCCCAGTTCGAGACCCCGAGGTTGCCAGCTTGAGCGCAGGCTCATTTGGTTTGAGCAAGGCTCACCAGCTTGAGCCCAAGGTCGCTGGCTCGAGCAAGGAGTTACTCAGTCTGCTCTAGCCCCCTGGTCAAGGCACATATGAGAAAGCAATCAATGAACAACTAAGGTGCCCACAATGAAGAATTGATGTTTCTCATCTCTCCCCCTTCCTGTTTGTCCCTATCTGTCCCTCTCTCTGACTCTGTCACAAAAAAAAGAATATTAACTAGAAAAACAATATAATAAAAAAAGAAACTATAACTCCAGATTTTATTCAGATTTCACCAGCTTTTCTATGAATGTTTTTTCGTGTGTGTGTGTGTGTGTGTGTGAGAGAGAGAGAGAGAGAGAGAGAGAGAGAGAGAGAGGGAGAGAGAGAGAGGGACAGATAGGGACAGACAGGGAGAGAGATGAGAAGCATCAATTCTTTGTGTAGCACCTTAGTTATTCATTGATTACTCATATGTGCTTTGACTGGAGGGCTACAGCAGACCAAGGGACCCCTTGGTCAAGCCAGTGACCTCAGGCTCAAGCTGGTGAGCCTTGCTCAAACCAGATGTGCCTGTGCTCAAGCTGGCAACCTCAGGGGTTTCCAACCCGGGTCCTCTGCATCCCAGTCCGACGCTCTATCCACTGTGCCACTGCCTGGTCAGGCCATGAATGTCCTTTTTCTAGTTCAGAATCCAGCCCAGGATACTTTACATTTAGTTGTCATGTCTCCTTAGCCTCCTCTGGTGGGTGAGTTTCTCAGTATTCTATTACTTTTCATGTCTGTGCGTAGTTCTGAGTACTGGACACGTATTTTGTAGAATGTCCCTCAATATGGGTTTGTCTGATGTTTTCTCATGATTCAACTGGGTTATAGGTATTTGGAAAGACTATCACTGAGGTGAAGTGGCCCTTTAATTACATTATACCAGGAGGTATGTGATATCCACATCACAGCACTGATAACGTCCCCCATCACTTGGTTAAGCTGGTGTTTGTCAGATTTCTCCACTGTGAGATCATTTCTTTTTCCTTTTCATACTCTGTTCACTGGAATTGAGTCACTAAGTCCAGCCCACATGCAAGTAGGAAGGGACAAGCTCCACCTTCTGGAGCATGGAGTCTACATGTTATCTAGAATTCTTTATGATTTCTTTTCTCTTCCATTACCTGTATTGGAAAACATTTTACCTCATATGTAGGCGTTCTAGAAATGTACTTAGTTTTGTTTTCAAAACTTTCCTGTCCATGAACATTATTTACAATATTTTGCTATTAAAGAGCAATGATGCTATCTACTGGTACTCATGTGCAAAGTTCTGTAGGAAATATCCCTACGAGTGGAAAGGCTGGGTTGTAGGTTGTGTTATACTCAAATGTACAAGATAGCACCAGACTGTTTCCAAGGTGTTGTATCAAATTGCTTTCTCACCAGCAATATATAGAAGTTCCTATTGTTCACATCCTCACCAACACTTGGTATATTCTTAGTCTTACTCATTTTTGCCAGTGTAGTAGATATGTATGAAATGATATCTTATTGTATGATCTTAATTTGGTTTTTCTAAATTATTCATGAGCATTTTTTCATATTTATTCTCCATTTGTATATTCTTTTCTAAAAAATACCTGTTAATATTTTGCCATTTTTCTAAAGATTTTTTTATTAATTTTAAATTTAAAACATTTTTTATTTTAGTGAGAGGAGAGGAGGCAGACTCCCACATGCTCCCCAACTAGGATCCAACCAGCAAGCCTATTAGGGGTGATGCTCTACTACTCTGGGGCCCTTGCTCCATTGCTCAGCAACAGAGCCACTTCTTTTAATGCCTGAACTGAAGGCCATGGAGCAATCCTCAGCACCCGAGGCCAACTCGCTCAAATCAATCAAGCCATGGCTATGGGAAGAGAAGAGATGGGGGGAAGGGGGGGACAGGAGAGGGGGAAGGGTAGAGGAGTAGATGGTCACCTCTTCTGTGTGCCCTGACAGGGAATTAAAACCAGGACATCCTATTGATTTTTAGAGAGATGAAGAGAAAAAGGGGGAGGGAGGGAGGAGTGGGAAGCATCAACGCACAGTAATTGCTTCCTGTATGTGCCTTGACCCGGCAAGCCCAGGGCTTCAAACCGGCGACTTCAACATTCCAGGTTGAGCTTTATCCAATGTGCCACCACAGGTCAGGCTCTTTTGCCATTTTTTACTGAATTATCTTTCTTCTTATTAAGAATTCTTTATATATCCCAGATTCTTTGGTATATACAATAGAGATCTCTGTAAGATATACACATATGTTCTTTACAAGATACATCTTTATCTTTGCCCCACTTGTGGCATAATTTTCTTTCCACTCTATATAAAGAACACATTCTTATATCAACATAGGCAAATTTATAGATCTTTTATAATAGCACTTTAAAAGTCTTAAAAAATCCTTCACCCTCTCTCCTCAATCTAAAGTCATAATGATGTTTTTTTCCTAAAATTTAAAGAGATTTTTACCTTTTATATCTATGATTTTTTTTTTAACAGAGACAGAGTCAGAGAGAGGGATAGATAGGGACAGACAGACAGGAATGGAGAGAGATGAGAAGCATCAATCATCAGTTTTTCGTTGTGACACCTTAGTTGTTCACTGACTGCTTTCTCATGTGTCCTGACTGTGGGCCTTCAGCAGACCAAGTAACCCCTTGCTCGAGCCAGCGAGACCTTGGGTCCAAGCTGGTGAGCTTTGCTCAAACCAGATGAGCCCGTGCTCAAGCTGGTGACCTCGGGATCTCGAACTTGGGTCCTCTGCATCCCAGACTGATGCTCTATCCACTGCACCATCGCCTGGTCAGGCTATAATTGATTTTTATGATATGTATGTAAATATAATGATTTTCAGTATTAAAAACTCATATTATATTGAAATTACCAATGAAATCATGGGGGAAATGATGCTGGAACTCTCAAATGCCCTTTTCAAGAGGTTAGCACTGCCTGACCAGGTGATGGCACAGTGGATAGAGCGTTGGACTGGGATGCGGAAGGACCCAGGTTCGAGACCCCGAGGTCGCCAGCTTGAGCGCGGGCTCATCTGGCTTGAGCAAAAATAAAGCTCACCAGCTTGGACCCAAGGTCACTGGCTCCAGCAGGGGGTTGCTCGGTCTGCTGAAGGCCCACGGGCAAGGCACATGTGAGAAAGCAATCAATGAACAACTAAGAAGTCGCAACGCGCAACGAGAAACTGATGATTGATGCTTCTCATCTCTCTCCGTTCCTGTCTGTCTGTCCCTGTCTATCTCTGCCTCTGTAAAAAAAAAAAAAAAAAAAAAAAAAAAAGAGGTTAGCACTTACTCCATTGCCTAATCTGCCTCTGAACTAGAAGATTCTGATGGCCAGTAACTTTCATAGACTTAAGCAATACTCACATAAATGGCCATAATTTTGACTTTTGCTTTTTCAAAGCACTAGCATACATGTTTAGTGCAGTTTGGTTGTCAAAGAATTGAAAGAATTTTTAGTATGTTCATCAAAATTTTAAAAAAAAATTTTTTTCCATTGGTTTGAGAGAGGAAGGAAGGGAAGAAGAGAGAGAAAGAAGCATCAACTATTGTTCCACTTAGTTCCATTTAGTTGTTCACTCACTGATTGCTTCTTGTAGCTGGCCCTGAACAGGGGTCAAACTCACGACCTCTGGCTCATTGAGTTGATGCTTTACCCACTAAGCCACGGAGCCAGGGCCTGTTGCAAAAATTTTAAATTTCTTTACACTTCATTTAAATCCTGACAAACAGAAGCATCTCCCAACAGTGAAATAAATAATTTACTCCAACTGACCAATTGGGGGTAAAGAGAAGATGGTATTTTTTTTTTTTTTTGGCAACTTTTTTTTTTTTATAGAGACAGAGAGAGAGTCAGAGTGAGGGATAGACAGGAACAGACAGACAGGAATGGAGAGATGAGAGGCATCAATCATCAGTTTTTCGTTGCGCATTGCGACACCTTAGTTGTTCATTGATTGCTTTCTCATATGTGCCTTGACCGTGGGCCTTCAGCAGACCGAGTAACCCCTTGCTTGAGCCAGCAACCTTGGGTCCAAGCTGGTGAATTTTTGCTCAAACCAGATGAGCCTGCGCTCAATCTGGTGACCTCAGGGTCTCGAACCTGGGTCTTCTGCATCCCAGTCCGACGCTCTATCCACTGCGCCACCGCCTGGTCAGGCAGAAGATGGTATTCTAAAGCAGGACTCTCTTTATGTTCCTAGCAGCCTCATGGTGACTAGAATGGTTAGAAGTTACAAATGAGAAATCAAAGGCAAAATTTGCCTTTAAGCCAAGAGAACTATCTTTTGTCTCAATAAAAAATAAGGCAAACAGTTCTCCAATACTTCTCCCACTTTATTAAGTTTAATCAGCATGGTATTTATATATCTAAATATTTACTGTAAATTTTACGTGATGTTTAGATTCTGAATTATCTTCTCATAATTAAGTTAATTTAGGCACATTGGTTTGTATTTAATAGAAAACACTCAGCTTTAGGTCAGAAATAGGAATGAGCATAATTTGCAAATATTACTTACAAAGTTGATTCCAAATCTCAGCTAACTTCTCCAAGTTGCAAGCACTTATTTCGTCTTTAACAAAAATACAGACCAAAAACAAACACTTAAATGTATTACATGTGAGATTCTGGTGACTAAGAAATCCCTGAAGGAACGCAGTAAGCCGTGATTACTGGAAAGCTCAGAATACTGGCAAGGCTTAATTGCAAAGTATTTAACCGAAGGCCACAAGTTTTATTTTCCTAAAAGGAGCTAGGAACTATAGATGTCATTTAGTAATGCATTGAAATGGCATTGCCGAGTATGAGTGTTGCACAGAAACTCCAGGTCACCGCTTCTTGGTCTATTATTTTGGATAAGCTTCCACTATCATAGCATGGCCCTGTGAAGGAAAAAAAAGTTCGGTTAGAGCAATGAACAAGGTACAGAGGCAGAATACTGGCAGCAGAGAACAATGGGAAAAGTACAGGCTTTGGAGTTTGATGTTGGCTCTTCCATTCAAACACTGTGTGATCTTGGGAAAATCATTCTGAACCTCAAGTTCATTTACAGAATGGGGCTCATGCTACCTACTTCATAGTGTTTTTGTGAGCATCAAATTAGGTAGCATATGATACATATATTTCTATATATGCACATACATATACACACTGGAGTCTGTCTACTAGAGTCTGATTCCTAGTAGATGCTCCATAAGTGGTTGCATTTAAAAGGCGAAGCCACAGGGAGCTTTTGTAGCTGTACAAGAACAAACATAATATAGTGAATACCAACAATAGTAAATTTCTAGATTAGAAAACTGAAGCTCTGAAAGGTGAAGTTACTCATTCAAATCCACAACACTATTAAATAGGGCCAGGATTTGAAACCAGGTCTAGATGATCCCTAAGCCAAAGATTCTTCTTTACTATTCTACTCAGATGAGGATAACCCAAGGGCCCATGAAGGTAAGAAGTGTCCCTCCAGCACCATGCACAGTGCTGTGCACTAGTTAGCTCTCTAGTTGAAACCAAGCATAGAAATTTATAATTTCATGAGTCTAAATCCTATCTGATAATCACAGTCATTCTATCTTTTGGACTGAGATCAAACCAGTTAATAGCCTAACTAATGCCCGGCTATTTGATTTAATCTAATCCCCATATATATTTATTAAGAAACTGTTATTTAAAAGGCACCAAGTTGAACACTGTGGGTAACAAAGTTTTGCTACATGGTTGTCTGTCCTCAATTTAGTATACACTATAGTTCAAAACAGCTAATCCTGACCAGGTGGTAGCGTAGTGGATAGAGCACTGGACTGGGACGCAGAGGACCCAGGTTCGAAACACCAAGGTCACCGGCTTGAGTGCGGGGTCGCTGGCTTGAGCGTGGGATCATAGACATGATCCCATGGTAGCTGGCTTGAGCCCAAAGGTCACTGGCTTGAAGGCCAAAGTCACTGGCTTCAGCCTAAGGTCGCTGACTTGAGCAAGGGGTCACTTGCTCTGCTGTAGCCCCCCAGTCAAGGCATATATGAGAAAGCAATCAATGAACAACTAAGGAGCTGCAACGAAGAGTTGATGCTTCTCATCTCTCTCCCTTCCAGTCTGTCTGTCCCTCTGTCTCTTTCACAAAAAAACAAAAAAACATCTAAATACCTTGATCAGCAACAAAAAAGAACAGGGATGAAAAGGCCTAACTTGCGGCTACCCTGGAAAGGCTAGCAATTTCCTTCTCCAGCTTTATTTAAAATGCATTGGTTTGCTCTAGATCAGTGTTTCTCTACTGTAGGCAATTTTGCTCCTCATCTTCCCCAGAAGACATTTTTTGTTGTCCCAACTGTGTGTATACGGGAAGGGGGGGGGTGCTACTGGTATCTACTGGATAGACCACTGCTCAACATGCCGTGACACACAGCACAACCTCCCACAACAAAAAGTTATCTGGCCCAAAATGTTAATACTGCTGAAGTTGAAAAACCTGCTCTAGATTCACAATGATGGATTCCTCCTCTGATCGAATCATGCTGGTATCACTCATTTGGCTTTTGATGGCACAATGCCAAATTTAGCCTAGTGTCTAAGATGCATCATCTTTCTTCTCACTATACTGTTAACTTCTAGAAGGTACTGGGTATTATTCTTTGTTGATCCATAAGAGCATCTAGTATTGTATTATTTATACTCTATGTGCAAGAGAAAAAAGTAGGGAACAAATACTGAAAACCAAAGGACATTAACCTATTTAAACTATGTGGTACACGCAGTGCCATGCACTCGCTGTCTTCTTTGTTTAAGCCTGGCATAGAAAGATAAGAGGGCAGGCTCTGGTCCTAACTGACTATGAAAGTTACACATTAAAAAATGTTTTGATCATGAAGTCTAAAATGTTCCAGCCTATAAATAACTGACCCCTTGTGTCTTCAAAGTCTCTGAGGAAAAGCCATAACTAAAACCTTGTAAATTTAAAATGTTTGTACTTTTACATTTCTTATTTGTTCATCTTGATCAGCAACAGAAAGTTTCTGTAATCTGAAGGAAAATCAAATCTGTTTCCAACAGGGTTAAAAAAAAATAAAGATGACAGCCAGCCTTCCTTTCGGATTTTATTACCAGAGGAAATGCTATAACAGGTAGGAAGCTGCATCTATCCGGCAAGTAAAGCTGATAAAAAAATCTGTAGAATAATGTCATTTTCCCCAGCTAAATAGCAATAAGTTATTCAGAGGTAAATTCATTCTCCAATTAAGGTACTGTTCAGTTTTCAAGGAAGATAGTTCACCTCTTGGAGAGATTTTACAGATGAGCCTAATAAAGATAAGTGACTAGATAAATAGATAAATGAATAAAATTTTATTATTAAAGAAGAAAATATATCAAAGTGTGAATAATGGGTATCTAGCAAGGAAATTATAGGTGACCTAGTACTTTTCTATATACTTTTTCTATTTTCCAATTACCAAAGTAATAATTCACATATTACTTTACTTTCTTTTTTCTTCTTTTTTTAGGTGAGAGGAGGGCAGATAGTGAGGTAGACTCCCACATGCGCCCCAACCAGGATCCACTCAGCAACCCCATCTGAGGCAAATGCTTAAGTACCATGCTATTTTTAGCACTTGAGGCTGATGCGCTCCAATGGAGCTATCAGAGCTATCCTCAGTGTTTGGGGCCATGCTTGAACCAACTGAGCCACTGGCTGAGGAAGGGAAAGACTCCCTTAGGAAGAGAAGCAGAGGGAGGAGGGGGAGAAGCAGATGGTCATTTCTCCTGTGTGCCCCTAACCAAGAATCAAACCCAGGACGTCCATATGCCGGGATGATGCTCTATCCACTGAGCAACCAGCTCAGTGGCCACATTGAGTCTCAGTTTCCTCAGAGACTTTGAAGACACAAGGGGTCAGTTATTTATAGGCTGGCCACATATTACGTTCATATAAATGAAAAATATTATTTTAGGAAAAAAGTAATCTAGCTTGAATTTAAATAGCATCTTCTTTCTAGAACATATACTATCAGAAAATAGGATGGATTGTTTTTTTCTGTTTGCCTGCCATTAGAAATATGGTCCTAAGAATGTTTTGAAATAAACTAAATCAAACATTCTTGGATGAGCTTACTTTGTTTCTAAGAAAATGACTTTTCAAAACTCCTGTGAAGCAGCTGTGACATACCTGCCCTCCAGCTGCACATGCAGCCACTAAACCAAACTGGCCTCCTTCCTTCTGCAATCTGTTGGCAGCTGCCATGACCAATCGGCAGCCTGTGGCTCCAAATGGGTGTCCCAAGGACAGGGATCCACCCCAGTTGTTAAACTTCTCCAGGGGAGGCGATCCAACCTGGCTCATATAAAAATAGACACAAATACAAAGATGAGTTTACTTATGATAAGAATCAGGCCAGGTCTTTAGTAATAAGTAACAGAAGTAGAGAGAAATAACTAATGAGACACATCACAAATTATTTTACTGCAAAAGAAAATTTCTAGGTCAATTCTAAAAGCCAAGGGTTCTTTTACTTTTTCTTTCTTTCTTTTTTTGGATGGGATATCTTCATAGACTTCATCTCAGTGGCCCCAAATTTGTTTATTTATTTCATTTATTCTTCATCTAACATCAGAATGGGAAGAGCAAAAAACAACCTAAAATTTTGCTTTTATTTTTTCTAAAGGATTTCCAGGAATATTTTGCAACTAAGAAACATATTTAATGAAACACAAAATTCTTTATAAGAGAAACTTTTCACTTCATATTTTTACTGACAGGTAACTAAACTCCAAATATTAAAGTGCTTTGAAAATTCAAGCATATTTTTAATCAGAAACTTACCTTGCTTTTTCTACCCATGTAGTTTTTTGCAAACCAATCAGAATCCATGGCTTTAAAATTAGCCAAAATCTGACCCTAGAAGGAAAAATAATTCAGTAAGAACCTTGTTACTAATGTCTCTTGAGGCTTTCTTTTACACAAAAGGTTACCTAACTCTAAAGCTGAGCAAATTTTAAAATCAGTTTTCACTGAAAATTTTCTAAAGAAACCATTTGATACTTTTGAAGGGCCTTTAATAGATAGCCTCGCCTAGCCTGAGGTGGCGCAGTGGATAGAGTGCTGACCTGGAACACTGAGGTCGCTGGTTTGAAACCCTGGGCATGCCTGGTCAAGGCACATATGACAAGCAACCAGTGAAACGCTAGAGTGAAAGCAACTATATCTCGTCCCCTCCTCCTCTCTCTGTAAAAATCAATAAATAAAATCTTAAAAAAAAGGAATAGCCTCAAAAGGTATGTTTCTCAACACTACATGTGGCCTTAGATTCTCTCCCCTTAGACCCCTGTCAGCAGTGTAAGTCGGTACACTTCAAATATAAAGCTCAACTTCTGTTTTATTCCTATTATAAGCCATGCCTTGCTCTCGCCCACAAACAATGACTACATTTTTTATTATTACAGTTGATATGTCTTTAGGATGACTTACTGCGAAAGCTTCATGAAATTCAAAAGCATCAATATCATTCATTGTTAATCCTGCCTTTTCCAGAACTTTTGGAGTAGCATATGTTGGTCTAAAAAGGAAAAATAAGTAGTATGTTAAAACTTTAACTTTTAACCTAAGAGCTCCTTCATATTCCCCTGAGTTTTACACAGGTATTAGATTGTCTTCCACTTGATAACTGATTCAACTGTACAAGCATTACTTAAGTGTTGGGGATAGAATAGTGAACTGAATAGACATGGTCTCTGCCCTTACATAGCTTATAGTCTAGAGTCGAGAAACAGATAGTAATAATAAACAAGTAAACAATGAAAGAAAGACAAGCTAATAATGAGAAGAGCTAGAAGAACACAGAGTTCAAAGGGCAAAGCATAGGAAAGGTCATGGCTAGTCTGAAGGACATAATGGAGGCCAGTTAGGGCAGAGCCTTGTGAGGGAGGGGGAGGTAGTCTCAAATGAGGAGGCTTTTATAAAAAGCTCTTCTGAAGACTGTGCGGCAATATGAAAAAATACTTACATTAATGAAAAAAGAATACAGTTATATATATAATCGTAAGTAGAAATTATAGGAATTAGTGGAAAAGAATCCAAAGCTATAAAATGCTATGCCAATACTGCTCCTCCACCTTTTGTTAAGATTAAGTGTAAAATGATACAGCAACATAGAAGATTACCATATTTCCCCATGCACCTTTTTCGAAAAATTTGGGGTCTAAAAACTGAGTATATCTTATAAAGTGGTTGTAGATTTCTTTTTTACTTGCATTTCCCGCCTTTTCGTGCAGATGAATTGTATAAATTTTATGATGAATAAAACTTGAGTTCAATAATTTTATGTAATACATTTTTTTTCAAATTTCGGGCCCAAAATTAAGGTGCGTCTTATACGTAGGAATATCTTATACAGGGAGATATACAATACTTCTCTTTATCTAACACATAAACCAAATATAACTCAGTGTCCAACACACTTTAAAATCTGTGTAATCAAATACTTTTTTACAAATCAAGGATACATACACTACCACTTACCCAAGTAACAGTTGATCTTTTGGATCTTGAGATACATACACAAAATCCCTAGGTAAACAATAGAGAGGTTAGCCCCAGTAATAAAATAAAGAAGCCAAAGACAATTAATTCAAATGTTTACTTTACCTCAAATATGCCTTCGGCTTATAACCCATGGCCAGAGCTTTTTCCTCTGCCATAATGAGCATTGCACTTGCACCATCAGTCTAAAACGTTAATCAGAACAGTAATGTTAAATTCCCCGCCTGTCTGAAGGTCTTTCTATAGCCATCTTCTTCTAATGTCCTATTCCTGAATCTACCAACTGATTAGTTATATGGTGATTCTAAATAACAAAACCTTTTCATTTTATCCATCAAGTCACAATTTAAATACTCACACTACAGAGTGTTTGGTCCATTTTTGGACAATGTTCAAAAAGTACAATTACTGCCTGACCTATGGTGGCACAGTGGATAAAGCATCGAACTGGAATGCTGAGGTTGCCAATTCTAAACCCTGGCTTCCCTGGTCAAGGCACATATGGGAGTTGATGCTTCCTGCTCCCCCCCCCCCCCCCGTTTCTCTCTCTCCTCTCTAAAATGAATAAATAAAATCTGTAAAAAATAAAAAGTACAATTACCAAAATGGACAAGAGAATGGGTATAAATATATACCTGTATACATATTTAGAAATATGTGCTCATAATAAACATAAACCAAAAGTCTTTTGCTTTTGGCACAGGATATGAGGAATTTTAAACATTAAAACAATCTCTGATTTATTTATTTATTTTTACATTTTCCTTTTTTTTTTTTGTATTTTTCTGAAGCTGGAAACGGGGAGAGACAGTCAGACAGCGCCCAACCGGGATCCACCCGGCACGCCTACCAGGGGGCGATGCTCTGCCCCTGGGGGGGGGGGGTCGCTCTGCCGCGACCAGAGCCACTCTAGCACCTGGGGCAAAGGCCAAGGAGTCATCCCCAGCGCCCGGGCCATCTTTGCTCCAATGGAGCCTTGGCTGCGGAAGGGGAAGAGAGAGACAGAGAGGAAGGGGGGGTGGTGGAGAAGCAAATGGGCGCTTCTCCTATGTGCCCTGGCTGGGAATCGAACCCCGGTCCCCCACATGCCAGGCCGACGCTCTACCGCTGAGCCAACCGGCCAGGGCCTATTTTTACATTTTTCTAGACTGCTTCTCAGCTACTTCTTGCCTGTGGTTTCTAGGTGATATTCTACTAATAGTCTCCCAAACAAGCAAACCAATGGAAGAAGAAAGACAGGTAACTGAGAGCATTAGAACCATGGTCTTCTCTCTTTAGACACTCCCTGTATGCTTTTTCCCAAATGATAATTAAAAATTAAGGGACAAAGAGGTACCACTGAAAAAAGCCCTTTACCATGACTTCAAAAGAGCTAAAAAAATTAATTTAAACCCTAAATTCTAGAGAAAAGGAAACTACTCTGTAGAGTTTACAAAATAAAAACAATTTCTACCACATTCTACCATATTTTTATAACTCGATAACCCTGAAAGTACCACCAATAGTGTGGCCATAGATTATGGAAACATAGCTTACTATACATAATATATGTCCAATGCACTACTGGGCAAAATGGCAATGAATGTTGTACATTAACACATTTCCAAAAATCCATGTATCTGTGATGTATTGCCTCTGATGATTTGTGTTTCTAGTTTTCATTAAATAAACCTGGCACTAACAAAAGTAAGGGGATTCAAATATAGCAAGAGTGTAGCCCATAGCATATGGCCCTGTCATCTAATTTGATTTTAGACACGATCATCCTTCACCACTCAGGCTTAACAGGGGTGGTGCACCATCCTGATGGAACTACTCCAGGTACCCTTCCCCTACCAAGGCAGGCATTACACAATCACTTACCCAGGCCAGATATGTCAAACATTTGCCTATGTTTCCAGACTTTATGTCTGGGTAGGGGAGCTGTTTTGTAAAAGAAACACTAACCACATGGACTGTATTCAGGAGATTACACCCAGGGTGGTAGGAGAAGGGAAACCACATCTGACAAGCAGAAGCAGAATCAGTAGGAATGTTTAATTGAGGGGGAGCCAAAAAACCAAGGAAGGATATGGAACTACTTACAGATAAGTAAAATAACAACATAAAATGAGGGTATATTTATTTCATGATAGAAAAATAATTTGGGAGTCAGTAGAAAGCATCATTTTCTAATACTCAAAGCTAGAGGAGTTATCTTGTTACTCTGCTTACTTTCCACATCTTAGATTCATATCCTATGTTCCAACCAAGCTTTATCCCAGAGTCTTTTGTTCTCACACCTCCTTGATTTTGCATTTGCTATTCCCTTTGCCTAGAATTCCTTTCACATACTTCTTGAGTTCGCTTACACTCCTCCCTCAAGATTTGCTTCTCAAGCATTAATCCCTCTGAAAAGCCTCTCTGACTCCCCAGCTATTGTGTCTTCTCCAACAGCCTTCGCTATAGCCCCCCAGTACTTCCCCACTCTATTACAATCGTCTGTTCTTTTTATCTCCAGTGCCTGAATAGGCCACCAGAATTTTTTGACTGGTGTGTTTGAAGGGAACGGCTTTTTGTATCAGAATGGTAGATGGATCAGATGACTTCTAAGGCCTTAAAAATTGATTCTATTTTAACATTATATTTAAAGTGAATATATTTTTAAGCATCTACTCATAACACAAACAGATAGGCCTACTTTAGGCTCTTCTATTGAGAGTACACAACTATAAAAGTCATTAGCAAACACATATAGCACACATAGTTACCAGGAAAGAAGAATTTGCAGCCGTTACTGTGCCATAGGGCTTGACGAACGCAGGTTTTAATTTGGCCAACTGCTCCAGGGAGGATGGACGAATGCCATTATCTTTGGTAACTGTATCTTTTCCTATAAAAATATGAACATTTTAATTCTACTAAACTATAAGTATTATATATCCTCCCTAGAAAAATATACTTTAAAAATTACTAGAACAAATAAAATATAAACCAAACCTATTCGCTAAAAAGAAAGCTATTTATAATAGTTATCAAGATATTATCAAATTTTAAACTAAGCTCTTGAGACATTTAACAAAAATCTAAATAACAAAAGAAGAGACACCCTATTTTCTTAGGATATTCATTCACATATGGCTATTCATTACAGAAATCATATGAATGGACAATTAAAAATTAGGCATGTACATAAGAACTAAAATGTTATCAGGAAGATGTAAAAGGAGGCTCATAAAAACTCTCTTTTAAAATATTTACCTGTCCTGGCCAGTTGGCTCAGTGGCAGAGCATTGGCCCAGCATGTGGATGCCCCACGTTCGATTCCCAGTCAGGGCACACAGGAGAAGCAACTATTTGCTTCTCCACCCCTCCCCCTTCTCTCTCTCTCTCTTTTTTTCTCTCTCTCTCTCTGTTTCTCTCTCTCTCTCTTTCCCTCCTGCAGCCATGGCTTGATTGGTTTGAGCCAGTTGGCTCTGGGGGCTGAGGACAGCTCTATGGAGCCTCCCTCAGGTGCTAAAAATAGCTTGGTTGCCAAGCAATGGCCAAGATGGGCAGAGCATCATCGATAGGGGGATTGCTGGTAGTTCCTGGTCAGGGTGCATGTGAGAATCTGTCTCTCTGTCTCCCTTCCTCTTACTTAAAAAGAAAAAAAATGTTTACCTAATGTTACAATATAAATTGAAATTTGAGTCCATGTTTAAGTATAAAGGCTGAGTATTTCGGAAACAGAACCAACATATTATCTGAAAAGTCATTTGGAGTTTTAGAGTTTTAGGAGCAATTCAGACTTCCTTAACAAATACCATGAAGCAACAAACTGTTTTTTACCTGGTACTTTGAAGGGTACAATATCAGAAAGGAGTCCTTCATCCTGCGCCTTCTTGGCCAGGCTGTGAGAGCGCAGTGCATACTCATCCTGTTCCCGCTGAGAAATGGCAAAGGCAGCAGCCAGTCGGTCTGCAGAGTGGCCCATGGTCTCACTGGTGGAGAATTCGGCCACTGCAGGGAGCTGGGAAAGGAGACAGACAGGATCAGGTGTTATATCATACGTTGGATTATTTGGGAATTTGAAATCTATTAATCAAGACTAAGACAAGGGAAGCTCTATGGTAACTGTGTATCTCTAAAGAGGGCTTACAAATTCAAAATTTCCAGCCACTACCTTTTTTCCCCACTTTAACCAAGTAATTAACTGTGCCCTGTAACTATTAGAGCATAACTGAACCCATATTGTTTTACCTAATTCTAAATCTCTGCAGTAGGCTGCTTTCAAAACACAAGTCTTTATGTAAGAGTTCACAAATCCTACCTCAGGTGCTAAGAAATTGAATCTGAATTTAGAGATTAAAGATAGTCGCTGCCCCAGCGTCTTGGCCTTATTTAGTTCAAGCATCATTTTCCTCATTTTCCTTGAATGACGAATAGGGACGTCGGACATTAACTCTACACCACCTGCCACGATCACATCAGACTGGCCAGCAGCAATCAAGCCAACACCTACAAGGCACAGGTCAAGGTACATGAACATTTTTTGCAGAAATTAACAGGCCATTGATAATTAAACCTTTTTGATTTCAAAATTGTATGATAGCCATCAGCATTGTACAACATCTATAATTAAGGGTTTTTTCTTATCTTTTCAGAGGGGTTATGATGATTTTTTAAATGACTAGAAATACATTCAATGCACTAGAGAAAAACAAGTTTCATTTAGGCCACATAAACATCTGGAAATATCCAACAGACCAACTCTCAAACAAATCATATTCCAAACCAGAACTTTCAGTATATTTCATATGCTTCTAGTTTTAATTTTCATATATTTTTACTGTAAAGAAAGTTTCAATTTATCTTATAACCCAAAGAAATTCCTACTTTTGAGATGTAGGACAGCTCCCCCCCTTCTTCTTTATGGCCACTGGCAAGTATTTTGTTGCTCCAACTGGGAGTGATCACATGCTGGGTGGGTGAATTGCCCCATCACTGCTTCTGGTTCACTCCTTGCCACCCAAGGGGTAGACTGCCCAACCTGGCCTTCATGTTATGACGAGAACACATGATTATTATATCTTTTATATTTTCTATTTTTTCACAATAATGACTGATGCCACAAAATCTCCCCCAATTTTGCTCAGGTTTGTGAGAAGAATTTATAACTAATTATAGAAAATGCAAAGCTGTGAGGAGAAAGTAGAAGAAACAGCTGTACTATCTATCAGTGCTTTATCACTATGGCAATGGTGGCAGGAAGAAGGCCACAATCTCTGTGGCAGAGTATCATATCAGAATTACCTAGCTTTAAAACTTGGCAGGTTACAAACTAGTCATTCCTTTAATTTAGAAGCACTCTCCTAGAAACATAGTCCTCCAGTTGATAACACAAAATTTTAAATGTTACCTTATTAAAAAAAAACAAAAAACAAATTCAGATATCTGTGCTAACCATTTACTTCTGTTAAAAATATTTCTTAACGATCAAATAAAAGACAAAAGAGAATTCCCATGTACCTCTGCTTTCAGAAAAACATACCTGTAGTCATGGCTTGATTGGCAGAGATGCAAGCCATGGTGACGGTGTGAGCAGGAGTCTTGTCAGAGAAGCCAGCTCCAAGGGCAGCCTTCAGGAAACGCAGGGAATGAAATGATCGTGTTACATGTAAATGATGCTTCGAGCACTACTTCTCTGGGTCATGAATCAGGAAAGGGTCTGATTTTAATATTCTACACAGTAATATTTAAAATAAAATTAAGCCCATTACTAAAATGTTTTACTCATTTTTCATCTAGTTTTTGACAGGCATTCTGTAAAATTCTTGGTAGCTAGTTCTAGTATGGTACACAAACCTACAACATCTCACTTAATTTCTTTCTTTCTTTCTTCCTTTTTTATTTTATTTTTTAAGTGAGAGAGAGACGGAGATGGAGGGACAGGGACAGATAGAAGACAGGAAGAGAGATGAGAAGCATCAATTCTTCATTGCAGCATCTTAGTTATTCATTGATTGCTTTCTTATATGTGCCTTGACCAGGGGATACAGCCAAGCCAGTGACCTCTTGCTCAAGCCAGCGACCATGGTGTCATGTCTATGATCCCACATTCAAACCAGTTACCCTGCACTCAAGCTGGTGAGCTTATGCTCAAGCCAGCGACCTTGGGGCTTTGAACGTGGTTCCTCAGCATCCCAGGCTGATGATCTATACCCTGTGCCACCGCCTGGTCAGACTCACCTAATTTCTTAGCAATGCTTAGTTCAGAGCCTTCAAAGATATCAATATATAATTTGATTTTAATGTATCTGAATTTTCAAATAAATTTAAAGTAAACCTGTTATAAAACAGTTGATGAAATTATAAAATATATCATAGGGTGGGGCCTTCATGATCTGTGTTCCTATAGTTAAAAAGCTTAGTAGCAAAAGCAGAAATCATCAAACATGAAAATAATTTCTAGAGAACTAAGCACTTACTTATGTCCCTGCTCACTTTATACTCGTTTCTACTCTGACAGTCTCTCTCACCAACTGTCTGATATTTCAGATGGCACTCTGTAGATTCAATGCAAAGTCAGACATGAACACTTGCCAAATATGTAGGAGTTCAAGTTGATAAAAAAAACTTTGGAAAATTGCTTGAGCCACAAGTGAGACTCTGTTAAATAAGGGTTAGACCAGTTAGTAAATGGAAAAAGAGAAAACTGGCCAATATGATGACACAATAGGTGCTTCAAAAGAGAACAATTTGAGGGGCCTTGAGAAAAACGAAGACCCTCTGTTAATCTTGCCAAAATGACCTCTATTATGACTGTACAGTCAAGTTAAACATGAAATGAGCACATCTATTACTTTATCATACTATTTACTGGGGATATTAGGCTACCAATAAGCAAATCAATGCCTGATTCCATTGTTTATGTAAAGAATTAATGAATACGTGCAACAATAACATTTATTTTTATATTATCATTGCTGGTTTGCAATCCTGGGCTTGCACATACGAGAAGCAACTATGAGTTGATGCTTTCTACTCATCCCTTCTCCTTGCTCTCTCTTCTTTCTAAAATAAATAAATTAAATCTTTAAAAAATAAAAAAGGCCTGACCAGGTGTGGCGCAGTGGATAGAGCGTCGGACTGGGATACGAAAGGACCCAGGATCGAGACCCCGAGGTTGACAGCTTGAGCGTGGGCTCATCTGGCTTGAGCAAAGAGCTCACCAGCTTGGACCCAAGGTCGCTGGCTCCAGCAGGGGGTTACTCGGTCTGCTGGAGGCCCATGGTCAAGGCACATGTGAGAAAGCAATCAATGAACAACTAAGAAGTCGCAACGCGCAACGAGAAACTGATGATTGATGCTTCTCATCTCTCTCCGTTCCTGTCTGTCTGTCCCTGTCTATCTCTGCCTCTGTAAAAAATAAATAAATAAAATAAAATAAAATAAAAAAGAATTTAAATTCTCCTATAATTTGATAAAAGTTTCCAAAGTTTAGATTAAAGAGGTTCAATGTTACCAGATTTTTACCTTTATAATTGTACTATCTCTACACCATTTACCATAATCTATAGAAATATGTTAAAATAGTATACTTGCAACATGACCTTATTCTGGTCTTTTCAGGTAGGCCTGACACTGAGTATACCAAGCTATTTTTTTTTTCTTAAAACCAGTCAAATTTAGCAGTGGGGGGTTGTATACTAACTTTAGTGACACTAAGTTAATAAGTTCTGATAACCCACTACCATCGGACCAGCCTATACCAAGCTATTTTGCTGAAAACTACCCCTTGCCAACTGAAGTCAGCCTTCTCCATGTAAGCTAATCCAAAATGAAGAGAGAGGCAACTGTTCAGGGGGGAGGGGAGAGGTCGCCTCCCAGTGGGGCAAGTGTTAAGGACACTCAGGTCAGAACAGCTGATGTTCACAAGGTCCTTTCTAGCACGTGTAACACCCTTGGTCCTAGCTAACTCTCAGGACAGAAGGAGCTTTAAATAGAAGTGGTTGCTGGTGACCCCAGTCCACATGCTTCTTCTATTTAAAGTCTGAATAGCTCTGAAGGCAAGCTTAGGCTCTAGCTAGTACACTACGGAGGAAGGGGAAAGGTGCCTCGCAGTTAAGTTGGAGAGCAGAGAAATGTGCTTCAGTAAAGTCAGGTTCATGTGAATTCAGCACCAGAAGCTTTTTAGGATTTCATATTAATTTTGTTAATACAGGTAACAGGTCCTAAACAAATTCTCTAGCTGGAGGTTATATTAGCTTTTAGGTTATATATCTCAACTCAATCTTTCCCTGAAGCCCTGGCAAAAATTACCTGGTGTGCAATGCAACTAGTGTCAGTACAGGGAAGTGAAAGGGAATCTACCTCAGGCCAATCAATAGCTGAGATCAGCATAGAGGAAAAAGATTATGGCTTTAGAGTTAGGATAATAGAAATATACAAAAGAAATTGAAATAGTTTAAATATTTATTGTTTAAGTGCTCTTATAGGAGTCCCTTTGTTTTTTAAAAATATAAAAGTTGAAAATGTATTATGAATAGCTTGATGTACTAATAAAATTATCATATTCAATATATTTTAAAATGTGAAGGTCTAGAAAAAACACAAAAATCAGAGAAAGGGACAAAAAACTACTCTTCCTGTTCTCACTTCCTTCCTGACTCCCGAACAATATACAGTTGATGTCTGTGAGCAGCAGTAAGGTCCAGCCCTCAACAGGTATAACATTCACCAACAGATAAAAACGGGGACAGAACAATACTTCAGTCCTGCTCATTTTCCCTGCTCTGGGCTGACAGTGATGGAGTCATTACCCTTACAACTATACTGAATACAATAACAGCAGGCAGACTAGAAATGAAGAAAATGTTTAGCATGCTGAAATGTGCTTTGCAGCCAGCTTTATCTAAACAATCACTTTCAAATTGAAACAAAGCTCAGAGATGTGTTTGGACTAGTCACCATGAAATGCCTGTACGGCACGTCACAGAAGTTCCAAGGTCTGACATTATTTTGATCACCCAGTAAGCACTACATGGAGTTATGCCAACTAGGGTAAAAGTAAACTGTGAAATAGTTTAAAAGAAAATTGCCCTATTTGTCATCTAGTCAATGGAAACAAATGAATAAGCAAGGTTATCTCCAACAAAAACCATGTTATGAAATAAGTTCTTTGCAAAATGTTGAAATTTTAAGTTCAATAGAAACCATGCTCTAACATTACTAAAAATTGTATCAGCCACACTGCCATAATCTCTATTTTCCTAACAAGGGAGATACACAAAATTAACATGTTCCAAACCAGCTCAAATAACTGATTTGATTTTTGTATAGTATAAATATATACTAGTAGAGTATAGTGTACATCACTTGACTTACAGTATAATCCTTTTAAATATTCACTATTAGAGCAATAAAATCACAATACAGCCTGACCAGGCAGTGGCACAGTGGATAGAGCGTCGGACTCAGATGCCGAGGACCCAGGTTCGAGACCCCGAGGTCGCCAGCTTGAGCGCGGGCTCATCTGGTTTGAGCAAAAGCTCACCAGCTTGGACCCAAGGTCACTGACTCGAGCAAGGGGTTACTCAGTCTGCTGAAGGCCCGCAGTCAAGGCACATATGAGAAAACAATCAATGAACAACTAAGGTATCGCAATGCGCAAAGAAAAACTAATAATTGATGCTTCTCATCTCTCCATTCCTGTCTGTCCCTGTCTATCCCTCTCTCTGACTCTCTCTGTCTCTGTAAAAAAAAAAAAAAAAAAATCACATACAAGTCAAATATAACTTTAATGGATTTTAATAGCTTTTAAAGAGTAAATTCTATTAGTCAAAATTCAAATTGATTCTCCTATCAGTTTCTTTAAACAATATGAAGTTTGTTTTACTCACCTCTCTAGCCACATTGCTTGTTTTCACTTCCTGTATAACAGTGCCAAAGATGACATAATCAACAACTTCCTTTGGGATATTGGTCCGATGCAATAAACCCCTGAGAGCAGAAATCCAAACCAAAGAAACAGTTAACAACACATCGACATAGTGCAATAGATCATTTAAAACAATGTATGCACTTTTTTCAAAAGGTTAACCTTGAATTTAACAGAGCAGAAACTGTATTTTTTTCTTAATTTGACAAGCACATGGCTGGCACCTTATCAAAGAATGAAAGAATGATTTAAAAAGTTAATATGTGATACACAACTGGTAATGAGAAGTTATATAGAAAAAATAAAAAATAAGAATGAAGCTAATGCCTGACCAGGCAGTGGCACAGTGGATAGAGCGTCAGACTGGGATGCAGAAGACCCAGGTTTGAGACCCGAGGTCACCAGCTTGAGCGCGGGCTCATCTGGTTTGAGCAAAGCTCATCAGCTTGGACCCAAGGTCGCTGGCTCGAGCAAGAGATTACTCCATCTGCTGAAGGCCCGGTCAAGGCACATATGAGAAAGTAATCAATGAACAACTAAGGTGTCGCAATGAAAAACTAGTAATTGATGCTTTTCATCTCTCTCTGTTCCCGTCTGTCACTCTCTCTCTCTCTCTGTCTCTGTAAAAAAAAAAGAATGAAGCTAATGTTTTCTTACCATATAAAAGTTAATATACCATAGCCCTGGCCAGTTGGCTCAGTGGTAGAGCGTCGGCCTCGCATGCAGGAGTCCCGGGTTCGATTTCTGGCCAGGGCACACAGGAGAAGTGCCCATCTGCTTCTCCACCCCTCCCCCTCTCCTTCCTCCCTGTCTCTCTCTTCCCCTCGCACAACCAAGGCTCCATTGGAGCAAAGTTGGCCCAGGTGCTGAGGATGGCTCTGTGGCCTCTGCCTCAGGCGCTAGAATGGCTCTGGTTGCGGCAGAGCATCGCCCCCCGGTGGGCATGCCAGGTGCATGCGGGAGTCTGTCTGACTGCCTCCCTGTTTCTAGCTTCAGAAAAATACACACACACACACACAAAGTTAATATACCCTAGAAATGGAAATCCCATTAAATATGCTATTTCAAGTGTGAAAACTGGAGAAAAGTGCTTTAATGAAACTGCATTTACTTACAAAAGTGCTGCTCTAGCCAAATCATGTGGCATCAGGTCTTTATATCTGGGGAAAGAAAATAAATAATTTAAACCAAAAGCCCAGGCCCTCGCTGGTTGGGCCAGTGGTAGAGCATTAGCCTGGCATGTGGAAGTCCTGGGTTCAATTCCTGGTCAGGGCACACAGGAGAAGAGACCATCTGCTTCTCCACTGCTCCCCTTACCCCCTTTCTCTGCCCCCCTTCTGCAACCATGGCTCAATTGATTCAAGTGTGTTCACCTCAGGCGTTGAGGAGGTTCCATTGAGCCTCAGCCTCAGGCACTAAAAATAGCTAGGTTGTAGCATCGGGCCCAGATAAGCAGAGCATTGGCCCCAGACAGGGGTTGCTGGGTGGATCCTGGTCTGGGCACATGCGAGAATCTGTCTATCTCTCCTACTCTCATGTAAAAAAATAATAATAATAAATAAATAAAAGCACAGCCTAAAGAAAAGGAAAAATAGAAGAAAAAAATCACAGCCAAAATTGATTCCGTTTTTATGTGTCAATTATACCTCAGTAAAGCTAGGAGGAATAAAATAAAAAAGAACCACAATCATTTCATACTTACGAAGTGCCTGACAACAAAAATGGAATGCGAACACCATCCACCACCACGATATTTCTCATATTGGGTTTTGCCAAGGTTTTCTTCGACTTAGTTTGGGCAGCTTTAAAACAGAGTTCAAAGAATATTAGTAACATATATGAAGTCAGATGACTTTTTACATTTTTAAAGATAGACATTCTAAGAACTGTATCATTCAATGCCATTCACCAAACCACTTCTATATATGTGTGTGGTTGTGTGTGCATGTGTTGGTAAAGGCTAAGAAAGTAACATTTATAAGTTTCCAAATAATATTTAAGGCAAATACAGATCTCTTATATAATAATAAGGGTATTTATACCATTAATAAAATTGTTTCTTTTTATCAAGTGTTTGACAATCTATCACACTGACAGCAACTAATGTGACATATAAGTTCCTTAATATTAGAAGTCTAAACTGATGTTTACTCTTTCCATAGCTCAATATTCTTGCTTTTCTCTGTAGAAATAAAAGCCATTTAGTTGATGACTACTGTCACTCTGCAAAAATCTAACTGCTTCTTGATTAACTCAATTTGTCTATTTTCTAACATCAAAACAGCAACTTTCCTCTAATTTTTAAATTAAAAAAATAATATATCTATGTTGTAAAAAAATAGAAGAGCAAATGATACTAAAATGTGGAGATTAAAAACTCTTTATGTCCTCCTCCACCAAATTATTTCCTTCCCAGAGGTAAATACTGTTAACTTGGTATATATACTTTCAAACTTTTTCTTTTAATGTATGTACATGTATATACTTGTGTATTATGTATACTTTTCTGACTTTACAATATTGCTTGAAGACCTCTCTGTTGTTAATCTGAATCTATATCATTCTTTGGTTGTTATTCACCTGCTATCATCACTCCATTATCAGACACCAAGAAAAATTCCTAAATTACTGGGAATAAAATTTTAACAATCACCTTACTACACCACCAATGTCACAGAGAACTAGTTATGATATCTGTAAAAACTTGAAGGAAATAGTAGTCAAAGTTAAGATTCCGAATAAAAGAGGGTATACAGAGTCTCCTGACAGCTCTAATGGAGATGTGTTATAAGGGAGATAAAGGCAACAGGGAGATGAGTTAAGAGACTGTGGGAAATGCAAGCATAAAGGGAGTATCAATGTGAATGGAAAGGAAGGGGTCAATACAAGAGATTTTATAAAGGAAGGTATCTTGATGACCAATCATATATATTACGGAAAACAGAATTGTAAAAAAATCTTAGAGGCTAAGAAAACCTAGCTACTCTACACTGAGTGATAACTGGTTCTGGAAGAAAGATGATTCCAGGTTTAACATGCTACCTTTAAGGTGATGGAGAGACATCCAGGTGGATATGTCCATTTTACAGGTAGTGAGAAATGCAAAACTAAAACACTGAAGAAAAGTGAGGTGTGAATGGGATAGCCATGAGATATTTGCAGTTTAAACTACATAAGAAAAGCAGAGACATATTTTAAAGTGCCTGCTCACCCAAAGCCCCCTTTTAAGAGCATTGCTCAGCTTCTAGTCCCTGCAAGGCGCAACCATACACACCATGTCTCTAAGCCCATGGCCAAACTGATTATATTCAGGATGGGTAATAGACCACCAAAAGTCAATCTACAGAGTAGTCAATCAGTAACCCATGTCATCTACCTAAAAGAAATAAGCTTTACCAGGCAGATTCTTTCTCTTAGGAATCCCCAAGTAAAGAAGCACAGAGAGAAATGCCAATTGGTTCAAGCTCAAAGGATGCCATGAGAAAGAACCAGGGCTTTTGCTGCCCCACAACTGTGGCTTACGAAGACTTTAAGTTTACCAGTCTGTCTTAAAGCTGATGATGGACTTTGGTAACTGGATTCAAACTAATGAAGCATTAGTTCTATTCTATTTAGTGTTTTCATGTTCATATTTTGAACAAGCAGTGACTGACTTTAAAACATGCTGGGGGATGTTAGGCATCTGCTAAAATGAGACTTGCAGGTTAACAAAACTAGAATTATTTTTTTTTAGACAAAGAAATTAAGCACAAGGAAGTAAACTGACCAGTTAATAATTTTTGTTTTTGTTTTTGTTTTTTTAACAGAGACAGAGAGAGGGATAGATAGGGACAGACAGGAACGGAGAGATGGAGCCAGCGACCTTGGGTTGAAGCTGGCGAGCTTGGGGTCTCGAACCTGGGTCCTTTGCATCCCAGTCCGACGCTCTATCCACTGCGCCACCACCTAGTCTAAACTGACCAGTTAAAGGCAACACTACCCAGAAAGAAACAGAACTGAAACAGAGTAGAAGTCTTCTGAATCCTGGTAAGGAGCCTTTACTATTAAATGATCATCCAAGTAGAATTACCATAATAAAACCAAAGTCAGAAGTTATTGGTTGATACAGGACCTGGCAAAGAGAATGATGATGTGAACCTGTCAGAGTATTTTTAGCATTGGCCACTAAAGATACATGCCTACAGTAGGTTCTACAAAAGTATGCATTCATCAGTGAAGAAGTCTAATTTATTGTCTAAATGACCATGCAAAATTAACAAATGTCTTCACTTTTTCATTTCATTTTTTTTCCTTTGACCAAATAACCTTCTTTTATTAACTAGATTCCCAGTTACTCCTACTTCAGGAATGGGTCCTCTTATATATGGGACAAGAAGATATTCACTAATAGAGAAGCCTAACTGCAGATTTAAAACGTTAACTTAGGCTCTACAACAGTCTCAAGAATATTAGCTAATCATCTCCAGGACTGACAGTCAAGGAGATGACTGTTAGTTAGTCAATAAACTAACCAGCAAGGTTCATGGAACCACAGCTCCATCAGGCTCCAAATCCCAGAAAGCTGCCTCCTGTCAACATTCTCAAGCCTAACCCTATACCACACAATATCATTATTGATTAGTCTTACAGTATCTTAACTTAAAATAGTGATTTTCATGTTACTTATAAAAGGGGTATATCTAGCAACTTAGTTTTGGTTTTCATTCAGAATTCACAAATCTATAATCTAACACTTAAATCAGAATATTTATTTTACAAATTACTGTACCTGGGGCAGCTAGTAGCTGGGAGGAACAGCTCAGAGGTCTTACAGCTGGAAGACAAAATAAAGTGTTTACAAAAAGCAATACAATTTAATGTCTGTATAAGATGCTTATAAATCCAAATCTAATGTTAAAAAAGAACAAATTAAACTTACAAAATCTGAGGGCCCATTTTGATGTATTAGGAAGGTTTTTAAAAGTGTAAGTCAAGATGGAAGTCATTCTGAAATCTAAAAAGAAAAGGACAAATACATAGCCTGGGTTATTTTAATAACTTCTGGCTTATATTGTAGTCTATGATCTCTGATAACCTCATCCATGGCTACTATAAAATACTGTAAAATTTAATCTCTTACCAACTATCTTTCCTCTATTATTATAAATACATTAATATAGTTTTCATAGTGTGTAAACACTATTCTTAGCATGAGCTCATCTAATCCTCACAATGACATGTGAAGTAGACATGATTATTACCCCGCTATAAGAGATGAGAAAACTGAGGCATACAGGGATTGAGCAACTCACACAAAGATCCACAGCAGTTAAAGGCAGACACCACCCATATTAATTTCCTGGTTTTGAAACCTGTATTGTGATTATACAAAATGCCTTGTGGAATGTTTGTATTTCAAGGGAATACACACTAACATATTCAAGGACAGTGCAGTATAATGGCAGCCACTTACTCTCAACTGCTATGAGAAAAAAAGGGCATGTACTGCACTTGCTACTTTTTTATAAACTTGATATTATCTCAAAATAATAAAATAATAAAAATACAAAATCTTTATATATTAAAAAGTATATTAACCACTTTTCTTAAATCCTAAAAATGAATTCTTACAAGCAGAAAGAAAAAAATAAGCAAAAAATATGAACAGACTGTTTACAAAAACAGAAATACAAATGGCTCTTAGATACCATACTTGAAAAGATGTACAATCTCATTCATAAGAGGATCACAAATTAAAAGCACACAGAGATACAATATTTGACAGATATTGTCAAATGGACAAAGACTTACAGGTTTGATATACATTGTGTGGTAAGAGTATACACAAATAAGCACTTTTATATACTGTACAATTTGGTGCAAACTCTATGGAGAACAATTTGGATATTAACTGTCAAATCTACAACTGCAGCCCTGGCTAGTAGCTCAATGGTTAGAGCTTCAGCCTGGCATATGGACATCCAGGGTTTGATCCTGGCCAGGGCACACAGAATAAGCAACCAACTGCTTCTCTTCCCTTCCCTCTCCTCCTTTTCTCCCTCTTTGCCTCCCACAGCCAGTGGCTTGATTGGTTCAAGTGTGGCCCTGGGTGCTGAGGAGAGCTCCATTGGAGCACATCAGCCTCAGGTGCTAAAAATAGCTCAGTAGTCCAGCACTGGCCTCAGATGTGGTTGCTGGGTGGATTCTGGTCAGGGCACATGCGGGAGTCTGCCTCACTATCGACCCTCCTACCTAAAAAAAAAAACAACAAGAAAAAACAAAACAAAACTACAACTTCACCAACTTTTGATTCAGCCATTCAACTTCCATAAAATTACTGCATAGATCAGTGATTTTCAACCTTTTTGAGCCGCGGCACATTTTTTACATTTACAAAATCCTGGGGCACACCACCTACCAAAGTGACACAAAATGACACTCTAACTGTTAGAATTTATTTAAAGTTTAAATAAATTACATTTATTAAAAAAAAGTTAAATAAAAAAGGATAACCCCTTCATATATACAGTCCCATGTAACATCCCTCATATATACAGTCCCACGTAACATCCCCTTATAAATACAGTCCCACGTAAAATCCCCTCATATACAGTCCCACGTAACATCCCCTCATATATAGTCCCATGTAACCTCATATATACAGTCCCATGTAAACTCATATATACAGTCCCATGTAACCCCTCATATATACAGTCCCGTGTATCCACTCATATATACAGTCCCGCTAATAGATACTGGAGCTTTCATCAAGGTTGTGGGTTCAAATCAATTTGGCAAATACTCTCTCTATATAGAGACTGGACAAAATCAATTTTAGAAAATGTTGGGTACTTGTGTAACATCATAAGTCCTCAGAGCATCTCTACTGTCAGATTGAGAAGTTTGCTCTCTAGGTAAGGATTCTGATAAATACTAGAGTTCTCCCTGAGGTTGTGGGTTCAAATTCCATGGTCAGCTGGGTGCAGGGGCCTTGGTTCTGTCTGTTTTGATGGTGTATATAGAAATTTGAGCTCTTTAAGAAGATGACCCTTCAGGAGGCCATATACAATATAGATAACATTGTGATGCATTGTGATGCATTGTATATCGCCCTCTGCGGGGGCCTCTTTTAAGAAGAAAAAGGTCAAATATCTATATACACCATCAGGATAGACATAACCAGCTGAGGCTGAGGCTTCATCTAGTGGTGGCAACATTTACCTCCAGTCCTGACCAGGATTAGAAATCGGGACCATGGGGAGGAGTAGCAGCTTCAACTATGCGCCATGGCCACACAATGACAGTGTGCTGCAGCCCGAGCAGGGACCTTCCTGGGTGTGGATGAGAGGCGGCCTACTATTGGTTCATCGCTAGTGGTCGGGATGAATCCTAGAAGGTGATTGGTCAGTGAGCGTTCTCTGTGCCTCCACTCTTCCTGTCGCTGGTAGCTGGAGGGATTGTGAGGGGAATGTTTATGTTCAGATGGGCCGCATAAATAGCCTCCACGGGCCGTATCCAGCACAAGGGCCGTAGTTTGGGGACCCATGTTTAATTTTCCTATGGCACACCTGACCATGTCTCACGGCACACTGGTTGAAGAACACTGGCATAGATGATACATACAAACATATGACATAACCCATGTCATCCCTGTAATAGCAAAAGATGAGAACAACTAACTAATAGGGAATTAGTTAAGTAAACTATGCAGCAATCACCTAATATACTGCTCACAAAAATGAGAGGATATTTCAAAATAAGAAAATAAGAAACAATAAAAGATCCCCTAATTTTTGTTATCCAGCTATAAAAGAAAATGATTATGTACCAATATGGGGACATTTCTAACCTGTACTAACTAAAAAAAAAAACCCCGAGTAACTAGGGGACCAGATTTAAGGAAGATTTATCATATATTCTTAATTTTAAAACACAATTTAACTTTTTTTTAAAAAGATGAGTAAACTGGTAAGATTTGCCTATGAAAGCTTTGGGAGCCAAACTGATAGACCCCAATAAAATAATTTCCATGTATCCTCTAGTGCAGGCAAACTTTCAGATGAAAGCCGTGGCACACATTCTGACTACAACCTCATGAGAAACTCTTTAAGTTAGGACAACACAGTTAGGTTGCCCCCAGAAACTCCATGAGATAATAAATTTTTGTTTTAAGCTAAATTTGGGGATAACTTGTACACAAATGCAATAGATAACAAAAAAAACCTTGTTTAACTTCTCTTGGGTCTTTCCCTTAGATCACTCTGGGGGGAGCCAGCTGGCATGTCTCCTCTGAGCCAGCCCAATGAAGAGGATTCTCAGTGGCTAAAGAAAGATAAAAAGCCTCAAGACAAAGAACCCAGTGGTACACTCTCTCTAGGGCATGTCCACAGTTTGCTCTCTTACTCTAAGGGTCCCCAAGAGACTTGCAACCAAGAGAGCAGAGGGCAGCTGCATCTTGTCCCAGGTTTACCCCATGAAGCTGTCTCTAAGTCCCCCTTTTTCTCTAACTTTCCAGAGAGCCAAAGCAGCCCCGCGGAGGCTCTCACTCCTGTTGCTTCTTCTATCCTCAGCCCTTCCTTTAATGCACTGTCCCTGGCTTTAATAAACATACTCTCAATATCACCTAGAGTCTAGACAGTGTTGTGAAATCCTTACTACAGAAGTCACACTACAGGGCAGACCCCTTCCCAGCCCAGTACATTTCATGCACTTAGTTTCCCTCTATGTAAACCACAGTCAGATACATAACATTTCTGCTTTGATGCGGCTATTTTGTTGTGAATACAGGGAACAAAGAAGTCAAGAGCTAAAATTACAACCATGGGCCTCTAGCTAATAATAGTTGTTACATTTTTAAAGAGTTGCAGAGCAAAACAAAAGAATATACCATAATAGATCAATTTTTGCTTTACAGAAAAAGTTTCCTACTCCTGATCTAAATATACTGCTCACAAAAATTAGGAGATATTTCGCCTGACCTGTGGTGGCGCAGTGGATAAAGCGTCGACCTGGAAATGCTGAGATCGCAGGTTCAAAACCCTGGACTTGCCTGGTCAAGGCACATATAGGAGTTGATGCTTCCAGCTCCTACCCCCGTCTCTCTCTCCTCTCTATCTCTCTCTGTCTCTCCTTTCTAAAATGAATAAATAAAATTAAAAAAAAAAACCAGAAAATATTCAGATCATCAAAACTTCATTATTAAAAAAAAAATTAGATTTTTCAAAATGAATATGAAGCTATAAAATATCCCCTAATTTTTGTTAGCAGTGTAATATGGTAAGTGCTACAAAAATGTTATGAGTTGGAGGGCCTCTGGAGGTCATCAAGAATCCTTTCTGAAAATTAAATGATCACTGGTCATCCAGTGTCTGCTTAGAGTGCTCAGTGCTGGAGGACCCACCATGTAACCTGAACTTGAAACAAAAACCTTCCTTCTTTCTTTCCACACTTACTTGTCTCAACTCCCCCTGCCACCACCACCCCCTTTTCAATATGGTGAGCAGTAAGATTCAGATTTATGTCTGAATCCTGGATCAGCCACCTACCAGAAAATTTACATAAACTCTCTGAGCTTCCCAAACTTCATCCAGAAAAGGCAAATAACAATAACGCAGGGATTGTGAAAATTAAATGAGATGCCTTTAAAGTGTCTGGAGAGTCTCAATGTTACTTGCTTTGGGAATCTAGCCTATCTTTCCAGATCAAAAACAGCCACGATGTAACGCTGAGCTCTTTGACTACCTGTTAGCAGACAGAGGCTCTACTCCCGTTTCTACCACTTGCGGGCCACGGGTAAAATCACTCACTGTGATTCATGGGCTCCGGTTTCCTCACCGACCAAGTGAACGGGTGAATGGCCAGATAAAAGGCCTTCTGGGTTAGAAAACCCCCTGAAGCGCGGGGTCTCCGAACAGGAAGGAGAAATGTTTCCTTCCACACTTGGGTACCAAAAAGTCAAAGGGCCGAGTCCCACCCTTGGTAGCACGAATGGGGTAAACCCGTGGGCCCGGTCCGTAATCTCTACAGCCGCTGACCTGGCTACCGGCAAAGCAGGTGAAACAACAACAAACACTGCAACATAGCCCCGCGATTTCAGCGAAGTTTGTTCACATGCGGTGATAAACTCCAAGAAACAATGACACCGCTGCTAGGAGCTACAGATATAACGCCAGTCCAAGTTACAGCGCTAACTGCTTTGGTACTGGACACGTCGTCCAAAGGGCTCCTGCGGCTCAGGAATCCCACTCCCCCAGGGCGGAGCAGGTGGGGAAGTGCGGTTCTTTCCGAGGGGAAGAGGCCAGGCGGAAATCCGAGTGCACTCTCTGTCTTACCTGCGTCCGCGTCCGCCCTGGACTGTGCCCCTGACAAGGTTCGGACCCAAGTGACAGATCTCGAAGGAACCAAGGGGTGGGTCCTGCCTGGAAAGGACCTCTGGGCGGCTTTCGCTGGCCTCGCGGCTGCCCGCAGAACGCCTGATTGAAAAACTCGGCACTGTGCCCTCTCCTCGATAGACCGCCTTCCTCTCAGAGGAGAAAGAGTCCTTTCCGCCCGTTAACCGGAAGCGGAGGGCAGGGTTAAGGGGACGGTTGCAACTTAGCATCGGAGTTTTAATCAGGCAATACGTCGGGCGCCTTACCGCGACCAGGCTGCTGGAAGAAAAGTCTTCTGCTGGGTCCCCAGCCCTTGAACCTCTTTCCACTTTCGTCCTCTTGTGCTCAAGATGGTGGCCTGCAGGGCAATTGGCATCCTCAGACGCTTCACGAACGGCTCCAGGACGCTCCGCTGCCCGGGTGAGGCCTGGCTCCGGGTACCGCAGAGTCCCGGGCAGAACGCCTACGGAGACTGGGGCCGCCTCGGACCCGCGTCTCCCGCTCGCTGCCACCTTCTCGTCCCGGTCGCGGGCCCCAGCCCTGGATTGAGGGCGGGAGTGGGGGTGGGATGCTGCTCTGCGACCCCGGCATCCAGTGTGTCCTTGGGAAAGGACTGTCACTTTTTCTCTTCATGACTCTTGAGTCCTGCATCAGTTTCAGGCTTCGTTACCCCCAACATTTCTGAGTCCTGTCGGCGGGTCTGGCATTTTCCGCAGGTCTCTCCGTCGCACCTCTGGGCTCACGCCCCTCTTACTTTCTTTAATGGTGGTGGCCTTGAGCCTGTCCCTCGTAGATCGGGAGTTCCAGGACTAGGTCACTCCGGCCTCTCACATCTTTATGCCTCCACGGCAACTTGCCCGTAACAAGAGCTATCTAAAGCTTCTGGGATGGAACTAACCAACCTTGCAAATGATAACCACTATCTACTCCTTTCCCTCAAAACCATTTTTTTTTACCATATTTTAATAGGGAGCTCAACTGTTGCCATTCCATTAATCCCAGTGAGTTGAATTTCAAGGGGAGGTTCTGCGGCTTGCTAGAAAAAAACATTTTTTAAAATACGCAAACACGTGTATTTTACGGAATAAAACGTTAGTTTATTTTAAGAACTGGTTTTAATCTTGTTTCTGATGATACCTAGTTAGCTTGCATTAGCTGTATTTTTCTTTTCAAACTGGCAATGAAAGGGCTAAAGAATGATTATGGAAATTTAAGCATTTTTCCTCTCAAATCTGTAAGGTGAAATGTGACTAACTTTTTTTTATTGTATGTTGCCTTAGTACCAGTTACCTTATTAGAAATTTAATTTGTAATATGCTTTCCTCCTTCCAAACCACCGGAGTAGCATTCTGATTTTAGACAGGTAGCTGGAGTCTCCCTTTACTTTAAGGGATTAATTTTGAATGATTGAATCTTTTTCTGTTTTCTTGTTTCAACCACTGTTTTTAGTCTGCACAGGACTGCTCTGTGTGTGTGTGTGTGTGCCAATCATAGTACTATAACAAGTTGAAATGTAAGTATTGGGAAAAAGGATTAGGAAAAAAGAATTGCCCATTCTCTCACTAGCTACTGTTAGCGTTTGGTCATGTTACCTTACACTTTTGTATCCTGTTTTCCACATTTTTGGTAAATGCTTTAGAAAAATCAAATGTATATTTTTGAACTTGCATTGGTTTTAAGCTACTTTTTATGGATTAGCAGCTTGTGTGACACTGAGTTCATGTGGTCATGTGGTTTCTAGTCACTAACTGTGTGACTGGACAGATACCTTAATCTAACTGGGTATTGTTTTGTTTTTCCAACTGTAAAATGAATGATTGAGACTATGAATTTACTTTGAAATGAGAAATAACATGACAGAGGAATCTGGATTTCAATCTGTCTTTTACACTCTGATGACCTTGGGCAATTAAGTTCTGTCTGTGTTCTCATTTGTGAAATGGAGAATAATCTCACCTTGTTAGCTTTAAAGGAGTTATTCTAGATACAAAGCAGTTTTTTATGGAGTAGGTGCTCAGTAAGTGTTATACTAACTCCTGCCCTTAGGAACTATGACTCTATATATCATTTAAATTTTTATTTTATTTTATTTTTATTTATTATTATTATTATTTTACAGGGACAGAGAGAGAGAGTCAGAGAGAGGGATAGATAAGGACAGACAGACAGGAACGGAGAGAGATGAGAAGCATCAATCATCAGTTTCTCCTTGCGACACCTTAGTTGTTCATTGATTGCTTTCTCATGTGCCTTGACCGTCGGCCTTCAGCAGACCGAGTGACCCCTTGCTCAGCAACCTTAGGTCCGAGCTGGTGAGCTTTTTTTTTGCTCAACCCAGATGAGCTCGTGCTCAAGCTGGGACCTCGAACCTGGGTCTTCCACATCCCAGTCTGACGCTCTATGCACTGCGCCACCGCCTGGTCAGGCTAAAATTTTATTTTTATCTTTTCTGTTTTGAGAGATAGATGGAAAGGGAGAGAGAGGAAGGAGAGTGAGAAGCATCAACTCCTAGTTGCTTCACTTTAGTTGTTCATTCATTGCTTCTCATACTTGTCCTTGATAAGGTGGGGAGCGGGCTCAAGAGACCTTGGAATCTTGGCTCAAACCAGCAACCTTGGGATCTTGTTGATGATCCCGCACTCAAGCCTGCGAGCCCTCATTCATGCCCACAACCTCGTGGTTTTGAGCCAGATACCTCAGTGATCTGGGTCAGTGCTCTATCCGCTACACCACCACCAGTCAGGCTATATTTGAGATTTTTAAAAAGGAACTTTTGCCTTTTACATATGTAATTAAAAGTACAAGCTTACTTTTTCTATTTTTTAATATAGAAATATATACACATAGATTTTTGTATTATGTTTTCACCAGTAAGAATCTATGGCTCATTATAGATATGCCTTTTTTAATAGCAATTTATAAATTTTGAAAAAATGTCTAGAAAGGGAATTTAAAATTACCTACACACCTGGATTGCCATAGACTCAGTAGAGTGGTCCGTCACCCTGCAAGTCTGTGCCACGGCACAGCCAAACATTTAATGAGATTATTATTTTTTCTAGTAGATGAATAAATTCTCTTGAAACTGATTTGTAATTCTTTAAGTTTTTTAAACCATTCCTTCTCTTTGAGTGCTATATAATTCTGAATGCGACTGTCAATTAAAAATCAAATCTTGACCAAAGTATCTTGTTTAAATTCCACCCTAGCCTAAATCTAAATTCCTAATTATGAAAGTGGTAAAATAATTTCACAGGAAATGGGTCAGAAACAAATACTTTACAACAGTGTTTTTCAACCACTGGTCTGCAGACCGGTAGTTGTCTGTGAGTTAACCAGGGTGACTGAGAAACAGTGCATGATGTATATTTAAATGTGACTCTCACTTCCGTAATCCTATCCCTTTCTTGATTCTCTCACTTTGAATATTGGGGGGAAAAAAAGAATTGTCAATTATTACAACCAGCATAACATTTTCATATTTGAGATTTATGTCTGCATAATTCATCTTTCTCCACTGTAATCTTAGTTATGTCTTGTAGCCATCTTCTTGAGTTATATTACTGAGATGATTAAAAAGTAGGACAAAGGTTTCTCTTTCTTTTGCTGGCATACTAGATATAGGCTAAAGTTCACCCAGCTGCTCTAACATAAGCTCTGCTAATTAGGTAGCAGGTAAGACTAGATTTCAAAAACTGCCTTTTGCTCCAACTTGATTTATTTGAAGGTGGTTTGGAATTCATTTCCAAAGACGATTTTATATCACAGTTGATCTAGACTCTAGAGGTTTTGTGTATGTACTTGTGGGTGTGTACGCAGCAAAGGTTGGTTTGTAGCTAAGAGTTTAAAATGGTTTAATCTGTAGGTTAAAGAGCACCAACCTGTTTTCTTGAATATTTGGTCTTTAAATTGCAACCCATGCCCAAGCCCCCTCACCAGCTCTATTTTCTTTTCTGTTTAGGCATTTATCTATTAACATACTTATTTACATCTTTGTTTTTTCTTTTTTTCTTTTTGGTCTGTCTTTCCACCCCACCCCTCCCACTCTACACTCCCAGACAATCCATTTCCCACTCTAATCCACTTGAAACTGTTTTAGCTAGAATTGCCTATTCCTTGGCTCCCCTCCCACTGGAATTTCTACTTGACAGGCATACTCTTTTTTTATGCCAGACTTATTTTCACCTCTTATCTCACTCTACTGAGTAGGAACTCATTCTTCCCAGATCCATTCACCTGCTGCCATAGAATATAAACACAAAGAGATTTTTGTTTTCTCCAAGTGCCTAGAATGTGTGACACTTGGTAGGCCACAGTAAAATTTTTGTTGTTGAATGAAGAATGACTGTGAGGTGATGTTAGAAGAAGAGATTAATTACAGTTTAGTTAGGGAAACACATGCTACAGATGAAGTAATTAGAGAACAAAACAGTAGATAATAAAGATAAAATTTGCCTGACCAGGCGGTTGCACATACAGTGTGTCCGTAAAGTCATGGTGCACTTTTGACTGTCACAGGAAAGCAACAAAAGACGATAGAAATGTGAAATCTGCACCAAATAAAAGGAAAACTCTCCCAGTTTCATACCTATTCAGTGCAGTTCAATGTGGGCTCATGCACAGATTTTTTAGGGCTCCTTAGGTAGCTATCCCGTATAGCCTCTACAGACTCCTCACTGACTGATGCCTACCAGAACGGGGTTTCTCCACCAAACTGCCGATTTCCTTCAACTGCTTATCCCACCCAGTAATGTTATTCCTATGTGGTGGTGCTTCGTTATAAACGTGCTGATATTCACGTTGCACTTGGTCACAGATTCAAATTTAGTGAGCCACAGAACACACTGAACTTTCCTCTGTACCGTCTACATCTCGACTGGCATGGCCGTGGGCTACTCCACTGTGTACATGGTGTTACATCATCATCTGTGCATGCGCACATGCTGCCACATCATCCTACAGAAACTGGGAGGGTTTTCCTTTTATTTGGTGCAGATTTCCTTTTGTTGCTTTCCTGTGACCAGTCAAAAGTGCACCATGACTTTACGGACACACTGTAGGATAGAGCATCAGACTGGGACAGGAGGACCCAGGTTCGAAATCCTGAGGTTGCCAGTTTGAGTGTGGGCTCATCTGGCTTGCACATGGGGTCAGTAGCTTGAGCGTGGGATCATAGTGGTGACCCCATGATCAATGGCTTGAGCCCAAAGGTCTCTAGCTTGAAGCCCAAGGTTGCTGGCTTGAGCCCAAGGTCACTGGCTTGAGCAAAGGGTCACTGGCTCAGCTGGAGCCCTCCAGACAAGGAACATAACAGAAAGCAATCAATGAATAAGGTGCCATGACTGTGATTTAATGCTTCTTATCTCTCTTGCTTCCTGTCTGTCCCTCTCTCTATCTCTCTCTCTCTCTTTAATAAAGATCAATTTTTTAGCAAAGAAGGGGAAGATTGTTGTTGATGGAATCTCAAAATAAGGCTTTGTGGAAAAGGTTGGAGCCATGATACAAATATAAAAAAGGAAGAGTAGTAAATACAGTTGATAACAGATTTCAAATGATGGAAAAGCAAATAAGGAAAATACTCTTATCAGTGAAGTAGAGACACAGAGGACTGAGATAGATGGCTCCTTCTGTCTCTCTCTTTTTTTTTTAAACTAAGTGAGAAGCAGTGAGGCAGAGAGAGACTCCTGCAGGTGTCCTGACCAGCAAGCCTCCTATGGGGCAAAGCTCTTCCCATCTGGGGCCGTTGCTCCATTGCTCTGCAAAGGAGCTATTTTAGTGCCAGAGGGGAGGCCATGGTGCCATTTTCAGCGCCCCAGGCCAACTTGTTTAAAAGAGTCATGGCTGCAGAAGGCGGGGAGAGAGAGAGAAGGGGGAGAGGAGGGGTGAAGAAACAGATGGTCGCTTCTCTTGTGTGCCCTGAGCAGGAATCAAACTCGGGATTTCCACACACCAGGTCAACGCTCTACCACTGAGCAAACCGGCCAGGGCCTCCTTATCTCTTAGTTTACTTTGGTGTAGCACTTTGACTTACAGACACTTTTGTAATTATTACATCACTTTTATGTCTATAAGAACAGTGAAATGCATTGAAAGAGTTGTTCATGGTTATTCAACCAGCAATTGATAACCCTGACAATTAAGCCCAAGTCTTTTGACTCTCAGGTCCTTTGTCTTTGCACTAGAGAGTTGACTTGCATTGCTTCAAAAGAAATGCAAATGAAATTAGAGATCACCCCATTGGGGGTCTGGTGCCACCTACACAATTTTCTTTTTAAATAATATGTTGCTTTATTTTTCAAACCAGCAAGATCTTTGGCTCTATTTATGGTCCTCTCCTAATCTACTTCACCATGAGTGTGTTCATATCAATGGTTCCTGTATACCCATATATTTGCTGTCTACTTCAGTCAACTTTTTAAAAAAATACAGCTGGTGATGGAAGGAGACTTGATTTGGGGTGGTGAACAGACAGTGCAATAGACAGATGATATATTATAGAATTATACACCTGAAACCTATATAATTTTATTAACCAATATCACCTCAATACAATTAAAATATTTATTTATTTATTTTTATTTTTTTGTGTGTGGCAGAGACAGAGAGAGAGACAGACAGGAAGGGAGAGAGATGAGAAACATCAATTCTTCGTTGCGGTTCCTTAGTTGTTCATTGATTGATTTATCATATGTGCCTTGACGAAGGGGGGGGGCCTACAGCAGACCGAGTGACCCCTTGCTCGAGCCAGCGACCTTGGGCTCAAGCTGGTGAGCCTTGCTCAAACTAGATGAGTCCGTGCTCAAGCTGGCGACCTTGGGGTCTCAAACCTGGGTCTTCTGCGTCCCAGTCCAACACTCCATCCACTGCGCCACCACCTGGTCAGGCCAATTAAAATTTTTAAATATTAAAAATACAGATGCTGAGGCTCAGTCCCCTTAAATCTGTGATTCTAAGTTGTCCCCCAGAGATTTGTGAGTATATTTTAACCTCCATGGATGATTCTAATATCTAACATAGTTCTGGAATCACTTTCCAATACTTCTGTGGGAATCCCAGTCCAGGTGGGTATATTGAGTAGTCACATGTGTAATAATTTGGCCATGTGTAATAAGTAGTTTTCCACTCCAGAAGGGTCCCTGGCTCCAGGTCAAAATAGACCATTCTAACCTAGAAACTGGGTATGGTTTTAAAGTTTATTTCTAAATCATATAGAAAGTACTTTTGGTAGAGTTGATGTTTAAAATTGCACTTCAAGACCCTAGCCGGTTGGTTCAGTGGTAAAGAATCAGCGTGGTATGTGGAAGTACCGGGTTCAATTCCCGGTCAGGGCACGCAGGAGAGGTGACTATCTGCTTCTCCACCCCTCCCCCTTCTCTCTCTCTCTCTCTCTCTGTCTGTCTCTCTCTCTCTCCTCCTCCAGCAGCCATGGCTCAAACAGTTTGAGCAAGGTTGGCCCTGAGCACTTAGGGTGGTACCGTGGCCTCTCTTCAGGCGCTAAAATAGGTCGGTTGAGCAGCGCCCCCACATGGGCAGAGCGCAGAGCATTGCCCAGTTAGGGGGCTTGCCAGGTGGATCCCAGTCAGGGCGCATGCAAAAATCTGTCTCTGCCTCCCTGACTCTCACTTAATTTTGAAAAATAATAATAAAATTATAAAATTGCACTTAGAGTACCACCGTGACATAAAATGACCAAAATGGTTTGAGTTTTATTTTCCATTGCCTTTGATTATCATTGCACGCTAAAGAAAAGTCTTAGATTTTGGTTTGACATGCCTCAAATTCTGAACCAGATTAAGATAGGGCATTTACAGAATGAGAGAGTAGGCACAGAGAGAGACACGTAGTTGTCTTCACAAACTGGTGGAAATATTTAATCACTGAGAGGTTGTAGGGATTTTCACTTTCTTTTTCTTTTTTTTAATAATAGCACTCACAAATTAGGCAGACATTCCAGTCTTATAAATTATGTTTGTGTACTCCAACACTATATAGCCCCTCTTGTAGCTGATATGCAGTCTACTTTGATGAAAATTACAAATAATAAAGTTTTAGTACTAATAAGAATTAATATTTGGGGGAAACTAATATAATTAGAGGACATACATGAAGGAACCACTGGGTATTATTTAGGTACTAATTTCTTTTTGTTGTTGTTGTTGTTGTTGTTGGTTTTTTTTTGCATTTTTCTGAAGCTGGAAACAGGGAGAGACAGTCAGACAGACTCCCGCATGCGCCCGACCGGGATCCACCCAGCACGCCCACCAGGGGGCGACGCTCTGCCCACCAGGGGGCGATGCTCTGCCCATCCTGGGCGTCGCCATGTTGCGACCCTCCTGGGTGTCGCCATGTTGCGACCAGAGCCACTCTAGCGCCTGGGGCAGAGGCCACAGAGCCATCCCCAGCGCCTGGGCCATCTTTGCTCCAATGGAGCCTTGGCTGCGGGAGGGGAAGAGAGAGACAGAGAGGAAGGCGCGGCGGAGGGGTGGAGAAGCAAATGGGCGCTTCTCCTATGTGCCCTGGCCGGGAATCGAACCCGGGTCCTCCGCACGCTAGGCCGACGCTCTACTGCTGAGCCAACTGGCCAGGGCCACTAATTTCTTATTATATTTGACATTACTTTAAAACTTATACCTTTTCCTGGGTACAAGTGTTTCATGTGCACTGCTATTACAGTTGTCAGTTACTAAGGAATAACTTGTTTTATTTTTAGACTCATAGAGGAAGAAAACTTTTCTAAGATTATTGGACAAGATTTTGAAGATGTGGGTTGGGAAAAGGAATAAGGAGTTAAAGATGCATGGGAGACATGGTTTGAGGTGGACCATGAATATGAAAGACAGGGGGGAAAAGAGCAGCGTGGTTTTTTTTTGTTTTTTTTTTTTTTTTTTTTACAGAGACACAGAGAGAGAGAGTCAGAGAGAGGGATAGATAGGGACAGACAGACAGGAAAGGAGAGATGAGAAGCATCAATCATTAGTTTTTTGTTGTGCGTTGCGACACCTTAGTTCATTGATTGCTTTCTCATATGTGCCTTGACCACAAGCCTTCAGCAGACCGAGTAACCCCTTGCTTGAGCCAGTGACCTTGGGCTCAAGTTGGCGAGCCCTGCTCAAACCAGATGAGCCCACCCTCAAGCTGGCGACCTCGGGGTCTTGAACCTGGGTCCTTCCACATCCCAGTCCGGCACCCTATCCACTGTGCCACCGCCTGGTCAGGCAAGAGCAGCGTGTTTTTTTAAAAGATCGGAAGTTGTAATTAAGGGATGGATGTCAATCCTGTGCTAGGCTCCAGAAGAGCTTGGTTACAACCTAGAGCAGACGTTTGGATGACAGCAGTGCAGAGGTGAGCCTTTATTGCTAGAAAGGAGGTAGAGCAATGCCCAGAACAAACTTGGAATGTTTGCCTGGTATTCCCCAATGTTTCTTACTTCTTTCTATCCAGAGTCCAGATTGACTCTGTTGGGACTTATCATCATCATAATGCAGGAGAGCCTCAAGCAATGAAGTGACTGAGAAAGAAGAAAGAGAGGAGCTGGTCTGTTATCCCCAGAGTAGGAGTATTCTTGGTGGAGTGCACTATAAACTTTCTGTTAGAAATGCTAGAATAACAGAGTGTGATGTGGACTGTTTTATTTATAATAGTCACTAGTGCCCCTTGATTTTACTTTTGCTAACACTGGAAACTTCATCTCTGTAAAAATACAGGAGGATGTGGCTGAACAACATGGTTGAGATAGATTTGGAATATGTTTGGAACTGACATTATGGATTACTTTGTAAATGACCTATTTCTTAATGTGTACATTTTCTATTGGTGCCATAATCAGTTTCCACAAACTTAGTGTCTGAAATAATACAGACACTAATTTATTCTCTTACAGTTATAGATGTCAGAAATGAGTCTCACTGGGCTAAAATCAAAGTCATTGGCAGAGCTGTCTCATGGGGATCCTTAGAGTTTAGGAAATGCATGCCTGTGGATGCTGTAAGGGGGAATCTATTCTTTGCCTCTTCTAGAGGCTGCCTGCATGCCTCGACTTCTTCAAAGCCTGCAAAATGGGGCCAAGTCCTTCTCAGGCTGCCATCTTTCTGGTTCTCTTTGCCTCTCTCTTCCCTTTGTGATTACTTTGGGCCCAACTGGATAATACAGGATAATCTTCCTATATTAAGGTCAGCTAATTAGCAACCTTAATTCTATTTAGGATCCAAATAATCATGTGACCTAGTAATTGAAACCAAAAAAAGATGACAGTGGTCATGATAATCACCTAGAACAGTGGTCCCCAATCCCCGGGCCCCGGACCAGTACTGGTCCGTGGGCCATTTGGTACCTGTCTGCAGAGAAAGAATAATAACTTACATAATTTCCGTTTTATTTATATTTCAGTCTGAACGATGTTTTATTTTTTTAAAAATGACCAGATTCCCTCTGTTACATTCGTCTAAGACTCACTCTTGACGCTTGTCTCGGTCACATGATACATTTATCTGTCCCACCCTAAAGGCTGGTCCATGAAAATATTTTCTGACATTAAACCGGTCCGTGGCCCAAAAAAGGTTGGGGACCACTAACCTAGCACACACTGTTCTAATTTTGGTTTTTTGTTGTTATAAATTCCAGCTTTGTTATATAGAAGAGGTATTACAGAAATACTGTTTTGTAAAATAATTTTGAAATTCCTTTTTCTTATAGGTTATATTTGCCGCAAGTTTACAGGGTCTTCTGCTTTACTGGGTAAGTTTAATTTCTTATTAACATGTTTACATGCCTGTTAGATTTATTTAGCAATAAAAATGTTTACAAATAATATTTCCTTCTCTTTTTTAGCCAGGACCCATATTAACTATGGAGCCAAAGGGGATGTGGCAGTTATTCGAATTAACTCACCCAATTCAAAGGTACCTACATTTTTTTTGGCAGTGTATTTATTACAGCTGGGGACAGTGAAACAAGGAAGGGTTTCGGACAGGAGAAGCAACAGGCGAGCCTAAGCGGGGCTGTTTTGGCTCTCTTGTGAAGACAGTGAAAAGGGAGCCTGGGAGACAGGTGTGGGCGGGGCTAGCCTGGGAGGAGCTCACACTGCCCATTTCTTCCCTGGTTTCAAGTCTCTTGGGGACCTTAGGGTTTAGGAGATGCACAGCTCTGGGGGAAGATGAGGGGAAGATAAGGAGGAAGGAAAAGGTAAGGGAGTGCTCTTGGAGGGAGAGTGCACTCAAAGGTACCTTCTTTAACTTGCTACAGCTTATTTCTACTAACTACATTCATGAATCCAATCCTGAATGGAAAGAAATCCACCAATCTAGCAGTTATCTTTTCATATGAATTTACAGTTTTGATAGTAAAATTAGTTAGACAAGTTGCCTCATTTCTGAAACAGAGGTCCTTGTTAAGAATTCCCTCTGGTTGACTTTAGGTGTCAGATTTACATCAAGGATTAATAAAACTAATCTTATGTTACAGTGTAGAATAGTGACTTATTAGATAAGAGTTGACTTATTAGGTAAGAACCAAAGTACAAGCTTTGTTTATAAAGAAACAAAAGAATCCATTTTAACTATGAGGTTATTGAATCTGGTTATTGAATTCTTCCTTACCTGCCTAACAGAAATTATTATCCATAAGTTGGCTGGCTTAAATGTGGTTAAGCTTCTTGAGGGATATGAATGACTTGGTGCAGTTCACATATTGAAGATTAAGTTCTGTTCAAAGTGGAGTTTTATTTGTTTTTGGCAACTTTAGCAAAGCATAAAGCATTAATCCAATCTTTTCCCAAGAAATGCTTTATTGCAGGAGCTCATACTTTTCCCCACATTGGAAATTGGTGTAAAAGTTTTATGTTTCAGAAATCTTGTTACCAGAGACCTAGATGAAATAGGAGGACCTAGACCAGTGATGGGCAATCTTTTGAGCTTGGTGTGTCAAAATTCGCCAAAAAAATAAGCATAACTCGGGTGGTGTGTCACTTCGAGAAAAAACCCATAATTTCATGATATTTATAGTTTAAATAACAAAAATGTATAATTGTAATATAACTGTATTTAATAAACCAAAAACTAATTATTTAACTTACCTGCTTAGTGCCTTCTTTGTTCATCTGTCAGTCGGTTTCTTTTGTTGGTCTTGATATTATTTAACTTGTGTGGGGTGCCATGAATTAAGATAAGTGAGGGGGAGAGGGAATTCTTTAACTAACCTGCCTATTAGTAACTTTTTTGTTGCTGAATTTCATTGGCTGAATCTTCATTTGAAGGTTGGTATTTTGTACACTTCAAGCCCACTCAAGCACTACTAACTTCATCTGTCAATCTGTTTCTTTTGTTGGTTTTGATATTTTTTAACGCTGAGAATAAGGTCTCACAAAAGTACCTAGAGGGGAAAATTGTTAGTAAAGCCATTGCTATATATTTCAGGGTGCTAAAAGTGTCTGATAATCGGTTCCAGGCACTCCAAATTTCCTGTTCATAGTGGCACTCCTCTTGATTCTCCAAGCAGCACCTTTCCAGATTCTCAAGCTTTGACCTCAAATCAACAAACACCTGAACCCAGATGCTGTCTTGAAATTCTGCAAGTTGCAACTTATGTAAATTAAGATGGCTGCTGCAATTTCTAATGGCGGGAAACGGCACCCATAGCACAGGCCCTCGCCTCTCCCAGCCTCCCCCTCACTTATCTCAGTAATGATGGTCAATTAGAAATCCATGACACCCCAGAACAGTAGATTGGATGATGGTTGCTGTGGTTATGTGGTTGCTGGTAATGGCAATCACAGGGCCCCCAGAGATGCACCCTCCCGGCATTCCACTGCTCCCTGCTCCTCCGCCGGAAGTGAGGTCAAAGATCCCCTAACGGCCTAACCGGAAGTCCCAGAACTAGATGCTCTGTGCCAGAGTTCTGTTGTTTTGGCCTACAGACCTCTGGCACAGAGTGTCTACACTACAGCAAATGTTTCATCCTCGGCTACTGCACCTGGCCATTAAGGAGCTGAGGATGAAACATCCTTCTCGGCATGCAGCCCCATACTTCTCTGGTTATGTGGCCGCATGTCATCAAAAATGGCTACGCATGTCAGTGGTGACACGCATGTCATAGGTTCGCCATCACGGACCTAGATGGAAGCAATTAACAACTATCACAAATTAAGGAAAACAAGAGACAGTCCTTCTCTCTAGAGTAAATCTTAGCACTCACTGAGCAATGATTTAAACTTAAGATATGTTTTCAGAAGTTGAACCTATTTTTTGAACACAAAAATAACACATGGTTGTGGTAGGAAAATTTAAAACTATAAAGAAAATATAATCATTTATATTCCAATCCCAAAGATACTTTTAACATTTAATCCAGTTTCAATAAATAATAATTATGAAATTAAGATCATGCTATATATCTGATTTTTTTTTTAAAGATTTTATTTATTGATTTTACACAGAGAGGAGAAGGGGGGGAGAAACAAGAAATATCAACTCATAGTTGCTTCACTTTAGTTGTTAATTGATTGCTTGTCTTATGTGCCTTGAACAGGCAAGCTCAGTGTTTTGAACTGGCCACCTCAGTGTTCCAGGTCGATTCTCTATCCATCACACTACCACAGGCCAGGCTATATATCTGATTTTGATTCCTTTTTTCCTTAACATTATATAAATTTTTTCCATGCTAGTAAATGTTTGTAAAGTAAGTATTTACTTAAAGCCTGAATATGACTCAAACTCTCAGGAATATGACCCTCTGTTCCTCCTTTGCATAGGCCTATTTTTAAAGGGAGAGGTGCTTATAGTTCGGCAAAGCTGCCTGAACAGAACACTATTAGATATTTGATTTTTCACCCTACCCCTCTCTCTTGCTACTAATGCTGTATTTCTGATAGATAAACATATTTTCTACCATCAAAAGAGCATCTGATGGTGACTTGCACATCTGGTTCTTTAAATTTAAACCCTTAGATGTATATGTATTTCTCTTTGACAGGTAAATACACTGAATAAAGAACTACAGTCAGAGTTCATGGAAGTAATGAATGAAATTTGGGCTAGTGATCAATTCAGAAGTGTTGTCCTTATCTCATCAAAGCCAGGCTGCTTCATTGCAGGTGCTGATATCAAGTAAGTTTAAATAAGATTGATTTAAAAAGAGGGGCTTGTTGCTTAAGCCATGTGAGACTAAATATAACCTTTTCTTAAAGAAGTTGAAAGCAGTTCAAATTCTTATTTGAGTAAAATAAAAAATACTATAAAATTAAACTAACAATGAGATGCCAGTTAAAAGTTTGAAAATACCATGTTAGCAAAGACTTAAGGAAACCAGAAAATTAATACAGTATATTACTAGTAGGAATGCCAATTGGTACAGCCACTTTGGAGACCAATGTAGCAGCATTTAGTAAAATTGAACATGCATGTATCATAAAATTCAGTGATGCCTCTTCTAGGTATGTGTGCTAGAGAAACCCCACCATTTGTGTTTAAGGACCCATGTACAAGAATGTGCAGTCCTGTGTGCTTTAAAATAGAATTTGAAATAAACTAAATGTCAGTCATTAAGGAAATAGACAAGTAAAATGTGGAACATTCACATGATAAAATAGTATAAAACAGTTCAAAGGAATTAACTAGATCCACAACATAATATTAGAGCTTAAAAACATAGTTAAAAAAAAGTTTCAGAATATTTCATACAGTATATAGTTTTGTAGATTTTTTTTTTTTTTCTGAAGCTGGAAACGGGGAGAGACAGTCAGACAGACTCCCGCATGCGCCCTACCGGGATCCACCCGGCACGCCTACCAGGGGGCTACGCTCTGCCCCTGGGGGGGGGGGGTCGCTCTGTTGCAATCAGAGCCACTCTAGTGCCTGGGGCAGAGGCCAAGGAGCCATCCCCAGCACCCGGGCCATCTTTGCTCCAATGGAGCCTCGCTGCGGGAGGGGAAGAGAGAGACAGAGAGGAAGGAGAGGGGGAGGGGTGAAGAAGCAGATGGGCGCTTCTCCTGTGTGCTCTGGCCAGGAATCGAACCCGGGACTTTTGCACGCCAGGCCGATGCTCTACCGCTGAGCCAACTGGCCAGGGCCTAGATTTTTTTTTGTTTTGTTTTGTTTTGTTTTGTTTTTAGGTAACAGGAGGGGAGATCCACCCAGCAACCCCATCTGGGGCCAGTGCTCAATTACTGACCTATTTTTAGCACCTGAAGCTGATGCACTCCAACGGAGGCATCCTCAGTGCCTAAGGCAGGGGTCGGGAACCTATGGCTCACGAGCCAGATGTGGCTCTTTTGAAGGCTGCATCTGGCTCGCAGACAAATCTTTAGTAAAAAAAATAACATTAAAAATATAAAACATTGGCCCTGGGTGGTTGGCTCAGCGGTAGAGTGTCGGCCTGGCGTGCGGGGGACCCGGGTTCGATTCCCGGCCAGGGCACATAGGAGAGGCGCCCATTTGTTTCTCCACCCCCCCCCTCCTCTCTGTCTCTCTCTTCCCCTCCCGCAGCCAAGGCTCCATTGGAGCAAAGATGGCCCGGGCGCTGGGGATGGCTCCTTGGCCTCTGCACCAGGCGCTAGAGTGGCTCTGGTTGCAGCAGAGCGACGCCCCGGAGGGGCAGAGCATCACCCCCTGGTGGGCATGCCGGGTGGATCCCTGTCGGGCGCATGCGGAAGTCTGTCTGACTCTCTCCCCGTTTCCAGCTTCAGAAAAGTACAAAAAAAATAAAATAAAATAAAATAAAACATTCTCATGTATTACAATCCATTCATTTCCTACCGCTCATGTTCATGGTTGTGGGTGGCTGGAGCCGATCACAGCTGTCCTCTGGGACAACACCAAATTTTTATTGGATAATACATAACGTACATGGGTCGTTGTATGGCTCTCACGGAATTACATTTTAAAATATGTGGTGTTCATGGCTCTCTCAGCCAAAAAGGTTCCCGACCCCTGGCCTAAGGTCACACTCAAGCCAATGGAGCCACTGGCTGCAGGAGGGTTAGTGGGAGGAGGAGAAGCAGATGGTCACTTCTCCTATATTCTCTGACCAGGAGTCAAACCAGGGATGTTCACACACAGGGCCAATGCTCTATCCACTGAGCCACTGGCCAGGGCCTTCATACAGTGTATAGTTTCTATAAAGATTTTTAAACTGTACATGAAATATTTCTTTATATTATTTATGTCACACAAATAGGTGGTTGCTCTGGAAGGGAACATTGCAAACATGGAAGTGGTTGTTTCAGGGGAATAAAATGGCTGGTAGGACTTGAGGTTGTCAAAGGGAATGTTACTGATGCAGCTAATATTTTCTTTCTTTCTTTAAATGGTAGAGTATATGTCTCTTTCTTTAAATGGTAGAGTATATGTCTCTAAACCTTGTTTATAATTCTTTAAAGCTATAAGCTAGAACCCAGAGCTCCTGCGCAGTAGCTATGCCAGAAGGACATGACCCGGACATGGGAGTGCTTGCATAGTTGCTCCCACAGTTCTAGAACCTGCTGTCTTATCTGTAGTTTACTTCAGCAGATGCAGGGTCACGCATGCGTAAATTCTTCCGCACTGTATAAAACTGGCCTTAAGAAATAAAGTACGTAGCCGCTTTTGTAACTTTCCCCCATGTCGACTCCTTGTGCATTCTTTTCCCTTGGCACCGCCTCACCTTCCAAGGGACCTCATGACCCTAACAAGTGGCCCAGCGAACAGGGTGTTCAAAATGAGGTGAGTGGTGCAGGGGAATGCTCTGATCCTGTGGAGGCACAAGCCGGGGTTGGGAGCAGAATTTTGGCCCCCAAGCTCATTGTGGTATCCAGTTGCAGCATATCTGGCAAACTAGACGTTGCCAGAGGACTGGGGCACAGTACATCCCTAGCCAGAGGGGATCTGGAGAACTTTGAAGCAATCGGAGCCAAAAGCCCCTGCAGCCCACAGAGAAGGGGCGGGCCAAGGTAGCTTGGCTACAGCGCAGGGAGGAGAGCTTGGAGCAGTCCCTGAGCAACGTGAGTATCTGCATAGACAGCAGGGCTGTGTACTGGAGCCTGACACTGTAGTTACCCTGCGAGGCTGCTTAGGATTGGCTTATTGGCCACTGCCCTTGTAAAGAAAAGAGATGTAACAGGACCTGTAGAAGCATGGCTAACAGGAAGGAGCCGTGATTTACCATGTTTCTAGTCATAGACCCTTGCAAACCTTTGGTAATGATGCTGCAGATACCTTGGCACAAGTCCAAGCGACTGTGCAGACCCCAGAGCCAGCCGCAGTTGTGTCATGGTTACACGAAAAGCTAGGACATATAAGGGCTCGTACAATGGGCCTTGTGCAGCACTAGGGACTAATTGTTCCTCGGGCAGAGGCCAAAGAGGCCGTGAGGCAGTGCCCATGGTGTGCACGGCAATACCCACGGAGGAGGCGCCTGGCTCCCACCCCAGGACAGATACCTAGGGGAGAGAAGCCACTGCATTTGTGGCAAATAGATTACATAGGCCCCATGCCAGAAGACCAGGAAGTCCAGTATGTCTTCACAATAGTAAATACTGCCTCCAGCTTGGGATATGCCTACTCTGTAGCCAGGGCTGATCAGGAGTTTACCACACAGGCTTTAGAGGACCTTTCAGCAGCCTATAGCCTCCCAATAGCAGTTGCAGGTGACTGAGGGACCCTTATTACTGGGCAGGCCACCCAGAGGTGGGCTAAGGACAGGGATGTGCACTGGAAGTTGCATGTGTCATATTGCCCTCAAGCTGCAGGCATAACTGAACATTTCCACAGGCTGTTGAAAGAGAAGCTGAAGGCAATGGTGCTCTCCGGAAAGCGGTAGAAGCAGCAGCTCCCCATCGTGGGGCGGCTGCTGAATGGGCAGTCTCGTCACAGGAAAGAGCCCTTTAGATCAGGTGCTGGAAGGGGCAACTCGTTGCCTTAAGGTGGCCCCTTCTGGATCCACGGACCTGTATATACAGGTACAGGACGAAGCTTTAGTGCTACGGGCTCCATCCACAGTGGCCCCAGAACAGGAGGAGAAATAGAGCTAGCCATAGAAATTAGAGGCAGAGGGGTCTCCATGGGTAGTATTACTGGAACCCTGGGGAGCAGGCCTAGAGACAGGCTTACCCCTCACACCCTAGCTTGCCACGTGGCTGGTGGAGGTACGAACGGCTTTCCCTACTACAGCTCCCTCCCCCCTTCTGAGAGGCTTGGTTGCCATTAAGACTGACCAGTGCCCTTGTACACAGTAACTCTTAGTGAAGGGCCCTCTCCCCCGACTGCAGGTGTACAAGTCAGGTATCACCTACTGAGAGGCCCTTCGATACCTGCCACCATTCTCTCACAGGATGAGAGGGTGACTTGCATTCTCCCTGAGGGACCGGACTTGCCTATGATGTTTTCACGTTCTGCTCCGTCATATTGTCCAGGTTGCTTATATTAGCAGGCATAGCAGGGGGACTAGTTGTGTCCTGTTGTTCCCTCTACTACTGTTGTAGCCCCTGGGCCCAAGGGAATTCCCTGAGGAAGAAGGCCAGGCTCCTCAAACTCTAGGGCAGCGGTTCTCAACCTGTGGGTTGCAACCCCGGCAGGGTTGCCTAAAGCCATCGGAAAATACATAATGCATATCAGGTATTTACATTCCGAATCATAACTGTAGCAAAATTACAGTTATGAAGTAGCCACCAAAATTATTTTTTGGTTTGGGGTCACTGCAACATGAGGAACTGTATTGCGGGGTCACGGCATTAGAAAGATCGAGAACCACTGCTCTAGGGGGACAGAGTGTGAGAGCCCAGCTGTGAGCTAGAGCCTGGAGCTCCCGCACAGTAGCTATGCCAAAAAGGACATGACCCAGAAGTAGGAGCACGTGCTCCGTTGCTCCCACAGCTATATAACCTGCTGCCTTATCTGTAGTTTACTTCAGCAGGTGCAGGGTCGCGCATGTGTAAATTCTTCTGCAGTGTATAAAACTGGCCTTAGGAAATAAAATGTGTAGCCGCTACTGTAACTTTCCCCCATGTCGACTCCTCATGCATTCTTTCCCCTTGGCACTGCCTCACCTTCCAAGAGACCTCTTGACCCTGACAAAAGCCTATAGAGGGAGGAGAAATATCTTAGTGTTAGTTTAATGGGTTAATTTTTTAAGTTAATCTGTCACAATATGAGTATTTGTTATTCTTTGTATTTTAGGCCGTGATAGCCAATATTATAGGCTTAATAATTTGTACTTAAGGTATCTGTATAGTTTAAAACCTTGCTTTAAATTGTGTACCCTTTTTTGTTTGTGTAATTAGAAATTTATAAATACTGTTTAATATTTAATTTTGGGGAAAAAAATTAACTGTATTAAGTCTTCTAGCTCAGTTATTTGAGCCTAGTGAGACACTGATAACCCTGGCAGTAGCTAGCTGTATACATAAGGAAATATTTTTAGTTTCCATGAGGCTAGTTGAGCAATTCCCAGCATATGAAATGACAGAAAACTAGTTGTCTTTAGTCAACAGTACAAAATTCACAGCTGAAATAATGCCCAGAAACAAAGTAAGTAAGAAATGAAACAAACTAAAATTAAAAGACATTGATTACATACTGTCAGATCTTTATTCACTAGGGGATCTATTTAAGATTTTAGCTCTCTCTAAACAAGTTGGAAGCTTTTTTCCTTGCAATTTTTATTGCTATTTAATCTGAAAGCTACCTGATAGAAAAAAATCTCTTTAATCTGATAGTGGAAATATTTACTAGAAGATGATTTTCTCACGTTCAGAGCTTTGTAATCTAATGATTGTTATAGAGGTGAAAATAAATTGTGCAACACATCTTGTTTCATGTTCTCTGGATCCAGAAAGTTAACACTTTTATAAAGAGATGATGTCACTAATATTAGTGCTATCTGAGGCAGAACCATTCTTCAATGTCTTAAGTACTTTGGAAGATTCACCACCACATACTAATATATGATAGAATGAGAATATAGTAGATAAGGCATTTAACAAAGTAGGCTGTAATTTTTTTTTTTTTTAAGAAAGAGAGGGATAGACAGGAAGGGAGAGAGATGAGAAGAATCAACTCATAATTGCAGCACCTTAGTTGTTCATTGATTGCTTTCTTATATGTGCCTTGACCGGCGGGCTCCGGCAGAGCCAGTGACTCCTTGCTCAAGCCATTGGCCATGGGGTCGTGTCTATGATCCCATGCTCAAGCCAGCGACCCCAAACTAGTGAGCCCGCCCTCTAGCCAGATGAACCTGTGCTCTAGCTGGGTGAGCCCACGCTCAAGCTCAGGGTTTCAAACCTGGGTCTTCAGCATCCCAGGCCAATGCTCTATCCAATGTGCCACTGTCTGGTCAGGGAGGCTGTAGTTTCATCTTTGATTTTTTTTTTCTGTTCTCTGCTTTCATGTTTACTGCAGCATGTTGGCCGCTTGCAAGACCGCTCAAGAGATAACCCAGTTATCACAGGAAGGACAGAAAATGTTTGAGAAACTTGAGAAGTCCTCAAAACCTGTTGTGGCTGCCATCAGTGGATCCTGTTTAGGAGGAGGACTGGAGGTAAAGATATATTACAAAGTCACTGTTTAGCTCATTGGTAGGATTCACCAGCTGTAAACCTTTGGGCTACTGTTTTACTTGAGAAAAGCTGGAGAATCAGCTTTCTTTTTCATTATCCAACGTCTAGATTCGTTTTAACCCTTATTCTTACAGCATAGAGCATGTGAACCAAAGTGTGATGTTTTCATTTATAAATTGAGATGATTTCAACCAGATCTCTTAGGGCCCTTTCAATTCTAAAAACCTGGTTCAGGTTTGCAGGGCAAAGATTTAGAAGTATGATTCATGCTATTGAGCTTCCTAAGCCTAGTTGAGACACAAAGCATAATACATGCATAAGTGTTTTGTGAGTAGTAAAGACATTAAATAATAAAAGATTTGAGAGATGCTTGTTAGACTAGAGCGTGTAGAAAAAAAGAAAGGGTAAAGAAAATAACTTTTATCGAGCATTTATCCCATGCTAGGCTGTCTGCTATACTCTTTCACAATAATTAATTAAGGAAACCTGTGCCTGGTCCTAAACGATAGGCAGAATTTGATTAACTAGCAGTGCTCAGCAAACTCATTAGTCAACAGAGCCAAATATCAACAGTACAAGGATTGAAATTTCTTTTGAGAGCCAAATTTTTTAAACTATATAGGTATGTACATTGTTATTAACTTAATTAGGGTACTCCTAAGCTGGCCTTTGCACCCGCACTCAAGGGGCCAAAGAGCCGCATGTGGCTCATGAGCCTCGGTTTGCCAACCACTGAACTAGAGTAATGAGAACAAAGCATTCCACATATGGTGAGGTGTGAGTAGACAGGGATAAGTGAAGCCTATTAGGACATCATGAGTAAGTCTGTTTGATTGAAAAGGAGAGTTTCTGTCTGGTACAGGGCTTCTTAACCTGGGGTGCATACACAGTTGTGTGTGCATTGTTCTACTGAGAGCTTCCATAGCTTTCAGCAGATTTTAAGGAAATCTGCGACCAGAAAGAGGTTAATAAATTAGGGGGAAAGTATGAAATAAGACTGGAGAGGTAAATTGTAGAAAGCATCAAATGCCAGCCTAAAGAATTAGTTTATTGGATGGGCACATTCCTGCTCTAAAGAAGTAATCTGTAGACCCTCACCAATCCTAAAATGTTAAAAAGTTACATTTTCTAACGTTCTAATTCTCTTTCATTTGTTTGAAGCTTGCCATTTCATGCCAATATAGAATAGCAACAAAAGATAGAAAAACAGTATTAGGTACCCCTGAAGTCTTGCTGGGGATCTTACCAGGAGCAGGAGGCACACAAAGGCTACCCAAAATGGTGAGTTTAAGACCCCCCGTGTGAATGCTGTTAGAATGCTGTTACTTATGTCTCTAGATCTATTTCCACTAATACAGGTAGCATAATATGGGTATTCGTTGTAGAATTTAGAAACCAGATAAAATATGAATATTTAGGATCAGTAACAGATTTTTATTCCTGGTATTTATTTTTTCAGTTCTACTTTTAACTTATTTTTTCAATTTCTTGATTAAAATTATCAATCACTGTTCTATGTTAGTTAGTCCCTAAAGAAGGATAAAACGAAATAAGATACATGTCTTGCCTCTCTGGAGCTTATAGATCAGTTTGTTCCTTCTCTGTGGAGTACCGTTCTTACCAGTTTTTGCAATTCCATGGATCCTACTTCATGATAAATGTAAGAGGCAGACCTTTGTCCTGATTTGGATGATTTCGTTGTTGTATTTATTCTATAGAACCAAAAGAGGCCCATTGGAGTCTTGAATTCTTAAGGGGAGGGTAAAGACAAACCTGGAGGCTGCAGAGCAGTGTTCACATCAAGCTCCAGGACTGTTGAACCTCAGCTTGGGGCTCTATAGATTCCTCAGGGAAAACGAGGCTCAGCAAAAGTACTCTTTGGAGGGAAGTTGATAAGAGGTGGGCACAGAAAAATAGGAACATTTTCTGGTGTTAATTTCCTGATAATAAATAGTGTGCATTCCTTCATAGGAATTGTCAAGAGGATTTATTGAAAGAATGGCTAAGCCAATGTGTGTATAGAAAATAATGCTGAGTTTCTTTTATTTTGTTATAACTGGTATTTGAATGTTGCTAAAAGCCATTCCTCTAGTACCTACATAAGAAGCCCTTAGCTAAGTTCAGTTTTTGTTAAGCCTAAGATTCTTTCTAAAAACATTGTTGAAACTATTAGGTTTTCAGTCTCCACTAGTTCCAGTATAGGAATTTTAGATACTATACATAAATGATAAAGAAACTCAAAATAGCCTAACCTGTGGTGGCGCAGTGGATAAAGCGTTGACCTGGAAATGCTGAGGTCGCTGGTTTGAAACCCTGGGCTTGCCTGGTCAAGGCACATATGGGAGTTGATGCTTCCTGCTCCTCTCCTCTCTCTCTCTCTCTTTCCCTCTCTCTCTCCTTTCTAAAATGAATAAATAAGTAAATAAATTTAAAAAAAAAAGAAACTCAAAATGACATAAATACATAATTATAGGATACATGAAATTATTTCTCCACCTTATTAATTCTATTAGAAATCTTGCATATTGAATAAAGATATTATTGCTGCAGCTGAAAATTTCTAATCCTAGAAGTTACCAAATATGTATCAATATGTAAAATAGAACTGATTGATAAATAGCATAAAAATCTGATTTGCCTTTTCTCATGTTAGTATTTATTTTGCTCAATTGATTGACTTGTAAACTGATTATCACTCTGATCATTCTCCCCTTATGTTCTGATCCTTGCTTGCATCTTAGGTGGGTATACCTGCTGCTTTTGACATGATGCTAACTGGTAGAAACATTCGTGCAGACAGAGCAAAGAGAATGGGACTGGTTGACCAACTGGTGGAACCGCTGGGTAAGTTTTAGCATGCCTCAGAGTTGGGCCTACAAAGTTATTTTCTTTTCTTTTTTTTTTTTTAACAGAGATAGAGAGTCAGAGAGAGGGACGGATAGGGACAGACAGACAGGAAGGGAGAGAGATGAGAAGCATCAATCATCAGTTTTTCATTGCGAGACCTTAGTTGTTCATTGATTGCTTTCTCATATGTGCCTTGACCGTGGGCCTTCAGCAGACCGAGTAACCCCTTGCTCGAGCCAGCAACCTCGGGCTCAAGCTGGTGAGCTTTTGCTCAAACCAGATGAGCCCACGCTCAAGATGGTGACCTCAGAGTCTTGAACCTGGGTCCTACCGCATCCCAGTCCGATGCTCTATCCACTGTGCCACCAGCTGGTCAGACTATTTATTTTCTTAAAGAGTTAATTATTGGTTGGAGTAAAACTCAGGTTCTTGAGTAATTAGTCATCATTCTGAGGAGTGAAGTTATCTAAAAGTTATAATACTAAATCCTTGATAGAATTCACTAGTAAAATCATATAGACTTGGGAGTTTTCTTTGGGGAAGTTTTTTTACATATAAATTCAATTTCCTTAATAGATATAAGGCTACTTGGGTCTCCATTTCTTTTTTCTTTTTTTTTCTTTTGTTTGGAGAGAGAGACAAGAAGGGAGAAATGAGAGCATCAACTAGTAGTTACATCACTTTAGCTGTTCAATGATTGCTTCTCATACAAGCCTCGACTGGGGGGCTCACCCAAGCCAGTGACCCCTTGCTCAAGCCAGTGACCTCGGGGTTTAGAACCTAGTCAGTGTCACAGGTCAACGCTCTATCTACCACACCACCACTTGTCAGGCTGGGTTCTCCATTTCTTGAGTGAGCTATGGCTATTCATTTTTTAAAGATTTTGTCTATTTCATTTAACTTACCAAGTTTATTGCAATAAAGTTGTTCATGATACTTCCTTATTGTAATATCTTTATATCCTACAATGATATCTCTTCATACGTTTTCTCTCTTTTTTTTCTGATAAGTCTGGCTAGAAATTTATCAACTTTGATTTTTTTTCTAAGAACCAGCTTTTAGTTTCATTGATTTTTTTTCTTGTTTGTTTGCTGTTTTATTGGTTTCAGCTATCCCTTTTTTTCTGCTTGTTTTTGGATTTCATTTACACTTTTTCTAGTTTCTTAAGGTGGAACCTTATTACAGCATTGATTTTAGGTCTTTCTTCTTTTGAACGTAGCATTTAAAGCTATAAATTTTCTTTTTGGCACTGCTTTATTTTAATGTTATATTTTCACGTTTGTAAATGTCAAAATATTTCCAGACTTCTGCCCTGGCCAAATAGCTTTGTTGGTTAGAGCATCATAAGGCATCATCTGGATGAGGACAGGTTGCTGGTTTGATCCCCAGTCAGGGCACATAAAGAAACAGATTGATGTTTCTGTCTCTCTCTCTCTCTCTCCCCCACGCCTTGGGGGATATATCAATTTAAAAAGATATATTTTCAGATTTCTCTTTGATTTCTTCTTTGACCCAGGTGTAATTTCAAAGTATGTTGTTTAATTTCCAAATATTTAGGGGGTGGTTTGGATATCTTCCTATTACTGACTTCTAGTTTAATTTTGTGGTGGTCAGAGTACAGCTGGTTCTTATTTGCAGATTGCCCATCTGAGAGTGCATAGTTTGTGACTCTTCCACCTACCAGTCTCTGGTCTGGCATGGAAGCTGTGCTGAAAGTGGGTGCTAGAGCCTTTGGCTTTGGCATACCTAGGTTTTTGCCTACCTGGGACTGATCTAAGCCTGATTTGCATTCCATTCTGTTGTGTTCATTTTTGCAGGACCAGGAACAAAACCTCCAGAGGAACGGACACTTGAATACCTAGAAGAAGTTGCAGTTACTTTTGCCAGAGGACTAGCTGATAAGAAAATTTCTCTAAAGAGAAACAAGGGATTAATGGAAAGTGAGTGTTGTTATTAAAGAGCAAAGGTGGCCCTGGCTGGTTGGCTCAGTGGTAGAGCGTTGGCCCAGGTTCAATTCCTGGTCAGGGCACACAGGAGAAGCGCCCATCTGCTTCTCTACCCTTCCCCCACTCTTTCCTCTCTATCTCTTCCCCACCTGCAGCCAAGGCTCCATTGGAGCAAAGTTGGCCCGGGCGCTGAGGACGGCTCCATGGCCTCCACCTCAGGCGCTAGAATGGCTCTGGCTGCAACGGAGCAATGCTCCACGAGCATCACCCCCTGGTGGGCATGCTGGGTGGATCCTGGTTGAGTGCATGTGGGAATCTGTCCGACTGCCTTTCCACTTCTAACTTCGGAAAAAATACAAAAAAAAGGGAGCAGATTCAAAGCTTCTTTCCAAAGAGTTTAATTATATTTACTATAAATTTTAAGTTAGAGATGAATGCAGTATTTACTGGAAGCCTAAAGTCAACCTTAAGGGGTACAACAACTCTGCTCTAGGGTACCATTATATTATTATAACACCCAGCTTTAGATTTATCAACATAATCAAACTATGTTTAAAGGAGTGCTTAGATTGAAATTTTGATTTTGTATATTAAAGAGCAATTGATTCAGATAGCTAGAACTACTGCATATTTATGGAGTTTACAAAAAAGAAACTAACAAGAAACATTTATTGCCAGTAAGATTCTAAAAGCATTTTACCTTACAGAACTGACGTCGTATGCCATGAGTATTCCATTTGTCAGGCAGCAGGTTTACAAAAAGGTGGAAGAACAAGTGCGAAAGCAGACCAAAGGCCTTTACCCTGCACCTCTGAAAATAATCGACGTGAGTCTTGCCCGTGCTCTCAGTTTTCTTATATATTTTCCCTTTGTATAGCACAGTACTCTTTATTGCCATTCTGGACCATGTATGCAGTACAAAAAATTTTAATTCTGCTGTTAAATTACTTACCAAGAGTAAGGGAAGACTATAGCAAGCTATAAGAACTCGTATAAATTGATGTATTTGGGGACATCCAGTGCCAGCGTACTTACTAGTTAATGAGTTTTAAACTCTCAGTTATAAACCAGGACATAATCTGTGTCATACCAGTAATATCTAAGGCCAGTAAAATATTGAGCATTTAAAAAATGCAGTTGAAGCAAAATTGATGGCTATATATTTTTTTAAATTTTAATTTATTGTGTTTACATGGATTCAAGTGTCCCACTGAACATAATACCGTCACCATCACCCGATGGCTATATTTTATCCTTAGTTAAAAGTATTGTCAGGACCAACAGTGTCTTATTGACTTCCCCATTGCCATAATTAGAAAAAAAGATATAGCCTGACCTGTGGTGGCGCAGTGGATAAAGCGTCGACCTGGAAATGCTGAGGTCGCCGGTTCGAAACCCTGGGCTTGCCTGGTCAAGGCATATCTGGGAGTTGATGCTTCCAGCTCCTCCCCCTTCTCTCTCTCTCTGTCTCTCTCTCTCTCTCTCTCTCTCTCTCTCTCTCTCCTCTCTAAAAAAAAAAAATGAATAAATAAAATAATTTAAAAAAAAAAAAAAAAAAGAAAAAAAGATATAATGATATAGAGAAGTACTGAAAAGAATAGAGATTAGGTGAAATGATCATAGAGCTGAAGAAACTTCTGTCTAAAGGTAGATTTTTTTTTAATTTAATTTTATTTATTTTTTACAGGAACAGAGAGAGAGTCAGAGAGAGGGATAGATAGGGACAGACAGACAGGAATGGAGAGAGATGAGAAGCATCAACCATCAGTTTTTCGTTGCGACACCTTAGTTGTTCATTGATTACTTTCTCATATGTGCCTTGACCGCGGGCCTTCAGCAGACTGAGTAACCCCTTGCTTGAGCCAGCGACCTTGGGTCCAAGCTGGTGAGCTTTGCTCAAGCCAGATGAGCCCGCGCTCAAGCTGGCAACCCTGGGGTCTCGAACCTGGGTCCTTCCGCATCCCAGTCCGACGCTCTATCCACTGCGCCACCTCCTGGTCGCCTAAAGGTAGATTTTAAAACAGAACTCTCGGCCCTGGTCATGTAGCTCAGTTGGTTAGAGTGTCATCCTGATCGGCCAGGGTTGCAAGTTTGATCCTGAGTCAGGGCATATACAAGGATCAACCAATGAATGCGTTAGTAAGTAGGACAACAAACTGATGTTTCTCTCTCTTTTCTTTCCTCTCTCTAAAATCAATAAACAAATAAAAAAATTTAAAAAAAAATAGGAAAGACTTTTTGATCTGGAAAGTCTGAGATTAAGAGAGCTTATAATTACAGACCTCAAAATTGAAGAATGAACCAGTCAACAGAAACCTTTTGAGCAGAAGGCACTAAAACATAAAATATGAAACGTGATTCCCTACCTCCTCCATTCATCCCACAGTCTGGGCTGGGAAATTAGACATATTTATAGGGTAAGGCAGACAACAGTGTAAGGGTCATTATAAAGCAGCATAACATTGTCAGATAAACAGGACAGGAAAATTGCTGAGTGCACAGAGGGTGGAATAATCACTGTGAACCAAAGAGATCAGGAACAGTGAGATTTAACGAGCCCTGAAAAATGGGTAGAGAACGGGAGAAAGGAGTGGTGCCAAGCCAAGAAGGGCGGGCATGGTGAGCAAAGTTACGGAAGGTGGAAAGCAGCAGGCTCCTTAGAGAACCTTTAATGAGATCAGTTTCTGTTGGAAGACAGGGAAATGTACAGAAAGGCAGATCAAAGCTAGGTTTTTAGAAGGTTGGTCAATAATGAATTAGGAAATTTGACTTTTGCTCTGTATAGATCACAAAGAACTGTCTTCATGGTAGTGAGTAAAGATGGATTAGAAAGAAACAAAGTAGAGCTCTCTTGGTAACCCAGACTTGAAGTTATCTGATATTTGAATAAGACCCTTAGTTATGATAGTAAAAATAGGAAGGTAGTAAGAAACTCACTAAAGACAGATATGAGTTAAGTTTCAGAAGTGTTGAGTATAGATATTTCAGGAAATTCAAGCAATAGGAGCATAGAGGGAGCTATCAAGTATGGGTATAGAATTGTTTGTTTTCTTAATTTGTCATTTCCATAAGTTATGGTGATTGAGTTCAGGGTCATTTCTTCATCTTTTATACTTGCCATTTTACTTAGGATAGAACTTACCCCAGATGGTAAGTTGAACTTCATAGAGTCCATGATGAATGTGATAAGCAAGACGAGGTGTCTGAGGAAGAATGCCTGGAGAGAGACAAGGGCTGACAGTGAAACTTGGGGGATCTGCCTACATTTAGAGAACAGGTGGAAAGCGGAAGAGTGATTTAAGTGGACTTGGAAAGGGGTGACAACAGCTCTGTCTCTAACAAAATAGTAAGGTTCAAAGATAGATAAGAAAGTGGAGTTTGAGCTGTGGAACCTCTGTTTTCCTATTCTGACTTTTTTATTCTTATTGTCTTCTATTTTATTTCCTTACATTTTATGATAGGTTCAGCTCTGGCCTCAAAGATGAATTAAGTCAGTCTTAAATAACCTTGTGCTCAGTCCTCTCTCTTTTCTCACTCCAATCTAGTCTTTAAAAACTCATTAGCCTGACTGGTGGTGGCACAGCAGATAGAGCATCAACCTGGGACACTGAGGTCCCAGGTTAGAAACCTTGAGGTCACTGGCCTGAGCGAGGGCTCAACCAGCTTGAGCAAGGGGTTCACTGGCTTGGCTGGAGCCCCCTGACCCCCGCCCACCCTACTCAAGGCACATTTGAGAAGCAATCAATGAATAACTAAAGTGACACAGCTACAAGTTGATACTTGTCATCATCACTCTCCCTTCCCTGCTCTCTCTCTCTCTCTCTCTCTCTCTCTCTTAAAAAAACAACAAACACTAACAATGTTATTCAGCATTCTGGTGCATCTCGCCAATCCACTCCAACAATAAACAAGTATATTGTGTGTTTTAGGTGGTAAAGACCGGACTTGAGCAAGGGAAAGAAGCTGGCTATCTCTCTGAATCTCAGGTAAAGTTATTTTCTTTCAATTTTTTAATAATAGATACAAGAAAACCAAAGATCTGAAACTATACAAAACTGAAAAAAGAATAAGTAGCCAAAGCCTAGTAAAATTTTTTCTCCAGGGGTTGTCGTTTCTTCTGATTATCTTCACGGGCAAGTAGAGGCAAGAAAACCTTGGTAGCCACCAGATATTTGAACTTGTTCTCAATAAGGAAGGTGCAACTAGGAAGAGCAGGGGCAGACTTAGAATCCTCTGAGTGAATAGCTTGGACACTTTGTTCTGTAGTCAGGCTGGGTTTGTTGTGATAAAATGAATACCTTGATAAAAAAGTATGGTCCTCACTTGTTGGGGCTTAGAGATAAAACTTGGAAGCCCAGTTTCTCTTTGGTGAATTAGAAAATGAAAGGAAATGTTTTATACCCACTAAAACAAGGAGAGAAGGGACACAGGAACCAGCTTCTCCTCCTTTTGCTTTCTGAGTTGGTAATGTGGCAAATTTAAGTGGTTTAGGTTGTTTGTAAGTATTAAGCAATCATTGAAGAACGATAGCTCTTTGATAACAGGACAAAAGGTGTGCAAAAAGCTTTAGGACAAGTTCCAGAGAAAACATGTCTTGTGCTTTTCTGCTTATTGCAGTGTACTTCTGACTTACTCTTTTCCATCATAACCAGCTTGTACATACCCATATGTACATTAAAATTGAAGTATATTTTATGAATCAATAATTGAATGCAGTATGCATTCACTCAGTATTTCCTGACTAGTTTACTTAGCACAACCCACTAAAATCATGACCACTGATGGATTTCTACCCACAGCTTGAAAATCACTGGTTTATTGAGTAGAACCTACTAAATCAAGATTAGTAAAGCATTGATTTTGTAGAACATTGTTTCATGTTTTATTAGGACACAGTAGCAACTTTAATAGGGGAATTTCTTTGAAATACTATTTGAAACCATGTAATTGTGCCAACAAATTCTGGTAATATTGGTAATGACAATAACTAGTCATTTTACTAGTGTTCTCATTTAATCCCCACAGTACTGTAAAATAGGCTTTGATGTTCCCATTTTAAGGATAAAGAAAGCCTTACAACTGAGAAATGGCAGAGCCAGGATTCAAACCCTGTCCTGTCAAACCCAGACTCTAAATTTCATGCTCCCAAACCCAGACTCTAAATCCCATGCTCCTTACTACTAAGTTGAAACTTGTCCTCCATAGGTGGTAAGGTCCTTTTTTAAGTGGTAGGTGCCATTTGGGCCACCTGCTACAGTGGAAGGAGAGCTGGAGTTGGAGTCATACTGCTTTGTGAGGCTGAGGCAGTGCGACTTTGGGCAAGGTCACTTAAGTTTTCTGGGCCTCCTCTTCCCAGTCTTTAAATGAGAGAGTTGGTCGAGATGATCATGAAGGTTCATTTTTGCTCCGACACTCGAATCCCTTGTTAAAAGTTACCCCAACTCTGGTGTAGAGAATGAGAACTCAGTTAAATCCAAAACCTTTTTCAAAGCAGTGGTTGGAAAGTTCTGCAGATGGGAAGAGTGAAGAAAAGACACATCAGCAGGAGACAGACTTCTGCAACAGTGGCACCACCGAGACCCCTGAGGAACTGGGCTCTGATCCACAGAGAAACCGAACCGAAGGATCCACACCACTGAGACTGTCAAGTTTTACTTTTTCTTGTTCCTTTTTTACATTTCAGAAATTTGGAGAGCTTGCAATGACCAGAGAATCAAAGGCCTTGATGGGACTGTACCAGGGTCAGGTCCTGTGCAAGAAGAATAAATTTGGAGCACCACAGAAGGAGGTTAAGTAAGTTAAATTCTACCTAGGAGCCCTATGGGTTTCACTATGTGCTAAGCTTGTAGATGTCTTTGAAGATCTGCAGACCTAGATTTTATATTTTTAATCTTGCCATAAACTCCTGTCCTGAGCACATTAGATCCCTATTCCTACCAAGAACTTTCTGGCTTTCAAAGTTATGGCTGTGCTGAATTTTCTCCAGACCTCTTTAATGGTTCCTGTAGAGGTTTTCTTGACCCATCATTGATGTTTTCCAGAAGTCTGGGCTAGGTCCCCTATTCCTGAACCAAGCAAATACACTATGCCCTGTTTAGTGATCTTGTCTCTCCTTGTGACTTTAAGATACCATTTCTTGGAACTCACACTTCTCTTATTAGAAAACAAAAGCTTATTCTAATTGCCAAAGGCTTGTCCTTCTTTTTTGCTTACAACCTAAGCATTTGAGATTCTACTTGCCTGTTTCATATCTTTTCTCTTCAGCAAGCAATGTTATGCTTCCTAAATAGCTCTTCAGTATTAAAATTTAATAATGCCCCTAAACTCACCGTCTTGCTTAGTGGATATCAACCTGGATGATATTGCCCCCAAAGGACATTGGACAATGTCTGGAGATTTTTTGGTTGCCACACCTGGGAAGGGAGGGATGCTACTGGCATATAGTGGCTGCAGGCCAAGGATGCAGCTAAACATCACATCCCCCAGTGCACAGGACACCCTGACAACAAAAAGAATTTTCCAGTCCAAAATGTCAGAAGTGCCAATGTTAAGAAATATTGTTGTAGCTGAATTATAGCAAGGAATTTTTAAAAAGCAGCTAATGTTACTACCTTCTTTAACTCTTCACCTTTAATGAGATTTCAATCCAAAATAGAAGGTAAAATGGATAAGAAGTCTGGATGAGAGATTAAGTGGATTGATTTCCAAATGAAATGCGGTCATAACTACTTCTACGGGTCTGGTCGCATTTGTCCCACATAACACTGACAGTATCTTGCATTTGGTGGGTGAGGTAGATTACTTCATTTGACAGCGGGATGATGATGGCCACTTAAATCTGCATCCTTTCACAGGTCCTGTGGAATCAAACAAGTTAACAAGGACAACAAAGCCACCCATTCCCTATGCGCAGCATTAATAGAGGGCAGCTAATGCTGCTAATGTCTGGTTTTGTAAGGGGATTGTATTGTAACAGGAAAGAAAGGAAACAAAAGACAAATATAATAAAGAGTCTTGAAAAGTCACAAAATCTTGAGACACACTAACTCCTAATCCTATTCCATCTCTTCACCTTATCCTTTCACTTAAAAAAGAAAAGAAAGGAATTAAGGAGACTGCACTTTGCAATAGAAGAGGGTCCTCTTAAATTTAGAAACCTAATTAGCACTCCAGACTTCTACTCCTATCTGCATATAGTAATAAGAATTATATGCACTGGAGAAGGTGTTGTTGGAGAAGCAGATGGTTGCCTCTCCTGTGAGCTCTGACTGGGAATCAAACCCAGGACTTTACATGCTATGCCAATGCTCTACCACTGAGCCAACCAGCCAGGGCCTCTTTTTTTCTTTTGTGAGCTGCTTTATATAAATTCTTACCCATTTTATTGAGTTACCTTTTTTATAATGAATTTGATATTTCAAATAGATTTTTATTTTGTTTTAGAGAGATGGGAATGGGGAGAGAGAGAGATACATTGATTTATTGTTCTACTTATATATGCATTCATTGGTTGAGTCTTGTATGTGCCCTGACTGGGGATTGAATCCACAACCTTGCTGTATCAGGATGATGCTCTAACCAACTGAGCTTGGATTATTAGTTACAATTGATATATGCATGTTGTTCTTATTTCCCCAGTTTTAATCCCTTTCTATATGTTATAGATTTTTCCCTATTCTTTGGTTGTCAGTGTTGTAGAGTCATCTAACAGCAGTTTTTAATTTAATGCAATAAATGTTTCGATCTTTTTCTGCCCTATATTTTATATTTCTCTCCACTATTTCTCATTGTTCTACTATGTAACACTCACCATATAAATATTTTTATTATTACTAATCTACATTTGAAAGACGCTCCCAGGACTTGAAGTTAGGTTTTCTTTTTGGGTCATGAATATGATTTTTTATTATAATAAGAATTATTAGGAATGAAATATTCTATATTACTACAACTCTTTTAAATATAGCATGCTGTAAACTTGGCTTGTTATGAAGGAAGTTGTAAAAAAATAATTTTTTTTTAGTTAATTACTATGGTAATATCCATATTATTCCTAAACTATGGAAAACTAAAAAGAGTAATCAGATATGATCTCTGGCCTCAAAACCTTAGAACTTAATTGAAGAGACAAAAATAATGATCATGAAGTCATTCCAGAATACTGTGGAGTAAAACAAGTGGTCAAGAGGAATTCAGAAGTGGAAGAGGCAGGAGTATGTGTGCATGGAGGTGTTTGTGGGAGGGGTAAAGTCTGGAAGCAAAGAAGCCATCAAAGAGACTTTTGAACTAATCCAAGTAAGGAGTGATAAAGGCTCAGATTTCAGGAGAAATGAAAGATGACCAGAAAGTGGTAAAATCACTAACAAAGAAGTCATTGGAAGAAGACAGGTTATTGGAAAACAAAAATACTCATGTTGACTTAAGCATAAACCAGGCTGTTTTCTTTTCAGTGATCTCCAGCATGATTAAAGACCAATATAATTCAGTCTTCTTGGGTAGATTAATACTTTTTTTCTTAATTGACTTTTTTGGGTTTAATAAAATTGTTTAATAAAATTATATAGGTAACAGCCTGACCAGGCAGTGGCACAGTGGATAGAGCATCGGACTAGGATGCAGAAGGACCCAGTTTGAGGTGTGAGACCCTGGGGGTCGCCAGCTTGAGCACGGGCTCATCTGGTTTGAGCAAAGCTCACCAGCTTGGACCCAAGGTCACTGGCTTGAACAAGGGGTTACTCTGTCTGCTGAAGGCCCATGATCAAGGCATATATGAGAAAGCAATCAATGAACAACTAAGGGGTCATAACGAAAAACTGATGATTGATGCTTCTCATCTTTCTCTGTTCCTGTCTGTCTATCCCTATCTGTCCCTCTCTCTGACTCTCTCTGTCTGTCTCTATTAAAAATATATGTGTGTGTGTATATATATATATATATATATATATATATATATATATATATATGTAACAGATACACAATTTTAATGGGTAGGCCAATTCTTATAGACCTAATAGATTTTGGCATTTAACTTTTTTTTCTTTTCCCGAAGTGGGGAGAGGGCAGGCAGACAGTCTCCCACATGCCCTCTTCCGGGATCCACCCGGCATGCCCACCAGGGGGCAATGCTCTACCCATCTGTGGCATTACTCTGCTGCAACCTGAGCCATTCTAGTGCCTGAGGCAGAGGCCATGGAGCCATCCTCAGCGCAGCGCCCAGGCCAACTTTGCTCCCATGGAATCTTGGCTGCAGGAGGGGAAGAGAAAGAGATAGAGAGAAAGGAGAGGGGGAAGGGGGAAGAAGCAGATGGGCGCTTCTCCTGTGTGCCCTGGCTGAGAATTGAACCTGGGACTTCCACACGTCGGGCTGATGCTCTATTGCTGAGCTAACTGGCCAGGGCCAGCATTTAACTTTTAAAATCAATCATTAAAGGGGTGTGTGTGTGTGTGTGTGTGTGTGTGTGTGTGTGTGTGTAAGCGAGAGAAAGAAAGACAGACAGACTCAGATGGACAGGAAGGCAGAGAGATAAGAAACATTAATTCTTCATTGCGGCACCTTAGTTGTTCATTGATTGCTTTCTCATATGTGCCTTGATTGGGGGGCAGGGGCTCCAGCCAAGCCAGCGACCTTTGGGCTCAAGCCAGCAACCATGGGGTCACATCTGTGATCTTATGCTCAAGCTGGTGAGCATAAGCTGGCAACCTCGGGGTTTTGAACCCGGGTCCTTGGCATTCCAGGCCTGATGCTCTATCTGCACTACCACCTGGTCAGGCAAGGTATACTTTTATAGATAAAAATTATTTGAAATTCCTTATTGTGCCTGCTTTAGTTGGTTTATTGGATGATAACTTGGGCAGTCTCCCACTTCTATTGAAATGATTAAAAGTTGTTTACTAAAACTCATTTTATCCTTGCCTTTCAGGCATCTAGCCATTCTTGGTGCCGGGTTGATGGGAGCCGGCATTGCCCAAGTCTCCGTGGATAAGGGGCTAAAGACTATACTTAAAGATGCTACAGTAGCTGGGCTGGGCCGAGGACAGCAACAAGTGTTCAAAGGGTAAGCCTACTTTCTGCCTTTGCTAAGAGTTAAGAGTTTTTTTGTTTGTTTTTTTGGGGGTGTTTCTGCTGTCACAGACTCCTTTTTCCTGGACATGATAAGTACTATATACTGCATAGTTAAGCCATGTTTTCTTTGATTATTGGAAACACTAATTCCTTCCTTCGCTTCATATTGTTACAGATATTATAACCAGTGTTTTTCAGAATGGTTAAACCTTTTGTTGGACCGGCAGTTGAAAACCACTGTTATAAACAATTAGCACCATTGGACTATAGTCTTTGAGCGCAGAAGAAAAAACTTTATTATATTTTTAAATGCTATTTATTTTGTGTGTTCTGGTATCAGACTAGAAATTCTGGTGTTTGTGAGTTCTGACAGCTTCCATGTAATAGCTGTGTTATGGAACACGGTAACGGCAGGACTGTCTGTGGAAGGACTGTGGTTAGGGTGTGAGAGGCGTGGTGGCCACACATGGAAGGTAGGACTGGGATCAGAACTCCTGAACCTTGTCATTCTGACTGGCATTACTGTAGAGAAGCAGTTAATTGATTTGGTTCCACAATGTCTGAGGCTTTACAGGACTGTCTCCATCTTACTTCTGAGTTAATGACGGGTAAATATTATTCTCCCTATTGCTCGCCTCCCCACCTCTCCCCACACACAGACACGCTGCCTGTTCTGCAGAGGGGAAAGTGGAGCAGCAGCCCAGCCGAACTGGGAATTGGTTGCAGCTCAGTTCTCTGCTCCACTCTAATGGATGAGCTGGCTGCACTTAAACTGTACTGCATGTGACATTTAGCTGAGTGAGCATTTTTTGTTCCTTAAATGGATTATGTAGCTTCAGCAGGTTTTACCCCTTTTTTGCAGAGAAGCTCACACATTGCCACCATTAATGCTTTCCAGGATATGGCAGGTTTAATCATTTGGCGAGATTACTTTAAGATAGCAAGGAGTTGGTATAAAGGAAAGCGCATGTGCTAGTGACCAGCGTTGCCCTGAGACTAGCCTGCAGGGTCCCTCAACAGCACTTCAAACAGCTATCTGATGAGAAATCGCTACTCTGGGACAGCTTCCTCCCGTTGATCCCTCTTGGACCCACGTCTCCTGGGTTCTCTTTTGTCTTAAAAACATCAGGCTCAGGCCCTGGCCAGTTGGCTCAGTGGTAGAGCATCGGCCTGGCATGCAGGAGTCCCGGGTTCAATTCCCGGCCAGGGCATACAGGAGAAGCACCCATCTGCTTCTCCACCCCTCCCCCTCTCCTTCCTCTCTCTCTCTCTCTCTTCCCCTCCTGCAGCCAAGGCTCCATTGGAACAAAGTTGGCCCGGGCACTGAGGATGGCTCCATGGCCTCTGCCTCAGGTGCTAGAATGGCCCTGGTTGCAACAGAGCACATCTGCAACAGATGGGCAGAGCATCGCCCCCTGGTGGGCATGCCAGGTGGATCCCGGTTGGGCGCATGTGGGAGTCTATCTAACTGCCTCCCCGTTTCCAACTTCAGAAAAAGAAAAAAAAAAATCAGGCTCCGGTGAATGCCCCCACCTCACTGCTGACTGGGGACATACATGTATCCTGTCCTCCCTCGGAAATAGTTTCATTAGGCATTAGAATTAGAGCAACCAATAATATTTGAACTCAGTCAAGCATCTTGTTTACTGACTGCTGACTTGGTTGTCAGAAACCAGGAGGTTTGAGCCCATACTTTTAAGACTTGAATACTTCTTTAAACTTACCTTGTGGCTTTAGTTTTTCCTTTGATTCAGAAAATTAGTGAATGGGGTTTTAGCTTCCTTCTTCATTCAGAGGGAAACTATAGGTCATTCTGAAAATGTGGTCAGATGAAAACCGAAAAGAGCCTATTTTCTTGACAAGTAAAAAATAATCGGGGAAATGTGTGAGTGGCTGGAATTCTTTTTCGCTCTCTGGGAAGGAAGAAACCTTGAGTTACTATTTTATGTAATCAAGATGCTACTAGGTGTTGATTGGGAGGTGAATTAAGAATATAAGAAATAATGCTTAGTCTCTGTTCACTAGAAGATTATAATTACAGAATAACAAAATGAGAGAAGCAAGTATAAATCCATGTGGTCTAGGACACGGGTTTTTCCTACTGTGGGTTGAGAATTACCAGAGCTGCTCTTTTGTTTTGCCATTCTAGTATTTGTGTTGACTTCTCTTGGCAAATTGAACTATTTCATGATGATACAGTTTATGCCAGTTGGGCACTTACAGGCATCTTGTAATAGAAAGAATGTGGACATGGGGCTTACCAATCTCTGAATCATTGTGCCCTAGGTACCCTGGTACCTAGCTATTTGGCCATGAGTCCCTCTGAGCAACTCAGAGCCCTCAAAGTGGGAGTCCTGCCTCGCAGAGTTGGTGGGAAACACAGCATGCTGTCCAGTTCGCAGACACTGTTAGTTTCCTTCTCTTCCCTTCTGACTAGAAATGTGTTTATTCTAGGTTGAATGATAAAGTGAAGAAGAAAGCTCTAACATCATTTGAAAGGGACTCCATTTTCAGCAGCTTGATTGGGCAGCTCAATTATGAGGGTTTTGAAAAGACCGACATGGTGATTGAAGCTGTTTTTGAGGACCTTAGTCTTAAGCACAAAGTGCTAAAGGAAGTTGAATCGGTAAGTGAGGGCCTATAGTGCCTGCATCCTAGTGTTGTGTGTAGAGGACATGGAAATATGGTTTTCAAAAGAACTATAGGGAACTCATGGCTCTTTTTACAGGGTTATTTATTCCAAACCCACGTTTTTATGTGAGCTCCTACACAATGCATGCTATAAAGGTCAAACCTAAGTCCTATGGGAAGAAAATCAAGTAGATTATCCTAAACATGGGGTTCATTAGCCTTATGTAGTTCTGTCTCCCAAACACACAAATAACCTCAGGAGTATAGCCAAATGTCTTGCCATTTTGGGTTGGCCACAAGCTATAACTAAACTTCTTCAGGTCTGGGCAGCAAAGGAAATAGAGAAGACACAATTTCTCCAGGCAGGATTCAAGTGCCCGTTTTGTGGAAATACTGCTTGGTCTTTATCCCAAATGCTCTCCATAGCCAGTTCTTGAGATGGGATAACATAGTTAAAGTACTTGTGGTGAAAAAAACAAAGAGCCCACAAAAGAAGTGGCAGTAATCCAGGCATGAGATAGAGCCGGGCTTCGACTAGCGTAGTTAGAGAAACAGAATGTGGATGCAATGCTGGTGGCCGAGGCCGGGCCGGTCCACATTGGACCCGGGCAGACGGTAGAGAAACTACAGAGCCAGAAAGCGATGAGCCGTTCCCATTTATTAGTCTCACAACGATGGACAAACACACAGGCAGGAGAAGCTGCCTCTCAGGCAGCAGGTGAACAAACAGCAAGACGGCCCCTCTCAGTGGCAGGGAAGCCAACTGCCTGCACCCGTAGCCTTACATAGGCTATACGCTCACACACTAATCACACAAAGTGCAAGCGAGCAAATCTAACACAACTGTTTTCCCTGTAGGAGGTCATTAAGTTCATCTTGTCATCTGGCCTGTTCTTTATCAGAAAATGTTAAAGCTATAGTTACATGATACTAGAATTTAAAACTTCTCTTCCCCTTCACAGAACTAAGCTAAACTCTCCTTTAACATTCTTCGTAATCCTTGTCTTCAGATCCCTCACCGTCCTGGTTGTCCCGTTAGTGTCTTCAGCATGTCTCAGTGCTCTATTGCCATGTGACAGACCACTGTAGAAACAATTCATAACTGCAGTTGAGTAAAGCTTCGTAGAGGTGGCTGGTCCCTCACTATGTGGTTTCGCTCAGGGTCACTCATAACTGCACTCAGCTGCAGGCTTGGTTGGGGTGCGTCAGGCGCTCCTCCACGTGGCCTCCCTCTACTGGCGGCCTGCCCTTGTAATCTAGCCAGAACTTTTCTACAGCATTGCTGCTGGCTTACAGGAGAGCAAAGCTACTGGGGGGTCTTTTGTTTTTTGTTTTTGGGGGGGTGTTTTGTTTTGTTTACTGAGAGAAAGAGAAGCATCAACTCATAGTTGTTTCACTTTAGTTGTACATTTATTGCTTCCCGTATGTGCCTTGACCGGGACAGACCTCGGGCTCAAGCCAACAACCCTGGGATCATGTAGATCAGGGGTCCCCAAACTTTTTACACAGGGGGCCAGTTCACCATCCCTCAGACCGTTGGAGGGCTGGACTACAAAAAAAAAACTATGAACAAATCCCTATGCACACTGCACATATCTTATTTTAAAGTAAAAAAACAAAATGGGAAGAAATACAATATTTAAAATAACAAACAAGTAAATTTAAATCAACAAACTGACCAGTATTTCAATGGGAACTATGCTTCTTCACTGACCACCTATGAAAAAGGTGCCCCTTCCAAAAGTGCGGCGGGGGCCAGATAAATGGCCTCAGGGGGCCGCATGTGGCCCACGGGCCGTAGTTTGGGGACCCCTGATGTAGATGGTCCCACACTCAAGCCAGTGACCTCAGCATTCCAGGTCAACTCTCTGTCCACTGAACCACCACTGGTCAGGCACTCTTGGGCTTCCTAAGGCTATCCCTGGAACTGGCATAGTCCCTTCTGCTGCATTCCATTGGTGAAAGCAAGTCACAGGCTAGCCCAGATTCAAGGGGAGGGGAAATAGACTCTACCTCTGGGTGGGAGGACAGACAGGCATGTAGAAGAACTGTTGCCAGCCACCTTTGGAGACATTAGTTCGCTCTCATAGAGAATTTTACCACCAGCATTGGACACTCTTCCACCATATTGTAACTTGAGATTATGTTCGCTTTCTTACAGTCATGCTCTGCTGTCAACTCACATTACACTTTGATTAACCAAAGTCATGGGATCTTTATCACAAGCTTACTGCCAATTCAAGTCTTGTTCACCAGGTGCCTCTCCAGTTCTCCCTCCCCCCCTTTTAAACCTTAATGCAATACTTTATACCTTTATTCCCCATTTTTCTTATAAAGGTGAAGGGTGAGGGTGTCAGAAGATGAGGGATTGACATCCATGCTGGATGTTGTAATGAATGAGAGCTGACTCAAGGCCATGTTTTCAGTGTTTATTAAAGGTGTCTTATTTACCTAACTGTTGGGATGTAGTCCCCAGGTTAGGATTAGGTAACCTTATGATGGGCCATAACTAAAAGGCCTAATGGGAATGAGAGCAAGGCCAAAATATTCCCCAACACAGATGCCCTAGGTTATCGTCAGTGCCAGGTAAATGGTGTCTGCTGTCTGCGTAGTTCAAGGTGAGTGGGTGGGCTGGGCCCAGGTGCTACTCATTAGCTTTACTTTGGACTCTAGTCATTTCCCAGGCCTACATGACACATTTTTTTTTAAATACATTATTGATTTTACAGAGACAGGAGAAAAAGGGGAGCATGGAATGGGAAGTAACAACTCATAGTTGTTTCGTGCTAGTTGTTCATTGCTTGCTTGCTGGATGTGCCTTGACCAGGGAAGCCCAGGGTTTCAAACCGGCAACCTTGGCATTCCAGGCCGAAGATTTATCCACTGTGCCACCACAGGCCAGGCATGACACATTCTTAAATGCTTTTCCCCTACAGGTGATTCCAGATCATTGTGTCTTTGCTAGTAACACATCGGCTCTCCCAATCAGGGAAATTGCTGCTGTCAGCAAAAGACCTGAGAAGGTAAATTCTGAAGAGAGAAAAACCCTGAAATGTTTATGGCTTCAGACTCACTGGTGAAGGTTTAGAACATGAGAAGGTACTGCTGTGGATTGGGGTGACAATGTAGTCCCCAAAGTGGGGCACAAAAGAGCTAATGCCACGGCCAGTGTACAATGCAGGAACAAGTATAACTGAAAACACTTTTATAGGTAATCTGCATCCCTAATGGGTATTGTTACTCAGGTTCAGACTGTGAAACATACCTTTATTACAATTAGATATTGAAAGATAGGCCCTAAGAAGGGATGCTGCAAAATGTCATTTCATCTACATAGCAGACCCTGGTGCCTGTCCAGGATGTGTTTGGGTCCAGTTCCAGGCTCAGCAGGATCAGGGAGTGTGGTGGGATGTCTCCACCTATGGCATCACTTAGACCTTTGTTCGACCCAGGACATGGAAGGGGTGGATGTGGAAGCACTGCTGGCAATTTGAAATGAGGCCTAGAAATTTATCTTTGGGCTTCTGCTATCTACCAGAGTAATCAGAGGACAGTGAAAACACTCAAGGCGAGGTAAAACACCCCCGCTCTCAGGAGGATCCAGTTAGCTACCCTCTTCTAACCAGAACCAGCAAAGGTAGGCAGGAAGTAGAAAAGACTTTAAGGATTTGAAAAGGTTAACACACAATTGATGTACTAAAAACACAAAGGCCTCTATTCCTATTCTAATAGCTTGCTACTGCAGGGTAATCTAGTTTTCTAGCACACAGCAGACCAGGCCCTGATAGAGGCAGGCTCAGTGATGGCAGGACAAGGTCACAGAGATGAGTGGCAGCTGATAGTGTCACCCTCCAGGAAGACACAGAAACAGTGTAAAGGCAAGTGGACAACCTGCCACATCACTCAGAACCTCTGAAGCATTTACAACTTGCAAAGGAGACCTGTTGTTCCTTTGATGCCAACCTCTCCTTCTCCCCAGTGGAGTGGGATGAGTATCACCGTTTGCAGTCTAGCCTGCAGGCATCTTCAGTAATGGTTACCACCTACTTGCCTACATCATTCATACACAAGTGAGGCCAAAGGGACACAAGTAGGGTGACCATCTGTTTGCCCAGGCAGGCTTTCTGCCTGCCCCTTCTTCCCTCTATTCCCCCAAAAAGTGGACCCTCTCCCCTAAACCATCAGCATCATTAATATAAGGAGAACCTTCCTTTTTCCCTGATAAATCTAATTTGGCCTTTAGCTGTGATTTTGGTACCAACTGTTGGTATGATCAATTGCCCTTAGAGAAAAGCCCTAGATGCAGATGGTGGAGGAGTCCAGTAAGCTCTCTCTGAACATACTGAACTTTTGATCAAAGGACCGTGAAACCAAACCACTTGACTACAGTATATGGGGCAGGGTTCCTATAGCACAACTGCCTTTCTCCAATGCTTTCTCAACAACAATAATAAAAAATGCTATTAAGTTTCTCCCTCAAAGTTAAATCTGTTGGCCTTTGTTCCCTTGCCAGGTGATTGGCATGCACTACTTCTCTCCTGTGGACAAGATGCAGCTACTGGAGATTATCACAACTGAAAAAACTTCTAAGGATGCATCTGCTTCTGCTGTAGCGGTTGGTCTCAAGCAGGGGAAGGTCATCATTGTGGTTAAGGTACGGAGCTCTGTAACAGAGCAGCAGGTTTGGGAAAGTTTTATTAAGACTTCTTATACCTCCAGGCTTGTTTATAACTTGTCTGGGACAAATATACCAACTTACAGTTTCCCTTTGGTCATCTACAGTATGGATAGTGGTGGCGACTATACCACTGAGTCAGGGGCGGAGTGGGGAGTGTCCAGGACATGGCAGGTTCCCCCAGCCATTCCAGACCTTTCAGGTGATCATGGAACTACATGCTGTGCTCTTAGATTCAAGCCATGCTCCTTGGCTGAGGCTTTCCATGCAATTTCATTTTAAGGATTCTGATGGAGGTTATAATCACCTTGAACTTTGAAATATCTGGGAATGGGATACTGCTTTCAGACGTGGGTAGCACCCATCACAGAGGGGCCACTGAGTTCATGTTCTCTCCCTTGTCAGGATGGTCCTGGCTTCTATACTACAAGATGTCTTGCACCCATGATGTCTGAAGTCCTCAGAATTCTCCAGGTTGGTATTGCTTTTGGAATGTTTGAGGCATCTTCCACTCCTTACTGGTAATGTCCTCCAAACTGGTAATGTCAAGATGAGAACAAACTTCCTTCAAATAACTAACTCCTGACTGCTCTCCAAGAAGGTCCTGTTGTGCCCTCCATTTCCACACATGGTGGGAAGTCATGAGCAGCATATAGCTCTGCTCCCTTAGCTTCCTCTCTGCTCCATTAGGCCAAAAGCCCCCTATATGCTCTTCTGTGCTGTTTCTACAGCCCTTTTGAGGCAGGGACCATCCAGAACAGGGCCCACTTGGTCTAATGCTACATCTGCTTCTGCACAAGCCAACCCCTCCCATGGCCATACAGGTCATCACCAGGCGCTTAGGCACAGGGATCATGGGATTCTGCAGCCCTGTCCCTGGTAATGTCTCTTCTTTCAGTCATGGAAACCAGCTCTATCTGCCATGGAATCTTGTTACTGAGATTCAGGATTGCAGACAAGGAGGAAATGAGTAATTTGTTTCTCTTTAGATTTCCTTTAAATGCTGTAAGTTAGGGAAGGCTCAGGTTTTTCCCTTGTGACTCCCAAACCTCATTTCCCTAAGCGACATAGTCCCAGTCCTGGCCTTGGCCAGGTGGCACCCAGAAGAGAAGTGGGTATTGCTGAAGGCTGTTTCTGAAAGCAAGCACAGGGAGTCCTTGAGGGGGATCAGGGTGGCCTTGCCTTCCCCTGAGGTCCCTGCTTTACTTCCCACTCAGGAAGGAGTTGACCCTAAGAAGCTGGATTCCCTGACCACAGGCTTTGGCTTTCCCGTGGGTGCTGCCACACTAGTGGATGAAGTTGGTGTGGATGTAGCAAAACACGTAGCAGAAGATCTAGGCAAAGCCTTTGGGGACAGGTTTGGAGGTGGAAACCTAGAACTGCTGAAACAGATGGTGTCCAAAGGCTTCCTGGGTGAGTAGCCTCAAAAAAACATAACTAGCACTATTAGTCACCAAGTTCTGAGCAGTTTCTTGAGACCAACGAGTTACAGAAGGCCGCCCCTGTATGTTTCCTAAACCCAGAGCCCACTATCTTAGGGAATTTCAAGTATGATTTCATGGCAGCCTCTCCTTAGTCTGGGCCTGTGGATTATGGACAAAAGGTAGAACTCTGGCCTTCTGAAGCTCTACCACTACCTGGCCCAAATCACGCCAGATTGACGGGCATTTTCACGCTGCCCAAAGCCTCTATGCATCTGATCCTGCACGAGCAGGCTCTCATCAGGTTTCACCATGTTGTCTGGCCCCTGTGTGGAGAGAGGAAAACCTCTCCATACAAAGTATACAGCTAAAGCCCAGAGTGGTGGCTTTCTCTTTCTGGCAAAGTAGCAGCAGAATCAGGACTAGCTGGGTATCCTGAAGCTTGCTGGTGCACACCTGGGCATTCAGGCTGGTCTTTCCCATCCAGAGACAGATTTCTAAGAAACAGAAGGGCTTTTATCCCCACTCTCTGAACTCTTGACACTCAATTTGTAGGGTTAGCTAACTATACAAAGTCAGAACACAGAAGAAAGGCGGGAGCTTTATAGCAGACTAGCAGTGAGATTTTTCAATTCCACCTTTTCCTGCTTCTTTTAGGTCGCAAGTCTGGGAAGGGTTTCTATGTCTACCAGGAAGGTGTGAAGAGTAAGAATTTGAATTCTGACATGGATAGTATTTTGGCAAGTCTACAGGTGCCTCCTAAGTCTGATGTGTAAGTCAATTTGAATGGCTTATGGAGTGGAAACATTTCTCATCAGCCCTAAGCTTCTCAGCCCCTCCTCCATCTCTGTTATGATCACTGTGCCTGACCAGGAACACTCCTGCCACTGGCACAGTGCTTCATACCTTTGACCTTCTGCACGCCATCTTGTTCTCTGCCAGCATCAGGGGAGAACTGTGGCTGAGCTTTTGGAAGACCCTGCTCCAGCCTTTCCTCTGAACGTCCCAGAGAGCAACTAGAAAAGCGATTATCCCAGGCTCCTTTAATGCCAAACCCTTTATCATTGTAATTAACTGCTGCTAATGTAGAGAAATATGGATTATCTACTCTGTTAAAGACCCTGTTCTCAGTGCTCAGTGACTGGTTAATTAGGGCAGTGGCTCTCTATGCAGTCTCTCCAAGGAAGGGCTGGCCTCCCAGCAGCACCTTCTCTAGAGCTGGAGGCTGGCCCTCAGTCATGTGTGACTCTCACAACCCTTGCCTCCTGCTCTTCCTCTCCCTGAATGTCTCTCCCTGTTTGGCAGTGCCTCTGATGAAGATGTCCAGTACCGCCTGGTGACAAGATTTGTGAATGAAGCCGTCTTGTGCCTGCAGGAAGGGATCTTGGCCACACCTGCAGAGGGAGACATAGGAGCAGTCTTTGGACTCGGCTTCCCTCCCTGTCTTGGAGGTTAGTCTTGCAGGTTGGGAAGGTAGCTCATGTTATCCTAGAGCTCTTGTGTCTCCTGCAACCAAGTCCTCGTTTCTCCCCCAGGGCCCTTCCGCTTCGTGGATCTGTATGGTGCTCAGAAGATAGTGGACCGGCTCAGGAAGTACGAGGCTGCCTATGGAAAGCAGTTCACCCCATGCCAGCTGCTAATTGACCACGCCAACAGTGCTAACAAGAAGTTTCACCAGTGAGCAGGCCCCCCACCCTGCTCATGCGCACACTAACCCCAGCTGCCGGCGGCACTGGCTCTCCACCACAGCGGTGTCTAGATTTGTCTAGGTAACCAGGAGGAAAGCAAAACTCGGGCATTGGGTGTGTGCTTTGATTAAAGTGCCTTCGGCTGTGACTGTCTCTCCCTCCGGGTGAAGTCTGGCTGTGTCTGCACTTGATGTTGGAAGGGAACCACTGTGCTCATGAATCTATAAGCCCCAAGACCCAAAGCGCAGCGCTCCTCCCAGGAGGCTGCTGGTGGCCCTCGGTGGCGAGCACAGTTCTGTACTCAGCCAGACACAGGGACACAGTAAACACAGATGTATTTATCAGCCTCCCTGCCTGCCTGTTCCTTTTTCTTCTGTCTTTGCCCTTCTAATTAAACCCTTCCAGGAGTGAGCTGGAGGAGTGTGTTGAGAGTTCTAAGCGGCACCTGAAGAGAGACTAAGGTGATAGGAGGTGGGCCTTTATGAAGCCAAAGCCTTTCCAACCAGACTGTACCTAATGCTTGGCTGGGCTTCTGCTCCCAGTGTCCCAGTGGGGACGTGGCCCTGGCTAACCAGAGCAGCAGAACTACAGTAGGCACAAAGGACCAGGATAGAAAGCAGACTTCCTTCCCTGAACCACATCTCCTCATAGCCCAGCTTTACCCAGCCTTTTTCTTGGTGTGACACCTTCAGCCGTGCTCCTCGGCATGTTTATGGGGAGGCTGGAATTAATCAGGGGAGATATCATTTTCCTGGTCAACGTATCCTGCACATCTCACTACCCGTGCACAGAAAACCCCTGCGTAATGATCAGAGGCAGCATGTGTGAGCAGTACAAGCGATGCCGAGTCAGCCCACCACCTCCGCTCTGCTAGACCCTCTGCTCTCGCTCTCCCCTCCACCATCCCCTGGTGTGGAAAGTTCCTAGACTCACTTTCTGGCAGAACCAGTGCCTAGTCTGGGTACACGGCACTGAGGCCCTTAACTCGATCTGGCCAAAGGATCCATGCTGAGTGTGTGCAGAAGGGTAAGTCCCATCACTGTCCTCAACTTTTGAGATATTACCAGTTCCTCCTGTCTGTACCTGTTGCAAGTACTTCAAATATTGCCTGGGCCACTTCTGTTGTTGGGACTGGCAGGCAAAGACTTTAACTCTAGCCCTATGTACACTTGGATGGTTGGCTGCTAGGAAGCCTGGCTCTAAAACGAAATCATCTGAGTTGGGGTTCTCAGATGGCCTGTGGAAGGTAGAGAGCTAACCTGCTATACCACAGCCATTACCAGGCTTCTAAATATGGGGCTCTGAGAGCCTCAGGTGGACATTCAGCCAGTGCAAGAACTTGAACTTGGGCCCTGGCTGGTGGCATGAGCTTTGAAATCTGGCCTATCCACTCAGCAGCATCAGGTAGGTGTGAATTCCATTGAAACAGCAGCGGGAATGGGAAGGCTCTTTCAGGGCAGGGACTAGTGGATGCTCAGCAGGGATCGGCTGGCACTACCAGCTGCCCCTGGGGACCATGTGAATGGGCTGCGTGCACACCACCCCAAGTCCTCTCCTGCTGGAGGCATAGCCACTGTGCCTCCAAAAGAGGGCGCAGTTGACACCCAGAGTTCCGCTTGCACTGTTCTTCTACGGTCTAGCATTTATTTCACTAGTCCTTGTGATCAGCAAGGAAACCAAATGTCTCCACATCAGCTTCTGTGCTCTGTTTCCTGACTCCTCTGCCTTCAGAGCTGAGGCAGCCTGCTTGGGGGCACAAGTACCAGCATGGCTTTGCTACTCTTAAGAGAGACAGAGGAAATAAATATCTAGGTTGGCTAGGTAAGGCAGAAGAAAGGGCTGCAACCTCGGGCCTGGCACTAGTGAGCACGAGAATTAGTGTGGTCCTGGGTAGGGGAGATGGGAGGAGGATAGGGGGAACAGTTGTATACAACAACCGACCCGCCCTGGGTGCCAACTATTAGATCACCATGCTCAAGGTCCAGGGCGCAAAGACCTACCCTGAAGCATGTGAGCAAGTGCAGGACTGAGCTCCAGGAGAGAAAAGGCAGGTCTTCCCAAGCCATTGTGCTTTCTCACCCTCACCTCCACCCCCGTCCCATCTGTGTACCAATGACAGGAAACCAGGGAAAGACACCAGGTGTTTGACAGTCGTGATGGGGGCAGGAGACCAGTGCAGGTGGGAGTGATTGAAAGCCACTTGTCTCTAGAAACAAGGAGCTGCTGACTTAATCAATCTGCTCTTCCATCGAATCTGTCTTCACAGACTGGACCCAGCCCAGCAGGACAGAGAGCTAGTTGTATGGAGTTCAGGGGGGAACCCAGGACATCAGGGGAGCATGTGCCTCCCTAACTGGATGAATACATCAACAGCAGAGCTGTTCTCTTCCACAGTCATCACCCACAAACCAGAACCCAGAGGTGGAGCCTTGAGGTGCAGTGTGCGGGCTTGTACCCGACACTGGTGCTCAGCGCCAGAGACCTACCCATGTGGGGCAGACAGTGCCAGAAGTGGCACCCAGAATTGGCACCCTGACCCTGGGACAGCTTAGGCCAAAAGCCCCCAGAGCACAGAGGAAGGAGGGCACTTGGGGAATTTGTGCTTAAATTAAGGGCCATCTTTTTTCCCTGGTCTCAAACCTGAACCTACACTTAAGAAATGTGAGATGTCTGCGAAGCTCTGTAACAGGGTATAGGAAGGCGTTAGGTCACCAAGAAGGCCAGCTCTTGACCCCACCAGGGAAATCGCAGCAAATGCCTCACCTGGTCCAGGTGTGCTTTGGGGCCTCCAGCCCTCTCTCTGCATACTCTGCACACTGGGTCTGGCCCGAGAGAACCCCACTTCCAAGTATGTCTCCCTGGACTGACAGAGTGGCTACCTAGCATCCTCGGCCTTGGCATCAACTCTCCCGCAGGCAGGACTTGCCTCTGGGAGTGTGGTCCCCTGCAGCCCCAGGGCTGGCCCCCGGGGCCGGTGTGCAGCCACAAGCTGGGAAGGTCAGATCTTGGGCCGCCAGCCTTTGATGAACTGCATGATCTTCTTGACCTGAAGTTTGGTGAGGTGGAAGTCGTCTGCCAGGATGTCCTCACTGAGCTGCACAAAGATGCTGCCATCAATGCGTTCTCGGGCAAAGAAGCTTACCACATCCTCTGAGAGCCCAATGAAGCGCAGACTGTGAGAGACCTCCTCCAGGGAGAGTGCAGACAGGTCAGCGGGGGGTTGCCAGGAGGCATCCCGGCCTCCCCAGCCTGTGGCTCCATCGCGAGGACTGGCAGGAGGCCCTTCTAGGCGCCCTTGGGTGAGAAGGAGTCGTGCTCCACCTGCCTTGGGCCCCTTCAGGGCCGCTGGTGATAGAGGGGCAGGAACCTGCTGCAGCACTAAACCTTCAGGATCAAACACCTTGGGAGGTCCAAGTGGTGAAAGGCGAGGTCCAAGCCCAGGTACCCCCACAGCTCTGGGCTCCTGACAGCGCATCAGCTCAGGCTTTGGAGAAGCACCCTGTCCCAGCTCAAAGGGATCAAAGGGCTCCAGGGCTGGTTCCTGCCACTCGGAAGAAGAGGAGGAGGAGGTGGGACACGAAGAGGTGGGAGCAGCTGGATAGGCCTGGCCTGGTGAGCCTGGCCCTGGGGAGTACGTGGGGCTGGAGGTAGCCAGGGCACCCGAGGTGGTTGTGGGCCCAGAAGAAGAGGCTGCTGAAGGGCCTGAAGGATAAGCAGGCCCAGAAATGGGGTTGAGAGCGCCCAACGGAACAAAGCGTTTCTGGGGGTGAGAGGACTTGAAGAGGGGTGGGCAGCCGTGGTAGGTCTTGACAGGGGTGTCAGTCCCCAAGAGGGAAGCGGCTCGACTGCTCAGGGGCTCTGCGAGGGCCCGGGAGGCCTGGCTAGGCTGCGTGGTGGAGGGCAGGGGTCCTGGGGGTGGGCGGCTAGAGGACTCGCCCACTTTGCAGTCTCCCCAGGTGCATGGGTAGCAATAGAGGGAGTAGGCATCTGGTGATGGGGAGCCACTGCCACTGCGGGAACCCGTCCTGTGGGCGGAGAGATAGGCACACCAGGGAAGGGTAAGACAGTAGAGGGGAACACAACAGGGTCACACACATGACACTGCAAACCACTGCTCTGCTGGGTCACAGGAGCTGCCACTCTGATCTCGGCCACACGGGCCCATACCCCAGCCCTCCAGGCCTCAGACCCTCGGGATTGCTCTATTCTTTCCTCAGGCATGCTCAACCCCAGGAAAAAAGTAAATGAAACTGAATTATATTAAAAAATTTAAATAGCAAACAATACTTCATCCTGTGGCAGAGTCCCAGTCTGGAAGGAACCAGAGCCATGCTCCCATCCAGTCCTCACATTTAGGGAAGGAGCCAACGGAAGCAGGACAGAGCAAGTGACTGCGCCCCGCGCCTCCAGACCCAGAGCCCAGAGTCCTCTCCCCCTTACTGCTCAGGGACTTGCACTGTCCTAACCCCGAGCCTGAAGTCTTCCTCTTCCTCAGCACCGACTCCCTCCCTGCTCCCCCCTGCCTTCATCTACCGTAGAAGAACCCAGACCAAGAGAAGGAAGGGGCTCACCCATCCTGCAGGCCAGAGGAGTAGTAGGACAGGCTGGAGCTGGGCGAGTGAACAGGCTGCAGCTTGGGGAAGCGCGGGGGAACTGGGGGGCTGCCAGAGAGCCGGCCACCGCCACCCCGGGGAGGCACAGGGGGGGCGTTGAGCAGGCGGCACTCCTCCTTCACCTGCAAGCAGAGGGCCGTGACACCACACTCAGTCACTGGTCAGCTGATACTCCTTAACATCCCCTTCCTGAGCAACTCCGAGAGTGACACTCTGCCCTACTTTGCCAAGTGGCTCTTACCTTCCACCCCACCTCCTGACCTAGCCACCCACCCACTCAGCCCCTTCTCTCCAGCCTGTTTCCCTCATCAAGAGTCCACAACACATACAGTCTCCTACTGCCTTGGAAATCCATCATGGATTTAAGAAAAAGAATATAGAAAAGTAGATTAAAAAACAATCAGAAAAGTAAACAGTCCCTTTTCAAAAAAAAAAAGGAAAGAAGGAAAAGGCATGGGAGGCGCGTAATTAAAGGATTTGCCATTGGGATCCCTTCCTTATAGGTCAAATACTCAAAGGACTCCGTGGGATGTTAAGGTGTTTGTTGTCCATATTATGTGCACAAGTACCGTTGGAAATTTGTGCATTAAACAGATAATCAGGTTTCCTTAGTGCAGGACTTCTCAGAGCCTTTGATACACCAATGCTCTGTCACTTCCAAAGCAACCAGAAGTGGAAGGCTGGAAGTCCACACATTTTCTAAACTTATTCCACCATGGAACTGTCTTTTCATTGGACAACTTAAAATACTGTTCTGTGGACCCTTCTGGCTGTTGTTCAGACTCATCCTAAGTTTTCTTATGGCTAAGACATTCTTGTCTCACAAATCCCAATGCCACCGTCCCTGGTATCCTATACTACAAATGCTGTTAGGGCACAGCGACCCTTCAAGCCTCTACTGTGTCCACTCACCGCCTCGGATTTGGGAGGGACAGGAGGCGGCGGCGCCTCGGGCTCCAGGCGTGGCGGCCCCGCGGCCCCGAAGGAAATGAGGTCGGGACCCGGGGGAGGCCGGGTCCGGCCCTCAGTAAGGCCTTCAGCCGCCTGGTGCGCCCACAGCTCCTCGTAGGGGATCTCAGCGGGCGAGGCTGCGGGCTCGGGCGCACCGGCCCAGTCGGGGCTCACGTACTCCTGGTCGCCGTCGCCGGGTGGGCTGGGGGCGCGGGCGGGCCCTGGGGCCCGCGGGGGCGCGGGCAGGCAGAGGCGCGCGCGGCGCGGGCTGGCACAGTCGTCAGACAGCTCCGCGGGCGCCTCACGCACGGCGGTGGAGTACTCGTCGGGGTCGAAGTGCTCGCGGCAGTAGGAGGCGCTGTCGCGCACCAGGCGCTCAACGCGTGGGTCCCCGGCCAGCAGGCCCTGCGGCAGTGCGAAGCGCGGCGTGTCGGTGAGCAGCAGGAAGTGCAGCGGCGCCGGGCCCTCGCGGCGCAGCGCCAGCCCCAGCACCACGGTCTTGGAGATGATGCTGACCAGCTTGTAGCAGTGGCCCTCCCGCACTGGGTGCAGGTCGTAGGGGTTGCGCGGCGGCCGGCTGGGCACCAGCACGTTCACTGGGAGCCGCACGCGCTCGATGATGGCGCGCACCGTGTGCTCGCCCTCCTGCATCTGCAGCTCCAGCGGGCTGCGTGTGCTGAAGCGGCCCTGGCACTGGAAGGGCAGGCTCAGGCTCTCGTTGGTACGGTGGTTCATACAGATAAGGCAGGGCATTTTGCCTTTGATGGGCCTGGTGCCCCCGCCCGTGGCCCCTGTGCTCCCGGGCCCGCCAACCCCAGCCAGTGCCCCGGCCCGGCCCAGCTTGCGCAGCAGGGTGGTGAAGCGAGAGCGCTCCTTGGTGGTCCTGGCGCACAGGATCTCCGCCTGGCCCATGAGAGTGAGCTCATCGCCCGCGTGCAGCGTGAAGTTGTACACCTCGCTGTCCTCGCTGAACTCCCCGGACACTACCTGGAGATCCCAGAAATGGCAAGGCCTTAGCCAGGGCCACAAGGAAAGCCAGCCCAGCAAGGCCCTCCAGGATCAAGGAGGGCAGCCTTCTTGGGGTCTTCCCCAGGCTGAGACCAAATCAAGAGCACTTGACTGAGGGCGGGGGATCAGGGACCCACATTCCATCCTAGAAAGGCCATGTGGTGGCTACGCAACCTTAAATGAGTTATCTCTGGAAGCCTTAGTTAGCTAATAGCCTACTTGAGAGAGTTACTCTATAAACAGGCTATATGTACAGTGACATACTTTGAAAATACTCAATAAATGACAACTCTTATCATCTTTATAATTTGGGTGATGATAATGTTCCACCCATTCAACAAGGCTACTGAAAAGTGAATTGATGGATAAGAAAAGGGTTTATAAAGAGCTACATGTACACAAGCAGAGGACTGTTTTCACTCTGCCCCACAACCATCACCCCTACCAGGGGGTACTAGGACAGGCTTCCCTGAAAGATCTCCAAGTCAGGGCATGACCCACCACACACTTCCTCCTGCTTCACCACCCTTTGCAGGAAGTTCTTCAGCCCAGTGGGTCATACTCCCAGCTCATTTGTCACGGCCCAATTGTGCCAAAGGCCCTCAAGGGGCCGCTAGAAGTCACAGTGTGACAGCTTCAACCTCCTAAACCCTAAAGACCACCCTCCAACCAGGATCAGGGTTGCTCGGAGGGGCAGGGGCAGCATGGAGGCACCATATGCCTGGGGCCAGGACTGACCTTGACACTGAAGGTGATGGCTTCCATCACAAAGATGCGGTCAGGGAAGACGCTGGCCACCTCCTCCACGCTGCTGAAGTACCTCACTGGCTCCCGCACATCCCGGGCCTGCTCTAGGAGCTTGAACTTCCCTGCACAGGAGGAAATGTGCGGTGAACTGCACAGGAGCTTGAACTTGCCTGCACAGACTGCTAGGGTAGGCCTGCTTGCTGGGAGCCTGGCCTGCGTCCCAAGAGACCTTGTGGTCCCTCCTTGTTGCTCCCCTCATCTCAGCCAACCCCTCTGGAACTCAGGTGGGCAGAAGGACAGGTGTGTGCCAGCACGGGGTAGAAGGAAGGGATCAGCTGGCTCAAGCCTCTTGGGGAGGAGGGCTCAGATCCTTGGCAGTTAGGGCCCAGCCCTCACCACGTGGAGAGCGGTGGGCATGTGATGAGGCTAGTGGCTGCCTTCCCAGAGAAACCCAAGTGCAAACTGGAACCAAATACTTGGATATAAAACTGGCCTCTGGCCAAGCATCTCTGTGGCTTTGGGGATGCTGGCTCCTACCTTGGTCCCAGCCCCACTCTGACTTGCTGTGACCCTAGACAAGTCTGTTCCCCTCTGGGCCTCCAAGTCCTCATCTGAGAAGGTTGGGGCAGATGATGGTGAGCCCAACCTAGACATGGCATGTTGTGCATCTGCCGTGGGTTGCTGATCCACACTGATGCACTGGACAGACCAGGGACCCAGCCCCAGGCCTTGGAGGCTCAGAGCCACGCTGACCCTGCTCTGTTCCCAGGCCCTGCTGTCATCCAACATTCACTTGACTGTCCCAGAGGCCTCTGATCTGAGGCCCAGCAAAGCAACGGCCCGCAGATGAGGCCTTCCCAACTTGCAGTCCAGAGATATCTGTTTTAGCCAGCTGGGCAGATGCCCCCAGCAGGCTCAGACTTTAAAGAGTGGTGATAATCTATAAAGCTGAAACCCCTGTGTAACTATCTCATGTCACTGGCCACATGGATTTTATTTGCTCACTATACAAGCACAGGCATAGGCTGTGAACAGCCCCAACATCTAGCCAGATGGCCTCTCTTGAGGCCTGACACAAAAAGAAGAGGGTCTTATATAGTTGAGGAGACAACAGACTGAGAGAAGACAAGATGACTCTTTAGCTTCTGTGGTCTTCCTGGTGGTTGCTTCAGTCATAGTCCATTCATTTATTCATTCCACAGCATTTATGGAGCACCTGCTATATGCCAGATACTGGGCTAGGCCCAACAGAGGCTGAAAATCTAGGTGAAATACAGTTTGCTCTCTTTGATTTGCAAACAGGGCACACAAAAGAAGCGCCCATCTGCTTCTTCACCCTTCCCCCTCTCCTTTCTCTGTATCTCTCTCTTCCCTCCTGCAGCCAAGGCTTCACTGGAGCAAAGTTGGCCCGGGCACTGAAGATGGTTCCATGGCCTCTGCCTCAGGCACTAGAATGGCTCCGGTTGCAATGGAGCAACGCCCCAGATGGGCAGAGCATCGCCCCCTAGTGGGCATGCCAGGTGGATCTCAGTTGGGCGCATGTGGGTGTCTGTCTCTCTGCCTCCCCGCTTCTCCCTTCAGAAAAATATTTTTTTTAAAATGAATGAAAAGAGTTTTACAGAACAAACATTCCACATGGAAGAAAGATGAGCAAAAACAGTCATGAAAGCAGAATGCCTTCCCCAGATGGTGAGTGCCTGGAGGCTGGGACTGGAGGGGAGTGATGACCGGGGATCAAATAGCAGCTGGGTTATGAAAGGCTCAGAATGCCAAGAGGCCTGTGGAAGGAGACACTTCAGGTTGGGGTGACTTATGAGGGGCCGATGGGAAGGAAGGCCACCACCCTGGTTAGAACAGGAGCTAGCAGAGCTGTTAAACAAAACTGGAAACCTAGAAGAAACCTGTTGTGGGGCAGGGCCTTGGGGAGCCTGGTCAGAAGTACAGACTGAAGGTCACCTGCCCACAGGAGGCAGCTTCAGCTGTGGCGCAGGTAAGATGACTCAGAGAGGATAAAGAGAGGGTCTTAACCCTTTGGGGATTTGCTTTCAGAAAAATGCCCATAGAGTAAGCCTAGCCATTTTGTATATAATGCCAGAGGTTCCTGAAGCCCCCAAACCCAGCTGGAAGCCCAGATTGAGACACCCTCACCCACCCACTGCGAGATATGACAAGCAGAGGGCCAAGGGCAGAGCCTGCAGCATCAACGTCTAGGAGTAGGAAGAGAAATGAAAGCCAAGAAAAAGAAGTAAAATGCCCAGGACAGTTGGGAGGAGAGTCCCTGGGTCCTGCCCTAACACTCTGAGACCCTGGTGGGAAGAGGCCTGAAATGTGCCCCACCCTAGAGGGCAGAGGGATAAACTTTACCCAGAGGGGACCTGGTAAAGAGCACTGGTTTGGGGTCGGGAAGCAGGAAACAGTCTGCTACCGTCCAGCAGTGAGTGGCCTCCCTCCATCACCTCACGCCTCCCCCTCCCCCTCCACATACAAACCAACCCATCAACCTCAAGCAGCTAGGCAGGGAGAAATGCCCACTGCCCCCCTGTGGGGAGAGCTGGAGCCAAGTCAGGGCTGGAGCCAGGGGAGGATGTGGCAGGGAGGATCGATGTAACCATGGTAGCCAGCACCGCCCCTCCGCTGCAGCCTGGAGCCCAGCACTGGTCATTATTGCCTGGGAGGAAGGAAGGGAGACCTCCTGGGAGTGATGCTCTGGCCCCTGGAAGCCTTTTCCTCCCCCTGCAGCCCCTCCGGGAGCAGCTTCCTCTCCTGCTGCCCCCTACATGAGAGCAAGGTCCCCGCGACTCTAGGGACCTGCCCAACCCCAGCCTGCCCCTCCTTCCTGCCCTTCTTTCCCAGAACACAACTTTGCTGGCCTGCCGCTGGCCAGCTGGTTCCTTCTAGAAGCAGTCTTGCCTATCACCCCTCCTCCCAGCACCTGACCCACTGGCTGATGCTCCCTAAAGAATGGTAGGTAAATACACAGTATGGAATCGGGACAGACCAGGTTGAATTCTAGCTCTGCCGCCAACCAGCTGTGTGATGTTGGGAAAATTATTTAATCTCTCTGGGCTTCAGTTTTCTCATCTATAAAATGGAAGCAACCTACTTAGCTCCCAGGGCTCGTCTGCAGGTGCTCCACAGGGCACTGGCCCCACAGAGCCGTGAGGTCACTGTCTCAGAGGAGCCAGGTGTCCCCATTTCCTGAAGACCAGGTCACCAGTTTCCCCAGTCCCACAGCTCTCTTCCCCTCCCCACCTTCCCCCAGCTCTCTCTGCGATCCGAAGCCAGCCACCACCCCACCCCTGCCCCTGCCCGCAGTGCACTATTATTAATTCATTGAGGGGAAACCAGCTCGAGCTGTGCACTCAGCTTCCTTGTTAACCCACCAGGCAGCTTGACCCCACCCCCTCCAAGAGGGCCTCGACCTCCCCTCCTCCATCCGCCCAGGGGAAAGATGGAGTTGGGTCTTGACATCCTTGCAGCCAGCTGTCACCCCATGACCACCACCCCATGACACACACACTCAGGGAGCACCAAAAAACATGGGGGAAAGGACGAGGAGCCCCCTGGACTTAGTTCCCTGGAAGGCTCTGTGCCTTGGTTTCCTAGGGGTTTTTTTGTTTTGCTTTGTTTTGTTTTGTTTTGTTTTTTTACAGAGACAGAGTCAGAGAGAGGGATAGATAGGGACAGACAGACAGGAACAGAGAGAGATGAGAAGCATCAATCATCAGTTTTTTGTTGCGACACCTTAGTTGTTCATTGATTGCTTTCTCATATGTGCCTTGACCGTGAGCCTTCAGCAGACCGAGTAACCCCTTGCTCGAGGCAGTGACCTTGGGTCCAAGCTGGTGAGCTTTGCTCAAACCAGATGAGCCCGCGCTCAAGCTGGCGAGCTCGGAGTCTCGAACCTGGGTCCTTCCAGGACCAGGTTCAACACTCCATCCACTGCACCACCACCTGGTCAGGCGGTTTCCCAGATTTTTAATGGCATAGTCCCTTAAGTCGCATTTCAGTCAAGAAGGACTATTTCCCATCTTTGCTTTTTTATCTCAAGAAGGATAAGACCTGGGACCTCTTCCTGGACCAATGGCAGGTGCCCAGGCTGGGGAGTTCCCAGACCCCCTTAAAGGCCTCCAGGCCCAGGACAGAGGCCAGTAGGTCAGAAAGACACTCTAGTTTCCTAACCTTTTAAATGGGGTGTGGGCTTATAGGGGCACCAACTTCACAGGGTTGTTGTAAAGAGCAGAAGCATGTTAAGAGCCGAGTCCTGTCCTGCTGGCTCAGGAGAGAGCCAGGCAGGGCCAGAGGGGGAGCAGAGGTACCAGTGAGAAAGGGACCGTGAGCCTCCCAGCTCAAAGGGGAGGGAACAGCAGTAGAACACAGAACTGGGCAAGCAACTGAAGCTCCCGTGGCCTGTCTCCTTGTGAGCTAACTGGAGTCGATGAAACTTTCTCACAGGTTTGCTCTGAGAATGAAATGGGGAAAATGGCCCAGTGTCTGCACTGCTGTGGGATCCTCCTGGATTGCCATGGGGGCACCTCTGGGGTGAAACCCTAGGCTCCCGTCCGTCCCACACAGGGGACAACAACGCTGCATTCCTGGTGTGGTGCAGCAAGCACCAGCCCAGCAGTCAGAGCACCTGGGTTCTGGCCCCAACTCTGTCCCTTTCTGGCTGTGTGACCCTAGGCAAAGCCCTTCCCTTCTCAGGTACAGGCCCTCTGTTTCATCATGTGTAAAATGAAAGGGCTGCACTTTCTGCTTTTGGGCACCATAATTTTTTCTTCAAACAAAATCTTATGTAGGATGTCAACATCATAAATAACACAGATCAAAGCGGACGTTCCTTAGCATTTAAAAGTCTAAAACTTTCATGTTTACTTATAAAGCTAATCAATGAAAACAATAAGTTTAATGCTAAAATTGGGGAAAACAAGATTAAAGCTGGCAGTGCAGCCAGATCATCAGCCTGAGCAGCTCTCTGTTTCTGAAGTGTTTTGGTCGCACAGTACTGCGAGGATGCCTCGGATGTTCTCTTCAAGGGACTGTCCAAAAAAGGGCTAAAGAGGCAACTTGAGGTACACACTAAAGGTTAAGCTAGTGTCAAGCTACAAATCCAAATTTGTAGCGGTTAAGGGCATATTTTTAAAATGAGTTTAAATTCCATTTTAAAATAAAATGTGAATCAAAGGTTTGGAACCAGAAACCCAGGGCTCCATGCAAGAATATGAAAATCACTGGGCCCTAACCCTAATAGCCACCCTGCCAGCCCTGTCCTCACTCATCCCTACAGCTCCAAGCAAAGGCTAGTCACCAACAAGCTTCCCTTAGCATTCCCTACTCTCCCCCCTCCGGCCTGCCGCCCTCCCCCCAGCTTTACACCATCTGTCCCTGGCCGGCACACCTGGGTACTGCAGGGGGATGTCAATCTTGGGCCCAATGACATAGTGGCCTTCCTCCAGGGTGTGGGCTGTCACTGTTGTCCACTGGCGACAGGAATGAATGAGCAGGATGTCTCGCTCACTGACGCCCTCAGCATACTCCCCTGGGAAAGGAAAGAAGGAGAGAAGGGGAAGGAAAGAAAGAATATTAGGAGGGGCAGAAAGGATAGGCAGGGTGACTTTCTCACCTTCTCACCAAGACCCTTCCCAGGGGACAGCTTCCCATGATCCCTGTTTAGGTCAGCAAAGCTCTGGGGACAGGCAGACTGCCAGCTGCAGCCTCAGGGCTGAGTCAAGCCCCTCTCTCAGGACTCAGGCTCCCGATGGGGCCCCAGCAACCAGCCCAGCCTCTGTCCTTCATTTATCATTTGATTAGACCGCTTGCTGTCCCAGGCCCTGTCTGGTGCTAGGGGCTCCTGGCAGATGAGCCAGTCCCTGCCCTCCAGGATTCCTGTGGCCCATGGGGAAGTGGAAAGAGATGTGAACAGAGAACACGGGTCACGTGTGAGGCACTGAGTGGAGGGTGTCTGGGCTCACAGAGGGGAGCAGCAAACTAGCTCAGGATGGGTGAGACTGCTGAGCAGCTGACACTTAAACTGGGCCTCAGAACCACCCGAATTCACAGTAGCAGAATTCTCAGCCCCCGAGTCAGTGCCTAAGCCAGGCAAGGAAGGCAAGGAGGGGCTCGTTGGAGGGATGGAGAGAGCCCACATGGGGCTGTCCGTTGTTAGTCCCAGCTGTGAGGGTTCCCTCAGAGCCATGAGTCACTCGGGCCAGGAGGATGGCAGGGCTTAGAGGAGTTGATTCCTGGGTCTCTTATGGGCAGCCCCTTTTCACCCATTGCCACAGGCCATCCCCTTCAGTCAGAGGAGCTCAAGGGGGAGGGGAGAGTCTCAGACACCCCACTAACCCCATCTCAGAGAGGCGGTTTCTTGGCTCTCTGTCAGTCCTTCACGCTCCCAGTCTTTGGAACACACTGATGACTGGAGAAGAGGGTGGACTTAGGCCTGAGGAGGGGGGCTAGCCCTGGAGGAAGCTGCACTGTGGCAGAGGTACTGAGAGGGGCCTGGGCCCCGGAGGCTCTAACCCCAGCAACGGTTTCTAGGGAAGCAGGAGGGGCTGGCCGGGCCTTCCAGGGGGCCGGTGGAGATGTCTTCTGGCTGCAGCTGGTGAGCAGGGTGGGGGGTAGGGGTGGGGTGGGGTAGGGTGGGAGTGGGGTGGGGGATGCCTCCTTCCCAGCCCCCTCAGACACAACTTACTAAATATATGCCATCCAACCAAGTGGGAAATGGTATATACTATGATGGCTGGGTGCTCCATGAAGTGTGATTTTTTTTAATGGTTTTATTTATTGATTGATTTTTAGAAAAAGAGAGGGGGGGGGAAGGAAGAAGAGAGAACCATCAATTTGTTTCACTTCCTTGTGTATTCATTGGTTAATTCTTGTATGTGCCCTGACTGGGGATCAAACCCACAGCCTTAGCATATTGAAAGGATGCTCTAATCCAGGGGTAGTCAACCTTTTTATACCTACTGCCCACTTTTGTATCTCTATTAGTAGTAAAATTTTCTAACTGCCCACTGGTTCCACAGTAATGGTGATTTATAAAGTAGGGAAGTAGCCTGACCAGGCGGTGGCTCAGTGGATAGAGTGTCAGACTGGGATGTGGAAAACCCAGGTTTGAGACCCTGAGGTCGCCAGCTTGAGCGCGGGCTCATCTGGTTTGAGCAAGGCTCACCAGCTTGAGCCCAAGGTTGCTGGCTCGAGCAAGGAGTCACTTGGTCTGCTGCAGCCCCCTCCCCCGCCCCGGTCAAGGCACATATGAGAAATCAATGAACAACTAAGGAGCTGCAACGAAGAATTGATGTTTCTCACCTCTCTCCCTTCCTGTCTGTCTGTCCCTCTCTCTGACTCTCCCTGTCTCTGCCAAATAAATAAATAAATAAATAAATAAATAAGTAAGTAAAGTAGGGAAGTAACTTTACTTTATAAAATTTACAAAGCAGAGTTACAGCAAGTTAAAGCATATAATAATAATTACTTACCAAGTACTTTATGTCAGATTTTCACTAAGTTTGGCAGAATAAATCTTTATAAAACAACTTACTATAGTTAAATCTATCTTTTTATTTATACTTTGGTTGCACAGCTACCGCCCACCATGAAAGCTGGAACCCCCACTAGTGGGCGGTAGGGACCAGGTTGACTACCACTGCTCTAGTCAATTGAGATACCTGGTCAAGGCATGAAATGTGTGGATTTATTGGGGGGAGGGGGGTAGAATGTGTTCAGGACTGTAGGGAGACCTGGCTCTCCCACACTGTGTGTGTGTGTGTGTATGTGTGTGTGTGTATAGGGGGACTCTCTGAGCCTTCCTCCCGGAGCAAAGGGAGCTCTGCTCTTCTGTAGCCTCCTCTTAAAGCTCTCCTAAACCCCAGCCCAGCCTTCTGCACACGCACAGCCATGGGGCTTGGTTACCAAGAGCTGAGCCAGGACAGCCATTTGGCCCATAGTAACAGGGGCTTGTCTCCTCGATGACACAACTCAATCCCATGTTCCCACTAAGGGGCCCCTTCCAAATGCATAGGGCACACAGAGATCTTCAAGACTTCAAGACACACTTTCAATCACATATTCACACTCATGGTTACCACAGCCATAGCAACCACTGTCATAGACAGCTGGGCCATCACACCAGTTGCTCATACACTCAGCCCGTCAGCCCCTCCACAATCTTGGTTAGACAAGATGGTTCCTCAAAGAGCCTGTAACCCAGCGAGGAGACAATACACTAACCATTATATTAGGTGTGCACAGTAGGGGACAAGTCAGTGGTGCCAGAAGTATCAAGGGAGCTCAAAGGAGGCCTGACCATACTGAAGAGGTCAGGAAGGACCCTCCAGGAGAGGGAGGTACCAAAAAGGATGTATAGGAAGTGGCCAGGCATATCCCTTTCACACGCGGACACATACAGCCTTGCTGCCGACAAGGACAGTCTCGGGATCACATGCTGATGATCCAGAGAACAAGACGTTGGCCTTCGTACTATCCGTGTCCCACCGCCGGAGTACAGTCGCTGCCGCTCGCTGTGCCCACTCCTTGCCACTTCGGGTCGGAGGAGGGGTTGCCGGCCCCCGCGGATAGGAGAGGAGAGGAGAGGAGAGGAGCCTGTGGCCGCAGGCCCCATTAGCATTCAGGGAAGCGAGTGTGCCAACGCGGGCCAAACCCCTATTCTTCTCGCACACAAAACCCCCGGCCTGGCTGCCAGCCTCGGCTCCTGCCCCTCCCCCAGCCCAGCGCACCCCCTTCCCCCAAACAGTCCCCCGGCTCCGGGCAGCCTCCAGGCGTCCCCTCTCGGCCCCCAGGCCAGGTCCCACCCGCAGAGCGGCTCCGGCTCCCGGGCCCCAGGAGAAGTGAGACAAGATGCGGCGGGAGGGCCGGGGGCCCCGGGACAAACCCGGAGCGAGGACTCGCACACTCGGGCCTCCCTCGAGGTGGCCTGCTCCCCCCGGGACGCGAGATGCTCCCGGAACGCTAAAGGGGCTGCGGGAAGGGGCCGGAGAGGGGCCGGGGGCGGTGTGACGACGGAGTCCCGGGTCCCAGGGCTGCGGGAGAGTCGAGGTGAGAGGTGGGAGACAAAGGGACGGAGGGGGCGCGGCCCGGGCGAGGGTCCGAGGGCCGCGGGGGGGGCGCGCAGACGGGGCGGGCGCGGCGGCTCGGCCGTGCTCCGAGTCCAGCTGGGCTGGAAAACTCCGTCCCGGGTCCGCCCCGTCCCTGTCCCGGTTTCTGTCCCTCAGCCCGTTTGCGGGGCCCAGGACGAGGTGGGTCCCCGGCTAGTGGCCCTGGTCCCCCGCGGAGGTGGCCCGGGAGCAGCTCGGCGCCCACGCGGGGCCAGGGGGGCGCAGGGGCCGGTCCTACGGCTGCGCCAGCACCTGCCTGCAGAGCCCCGCTCCCCTGCGGAGCCCCGGCCGCCCTCCCCCGCGCCCCCGGTACCTGGCCCGAGGCAGGCGAGCGTGGGCAGGCGGCAGCGACTGACGATGAGGTCCAGAGGGAAGGCGCCCATGCTCCAGCGCAGGCCGGCCAGGCCGGCCGCCAGCTTCTCCATGGCATGGGCGCCCCCGGGGCCGCCGTCCCGGGGCCCCGACGGCCAGTCCCCCGCGGCCCGGGCTCGCGCGCCCGCCGCCACCTCCCGGGGCCGCCCTGCCGGCTGCGGGCGTCACGTGGCCGCGCTCCCCGCGGGGCGCCGCCCCCGCGCCCGCCCCTCGCCCCACCCCCACCCCCACCACCCGGCCCGCGGGGGCCGCGCAGCTGAGTCCCGCCTCCCTCTCGGGGCCCCACGGCCCGCCCCCTCCGCGAGCGTCCAGGTGACACCCGGGACTGGGACTCCCAGGCGGGAGTCTGGAGAGAAAGACCGAGACGCCAGCGGCATCTACGGAGTCGGGGGATGGGGATCGGCCTCCCCGCCCCGCCCAGCGGGTCTGGACCCCCGTCCCCCGCCGGGAGCGGGGCCTCTCCTCACTCCCTGGTGCGGTGGCCTCCGCGAGTTGCCGCCCACCCGCACCCGATCCTGCTCTGCTTCTCAAGGCTCCTGCCCTGAATTCAACTGCTGCCATCGCTGCCGCGGTCCCTGCCTCTGGGACATTTATCATTTCCAGCCTCACACAGCCTGGCGAGGCCACCTCTTTCACCCCATTCACTGACGAGTAAACTGAGGCTCCAGGGACGTCGAGTGGCAGCGGAGACTTGAACCTAAGTTCTACTAAAACCCTACCACCTTCCCTGGTTGTCGCCACCACCTCAGACCCCACCGTAGCGCACTTTCCCAAGTTTCCAGCGGCCCCTTACCGATTTTCACAAATTCTGGGAGCCGGAGAGCGCTCCAGCACACCGTGGCACCTGCGATGTGATTGCTCCGGTTCTGCATGTGAGGAAACTGCGGGGAAGGTGCTAGCGGAGGGAAGTCCTCTCTCAAGCGGTCCATTCTCTCAATTTGCTCTTTCTTTTCTGTTCCTCACCTCCTCCTTCTAACCCCTCTTGTCTTGGGCTCCGGAGCTCCTCTTGGAAAGCCCTTCCCAGAAGATGTGGCGGCCTGGGACTTGCCACCTGGCCGGAGGACTCCCTTCCTCCTTGATGTGTCTGTGGCGCCTTCTGCAGGCGATCAGGAGCTGGTGCAGGTCTGCCAACAGCGATGGCTGTGTGTGGCTGTCAGAAAGCTGAAAGGGCTGACAACTCGAGTCCTCAGCCTCAAAACCCCCACCCCTCCGCTGACACACACACACATACACAACCCTCTCTTCCCAGGGGACTGACATCCCGCTCACAACCTGAACCCCAAGAGAAATGGAACCAGATAGGATGAGCCCAACTTCTCAGCAGGAAGAGACAGTTCAAATCATTGTTAAATCTCCATCTTTTGCAAAGAAGACTCCAAGAACAGAAATGCTTTGCTTCAAGGTCACACAGCAAGAAAGAGCAGTGACTAAAAGGCTGGCCTCCCAACCAGTGCTAGCTCCAAACCCAGGCCTGGTCCAGAGCCCCCAAGGGAGGAGGGTGGTGGAGGTGGGGGGCTGAGTAACCTGCAGGCTTGCTCCTTCTCCCGCCCTACAGAGGTGTGACTTGGGATAACCTGGATGGTGAACAGACCATCACTTGGGTCTGTGGGGGGATGGGTTCTTCTCTAGGACCATGGCGGAAGAGAAGAAAACAGAAAAATGTGAAAATATAGGAGTCTAGAAGGGAATAGAGAGTCTGAGATAGGGAGATAAGGAGACTAAATGAAGCAAGTAAATGAAAAGGAGTCTGACTTAAAGTCACTTTCTTTTCCCCTGCCTGGAAGGCTCTCTCTTCAGTAAGGTGACAAAACTGGGAGAGTTCCGAGACTGGGACAACAGGCATAAATCAGACTCTAGGATAGTGGGTGCAAACCAGGACTGGGCCATATGGTCACCCTGTCTCTGAGAGATACCTCTGAGCCCTGCCTGTAGACACCACATCAGTGATGGTTCCTCACGCTCAGATCACTGGGTCATCTCTCAGCTCTAGACCTCAGTTTCCTGCTGTGCCCCTCTCCCATCGAGGTATTCCATTTCAACAATCACAACTGAACTTGGTTCTCTTTTCTTTTCTATTCCAACTAAGGACAACACCTTTCAACTGGTCCCCCAACCTGGAAATCTTGACCCTTACAGCCAACTGGTCACCAATGCCTGGCAGTTCTGCTTCCACCAGGTGTCATGTGGCCCTTGTTTTTCCCCAAGCCTACTGTCCCAGCCTGACTTCAGCTCATCTCTCTCCCAGGCCACCCTTCATATTTCATACAAAAACCCTTATAATTCTGACTTTCAGCTGAGTCAGGGACCACACAGGTGAGAGACATCAGGGAGAGCCACCTAACAGGTTGGAAGTTAAAACCCTGAAGAGGCTCTGGAACATGGATGACAAAGCATAGTGTCAGGTGTACATTTCAATAAATAATAGTCATAAATATTATTTTGTATTGCCTCATCTCTGACCTGGGCAGCTGAGGGCCACAGTACTATCTGTCATTAGGCATTTCTAAGGCAAATAAACAGTGGACTACTATACCCCCATTAGAAATGATGCTTGCAGGCCTGACCTGTGGTGGTGCAGTGGATAAAGCATTCACCTGGAATACTGAGGTTGCCAGTTAGAAACTCTGGGCTTGCCAGGTTAAGGCACATATGGGAGTTGACACTTCCTGCTCTTCCCCCCTTCTCTCCGTTTCTCTCCCTTCTAAAGTGAACAAATTAAATCTTTTAAAATATTAATAATAAAAAGAAATGATGCTTGCAAAAGATTTGGGAAAATTCTCATGGTATGGTGTTATGTAAGAAAGTTAATAGAACATTTCATGAATGAATGAACTATAAGAAAAAGAACAATCAGAAGAAACATACTCTAATGTTAAAAGTGTTCGTGTCTGGGTCATGGCATAGGTGATACTATTTCTCCCCTTTTGAAATATATATTACTTTCACTCTTTATTCCTCTCTAAGGATCCAGGTTTCCATCTGGTATTATATCCCTTCAACTCATAGGACTTTTCTTTAGTATTTATTGTAGTGTAAATCTGCTGGAGATAAATTCCCTTTCTTTTATCTGAGAATGTCTATTTTACCTTTATTCTTGAAAGATGTCAGTGGATATAGATTTCTGGTTGACGGGGTTTTTTTTCTTTCAGCCTTTAAAGATATTGTTGCACTTTTATTTGGTATCTGTAGTTCACTCTCTTGGGGCTTCATTTAGCTGCCTTTCTGTATTAAGTTCAGAGTTTGTCCTTTTTTTTTTTTTTTTTTTTTTGCTGTGGAGGGTTGGTTACTCTAGCAGGATCTCACTCAGCCGTTACTGGAAGCTGAAGTTCTCCAACTTCATTTTTCAATTAACTTATCTTATTTTGGAAGAAGCTAAACCTATAGAAAAGTTGCAAGAATATTTCCCAAAACTCTCATATATATCCTTCACATATAATACGTAGTATCTTTTTTTCTGAATCATTTGAAAGCAAGCTCCAGACACTCCCCTTTGCCCATAAATATTTCTGTTTGTATTTCCTAAGAACAAAGACATTCTCTTACACAGAGTTCAATCACTGGGGAACAATTTTTTTTTTTCATTTTCTGTTGCATGAAGTTTTAGAACTGTTTCTATATATTTCTGCATCACTGATTCCAAATCTGAAATTCGTTTTTTGGTGCATGCTCTAGTTTTTATGCAATTTTAATTTCTTTTTGTTACAGTTAATGGTATGCATTGGTTTTTAAACTGGAGTTAAAGGGCAACGACTCTTGGATTGAACATAACCACAAGGCAATTAATGTTTTACAAACATCACTTTTACATAATTGTAGTTGTTTTTTATTTTAATTTAATTTAATTTTTTTTTTTTTACAGAGACAGAGAGAGAGTCAGAGACAGACAGGAGCGGAGAGAGCTGAGAAGCATCAATCATCAGTTTTTTGTTGCGACACCTTAGTTATTCATTGATTGCTTTCTCATATGTGCCTTGACTGTGGGCCTTCAGCAGACTGAGTAATCCCTTGCTCGAGCCAGTGACCTTGGGTCCAAACTGGTGAGCTTTGCTCAAACCAGATGAGCACGCGCTCAAGCTGGTGACCTCGGGATCTCGAACCTGTGTCCTCCGCATCCCAGTCCGATACTCCATTCACTGCGCCACCGCCCAGTCAGGCAATTGTAGTTGTTTTTAAATGTAAAAAGTTATTATCTGATAGAAAACACCCTTATTTTGTTTTAAGGTTGAATCATGGCTTCTTCGAGTAGGCGTAAATGTAAGAATAGTCCTGACACCTTCTGTTATATATGTGGCTGTTACACACTTCAATGTCAAAGGTGCAATATTTCATCATTTGTGACACATGCATATATTGCCTATTTTCAAGTTCCCCTTGGCGATCAAGACAAGAATTGGGCTCCTCATATTGTGTGTCATAATTGTGAGGATATGCTTCGTGACTGGACAAAAGGAAAATGCAAAGGAATGCCTTTTGGTATTCCCATGGTTTGGCATGAACCTAAGTACCACAGCAGTGACTGTTATTTCTGTCTGATCCATACAAAGGACATCGGCAAGAAAAAACGACATATGATCTCATATTCTAATATTCCTTCAGTAATATGACCTATCCCACACTCTGAGACACCCCTGGTTCCAGTTTTCAATGGTTTTATTTCTTCTAAGGACGAAGAAAGTGAACATGGTGATCATGTGTATTTTGATAAGATGCATGAGGAAATGGTTGTAGAATCTGAAGGGTCTTCTTCTGATGCCAAGCAGTCATTAACCCCTCAGCAGTTTAGCCAACCCAAATTGAATGACTTAGTAAGAGATTTGGGCCTATCAAAGAAAGCAACTGAGTTATTAAGCCTACAGGCTTCAAGAAAAGAATACTTCACCGGTCAGCTATCCCATTTCAGGAAGCGTGAACAAATTTTTGTGGATTTTTTTCCCGAAAACAAACACTTTGTTTACTATGATGATATCAGTAGTCTTCTCAGCCAGCTAGGTGTTACCACTTACAGTACAACAGAATGGCGGCTATTTCTTGACAGCTCTAAATGGAGTCTGAAATGTGTTCTCCTACACAACGGTAATGTTTATGCAGCGGTTCCAATTGGTTATTCAACTCATCTGCGAGAAGATTATAATTACATAAAAATTGTCCTCGACTTTCTGAAGTATGAGGAGCATAACTGGATCATTCGTGTGGATCTTAAAATGGTAAATTTCCTGCTAGGACAACAGAGAGGTTTCATGAAGTATCCTTGCTTTCCGTGTTTATGGGACAGCCAAGTGGGACACAGAAGGAGTGGCTGAAACGTGAAGCTCTGGAAGCAGGGATGCAAAATATTGTGAATGAACCTGTAGTTAATCGAGACAGGATCATTTTTCCCCCACTTCACATCAAACTTGGCTTCATGAAGCCGTTTTTCAGGCTTTGATTAGAGAAAGTGAATGCTTTCAATATAGTATTTCTGCTTTTCCTGACTTGTCTTTCGAGAAGATAAAAGCAGGTGTATTCTATGGATCTCAAATTCGAACCTTCATACGTGATGAAGAAGTTGCCAGGAAGATGAATAAGGAGGAGAAAGCAGCATGGCAGTCTTTTGTGGCAGTTACAAAGAACTTCTTTGGCAACAAAACAGCAGAAAACTATGAACTTCTGGTTCAAAGGATGCTGTTGGTTTCCGCGACATTGGATGTAACATGAGCGTTAAGATTCACTTCCTGAGCCTGACCAGGCGGTGGCACTGTGGATAGAGTGTCAGACTGGGATGCGGAAGGACCCAAGTTCAAGACCCCGAGGTCGCCAGCTTGAGCACAAGCTCATCTGGCTTGAGCAAAAAGCTCACCAGCTTGGACCCAAGGTCACTGGCTCCAGCAAGGAGTTACTCGGTCTGCTGAAGGCTTCCAGTCAAGGCACATATGAGAAAGCAATCAATGAACAACTAAGGTGTCGCAATGAAAAACTGATGATTGATGCTTCTCATCTCTTTCCATTCCTGTCTGTCTGTTCCTATCTATCCCTCTCTCTGACTCTCTTTCTGTCCCTGAAAAAAAAAAAAAGATTTACTTCCTGAACAGTCACCTTGATAAGTTTCCCGAAAATCTTGGAGCTGTTAGTGATGAGCAGACTACTGCTGGATTATCAAACGAGATTGTCCTCAACAAGTACACAAACACAAGAGCTACAAATGCAAATTTTTGCCTGAATATAATTTAAATAAGTTTTGCGCAAATTTTATGATTAAAATACGTGTTTTAATATGTTCTATTTTGAAATTGTAGACAAATTCTGATGCAATCATATCTTTTAGTGTATTAGTGTATTTACCTCATTATATAAATTATTACATTTTCACAAAGATGATGCTCAAGAAGACATTCTACTTCATTATGTTATACTAAATGTTGAAAATTTAGATGGAAACTTAAAATATTGAATTGCAAAATTACTGTAGCTTACAAAAAAAAACTAATGTCAAATTTGAGTTCAGCACGCTTGAATTAGGTAAGAACAAGTGTTTTTGTGGATGCAACAAAAATTTTGTTCCCCAGTGTTATTAAATTCAGGAAACTTAATATTCAGTTTATATTTAATTTTTTATTATCCCAATATTATTCCTTATAGCACTTTCCCTAAGATTTAATCTGAGATTGTTCATTATAGATAGTTGTCATGTCTGTAGTCTGATCTAGAACATTTTCTCAGCCTTTGTCTTTTAAGAAATTGATATTTTTGAAGAATGCAGACCACTTTATTCTATAAAATGATCAGTTTTGGCAGATGCCCCATTGTCAGGAACACTCACTACATCACATCTGTAGAATTGTGATGTCAGTTTATCCCATTTTTCATGATGTTAACTTGCAGCACTTGGTTAAGGTGGTGTCTGCCAGAGGTCGCACTGGAAAGGCACCTTGTGTGATTAATTAAGGGTCCATGGAAAGATGCTTGACTGAATAAGACACACTGCCATCCATGACAGCATCCATTGTTGATTCTTGCCTCAGTCAATTATTACTGTGATAGTGGCAAAATCCTTTTACATGTATTAGTGTGCATTTTACTGTAAAGAGGAGCCTGCCCGCCCCCTCCCCTTATTTATTATCAATTCATAATATTTTTAAATTTTTTTATTGATTACAGCAAAAGAAGAAGGAAGAGAGAGAGACGGGAACATCAAGCTGTTCCTGTATGTGCCCTGACCGGGATCGAACCAGCAACCTCTAAGCTTCAGGATAATGTTCTAGCCAACCAAGCTATCCGGCCAGGGCAATTCATACATTCTTATAAATTCTTTATTTATTTTGACACTTAAACTGTCCTATATTTGACCAATGGGAGCACCTTTCATCTAGTTCCTGTGTCCCATTGTCATGGTCCCATAATTCTTGGAAATTTTTCTTACTTTCTGGAACAATTGGGTGCTCCAGGGTCATTCTGATCTTTCCCTGTTCCAGTCCTGGAATCAGACATTTTTTTCAAGGACTATTGCTTCCTTTTAGTGATTTGTAGACTGTTCTCCAGGCAGCACAGTCTGTCAAGTGCAGGTGATACAGACGCTTGTCAGATTTCAAATCAAGAAATTAATTTTATTGTCTGATGGAAATGTGTCCACAGTTCTGTCCACTTGCTGCATATCTCTCTGAATGAAATGCTTCAATCACTGTCCTGTCTGCTAGGATGGATAGACCAAAGAACAGTCTGAAAGTCTTTCCCACTGTTGGTGCTTGGAGCACCATATGGATACTGTTTTTGTGTATTCTTACAAAGGACTGGGACATTAAAAAAATGAATTCACTGACCTGTGGTGGCGCAGTGAATAGAGCGTCAGCCTGGAACACTGAGGTTGCCAGTTTGAAACCCTGGGCTTGGCTGGTCAAGGCACATACAGGAAGCAACTACTACAAATTGATGCTTCCCACTCCCCCCCCCACCTCTCTCTCATCTCTTTCTAAGAATCAATCAATAAATGAAAATATTAGAAGAAAACAAACATATTAACAAAAAATGAGTTCAATTTGTGAATGTTCAGCTCTCATCAAAGTCAATCACAATGTGTGGGTTTTCTTTGTCCTCAGTTCTCTGAAATTAAGAACAGTTCATTTGAGATTTTTCTTATTTCTGTGGTGTGAATTATAAAATATTTTAAAATGCTGCAAAGTAGGAAAGAACCATAATATGACCTTTGTAATTTACCTAAAGTGATTCATTGTGCAAGGAAAAATAAAGGATCCACTCAAGGTGGTTTTCTTTGCGTGTTTATATTATATCATAAAGAGAGAGAGAATGGTGTGGGGATAAAGAGGAATTGAAACCCAATCCTTACCTACAGGTTATTCCTGAAATGCACCTTCCTAAAAATAAGTAACTCATGAAATATTTATTTCAGGAAGCTAGAATTTTAAGTTGTGGTCCATACTGCTGATCAAAATAAATCAAACTATGCCTCTTACAGGCTGGGTGTTTTTAAAATGGATATGCTTTACTTTCAAGTAAGTAATGAAAGTTAATCTAAAATAAAACATTGACTCCAAGCACTATTTTAAGCTTGAGGTAATAAATGATCAATATGTTTCATTACTTTACTTATTCCATATTTTTAACTTTGTAAAACTTCAAATTAAGCTTTATACTCACTATGACTTTTTAAATTGAATTTATTGGGGTGACATTGCTTAACAAAATTGTATAGATTTCAGATACAAAGTTCTACAACACATCTCTGTACACCGTATTGTTTGTTCATCAACCGTCATTTTTTTAAACTGAAGCTTTATTATCCCTTTCATCTCTTGCTTTTAAATGGCGTTTATTTTCAAAACATGACAAGTTTCAGAATCCTTTAAAAATGACCTTATTCAAATTATTTTCCATAAGAGAGACTTTTGTGCTAGCTGTCTTTCATACCATTCAGAACATTAGCCTGAATAAACATTTCAGATGGACTTGGTATCATCCGGGCCCAAGTGACAGCAAATGATGAGGCAAAACTGTAAAAACTGTTCAATATCACTTGTATGAACCAAGTCAATGAATTAACTTTGTTTGTTGAGACAGATTGTCCAATAATCCCAGTCTGAGCAATAAAACAAATAGATCAATGGAAGATAATAGAGAACCCAGAAACAGACACAAATATAATCAGTTGACCTTTTCAAATTCAAATTTTTACTTTTAATTTTATTTTTCAATTATAGTTTACATTTAAGATTAGTTTATATTAGTTTCAAGTCATCAGCTGATCTTTGACAAAGGAGCAAAGGCAATTCAATGGTGAAAGAAAAATAGTCTTTTCAACAAATGGTGCTGGAATAACAGGACATTCACATGCAAAAAAAAAAAATCTAGACACAGACCTTACATCCTTCATAAAAATTAATTCTAAGTGGATCATACATCTAAATATAAAATACAAAACTATAGCACTTGTAGAAGATAACATAAGAGAAAATCTAAGTGAACTTGAGTTGAGCAATGACTTTTTTTTTTTTAATTTTTTTTTGATATTTTATTTATTAATTTTTAGAGAGAGAGGAGAGAGAGAGAGAGAGAAGGGGAGGGAGGAGCAGGAAGCATCAACTCCCATATGTGCCTTGACCGGGCAAGCCCAAGGTTTCGAACCGGCAACCTCAGTGTTCCAGGTCGACGCTTTATCCCACTGCGCCATCACAGGTCAGGCGAGCAATGACTTTTTAGTTACAACACCAAGAGCACAATCCATGAAAGAAATTAGTAAATTGTACTTCATTAAAATGAAAAACTTCTGCTTTTCCAATGTGAGCAATAGATAGAGCCTGGACAATATTCATGGATCCGAGCGATAGCTTCCTTCCCCAGATTTAAGATCTGAGCCAGAGCATGGTTTCTTAGAGCTCAGAATGGAAATGGGGGACATTTTAAGGACTTTCATTTTCAGTCTGAGATAAGAAGCCTTTGATGTATTTTCAGAAGATCCATGATTGTTCTACATAGTTTCATTGTTATTGTTTGCTGTGTTGAGAAGAGCCTGTGGGCTAGGAAGCAAGAGGTCTCATTAGGGCTCTTTAGTTACTACTTTCTGGAAATGATGGACAATGGACTAGGCAGAGCTGTGGTGGTGGTGAGATGTGGTGGGTTCTGAGTATATTTTGGGTTTTTTTTGTTGTTTGTTTGTTTGTTTTCTTTTTCTGAAGTTGGAAACGGGGAAGCAGTCAGACAGACTCCTGCATGCGCCCGACCGGGATCCACCTGGCATGCCCACCAGGGGGCGATGCTCTGCCCATCTTGGGGCCTCGCTCTGCCGCAACCAGAGCCATTCTAGCACCTGAGGCAGAGGTCACAGAGCCATCCTCAGCGCCAGGGCAAACTTTGCTCCAGTGGAGCCTTGGCTGCGGGAGGGGAAGAGAGAGACAGAGAGGAAGGAGAGGGGGAGGGGTGGAGAAGCAGATGGGTGCTTCTCCTGTGTGCCCTGGCCGGGAATCGAACCCAGGACTCCTGCACACCAGGCTGACGCTCTACCACTGAGCCAACCAGCCAGGGCTGGTTCTGGGTATATTTTGAAGATAGCGACCAGTAGGATTTGCTGATGAATTGGAAGTAATATGTGGGAGAAGGAAATTTGAGGATGGTTAGAGCAATTGGGAAGATGGTGTTACCATTTTTCTGAGGTGGAAAAAGCTGTGGCAAGTGTCAGGTGGGTAAGTCAAGTTTGTTTTAGGACAGTTAAACTAGCGAGGAGTCATCAGGATATACGTGGTGTCTAAAGACATGAATTTGGATGAAGTTCCCTGGGGTGTGAGAGTAAATAAAAGAGAGAGAAGTGTGTCCTGAAGCCAAGTGAGGAAGGTATATAAGGAAGAGGAGGGATGAAGTGAGCAAACATCTCAGATATAGCATCACTCCAACCTTGGCAGGAGCTGTCCTGATGCAGATGTGGGGATGAAACCCTAATTGTAATGGATGGAAGGGAGTATGCAGGAGAAGGATTGGAAACAAGTATATAGACAGCTCTTCCATGGAGATTTGCTATAAAAGGGAACAGAGAAATGGGTGGGAGCTGCAGGGTGTGAGGTCCGGAATCAAGGGAGAGTGCTATGGTTGGTAAGTATTAGAGATATTCCAGCATGTTTCAAGTCATTTCTCCTATTCTTGTGTGGAACACTGTGCCCCTTAAGAGGGATTTCCAGTATAATATGTGTCAACTATGAGAGAAAGAGAGACAGACAGAGAAAGCGAGATTTCTCCTAATCTAAATGAGGTTTGTAGCCACTTCTCTAGAAAACATTTTCTTTCAGAATTATCCAATTTTGTCAATACTAAAATTTGCTAGGAGTAACAATTTCATCTTTAATTCCTATAGCCAGTTGAGAAAGGGAAACTCCAAGGGGCTTTCACCCTGCTTTCTGCATCTCATCAGGTGTGAGGATTTATCAGAGCCCTCACGTGAAGGATTAATATCACACAAAGCCTGCACGTTGTCTGTTCAGTCTCCGGTAGGAGCAGAGGCCCCACAGTAACGAGGAAACAGCCTTGATCGGGAGGAGAGCCACCTGGCCTGGCCCCAGCTCAGTCACTAACGGCAGTGAGACTGTGAGCATGTGGTGTTGCATCTCTGGGTGACTGTAAGTTAAAGCACTGAAATATGATTTCTAAGTAACCTAACTGTCCCTTAGATCTTCCTTGCTTTCTTGAGAACTTGGCTATGCATTTAAATTGAAATTTATTCTGTATTCGTAGGTGTCTGCAGAGGGGGAAGGGAAGGTCAGCTTTATTGCCGGACTTAAAGCACAAATGTGAAGCTTGGTCAGCGGTCATTCATTCCCTCATTCATTTAATGTTATTTATTGGCCATATAGTATGTGCCAGGAACAAGGGTAAACAAGGTGGGATTTATCTTTGCTCTCGGAGAGACTTCTCCCTATCTGAAAAAAAGAGAAAGCTTTCCTCATTATTTTCACCTGGTCCGTCAGCTATGTAACACACACGCCAACATGAGCCTCCTCCCCACTAGCTTTCCTGGGAAGCAGGTCCTCCATGCCTCTCCAGGCTGGTAACCACCTCGGCCAGCTGCGCAGCCCTCCGAGGATGGTTTCCTGGGGCTCAGGTCTCTCTCTCAGTGTATACTTTTTCATTTTGCTGGAGAATGGCCTCTAATTAAGTCCTGAGCAGGGGAGCTAGGGAAGAAAAACTACCTGGATTCGTCATTTCACATTTGACAGGTAATTTGAACAAGAGTAGATTTCTACACAGAAAATTCTTTGTAGTCAGAATGTGAAGGTATTGCCCCATTGTTTGCTAGGTCTCTGTATTACTTTAAGAAAATGTACACTGTTCAGCCTTGTGATTCTTTGCATGTGACCTATCTTTTTCCCTCTGGATGCGTTTTTACTTAAAAAAATTTTTAAGCCTGACCAGGCGGTGGCGCAGTGGATAGAGCGTCGGACTGGGATGCGGAAGGACCCAAGTTCGAGACCCCAAGGTTGCCAGCTTGAGCGCGGGCTCATCTGGTTTGAGCAAAATCTCACCAGCTTGAGCCCAAGGTCGCTGGCTCCAGCAAGGGGTTACTCGGTCTGCTGAAGGCCCGCGGTCAAGACACATATGAGAAAGCAATCAATGAACAACTAAGGTGTTGCAACGCGCAACAAAAAACTAATGATTGGTTCTTCTCATCTCCCCATTCCTGTCTGTCTGTCCCTGTCTATCCCTCTCTCTGACTCTCTCTCTCTCTCTCTCTGTGAAAAAAAAAATTAAAGTATTTTTTTGTATTTTAAAGTTATTTTTATTTTAATTATTTAAATTTTTTTTATTTTTTTAATAATTTTCTCTTTTCCTTGGAGTTCTGAAATGTCATGATGATATTCCTTGGTCGGGTACTGTGTGCGTTACGTGCATGTGCTAGGGCCCTTCAGATTGGAGGCTAATATTCCTCAGTCCTGGGGAGTTTTCTTGCATTGTCTCTCCAATAACCACATTTTTTATTATTACTTTATTGTGTTTACATAGATTCTAATGTCACCCGTGTTCCCAGTACATCCCCCCTGTCACGCCCTCCCCCCTTCCCTCCAGGATTTGCTTTTCCTTTCTTTTTCTTTTCTTTTTCTGGGCCTCCAATTAATAAAAAAATTTGGCCTTTGGATTGGCCCTCTACATTTCTTATCAATTACTCTTCCCTCTGTTTTTAGTCTGAATTTGTGTGTTTTATTTTCTGGGACATTTCCTTGACTTTTATCTTCTAATCCTTCTCTTAAATGTTTTATTTCTGTTGACAGTTTTTATTTTAGTAAATTATATCTTTTTTTTTAATAGCACCTGTAATGCCAGTGGCCGAGGCCAGGCAGGTTCACATTGAATTTGGGCAGATGGTAGAGGAACTGCAGAGCCAGAAATCGCTGGGCCGTTGCCCATTTATTGGAGGCTCGCAGAGATGGGCGAGCAAATAATCAAATGAAAAACTGCTTTTCGCAATGGAGCGCAAACGATCAGGAAAATCGCCCCTCACGGTGGCACCTGAGGGAGTTAGGGAACCCCGCCTCGAAGTGGTGGGAGAGCTACTGGGAGAATCGCCCCTGAGGGAAAGCACCCATAGCTTTCATAGAGACACACACATGGCTTTCTGCCACGTGCTCACACACTAACTGCAGAGTGCTTGCAGTAGGAAACCAGAGAGCAAGCCTAACACAGCTGTTTTCCCCACAGCACCCTATTCTTGCCTTATAGTATCAATATCATATCATATCATATCCAAGAATATTAAAGTAAGTTTGGGTTTTTTTCTTGGTTTTCAGCATTTTTAAATTTTCCTTTTTTGTTGTTTTATTCTCTTTTATGTTAACCTGAAGAACTGAATGTCTGATGATACAAATATCTGCTAAATCTGGTTGTCAGGTATGTGGATTTTTATTAGTGTTTCCACACTTTTCTAAATGTTAGGATGATTTCATATGTATGTTTTAGGTAGACTGGAAACTTCCTGCATGTTCATCTGTCTTGATGACTGGAGACTTTCACATAGAATCATCTGCAATAAGCTGGCTTTTTAATGTTGTTGTTTATTTATTTATTTTTAAAGCTGCTTTTATTTTATTTTTGTGTGTGACAGAGACAAAGAGAGGGATTGATAGGGACAGACAGGAAGGAAGAGAGATGAGAAGAATTAATTCTTCATTGCAGCACCTTAGTTGTTCATTGATTGCTTTATCATATGTGCCTTGACCGGGGGACTACAGCAGACTGAGTGACCCCTTGCTCGAGCCAGTGACCTTGGGCTTAAGCTGGTGAGCCTTGCTCAAACCAGATTAGCTCACACTCAGCCGCAACCTCAGGGTTTTGAACCTGGACCCTCCGCGTCCCTGTCCGATACTCTATCCATTGAGCCACCGCCTGGTCAGGCTGAGCTGGCTTTTTTAGTTGGTAAACTTCCAATCAATCATATTGTGAGTCTTCTCTTAGGCCAGGTTTTCCAGAAGACATTCTTTTTTTTTTTTTTTTTTTAATTTATTTATTTTTTATAGAGACAGAGAGTGAGTCAGAGAGAGGGATAGACGGGGACAGACAGACAGGAATGGAGAGAGATGAGAAGCATCAATCATTAGTTTTTCATTGCGCGTTGCAACACCTTAGTTGTTCATTGATTGCTTTCTCATATGTGTCTTTACCGCGGGCCTTCAGCAGACTGAGTAACCCATTGCTGGAGCCAGCGACCTTGGGTTCAAGCTGGTTGGCTTTTCCTCAAACCAGATGAGCCTGCACTCAAGCTGGCAACCTCAGGGTCTCGAACCTGGGTCCTCTGCATCCCAGTCTGACGCTCTATCCATTGTGCCACCGCCTAGTCAGGCTCCAGAAGACATCCTTAATCTCCTACCTGGGTACATATGTCTGGCTGCCAAAATCCTTAGGAAGGAAGGTGAGAAGGCACAAATCTGAGGAGGCCATTACTCAAGATGCTACTGTGCACTGGACTCCTTGTTTTTGGTCCTTTGACTCATCTCTACTTTCCCTTGAGCCTGAAGGCTCTGGCATTCCATTTCTGCAGATAATAAACCTCTTTAGGGGTGGCAGCAACTCCTGGTTGCAAGGGGTGGGAAGGGACACCTGGATAGCTCATTATTTTATACAGACTTTCTACCCATCCCCGTTTGTAACCTACTACCTGCCACATGTCTGACTTCCCCATGATAATTGGTGCCTCTGGATCCTGGGATTCAGGACAAACTAGCTCACTTTTTATTGACTTCCCCTTTTGAGACATTTAAGCTGCAACTTCTGTCCTACAATAGTTAGCTCTGATTCCCATCTTCCATTTTTAAAAGATTTAGTTCAATAGTTGCATAAATAAAAAAGTATAATTCTTTTTTTTTTTTCTTTCATTTTTCTGAAGCTGGAAACAGGGAGAGACAGTCAGACAGACTCCCGCATGCGCCCGACCGGGATCCACCGGGCACGCCCACCAGGGGCGACGCTCTGCCCACCAGGGGGCGATGCTCTGCCCATCCTGGGCGTCGCCATGTTGCGACCAGAGCCACTCTAGCGCCTGGGGCAGAGGCCACAGAGCCATCCCCAGCGCCCAGGCCATCTTTGCTCCAATGGAGCCTTGGCTGCGGGAGGGGAAGAGAGAGACAGAGAGGAAAGTGCGGCGGAGGGGTGGAGAAGCAAATGGGCGCTTCTCCTGTGTGCCCTGGCCGGGAATCGAACCGGGGTCCTCCGCACGCTAGGCCGACGCTCTACCGCTGAGCCAACCGGCCAGGGCAAAAAGTATAATTCTTATACATGTCTCTTGTGCCTTTTTTATCTTTATAGTTGTGTGCTTCCTAAATTCCTTTCTCCATTTTAGTGGGGGTTTGGAGAGAGAATTAAATTGTGTGTCTATATGTACCATAAATTCTTGATGGATCTCGGGCTGATGAGCTCTGAGGAAGTTTATGGACACATGGAGATATGCAGTTCCCAGGAATGGTCACAAGGTGGCTCAAGGACTCTATGTTTAATTAGTTTCTCCCTACCCAACCTGTGCTAATCCACAAGCGTTAGAGTATTTTTGAGTGTTGGTTCATTCAGCAGAGGGGACCTCAGAATCACAGAATATTTACACTGGACTGAGTCTCCGAGGGCTTTCTAGTCCACCTTCTAGGAACAGATACCCACAGGAGATAACCAGTTTACTCTGTATCTGGAAATAGTTGGTAGAAATAGACTTGGACTTGAATTTTAAGGTTTTTTTTTAAAGTTATATTCAGTTGCTTTTAAATTACAATACAAATGTGAGTGCATGAAAGTGAGGGTGGGAACAAGGAGGCTGATGTCGCCCTGCTGAATGTACCGGACAGAAGGAAGCAGAAAGTCCTGGCTGGGTAGCTCAGTTGGTTAGAGCATCACCCCACTACAAGGTTGCAGATTCGATCCCCAGTCAGGGCACATACCAATGGGCTGAATCAACCAATGGGCTGGTTTGGCTCAGAAGATAGAGTATTGGCCCCATGTGCAGAAGTCCTGGGCTCAATCCCCAGTCAGGGCTCACATGAGACACAACCATCTACTTTTCTTGCTATCCCTCTCCTCCATCTCTCTCTCTCCCCCTTTCACTTGATGCTTGATTGGCTCAAGCGGTAGCCCCTAGTACTGAGGGCAACTCTTGGTTGATCCGAGTCAGCCCCAGATGGAGGTTGCCGGGTGAATCCCCATTGGGGCGCATGCGGGAATTTACCTCCCCTTCTCTCTCGCTTGAACAAACAAACAAATGAATGCATAAATAAGTGGCTCAACTGTAATGCTGGTGGTTGAAGCCAGGCAGGTTCACATTGGACTCGGGCAGATGGTAGAGGAGCTGCAGAGCTGGAAAATGTTGAGCCATTCCCAGTTATTAGAGGTTTACAGAGACAGGCAAGCAATAAGCAAAGGAAAACCGTTTTTCACAGTGGAGGGCAAGGGATCAGGAACATCGCCCCTCATGGTGGTGGCTCAGGGAATCAGGGAGCCCGGTGGTAGGAGAACAATCTGGGAAAATTGCCACCAAAGAAAGCACCCTTTATATATATATATATATATATATATATATATATATATATATATATATATATATATATATATCAAGAAAGAAAGATGGCGAGAGAAGGATCAACTTCTTGTTGCAGCACCTTAGTTGTTCATTGATTGCTTTTTCATATGTGCCTTGAACGGAGGGCTCCAGCTGAGCCAGTGACCCCTTGCTCAAGCCAGAGACCTTGGGCTTCAAGCCAGTGAGACCATGGGGTCATGTCTATGATCCCATGCTCAAACCAACAACCCTGTACTCATGCCAGCAACCTCAGGGTTTTGAATTGGGGTCCTCAGCATCCCAGGTGGATGCTCTATCCATTGTGCCACTGCCTGGTCATGCAGAACCCATAGCTTTATTTTTTTTATTTTTCTGAAGTTGGAAACAGGGAAGCAGTCAGACAGACTCCTGCATGCGCCTGACCGGGATCCACCTGGCATGCCCACTAGGGGGCAATGCTCTGCCCATCTGGGGCATTGCTCTGTTGTGACCAGAGCCATTCTAGCGCCTGAGGCAGAGGCCATAGAGCCATCCCCAGCGCCTGGGCCAACTTTTGCTCCAATGGAGCCTCAGCTGCAGGAGGGGAAGAGAGAGACAGAGAGGAAGGAGAGGGGGAGGAGTGGAGAAGCAGATGGGCGCCTCTCCTGTGTGCCCTGGCTGGGAATCGAACCCGGGACTCCCGCACGCCAGGCCGACACTCTACCACTGAGCCAACCAGCCAGGGCCCCCATAGCTTTTTATAGAGACATACATGGCTTTCTGCCATGTGCTCACGCACTAATCGTGCAAAGTGCTTACAGCCAGAAAACCTAACCATTCTTTTCCCTACACTCAACCAAGTGATATTTCTCACTCTCTCTCTAAAATCAATAAATAAAATAAAAATAAAGATGCTTTTCTTTCAAAACAAAAACAAAAAAGCCCTGGCTGTGTAGCTCAGTTGGTTAGAGCATCATCCTGATTCACCAAGGTTGTGAGTTTGATTCCCGTTGGGCACATACAGGAATCAACCAATGAATGCATAAATAAGTGCAACAAGAAATTGATGTTTCTTTCTCCTTCTCTCTCTCTCCAATTAAAAAAATAATAAAAACAGTATTTTATTTTTTTAAAAAAAAGGGAAGCAGAAAAAAGTTACTGGTTCACTTACCACACGTCTTGTGGGCAGCTGTGCAATGAGTGCTGTGAAGACACAAAGCAGACAAGACAGGGCCCCTGCCCACCACAGTGTACAGCCTGGTAAGTATAGGTATATGGGTCAGCAGAAGACAACCATAAGGAAGGAAGCCTTCAATAAATGCCCAACAGATGTGTATATCAAAAGTGCTCTTCTCAGTATGGAGAAGGGAGAGGTCACTTCTTGGCTCAGGAATGGGTCAAATTCTTGCTGGTGGGTCTTGACCTAGCCCTGGAAGAACAATATATAACAGCCCTTCTCAAGTTTAAATTGAGATCCTAACTCGGTAGCACTATGTGTATGTGCTGAGAGTCTGTTTTTTAACAAGCTTCCTGTTGTTCCAATATGGCTGATCTGGAGACTAGACTTGGGGTGGTTAAGGGTGTAGGCCTTGGTTCACATGAACTTGGCTACACGTGGGAATCACTCAAGAAGTTAAAAACGAACAAAAAGCAAAAAGCCACATTACTCCAGTCTTGCCCGAGAGATTCTGTGTTAATTGGGCTGGGATACAACTTTACCCTGGTATTTTTAAAAGCACTTCCCAGGTGATTCTTATATGCATCTAAATTTGAGCATCATGGGCACATGGGACTTTTGTCATTCTTTTTTATCCACCCAGCATTTGAATCCCCACCTTAGCATTGGAGTTCAGTGCCCACTGGTGAAGAGGAAAATAAGATCCTCTCTTTCCCCCACTTGCGGAACACTGGCACCTACTTTGGGCTTCACCAACCAAACCGCCCCAGACTTTGCAGCATAAACTACTGAACAGAAGCGGAGGCTACACAGTATCAACCTTATTATTAGCAAGGACATTGCATTGGCGGAAGTTACATTGTTTCCAGAGGCAGCAGTGACAATTTTGGGGGAGTGACATTCAGCAGCAGGGACTGCAGGCCCCTGCTGACCAGTTTTGCTAAACCTGATTTTGAGCATTGATCTTGGCTGCACAGATTCTGAAACTGTTCCTATGGTCCTGGAGATTGTGAGTGACCCATAATTTTACCTGCACACAGAGCTGTTTATGCTTAATTATAATGCAAAATTAAAGACGCACATAGAACAAATGTGTAGATTAATAAATTGTTATAAGGAAAACACCTTTGTAAACAACATCCATGCCAGGCCCTGGCCAGTTGGCTCAGCAGTAGAGTGTTGGCCCTGCGTGTGGAAGTCCCGAGTTCAATTCATGGCCAGGGCACAAAGGAGAAGCGTCCATCTGCTTCTCCACCCCACCTTCTCCTTTCTCTCTATCTCTCTCTTCCTCTTCCGCAGCCAAGGCTCCATTGGAGCAAAGTTGGCTCGGGTGCTGAGGATGGCTCCATGGCCTCCACCTCAGGTGCTAGCATGGCTCTGATTGCAGCGGATCAACACCCCAGAGGAGCCCAGTATCATCCCCTAATGGGTATGCTGGGTAGATCCCAGTTGGGTGCATGCAGGAGTCTGTCTGCCTCCCCCCTGCTTCTCACTTCAGAAAAATACCAAAAAAACAACAAAATCCATGCCAGAAGATAGAATTCCATATCCCCAAAACTCCTTTTATAATTCTCCTGCCATCCCTGCTAAGAATATCTTTATCCTGACTTTGAGGATAATCATTTTCTTAATTTTCTTTATAATGTATTACTTCTGTATTTCTCTAAACACATAGTGGTTTAGTTTTGCCTACTTTTTATTTTTTTCTTTAGTCTTTTGTTAATTTACATTCTCTTTCTCTCCCCATTGAAATTTGCTGAAAATACTGAATCAATTGTCCTGCAAAATTTAGCAGCCTGGGTTTTGGGGTGGTGGTGTTTGTTTGTTTGTTTTGTATTTTTCTGAAGTTAGAAGTGGGGGGGTAGTCAGACAGACTCCCTCATGCACCCGACTGGAATCCACCTGGCATGACCACCAGGCAATGCTCTATTCATCTAGGGCATTGCTCCGTTGCAGCCGGAGCCATTCTAGCGCCTGAGGCAGAGGCCATGGAGCCATCCTCAGCGCCCAGGGCAACTTTGCTCCAATGGAGCCTTGGCTGCAGGAGGGGAAGAGAGAGATAAAGGAGAGGGAGAGGGGTGGAGAAGCAGATGGGCTACTTCTCCTGTGTGCCCTGACTGGGAATCAAACCCAGGACTTCCACATACTGGGCTGACGCTCTACCGCTGAGCCAACTGGCCAGGGCCTTGGGTTTGTTTGTTTGTTTTAACTGATGTAGTTTAATACATCCTCTGTCTTCAGATTTCCTATAAATTTGTAGTTGGATCTAGAACAGAGGTTTGATCTGAGGTGTAGTACTTTTTGACATGGCTTCTGTTGGGCAGCGTGTTAGGCTTGCTCACTGGTGTGCCAGCTGCAAGCACTTTGCTTGATTAATGTTAAGCACCTGGCAGAGGCACGTGTGCACAGCCTATATAAGGCTATGGGCGTTTGCAATTGAGAGAGATGGGGGATGCGAATGCACAGGTTGCATGCCCACCACTGTGAAGGGCCATTTTGCTGTTTGTTTGCCTGAAAGGTGATTTCCCCTGCCTGTGTGCTTGTCCGCCATTGTGAGATTTTATTAAACAGAATGGCCCAACAGTTTCCGCCTCTGCAGTTTTTTTGCCGTCTGCCCAAATCCAATGTGGACCTGCCTGGCCTCGGCCACCAGCATTACAGCCTCATCATTGGAAGCACCGTGCTTCCGATCCTAGGATACATAAATGTCTGGATGGCTCTATTTTGTTGGGTCTTTCTCTTTGTGATGTTAGTAGCCATCGATCATCCCTAGATCCATTAATTCATTAGAGCAGTGGTTTTCAAACTTTTTGAAGTTGGGGTGTATTTAAAACCCTACAAATAATTGTAGGCACACTACATACAAATTTCTGAGAAATATGTTATAATAATTAAGTGAAATATTAAAAAAATATGTAAAGTCCAAGTGTTTTTATGGTAATTAAACAAAATAAATACAAAATTAAATTTATTCTGACATTAAAAACCATTTTTATGTTACATTTTTTGTTATGCTTTTTAGAATTCATAAAAAAGAGGGGTTAAAAAATAAAAACGACAGAAAAGTTATCTTTTTATATATATAGATACATTCTTAGTAAGATTTAGTAAATTTGGCAGGTCCTGGCGCAAATGTGTTAAGTTTTTTCATTCTTGTGTTTATGAGAAACATGAGCCTGATGTGTCATAGTGATTTCTTCAATGTTTGGGCATATATTTGAAAGGCAAACTACCATTTTCTCGTCAATACATTGAAGAATTCCTTTCTTTTTACTCTTAATTGTGTTGAGTGCAGAAAACCCCCACCATACATACCATCTTAACTTTACACCAAACAAAGGATAGAAGAAACTTGCCTCCAGTCTTTCCAGGGAACATGAGGGGTAGTGTAAACAATCCAGGTCCACAGTTTAACAGCCTTTTGCAACCTAATCAGGCAAGTGAGTTGGGGGGGGGGGGAGTTGGCAGACTGTCAGCTTACAGCAATTCCCCACACCTCTGTCCCCCCAAAATCTAAACTCCAAAAACCCTGTTTGTTTTTTGGTCCCCAACAGCACATATTTCTCTGGAATACCATAGGGTGCACCTGGAAATCTTCTAGGGTGTACCAGTGCGCCCTGGCACACACCTTGAGAACCACTGCATTAGAGGTTGCTAAATAATACAATTCTAACTATCATTTCTTCTTTATTTCTTTGTTGGAACACTTCCCTATAGAGAAACATCACCTTGTTACTATTGTTGGGGAGAAAAACTTTCTCTACCCTCTTAGGTGCTGTGTTTGAAGGCTTGCAAATTAAACTGATAGAAGACAGATTAGCAAGAGAAAAGCAGATATTTATTAACTATGCCTCTGGGAACTCATGGAAGAATGTGCCTCCTAGAATTTGGGGCTTATATTCCATAGTAATGAGGGGCTGGGGAAGGGCAGGTTGGCACTTCTGAGAAAACAGATGACTCCTTGTAAGGGATAGGGGAAGAAAGGGCACTTCAAACAAATGGCTTTTGGGTAAGATATATGAACCCTTAGGAGGACAGATGGGAGATAAGAACCTTGAGATAATACTTTTGGGTGTGGTACAGATCTCTTCAAGAAATCAGAGTTGCTCCCTAGGGGGTGTTTTATGATAAATGAGTTCTTTTGGGAGGTTACGTTTTTTAGGAAGATGAGGAATTTTGGGAACTCAAAATGCCTCAGCTTGAAATGATTTATATATTACAATAGTTTATTCTGGCCCTCTTCACTGTTTAGTTACCAGTGGTACAGTCTGTTTAGGGACGTGAGGATGAAATTCTACAGAAAGTAACCTCATAGGGTGATCTGATAATAAATTCCTAACTGGGCAGGTCATGGTGTATAATCATAGCATGTGTGCATGGCATCATTATGGACTCGTGGATTTAAACATATTTGGTGTGTTCAAAATGTCCTCTCTTTGGCCAGTGTGGGTCTCCTTAAGGCCCCCAGTGGACACATACTTAGATTTTGAAAATTTCTCCAATGTGACAAGATTGTTTTGGCATCTTATACAAACTCCATAATCCATCATTTCTTCAAGAAACCCTGGTTTCCCTTAGTGGGAAAAGGGCCCAGACTGCCACAGTCTTCACAGATTGGAAAATGAAACAACCCCGTGCTCCCTTGCTACCGAAGGTTCAGCCACTGCTCTCCAGCCGGCTTGCAGAGCCTTCACGTCCCTGCTGGTCTTTCGGGAGTTGTTACATACATCGGATGTCCCTTTGCTTCTGTTTCCTTCTGCACAGATGCTGGCATTATACAGTTCCTCTGTCAGGTTTGTCTCCACCTGCTTGTGTTTGGGGGTTTGTGGGACTACCTTGTCAACTGGTTTTGCTATGGTTGCTGTTTTTATAGATTTGTGCAAAATGAAAAAGTATGCCACTGCTACCACCGTCTGATAAAAATCAAATTTAAGCATCCTTTTAATAAATGTCTGCCACCGTTTAAATTAGCCAAAGTTGGCTTTTACCGTTTGCAACAAAGAACCAAGACTGTTACAGAGGGGTGTTAATTAAGCAAAGGGGAGGTGGAAGCAGTGATTCTGAGACCACACCTGCTTTGAGGCCTGTGAATAGCTGAGTGGACTTGGGTAGTACTTTGGTTAAGTTAAGGCTGTAGCCTGACCTGTGGTGGCGCAGTGGATAAAGCGTCGACCTGGAAATGCTGAGGTCGCCGGTTCGAAACCCTGGGCTTGCCTGGTCAAGGCACATATGGGAGTTGATGCTTCCAGCTCCTCCCCCCGTCTCTCTCTCTCTCCCTCTCTCTCTCCTCTCTAAAATGAATAAATTAAAAAAAATTAAAAAAAAAGTTAAGGCTGTAACAATGGGTTGGGTGTGGAGAAGGTCCTGTTGGATCGGGTCAACTCACTGCTTTACTTCCCTGGGAGCCTGAACAGTGACAAACCGTGACGGAACCATGACAGATCCTTGCTGTAGATTCTTAAGCATGAAAGTGGGGATTCAGATGAACATTCTAATCTGTGCGAGATGGACTAGGGACGTGTGACAGAGACCAACCCTAGCTGATCAGGAATTTCGTGCGGTTGTCCGGAAAAGGGGTTCAAGCACCAAAACCAGACAGTGGGAAGGCCAATGGGAAGATGGAAACTAATGTATGAAAGCTGAACAATACTAGGTGACAATGAGAGGAAGTCGTCTATGGTGGCCTCAAAGCTGAGTCCTTAGAAAATAAGACAACAAAGAAAAATATTCATGCTGCCTTCCACAGAAGTGACCTAGAATTCAAACAGGAAAAGCCGTCCCTATCCTAGGATTCTGAAACAAGACTCGTCAAATACTTATTTCCTAGGTAATACATAGGCCTGTCAGAAGGAACTTAGCCCATGCTGATAAAGAGGGAAGAGTGTGAAGAGCTCCCGGTCCAATGTTCTCACAGATGCAGGAATTGGACCCCGCAGAGGAAGGCACAGAGCAGCAGCCTATACCCGGTCGCCCATCTCTGCCTGGAGAAAACACAGCATCTTCATCCAGCTGATAATGTAAAACTTAAGAGGCTTTATGGAACCCTTCAGGTGCTGCAGAAGACGCTCAGGTGAAAAGGCCTCCGCTGAGTCCTCTCATTTCCACAGTAATCTCAACTCTGTTCCTGCACTCTGGTGTCTAAAGCAAATAGACCCTCTCCTTTTCATTCAGCGCTAAAACCCAACACTTCAAGGACTCACCTGAGAGCTTAATCTTGGGTTGACTATACTTTCTAGCTCCAGTCAAAAGACCAATTGAGTCCATTTCACAATCTAATGAAAATGTTAATTATCCTCTTTCAGAAGCAAAAAACTGTCTACATCATCAAATCACCATAAAGCTGCAAATCTAGACTTTATTATTTAAGCTTCCTATAGAAATGTAACCATCAATTTACAATTTACTCTCACATTTTTGGAGAAAATTTAAAATTGATAAAGAGTCATATGAGCAAATTTATGCATTTTTATGAACTTGCACTGGAAACATTTTCCCTTTGTAAATAACCCTTAATGGTAGAAATGTATGAATTTTGTGCTAGAGACTTTCTTTCCTTACCAACAATATATTTTCTTTAACTGGTTGCAATAGGAATACACCACCTCTCTTATCTCAAGGCCGAAAATGCCAGACCCAAATTTGGTCTCAGGCCTGGAGCCCTCCTCTTCCCTCGTGGTTCTTGATTTATCGAGTCATACTGCACTAGTCATTTACTTAAACTGGTGCAAGTTTATCTGAGAAGCTGGCATAAACTATACCCAGCTGCCCCCACCCCTATATTTTGAATTTCACTACTATTCCTCAATCAACAAAGATTCTCTCAAAGTTTAGCAAAGCAACTGCCTTTATGACTTTCAGCCAAAAAATGATTTGAAGTGGGAAGAAACATAATTAGCAAGGTGGTGAGGGGTAATAAGGTTTAAGGCAAAAACAGTAGTAAACTGAGCTAAGTACAGTGTGTCTGTAAAGTCATGGTGCACTTTTGACCAGTCACAGGAAAGCAACAAAAGACGATAGAAATGTGAAATCTGCACCAAATAAAAGGAAAACTCTCCCAGTTTCATACCTATTCAGTGCAGTTCGATGTGGGCTCACACACAGATTTTTTAGGGCTCTTTAGGTAGCTATTCCGTATAGCCTCTACAGACCCGTCACTGAATGATGCCTACCAGAACGGGGTTTCTCCACCAAACTGCTGGTTTCCTTCAACTGCTTATCCCACTGAGTAATGTTATTCCTATGTGGTGGTGCTTCGTTATAAACGCGCCGATATTCACGTTGCACTTTGGTCACGGATTTGAATTTAGTGAGCCACAGAACACACTGAACTTTCCTCTGTACCGTCCACATCTCGACTGGCATGGCCGTGGGCTGCTCCGCTGTATACACCGTGTTATGTCATCATCTGCGCATGCGCACATGCTGCCACATCATCCTACAGAAACTGGGAGGGTTTTCCTTTCATTTGGTGCAGATTCACATTTCTATCGTCTTTTGTTGCTTGGTCAAAAGTGCACCATGACTTTACGGACACACTGTACTTTTTGAGTTAGAAGGTACCAAAGTTAGGCTGAATGGTTCCATTAATAGATAAGACTACACTCTACCTTTATATCTTGCTGTTAGCTCTGATACACTTATTAGCCCCATTATACTCATTATGACCAAGCTTTAGGACCTTATCCTGAGAAACTGTGCTGAGTGCTCACTGGTGCCAAGCTTGGTTTCAAAACCCACCTCTAGCACCAACTATTTGTGAAACCTCAAGCAAATTAATCAGAGTTAATTTTGTAAGTTGGGCATTACTTCACCAGGTTGTTGATGACACAACCCAAAACCGTAAGAGTGGCACAGTATCTAGCAAGGTTCTGGTAGGAATGAATATATTCCTAACATCCCTTCTTATATTCCCGTGAATTTTAACCCTGCATTGCCCTCTGCCATAATTTTAGCTGAGTCCTATTTAAATCTCAACACAACTTCCTGTGTGATCTCTAGAACCCTTCTCTTCCAAACTAGACTTGTGTTCCTCACACTGCTCTCACCACTCAAAAGGTTTACCAGGTCTCCCACTTGTGGATCACATTGTCCAGCTAGACTTCTGGTCTCACATAAGCTTGTTTCTGATTTGCCCATGTGCCTTTCTTAGCCTGTTCTGGCCCTAACCCAATCAATCTACGTATCTGAGAACCAATTCATGTCCCTCCTCCCTCAAAAAGCCACCCCAACTACTCTTGTTCTTTATTCTTTCAACTGTTCTTTTATTAAATTTATTGGGGTGACACTGGCTAAAAAAATTATACAGGTTTCAGGTGCACGATTCTACCACACATCGTCTGTACACTGTACTGTTTACCACCCCTCAACTGTTCTCACCCAACTGAACTTGCTCTTCCATTAATACAGTGGTTAAAAAAAATCTGGGTCACAACTATTTCTATATGCTTAGTTGACCATGAATTGCTTTCGCTTTCTAAACTAGATCATACACCTAAGGGTATGTTCTTTCTATACCAATCTCAAAAGCAGAATCACACATTCTACCATAGACACACAAAACAGAAGTGTGTCGGAGGGGAGTGAATGGGGAAGCATTAAAAACCTTCCAGGTGATTCTTATAAACACTGGAGTGTTTATAAGTGAGAAAACCTCTACATACCACCCTTTCAGCAGAGATAATCTTGTGAACACATATTTCTTTTTTAATGACCAATGAGGCCTTAATACAGGATTAAACATTTCCCCTCTTTCTATAATACTATATAAAAATGTCTCAGACTATGGTCCACAAAAAAAGGAAATACTTCACATTTTTCAGGTACAAGTGGTCACTGCAAAAAGTGCAGTGGTCACATCCTCCAGTATGGCGAGCCTTTGTACTCATGGGTGACCAACTGGCTTCAGCTGTAGTTGGCCTTTGGTACGTCACAGTATGGCTAGCTGGGAAGTGACCAGAATTGTGGTTCTCTTTTGACACCAGGATGATGATTCTGCTTGAGTATCCTAGAGGCTAAGTTATTTTTTAATGTAGTTTCTTACCAAAGATAGCTCTTGAAATTATTTTCCCAGTTTTCCCTAAGTTAAAAAACTTATTTCCCTCTAGTTCTGCCCTCTAATATTCACTCTGCCTTACTTTCCAAAGTAACCCTCCATCTTCAACTCCATTTAAAAATAAATGAAAACCAAGCCACACAACTGGAAATCAAGTTTTGTATTTATATGAACAGAAGTAGACCATCTAGAAATATTTCAGTTTATTTAAATTGTTAAGTAGAATATGAAACCGAATTTGTAGCTAGTACCAGAGAATGGACTTAACTGTTTGGTATTTAATGAGAACAGCTTCTACACAGGATCCCAAGAGACTTACAGAAAAACGGGCAAAGCCCTAATATTAAGCAAATAAAACTCATGTTTCAAACAGGTTATACAAAAATTGATTTATACTCCATTTCCCTTTTTTTGATATTTAGAAAGTGCAGATTTAACAAAAGGTAGCCATATCCTTTCTATGTACAATGCCGATTATAATTATGCAAACAACAAAATTGTCAGTCTGTTACCCAAAAATCCCAGTGTTTAGCTCTCAAACCTTAAGTCACTGACTGAATTGAATAAAGATTAAAGGTTAAAAATAAAATTACTGCCACATTCCAGATAAAGGAAAGCAACAAACACATCAAATTAATCTAACAACAATAGGTTTAACCTAAAACTTTTAAAGAAGCTTAACATCATTTCATTATTTAGTGGAAAAGTAGGGATTATTTGGCAATGCTGCTTTTACTATTGATAGTAGTAAACAATGATAAAGTCAAGTGAGGGAAGAAAAACCCTAAGAACAACCACCAGTGAGGCATATAAAATTGTTTTTAGGGCACTATCTGAAAAATTCATGGATGTTTGTAGCAGAAATGTCCCTATGTTGCTTGTTTATGTGAGCCAAGAGGATGGCGTTAAAATGCTGTCCACGACACAAAGACTTCAATGGAAGCTGCTGTCCTAAACTCAGCCTCTGCTAGAAATGAATCATGCTATTCACAATTATTTCAACAAAGGTATCATCTTAGGATGCTAGCAGCGTAGCCAACTTAACTTACCCTAGCCTAATGATAAGCAATGAAGCAAAACTAGAAAAATGAAGAGGAAAAAAAAAATGACAGGGTTAGAGAGAGCTAGAAATCTTATCTTTACATGAAAAGCCTTTTGTTGTCCTTTTCCTGGGTCCATGGTAAGACAAGTTTCCCAAACGGATGTGAAGAGAGGACTGACTTAAAATTAATAACACACGAAAGTATTTCTAAATCTTAAGGTAAAGATAACAACACTGAAAAAGTGTTCTTCAAAGGCCAAATCTCAATATATTTGGCAAACATGTTAATAAAGTTCACTCCTCCTTCCCACCTTTTTTAAAAACAACCTTCACTGGGCTACCAAACTGTTAGAGGAGTTGCCAAAATGGAGACTACTCAAATTTAGGTTAAAGATTTATTCTAGGAAAGTGAAGAGGCTATACACCTAATTAGAAAGATAAACCACAACACCCTCCAAACACTAGTGCATGCAATGAACTCTTCCATTTCATAAACTCGATGGTTAGGGCACAAAAGGAACAAAGAGGGAAGGAGCGGAGGACCGCAGGGTCACACAGCAAATGAAGGGACTTGGGGAGAAGTTTTCGGGGAGAGACAAAAAGAGGGGAGGACACAGTTAACTGACGTTTAAATAGTAGGCAGTTAGAACTGTCCTTTAGTTTACTTAGCAAATTAAAATCAGTGCTTTATGTTAAACTTGACAAACCTACCAGTTTGCCCCTTTCATTTTTAAATAACTCATCGCATGAGGTGTGGGGAGGGAGGAGCACATGAAGCAGCATGCAGGAAGACACACAGGAAAGCTGCCGAGGAGAAGCGGTGGCAGGAATAGTTTTAAGTATAAAGGCCACTTAAAATGAGACTCGGCAAACCAAAGCTGTCACTTCTGCATTATCCTTTGTCCTCAGTTAACTACTTTGAAAATTACAGCCAAGCAAACCACAAACATTTTAATGGTTTATGTCTGGATGATGTCTCCTGCACATGCTTCCGTCAAAAAAAAAAAAAAAAAAGGAGAAACCAAAGAAGTTCCTTTCCACATAAGGCACAGGACAAAATTAACCCCATTTACATATTCAAGGCGAAAATGAGTTTTCCTGGCTTTTGTTTGTTTCTTTTGCTATTACATGTCTATAGATTATAGGGACTCAAATCAAGCACATTATCCATGACAGAAAATTCCACTGTTGTACAAAATAAAATGGTTAATTCTAACTTTTATTCTTATACAATTTGCAGAAGAGAGTTGAAATGATTGCTATTAATGTTGAGAAGAACTGGACTATAATACAACTGAAATGCAGTGGTGAGCTGAGCAAGTACATTAAAAAATGAAGTCACAGACATGATTTTTCTATACATTTTTTTTGTTTGGAGAAAATTATAAAGTCAGCAAGCAGTCACAGATGAGAGAACAAATAAAATAGGTAGACTGGATAGTTAAGATGAGGAACGAAAATATCTGTTTAGAGTTAAAAATGGACAGAGTGGTTTATTTTGCAGCAAGAAGAGAAACAGGGTGGTGGATGGCAGCGGATGGAGCAGGGGGCGCTCAGCAGCATTTGCTCTTCCAGCCCGTCACGCCTCCGCCGCTGCTGATATCTACATTTTCACTGTTGGGCTCTTTTACAGGGGTCTGGAACAAACACACAGGGAAAGTGACCCGTGAAAAAACGAATACATCAAGATTCATCAGAAATTCTCTCAGAAATGTTCATTTATGTGACAAAATGCAACCACAGTCACGACACAGGTTTTCTCCCCTGAGCAAAGGAAATATTTGGAAGCTTTGTCTTTGATCTTCGTTTTGCCTGCTTTCTCCAAGCTGCGAAATGTCAGCAGGCCTCCCAGCACTCCTTATACAGCTTCTGAGATCTGCAGAAAGGTCTGTTCTCTCCCAGCCCTGACCCCTGATTACTTAGTACTTACACTGTTATCAAGTTTATGCATAAAAACAGTGTTAGGTCATGTCTAACTTTCAGAAAAGTGAAACAGCCCTTTTTCTGTGTGGTTACTTGCCTTTTGAGACTGAAGTCTGTTAAAGGTATGCTTTTTCTTTTATCAACTCAGAAGAGAAAGTACTTTCACACCTAATGTTAAGCAAGTTTGATGTTTTAACCCATGTTACCAGATTAAAAAGTATGTGGGTGGGGTGGGCAGTAAGCTACCTTGTAATTGGGCCTGCCTACATAGCAAAGATGCTAGGTGTATCCATACTTTTTAACCTTTAACACAAAGTACTTTCCACCAATTTGTGATTCTGTCCTATATCCCCCTCCTCCACTCCCTTGGAGTACTCACTACTTGAGAGGTTGGTATATATCCTTCCAGATCTTTATTTGTTAAAATAAACATGACCAAACGTATGTGTGTTCATGCATACAAGTGTGTTTGGCACAATTTTTAAAATAATCATACATAATTTTAAAAATAACATATTATATCCTAACCTGATCTTTATTATTCAATATGATAGCTATCAGACTTAGTAAGCAGGATGCTGACAGATGTGTAAGGGCACAACTTTTGTTTTGTGGTCACTTTGAACAGTGATAACTGGTGACAGTTTTATCCAGTTTGAACACTCAATAACTTAACAGATAACCTTTCACTTTAAAAAAATTGTTTGGTTTCTCAAAAAGTTTACTAGATGTTTATTGAGTGTACCACATCTATTACAGTTTATATGATATTTTATCATATGCATATCTTTTAAAAAATCTTTGGGTTGGATTTTGAAAAAACAAACAAACCAATATTTCAAGTATAAGAACAGGTTATCAGAAGTAATGAAATTTTCTCTTATACAAGGTCTATTTTTCCTTTAGAATTTGTCAGATTTTCTCTAATTTTATTTGCATATAAATATACCACAGACTGAACAGAAAATTCAGGACCCATAATCAAATCTAGTCATTTGAGGGAAAATATGAAAATCAGATTTCCCAACATTGCTACAAGTTACTTGTACTGAAATGTTTTGGGATTCACAAATGAAGCCCAGAAAGTAACCCTGAGATCACATTTTCAAGCCCTCCCCCCTTTTTACGTTGAAGATCAAAGAGTTTGTCTAAGTGAAACTTGGGGATGTATTTACTCTGTTTATTCAGTATATAATATATGCATACCCTATATTGGCACATCTGAGAATGACTATACAGAAGAATAGTGATTCTGTAGCAATAACTACAGAATAAATAACTCTGACTTTAAATTTTAAAAAGTGATCTATGGAAATGCAAAGGATGAGTAAGACAAATGAATCCCAAAGTAAACAGAAAAACCACAACACAATGGACCAAACAAAAAGCTGAGGGGGAAATTGGGGATTGGAGATTAAGACTGGGAGCTCAGAATATCAGCTGTTACTTCTGACTGGATCCTACAGAGTTCTAGATAATTCTCTGTTCTCTCAATTCCTTACTTCTCTTTGGAAGATTAGAGACTGGTGACTGGTAAAACTTTCAAAGTAATAGCACCCAAACCCAATTTTTGTATGTAAATCTAGAACTTTAGAAAAGATTAAGTGTTCAACTATGACACTGGGCACCTTGGCAGTCAAAATAGGAACTTACCTTTCGAAGAATATCTTCAGCTAATGTAAGAAAGGCCTTTTCGATGTTTATATTTGCTTTTGCACTAGTCTCAAAAAATCTAATACCATGCTCCTTTGCAATCTAAAATAGAAGTAAAATGTCATCATAAAATTATCAAGTATAGGTTGCCAACTGATGACTTCAACATCTTAGAGGGAATAGTAATATTATGCTAAAGGCAGCAGTTTCAAGTAGGTTATATAAATCACATTATTTCAAAGGGTCAAGATTCAAACAGTCAAGCTCTTTAAAAATAAATAAACAAAAGTATGAAAGAATCCTCTCTTCACGCTAAGAGTTTGCTTCAGATATTCTAAAAAAAGTACAGGTGATCCTTGAACAACATGGGTCTGAACTGCACACGTCCCCTTATAGGTAGATTTTTCCCTCAGTTTGGCCCTTCGAATCCCTGGGTTTTGTATCTGCAGCCGTGGAAGGCCAACTGTAAATATTATGCCATTTTAGATAAGGAACTTGAGCAGCCTCAGATTTTGTTACCTAAGGGGGCTCCTGGAACCAATTTCCCATGGACACTGAGAAACAACTACAGCTTAATTTTTGGGGAGTCAAAAATTATATGTGAATTTTTGACTCCACAAGTGTTGGGGCTTAGCACCACTGAACCCCATGTTGTTCAAGACTCAACTGCATTTTACTCCAGGGGCAAACTTATGAAAAGTTCAAAGAGACTTAAGCATTATCTAGTTTAATGCTTGCCAAAGGTTACTGATTATCAAACTATGGAATTATTTAATAAATACATTTCTTTAATGTATTAAAATTAAAAATTGAGCATCACTAATTTGTATTTTCTCCTCTTTATAGTTTAAATCAGGCTAAAAATAGTACTGCTACAGATTTAATGTTATACCTGTTAGATGGGTATTGGAAAAATTCACTCAAATGATAAGCTACTGTTTGCAACAGCATTTAAAAAACAAAAAGCTCAGGGCACTCCATTCCCACCACTGTAAAAACAATCAACTGCAACATCATCTTCCCAGAGAAAGGGCAGCACTGCGGAATTTTTATTACCTGTTCTCCTTTTCCTTTAGGTACAACTCTTTTATCATCCATATCACACTTGTTTCCTAGTAACATTCTTTCCACATCTTCATTAGCATGCTAAAATGAAAAAATAAAAATTTTATTTACACACTACCATAAATTATGGCTTGATATTCCCCCAAAATGACTTTTTCTTAATTCATGGTGTCATTTCAATAGTCAAAGTTTTAAAGCAATCACTCTGCAACCATTACATGTTAAAGCTTACATAAATTATTAAATTACCTAGAAAAAGAAATACAACAAACACATATCCCTGTCAAATATTACTTTCCCACTGTATGAGGCTAATTTCTACATATGTTCTTACTGAAAGAAGTTACAGGCAAAAGATCTGAAGCTGAAATCTCTTATGCATAGTCTAAATCCAAGCTGCATCATGATTTTAGATAATGTGTATTTCCCTATAAAAGCATTAATTAAAAATTGTACAAAGCCTTTAAAATTCTCAAAAAGCTACACTGCTAGGGCACAAGGAGAACCCACGCAGAAAAATTAGTTAAAAACAAATGTTTGCTCCACCAAAATCCTAATGACATCTTCTGCATAAAAAGAAGTATCTATCCCTAAAAATCATATGGAATCCCATGGGATCCTGAATAGCCAGAACAAATTTGAAAAAGAAATACAAAGTTAGAAGATTTATACTTATTTCTTGATTTCAAAACTTACTACAAAGCTATAATAATTAAAAGTGTGCTACTGGCATAAATAAAGACATACAGATGAATAACAAAGTCCAGAGACAAATCCTTGCATACACAGTCAAATGATTTCTGACAAGAGTGCCAAGACCATTCAATGGGAAAAGGATAGTCTTCAGCAAATGGTGTTGGGAATACTAGAAAGTGACATGCAAAAGAAGGAAGTTGGACCCTTAACTTACATCATATACACAAATGAACTCAGAATGAATCAAACCTAAATATGTCTTATAATTATAAACCTCTTAGAAGAAAACATGAAGAAAGTTTTATGACATTGGATTAGGCAATGATTTGTCGGATATAACACCAAAGGCAACAAAAGGAAAAGTAAATGATACTTTGTCAAAATTAAAAAACTTTTGGGAGTCAATGGTAATATCAGCAGAGTGAAAAAGCAACCAATGGAGTAAGAAAAATATTTACAAATCATTTATTTTTTGGCCCAACGCACCCATCCCTGACCATCCCTATGGCCAAGGTAGTTATGTTCTCTGAATAACCAAAAGTATTTTAAGAGTTTTGTCTTAAATTTAGACGAGATCGGGCGTGTTCAGGGTGGTATGGCCGTTTTTGTCTTAAATTTAAATCTATCACAGTCTTTCTACCAGCCCTCTCCTTATCTGGCTAATTTCTACTCATCTGTTCAGGTCTGAGCTTAAATGTCATTTCCCATGGCTATTCAGGGTCCCTTGCATTTCCCTATGAATCTGAGGCTGAGCTTGTCAATTTCCACCAAAACGGGAGGTAGCAGCAACTGGGATTCTGGGGTTACAGTAAACCTGTAGATCACTTTGGGCAGTGCTGCCTTCTAAATATTAAGTTTTCCAATGGTGCACAGGGGATGTCTTCAATTATTTAGATCTTCTTTAATTTCTTTCAACAACATTTTAAGGTTTTCAAGTGTACAAGACTTCCACAGCTTTGGTTAAATTTTTCAGGTTTATTCAATGCTTTGGTAAATAGGATTATGTTCTTTTTTTTTTAATTGATTTTAGAGAGGTGGGGGAGAGAAACATCAATCTGTTGTTCTATGTATTTATGCATTCATTGGTTGGTTTTTGTAAGTGCCCTGACCAGGGATCGAACCTGCAACCTTGGTATTTCTGGATAATACTCTAACCAATTGAGTTATCCAGCCAGGGCTGGAATTATAATCTTAATTTCATTTTTGTATTATTCATTGCTAGTGTATAGAAATACAACTGATTTTTTTTTTTGTATTTTTTTCTGAAGCTGGAAATGGGGAGAGACAGTCAGACAGACTCCCGCATGCACCCGACCGGGATCCACCCGGCACGCCCACCAGGGGGCGATGCTCTGCCCCTCCGGGGCGTCGCCCCACCGAGACCAGAGCCACCCCAGCGCCCTGGGCAGAGGCCAAGGAGCCATCCCCAGCGCCCGGGCCATCTCTGCTCCAATGGAGCCCCAGCTGCGGGAGGGGAAGAGAGAGACAGGGAGGAAGGGGGAGGGTGGTGGAGAAGCAAATGGGCGCCTCTCCCATGTGCCCTGGCCGGGAATCGAACCCGGGTCCCCTGCACGCCAGGCTGACGCTCCACCGCTGAGCAAACCGGCCAGGGCTGAAATACAACTGATTTTTATTTATTGATCTTGTTTCCTGCAACCTTATGGAACTTGTTTACTGGTACTAATAGTTTATTTTTTTATGTATGTGTATGGATTCCTTAGAATTTTCTATATACAAGATTATATCATTTACAGTTATAGTTTGCAATCTGGGTGACCCGCTTTCTTTGCCTAACTGCCTTAGCTAGAATCTCCAGTACAATGTTGAAGAGTAGTGACCAGAGCAGGTATCCTTATCATGTTCTTGACTGTAGGGGGGCAGGTATAATGTAGCCTGTGGGATTTTCACAGATGGCCTACTTTACTAGGCTAAGGAAGTTTTCATCATGAAAAGGTATTAGATTTTGTCAAATGTCTTTTTCTATGTCTACTGACATGATCGTAAGTTTTTGTCTTTTATTAATATAGTGAACCACAGTATGTTGAAACACCCTTGCATTCCTAGGTAAATGCCTCCTGATCCTGATATACAATCCTTTTTTAAATTTGCTACATCAATTGAGGTTCCTTTCATTTAGTGTAAGTTTTAACTTCTACAACAAAAACAGGCAAAGCCAATCTCTTACATTACAAAAACAGATTTTCTTTCTTAATGGCTGAGTTTTATGTATCTTAGTTCTCATGCTGGGAAACTTAAGGCCTATAGCCTACCAAGTTAAGTGTATAAAACTATGATATAATAAAAAACATATTTAGTGTTTGTCTCCATTCCAGCCATAGTGCTCCTAATTTCATCAGAGACAGGAGTATCCTTGTTATTCATAACAGGCCCCTTTCATACCTAAGTTTATGCTAAGAAAGGACTCAGGGTAGGGTGCCTACAGGGCTTTACAATGCAGGCTGGTAACCAGAGTAACCAAAGGTATATTTAGAGGGCTGGAACTTTCAGCCACCCCCATGCCCAGAACCCCCATTCTCATTAGGTGAAGAGGGCTGGAGATAAAGTTCAATCACCAGAGCCCAATGACTTAATTGACCATGCCTAAGAAATGAAATGTGAATCAAAAATCTGAAAAAATGAAGTTAAGGGACCTTCCAAATTCATGAACACATCAAGGTGCTGAAAGGGTGACATGTTCAGAGATGGCATGGAAGATCTGCTTCCCCAACCCCCATACCTTGACTATGCAACCCTTCCATTTAGCTATTCCTGAGTTGTATCCTTTATAATAAAATTATAACGCTAAGTATAGTGCTTTCCGAGTGCTGCGATAAATTTGTAGCCGAGTCAAACAGAAGCCCAAGGGGACTGGGATCCAAGGCTTGCATTTGAAGGAAGGGCAGAATTGTGGGACTGAGTCCTTAAACCTGTGAAGTCTGACACTACGGCTAAGTAGTCAGTGTCAGAATAGGATTAAACAGTAGGACATCCTGTTGATGTCACAGAATTGGAAAACTGGTTGTTGCTGGAGCAACACTGCATAGTCTCTATATAAATTGCTGTTATTATACATGCTACTTGACCAAACTATAAAATCCAAAATGGAGCCTTTGTTTCAAAATCTGTGTATTGCTAACTGATATTAAATATTAACAGACTTTTCCTTGAAGATTTATTGTAGCATTGAGAAAGTTACTAATGAGCCCTTATGGATGACTACCATTGAAGATATTTTCATCTTGGGTCTAACACAGGCTTAATAGTTGGTCTTGGTATACCCAGCCAAAACCTGGTTTAATGAGTCAGTCTTAAGGAAATCAAAGCCATGAAAAATAATTCCAACAAGAAGCTACCTAGCTGTAACACTGAAACAGATATGCTTTGACAACTTTATCTTACAAAAATTGATGCCTTTCTCATGCAATGATATGGCTATGTTCTTGGTTAGGTGTATTTGTACTTTGCAACTTAAAAAATATCTAGAAGTGACATGACAATATTATAACTTAAAAATAAGTTTTAAAATTACTACTGAAATGTAATTCATTCATTCAATAAAAATCCACCAGGAAAGAATTCATTTAGAGAAGTGGGTAAAACCATCAGTAGCTTTTATTTGAGGTCATCGTATAGGATGTCTGCACAGAGTTTTGGGGTAATTCAGTAATTGCCTTAGATGGGGTTCTAGATGGACCTGCCCAAAAATTTAAGAGAAAGGCAAAAAATAACAATGAATTCAATAATGATAGTACATTATATCCTAAAGACCAATTAGAATACTTATTCTTCTCAACCAAGCACACAAATGTGTTTATGAAGGATTTATGCAATTTCAAGATCTTACCTCATCTATGTTTCTAAGCCATTTGCTGATGTTTTCAAAACTTTTACCATTGGTGATGTCATATACTAGCATGATACCCATTGCTCCTCTGTAGTAGGAGGTTGTGATGGTGTGGAATCGCTCTTGGCCTGCCGTATCCCTGAAATGAACAATAAAGTGTACTGAGCATTTTGACATTACTATATTCTAGATAAAAGGTAAAACTGTAGAATAGTTTAGTAAGGTAGACAGAGGTTAAAATCCACTACATGCTACAACGCAAAATAGAACCACCACTCATTTAATTCTTAAATGGTAAACTATTAAGGTTATCCATAAACATATATATGTAACTTTTTAATCTAAGACAATGAATGACCTACCTATACTGGATGAAAACTGGAAGGGAAAACATTAAAAAGTGATACATAAAACTCTTAGAATTTCTTTTATCTTTTCTTTTCTTCCCTCCCTGCCTCCCTTCCTCCCTTCCTCCCTCTCTCTTCCTTCCTTCCTCTCTCTTTCTTAGCTTCATATTGTAATACAAAAGCATGTGGAATTTTTAGAACATTAAAGAACTACACCACAGTATAGCCACATTTACCTTTAGAATCATTAACAAAAACTTGTAAAGATAATCTTATTTATAAATAACCAGACAGAAATATGTAAATAGTGGTATTTTTCAATGCCTTCAGACCAACAACTTAAGACACATATTTTGCTCTGGCCATTTTCCCCCCTTGTATGCATCAGCAATTTCTTCCTTTTACAGACCATTCTCATTAGCACATATACATGTTTTAATATCGTCTTTTTTCTTAAAAAGCATAATTAAACAAAAAACACCCACTCTTAACCCCACATCCCTCCAACTAGCATTGCATTTCTCTGGTCCCCTCCCCAGCAAATTTATTTTAACATTTATTTTAAAATAATTACAGCCTCACAGGAAGTTAGAAAAACAGTACAAAGCAGTCTTGTGTACCCGTTGCCCAACTTTCCCCAATGTTGACATCTTATATCATTTTACAAAAGCAAAACCAGAAGGACACTGATACAATCTACAGACCTTCGAGTTCATTTTTTTAAATGCACTCCTGTGTGTAAGCATGCGTGTTTAGTTCTCTGCAATTTTACATGTAGAGATTTGTGTAATCACCACCACAAAAAAGAAAAAAAATTGTTGCATAATCCCTCTATCCCCTATACTCCCTATACCAGGTCCAATAATGTTCCCCATTTCTGTAATTCTGTCATTTCTAGAATGCTATATATGTACATGGAATCATGTAACATGCAACCTTTTGAAAGGTTCCATTTTTCACTTTTTTCAGCATAATGCTCTTGAGATCTATATAAGTTGTTGCACATAATACTAGTCTGTTCTTTTTTCTTGCTGAGTAGTATCTCATGGTGTGGACATACAATTTGTTTAACCACACACCCATGAAAGGACGTTTGGGTTGTTTCCAATGTTTGGCTATTACAAATAAAGTTGCTATGAATATTCATGTATAAGTTTCTGTGTGGATCTAGGTATTTCATTTCTCTGAATGTTATTGCTGAACAATATGATAAATATATATTTAACTGTATAAAAAACTGCCAAACTTTTCTAAAGTGGCTGTACCACTTTACACTCCTACTAACATTGTATGAGATCTAGTTTCTCTTCACACTAACAGCATGTGTTGCCACAACTTTTTATTTTAGTTGTTCTAACATATAGTGACACGTCACCATCATTTTAATCTGCATTTCTCTACGGTCAATGATGTTAAACATTTTTTCATGTAACCATACTGCTCACAAAAGTTAAAAGTTAGGGGATATTTTATGGCATGTTCATTATGAAATATCCCGTAATTTTTGTGAGCAGAATATTTTGCCACTCATATACTCCCTTTGGTGAAATATCTGTTTATATCTTCTGCCCACTTACTAATTGGATTGCTTGCTTATTTATTGAGAGAGAAACATTAATTTGTTGTTCCATTTATTTATGCACTCATTGGTTGATTCTTGCATGTGCCCTGACCAGGGATGGAACCTGCAACCTTGGCATATTGGGATGATGCTCTAACCAATTGAGCTATCTGGCCAGGGCCTTTTAAAAACAAACAAACAAAAAACTGATGAGTCTGAGTTCTTTTTATATGCCAGATATTTGGTTTGGAAATATTTTCTCCAAATCTGTAACTAGGTTTTTCATCCTCTTGGCAAGGTCTTTGTAGAGCAAAAGTTTTTAAATTTTTGTTAAGTCCAATTTATTGATTTTTTTTGTCTTTTACAGATTATAATTTTAGTATTACACCTAAGAATTCTTCACCTAGTCTTAGTTCTCAAAGATTTTCTTCCTATGTTTTCTTCTAAAAGTCTTATGGTTTTACATTTTATATTGAAATTGATAAATTTTGAGTTAATTTTGTTACAATGTGTGAATTTTTTTATTTTTAGAGAGAGAGGGAGAGGGAGAGAGAGATCTCTAGGTTCTGTCTTCCCTCATTCATTCCTCAACCAATTCTAATCAGACTATAACTACTATTTTACCAAGACTGCTCTTCTTGAAAAGGTCTCTAATAACCTTCTGCTTGCCAAATCCGTGTTTAGTTCCCTTTTATATATTTTAATCATTCAGCAAAATTCCACATAGTTGATCTTTTTCTCTTCTTGAAACATTTTATTCTAATGACTTTTTGGATACCACATGTTTTTGCTCTTTTATGTACAGCTGCTCAATTTCAGTATTTTTTGTTGGCATACTAACATTAAGAGATGTAGAGCCTGACCAGGCGGTGGCGCAGTGGATAGAGCATCAGACCAGGATGCGGAGGACTCAGGTTCAAGACCCCGAGGTCGCCAGCTTGAGCACGGGCTCATCTGGTTTGAGCAAAGCTCACCAGCTTGGACCCAAGGTCACTGGCTTGAGCAAGGGGTTACTTGGTCTGCTGAAGGCCCACGGTCAAGGCACATATGAGAAAGCAATCAATGAACAACTATGGTGTCGCAACCAAAAACTAATGATTGACACTTCTCATCTCTCTCAGTTCCTGTCTGTCTGTCCCTGTCTATCCGTCTCTCTGACTCTCTCTTTGTCCCTATAAAAAAAAAGAGAGAGAGATGTAGAAACTGGCATTTTCTACACAGTAGCCTGAGTGACGTTCTTTAAATATATATGACTGACCTGGCCAGACAGCTCAGTAGATTAGAGCATCATCCTAAGTACAGAGGTTGCAGGTTCGATCCCCATAAGGGCACATACAGGAACAGCTCAATGTTCCTGTCTCTCTCAGTTTCTCTGTCTTTCTCTCCCCCCCTTCCTCTCTCGCTAAAATAAAAAAAAAAAAAATTAAACATACACGATCATATAATCTTTCTGTTTAAAATCGCTAATAACTTCAATGGGGAAAGAATAAACTTTTCAATAAATGGTGCCAAAACAACTGGTTATCTCCATGCAAAAGAATGAAGCTGGAACCCTAACTTACACCATATAAAGCTTAATTAAAAAAAGATCTAAGAGGTCCCTGGCTGGTTTGCTCAGTGGTAGAGCATCAGCCTGGCGTGCAGGAGTCCCGGGTTCGATTCCCGGCCAGGGCCCACAGGAGACACGCCCATCTGCTTCTCCACCCCCCCCCCTCCTTCCTCTCTGTCTCTCTCTTTCCCTCCCGCAGCCAAGGCTCCACTGGAGCAAAGTTGGCCCGGACGCTGAGGATGGCTCTGTGGCCTCTGCCTCAGGCGCTAGAATGGCTCTGATTGCAACAGAGCGACGCTCCAGATGGGCAGAGCATCGCCCCCTGGTGGGCGTGCCGGGTGGATCCCGGTCAGGTGCATGCAGGAGTCTGTCTGACTGCCTCCTCGCTTCCAACTTCAGAAAAATGCAAAAAAAAAAAAAAAATCTAAAAGGCCCTGCCTGAGTAGCTCAGTTTCTTAGAGCACTGTCCTGATATACGATATACCAAGGTTCTGGGTTCAATCCCTGGTCAGGGCACATACAAGACTCAACCAATGAATGCATATATAAGTGGAACAACAAATCAGTTTCTCTCTAAAATCAATAAAAGAAATTAAAATTAATCTAAGATCTAAATATAAGAGCTAAAACTGAAAAACTCTTAAAAATAGATAGATTTCATCAAAATTAAAGAATTTTAATTAAATGGATACTATCAAGAAAGTGAAAAAAACTCACAGAACAAAAGAAAACATTTGCAAATTATATACTTGATAAGGAACTTTTGTATGCAGAATACATATTTTAAAAAAACCAAGCAATAAAGGATAAATGTCCCAATCTAAAAATGGGCAAAGGATATGACATTTCTCCAAAGATGCACAAATGGTCTATAAGCACGAGAGGATGTTCACTATCAATAGTTATTAGGAAAATGCAGATCAAAACCACAATGAGGTACCACTTCAGATGCACTAGGTTGGCTGTAAAATAAACTCGGGTTGGTGAGGATATAGAGAAACTGGAAGCCTCATACATTGGTTAGTGGGAATGTAAACGATACAGCTATTTTGGAAAACAGCCTAGTGGTGCCTCAATATATTAAACATACAGCTACCATTTGATCCAGCAATTCCACTCCTGAGTATATAACCAAGAGAAATGAATACATATGCACACAAAATACTTACACATAATGTTCATAGCACCATTATTTATAATAACCAAAAAGCAGACACCACCTACATATCTACCAGTTGATCAATAGATAAAGAAAATGTGGTATATCCAGACAATGAAACATTATTCAGCCATAAAAAGGAATGAAGTACTAATATATACAACATGGATGAAGCTTGCTAACATTATGTTAAGCGAAAGAAACCAGACATATCATATTAGATGGTTCTATTTATATGAAATGTCAGGAATAGAAAAATCCACAGGCCCTGGCCAGTTTGCTCAGTGGATAGTGTCGCCCTGGTGTATGAACATCCCAGGTTTGATTCCCAGTCAGGGCACGCATGAGAAGCAACCACCTGCTTCTCTCCCATTCCTCTCCTGCTTCTCTCACTCATCCCCTCACAGCCAATGTCTCAACTGGTTTGAGTGTAGGGTGCCCAGGTACCAAAGATAGCTCAGTTGGTCCATGTACATCAGCCTCAGGAGCTAAAAACAGCTCGGTACTCAAGCATTGGCCTCAAGTGGTTGCTGAGTGAATCCTTGTTGGGGTGCATGCAGGAATCTGTCTCACTATCAACCTTCACTTAATAAATAAATAAATAAGTGATAAAGTTGTGTTGATGGTGAATATATCTTATAAATATACTAAAAACTACTTAATTGTATATTCTCTAAATCAGTCAATTATATGGTATGTGAATTATGTTGCAATAAAGTCATTATAAAAACAAACAAAAAAATCACTAGGCTTAAAACACAAAACAAAATTTCTAATGGTAATTCATTATAACCAGAATCAATTCCAAAATCCCTACCCTAAGGTTTATAAAGCATTATAGCATTTGACTTTTCTCCAGCCCCCAGCCCAAATTCTGAGGCACTTCTTTCTCTGACAACTACAATAACATTTTTTTTAATGTTAAGTTTATTCCCACTTGACAGGTTGTACACTAGGTGTTTCCACATCCTGCATGTTATTGGTTCCTCCTTGTCTTTGTATTTTGACCCTCAAGGTACCTTGCCAATGAAACCCTCTCTGACCACCCAATTCAATGTCATTCCGCAGATCTTCATTCCATCTCCTGACTTTACGTCTCTGCATAGCACTTATAACAGATTTGTGTATTTACTCTTTGTCTCCCATCCCCTCTAAAGTGGAAGTTTCATCAAAAATTTGTCTGTTTTCTTCACTGTAGAATCCACAGTATCTAAATGGTTGAGTAATGATTGTTGGTCAGTATTTCAAAATGCTACCTTGCAGGTTCTTTATTTTTAAAATAATGCTTATGTGTCTAAAATATGAGTAGCCAGGAATATAACAGAACTACCAATATATCAACAGTTTTATATATATATATATTTCCCCCCCAATCTAAGAGACATGCTACCAATTCTTCTAGGTTATATCCTTAAATCATGTTAAATCAGTAAGAGGCTACACACATACACACATATCTATTTGTATTTATATATTTATTTACATTCTTACAATTTATTTACAGCACCTAGAGAGGAGGTTTTATATTATAATGCTGGTTAGTTATAAAATACCAATATATAAGATACTGATATATTAATGGCCCCTTAAAAAGAAAGGTAATCACTATTTAGGTTTGAAATAAGTTACTGTTTTGATACATAGCATACTACTCCGTCTGTTCTTTGATTTTGGTTTCCTTCATCATCCAAAATCTCTTACACCTGCCTGACCTGTGGTGGCACAGTGGTAAAGCGTCAACCTGGAATGATGAGGTTGCTAGTCGTCACTGGTGACCCTGGGCTTGCCTGGTCAAGGCACATATGACAAGTAAATACGAAGCAATTAGAAGTTGATGCTTTCTGCTCCTTCCTCTTTTCTCTCTCTCTCTCTCTCTCTCTCTCCTCTATCTAAAATCAATAAATAAAATATTTTTAAAAAAATCTTAGCCTGACCAGGCGGTGGCACAATGGATAGGGCATCAGACTGGGACATGGAAGACCCAGGTTCAAAACCCTGAGGTCGCCAGCTTGAGTGTGGGCACATCCGGCTTGAGCATGGGGTTGTTGGCTTGAGTGTGGGATCATAGACATGACCTCATGGTTGCTGGCTTGAGCCCAAAGGTCATTGGCTTGAAGCCCAAGGTCGCTGGCTTGAGCAAGCAGTCACTCGCTCTGCTGTAGTCCCCCTCCCCAGGTCAAGACACATGAGAAAGCAATCAGTGAACAACTAAGGAGCCACAAGAACTGATGCTTCTCATCTCTCTCTGTCCCTATCTGTTCCTCTCTCTGTCTCTGTCAAAGCAAAACAAAAAGAAATCTTATACCCAAATATCTTCCTTTTTCACTTGCTCTCCCTGTTAAGATTTTTAAAGTTTTCTGTATCCTATTATCATTTATACAGTTCATGTTTTTATATTTTTCAACATCACTGTATCCACCCCACAAGATGATCTGGCTGACTCCTCAATTGAAATTATCCTTTTCCTGGCTCCTAATTATCTCAGCCCATACCAATTGTTAAGGTAATCAACAATATAGTTCAAACTAGAACAGAGCCCTTGCCCCACTTCTTCTAGGCTAATTGGTGACCCTTTGCCCAGGGCTAAAAATAGTCACAGCTGCTTATTCGTGGGTCAAACTATTTTTAGGTTTGCCTACACACACACACACCCAGGTCTAAGGGCAGCATGTTGATTCCAATTAGCAAAAGCAGATGTTAAACATCTGAAGAGCAATTAAACATTGTATAAGTTCACATTATCTTTTTATGTCACCATAATACAAGTTTTTAAGCCTGTTTACAAACTACTCAGTTAATTTTCCTCTCCTATTAAAATACTTTTCTTCTAAGCCTACATATAATAATAGGCTTCTGAAATTATAAACCAATGATGATATAATTCTCTTTACGTAAAATAATAAATACACATCTGAGAGAATACTTTTTCCCACTGATATATTATAAAAAGGAGCGATATGTTCCTAGCAACTAAAATAGCTATTTCCTTAATTATAAGTCCCACACACAGGGTCAGGGAAGCTGTGTACTCTAGCTGCTATTATGACAGTTATTTTTAGTCTGGGCACTGACAGCACTGGAACAGGCCAGAGACAACATCAATCTGCTCTGTAAGTCAGAGACCCCAAGTTTAAACTAGGATGTCAAATTTCTCAGATTAAATTGTATTTTAACAAGCTCTGGATTTCTTCACAGACATGCAATTTCTCTATATCCAACATACCATGAGTTTAAATTATATCTTTATTGGGGAAAAAAAGGCGAAAAGCCCTATAAAGCTTACAACCTTGTGGGGACAAGAATAAACAAGTAAATAAATATATAATCCCAAATTGTGACAAATGTCAAGAAGGTACACACGGTGGCATGATGATGAACAGGGTAAGGGAGGAAGAAATCTAGATAGAATGACCAGGGTGGTCCTCTCTCTAAAGGCGGTGCTTAAGGGGAATGAGAAATATAAACAGAAATTAGCCAAAGTCATTCAGTCAACAAATATTTATTAAGCACCTACATTTTCCAAGCTCTAATCTAGGTGGTGGTTATATAACCACAAAACAGCCAGATAGGACCCCCACCCTCAAAACACTTACATTCTAGCAGAGGGACAATAATAAATACATCTTTAAAATATTGCAAGTTTAGATACTAAAATAAACTATGACAAAAATAAACTGGGATAAATGTAACAGTGCCAGGCTATTTTTGCTAGTTATCACACAAGGCTCCTCTCAGAAAATAACAATGAGTTGAATCCCAATGAGAGAAGACAGCAGGGCAAAGATCTGATGAAAAGCATTCCAAGTAGAGGAACATCTGATATAGAAGGGCCCTGAAATGGGAACATGCTTGGCATGCTCAAGGCAGGGGAAAATGGCCACAGTGACAGGAGCAAAGCTAGTGTAAGATGATGACAGGAGGGGTGACAGCCAGAACCTGGAATTTTTAAACTGCTGAAATGAGAAGCCTCTAGAATAGAGAGGTACTTCAGAATGCTCAGTCTAGCTACAAGAGGATGTGGGAGGTCTACAGGGCATGTACAAAAGTCCTAAACTGGAAAAGAACTTGCCATTTTCATGGAATTGAAAGATTAGTTGCAGGCAGAAACTACACAAAGGAGCACAAAATGAGGTCAGAAAGGTGGGCAGGGGCACACTCTGTAAACTGTGGTAAAAAATTTGGAATTGGAATTTGGACTTTCACTTGAAATACAATGGAAAGTCAAAACGGTTATAAATAGGAAAAGGAATGACAACCATGACCAGATTTATAGTTTAAAAAGGTTACTTTGGCTATTCAGTGGAAAATTACCAGAAGGCAAAAGGGACCTGTTGGGATAATTCAAAGAAGTAGCAATGGTGACTTTGACTACAGTGGGTAACAATGGAGACGGCAAGTTGCATATGGATACTAGACACATTCTGGAGATTTGCTAAAATTGGATGTTGGGGTTAAAGGAATGGGAAGAATCAAAGATGACTGCCAAATCTCTGCACTTTACAAAGGTAAATGATTAATTTTAAGATGAGACACTAGTGATTTTTGGTGACTGTGGCAAGAATTTCTAACTTAACCCCTTAAAAAAAGACAAAGAAGGGCGACCTAGGCAGAGATCCAAGAGGGCGCACGCGATCACCGAGGGCTGAGCCAACCGAGGAAGTCCCGGAGGCGGGTCCAGGTGGGCGCGGGGCCCAACCAGGGCAGCGGTGGTCACCAAGGTGGGCTGGACCCAGCATCACCTGAGCCCAAAAGCCCTGGGCAGCAACAGCAGCAGTGGCCGGGTAGAGAGACCACAAAACGGGAGCTAAAATGTCTGGATAGAAAAACACCTGAGGCAAAGAAGTAGGCCACATCTAATACCGTACCTAATCACTGAATTATAGTACTGAGCCCAACAAGTAGCCAGCAATAAAAGACAACAGAAAGCGGAGTTTAAGGGAACTTGAACTTTTAAAGTAAGTTCTTCCGGGCCCCTGGCCGGTTGGCTCAGCGGTAGAGCGTCGGCCTGGCGTGCGGGGGACCCGGGTTCGATTCCCGGCCAGGGCACATAGGAGAAGCGCCCATTTGCTTCTCCACCCCCGCCCCCCCTCCTTCCTCTCTGTCTCTCTCTTTCCCTCCCGCAGCCAAGGCTCCATTGGAGCAAAGATGGCCTGGGCGCTGGGGATGGCTTCTTGGCCTCTGCCCCAGGCGCTAGAGTGGCTCTGGTCGCGGCAGAGTGACGCCCCAGAGGGGCAGAGCATCGCCCCCTGGTGGGCAGAGCTTCGCCCTTGGTGGGCGTGCCAGGTGGATCCCGGTCGGGCGCATGCGGGAGTCTGTCTGACTGTCTCTCCCCGTTTCCAGCTTCAGAAAGAAAAAGAAGAAAAAAAAAAAAAAAGTTCTTCCGGGCCAAGAGTAGATAAAAGCAAGCCTAGGAGTGCAGCTGATATTTACAACGGCACCTGAACCCAGCAGAGATAGCCACAAGATCTGGATAACCTGCAGCTCCCAAATAGTGGATAAGAACCAGTCACAGGCAGTGACCCCCACCGATCTCCCCTAGGTCCCAGCCAGGGAAGTCCAGGGCAACACAGACAAAATGGGAAGACAAAGAAGTGCAATCCAAATGACTCCACAAGAGAAACCCTCAGAAAAAGAGCTGAGTGAGATGGATACAAGCAAACTACCAGAGGCAGAGTTTACAATAATGATTATTAGAATGCTGAAAGATCTTAAAACAACAACGGAAGGTCACAGTGAGCACATAAATAAAGAAATAACAAGTATTAAAAAGAACATTGATAAAAAAATTGAAATAATAAAGAAGAACCAGTCAGAAATGACAAATACAATATCTGAAATGAAGACTACACTAGAAGCAATTAAAAGCAGGCTGGATGAAGCAGAGAATGGAATCAGCGATTTAGAACAGTGGTCCCCACGCCGCGGACCGGTACCGGTCCGTGGGCCATTTGGTACCGGTCTGCAGAGGAAGAATAAATAACTTACATTATTTCCGTTTTATTTATATTTAAGTCTGAACGATGTTTTATTTTTTTAAATTACCAGATTCCCTCTGTTACATCCATCTAAGACTTACTCTTGACACTTGTCTCGGTCACATGATACATTTATCCGTCCCACCCTAAAGGCCGGTCCGTGAAAATATTTTCTAACATTAAACCGGTCCGTGGCCCGAAAAAGGTTGGGGACCACTGACTTAGAAGACAAACCATTATGGGGATAAAGCATGGAGCTAAAAGAGAAAAAAAAAAGGTAGGCAGAACTGGTTAAAATTCAGAATAATTGACACCCTTTATTCCCTTGAGATCAACTTGAATTGTAACAAAACAGAATATGAGGTATGGTTCATTTGCTGAATTATTTCTCAGTAAAAGTAAGGAAAACCAATGGTCATCAAGAGGATTGTGTTTTGCCTGACCAGGCAGTGGCACAGTGGATAGAGCGTCGGATTGGGATGCAGAGGACCCAGGTTTGAGACCTTGAGGTTGCCAACTTGAGCGCAGGCTCATCTGGTTTGAGCAAAAGCCCACCAGCTTGAACCCAAGGTCGCTGACTCCAGCAAGGGGTTACTCGGTCTGCTGAAGGCCGCGGTCAAGGCACATATGAGAAAGCAATCAATGAACAACTAAGGTGTTACAATGAAAAACTGATGATTGATGCTTCTCATCTCTCTCCGTTCCTGTCTGTCTGTTCCTGTCTATCCCTCTCTCTGATTCACTCGCTGTCTCTGTAAAAAACAAACAAACAAACAAACAAAAACAACACACACACACACACAAAAGAGGATTGTGTTTCACCTGGCCTGTGGTGGCAGAGTGAGTAGAGTGTTAACCTGGAATGCTGAGGTCACCGGTTCAAAACCCTGGGCTCATCCAGTCAAGGCACATACAGTAAGCCAGAAGCAAGCAATGAACAACTAAAGTAAAGCAACTGTGAATTGATACTTCTTGCTCCCCTCCCTCCTCTCTCTGTAAAATAAATAAATAAATCTTTTTTTTTTTTAATGAGGATTGTGTTTCAAAAAGAATTACTAAATTTAGGGAACATTTTAAAATGCCTAAATTTTGTTTAATTTGTATTAAAATTTAAAGATGTCATAAAGATTATACTTCTAATTACACAGTCAGGTAATGAAGACATGCTGGTTAAACATATCCTACTCCTAGTTATTTGCTTCCTTTATTTTTATTTACTTTTTATTTATTGATTTTAGAGAGAGAGGAAGGGAGAAAGAGAGAGAGAGAAAGGAACTTCTTCTATCTGTTCCTGTCTGTGCCCTGACTGGGGATCAAACCGACAACCTCTGGGCTATGGGATCTGGCCAGAGCTATTAGTTTGTTTTAAAAGGGAATTCCTGTCCTTCTGAAACTGCCTTGAATTGAGACATTGTTCTACCCGAATTCTCCTTCTAACTCTCCAACTATGGCTCTGCAATCTTCTTTGCTACATTCCTCTTCTGCTCATATCCTAAAATGTTAGTATCCTTAGGGTTCTATTCCCATAACAGGTGATTCCCCAATAACAGCTATGATTTATTGCACACTAATTATGCATCCACACTGCTCTAAGTGCTTTACATGTATCACTTATCCTCATAACTACTGTATGAAAGGTCCTATTATAGTGAAACCCAAGATGACATGAATTCAAATTTAACACGATTGTTGACTGGCAGTGAAGAAAGAAAAATGATAGTAAATGGAAAGAGTATTAAAATCAATTGACAAACTGTACAATTTATAGAAGGCAATATAGCAATTAAGAATGCCACTCATTTTTTTTTTTCATTTTAGAAAGAGGAAAAGAGAGAGAGAGAGAGTCAGAGAGAGAAGGGGAAAGGAGCAGGAAGCATCAACTCCCATATATGCCCTGATCAGGCAAGCCAGCAGTTTCAAACCAGCAACCTCAGCATCGCAGGTCGATGCTTTATCCACTGTGCCATCACAGGTCAGGCAAGAATGACACTCTTAACCCGACTTCTGAGCAAGCACTGGTTTCTAGCTCTGCCATTTACAGGCTATAAGACCTTAGTTAGATTATGTCAAAATGTCTCCAATTCATTATCTGTAAAGTAGGAATAACTCAAGAGAAAATAAAGCATTTGCTTATACATAGATTTGTAGCAGCTTTATGGTAAATAAACAAGTTGTGATATATCAAAAATGAAATACTACTCAGATATAAAAATAATGATTTACTGATACACATAAAATCATTGACAATTTTCAAAATAATTATGCCAAGAAGCCAGAACCCCTCCCCCAAATGAAAAAACAAAACAGAACAAAAAAACCACTGTATGACTTCATTGAAGTATAGTACTAGAAAATGCAAACTAGTTTACAGTGATAGCAGGTAGAACAGTGGTTGCCTGGGGACCAGCCATGGGGAAGAAGAGAGATTACAAAGAGGCTTGATTGAGGAAACTGTTAACGTGTGAGTATGCTCATTTTCCTGACTGTGGTGATGGCTTCACAGGTTTATGCATATGTCAGAACTTAACAATTTGTACACTTTAAATATGTACAGTTTATGTCAGTAACACCTCAATAAAACCTTAAAAAAGGAGTAACATCTTACAGGGTCATTGTACTTAAAATAAAACATAATACAGGGGGTCCTCAGGTTATGACAGTTTCTACAACAGTAACATTACCAGAATTTTGGTGTAAGTTGAAATACACTTTAGCCTAAGTCAGGTACCTATCCTAACACAGTTGTAAAATCATAATCTAGAACATAAAAACACAACTAAGCCACAGAAAAAGATTACTGCGTATTCTTCTGCCACGTGCAACCAAATTAGTTGATCCATGTAGTATGTAAGTATGATGCTAACAGTGTAAGCTGAAACACGTTTCAATTTTTTAAAGATTTTATGGCAGTGAGTGTTGTAAACTTGAAATGTATGTTGAGACTGTCATAACCTAAGGACTCCCTGTATATGTATTATAACTTAAAAGTCTATGGTTCAAACTTGATACAAATTTAAAGAATTTTATTGTACTTCTATTGGGGGGGCAAACCTTATAAAAACAAAAAATAATGCCTATAAAAAGTTATACATGGCCCTGGCCGGTTGGCTCAGCGGTAGAGCGTCGGCCTGGCATGCGGGGGACCCGGGTTCGATTCCCGGCCAGGGCACATAGGAGAGGCGCCCATTTGCTTCTCCACCCCCACCCCCTCCTTCCTCTCTGTCTCTCTCTTCCCCTCCCGCAGCCCAGCCGGGGCTCCATTGGGGCGAGGATGGCCCGGGCGCTGGGGATGGCTCCTTGGCCTCTGCCCCAGGCGCTAGAGTGGCTCTGGTCCCGGCAGGGCAACGCCCCGGAGGGGCAGAGCATTGCCCCCTGGTGGGCGTGCCGGGTGGATCCCGGTCGGGTGCATGCGGGAGTCTGTCTGACTGTCTCTCTGTCTCTCCCTGTTTCCAGCTTCAGAGAAATACAAAAAAAAAAAAAAAAAGTTATACATTCATTAAAATAAAATTTTTAGCTTAAGCCTATCAGAGCATCAAAAGAAATATATTAACTATTTTATTGAATATAAGCAAAGTATTGTGTTAGAGGCTTTACTTAGATTATTTCATAAAATCCTTACAACAATCCTTTGAAATTGGTGGTATTGTTTCTATTTCCCATATAAAGATTTAAGAGGCTCATAGTGAGCACATAACTTGTTCAAATTTATACACGAAGTGAAAAAGGTAAAACACTCAGCCAGCCCTCATGGATTCCAAAGTCCATGGCAATGATTATTTTTACTTCACCGAAAAGAGGTTCCCTGATTGCTGGCTTTAGATAGGGAAGTCTCACAGATTCTAAACAGGAGACAAAACCTTCAGACTTGGCATTCTACTACATAAAGTGAGTAAATCAGCATCACTTACCATATCTGTAGCTTGATCTTCTTTCCTTGTAATTCAACTGTTTTGATCTTAAAGTCTATTCCTACAACATAGAAAAGAAAAGGTAAATTGTATCTTTGGCTGTGAACTGGGCTATACTAAAATTAATTGGAATAAAAACATACTTTTAGCCCTGGCCAACTAGCTCAGTTGGTTAGAGCATCACTCTAAAATGATAAGGTTGTGGGTTCGATCTCCGGTCAGGGAACATACAAGAATCAACCAATGGCCCAACAGGTGGTGGCACAGTGGATAGAGTATTAACCTGGGACACTGAGGTCCCAGGCTTGAAACCCCGAGATTGTCAGCTTGAGAGCAGGCTCATCCGGCTTAAGCATAGGCTCACCAGCTTGAGTACAGGGTTGCCAGGTTGAGCCTGGGAATCACTGACATGATGCCATGGTCGCTGGCTAAAGCACAAGGTTGATGGCTTGAGCAAGGGGTCACTGGCTTGGTGCACGAGAAGCAATCAATGAACAACTAAAGTGACACAACTATAAATTAATGCTTCTCATTTCTTTCCCTTCCTGTCTCTCTTGCAAAAATAAAAAATTTAAAAAATCAATAATGAATGCAAGGATAAGTGGAGCAACAAATAGATGTTTCTTTTTCTCTCTCCCACAAACACACTTAAAATGTGTACATCTGGCTCTAGATATTTACTAGGTATGTAATTCTGACCAAATGCATCCAATTTTAAACCCGAGTAATAATTAAGATCCAGGATGGTAGAAGAAATACTATACAAAAAGAGTGAGTTCTTACAATTAGAAAATAAAAAAGTACAATTTAAAATATCTAATGCAAAGGAATAAAAGATGCTTCCTAGTAGGAAAAAAATACAGCCTTCCTAGCTTGCAGAGCAATAGAAAACTATGAGGGTGCTTTCTTCGGCAGCACACACACTAAACTTGGAATGATACAGTGATTAGTATGGCCCATGCACAAATTCATGAAAAAATTATGAAAGATAAAAGGGTCATTTCATAATGAAAAAGGGGTCAATTAACTAAGAAGACAGAAAAATACTAAATGTGCCTGACCTGGGGTGGTGCAGTGGATCAAGTGTCGACCTGGAATGCTGAGGTTGTTGGCTAGAGCAGGGAGATCATCCACACCATCCCAAAGCTCATCAGCTTGAGCCCAATGATTACTGGCATGAGAAGCCCAAAGTTTCTGGCTTGAGCAAGAGGACACTGGCTCAGCCCTGCTCAAGGCACATATGAGAAGCAATCAATGCACAACTAAAATTGAAAGTGACCACAACTTGATGCTTCACCCTCTCTCCCTTCCTAAAAATAAAATCAAATCATCAAAAGAGGAAATCTTTTTTTTTTTTTTTTTTAAACACAGATTCTTGGGATCTAGCTCAAACAAGTATTTCAATTTACAGAAGGTCTAATTCATTTATCATTTTCAGATGCTCGGGAAATTGAAGAACACTATCAGCTCAAATATTTGTCTTTAATGATGTTGCAGAAGCGCCATCCAGTGGCAAGAGGACCAACTGCAACTTCAAACCACTATAAATATCATTTTTCCAAGGCTTGTTTCCATGACACATCAATACACAGTAATTAATGAAAGCACCTATATAATTGAACTCCATATAACCAAAGTTTAACAACTTATAGCTAAATGATCAAATCTGTGGGTTGTTTTTTTTTAATTTTTCCACATATTTGAGAGATCAGAGAGAGAGGAAGGGAGACAGAAAGAAGCATCAACTTGTTTTTCCACTTAGTTGTTCCATTTAGTTATGCACACTCATTGACTGCCTCTCTCATATATGTTCTGACCAGGAATCAAACCTCAGGACCTTGACAGAGCCAGGACGATGCTACCTGTCCAGGACCATATCTGTGGTTTTTAACAGTGTTTCCACCACACCAGGAGAGGAAGTAAAAATCACATATGTATGGTAATTTTTTACTCTCCCCCCCCCTCACTGATTTGAGGGACAGGGTAAAAGGAGGAGAGAGAGAAGCCTCAACTTGTTGTTCCACTTAGTTGTGCATCTACTGATTGCTTCTCATCTGTGTCCTGACCAGGGCTCGAATTGGCACTTGAGATAGAGCAGGTGACCTGGGATAGAACAGTGATTCTGGTGCTCCAGGACCACACTCCATCCACTGCATCACCGGCCAGCACCACATCTGTGGCTTTTAACAAGTGAAAATCAATGTTTTCACCAAACCAGGAAAGCAAGTAAGAATTACATACCTACAATATTCTGAATGTAGTTTAGTCTGAAATTTAAGAGACCAGGTGTAGTCCTAGTTGTCATTAAAACACAAATTTCAAAAAGGCCATTTTCCAACATGGACATTACTTTCTTTATCCAGATGCAGATGTGAAGATTCAGAATGCAAAAAAGTTCCCTCTAAAGATCCTTTCATCTAATGGCTTAGAAAACACACAGAATTTACAATGTGCCTAGCACTGTTTTATGCCTATTGCATGGATTATAACTCATGAAATTCTCAGAATAATCCTAGTCCACAGTATTATTTCCATTCTACAAATGAAGACTAGGATAAAAGCTAATAGCAGCAGCAGCAGAAAAAAAGAGAAAGAACAGTAAAACCAATAATATTTACTGGATAATTACACTAAGTGTTCCAACCACATATACCGCCGATCCTCTGAGAAAGTGCCAATACACTTACTTTACAGAAGAGAAAACTTAAGGTAATTTACTTAAGATCATAGAATAGGCGGCAGAGCCAGGACTCAGTTCCATGTGTTTAATTTCAGACCATGCATGCTCTTAACCTACAGTTCCACAATTCCATTTTTATTTACTTACTTTCTATTGATATAAAATTTACATAACATAAAATTTACCATTTAAAGTGAACAATTCATTACATTCAGAATATTGTGCAGTCACTACCTCTACCTAGTTCCAAAATGTTTTACTTCCTCAAAAGGAATTCCATACCCGTGAAGCAGTTGTTTTCTGCTTTCCATTATCCCCTCTTATGACTCCCTGGAAACCACCAGTCTGCATTCTATCTCTATAGATTTGCCTATTCTGGATATTTCATAAAAATGGAAGCACACAACTTTTGACCTTTCGTGTCTGGCTTCTTTCACTTAGCCTAATAATTTTACAGTCCATCCACAGTGCAGCATATATCAGCAATTCATTCCTTTTTAGGACTGAATAATATTCTATTATATACAACATAATTTATTTATCCACTCATCTGTTGGCTGTTTTCACCTTTTGGCTTTTGTGAAGTGTTGCTATAACATGCACGTACTTATATTTATTTGACTACCTGTTTACAATTCTTTGGCGTATATATGGTGGGTCATACAGTAACTTTATCATTAACTCTTTGTGGAACTGCTATTTTCAACAGCAGCTGCACCATTTTACATTCCCACTAGCAATGTAGATGGTTCAATTTTTCTATATCCTAACCAATGCTTATTGTTTTCCTTTTTTAAAATTTAGCCATCCTACTGGGTGCGCATAAAGTGGCACCTCACTGTGATTTCAATTTCCATTTTCCTAACAATTAATGATACTGAGCAACAATTCATGCACTTGCTGGACATTTGTATATCTTCTTTGGCAAAGTGTCTCTTCAAGTCCTTTGCCCATTTTTAAATCAAGTTGTTTGTCTTTTCGTTGTTGAGTGGTAAAAATTCTTTATATACTGTGAACCAGACCATTATCAGATACACATATTTTGCGAGAGAGAAAGAGAGACAGGAAGAGACAGGAAGGGAGAGAGATGAGAAGCATAAACTTGTAGTTGTTTCACTTTAGTTCTTCATTGATTGCTTTTCATATGTGCCTTGACTGGGGTGGAGGGGGCTCAAGTCAGCGACCATGGGATCATGTTGATGATTTCACGCTCTAGCTGGTGAGCCTGCAATCAAGCTGGCAACTTTGGGGTTTCAAACTTGGGGTCTTCAGTGTCCCAGGTCAACACCCTATCCACTGTGTCACCACCAGCCAGGCCCTTATCAAGATGTATGATTTGCAGATACATTCCTCCATTCTGTAGGCTGTCTTTTCACTTTAATTTCCTTTGAAGCCCAAGTTTTTAGTTTTAATGAAGTCCAATTAAGTTACCCTTTTCTAGGCTTTTGATAAAATACAACACAATTTTATGTTTAAGACTCTCAACAAAATGGGTATAGAAGGAAAATATCTCAACATGATAAAGGCCATATATGATAAACCATTAGCCAACATCCTATTAAACGGCATAAAACTGAGGACTTTCTACCTTAAATCAGGAATAAGACAGGGTTGTCCACTCTCTCCACTCTTATTCAACGTGGTGCTAGAAGTTCTGGCCAGAGCAATCAGACAAGACAAAGAAATAAAAGGCATCCATATCGGAAAAGAAGAAGTAAAGCTATCACTTTTTGCTGATGATATGATCCTATACATCGAAAACCCGAAGGACTCCACAAAAAGATTATTAGAAACAATAAACCAATACAGTAAGGTCGCAGGATACAAAATTAACATACAAAAGTCCATAGCCTTTCTATATGCCAACAATGAAATATTAGAAAACGAACTCAAAAAAATAATCCCCTTCACGATTGCAACAAAAAAAATAAAATACCTAGGAATAAACATAACAAAGAACGTAAAGGACCTATATAATGAAAATTACAAAGCATTGTTAAGGGAAATCGAAAAAGATACAATGAGATGGAAAAATATTCCTTGTTCTTGGATAGGAAGAATAAATATAATCAAAATGGCCATATTACCCAAAGCAATATACAAATTTAATGCAATTCCCATCAAAATCCCTATGAGATTTTTTAAAGAAATGGAACAAAAAATCATCAGATTTATATGGAACTATAAAAAACCCCGAATAGCCAAAACAATCCTAAGGAAAAAGAATGAAGCTGGGGGCATTACAATACCTGACTTTAAACTATATTATAGGGCCACGATAATCAAAACAGCATGGTATTGGCAAAAAAAATAGACACTCAGACCAATGGAACAGAATAGAAAGCCCAGAAATAAAACCACATATATATGGTCAAATAATCTTTGATAAAGGGGTCAACAACACACAATGGAGAAAAGAAAGCCTCTTCAACAAATGGTGTTGGGAAAACTGGAAAGCCACATGCAAAAGAATGAAACTCGACTACAGCCTGTCCCCGTGTACTAAAATTAATTCAAAATGGATCAAAGACCTAAATATAAGACCTGAAACAATAAAGTACATAGAAGAAGACATAGGTACTAAAATCATGGACCTGGGTTTTAAAGAACATTTTATGAACTTGACTCCAATGGCAAGAGAAGTGAAGGCAAAGATAAATGAATGGGACTACATCAGAATTAAAAGTTTTTGCTCAGCAAGAGAAACTGATATCAAAATAAACAGACAGCCAACTATATGGGAACTGATATTTTCAAACGACAGCTCAGATAAGGGCCTAATATCCAAAATTTACAAAGAACTCATAAAACTCAACAACAAACAAACAAACAATCCAATAAAAAAATGGGAAGAGGACATGAACAGACACTTCTCCCAGGAAGAGATACAAATGGCCAACAGATATATGAAAAGATGCTCAGCTTCATTAGTTATTAGAGAAATGCAAATCAAAACTACAATGAGATACCACCTCACTCCTGTTAGATTAGCTATTATCAACAAGACGGGTAATAGCAAATGTTGGAGAGGCTGTGGAAAAAAAGGAACCCTCATTCACTGTTGGTGGGACTGTAAAGTAGTACAACCATTATGGACGAAAGTATGGTGGTTCCTCAAAAAACTGCAAATAGAACTACCTTATGACCCAGCAATCCCTCTACTGGGTATATACCCCAAAACCTCAGAAACATTGATACGTGAAGACACATGTAGCCCCATGTTCATTGCAGCACTGTTCACAGTGGCCAAGACATGGAAACAACCAAAAAGCCCTTCAATAGAAGACTGGATAAAGAAGATGTGGCACATATACACTATGGAATACTACTCAGCCATAAGAAATGATGACATCAGATCATTTACAGCAAAATGGTGGGATCTTGATAACATTATAAGAAGTGAAATAAGTAAATCAGAAAAAAACAAGAACTACATGATTCCATACATTGGTGGAACATAAAAATGAGACTAAGAGACATGGACAAGAGTATGGTGGTTACCAGGGGTGGGGGGGAGGGAGGACATGGGAGGGAGGGAGGGAGGGAGAGAGTTAGGGGGAGGGGGAGGGGCACAGAGAACTAGATAGAGGGTGACGGAGGACAATCTGACTTTGGGCGAGGGGTTTGCAACATAATTTGATGACAAAATAACCTAGACATGTTTTCTTTGAATATATGTACCCTGATTTATTAATGTCATCCCATTACCATTAATAAAAATTTATTTTAAAAAAGTAAAAAAAATAAAAATAAAAAAAAAAGTTACCCTTTTCTTTTTGCTACATGCTGTAACTCCACTGGTTTTAATTTTAAAGATAAGACGGGTAAAGTTCTAGAAATTGAAAAACTGACAGAACCAAAGCTAGTTCAACTTTTTCCAACTGCCCTGTAGGAAGTAATAGAGAAATAGTACAAGCATTTCTAGTATTTGTATATAGACACACAAACATACATATATATTGTCTATGAGCTATTTCACATCCTAGTGTGTCCCAGCAAAATAAGCTACACTTACTACATACTTGGCAGTGAATGCAACAAAGTCCTTCTGTTGAAGAAATTTACATTCCAGAGAAGGGAGACAAAATAAAAATTTTAATGTTAGTAGTGATAAATGCTGTAAACAAAACAGAAGGATAGCTACTTTATACAAGGAAATCAAGAAATGCCTCACTGAGAGACCTTTGAGCACAGACCTCAGGAGGTTTGGAAACAAAACAAGCCATGTGAATATCTGAATAGAGTGTTCCAGGTAGAGAAAGTAATTACGTGCAAAGGGTCTAAGGTGGAAATATGTTTGACATGTTTGAGACAGATGGGTAGGGCCTGACCAGGTGGTGGCACAGTGGATAGAGTGTCAAACTGGGATGCAGAGGACACAGGTTTGAAACCCGAGGCCGCCGGCTTAAGTGCAAGCTCACTAGCTTGAGTGTGGGATCACAGACATGACCCCATGGTCATAGTTGGCTTGAACAAAGGGTCAGTTAGTTGCTCTGCTGTAGTCTCCCACCCAGTCAAGGCACACATGAAAAAGCCATCAAACAACAACTAAGGTGCTGCAACAAAGACCTGATGCTTCTCATCTCTCCCTTCCTGTCTGTCTGTTCTTGTCAGTCCCTCTGTCTGACACACACACACACACACACAGACACACCACATCAGTAGGGCCTGACCTGTGGTGGCACAGTGGATAAAGCATCAACCTGGAATGCTGAGGTTGCCGGTTCGAGATCCTGGGCTTGCCATGTCAAGGCACATACCAGAAGCAGGTTGATACTTGCCGTTCCCCACCCCTCATCCTTCCTCTCTTTAAAATCAAGAAAAAAGGAAAAGAAACATGGGTAGGGGTTTGGTACAGTGATATGGGCCATTCTAATCCATGAACATGGTAGAATGCTATTTATGTGGCCCTTTAAATTCACTCAGTAGTACTTTGTAATTTTCAGTGCCTAGGTCTAGTACATATTTTGTTAAATTTCTTTCTATTTCATTTTAATTTTTGGATGCTATTGTAAATGATACTTTTATATAGTATTTAGTATATTATATATACTATATAGTTAATAGTATTTGTATATTGACTTTATATCCTGAAAACCTGCTATATTCACTTATTAATTCTAGTTGCTCTTTGTTCTGGGTGGGGGAAGAGGTTGTTTAGGGTTTTCTATGTATATAATCAGGGGTCTGTAAAAAAGCACTTCATATCATCTTTCTTTCAAACCTCTAGAACCTATTTCTTACTCTTGTTTTATTGTATTAGCTATACTTTCTAATACCATGTTGCTTTGCACTTGATCCTTGAGAGAAAACTTAGACTGGAAGCTTCACCATTAAAATATCATGTTAACTGTACATTAAGTAGTAGGTTGAGGAAAAGTCCTTCCATTTCTAGTTTATGATTTATCAAGACACAAAAAATGAGTTGCACTTATCAAATGCTTTTTCTATACCTATACCTATTAAGATGATCATTTTTTTTCTTTATTCCTTTAAAGTAGCTAATTAAAATAGATTATGATGTCAAATCAACACTGGATTCCTGAAATAAAGCCCAGTTGGTCATGACACACTATTCTTTTTGAAGTTCCTGGAATTGATTTGCAATTATCTAGATCTTTTAAAAAATTTATTGATTTTACAAAGAGCAGAGAAAAAGGTAGGGGCAGGGGCTGTGAGGATCAGGAAGCATCAACTAGGTGCTTCTTGTTTGTGCCTTGACCGGGGAAGTCCAGGGGTTTCAACCCAGCAACCTCAGCATTCCAGGTCAATGCTTTATCCACTGCGCCACCACAGGTCAGGCGATAAGAATTATTATATACACGTTAAAGAAGGGCATGTCAATATTCATTAGAGACAGGTCATGTCTTTGTCTGGTTTTAGTATCCAAGATAAGCCTGACCTGTGGTGGTGCAATGGATAAAGCACTGACTTGGAATGCTGAGGTTGCTGGTTCGAAACCCTGGGCTTGCCTGGTCAAGGCACATATAGAAGTTGATGCTTCCTGCTTCTCCCACCTTCTCTCTCTCTCTCTCCTCCCTAAAATGAATAAAATCTTTAAAAAACAAAACAAAAAAATGTATCCAAGATAAGGTTGGGCCCATAAATGATTTGAAAATGTGCCTTCTTCCTCTACCAGAAGACTAGTACTTTCTTCTTTAATGCCTGACCAGGCGGTGGCACAGTGGATAGAGTATTGCACTGGGACGGACGCAGAGGACCCATGTTTGAAACCCTAAGGTCGCCAGCTTGAGCAAGGGGTCACTTGGTCTGCTGTAGCCCCCGTCAAGGCACATATGAGAAAGTAATCAGTAAACAACTGGTGCCACTACAAAGAATTGATGCTTCTCATCTCTCCTTCCTATCTGTCCCTCTCTCTGTCACACACACAAAAGTTTGATAAAATCTGTATGACCTATGGTGGTGCGGTGAATAAAGCATTGACCTGGAACAGTGAGGTTGCTGGTTCAAAGCCCTGGGCTCACCTGGTCAAGGCACATATAGGAGTTGATACTTCCTGCTGCTCCTTCCTTCTTCTCTCTCTCTCATCTCTCTCTAAAAATGCATATATAAAATCTAAAAATTAATTAACAAATAAAAGTTTGATAGAATTCATCAGTGAAGTCATCTGGGCCTTGAGATTACTTTCCGAAAAATTTAAATTAAGTTTCAATTTCTTTAATATATGTTCGTTTACTCTATCAATCACTAAAGAGAAATGGTGAAATACCCAACTATGTAATTGTCGACTATTACTTCTTCCAATTCTATCAGTTTTTGCTTCAAGTATTTTGAAACTCCATTATTAGGTATATAAATGATAAATGTACACATTTATCATTATCAAGACTCTTCATTCCTGAAAATATATATTCCTTGATCTAAAATCTCTAATATTAATACAGCCACTTGAGCATTTTGATGATAGTATATATAGCTTATTAGATATACCTAACTTTTTTAGTGGTTGTGCTAGGGTTTATAATATACATCTTTAAATTTTTTATTTATTTATTTTTGAGAAAGAGGGGAAGGGTGTGTGTGGGACAGGTGGGAGGGGAAGGGAAGGTGAAGAAGGAGACACTGATTTGTTGTTCCACTTATTTATGAATTCATTGGTTTATTCTTGTTATATGCCCTGATTAGGGGAGGGAGTTGAATCCACAACCTTGGCATATTGGGTCAACACTCTACCAGTGGTCAGCAAACTCATTAGTCAACAGAGCCAAATATCAACAGTACAACGACTGAAATTTCTTTTGAGAGCCAAATTTTTTAAACTTAAACTATATAGTTAGGTACATTGTTATTAACTTAATTAGGGTACTCCTAAACTGGCCTTTGATAAAAACGTCGCATGCTATTAGGTCACATGTGGCTGTGAGCCGTGGTTTGCTGACCACTGCTCTAGCCAATTGAGCTAGCCAGGGCCTTATAATATACATCTTTTTTTATCCCCCCCCCCGAAGCTGGAAATGGGGAGAGACAGTCAGACAGACTCCCGCATGCGCCCGACCCGACCGGGATCCACCCGGCTCGCCCACCAGGGGCTACGCTCTGCCCACCAGGGGGCGATGCTCTGCCCCTCCAGGGCGTCGCTCTGCTGCGACCAGAGCCACTCGAGCGCCTGGGGCAGAGGCCAAGGAGCCTTCCCCAGCGCCCGGGCCATCTTTGCTCCAATGGAGCCTTGGCTGTGGGAGGGGAAGACAGAGACAGAGAGGAAGGAGGGGGGAGGGGTGGAGAAGCAAATGGGCGCTTCTTCTATGTGCCCTGGCCGGGAATCGAACCTGGGTCTCCCGCACGCCAGGCCGACGCTCTACCGCTGAGCCAACCGGCCAGGGCAATATACATCTTTAACAACATCTACCTTCAAACAATTTTATATTGCTTCTCATATTACTAACAGAACCTTACAGTAGTATACTACCATTTTCTCTCTCCATTAGGCTTTTAAAAATCTTGTATTTCTACAAGTTATATTTACCTCTAATATTATAAATCCTAAAAAACATTAAGGTTTTTTTTTTTGCTTTAAACAGTCAATTCTCTTTGAAATAAATTAAAATTTGAGAAAAAAAACCACATTATTTCCCCACATTTTTACCATTTCTTATCCTCTTCATTCCTATTTGTAAATATGAGTTTCCATCTGGCATGATTTTCTTGGGCCTGAAAAGCTTCATTTAACATTTATAAGTGTGTGAGACTGCCAGTAAGAAATTCTCTCAGCTTTTGTTTGTCTGGAGAACATCTTTATTTTGCCTTCATTTCTGAAAGATAATTTTGTTAGGATTAAATTCTAACTTTATAGTTTGTTTCCCTTTCAGAACTTTAAATATGTTTTCCACTGTCTTCTGGCCTGCACTGTTTCTTTTTCCCCTTTCTCCCTTTTGGGAGTAATGTGAATTTAAGAAACATTTTATTTTAAAATGGTTTTACAGAAAACTTGCAAAAAATAGAGTTCATGTATCCTTTTCATCTATCTTCTCCTAATGTTACTGCTTACACAACCATCTCTCAAAAACCAGAAGGTAACACTGGTACACAATGCACCTTTTCTAAGCACTTCTTTGTTTTCTGGCACCAAAGATGCAAGGTTCCAGGAACATCTTGCATTTCTCCTACTCTGGCTCTGGGTGGGAATCAACCAGTTCTTCGAAGAGCCCCGGTTCCTTTTTTTATTGAAGATTTGTAGAGTCCAACATCTGGGCAGTAGGTATGTTCATTGCTACTAGAGTGTCATTGCTTAGAGGCTTTCCCAGAAAACAGGACGAGGAAAGATATTTATGTATACTAACCCATGTCTACACATACCTACAATTCCATAACAATCTGTATGTATATATAAAACTGAGTTCATACTGCCACCTCTTATTCCAATCTAACATAGTTTATCTAGACTTCTTCCTTTCCTTACTTGTAACACCACCCCCTTCCTTTTTTTTTTTTTTTTTTTTTTTACAGAGACCGAGCGAGAGTCAGAGAGAGGGATAGGGACAGACAGACAGAAACGGAGAGAGATGAGAAGCATCAATCATCAGTTTTTCGTCGCGACATCTTAGTTGTTCATTGATTGCTTTCTCATATGTGCCTTGACCATGGGCCTTCAGCAGACTGAGTAACCCCTTGCTCAAGCCAGCGACCTTGGGTCCAAGTTGGTGAGCTTTGCTCAAACCAGATGAGCCCGCGCTCAAGCTGGCGACCTTGGGGTCTCGAACCTGGGTCCTCAGCATCCCAGTCCGACACTCTATCCATTGCGCCACCGCCTGTTCAGGCATCACCCCCTTCCTTTAACAATTAGAAACCTCGCTCATTATCTAAAATAGGTTTACTTATATATTCATCCTGGTATACAGTAGTCCTCTCTTAACATTGTCAATAGGTTATTGAAAATGGCAACTCTGATAGATGCCATTCCATCTCAGGGCCACTCACACACATAGTTACGCCCACTCAGACTGGGACAATTTAGGCACACCAATTCACCTCACATGCACACCTTTAGGATGTGAGAGGAAACCAGAGTACCAGAAGGTATTGGGAGAATCTGCAAATTCCACACAAGACTGTGGAGCGGCCAGGGATTTTTCTTTCTCCTCAATGTTATAACAAAACAATGTTGAACGAAACCATGATATTTGAGGACTTGGTTCATATATAAAGTAGTTTCAGACTTGCTAACCCTTGCCCTTATAAGGAACTTGATTCACTAACTATCCAATTCTTTTTATCTTTAGCCTTACAGTATCTAAACAAAATACTCTTTTCTAGAGTAACTTTGATTATTCCTTTTTTCCTCCTCAGTGCAGTTGTTACTGATTTGCAATAGAGATAGGTTCATTTGTTGGCTTACATTGTTTTTCGTGAGAAGTCAACAGTTGTTCTTATCTTTGTCCCGCATACATACTTTGGTTATTTTGGATTAGGCAAACATTTTGTATATTTTATCAATGTACGAATTTCTTAAATGTTTTGTTCAGGTGGTCAGCTAAATTAGTTGAGAATCAGCTTAATCCTTCTGAGGCCTGTTTTCCAGGCAGTTTTAGGGTGGAGCTGGAGTAGCCTTTCTCTAGAGTTACATTAGCACTACTCATAAGGATTGACACTTCTGGGGTTTTCCCCCAAGTGGCACTAATATTCAACAAGGTCTCTGCACTCTAGCTGGTCAGAACGAGAATATCGCTTATTCCCTGTAAATCCCAATATTCTTACCAGCTCTCTGAAGTTGTTTTTTCACCAATAGCTGTTCTCAGCACAGCCCATGGAGCCCCATACAGCTTAATATCCAGCCAAAGACTCAAAGAAACTCCTCTGCAGATTCTAGATCTGTCTGCATAGCTTTATCTTCTGTGGTAATTAACCCTGCAAATTCCAGCCTCCCCAGTCTCTCCAGCATCTGATTTCTGTTTCTGTGGCCCAAAAGAACTGTCTTGCTTTGTTTAGATCCTGCACTGGAATCTAGTTTCAAACAGGAAGCCAGGGAGATAGCAGGGTTTAATTTGTTTTCCTTCTCTCAGGGATTGCAGTCCTGCCCTGCTGTTACCAAATATCTAAATAACAGCTGTTTCATACATTTTGTCCAGTTACCTGGCTGTTTCTGGTCAGAGAGTACTTAGTACCAGTTACTCAGTAATATGCAGAAGTGGAAGTTCTCAACAGCTTTACTGTCTTCTAAAGATTAAGCAATCCTTAATCTCTTTTGGAATATGTTCAAAATAATTTGAAAATCCAATGAAAATCATGGATCCTAAACCCATGCCCTTAAACCCAAGTGCACACACACAAACTCTGGAGCAGAACTTCAGGGAGCTCAGTCTCTGCCCCAGTCCCCCTGCCTTATATTGTTCCGTGTTAGTATTGGTGTACTGTAGCATTCCCTCAAGGTTTTAGGGACAATTTTTATTTACTGAAAGCTTGCTAAGGCTAGAAGGCTAGAATTAAAGTATCTGAACCAAGGAAGTGGCTTTAAAAAAGAAAAAGTGCCTCCTTTGATCAAAAAGTGTAATAACAAAGTTCAGGGGGGAAAAATTCAGCTATTATTATTCTTTCTCCATTTGCGGCAGATATTTCTCACATATCTTCATGGCGACATACTGGCAGTTTGATACTACAGACTGAAGAAACAAAGCTGCAATAATTTGGACTTTGTACCCAATTTCTTAATTTGCTTTCGTTCATTATATAATTATTAAAAAGCAAATTATTTTACTACCCCAGATCTAGCCACCAGCAACAGCAACAGTGATACTGAATTTTATTTATATATGTGTGTGTGTGTGTGTGTGTGGTGTGTGTGGTAGTCCTCCTTATCTGTCATGGAGGATGCATTCCAAGACTCCCAGTAAATGCCTAACCCATGGATAGTACCAAACTCTCTATATATACATACTTTTTTATTTTTTAAAGGTGAGAGGAGGGGTGATAGTGAGGCAGACACCCACATGTACCCCGACCGGGATCCATCTGGCTGATGCTCGAGTACCAGACCAGATAGTTTTAGTGCCTGAGGTTGATGCTCGGATCAACCGAGTTATCCTCAGTGCCCAGGGCCAAGCTTGAACCAATTGAGCCTCTGGCTGCAGGAGAAGAAAGAGAAGAGGGAGAGGAAGGGGTGGAGAAGCAGATGGTCTCGTCTCCTGTGTGCCCTGACTGGGAACTGAACTTGGACGTCCATAATACTGGGCCGACGCTCTATCCACGGAGCCATGGGCCAGGGTCTATACTACATACTTATGATAAAGTTTAACTTATATATATATTAGGCACAGTAACAAATTGGTAGCAATAACTAATAATAAAAATAGACTATATTATATTCTAATAAAACTTATGTGAATATGATCACTCGTTTTAGAGGATTCTTCCTGAAATCTTCAACTGTATAGGTTCACTGCTTTCTGGTGCAACACACTGCCATCCATCGGAACACAATTTCTGTTCATGACTTCTACACAAAAACTTAAGGCCTTTTCCATATTAACTAAGCACTTATCATGCACTGAAACTATATATATATTTTTTAGTTTAAAGTACAAAAGCAAAACTAGCACAAATTTCTTTTTCCTTCTTCACAATTTCAAGGGTAGATTTATTCTTACCATAGATCTTAGCAACTTTAACATACAATTTTTTTCTTTCCTTATTAAGAACTTTCACCTTTTCACTTAAAGAATACTTTCTCTTTAAATTTCTCTTTAGCATATCTGATCTGACAGCATCACTACCCTTGAGCTTTGGGGCCTTATAATTAAAATAAGGGTTGCTTGAACACAAACACCTGTGATACAGCAGCAGTTGATTTGACAACTGAGATAGCTACTAAGTGGCTAACTGGAAAGGTCAAGTATACAGTGCTGGTATTCTGGACAAAGGAATGATTGATTCACTTCCCATGTGGACAGGTGAACAGGACAGAGAAATTTCATCACTGCTACTCAGAAAGGTGCATGATTTAAAACTGATTAATTATTTCTGGAATTTTCCATTATACTTTTTGGACCAAAGTTGACTTCAGGTAACCAAAACTGTAGAAAGCAAAACCATGAATAAGGAGGGACTACTGTACTTTATATCCATACTTATTCATTCTTCTCTAACTGCTGTTAAAAATTGGGACTTTCCTAGATCACTAGTCCTTAGAGCACAAGCCAGTCCTATCAGGCCAGATGCAAGTGAATGAGTATCACCTCAGAAATCACCCTGGTCCAGCGTACTCAATAAATACCTGTTGATTTAAGTAATGGAAGAAAGTTGAGAAGGTAGAGCCAGAGGTTAAATAGGAAAGGAGAGCACTTTAGGGTGCTTGATATTTAATTATTAAAAACCAGTTGATCAGAATGTAAGGGTTTATTTCTGGGCTCTGAATTAATTCTAATCCACTGATTTGCATGCCTAGCTTTATGCTAGTACCACAGTCTTGATTACTGTAGCTTTCCTGTAAGTTTTGAAATCAGGTAGTTTTCCAACTTTGTGCTTCTTTTTCAAGATTATTTTGGCTATTCTGGGTCCTCTGAATTTTCATATGAATATAAGGGCCACTTCTAAACTTCTGCAAACAAGTTAGTGTCAGCAATTGCACTGAATCTCTTGATCAATTTGGGTAGTACTGCCATTTTGTAATCTGATTCATTAAACACTTTTCCATTTACTTAAATCTTCTTTAATCTCTTTTTCACTTATAAATATCTCTCATTATATTTAAAAATACATATTTCCAGGCTCCATCTGGCTCTGTCCTGCACAAAAGGGTTAACCAGTATTCAATAACAGGATCATAGAGTAGGGGTGGTAAGGAGAAGCAGATTTGAATGGAAAAGGGGGTGCTGAAAAATAGAGGACAAGCCAGCCAATATGTAACTAGGGCCCTCCAAAACATCCACAACAGAGGTGGGGGAGGGCACTGCTAGAGACTGAGAAACCAGTGCTGTCTCCCCAGAGCTGCTCGTCCAGGTCACCAGTGCCGGATGCTCTGTCCTTTCATATATCCCTGTGGGGTCCCAATATCAGGATCCATCCCTTCCTCTCAGTCTGCCCCCATTCAACTTACCAACAGCTTTAAGGTCCCCTCCAACAGAAAAGAGCCCACTCCCCAAATAGGAAGCTTGGGGAAAGCTGGAGTCCTTCCTGAGAGGAAGGTATTCCAGGGGTGAGCCACTTAGGGGTTCCCCTTCAGTCCTGATCAGGAGATAAATGTGGTGCTGGGGCCTCCTGCTCACTAGTGGAGACCTGGAAGACGTAGGCAGTGCAGAACTGCCTGGGTGCCTGTCTGTTACCACCTGGAGGATGGTGAAGTTCTTTAGGACGCTGTCCATCCTATAGTGTTTGGGCAGCTGCTGCAGCTTGTACAAGAAATTCACCAGGGGCTTGCACATGGGCGAGTGCCACAGGCAATACAGGAACTTTCTGTCCTCTAGATGGGCATGTTCTGCCTCCATTTTCTCCACCACCTACTTGCCAAAGAAGCAGACCTTGGAGGAAAAGGTGATGGTCATGTGCTCCCACCATAGAAATCATGGCTGCTGCCTCCAGCCCCCACATCCTTACCACTCAGGCACCAATTCAGGTCTGCCCAGATTTGACCAGGAGAAGGAATGGGGGCCCATGATCTTACAGCTCCTGAAAACTACCCTTTACTCGGGTTAACTTGTCATAGATCTGCCAACTGTACACATTCTTAAGGAGCAGGGTTGGGTGTGGGGGCACTCCAGGGCCGAGGCAGTGCATGCTGAAGTGTACAAACAGAACTGCAGCCTGACCAGGCAGTGGCACAGTGGATAGAGCATCGGACTGGGACACGGAGGATACAGGTTCAAAACCCTGAGGTCCCTAACTTGAGTGCGGGCTCATCTGGTTTGAACAGGGGTCACTCAGCCTGCTGTAGCCCCCGGGTCAAGGCATATATGAGAAAGCAATCAATGAACAACTGAGGTGCTGCAACGAAGAATTGATGCTCTCATCTCTCTCCCTTCCTGTCTGTCCCTATCTCTGTGTGTGTGTATCTCTCTCTCTCTCTCTCTCTCTCTCTCTCTCTCTCTCTCTCACACACACACACACACACACACACACACAGTCAACTGCACCCAGGGGTTCCATAAGGCTGAGAATTCCACCAGCTGTAACTGGGCAGTGCCCAGGGCCTGAAGCTGCCAGGCTGGGGAGACGGAGCAGATGGGGGCAGGGCAGGGTGTGAGAGGGACTTGGGGGTTTGGAAGGCTCGTTTCCTGGGAGGTCAGTAGATGGGGGCAGTGACGAGAACTGTGTCTGCAAGAATGGCTTCACATCTGGAACATTCCATGGGGCCCCAAAGCCGCCTAACCCAAACTGCAAAAGCTCAGTGTCCTGAGGACCAGTAGAACTCAGTTTGGCTTGCAGGGAAGGTGCTGAGATGAGCTGGGCCGAAGACACAGGGGCCATTGTCTGGAAAGCCTGATCCTTGGAAACCTGGTCCACATTCAGGACCCTGAGCATGGACTGGATTTCCTTCAGGCCAAGACCTGGATGTGACTAGAGACCTGTTTGTGAGTTTGGGTCTTCCCTGTTCTTAGCCTGATGTAGTGGGCAATCAGCTAGTTCTGACCATACATCTTGCCTTCATCAGACAGGATGACTTTCTGCTGGTTGCAGGGCCAGTAGATGGCCAGGGTCTCCTAGAAGCTCTGCTCTATGTCTGGGAGCTACAAAGTCTCTAATCTCTTTGAACAGTGTTTTCAGTATGCAAGTCTTGTACTACTTCTGTTAAATTTATTCCTAAATACTGATTCTTTCTGCCCTGCCTGGATGGTTAGAGCATCACCCCCAAGTACAGAGGTTGCAGGTCCGATTCCAGGTCAGGGCACATATAGGAAAAGATCAATGTTCCTGTCATGTCTCTCTCCATTTCTCTCTCACTAAAATCAGTAAAAATAAATAAATAAATAAATAAATAAATAAATAAATAAATACTGATTCTTTCTGATGCCATTATAAATAGAATTATTGTCTTAATTTCATTGCTAGTGTATAAAAGTACATTTGACTTTTGTATATTGCCTTTGTATCCCATTTATAGACTTCTATTCTGAAGTACTTGTACATGACATTACAAATGACAACAAAAGTCATTCCAACAAAAAATAATTTCATCCAAGTAAACAAAAACTGACATTTCACAGTAATATGTAATAAAGCCCAAGAATGGCTAAATCTCTAGGTATAAGTCAAGATGAAGAAAGTCTTACTTGTTAAATACTAATTTTAAAGACACTTCCTTAATTCATAAAGTCATTAAGATTCTCAGAAGTAATATAGTTAGAGAAGACAGCTGAGAAATCTGACCAATTCCATAATACCAGTTAACAAACAGTAATATAAAAGGAAAAGAAGCAACACCACAAACAGAATTAACATGTTTCTCTATGCACAAAAGATATGCCTTTTCTCAACCAGCCAGAATAAGTTATCTTATTTGAAAATTTAACATTTCCTTTAATACCTCTAATTATAACACCTACACAGCGTTTTAAACAGTTATTTAGTACTTGCCTTTTACTACCTACTGAATTTGGTAAAAATGGGGGGGAAGCAGTTTACATTTGTATCTCACAAGACAGCTGAAAAATCAAAAGCTCTAATGAAAAAGTAAAACACATCCACACTATGTCTTAATTATTTTCATTCAAAATTACTGTAGCAGAAATTAAAGAGATTTGCTTTGCTTTACAGAAGCCATAAGATTTATTTCATTGGAATCATTTATGTCCAGAGGTAGTTTTAAATTTGATATGTGTAGTTAATTCCTTGAATCCCTAATGAATTTCCTCCATTTCTTTTATTCTTGAGCTCTCTTTTAATTTTTTAAATGGATTTTAGAAAGAGGGAAGGGAGAAAGAGAAAGTGAGACAAGAACATGGATCTGTTTCTCTATGTGCCCTGAACCAGCAAGCTCTATACTTTGGGACAAAGCTCTATAAGCCATCCAGCTGGGGATCCTGAGCTCTCTTTACATTATAGTTCGAACTCATTCTGCTGCTTCTGTCATCATTTCCACTACCCAGAACTTTGGAGGCACCTTCCAGAAGGTGGTGTTCTCTGGAATCTTCTTATATTCTTATTTGGTACCACATCATCAAGAGTAACCCTGTCTCAAATAATAACAATCTGAATCCCTACTAACCTACTCCAGGCGTATTTTGTATACTACATACATCAATAAGAAAATATAAGTACAGTGCAAATTCACTTTAGGATTTAAGAAAGGCAGTATAGAGCCCAGTAATTAAAGAGGATGTAGGCAAACATGGTCTCTGCTACAAACTAGCTGTATTGCACTGGGTTAAACTTGAACCTTTCTATACCTACCTTTTTTCCCCCAACTATGGTAGGAATTATAAATTCCATTTCCAATATATTGTGAAGATTAAATGAGACCATGTGTAGAAAGTTCTTTTATATGTACATAAAAAGCCCTCATTTAACCTATTAAATTGGTTCTGAATACTACTTTACTCAATTTCAGCCTTCTCCCAGTCTAACACTTTGCTACTGGTGAGTCAAACTGTCCATCCTCTTTTTGGCCTGCCCATATCTCATTCTCCTGATTACAGCTCCTTGATCCAGTCCAAACTGTATCCCAGACAGCAGCACGACTTCCAGGTCAACAACCCTCTCCTGAATTTCCTTGAATTTGCTCACTTACCTCCAAACCCTGTTTGCCTTCCATCTCCCCTTTCCTTTTAGAGATACTACAACTTGCCACGTTGTAAGTTTTCTAAATTGTTACAAAATGAATTCATATATGATCTCTAAAGGCCACCAAAAATTTTCAGTATCTAGGACTTAACTTTCCAATTTATTAATACATAATGCTTACACTTGACTCTCCACACAATTATCGGAACAACCTGTCATTTGGTCATGATACTTTTACATTAGAATGCTTTGCAATGTTACTTGTTTATTCTGTATTAGTACACAGCTACTTTAAGTCCCTGCTAATTTACTTGACTTCCACAAACCTTTACCTCCTCATCACCTCTAACTTTCAGCTAGGTTTTATTTTGTCTAAAAAACAGGAAACAAAAACCTTTTCAAGCAACCTCTTCTCTAGCTTATTTATCAGAGGTATGACATCTGCTTAAATAAGTTAAATTTGCACTGATTCATTTAGGACACCACCAGCCAAAGCACAAAACCATTTTATTCCAACAGAGCAGTGGAACTGGAACATTCTCCTTAAGTCTCTTACCAAATAGTTCCAGTAGCACAGTGTAAACCTAACTACAAAGAGTGAATGTAGATCCAGTAAAAGATGTAGTGAAAAATGATAGGGGAGAGCTGCTAAGCCATTAACAAATGAGGAATGAATACAGGAACAGAAATAGATAAGAATGACAGCACAAACAGAGTTAAAATTAAAATTACCTGAACACAGATTAGGAGCCCCTTAAAAATGACTAAGACTTTGAAAAAAAAAATAGAGGGGGGAGAGGGGAGACACAGGAAGGAAAAGGGATGAGAAGCATCAATTCATAGTTGCAGCACTTTAGTTGTTCCTTGATTGCTTCTCATATGTGCCTTGGCCAGGGGCTACAGCAGACCAAGTGACCCCTTGCTCAAGTCATTTACCTTGGGCTCAAACCAGCGACCATGGGATCCTGTCGATTATCCTACTCACAAGCTGGTGAACCTGTGCTCAAGCTGGAGAGCCTGTGCTCAAGCCAGTGACCTTGAGGTTTCAAACTTGGGACCTCAGCATCCCAGGTCGATGCTCTATCCACTGCACTACCACAGATCAGGCACTGAAATATATTTTAATAACTCTTTATGTTCACACTATAAAAGTCAAAAGTAAGATTAAAGGATCTTATTTGTACAACTTTGTCAGAAAAGTTTGCCAACCTTTCCATACTAGTCTTTATTTCAGTGCTAAATGGTAACCAAGAATTAAAATCTTAATCTAAATTTTGTCAAATACAAGATAAAACTTGCTTCCAAAAGTTTTAATTTAATTCCTCTGCAAGTTCCCAATGTTTGTTTTCCATTATTTGCTAAGAAAATGATTACTGTTTAAAATGGATTTCCTTTAAGTGATTTTTCTCAGTATTATTTCATATATTATCCTTTCACTTTTTATTTGTGTCAGTCTCTACTAGTAGACTACAAACAGAGTTGGTAGGGACCACAGAAGCAATGAAAGAGGTATGGCACCAGTTCTCAAGCTTTTTGTTCTAAAGACCCCTTTGTACTCCTAAGATTACTGAAGATCCCAAGAAGTATTTGTTGATATAGGTTATATCAACTTATATTTACCATATTAGAAATTAAAACTAAAGTTTTTTTAATATTAATGGCCTGACCAGGTGGTGGCACAGTGGATAGAGAATCAACCTGGGATGCTGAGGACCCAGGTTTGAAAACCTGAGGTCACCAGCTTGAGCCCAGGATCATCAGCTTGAGCATGGGGTTGCCAGCTTGAGCAAGGGGTCACTGGCTCCGATGGAGCCCCCTGGTCAAGGCACATGAAAAGCAATCAATGGACCACTAAGGTGCCATAACCACAAAATGATGCTTCTTGTCTCTCTCCTCTCACTTAAAAAAAAAAAAGCCCTGGCCGGTTGGCTCAGCGGTAGAGCGTCGGCCTAGCGTGCGGAGGACCCGGGTTCGATTCCCGGCCAGGGCACACAGGAGAAGCGCCCATTTGCTTCTCCACCCCTCCGCCGCGCTTTCCTCTCTGTCTCTCTCTTCCCCTCCCGTAGCCAAGGCTCCATTGGAGCAAAGATGGCCCGGGCGCTGGGGATGGCTCCTTGGCCTCTGCCCCAGGCGCTAGAGTGGCTCTGGTTGCAACATGGCGACGCCCAGGATGGGCAGAGCATCTCCCCCTGGTGGGCGTGCCGGGTGGATCCCGGTCGGGCGCATGCAGGAGTCTGTCTGACTGTCTCTCCCTGTTTCCAGCTTCAGAAAAAAAAAAAGAAAAAAAAAAAAAGTCCAGTCACATACACATATGTAGTTGGAAAGATGGCACTTGAAGAGCCTATTCGGCCTGACCAGGCACTGGCGCAGTGGACAGCGCGTCGGACTGGGACGCAGGGGACCCAGGTTCAAAACCCCGAGGTTGCTGGCTTGGGCATGGGCTCATCTGGTTTGAGCAAGGTTCATCAGCTTGAGCCCAAGGTCTCTGGCTTGAGCAAGGGGTCACTCACTCTGCAGTAGCCCCCTTGGTCAAGGCACATATGAGAAAGCAATCAATGAACAACTAAGGTGCCGCAACAAAGAATTGATGCTTCTCATCTCTCTCCCTTCTTGTCTGTCACTGTCAGTTTTTCTCTCTCACACAAAAAAAGCCTATTCAGATAATCCTAATATTCTTTGACACTATAAAAGTGAGTGATATTTCCTTTTAAAGATTAGTTGCAATGTGAAATCTGAAACTGTATTAACGAATTTTTCATATTCTATTATACTGAATCCATCTATTACTTTACATTGAGTGGATCTTTTTATCCATGCATGATTTTATAACATCATGTATTGGTCACTTGGAAAACACTGGTTCACTACATAGTTCTTCCAAGTGTTGACACATCTCATTAAACAATATGAAAAAAAATCATATTCATTAATATTGCCATGGACATCATCAGGAGAATCTCAAGTACTGGAAAGTTATGAAGCTCATGAAGGGAGACAAAAGTTTTCCAAAAGTCTAATTTTCATTTAAATGCATGAATTATTTCACTGGCAACAAATACCATCATTTCATTCATGGGAGAAAGTGTTATCTGCCAAATACTCAAGTTTGAATAACCACAGTGTACCAGTTCTTTCAAGAATAAATGGTGTTCCATAAAAAAGGTGGCCAAGCCAAACAATTTCATAATTGCTTTTCCTTGAGACAACCACCAGTCTCATGAGGCAGAAATACAGGCGGGGCAAAAGTAAGTTTACAGTTGTTTGTATGGCAAAGTACAATAATGAACACCTAATAATACAAGAATAATCTGTTTCATATACTCACTACTGTAAACCTACTTTTGCCACACCCTGTATTTTACATTTACTTCCCATTTTGTTACACAGAAAAAAAAGATGTGGACTCAAGAGTGAAGATTTAATAAAACTGAAAATTCTTTCTGCTTCTCCCTGTCTGGATAGCTTGGCTAGTAAGAGCGTCCTCCTAATGCACACACGTTGCAGGTTCAATCCGTAGTCAGGGGCATATACAGAAACAGACTGGTATTTCTCTTTCCCTTTCTCTAAAATCAATCAAACATTCAATCAATAAAAATTCTTTGTTTTATTAAGGACAGCCTTAAGTGAAATTAAGCTTTGTTTTTTTCCTGTGAGTTTATGGTGGCAAAGAATACAGTATTTCCACAATTTATATTGCCATACAATGTATCCAATAAGCCTAATCCCTAAAACCAAGGGGCTCCATTAGAAAACTTTTACCTAAATGTCCATCATAACCCAAGGGGGTCCCCAAACTTTTTACACAGGGGGCCAGTTCACTGTCCCTCAGACCATTGGAAGGCTGCCACATACAGTGCTCCTCTCACGGACCACCAATGAAAGAGGTGCCCCTTCCGGAAGTGCGGCCGGGGGGCTGCATGCGGCGCACAGGCCGTAGTTTGGGGATGCCTAGACAATGCAGAGTGGAGATAAATCTTAAGACTGACCCACACAGAAGTACAGTGTCCCAAAACCAAAACTATCTGAACAGTTAAAGTTTTAAATGTTTTGCTAATTAAGGCACTAGTATCTTTAAGATGTGCCTCCAAAAGTTTAAATTATAAAAAATCATGTGTCTGTAAATCCTGAGAAACACTACAATCCAGTATTATTCATAGTTGGAATTATCTTTTTTTATTACTCTTTCATTTTTAGAGAAGAATGGGGGGGGGCAGGAAGCATGAACGCCCATATGTGCCTTGACCAGCCAAGCCTGGGGTTTCAAACTGGCGACCTAAGTATTCCAGGTAAACACTTTATCCACTGCACCACCAGAGGTCAGGCCTGGAATTATCTTTTTTAATCATAGAGGCAAAGATCCAGTTTTACTGATGAACTAGGTAGGACCTTTTTACTGGTGGCAGGCCCCTTAGCTTCAACTATCATGGTTCTGCTGCAGGAATTAAGACCACCTCTATTAAAGCCAAGTTTTGGGGAATAAAAATCCCAAAGCATCTACTTCAATGCTGTTTAGAAGGAAAAGAGACTGCATTAGATAATAAGAATGTATTGTCAAATGAAAAATGTTTTTAAATACATGAGATCATAGAGAGGCACAGGCAAATCAGAAATTCTTAATTTCAAACTGCCACTAAAATGCAAGGAAGTACACCAGTAGTCCTAGCTATATATAGTGTACCATGTTTTCTCTCGAGGAATATGCATGAACTGATACCCTAACTGCTCTGCAAAAAAAGATTAAAAAACAATAAATAAAACAACTCTTTTCTTTCCTCTGACTACTACCTAAGAGGTATAAGATGTCATTAAATAGTTTGCCTAGATGTCTTGAATTAAACCTTGCCCACACAGTCTGAGAAAAATGACTCAGCAAGACTCAGCCCATATGTTAACTAGAGTTAAGAGATTAACACTATTAAGTTAAACACATTTCTCTAACATGCCCAATTTACAAACATAGAAAGAGGCTCAGAGGGTAAATGACTTCCTCAAAGCCACAAAACAAACTACAGGTAACTCATTAGCATCTGGTCTCTTGGCTCAAGAGTCTGTCTAATATACTAGGCAATAAAAGATCATTTGCAGAAAATATTAAAGGCCACTAAATGCAAGGAAGTACATCAGTAGTCCTGATGTACTTTCACTGATAGGTCCTTTCACACATAACCTCTCATGCTCCTTAAGTTAAAGATTAAATTACTCAATGTACATTAAATACATCTTTGGTAAGTCTTTAACTAGAAAATTCCAACTACAATCCATTCTGCACATTTTCTGGGCCAGCCATCTTCTCAAATTTTAAATATGTCACATCCCTGTTGAAACAGTCAATGGAATTCAAATACTTAACAAGGCCAACACCTGCTCTTCAACATCTACTGCTTCTGCTTTCCCTACCTGACACACAGCTACAACACAGACCTTTCATTTCTTTGAACTTGATAACCTTCTTTATTCACCAAGTACCTTTTCATGACTATTTCCTCTGTCTGGAATGTTCTTCCTCTCCTCACTCTTTTCTCCTACCTACCTTCTAATAACATTTCACTTATCAGCATAAATAAATGTCAGTTCCTCAGGAGAGCATTTCCTGAGCCACCTCCCCAAGCCCTAAAATAGATGAATAAGAATGACTGTTTATTCTAATTTCACAATGTATTTTCTATTCATAGCAATTATCTAACCACAGAATTATTCTGGTTTTATGTTTGTTTATTTGATAAATCTTTATCACCCCACCAAAGTGCTGCAAGTATGGTGATCACTAAATCTGACCAGAACAGTCTTCATTTATGATGTTTTCAAACATCGTGTGCACATTTACTGTTTCAGGTTTTACACTTTTAACACAGTTGCTTTCGAGTAAGTGGACATGGTTTGGTAGACCTTCAACTGATACTACAAACTTCCACTGGGGTGTTATGTTGTTATGTGAGAAATAAACACTGTAAACAGTTACCACTTTTTAACACATGGTAAAATCTAAAAAGATGACCAGTGAAAACTTGTTCCTATTTCCCAATCCTCTACAAATGCAAAATAGCTGACATTTCCCCTTCTCACTCAGCAAGATGATATCAAGAGTAAAAAAAGGCAGCCAACTCCTTCTGTTCTTAACAGATGCTAGGAAGAGGATGTTCACTCCAGCCATTAGGCATACACAGTTTTGTTCATGGCCTCCCCAACAGCCAGCACAGTGTGAAATCCACTGAAAGGTGTATGTTGTTTGATGTGAAGGCGAGAGAGAGAGAGAGAGAGAGAGAGAGAGAGAGAGAGATTTTCTTAGAATTATCAACAGAAGTGATACATGGGGGGGAAAAAAACCTCAGCTAAATATTAGCCTTTTCAACCTAAAAATATAAATCTCAAATCAAGTTCTTTGTCTATAAAAAAAACTACATCTAGTGTTTATAAACACCCCAAAATTATGTACCCAAAGAAATCACTCAGGTAAAAGGTATTTTTCAATAAAGTTTTTTAAGCCACAAAATGACAGCCCTGTAGCCCCTGCAGTAGTATTTTAGATTTGACCAACACAGTTTTGTTTCGGTTTTTCACTTTTTTTTTTTTTTTTTTCATTTTTCTGAAGCTGGAAACAGGGAGAGACAGTCAGACAGACTCCCCCGCATGCGCCCGACCGGGATCCACCCGGCACGCCCACCAGGGGCGACGCTCTGCCTACCAGGGGGCGATGCTCTGCCCATCCTGGGCGTCGCCATGTTGCGACCAGAGCCACTCTAGCACCTAAGGCAGAGGCCACAGAGCCATCCCCAGCGCCCCGGCCATCTTTGCTCCAATGGAGCCTTGGCAGCGGGAGGGGAAGAGAGAGACAGAGAGGAAAGCGCGGCGGAGGGGTGGAGAAGCAAATGGGCGCTTCTCCTGTGTGCCCTGGCCGGGAATCGAACCCGGGTCCTCCGCACGCTAGGCCGACGCTCTACCGCTGAGCCAACCGGCCAGGGCGGTTTTTCACTTTAAAGTCTGCATTTCCAGCTTCTCTGGTATAAAGTACTGAAAAGAATATGGGCTTTGGAGTCTAAAGACCTGGAGCAAATTCTGATTTCACCACTACTACTAGCTGTGTGCCCTACTTGGCTCAATTACCTACTGTTCATAATCCTCAATTTTCTCATTTGGAAAATAAGGATATACAATTTCCCTCAGAGGATTACTGTGAGAAAGAACTGAAATAATGTATATGAAAGTACTTCACACCTTGCCAGGCACACAGCAGGTGCTCAACAGGTAATTTCCTTCTCTTTCTCCCTCCATATTAGAAAATTCACAGCATTCACATGTACTTACAAACTCTGAATTTAAAAAAGCTTCTCCAAACTCTTGCCAATAAGAAAGATGTCTGAAAAATTCTGGTATTAAGTTATCGGTTTCTGCTTCTCATTCTCTTAAGTGTGCTTAGGACATGATTATGGTGGTATGGCCTGAAATAAACTAGGTATGTTTTGCAACTCCAACCTTGTTATAATTTGTGTGTGTATTTAAAAAAACAAAAGAACAAGCCCTCACCAGGTAGCTCAGAGCACTGTCCAACAATGCCAAGGTTGCAGGTTCAATCCCGGTCAGGGCACATACAAGAATTAACCAATGAATGCACAAATAAGTGGAAAAACACACATAAAATTTACCATCTTAAAAAAAAGTATCATCTTAATCATTTTTGTAATGTTAAATATGTTCACTCTATTCTTCAACAGATCTCCAGAACATTCTTATTTTGCAGAACTGAAATTCTACATGCATTAAACAAGTCTCCTTTGCCCCATCCATCCAGCTCCTGATAACCACCAATGGACATTTGGGTTTCTCTCACCTCTTGGCTTTTGTGATTACTGTGCTATGAGCATGGTGTGCAAAATATTTATTCAGACTCTGTTTTCAATTCTTTAGAATATATATATGCAGAAGTGGGTTTTCTAGGTCAGATGGTAGCTCTACTTTTAATTTTTTTAGTATGATAACCTTACAGTCTTTACCCCAATAAACTATTGGAATATTTAGCATGTACTTCTCAAAATTTGCATTTTTAAAAACTGAATAGAGAGAGACAGGAAGGGAGAGTAAGGGAGGAGTGAGATGAGAAACATCAACCCACAGTTGCTTCACTTTAGTTGTTCACTGATTGCTTCACATACGTGCCTTGACTAGGGGGTCAAGCCAAGCCAGTGACCTTGGGCTTCAAGCCAGCAACCCTGGAACCATGTTGATGATCCCACACTCAAGCTGGAAAGCCCGTGCTCAAGCTGGGGACCTCAGGGTTTTGAACTAGGGACCTCTGTGTCCCGGGTCAACACTCTATCTACTGTATCACAACTGGTCAGGCACAAATTTGCGTTCTGATTTTTCTAAGATTATTCTAATGTGTACTTTGTCCATGCTACTAAACGTAAGAATTGAATTATATTATATATAATATGTTGTGTACGCTTATTATTTATTTCATATGTCTGTCTCCCCACTAAGATATAAATTCTATACAGGAAGAACTTCATTTGGTTCACTGCTGTACTCCCAACATCTAGCATATAGAGGTACTCATATATTTGTTGAATGAAAAAATGAATACACTAATCAAACATATATACTACTTCCCCAACTTCAAGTTTGTTGGGAATCCTAAATAAATAGTGCATTGTTAATGACCAGGAGGAAGATTTCCAAACTGACTGGTAAGGCAAAAATTTAGCAATTAGTGCTTCATGCTGCAACATCAACCAACTTTTATAAAGCACCCACTATGTGCAAAAAATTGTATTAGATGTACACTAAACTGTTAGACATAGTCTATAATTTGAAGTATGCTAAAAAAATCAAATGACTCTTCTGTTCTTTCAAATATTTGAGAACTATAGCCATTTGCTATATCGCTTGTGGTATGTCAATTAGATGTTAATTGAGTAGGTGTCAAGAAGAGACTAAAGGACAAGAAAGAATGCAGGAGGCCACTTAAGTTTCTACAACAGTCTGAGCAACATGATGATGTCATGGATCTGGAGTACAGCAGTAGAGATGTAGTAAGAAGTGGGGAGATTCAGAAAGGAGAGGTAAAAGAAGCTGCTGATGAGGGATGTGCGAGAGAAATCAAGGGTAACTCCAAGGTTTTTGGTTTTAACAAATATCTAAGTGAATGCCTATTGTGGCCCAGGCCCTGTACTAGCTGCCACATCATTTCATTTAATCCAATCAATTTTGCAACTAAAGAGGTTCAAAAGATTTTAAAACCAGCCTCAAGTCACATAGTAGCAATACACATATTAATTAATCCATGTTACTTTCACTACACCATTCCCCCTTACCACTCTGGTCATTACTTCTTTTTTTTAATGTTCAACAATCTCTGAACATTTTATTGACCAACAGACCCCCTCAAGCAGTGCCCCATTTTTGCTGCCTTTAATGCCTCAGAACTTTGGTATCATTGACTTCAGATACCACTTTGCCATCCACATCCCATGGGTGGCAGTCTTTCGGATAGACTGTATGAAGTTGCTGTTATGTGGGGCGTCACCAAGATCGAAGTCCTTTCTCTTTCAGCAGGCGGCGGTAGGTGGTAGTCTCAGCCCCAGCTTGACCTTTATTTATTTTTTTAAAAGATTTTATTTATCCATTTTGAGAGAGATAGAAGGGAGGGAGGAACATGAAATATCAACTCCCATATGGACCTTGACTAGGCAAGTCCAGGGTTTTGAACTGGTGACCTCAGCGTTCCAGGTTGACACTTTATCCATGTGCCACCACAGGTCAGGCCAGCTTGACCTTTATGTTCAACAGGGCCTCCTACTCCTAGGCCTAGTGCTGCCCCTTTGCCTGGGTCTGGGCCAGCTCTGACTCCAGGTGCAGCAGGATCGTGTCGAGCTGTTCCACCTACATGGCATAGTGCGTCTTCACCTCCCTCTGGTTGTTCTCCAAACTGGCTTTCAGATTTCTCATGGAATCCAGGTTGATCTCCAAGGACAAAACTGTATGTCTCAGCTCTATGTCGTCTCAACAACTCCTAACTCAGTGGTGTGCAAGGTGACCACTGTGGTGCTCTCCTCAATCTGCTGAGTACTAACTAGTCTAGATCCTCTCAGTTCTGAGCTAGCTCATCATACTGGACCCAGATGTCCACCATGATCTTGCTGAGGTCCCGAGATTTGGGGGCATCCAACTCCATGGTCAACCCAGAGATGCCAATCTGGTTTTATAGACCATTTACTTCCTCTTCATGGTTCTTCTTCACAAAGAGCAGCTCCTCCTCCAGAGCTTTGATCTGTCTCCAGCTGCAGCTGAGTGATACTGGTGTCATCAATGACCTTTTGAAGCCCATTGATGTCACCTCCACAGACTGGCCCATGGTCAACTGTCTCCCATTTGACTCTGAAGTCATCATAAGCAAGACAGGCACTGCCCACAGAATTGCAAAGATCTGAGCCCTCAGGTCCTTGATGATCTTAAAATAATGCCCCCAGTCTCTGACCTTCTTCTCCAGGTGTTTCCAGATTTTGCTTTCCAGTCTCCAAGTATCAGCCTCTAGGCTTCTCACTCTCCCCAGGTAGGGGGCCAGGCAGTCACTCAGACATTGCATAGTCTCCTCCTCCCTAGGGATACCCCACCACCACCAAACCCCCATCTGCCCAGACAGGCCTGGTGGCTGAGTGAATGACTGAACGGAGCCCACGGTCCAGTGGTTTGTGGAGAAGCTGGAGCAGGTGCTGAAGCTCATGTTGTTCAGGGAAGAAGGCAAGAAGCCAAGAGTCAGGTTCAAGCAGCTCTGGTCACTACTTCTTATTTCCTTGCTGGATTCCTATTCTATCTACACTTAAGTGTTGATATTCCTTACAGTTTTTCTCTTTTTACTCTATACTCATTGATGCCACTATGACTTCAACTGCTTTTATTTCTCCAGACCAGACTCCACTCCTTATCTCCAAGAGGTATACAAGTGTCTACCTGAACACATTAACCTAGATATACTACATACACGTGTTCCAACTCAGAAACTTATTATCATGCCTCTAAGACCTGCTCCTACTCTCATATTCTCTAGTTAATGGCACCAATTCACCCAGCCAGGGGCAGCATCAGAAATACGTGGCACAGATCTAATCCTCCCATTTACTACTCAGTATACAGAATGAGTATCAATATAAGCTTATTGACACATCATACAAGGCCCATCAGAATTGGCACCACAGTTTCTAACCATGATGCTTCAGACCCAAAATGTCATAAACGGCTGACTAAATTGTGATACATCTAATGGAACACTACACACAACAGTAAAAAAAATGAAGACATGATCTGCAAGATAATTATGGAGTTAAGAAAAAAATAATAAAATACAACTATTTTTGTTATGTGTTTATTTTTAATAACATAGACTTGATTCTCAAACTTTAAGTTGTATTGAAATCATCTAAAAGCCTTGGACAGTTGGCTCAGCTGTAGCGCATCGGCCCAGCATGTGTATATCCTGGGTTCAATTCCTGGTCAGTATACACAGGAGAAGCAATTATCTGCTTCTCTACCCCTCAACCTCTCCTTTCTCTCTCTATCTCTATGTTCCCCTCCTGCAGCCATGGCTCGGTTGGAGCAAGTTGGCCCTGGGTGCTGAGGACGGCTCCATGGCCTTGCCTCAGGTGCTAAAAATAACTTGGTTGCCAAGCAATGGAGTAATAGCCCCAGATGGGCAGAGCATTGATCCCCATCAGGGCACATGTGGGACTTTGTCTCTCTGCCTACTGCTTCTCATTTAAGGGGAAAAAAATCATCTGAAGGGCTCTGTCAAAACACAGATGGCTGAACCCTACCCAATAACTTTCTGATTCAATAGGTAGAGGTAGGACATGAGAACTTGCATTTCCAGTAAGTTTTCTGCTGATGCTAGCCTAGTACTGTTGTCAAGAAATACACTTTGGAACTACTGTCTTCACAATCAGGGCACATTTCAAAAAGTGGATAATTTTTATTTCTGAGAGGGGGGGGGAGGGAGAGAGATGAGAAGCATCAACTTGTAGTTGCATCACTTTGGGTTCATTGATTGCTTCCCATATGTACCTTGATGGGGTGGGAGGGGCTCAAGCCTAGCCAGTGACCCCTTGCTCAAGCCAGCAACCTTGGGCTAAAGCCAGTGACCTTGAGATCATATTGATGATCCTTGCTCAAGCTGGTGACTTTGGGCTCAAGCTAGCAAGCCTGTGCTCAACTCAGTGACCTCAGGGTTTCAAATCTGGAACCTCAGTGTCCCAGATCAATGCTCTATCCACTATGCCACCACTAGTCAGGCAAAAAAAACGGATAATTTTTTATCTTCTTTAAAGAAAAACCAACCCACCACAGACTGTCCGAATTTTATAATGGTTGAGGAAGGACAAATACTGCCTAAAAGCAAATCATCCACTGAAGCAGACCAAGACAGTTATGAGAAAATATAACTAACAAATAGCAAGGAAGATGAGTCAAGCTGTACACTATTCCATGGTACATTTCAAAATCTACAAATAACATATGACCATGCAATACCAAGCAGGCATAGGACACCACAGCTTTTAGGAAGATGTGTTTTAATGGGTTTTCTGTTTGTTTGTTTTTACTGATTACTTGATAGAAATAGGAGAGAGAAAATGAGGGAGGGAGGGGTGAGAGAAAGGAGGAGGGGGAAGATAAGGAAGAAGGGAGGCAGAGGGAGGGAGGGAGGAACATTGACTTGTTATTCCACTTATTTATGCCTCATTGGCTGATTCTTCTATGTGTCCTGACCAGGATAAAAGCCACAAACTTGGTGTATCAGGATGACACTCTAACCAACTGAGTCAAGGTATGGCCAGGGCCAGAATGATGTGTTTTTTGTTTCTGTTTTTGTTTGAGAGAGAATGTGAGAAAAAGAGAAGACAAACAGGAAAAAAAAAAAGAAGGATAAAAAGCATCAACTTGTTGCAGCACCTTAGCTGTTCACTGATTGCTTTCTTATGTGTGCTTTGACCAGGAGTGCTTCAGCTGAGCCAGTGATCCCTTGCTCCAGCCAGCGACCTTGGGCTTCAAATCAGTGACCACGGGGTCATGTCCATGATGCCACCTTCAAGCTAGTGACCTTGGGATTTTGATCCTTGGGTCCTCAGCATCCCAGGCCAATACTCTATCCACTATAATACCAACTGACCTGGTCAGGTCGAAAGATGTATTTTAAAGAGTCAAAAACAAATTTTTTAAATTCTGAATGATTTGCTCTTAAAAGTAAGGTAGCTATAATGCTTTCCTTAAAATCAGTATTTAAAACTTTCAATTGTTTCTTTTCAGCTACTCATTCACATCAGTCAACAAATTCATCTAAGAGCACATAAGAATAAACTGTATTTGAGAATACAGTTCCCTAAAAAATTCTCATTTAACTAAACAATTTTAAATTCTGTAAATTTACTAAAATCCAAAAGAATATCAGGAAAAGGGCAAAATATTTGAAGAAATAGTTCATTTGGCAGTAACATATTTACGAAGCTAAAGTAAAGTATTCAAAGGGTAGACAGAATGTCAAGGATGGAGATGTTAACTAATTCACTGCTGAAGCTGGAAATCAGTAATTAGGGAGACTGCAACCTAGGGCAAAGGGTAAGAGTACTGATATTATACATATATATACTGTCTCCTCACCAATATCCTAAACAGCACTTCCTAAAACACATAAGCTAGAGAAAGATGAAATCAGCTCAAGAAAATGTGTTGAGAGCTAAAGAAGGAAGTTTAAAATAAAATTCATTGTGTTAAAAAAAAATGTCCTGTAATTTGTGGCACCTACATATAAAAACATCTTAAGGAAAATTTTTCACAAGAGAAACTGAAGAAAATTAAAGAGGTAAATCATATTACATATTAGTGTAAAAATAAGTTACATTAGAGTTTTTCAGGTTAACAATGAAATTATTTTTATTCCTTTAAGCACACACTAACCATGTGTCACAAATAGCCCCAACAAACACGTTGTTTAATTTATAAGTCCACACGTTGCTTAATTTATAATTACCTACATTATGTAAGATACTACTATTGAATACTTTTATTAGAATATTTTATTGTATAGAGAAATGCAAACTGCCAAATCCTGTCCGATTTATAATTTAAAAAGCCCCCTATTCTTAACAGAGGTATATTAAATTAAGAGCATGGCTGACCTCCTGCAAGTCCATCATAAAGGTTAGGCATAAGCCAGTTTCATTAAGGTGCTATTTATGGCTCTAACATTTATACATCTGGGCAGACCCTTTTGAATCCAGTTAAAATAAAGAGATTACTATTTATTTATTTATTTCCTTGTTTGTTTGTTTGTTTTTAATTTTGAGAGTACATTTATTACAGTGCAACAAAAAAGGACTTAGGATAAAAGAAGCAAAGGAAAGAGCCTAGGCAGGCTGCTATGGCTAACTGGAGAGTCGGAGAAAAGGGGCCTTGGAGAACAGGTTCAGGAGGTTAGCCAGGACACGTTGCTACTGCCCACTGCTCCCCTGGTTACAAGTCTCCTGTGGTCCCTTAGAGTTTAGGAAATGCACACCTATGAGGGAAGAAGAAGGGGAAGGTAAAGGCACTGGCATGCCCCTGGGAGGGAAAGGATGCCAAGAAATTACTTCTTTAAAAGTATTATTTAATATGTTAAAATCTTTATGTTTATCCCCCAAACTGGTTCATTCCCATTTCAAAGGCTAGTTCTCCAACAATCTTAGTACTTGAGAACTGGTGAATAAGCCTTAAGTTTACTTTATCCGGGCTCATATTTTGTTTGGATATTCACCCTCAGGCTTCACTTTTCCCTAGATGCATCCCAATTTTAAAAAATATTTTTGAATACAAGAAGTTATTTTTTTAAAGATTTTGTTTGTTTATTTTAAAATGAGAGAAAGTGGGGGTGGGGTGGGAAGTATCAACTCATAGTTGCTTCCTGTCTGTGTCTTGACTAGGCAAGCCCAGGGTTCAAACCAACAACCTCAGCGTTCCAGATCGACACTTTATCCACTGCGCCACCACAGGTCAGGCAGTCATTGTTGTTATTTTAAAATAAATCACTTATCCAGCATCTTGTGGAAATACTATTCCACTAAAGTTAAAGTCCGATTATACATATGGCACTTAAACTTAAGTCTTTTTTAAACATGTCTCCAAAAATATTTCAAATTTTCTACCTTGACAGATTACTGAAGATAGAAGAATTTCTTCTCGATCATATAATCATCAATTCACAAACTTGTAACTGTACAGAATAGTAATGCAATCTTTAACCTTCATTTTCGTTTTCAGGTCTCCTCCCTAAATGTCTCTTTGGTTTCATTTCCACTGACTGGACATATTACCTACATAGCAGCAAAGGCCTGCTGCTTCTCAACTGCTTTAGACTTAATAAAAATGATGTTCAAGATCAAAGTCGGTAAGGCACTAAAAAAACACCCAGTACTGTATATGGCTTTAATTTAGGGGATTTGTGAAAATATGATTTGTTTTGGTCTCACTGTATTTAGAGACTGATGGCAAACTGCTCTAGATAAATGCAGCGTTAATAGTTGGTTGTTTAAAATTTGACATTTCTCCAAGAACAGCAACCATAACTAAGTAAGATAAAACAGAAAACCAAGGCCTGACCTGTGGTGGCACAGTGGATAAAGCGTCGACCTGGAATACTGAGGTCGCCGGTTCAAAACCCTGGGCTTGCCTGGTCAAGGCACATATGGGAGTTGATGCTTCCTGCTCCTCCCCCTGTTCTTTCTCTATCTCTCCCTCTCCCTCTCTCTCCCCTCTCTCTCTAATAAAAATAAATAAATAAAATCTAAAAAAGTAAATTAAAAATTTTTTAAAAACAAACAAAACAAAAAGCAGAAAACCAAGGTGTCTTAAAGGGAATAAACAAGTCTATACTACTCACCACTGCATGCCATGTACTCAGACAGCACCAGACCCATTGTGAAACCTCAAATATTTTTCTTAAAAAACAATGCAATACTGGCAAATCGAATACAACAACAAAAAAAGAAAGAAAGAAAAAAAAACAATGCAAAAAGCTTATACCTTAAATTCCTAGTTTATTTTATTTTTTTGTGTGTGTGTGTATTTTTCTGAAGCTGGAAACGGAGAGACAGTCAGACAGACTCCCGCATGCGCCCAACCGGGATCCACCCGGCACACCCACCAGGGGGCAACGCTCTGCCCACCAGGGGGCGATGCTCTGTTGAGACCAGAGCCACTCTAGAGCCTGGGGCAGAGGCCAAGGAGCCATCCCTAGCGCCCGGGCCATCTTTGCTCCAATGGAGCCTCGCTGTGGGAGGGGAAGAGAGAGACAGAGAGGAAGGAGAGGGGGAGGGGTGGAGAAGCAGATGGGCGCCTCTCCTTTGTGCCCTGGCCAGGAATCAAACCCGGGACTTCTGCACGCCAGGCCAATGCTCTACCACTGAGCCAATCGGCCAGGGCCCTAGTTTATTTTTTAATAACTATGTTCCTCTTGAAATACAGATCTTTACTTTGAATTAGACATTACATTATATACAAAATAAACTTTCTTAAAAGACATTAAAGCAAACAGCAACATACTGACAACTGGTGAATCTAGAGCAGTGGTAGTCAACCTGGTCCCTACTGCCCACTAGTGGGCATTCCTGCTTTTATGGTGGGTGGTAGCAGAGCAACCAAAGTATAAAAAAAAGATAAAGATTTAACTATAGTAAGTTGTTTTATAAAGATTTATTCTGCCAAACTTAGCGAAAATCCGACATAAAGTACTTGGTAAGTAATTACTATTATATGCTTTAACTTGCTGTAACTCTGCTTTATAAATTTTATAAAGTAAAGTTACTCCCCTACTTTATAAATCACCATTACTGTGGAACTGGTGGGTGGTTAGAAAATTTTACTACTAACAGAGATACAAAAGTGGGCAGTAGCTATAAAAAGGTTGACTACCCCTGATCTAGAGGAAGGATATAAAGGGATTCATTGTATAAGTACCTTAATGTTTCTGTAAATTTGAAATTTTTCAAAGAAGAAAAAGGTTTTAGAATTATTATTCACTTAGGCAAAGAGCTTACACTTGAATAATTATTTTGATATTATATTTACCTTCCATCTTCCAAAGCACTCTTACCCATTTATTATGCTGCATATATGTCCTATACACAAAAATATGCAAAAAGAGCCCTGGCCGGTTGGCTCAGCGGTAGAGCGTCGGCCTAGCGTGCGGAGGACCCAGGTTCGATTCCCGGCCAGGGCACACAGGAGAAGCGCCCATTTGCTTCTCCACCCCTCCGCCGCGCCTTCCTCTCTGTCTCTCTCTTCCCCTCCCGCAGCCAAGGCTCCACTGGAGCAAAGATGGCCCGGGCGCTGGGGATGGCTCTGTGGCCTCTGCCTCAGGCACTAGAGTGGCTCTGGTCACAACATGGCGACACCCAGGATGGGCAGAGCATCGCCCCCTGGTGGGCAGAACCTCGCCCCTGGTGGGCGTGCCGGGTAGATCCCGGTCGGGCACATGCGGGAGTCTGTCTGCCTGTCTCTCCCTGTTTCCAGCTTCAGAAAAATGGAAAAATATATATATATTCAAAAAGACACCACAGAATTTTTTAAAATTTACATTTATCCATTAACATCTAATTTAAGGACAGGAAAGACATTTTTTTAAGACTAAGACTATAGCCTGACCAGGCGGTGGCGCAGTGGATACAGCATCAGACTGGGATGCCGAAGACCCAGGTTGGAGACCCCGAGGTCGCCAGCTTGAGCGTTTGAGCATCTGGTTTGAGCAAAAATTCACCAGCTTAGACCCAAGGTCACTGGCTCAAGCAAGGGGTTATTCGGTCTGCTGAAGGCCCATGGTCAAGGCACATATGAGAAAGCAATCAATGAACAACTAAGGTGTCGCAATGAGCAACGAAAAACTAATGATTGATGCTTCTCACCTCTCCGTTCCTGTCTGTCCCTGTCTATCCCTCACTCTGACTCTCTCTCTGTCTCTGTAAAAAAAATAAAATTAAATTAAAATTAAAAATAAAAAGACTAAGACTATATAAAGAGGTAAAACAATACTCTCACATTGTAAGTACAGATATTTACTAGGTTTCAAACCAGTAAAAAAAATACTCAAGCATGCAACACCTTATCCTTCAATAACAAGTGCTATATATATTAGACCAACTGCAATCCTCTGACAGATTATGAATTTGCTGAATCATTTGTTGTTCAGTATCCTATAAAATAGCATATACCATGAGCATAAAACTGAAACAAGAGTACAGTTACTTTGTTCAAAAAGCAAAAATACTCCTTTTTCCCAAGAATTATACATCTAATTTAAAGCTGTTTCCTTTAAATGACACTGTTCTGAATAGTGGAACTACTCTGATTCCTTAACACATTCATTTGACTATTCTGAATAACAAAAATATCAATATTTTGAGGAGAGATTGGATAGGCACAAAATAGCATTCATCCATAAATACTAGATGTTATGAGCTAAAACTGTAGTCAAAAATCATTTGGGGTCAAAAATTACTTCAAATTCCAGTTAAGATAATGGAGAAAGACTTCTGTGACACGTTCTCTTCAAAGTCACACAAAAACAATAAGAAATACAAGAAATATAAATAAATTCTACCTTCATTTCAACATCCAGATATTGTAACTCTAACAACAATAGATGAAGACAAAAGAAGCTTAAGAGCCAAATGAAGATGCCTAGGAGAAGCAAGCCAATTCATGTCTCAGAACCCTGGAAACATTTAGCAATAGGAGGTATCAGGTACCAGGCTGAAAGTAAGGGCCTGACTAAAGGTTTATATAACAACACCCAAAGGCCTAACAGAAATTGAAAGGTTAAAATCTGATGCAGGCCCTGGCCAGTTGGCTCAGTGGTAGAGCGTCGGCCTGGCGTGCAGAAGTCCCGGGTTCGATTCCCGGCCAGGGCACACAGGAGAGGCGCCCATCTGCTTCTCCACCCCTCCCCCTCTCCTTCCTCTCTGTCTCTCTCTTCCCCTCCCGCAGCGAGGCTCCATTGGAACAAAGATGGCCCGGGCGCTGGGGATGGCTCCTTGGCCTCTGGTCGCAACAGAGTGAGGCCCCGGAGGGGCAGAGCATCACCCCCTGGTGGGCATGCCGGGTGGATCCCAGTCAGGCGCATCCGGGAGTCTGTCTGACTGCTTCACCGATTCCAGCTTTGGAAAAATACACACACACACACACACACACACACACACACACAAAAGAAAGGACTATCAGAAATTTTAAAATGTCAGCTGAAATAAAACATTCAATTAAAAATTTAAGTCTAGGCCCTGGCTTAGTGGTAGAGCGTCGGCCCGGCATGTGGAAGCCCTGGGTTCGATTCCCAGCCAGGGCACACAGGAGAAGCACCCATCTGCTTCTCTACCCTTCCCCCTCTCCTTTCTCTCTATCTCTCTCTTTCTCTCCTGTAGCCAAGGCTCCACTGGAGCAAGGTTGGCCTCGGCACTGAGGATGGCTCCATGGCCTCTGCCTCAGGCGCTAGAATGGCTCTGGTTGCAACAGAGCAATGCCCCAGATGGGCAGAGCACTGCCCCCTGGTGGGTATGCCGGGTGGATCCTGGTCGGGCACATGCAGGAGTCTGTCTGTCTGCCTCCCCCCTACCCCCACCCCCTGGCTTCTCACTTCAGAAAAATATAAAAATATTAAAATAAAAAATATTTTTAAAAAATTTAAGTCTGACCTATGGTGGCACAGTGCATAGAGCATCAACCTGGAATGCTGAAGTTGCCTGTTCAAAACCCTGGGCTTGCCCAGTCAAGGCAGATAGGACAAGCCATGAATGAACAACTAAAGTGAAGCAACTATGAGTTCATACTTCATGCTCCCTCCCTCCTTTCTCTGTAAAAATAAATAAAATCTTAAAAAATAGAAAATTTAAAGTCAAAGACATCTCCCAAAAAAATAGAACAAATTCACAAGGCTTAAAAATAGGAAATGACACAAACAATCCAGGAAATTCATCACCCAATTAAAAACAAAATAAAGAGAAAAAATTGTAGGGCTAAGAGGAAGGGGGATGCAAGTAACTTCAAAAAGTCAAGCTCCAGGAACTCAAAAATTTTAAAAGCTAAATATTTCCAGAGACAAACTAGGCCACAAACGGATAAAGAATGAGAATGGTATTGAAACTGCCAGCAACATCAGGAGCTTAAACAGAATAAAGTAATGCTTTCAAAATTCTAAGGAAAAACTGTTTTCAACCTAGAATCTTGAACCCTGTCAAATTTCAATTGCATGAAAGGGAAGAATTAAGACACTGTCTAACAAGAAGCTACTAGAGGATGATATACTCTAAGACAATAAACCAAAAACAGTACTACACACAAGAGGCTAAGGAATTCCCAAGGTAATAATAGCTGTGCAACAGACCTGGTTAATAACCAATACAATATTGAAGCAGGAAGGAAAAAAGATCCAGTAGAGGTGTTGGGGGAAGAGGAGAAAATGATCTCTCTGGTGGTTTGACCTTGTAGAAAATCATTTTGAGAGGCTGTTGGAGGATGTACAAAGATCTGACAAGACAAAGTGTAAATAAATCAAGGGGTAATATTTACATGGGCATATTAATAGAACCACTGGCTATCACTTTAAGAAAAAATTGGAATAAAGAGTAGGATAAGATTATAAAAGGTTAAAATTTTCATCTAATATTAATGACTCAAGAAATGGCTATAGAAGCATATCACTTGAAAATCATAAGTATATAACAGAACAAAGAGCTAGAGGATGCCCCTAAAGAGCACGAATGGGAATGGAGAGGGGACAGGACAAGAGATTGCTTTTTTTGGTTACCATAACTCTTTCAGCAACATTTTATTCTAAATATCTGTATGTATCACTGTTAGAAATTAATTTTTAAAGCCTCCAGAAAGCACAGTGTCAATTATTATGAAAGGGTCAATCACTAAAGTCAACTTTCACTCCTATAGAGTCACACAGAATCTCGGAAGCCTCCAGAACATCTGCATTATCCGATTAAGCATATGAGGTTAAAAAAAAAAAGCCCATACAAAAGACCACAAGCTCACATGTAAAATGTAAAACTATAAAACTTTCAGAAAAAGCATAGAAAAAAACTTTCAGGATCTAGGGCAAACCAGCTTCTTAGACACAAAAAAGCATGATCCATAAAAAGAAAAATTAATAAATTAGGCTTCATCAAAATTTTTAAATTTTTCTGTGTGAAAGCCCACATGAGGAAGAAAAGACAAGATGTACAGTGTGTCTGTAAAGTCATGGTGCACTTTTGACCGGTCACAGGAAAGCAACAAAAGACGATAGAAATGTGAAATCTGCACCAAATAAAAGGAAAACTCTCCCAGTTTCATACCTATTCAGTGCAGTTCGATGTGGGCTCACACACAGATTTTTTTAAGGCTCCTTAGGTAGCTATCCCGATAGCCTCTACAGACTCGTCACTGACTGACGGCCTACCAGAACGGGGTTTCTCCACCAAAAAACTGCCAGTTTCCTTCAACTGCTTATCCCACAGAGTAATGTTATTCCTATGTGGTGGCAATTCGTTATAAACACGCCGATATTCACATTGCACTTTGGTCACGGATTCAAATTTAGCGAGCCACAGAACACACTGAACTTTCTTCTGTACTGTCCACATCTTGACTGGCATGGCCGTGGGCTGCTCCGCTGTATACACGGTGTTACATCATCATCTGCGCATGCACACATGCTGCCACATCATCCTACAGAAACTGGGAGGGTTTTCCTTTTATTTGGTGCAGATTTCACATTTCTATCGTCTTTTATTGCTTTCCTGTGACCGGTCAAAAGTGCACTATGACTTTACGGACACACTGTAGACTGAGAAAGTATGTATAAACTACATATCCAACAATGGATTAGTATCTAAAATGTGTGAAGAACTCCCAAAACCCAACAGGATAAAAAAAACCAATAGAAACAATCCAATAGAAAAATGAGCAACTGACTCAAACATTTCACCAGAATACATACAGAGGTCCTGGCCGGTTGGCGCAGTGGTAGAGCGTCAGCCCAGCATAAGGATGTCCTGGGCTGGATTCCCCAGTTATGGCACACAGAAGCACCCATTCACGTTCTCGCTCTAGCTCTCTCTCTCTCTCTCTCTCTCTCCCCTCCCTCTCCTGCAGCCCTGGCTGGATTGGAGTAAGTTGGCCCCTGGAGCTGAGGATGGCTCCATGGCCTCTACCTCAGGCACTAAGAACTTGGTTGCTAAGCAAGAGGAACAGAGCAGCGCCCCAGATGGGCACAACATCAGTCCTAGTGGGCTTGCCAAGGGAATCCTGGTCCTGGCGCATGAGGTACTGTCTCTGCCTCCCCTCCTCTCAATGAATAAAAGAATAAATAAATAAAAATAAAAAGAATACATACAGAGAGCAAATAAAGACATAAAAAGATTTCTCAATACATCTGGCCATCATCAGAGAAATGCAAATTAAAACCACAATAAAATTATCACTACACACTTATCAGAATAGCTAACATATAAAATAGTAACACCACCAAATGTTGGTGACAATGCAGAGAAATTAGATCACACATACTGCTGGTGAGAATGTAAAACAGTACAGCTACTCTGGTAGTTTCTTATAAAACTAAACCTAATATGACTCAGTAATTGCACTACTGGACATTTATCTCAGAAAAATGAAAATTTATAATCATTAAAAACACCTATACAAAAAATTCACAGCAGCTTTATTTATAAAACTGGAATCAACCAAGATGTTTCTCAATGCATGAATGGTTAAACTGTGATGAGTGCATACCATGGAATACCTACTCAACAATAAAAAGAACTACTTATGCACACAACAACTTGGATGACTCTCCAGGGAAATATGCTGAGTGAATAAAAACCGATCTCTGAAGGTTACACCCTGTATGATTCCATTCACATCACATTTGTGAAATCACAAAATTTTACAAATGGAGGACAAACTTTTGGAGGGGAAAAATGAGGAGAGAAAAGGGGTATAGTTATAAAAAAAAATACCCAGCATTCTCATCCCTTCAAACTGTTCAGTTTCTTGACTGTGATGGTAATACATGAACTTACACCAAGTAATAAAATTGTGGAGAATTTCACACACACACACACACACACACACACACACACACAGTACAAGTAAAACAGAAAATCTGAGTAAGAATGGTGTACTGCCACAAATGTCAATATCCTGGTTGCAATGATTTTATTAGTTTCACAAAATGTCACCACTGGGAGAAACTAGACAAAATGTTATTATTTTTAACAACTGCATGTGAATCTACAATTGACTTAATAAAAATTTCAATGAATAAAAAGTTGGCATAAACATCATTACTGATATAAAAGAAACAAATCAACACTGTCCTCTGTTCTGATTTTGATACGTTGTATTTTTTTGAGTCTTCAGAATAATGGTTTTTCCATTTTCTAATGTTTTACAACCTTGGATGCTCTGTTTCTGGGCCACACTGGAAACTTAATGTTCCATCATCAGTTGCTGTTTTCCTCAAAAACATATTATTTTTCATCTCTGGAAAAAAGGATAAATATCAAGCAATCACTTTTGCTTGTAACCCAAGTGTGTGTGTGTGTGTGTGTGTGAGACTCATCAAAGAAAATTTCTCATTTCAGATTTCCCTTCAGATGAGTTTTCTACACCAAAATTTTACTCTAATCATCTTTTCAATTCCTTTTCTTATAATGCAACTTATTTATTCCATTAATTCCCAATATTTATTAGAAGGAAGCAAATCGATGATCTTTACGAGATCTTTTCTTGGTTTTATGGGTTCAGACAATGTTCTATTAACCTCAATACCCTCTCTAGCTCCTTTAAACTCTTCTTTTATGACCTATCTCCATAAAGCAGTTTTCCTGTGCAGATCTCTTTAGCTAATCACACAAGTTATATTTTGTGCTAAATCACGATTGTAAATTAAGATTCAAAAAGTCGCCTGACCAGGTGGTGGCGCACTGGATAAAGCGTCGAACTGGGATGCAGAGGACCCAGGTTCGAGAACCCGAGGTCGCCAGCTTGAGCGCGGGCTCATCTGGTTTGAGCAAAAGCCCACCAGCTTGAATCCAAGGTCACTGGCTCCAGCAAGGGGTTACTTGGTCTGCTGAAGGCCCATGGTCAAGGCACATATGAGAAAGCAATCAATGAACAACTAAGGTGTTGCAACGCGCAATGAAAAACTAATGATTGATGCTTCTCATCTCTCTCCGTTTCTGTCTGTCTGTCCCTGTCTATCCCTCTCTCTGACTCTCTCTCTGTCTCTGTAAAAAAAAATAAAAAAGATTCAAAAAATCCTAGCTTCTCTATTCATCCTCAATGCTACCACATTACAAACTGGGCAGCCTTGTACTTTCTATAAAAAAAAATTTGTTTTAGCAAGAGACAAAGAGATGAGAAACATCACTTCATAGTTGTGGCATTTTAGTTGTTCTATGATTGTTTTCTCGTCTGTGCCTTGATGGGAGGGACACTCCAGCCAAGCCAGTGACCCCTTGCTCAAGCCAGGGACCTTGGGCTTTACTCCAGCAACCATGGGATCATGTCTATGATCTCATGCTCAAGCGGGTGACCCTGCACTAAAGCTGGATTAGCCAATGCTCAAACCAGCAACCTCAGGGTCTTGAACCCAGGTCCTCAGCATCCCAGGCTGACGCTCTATTCACTACGCCACGGCCTGGCCAGGCAGCCTTGTACTTTTAAAAGTTAAAACAGAGGCCTGACCTGTGGTGGTGCAGTGGATAAAGCGTCGACCTGGAAATGCTGAGGTCGCCGGTTCGAAACCCTGGGCTTGCCTGGTCAAGGCACATATGGGAGTTGATGTTTCCAGCTCCTCCCCCCCTTCTCTCCTTCCTCTCTCTCTCTCTCTCTCTCTCCCTCTCCTTTCTAAAATGAATAAATAAAAAATTTAAAAAAAAGATTCTATTAAAAAAGTTAAAACAGACAGCCATTATTTCTCCTATCATTCTTTCCATTTTACAAACCAAACAGGAGTATCAGTATGTCGTTTCCTCTTATCTTGTACACCATTATATAGGGTAATTCTTGAAAAGAAAATAATTATCCCTCTGGTTCCTTAGCCATTTAGTATTAACTAACTTGTATCCCTTCCAAATCCATATATTTAAGCCCTAACTTTCAATGGGATGGTGTTCAAAGACAGTCTTTGGGAGGTAATTAGCTTTACCTGATGTCATGAGGCTGGGTCCCTGATGATAGGATTAGTACCTTAATATGAAGAGAAAGACACACCATGTGAGGACACAGCAAGAAGGCTAAAAGCCAGGAAAAGACTGTTCACCAGAAAGCAAACCACACTGACACCCTGATCTCAGACTTTCAGCCTCCAGAACTGTGAGAAATAAATTTCTGTTCTTAAGCCCACACACACACACAGAAAAAAAGAAAAAGAATGAGAGAGACAGAGACAGAGAGAGAGAGAGAAAGAAAAGAAAAAAAATAAAAGGAGGGAGGGAGGGAGGAAGAAGGAAAATAATTATCCCTAGCACTATCAGCTCAGCTCTGCTATGTTATGCTTTAAACCTGCAAACAAGTAACCTGAACAAATCCCTCCATATCTGGGTTGACTTGATAATTCCCCACTCTGGTCAAAACAGAAACAAATTAAGAAAAATACTTCAACTCCACTTTTCAAATTGAAATTGATGAGTAGAAGAATCATCCTATCAATTTTTTTCAAATAAAACAAATTCTTAGAATGAGAAACATGGCTATGAACAAGATTGGATATGAACTCTAGTCAAAACTTTTTCAATAATGAGCCATATAATCTTTCAGAAATTACTTCCCAGACTGCTTCCTGACTTTTGTTTTTTGGTTTTTTGTTTTTGTGACAGAGACAGAGAGGGACAGATAGGGACAGACAGACAGGAAGGGAGATAGATGAGAAGCATCAATTCTTTGTTGCAGCTCCTTTAGTTGTTCATTGATTGCTTTCTCATGTGTGCCTTGACTGGGGAGCTACAGCAGACCAAGTGACTCCTTCCTAAAGCCAGTGACCTTGGGCTCAAGATGGTGAGCCTTGCTCAAACCAGATGAGCCCGCGCTCAAGCTGGCGACCTCAGGGTTTTGAACCTGGGTCCTCCAGGTCCCAGTATGACGCTCTGTCCACTGCACCACCGCCTGGTCAGGCTGTTTTCTGACTTAAAACTCATTGAAGGTGTGAATCTAATGAACAAGGTGAACTGAGGAATAGAGGCACAGGCAGGGTCGCAGGGAGCAGAGGGACAGCTGTCAAAGGGAAAGGGGATGAGGGTATGGATCCAAGGAGGTGAAAGGATTAGTGAAATTATATATACATAACACAAAGATACAGATAACAGGACAGCAAATTCCAGAGGGAAGGGAGGAGGGAGTTAAGGGGTGGGGTGTAATGGGGGGGCATGTGGTCGAGGGGGGGGTTGAGGGTGTTATATTGTGTGGGACACTTGAATCCATGTTAACACAATAAATTTAAATTAATTTTAAAAATTTCATTGTAGGAATCTTTCTTGCCTTACTGTTCCGTGATTCTAACATTCCAAGGAGTTCTATGTAAACACACATAAGGAAAAGACAAACCTCCCTTCAGTATCTGAAAGTGTAGATCAGTGATACTAAAGCATGGGAAAGTACCATAAAAAATCCTCTTGACTCAATGACCACTGGTTAACTCTAGCTATCATACAGAATAGTAAGGAGCTAGCTGTCTGTGATCAAATGATTTTTTAGAAAGCTTGATTAAGTGTTGAATATTTTTTGTTTTGGTTTTTGATGCTTTTTTGTAGAAAAATATACATAGCAAAACTTACTATTTAAACCATTTCACATAACATTAAATTTACCATCTTAACCATTTTAAGTATATAGTGCAGTAGTGTTAAGTATTAATATATTCAATTGTTGTGCAACAGATCTCCAGAATTTTTTCATTTCACAAAACTGAAACTCTATACCCATTAAACAACTCCTTATTTCCCTCTCCCCCATCTACTATCATTTTCGCTTCCACCAGTCTACTTTCTGTTTCTATGAATTTGACTTTAGATACCTCATAAGTGGTATTTGTCCTCCTGTGGATTTTTATAAATAAGTGTATAATTCAGCCTGACCAGGTGGTGGTGCAGTGGATAGAGCATCGGACTGGGATGCGGAAGGACCCAGGTTCGAGACCCCAAGGTCGCCAGCTTGAGCGATGGCTCATGTGGTTTGAGCAAAGCTCACCAGCTTGGACCCAAGGTCGCTGGCTCCAGCAAGGGGTTACTCTGTCTGCTGAAGGCCCGTGGTCAAGGCACATATGGGAGAGCAATCAATGAACAACTAAGAAGTCACAACGAAAAACTAATAATTGATGCTTCTCATCTCTCTCCATTCCTGTCTGTCTGTCCCTATCTCTGCCTCTGTAAAAATAAATAAATAAATAAATAAAAATTAGTGTTTAAAAAAAAAGTGTATAATTCAGTGACATTAAATATATTCATATTGTTATGCAACCATCACTACTATCTCCACAACCTTTTCATCTTCCCAACATGAAATCTGTACCCAGTAAGCAATAATTCCCCATTAAGTGAAACTCTGTACCCATTTAAGCAATAACTCCTCATTATAGTTCTCAGGCCCTGGTATCAACTCGTCTACTTTATAAATTTGTCTATTCTATGTCCCTCATATAAGTGAGTCAATACAGTATTTGTCCTTTTGTATCTGGCCTGTTTCACTCAGCATAGTGCTTTCAAACACTGCGGTAGCATATATCAGAATATCATTTTTTTTAAGGCTAGATAATATTCCATTGTATGTATATACTACTTTGTATTTTGATATTTGGGTTGTTTCCACCTTTGGCTACTGTGAATAATGCTGCTCAACAGACAATAACAAGTGTTGGTGATAATGTGGCAATACTGAAACCCTGGTGCAAAGCTAATATGAATGTGCAACAGTGCAGCCACTAAGGAAAAAAATATGGTGGTTTCTCAAAAATTAAAAAAAGAACTAGCATATGATCCAGCAATTTCACTTCTAGGTATATACACCAAAAATACTGAAAGCAGGGACTTGAACAGATAATTGTACGACAAAATTCATTTCTGATAAATCAGTCATCCAAATGCAGGGGTCGGGAACCTTTTTGGCTGAGAGAGCCATGAACGCCACATATTTTAAAATGTAATTTGTGAGAGTCATACAACGACCTGTGTACATTAGGCATTATCCGTTAATAATTTGGTGTTGTCCCGGAGGACAGCTGTGATTGGCTCCAGCCATCTGCAACCATGAACATGAGCAGTAGAAAATGAATGGATTGTAATACATGAGAATGTTTTATATTTTTAACATAATTTTTTTATTAAAGATTTGTCTGCGAGCCAGATGCAGCCATCAAAAGAGCCACATCTGGCTCGCGAGTCATAGGTTCCTGACCCCTGTCCTAATGGGCGAGAAGTGACATCTCATAGTGGGGTTTCTTTTTTTTAATTTAAAGATTTGTTTATTTATTTATTTATTTATTTATTTATTTAGAGAGAAGGCAAGGAGCAGCAGGAAGTATCAACTCCCATATGTGCCTTGACTGGGCAAGCCCAGGGTTTCCATCCAGCAACTTCAGCATTCCAGGTTGATGCTATATCCACTGCATCACACTACCACAGGTCAGGCCTCATAGTGGTTTTGACTTACAGTACATTTCTCTAAAGATTAGTTTTCACATGCTTATTGGCCATTTGTTTATTTTCTTTCAGAAAATGTCTAAATAGGTTTTTGTTTTGTTTTGTTTTTTTTGTATTTTTCTGAGGCTGGAAACAGGGATAGACAGACAAGACTCCTGCATGCCCCCCGACTGGGATCCACCCGGCATGCCCACCAGGGGGCGACGCTCTGGCCCTCGGGGCCTTGCTCTGTCGAGACCAGAGCCACTTTAGCGCCTGGGGCAGAGGCCAAGGAGCCATCCCCAATGCCCAGCCATCTTTGCTCCAATGGCACCTCACTGCAGAAGGGGAAGAGAGAGACAGAGAGGAAGGAGAGGGGGAGGGGTGGAGAAGCAGATGGGCGCCTCTCCTGTGTGCCCTGGCCAGGAATCGAATCTGGGACTTCTGCACGCCAGGCCAACACTCTACCACTGAGCCAACCGGCCAGGGCTTCTAAATAGTTTTTAATCAAGCCTAAAGATATACGTTCAAATGAAAGAAATTCCTTAGGCACTCACATTTCTGCAGCATGAGCCACTTGCTGCCTGAGTTTCACAGCAAAGCATGGACACATTTAATATAACGAAGCTTTTACTCATTTCTCTCAAAAAGTCTTCCCGCCCTGGCCGGTTGGCTCAGCGGTAGAGCGTCGGCCTAGCGTGCGGAGGACCCGGGTTCGATTCCGGCCAGGGCACACAGGAGAAGCGCCCATTTGCTTCTCCACCCCTCCGCCGCGCTTTCCTCTCTGTCTCTCTCCTCCCCTCCCGCAGCCGAGGCTCCATTGGAGCAAAGATGGCCCGGGCGCTGGGGATGGCTCTGTGGCCTCTGCCTCAGGCGCTAGAGTGGCTCTGGTCGCAACATGGCGACGCCCAGGATGGGCAGAGCATCGCCCCCTGGTGGGCAGAGCGTCGCCCCTGGTGGGCGTGCCGGGTGGATCCCGGTCGGGCGCATGCGGGAGTCTGTCTGACTGTCTCTCCCTGTTTCCAGCTTCAGAAAAATGAAAAAAAAAAAAAAAAAAAAAGTCTTCCCATATAACATGGGACAGTTCACTTTATTAATCAGCTCTTAAATGTAGGTTAGTGGAACCATCCTACTCTTCCAAAACTCAATAAAAACACTCAGAAAGACAAGTTCAGGGGTGGAGGGAGGATTAACAATACCAAAAGGAAGCACATTCAGTAAAACAGTCCACTAAAAATTTCTGGTTTGGGACAAGTCCATGTAATTACCATTATCACTAAAGGGTAATGCTTTCCTGAACTTTACTACCAAGAGGGTATGGCCAAGTCAACCACTGACATCTGCTCATCCAAAACCAGTAACTCTCTTTAGCAAATACTTCCCAATCTTTGAATTTCCAAGACCAGTTTTACCCTAAAATTACTCTATTAGCCCAACAGCTGATATTCTTAAGTAAAATCTGATCCCAATCTACATTACATATATAACATATATAATATATAATGCTCAGAAAGTAGGCAGACAGGAAAATATTCAAACAAAACCAGTCCCAATTTTGTATTAGAGAATTCTGACTGTACTACCTATCTGTCTGCTTTCAACCATTATTTATCATGCATCCATGAAATACAGGGACTCTCCTACATGTTTAGCATCAGCAAAAGACAAAGATCTCTGCCTTTATGTAGTTTATATCCTAATGCCCTTCGATTCACTTTGAGATTGGTATGTGTGACAACCAGTGATTTGTTCTTGCAACTATTTGCAATAAATCTGACTATAAATATATATAATACATATTTTCTGATATAGATGTGTGGGAATTGAAAGTATACAGAAAATTTTAATTACAGTAGTCTTTGAGTACTGTACATATGTAAGCTCCATAAGCCTAAAAAACTTTTGTATTTCTTCCAAGCATCAATAACCAGTAAGTAACTAAAATGACTGTGCCTAAAATAATGAGGGCTTTCCTCATACTGACAGTTTGGCCATTCTGAACACCTGCAAGATAACTACTTCTATTCCAACCTTAGGGGGTTTTAACAGTCAAGTGATGACTCAAATTTCACTATCATTTTTTTTAAAAAGCAAAATAAAATAGAAAAGAATCAATCCTAGTCAACTAATAACATTTTAAATGTCCTAAAAGTAGTATACAAAGTATTAATCATCTGCATATTAAATTTGGAGTTTGAGACTATCTAGACATGCATTGTCCAATATGGTAGCCAACAGACACGTGATTATTGAGCAATTAAAATACGTCTAAATTGAAATGAGTTGTAAGTATAACATATACAATGGGAAAAAAGAATGTAAAATACCTCAACAATTTTTAAACTTGACTATATAATAAAACGTTTTGAATAAAATTAGCAAAAATATATTAAGTTCTTTTACTTTTTTAACATGGCTACTAAAAAAAAATATTACCTTTGTAGTTCACATTATTATTTCTTTTGAACTGCATTTAAGACAATAGTAGATTTCTAAACCTGCTCACAGAGCTATCACATATACTACAATTGTACTCAGACTTATGTATTTATTCATTTCTTAGCCTATACTGATCAACATACGATATAACAAAAAAAAATCAAACATACCAAACATTTTTATATAAAAATAAGAAAAGCTCAGAATCTAAAGTGAAACTGTTAGATCACTTACAAATATTTGGATGGCCACTGTGTGCAGGGCATTCAATCCATAAGTAACTTGTTCTGCCACCCTTCAGCAACAGAAGGGTCGCATATTCTATATATAGCTAATAAGGCATTGTGCTCCCACAGTGTGTCTGGCACCATGCTAGGCACTTTCACTGACTCGTAATTCTCACAACTACCCTATGCAGTCGGTACTATTAACACTAGAGAATAAAACTGAAGCAGACAGGTTGCGGAACCAGGATTCCCACCAAGCATACTCCATCCAAAATCACCAAACATTTTTCCAAGTAAAAAGAGTACACAAAAACATGTCATTATCTTTACAGGATTGTGTTTTTCAGTTGAGTGTGTACCCATTACAAAAAGAGTGGAATAGATGGATGGCTTTGCTTCCTGTTCTCCCCACCCCCTTCTCTGCTCTGTGAGCAGGTTCAAGTTAACCACATAGATTAAATCTCTGATCTTAGTACTGGTTTTTTCTATGCTCCCTTTCCCAGAAAGAACCTACCCCACCTCTCTGGTCCAATTACTATATGTCCTTCAGGATTATTTTAGATATCACCTCCTGCATGCCAACAGACTTCCCACCATTGAGTCTAGCTACCCCTCCACCCTATGCTTACCCCTACTGTAGCACTTTTCACACTCCATTGCCACTGTCCTAACTACATAGATTGCTCCTAACGGGGTCTATTATATTTACTGCTTATCCCCAATGCCTAGAACAGTGCCTAACATTAGGTGCTCAATCAATATTTGCTGAACTATCTAACCCTCTGACCCAGCCAGTATACCTAGAGTAGAATATTAAAAGCAAGCTTAGTGGTAGGAGGTGCTAACCCACAGGCAGAGACGAGTTCTAAATTTCATGAAATTTATGACAGGTCAAAAGAACAATATAATGCTCAGAAACAATTAGGATGACCCCCCCAAAAAAGGGGGAGTAAAATCAAAATCTATTTAAAACGATCATTTGCCCAATTCAATTTTAATGCTACAAATTGTTTGAAATCAGATTAATTTTGACAATTTCCAGAATTTAAAGACTCCAGTTACTTTTAAAATCATTTAATATAAAACTAGTTACACTTTTTAAAAAAGTTTCAATGCATTGCCCCAAGTCTGAGTGCTCAGGCCTCCAAATGACAGAGGCAACCATGTATCTATCCTTTAAGGTATTTATTGGGAGCGGATTTCACATACAATTCAGTTAACACAATTTGTGTAATTGCCACTAACTTTTCTAACCAGAATGAAAGGGACTTTCCTAAAGCCTTCCCTTTTCTTTTCCTAACTGGGAAACCGATGAAAAAGGTCCATCTTTAGCTCTTACCTCCACACTAATTAATTCTGAAACATAAGTCCTAGGGTTATGACTGGCAAAATAGTTTCCTGTAAATTCTATCATACAGTAAAATATAAGGAAGAACTTCAATCTTTCAGGTTTGAGTTTAAAAAAAAAAATACTGATCATCTCCCTTGAGATTGCTGCTTTTGCTGATGTCTCAGAAAGCACTGCTGAGGCAAACATGCCACAGAGTCCAACCCCAAGCACGAAGAGCCTCCGATTGTTTGATACACCAATGGATATTAGTCAACGCGGCCCAACTCACTTTTCCCCTCTAATTTGCTTTAATTATTCCTCATACAAACCCTCAAGTTTACGCCAAGTTATGACCATATGCAATCTTCTCTTTATCCTTAAATCAGGCCTTTACCAAATGACTACTACTGCTTCAATCCCAACCACTAACATAAATTCTTTACAAATATTGACATCTAGTAAAGCCACACAAATATGGAAAAAGCCAGCCCAGTGGCTTAAAGAAACGGGCTTCTGTTAATGCTGTGTATTTTGTTAACAACAGGCACTGAGCAGAATGGGAGACTCGAAAGCAAAAGACCGGATAGAATGCATGGGAGACCCCGCCCCGGTAAGCTCGATGCCGATTCAAACAGTAACTTGGGTCTGTCGCCTAGAATCGGAATCACTGAAACAAAGGCGTATATTACGGGAAGCAAGATGTCTGGAGAAAAAGAAATGGTTTGCATCTACAGAAGCAGCCATACACCATCCTCCCACAGATCTTACCTATGGTGGAAATAAAGGTGGTATTGAAGGCATCATCCGAAAAACGAAAAAGGACGCAGGTCTTCCCCACTCCCGAGTCTCCGATCAGGAGCAGCTTGAAAAGCAGGTCGTACGTCTTCTTCGCCATTGGGAGGAGCGGCTCAGGCGCTCGCCGCCGGCGGCCCCAAGGGATCGGTCCCTCACTATGGCCAACTCCTCACTCGGGCGTTCTCAGGCCGGAGGACCGGGAAAGCGTGGGAAAAAGGAGGGCTCGAGAAGGCACGGGCGACCTACGATTGGCCTCGTCGAGGAAGCACCGACGGTGGCGGCGTCCGGTGCCTCCGAGGGCGGCGACCGCGGCTCCGCAGCCTCTCCCAGCCGCTCCGCCCGGTTCCGGGGAGTCGGTCGGGACAAAATGGCCTCCCCTCCCCCCTCAGGGCTGCTCGGCCGGGACGCTCCCACGGGCGAGCGAGCAAGCTCTGCTGTCGGGGGAGCGCGGCGGGCGTGAGGACAGTCTCTCGAGAGAGCAGAAACTCCGCGCTCGGACGCCGCGATCGCAACGAGGAAGGATCCCGAGCCGAGGAGCTCAGCTACATAGCCACAAGAAGCTCAGCCACCGCGGCCAAAGCCACCTTTCCCCCGTGCCCTCTCACGCCGGCGTGCGCGCTGCCTGAGACGCACGCAAGGACGTACGCCCGCCCTTCCCTCGCGCCCTCGCCCGACGGTCCGCCTCTACGCACGCGCGCCAGAGTATGTGGGGGGGGGGGGACGCGAAGGAGGGGGAAGGAGCGCTGGGACTCCAGCCTCAGTCGAAGGCCAGATGTAGAAGGGAGAGGGGAGCGGCGAGACAGGACGAGGCCGCGGGCGCGCTCCCTGTGGCGGTCTGATAGGGTGCGCGGCGTTACAGCACGCCCCGCGCGGCCTAGTGACTGCGCAGGCGCGGCATGCTAGAGTAGTCCTTTAACCCTTCTCTCTCACAGTCTCCCACCCAGCTTTTCTGAGAATGCGTAAGGCTCTGTGTGTCCCGGGGATCGAGCTGGTCTTGACACAGGGACGAACCTGGGAGACGCTTTGTTCCTGTGTAGCTGAACTTTGTAAACGCGAGAGGAAAAAAAAAAAGCGCCCTGGGTCATTTAATAGCCTCTTCGCCTAAACGAGACGCATCCTGGAGTGCCTCCCTCGTAGGATAGTCGTGACCGGAAAAATATTAAAGCTACATTCCGTTTTACCTGAGGAGCAAGAGTTTGAGGTTCAAGAGATTTGAAATGGAAAAACAAGCCACGCTGCTCTGGCTGGCACGATGTATTCTGCCTTCCAGGGCGAGGAGAGAAAGGCTGAGGAACACCCGGGCGCAGGGAAAACCTCCTCCCCGAGTGCAACCCGGTGCTGTGCTCTACACGGAGAGCTCGCTCCGGGCCTTGGCGGTCCCTTTGGAACAGGGAGAGCCCGAGAGCGCTGTACAGACCAGGCAGGTTCCCTCCCTCCCGCCAAAATCGAACCACCGGCGTCCCAAACTGAAGGACAGTGAAGCCAAACCCTACCCGATGCTCCTCCTCCCCTTGCACTTCGTTTCATTCGCCTTACACCCTGCCCTCTCTCCCATCAGTCTTATTTATACCTCTCCTTTCCTCTTCTTCCTTTCTGTGGTTTAAATATTCACACTACTACCCTACCACTATCAGAGTGCTTCATCTCTCCAAAGCATACCTAGGATGGCAGAGTAGTTGAACCTGGTCTGGTTCAGCCTGACACCGGAGAAAACCCCGAGACATCGGAGAAGCAAGAAACAGGGATGGAGAAAAGTAGAAACTACATTTTTACACCCCACTACCACCACCAAAATATTTGTGTATTTAATATGTAATTAAAATTAGTCTTTCAGGCAGTTAGGGTAATCATATTTCAGTCGCCCATGCTTTAAAGATTTGTTTCACATGCTTTCTTTACAACAACCCCTGAAGCTTCATTACTAAAGATGTTTGTCTTTTTTTAGTCTTGTCACTTAAACGTTATTCTTCCAGTTGGAAATGTCTTATGATAATACCAACAATTAAAATAGGCTGGAAATCACAAAATGAGCTATGGTCAGTGTTTCACAGGTTTGTTATCAACTCAGAGTCAACATTGAGTACCTCAATATCTTCAGTGTTAGCTTGATTCTTTTCGTTTTTCTTTTTACAGAGAGAGACAAGAAGGAAGAAAGATGAGAAGCATCAACTCGTAGTTGCAGCATTTAGTTGTTCATTGATTGCTTTGTCATATGTGTGTGTGGGGGGGGGGGTCTCCAGCAGAGCCATTGACCCCTTGCTCAAGCCAGCAACCATGGTGTCATGCCTATGTTCCCACATTCAAGGGGTTACTCTCAGGGTTTTGAACCTGGGTCATCAGCATTCCAGGTAGACACTCTATCCACTGCACCACTGCTTGGGCAGGTGATTCTTTAGTTTCAAAATAAGTCCTATTAACTCAAAGCTCAGTGTGGTAAAGCATTTTAGAATTGTTATGGTTTTTAAATGTACACAGCCTAGATTTGGGGGATAATGCGCAGCTAAAAATGAAAAACTAAAAGGAAAAGAATTATCCTTTATATTAGTTGTTTTCAGCTGAAACTGACAGACTTGGAAAAAATTAATTACACTTACTAACAAATCTTATTTATTATTGGGTCAGGATCTTAGAATTTTAGAGCTGTCATATCTTTTAAATCATAATTCAACTCGTGCACATAATTTACAGAGGAGTCTAAGGCTTAGAGAGGTTGGGGACTTGCCAGAAATCACACTGTTAGTGGCAAAACCAACACTATATGGGAAAGGGGAAAAAGAAAAACCTTCGCACGACATCATATAGCATGAAAGTGAGACTTGGGAGGCTCAGCCAGTACTTAATTTTTGGCCTCCCTAAAGTTAATTAAAGGTTTTGCTGGAGTGAGGCATATCTACAACCAAAGGCAGCTGGAGTGATCAAACATGGGAGATCCCTAAATCTAGAAAAAAACTAATAAAATGGAGGTTATGTAGGCCTAAAAGGCAAACCTAGGGTTGTGAAATAACATTGGATAAAGGTTAAAACTAAGTGAAAGAAAATGACAACTTAGTACTAGCATAGAGTTTGTACCTTTTTTGAAATTGCTCTGTAAAAATCTAGTCCAAATATTTGCAAAGCCAAGGAAGAAAGTTGGTATATTTATATGGTTTATACTATTAATTAATGTGTTATTTCTATATTTTTCTAGAAAACACGCAGCTGGCCAGCTCATAGTTCCAGTCTTCAGCTTCAACTCCCAGGAGCCGCTTTATAAGAAATCTCTGCCTCAAAAGGTGTTGATTGATTCAGGATCATCTTTATCCCTCTTCCTATGTATATTTTCTAGTTGCTATACCTGATTTCTTCCTCTTTAATCTCTCCGCCTCTTGCACTCTCTGTTCTTCTTAAGAATGGAGTCTTCCCTTGGATGGTAGCCCCACTGCTTTGTTATCAACTTGCTTTAAAACCTACCCCACCAGTCTCAGGGACTTTGCCTCTTTATATACTGTCTATTTGCTGTGTCCATATTCCCAGCCTCTTCCCAGGTACTTCCATGAGATAGTCACTACTGGTTGCCCAGAGGCTGCAACTTTTCTTATCACCATAGACTGCCAATATTCTGCTCTGCCTACATATCTTGATTTAGTCCTTCCTCCCATTAAAGAATATTGCCCCCTGAGCGTTCCCCAGCCCACTGGATATGTTTGTTCTAGTCTTCTCAGAACTGGCCTCCTCAGTAGGCCTTTAAGGGGCTCCTGGCCTTAGTCAATGATGAGCTTTATTTCCTATCCTAGCTTCCACACACAAGAGGAATAGTTTCCCATGGTTACTATGTATCTTCTTTATTTCATGCTTAATGTGGTTCTTGCTCTGCAAAATACATTCTCTCCTCACCCCCAGCTCCATCTCTTCAGCCTTCAGTTTGAGGGTCCTCACCATATCCTGTCTTCCCCAACACTCTTGAGAGAAGAAATTTGTTTCTCCTTTGAATTCCCATAGCACTTATAAAAATCAGTTATGTTTCCCCCTTCTATTTCACAAGTAATACATATTTATTTTTAGATACTTAAAACCTACCAATAAGCAAAACAAAAATTTTTAATTATTAAAACTTCTATCCCCCAAACAAAGGAATGGGTCCTTGAAGGGAGGGGGTAGGGATGGAGGAAAAGGGGAAGGGGAATACAGTCAGTAATATCATGAAAAGTTTACACAGGGACAGATGATTACTAGAATTAGTGGGGTGATCACATTGTAGGTATAAAAATGTCAAAACTATATTGTACACCTGAAACTAATATAATCAATATAAGATTGTATACCAACTATATTTAAATAAAAAAATAATTTGAAAAAAGAAAATCCTTCTACTCCTGGAGATAACCATTATTAGCATTTTAGTGAATAACCATGTGGATAGTCTTCTTTATTTAGACATACCTTATAACACATTGACTACATTTTATGAAAGATACTTATGTACATATTCTATTTTCTTAAATTGGAATCTCCTGAGGGCTATGACTATTGTTTATATCACTTTGCACAGTGCCTTGAATATATTAGAAAATCAAAATATGTTTGTTAAAGGAAAAGGGACATGAAACTCAGAGATTTGATTTTTGTTTCCTGGAGAACTATATACTAATTTGTAGAAATGTTCCAAATGGGGGAAAAATGAAAATTCTAAAGTGATGGAAATATAAAACTTTTAGAGCAATGTTTTATTTATTTGTTTGTTTGTTTGTTTATTCATTTTAGGAAATATATGAAGAACTCACCTAACTACAAGATAAAGTTTTATTTCTGTGAAATCTTACTTCATAAGATGATTCAAAAATTAAACAAGATAATGCAAATTAATGTGCTTTATGTAGCATAAGACTATGCAAATGTAGTGATTACTATTTTTATTAAGTGGTAAGAGTGATGAATTGTGTCATAAGGAAAAGAAAGCAGAAAAATTATAAGTGAGAACATTTATGATCAAGCAACAAGCCATCCTGGAAGAAAAATGGTACCAAAAGAAGTTGAGCTATGAACTGGGATAGGTCAAAAGAAAGAGAAATGGAAGATTAAAACTGGGAGAAGCATGAATTGGAACTGACTTGTGTTGTAAATATTCAATGGTATCATCAAAAGCAGTAATGAGACCAAAAGAAAAAAATTCAATGGCTAAAGGAAATAAAACCTCCCACACACACTAAAAACTTCACATCATCAACTCCGTCATATGAATCTCAACTCATCTATGTTGGAGCAGTTGGTACAGTACAGTGGTTAAAAACATGGGCCTTGCCTGACCAGGTGGTGGCGCAGTGGATAGAGCGTCGGACTGGGATGCGGAAGGACCCAGGTTCGAGACCCTGAGGTCGCCAGCTTGAGCACGGGCTCATCTGGCTTGAGCAAAAAAGCTCACCAGCTTGGACCCAAGGTCTCTGGCTCCGGCAAGGGGTTACTCGGTCTGCTGAAGGCCCGCGGTCAAGGCACATATGAGAAAGCAATCAATGAACAACTAAGAAGTCACAACGCACAACGAGAAACTAATGATTGATGCTTCTCATCTCTCTCTCCGTTCCTGTCTGTCTGTCCCTGTCTATCTCTGCCTATGTAAAAAAAAAAAAAAAAAAAAAAATGGGCCTTGAGTTGGCTAAACCTAGGGTTCTATATCTGTCACCTGTTAAACAGGAGACCTTGAGTAAGTTACCTAATCTCTCTAAATCTGTTTCTATTCCATAAGGTGAAAACAAGATACGGAAAAAAATTAAATTTATTTATTAATTTGTGAGAGAGAGAAGGGGTGAGAGAGGCTGACAGAAACATCAATTTGTTGTTCCACTTATTTATGCATTCATTGGTTGATTCTTCTTTTTTTTTTCTTTTTTTTTTTTTTTTTTGATTCTTCTATATACTCTAACCGAGGATTGAACCTGCAACCTTGGCATATCAGGACGACACTCTAACTAACTAAGCTACCCAGCCAGGGCTAATGTAGAAATCACCATAGGGTTGAGCGAAGATCAAATGAGACAGTCTTTTGCCATTAGTTAATGTTCAGAAATGTTATTACTACCACAGAACTGAGAAAACTTTTTCCACTTAAGGACAAGGTGAGGAAAGAGCTTCTCAGGGGGAGACTTAGAACCCAAATGGTACAGAAATCAATTCAGTGTTAGCTATTGCTCTAGAAAACTGTATCCTCAAGTGCCAAGTGTCAAGACCTAGAGAAAGACCCATCAGACTTAAAAAGACAATGACAAGCCCTAGCCGGTTGGCTCAGCAGTAGAGTATCAGCCTGGCATGCAGAAGTCCTGGGTTTGATTCCCAGTCAAGGCACACAGGAGAAGTGACCATCTGCTTCTCGCCACCCCCCTTCCCCTCCCACAGCCATGGCTCGAATGGTTCAAGCAGGTTGGCCTTAGGCACTAAGGATGGCTCCATGGCCTTGACTAAGGCACTAAAATAGCTAGATTGCTGAGCAACGAAACAGTGGCCCCAGATGAGCAGAGGATCGCCCAGTAGGGGGCTTGCCAGGTGGATCCTGGTCGAGGTGCATGCAAGTGTCTGTCTCTGCCTCCCCACCTCTCAAAAAAAAAAAAAAAAGACAATGCGAAGAGGAAAATGCTTTAACCCTGTGTGAAGCCAAGAAATATGAAGCTACATTATAACTTATAAATTCATAGACTCATGACATGATATAATGAAGTCATAGTTGAATTCCTTTTCTATCTTAAACCCCTGTTCTATCTCATTTTAACTGATCATCTTAGACAATTACTAATCATTCAAACTTCAGTTTCTTCACCTGGAAAGTGAGGTTTGATCAGTAGCTGGCAAAACCAGCTATTGTGAAAATTAAAATATTTCACGCAAAGAACCTGGCAGTGGGACTAGCAGTATCTTAAACATTGATTCTCCTCCCCCTATAAAATGTAAACCATCTAAGGAAGTGCTGTTGTATCTCTTATAATATCAAGCCTAGTGTCTTGTATGTAACAGGGGCTTAAGAAATATTAATTAGATTGATACACCTGCATTAGAAGAAATCTTGGAAGCCATCTAAACTAACTTTCTGCTCCATGCAGAAATACTCTGACCAACCAATGGCCTGTCCAGCCTCTGTGTAAACTTGCTGATGACGAAGAGACTGACTGCAGGACTCAGTATTTCTGACAGAACAATGTTCACACACTGAATGTAATTGTGCTTCCCTGAAAACATCACCCATTTGCTTTAATTCTGTCCTTTGAAGTAACAGAATAAACCTTTACCCACATTCACATGATAGCTCTTCAACTATTTGAAGATAGCATTAGTGTTTTCCTCTGAACTGCTCTAAGTTAACTCTCTTCATATAAGACAACTCACAGATAACTATCAGCACCTCCATTCTGGTTTGCATATGACCCTCTTGGAATGTAGCACTCATAATTGTTCACTGTGCTAAAGTGGAGGACATAACCCTGTAGAAATGCCCAGATTAGGCTAACGGTAGTACAGGGGTCAGGAACCTATGGCTCACAAGCCAGATGTGGCTCTTTTGATGGCTGCATCTGGCTCGCAGACAAATCTGTAATAAAAAAAAATAATGTTAAAAATGTAAAACATTCTCATGTATTACAATCCATTCATTTCCTACCGCTCATGTTCATGGTTGCAGGTGGCTGGAGCCAATCACAGCTGTCCTCTGGGACAACACCAAATTTTTATTGGATAATGCATAATGTACACGGGTCATTGTGAGGTCAGGAAGTAAACTTCCCTCCTTTTAATCAAGTAGTCAGCTAGCTAATTGCAGAAATTCTTTTGACAAGGAAGATGGCTAAAAGAAAAAAAGCTGAGTATCGTACTTTTCAGCAGGAATAGACAGAAGAATTCGCCTTTGTGGAGAGAGCAGTTTCTGCAGTGTGTCTAATATGCAATGATAAGATTGCATCGATGAAACGGTCAAATATAAAGCGGCACTTCGGCACACGCCATACTACATTTGCATGGAAATATCCAGCGGGGCACAGCAGAAAGAAAACATGTCAATGAGCCTGACCTGTGGTGGCGCAGTGGATAACGCGTCGACCTGGAAATGCTGAGGTTGCCGGTTCGAAACCCTGGGCTTGCCTGGTCAAGGCACATATGGGAGTTGATGCTTCCAGCTCCTCCCCCCTTCTCTCTCTCTGTCTCTCTCTCTCCCTCTCTCTCTCCTCTCTAAAAAATGAATAAAAAAAAAAAAAAAGAAAACATGTCAAGAGCTACTGTGCAGAGTGCAAGCTAGTCAGCAGCAACTCCATGTTTGGACCCAACAAGGTGACTGGAATTTGGCTAGCTTTGCTGGTGCTTTAGCAATTGTGAGAAACGGAAAGCCATTCACAGATGGGGAGTATGCCAAAACATTCATGCTTGATGTTGCCAATGAACTTTTTGATGACTTTTTGGATAAAGACAAGATAATCAAATGAATAAAAGACATGCCTCTGTCGGCAAGAACTGTTCACGATCGTACCATCATGATGGCAAATCAAATTGAGGCAACACAAGTGAAGGACATAAATGCAGCACCATTCTTTTCTCTTGCTTTGGATGAGTCAATAGACATAAGCCATTTATCCCATTCAGCGTGATTGCAAGGTATGCTGTTGGTGACACACTATGAAAGAGACAACAAGAGGGGAGGATTTATTCAAGTCTTTCACTGAGTTCGCTAAAGAAAAAAATCTACCGATGAATAAACTTATTTCAGTGTGTACTGATGGTGCTCCGTGCATGGTGGGGAAAAGTAGTGGATTCGTAGCGCTTCTTTGTGAACATGAGAAGAGACCCATCCTAAGTTTTCACTGCATCCTACATCAGGAGGCACTTTGTGCTCAGATGTGTGGCGAGCAGCTTGGTGAGGTGATGTAGCTGGTCATTCGGGTGGTCAACTTTATTGTTGCCCGAGCTTTAAATGATCGCCAGTTTAAAACACTGCTGGATGAAGTTGAGAATAATTATCCTGGTCTGCTTCTGCACAGCAATGTACGTTGGTTGTCAAGAGGGAAGGTGCTCAGCCATTTCACGGCTTGTCTGAGCGAAATCAGGACTTTTCTTGAAATGAAAAACATCAAGCATCCTGAGTTAGCTAACACTGAGTGGCTCCTGAAGTTCTACTATCTCGTGGATGTGATTGAACAACTGAACCAGCTCAATGTGAAAATGCAAAGCATTGGAAATACAGTCTTATCCCTTCAACAAGCAGTGTTTGCATTTGAAAACAAGCTAGAACTCTTCATCTCTGACATTGAAACAGGTCATTTACTACACTTTGAAAAACTGGGAGAGTTTAAAGATGCATGCACAGCAAGTGACCCAGCTCAACATCTTGATCTCCAGCAGCTAGTGGGCTTCACATCTAATCTCCTGCAGTCATTCAAAGCATGCTTTGGAGAATTTTGTGAGCACACTTGTCTTTTTAAGTTCATCACTCATCCACACGAGTGTGCAGTGGACACTAACCTGAGTTACATCCCCGGTGTCTCCGTCAGAGATTTTGAGCTACAAGCTGCTGACCTGCAGGCCTCAGACATGTGGGTGAATAAGTTCAAGTCACTGAATGAAGATTTGGAAAGACTTGCACGACAGCAAGCAGAGTTGGCAAGCAAACACAAGTGGGGAGAAATGAAAAAACTTCAACCCGCAGACCACCTGATTGTCAAAACTTGGAACAAGCTTCCCGTCACATACCACAACTGCAGCGTGTGAGTATTGCTGTACTGACAATGTTTGGCTCTGCGTATGCATGTGAGCAGTCTTTCTCACATCTAAAGAACGTTAAGGCCAACCTACGATCACATTTAATGGATGGAAGTCTCAATGCCTGCATGAAGCTTAACCTCACCACGTATCGACCAGACTACAAAACCATCAGCAAAACCATGCAGCACCAGAAGTAGCATTAATGGTAAGAAGTACTTTATTCATCATTGGTTAGCAACAGCATAACAACGTTATTAAAAAGAATTCAGAGACTTATTGTACTTTAAAAGTGTTGGTCTTACATAAAATGCATACATTTACTTGTATTTAGTGTTAAACATATTGTATGGCTCTCACGGAATAACATTTTAAAATATGTGGTGTTGGCCCTGGCCGGTTGGCTCAGTGGTAGAGCGTCAGCCTGGCGTGCAGGAGTCCTGGGTTTGATTCCTGGCCAGGGCACACAGGAGAAGCGCCCATCTGCTTCTCCACCCCTCCCCCTCTCCTTCCTCTCTGACTCTCTCTTCCCCTCCCACAGCCAAGGCTACATTGGAGCAAAGTTGGCCCGGGCGCTGAGGATGGCTCTATGGCCTCTGCCTCACGTGCTAGAATGGCTCTGGATGCAACAGAGCAACGCCCCAGATGGGCAGAGCATCATCCCCTGGGTGGATCCCAGTTGGGTGCATGTGGGAGTCTGTCTGACTGCCTCCCTGTTTCCAACTTCAGAAAAATACAAAAAATAATAATAATAATTAATAAAATAAAATAAAATAAAATATGTAGGGTTCATGGCTCTCTCAGCCAAAAAGTTTCCCGACCCCTGCACTAGTAGGTTATAGAAATAAGGGCCAATTGGGATACTCCCTAAGACTGAGGTGATTTAATACCTGATTGAAAACAAACCACCTTTCAAATCAAGCTTACATTGTAACCATTCTTTAAGTTACTAAAGCTTTAAATAAATTATAATAAAAATTACATATGATGTATACAAATTTAAAATAAAAGAAAGGAACGGCAATTCACAGTATAAGAAAAATATATAAAGAAATGTTCAAATTCACTTATAATAAGAGAAATTCAAATTAAAACAACAGTGCAATAGTATTTTTGCCCATCAGAATGCCAAAAATTACAAGACGTATATACCAAGTGTTGGTGAGGATGTAGAGAGACAAGACTGTCATGCATAGCTGGTGGGAATGCAGTCTGGTCCAGCCATTTTACAAAGCAATCAGCCAATATTTAATAAATGATATGCATGTTTGTGACCCAACAATATCACTTCTGGGTGTGTCCAAGAAAAATTCTCATAGGTTCATGATGGTTTTGATAGTGGCAGCTAGATGTTGAAATCAATCTAAGCATCTGTTACTAGGAGAATAAGTAAATAAAATGTGATGGGTGCATATTGACTTTGTCCAGATTTCAAAGCATTGGCTTGGGTTTGAAAATCGGCTAATAGGGCAACTCAAACCCAAGTCAAGGCTATTATCACTTTGGTTTTCTAATAAATTAGCAAACAAGCAAAGCAGAGAACAATGTCTTCCTAGTTCCTTACAGAAACAGGCCAAATTCTGATGTTCAGTACAGGCCATTTAGAGGTAAGAAATTGGTCTAATGAGTTCAGAATCAGAACTAAATTTCTGGAGATTAGACTTGGGGAGGTCTGGGTAAGCCATCTACCATGTAAAAAAATTCTCTGTTGTACAGAGAATTGAGCCTAGAGCATACCTGTCTATGGCCTACCCACATGCTATAAAGTACTGTAAAATACCAGTAACAAGCTATACATACAGCAACACGGAGAACTGAAATAAAGGAAACAAAATGATTTATAATACAATGCCGTTCATGTTAATTAAAAACATACAAAACTGTACTCTATGAGGTTTCATCTATATTTAATAATATACACCAAGTACATTAGAGCAGGAACCTATGGAAAGGGAGAGCAATGAGAAAGGAAGGAGGGAAAAACATGAAATGAGATAAAATAAGCAGGACTTTGCACAGATTAAAATGTCAGTGGTTAGCATGTTAAGAAGCTAGGATGATTAACTCAGTGCTCTCTCTGCTTCCCAGATTTAAATTTTTAAACAAAACAAAAGGAAGGAAGGAATTAAATACAGTAGTACCTGGAAATAGAGGAAATTGATATTGATACTCCTTATAGATGTCAGAATAATAGCAAAGTGAGAAAAAAAAACTAAATATTTGATTTGGTTTAATAAGAATACAGATTCTAGCCATTTGCTTTTATGCCTAATTATCACATAATGTAACAATAGTTATGTAAATTTTAGAATCTGTGACAGATTTGTTTTGATCACATTGATTTGATCATGGAAGCTCAGACTTCATGGAATTGTCTGTTCACAAAGCTTGGTGCTCAGTTCTCGTCTGTCACCTGTCAGCCCTTGCCCAACCCTGTCTGGTTCCAACTCTTTAGACTAAGCACCCAGTTATTTACAGGCTGCCCCACCTCTTTCCTGGAGCCAAAGGGAGGGTAGAAGCTCAGGGTATCAAAAGCCTTCATGCTACATACCAATTGAGTTAGACACTGCCAAGATAATACCTGAGCACAGTCAATCTATATTGTCCAAAATACTCTCAAGAGGAAGCTAGGCCCTTACCCATGTAGCTTGTGCATCGGGGTTCCACTACCTTTTGTCCTGCCTCAGGGCATCGGTGTCCCTGACAGTCAAATGAAGATCCTGTTTCTTTGCCTTGTTCCTGTTCCAGTCTTCCCACCCCTCCCTCATATTCACTCACTCCCTTGGGTAATGGACATTTTCCAGATCTTTGGCTGCCCAGGATTGAATCCCCTTCCTTTGATGAGGAAACTCTCCACCCTGAGTTTTCAGTATGCAGAGCCCTGCTCGCACTATATTCCCCTCTTCAGCACCCATCTCCCGTTGTACCCCCAAACACACATCCAGGCTGTGAGGACATGAGCTGGGCTCTACAGTTCTGATGCACCAGCTCAAAACCTTGATTCAGGAGCTAAAGACACAAGGGAGGAGGCACCATGGGCCTGTACTGAGAAGGCAGTAGGGTACAGCAGCAGCACTTGGTTTTCAGGGCACCTGTGTATAATATAACATAATAGCACATAATATATATATATATATATATATATATATATATATATATATATATATATATATATCTTATTTATTGATTTCACAGAGAAAAGGGGAGGAGGAACAAGAAGTATCAACTCATTGTTGCTTCACCGTAGTTGTTCATTGATAGCTTGTGATATGTGCCTTGACTGAGCAAACCCAGAGTTTTGAACTGGTGACCTCAGCATTCCAGGTTGACACACTATATACACTCTGCCACCACAGGCCAGGCTAGGATATATTCTATTTAATAATATAATTCCCAGAGCTGGATGGTATTCCAGGTCCAGTGTTGGCCACAGTTGTGCTTCAGGCTGCATAATCTCTGTGGTTTGTAGGGAGGACAGTGATGGCCTCATTGTCTGGCCTCAGCAGACTGCATCTATGGCCTGTCTATGCATCCCAAATCCTTAGCCTGGTTATCCAAGTAATTATAGGAGATTCCCAATAGCCTTTCCATAAATTTATTTTCTGCTTCTATTTGCAAAAGTCAGTTTGTGTTGCAGTCAAGACCTCTGACTGGCATACTTGTTCCTGGTAGAACTGCCAGGGTAGAACTCCCACTTTGCCTGATATTCCCACCATGTTTGCTTTCTCTTTCCCATCTTCTGCTGACCTTGCCACTTGGACCTGCCACACCTCTGCTCAATATGGACCCCTGTCTGCCAGTCCCTCTCTCAAGACTGCTGTACATTTGATCCCTCTTTCCCATGTCTTCACTACCTCTCTGTAACCCCTTTGCTAGGACTCAGGCATCCTGTGCTCCCAGCCTGTCCCGAGGCCTGGAGAGCTGGGCGGTCATCCTAGCCCCGTCATGATGCCAGCACTATCCCTAGTGCTGACAGGAGAGATTCCTCAGATGCTAGATGGGAGGGTCACCAGGGGGAAAGAACACGGGCAGAGAGATGGGAGGGTAGCAGAGACTTTTCTTGTTTTAATATTTTATCTAATAATACAAGTTGTCATTTACTGAGTTTCTGCATTATGCTGACCCTTTATATTCATGATCTCATATTAATATTTTGAGGTAGAACTACTATAATCTCCATTTTTCAGGTGAGGAAATAGAGTTTAAAGAAGAGGGATGGAATGAGATGATGCCTCGAATTTCCTTTAAAATAATTGGAGGGAGTGGAGATGAGTAAGATGTCCATGAAACAAGATTGTCCATGGGTTGATAATTATACAAGCTGGATAACAGGTATATGGAAATTTATTATACTATTGTGTCTAATTTGCATGTATTTGAAATTTTCCATAATTAAAAATGTGTTTTGTTTTCCTTTAAGTTGGGAAACTTGATGGAAGTCATACAAGTAATAAGTGATAAGGTTAGTTTGGATTCCAGGCCCTCCTGGCTCCCATGTCTACTCTCTTCACTTCTGCACTGGATTCCTTCCCAAGGTACCTAAAAAGACCTAAGAGGAAAAGATTTGTGATTTTCAGAGGATTCAAAGGAGATTCAGAGGTCTTTTGACTAATTTCTGCTCCTCTTTTCCAGACACACTATGGCATGAATCAATACAGTATGGCCAAATATTAATTCCCCACTCCTAGAGCTTGTTTTAAAGATGCCTCATTTTCTCTGCCTGCTTCTGAGTAGGTGCAGAAACAGCCCGTAAGAGTCTTTGGCAGCCGAAGTTTTCTAAAAACACCCAGGCAACAGCTGTCCTTGTGCTGTCATCTGATTTGCCAGGCCCTGAGTCAGCACCACGTCCCCACCCAGCCCCCACTGCTGAGCCAGATCTGACTTGCCTGCCCTTTCATGGTTGTGCTGAACCAGTTGGGCCAGCCCAGCCCTGTCCTGGCCCAGCATCTTCCTCAGTGGGTGGCTTCTTGCTCCCTTGCTCTCACCTAGGTTCCCACCCTTGCATTGCCCTTGTCATCCAAGCAGCAATCTCATGCTTGAACTTTTAGCTCTGAAGGGAGCTGGAAGACCACCTCCACGCTTTGGGAGATAGATATGGCTCTGGAATCTGTCCCTGAGTAGAAAGAATGAGCTGGACACCACCATCTCCTACCATCTGCCAAGGAAAATTTTTCTTCTCTGGGCAATTCTGGGGTTTGCTTTAGGAGAAAAGCAGAGGAAAGTATAATGATACCACCTAGCTTCCTATAGAGAAGAATTCTACCCCTAGGCTCAAGCCCAGAAGAAACCAGGGCTGGGCAATGTGGAGACTCAATTCTTGGTCTGTGTTTCTGTGAAGAAACTCTCATAGGTCCTCTTATCACACCCTTTTCTTGATCTAGACATGAAATAGTCCCCAGGTGTTGGTGCGCACTGCCTCTGGAGGGTACAGACATTGACCTCATTGCTAAGAAACTAAGGTTGGCCTTCTCCCCAATGCCAGCTCTGTCCCTCAGGCCTCTAGGCCAGCCTATCCTGAATCCTGGTCCTGACACTCAGGCATGTGGGACCTTGGGGCAATAACTAACTTCTATGAGCCTCACTTTTTACTGTAAAGTAGGAATGAAATACCTACCTGGCAGGTTGTTGTGAGGATTGTACAAAGTAGTATATAGATAGCACTTAGTAGGCACACAATACCCACCAGCTCCCTTCACTTTGCCTTGGGATTAGTTACTGCTCAAACTTGACTGATATTAAAGCTTGCAGGCCTGAAACTAAGGGCTCCCCTAGTTGTGGTGTGTTGATTATGGGACTTCACATCTCTTTCCCCATTGATTCCCACATGGCCAGTGGTTTTCTGATCATCTGCCAGCCCAGACCAGCATATTAACTGCTCTTAACCCTGTACACTTGCTCCATCTAAGTATGATTTCTGTGTCTATATCTAAGTTAATAAACAGGTCAACCAGGTCAGAACTAAGAGCAGATCTCTTTTGCCCACCAAGATCCTCTAGGTTGACTCATCAGTCAGTCCTCTTTGGAAATGGCTGATCAGTGAACCATGACTCCACCTTCTCAATTATCCAGTCTTTGTTTACAAGGATAACATGAAAAACTTGTCTAGTACCTTGTAAAAATAGAAATGCAAAATTTTAAGCATTATCCTTATCTGCCACTTTTGCAATTTATTTTTTTAAATTAAGAGGTTGATCCGTTTGTTCTAAGTGAATTTATGTTGGTCCCAGGTATTCATCTTTCTTTTCCAAAACGCTTAATTTGGAAATTTATCGCATCAACAATAACTCACTATTTTTTGTTCCTTATCATAACCAGGCCAATTACACATCCCTGGCCACACGCATGATCTTGGCCATGACAGTCAAAGTCTAATCCCGGATTTTTGTTGGGAAAGGCATTTTCTTTCCCTGCTAAATTGGAAGGTTGTAATCCTGTAGACACTGGGGGCCATCTTGTCACCACTTGTGGAGAATCTGCTTGAGAATGAAACCAATACAGAGGAAAGCAGAAATGAGGAACAGAAAGAAAGGGATTCTGGAATTACATCATTTGAGCCTCATTTGAGCTATGCCTAAAACCAACAACCCCTTTTAGTTTTGGCTATGTTAGCCAATACATTCTATTCTTTTTTCTATATTGATTGATAGATTAATTTTATAGAGAGACAGGAAGGAGGAGAGAGAGAAAGAAACATCAGTCTGTTTCTCTATGTGCCCAGACTGGAGACCAGTCTGGCAACCTCTGCATATTGAGATGAAGCTCTATCCAATGAAGCTTTCCAGCCAGGGCACATTCTAGTCTTTTCTTAAACCAGTTTAAGCTGAATTTCTGTCACTTGTAAAGGAAATCTTGACTTATTCAAGTGTGTGTGTTATTAGTTGAACAATGTATAATCTAAAATGCTCTATATATAATAAATTTTGTATGATCATATTGTATATACATTATTTTTATAGCTATTTTATTGAAGAATAATTCACATGTCTAAAATTCACTTATTAAGGTATACAATCTAATGGTTTTTAGTATAGTCACAGAATTGTGCAAATATTATAATCACCTTATTTTAGAACACTTTTATCCCCCCCCCATGAAAAACTCTATCCATTACCATCACTCCCCAAACTCCATTGCACTAATCTTCCTTTAACTCCTAATCTACTTTCTGCCTCTATGAGCTTGCCTATTCTGGACATTTCATACAAATGGAAGCATACCATATGTGGCCTTTTGGGATAGGCTTGTTTCACTTACCCTAATGTTTTCGAGGTTTTGCATGTTGTAGCATGAATTAGTATTTCATCCCTTTTATGATGAATAATATTTCATGCTATAGCTATATCACATTTTGTTTATATATTCATCAATGGTGTACATTTATGTTGTTTCTACTTTTTTGTTATTATAAATTATGCTGCTCTGAACACTTATGTACAAGTTTTTGTGTGGACATATATTTCAATTCTCTTGGGTACATGCCTAGGAATAGAATTGCTGAGCCATATGCTAACTTTATGTTTAACCTTTTGAGGAACTGTCAAACTATTTTCCAAAGTAGCTAGCTACACCATTTTATTCTTCCCTCCTCCCTCCTTTCTTTCTTTCTTTCTTTCTTTCTTTCTTTTTTTTTAAGATTTTATTTATTCATTTTAGAGAGGAGAGAGAAAGAGAGAGAGAGAAGGGGGGAGGAGCAGGAAACATCAACTCCCATATGTGCCTTGACCAGGGAAGTCAGGGTTTCGAACCAGCGACCTCAGTGTTCCAGGTCGATGCTTTATCCACTGTGCTACCACAGTCAAGCTTGCTTGCTTTCTTTTTTTTTTCTTTCTTTCTTTTTTTCTTTTTTTCTTCCTTCCCTTTCTCTCTCTCTTTCTTTTTTTATCTTTTTTAAGATTTTACTTATTGGAAGACAAGATGGCGCTGGAGTAGGCGGACGTACCAACTCCCACCTTCCAGAATCAAAGTGGATTACAAACTAATTTTAAGAACTATCATCTGCAAAAACAAACTTTCGACTAAACTAAGAGGACTCTTCAACCAAGGAACACTGAAGAAGCCACACCGAGACTGGTTCTCTTTACCACGCCACAGTTGCAGAGCTCCAGGGAAAAGCACCCTGGTCTCATCTCTCCAGGCAGAGGAGAACAGAAGCTCCATCTCCACACATGCTGCAGATGGCTTTTCCAGTCTACCTGAATCATTACCAGCTAGAAGCAGCGGTCATTGGGACTTGGATGTGAGCTGCAAAGTATAGAATTGTGACAACAATTCCAGTGCCATGTGGACTTTTCCTGGATGTGGAGTTTTTCTGGACTCCTGCTCCTTGTGATAGCTCCTAACGGGCTGAACTGGGGTTGGGTTGCATTCTCAGGGATTTGGAATGGTGTTGGTGCCAACTTGGACTTGGTGAACATGTTAAGGACAGTACTCTTTTATGGATTCTTGTTGTTTTGGCCAAGAGTTTGCTTAAAGGCTTTAATCACTGTAAATATATATATATATGTATATATATATGTATATATGACTGGATAAAGAAGATGTGGCACATATATACTATGGTATACTACTCAGCCATAAGAAATGATGACATTGGATCATTTACAACAAAATGGTGGGATCTTGATAACATTATACGGAGTGAAATAAGTAAATCAGAAAAAACTAAGAACTGCATGATTCCATACATTGGTGGGACAGAAAAACGAGACTAAGAGACATGGACAAGAGTGTGGTGGTTATGGGGGGGAGGGAAGGAGGGAGAGGGGAAGGGGGAGGGGGAGGGGCACAAAGAAAACTAGATAGAAGGTGACAGAGGACAATCTGACTTTGGGTGATGGGTATGCAACATAATTGAATGACAAGATAACCTGGACATGTTTTCTTTGAATATATGTACCCTGATTTATTGATGTCACCCATTAAAATTAATAAAAATTTATTTATAAAAAAAAGATTTTACTTATTCATTTTAGAGAGAAGAAAGAGAGAGAGAAGGAAGGAGAAGCAGGAAGCATCAATTCCCATATATGCTTTGACCAGACAAACCCAGGTTTTCAAATCGGTGACTTCAGGTTTCCAGGTCAACACTTTCATCACTGTACCGCCGCAGGTCAGGCCATTTTACATTCTTTTTTTTTTTTCTGAAGTTAGAAATGAGGAAGCAGTCAGACAGACTCCTGCATGCGTCCAACCGGGAGCCACCCGGCACGCCCACCAGGGGGCGATGCTCTGCCCATCTGGGGCGTTGCTCTGTTGTAACCAGAGCCATTCTAGCGCCTGAGGCAGAGACCATGGAGCCATCCTCAGCACCGGGGCCAACTTTGCTCCAATGGAGCCTTGGCTGCAGGAGGGGAAGAGAGAGACAGAGAGGAAGGAGACGGGGAGGGGTGGAGAAGCAGATGGGCGCTTCTCCTGTGTGCCCTGGCCGGGAATTGAACCTGGGACTCCTGCACGCGAGGCCGACACTCTACCACTGAGCCAACCGGCCAGGGTTCCATTTTACATTCTTACTAGTAATGTTTAAGGATTTTCATTTCTCCACATTCTCAGCAACACATGTTATTGTTTGTCTTTTTTATTTTAACTATCCTCATGGATTTTTTTAATGTTTATTTTATTGATTAGAGAGAGAGGAAGGGAGAAAGCGATAGGAACATTAACCTATTTGTATATGTTCCCAGACATGGGATAAGACAGACAATCTCTGTGCTTCAGAACGATGTTCTAACCAACTGAGCTATTTGGCCAGACTCCTAGTGTTGTTGTGTTTTTTTTTGTTTGTTTGTGGGTTTTTTTTGTATTTTTCTGAAGCTGGAAATGGGGAGACAGTCAGACAGACTCCCTCATGCACCCGACCGGGACCCACCCAGCATGCCCACCAGGGGGCGATGCTCTGCCCATCTGGGGCGTTGCTCTGTTGCAACCAGAGCCGTTCTAGTGCCTGAGGCAGAGGCCATGGAGCTATCCTCAGCACTGGGCCAACTTTGCTCCAATGGAGCCTTGGCTGCGGGAGGGGAAGAGAGAGACAGAGAGGAAGGAGAGGGGGAGGGGTGGAGAAGCAGATGGGTGCTTCTCCTGTGTGCCCTGGCCGGGAATCGAACCTGGGACACCCACACGCCAGGCCAACGCTCTACACTCTACCGCTGACCAACCAGCCAGGGCCCTCCTAGTGGTTTTAATTTGCATTTTCCTAATAACTAATAATATTGAGCATCTTTTCATGTGCTTATTGCCATTTTTGTATCTTCTTTGGAGGAATGTATATTCTAATCCTTTACCCAGTTTTGAATTGGATTGTCTTTTTAATTTGTAAGAGTTATTTATATATTCTAGGTACAAATTCCTTATCAAATGTATAATTTTGCAAATATTTTCTCCCATTCTGTAAGGTTTCTTTTCATTTTCTTGATGGTGTCCATTGAAGCATAAAAGTTTTAAATTTCGACAGTTCAATTTACCTTTTTTTAAGATTCTATTTATTAATTTTATTTTAGAGAGAGGGGAAAGAAAGAGAGAGAGAGAGAGAGAAGGGGGAGGAATGGGAAGCATCAAGTCATAGTAGTTGCTTCTCATATGTACCTTGACTGGAAAAGCCCTGTGTTTTAAACCAGCAACCTCAGCATTCCAGGTCGATGCTTTATCCACTGCACCACCACAGATCAGGCTAATTTACCTTTTTTTCCTCTTTCTTACTTGTATCTTTGGTATCATATCTAAAAAAGCACTGCTGCCTGACCAGGTGGTAGTGCAGTGGATAGAGTGTTGGCCTGGGATGCTGAGGACCCAGGGTCAAAACCCTGAAGTTACCAGCTTGAGTGTGGGCTCATCTGGCTTGAGCATGGCTCACTAGCTTACGCTCAGGGTCCTTGGCTTGAGCATAGAATCACAGACATGACCCCATGGTTGCTGGCTTGAGTCTGGAGGTTGCTGGCTTGAAGACTAAGGTCGCTGGCTTGAGCAAGGGGTCACTGGCTTAGCTGGAGCCCCCAGTCAAGACACACGAGAAAGCAATCAATGGACAAGTAAGTTGCTGCAACTATGAGTTGATGCTTCTTATCTCTCTCCCTTCCTGTCTGTCTGTCCCTGTCTATCCCTCTCTCTTTTTCTCTCACTAAAAAAATAAAATAAAATAATAAAAAAGCACTGCTTAATCCAAGGTCAAGAAGATTTACTCCTGTGATGTCTTTAAGAGTTTTATGGCCTGGCCTGTGGTGGCGCAGTGGATAAAGCATTGACCTGGAAATGCTGAGGTCGCCGGTTCGAGGCCCTGGGCTTGCCTGGTCAAGGCACATATGGGAGTTGATGCTTCCAGCTCCTCCCTCCCTTCTCTCTCTCTCTGTCTCTCCTCTCTCTCTCTCTCTCTCTCTCTCTCTGTCTCTCCCTCTCCTCTCTAAAATGAATAAATAAATAAAAATTAAAAAAAAGAGTTTTATGGTTTTAGCTTCTACATTTAGGTCTATAATCTATTTTGAATTAATTTTTTAATATGGTATGAGGTACGGAATCAACTTTATTCTTTTGAGTGTGGCATCATTTGTTGTTTTTCCCCCCACAGATACAACAACGTTTTGTAAACGTTTTACTTAGAACAATATTAATGTGAGTTTGCATTCTCTGAGCATATCTCAATTGCTTTTATCAGCAATATTGCTGGCAATTGGGGAAGAGGGTGATCTTACTGTGGATGATTAAGCATTTGACTATAGAATATTATGAGTATTTATAAAATGATGCCAACATGATGGTGTGCATCATAATCATCTAGAGAAAATATTTTAATGGTATTCCCAAGCCCCACCCCAACCTACTACATCTGAATTCCCTGGCAATATTCTGTCCTCCATCTGTAGAATCATAGACCACTAAGGCTGGGAGAACCCATATGGTCACATAATTCACACCCTTGTTTTTAAAATGATAATATAACCAGGAGATGAATGGCTTTTAGGTTTACTCTCTGTACCCATCAAGGCCAGACTGAGCACTTTGTTTGCATCTCCCCAATACATTCAAGTGCAACAGTATTTATGACGAATGAGATTTTACTGAGGGCTTCATGGGAAGATGGAAAAGAGGATTACATCACACATCACAAAGCAATACTTAATTAGGTCCATACATTTTACTAGCTAGACCTGTTCTTCCTCCAAAAGTTTTCTCCCTTGCTACCATATTGCCAGGCCCTTTCTCTTCACCCCTCCTACTACATAACTTCTGAAATTTCCTTTTCCCCCAAACCATTCAAACCATGGTCTCAAGTTTATATACTATACTCAACAAAACAAAAAAAACAATAGCTACCCGAAAAGCAACCAACACTTTTTTCTCAAGCATGCTCTTTGAGAAAGTCAGTTTATTTCATGGCCAGAGAGGCATATCAATAATAAATATTTGTTCCCTGGCTGGATGGCTTGGTTGGGTTGGAGCATCATCTGGAAGCACAGAGGTTACCATTCAATACCCGGTCAGGGCACATATAGGAACAGCTCGATGTTTCTCTCTCTCTTTCTCTCTCTCCCCCTTCCTTTCACACTGAAATCAATAAATAAAAATTCTAATAAATAAATAAATAAATAAATATTCCCTGAAGGCTTATTAAGGAAAAAACATTGGGCTAAGTATCTCATAAAATGACAATGCCATGTAACACAGTGGCAAATCTGGAATAGAATTTTAATTATCAGGATCAAAGCACAACTTCTAAGCTACTCATACTCATAGTCTTCAGTTTTTTTGGCTTAGCATCCCTGTGAGATACATGGAAAAGGAACACTATTTCATCTTCTAAAGATAGGGAAACTGAGGCACAGTGACACTAAGCACCTTTGCAAAACACATAGTGGAAGGTTTTGATTTGGTGTCTAGGATTGTTCATCTTTAGCGGGGTATGTGAAATTGTGGCTAAAATCTCATTGGGAAGCCACAATGGAAAAATGTAACCAATAATGGACACTGTGTAATCCTGGACACTGACATGATCTCAAGCCTAAAGGACCAAAGCCTTGTGACCAATAGGGAGCACTGAGAAGGGAGAATGAGAGAGGACACACTGTTAGTGTTACTCCCACGGTGACAGGAAAGAGTTGGCAACATTGGGCAAGGCAGGATCCTGTTTGGCAAGGAAAGCATGACTCATCAGGGTGCCACAGCTCAGAGATACAATCTCTTAAGATTTTCCAAGTCCCTTTAGTCCAACTCTGTATTTACCAAATAACTCTCAGATCTACTTGTGGCTTCCGAAGCACGCCTTCCCACAGAGTAAAAAATGTGCTGATTGGGATTTTTTCAGGCCTATTGTCAATTATATTTTACTGGATGAATGAATAATGCTGCATCTGGTCTCTCTTTCATGGATTTGATATAGAGTGAGTTTATTCATTCAAATTTAACAATTATTTATTGAGTGCCATCTATGTGCCAAGCATTGGTCTGAACTCTGGTGATACAAGTCAGATAAGATACCTGTCCTCACGGAGTGCACACACTAATGAGGTAACACATAATGAAAAAGCAAACAAATCAATAGATAATTTCAAATTGTGATACTTCATACCCAGAGTCACTGAATTGCTTTCTACAGCCTCAGCTGAAATTTGCACGCATTGTAAACAAGTTTTATTTTACTTTATATTAGGTAATTATAATGGTTGCTTTAAAATCCTTGTCTATTAGTCCTAATATCTGGTTCATCTCTGGGTCATACTTGAATGATTTTTCTCTAGAGAATAGGTGTTATTTTCTTGGCCCTTCATTTGCAGGTAATTCTGTGGGGGGTTGTTTGTTTGTTTTTATTTTGAGAGTATGTTTATTAAAGCTGGGAACTATAAAACGAGGGAGGGCTTAGAATAGAAGAAGAAACAGGAGACAGAATCTAGGCAGGGCTGCTTTGGTTCTCTGGAAATGTTGTAGGAAAGAAATGAGCCTGGGTGGGCTGTTGGCTCACTGGAAAGTCAGAGAAAAGGAGCCTTGGAGACAGGTTCAGGGGGTTAGCCTGAAACGAGCTGCTGCTTCCCATTGCTCCCCCGGTTGCAAATCTCCTGGGAACCCTTACAGTTTAGTAGTAGATAGTCCTGAGAGCAAAGAAAGGAGTGGGCGTGCTCCTGAGAGCAGTAGTGTGCCAGGTAATTCGGCTGAGTCACAGTGTCTAGTTTCCCAAACATTATTCTGGATGTTTCTGTGAAGGTGTTTTTCTGGATAAAATTAATATTTAAATTGGTGGACTCTGATTAAAGCAGATTACCCACTCTAAAGTCGGTGCATCTCATTCAATAAATTGAAGGCCTTAATAGAACAAAGACTGACCTCTTTTGAGCAAGAAGAAATTCTGCCGGAAGACTACCTTTGGATTAAAACTGCAGCCGTTTCCTGGGTCTCCAGCCTGCCCTCCTGCTCTGCAGAATTTGGGCTCACCAAGCCTCCAGCCACAATTGCATAAATCAATTCCTTAAATTAAATCTCTCAATAAATCTCTCTCTCTCTCTCCCTCTCCCTCCAAACACACACACACACACACACACACACACACACACACACACACACACAGAGTTGGTTCTGTTTCTCTGGTTATTTTTCACCAATGAGTATTATATCATTTGGTTTTGCAGGTTATGTTCTTGGCTAGGCTGAAATAGGAAATCTTGTTTCTTGTGTTTATTCTGGGTTTGCATCACTTATCTTTAGCTGAACTACTTTGAGCCTGTTCCAGGCATGAGTGGTTCAAGCATCAGAGATATTGGTCAACATAATTTGGAGATCTCGTCTCTGGTTCTTTTCTTTCTGAAGTTCCACTTCCTTCAGTCTTCAGTGTTTTTCCTCGTTTCTTTTTTCTGGTTTTCTAGACCAGAAAAACTGTGTTTTTCCTTGTGAACCCCTGTCTGCCCTTGTGCAGCATGCGATTCATTTAGCCCTGGGATAAAAGTCAGTCTCAAAGATGAGAACGTCTTTGTATACTCAGTCTCTCTGCTCTGGTTCACTCTGTACTACTACCTGCACGGGTTGTGGTCTCAGCTTTGGCTGGGCTGCTTTTTTGGCTCTATTCATGACTCAGTAAGGTCAGTCAGAAAGGTGGGTAGACTGTCTGATTCTGTTCTTTCTTTAGTATTTTTAGTCCTTTTGTATTAAACCCAGGTTTTGCCCTGGACGAATAGCTCCATTAGAGCATCATTCCAAAGTGCAGAGGTTGCCGGTTCAGTCCCTGGTCAAGGCACATACAGGAACAGATCAATGTTCCTGTCTCTCTTTCTCTTTCTCTCCCTTCCTCTTTCTCTAAAATCAATAAATAAAAAATTAAGGGAAAAAAAAACAAAAAATGTATTTATAAACCCAGGTTTTATCATTGTTTTCTGCAGGCAAGAATAATGCAGCAGAGTCTTAATCTATTATACCCAGAAGTGGAGTTTCATTTTCGTATTTCTGAAAAGTTCCTATTTCACCTTCATTGTTGAAAGCTATTTTGTTCTTGGTTGGCAGTTTTCCTTTCAGTGCTTTAAAGATGTTTCTGTACTAATTTCCAGTTTGCATTGTGTCCAAGATCTTTGCTACCATTCTTATCTTTGTTCTTTTGTACATTATCTGTTTTTCCCTTTTGGCTGCTCTTAACATTTTTTTTTGTATCGTTGGTTTTTCAGCAGTTTGACTATGAGGTGCCTTGGTGTGGGTGGTTTTTTATGTTTTCTATGCTCAAAGTTGGTTGAGCTTCTTTGATTGTGGATTTTAGTTTATAACAAATTTGGAAATTTTTTAGCCATTATTTTTTAAAATATTTTTTTCAAAACTCTTCTCCACCCCACTCCCTTTCTGGGACTTCAGGTACATATATGTTAAGCTTAAGGTTGTATCAGTTAATGGATATTCTGTTTCTTTTTTAAATCAGTCTTTCTATCTGTGTTTTATTTTGGATTGTTTCTATTGCTGTTTTCACGGTCAATAATCCCATTCACTATATTTTTGATCTCTGGAATTTTTATTTAGGTCTCTTTTATATCTTCTGTTTCACTCTCATGATATTCATGCTGTTCTCTACCTTTTTGAACATATGGAATATATTTATAATGTCTGCTTTAATGTTCTTGTCTACCATTAGCTGTATAATATCTGAATCTGTCCCTATTGATTGATTTTTCTTCTTTTTTGAATAATGTGTAGTTTTTTATTTATTTTTTTCTATATTTGTAAATATTTGACATGTTTTTTAAAGCATTTTAATTTTATTTATTTATTTATTTTGTGACAGAGACAGAGAGAGTCAAAGAGAGGGACAGACAGAAAGGGAGAAAGATGAGAAGCATCAGTTCTTCATTGAGGCACCTTAGTTGTTCGTTGATTGCTTTCTCATATGTGCCTTGACCAGGAGGCTACAGCAGAGGAGTGACCCCTTGCTCAAGCCAGCAACCTTAGGTCTAAGGCTGGTGAACTTTTTGCTCAAACCAGATGAGCCCACGCTCAAGCTGGCGACCTCTGGGTCTTGAACCTGGGTCTTCTACATCCCAATCTGACGCTCTATCCACTGCACCACTGCCCGGTCAGTGACATGTAGTTGTTTTTTTGTGGGGTTTTTTTATTCATTATAGAGAGGAGAGAGGAGGGGGGAGGAGCAGGAAGCATCAACTCCCATACATGCCTTGACCACGCAAGTTCAGGGTTTTGAACCGGTGACCTCAGAGTGTTCCAGGTCGATGCTTTATCCACTGCACCACCACAGGTCAGGCCATCATGTAGTTTTTTATTGGAGGACAGATATTTGGATTTTATGTGATTGGGCACTAGAATTTTTTTCTATACTTTTAAATATTTGGAGATTTTACTGAGAGATGCAGTTAAATTACTTTAAAAACATTTTGATCCTTTCAAGGCTTGCTTTTAAGCTTTGTTAGGTGAGTCCCAGAACAACTCTCACATTGGGACTAACTTGGTCTGGCTATTGAGACAATTTTTTTTTAAGTGAGAAGAGGGGAGATAGTGAGACAGATCCACACATGTGCTCTGACCAGGATCCCCTCGGCAATCCGTCTGGGGCCAATGCTTGAATCAACTGAGCTAATCTCAGCGCCTGAGACTGGTGCTCGAACCAATTGAGCCATTGGCTGCAAGAAAGTAAGAGGGAGAGAAAGGGGACAGGGAGGGGGAGAGAAGCAGATGGTCGCTTCTCATGTGTGCCCTGATGAGGAATCAAACCTGGGATGTCCATATGCTGGGCCGATGCTCTATCCCCTGAGCCAGCCAGCCAGGACTGAGGCAATTTCCTTTTGACGATTCTATACGAGTGTGTTAGGAGGTCTTTCTGCTCTGGCCAGTGGGAACACCAGTCTTTCCCAGGTTTATGTCAGTTCTGCTGACTGTTCTATCTCTTCCTCCTCTACAGTGCTTCTTTTCCCAACAGCATTCATTTCTGAAAACATATGTACTGATTGTTACCCAGGCAAAAATTCAAGGAGACTCTTTGGAAGATGTCCAAGAGTACGCTCTCTATCTCTCTCTCTCTCTCTCTTTCCCTCTCTCTCTCTCTCTCTCCCTGTGCTGTAACCTGGAAACTCCCTCCAGGCAGTGAGCTAGGTCACTTGTAGGATTCATCTCATTTATTTTCCTTCCTCAGGGGGCACTGTCCTGAATTGTCTGTTGTTATCCAGTGTCTTAACAATCTTGTTTCATATATGTTGTTGAGATGATTAAGGCAGAGTATAAATCTAGAACCTGTTACTTCATCGTGGCCAGAAGTAGACATTGATTTTATTCTTTCAAATAAGCTTTATTATTGAAGCATAGCATACATACTTAAAAGTGTACAAATCCTAAGTATATGGCTAAATAAACTTTCACAAAATAAGCACACATGTATAATCACCTTCCATATTAATAAATAAAATATCACTAGTACCCCTGAAATTTCATGTTCCTTTCCAGTCGATACCTGTCCTCCTAGGACAGTGATGGGCAATCTTTTGAGCTTGGTGTGTCAAAATTCGCCAAAAAACTGAGCATAACTTGGGTGGTGTGTCACTTCAAGAAAAAAACCATAATTTCACAATATATATAGTTTAAATAACAAAAATGTATAATTGTAATATATAACTGTATTTAATAAACCAAAAACTAATTATTTAACTTACCTGCTTAATGACTTCTTTGTTCATCTGTCAATCTGTTTCTTTTGTTGGTTTTGATATTATTTAACGCTGAAAATAAGATCTCACAAAAGTACGTAGACGGAAAAATTGTGAGTAAATCTATTGCTATATATTTCAGGGTGCTAAATGTGTCTGGTAATCAGTTCCAGGCACTCCAAATTTCCTGTTCATAGTGGCACTCCTCTTGATTCTCCAAGCAGCACTTTTCCAGATTCTCAAGCTTTGACCTCAAGTCGACAAACACCTGAGCCCAAATGCTGTCTTGAAATTCTGCAAGTTGCATTTTATGTGAATTAAGAGGGCTGCTGCTATTTCTAATGGCGGAAAACGGCACCCATAGAACAGGCCCTCACCTCTCCCAGCCTCCCCCTCACTTATCTCAGTAATGATGGTCAATTAGAAATCCACAACACCCTAGAACAGTAGATTGGATGATGGTTGCTGTGGTTATGTGGTTGCTGGTAATGGCGATCACAGGGCCCCCAGAGATGCGTCCCCCATGGCATTCCGCTGCTCCCTGCTCCGCCGGCCAGAAGTGAGGTCAAAGATCCCCTAACGGCCTAACAGGAAGTCCCAGAACTGGACGCTTTGTGCCAGAGTTCTGTAGTTTTGGCCTACAGACCTCTGGCACAGAGTGTCTACACCAGTGGTCCCCAACCTTTTTTGGGCCACAGACTGGTTTAATGTCAGAAAATATTTTCATGGACCTACCTTTAGGGTGGGACGGATAAATGCACAAAATAAAATTATGTGACCGGCTTAAAAACTGTGGTATTTTTAAATATAATTGTCGAACTTACGAGACAAGCATCAGGAGTGAGTCTTAGACGGATATAACAGAGGGAGTCTGGTCATTTTTTAAAAAATAAAACATCATTTAGACTTAAAAATAAATAAAACAGAAATATGGTAAGTTATTTATTCTTTCTCTGCTGACCTGTACCAAATGGCCCATGGACCGGTACCAGTCCGTGGCCTGGGGGTTGGGGACCACTGGTCTACACTACAGCAAATATTGTATTTCATCCTTGGCTCCTGCATGGCCAGGCGCAGTAGCCGAGGATGAAATGTCCCTCTTAGCATGCAGCCCCATACTTTTCTAGTATGTAGCCACATGCGGCAGTGTGTCATCAAAAATGGCTATGCATGTCAGTGCTGATATGCGTGTCATAGGTTCGCCATCACAGTCCTAAGGTAACCAATATTCTAATTTTTAACACTATAGTGCCTGACTTTGAACTTTATATACATAAAATCATATAGTGTATACTCTTTTGTATATGGCTTCTTTTACTCAGCATTATGTTTATCCATATTACTGTGAAGTAATAATTCCATTTATTTTCATTGTTGTATATGTAACATTCTATTTTATAAATATACCACATTATTAATCTATTCTGCTATTTGATGGCCTTTGAGTTGTTTCCAGTTATGAATGGTGCTGCTATGGTCATGTTTGCTTAAATTGGGGGCAGTTATATGTTTGTATTTCTAGGATTAGAACTGTTGAATCACAGGCTAGGTATCTTTTCTACTTTAAGTAGATGTCACCAAATAGTTTTCCAAAGTCCTTATCCCAATTTACATTTCTACCAGCATTGTTTTAGAGTTCCAGTTGCTCCATATCCTCACCAACACTTGCTATTTTTTTTAATTTTTAAATTTATTTTTAGATTTTATTTATTCATTTTAGAGAGAGGAGAGAGAGAGAGAAGGGGGGAGGAGCAGGAAGCATCAACTTTCATATATGCCTTGACCAGGCAAGCCCAGGGTTTTGAACCTGCAGCCTCAGCATTACAGGTCGACGCCCTACCCACTACAACACCACAGGTCAGGCAACACTTGCTATTAAGTCTTTTTCGTTTTAGTCATTTGATTGATTTTACTTACATTGCCTTTCATAAAACCCCACAGTCATAATAAAACTACCAGGTCTAAATAGCTAACAGTATGTCAATCTGAGACTCTTGTATTAAAGTGTTTCTTTCTAATGGCTATGAGCATTTCCAAAAGCAGTCAGTTATTACATTTGTGTTCATAAACATTATTTGAGCAGAATTTGAAAACTAAACATTAGATGGTTCATCAGGTGAAGAGATGGTGGGAAGAAAGGCAAACAAGGGCATTCTTGGCAGAAGGTGCACTATATGTAAAGGAAGAAAGTCATAAAAGGTCTTGGCTCAGGACTGCCTGGTACAATTATGCATAATTCTTGGAGTTGCTGTTCACTCTTTTGTCTATGAAGTGGCACCTCCAGGAATTATGTAATGTACTACCCATGAAGCTGTGTGTAGCAGTCATGCTTGTCATGATCAGAGATGATAAGAAATTTGGTGTGACTAGAGGGCAGGGTGGGTAGAAGCCAAATCTGGAGTTGGGGCAATATAACTGGCTTAGCTTTTGTTAGAAGCTTAATTTAAAACTCTACCCCCACCCCCATTAGATGAGGGATTGTACAAACTTCCTCCTCTTGGATCCCTCAGCCCTCTGAGCCAAGAGGGCTGCCACTGAACTGGGGCCAAGATGAAACCCAAGTCAGGAAGGAGAAATGCTGAGCATGCTCCAGCTTGTCTTGCTACACAATTTTGTTTTCAACAAGTTGAGAAAGCAACACCCTGTCCTTCCTCTGTCTTGGGCTTCCTCTGTTGCCTGCAGCCTCAGCACACTCCTCTTCCTGGTAAAACTGGGTAAACCTGGATGGAAAGCTGTGCCCCACCTATCTAGACTCTGGGTTCATATTACCAAGCTACCCGGATTGACTTCTGAAGACACAGAAAATGAAAGGAAAATCCCAGGGCCCTCACACATCTTCCCCATGGCCTGCCAGAGTGAAGGGTATCCCTCTGAAACAAAGAGACTCTCTGGGCTGATACTGTTTGTCTCTAAGCCCTTATTACACTTTGTATGTTTATGTGTCTTGTATGCATGTTAAGGGCTTGTAATGGTTGACATGAGGCCTTCCTGTTGGGCTACCAGGAACTATCTACTGTCTGTCAGAGAGGGAAAAGGATTCCTTCTGGAACATAATGTTTATGTTCAAGTTCTGTTTTCCTTCCAGTTACTTGGACAAAAAAAATTCCTTAAAGTAGAAATTGGGGCTGGTGGAAGAGTTCCAGGGAATGGCAGAGCAAGAATCTCTATTGGCTCTGGTTACAAAGGGAGTAGCTCTGGAGAAATAAGTGGTAAGTTGGCATCTCCCCAAGGAAAGACAAAAGCCAGAACAAGGGACCTGGGAAAGGTGCCCATAATTGCACCAGAACTTTGGAACTAAGTATATATCATGAGACCAGATGTCAACTGGAGATTTGTGGGCCCTGGAACTAAGCTAACTATGATATGAGTAGAAATCTTTCCAACCTAGCTAGATCAACTTGTAGATAAGCCAAAAGGAATATACTGCACACTTAAAGTGTGTTCACTATAGCTTGTCCCTTGTAAGGAGTAGAGAACTGTCAGATACCCTGTAATACTCCTAAACAACAAATAAACAAGACAATGAAGGCCTATATCTAATTAATTGCTAAGTGTTATGGGACAATTAAGTGCTGAGGGGATCTACAAGTAACCAAGAGACTCCAGGTGCTGGGAAAGGTCCAGTTCTCACTGGATTGGGGAATAAAGAGTAAGCTTTGGATAAACAATCAAAGGGCATTCTGGACTGGTGAACAGTGTGAGGAAAAGGCAAACAAATCCTGTTCAAAATTACTCCCATTTTTATTGAATTTTAAAGTTTTCAAAAAACCTTCATAGTCCTGATCTTTCCCCCACCCCCCAATCTTCCCAGCATCCTTTAGCATTTAGTAGAACAGATTTCCACTTACAAGGGAAGTGAGAACTGGAGAGCATCCATTGATTTTGTTTGCTCAGCAGCCCTCTCTCTCAACTTCAGCAACTAGAAGAACCCTGGTTTTTCTTGGGAAAGCATCTCTCTCCACTCTCAGACCAACCAGCGTCTGGCTCCACCCTAGAGTCCAAGGGGAGCATACTACACCTAGCCCACCACTGGCCACAGTAGTTCAAGGGTGGACATGTGATCCAAGCTGGTGAATGAGACATCCAGAACCTTTGCTGGAGCAACTGGGGAAGAGAATAAAGTCACCACAGAAGAAAGCAGAGCCAAAAGACATTGTCTGGGCCTTCAGATCCAGCTGTGACTGAAGCCAAACTTTTCCTAGGATTTTTCAGAGAGGTGAGCCATTATATTTCCTTCTTGATTTAAGCCAGTGTTAAGTTGATTTCTGTTACTTGCTACTAAAAGAGTTGTGACTGATTTAGAAATTTAGACAACATGTTTAAGTTGACAGCTAATCAATGACAGAGAGGAGGCCAGAGACCAGAATTAGGTTAATGTTTTTGATCCAGTGCTCTTAGACTAAGTATAACGGTATGGGGGAGGATTATGAAGTATAGTGAGGCCAGCCTGATGGGGCCTGCCTTAAAGACATGCTGGGGAAATTAGATGAGGAATAGGGAGCCTCTGAAGGTTTTTGGCTAACTTGAAAGAGACATTTAAAGAATATAATGGGTACTGGCAGTGTTCTGTTTCTTAATGCAGGGAATGGTTATAGCTCCTCACATATATTCACTCTAAATTATGCATGTTTTGCATGTTCTTCTGAATAAATACATAATATGATGTATACTTCCAAACAATGAAAAGGAAAATAAATAATGTGGAGGTCTGCAGAATGGGATGGGAAAGAGAGACTCTGGATTTAGAGATGTGGGAAGGAAGCTGATGCCCAGGTGGAGCCTTAGGGTGAAGAAGGTTTGAAGTAGAGCAGGGAGAATAGGAATGGAGGGGGATGGAGAGGTAAGAGGTGCATCCTGGGTGAATGAGGGCATGACAAAAGTATAAGCCCAAGTACTGGTAATGGTGACAGGGTAGTTGAGAGAGAAGAACCTGGCTAGGGGTCTTAAAGGATGTGTGTGGTTATGTTTTGAATTTGTTCAGGTGGAAATGTCCAAGCTACAGATCTGTAGTATCATTTGGTTGGAATAGAAGCCACTTAGAGCTAGCTTAAATGAGGAACTTGAACATCAAAGACAAGGCTCCCCTGTCTGTGTCTCAGGAGCAGGTGGCCTTTCCTCTGCTCTTCTCTGCATCTGTAGAGTAGGGTCTTCTGCTTCCTTGAAGAGAGGGTATACTTGGCAGTAGCTGGAGTGCTTTGGAAAACCCTAGAGAGGTAAGGCCACTGTAAAAAGCTGCTAAATGAGCCTGACCAGGTGGTGGCACAATGGATAGAGCGTCAGCCTGGGACGCAGAGGATCCAGGTTCAAAATCCTGAGGTCGTGTGCTTGAGTGTGGGATACCCATCGTGAGTGTGGGCTCACCATCTTGAGCTCAGGGTTGCCAGCTTGAGTGGGATCATAGACATGACCCCATGGTCGCTGTCTTGAGCCCAAAGTCTCTGGCTTGAGCAAGGGTCACTCTGCTGGAGACCCCTGGTCAAGGCACATATGAGAAAGCAGTCAATGAACAACTAAAGTGCTGCAAAGAATTGATGCTTCTCTATTGATGTCACCCTAGTAAAATTAATAAAAAATAAATTAAAAAAAAGAATTGATGCTTCTCATCTCTCTCCCTTCCTGTCTGTCTGTTTCTCTTGCAAAACAAACAAATAAACAAACCCTGCCAAATGAAGGGCCAGCTGGAAAGACTGTCAAAAATGTCTAGAAGTAACTGACTTAGTAATCCTGGTGTGGGCAAGCTGTCAGGTCTGTGTTCAAGAAAAGCAAGAGAAAAGACATACTGATTTTTAGTCTGGGAAGGGGAAGCAGCAAGGTCAAGATCTGAGAGAGACAATGTTGATGTGGACGAAGGCCCAAGAAGGCCTTGTGGCCAGTGATATTCTCTGCAGGACTCTTCCTTTCTGCCCTCCTTCACCTAGGGTACACTTTTTACCTCTCCATCCCCCTCTATTCCTACTTTTCTAGCTCTCCCACCCCACCCTGTCTCTACGCCTCCCACTGCCATATGACCTTCCTTCCTTCACTCCAAATTCCTTAAAAGTTGCCCTGCTCCCTTGCTCACCTCCTCTGCATTCTTCCACCGTCAGCACCAGGCCTTCCCTCCTGGCACCCCTTTAAAACATACTAACAAGGACGCCAAGGGCTTTCTGGTTTCTATATCCAGGCAACAGATACGCTCCAGTTCTAGTCTTGTTTCATTCATTTATTGTTCATTCATTTATCTTTTCAAAGAATATTTGTTAGATGCCAAGGACCTGCCCAGTACTGGGGATATGATACAGAGCAAGATCAATTAGGCAGAGGTTTTCTATGGAGATAGTGTGTATTTTTTCCTTCCAGGATACCACACACACTCATGCATGCATACAAGCACACATGCAGACAAGCACACATGCACGCATATGTGCAAACACATGCACACAGAGAAACACAGACAGGCACATGTGCTAGCTTTTCTGTTTACATCCTCTCCAAAGCCTCTGACTTGGGACCCAGCTGCCAGGGATGCAATTTATGTGGGACACAGACAAATAGGAAGGAAGTTAGGCCAGTAGGCTAAGGGAGAGGGTCAGACAGCCTGAGGGGGCACCCCAGGATGTGCACATCAGTCACCTAGTCACTCTGAATGGCAGGCACCCCCTGGAGAAGGGCACAGGCTGGAATCCCTGTGCCACTTCAGGCAGTGCATGAGGCAAGGCCCTTCCTGGGGGCCAAAGAGGAACCCAGAGACCTGGTTCCAGCCTGTTTGGAGGCAAGCAGTCCAGGGCTGTGCCTGCTACGTCGTATTCCTTTACTGAATCTTAGCCTTGATCCTGGAGTATGAAGTCCTAGAACTGCCCCCCCCCCCCCGAGAAAGGAGTCTCTGAACAGAGTCCTGTGTTCTGGGCTTTGTATCAATTCAAGGAGCCCACCACTTAGGAATGGATACCCAAGGGCTCTCGTGATGGATTTCTTTTCTTTTTTGTTTTATTTTTATTTATTTATTTTTTTTTTTCATTTTTCTGAAGCTGGAAACAGGGAGAGACAGTCAGACAGACTCCCGCATGCGCCCGACCGGGATCCACCCGGCACGCCCACCAGGGGCGGTGCTCTGCCCACCAGGGGGCGATGCTCTGCCCATCCTGGGCGTCGCCATATTGCGACCAGAGCCACTCTAGCCCCTGAGGCAGAGGCCACAGAGCCATGCCCAGCGCCCGGGCCATCTCTGCTCCAATGGAGCCTTGGCTGCAGGAGGGGAAGAGAGAGACAGAGAGGAAAGCACGGCGGAGGGGTGGAGAAGCAAATGGGCGCTTCTCCTGTGTGCCCTGGCCGGGAATCGAACCCGGGTCCTCCGCACGCTAGGCCGACGCTCTACCGCTGAGCCAACCGGCCAGGGCCTTCTTTTTTTTCCCCTAGGGAATTATGTAAAGTAAATGAGGAATAAGAAGGAAAAAGAAGGGGAGAGAAGTAAAAAAGAAAGAGTAGAGAAGGAAAGTATTGTTTAAAATATATAGCCTTGATCATAGTATTTCTCTGCTTAAAAGCTTTTAATAACTTCCCATGGCTTATGAGATAACCACACCCCCTTTTCACTCTTCTCCCTCTCTTACCACACCCTTCCAGTCACATGGGGGTTCTAGGCCTGCTAGGATGTGTTCACACAGATCTTGTGGGAAATTGCCTCCGGGGGGTTACAGCAACTGGAACAGAGAGAGTACCATAATGGGCCCATCATAAGGAGCATAGAGAGCTACATAGGGGAGTTTTAGTCCTAGGGTTTTTAGTGACTATAGAACCATGGGAAAATCATAGCCTCTAACCCTCCTTTTCTTCACCTGATCAGGGGTCAAGGAAAATAATCCCCACCCTGCCTGCTTCGCTGGGTTACTGTGAAGCTCAGGTGAGATAAAGAACCTAGAAACCCTTTGTGAATTATCAAGTACTGAACAAATAAGGTATTGTTCCTCCTACCCTATCAAAGTCATTATACAGAAAATTATACTGGGAAGTGTCAGAGGCCTGCCCCTTTCATCTCTCAACGCTCTTCTTTCTAATAACCCTTCTTGCCATTATAACACCTTAAGCTTTTCAAAGTACTTTTATATATAAAGTGTCATTTCTTCTGACACCATCTCTGTGCCGTGCCTGGGTAGAGCTGCCCCTTGCTGGGCATATAAGGGCACAGGCTCCGGGGATGAAGTCACCAGGAGGCCCACTGTCACGGGGCACACTGTGGCTGAGCCAGGCCTGAGCTCAGGTTTCCTGACTCCAGCCCAGTGCGTCCTCCCAGCTCCTGGAGCCACTCTGCTCCCAGCACATACCAGCTGTTGTTCTCTTTAGATTCTAAACCTTCAGAGGGTACAGACAGGATCTTCATAGAGGATTAACTTCTCCATCAGTTAACATGACCTTCAGGTGGAGCTATTTCAGAGGACACTTAAGCCTTTGCCGGTGAGACAGGCTTGATTTTGAAAATTTACTTGCCAGGGCTGCGGGAGATTGCCCAGGCTCCTTTGTCACTCCTCTATGACAGTGGTCAACCAACAGGCCACAGGTGCAAATTTTGGATCATTTTGGAATCCTTCCTCCAGGTGGGAGTCCAACCACAAAGTATGCTAATACCTAAGCACTCCCCAACCTCATCTGCTTGCTCACTCAAAACTTCTGAGTATTATCCATGTCTAGCCACTGGGTCAGGGCAAAGCAGAAGAATTCATACATGTCACTGACTTGCAGCTGCTCACAGCTGGAGAAATAGCACCACATGGGAAAATTCAAAAAAGAGGATGGAGTGAGCACCCTCTTTGGCGGGGACACAATGACCCCTAGGATGAAAGAGACTGTGAGCTCAGAAAGGCAGAGCTCTCTGGGAACTGGAAGGCTCCGAGGAAGCTTCCTGGCTGAGGACACCCGAGTTCCTCTCCCCAAGTCCGTCTCTGTGTCAGACTAAAACATTCTTGCTGTTGGTGAATCACACCAGGAAACCACCCCTGCAACATTCCAGAATGCAGAAGCCAGGACCTTGGTCTGACTGCTGATTGGTGGTGGTGAGTCAGGGGAAGGAGCACCAGACTAACAGTCTGGAGATGCAGAGCTCTGGGCCTTGATCTACACATGAGCCAGATGAGGCAGCGATTCAGATGCTCTTTCTATCAAAGTCATTAAATGCCTGGGTGGCCAGAGTCTGGCCTCAGCCTAGGACTTTTAGCTGTAGGTACCTCTTCTCAAGTAAGTGATGATGGTGAGCATTCCAAAGTGGAGGCTGGGAAGGTAGTGGGTGACAACATTTGGAATTCAAGAAAGAAAGCAAAGCTAGAATGCTTGTGGGTCACATTGGCAATTGCCACCCACCCCACTCACCCTCCATTTTCTTTTCCCAAGTCCCAGAATGGTTGTATGAGACTGAGACGAGTAATAGGAATTGTTTCCACAGTGTTTATAACAGTCAAAATAGAAACAGAGATGGCCTACATGTGAAAGATCTGAACTAAATCATTATTTAAAATAAATTATAAAGTCATTCAAAACAACAAAGTTTGTAGAAAACAATAGAGAATATCTTTGTGACTTTTGGGTAGGGGAAGAATTTTTTAAGCAAAACACAAAAAGTGCCAATCAAAGAAAACGACTTTGATTAATAAATGTGTCTACATTGAAATTAAGGAATCCTGATTATAAAAAGGAATCATGAAAACCATGAAACATCAAGCCACAGAGAAGAGGCTTGCAACACATGTAAGCAGTAAGAGAATCAAAACCAAAATACAAAATAACTCTTATAAAACCATAAGAAAAAGGTAGGCAAACTGTAAGAAAAGGTGCAGGGGACTTGAAGGGGCAGTTCTCAAAAGATGGACATTAAAATGCTAATAAGGTCATCAACTTTATTTATCATCAGGGAAATCCAAATTAAAACCACAATGAGATGCCAAATATCCAAAACTAAGAATGCCAATATGAAGTGTTGGTTCCCATGTGAAGCAATGGAACTCTCATACTCTGCTGGCAGTGCAAAGTGTTACACTCACTGTGGAAAACAGTTTGATGTCATCACCCAAAGCTGAAGATATGTATTCCCTATGACCCAGAACTTCCAGCCCTAGGTAAAGATGCAGCAGAAGGTGTGTGATGTGCATAGAAGACATGAGAAAGAATGCCAACAGCAGCATAACTTGTATTAATCCCAAACTGGAAGCAATCCAAATGTCCATCAAAAGTAGATAATAGGATTTTGCCAGGTAGCTCAGTTGGCTGACCTGTGGTGGTGCAGTGGATAAAGCGTCGACCTGGAAATGCTGAGGTCGCCGGTTCAAAACCCTGGGCTTGCCTGGTCAAGGCACATATGGGAGTTGATGCTTCCAGCTCCTCCCCCCCTCCTCTCTCTCTCTCTCTCTCTCTCTCTCTCTGTCTGTCTCTCCCTCTCCCCTCTAAAATGAATAAATTAAAAAAAAAAAAAAAGAAAAGTCAGGTAGCTCAGTTGGTAGAATGTCATCCTAAAACACCAAGGTTGTGGGATCAATTCCCAGTCAGGCCACATACAACTGTCAACCAATGAATGTATAAATAAGTGGAGCAACAAATCAATGTTTCTCTCTCTCTCCTTTCATCTCTCTCCAAAATCAACTTTGAAAAAATAAGAGTAGCTGATAGGTGGTATAGTCATGCAACAAAATATTATATAGTAGCTAACACTACACACAGTAGACACAACAACATTAATGAATCTCTCAAAGAAAAGAAACCAGAAAAAAGCCACATACAAAAGAATATACACTGGAAGAGTTTATGTAAAGGTCAAAAGTGTTCAGAACAAAACTATTATTCTGTTAAAGAACAAAGAAACCACCAAGGAGTGGGGGAGAAGAGGGGGGGAGGGGAGGGGCGCAAAGAAAACCAGATAGAAGGTGACGGAGACAATTTGACTTTGGGTGATGGATATGCAACATAATCAAATGTCAAAATAACCTGGAGATGTTTTCTCTGAACATATATACCCTGATTTATCAATGTCACCCCATTAAAATTAATAATAATAATAAAAAGTCACACACACACACAAAAGAACAAAGAAAGCAAATAAGTGATTATCATAAAAGGCAGGCTAGTGGTTACCTTAGAGAGGAAGGAGAGAATGGCAACTGTAGAGGGTCCTGCAGGGGACTTCAGGGATCCTAGCAATGTCCTTTTGTTTGGTCTGGGTGGTTGGTACAAGGATGTTGTTTTATGATAATTCTTTAACGTGGTATATATTTATATAATGCAACTTCCTGAATGTCTGTTTCATTCTATTGAACTATGTGAAATTGCTGATATTTAACTATTTTTAACCTACAAAAGGGCAATTGCATATGGTTCAACCTAATATTTCACAGTAAAAATAATTTACATTAAGTTAAGCAGCCATTCAAAATGATGATTGTGAAGACTATTGATAACTTCATTCACTCATTTATTCATCAAACAAATGTTTCCTAGAGGCCTATGATGAACCAGTCATACCTCCAGGCACTGGGACACAGAAGAAAATTCTGTCGTGGTGCTTGCATGCTAATGGCAAGATAATCCATAAACAGATAAAGAAATATCTAGAATGTGATATTGTGGCAAGTGCTATGAATAAAGAAAGCAGATTAAAGATAGTAAGAGTAAGAGAGCCATGAAGAGATATTTTAGGAAATGTGGTAAAAAAAAAAAAAAAGGCTTCCCTGAGGAGATGACGTTTGAAAACCCAGCTAAGTGAAGCGAGGGAAAGCAACCATGTGCACCTATGGGAGAAAAAGCTGCAGGCCGAGGAAAGAGCAAGTGCACAGGCCCTGTGACTGGAATGCGCCTGGCAGGACTACAGAACAAGGAGGCCAGTGTTATTGGATCAGAGTGAGGGGTAGAGAGAGTATGAAAACATGAAATGGGAGAAGTAACCAGGGACCCGATCCGTAGAAGGCCTGTGCGTCCTGGTGAAGGACTTTGGGTTTCATTCTGAGAGTGATGAGAAGGCATTGGAAGGTTGAGAGCAGGAAGCAGTATGATTTGATTTATAGTTTAGAAAGAAGATCCTGGTTGTTCTGTGGAGGAGGGAGAGTTGGAGGGTGGAAGTAGGGATTCCCATTAAAATGCTACTGTGGTGACCAGGTGAGAAGAAAAGGTGGCAGTGGTGGCAGCACACAGTGATTTAGAGTCGGGATTGATTAATTTTTCTAGGCAGAACCCAGTTAGGATTTGTTGACAGACTGCAGGTGGAGTAAGAGGAAATGGAGTCGATAATGTGTATAATATTTGAAAAAATTAAGATACCCAATTCTATATATAGTATAATTAAAGCTCTTCAAAATGTGTTCATTCCTGACCAGTAGTGGCACAGTGGATAGAGTATCAACCTGGGACACTGAGGTCCTAAGTTTGAAACATCAAGGTCACAGGCTTGAACACAGGTTCACCAGCTTGAGCATGAGCTCTCTGGCTTGAGTGTGAGATTATAGACACGATCCCCTGATAGCTGGCTTGAGCCCAAGGTCACTGGCTTGAGCAAGAGCTTACTGGCTCGATTTGAGCCCCACTCCCATCAAGACATGTATGAGAAGCAATCAATGAACAATTAAAGTGCTGCAACTACAAGTTGATGCTTATCTCTCTCCCTTCCTGCCTCTCTTTCTGTCTCTCTAAACACACACACACACACACACACACACACACACACACTCACATGCTCATGTTTTAAAATTACTTTTGTAATGAGAAACTTCAGTATAGCAAATAGAAGACATCCAGTTGGGAAGACAGAATATTTTCATAGATAGATATGATAACACCATTTTAAAAAAAAAGCAGATGCTAATTGTCAAAGGAGACAAAAAGGGGAAGAGACCTCTGAGACTGGGAGAGGCAGGAAAGTGTTGAAAGGAGGTGGAGTTAGTCCAGCTAGAGGACAGATTGAGAGCTATACCAGTATAAGGTGGTGGAAAGAACACAGGCTTTAGAATTGGAGAAATTAAGCTCAAGTCTCAGCACTGCCATCTACCACCTGGGTTAATGTAAAGTTTAAATAAAACATCTGTATCAAACTATTAGGTGCTCAATAAAGCTACCAAGGACAGTGCATTTTTAATATTCAGGTTCTTCTATTGTTTTAGGGAAGGAGATTGGGAGTTGACATAAATCCTATTCACCAGAAATTACAGCAAAGAAAAGGGGAAATAGCTGATGGGAACAGAGGAGCTATTAGTAATCTAGACTTGGACACAACTGGAGGTCTCTTGAGTTAATGTCACAGTGATTGAGAGCCCAGAAGCTTGGATCGCATCCTGTGATTCTGTCACATGCTCATGTCTCCCTCTGCTGGCAGAACTTTGTTTCACAGGGTAAACCTAATTCCTGAATTATTGAAGAGCTATCTTCTTGGTATAATCTCATCCTGTTAGTGGGACCATACTGAAAGAGGCTGGTGTAGAAATCCCGTGGGGCATGACCTGTGATGGTGCAGTGGGTAAAGCATCAAGCTGGAATGCTGAGGTCGCTGGTTTGAATCCCTGAGCTTTCCCAATCAAGACATATACAGGAAGCAACTATTATAAGTAGATGCTTCCTGCTTCTCTCCTCTTTCTCCCTCTCCCTCTCTTTCTCTCTCTCCCCTCTCTCTAAAAATAAATAAATAAAAATTAAAAAATAAAATAAGCCTGACCTGTGGTGGCGCAGTGGATAAAGCATCGACCTGGAAATGCTGAGGTTGCCGGTTCAAAACCCTGGGCTTGCCTGGTCAAGGCACATATGGGAGTTGATGCTTCCAGCTCCTTCCCCCTTCTCTCTCTGTCTCTCTCTCCTCTCTCTCCCTCTCTCTCTCCTCTCTAAAAATGAATAAATAAATAAAGTAAAAAAATAATAAAATAAAATAAAATAAAATAAAAAACATTAAAAAAAAAGAAGAAGAAATCCCCTGGGAAAAAGTAACTGTCATTGTCAAAGGAAGAATAAGGAAGGAAGCTTCTTCCACCTACCAAGCCATAAATGGGTCTGGACTCCAATTTAACTGTCATTCATACTAGGACTGAGAAGCAACTCTCCCACCATTTCCATGGTACACTCTCCCAGTGACACAGGGTAAAGACCCCCATGGTTGCAGGTTTGGAATCTAAAGATTGACTATGCCATTTGGTGGCTGGGTTCCCTTCCTTAGTTGTTTAATTTAATCTGAAGCATGGAGTCCTCTTTATAATATGGAAATATTTAATATTTTCCCCTTTCCTGGGGTTCATGTGAGAACCAAGTGAGCAATATATATAATAATACTCAATTAATTGTAAACCATTCTACAAATATAAGAGTTTATTACTTCTTTATTTTGCCTACCTATTTCTTGCCCTGAAGGTCTTAGAACATTTATTCATTTGCTTGGTTACCAATATTGATTACCTAAAGTATATTTGGTACTGTGCTAGCTATGGTGAAATGAGGCACAATGACAAAAACCACATCTCCTGTCTTCAGTGGGGTGTATATTATGGTGAGACATACAATCACAGTATAAGTCAGACTACAATGAGTACTCTAAGACTAATTAGACAATCAGCAATAAGATCATGAAGAAAGGAAAAATTAGAAGGTAGACTTGGGGGAGTCAAAGAAAGATTCCCAGAAGAGGTGATATTCATAAAGGGCTTTTATTTATTTCATTTATTTATTTTAAAAAAAGTTATCGAGTACATATTATGCTCTAGGAATTAGACTAATCATTGTGGGTACAAATCTGAATGAAGCAGACATATTATGACTTCAAAGAACAACAGAGGAGGTAGGTAAATAATCATTTAATTATAATTGTGCTAACTTCTATGAAAGAAGTATAAGGAACAATGAGATCATATTGCAAAGAGACATAAACTAGAAGGGAAAGTCGCGAAAGGTACCCTTGGGAAGTGACATGCAAGCTGAATGCTGAAGGATGAAGAGCAGGTATCTAAGCAGGTATCTAGGCAAAGATGGTGATGATAAATGTTCTCCGCAGCACAAACAGAATGTGTAAGGGTCCTATGGTTGGAAGTTGAAAGGAAACTGAAGAAAGCCATTGTAATGACAGCCTGGAGAACAAGGTGGAGAGTGGCATGAGATGTGACAAGAGATAAGGGCAGGTCCCAGATGGTGTAGGGCCTTGGGGGGCTGCATTAATCATTTGGACTTTTCCTTAAGAATGGTGAGAAGCACTGAAAGATTTTAAGCAGGGGGTGATATGATTAGTCATGTGTTATCAAAAGCTTACTTTATAGAGAATTGATGGATGGATATGAGAGCACACCTAGAAAGACCAGATTGGAGGCTATTGTGGGGTGACAAGCCAGAGAAGAAAATGGGTTGGGTCATGATATTGGCCATGGAAGTGGAGAAGTTGATAGATCTGAGAAATATTTAGGAAGTTGAATTGATAGGACTTAGTATTTCGATGGGTATATTGAGCTTGGGGAAAAAGTTATTTACAGAGCTAAGGACCATTCCTAGAAGACCAGGTTTGGATGGGAGGATGATGAATTCAGTTGAACAAGTAGAATTTCACATGCATGGGAGCTATCCAAGTGCCTATGTCCATTAGAGAATTGGATATATAATTTTGAACTCAGGGAAGCAGTCTGAACAAATCTAGGAATCATTTAGACAATAATTGAAGCCATAAGCTGTAGTGATCACCAAAGTGTGGCATTGAAAGAAAAAGAGGGCTTAGGAACTAGCCTTCGTGAACTCCAACATTTAATATTGCAGTTGAGTGAGATCAACTGGTTAACAAGAACTCTTAGGAGCTGTAGGAAGAAAACCAGAAAAGTGCAGGGTCATGGAAAACATGGGCAGTGAGTTGTGAGTTTGATAAGAATGAAGTGAATTATGTCAAATGCTCCTATTGAAAGGGGCCCACTAGCATTGGCCATGGAGTTCACTGATGTCCTTGGTAAGGTAATGGAGCCATAGAAGTAGAAGCTATTTAAGATCGAGTTGTAGAATTAATAGAAGATGAAGCTCTGTAGACAGGGACAAAGTTAAAAGGACATTTCCATCCAGGGAGCAGCATGAGCAAAAAGATATGGAGACATGAAAAACTACAATGTGTTTGGAGGACTGTAAGCAAACTAGAATGGCTGAAGACTTGAGTGTGTAAGAGGGTGTGGAAAGAAGAATGGCTGAAGACAATGCTGAAAAGGGAGACAAAGAATGTGAACTACCTGAATGCAAAGAACAAAAAGAAGGAAAACTACAATTTTTTAAATGTCTTCTATGCCCTGAGAGTTTTCACCTACATTATCTCACTTTACCCTCATGTAAACCCTGTGAGTCAGATAACTATTCTTATCCTCACTTTTCCCACTGAGAAAACAGCTATTCAGAAGTTTAATAGTTTGCTCAGGGGCACACATCTTTTATCAATGGCAATCCAGTGTCCATCCGGGACACTGGGAGGACATGGGCAAGTGCCCTGCCAGGTAGTGACATCGGGTGGGGAGAATAGGGCTGGGATCCATTTTATTCAGAACTGTAGAGTCAAGTGGAGTAGCCAAAGCAGAGAAATGGTAGTCCAGAAACCAAAGCCAAATGCAGCAAGAAAATATTCGAGAGCCAAGTCATCCATCCAGAAGTCAGATTGCCAGAGTCAAGAGAGGTGAGTCTACAAAGCCAAAACCTCACCCAGTAATTGGTCCAAAAGCCAAGTTAAACACAAATAGTCAAGCTTGATCAAAGAAAGAGAGGGCTGAGGAAGGCCAAGAAATTACAGAAGTGGGCCAGCCACCAGCTAAGCCTCAGGCTTCCAGTTGAGCTGGCATTGAGATCCTAGGGATTTGAAGATGGGGAAGAAGTAAGGAGATAGGTTCTGTCGAGTTGAAGAACTAAAGAGGCCCTCTAGAGAATAACTTGATTGAAAATGTTGTATGAACAGGTTCTTCTGGTGCCTCTATTAAGAATGGCCTCGAGGTTTCAGATAACAGCACCTCTGGATCTTATGGAGGGTAAGGACAATTGGGGCCCAGTCCACAGATTCAGCTCCCCTCTTCAGGGTGGAACATGGATATGAAATTGGCTTGGTCCTTGGACTCGAGAAATTATACTTGATTTGTATCCTAGAGGAAAAAATATAAAAACCCCTAAAGAGGAACACTAAGCATAGACCTGGCCTATCAAGGATGCTAAAGGAAGCAGGAACTATCAGGCAATCCAAGGACACATTATCAGGTATCCAAGGAGCATTATTAAGGGCTTGCTTAAAATTCAGTCTTCTCATTGGTGCAATATTTTATGATTCATTGTTTCATTTGAGCCTCACAACCACTTCCAGAAGTAGATATTATTTCTTGCCCCTTTCCAATATTTTAAAACAAATAAGGAATTAAGTCTGGGGCAAGGAGACTGCCCAGAGTCGCACAGTTGGATGGAGATCAGAACTGGAAGTAGGACTTGACCTGCGGGAGCGCAGGGGTTAAAGCGTTGGTTGCCTGTTCGAAACCCTGGGATCAAGGCACATATGGGAGTTGATGCTTCCTGCTCCTCCCCTGTTCTTTCTCTCTCTCTTTCTAATAAAAATGGGGAGAAAAAAAATCTAAAAAAAAAGAAGTGGAATCCAAGTTTTGTTTTATGCAAATTTTGTGATTTTTTTCTACTATGGAAAAGTCATTGGTCAGGGAATGTTTCTTGAAGTAGGTGCTTGAACTGCTTCAGTGGTGGGGTACTAAGTATAGAAGGACGACAGGGTCCTCTGGGCAAAGACACAAAGAGGCAACACAGCACAGCCAGTTATGGAAACGACATATGGTTCCTAGAATATGAGTTCCTTGAGGACAAGAAGGTCCAGCTCCTCGAAAGGGGCCTGAGACTTAGCAAGCGTTGTTTGAAGGAATGAATGTCTGGGACATAGACTCCCCATAGAGTAGCTGGAGGTGAAGCTACACGAACAGCGCGAGTCAGAAGATGGAGAGCCTTTTTTTACAATAGAGAAAGCTGGTGCAGGAGGGGGTGCATGTGCGGAAAGGAGGTGAGGAGAAATCAGGATGGAAGGTGGTTGCAGTAGAAAGAAGAGAAAGGCAGAAGTAAACCAGGATAAGGAGAGGAAAGGATTAGGAATTAGGGTACCGGAGACACACTGAAGGGGAGGGGTGACATGTACCTGTCTTGACAGAAAGGTAGGAGCATTGGAGAGACGGAGGATGGTGGCTGTGGAAGGAACAAGTATGGGTAGTGGATCACCCCCTTAACCCCACCAGGTAGGCTAAAACCTCAGCAGTCACTCCGGGGTTTGCATGCCAGAGAGGGAGGGGCCTCCCACACTAAAGAAGGCAACCGCAACCTGCCAGATCCGGGTTAACAAAGGCGGGACTACAACTCCCAGCATGCTCAGTCCCAGTGGGGTGACCGCGGGCGGTAGCTGTGCTGCACCCGCCCCGTGGGCGCAGGACCTGAGTCGGCACTGGAGTCTGTCATTCTGGAGGGGTCCGCGGGGTGCGGGTCGGCGATGCACCGCTGTTCCCAGCGCACTGGTGGTGCGGGGCTCACGTCTCCCGCCGCGTGGCCCCGCCCCTTGCCCCACCCCAGCTGGGCTGCTTAGCTGGGGCCGCAGCGCAGCGGCAACATCACTCTCGCTGCCGCTGCTCCGCCCCATCCCCTTCTGTTTTTCTCTCATTCTCCGGTGGCGGCGGGGAAGGCGGAGGCAGAAACGGCAGCAGCAGCGCTGACTGCAATGAATGATCCTCCAGCTGGGGGAGAGGACTCCAGGTGAGCCTCTGCCCTCAGGAGGGTCGAAACCCCGGGCCGCCCAGGACCTGCAGCCCCGGTCATGGATCCCTAGAAGAGGAGGAGGAGGCGGAGAAGACCGCTCTGCCGCCCACCCCCATCCCATTTTCCTCTTCTTTTATCTCATTGTTGCCGTAGCTGTTTACGGCTGGGCTCCTCTGCCCCAGCATGGGGCAGGCTCTGGGCACTGCCGTTCGGCCGGCACGGCTCCCGCGGCTGCCCGGGGATTCTGCATAATTCTCCCTGCCCAGCGGGTGCAGCGAGGACCAGAGAGCGGAGGAGGCCCGGACTGCAGCAGCGGCGGGGCCACCTCCCAGCATCCCCACCCTAGGAGGCTGCATGAGGATTGAACAGCGGCGCTTGGAGGCTGGACTGGCCCCGCTGATTCCTACCTAAGGAGGACCGCAGGACCGCCCAGTCTACGGAGGGGGCCATAGGGCAGGAAGGACAGGAGCAAGATGGCCAGTAAAACCAAAGCCAGTGAGGCCCTAAAAGTGGTGGCCCGGTGCCGCCCCCTCAGCCGGAAGGAGGAGGCTGCTGGTCACGAGCAAATACTGACCATGGACGTGAAACTGGGCCAGGTGACCCTGCGGAACCCCCGTGCTGCCCTGGGTGAGCTGCCCAAGACGTTCACCTTTGATGCCGTGTATGATGCCAGCTCCAAGCAGGCAGACTTGTATGATGAAACTGTGAGGCCCCTGGTAGACTCGGTGCTTCAGGGTTTCAATGGCACAGTATTTGCCTATGGCCAGACAGGCACTGGCAAGACCTACACCATGCAAGGGACCTGGGTGGAGCCCGAGCTGCGTGGGGTCATCCCTAATGCCTTTGAGCACATCTTCACCCACATTTCACGCTCTCAGAACCAGCAGTACCTGGTCCGGGCCTCCTACCTGGAGATCTACCAGGAGGAGATTCGAGACCTGCTCTCCAAGGAGCCTGGCAAGAGACTGGAGCTGAAGGAGAACCCGGAGACAGGTGTCTACATCAAGGATCTCTCCTCTTTTGTTACCAAGAATGTCAAGGAGATCGAGCATGTGATGAACCTGGGGAACCAGACCCGGGCAGTGGGCAGCACACACATGAATGAGGTCAGCTCCCGCTCCCACGCCATCTTCGTTATCACTGTGGAGTGCAGTGAGCGTGGCTCAGATGGCCAGGACCACATCCGTGTGGGCAAGCTCAACCTAGTGGACCTGGCTGGTAGTGAGAGGCAGAATAAGGCTGGTCCCAACACAGCTGGAGGGGCTGCCACACAGTCCACAGGGAGTGGCAGCGGTGGAGGGAGTGGTGGTAGTGGAGAGAGGCCTAAGGAAGCCTCCAAAATCAACCTCTCGCTGTCTGCCCTGGGCAACGTGATCGCTGCTCTGGCAGGCAACAGGAGCACCCATATTCCCTACCGGGACTCCAAGCTGACCCGGCTGCTCCAGGACTCTCTCGGGGGGAATGCCAAGACCATTATGGTGGCCACACTGGGGCCAGCTTCTCACAGCTATGATGAAAGTCTCTCTACCCTGCGCTTTGCCAACCGGGCCAAAAACATTAAGAACAAGCCACGGGTGAATGAGGACCCTAAGGACACACTGCTGCGGGAATTCCAGGAGGAGATCGCTCGCCTGAAGGCCCAGCTGGAGAAGAAGGGGATGCTGGGGAAGCGGCTCCGGAGGAAGAGCAGCCGCAGGAAGAAGGCCATTTCAGCCCCAGCCGGGTACCCTGAGGGGTCAGTGATTGAGGCCTGGGTGGCTGAAGAAGAGGATGATAACAACAACAACCACCACCCGCCCCAGCACATCCTGGAGTCGGCCTTGGACAAGAACATGGAGAATTACCTGGAGGAGCAGAAGGAGCGGCTGGAGGAGGAGAAGGCGGCCATCCAGGATGACCGCAGCCTGGTGAGCGAGGAGAAGCTGAAGCTACTGGAGGAGAAGGAGAAGATGCTGGAAGACCTGCGGCATGAGCAGCAGGCCACAGAGCTGCTCGCAGCCAAGTACAAGGTAAGGGAGGAAGCAGGGGCGTTCAGAGGTCCCCAGAGGGATCGGGCTGGTAGGCTCTTCTTTGTGGGGGTGAGCTGTCCTGAAGCAAAGTGTCCTTTGCCAGCACTGTATACTGCCTCCTGCCACATGCCCCTCTGGAAAAATCAGGCAATTCCAGGCTAGCCTCCCAGGAGCACCTAAGAGGCTAGCTGGACACACACACACGCACACGGCAAAGCAGGCAGGCAGTTTCTCAAGCCAATGAGTTTCAGCTGCTCTAACCTGCTACATGTCAGTCTCTGCTGGTGGCCCCTATTGTCGGTCAGGTCCATAGGAATGCCAGGTAGGCCCTCAGCCTCAGTTTGTTGTGAGTTCACACTCTGGGATAGCCTCCTCACCTGTGACCTCTTCCCTCTGCAGCACCTTCAGACCTTACTCTGTTTAACAATATCTGGCATTTGGATAGCACTTCACAGTTTATAAAATACCCCATGTACATGACCTCATTTGATGCTTACAGTAGCTGTCTGTGGAACTGGTTAATAAATCCCCATTTTACAGGTGAGGAACTGAGGCTCAGAGAAGCAATATGACCAAGGTATCATTATCCTACGAAGTGGTGGAGCCGAGCGGGAACCCTTGGGTCTCATATTCTTTTAGGTGGCAGTATGAATGGATTCTGCTCCCTGTGAATGAGGTCCACTGGACCCATGCGGTCCCATCACATGGTATCATTTAGAAGGAGATTTGGAGGATCACGCAGAGGGTGGAGAGAACACTGGGCTCTACACTGGAGACCTGGAGCCTGGGCCTAGCTATTGTACAGCTCATTGAGACACCTTGAATAAGTGCCTTCCTCTTTGCCTCATGCCTCAGTTTCTCTGTTTGTAAAACACAGGGTGGGCCTGGGTGATTTCTGAGGCTCTTCCAACCTGATAATCTGTATTAATCTGAGAAGCAAACCAACTGGCCTCAAACCAAGGCCTTGTCCCGGTAAGAGCCAATTCCCCATTACCCTGGGAGCTACCAGGCCTCAGTGTCCATGAGGAGCTATTCTCTCCCCGTCAGAGCTTCTAGGCCTTAGGTCGGGGCTAAGCTACAGGACCCTACCTGGCCAGTCACAGTCGTGCTAAATTTTAGTGCTGCAGATGCCATAACTCAATGTTCCTGGCATTTTGGGGGTCCCTGGAGCCCTCAACACTGGAGCTTGGAGCTGGTCACTTCCTGGGGAGGGCAAAGCATTGCTTTCTTGTTCCTTCTCAGGAGGGTAGGTTAGGAGCAGGAAAACCCAGCCTGGAAAGGGAGAGCTATAGCCCTGGAAGGGTGACAGATGAGCCGGATGCCATTGTCTGGGTAATGGGGATGTGCTGGGGCTCCAAGGGCTCTACCCTTGCACATTTAGTATTTAATTCATCTCTATGAGCTCAGCAAGGGTTATGCTGAGTTGCTCCCTCAAAGAAAGGATCAGAGGCCTGGCACATTTGGTGCCATCCTGGGAGAAGCAGGATGTTAAGGGAGGACAGTTAGACTCGGCTCTCCCTGGGAGGAAGGGAATCCAGGCAGCCTGGTACTTTCCACTGGGAAATTTTACATGGGCAGTCTGTCATTGGTTTCACTACCAAGAGCACCCCCTCTGCCACACTCCTTGCTCCCCTTCCCACCTCCCAGCGCCCATCTTTAAGGCTGGGAGGCAGCTGAGGCCCAGAGAGTACAGAAGCACACTTCAGTCCTGAGGAAATGAGGAGAGGGGATGGAGCAAAGATTCAAGGGGTTTCTCCCACTGATGGTGACTGACTGGCTCCCTCAATAAGATTCTTGGGTCTAAGGCAATGTGGGGCACAGGTAATAGGACAGTCAAGAGAGCAGGACGGCTTATGCCAGAATTCTAGCAGCAGAGCCAGAGCCCTCAGCACTCCATCTTAGGCTGCAGGGGCCTTGGAAAACCGAGTCCGGGAAGGACTTGCCCAGGGCCGCATGGGTGATTTCAGGAGAGCTCTGTATTTGGCCCAGCCTCTTTCCGTTGTGTCACAGTCCTGATGTGACTTACACTACTTGATAATCAGAGGAATTCATTTTTATATAACACTTTGACACCTTCATCTCTTATAATGCTCCCAGAGACCCCAATAGATGAGTATTATTTCCATTTGACAGTTAATGGAAACCGAGGCCAGGGAGATTGAGTGATAGTTTGGTGATTCCAGGCTGTTAAGAGGTGGAGCCAGACAGGATCTCAGGTTTTCTGATTTCCTCAGATCTGTGTTCTTTCTAAGTCATCACAGAACCCTCCATGTTTGCTTACTATGTGGCTCAGGGCAAAAGCTTTTGCCTCTCTAGGCCTCCAGTTTCCATTCGCCTAATGAGGGGAAGTCTGACATAGCTCTCTGGGGAGTGGGTGAAATGGTCATTGTGTGCCAGGCTTTCAGATATAAGCAAAGGGGGAGGGGAGCCTGGGAAATTCCAAGAGGGGAATGATACCATATCCTGTGACTTCTCGTCAGGCCCAGCCCAGGACAGACAGCAGCAAGCAAGCCGACTTGGAGCCGAGGCAGAGGATCTCTTTATAGCCCCTATGTTGGATATTTCTATGGAGGAAACAATTTAAGGGCTCTTGAGGGATCCACAGGGTAAAGAGGGGAGGAACACATTAGAGATAATCCCAGGCCTGCCTATTTCACAGGGTTGCACTAAAGACTAAATGAGATCATTACTGTGAGGGCATTTGAAATATGTTGAAAGCACCAAATAAATGGAGGGCATTAGTAGCCATGGGTGGCTTCTGTCTGCCAAGCAGGGGTCCAGTGATCTCCAGTACTGACATCTTTGTTGTTAGCTTAACTCCTTCCTTCCTCTGCTGTCCCCGCTGCCTTGCCAGAACCCTGCAGCCCTGGAAGCAGAGCCAGGAAAGAAAAAGAGTGAGGAGACCAGAGGAGAGACCAGGTCAGAAGGCGAGAATTTGGGTCCCTCCTGGAAATGGGTTGAGCTTTTGCTCCCCATCTACAACACACTCTGGTTCTCACTTTCTGAGTGACGGCATCAACTCCCCTTCTCGCCTCCCCCATTCCCTTCTTCCAGTTCACACTACCCTCTGGGGGCAGCTAAGCGGTAGCTGATGCGACCCAGTGCCCTCATTCACTCTCTGACTCATCTAACTGTCTGTCTCGCCTGCTTTTCCTGCCTGCCACCTCCGGGCTCCCTGTTCTCTTTGTTCTCCCCTCACTGTGTACATCCACCATGCCTGTCTCCTTAGAATCCCCTTTCATCTCTCCTTTCATGTTTACCGTGGGCCTGAGGGGAGGGGGTGTTAGGGTGTGCAAATGAGTGAGGGTTTATGATTCTGATCAGTGTCCCATTTACCATCAGTCATTAACCATCAGTGCATATATATATATATATATATATATATATATATATACACACACACACACAAGGAGCTGGATAGCCTACTAGGCCTGTGAGGGAGAGGAGTAGGTCAAGTCCCAGACAGACCCATAGTGAGGTTGGCTCTGCATAATGAGAACTCAGATGTTTTTGTGCACAGTGCACATACACACTGACGACTGGTGAATGCATGCAGATTGGTTGGGAGAAAGCCTACTTTACTTAAATTAACTGTGCAAGAACATTTTTAAAAATGACAATTTTAAACTTTCTTTTGTGAGGGATTGGACTAGATCAGGGGTCCCCAAACTTTTTACAGAGGGGGCCAGTTCACTGTCCCTCAGACCGTTGGAGGGCCGGACTATAAAAAAAACTATGAACAAATCCCTATGCACACTGCACATATCTTATTTTAAAGTAAAAAAACAAAATGGGAACAAATACAGTATTTAAAATAAAGAACAAGTAAATTTAAATCAACAAACTGACCAGTATTTCAATGGGAACTATGCTCCTCTCACTGACCACCAATGAAAGAAGTGCCCCTTCTGGAAGTGCAGCGGGGGCCGGATAAATGGCCTCAGGGGGCCGCATGTGGCCCGTGGGCCGTAGTTTGGGGACCCCTGGACTAGATGATGTCTAATACTTTGATTCTAGATACTTCATGGGAAAGGAAGGTATTTGGGGGAGGCAAGGACTACAGATGATACAAAATGCAGGCTTGAACTGAAGAGAATGGAAGAGGTAGACACAACAACACTGCTTATTGATCCCCAAGTAAGGAGGTCTGGAGGCAGAAGAGCAGGGTGGTGTGTTGGCTAGAGCCCAGCTCTCTTTGTGGTGGGTATAGAAAAGAGACCCTGAAGCCCCAGAAGTCAGAAGGGTGAGGTCACTGCAGGGACCACAAACTGCATTGACTTTGCAGTGGTGGATCCTTCTTCCTCCCACCTCTCAGCATTGGAATTAACCATAAATGGATAAGTAAGAGAGGGAGTTTTAAACCTGAGAAACAACAGTAATAGCAATAGTAACCCCACTTACCTAACACTTGCTAGGTGCCAAGCACTATACAATATTATATACAAGTTGTCTCATTTAATTCCCACAAGCACCTTCCAAGAAAGGTCTTGTTACTATTTCCATTTCATAGATGAGAAAATTGACACCCATTAAGGTTCAGTAACTTGTCCAAGGCCTCATAATTTGTATAGGGTATGTGTCATTGAGCCCAGGATGGTTTTTTTTTTTTTTTTTGTTTTGTTTTTTTGTTTTTTCCTGAAGCTGGAAACGGGGAGAGACAGTCAGACAGACTCCCGCATGCGCCCGACCGGGATCCACCCGGCACGCCCACCAGGGGCGATGCTCTGCCCACCAGGGGGCGTCGCTCTGCTGTGACCAGAGCCACTCTAGCACCTGGGGCAGAGGCCAAGGAGCCATCCCCAGCGCCCGGGCCATCTTTGCTCCAATGGAGCCTTGGCTCCGGGAGGGGAAGAGAGAGACAGAGAGGAAGGAGGGGGGGTGGAGAAGCAAATGGGCGCTTCTCCTATGTGCCCTGGCCGGGAATCGAACCCGGGTCCCCCGCACACCAAGCTGACGCTCTGCCACTGAGCCAATCGGCCAGGGCCGAGCCCAGGGTGGTTTGACACAAAATTTGATCCTCTTGCGCTTAAAGAATTAGGAATATCAGGTTGGGAATGGTTGCTGGGAAGGTGGTGGAAAATGACAGGAGCTGGTGCAGACATGTTGAATTTGAGCTGAAAAAATCCAGTGGGCAGCTGACAATATATCAGTGGAGTTTAGGAGCAAACACAAGACTGGAAGAGGAGATCGGGGTCTCATCTTTTTTTTTTTTTACAGAGACAGAGAGAGAGTCAGAGAGAAGGATAGATAGGGACAGACAGACAGGAACAGAGAGAGATGAGAAGTATCAATCATCAGTTTTTCATTGTGACACCTTAGTTGTTCATTAATTGCTCTCTCATATGTGCCCTTACCATGGGCCTTCAGCAGACCAAGTAACCCCTTGCTCGAGCCAGCGACCCTGGGTCCAAGCTGGTGAGCTTTGCTCAAACCAGATGAGCCCGCGCTCAAGCTGGCGACCTCGGGGGCCTCGAACCTGGGTCCTCTGCATCCCAGTCCAATGCTCTATCCACTGCACCAGGCTTAGGGGCTCATCTTTAGAAGAAGAGGGCCCAAATGAAATCTCTGTTCTTGACATTTTCTCCCTCTATTTAAGTGACTACCAAATTGAGGTCTCCTGCTCTGGTCTCTCTGCTGACCTTATTTTGTAGAGTGCTATATTCAGAGCACAGGCATCAGAGGCAGGCAGGCCTGGTTTTAGTGACTTGCTAGTTCTGAGACCTCAGTTTCTTCATCTATAGAATGAGATAATACTAAGGCCTATGTCATGGCATTCTTGAGAGCATTAAATGAGATACTTGGTGTCAAAGCACTTTGCATAGTTCCTGGGATGTAAGTGTTCAGTAAGTAATAACTGCTTATTAGTGTTATTTCTAACTTCCTAATGGGTGTTTTCTCTTGGCCACCTTCCTCATATGTCAACACATCATATCTTAGCCTGGCATTCAAAGCCTGTCAGAGTCTGACTGCAATATGTTTCTTCAATCTTCCTGCTTGAGCAAGCTACTCTAATAGGAGAACCTCACAGCCCTATCTTTTGAACTTAGCATGTGCTCCACTGCCCTTCTGCTGATGGTACTGTTTTTGTATACTTGTTGCTCCTGGTAATCAGGGAATTGGGAGTACATTCAGCTCAATATAAAGAATGTTTTAACAGTTAGAATTGGGCTGTTTAAGAGTCAATGGGTGGCCCCGGTCCATTGCTCAGTGGATAGAGTGTTGGCCTGATGTATAGAAATTTCTATTCGATTCCTGGTGAGGCCATGCAGGAGAAGTGACCATTTGCTTCTTCCTCCCCTCCCTCTACCCTTTCTCTTCCTCGTCTCCTCCTGCAGCCAGTGGCTCAATTGGGTTGAGCGTGGCCCCAGGTGCTGAGATAGCTCCATTAGAGTGCATCAACCTCAGGTGCTAAAAATAGCTCAGTCATCAAGCATCAGCCCCAGATGGGGTTGCTAGGTGGATCCCTCTTGGGGCACATGTGGGAGTCTGCCTTACTATCTCCACTCTTCTAACCTAAAAAAAAGAAAAAAAAGTCAGTGGGCTCCCATCTCTGAAAGTATTTAAGGAGAATCTGAAGTGTTCTAAAGGGATTTGTACACCAGAAAAGCCTTTGAACTGGATGATCATCAAAGCTCCCTCCTCTTTTTTTTTAAAAGCTTTCACTTATTGATTTTACGGGGGGGGGGGGGGACGGACGGGACAGAGCAAGATGAGAAGTAGTTGCTTCACTCTATCTGTTCATTGGTTGCCAGGATTCAAACTGGCAACCTCAGCATTCCAGGTCAGCACTCTATCCACTGCACCACCACAGGCCAGGCACCTCCTCTTAATAGTCCTTAATTGTTAAGATCACATTTTCTAGAGTAAAACATAAGATGTTTTATCTTTTTGAAAGTTAAAATTAGAGGGTTTAAATTTTAATACATGAATTCAACTAATAATAAAAGATATATTTTCAGCCTTCTGTCATGGGCCAATTAGAGAAAGACAATGTAAAGAAGAGAAGAAAGAATAAAACAAAGGGAAAGAGAGGAAAGAAATAAAGGGGGATAATGAAGAGGAGTGAGAGAAATGGAGTCATAGAGTCAGGGAGAAAGGAGAGAGTTGGTAAAGGGGTACACAGTAAGGTCTCCGGGGAGAAGAAACCCCCCACTGGCAGAGAATGTACCATGAAGGAGAAAGTTAAATACTCCAGAGCGTGCCACTGCCCTGATCTTCTGTTTATTTATTTACTTAAACTTTAAAAAAAATTTTTTTTTTAAATATTTTTCTGAAGTGAGAAGGGTGGGGGAGGCTGACAGACAGACTCTCGCATGCGCCTGACTGGGATCCACCCGGCATGCCCACCAGGGGGGCAATGCTCTGCCCATCTGGGGTGTTGCTCTGTTGCAACCAGAGCCATTCTAGCGCCTGAGGCAGAGGCCATGGAGCCATCCTCAGCACCTGGGCCAACTTTGCTCCAGTGGAGCCTTGGCTGTCGGAGGGGAAGAGAGAGATAGAGAGAGAAGAGAGGAAGGACGGTGGAGAAGCAGATGGGCACTTCTCCTGTGTGCCCTGGCCGAGAATTGAACCTGGGACTTCCAAACGCTGGGCCAATGCTCTACTGCTGAGCCAACTGGCCAGAGCCTTAAAAAAATTTTTTTTTCCTTTAATTTGAGAGAAGCCTCAACTCATTTCATGGCTTCTCAGACATGCCCTGACTGGGGGTGGAACCCACAACCTCTGGTGCACCGAGTCAACGCTTTATCCACTGAGCCACCTGGCCCAGGCAATTTTTTATTGATTGATTTTAGAGAGAGAGGAAGGGAGAGAGAGGGAGAGAGAGAGAAAAAAAAAACATTGATTTTTTTTCCCCAGTTTTTTTTTTTTTTCTGAAGCTGTAAACGGGGAGGCAGTCAGACAGACTCCCGCATGTGCCCAACCGGGATCCACCCGGCACGCCCACCAGGGGGCAATGCTCTGCCCATCCAGGGCATCGCTCTGTTGCAACCAGAGCCACTCCAGCACCTGAGGCAGAGGCCATGGAGCCGTCCCTAGCGCCCGGGCCATCTTTGCTCCAATGGAGCCTTGGCTGCGGGAGGGGGAGAGAGAGAGAGAGGGGAAGGAGAGGGGGAGGGGTGGAGAAGCAGATGGGTGCTTCTCCTGTGTGCCCTGGCCGGGAATCAAACCCGGGACTTCCGCACGCCAGGCCAACGCTCTACCACTGAGCCAAGCGGCCAAGGCTTAGCATTTATTTTTTGCTCCACTTTATTCATGCATGCATTGGTTGATTCTTTTTTTTTTTTTTTTTTTTTTAAGCTTAGTTTTTTTATTTATTTATTCATTTTAGAGAGGAGAGGGAGAGACAGAGAGAGAGAGGAGAGACATAGAGAAGGGGGGAGGAACTGGAAGCATCAACTCCCATATGTGCCTTGACCAGGCAAGCCCAGGGTTTTGAACCGGCAACCTCAGCATTTCTAGGTCAATGCTTTATTCACTGCGCCACCACAGGTCAGGCTTGGTTGATTCTTGTATGTGCCCTGACTAGTGATCAAACCCTCAACCTTGGTGTACTGGGACAATACTCTAACCAACTGAGCTACTCGGCCAGGGCCTCCACTGCCCTGATCTTGATATTAGTCTCCAAATTGGACTGTATCCAAAGACTCCCCAATAATATACGGAGCATCTAATTTCCCAAAGCTGGTCTGGGTTCATCGGCTTGTCCGCAAGGATACTAACCCCATGCCAGACACTGAGGTTTAGGGGCTGGGTGATCAAGGGATTCTGTGTACCCCCACCCCATATGAGTCATCCATGATCTTTGAGAGAAGCCTCATGATAAGAAGTGACCAGTGCTGGGTCTTGCATCTCGGTCAAAGTCCGTGGCCTCTTGACATTGATGGAAGCGGTCAGTGACTTATACTTCTTCCTATCCCTGGAACTGCGATCAGTTAACAAATTTGTCATAAGCTGGGGGCATTTTGTAAAGATTAGACAAGCAGGTGGGATATAAAACTAATACATTTCCGTAGTTCTGGGCTTTAAGTTATATGGAGGCTCAACAGGCCATTTGGTCCAGTGTTGGGTTTCTCTTGATGTATATTGGCTGAAGGAGTGAGTGTATTATCATATTGTGTTTAGTCATTTTCAGTCCCCAGATAGCACAAGATCAGATGGAGTGACTGTGATAATGCTCTCAACTGTGCACTGAGGACTAGGAGACAGGTCCTGGGATTTGGCTAAGGAAGGGCACCCCTGCCAGCCTGCTGTGCCTGGCCAGCGTGTGGCACTTCTGAGAGCTGCTGAACCAGGTGGCCTGTCTGAGTGGATGAGAAAATGGTTTCTCGTGCCACAGATCCTTCAGCACTGTGGGCTGTGCAAGGCAGACCCCTGTACTCAGAGCTTATAGGGCCCACACTTGTAGTTTGGTGTATCTAGACTTTTTAATATACAAAGACATTTCTGGGCATTAACTCCTGGTCAGACTAAAGAGTTGCTTTCTAGTTGTCTCCCTTTCCTCCCAGATCTATTCAACAAAGGAGTGCCAGGCTCTGGGTTGAGTTGTTTCTATAGCACTAGGTAACTAAGGCTTTCTCCTTAAAGTGGGTCGGCAGAATAATAATAACAGCAGTAATAATGATAGTAGCTACCATTTCTTTTTTTTTCCACTTTTTTTTTTTTTTTTTTTGTGGGAGAGACAGAGAGAGTCAGAGAGAGGGACAGATAGGGACAGACAGACAGGAAGGGAGAGAGATGAGAAACATCAATTCTTCGTTGCAGTTCCTTAGTTGTTCATTGATTGATTTCTCATATGTGCCTTGACGGGAGGGGGGGGGACTACAGCTGACCGAGTGACCCTTGCTTGAGCCAGCAACCTTGGGCTCAAGCTGGTGAGCCTTGCTCAAACCAGATGAATTTGTGCTCAAGCTAGCAACCTGGGGGTCTTGAACCTGGGTCTTCCGCATCCCAGTCCGATGCTCTATCCACTGTGCCACTGCCTGGTCAGGTGGTAGCTATGGTCAGGCAGTAGCTACTATTTCTTTAGTGCACATTTAATGCCAGACACACTGCTCTGTTATGTGCATTGTTTTATTCAATCCTTATAATAGTACCAGAAAGTAGTACTATTTTAATCCCATATGACAAATGAGGGCACTGAGGCACATTAAGGAAGGAACAACCCACAGTCACGTGCCTAGGCAGTGTTTGGGCCAGAATATGAGCTTATGTCTGCCTGACTCGAAAAACCATGATCTTAACCTCCACATTGTAATACCAACTCAGAAAGGAAGGATTTATGCCAGATCCTTGACTAATAGGCCCCAGTGGGAGCTCTCCTCTGCTGAGATGCCTAATGCATTTCTCTCTTTCTTTATGATGCAAACCCCCGGCCTCTGACCTCAGTCTAGTGCCGTGCATTCCTATAATCAACAAATCTTTTTGCGTGCCCATGGCCCAGAACATAAATTAGTTGATATAGTTAAGTTTGTTTTTCTTTTTTTTTAATTGAATTTAATGTTTTTAATACCATACCAATAAAAATACCAGGTTTAACATGCACAAAACCAAGAAAACTGACGATGCCAGATACTGAATTTATATTGCACTGCCCTTTAAATGCTTAGCAGGAATAAACTACTGAATGCAGATACCATGTAGTGTAATAGTTAACTTTGTTTTTAAATAACAGCATCTAGAAAGAATTGTGAGACCTCACTAGTAGTGGTTATTTCTAAGGATCTCAATTTTAATTTTTTACTTCATACCTTTTTTTACTTTTACCTTTCTTTTTCTATAGCAAGTATATATTACTTTATTAATTAAACAAATACTAATCTAAATGTTTGTAAGTGAGGAAACATAATAATAAGTGTTAACACCTGATTGGAAGATTGGCTTAAAGGTAGTGAACAATTGAGGGAAATTTAGGGTTGATAATACTCAATGATACCCAGTTATTGATAATCCTATGACCTTGGACAAGTCAGTGCCTCTCCCAGGGACTTAAAAAATAACCAATAGATGTTTCTTTGCTTTCTACACCATTTGCTGATTCTCCTCGGAAGCTGTGGGTCAGAAGCCCAGGCTGAGATCCACCTGGAGATCCACCTGGATGCGGGGCAGTGAGGGCTGGAGGAAAGACAGAACATCATCTGGGCACTGGAGGCTATATGACCCAGGACGACCAATCTAAGCCCTCTAGACCAGGGGTCCCCAAACTTTTTACACAGGGGCCCAGTTCACCGTCCCTCAGACCATTGGAGGGCTGGACTACAAAAAAACTATGAACAAATCCCTATGCACACTGCACATATCTTATTTTAAAGTAAAAAAACAAAACGGGAAGAAATACAATATTTAAAATAACAAACAAGTAAATTTAAATCAACAAACTGACCAGTATTTCAATGGGAACTATGCTCCTCCACTGACCACCTATCAAAGAGGTGCCCCTTCCAGAAGTGCGGCGGGGGCCAGATAAATGGCCTCAGGGGGCCGCATGTGGCCCGCGGGCCGTAGTTTGGGGACCCCTGCTCTAGACCCTGTAAAATGCTTAGCCTGCACTTTATGCATGCGTCGGTGTCATTCAGTTCTGACATTGAAACATTCTCTTTTTTTCTTTTCTTTCTTTCTTTCTTTCTTTCTTTCTTTCTTTCTTTCTTTCTTTCTTTCTTTCTTTTTTTTTTTAGTGTGAGAGAGCAAACAGACAGGAACAGATGAGAAGGGAGAGAGATGTGAAGCATCAACTCATAGTTGTGGCAGTTTAGTTGTTTATTGATTGCTTTCTAATATATACCTTGACCAGGAGACTCCAGCTGAGCTGGTGATACCTTGCTCAAGCCAGCAACCTTTGGGTTCATTTCTATGATCCCATGCTAAAGCTAGTGACCTTGGGTTTCAAACCTGGGTCCTCAGCGTCCCAGGTTGATGTTCTAGTCACTGCACCACCACCTGGTCAGGCTGTTCTGACATTGTAGCATTCTGTTGTCTGGCTGGATTTGCACCCCTGGCACTGAAGAGAAACCCTCTAGAATACCACAACTAAGAGAGGGAATTAGAGGAGAAAGATGTAGGTCAAGATCAGAGCTGAGGTGCATGGTTTTCTCACTGATATAGATGGTTTGACTTTTTTCTTTGGCTCTTCTCCAAGGTGAGCTGAAGCGCTCTGGGTATTCATACCCTTCCTGTCTAGAATGAGGCTGGGTGGAGTAAAATCCAACTCAGCTCACTCTCCAGCCCGTATGTTTCCTGAACTCTTATTGTTCTCTCTTCTTTTTTTTTTTTTTTTAGTTTTTATTTATTTATTTATTTATTTTTTACAGAGACAGAGAGTGAGTCAGAGAGAGGGATAGACAGGGACAGACAGACAGGAACGGAGAGAGATGAAAAGCATCAATCATTAGTTTTTCATTGCGCTTGCAACACCTTAGTTGTTCATTGATTGCTTTCTCATATGTGCCTTGACCGTGGGCCTTCAGCAGACCGAGTAACCCCTTGCTGGAGCCAGCAACCTTGGGTTCAAGCTGGTGGGCTTTTGCTCAAACCAGATGAGCCTGCACTCAAGCTGGCAACCTCGGGGTCTCGAACCTGAGTCCTCTGCATCCTAATCCGACGCTGTATTCACTGCGCCACCACCTGGTCAGGCTGTTCTCTCTTCTTGATGAGAGAATTCCTAGCGTTTATTTTTTTTAATTTTTTTTAATTTATTTATTCATTTTATAGAGAAGAGGGAGAAACAGAGAGAGAGAAGGGGGGGAGAAGCTGGAAGCATCAACTCCCATATGTGCCTTGACCAGGCAAGCCCAGGGTTTCGAACTGGCGACCTCAGCATTTCCAGGTTGACTCTTTATCCACTGCGCCACCACAGGTCAGGCCAGAATTCCTAGCATTTAAAGACCAGTCATTGCCCTGGCCAGATAGCTCAGTTGGTTAGAGCATCGTCCCAAAGCACAGAGGTTGCTGGTTCGATCTCTGATCAGGGCACATACAGGAATAGATCAATGTTTCTGTCCCTCTCTACCTCCCTTCCTCTCTAAAATCAATAAATTAAAATAAAAAAATAAAAAAAGACCAATCATTGATGTTGTCTTTTGAGCCGTCCAAGGAGACTTAAGACAGGAAACTCAAACTTAGTCTCCCAATTTGTGTCCAATCCCAGGGCAGAGAATCACTGAAAATAGCACTAGTCTTCCCTTCACCATTATCTCTTTCATTTCCTCTTTCTTACTGCTGGCTTCTCAACTTCTGGAACCAGGAAGCCACCAAAGGAGAAATAGGTCTGTAATGATAGGAGTAGCTGTATTTCCTAAGAGATTCTAGTGCTAATTGTTTTCTTTTGCCCTTTAGGAGGCTCTTTTTTTTAAAATTTATTTATTCATTTTTAGAGAGGAGAGGGAGAGACAGAGAGAGAGAAGTGGGGGAGGAACTGGAAGCATCAACTCCCATATGTGCCTTGACCAGGCAAGCCCAGGGTTTCGAACCGGCGACCTCAGCATTTCCAGGTCGACGCTTTATCCACTGCGCCACCACAGGTCAGGCTCTTTTGCCCTTTATAATGAGTAGTGTGTAAATGTCAATCAGGTACTGAGAAAGCAAGTAACCACTGATGTTTGATTACTTTATCATTTACCAAGTACTTTCACAACTATTACGCAACCCGCCTTTCTCACCCAAAGCCTGCAAGGTAGGGGGGATTCTCCCTGTATTATAGATGAGAAAACTGAAGTTCAGGGGCTGATGCCTTAGATTTTGTAGCAAATAGGATGGCATAGTGTGACCAGGACTCACGCTGTCTTGCCCAGCACTCTTTGTGTCATTTCAGCATGGAACTTGTGAGGTGGCCCTTGCCCTGAGTTGACAAAGGTGCAAAAGTACTGTTTCTCTCCAGTGCACCTTCCTGCCTGAACCTGGGAGAAAGCTGTGGAAGAGGGAGAAGGACACTGGACTTTCAATTAGGAGGCTGGTGTTCAAATATCACTTCTACCTTTTACCATAAACAAGTCACTTCACTTGTGTGAGCCTGAATTTTCTTTTATGTCAAATGGGGATCATACATCTTATCTCATAAGGGTCTTGTGATGATTAAATAGGATGATGAATGTAAAAGGGGCCTAGCCCAGCTGCAGGCACATGGCACGTTGCGTCTGAGCTTCCTGTCTCCTGCAGAATGTCATAGATTAGCTGGCAGTGGCAGGGCAGAGCCTGTTTGGCTTCTGTTTCCTTGTAAAATTATACTTGATGGTATCGTCTCAGAAGAGTGGCTGACTAGGCCTGGCTGTCTCCATTCTGGCTTTCCAGATCAGCACTTAATGAGGACTGGAGACTCCTTTCTCTGCCCTCTGGTTTTACACTCCAGTTGTTCCTGAAATGGGAAAAGCTAAGCCTCTGAATATTCCAAGCTATCTCTGCAAGCAGACATGGTCCCTGGGGTGATCTTGGCTGTTAATTGACCTGGCTCTAATACCTGGAATCAAGACTCTGATCAGATTAGGAAATTATCTGGAAAGTGTATAGGTGATATAGGAGCAAATACACCTAAAGATTTATTGATTATGAGCTTCAGGCTTGGAGTCCTCGATCTCTGGGCCATTTCCTCATCTGTAAAGCCAAGGGGGTTGGGTTTGATGATTCCCTTGGTCACCTTAGTTACCCCGTGATTTGTATCCCTCTCTCCAGAGGCAGACCATGGCGCCATGGAGCTCCCAGCCTGTCTCTTCCACCCCCACCCACAGCTTCTGCTGGCCTTGTAGCTACCCTGGACGTGTTTAGAACCAGTAGGAACAAACCCAGTCCTGTCCACAGGCTCCACCCACCTGTGCTCCTTTGCTCTGGGACATCGCAAAGGCAGCACTAAGTCAGGCAGCGCAGAGCTCCAGAGAACCTTTACTGGGTACTAGGAACCCCATATCCCCATCCTTCTGCTTAATACCCCTAGCCTGAAGGGGGCCTACGCATTTGAGGCATTCCTGTCATCCCCACCCCACCCCCGCCCTCCATAAGTGATAGTTAAGGACAGAGATCTGTGGGGGAAAGGAGGAGATAGTCACTGGTATCCTCAGAGAAATGAGGAAAATAAAGCAAAAGCAAAAAAATAACTTTCTAAGCAAAGAATTGAAGTGTGTACTTGACATATTTCAGAGCGTGGGGGTAAGGCAGGCAGCACTGAGACTGAGGGGAAGGAGGAAGCTGAGACCTTGTACCTGGATTGAGGCCCGCCCATAGATGGCGTGCCCGGGCCAGCCCCCTCTTCTAGCACAATGCAGATTCTGTCAGGCAGGCCTGCCTGATGGTGTGGGCTGGACAAGTGGGCAAGACTTGGCGAGTAAGTGATAAGGCAAAGTCATTTTTCATTCAGAGCACATCTGTGCTGGGTTCTGGCAGGGCAGGCGGAGAAGCACAGGGGCAAAGGACAGACAGACAGAATGGGGTGGCAGTGGGTAGTCAGACATTGTCCAGAAATTCTCTTCATGGGTCCCAGGGTTCAGCCAGGGAGACCCTGAGCAGAGTTCTAGGTCCAAGGAGGAGGTCCATACTGAAGGTGGACTAGCAAGAACCAACACAGAGCCCAGTCCTGGGAGTCAGGTCATGGGGATGGGGTGGAAGGAGGGTTGAAACTTGGGGGCCTAGTATTCTTGGCTGATGCATCAAATTCCAGGCCTGATTAGCAGCTCAAATTCTGCCTCATAATGTCCAAATGGGTTCTAGTTCTTGAATCCATTTGGAAATTGTCAGAAAGAATTTTGAATGAGGAAAGCTTGGGACTAAGCATGAGTAGTAGAGAAGCTGGAGGTTGAATAAACAATTGTTTTGAATCAGAGGTCTACCTCCTCACTTAAAAATCACACAAAAAGGGGCCTGGCCACATAGCTTGGTTGGTTAGAACATCATCCCTGGTCAGGGCACATGCAGGAACAGCTTGATATTTCTGTCTCTCCCCATTCCTCTCTTGCTAAAATCAATCAATAAAAAAATTTTAAATCACTCCCAAAAGTATAAAAATATATATTGGGAAAGGGGAGATCAGATCTTCACAAGACCACCTCAAAGGTATTAGAGAATACATTTATTTTTATTTATTTTTTTACAGAGACAGAGAGAGAGAGTCAGAGAGAGGGATAGATAGGGACAGACAGACAGGAACAGAGAGAGATGAGAAGCATCAATCACCAGTTTTTCGTTGCGACACCTTAGTTGTTCATTGATTGCTTTCTCATATGTGCCCCAACCATAGGCCTTCAGCAGACCGAGTAACCCCTTACTGGAGCCAGCGACCTTGGGTCCAAGCTGGTGAGCTTTGCTCAAACCAGATGAGCCCGCACTCAAGCTGGCGACCCCGGGGTCTCGAACCTGGGTCCTCTGCGTCCCAGTCCTATGCTCTATCCACTGTGCCACTGCCTGGTCAGGCTAGAGAATATAAAATAAATGAGGGGTTTCAGGTTTATATCTATTATTATAGACAATTTAAAAAATAATGATAATACTTCATACATATGGTATTTTAATAAAAGTCGTTCCATTATTATTGCTGGCACTAGTTTAAGTGGTATAAACCATTAGAAAGGTAACTTGATGGTATGTTCTGAGATACCCAAAATGTTTATAACCCTTTATTCACTCCTGAAATTTCCTTCTAAGAAAGTAATCTAAACTAGTGACCTCAGTGTTCCAGGTCAATGATTTATCCACTGTGCCACCACAGGTCAGGCCAACCAATAATAATTTTATAATGGGGGTTGATTAAGTATATTGTTGTCCCAGTAGAGCCCAAGCTCTACGTCGATCAGGCATCTCTGATTCTACTTTCCCGTGCAGTGGGACACTCCTGCTTATCAGCAGGGCTGGCAGCCTCTTCGAGACTACTCTTGAGGCAGCTATGAGGATGCTACTGTTAAGTGCCACCGGAGCAAAGACACAACCAACACACAAGTTAGTTGCAAGAATCACACAGGCAATTTGTTACTCACAAATCCTTTTGGCATGCCTGAGTACAGCTTAAGGGGGCCCCGTCGGCGTGCTCCTCTTGGCTGGCTTTGGTCAGAGCTCAGAGCGGCGTGGAGACAGTCCACATTAATGTTGGAATCTGGGCGACTATTGTAGCACGGGGCCCCTCAGCTTTAGTACCATTTCTGGTCAACGCCTTATAACAGGTGTCAATCTACAGGATTATCACCTCAAACCACCTTTTTGGGAGTTCCTTGCAGGGAATCCCCTCTATGTCAATCTACTGAAATGTTTACATTAAACCACTTTTTAAGATGTTCTTATTTACATTAATTTGTAAATAATACCAAGCCACTTCTTATCTATGTATAACTTCACACACATACTAACTGGGCCCTGCTTATAAGTCAGAGTCTGTTTGTCACATTACAGAATTATGGCACTAAGCCACTATATTAATTCCTATCCAAATGGCATAACTTTATTTAATTTTAATAATTATTTTTAATATTTTAATTACTTTTATCTATCTTCCATATTTTTATATTTCTATATGCTTAATTACTATAACCTTATATTACTACAATTATAAATTGTCCACTCTAAATATTATGCAATTATTGACTTATAATCATAAATATTATGGATGTAACAGACAATGCTTTAGATATTTGATAAAGTGGAAATAGCAGGACATAAGCTTGTATTTATACCAAGACTATAGATGTGAAAAAGTAATGTGTGCATATGGAAAATCTGGAAAAAAAACCAGAAAATAACAGAAGCTTATTAGCTTTGGTGAGAAAACTGAAGTCTTTTCTTATATTATTTTAATGGTTATTTTGATGTTAGTACAATTCTTTTTCTTTTTCTTTTTTTTTTTTTAAGATTTTATTTATTCATTTTTTTGGGGGGGGGAGAGAAAGAGAGAGAGAAGGAGGGAGGAGCCAGAAGTATCAATTCTCATATGTGCCTTGACCAGGCAAGCCCAGGGTTTTGAACCGGCAACCTCAGCGTTTCCAGGTTGATGCTTTATCCACTGTGCCACCACTGGTCAGGTCATACAGTCTTTTTTTCTGAGAAGACAATAAAAGATGAAAAATGTATCCCCAGAATTATTTAATAAACTGTTAAGTACTTAATTCCATGCTCCTGAGATATCATATTTCATAAATTTATTATCTTCTGTAAAAAGTAGAACTTCCCTTTATTTATCCTAAAAGCTCAAGGTGTAAGCTATTGATTGGGAAAATCCAGATCTTTGCTTTTCACACCTGTTTTGATAGTATGGTTTCCAGGCCTATCCTCTTAACCTTCCTTTGTCTTTGCAGAGTAAAGAGACCTATAGCCCTTCTCGGAGTGGGTTTATCCCCTTCCTCTGGATCTTTCTCCTCCTCATCCCTGGGATACAGGGAGGGAGCTGTGCACAGTGCTCCAGATTCGGAATGGGTTTATCCCCTTCCTCTGGATCTTTCTCCTCCTCATCCCTGGGTTACAGGGAGGGAGCTGTGCACAGTGCTCCAGATTCGGAATGGGTTTATCCCCTTCCTCTGGATCTTTCTCCTCCTCATCCCTGGGATACAGGGAGGGAGCTGTGCACAGTGCTCCAGATTCGGAATGGGTTTATCCCCTTCCTCTGGATCTTTCTCCTCCTCATCCCTGGGATACAGGGAGGGAGCTGTGCACAGTGCTCCAGATTCGGCTGCATCGTGGTTTTATAGGATCTTAGAATAGAATGATTTTTGTTTTGTTTTGTTTCTAAAAAGCTTTCATGATGGCGGTTGGCCAGATGCTATTGGCTGCTTCAGCTGTGGCAGTATATTAAGCCGATGTCTTCTGGGAACAATAGAGATCAATTCTCTCCTCACCCCCCCCCATTCTTCATTTTTGGCTTATAGCTGATTATTCATAGCTCTCACTTAATAAGTAGAGCTAGGAGCACTTTTCCCCCAAAATGTAAAACTATAATTGAAGTTCATCTGCCATTTTTGGTCGGCTCGCACAGCCTGGAAACTCTTGTGCTTTACTCCATTAGGGACTTGGGAGTATGTGTGAAGTTGGGTATTTCATCAGTGTATGCTTTTTAGTGGAGAGCAGTCCCAACATTAAGCATTGGAACTTTTTCCCATCTCGAGAGATGCCTGTTTTTCCTGTTTCCTTTTGCTAATCTACCTTTGTAATGAGAAGTACTTCCCTTCTCTGTCTCCTCACCCACCATGTAACTTTGAATAACCTCTGATAAAGAACCTTGCCAGGAGCCTGATCAGGTGGTGGTGAGCTTTGGACTGGGACACGAAGGACCCAGGTTCAAAACCCTGAGGTCCCCGGCTTGAGCACAGGCTCATCTGGCTTGAGCACGGGGTCACTGGCTTGAGCATAGGATCATAGACATGACCCCATGGTTTCTAGCTTGAGCCCAAAGGTCACACTGGCTTGAGCCCAAGGTCGCTGGCTTGAGCAAGGGGTCACTCACTCTGTTATAACCCCCTGGTGAAGGCATGTATGAGAAAGCAGTCAATGAACAATAAGGTGCCACAATGAAGAATTGATGCTTCTTCTCTCTCTCCCTTCCTGTCTGTCTGTTCCTATCTGTTCCTCTCTCTGTCTCTGTCACAAAAATAAAAAATAAAAAAAGCATTGTCAGGGGCATTTTAACCTCCAAAGTCCTGGCCACCACTTCCCTATGTACTGTAATGACCCTGGAGATTAGTCAGATATGGTTTTCTCTTGCTGGAAATATGTTGCTTTTACTTTAGCAAGTTCTGCTTCCTGAAACACTCAACACAATGTCTGCAGTAGAAAGAGCTTGGGCTTTGGAGCCAGGCCAACCTGGGTCTGGATTCTCCATTAATATTTAATGGCCATAATGTGACCATGGATGGATTACTTAACTTCTCTGAGCCTTGATTGGAAAAATGATGATCCTAATAGTAATATACCCCTTAAAGTCATCTGGGATCTCATTACAATGCAGTTTCTGATTTACTGGGTCTGGTAGGGCCTGACACTCTGTATTTTAGCAAGCTCCCAAGGAATGCTGATTCAGGAGACCTCAAGAGCAGTGATTCTCAAATTTGACCGCACACTAAAATCAGCCGGGAACCTTTCAAAACCACAATGCTTGTACCTCACCACCTACTCCAGTTTACCTGGCAGTGGGGTGTAGTCTGGGCACTGGGCCTTTTAAAAGATTATTCTAATGTACATAGAAGTTTATATGGCTCACTGCTTAAAGGGTTATTAAGGAGGCTTAGATGTGATAAACCCGGCATGTAGTAGGTATAAAGAAAGTAATGATTTTCTTCCTTGTGGTTCCTTGTCCTGTGCTTCTCACTCCACCCTTGTCCCCAGTCTTTAAATCAGGCAGGAAGAAGCAGGGCACCCACGGTTGTTGCCTGCACCTTCCTCACCTGGGTCTTCTCTAGAGCACTTGGCCTTGGAGCTCTCACGGCCCTGGGTGCAATGGGCCTGGCACTGGGAATTTTAAAGGCTCCCCAGTGATTCTAATATGTAACCAAGTTTGAGAACTAGTATCTTTCTTTTTTTTCATTTTTCTGAAGCTGGAAACGAGGAAGCAGTCAGACAGACTCCCGCATGCGCCCGACCGCGATCCACCCGGCATGTCCACTAGGGAGCGATGCTCTGCCCCTCTGGGGTGTCACTCTGTTGCAACCAGAGCCATTCTAGCGCCTGAGGCAGAGGCCACAGAGTCATCCTCAGCGCCCGGGCCATCCTTGCTCCAATGGAGCCTCAGCTGCGGAAGGGGAAGAGAGAGACAGAGAGGAAGGAGAGGGGGGAGGGGTGGAGAAGCAGATGGGCGCTTCTCCTGTGTGCCCTGGTCGGGAATTGAACCCAGGACTCCTGCACGCCAGGCCGACGCTCTACCGCTGAGCCAACTGGCCAGGGCCAAGAATTAGTGTCTTTTTATTAGATAACAGGAGAGAAGAGCACTGGGGTTACATAAAATGCCAAGGGAAGTGCAAGGACTCGGGGCTGGAGTGTCCCAGAATGTGCTGGTCCTTCAAGACTCCATTCCCCGGTAGTTAGAGGGACCAGTCATCCATGGCCCACAGCATTAGGTGGCTTGCTTGTATATTAGAGAGAGCTGCTGCCTCCTCTCCTTCTCCCTCTCCACACCCAGCCCAGCCCTCCTACTAGGTAGCCAGGTGCCCAGACCCTGCTGCTCTGTTCATCTGCCCTGCAACAGTGAGTGTGGGTTATCAGTTGAAGGAGCAGAAGCTGGGATGAGATTGTCCAGAGAAAGGACCTGGAACCCCCGCTCTGGAGCAACCCTAAGGATTCCTTTTAGTTCAGCAAACATTGATTGAGCACTGACTACGTGCCTAGGACTGTGCTAAGCCCTGACACTGAGATCTGAGGAAGACATGAGTCCTGCCCTGAAGGAGCTCACAGGAGAGAAAGGCTGTAAACAAATAATGGGATGTCATGGCAAAATACTAGGAATGTGTTCTAGTTATTCAGGAGGCCTACAGGAGGAAATGTGTAGATTGGAGGAAATCAGAGAAAAGGTCCCAAGCTGCTTAAGCTGTGTCTTGCAGGAGAATTAGCGGTTTTCCAGGTGGATGTGGGGTAGGAAGAGAAGGCCCGTATTGTGAAAGTGCACAGCAGCCTGACCAGGCGGTGGTGCAGTGGATAGAGGTTGGACTGGGATGCGGAGGACCCAGGTTCAAAACCCCGAGGTCACTGGCTTGAGTGCGGGGTCGCTGGCTTGAGCGTGAGATCATACACATGACACCACGGTCGCTGGCTTGAGCCCAAAGGTCACTGGCTTGAGCAAGGGGTCACTCACTTGGCTATAGTTCCTCCTCCCCATCAAGACTCATCTGAGAAAGCAATCAATGAACAACTGAGGTGATGCAACAAAGAATTGATGCTTCTCATCTATCCCTTCCTGTCTGTCTGTCCCTCCCTTCGTCTCTGTCAAAAGGAAGGAAGGAAGGAAGGAAGGAAGGAAGGAAGGAAGGAAGGAAGGAAGGAAGGAAGGAAGGAAGGGAGGGAAGGAGGGAGGGAGGGAGGGAGGGAGGGAGGGAGGGGGGGAGGGAGGGAGGGAGGGAGGGAGGGAGGGAGGAAGGAAGGAAGGAAGGAAGGAGGGAGGGAGGGAGGGAGGGAGGGAGGAAGAGAAAGAAAGAACTACATTCAGGGAGCTGGCTTTCTTTCGGCAGCGCTGGAGGCAGCGCACTCAGTGGGGAGGGTGGAAGTAACTGGTAAGAGTAGCCTGGGAAGCTAAGGCAGCCCATGGGCCTGCACCTGCTGCAGACTTGGGGCTTAAGGAGTGGATGACAGTTTGCAGCAGAGGACAGGTACACTTGGACTTGTGTTTTCGGTGGATCATGAGTCATGTGGAGACAGATGGAAGTGGAAACAGGCAGTGACTGGATCATGACAGTGATCCAGGTGAGTCCTATAGATTGCAGTGCAGTCAGCAGGTATCATGAGGACAAGAAAGATAGAATGGTGTGAGCCACACTAAGAAGACAGACTGGATGGGATTTAACAACTGGGTGGACGTCAAGGGGGTGGGGTAAAGGGGAAGAGGGCGGGTTGTGAGATGCAGGGCAGGCCCTAGAGGTAGGCAGGTCAAGTGTCTGGGATACAACATTTAAGGAGTTGCTCACTCAAAGGGTGGTGCACAGGCTGACCTTGAGTGAAAAGGAGGAGTCTAGGATGTGTTCAGGTCTGGGATCTATGGTGGGGTGGATGGTGAGACAGTAACACAGAGCAAGGCCTGGGGGAGGTTCCAGCGTAGCGGGTGGCTGTTGTGTGGCAATGAGGACAGGCAGCCATTGGAGGGCGCCTTTCTCGGCAGCAGCTCTGTCCTTGGCCTCCGAGGCTGGGTCGGGCTGCTCTGACTGACCCAGCGTGCTCAGTGTCCTCTGGCACCTTCACATAGTCCAACCTCTGACCTCCCCCAAACACCCTTAACCCCTGTCTTGTTCTGTCCCCAGTGGTGGGGCTTTCACAGGCAGCACAGGGGTCCCCTGCTGACAGCACCCCCTTCTTTGAAAGCCCTCAGGCAGGTCAGCAGGTTCCACTAGGAAAATTTCCAGTGGGGAGGCAGCCAATGTGTCTGGGTGGCTCAAGGGATGTCAACCTTCCAGGAGGCCTGGGATGAAATCAGAGGACAGCTGGGGTGCTCTAGGGCAGCACCCTCTGATTAGCAATACTGAACATGCATTTTATTTATTTATTTTTTACAGAGACAGAGAGTGAGAGAGAGAGATAGACAGGGACAGACAGACAGGAACAGAGAGATGAGAAGCATCAATCATTAGTTTTTCATTGCGTGTTGCAACATCTTAGTTGTTCATTGATTGCTTTCTCATATGTGCCTTGACCGCGGGCCTTTAGCAGACTGAGTAACCCCTTGCTGGAGCCAGCGACCTTGGGTTCAAGCTGGTGGGCTTTTCCTCAAACCAGATGAGCCCGCACTCAAGCTGGCGACCTCGGGGTCTCAAACCCGGGTCCTCTGCATCCCAGTCCGACGCTCTATCCACTGCGCCACCGCCTGCTCAGGCTGAGCATGCATTTTATGTAGTCACAATTTACACAACTTACACAAATTATTCATCATTCAAGCTTCAGCTCCGACAGGCATCTGTGGAATGTCTGCCCAGCACTGGGCTAGGAGCTGCCACAGAGAGGCTGGGGGGGGTGGGTATAACAACCTGTGTGCCCTTAGGCTAGTTCCTCGTTAGTTCCTCTCACTGTCTTCCTTGTTGACAAGGGAGAGTAATATGTAGTACCTTTCTGCAGGGTGAGGACAGAGATAATGTCTGTCAAGGGCTAGTTTAGCCCCTAGCAGATAGCGCCCAGCAGATGTAGGCTAGCCGTCCTGGGTCATAGTCAGTGCTGATATCTTAGATGTGAGAACTGAGGGGGTAACTTGGCTGAGGCTGTGCAGTCAGTAGGTAGAACCCAGGCCTGTTTGGCCATCTCTGAAGCTCAGGTGCCTCTGGGGTCCCATGTGCCCCTTAGTGGTACAGAGTCCTCTCCCTTTGACTTTTCTTCATCTTTCCCATCAGCCTACAACTAGACTCTTCTGGTGCCTGTGTTGAAAGCCTTCTTCCAGAATCAGGAGACAGTTGTCTAAAAGCTGGGATGCCCATTGACCATCTTCTGTCTCCCCCTCCTGAATCCCGGCTGGGTGCTGATTGCCAGGATTTGGATGCCATCTGTACCCCCTCTCAGGCACAGTGAACCACCGTCCTTCTGGGTCCAAAGCAAACAGATCAGGTGCCCTACATTCCCTGAGGGATTCCCTCTCTTTTTTCTCACTTAATGGTCCTGCCAACAATAGGAACCTTGTGCCAGGGCCCAAGAGGCTAGAGGAAAAAACTCCATTTTTGTTGAGGGCCACAAGGCCCCATCTGGGACACATCTGTGTCCCTTCCTGGAAGGACCACAGAAAGCAGGGAAGCAAACCCTCTGAATCTGTGGATCCTGTGGCCCTTTAAAGACCTGTGTCTAAACCTCTCTGTGGCCCTGCTGGCTGGCTCAGTGGTAGAGTGTTGGCCCAGTATGTGGATATCCCAGGTTCAATTCTCGGTCAGGGCACACAGAAGAAGCGACCATCTGCTTCTCCATCCCTCCACTTCTCCCTTCTCTCTGTCTCTCAGTCTCTCCCTCTCTCTCTTCCCCTCCCATAGCCATGGCTGGGTTGTAGCAAGTTGGCCCTGGGCACTGAGGATAGCCCCATGACCTCGCATCAGGTGCTAAAGCAGCTCAGTTGCCGAGCAATGGGGCAACGGCCCCAGGTGGGCAGAGCATCACCCGGGCAGGGGGCTTGCTGGGTAGATCCCAGTCAGGGCACATGTGAGAGCCTGTCTCTCTTCCTCCCCACTTCTCACTTAAGAAAAATAAAAAATTTTAAAAATAAACCTCTGTGTGTCCCCAGGCCATGGAGAGCAAGCTGCTCATCGGGGGCAGGAACATCATGGATCACACCAACGAGCAGCAAAAGATGTTGGAACTGAAGAGGCAGGAGATTGCCGAGCAGGTAGGGCTAGGGCTTCAGGTGTCTGGGGGCTCAAGGCCTTGAGGCCATGTCCGAGGGACATCAGGCAGTAATCCGTCATACACTCAGGCTCCCTGCAACAGTGCTGAGCACCTACGACATGCTGCCCTGGACGCCATGGGTCCACCAGCCCAGGCCCTGTCTCGCAGGGCACTGCTAGCTGGTGGGTGAGAGAAAGCGGTGGCTCTCCACAATGTCAGCCTCCACAGCACCTGGTACAAGTTCCTGGGCCTTCCACAGGGGTGCAGGCTCTTTGCACCAACTCTGACTGCGTCCTGAATCATCGCGAGCTGCAATTTGTTGATCTTACCAGTCAGCTGTAATGCTGCGGGGGGGGGGGGGGGGGGGCTGGGGAGGCAGTTGGGAAGCCTGTGTGACAGATATCTGTATACAGTATGTGGTTGACCTCTCTGGAACGTGTCGTTGATTAGGGCTGGGGTCTCCATCCACATGGGCAGTGCCTGGCAAAGGCATGGCCTCAGGAGCTGAGAAGCAGGTTTAGAGAGGCTCCACTGAGGAGGGGGTGGCAGCGATGGCGGGGGGTCAGGGGCACTCCCTTCTCCCTCCCGGCAGCTGTGGCCACAATGAAGCCAGGTCTCAGGAGAGGCAGTGAGCCTGTCCCCGAGATCCCTTGGCCCTCCCTGGTCTGTGCTGCTGCTCTGAGCCCATATGCCCTGCATTGGCCTAGAAACGCCGAGAGCGGGAGATGCAGCAGGAGGTGCTGCTCCGAGACGAGGAGACCATGGAGCTCCGGGGCACCTACACGTCCTTGCAGCAGGAGGTGGAGGTCAAGACCAAGAAACTCAAGAAGGTGAGATGCCACGGCAGGACGGGGCCAAGGTGTGGGAGGCCCCGGCAGCCCCTGCCCAAGACAGTCACCTGCCCAAGGGGTATATCTTTTAGGGCCTCTTTCCCACTTTGCTTTAACTGCTGAACCCCAGTTTCATTGCCTGGGCTGTTGGGAAGGAGCAGGGAAGGCAGGGGTTGGTGTTGGGGTGGAATACAGCCCTTTCCCCTGGGCCAGGTGAGGCCTGATAGGCTGGGAACACCACCATGGTCCTGGGTGACTTCCCCCTTTACGGTGTCCCCGGTGAGTCGAGTGGCAGTGTGAGCAGCCAGGCCTGGAGCAGGGCCAGGGGAGTGGTGAGGGAGCCTGAGACTTGACCGTGGGGGAGCTCCAGGGAGGAAGTGCAGGGCTCTCAAGGCATGTGAAGGATGAGAATATTTTGCCTCCAAAACCTGCAAAGGCAATGGCCGGGGCGAGGTGTGTACATGAATGAGGGTCAAGGGCGGGAAGCAGCAAGTTTCAGCCTGGATTCTGGGAAGAACCTGGAGAGGTCTTGGGGTTGCCAATGTGGCTGCCCCAGAGCAGGCCAGGCAGGGGCCCTGTCACAGTGGCAGTTTCCAGGGACACACCCCTGAGTGGGTTAGGAGTGAGACAGCAGGGTCAGTGCTGTCCTCTGCACTTCCACTTTTTTTTTTTTTTCTGTTTTTCTGAAGCTGGAAACGGGGAGGCAGTCAGACAGACTCCCACATGCGCCCAACCATGATCCACCTGGCATGCCCACCAGGGGGCGATGCTCTGCCCATCTAGGGGCGTCGCTCTGCCGCAATCAGAGCCATTCTAGTGCCTGAGGCAGAGGCCACAGAGCCATCCTCAGCGCCCAGGCAAACTTTGCTCCAATGGAGCCTTGGCTACGGGAGGGGAAGAGAGAGACAGAGAGAAAGGAGAGGGGGAGGGGTGGAGAAGCAGATGGGCGCCTCTCCTGTGTGCCCTGGCTGGGAATCAAACCCAGGACTCCTGCACACCAGGCCGACGCTCTACCACTGAGCCAACTGGCCAGGGCCTGCATTTCCACTTTTGAGAGTCCCTAGAGAGTTAGGAGTGGGGTGGGTCACCTTCCAAACTGGCTGAGGCCCCCTCCTCTCCTTTAGCCCTGGACTAGCAGTCTGGTACTTGGGCCTGATTCTGGCTCTTCTATTAACTAATTGTGTGACCTTGAACACGTCTGTGCCTGAGTTTCCTCACCTATGAAAAAGGAGTATTGGACCAAAAGGTCCCCAGGGTCCCTGCTATTTTGCTGATAGCAGCTGAGAGAGCAGGTAACAGACCACAGTGTAGGGGGGCAGGGCAGCCTTTGAAGAACCTGTCTTGACTTGTGGGGCAGTGGGAGGGAGACTCAGACCAGGCCCTGGCTCATCCCGTGCTGTGGACCTGGAACCTGCCTGTCAGGGCCCAAGCTGGGTGGCTTCTGAGCTGCGCCTGTCCCCACCCAGCTCTATGCCAAGCTGCAGGCGGTGAAGGCAGAGATCCAAGACCAGCATGATGAGTACATCCGCGTGCGGCAGGACCTGGAGGAGGCGCAGAATGAGCAGACTCGGGAACTCAAGCTCAAGTAGGCTCCCTCTTTGTCTTATTCCTGGTCCTCCCAGCCATCCCTTGGGCCCCAGGCTTCTCCCTAACAGGATCGTATCCTTCCTGAAGGCCTCATTCCAGCTGCCACCCATGAGTTCATGTGTCTTAGTAATAGTGTGTATTCCAGAGGACGGAGAGGCCCAGGTTCTGAGGTTTCTTCTACCTCCTCTGTTTCCTTCTCCTTCCCTCCTCTTCCCTCCTCAGCCTGCACTTGATGAACTCCCTAAAGTGCATGTTGCATGCTGGCCAAAAGGAACTCCAACAGCTCTAAGCCTATACTCCTTACATTAGAATAATTGATTTTCAAGATCTATTATTTTGGAAGGATCCCTTCCCCCAACTTTTTGGTTTCTCCACCTGTGTTCCCTCCACCTCTTTGCTTCTTCTGATTCTTCAACTTCACATGGCGTATAGGGTCTCTCTCTCCAATTTCCCACTTCTACCTTATTCCTGCTCCCAGGTACCTAATTATTGAGAACTTCATCCCCCCTGAGGAGAAGAACAAGATCATGAACCGGCTTTTCCTGGACTGTGAGGAGGAGCAGTGGAAGTTCCAACCACTCGTGCCCGCCGGAGTGTGAGTCTCTCGCCCACTCATCTGGGCCTCGGGACTTGCAAGCCCACCCAGGTTGGAGACAGCCAGGTTGGAAACAGGTTTTTATGGATTGAAGAGGGGCGAGAAGAATACTGATGGAGGTTTCTCAGGACCTCATGTAGGGGTCTCCGTGTGGGAAGGGTGTTCTGACAAAAACAAAGTGTCTCATTGAACTGGGATGCAGGAAATACCTATGAGGGACCCGAAGAGAGGTGCCTCTTGGCAATCCCAGTGAGTGCTAACTCTGGCCAGACTGATGACTATTCATTTATCTGGTGCCAAGAGCAACACCAATAGTGAATATTTGCTTTACTGTGTGTCGGGCACTGTGGAAGACTGAAGACAGAGAGTGGATCAGTCAGTCAGCACTCTAGTCCAGTGGGGAATATAGAGAAGTGACTATATCAGGAAATGATAGAGGTGTGACCAATCTTGATAGCCTCACTCAGCTCTGTGATTCAGCATTTCCACCTGTTTCCACATCCCAGCCGGGAGGTACAGTTTGCGTCCATTGGCTGGGTGTGCAGCTCCCTCTGCTGGTGGCCATTAAGAACAAGGCCGGGTAGTCCAAAACAGCAGGACCTCTGTCCCTTAATTGAAAATCTGTATATAGAAGTATTTGGGAAGCCAAATACCAATGCACTTCCCCAGAAATTCCTTGTGCCCTCTAGCCTAGAAATATTTATGCAAAGATAGGGCAGCAGTCTCCCCAAAGCTGCGGTGGGAATCTGGCTGTATAGGTCTTTAGCTTCTCACAGGAGCATCAGATGCCTGCTTCATCTGACTACTTTCTGAAAAGTTGACCTACTTAAGGTGACACTATGCAAACTTGTAGTCTGCAAGTTCATGAATAGACTTTTCAGTGGTGTCACTTTAGACTTAAAATCTACATTTCCAATCTAGGTAGAGACCCACAGTAATTCAGCATTTAATGCAGAGATTCTCCACCATGGCCAAAGTTAGAATCACTTGTAAGTTAGGCTCCAAAAAGTCTGATTTAAAGGATCTTGGGTGGATCCCAGGACTAATTTTTTTTTTTCAACGCCTCCAAACGAGGCTTCCAGCAAGGAAGCCAGGCTCAAAAATTACTACTTTGGCGCCCTCTGCTGGAAGGAAATGCTAGTGAGGCTTCTGCTCTGTAGGGTTATTTTGTGCTTAAAAAAAGTTATTTGGTTTTAAGTTTGCAAGTGGAGGGATTTCTTTATATTAGATAGATATGGGATGAGAGAGAATCTGAGAAGGCATGTGTTCTTTAAACTTTTTATTTTGAAGAATAAGAATCGCAAGAACGATACAAAGATTTCCCATATACCCTCACAAAAACTCACGAATTAGTATCTTGCTTATTAATTTACCCACCTCGCCCATCCCAACCATTTGAGATTTTTTTTTTTTTTTTTGTATTTTTCTGAAGCTGGAAACGGGGAGAGACAGTCAGACAGACTCCCACATGTGCCGGACCGGGATCCACCCGGCACGCCCACCAGGGGCGATGATCTGCCCACCAGGGGGCGATGCTCTGCCCATCCTGGGCTTCGCCGTGTTGCGACCAGAGCCACTCTAGCGCCTGAGGCAGAGGCCACAGAGCCATCCCCAGCGCCCGGGTCATCTTTGCTCCAATGGAGCCTTAGCTGCGGGAGGGGAAGAGAGAGACAGAGAGGAAGGAGAGAAGGAGGGGTGGAGAAGCAGATGGGCGCCTCTCCTGTGTGCCCTGGCCAGGAATCGAACCTGGGACTTCTGCACGCCAGGCCGACGCTCTACCACTGAGCCAACCGGCCAGGGCCCAACCATTTGAGATTAAGTTGCAAATATCTGGTTCTTTACTTGTATTTCCTAAGAATGGAAGCATTATGTTACCTAACTACAGTATGATGATCAAATTCAGGAAGGTTGCCGGTTTGGTCCCCAATGAGGGTTCATGCAGGAACAGTTCCATGTTCTTGTCTCTCTCTCTCTCTCTCTCTCTCTCTCTCTCCTTCTCCCCTCTCTCCCTTCCTCTCTTGCTGAAATCAATAAATAAAAATTTTTAAAAAGACTTATTAATAAATACCAGGTGATCAACTACATACATTTCTGAATTACTGCTATTTATTTTTTCTTTTTATAATATCACTGTCCATTTTGCTATGTCTGATAACTGCCATAAATAATGTTTATCTCAGAACTCTTTTTTAATCACAAAAATATACAGAAGAAAAGTAAAAATAGATCTAGGAAGTTTTTATATGAAACAAAAATATTTTAATTATTTTTTTAAAGCAGCAGTGTGTGGTTGAAACAAAGTAAAAACAGTTCCCTCATAATTGAAACTCCCATTGTGATTCCCACTCGCTCAGAGAGCCAGAGGGTAGCATGATGGTACAAGAGCCGCTGGCCCTGATCTGTGATCATCTGCCCCACACCCTCATTTCACAGAGGAAGGCTAAGTGTGAGGTGGTCCTTGGATGAAGTTTCTTCCATTTTGGGGAACCATGGAACAAGCTGCCTTCCTGGGAGGGTAGGTGCCTTCCCTCAGCATTGAGTCCCACTATTTGCAACATGACCTAATCATAGCTGAAAAACTTTCTTCCCAAAGCATGTTTAATCAGGGCATTGTCTCACTTGCTCAATTCAAGTGTAGAGTAGTTTGCTTTACTTGGCCTGTGGGATTCTGTGGTTGAGAACACCAAATGCTGCTCAAAGGGAGAGGGAAAAAAATAATTTTGGGGAAGAAATTAATACCTAAAATCATATTGTCCATTTAGAAAGCTTTTGTTGGAAAAATGTGCTTCGCCTGCTCTAGCAACAAGCATTTACTTCACATACTCTTCCTCCGCCTCTCTCTAAAACAAAGGGTAACGGTCAGGCAGCTCTGGAAACAAGTCCGTATCTACTTACTTTGGAAGTCTATCCCTTTTTCTTTCTCTCCCCTATCTCTGTGTGGCACTAGTTGATACACTATAACTTCAGGTGAAATGCCTCCCATAATCACAAACAATTTTGTCTTAATGTTACTTTGAACAAAATTATTTTTAAGTGAGAGGAGGGGAGATAGACTCCTGCATGTGCCCTAACCAGGACCCACCTGGCAACCCCCATCTGGGGATGATGCTCAAGTCAACCAAGCTATTCTTAGCACCTGGGGCCAATGCTTGAACCTGTCGAGCCACTGACTATAATGGAAGAGGGAGAGAAGAGGGAGAGGGAGGAAAAAAGAAGCAAATGGTCACTTGTCACGTGTGTCCTGACTAGGGATCAAACCTAGAATGTCTGCACATTGGGTTGGCAGGGCTCTAGCCACTGAGCAAACTAACCAGGGCTGAACAAATATTTTTGCAACCAGCTCTAGCAATAACTATTTTTCAAGTATGACCTTTTATTTTTAATTTCTCATAATAGACTTTCTTTTAAGTTGTATTTATATAAAATTATCTTCTAAGCATTGGATATATGGCAATGTCTACAGCCCATGGTTTACAATTCACAAAATTATATTTGTAACTTTAACCCTTTGACTTTTGCAACCCCAGCCACCCTAGATTCTTTTCTTTTTCTTTCTTTTTTTTTTTTTTTTTTGTGTGTGTGTGTGTGTGTGTGTATTTTTCTGAAGCTGGAAACGGGGAGAGACAGTCAGACAGACTCCCGCATGCGCCCGACCAGGATCCACCCAGCACGCCCACCAGAGGGCGATGCGCTGCCCCTCTGGGGCATCGCTCTGCCGCAACCAGAGCCACTCTAGCGCCTGGGGCAGAGGCCAAGGAGCCATCCCCAGCGCCCGGGCCATCTTTGCTCTAATGGAGCCTTGGCTGCGGGAGGGGAAGAGAGAGAGAGAGAGACAGAGAGGAAAGAGAGGGGGGTGGAGAAGCAAATGGTCGCTTCTCCTATGTGCCCTGGCCGGGAATTGAACCCGGGTCTCCCGCACGCCAGGCCGACGCTCTACCGCTGAGCCAACCGGCCAGGGCCTCTTTCTTTTTTTCTTGTGACAGAGACAGAGAGAAGAACAAATACGGACAAGCAGACAAGAAGGGAGAGAGATGGAAAGCATCAGTTCTTCGTTGTGGCACCTTAGTTGTTCACTGATTGCTTTCTCATATGTGCCTTGACGGGGGGGGGGGGGGGGGGCTCTAGCAGAGCCAGTGACCCCTTGCTCAAGCCAGCAACCTTGAGCTCAAGCTGGTGAGCCTTAGTCAAACCAGATGAGCCCACGCTCAAGCTGGCAACCTCGGGGTTTCGAACCTGGGTCCCCTGGGTCCCAATCCGACACTCTATCATCCACTTTGCCACCGCCTGGTCAGGCCACCCTAGATTCTTTTCAAAGACATCATGGTGCAGTAGAAAGAGACTGGACTTTGGATCCGGAACATAATGAATCTAGTCCCTGCTCTCCCTCCCTTTTGTAGCCTTGAAAAGCTTTCTTTAACCTCTCTAAACCCAATTTTCTTCATCGGTAAAGTTGAGATAATAAATGTACCCTGCAGCATTGTTGAGGCTGATGTGAGACAATGTGTGTGAGGCTCCAGGTCAGTACTTGGCACAGAGGAGATGATCAATAAATGATCACGATCACACCGATAAGCCAATATTACACTTATGGGGACACCTTCGTCCTTAGAAGTGACATAGAAGGGCAGCTTGATTTCTTGTTTTCGTTTTTATCATTAACCTTGAAGGTACCTTTAAACAAAGCATTCCTTGCTCTAAATAGAATCAGGATAGAAAGTTAAACTAGCCCCGGCTGGTTTGCGCGGTTCATTATAGCATCATCCTGAAGCACAGAGGTTGCCAGTTCGATCCCCAGTCAGGGCACATACATACGGGAACAGATCAGTATTCCTCTCTCTCTCTCTCTCTCTCTCTCTCTCTCTCTCTCTCTCTCTCTCTCCTTCCCTCTCTTCCTCTCTTACTAAAATCAATAATTAAAAATTTTTTAAAAAGTTAAATTTGTTTTATTACAGAGGCAAAGTTTACCTCAGTAAGAACCTTCTCAGCTCTGGGCCGGGTCCCTCGATTTATTCACAGGCCTGTGGGAGGTGAAGAGAATCTGAAGCAGGAAGCCGCATCCGCCTCCCCAGGCAGGGGCGGGACAGTGTTGTGAGGGGAAACGAGAGGAGCAAAGGAGCAAGAGTTCAGACATGCCGGGAGGGGCATGCTACAAGGTGATGGCTGACCTGCAGGCACAGAGGGACCTGCCAGATCCAGAGGAAAGTCTGAGGAGCTGCAGCAGCTGCATGTGAAGGGCCTGGGAGGAAAACACATGCTGGGAGGTTGGATGCCTGTGTTCAGAACAGGAGAGGAAAAGGGGTGATCGGAGGGCACTGGTAATGAGAATGGGATCAGCCCCTTAGACGGAGCCAAGAATGACTTTTTAATATTAAGGGGGGAAATACGCTGTGATAACAGCCATCTGGAGGGAGGGCCCTAGGGGAACTCGGATCTACTAAGCACTTGCAGACTGTCGCAGCGGTCTCTCTTGGGAGGGGTGGATACTTCAGAGCCAGGCCTCCTCTCTGGGCTGTCGCCACAGCCTGCTTACTGTGGAGAGATCAATCGAGGAAAGTAGGCCTGAGGCAGAAGAGGGAGTAGATGGGGAGTTAGGTGTCCCAATTACAGGCTCCCCTCCCCCAGCCCCTTCTTCCCGCGTGCCACCCAGAATAGCCCTGGCATCTTTGTTGGGCCAGGCTGCCAGTTCACTCTGATCCACTGTTCTGCTCGCCCAGCCATGGCCTCCTGTCCGGTTCCAGAGCCTGCAGCCGTCAAGGCGCGCTTCAGCCCCTGACCAGTTCACGTGTTCTCCTCAGAGACCGTGCAGCGTCATGAAAAGAGTATCTGAAAAGGTTCAGTTTCGGGTTTCTTCCTAATTGTATGACCTTGGACATGAGAGGCAGAATGGTGTCTGCCCTGTCTGTACTTTGGGAGGTTTTGTCACATTCAAGTGGGACGTGTAGGCTCACCTTATAAAAGATAAGTTATTTCACCGATTTTCCCTCTGCCCCCTCCATGTGCACAGCATCTGGGGCTCTGCCGCAGCAGAGCCAGCCTCCTCCTTTCCTGTCTTCATCTATAAAGAGGAGTCAGCAGGGACCCCAAGGGGGGTCCAGCTCGTTTTTGTACCCTTGATAAAAATGAACCACAAGAATGTCCTTATTACTCTCTGCTGCAGGTCTCAGGCATTGTTCCTGGGCTTCTGCCGGACTTGTTCTGCTGCTCAAGGACAGGGCTTCCTATCTGTGAATTACCCGCCTGTTTTGTCTCTTCTTCTGTCTCCTGTCTGCCTTTTGGCCTCTTCCATTGCTCATTTGTATCCCTGCTTGAAATTAGCAAGTGGCATTGAGAATAAATCATCATGTGCAGAGTCCTTGTGGTGTCTGCGCTCACTGTTTGTCTTGTGTCATCTCAGCCGTTCTGGAGGACAGGGCTTAGATAACTGAGGCTCAGAGGAATGAAGCCACTTGCCAAGGTCACAAAGTTTTCAGAGCCAGAATTCAAACCTGGGTCTGTCTTCCTCCAAAACCTGGTATTCTTTTTAATGGAAATAACTTTTGTATATTCTTTCCTATCTTTTGTCTGTTTGTTTTGAATAATAAAAGTAATACATTACACTCATCAAATTGCTGAAAGTAAGAAGTCTGAAATATGTACATTGAGTTGGCCAGGATACAGGCCAATGGAAACTTTCATAGGTACAGCCATTTTGACAAGCAACTTGGCAATATCTAGTAAAGTTGAAATGCACATGCCCTATAATGCAGCCATTCCATCCCTGAATATACACCCCAGGGAAACAGTTAAATGTGTACTTGAAGATACTGTACAGAAATGTTTACAACAGTACTGTGTTAAATGGGGGGGGGGTGTCAACAAGAGAATGTATATATGTATATATCTTGCTATATTAAAACCTTAAAATACTCAATATACTGTATATTTAAACTTTAATAATCTAAGCTAGCTCTGGCCAGATAGCTTGGATAGTTAGAGTATCATCCCAGTACACAAAGGTTGGGGTTTCAATCCCTGGCCAGGTCACATACAAGAACAGATCGATGTTTCTGTCTTTCTCTTTCTCTCCCCATCCCTTCTTCTCTTTCTAAAATTAATTTTTTAAAATCTAATCTACAGCTACATAGATAAATCTAAAAAAAAATGCAATACGTACACCATACAGTTCAAATTTTAGAAACAGGTATACAAATACCATATATATATTATTTATGAATACCCATATATATAAATATAAAAACATGCATGACATTGATATGCACCAAACTCAAGAGAGTTATTAACTCTGGGGAAGGAGAGAGATAGGAATCTTAACAATATCAATATTTTATTCCTTAAAACAAGATTTGATATAATTTTAACAAAATATTAAGGTTTGACAAAGCTGGATGGTAGACATACAGATATATATTATTTTCTATACTTTTATGAATGTTTGAAATAATTTATTAGATATAAAGTTATACATATTCATTGTAAAAACAATTAGATATTGTGAAAGGCATAATAATAATTTTAAAAGTCACCCATAATCATACCATCCAAAGACAGTAACTGTTAACATTTTGTTGACTATCCATACCTTTTGTAAGCATTATACATGTTTTTTTAAAAACAAAACAAAACAAAAAAATAGTTTGACTGGGTGGTGGCGCAGTGGATAGAGTGTCAGACTGGGACACAGAGGACCCAGGTTTGAAACCCCAAGGTTGCTGCCTTGAGCACAGTCTCATCCGGCTTGAGCACGAGTTCACCAGCTTGAGCATGGGGTTGCTGGCTTGAGCATGGGATCATAGACATGACCCTATTGTCCCTGGCTTGAGCCCGTGGGTTGCTGGCTTGAAGCCCAAGGTCGCTGGCCTGAGCAATGAGTTACTGCCCCCCCCTTCAAGGTTCATATGAGAAAGCAATCAATGAACAACTAAGGTGCCGCAACGAAGACAATGCTCCTCATCTCTCTCCTTTCCTGTCTATCCCTCTCTCTGTCTCTCTTTCTGTCTCTGTCGAAAAAAAAATTGTCATATTTTTTAAACAAAGCATTTATTCATTTATTTTATTTTAGAGAGAGAATGAGAAGCTTATAGTTACTTCACTTTTTTTTTTTTTTTTTTACAGAGACAAAGAGAGAGTCAGAGAGAGGGATAGACAGACAGGAACGGAGAGATGAGAAGCATCAATCATTAGTTTTTCATTGTTTGCTTTCTTATATGTGCCTTGACCACGGACGGGCCTTCAGCAGACTGAGTAACCCCTTGCTCGAGCCAGCGACCTTGGATCCAACCAGATGAGCCCATGGTCAAGCTGGTGACCTTGGGGTCTCGAACATGGGTCCTCAGCATCCCAGTCTGATGCTCTATCCACTGTGCTACCACCTGGTCAGGCTGTAGTTACTTCACTTTAGGTGTGCATTGATTGCTTCTCCTATGTGCTTTGACCTCCTTGACCAGGGATCGGACCAACGTCTCAAGCCAAGCCAGCGACTCCTGGCTCAAGCTGGTGACCTTTGGGATTGTGTGGATGATCTATCCCGCGCTCAGGCCAGCAAGCCCATGCTGAAGCTGGCAACTTTGGGGTTTTCAACCGGCAACCTCAGCAGTCCAGGATGATGCTCTATCCACACTGGTCAGGCAAAAAAAAAAAAAAATTGTCTTTTTTTTTTTTTTTTTTAATTCAGTGACAGGAGGGGAAGCAGAGTCAGACTCCGGCATGCGCCCAGACCAGGATCCACCCGGCAAGCCCACTATGGGGCAATGCTCTGTCTATATGGGACCCTTGCTCTGTTGCAACCGGAGCCATTTTTTAGCTGCTGAGGCAGAGTCTTCAGCACCTGCCAACTCTCTCCAGTGGAGCCATGGCTGCAGGAAAGGAGGAGGAGGGAGAGAGAGAGATAAGGGGGAAGGGTGGAGAAGCAGATGGGTGCTTCTCCTGTGTGCTCTGATGGGGGAATTGAACCTGGGACATCCATATGCTGGGTTGATGCTCTACCACTGAGCCAACTGGCCAGGGCCAAATGTCGTCTTTTTATTTGTTTTTTTATTTAATATGTTGTGGAAATCTTTTCATATATAGAGAGAGCCACACAATGATTTTAATGATGACATAATATTACTTCCTGTGGGTAATAATTTAATCCCTACTGAGCAGATTTGAGTTGTTTCTAATTTTTTGCAATTGTAAATAATTTTGCAGCAAACATCCCTACATGTAAATTTTGTCCCCATCTATTCTTATTTCTGTAGGGAAAATCCTAGGAGTGGGAATTTGGATCAAAGAATATGCACATTATAAAGGCCAAGCCTGGGTTTTGTTTTGTTCGTTTTTTTAAATAACAGCTTTATTGAAATATCTCACATATCATAAAATTTACCATTTTAAAGTGTACAATTCAGTAGATTTTAGTATATTCACAGAGCTGTTCAACCATCACCACTATCTAATTCCAGAATGTTTTCATCACCCCTAAAGGAGACCCTGTCCCCACTGGCAATTTCTCCCTGTTCTCCCCAAAGCCCTCAGCCCTCAGCAGCCACCAGTATGCTTTCTGTCCCCACAGATTTGCATATTATGGACATTTCATATACATGGAATCATACAATGTGTAGTCTTTTGTGCCTGGCTTCTTCCACTTAGCAAACTGTTTTCAAGGTTCATTCATGTTACAGCATGTGTCAGTACTTCGCCCCTTTTTATTGCCAAATGACTGATGTTCTGCTCTGGGTATGCCACATTTTATGCATTCATTAGTTGATGGGTATTTGGGTTATTTCTACATTTTAGCTATTATAAACAATGCTGCTGTGAATATTTGTGTACATGTGTGGGGACATGTTTTAAATTGTCTCGAGTATATAGCGAGAAGTGGAACTGCTGGCTCATATGGCAACTCTGTGTTTAACTTTTTGAAGAACTGCCAAACTTTTTCCAAAGCAGCTGTACCATTTTACATTCCCACCAGCACTGTATGAGCATTCCAATTTCTTTACAAACTCACCAACATGTTATTGTCTGTCTTTGATTATGGTCATTTTGGTGGGTGTGAAATGGTACTACTTCATTGTGGTTTTGATTTGCATCTTCCTAATGATTAATAATGTTGAGTATCTTTTCATGTGCTTATTAGCCATTTGTATATCTTCTTTGGAGAAATGGCTATTCAGATTCTTTGTCCATTTTTAAATTGGCTTGTCTTTTTGTTTTCAATTTGTAAGTTATCTATAGATTCTAGATTAAAGTATCTCATCAAATATATGATTTGTAAATATATCTCTCATTTTGTGGATTGTCCTTTCACTTTTTTTCTTTTTTCTTTTTAACAGTCAGAGAGGGACAGATAGGGACAGACAGACAGACAGGAAGGGAGAGAGATGAGAAGCATCGATTCTTCATTGCAGCACCTTAGTTGTTCATTGATTGCTTTCTCATATGTGCCTTGACCGGGGGGCTACAGCAGAGTGAGTGACCCCTTGCTCAAGCCAGTGACCTTGGGCTCCCAATTCTATTCCCATCCAAGTACTAACCAGGCCCAACCCTGGTTAGCTTCCGAGATCAGACGAGATCGGGCGCGTTCAGGGTGGTATGGCCGTAGACAACTATTCCATTGATATATTGATCTGTTTGTGTGCCAGTACCATACAGCCTTGATTACTATAGCTTTGTAATAAGTTTTCCAGCTGGGAAATGTGAGTCCTCCAACTTTGTTCTTTTTTTTTTTTTTTCTTTTTTTACAGAGATAGAGAGAGAGTCAGAGAGAGGGATAGGCAGGGACGGAGAGATAAGAAGCATCAATCATTAGTTTTTCGTTGCACATTGCAATACCCTAATTGTTCATTGACTGCTCTCTCATACGTGCCTTGACCACGGGCCTTCAGTAGACCGAGTAACCCCTTGCTGGAGCCAGTGACCTTGGGCTCAAGCTGGTGAGCTTTTGCTCAAACCAGATGAGCCCTCGCTCAAGCTGGCAACCTCGGGGTCTCGAACCTGGGTCTTCTGCATCCCAGTCCGACGCTCTATCCACTGCGCGACCACCTGGTCAGGCAACTTTGGGGTTTTTTTCAAGATTCTTTTGGCTATTTGGAGACCCTTGCATTTCAAGCCTGAGCGTTTAGTCATTTTGTTGTGATGACTTGTATGAAGGAAAGTGAAGAACAGAACCACTTATCAGCAGGGTTTTGTGTAGTATGTGAAATTAGTGTTATGAATCTGAAAGCTAAAATAAGATTGAATTTGCATTTTTCATTCCAGTCTCCAGTCAACCCTTTTTACTGTGGAAAATAATTGAAGCAACAAGAGAGAAACATGTGTCTCTATGTGTTATACTAGTTTTAGTTGTCAGGTTGTATTTGAGCAAAGAGAAGAAAATTCCAGAACCAGCCATCTGCAGTGCTCCTATCTACCTCAATGATACTTACTTCCTCAGGATATCATCACCCCTTTGTGTGTGAAGGAAATCCATTCTAATATAGCCTGTTCCCTACAGCAACAACAGCCAAATGAAGAAGCGGCCAACGTCTGCAGTGGGCTACAAGAGACCTATCAGCCAGTATGCTCGGGTTGCCATGGCAATGGGGTCCCACCCCAGATACAGGGTAAGAAGCTGGGAAGTAGAAGGGGCAAGGGGAGCGAGCCCAAGGGAGGCGATGCTCACAGCCTCTGCTTCCTCTCCCTACCCCACCATCCCGGCTATTCCCATGGTTTACTGAGTGCCTAGGAGACACGGTCATCAGGGCCACTGCTCACGTCTGGTATGACATTCCTACCACAGGCTGAAAACATAATGTTTCTCGAGTTGGATGTGTCACCTCCAGCTGTGTTCGAGATGGAATTCTCTCACGACCAAGAACAAGACCCCCGTGCGTTACACATGGAGAGGCTCATGCGGCTGGACAGCTTTCTGGAAAGACCTTCCACGTCTAAAGTCCGAAAGTCCAGATCCTGGTCAGTACCACCACGGTCAGAGTGGGCAGTGGACTTAGGCTTGGAGACAGGGAGATGGCCTGGGCGTCCCCAGGGCGTGTGTAGGGAGGACAGTGACTGGGCCGTGGGGGAGGAGTTCCCATACCAGCAGGGTGAGGAAGAGGACAGTCCCCACTGCTCTCTTTCCCTCACTTTTCCACCCCTTTCGCCCACCTTGTCCCCACCCCCTGCAGGTGCCAGAGTCCTCAGCGGCCTCCACCCTCCACCACACATGCCTCGCTGGCCTCTGCTGCTCTGCACCCTGCGACAGTGCTAGACCACGAGTGACAGCCTTCAGTTAGGCTGCCCAGCCGACAGACCCCTGGCAGGGGCAGCCGACCCTGGATCATCTCACCTGCCGCTGGGTGTGCGTGTGTGTGTACGCATGTGTGTTTGTATGTGTGAGGGGGTGAGAATCTGGCAGACCGTGCCTCTGCCTGCTCTTCTTAGCCTCCTTTATTTAATTAATGTTATTTATTCGTGGAGCTCAGTTAGTGTGGGGGAGAGGCCCTCTCCTGAGCCTGCCATAGTCACTGCATAGCCTCCTTTCCTGCTGACTCTAGATGTCCCTTCCACCCAGTCAGACCTCAGGCTCCTCCCTGTCAACTGTCCCCAGAAGGGAAGGTGGCCAGTCCCTGAGAAGAGAGGACTTTTTCCACCTGTCTCCATACCTCCATCTCCTCCTATGCTGATGGTGAGAAGCTCCTAAGCACTTTCTGGAACTAGAACAATGCTGGTGTGCCCTGAGCACCAGAGACATCCTGACAGTGTTCCCAGTTGTCTGTGCCTCAGAAAACCTTGTTCAGCTTCTTGGGCTCCTTTTGAAAGACTTGAAAGACCTCACGCAGCCTATGCTCTTCAGCTTTGTCAAGAATCCATGGCTTCCCAAACTCTGCTTCCTGCCCATCTTCCTAAGCCTTGGGTGGGAAATGTGAACCAGCCAGTTGCTGCCTCCTCAGGACCCGCAGGAAGTGGAACGGTAATGGAGACACCATGGACAGTCATCAAGGGAAGTCCCTTCTCCAGTGCCCTTTGTTTCTGTTCTCCTCCGAAAAGTAACTTTGATCAACAGGTGGCCAAGCCAACTCCCCATGTTTAAGATGCTGCTCCTTCCTGCTCTGACCGTATTCCCTGCAGCTGCCTGGATCCCAGTTCATAGTGGGAGGGAGTGATGTTGGTACCCCCCTGGCAAAACGAAGGTATCAGAACCTGTTCCTTCCTCCACCACTTAGCGCAGGAGACAGAGACCAGGCGCAATCTGCCATCTTTGCCTATTACCCCTGTTTCTGAATCACATTTGTTGGGCACTGTTTTGTTGAAAACTAACCCCTTCCTCCACATTGTGGAAATTGGTCCCTAGGGAAGTACTCTTCGTCTACCTTTGTGACATCGCAAGATGTCTCCAAGTATCTCAAGTGATAAGTAAATTTCTACCAAAAAAGAGAGAGAGAAAGAGATTAATTTTCACTGACTTATTTTTTAAATGTGCATTTTGGTGGAGGGGTGAAGAGGTAATCATGAGAGAAAACCAGTGGTTTTGGTTGTTTTTTTTAATGTTTGTTTATTGATTTTAGCAAGAGAGGAAGGGGGAAAGAAAGAGAAACAGAAACATTAATCTGTTCCTTTGCCCTGACTGGCGATTGAACCAGCAACCTCTGTGCTTTGGGACAATGCTAACCAACCAAGCTATTTGGCCAGGGAAGTGGTTTAGAATTTTAAAATACCCGAATAGTGGGAGTCCAGTTCTTAGAATATGAGGAATTTAGTCATTGGGATAAAAGCATAAAACTGACTGGTTTGCTTAAAATTTGGTGTTTAGAGGTGGTGTGGGGGTTGATTACCTGGTTATTCTCTTTCCATCAAGAAATTAACCCTTTTTACACTTTTCAAGTTCTTCTCTAAGGACCAAGCTATGGTTTGGGTTAAATCAATGATGCTGTCTGTTTTGCTGTATACAGGACTGTATTACTGGATTAGATGATTGGGCAACTCAATTGCCATTTGCTCCTGTCCATCAAGGAAATAATATTTTTCATCAGACCCCAAGAGATTATTTGAAACACAGAATTCAGATAATGGATTCGGCCGAGGCTGAGACAGGAGTTGTGTGTAGAAATACCCCCGGTGGCCTGGGCACAGGGGGACCTCTAAGTCTGCATTGAGCAACCTCTCCCAGTGACCTCTTTCTTGTTTGTGGATCAAGCAGCATGTTTCACATCCCCATCCACCACTTGGACACATTGACTCTGCGTTGTCTGATCACTTGACCCTCACAGTCTTATAGCACAAGCTACCCAACTTCACCGCCTCCGGTCTGAGGGCTGGGCCCAAGGTGTGGCCAGAGGAGGAGCTCTTGCCTGCGGTTTTGTGTGTGTGTGTGTGTGTGTGTGTGTGTGTGTGTGTGTGTTTAACTCCATAGGGGACACTCTACACTCAGAGTAAGATAATGCTGGGAACAGGGCCACTGGGGCGGTTGGATCTCAGTCTCTCTGTTTCTCTCTCTCTTCCGTCCTTCCCTTTTGATGTATCAGACATTTGGTTGACAAAGTAAGGGCCTTGATTAGGACCAAATTTCCATGTCTGTTGCTATAGTCTTTCTTTAGGACAAGAGCTAACAATGCAGTGGCCCATATATTACATATGTAATATATAAATATATATATGTAAAACATTGCCCTCTGTCTCCCTGGCTTAGGATGAGGCCTCTGTTGAGCTGAAATGCACCTGCAGCTGGGTGCTGCCAGCAGCCTGCAGGCCCCACCCTGTTCAAATAACAGTCATAATAAAGGAATGAGTATCGTTACAGAGTTGGTTGTCTGCCTTCTCTTTTTGTTTCTTCCTACTTTTACTCCCTGTTTCAGTTTCTCTCTTGTTTTTCCAATGTGGATTCAACAACACTGGGAGCCCAGCTGCAGTTATCAGCACTTTGGCTGCTTAATAAAAAGGGACCCGTTTGCCCAGTAGGGCTGAGGGGCAGAGAGATCCCAGGCTCCAGCCTGAAGTCTGTGCCAGAGCTATCACAGCAGCTGTTTCTGTTCTAGCAGTGGTCCCCACCCAGTTAATTCTGAGCTATTAGCAGATTTTAGAACTGTCTAGATGCTGTCCAGATAAACTGTCATTTGCATTTGACAGCTCTGCTCTGTCTGTGCCTCCATTTATCAGCCAAGAGAGACTGAAACAGCCAATAATGTGTGCAAAGCACATAGATGTGCCTGGCATATGGTGGGTGTTGATTAAAATAAAGACTATCCTCCCTCCTTCATCTCTTCCCAGGGCCTCTATCCCTCCCTGATTGGCTCCTTATAGCATGGACATTTTATAGGAAATGAATAATAGTTGCTGCTAAAAACAAACTCGAAGCCCCTAATTCCCAGAAGAGTGTGGAGGTTAGCCGTGTGCACAAAGCGCAGCAGTAAGCCCGCTGTTTGGGCACTGACAGTTTTCCTGAAGGGGCGCCCTGCCTTCTACCAGGGTTCCAGGGCTGGCATGGCTCTGCTGTTTGAGAGGGATTTGCCAGGTGTTACGTTAGGTACTTTATACACGTGGGGTTATTTTATCCTCCCAGGTGGGAATTATTGCCATTGGTGTATAGATGAGGTTTGGGGAAATTCAGTATAGACATACCTCAGTGACACTGCAGGTTTGGTTCCAGACTGCTGTAATAAAGCGAGCTGTAATCTTTTGCTCATGGAGGGTCTTGCCTTCAATTTGCAAAAAACACAACACCTAGGATGCACAATAACGTGAAGTGCAATGAAACAAGGTCTGCCTGTGCTCTCGCTCAGGTTAGTAATGAACCTGGACTTCTGGATTCTAGAACCCATATTTTTTTCTTCTGTGCCATGCTACCTGTCTAGCCCATCTGTACCTCAGGAAAACTGATAGGCACCCTACATGTTTTATAAGTAGTGGACGCCAGGGACAGAAGGGCAGAGTGGTTGGAAACAAAACCAAATCTCCAGACCCTTATCCTAAAAATCCTATTTTAAAAGCACACCTTCTTCCCATTAGCAGTGGGCTCTCTTGTATGGCTGACAAGGGTGGTTCTCTAGCGCTCCACAAAACAGCCAGAAGAACTCTTTCCTTGGCCCAGTCCTTTGCTGACTGTTAATGAAGAAACGACCACGTTTCACTTCTTGCTCCAAGATCGGGCACCTGACCTCCAGAGTCAGTTCCTTCGGTTTTCAGCTGCCTAGGGCCCAGGTGGGTGTGCATTAGAACCCTTAGCCACAGCGAAAGACGCGCTTGAGCTGAACAAAACAACACAGAAACATGCAGCGCACCCCAAGGGCAAGAACGGAACCAGGCCTCAGAAATGACCTACTACCAGGGACCTGAACACCACAAAGACCCTCTATTTCACTGAACTTCTCTTTCTGTGCGGGGTTCATGCTCTTTCCTCAGCTGCTCCCGTTCATGACGTAGAAGATATATCTGCCAGCAGCTCTCTGTTTACATGGTCCCAGTCATCCGGGGAGACTTAGAATCTCAATTCTGGTGCCAAGATCATGGTAATGTGATTCTGATTCAGTGGTTTGGGTCAGGTGGGTGGGAACATGATATATGAATAAGACCTCCAAGTGTCCTACTGCTGTAACCATGTACATATGGGCAGGGGTGCAAATAAAGATATTTCTCAAAAATGCTGATGAGGGTTTAGTAAGGGGAGTAGAGAATGCTCTGGGCAGACAACCAAACAGATGTCCGTGACTAGTGTGCCCATCACCCAGGATGCTTCATTCTCTTATACTAGCCATTTTTCTAATTTAAAAAATTTTATTGATTGATTTTTAGAGCAAGACAGAAAGAGAGGAGAGAGAAAGAGGGGAGAGAAAAATGGGAACCATCAACTTGTAGTAGTTGCTTCTCATATGTGCCTTGACCAGGCAAGCATGGGGTTTCTTTTTCTTTAATTTTTAATTTTTATTCATTTTAGAAGGGAGAGAGAGAGGGGGAAAAAAGAGAGAGAGAGAAGAGGGGAGGAACAGGAAGCATCAACTCCCTTATGTGCCTTGACCGGGCAAGCACAGGGTTATGAACCAGCAACCTTGGTGTTCCAGGTCGATGCTTTATCCACTGCGCCACCACAGGTCAGGTTCATCTCTCTTCTTCCTGCCTAGAACTCAAATGCACCTTCTGGAAGTACATTCTTTCACTGAACAAAAAATTATTTAGCGTCTGTTTCCTGTATACTCCAAGTATTGTTCTAACTGCTGGAGGTGCCACAGCGAACAGAACAGACAGAGGTCCTCACAGTGCTTGCATTCTAGTAGGGAGAAAAACATTGGAATTTTTTTTTAATTTTTATTTTATTTTATTTTTTTACAGAGACAGAAAGAGAGTCAGAGTGAGGGATAAACAGGGACAGACAGGAACAGAGAGATGAGAAACATTAATCATTAGTTTTTCGTTGCGCATTGTGACACCTTAGTTGTTCATTGATTGCTTTCTCATATGCGCCTTGACCGTGGGCCTTCAGCAGACTGAGTAACCCCTCGCTTGAGCCAGTGACCTTGGGTCCAAGCTGGTGAGCTTTTGCTCAAACCAGATGAGCCCGCGCTCAAGCTGGCGACCTCAGGGTCTTGAACCTGGGTCCTCAGCATCCCAGTCCGATGCGCTATCCACTGTGCCACTGCCTGGTCAGGCTAGTAGGGAGAAAAACATTAAACAAAAAACACATAGTGTATATCAGATGGTGATGTGCATGGTCAAGAAAAAGCAGAGAAGAGGGGGAATTCCAGGTACTAAGGGAAGGGGAGAATGCAATTTTAAGGCCCATACTGAGAAGGTGTCATCTGAGCAAATTCCTGGAGGTACAAAAGTGGACCATGCAGATATCTGGAGGGAGAGGATTCCAGGAGAGAGAATACAAATGCAAACTTCATGGACATAATTGGGTCAGACTTGTTCAGGGAGCAGCAGCCATACTGCATCCCTGAGGCAACAAGTGCAGCATGTAAAGGTTGATGGGGTAGAGACCCAAGGAGACCCAAGTTCCTGATGGAATCTGTGCTTCTGTGCCAGCCTGGGTCTGCCCATTTATGGACTTATAATGGTGACCCCTTTAAGCGAATGTTAGGGGAATTTGCCAGGAATCTGCATTTGTCTTTTTGTTGTTGTTTTAATTAATTGATTGTTTTTGGGGGGGGGTTGTTTATGTTTTTTTGGTTTTTTTAGAGAGAGAGAGAGTAAGGGAGAGACAAAGAGAAACAGAAACATCAATCTGTTACTGTGTGTGCCCTGACTGGGGATCAAACCCCACACCCTCTACGTATAGGAACTATGCTCTAACCAACCGAGTTATGCAGCCAGGGCAGGAATCTGCATTTGAAACAAGCACTTCCAGGTGATTTCAACAAATCACTCTCTAAAGTCAGAGAATCTCCGTTTTAGCCACTTGTGATTCTGAGTCATGCTCCCAGTGGACTGCCCTTCAACAAGCACCAGCACTGGGCCCCCTGACTGTGCTGACACCAGGATTGTGCTCAAGGATGGTAAAGGCAGAGGGCACAAAGCCACTGAGGGCGCAGAGTCCCTGGAGTCCCTGTGCCCAACCACATGTCTCTTCACAGCTGCATGGCGGGAGGGGTCGGGGTGCTAACTTGTTTGGGCTAGAAAACCAAAGTGATTATTTGTTCCCATTCAAAGCTCCAATTTGTTATAAGAAAAAGAAGACCCAGAAAAGGAAAGACATTGCCCAAGGTCACACATGTGGTTATCAGGCAAGTTGGGCCTGGAAGGCATAAGGGCTTACTAGTCTAATCAGACACTGTTTATATTTTTTGTTGTGTGATTACTTTAGTTTCAGAATATTTTGAAATTCATAGAACAGTTGCAATAATCATTTTAAGAACTCCCATAGGGCCTGACCAGGCGGTGGCGCAGTGGATGGAGCATCGGACTGAGATGTGGAGGACCCAGGTTCAAGACCCCAAGGCCACCAGCTTGAGCGCAGGCTCATCTGGTTTGAGCAAAGCTCACCAGCTTGGACCCAAGGTCGCTGGCTCCAGCAAGGGGTTACTCGTTCTGCTGAAGGCCCGCGGTCAAGGCACATATGGGAAAGCAATCAATGAACAACTAAAGTGCCACAGTGAAAAATTGATGCTTCTCATCTCTCTCCCTTCCTGCCTGCCTGTCCCTATCTGTCCCTCTCTGTGACTCTCTCTCTCTGTCTCTGTAAAAAAAGAAGAATAAAAAAAAAGAACTCCCATAGGCCGAGAGAAATTGTTCACGTTTTACCAACTGTCTCAAGAATAACCTTTACAGCAAAATCATCCAATCCAGGATCATGCATTACACTTAGTTGTCACGTCTGTCTCTCTCTTTTTTTAATTTATTGATTTCAGAGAAAGAATAAGGTAGAGAGAAAGAGAAATATTGACTTTAAAAAAAGATTTTAGCCCTGGCCGGTTGGCTCAGCGGTAGAGCGTCGGCCTAGCGTGCGGAGGACCCGGGTTCGATTCCCGGCCAGGGCACACAGGAGAGGCGCCCATTTGCTTCTCCACCCCTCCGCCGCGCTTTCCCTCTCTGTCTCTCTCTTCCCCTCCCGCAGCCAAGGCTCCATTGGAGCAAAGATGGCCTGGGCGCTGGGGATGGCTCTGTGGCCTCTGCCCCAGGCGCTAGAGTGGCTCTGGTCGCAACATGGCGACGCCCAGGATGGGCAGAGCATCGCCCCCTGGTGGGCAGAGCGTCGCCCCTGGTGGGCGTGCCAGGTGGATCCCGGTCGGGCGCATGCGGGAGTCTGTCTGGCTGTCTCTCCCTGTTTCCAGCTTCAGAAAAATGAAAAAAAAAAAAAAAAAAGATTTTATTAATTTTAGAGAGAAGAGAGAGAGAGAGAAGGGGGGAGCAGGAAGCATCAACTTGTAGTTGCTTCCCTTAGGTAGTGGTCCCCAACCTTTTTTGGGCCATGGACCAGTTTAATGTCAGAAAATATTTTCACAGACTGGCCTTTAGGGTGGGACGGATAAATGCACAAAATAAAATTATGCAACTGGAGTAAAAACTGTGATATAAATATAATTGTCGAATTTACAAGACAAACGTCAAGAGTGAGTCTTAGATGGATGTAACAGAGGGAATCTAGTCATTTTTTAAAAAATAAAACATCGGCCTGACCAGGTGGTGGCGCGGTGGATAGAGCGTCGGACTGGGATGCAGAGGACCCAGGTTCAAGACCCCGAGGTCGCCAGCTTGAGCGCAGGCTCATCTGGTTTGAGCAAAAGCCCACCAGCTTAGACCCAAGGTCACTGGCTCCAGCAAGGGGTTACTCGGTCTGCTGAAGGCCCACGGTCAAGGCACGTGTGAGAAAGCAATCAATGAACAACTAAGGTGTTGCAACACGCAATGAAAAACTAATAATGATTGATGCTTCTCATCTCTCTCCGTTCCTGTCTGTCTGTCCCTGTCTATCCCTCTCTCTGACTCACTCTCTGTCTCTATAAAAAATAAAAAAATAATAAAATAAAATAAAACATCGTTCAGACTTAAATATAAATAAAACGGAAATAATGTAAGTTATTTATTCTTTCTCTGCGGACTGGCACCAAATGGCCCACGGACAGGTACCGGTCCGCGGCCTGGGGATTGGGGACCACTGCCTTAGTTGCCTTGACTGGGCAAGACCGGAGCCTCAAACCAATGACCTCAGTGTTCCAGGTCGACACTCCACCCACTATGCCACTACCACAGGTGAGTCAGAGAGACATCAACCTTCTGTTTCACCCATTTATGCATTCATTGGTTGATTCTCACATGTGTGCTGCCCAGGGATTGAACCTGCAACCTTGGTGTATCAAGAGGATGTTCTAACCAACTGAGCTACTTGGCCAGGGCAGTTGTTGTGTCTCTTTAGTCTCCTATCTAGAAGAATTTGTTAGTTCATCCTTGACCTTTCTTCCCTTAACATTCATTAATATGACAGGCCAGTTAATTTGTGGACTGTCCCTTAGTTCAGGTTTGTCTGATATCTCCTCATGGTTAGATTCAGGTGACGCACAGAAGTGGCACTGTGGTCTTCTTACTGTATGCCATCAGGTGGAACCCAATGACATTACTCTGTCCTGTTACTGATCATGTTAACTTTGTCTTCTTTTTTTTTTTTTTTAAATCTTTATTCATTTTTAGAGAGGAGAGAGAGAGGGAGAGAGAGGAGAGAGAGACAGAGAGAGAAGGGGGGAGGAGCTGGAAGCATCAACTCCCATATGTGCCTTGACCAGGCAAGCCCAGGGTTTCGAACCAGCGACCTCAGCATTTCCAGGTCGACGCTTTATCCACTGCGCCACCACAGGTCAGGCCTAACTTTGTCTTTTTAAGTGGTGTCTTCCAGGCTTCATTTGGTGAGGAGATACTCTAAAACTATGTGTATAAATATCCCACTCTCCCTCTAAATTCCATCCACTAGTTTGAACATTCATTGCCGCTTGATTTAATTGTTGCTAGATGGTTGCTAACTGATGGCTTTTAATTTTATTATTTCTTCTACATTTATTAGTTGACATTAACTTGTGAGAGACTGCTTTCTCTTCTCGTTTGTTTGTTTATATCAATGTGGACTCATGGATTCCTATTTTATTCAATGGGTTATAATCTCTTATATTATTATTGTTATTATTATCATTTATTTTGATGCTCAAATTATCCCATTTGGTTAGTGGCTGTGCCTTCAAACTGGCTTCTGTGTTTTTTTGAAATGTTTCCACTATTCTCTAAGATGCTTCCTTACTTTATAACACAAAAGCATGTTACAGACTCATACTTTTAGTAGTGAAAAGTGTGCTTAAATGGCTGGCTCTGCTCCCAGGTTTTCTCAGTGGACAGAGCTTAGAATGAATATATAAATACATAGTATACACAAACTTGCTCATTCTCACATGCTTTATAATTATATTTAATTTACCTCTACCTATCCAACCATGAGTTCACACTGCTCCCTCCAATTCCAACCCAATATCTCCGGGTTCATTCCAGTGTTTCTGTTTTCATACTCACAACCCTTTTCTCTGACAGCTTGAGAACCTGGCTCCCATTGACTTTAATGTATTTATTCATTTGCCCGGTTCCCTAGTACATGCCAATTTCTTAACCCACACAGGGCTTCTACCCTGCTCACATGGGCACCCTCTGCCAGGCCCCTGCTCTACACAGCCATGCCTAATGGCTTTGACTGAAATACTAAGGAAGGGAGGAAGGAAGAAAGGGAGGAAAGAAGGGAGAGACACACTGTATTTGAAGCAGGAAGCCTCCCCTATTTTATATTCCTCTCAGTGTGCTGCAGCAAATTTAGAAAAGCACAAGAGGATGAGAAAAGAAAGGATGTGAAATGACCCTACTCGAGGGGCTTACAAATCAAATAGCCAGGGAGAAATGATTTCTGAATGCTGAAAGCCAAAAACCCAACCTGCTCACTACCTACACTGCTCACTGTGCATACATCTGGTTTCCACCTGGAACTTGTCCTCACAAGTAGTTGGCTGTATTAGGCACCTTCTCCTGTACACCCCTAAACAAGTCATTCAAATCCCTGGTCCCAGGTTCCTCACAGAAGAGGTCAAAGCCCTGGCCAGATAGCTCACATTGTCCCGATACGCCAAGGTTGTGGGTTCAATCCCCAGTCAGAGCACATACAAGAATCAAGCAATGAATGTATAAATAAGTGGAACAACAAATTGATGTTTCTTTCTCTCTCTCTTTCAAATCAATAAATAAAATTTTTAAAAGATTTTATTTATTTATTTTAGGGATGAGAGAGAGAAAGAAGGGGAGAGGGAGGAGCAGGAAGCATTAATTCCCATATGTACCTTGACCATGCAAGCCCAGGGTTTTGAACTGGTGACCTCAGCATTCCAGGCCAACACTTTATCCACTTCATCACCACAGGTCAGGCACAAATAAAAAAAAAATTAAAGATGGGACCACCAGGCCCTGGCTGGTTGGCTCAGTGGTAGAGCGTCCGCCTGGAGTGTGGAAGTCCTGGGTTCAATTCCCAGTCAGGGCACACAGGAGAAGTGCCCATCTGCTTCTCCACCCTTCCCCCTCTCCTTTCTCTCTTTCTGTCTCTTTCTTCCCCTCCTGCAGCCAAGGCTCCACTAGAGCAAAGTTGGCCTGAGTGCTGAGGATGGTTTGATGCTAGAATGGCTCTGATTGTAGTGGAGCAACACCCCAGAGGGACTGAGCATCGCCCCCTGGTGGGCATGCCCGGTGGATCCCGGTCAGGTGCATGTGGGAGTCTGTCTGTCTGCCTCCCTCTCTCCCCCCCACCCTGCTTCTCACTTCGGAAAAATACAAGAAAAGAAAAAAAAAGATGGGACCACCAATTTAAAAAAACATCAATTTGTTCTCTCTCACTCTTTCTCTCTCCCTTCCTCTCTCTCAAAAAAAAAAATTGCAAACTTGCATTATCCTTTGGTTCCCTAACCCTGCCTTTTCTGGCCTCCCCTTCTTACCACTTTGCCCGCCAAATCTCATCCCAAAGACATCTCTCCTCCTGATAAAGATCCTAAGGAGGCAATAGAAACATTTTTTAATGTAATACTATTTTTTATTTATAATATTAATACATGTCAAGTCAGAAAATTTGAAATAAGTAAATAAACACATGCAAGAAATTAAACAATAGCTACATAGATAATTTTAATATTAAAAAAACTTATTGATTGATTTTTAGAGAGAGACAGAGAAACATTAATTTGTTATTCCACTTATTTATGGACTCATTGGTTGATTCTTGTATGACGAGATTATGCTCTCACCAACTGATCTACCTGGCCAGGGCTTTTAGTATTTTGATCTATGTATTTTGGGAACTTATTAGGAATTGGTAGCTAAAAGCTGCTCAACCTTCGGACTGTGCCCACTCCCTGTTCACAGGCAACATTCATGGAAGGCTGAGCTCCTGCAGAGTGTTGCCACTTAGCGCGCGCGCGTGTGTGTGTGTGTGTGTGTGTGTACACATTCATATGTACATACACAGGTATACACACCCATGCTACACATCAGATACTGTGTAGAATGTGTTCTATCTGACTAGCACTCTTCACTTTCAAAGATGCCTTTTGAACACGTATATCTGCATATAGCCGTGCATTTGGTCTCTCTAGAGAGACGAACAGTTTCTAGAGTCTCACATATTCACAGTCATTTCAAATACGATTATTTGAGGTCTAGTCTGTGACCTCCCTTTTCCTGAGCCAGTGCTAACTTTGGAAAATAGCGGATAAAAGATCATCTTTACTTAATAAATAGGTATAAAGTCTGATGAAGCAATTAAGCTTCCCTCATAGGAGGAAATGTAAGTACATACATGTTGCCTTCCTTCCCTTCCTCCCTCCCTCCCTCCCTACTTCCCTCCTTTCCTTTCTTTTCCTTCCTTCCTTCCTTCCTCCCTCCCTCCCTCCCTCCCTCCCTACTCTCCTCTCCTCTCCTCTCCTCTCCTCTCCTCTCCTCTCCTCTCCTTCCTCCCTCCCTCCTCTCCTTCCCTTCCTTCCTTCCTTCCTTCCTTCCTTCCTTCCTTCCTTCCTTCCTTCCTTCCTTCCTTTTCCTTCCTTCCTTCCTTCCTTCCTTCCTTCCTTCCTTCCTTCCTTCCTTCCTTCCTTCCTTCCTTCCTTCCTTCCTTCCACTCCACCTTTGTCTCCCTTCTGAGGGCCAAAGGCCCACAGGATGGGAAATCGTGATTTTTAGAAAAACAAAAACAGAATACTTTTATTTTTTAGAAAATATAATAATAAATTTTACCTTTCCACATTTAAATGAAGACTGAAGATCATAAAATAACACTTAAACATAAAAACAAGTGACTTCAGTTCTGCAGTTCGGCTGGTTTTGTATTTGGTTGGTTAAAATATATATTGGGGGAAAAAACATTAGAGAGAGGAAATGGGTTTGCAGAAAAGAGATAAAGCTGTGAGAAAGCGATCCAGGGATGTCATCTGGAAAACACAGTGCCTATTCAGAAAGGACAATGTGCAAAGAGCAGTGAGCAGTGGGCGGTGAGAGACTGGAAGGAACTCAGCAGGAAGCGCTTTGTGCTCAAGCAGTGCTCTTTGGCCCTCCTGGGTCCTGGGGGCTAAAGGAAGTTAAAGCTGACCTTCGAATCCTTTTGGCTGATGCAATAATTTCAATGTCATCTTGGCAAAGTAAAACAGGTTTTCTGTTTTTACGATTGGTATGTAACTTTCAAAACTTAATGCTAAAATGGTAGAGGAACAGGGAATGCTAAAGGTTTGGCTAGCGTTTGAGGAGTGATTTGTGCTTCAGACGTCCTCTTCCGTACCTCACAAGCAGCATCAGTGGAGCCGTATGACAGCTCCCTTTGATATCTGCAGAAGCAGCTTGACTCATCTTTGTTCTTGCAGAGATCAGGGTTGTCCTATGTCACAGTACTGACAACTTACAGTGTTTGTGGCCCTTTCCTCTTGTCAAATTAAATCCATATTTTGATTGCATTTTGTTCTAGTAGGATGGGATGTGGTGGAAAGGATAATAAAACAGTTTGTTGAAGACAACTGAAAGGAATAAATTGATTTTTGGCCACAGCACAGTAGGGAAGAGTCACGCATCTCTCCCAGTCTCTCCCAGCAACGAGAAGCCCTGAGAACAGCCAACACCCTCCACCTCCCAGGGGAACTGCAGGGCTCCCAGCTGGCCCCTTCTCAATTTGCCACACACAAGGAAAATACTTTCATCTGAAAAGATGGTGGGGGGAGGGTAGCAATAAAATATTTTAAAAGAGAGCTCGACTTCAACTCACACACCTATACAAAACCTCAGCTACCAGCTCAAAAATGGGACCCAGTTTTGGAATGATCATTTACAATATTCTTCATTTCACCAGTGAGGGTTATAATCATGGCACTTGAGAAAAGAAGGGAGGTTCATTCATTCATTTATTTAATGACTCTTTGCTGAAGACCTACAAGGAGCAAGTCGTTATGCTAAGCTCCACTCCTATCAACAAGTCTCACCTCTGCATAGCTTACCATTATCACCCTGTTCACTGCGAATTCCCTCCCCCATCAAATGAGGCCCAAGATGCTGCAAGAATCTAACTGGTCTCTTAGCTTCTACCTTTTCTTCCACATTCCCTCCTGCCCCTCCTGGTATACTCTCCACACAATAGCCAGATTGATATTTCATAGCCAAGAAATCACATTTAAAATGTATTAAAATAAGATCACATGAATCCTCTGCTTAAAACCCTTCCATGGCTTTACATGTACTTTAAAATCTGGACTTTTTTTTTTTTTTTAATGATCTACAGGGTCCTACATGATCCGGTTCCTGTCTGTTTCTATGACACTCTTGGGTCACTTTTTTCCCTTCAAAATACTCTTCAGCTATACTGGCGCTTCTAATGTTTTATTTTGTTCCTTAACATGCTATGCTTGTTCCCTGCTCACGGCCTTTGCACTAGTTAAGTCCTTTCCTTGGAATACTCTTCCCCAGACATTTAGGTGACCGGCTCCTTTTATCATTCAGGTCTCAAATCAAATGGCACATTCCCAGGTAGGCTTTCTCAGGCCATCCAGTCTACAGTGGCTGCTCAGCCAGGTATTTTCTATATAATCCATTACCCTTCCTTATTTTCTAAAAGTATGGCACTTGCCATTAACTGAAGGTATTTATTTGACTGTTGCCATTTATTTAGAATAGTATATTCTCAGGCCCTCCTTTAGACCTACTGAATCAGACATTGTGGGATTGGTGGGGTGTGGAGGGAGGACAGAGGTCTGTAGTGTAACAAGTCCTACAGGTGATTCTGATGAAAATGCAAGTTTGAAAAACACTCACAATGACTATAGCTTCTTTCCCTTGTCCCTCATAGAATGTAAATTCCAAAAAATAGAAGTCCATCCGTCTTGCTCAGCACAGTGCTATGAGCACCAAACACAGCAAGCACTCCATAAATAGTTATTGGCCGTTGATAGATTGATTTGGTGCCCTGAGTGGTGTGTCTCAGGGGCCACGTGGGGGAGATAGCAAAAAGTCTAATAGAACTGGGCCCAGGGACCTGCTCACCACCTTTCTTCAAGAGTTGTTACTTCAGGCTAGCTAAGCCTGGAGGAGTCCTAAGGTTAAAGAAATGCTTGAAAATTATGGTTCAAACTGTTATTTAAAAAAAATTTTTTTTTACAGAGACAGAGTGAGTCAGAGAGAGGGATAGACAGGGACAGATAGACAGGAACGGAGAGAGATGAGAAGCATCATTCATTAGTTTTTCATTGCGCATTGCAACACCTTAGTTGTTCATTGATTGCTTTCTCATATGTGCCTTGACCACAGGCCTTCAGCAGACCAAGTAACCCCTTGCTGGAGCCAGCAACCTTGGGCTCAAGCTGGTGGGATTTTCCTCAAACCAGATGAGCCCGCGCTCAAGCTGGTGACCACGGGGTCTCGAACCTGGGTCCTCTGCATCCCAGTCCGACGCTCTATCCACTGCGCCACCGCCTGGTCAGGCCAAACTGTTATTAATTACAGTTTGGAAATTGTGAGAGTGTCCCAAGAAGACAACAGAAGGCTTTTCAGACAACAGAAGGCTTTAGGCTGTATCCAGTTAGAGGGCAAGGATAATATCTTTTTCTTTTAGATTCTATCCAGCTCTTACTATATCGACCCCTGATCAAGCTGCTGATTGACAAGGTGGCTTTCATTTCCCTCAGTCTTTCTGTTTTACAGGAATCCCCCTTTATCCAGTGTTTTACTTTCTATGGTTTTAGTTACCCATGGTCAACCACAGTCTGAAAATATTAAATGGAAATTCTTGAAATAAACAATTCATAAATTTTAAATTGCATGCCATTTTTGAGTAGGATAATGGAATCTTGTGCAGTCCTGCCCAAGATATGAATTATCCTTTTGTCCAGCATAGCATGTGTAAGTCACTTAGTAACTATCTTGGTTATCTGATCAACTGTCGTGGTATAACAGTGCTCTCTCTCTCTAAAAATCAATTAAAAAATAATGGCCCCAAAGAACAAGAGTAGTGTTGCTGGCAGTTTGGATGTACTAAAGAGCAGTCATACAGTGCTTTATGTAAGTGAAGAGGTATGATGTATATATGCACATGAAAAAATATAGTATATATAGGGTCTGCACTATCTTTGGTTTCAGGTATTCTCGGGGGTCTTGAAATGTATCTCTGTGGATAAGGAGGGATCACTGTATATCAATCCTGGAATCTAAAAACAAGCAAGCAAACAAACAAACAAACAACCCTGCCTCTAATGGTTTCTAAAAGCTTTCAGATTAAAAACACGTAGTCACCTGACCAGGTGGTGGCGCAGTGGATAAAGCGTCGGACTGGGATGCAGAGGACCCAGGTTCGAGACCCCGTGGTTACCAGCTTGAGCGCGGGCTCATCTGGTTTGAGGAAAATCCCACCAGCTTGAACCCAAGGTCGCTGGCTCCAGCAAGGGGTTACTCAGTCTGCTGAAGGCCCACGGTCAAGGCACATATGAGAAAGCAATCAATGAACAACTAAGGTGTTGCAATGAAAAACTAATGATTGATGCTTCTCATCTCTCTCCGTTCCTGTCTGTCTGTCCCTGTCTATCCCTCTCTCTGACTCACTCTCTGTCTCTGTAAAAATAAATAAATAATAAAAACACATAGTCAACCCCAGTACAGATCAGAGAGAAAAAAATACCACCATTGCAAAAGACATTGAACTTTAGAAAAGGTTAGATCAACACCAAGAACAATGGAAAGGCCTTGGGAACCCCTTCTTAGAAATAATATGCTGTCTTGAAACAAATACTATGGGCCAGGCACTATGCTAGGTACTGGGGTTACAAAGACTAGGAGAATAAAGCTGCCCTGGCCGGTTGGCTCAGCGGTAGAGCGTCGGTCTAGCGTGCGGAGGACCCGGGTTCGATTCCCGGCCAGGGCACACAGGAGAAGCGCCCATTTGCTTCTCCACCCCTCCGCCGCGCCTTCCTCTCTGTCTCTCTCTTCCCCTCCCGCAGCCAAGGCTCCATTGGAGCAAAGATGGCCTGGGCGCTGGGGATGGCTCTGTGGCCTCTGCCCCAGGCGCTAGAGTGGCTCTGGTCGCAACATGGTGATGCCCAGGATGGGCAGAGCATCGCTCCCTGGTGGGCAGAGCATCGCCCCTGGTGGGCGTGCTGGGTGGATCCCGGTCGGGCGCATGCGGGAGTCTGTCTGACTGTCTCTCCCTGTTTCCAGCTTCAGAAAAATGAGAAAAAAAAAAAAAAGAATAAAGTTCATGTTTTTAAGGAGCTCCCAATCTGGAGGAAAGACAGGCGTGTACAGGCAGAGTGTTTGTGTTATGCTAATAATTGACTGCTGAGTTTTACAAGGGGAAGATTTCTGGAGATGCTGATATTTGAACAGATCTGGAAGGCTGTGTCTTGCTTATTAGGCAAGAAAAGGCAATCTAGGCAGAGGAGACAACCAATGTGAAGCACAGAGATGAACAACAGCAGGGAAGTGTTCAAAAATGGTAGAGAAATTACTGAATTGGTTAAAAAAGCAAATGTGTATACACACACACACACTTAGAGAAAGTTGCATACTGACTGGCTATTTGATATTAAGGATTATTGTTAATTTTTAAGGTATGTAATGATTTGTGACTGTGTGATAAAAGAGTTCTTATCTTTTGGAAATACATATGGAAATATTACTTCTGGATAAAATGATATCTGGAATTTGCTTCAAAACGATATGAAGAAGGGTGTGTTGAAACTGGATGATGAGTTAACAGGAGATCATTACACTATTGTTTATATTTCTGTGTTTGGAATTTTTTATAGTCAGTTGAGGGAGAGAAACAGTGCCTAACACAGTAGCTATCATTATCATAAACACTCAACAAACATTTGCTTTTTTTCTTGCTTTCTTTAACATGTCAATAGGTGTGTTCACCATAACACTCATAGACACAAACTAGAGGAAAAAGCTGAGTAACTAATGCTTTTCCTAAACTGAGGCCTGCTTCCCTAAGACACTGTGTTACCCCTTGTTGGGATTAAAGGGCCTCCTGGCCAGATAGCTCTGTTGGTTAGAGCAGTGGTCCCCAACCCATGGGCTGCGGACTAGTACTGGTCTGTGGGCCATTTGGTACCGGTCTGCAAAGAAAGAATAAATAACTTACATTTTTTCTGTTTTATTTATATTTAAGTCTGAACAATGTTTTATTTTTAAAAAATGACCAGATTCCCTCTGTTACATCCGTCTAAGACTCACTCTTGATGCTTGTCTTGGTCACGTGATACATTTATCCATCCCACCTTTTTTTTTTTTTTTTTTTTTTTTTTACAGAGGCAGAGATAGACAGGGACAGACAGACAGGAACGGAGAGAGATGAGAAGCATCAATCATCAGTTTCTCGTTGCGCGTTGCGACTTCTTAGTTGTTCATTGATTGCTTTCTCACATGTGCCTTGACCGTGGGCCTTCAGCAGACCGAGTAACCCCCTGCTGGAGCCAGCGACCTTGGGTCTAAGCTGGTGAGCTCTTTGCTCAAGCCAGATGAGCCCGCACTCAAGCTGGTGACCTCGGGGTCTCGAACCTGGGTCCTTCCGCATCCCAGTCCGACGCTCTATCCACTGCGCCACCACCTGGTCAGGCTCCATCCCACCTTTTTGTTTTTTTGTTTTTCTGTGTGTGTGTGTGTGTGTGTGTGGCAGAGACAGAGTGAGTCAGAGAGAGGGACAGGCAGGAAGGGAGAGAGATGAGAAACATCAATTCTTCATTGCAGTTCCTTAGTTTTGTTTTTTAATTATTTTTATTTATTCATTTTTTAGAGGAGAGAGAGAGAGAGAGAGAGAGAGAGAGAGAGAGAGAAGGGGGGAGGAGCAGGAAGCATCAACTCTCCTATGTGCCTTGACCAGGCAAGCCCAGGGTTTTGAGCCGGCGACCTCAGCATTTCCAGGTCGATGCTTTATCCACTGCGCCACCACAGGTCAGGCACAGTTCCTTAGTTGTTCATTGATTGATCTCTCACATGTGCCTTGACTGAGGGGCTACAGCAGACCAAGTGACCTCTTATTCAAGCCAGCAACCTTGGGCTCAAGCTGGTGAGCTTTGCTCAAACCAGATGAGCCTGCGCTCAAGCTGGTGACCTCAGGGTCTCAAACTTGGGTCCTCCACATCCCAGTCCAATGCTCTATCCACTGCACCACTGCCTGGTCAGGCTATCCGTCCCACCCTAAAGGCCGGTCTGTGAAAATATTTTCTGACATTAAACCGGTCTGTGGCCCAAAAAAGTTTGGGGACCACTGGGTTAGAACATTGTCTCAAAGTTCAGAGGTTGCTGGTTTGATCCCCAATTAGGGCACATACAGAAAGAGCTTGATGTTCTTGTCTCTCTCTCTCTCTCTATTTCTCTCTCTCTCCCCCTTTCTTGTTTGCTAAAATCAATTAAAAAAAAAAAAAAGAAGCAAGGGCCACAAGAGTTGCCCTTCCTTATGGTTATGCACAGGAGTTACTGTTGGTCTCCAAAGTATATGCAGGTTTATATCCAGGAGTCCTGCTGAAGGCCAACCTGAAAGATGAGACATACTTGATAAGGCTTTGCTGAAGCTCCAGCTCCTGGGCTCAGAGAGGGGCAGAAAGGTCAGCCTCCTCAGGGTCCACCTTTCTTTTTTTAGGAGAACTGAGCTCAGGTAGGCAATCAGGATGCACATGGGTGTAGCTAGGACACAGTCCCTAAGTGAGGAAAAGCTCCTCTGGGAATTTCAGTGAAACATAGCAGGATGGGAGCTCCCTTATCCCTGACTCTTTTCTTTTTCTTTTTTTAATTGATTAATTAGAGAGAGAGGGGAGGGGAAGAAAGAGAGAAACATCGATTTGTTATTCTACTTATTTATGCATTCATTGGGTGATGTTTGTATGTGCCCTGACCAGGGATCAAATCTGCAGCCTTGGCATATGAGGACAATGCTCTAACCAACTGAGCTACCTAACCGGGGTCCTTATCCCTGACTCTTCTTGCTTGGGCCTACGATGCACCATAACCATGGCTTCTCTCCAAAAGAAGTCTCAATGGGAAATTGAAATACCCAAACAGCGCTGAACTATTTTATAAGTAGAATAGATGACCTTCTTTTTTTTAATTTTTAAATTTTTTTATTTACAGAGACAGAGAGAGAGAGTCAGAGAGAGGGACAGATAGGGACAGACAGACAGGAACGGAGAGAGATGAGAAGCATCAATCATCAGTTTTTTTCGTTGCGACACCTTAGTTGTTCATTGATTGCTTTCTCATATGTGCCTTGACCATGGGCCTTCAGCAGACCAAGGAACCCTTTGCTGGAGCCAGCGACCTTGGGTCCAAGCTGGTGAGCTTTGCTCAAATCAGATGAGCCCGCACTCAAGCTGGCGATCTCGGGGTCTCGATTCTGGGTCCTTCTGTATCCCAGTCCAACGCTCTATCCACTGCGCCACCGCCTGGTCAGGCAGAATAGATGACCTTCTTTTGGATAATTTGAGGAGCCTTAGAATATACACTCTGTCTCTGAAAACAACTTCCTTAAGCAACACAGAGATTACAAATATCACCATTAGAGAGTATTTCTTTTGTATTAAAATTTAAAGGAGGGGAAATAAATTGTGCATTTATCAATTACAATGATTTTTTAAAATTTTTCCATTGATTTGAGAGAAAGGAAGGGAGAGAGAGAAAGTAGAAGGAAGGGAGAGAGAGAGAGAGAGAAGCATCAACTCGTTTCACTTAGTTGTTCCATCCACTTACGTACTCATTGACTGCTTCTTGTACATACCCTGACTGGTAGTCAAACCAGCGACCTCTGGTGCACCAGGTCAATGCTTCATTTACTGAGCCACCTGGCCAGGGGCATCAAATTCAATTATTATTAATTATTTAATGTTAGTAATATCTTAAATTCATATGGCAGTTTTAAGTTAACAAAGCATTTTTATTTGCCTTATTTCATCCACTTCTCATGAAGGACCACTATATTAGCAGGGAATATTCTTTTTGTTTTCCCCCAGATCTTATAGCAATGGGAGCTTGAATGCAAGCTTTTTGACTCCCAAATTAAAGCCCTTCCCTACAAGTTTCAGTTTCAGGGAATGAGGTAGGAAGCACAGAAGAGAGGAAGGTAGGCAAAGGAGTTAGCACAGGGCTCAGTCCCACAGGGGACCTCTGGGAGACTGTGGAGAACAGGTTTCAGGGCTGTCCCCAGTGAAGCAAAGAGGCTGGGGTATTTACACACCAGCTCTTTTCAGCTACTGCTCAAGAGCTGAGCACGTTAAAACCCTGGCAATGGCAGTTGGCCCCAAGTGTGGGCTAAATATTTAGCTAGGGCCAGAAGAAGCCAGCAGGCACAGGGTTGCAGGTGTTGGCAGGAGAAAGCCATGAGAGTGTGGAGAGGGAGGTCTATGCCAAGAGAATAGGTACAGGGTGCCAATGCACTTTGTTCCACTCCAGTCTCCTTGTATCCCGCATGAAGTTCGTTATGTCACTGACTCTTCAAGGTGGTAACCAGAGACAGTATCTAAAATTAAAATTAATTGAGGTGAGTTAGTAGAACAAGCTTCCATCCTGTTATTGATTATTCATTCCCAGCTGTACTGATATTTATCACCTCCTTCCTCTACCACTCATTCTGGATCCTCCTCACCCTCAACCAACCTTTTCTCTGGTCTTGGTTGCTTGCCTTCATCTTTGAGGTGTATTGGACCTCCATTCTTGAGGTTTCTGAGCCCTCACCTGAGAACCACATTCTCCGATCCAGTGGCTTCTCCAATAGGGAGCCATGCTGGTGGTTTGGTTTTGTTTTTTTCATTGCGCGTTGCAACACCTTAGTTGTTCATTAATTGCTTTCTCATACGTGCCTTGACCGCGGGCCTTCAGCAGACCAAGTAACCCCTTGCTGGAGTCAGCGACCTTGGGCTCAAGCTGTTGGAATTTTTGCTCAAACCAGATGAGCCCGCGCTCAATCTGGCAACCTTGGGGTCTTGAACCTGGGTCCTCTGCATCCCAGTCCAACGCTCTATCCACTGCGCTACCGCCTGATCAGGCCGTGCTGGTGTTTTGAGTTACTTGGTATCACTGTCAGCTCGGAGATCTCGAAAAACCTGGACCTTACCTTTCCCCCATTGTTCAGTTATTCTAGTAAATAACCCTAGTCCTTTTGTGGAAGAATTAAAGGAGTCACTACCGTATATACCAGGGTAGTCAACCTTTTTATACCTACCGCCCACTTTTGTATCTCTGTTAGTAGTAAAATTTTCTAACCGCTCACCAGTTCCACAGTAATGGTGATTTATAAAGTAAAGAAGTAGCCTGACCAGGCAGTGGCACACAGAGCGTCAGACTGGGATGCAGAAGACCCAGGTTTGAGACCCTGAGGTCGCCAGCTTGAGCGAGGGCTCATCTGGTTTGAGCAAAAGCTCACCAGCTTGAACCCAAGGTCTCTGGCTTGAGAAAGGGGTTACTCGTTCTGCTGAAGGTCTGCGGTCAGGGCACATATGAAAAAGCAATCAATGAACAACTAAGGTGTCACAACAAAAAACTGATGATTGATGCTTCTCATCTCTCTCCGTTTCTGTCTGTCTGTCCCTATCTATCTCTCTCTCTGACTCTCTCTGTCTCTGTAAAAAAATAAATACATAAAAATAATTAAAAAAATAAAAAGAGAGAAGTAACTTTATTTTATAAAATTTATAAAGCAGAGTTACAGCAAGGTAAAGCATATAATAATAATTACTTACCAAGTACTTTATGTCAGATTTTTGCTAAGTTTGGCAAAATAAATCTCTATAAAACAATTTACTATAGTCAAATCTATCTTTTTATTTATACTTTGGTTGTTCCGCTACCACCCACCATGAAAGCTGGAACCCCCACTAGTGGGCGGTAGGGACCAGGTTGACCACCACTGGAATATACTTATCGCAGCATTTTAGGGTCATTCCTCAAGGAGACTTGGCATCTCCTGCAATGGATGGGCTCTAGGCGTGACAGCTGGCTCAGGTCTGAAACTGGATAAGGGACTGGACTATGATTTCTCATCACAGTGGCTGACCTCAGCTTTCTACTTATTCATATAAGTTGTATATTGCTGCATAACAATTTACCACAAACATAGCAGCTCAAAAGAAAATCTACTTTATTATCTTACATTTTCCATGGGTCAGAAGTCCAGGCATGGCTTAGCTGGATCCTCCACTTGAGGTTTCCCGAGGTTGTAATCAAGGTGTCAGATGAGCTATGTTCCTCTCTGGAACTCCTTTCTGGAGTTTGGAGAACTCTTCCAAGTTGACATGGTTGGTGGTCAAATTCAGTTCCTTTCATTTATAAGACAAAGGGACTGGCTGCTCTTGACAATGGTTTTCTCTCTTACAGGCAGTTTACCTTTTAGCCACTTGCTTCTTCAAGGCCAGCAGGAGGCTCTCTCAGTTCAGTTGGCTAAGATGGAGTTTTTTAAATGATATAACTTAATTAAAGAAGTGACTATCCCATCACCTTTGCCATACTCTGTTGACAAGAAGCAAGGAATGGGTTCACAAGGAGAGAGAATTATATAAGAGTGGGATTCATGGGGCTTACCCTAGAGTATGTCTGTGTGTCTGCCACATTCGTTCTTTTTTTTTAATTATCTTTTTTTTAAAATATTTTTTATTTATTCATTTTAGAGAGGAGAGAGAGAGACAGACAAACAGAAAGGAGGAACAGGAAGCATCAACTCCCCCATGTGCCCTGACCAGGCAAGCCCAGGGTTTTGAACTGGCGACCTCAGTGTTTCCAGGTCGACACTTTATCCACTGCGCCACTACAGGTCAGGCCACATTCATTCTTGATCTTTTTTTTTTAGTATATAAGTTAATACCTTTATGTCTGTCTGTCTATCTTTTTTTAAAGATTTATTTTATTGATTTTGGAGAGAGGAGAGAAAGAAAGGCAGGTGGGAAGAAGGGGCAGGGAGCATCAACTTGCAGTTGTTTCTCGTAGGTACTTTGACCAGACAAACCTGGGGTCTTGAACTGGTGACCTCAGCATTCCAAATTGATGCCCTATCCACTGCGCCACCACAGGTCAGGCTACGTACCTATCTTATTCCTAGGAGTACCATGTTCTATAGCCATTGCTCCTTGAATCTGGGGTGATCTTCTGACTTATTTTGACCAATAAAAATGACAAAAGTGATATTGTGCCTGCTTCAGAGACTAGACCTTGAGACGTCTTGCAGCTCCTGCCTTTGGCCTCTTGATATACTGATATCTCCATTGGGCAAGGAAGCTGGCCCAGCCCCGTAAAGGAAGGAAGGCCAGTGTGGAAGGCTACCAAAGTGTCTCAAGCTAGCAGCCAAGGTGAGTTTCAGGAAATGTAAATGATGCCAGCTTGGACCTTTCAGGCCAGCTAACTCTACAGTTGAACACAGCTACGTGAGTGAGCCCAGGCAGAACTAGAAGAGGAACCACCCAGTCTAACCACAGAATTATGAGAACTAACAAACCATTGTTGTCGTAAGCTACTGGTTTAGGGGTAGTTTGTTACACAGCAATAAGTAACTGAAATATGTATTGCTACACAAACTCCAGTCAATCATTGTTTGATAGTTGCTCCTAGGGGTATCTAGACCCTGGCTTTTCTGGTCTGCCCTGCTTGGGAGTCAAGCCTGCTCCAGTGATCAGGGGAAAATCTCAGGCAAAGCCCCAGAGGCTTGCAGAAAGGAGCTGTCAGCAGCACAGGAACACTGAGTGCTGAGTGGATATGTCAGAAACCAGCCACTGTTGTGGACCATTAATGGCAAAAAGCCATTATAGATTTGAGGCTTAGCAAAAGGCTAAGTTCTCTCCCCTCCGTCTCCATATTTGGCTTTGATGCTGAATGTTTGCACCCACTCCACTTGTTTCCTTGGGTTGCAGGAAGCAATATGCATGCCCTTCCTCTGACTCTTTGTTTATTTCAGATGTTTGTAAATTTCACTAATGTATCCTGTTTTTGCCTTGGGAGAGTTCCTGTCTTAGCCTTTGATGTGCAACTTTGTATCAGGGTTCTTGATTTGCATAGGTCTATATAATAAAGCGAACTGGGGCTGTGGGGCACTCAGATACTGCCAGGCAGTTTGAAGAGTCCTCCCGGTCCCATCCGTTTTGTTTTGACAAGTGTGTTTCCTCAATTCCGCACCTTTTTTGGAGCCGCGCTGGTCCGCGGCAAGCCACATTTGCTACAACTTCAGAACCTCTTTCTCTCCAACTTGTCAACATAGTGGATTGGGGTGAGAGGTGGGTAGGAAGAAGTTTCTTCGAGGAACAAAGGACATAGGAGTAGATAGTGCCTCTGGGAGATACTACCACCTAAGGGGCAAATTTGCAGAACATAGAGGGCTCTCAAAGACTGAGATCGGGGCCCTGCCTTGCTTTTTTCAACTCCTCTGACTGTGTAAGATCTGGAGTTCTCACAGCCTGCCATCAGACTGCATGCCCAGAATCCCACATTTTGCTTGCTCTCATTGGCATTCTCACCTCTCAGCTCCTACCTGTTGCCTAACCACTGCCCCAAAGGTCCCCACCCAGTCCAGATCCCGTCCCGTTCAAATTTAGTTCATTCAGCATTTCTGCTATAGCCCATATCAGTATCAGTGCTTTTTCTGTAAAGGGATTTGTCAAAAAGATCTCATCAGTGAGATAAAATTACAAGAAATTTCAAGTGTGATTATCTCCATTTTAGCATTGCAGGGACATTACATTTAAAGTTGCAATAGATGTGATATCCTAGGCTTGCAAAGCTGTGTTCCCAGGTACCTACCGTTAGTATTTTAAAACATCTTGGGAGGTCACCAGGAGAATGTTTCTTTTGTCTAAACACTCAAAAAGATAAGAGAAGTAAATTTTGTATATATACCAAGATGAGCTGTGTTCCTGTTTTGGGAATATAAGGAAGTGGTTCTACAAGGGACTAACCAAGTAAATTTACTTCCAGTTTATTAAGACCACAAGAGCAAAAGAATCACAGTAATTTGTATTCAGCGTGCAAAAAACACTCAGGTTTAAAATACCCAGATGCAAAAAATACCCCAAAACCTCAATTTAGAAGAAAACCTTAATCTTAAACCAAAGGTCAGAATACACAGTGTATTGTTTTCCTCTCCTATGAATGGCAAATGGGGCAAAAATAAATGAGGTGTTTTTTTTTTATTCCTTATCTTTTTTTTTTCCTGCGCTTATGATAGCTGTTTAACTTTTTTGGTTGTCTACCATGGATCAAAAACTGCCGTTCACTTGATTTTATCCTCAGAACAGCATCCGCTATGCCAACCAGTTCTAGTTTAAATTCATGACCACACATCTCAAAAGGAGTCTCTCAATGCTGCCAAGCAACCCTACTCCACTACCCTTGTCTGTTCTCTCCCCGTTTTCCATTCCAAAAAAACCCCGGATTCACACATTCTGTGCTCTTCTCAAATCTCCCACATCACCCTCCATGTCCTCAGTCCTGGCCAATTCTCTCATCTCTCTTTCCTAGATCCCTCTCCACTTCACTCCATTCTAGATCTTCTTGATATTCCACTGACATACCAAACTATTTTCTTGGCATTAGGGCCTTTGATGGTCCCCTTTCCCTCTAACTGGCATACTCCACCCGTGATCTGCAAGGGGCTAGTTCCTTCTTGTCTTTCTTGTCTTCTGTTTCAGCTCAAATGTCAAATTCTCAGAGAGGCTTTCCTTGTAATCTAAAGATACTCCCACTTACTTAATCTCTTGCACATACATTTGTTTTACTGTCTTGCAAGCATTTATCATCATTTGGTACTGTCTTGTCTATTTATTATTCTCTTATCTCCATTTGAATAAAGCTCTGTGAGAGCAGGGACTTACCTATCTGGTTTAATTCTTTAATATATTCTCAACACCCAAAGCTAAGCCTGTCACATAATAGGCTCAAAATGAGTTTTCACTGAGTAAATTTTCCCAACTTTTGGCAGATGAGGAAACTGAAGTTTAGACAATCTAAATAAATTGCTTCAGGTCTGACCTGTGGTGGCGCAGTGGATAAAGTGTTGACCTGGAACACTGAGATCACCGGTTCAAAACCCTGCACTTGTCTGGTCAAGGCACATATGGGAGTTGATGCTTCCTGCTCCTCCCCCCTTTCTCTCTCTCTCTCTCTCCTCTCTAAAATGAATACGTAAAAAAAAATTAAATAAATTGCTTCAGTTCATCCAGTAGTAAATAACGAAGTTGGGACTTGAACTTAAATCATTTTAAGTACAGGCTGTATCCCCATTAATGTAAAAAAAAAAATCCCTTGCTAGGATGGAAATTTTTTTATTATTATTAATTTTACTAGGGTGACATCAATAAGTTAGGGTACATATGTTCAAAAAAAACATGTCCAGGTTATCTTGTCAATCAATTATGTTGCTTACCCATCACCCAAAGTCAGATTGTCCTCTGTCACCTTCTATCTAGTTTTCTTTGTGCCCCTCCCTCTCCCCCTTTCCCTCTCCCTCTCCCTCCACCCCCGTAACCACCACACTCTTATCAATGTCTCTTAGTCTCGCTTTTATATAGGATGGACATTTTAAAATGTATTTGATGTCTGAGGAGTATTTGTGAGTGTGGACAGCATTTAAGACAACTTCAGAATGAATAGTCAAATTCCTGAGGCAGAAAACCAAGGAGATGCTGAGGACATCTGACTAAACAAAGCCAGTGGTAACTAAGGAGCAGCACAGGCTGGTCATTCCCAGCTTGCTTCTGGCTGGCCTCCAATTCCTCTGCCTGCCTTCCTGCTCCCTATATCTCTAAGTCTCTGACCACCTGCAGTCCAGTCCAGTTTAAGTCAGCTCTGGTTTTTCCTTCATGGCCATGAAGTGAGCTACTTCATGCCTGTCACTAGCATCCAACTCATGCTTTAGAGAACCTGAAACAGTATATTTTCCAAGGGGGTCTATTAATTCTAAATCTGTGTTTATACATCAGCCTTAATTCTCAGAAGTTGTCTTTTTAGTTCTTTGCACAAAGTGAGAACCTTGTGTTGACACTTCATTGATCCTCAAAAGGGAAAGGAGAGGAAATAAGGTCTCTTTGACTGGTGTCTTAAATAGCATTTAGGAAAATCTTCACAAATAGGCTAGAACTCTGGCCAGGTAGTTCAGTTGGTTAGAGCACCATTTGGCTACATCAAGATGGTGGGTTCGATCCCTGGTCAGTGCACATACAAGTATCAACCAAATAATGCATAAATAGATGGAACAACAAATTGGTGTTTCTCGTTCTCTCTCTCTCTCTCTCTCTCTCTCTCTCTCTCTCTCTCCCCCTCTGTTCTTTTCTCTCTAAGGAGTAAAAAAATATATATTTTTAAATTGGCTATTCTCAAGGAATGCTGGATTTAACAGAACATTTGTTGAAGGCCCTGGCCAGTTAGCTCAGTGGATAGAACTTTGGCCCAATATGTGGATGTCCCAGTTTTGATTCCCAGTCAGAGCTCACAAGAGAAGCAATCATCTGTTTCTTTCCCTCTCCCTCTCTCCCTCTCTCCCTCCTCCCCCTCTTTCCTCCCATAGCCAATGGCTCGATTGGTTCAAGCATAAGCCCCAGGCACTGAGGATAGCTCAGTTGGTCTGAGCAAATCAGCCTTGGGTGCTAAAAACAGCTCACTTGATTCGAACATCAGCCCCAGATGAGGTTTTCCAGGTAGATCCCAGTTGGGGTACATGCAGGAGTCTGTCTCACTATTTCCCCTCCTCTCTATTCTAAGCTCTTTATGTGTATTTTATCTTTACAACAAATTTATGAAATAGATACTATGGCCTGGCCTGTGGTGGTGCAGTGGATAGAGTGTCCACCTGGAACGCTGAGGTCACTGGTTTGAAATCCTGGGTTTGCCTGGTCAAGGCACATAAGACAAGCAACAAGCAAGCTATGAACGACTATAGTGAAGCAACTATGAGTTGATACTTCTTTCTCCCACAACCCCCATAATACAGTAAAATAAAATCTTAAAAAAAAAGAAATAGGCACTATGGCCCTGGCTGGTTGGCTCAGTGGCAGAGCATCAGCCTGGCATGCAGGAGTCCCGGGTTCGATTCCTGGCCAGGGCACACAGGAGAAACGCCCATGTGCTTCTCCACCCCTCCCCCTCTCCTTCCTCTCTGTTTCTCTCTTCCCCTCCCGCAGCTAAGGCTCCATTGGAGCAAAGTTGGCCCGGGCGCTGAGGATGGCTCCATGGCCTCTGCCTCAGGCACTAGAATGGCTCTGGTTGCAACAGAGCAATGCCCCAAATGGGCAGAGCATCACCCCCTGGTGGGCATGCTGGGTGGATCCCGGCCGGGCGCATGCGGGATTCTGTCAGACTGCCTCCCCGTTTCCAACTTCAGAAAAAATACAAAAAAAAAAAGAAAAAAAAAGAAAAGAAATAGGTACTATCAATATCACACCCATTTTCCAAATGAGAAAACTGAGACCAAGCAAGATATATTTGTTAATTTGTCTGAAGTCACATGCTTAAGTGGTGAAATCAGGATCTTATACTCTTGATCTCACTCTGGAGCAAAGTTCTTATCACTTCACCACCTGTTTTTTGTTGATTTATTTGTATGTTTTGCTATGAATTACTTTGGCCGTTGTTGAAGCCTATGTACCCCTTCTCAGAATCTCTTTCATTGTGTAAATAAAAAAATATAGGGCCCTGGCCGGTTGGCTCAGCGGTAGAGTGTCGACCTAGCGTGCGGAGGACCCGGGTTCGATTCCCGGCCAGGGCACATAGGAGAAGCGCCCATTTGCTTCTCCACCCCTCCGCCGCGCTTTCCTCTCTGTCTCTCTCTTCCCCTCCCGCAGCCAAGGCTCCATTGGAGCAAAGATGGCCCGGGCACTGGGGATGGCTCTGTGGCCTCTGCCTCAGGCGCTAGAGTGGCTCTGGTCGCAATATGGCGAAGCCCAGGATGGGCAGAGTGTCGCCCCTGGTGGGCGTGCCGGGTGGATCCCCGTCGGGCGCATGCGGGAGTCTGTCTGACTGTCTCTCCCTGTTTCCAGCTTCAGAAAAATGAAAAAAAATAAAAATAAAAAATAAAAAAAATAAATAAAATTACAAAGACATTTATATTGATATACAGTGGTCAGCTTATTAGAAAAACAAATTTGTGATATAGTGATACATGATACATGTGCTTCATTATTATGATTTTTTTTTTTAGAGACAGAGAGAGAGTCAGAGAGAGGGATAGATAGGGACAGACAAGAACGGAGAGAGATGAGAAGCATCAATCATCAGTTTTTCGCAACACCTTAGTTGTTCATTGATTGCTCTATCACACGTGCCTTGACCACGGGCCTTCAGCAGACAGAGTAATCCCTTGCTCGAGCCAGTGACCTTGGGTCCAAGCTGGTGAGCTTTGCTCAAACCAGATGAGCCCACGCTCAAGCTGGCGACCTCAGGGTCTTGAACCTGGATCCTCTGCATCCCAGTCTGACGCTCTATCCACTGCGCTGCCGCCTGGTCAGGCTGTGCTTCATTATTAATGCATCAAATAAACTCTAGTGCAGGGATCAGGGAACTTTTTGACAGAGAGAGCCATGAACGCCACATATTTTTTTTTAATAATTTTATTTTTTTAATGAGGCAACATCAATAAATCAGGATACATATATAAAAAGATAACATGTCCAGGTTATCTTGTCGTTCAATTATGTTGCATACCCATCACCCAAAGTCAGATTGTACTCTGTCACCTTCTATCTAGTTTTCTTTGTGCCACTCCCCCTCCCCCTTTCCCTCTCCCTCTCTCCCCTCCCTCCGTAACCACCATACTCTTATCAATGTCTCTTAGTCTCACTTTTATGTCCCACCTACGTATGGAATAATGCAGTTCCTGTTTTTTTCTGATTTACTTATTTCACTTCGTATAATGTTATCAAGATCCCACCATTTTGCTGTAAATGATCCAATGTCATCATTTCTTATGGCTGAGTAGTATTCCATAGTGTATATGTGCCACATCTTCTTTATCCAGTCATTTATTGACGGGCTTTTTGGTTGTTTCCATGTCCTGGCCACTGTGCACAATGCTGCAATAAACATGGGGCTGCATGTGTCTTTACGTATCAATGTTTCTGAGTTTTGGGGTATATACCCAGTAGAGGGATTGCTGGATCATAAGGTAGTTCTATTTTGAGTTTTTTGAGGAACCACCATACTTTCTTCCATAATGGTTGTACTACTTTACATTCCCACCAACAGTGTATGAGGGTTCCTTTTTCTCCACAGCCTCTCCAACATTTGCTATTACCTGTCTTGTTAATAATAGCTAATCTAACAGGTGTGAAGTGGTATCTCATTGCAGTTTTGATTTGCATTTCTCTAATAACTAATGAAGATGAGCATCTTTTCATATATCTGTTGGCCATTTGTATTTCTTCCTGGGAGAAGTGTCTGTTCATGTCCTCTTCCCATTTTTTTATTGGATTGTTTATTTGTTTGTTGTTGAGTTTTATGAGTTCTTTGTATATTTTGGATATTAGGCCCTTATCTGAGCTGTTGTTTGAAAATATCATTTCCCATTTAGTTGGCTGTCTGTTTATTTTGTTGTCAGTTTCTCTTGCTGATCAAAAAGTTCTTAGTCTGATGTAGTCCCATTCATTAATTTTTGCCTTCACTTCTCTTGCCTTTGGAGTCAAATTCATAAAATGCTCTTTAAAACCCAGGTCCATGAGTTTAGTACCTATGTTTTCTTCTATGTAATTTATTGTTTCAGGTCTTATGTTTAGATCTTTGATCCATTTTGATTTAATTTTAGTACAGGGGGACAAACTGTAGTCCAGTTTCATTCTTTTGCATGTGGCTTTCCAGTTTTCCCAGCACCATTTATTGAAGAGGCTTTCTTTTTTCCATTGTGTGTTGTTGGCCCCTTTATCAAAAATTATTTGACTATATATATGTGGTTTTATTTCTGGGTTTTCTATTCTGTTCCATTGGTCTGAGTGTCTATTTTTCTGCCAATACCATGCTGTTTTGATTGTCGTGGCCCTATAATAGAGTTTGAAGTCAGGTATTGTAATGCCCCCAGCTTCATTCTTTTTCTTTAGGATTGCTTTGGCTATTCAGGGTTTTTTATAGTTCCATATAAATCTGATGATTTTTTGCTCCATTTCTTTAAAAAATGTCATTGGAATTTTGATGGGAATTGCATTAAATTTGTATATTGCTTTGGATAATATGGCCACCTTGATTATATTTATTCTTCCTAACCAAGAACAAGGAATATTCTTCCATCTCATTATATCTTTTTCTATTTCCCTTAACAATGGTTTATAGTTTTCATTATATAAGTCCTTTACATTCTTTGTTATGTTCATTCCTAAGTATTTTATTTATTTATTTATTGTTGCAATCGTGAAGGGGATTATTCTTTTGAGTTTGTTCTCAAATGTTTCATTGTTGGCATATAGAAAGGCTATTGACTTCTGTATGTTAATTTTGTATCCTGCGACCTTACTGTATTGGCTTATTATTTCTAGTAGTCTTTTTGTAGATTCTTTGGGGTTTTCGATGTATAGGATCATATCATCTGCAAAAAGTGATACCTTTACTTCTTCTTTTCCGATATGGATGCCTTTTATTTCTTTGTCTTGTCTGATTGCTCTGGCTAGAACCTCTAGTACCACATTAAATAAGAGTGAAGAGAGTGGACAACCCTGTCTTGCTCCTGATTTAAGGGGGAAAGCCTTCAGTTTTGTGCCATTTAATATGATGTTAGCTGATGGTTTATCATATATGGCCTTTATCATGTTGAGATATTTTCCTTCTATACCCATTTTGTTGAGAGTCTTAAACATAAAATTGTGTTGTATTTTATCAAAAGCCTTTTCTGCATCTATTGATAAGATCATGTTGTATTTGTTCTTTGTTTTGTTGACATGGTGTATTACATTAACCGTTTTACGTATGTTGAACCATCCTTGAGATTCTGGGATGAATCCCACTTGATCATGATGTATTATTTTTTTAATATGTTGTTGTATTCGATTTGCTAGTATTTTGTTTAGTATTTTAGCATCTGTATTCATTAGAGATATTGGTCTGTAGTTTTCTTTTTTTGTACCATCCTTGCCTGGTTTTGGTATGAGGGTTATGCTGGCCTCATAAAATGTGTTTGGAAGTTATTGCTTCTTCTTCAATTGTTTGGAAGACTTTCAGTAGAATAGAAACCAAGTCTTCTTTGAATGTTTGATAAAATTTGCTGGTATAGCCATCTGGGCCTGGACTTTTATTTTTGGGGAGGTTTTTAATGTTTTTTTCTATTTCGTCTCTACTAATAGGTCTGTTTAGGCTTTCTGCTTCTTCTTGACTCAGTCTAGGAAGGTTGTATTGTTCTAGGAATTTATCTATTTCTTCTAGGTTGTTGAATTTAGTGGCATAAAGTTTTTCATAGTATTCTACAATAATTCTTTGTATATCTACGGTGTCCGTGGTGATTTCTCCTCTTTCATTTTGGATTTTGTTTATATGAGTTCTAGTTCTTTCTCTTTTTTCCTTGGTAAGTCTTGCCAAGGGTTTGTCAATTTTGTTGATCTTTTCAAAGAACCAGCTCCTTGTTCTATTAATTTTTTCTATAGTTTTTCTGTTCTCTATTTCATTTATTTCTGCTCTGATTTTTATTATCTCCTTTCTTCGGCTGGTTTTGGGTTGTCTTTGTTCTTCTTTTTCTAGTTTCTTAAGGTGTGAAGTTAAGTGGTTCACTTGGGCTCTCTCTTGTTTGTTCATATATACCTGAAGTGATATGAAATTCCCTCTTATCACTGCTTTTGCTGCATCCCATAGATTCTTATATGTTGTATTGTCATATTCATTTGTCTGTATATATCTTTTGATCTCTGCACTTATTTCTTCTTTGACCCATTCATTTCTTAAAAGTATGTTGTTTAGTTTCCAAATTTTTGTGGGATTTTTTCCCTCTTTTTTGCAGTTGAATTCTAGTTTCAAGGCTTTATGATCAGAAAATATGCTTGATACAACTTCGATTTTTCTGAATTTGCTGATGTTGTTTTTGTGGCCCAACATATGGTCAATTCTTGAGAATGATCCATGTACACTGGAGAAAAATGTATACTCAGTCATTTTGGGATGAAATGTCCTGTAGATGTCTATCATATCCAGGTGTTCTAGTGTTTTGTTTAAGGCCACTATATCTTTGTTGATTCTCTGTTTGGATGACCGATCTAGAGCCGTCGGCGGTGTATTGAGGTCTCCAAGTATGATTGTATTTTTGTCAGTTTTTGTTTTAAGGTCAATAAGTAGCTGTCTTATATATTTTGGTGCTCCTTGGTTTGGTGCATATATATTAAGAATTGTTATGTCTTCTTGATTCAGTGTCCCCTTAGCCATTATGAAATGGCCATTTTTGTCTCTGAGTACTTTTGCTGTCTTGTAGTCAGCATTATCAGATATGAGTATTGCTATGCCTGATTTTTTTTGGATGTTATTTGCTTGGAGTATTGTTTTCCAGCCTTTCACTTTGAATTTGTTTCTATCCTTGTTACTTAGATGAGTTTCTTGTAGGCAGCATACAGTTGGATTTTCTTTTTTAATCCATTCTGCTACTCTGTGCCTTTTTATTGGTGAGTTTAATCCATTTACATTTAGAGTAATTATTGACACTTGTGAGTTCCCTATTGCCATTTTATAGATTGCTTTCTGTTAGTTTTGTGTCTTCTTTGATCCTTCTCTTTCGTTTTTCTATCTTTTGTTTTTATTTGGTTGTATTCCATACATCTTTCCTCTGTTGCTATCTTTTTTAAATCATGTGCTTCTGTGGTGGTTTTTTCAATGGTGGTTTCCTTTAAGTAATGAAAATGGTTCCTACCCTGTTCATTGTAGTGCACTATTTTGTGAGTACTTTTGCACTCCATCGTCCTTTGCTACTGTTAATCTCCATCCTCTCCCCCCCTTTCTTTTTGTTGTTGTCACAGTTTAAATTTGGTTTTATTGTGTTCTTCTTGGAGCTTTCACTTGTGGCTTTGTTTTTTTTTTTTGTTCTTTGTATCTGATTGGAGAACCCCCTTTAGTAATTCCTGGAGTGGGGGTTTTCTGATGATAAATTCCCTCATCTTTTCTTTATCTGTGAATGTTTTTATTTCTCCTTCATATTTGAAGAATAGCTTTGATGGGTATAGTATTCATGGCTGAAAGTTCCTCTCTTTCAAGACTTTAAATATTGGGGTCTACTCTCTTCTAGCTTGTAGAGTTTCTGTTGAGAAATCGGATGATAATCTAATGGGCCTTCCTTTATATGTTGTATTCATCTTTTCCCTGGCTGCCTTGAGAATTTTTTCTTTGCCATTAGTTTGTGCCAATTTCATTATGATGTGCCTTGGAGTAGGTTTGTTGGGGTTAAGAAAACTCGGAGTTCTGTTTGCTTCTTGAATTTGAGGCTTTAGTTCTTTCCACAGGCTTGGGAAGTTCTCATTTATTATTTGTTTGAGTATGTTCTCCATTCCATTTTCTCTCTCTTTTCTCTCTGATATACCTATTATTCTTATGTTATTCTTTTTGATGGAGTCAGATAATTCTTGTAGGGCTATCTCATTTTTTTTTTAATTTTTGAGTCTCTTTCTTTTTCTCTCTGTTGTGCCTCTAGTTGCTTGTCTTCTATTTCACTAATCCTACCTTCTATCTGGCCTATTCTATTAGCTAAACTTGTTACCTCATTTTTCAGCTCGTGAATTGAGTTTTTCATCTCTGTTTGATTTTTTTTTATAGTTTCAATTTCCTTGGAAATATATTCTTTGTGTTCATTGAGTTGTTTTCTGAGCTCCCTAAATTGCCTTTCTGTGTTTTCTTGTATATCTCTGAGTATTTTTAGGATTTCTATTTTAAATTCTCTGTCATTTAACTCCAAGGTTTCCAATATATTAAATTTTTTATCCATAGATTTTTCCTCATCTATCTGTGTTAACTCTCTTTCTTTTGTATCCATGATATTTGATTTTCTCTTCCTTAATGGCATCTGAGGGTGGTTTTGTTGATAGTATTAATGAGATTTAATAAATAATAAAAAGTTAAAAAAATAAAAAATCAAAGAGTTGTTCTTTTAAAAATAATAATAATTAAATAAAGGAAAATAAAATTAAAATTAAAAAAAGGAAATTATTCCCCCCTCCTTTTTTCCTCTCCTCTCCTCTCCCCTCTTTCTTGAGAAAATCTTGTGGTAAACTGTGAATTATATTGTACTAAATAGAATAAACAATGCTTGTAATGGAGGGCCTGAATTGGGGAGAAGTAATAAAGTGGCAAAAAAAAAAAGAAAGAAAAAGAAAAAAAAAGGGGATATGGACCCACAAAAAGCAAATAAGGAAAAAATTTGGGTCAAGAATAAAATGATTTGCTTTTAGGTGTTGGTTGACTAAGAGTTATGATGAGAGGAATAAGAGGGAAACAGGAAAATGGGAGGACAAATTAAAAAATTACTATTGTATTTAGTGGAACAAGAACTAGATAAAATGGAGAGCCAGGAATGGGAGCACTGCTAGTGATTTAAAAAGGTGAAGTAAAAAAACCCCAAAATGCCACAAACATATGTTTGAGTCCCAGATAAGATAATTTGTTCGTTATTGAGGTTTGAATGAGAGGAGACGTAAAGGAGAAAGGAAGAAACTAATATAGAGGGAGAAAAGAGAGAGAGAGAGAAAAAAAAAAGAGGGAACCACTAAAAGAATAAAAAAGAAAAAAGAGGAGAGAGAGAGAGAGAAAGAATTAAGGGTTTTGGAGTGCAACCCTCATAGAGAGAAAGGAAGAGGAAAGAAAAGATAATGGGAGATGTAACACTTATGGGTAGTGTAGTTCAAGGAGAGGAGAGAATAAGACTGGCAGAGAGTTAAACGACCAAATTGGAGGAGGAAAAAAAAAATCAAGAATGAAGACAAGAGAAACAAACAAACAAATATAATAAAATGGGATAGGTTATAAAGTCTGTGGATTATTCTTGATTTTGAGAGGTTATCTTCTTGCTCTTTCTTTTCTCTCCTTCTTCCTGGTTGGTGACTCTCTACCCCGGGTTCTGCCACTTTGGTACGTTTAGGTAGAGGTTTGCAGTTGATAAGTCTCTATGGCGATGTCTTGTATTGTGCTTCAGTCTCATTGGCAGTTGAGGCTCATTAGCATTTATGGGCTTCGACAGTGAGAGAGTCCGTGGTCCTGGAGCCTCTCTCCTAGTCTTTCCTTCCTCAGTTAATAGCCTGATAATCCAGCTATGGGGTTGCTGCTGCCTCTGCCTGGATAGTAAGAGGCTCAAAGAGCTGGCAACTCCCCACTCTATTCCCACTCAGCACAGGGCTCTGGGTAAAGCTCAGTCAGTCAGAGCTGCTAGCATAATCAGGTGGGGCTTCCGCCCACTCAAAGACCTCTGGCTCTGCCACTCTGTCCAGTAACACGGGCGGGCACCCACTCTTGGGGCACTTGGAGGAAACTCTCGCTCACTATCTGTGCACAGACCAGGATATCAGGCCGGCAGTCTCACACTCTGAGTGAAACCCCCACTTGCATGGAAAAGTTCCAGCGTTGGAATTGGCACTTGATCCCTCCCTGTGCGCAGCTTTTTCAGGGTACTGGGGCGGGCCAGAGATTCCGCTTTCAGCCCACACAAAGGCCTCTGACTCTGCCTTTCTGTGGGATAACACGGGCGCCCACTCCCAGGGCTTTTGAAGGAATTTCTCGCCCACTATCTGCGCGCGCCGACCAGGAGATCGGGAAAATGGCTGCCCTGCTTGTCTTTCTTTGTCTGGGTTTGGTGTGAGCATTAGCTTGTATTGACTGGGTTGCTGCAGTCACAGTTTTTCCTGGGCTCGGATCTCCATGCCATAGCCTGGTTCGGCCCTTTGTGCCGCGGCCTGGATCTATTCACCCCCTTTGCCCGCCTTAGTTTCTATATTCTCAGTTCCCAGTGAAAGCAGCCCTGTTTAGGTTAGTGAGGAAGGTGGAGCATTTCTTACTCCCTATTTCCTTCGGAGTTTGATTATATATTTAGCCAATTTTTTGCTCGACCATACCTTAGGGTGTATTGTGAAACATCTGGAGGCTCCAGGAATAGGTTTTTCTATTTCTGGTTGAAGATCTTGTTGAGTTTTGGGGGAGATTTATCGGTATCGCTTCCTACTGCACCATTACTCTGACGTCATCTCCCACCACATATTTTAAAATGTAATTCCGTGAGAGCCATATAACGACACGTGTACGTTAGGCATTATCCAATAAAAATTTGGTGTTGTCGCAGAGGACAGCTGTGATTGGCTCCAGCCACCCGCAACCATGAGCATGAGCAGTAGGAAATGAATGGATTGTAATACATGAGAATGTTTTATATATTTTTATTTATTTATTTATTTATGTGTGTGTGTATGTATTTTTCTGAAGCTGGAAACGGGGAGAGACAGTCAGACAGACTCCCGCATGCACCCGACCGGCATCCACCCGGCACGCCCACCAGGGGCAATGCTCTGCCCCTCCGGGGCTTTGCTCTGCCGCAACCAGAGCCACTCTAGCGCCTGGGGCAGAGGCCAAGGAGCCATCCCCAGCGCCCGGGCCATTTTTACTCCAATGGAGCCTTGGCTGCGGGAGGGGAAGAGAGAGACAAAGAGGAAGGGGGGGGTGGAGAAGCAAATGGGCGTTTCTCCTATGTGCCCTGGCCAGGAATCCAACCCGGGTCCCCCGCACGCCAGGCCGACGCTCTACTGCTGAGCCAACCGGCCAGGGCCTGTTTTATATTTTAAACGTTATTTTTTTTAAAGATTTGTCTGTGAGCCAGATGCAGCCATCAAAAGAGCCACAACTGGCTCCCAAGCCATAGGTTCTCGACCCCGGCTCTAGTGGAAGGTCTAAAACAAGGGTAGTCAACCTTTTTATACCTACCGCCCACTTTCGTATCTCTTGTTAGTAATAAAATTTTCTAACTGCCCACCGGTTCCACAGTAATGGTGATTTATAAAGTAGGGAAGTAACTTACTTTATAAAATTTATAAAGCAGAGTTACAGCAAGTTAAAGCATATAATAATAATTACTTACCAAGTACTTTATGTCGGATTTTCGCTAAGTTTGGCAGAATAAATCTTTATAAAACAACTTACTATAGTTAAATCTATCTTTTTATTTATACTTTGGTTGCTCTGCTACTGCCCACCATGAAAGCTGGAATGCCCACTAGTGGGCAGTAGGGACCAGGTTGTCTACCACTGGTCTAAAATATTGAAACTCTAAAGTTATGAGATTTTCTAGATATCTTCACTGTAATATAAAAATATCTGTGATTTCTGTTAGAGACAGAGTCATAGGTGACAAATCAGTTTAAAGTTAGTGAAAATAAAAATGTAATTTTGTCTAAGCTAATGGAACCCTCTCCTGGACTCCAGGTTAGAAACCTGAATCTAGAACCTAAGAAATCATACCCCCCGCAGTGCTGCAAAGCCCGTTTGCTCGCCTACCTGTTCTCCCTGCTTCTAATCTCATTACTGTCCCTGCCCCACCACTGTCTTCACTGGCTGTCATTCTAAACCAGGGGTTCCCAAACTTTTTACATAGGGGGCCAGTTCTCTGTCCCTCAGACTGTTGGAGGGCTGGAGTATAAAAAAACTATGAACAAATCCCTATGCACACTGCACATATCTTATTTTTAAGTAAAAAAACAAAACGGGAACAAATACAATATTTAAAATAAAGAACAAGTAAATTTTTTTTTTTTTTGTATTTTTCTGAAGCTGGAAACAGGGAGAGACAGTCAGACAGACTCCCGCATGCACCCGACGGGGATCCACCCAGCACGCCCACCAGGGGCAAAGCTATGCCCACCAGGGGATGATGCTCTGCCCCTCCGGGGCGTTGCTCTGCTGCGACCAGAGCCACTCTAGCGCCTGGGGCAGAGGCCAAGGAGCCATCCCCAGCACCCGGGCCATCTTTGCTCCAATGGTGCCTTGGCTGCGGGAGGGGAAGAGAGAGACAGAGAGGAAGGAGGGGGGGGGTGGAGAAGCAAATGGGCGCTTCTCCTGTGTGCCCTGGCCGGGAATCGAACCCGGGTCTCCCGCACGCCAGGCCGATGCTCTACCGCTGAGCCAACTGGCCAGGGCTAAGAACAAGTAAATTTAAATCAACAAACTGACCAGTATTTCAATGGGAACTATGCTCCTCTCACTGACCACCAATGAAACAGGTGCCCCTTCCAGAAGTGTGGTGGGGGCTGGATAAATGGCCTCAGGGGACCCCTGTTCTAAACCATAATTTATAAGGCTCCTCCTGGGAACCTTGCCAGACACCCTCCGAAGCCCTAATCCCTACAAGGTTTATCACCTTCCTCTGGGTCACTTTAGGATCTTGCATTCACGTTTATGATTGCATGGTATTTAATTTGTTGATATGTCTTTCTTACTTTAATATGACAAGTTTGGGAATAGGGACTGAGTCTTGCTCATTCATTTATTTATCTATTTATATTTAGGCATTCAATAAAAATGTATTGAGCACTTTCTCTTATAAGGTGCTGTTCTTGGCATTGCAAATATAATAATGAACATGACAGATATAGTCCCTGTCCTCACTGCTTTGTAATCTCACATTCCTTTCTAGTCCTCAGTGTTTGGCTCATGGTTGAAAAATACGTAATTAAATTATTTAATTGAACTAAGGTATGTATTTAAATTAATGGTAATGCATTCTGATTACCACATGCATTATTTACCTAATCTAGGTCCAAACTGAAATATAACACAGAAATATAAAGAGTACTTGTGTATCTTTTTAACATACGGATAGAAATAACCTAAAGAAATGTTTTTTCCCTTCTCCAACCAAAAGAGATGGAGTGGCTGAATGGATTTTTAAAAAACAAACAAACAAAAAAATGCTGCCTAAAGAGACTCATTTCAGCTTTAAGGGTACACACAGACTGAAAGTGAGGGATGGAAAAAGATATTCCATGCAAATGGAAACCAAAAGAAAGCAGGTGTTGCTATACTTATATCACACAAAATAGACTTGAAGCCAAAGACTGTAACAAGAGACAAAGAAGGTCATTATATAATGATAAAGGTGTCAATTCATCAAGAGAATATAACATTTGTAAATATTTATGCACTCAACATAGGAGCACCTAAATGTACAAAGCAAATATTAATAGATGTGAAGGAAGAATAGATAGGCACATATGAGAAAGCAATCAATGAACAACTAAGGTCTCTCAACGAAAAACTGATGATTGATGCTTCTCATCTCTTTCTGTTCCTGTCTGTCTGTCCCTGTCTATCCCTGTCTCTGACTCTCTCTCTGTTCCTATAAAAATAAATAAATAAATAAATAAATAAAAATAAAAAGAAACAAAATCTTCCCATAATCCTCAACCACCAGACCCACTACTTTGAGATAATTACTTTTAGTAACTTTTTGTGAATCTTCCAGAAATTTTCCATGTATGCACCAGCACTGTTGCAGAGTGTGGGGCTCCCAGGAAGTGGACTGTGAGATGGAGATTAATGTGCAGAAACTTTATTAGGGTGCCCTGAGGATCAACACCTGCGGGGAGGCAAAGGAAGCAGAATTGGTCAGAGGAAGAAGTTGGACTCTGGACAGTTTTGACAAAAGCTTTAATCAGTTCCAAGGAAGCTCTTAAGCTTGGTTGTCCTGAGTTGGGGTGAAGTGGCTAGGCCAGGCATGGCCAACAGTTTTTGCTCCCGGGCCAGATTAGAAAGAAAACTTTTTTCATGGGCCAGACGAAATATTAAAATTAAAAAATGTTGGCCTGACCTGTGGTGGCGCAGTGGATAAAGTGTCAACCTGGAAATGCTGAGGTTGCCGGTTCAAAACCCTGGGCTTGCCTGGTCAAGGCACATATGGGAGTTGATGCTTCTTGCTCCTCCCCTTTCTCTCTCCTCTCTATAATGAATAAATAAAATCTTAAAAAAAAAAAATTTAAAATTAAAAAATGTTAAATACAAAAACGATTTGTTTAAGTAAACAAAAATTTATTATGTAATTTGTTTATGAATAAATGTGAGTGAAAAAATTAAGATACAATATTATTTTTAATAAAAATATAATTACATACTGTATAAATATCCAAACTGTATCGCAATCAATTGAAACAATATTTAATTCATAGAATGAGCTTGAAGGGGTTATATCAGAAATAAAACAATTATTTCATTTTACAAGCAGCCTGGACACGTTTTCAGTTATCAACTGCAGCTATTGTTTATGCTACAATGCCACTTGATTCAGCACACTTGGCCAGAAAAATAACGAATTGTTTGACCTTGGGTGTGCACTGGCAAACTCCGCCTAAAAGAATGTGGGTTTCACATCGCTGCTAAAAGTCAAACAGTTCATATCGAGTACAGACGAGTACAAAAGTTGTAAATCTTTATAATGGAATTTTTTAAAAAATAAAGAAGTATCGTGAATCCATTCAACTAATTATTGTAAGTTAACCCTAGATTAGTCACATATGGAATTCTTTTTCGCATATTACTATCTTCTTAAATATCTCAATTTCTAATAATCAAAGACGCTTCCGCTTCTGAGTAGTTGAGATTTTAAAGTAGCGGAGAATATTAAAAAAATTTAATCGCAGGCCGCATAAACTCATTACGCTGGCCGGATCTGGCCCGCAGGCTGTATGTTGGCTATGCCTGGGCTAGGCCTTTATACCAAGTCCTTGGGTGCAAGATGCTCTGAGAACTGACCTTGGGCAAAATGGCTTCCTTCAGCTGAGGAAGTTCTCAAAGAAAACTCCCAAAGCTGAGGGTATTGAGTCCTTCAGTTCTGAGGGGGGATATGGGAAATAAATTGCAGTGTCCTCAGTACACTTTTTGTACCCCTTGGCATGACTTACTTGTTTAAGTGCTGGATGCAGGTCTTCCAGGTTCTTGTGGGCTTCCTTTCCTCAGGGGAGCTTATAAGGAGAGAAGTGGGACAAAATACAGACTCCACCACTGCCGCTGACCTGCGGTGCCAACCATACTCACTCTCTCCTTCTTCTGCTATCCAAACACAGATTCCCTTAATCCTCCGTTAGTGCCTCTGCTATTTCTTTTTTTTTCTTTCTGAAGTTGGAAACGGAGAGGCAGTCAGACAGACTCCTGCATGCGCCCGACTGGGATCCACCTGGCATGCCCACCAGGGGGCGATGCTCTGCCCATCTGGGGCATTGCTCTGTTGCAACCAGGGCCATTCTAGCGCCTGAGGCAGAGGCCACAGAGCCATCCTCAGCGCCCAGGCCAACTTTGCTCCAATGGAGCCTTTGCTGCAGGAGGGGAAGAGAGAGACAGAGAGGAAGGAGAGGGGGAGGGGTGGACAAGCAGATGGACGCTTCTCCTGTGTGCCCTGGTTGGGAATAGAACCCGGGACTCCTGCATGCCAGGCCGACGCTCTACCACTGATCCATCCGGCCAGGGCCATGCTATTTCTTAATGTATAGGAAAGTATTGTTACAGTTAGAAGGGCAAGAGAGTGGGTGAGCACTGTGGAAGTGGAGATACTGAGTATAGGCTACAGTTTCAGGATATTTATGGAAAACCCTGGCCATTTCTCTCTCTCTCTCTCTCAAAATAAAATCACTGAATAAAAAATCGCATTAAATATATGGGCAAAGAAAGGAGAAAAATAATTCAGTAAGGTAGGGTAAAAAGACTTTTTTATTTAAGCTGTAAGGAACTTTAGTATGCTTGTAGAACGGGTGGAAGGGAGTCAGAACTAGAACTAGAAAAATAGGGATAGTTTATGGAGCAACATTTCAAAAAAAGGTGAGAAGGAATGTGGTATGTATACAGTATGGTACAGCATATGCTCAACTGGGATTAGCCTAAGGTAAAAAGGAGATTAGAATTGGAAAGTTTATAGATAAATTTAGGGGCTGAAGAAAGGTAAGGTGAGATGGTACCTGGTGGCCACTGATTTTTAAAAATCATTTTTATTGATTTTTTATTTTATTAATTAATTTTTAGAGAAAGAGAGAAAGGAGGTAGGAGACGGAGCAAGAAGCATCAACTCGTAGTATTTGCTTCTTGTATGTGCCTTGACCAGGCAGGCCTGCAGTTTCGAACTGGTGACCTCAGCATTCCAGCTGAGTACTGTATCCATTGCACCATACACAGGTCAAGCTATTGATTGACTTTTTAGTGTGTGTGTGTATGTGTGTGTGTGTGTGTGTGTGAGAGAGAGAGAGAGAGAGAGATATTTGTTGTTCCACTTATGTGTTTGTTGATTCTTCTACATTCTCTGATGAAATCAAATCTGCAACCTGCAACCTTTGCATTTCAAGACATTCCAGCCGAACTGTGTGGTCAGTGCTGTGTTATACTTTTATAAGACTGGCTGTGCAGTTGGTTTATTTACACCAGCATCCTCAGAAACCCATTAGTAATGTGTTGTGCTACAACATTACAAAAGCTACCATGTCACTAGGCCATAGGAATTTTTCAGTTCTGTTACAATTTTATGGGATCACTGTCATATATGTGGTCAGGCAATGACCAAAATATCACTGTAAAGACAATGAGATTAGGTAGCAGGATCTGAAAACAAGATTAACTAGGCTGCCTAGGGAACACGTCTGGATGGCAAACTTCAGTCAACAGTTGGGGATGGAGAGGGGTTTCTTGAACTGACTATAGACATCGGCTTTAGAAATGATGCATACCCTAGTGCTACGGATAGTGCAATGAGTTACTAAAGGAATTTGTAAAAATATATCAACAGTTGTTCAATGATTTAAAGAGAAATATAAATATCTAGATGGCCTCTCAAACTCCCTGTTAAAACTTTTTTTAATGCATCAGACCCCTTTTGAAAAATTGAGGAACTGTTATGAATCCTCTTCTCAAAAGATGAACAATTAACATGCACAAAATATTGTCTATAATTTTAGGGAGTCCATGAACTTCTGAAACCCATCCATGGACTCTGACTATTGGTATCACCTATCTTTTGTCCCAAAAAGCAGCCCAATTCTCAGGTCTATTTTAGAATACAGGAAGTTTAGTAGACTGGAAGGTGCTTCTTGAAGTGGGTGGATTTGGGAGATCATAAGCGTATTACACATTCTTTTTACTTTGCAACGTATAGATAATGCGAATGTAGATGCCACGTTCCTGATCTTTCAGGAGGTTGTTATGGACACTACAAATAATAGTTTCTGACCACAGACAAAACTTAATCATTCAGCAAGTATTCACTGGGCGTCTTATATGTACAGATACTGTGACAGAACTAAGCTCATCAAGTTTGACAGCCATTCCGGGGAGAAAGAAAAGGTTCTGCGCTGGCAATCTCATTTTTGTTTCTCTACATCCTAGTCTTGTGAGCTTGGTAAATCACTCAATTTCAAATTGTGCCATCCATTAAGTAGAGGATAATTGTTGCAAGTCTTCAGAAAGATAACCCTTGTAAAGAAAAACATGGACAAATGAAAAAACGCAAGTGCAGGGTTTACTGAAGGTGTAGATTGGGACGGTATCCCCGTGAGGGAAGAGGCTATTTCAAGTCTCTACAGCCAAGGTGCCGTCTCGCACGCAGTCACAATCAGTTCAATAAGCCTTCCAGGACGGAGCAAGTTCCGCTTCCGCAGGCAGCTTTTCAGGGACGGCGTGAGAGCAGGACGCCCCACGCAGGCTAGCGTCGGACCGTCCTCATGCGCATGCTCCGAAGGAGAGGCGACGAGCGGAAGGGCGAGGGCGTGGCGAAAAGTCGCGGACCGCCGGCTGGTTTTCCCTGCAGCCGCGCGCTGTGGTCGGGCGCGCGAGCGGGCTCGTTCGCGCTGCCGGCTGCGTACAGTAGTGACGGCCGCGCGGGAGTGGTCACATGACCGTAGCGGCTGCCTGTACAGTAAGGACCCAATATGGCAGCGGCGGTAGCAGTGGCAACGGCAGCAGGACGACCGGCCGCCCCATAGACCCTCCCCCCCGCGCGCCACCCCCGCCGCTTCCTCTGCTTGGGTGCTCCTCCGGCCTGACTTCCCCTTTCTCTCACCTTTCCCGGCACCGCGGGAAAAACAGCGCAGGGCAAAGCAGGCAGGGAGGGCGGCCGGAGCCCGGACACGGGAGACTCCCAGTCAGTTCAAGACCCGACATGAGGGAAAAGGGCCGTAGGAAGAAGGGCAGGACCTGGGCGGAGGCCGCCAAGACGGTAAGGGGTAGGGAGCGACGGGAAAGGCCGGGAGGATTTCATTCCCTCGCCAACCTCCGGTCGCAGGGGAAGGGAGGTCACTGGCCCAGCGACCGGGCTGAGGGGGCAGAAAACCGCGCCGAGAGGCGGCGGTTAGTGTCGGGTTATGATCCTTGTGGGAGTGGAGGCGCCGGGCGAGAGAGGGTCGCCCCGGGGCTGTGGCTTCTCCCTGCGATGCGACGAGTCCTCTGGGTGTTTGGAAGCAGGCTCGGGTCACGTCGCTCTCACCCTCACCCGCACCCTGTGGTAGCCCCCGCCCCGGCATGGGCAAGTCTGTTACGCTTGCACAGTAACCGGTTCTTCTCCCTTGTGCGGTTGAAGAGCCCCCATTGGATGCAGATAGGAGAAGATTTGTGCGCGCACCCAGCCCGGGAATGAAGAGCGGAGCGCAGGAGCGGGGTGGAATTGACCTGCTAGAGCAGACAAGCCGCTTGGCTTCGGGCTCCCGGCTCGTCCGGGCTCCTAGGTCCAGCGCGAGGTCACGCGGCTCTTGTTTTTGTTTGCTGTTGGAACTGAAAGTGCAGGAGGTGTTTAGAAACCAAGTAACAGGTGGGACTTGTAGAATTTTTTTTTCTGTTTCCGTAGAGACCTACTCTGAACAAGGCAGCAATGCATGGCGGGACGTGTAGTTTACCCGGCTTTGACTTTTCCGTAGCTAAAGTGATGGTGGTCTCGCGAAGTTATACTTAGTGGGTAAAACCATCTTTTTCTTTTTTTTCCCTTTCTAATTTTGTTATAATGAAATGTAGAGGTAGGTAGGTTTTAAAAATAGGGCTATTTAGGGTTAATGAAAAATTTAAGTTTTATGAGAAAATTAAAAGCGTGTGCGTATGTAGAAATGAGGGTCACAGGATAAAATAGCATTTTAGTGTTTTGAAGTGAGAAGGTGTGGGGGCATTATCTTTAGTGGTGACTCATGTCGGTAACACTTATACAACATGGGGGGAGCCCTTCTAAATGAGTCTTTATTATGTGATGTTAGGTTTATTGATTTATTTTAAATGTTTATTTTATTGATTTTAGAGAGCGAGGAAGGGAGAAAGAGAGACAGAGACGGGAACGTCGATCTGTTTTGATTTGTGCACTAACCGGGAATCGAACTGGCAACTTCTATGCTTCAGGACGATGCTCTAACCAACCAAGCTATCCAGCCAGGGCTGTTAGGTTTATTTTTAAATGAGGTTTTTCCGAATATAAAAGTAATAAATGAATCCTGTGGGAAAACGTGGAAGATTATAGAAACATACAAAGAAGAAAAAACACACACACATATTTCACCCCTCAGCTGTATCTGTTAACATTTTTGGTATGTGTTGGGGGAGGGGATGGTCAGTCAATCTTGTATTTCTGTTTTAGTTGGAAATGTGAAAAAGTAAAAGCATATTTTATTTATTGAGTGTTTACAGTATATCTTCATAATTGTAACTGCTTGGTAGTTTCCCTCTGAAAGATAAAAAGCTATAGATACAGAAATACTTTTCTTGGTGGTTGGGAAGTTACCCCTTCACAGAGGACTGTTTTACGTTTTTCTACTTGACTACCTCAAGACCGCTTCCTTTTATTAAATAAGTGATGCTGAATTTTAATTTTGGTAGGCAGACCCCAATCCTTGTTAATTAATTTAAAGTCTCTAGAATCTTGGTACTTTTTGAATTATGATCTCTTTGGATAAAATAGTCTGCATTGGGAGATTGTGACAGTTGGTAAAATTTGCATCTGTTTATATTTTCCTATAATGCATTACTGTATTTGCTTATTTACAATAAACATTTTATGCCCAGTTGCCTATGTGAAAAATAGTATTTAAAGATGGAAAGCATAGTTTAATTGTGTTCTAAGTGAGTTACTGAAGGGATTAGTATATTGGTGGCTTCGTGTTTTTATTTGATTCTGGCAAATGTGTAAGGCCTCAGTCTAAGTGAAAATGAATTTTAGAAAGAAGGGCGACAGTGAAATGGTTTTTTTCTTTTTTAGTAGCAAAATCTAGAAAATGGTGTGCTTCTGGTTTGTATTATCATCTATAAAGGGAGGGATTAAACTATACCTCAGTGTTCAAAAGGTTTCTGTTTGTAGGAGGAATAGAAGTAAATGTAGGACGAATAAACAAAAGTATAACTTTAATATTTCAGACTGTAGAATGAGAGAAAATTGTTGATTTGACAAATGAAAGTAATTTTGACCTAAATTAAGAAATGATGTGTATATTTATAAGATCAAGAAGACTAGAAGTAAGTTTTAAAGTTATTTCATAGCATTAAGGTCAAATAGTCTAGGAACAGTTTCAGCAAGGAAATAATAAAAATTGTTTATGAATACAGGCAATATCTGCTTATTTTATTGTGTTCTTGGTACCTGCATTGTGGAGCTGTCCTGTTTTAAGGAGCACTATTAAATTCGGGTTGTTAGAGGCATAAACAAAGATAAAAGTGAAGTGGTAATTGGAAGAGTAAAGAGGGACAAATACATGGTTATGGAAAATGATTTGATTTTGGTTGATGGGCACACAACACAATCAACAGTTTAAATGCTATAGAAATGTTTACCTGAAACCTACATACTCTTATTGACCCATGTCATCCCATTAAATTTAATTTCTAAAAATGATGAAGGGGAAAAAAAAGGAGAAAAATAAATGAGGTTGTATTCCTGACAGCAGAGCAACAGATATATAAAATCAGTCAATTATGTATGTGTGTATCATATATATGATGTGAGTGTGTGTGAGGAATATGAGAGAGCTACATTGATTGATGTAAGGTTGCTATGAATAATTGGAAAAAGCAAAATAGGATTCATAAGGATTGATAATAAAATTATGCTATTAAGCCAAAAAGCTGAAAAAAATGAACATACTGGCTCTAATAACTAAGACCAGCAGATAGGGATAATAGAGTCTCCCTGTTGATCTTATTAATATTTGCTTTATTTAATTACACTAGTTACAAGACTTTTAGTTAAAAGTCTCATCTTTTATATTTAAGGGTGGCAGTGATGGTTGTGATGAAATGATTTGCAAGAGATCTGTAGGATAGTGTTTGGAAGTAATTTTTTTGGGGGGGCCATAGAGACAAAGGGACAGATAGGGACAGACGGGAAGGGAGAGAGATGAGAAGCATCAAGTCTTTGTTGTGGTATTTTAGTTGTTCATTGATTGCTTTCTCTTATGTGCTTTGATGGGGGTGGGGGTGGGGTAGCTACAGCAGAGCGAGTGACCTCTGGCTCAAGTCAGCGACCTTTGTGCTCAAGCCAGCGACCGTGAGGTCATGTCTCTGATCCCATACTCAGGCCATTGACCTCGGGGTTTCCAACCTGGGTCCTCTGCATTCCACTCCAAGGCTCCATCCACTGCGCCAGCACCTGGTCAGGCTTTAAATTTTTATTGATTTTTAGAAAGAGGAAGAGAGAGAGAGGAGCATCGATTTGTTGTTCCACTTTTTTATGCATTCATTGGTTGATTCTTGTATGTGCCCTGACCGGGGATCGAACCTGCAATCTTGGTATATTGGGACGATGCTCCAACCAACTGAGCTACCTAGCCAAGGCTTTGGTGCAATTTAAATAGAAAAATTTCTAGTAAGCCAGAAATAATGAGAACCATCACACTTGGCTCTAATGTTCACACTTATGCTCACACACTTAAGACAATGTGTCATCTAAATATTTGAAGACATTCCTGAGGAATTTAGCTGTTTTTGCAAAGTCAGACTTTCAAATTAGTATAATCTTTATCCTGTTTCTTTTTTGGTTTTTCTCTCGTCACTCACCACAACAAGGGAAGTGTTAAAAGAGAAAATTAACCTAAGAGGACAGATTTGTTGTGATTATAGGTGTAAGGGACAGAAACACAGACCTTAGAGATTGTACACTACAGGTACTTTTGGGTATCTTTTGGGAGTAAAGTGGTCAAAGTATGAAAAGGAAAGTGTGGGGGTTAGAGTTGAGGAGCACAGCAATCTGTAGTGTATCTTTAGCATATGGTTTGTAGACTGCAGAAAAAGGTTTTTTTGCATTATATTTATATGATCTTCACTTACATTTATTATTTTGAATGTACATAGATTTTTATTGTCATATACCTAGTTACTTAACTTTGGAGGATAAAATGAAAGATAGAAATTTCTGTTGAAGGAATAAGACTCATAGAATAATTACTTTGATGTAGGAAGTATAGAAAATGTAAAATAATTACTTAAAGCTATAATGATAGCCTGACCTGTGGTGGCACAGTGGGATAAAACGTCGACCTGGAACACTGAGGTCGCCGATTCAAAACCCTGGGCTTGCCTGGTCAAGGAATATATGGGAGTTGATGCTTCCTGCTCCTCCCTTCTTCTTTCTCTCTTTCTCTCCTCTCTAAAAATTGAATAAAGTCTTTAAAAAAAAAAGGTATAATGATAAAAATATATAATGATTAGAACTTTATTTATTTATTTATTTATTTATTATTTTTATAGGAACAGAGAGTGAGTCGGAGAGAGGGATAGACAGGGACAGACAGACAGGAACGGTGAGAGATGAGAAGCATCAATCTTTAGTTTTTCGTTGCGGCACCTTAGTTGTTCATTGACTGCTCTCTCACACGTGCCTCGACCATGGGCCTTCAGCAGACCAAGCAACCCCTTGCTCAAGCCAGCGACCCTGGGTCCAAGCTGGCAAGCTCTTTGCTCAAGCCAGATGAGCCCGCGCTCAAGCTGGCGACCTCAGGGTCTTGAACCTGGGTTCTTCCGTATCCCAGTCCGAAGCTCCATCTACTGCGCCACCGCCTGGTCAGGCGATATAATGATTAGAACTTTAGAAAAACTTTTTAACAAATGCACATTAAAAAAATAGATGTACTGTATTAGAAATTTTCAGTTCTCTTAATCTTGGCCATGAGTAAATTAAAAAAAAATAACAGCAGGCCTAGTTATGGTCTCTCGAGTATATATCGACCAGGCCAGAGTCCTTTTAAGTCTGTATTTTTGTTATATTTGTAGTTGTATTAGAATCTCCAGGACAATGTGTGCATCTTGGAAAAACATAATAAACAGATTTATTGTTTTTGTAATAATAGACTGTAGAAAACGAAACTGGGAAAAATCTTGAGTTGTGAAGTACATAAAAAAATAGTGAGGTAGTATTGTAAGGTGCACGGTTAAAAGATCGAAAAACTGCTCTGTCCATAATTTTTCAAGATTTTTATTTATTGATTTTAGAGAGGGGGGAGGGAGAGAGAGAGAGAGAAAGAGGAGAGGAGGAGCAGAAGCGTCAGTTCATAATAGTTGCTTATCATATTTTCCTTGACAAAGCAAAGGCAAGCCTAGAATTTCGAACCAGCCATTTCAGCATTCCAGGTCAATACTTTATTCACTGCACTACTACAGGTCAGGCATCTCTTTTCATAATTTTAAAATAATAATTGCATGTTATATTTCAACTTTATTGAGTTATAATTGACATAAAATTGTAAGATATTTTATACATTTATGAAATTGCTATCTGCAAGTCAGTTTGTGCTTGGTGATTTGATGTAACATTTTATGATCTTCTTGCCATGATAATGAAGTGCAGTTTCCCTGTGTTTTGCTTTTTGAATTTTGTATTATCATTTTCAGTTTATCTTAACTTCTGTCCTGTTTTTATGTTCCACAAACCTCCTAACTTATTGAAAGAAAAATAAAAAAAAAAAATCTCTTTTTTGGGACACAAACTTTTCAGTGAAAGCCACTGCTGCTACTGCATCTCCTAGAATTCTGACAGAGTTGAGAAAATAAGGTTGGATTTGCAGAAGTTCTTGCTGTTTCATCACCCACAGAATCTATCCCACCCTTAAAAGGCTGTGCAATTTTGCTTTCGGTGAAAGGGCATCATGTTTTCACTACAAAAACTGTCTGGGAGGAGGCCAGTATGTGGAAGATAGAATTATGAGGAACTGACCAAGTAGGGTTTGCTAAAACCTGCTATTTTTGTCTGTTTTACAAAAGACGTCTCTGAATGCCCCTGTAGTTCTTTTTCCATATCTCATAGAGGCTACCATCATAGTTTATAGTTTCGTGCAATTTAGTGTTTTTAGTACAGTTTGATTTATGTTTTTAATGTCTTAAAAGGTAATTGAATATATTAAGTTTTTGAATTCTTTAAATATGACTTCAAAACAATGGTATTACTTGCTTTGAGTTTCTATTAAAGTTATATAGGCTCATTATTTTAAAAAAACCAAATAGAACAGAAATATGTAGTTAATCTTGGATGAGTCACTACTGAAAAACTGATTAAGTGAAAGTTCACATACTGAAATATTGAAGATGTTTATAATTATACTGAAATTAACTGTAGTTAATAGTTTGAGTATAGCTTTCTGGACTTTAAACTTTGTATGTGGAAATAGGCATAAATATGTATACCTACTCTATTTCCCCATGTATAAGACTGACCCTTTCCCAAAAAATTTGGAGTCTAAAAACTGGGTGCATCTTATACAGTGGTTGTCAAGTCATTTAAAAAGTGTGGCATTGCAAATGCCGTAGATGGAACTGAGGATCAGGCAATATATGAAGACAGTGATTCATCATCAGACACAGATGAGGACAAGCTAATGGATGGGAGTTTTGACAGTGATGAGTTGTATGTATTTTATGGTGAATAAAATTTGAGTTCAATAACTTTATGTAATACATTTTTCTCCAAAAAATTTTGGGCTCCAAAATTAAGGTGCGTCTTAGACATGGTACCGTCTTATACATGGGGAAATATGGTATATATTTTTAATACAGCTCTGCAACTTGCTTTCTTTTTTTTCTTTCTCATTTTTCTGAAGCTGGAAACAGGGAGAGACAGTCAGACAGACTCCTGCATGCGCCCGACCGGGATCCACCCGGCACGCCCACCAGGGGCGAGGCTCTGCCCACCAGGGGGCGATGCTCTGCCCATCCTGGGCGTCGCCATGTTGCGACCAGAGCCACTCTAGCGCCTGGGGCAGAGGCCACAGAGCCATCCCCAGCGCCCGGGCCATCTTTGCTCCAATGGAGCCTTGGCTGCGGGAGGGGAAGAGAGAGAGAGGAAAGCGTGGCGGAGGGGTGGAGAAGCAAATGGGCGCTTCTCCTGTGTGCCCTGGCCGGGAATCGAACCCAGGTCCTCTGCACGCTAGCAACTTGCTTTCTTATATCAGGGATATCTTTTTAATGCCATTACTTATGTGTGTGCCTCATTCTTTGAAATGGTTTCTTAATACTCCATTGTTTTTGGATGTATTATATAAAAAAATCAGCCCTTGATTATTTGACATTATAGGTCATTTATAGTTTTATTTTCCCTTTTTTTTAACAGAGACTTCAATATATACATCAGTATATATGTATGCATATACATTGTGGTTGTGTATGTGCATCTGCGTGAATGGAATAGTTAAGATAATGAGTTTGTAAACTTGAGTGTGTGTCAATTTACATTCCCTTTAAAAATTTGGGAGTTCCAGTTTTTTTTCCCACTTTTGTTTGTAGCCCAAGGAATATATCTGTCTTTACACTTTGCCATTTTGCTGTATTAACAAAGTATTTCTTTTGTTGTTTTGTTCAGTAGAACTTGATGGGAATGTTCTTTTTTCCCCCTCCTTTAAGATTTATTTACTTACTTACTTACTTTAGAGAGGGGAGAGGGTAGGGGGAGCTGGAACCATCAATTCCCGTATGTGTCTTGACCACGGAATCCAGGGTTTCTAACCGGCACCTCAGTATTCCAGGTGGACACTGTATGCACTGTGCCACCATAGGTCAGGTGATGGGAATGTTCTTTATCTGTGTTATCCAATGCAGTAGCTACTGGTCACATGTAAACATTGAGCACTTGAAATATGGATAGTGTGACTTAAGGAACTGAGTTTTAATTTTTACTTAAAATTTAAGCCCTGGCCGGTTGGCTCAGCGGTAGAGCGTCGGCCTAGCGTGCGGAGGACCCGGGTTCGATTCCCGGCCAGGGCACACAGGAGAAGCGCCCATTTGCTTCTCCACCCCTCCGCCGCGCTTTCCTCTCTGTCTCTCTCTTCCCCTCCCGCAGCCAAGGCTCCATTGGAGCAAAGATGGCCCGGGCGCTGGGGATGGCTCTGTGGCCTCTGCCCCAGGCGCTAGAGTGGCTCTGGTCGCAACATGGCGACGCCCAGGATGGGCAGAGCATCGCCCCCTGGTGGGCAGAGCATCGCCCCTGGTGGGCGTGCCGGGTGGATCCCGGTCGGGCGCATGCGGGAGTCTGTCTGACTGTCTCTCCCTGTTTCCAGCTTCAGAAAAATGGAAAAAAAAAAAAAAAAAAAAAAATTAAATGGCCATATTTGTCTTGTAGCTACCATTATTGGATAGTGCAGGTGTGAAGTAACTTCCTGTATTTGACTATTTGTATATTTTTCACTTGTCCGTTTACTGTAGATTCTCTTTTTTTTGGCTTCCTGATCTTTTTTATTTTTACTAATTTCTAAGTGATATGTAGATTAAGGAAACTAGCCTTTTGTCATGTTTTGTAGATTTGATCCCATTTTTGCCTTTGACTTAGTTTATACATCTTATTTTGCTACTCAAACATTTTTAATGTTAATGTAAAAAAACGATCAATTTTTGCATCTTGTACTTTTCTAGATTTTGAGTTCTATTAAGAAAACTTTCCCCACTTAAAGATTATTGAGTGGTTTAAAAAAATGTTTAGCCCAGAAGGTATATATTTCCTAAATAAAATACATATTTTACTGTGGATAAGTAAGAGGAAATTTTTATATATCAGTAAAACTATGGTCCTTAAAGGCAGCAGTTGTGGAATTTAACTCATTTTCTTGCACAAGTGCTAAATTTAAAAAAAAAATTTTTTTAATTGAAGGTAAAAGAAGACATTCTTTTCACTCAAGAGAGCACAATTTTAATAAATTTAGTCAACTACACTATATTGTGTTGTTTGCCAGGAAAGGAGGCTGAGTATTTCTTGTTTGTGAAACAAATTTATTTAAAGAGACACCTGGGTATTTGCCTCTAAAGACCCTTTTAAGTCACATTTGGACCTTGGGAAATCTCTGTGATAATAATTCTGATCTTGCTTGACACTAAAATTAGCTAATGGTAAATACATGTGTACTTGGTCCTGGGCATTAGGGGACAGTGTAAACCTCAATTATAGTGTCTTTTGAGTAATTTGATACATCTTTTGATAAGATTTATATTGTGAAAGATTTTTCATTTGAAAATTATTTGGTTTACTGACATTTAGCTGTTTATCCTTCATTTAGAATGGACTTTTATTGGAGTTCACAGTTTGGGATGGCATAAATCAGTGTTTTCAACCACCAGTCCACCAGAAATTTAGTGCTGGTTCACAAGAGTTAACAACCCTGATGTTGTTTGATGATTATAGACCCAATGGTTATAGACTCTGTAATCTTCATACAACATCAGGTTGGTTAACTCCTTTGTAGACAGGCACCTGTCAGTGGACCAGCAGTTGAAAACCATTGGCCTAAATCATCCTGAATCTTAACCTACTGATACCTGAATTATTCAGTAACTGGTTTAGCCATATTCAGTTTCAGATAAAGTGCTTGGTGGTGTTAGTGACTTATTTCTAGATAGTAACATAAAAATTTAAATGTATTGCTGTTAATTTATAGTTATTAGTTTTCTATGTGATTTGAGTGGTTCTGACAAATTCTGTAAATTTAAAGAGATGGTACCATGAAATATATTAATATGTTAGGAAAGGTGTGTGTATGTGTGTAGATGTAAAAAAAAGATGGATTACAAGAAAAATAATAGAAAAAAGTATTCATATATATCATTAATTACCCATGAAAGAAACAATGGAGACTAAAGGACTATTTTTAGTACCAATTTGGAAATAACCTAAACAATCTGGATATGATCTTGGTTCTACCATTTATTGTGTCAGCTTGGACAAGTTATTTAAACCATTCTACAAACATTAATGTGTATAAGAATCATCTGGAGAGCTTGTTATAATGCAGATTTTTATCAGTGGTCTGCGATATAGCCAGACACCGCATTTCTAACAAGTTCCTGGGTGATGCTGATGCTTTGGTCTAAGGACCACTTTTTGAGTTGTAGGGATTTACACTAAGCTTTCTAATTTCCCCAACTTTAAAATAGAGATTTTAGTAGACTTCCCATTTGGGATGTTAGGTGATAGATGAGAATGTATGAAAAGTTCTTTATATATAATCACTAGTGTATTATATATTATGAACACTTATTACTGAAAAATTAATAAATGTAGATCATTTTATATTTCTGAATGGGAACTCTATAATGTAAAGATGTTATCTCAAAGAATTGCAGAGGTTTGAGACAGTTTTTTTTTTTTTTTTTTTTTTTTAGTGAGAGTAGGGGAGATACAGAGACAGACTCCTGCATGCACCCCTGCCAGAGATCCACCTGGCAACCCCTATCTTGGGCCAGTGCTCTGCCCATCTGGGGCTGCTAGCAACTGAGCTATTTTTAGCATCTGAGGCAGAGCCTCGATGGCACCATCCTCAGCGCCTGGGCTATGTACTGGAATCAATTGAGCCATGGCTGCGGGAAGGGAAGTGGGAGGTGGAGAAGGGAGAAGCAGATGGTCGCCTCTCCTGTGTGCCCTGACCAGGAACGGAACCCAGGACTTCCACACGCTGGGTCTACGCTCTACTGCTGAGCCAACTTGCCAGGGCCAAGACAGTGCTAACAAAAAGTCTTAACCTCAAGGTTACCATTTGCCACTTGTTTCTGAAGGTCAGTGTGTAACCACACAGAATAACTGTGAACAAGTTTGGGAACCCATTCATTTCCTGGTTTAGGAGATTCTTTACCAAATCCCACTCTCTTGATTTACACCTTAGGAACTGTTTATGGAGAAGGTCATGTGGCAAGGCATGACAGGCAGCCTATAGCTGAGTGATGCCTGGCCAGGAGCCAGCAAAACAGAAAGGGACTGAAACCTGCCATCAAGTAAGCTTGATAGTAAGTTTGGAAAAGAACCCCATGCCTCAGATGACTTCACAGTCCCAGCTGACAACTTTGATTTCAGCCTAGTACTGTGATGGCGAAACTTTTTATAAAAACTGCCCACTTTTGCAGTGCTGGTCAACCTGGTCCCTCCCACCCACAACTGGGCGTAAAGTTATTTCCCTACTTTATAAATCATCATTACTGTGGAACCTGTGGGTGGTTAGAAAATTTTACTACTAACCAGATACAAAAGTGAGCAGTAGGTATAAAAAGGATGACTACCCCTGCCTTAAACAAGACACAGTTAACACATGTCCAGAATTCTTACACATATAAATAGGGAAATTTGTGTTGGGGCTGTACAATAGCAAACTAGTAGTAGTAATACTAAATTTTGGTGGAGGGGGACTGCGGCAGGGTGGTCTTAGAGACAGTTTGGCTTGGGTAGTCAGGGATGATGGATAAAACATTTATAGATTAGTATGTTTGAGGACATTCCAGGCAGACAGAAGAGCTGAAAAGAGGAAGTGCTGAAACATGCCAGGGTATTTTGATGGCTAATTTACCTTTCAGTATTGTGAAGTGTAGTGAAAAATAATGCCAGAAAAAGTTGGTTGGTGCCAAAAGTTGGAGAAGTACAAAAGTCAGGCTGACAAGTATTTTTATTCTGGGGGCTGTAGAGAGTTTGCTATTGTACAGCCCCAACACAAATTTCCCTATTTATATGTGTAAGAATTCTGGACATGTGTTAACTGTGTCTTGTTTAAGGCAGGGGTAGTCATCCTTTTTATACCTACTGCTCACTTTTGTATCTGGTTAGTAGTAAAATTTTCTAACCACCCACAGGTTCCACAGTAATGATGATTTATGAGTTATTTTTAAGTTTTTTTTTTTTTTATTTTTTAATTGATTTTTAGAGAGAGGGGAGAGAGAGAGAAGGGGGAGGAGCAGGAAGCATCAACTCCCATATGTGCCTTGACCAGGCAAGCCCAGGGTTTCGAACCAGCAACCTCAGTGTTCCAGGTCGACGCTTTATCCCACTGCGCCACCACAGGTCAGGCCTATTTTTAAGTTTTATTTATTTATTTGAAAGAGAGGAAGGGGGAGAGAGAGAATCATTGATTGTGTGTGTGTGTGTGTATGTGTGTGTGTGTGTGTGTGTGTGTGTGTGTATGTGTGTGTGTGTGTGAGAGAGAGAGAGCAAGAGAGAGATAGGAAGAGATGAGAAGCATCAACTCATAGCTGTGGCAGTCTTGTTTTAGTTGTTCATTGATTACTTCTTATATATGCCTCGACTGGGGGCGTCAGCCAAGCCAGTGACCTTGGGATTTTGAACCTGAATCTTCAGTGTTCCAGGTCCATGCTCTATCCATTGTACCACTACATGGTCAGGCAAAATATCGGTTTGTTGTTCCACTTAGTTATCCATTCATTGGTTGAATCTTTTTTTTTTTTTAGATTTTTAAAAATTCATTTTAGAGAGAGATAAGGGAAGCAGGAAGCATCAGTGCCCATATGTGCCTTGACCAGGCAAGCCTGGGGTTTCAAACCAGTATCCTCAGTGTTCCAGGTCAGTGCTCTCTATTCACTGTGCCACCACAGGTCAGGTCATTGGTTGTATCTTGTTTATGTTCTGACTGGGGATAGAACCCGCAGCCTTGTCATATCAGGATGATGCTCTAACCCAGTGGTCGGCAAACTGTGGCTTGCAAGCCATATGCGGCTCTTTAGCCCCTTGGTGTGGCTCTTCCACAAAATACCATGTGCTGGCTACCTCGATAAGGAATGTACCTACCTATATCGTTTAAGTTTAAAAAATTGGGCTCTCAAAAGAAATTTCAATCGTTGTACTGTTGATATTTGGCTCTGTTGATTAATGAGTTTGCCAACCACTGCTCTAACCAACTGAGCTGCTCAGTCAGGGCTGTAGAGGTTTTATACAGTAATAACATATCTGTGTTTCAATCCTATTGGGCCATTTGTGGGATTTATTGTAGAGGGCTGAATAGTAGCTGTAGAGAGATTATGAAGGTTAAAGTAAGAGTCTCTGAATTAAAACGGTGGGAGAGTATGCTTTTCTTCTCCCCTATGTCATTTTTTTCATTTCTTACCGGCTCCACCTATATCTATCTCAGCTCTCTAAAGTTTTCACACATATAGGAAGTTTTGGAATTATCTTCAACACAACAGTATTGTACCATTCTTGAAAAGAAAAAAGAAAGCAAAATTCTTTCCCCAGTTATTCTACTTCATGTTGAACCTCTGCACTTTGGTTGATGCTCTCACCAACTGTACTACCTGGCCACGGCAAGAGACGGGTTTATTTCTTTTTTTTAAAAAAGATTTTATTTATTCATTTTAGAGAAAGAGAGAAGCATAAGCAGAGGAGGAGCAGGAAGCATCAACTCTCATATGTGCCTTGACCAGACAAGCCCAGGGTTTTGAACCGGCGACCTCAGTGTTCCATCCAGGTCGACACTTTGTCCACTGCATCACCACAGGCCAGGCCAAGAGACTGGTTTCTTCTTCTTTTTTTTTTCCTTAATTCTGAAGCTAGAAACGGGGAGAGACAGTCAGACAGACTCCGGCATGCGCCCGACCGGGATCCACCCGGCACACCCACCAGGGGCGATGCTCTGCCCACCAGGGGGCGATGCTCTGCCCCTCCGGGGCGTCGCTCTGCCGCAACCAGAGCCACTCTAGCGCCTAGGGCAGAGGCCAAGGAGCCATCCCCAGCGCCCGGGCCATCTTTGCTCCAATGGAGCCTTGGCTGCGAGAGGGGAAGAGAGAGACAGAGAGGAAGGGGGGGGGGTGGAGAAGCAAATGGGCGCTTCTCCTATGTGCCCTGGCCGGGAATCGAACCCGGGTCCCCCGCACGCCAGGCTGACGCTCTACCGCTGAGCCAACCGGCCAGGGCCGAGACTGGTTTCTTTATTTTTATTTTATTTTATTTTTTTCAGAGACAGAGAGAGAGTCAGAGAGAGCGATAGATAGGGACAGACAGACAGGAATGGAGAGAGATGAGAAGCATCAATCATTAGTTTTTTGTCAACACCTTAGTTGTTCATTGATTACTTTCTCATATTTGCCCTGACTGTGGGGCTACAGCAGACCAAGAAACCCCTTGCTCAAGCTAGCGACCTTGGGTCCAAGCTAGTGAGCTTTGCCCAAACCAGATGAGCCCACGCTCAAGCTGGCAACCTTGGTGTCTTGAACCTGGGTCCTCCGCATCCCAGTGCGACGCTCTATCCACTGCGCCACCGCCTGGTCAGGCGAGACTGGTCTCTTTAATTCATCCATGTTGTTTTGTGTAATTTGTTCTTTTTTATTGCTGAGTAGTTCATTGTGCCAATGTATAATAGTTTTTCCATTCACTGTTGAAGAACATGTAGGTTGTTTCTGTTTTTGGCAGTTAAGAATGGAACTGCAGTAAACATTTGTGAGCAGATTTTCCTTTGAACATAAGTTTTCATTTCTCTAGGGTAAATACCCAGGAGTGGAATTGCTGGATAATATGGTATATATATGTTAATTTTATAAGAAAAATGTAAAACTTTTTCTGAGTGGCTGTATATCATTTTTCATTCTCACCAGCAATATATATGAAATCCAGTTGTTCTTCATCCTTGCTAGATCTTTTTTTTATTTTATGTGCATACAATCAAGAGACAGGAAGGGAGAGAAATGAGAAGCATCAATTTTTCATTGTTCATTGATTGCTTTCTCATATGTACCTTGACTGGAGGGTTCCAGCTGAGCCAGTGGCCCCTTGCCCAAGCCATTGACCCTGTGCTCAACCTTATGAGCCTTCTCAAGCCAACTGAGCCCACGCTCAAGCCGGTGACCTCAGGGTTTCAAACCTGGGTCCTCAGCATCCCAGGCCAACTCTTATTCACTGCTCCACTGCCTAGTTAGGTCATCCTTGCTAGATCTTGATATTATCAGCATTTTTATTTTAGTCACTTTAATAGGTGTGTAGTGGTATAGCATAGTGATTTTTAATTTCTCTAATATCTTGAACATCTTATGTGCCTATTTGCCATCTGTATATCCTCTTTGGTGAAGTGTTTAAGTCTTTTGCTCACTGTTTAGCTAGGTATTGATTTACTTGTTGAGTTTTGAGAATTCTTTATATATTCTGGGTACAAGTCCTTTGTTGGATATGTGATTTGCAGATACTTCCTGATTATAGGGGGAAGCTCAGTTTTTTATCATTAAGTATATTAGTTGTAGGTGTTTTTTCAGGTTGAGGAAGTTCCCTTTTATTTCTAACTTCCCTTTTATTATCAGATAGAGGAAGTTCCATTATGTCATGAATGAGATGTTCAATTTTGTCAGATGCTTTTCGGAATCATTGATAAAATCATTTGTTTATAATTTTTAGACTATGTGGTAGATGACACTGGTTTTTAAATTTTAAATTAGCTTTGTGTTCTTGGGGGCAGGAATATTTGGTTGTGGTATATTATACTTTTTTATATATTGCTGGACTTGCTAATATTTTGTTGACATTTACAATTATGTTAATGAGGGATATTAATCTATAGTTCTGTACTGTGTATGTCTCGGTTTTGGTATCAAGATATTGCTGGCCTGTTAAAAAATAAGCTGTGATTTTTTTTTTTCCTATTTCTTGAGAGACTATAGTTGATACTTATTATTCATGGATTCAGTATTTGTGAATTCACCTTGCTAAAATTTACTTAACCTCAAGTCAATACACAAGACACTTTTGTGGTCGTACGTGAATATGAAGAGTGGCAAAAAATTGGGGTTACCTGCTGCACACAGACAGCTGTGGTCCCTGCTGAGGTCAAACAATGATGCTGCCTTCTTGTTTCAGTTCTCAGAAGCATGTCCTTTTTGAGAGTGAGGGACAGACAATAGACAGGAAAGAGAAGCATCAACTCATAGTTGTGGCACCTTAGTTGTTCATTGTTAAATTGTTTGTTTTCTCATATGTTTCTTGATTGGGGGGAGGGTTCTGGCTGAACCAGTGGCCTTGGGCTTCAAGCCAGTGAGCGGAGGCTGAAGCTGGATGAGCCCGTGCTCAAGCTGTCGACCTAGGGCTTTCGAACCTGGGTCCTCAGTGTCCCAGGCCAACACGCTGGGACACCGGGCCACCACCTGGTCCGGTGAAAACGTGTCCTTTTTGTGGTCTATTTAGAACCATTATTTTTGCATTTTTGTGCTTTTTTTTTTTTTTTTTTTTTTATTCATTTTAGAGAGGAGAGGAAGAGACAGAGAGAGAGAAGGGAGGGAGGAGCTGGAAGCATCAACTCCCATATGTGCCTTGACCAGGCAAGCTCAGGGTTTTGAACCGGCGACCTCAGCACTTCCAGGTCAATGCTTTATCCCACTGCGCCACCACAGGTCAGGCAACATTTTTGTGCTTTTTGTTGGTACTCTTCTCTGTTTAAAATGCCCCCCCAAGTATAATGCTAAAGTATGCTGTCTATATTCTTTTTTGTTGTTACTTTTCTGAAAGTGAGAAGTGGGGAGACAGAGAAAGACTCCCCGCCTGGCTGGGATCCACCCGGCAAGTCCACTAGGGGGCAATGCTCTGCCCATCTGGGGCTGTGCTCCATTGCAACCAGTGCCATTCTAGTGCCTGAAGTGGAGACCTTGAAGCCATCCTCAGCACCCAGGCCAGCTTTGCTCCAGTGGAGCCTTGGCAGCAGGAGGGGAAGAGTGATAGAGAGAAAGGAGGGGGGGAAGGGTGGAGAAGCAGATTGGCACTTCTCCTGTGTGCCCTGGCCGGGAATCGAACCCGGGACTTCCACATGCCGGGCTGATGCTCTACCACTGAGCCAGCCGGCCAGGGCCTGCTGTCTATATTCTTAAGTGTAAAACAGTTGTAATGTGTCTTATGGAGAAAATGCCCATTAGATAAGTTTAGGTTAGGCATTAGTTACAGTGCTTTGGGCCATGAGTTTAATGTTAATGTAATGACTCTACTATATGTATTAAATAAAATGTTTTTAAACAGAAATGTTAAAAACAAGGTTATGTAGGCCCTGGCTGGGTAGTTCAGTCAGTTAGAGTGTTGCCCTGGCCCTGGCCGGTTGGCTCAGCAGTAGAGCATCAGCCTGGTGTACAGGAGTCCCGGGTTCGATTCCCGGCCAGGGCACACAGGAGAGGCGCCCATCTGCTTCTCCACCCCTCCCCCTCTCCTTCCTCTCTGTCTCTCTCTTCCCCTCCCGCAGCCAAGGTTCCATTGGAGCAAAGATGGCCCGGGTGCTAAGGATGGCTCTGTGGCCTCTTCCTCAGGCGCTAGAATGGCTCTGGATGCAACAGAGCGATGCCCCAGAGGGGCAGAACATCACCCCCTGGTGGGCGTGCCGGGTGGATCCCAGTGGGGCGCATGCGGGAGTCTGTCTAACTGCCTCCCCGTTTCCAGCTTTGGAAAAATGAAAAAAAAAAAAAAAAGGTAAGTAAAGTGTTGCCCTGGTGTGCCAGGGTTGTGGGTTTGATCCCCTGGCAGGGCACCTACAAGTAGCAACGAATGAATACAGAAATAAGTGGAAGAACAAATCGCTGTTTACTCCCTCCTTCCTTCTTTCCCTTCTTCCCTCCCTCCTTTTCCCCTCTTATCCTCCCTCTCTCCCTCCCTCTTGCTCTCTCTAAAATCAATTAAAAAAATTTAAGTAATGTAGTGATCAGTTGATAATGTGACCAGAGGCTTGCAGGAACCAAACTCTGTATTTGCTCTAATAGTAATGTTTCAGTATTTACTAATGTAGTGTTCCTAACTGTTGTGAATAGTGAGAATTGACTGTATGTAGAACTGGTATTATTTCTTTCTTTTTTTTTCTTTTCATTTTTTCATTTTTCTGAAGCTGGAAACGGGGAGAGATAGTCAGACAGACTCCCGCATGCGCCCGACCGGGATCCACCCGGCACGCCCACCAGGGGCGACGCTCTGCCCACCAGGGGGCGATGCTCTGCCCATCCTGGGCGTCGCCATATTGCAACCAGAGCCACTCTAGCGCCTGAGGCAGAGGCCACAGAGCCATCCCCAGCGCCCGGGCCATCTCTGCTCCAATGGAGCCTTGGCTGCGGGAGGGGAAGAGAGAGACAGAGAGGAAAGCGCGGCGGAGGGGTGGAGAAGCAAATGGGCGCTTCTCCTGTGTGCCCTGGCCGGGAATCGAACCCGGGTCCTCCGCACGCTAGGCCGACGCTCTACCGCTGAGCCAACCGGCCAGGGCTTCTTATTTAAATGTGTGATTGAATTTACCAGTGAAACATTCTGGGATTGAAGATTTCTTTGGTGGAGGCTTTTTTTTTTTTACATGAATTCAATTTTTTTCCCCATTGATTTGAGAGATTTGAGGGGGAGAGGGAGGACAGAGAGAGAGAGAAACATCTATTTGTTGTTCCACTTATTTATACATTGATTGGTCGATTCTTGTAAATACCCTGACCTTCTTATATATATATATACCCTGACTGGAGATTGAACCTGTAACATTGGTGTATTAGGATAATGCTATAGCCAGCTGAGCTACCTTGCCAGGGATCAGTTTCTTCCTACTTGGTGAGATGTGGCTATACATTCAAGGATCTTTTTGCGGTCTTTGTCCAGCTTTCAGTCTAGTGATAACTACCTTGCTGGGGTGAAAGTCCACATGAATGGTTGTACCATTGACTTGCTCCCATTGCACTCATTCAATGTAGGTAACACATTTCTTCCTGTAAACCTGGACTACTTTGCCAGTTTGCTGTTTTTTGTAACGTCCTTGTACAACCTGAACATCATCCTTTTGTATAGGTCTGGATCTAACATTGTACTTTTGTCTCAGCTCTTTGGAAAGAGAAGACAATCTTTTGCAACTGTGGGAAGTTTCACTGAAGTGCCTTTTAAGGTTCTTTCGCCAGTGAGAAGTCACAAAGGGATCAAACTTCATTTTGACCTCTGGTGCTTCTATGATGGATGCAAAAGGGAAGGGCTCAATTTCTTTTTTTTTTTTTTTTCATTTTAAAGAGGAGAGAGAGGGACAGAGAGAGAGAGAGAGAGAAGTGGGGAAGAGTAGGAAACATCAACTCCCATATATGCCTTGACCACGCAGGCCCAGGGTTTTGAACTGGCAACCTCAGCATTTCCAGGTCTATGTTTTATCCACTGCGCCACCATAGGTCAGGCCTCAATTTCTTATATAATTATAGAACTATTCAGATTATCTGTTTTTATTATTATTTTTCCCGTTGACTTGAGAGAGAGAAGCATCAACTTGTTTCACTTAATTCAGGGGTCCCCAAACTTTTTACACAGGGGGCCAGTTCACTGTCCCTCAGATCGTTGGAGGGCCGCCACATACAGTGCTCCTCTCTCTGACCACCAGTGAAAGAAGTGCCCCTTCCGGAAGTTCAGTGGGGGCCGGATAAATGGCCTGAGGGGGCCGCATGTGGCCCGCGGGCCATAGTTTGGGGATGCCTGATAGTTGTTCCATTTAGTTGTGTATTCATTGATTGCTTCTTGTCTGTGCCCTGACTGGAGGGGTCTAATTTGCAACCTCTGCCACACCAGGTTGATTTTTATCCACTGAGCCACTCAGCCAGGGCCCAGATTCTCTATTTTTTTCTTAGGTAAGTTTTAGTAGTTTGTGATTTTGCAGGAATTTCATTTAAGTTGTTGAATTTATGTCTGTAGAGCTGTTTGTAGTATTCCCTTACTGTTTGAAGAATCTGTAGTGATAATCTCTTCTTTGTTCCCAATATTGATAATTTGTATCTTTTCTTTTTCTTTGTCCATCTTCTAAGAAGTTTATCAAATTATCTATTGAAAAAACAGCCTTTTTTTTTTATGATTTTTTTATTACCTGACCTGTGGTGGTGCAGTGGATCAAGTGTCAACCTGGAATGCTGAGGTCATCCGTTTGAAACTCTGGCTTCCCTGGTCAAGGCACATATGAGAGTTGATGCTCCTGCTCCTCCCCCCTTCTCTGTCTCTTTCTCTCTCTCTCCTCTCTAAAATGAATAAAATCTTTAAAAAAATTTATTGATTTTACAGGGGTGGAGGGCGAGAAGTATCAACTCACAGTTGCTTCACTTTAGTTGTTCATTGCTTGCTTGTTATATGTACCTTGACTGGGCAAGCCTAGGGTTTTGAACCAGCAGCCTTAGTGTTCCAGGTTAGTACTTTGTCCACTGCGCCACCACAGGCCTAGTAGAACAGCTTTTGATTTAATTAATTTTCTCTGTTTTCAGTCTTTTTTTATATTTACTTATTATCAGTGACTCCTCATTCTCACTTTATTCTCTAGCCTCAGTGGAGCTGAAAACAGTAAATCATAGACAAAAATCAACAAAATAATATTGGTTCTTAAAAATGTCAATAAAACCATAGCCTAAGGCTATGATTTTTAAAAAAGTGTTTTCTTTTAAAAAATATTTATTTATAATTTTTTTAAATATTCATTTTATCGAGAAAAGAAGGGGGAGAGGGTGAGAGACAGGAACATTGAACTATTCCTGTATGTGCCCTGACAAACTGAGCTATCAAGCCACGGCTTTATTTATTGTTTCTTGGCGGGGAGAGGGGGAGAAACATCACTTGTTTATTGATTTTCAGAGAAAGGAAGGGAAAGCGAGAGAACATTGATTTGTTGTTCTACTTATTTATGCATTTATTGGCTGACTCTTGTACATGCCCTGAGCGGGGATCAGACCTGCAGCCTTGGTGTATCGGGATGATGGTCTAACCAGCTGAGCTACCCGGCCAGAGCTGTAATGTATGCCTTTATTGTATTACGATCAGAACATAAGTTTGACCCCTTTATGTTTTTTGTAATTATTGAGGTTTCCTAATAAATAGGCAGTTTTTCTAAATATTTTATTGGTGTGATTGAGAAAAATGTAGAATTTTTTAGAGTTTAAAGTTTGGTATATCTTTGAAATCTACCTTACTGATTTTATTATTTACATACTCTTTTTTTTTTTTTTTTGTACTTTTCTGAAGCTGGAAATGGGGAGACAGTCAGATAGACACCTGCATGCGCCCGACCGGGATCCACCTGGCATGCCCACCAGGAGGCGATGCTCTGCCCATCTGGGGCGTTGCTCTGTTGTGACCAGAGCCACTCTAGTACCTGGGGCAGAGGCCAAAGAGCCATCCCCAGCACCCGGGCCATCTTTGCTCCAATGGAGCCTTGGCTGCGGGAGGGGAAGAGAGAGACAGAGAGGAAGGAGAGGGGGAGGGGTGGAGAAGCAGATGGGCACCTCTCCTGTGTGCCCTGGCCGGGAATCGAACCCGGGACTTCTGCACGCCAGGCCGATGCTCTACCATTGAGCAAACTGGCCAGGGCCATTTACATACTCTTATTTCTATATTGTAATCATAAATGACAATTGTGGTAGAGGAAAATTTGAGATGAGAGATGCACCCTAATTTTAATTAGGATCTATGATTGCTATACTATTTTTTTTTTAGTATATGGTTTAACCCACTTTATTTTATTGGAAATTTTTATCAGAAATGGTCAAACAACCTTAGAATTTGGAGGCTATTTTTTAGACATAACAATTTTTTTGGGGGGGGACAGAGAGAGGGAGGGACAAATAAGGACAGGCAGGAAGGGAGAGATGAGAAGCATCAGTTCTTCGTTGCGGCTCCTTCATTGTTCGTTGATTGCTTTCTCATATGTGCCTTGACTGGGGGGCTACGGCAGAGCAAGTGATCCCCTTGCTCAAGCCAGCAATCTTGGGCTCAAGCCAGTGACCTCGTGCTCAAGCCCGGGGAGCTCTGTGCTCAAGCTGGTGACCTCTCAGGGTTTCAAACTTGGGTCCTCTTGTGTTCCAGTCCGGCACTCTATCCACTGCGCCACCGCCTGGTCAGGCGACATATAATTCTTCTGTTGAAATTCCTTTATTGAAATTTAAATGTTTTTAGAGAGAGGAAGGCAATGGGGAGGGGGAGAGGAAAAAATTGATTTGTTGTTCCACTTATTTATTATGCACTCATTGGTTGATTCTTTTGTGTGCCCTGACCAAGATTGAATCCGCAAACTTGGCATATAGGAATGATGCTCTAATTAACTGAGCGACCTGGTTTGGGTTTGCAATTCTTCTATTATAGTAATGCATTATATTTGTAGGGTGACACTACCAGCATAGGTTTCCTAGACCCATTCCTTCTTTGTTGGCTTGACCCATTATGAAATATTGGTCCTCCAGTGTAGACCAGAAAGTAGAAGTGTTAAAACAAATGGAAAATGTGTTTTTTTGTTAGGGATTAATAATTTATTTTTGTGCACTGTGGACACTTACCTCATTTCTCCCTTTCCCTTTCCTTGATTATTTGACTAATAAATGTGCTTATGGAAAGTTTAAAAACAAAAGTGTAGCTCTTGCCAGTTAGCTCAGCCAGTTAGAGTGTCGTCCCAAGGTTGTGGGTTCGATCCTTGGTTAGGGCACATAATGGGAAGCAAACAATGAATGTACAACTAAGTGGAACACAAGTGAATGCTGCTCTCTCCTTTACCTTCTCCTTTTCCCCCATTCTTCTCTCTTCCCTCTCTCTGTCTCTCTCAAAACGAATCAATAAAAAAATCCACAAAAGTGTAAAGAAGCAGGAAAAAATTATTTTAATTTTGCCAAATAGAAGAGTATTTCTAGTAAAGTTCCCTTTTGGAAATTGATGAAAGTAGTGTATTTTTTTCTAAAAATACAAACTCTAAATAGTTTCAGAGGGATTCTTGGAATCTTGAAGGCAGTTGTATATTCTGAGAGCCAAGACTGTAAGTTAATAACTGTGATCTGACGTAATATCAACATTTTGACATTTCTAATCCTTCTATATGGTTCTTTCTTTTGTTCTCATGTCAGCCAGGTAATGTGTTGATGTTGTAATAAGGTTTGTGGGAGGCACATCTCACATAAGAGCATAAGCACCCAATCATCACGCTTATGAACTAATATCAAAAGGATCTATGTAGTTCTTTTTTTTTTTATTTAAGATTTCTGTTTATTGGTTTTATAGAGGGGGGTTGGGGATGGGTAATGAGAATTTTCAACTCATAGTTGCTTCACTTTAGTTGTTCATTGATTGCTTGTCGTACGTGCCTTAACTTGGCAAGCCCAGGGTTTTGAACTGGAGACCTCAGTCCAGGTGGATGCTCTATCCATTGTGCCAGCATAGGCCAGGCGATCTGATTATTTCTTTACCTAATTGAAATCTTTTTTATTTTATTTTATTATTATATTTTTGTGACAGAGGAACAGATGGGGACAGACAGAAAGGGAGAGAGATGAGAAGCATCAGTTCTTCATTGCAGCACCTTAGTTGTTCATTGATTGCTTTCTCATATGTGCCTTGACCGCGGGGCTACAGTAGACCAAGTGACCCCTTGCTCAAGCCAGCAGCCTTGGGCTCAAGCTGGTGAGCCTTGCTCAAGCCATCGACCTTGGGGTTTCAAACCTGGGTCCTCCGCATCCCCATTCGATGCTCTATCCACTGTGCTACTTACCTGGTCAGGCCCTAATTGAAATCTTTTTTTTTTTTTTTTTTTTCTGAAGCTGGAAACAGGGAGAGACAGCCAGACAGACTCCCGCATGCGCCCGACCGGGATCCACCCGGCACGCCCACCAGGGGCGACGCTCTGCCCACCAGGGGGCGATGCTCTGCCCATCCTGGGCGTCGCCATGTTGCGACCAGAGCCACTCTAGCGCCTGGGGCAGAGGCCACAGAGCCATCCCCAGCGCCCGGGCCATCTTTGCTCCAACGGAGCCTTGGCTGCGGGAGGGGAAGAGAAAGACAGAGAGGGAAAGCGCGGCGGAGGGGTGGAGAAGCAAATGGGCGCTTCTCCTGTGTGCCCTGACCGGAATCGAACCCGGGTCCTCCGCACGCTAGGCCGACGCTCTACCGCTGAGCCAACCGGCCAGGGCTTGAAATCTTATTTTGTATTTTGTATTCAATTTTGCAGATGGATTTTGTATATCATAAACATTTTCTTATCGAAAACTCTGCTTCAAGATATCTTTAATGACAACATAATCACAATTTTCAAGTTAGAAATTACTTTTTGAGAGAGAGAAAAAAAAAAGGAAGGGGGAGAGATGAGAAAAATTAACTAGTAATTGCAGCACTTTAGTTGTTCATTGATTGCTTTTCATGTGCCTTGACCCAGGGGCTCCAGCCAAAGTGATAACCCTGTTGCTCAAGCCACTGAACTTGGGCTCATGCCAGCGACCTCTGGGCTCAAGCCAGTGAACTTGGTGAGCCTGTGCTCAAACTAGTGAACTCAGGGACCTCAGTGTCTCAGGTCTGTACTCTCTCCACTGCACCACTACCTGGTCAGACTAGAAATAATTTATTGCATAATACCTGTGTTTCAGGTATGGCGTGGCTATATAGATAAAGGGACTTATGGTTTCTGCTTTGCTATTGAACTAAAGATCTCTTTAGGAGGGGAATTAAATTGATTTATTATCTTAATATTGGGAATTTTGATTGTTTATTTTTATTTATTTATAAATTTTTTTATTATTATTTTTTGTATTTTTCTGAAGCTGGAAACGGGGAGAGACAGTCAGACAGACTCCCGCATGCGCCCGACTGGGATCCACCCGGCACGCCCACCAGGGGCAACGCTCTGCCCACCAGGGGGCGATGCTCTGCCCCTCCGGGGGCATCGCTCTGCCGCGACCAGAGCCACTCTAGTGCCTGGGGCAGAGGCCAAGGAGCCATCCCCAGCGCCCGGACCATCTTTGCTCCAATGGAGCCTTGGCTGCGGGAGGGGAAGAGAGAGACAGAGAGAAGCAAATGGGCGCTTCTCCTATATGCCCTGGCCGGGAATCGAACCCTGGTCCCCCGCACGCCAGGCCGACGCTTTACCACTGAGCCAACCGGCCAGGGCCTGTTTATTTTTATTTTTAAAAAGATTTTATGTATTGATTTTAGGGAGAGGATAAGGGGGGATAACATCAACTCATAGTAGTTGCTTCTTGTATGTGCCTTGACCAGGCAAACCTGGGGTTTTGAACCGGTATCCTCAGCATTCCAGGTCAACGCTTTATCCACTGCATCACCACAGATCAGGTGATTGTTTATTTTTTTAACTTACAAATAACACTGCAGTGAACACCTTTGAGTCTAGATCAGGGGTCTTAAACTCGCGGCCCGCCGAACAATTTTGTGCGGCCCGCAGACTAATCCACGAAGTTCAAAATATTTTGGATAAAATTAAGTAAGCCTAGGGGCCTACTTGTATTTTTCATTTCTCTAGCATCCTAGCTAGATATTAGCTTAGTTAACAGCAGTTGTGATGTGAACTACAGTTTCTGGTCGTTTTGTGACACTGAGTAAACTGCATGTACGATTGTGCTTGTTGTACTGATTTTATTTTGTTTTCAACTGCAGTGAGAAAAGTGTTGCGTAACAGTTGCCTTTTGTAGACCTAGTGCGGCCCACCGAATGGCTGTGATTTTGCTCTGCGGCCCACATGCTGAGTTGAGTTTGAGACCCCTGGTCTAGATCTTATGTATTTCTGTTATTATGCTTTTATAAATTGCTGAAGAAAAATTGTTGGGTAAGAGGATGTCAATCTTTGAAAAGCACTTAAAATGATTTGTTGCCAAATTGCTTTCCAGAAAGGTATGTCAGTTTACTTTCACAGCTGTGTAGTGTGCCTCTCTTACTGAATGTTTGAAGGACTGGATATTTCTACTTTTGAAAATTTTTGCTATTTTGTTAAGTGACAGACTTTCAGGTATAGAATGGAATGGGGAAGGTTTGTCAGATCCAGAGAGCGACACGAGCAAAGCTAAGATGTTGGCAGAGTGTGTTGCAGGGTACTGAAGCTGTTACAGTTCATTCCTTACGCAGCCAGCGTTCCATATGAGTCCATTCTTGTTCTCGTGCCCGGCAACTTGTCATGCATTTCTCAGCTGAAATCTTTGGTAGTCATTGAGCCCTGACTACTCATAATTACCTCTCTTCTCAGTCACTGTAAACCTTATCACCCTGTTCTTTTGTTTATTACATTTTAAACCACTATCTTAAAACTTTTTTTATACTTACATATTTATTGTTTGTTTCTACCATTAGAATTACTTTCTTAAAAGCAGGGACCTGTATATTGTCCATCATTTGTTGGCATCTTGTTTTTATTTTTGTTTGATAGATACAATGGATGCAATATATTTTTTCCTAAGAATGGATGGATGGATTTATTTACTTACTCACTTATTTACTTATTTATCTATTTGCAAGTGGATAACTTTTTCCTTTCTGTTCCTCGTGTACCTGTACTCTACATCCCTTTCTGTTGGGCATCACTTCACTGCCTTTCTTTTGGTCAAATTTTAAGAAACAGTCTGATTTTCAGATATGAGTAAGTTGAGTCTAATGCAAATCATAACTGTCATCTTAATCCATTTTCAAATTTCTTTTTTTCCCTTAATTTGTGCTTGTGTTTGAATTTTGGGGAGTGGGGTATATTTTCCTACTATTCCTTCATTTTGCTTTAGTTTCTTTAAAAGTCAAGTTATTGAAGTAATGCCAGGTTATTGTTCCTATATTACAATGCATACATTTTAAGTATACAGCTGAATTTGTTTTAACAAATGTATACACTTGTAACCATCACTCTAGTCAAGCTATAGAACATTTCTCTCTTCAGGAAGTTCTTCCATTTTTCTTTGTGGATTTGACAAAGCTTGTTAGTTGGTAACACTTAATATTTTGTTGTTTCCTCTCTATTTGACATACTGCTTAATTTTTATAGGAAGAATGAAATGTTCTTTACCTTTGTTTCTGTAGTTCTTTATATCTTTTTAAAATATTCTCATATTATCCATAGTTGTATCTCACCCTTCCCCCACCTTTCTACCTTAGTTGGGAACTATAGGGCTTGTTTCTTATTCATCTTTGTATCTCCAGTTTTTGACACTTAAGGAGTACTTAGTAAATGTCCATTAAAGTAAGAGTTAATTTTAGGAGAATGTGAAAGTAATTGTTGGAGTGGGAGTATATAGTATAAGGCTTAGAAGCAAAGACTCTCCTTCTCTATTACTTATTAGCTGATGTGACCGTGATCAAGTGACTTATTTTCTCCATGCCTCAGTTTTCACATCTGAAAAAAATGTCGCTATTGTATGCCTACCTCATAGGTTTATTGTAAAGATTAAATGAGCTACCTTGTTTCCCTGAAAATAAGACCTAGTGCAATTTTTTTCAAGCATAGAAATATAAGGCCTCCCCTGGAAATAAGACCTAGCGTGTCTTTAGGAGCAAAAATTAATACAAGACACTGTCTTATTTTCGGGGAAACAGGGTAGATTGTTGTACATGGAAATAGAGTCACAAGAAATTCTTGATGGAATTCAGAGTTTGGCTGGTTATGCTGATGTTTGTGATGACATGACTACAGTATATTAATAAATGTTGATTGCCTCAGAGAGGGCACCAAACCCCCCCCAAAACAAAAAAAATGTTGATTTTTTTTTTTTTTTTTGTTCAACAATAAATGTGAATTCTTATTCATGGAAAAATAAGACATCCCCTGAAAATAAGACCTATCGCGTCTTTAGGAGCAAAAATTAATATAAGACACTGTCTTATTTTCGGGGAAACATGGTAATATATGTAAAGTACTTGGAACAGTACCTGGCATTTAAATACTAGGTAAGTATTAAGTGTTATTATTAATTCTTTAGAGTTTTGGGAAAATTAGGTTTTGAGAAATTTTTTGTTGTTGCTTTTAACTAGGGAGTGCGCATAACATCCAGACTTCTTGGATAATCAGAAAGAATCTAGGGTAGGAATGAACTATATCAGAATGACTTGATAGAGCTGTTTAGAATTGAGGTACAACTATCCCTGGATTTATGAAGCCAGCCTATGTAATCACCTCTGGTTTTTCATAGCTGCCTCTTGGTACAGATTTGTGTTTAAATATTCTCAGCCACTTACTACATTCAAATTTCTGTCCCCAAATCTACAGACATTTGCAACTGCACTCACCTTTCATGTTTCTTGGCAACCAAAAAAGAGGCATTTTTCCTATTGTCTAAACCTGTGTTCCTAATTTCATCAGTTGACCATCACATGTTTTAGACCTACCGTAGATAGGCACTAGGGATACTAGATGAACAAGACAGATGGTCTCGGCCCTCCTGGAGCTTATGTTATGTACTGGTGGTCAGGACAGATGATTTAAAATGCAATTATATTAAATACAATGTAATAAGCACTACTGGGGGGTGTATAGAGTGCTGCTATAGAAGCATAATTATTTTTAAAATCTTGAGAGGAGAAAATGCCCAAGGAGAAAAGAAAATAAGACAAGGGAATCCTAAGTAAGATCAGTATTAAAAGATTGTGGAGAATGAAAAGTTGCTTATGGGGAGGTAGAAGGGAAACAAGGAGAGTCTGGTGTCACCGAAGCTGAACAAAGAAGTGCATCTCAGGACAGAGGTAGTGATCAAGAGATACTGCTAAGCAGCCAGGTAAGGTTCTTTTCTACCTTTCTTTTTCAAATATTTAGCTTTATTATTTCTTCTGTCTAATTCCATGGATTCCTTGTTATTATCTATTCAGCTCCTGATTTCACATAGTGTTTGTATAGTGAGAGTTTGGTTAGGCGAGGGACACTATAGTCTCTGAATTTTGTTTCTGAGTGTCAGATGAGCACAAGTTCAGATAATGAAGGATTTGTCTCTCATTTGTATTTAAATCTATTTATCTCTCATGTTGGATGGGGAAAGTTGAGATAGCTAAGGTACTTCTGTCTCGGACCTTTTATCCTGTCCAGTGAAACTCGTTCACATCAATTTGACAAAATTCCTTGCCTTTATTTCCTTCACTGTTCTAGGAGTCTTAAACTCCCTGTTGCCACCTCTGGACCTCCCATTCAGTCCTAAACGCCCTCCAGTTCGATTTCTTCCCTCCTGATTAAATACACTCTGAACTTGTAAAGCTAATTAAAGAGTTTCTTATTGCTAAATACAGATTGATCTGTTCCTCTGTGTGCCCTGACCACGGATCAAACTGGCCATTTCTGTGCTTCTTAACAATGCACTAACTCAACCAAGCTATTCGGCCAGGACATCACTCCTTAGTTTATTTGCTAGTTCTTATTTATTTATTTATTTATTTAGAGCGAGAGGAAGGGAGGGAGGGAAAGGGAAAGGAAAGAGGTGAGGAGTGGGAAGCATTAACTTTCCCTTATATGCCTTGACTGGGCAAGCCCGGGGCTTTGAACCGGCAGCCTCAGCATTCCAGGTCGGTGTTTTATTCACGGTGCCACCATAGGCCAGGCATCTTCTCTGACTCTTAAACATTGGTATATTGGCTCTGTAGCATAGGCTCTCATCACTTCTCATTCTGCATAGTTCCTGGATGACCTCATTCACTACTGGGACATTGGTTAACCTGATTAAAGCTTTTTGACAGTAAATAAACCTCATAACAGTGAAGTAAATCCATAAAGATTCCCATGTTTTATCTGTACATTTGAAAACTTTTTAAAAAGGATTTTTATTTATTTTATGTAGAGGGGAGAGAGAGAGAGAAAGAGAGAAAAGGGAGTAGGGAAAAGTGGGGAGCATCAACTCCTAGTTACTTGCTGTATGTGCCTTGACCAGGAAAGCAAGTTTCAAACCAGTACCTCAGCATTCCAGGTTGACGCTTTGCCCGCTGCACCATCATAGGTCAGGCTGTCTGTGCTATATTTTAAAATGTAAAATGTAATTATCTAGATTACAAAAAATGCAGCCTTTACATAGCTGCATATTTGGAATGAACTCAAATAAGTGCAGCAGTAATTGAAATACTGCGTTTATTTAGGGGAAAGTCAAACTCAAATCTTAGAGGCTCTCTAGATTATTCCAGACGCAGTATTTTTATATCTAAAAAGCTAGATGTGAGCATCTAGAAGTAAAGAGATACATTAAGCATGCTTTAAAAAACTATTTTATTGTCATTTAATTCTGGCTAGTCTTGATTTCAGTTCTTCTAAGCAGTTTTTCAGATTGTCATAAAATAGTTCCTAAAAATTGTATTATGTTATTCCATAAAGTTTCAATGGAATGTTTTATTTGATAAACACTGCCCTCTTGTGGTTAAATTAAGCTAAATGTATTTCCATTGACATGAAACCTGTGGTACAATGTGATAGTATTGCAATACAGTAGTAGTAGTGTTGTAATAGTAATAGAATTCTGTATTTTTGCTCAGAAATATATATGGTCATTTTGTTTTTCTATTTTTCCCTCAGTTTTTTTAAGATTTTATATATTGATTTGAAATATGTTAAATTTTATAATGGTATTTTATAAAATTATATTAATAATATTTCTAATGGTACTTAACATTGTTAAGTTGTTGGTGGCAACAACTACTTCACCTTTGGAGCATGATAGTGAAATGAGCTAATCTGAAAATTAGTGAATAAAAGGTCAGAATATAGCACTTATCTTGCTTTTTTTCCTTCTATGTGAACTGTGTGTACTTTAGGTAACTAAATAGTACATGGAGGAAAGTTACTTTTTATAGGGATTCTAGCTATGAATGAAAAAGGAATGTTAGACTATCACTATTTTTCAGCACCTAAATAAAAAGATTGTCAGTGGTTACTAAAACAATTAGGTTGGAACGCTGATGGGAAACTTTATGATAGATGCATTGGGGAAACGTCTATCCCCGATCCATCCTGGCATCTCAAAGAAACTGCAGATATTTAGTGTGTGTTCTGATGTGATGTGATAGGAAGAGTACAACACTGCCTGTGAGCTTTTCTTGCTAAAATAAAATCTGAATCAGAGCAGTTCTCTAGGTGTTATTTCTAATTTTCAAGAAACACAAGGGATAGAGTACAACTAGCAAAATTCAGAATGTGCAGTCTACTTTGGCTTCCTCGATAAATAAATTGGAAGAAAGAAGGGAGAAATCCATAGATTAAAAGAGACTTTAAAGACCTCTGTTAGCCAAATGTGGTATGTATGGATCTTCTTTGGATATTGATTTGAATTATATAGTTACTGTCTGAGGTATAAAATGGCATTTTAGTTTTTTTTTTTAATGCGTCATTATCTTTTTTAAGAGATGTATACTGAAGTATTTATGGATGAAATGTTTGACATTTACTTAAAAATAATCCAGTTTATGAAGGGGAAGAACTGTAGGTATAGATGAAACGAGATAAACTTGTGTTGATAATTGTTGATTGCGGTGTTCTCTCTACTTTTATATGTTTTAAGTTTACATTATAAAAAGTTAAAAAATAAAGAGTACTTAAGTTTTTAATGAAAACATTTTTCTGGTCCTGGCTAATTGGCTCAGTGGACAGAGCGTCAGCCCAGTGTGTGGACATCCTGGGTTTGATTCCCAGTCATGACACAACAGAAGGAGTGACCATCTGCTTCTCTCCCCTTCCCTCTCCCTCTTTTTTCTCTCTTCCCCTCCCACAGGCAGTAGGTTGATTGGCTTGGATGTTGCCCTGGGCACTAAGGATATCTCAGTTGATTTGAGCATCTGCCCCAGATAGGTTGCTGGGTGGATCCCGGTCAGGACGCATGTGGGAGTTTGTTTATCTCCCCTTCTCTCACTTGGTAAAGAAGAAAAAAAATTCTTTTTAAAGATTTTATTTATTGATTTTTTAGAGAGAGGAGAGAGAGGAAGGGGGATGAGGAATGAGAAGCATCAACTTGTAATTTGTAATAGTTTCTCGTATGTGCCTTGACCTGGCAAGCCCCAGGTTTTGAACCAGTGACCTCAGCGTTCCAAGGTGACACCTTATCCACTGTGCCACCAGTCAGGCACTACTTTTCCTTTTTTTTATTTTTATTTTTCAGTGAGAGAGACAGAGAGGGACATACAGGAAAGGAGAGAGATGAGAAGTATCAATTCTTTGTTGTGGCATCTTAGTTGTTCATTGATTGCTTTTTCATATGTGCCTTGACCAGGGGACTACAGCTGAGCCAGTGATCCCTTGCTCAAGCCAGTGACCTTGGGTTTCAAACCAGTGACCTTTGGGCTCAAGCCAGCAATCATGGGGTCATATCTATGATCCCACACTCAAGCCAGCGACCTTGGGGCTTCCAACCTGGGTCCTCAGCATCCCAGGCTGACGCACTATCCACTGCACCACCGCCTGGTCAGACATTACATTTTTTTTAAAGGAAAGTAAACATTACTTAAACAGTTTTAACTGGCTTTTAAAAATATTTTATTTGATTAAAGAGCAACGCACTTAGAAAATGAGGTAAGTGCTCACTAAAAAGGCATATAAAATTTTAGATTAAAAAAAATTTTTTTTTTTGCGAGAGAGTGAGAGAGACAGAAAGTAAGGGAGAGAGATGAGAAGCATCAACTCGTAGGTATGTCACTTGAGTTGTTCATTGATTGCTTCTCATACTTGCCTTGAGGGGGTGTACTGCTTCAGCTGAGCCAGTGACTCCTTGCTCAGGTCAGTGACTTTGGGCTCAAGCCAGTGATCATGAGAGCATGTCTATGATGCCATGCTCAGGCTACTCAAGCTGGTGATCTCGCACTCAAGCTGGACGAGCCTTTGCTTAAGCTGGCTACCTAGGGGCTTTGAACTTGGGACCTTAGCTTCCCAGGTCGCTGATATATCCGCTGTACTACCACCAGCCAGACAGTAATTGAATTATTAATCATATTCTTTTGATTTATTTCTGCTTCAGCTTTGACTTGTTTGTGACTAAAGAAGAGAAGATCCTATTTATAGTACATTAATTTTTCACTTTTTTTATAATCCCAAAGTATAAGGGATAATGTCTTTGGATATGTGTGCTGGATGAAATTTATACATAGTTTTAATAAGAATAAGGAATATACTTAATAAGAATAAGTTAAAATAAGAAGAAATAATTTATTATTATATACTTGTTTCTCAGGTCTTAGAAAAATACCCCAATACACCCATGAGTCATAAAGAAATTCTTCAAGTTATCCAGAGAGAAGGACTAAAAGAAATCAGGTGAGTTATTTAAATGTATTATTAGTAATAGTTATACTACATGATTAGAGTATTTTATAGTATATAACAGTATACTTTAGTCCAGAAGATTATTTAGTGATAACTGCATTGTTAATTTCTGATTCAGTTGTCAGATCTTTGGAGTTTTCAGTCATAGTACAGTTGTAAAACCAAAAGTAAGTGTAGTGTTTAAAAATTCTTAGAAGGTAACTATATACCCATGCAGTTTAATTATTAGGAAGGCCTTGAGCCATCCTTAAGTCTTCATCTATCAGTCAGGCTTTTGATTTTTTTTTTAATTTTTAAAAATATTTTATTTATTGATTTTTTAGAGAGAGAGGAGAGAGAGAGAGAAGGGGGAGGAGCAGGAAGCATCAACTCACATATGTGCCTTGACCAGGCAAGCCCAAGGTTTCGAACTGGCAACCTCAGTGTTCCAGGTCGACGCTTTATCCCACTGCGCCACCACAGGTCAGGCCAGGCTTTTGATTTAATAAGCTTGGTCATTAGATAAAAAGTAGTGCAGGGAGAGTGCTAGAGGTAGGCAATCTAGGAAGAAATAACCTTGGCCACAAAGAATACAGTGGAAAAGATACATAAAGAGTGTATATTTCAGATAATTGTCTTATGTTAAAATTAAACAGCTTGTAGTCAATTACTGTCACCATCAAAGATAAACATACCATATTTCCCCATGTACAAGATGCTTCCATGTATAAGATGCACCTTAATTTTGGGGCCTGAAGTTTGAAAAAAAAAAATTACATAAAGTTATTGTACTCAAGTTTTATTCATCATAAAATTCATGCAACTCCTTATCACTATCAGAACTCCTATCCATTAGCTTGTCCTCATCTGTGTCTGATAACGAATCACTGTCTTCAACAATGAGCGCAAAAACAAGCACAAAAAAGCAAGAAATGCAAGTAAAAAATCTACAGCCACTGTATAAGACACACCCAGTTTTTAGACCCCTAATTTTTCGAAAAAGGGTGCATCTTATACATGGGGAAATGCAGTCCTTTAATTTCTAAGAGACTTATACTCTGTTACAATAGCACATAATAGTTAGTGTTCATAATCAAGACCTTTTGTCTCCCAGAAGTGTTAAAATTATGTTCAACATAATTTGTAGGTGAAGGCAGAAATCTGGGAGTCTGCATTTAGAGATATTTCCATTATGATAAAATACAGAAGATTGCATTGCTTTAAAACCTCTACTGGTTGTTCTCAACTGGGAGTGGTATTGTGTAACACCTTGAGAAAGTATTCGAATTTTTGAGTGCTAATTTTGATGATCACAGTGACTAGAAAGGAAGAAGCACTACGGCATTTAATGGGCATGGAGCAGGAATGTTAAATGTCTCCGTTGTGCTGGACAGCCCTTCACATTAAAGAATTGTTCAGCTCAGATTCCAGTAGTATTCCTATTGAGAAGTAGTGAGTAATGCTGATTTATTTGTAAATAAACAACTATATTTTTTGAAAAGTAGTTATTACATATTCTAGATTAATTCTCATTTTTTTAACATACAAGGCAATTTGAGATTTTTTATTGGCCTTACTTTACTAATGCAGTTAAAAATTTTTTTGTGGTAAAATTTTTTAGTAGGCTTGGAATAAAGTAGATTTGCTTTATTAATACAAAACAATGAAGTTTAATTAGTATTTATCAATGATAGAATTCTAAATTTTTATTTGAATTAGATTAAATTAAAACACACTATCGATTTAATCACATACCAATTTTGTATAAGGCTGTAGAAGAGGATAAGATGACTATTGTGCCTCTGAGGAGGGAATTCTGATAAAGCATTCTAATATTCTTTTATAATCCTACTGGGTCTTATAGAATAGGAATGAGGTAGAGATTTCATAAAGTTAGACTTGTTATACACTGAGGAAATAGGTCAGGAAGTCTGGTATGTCAAGAATCAGACTCCACCAATCCTTTAGGTTAAAATGACAGTTACAGGGTCTTCTAGCTCTGTGACTTTTAACTTGTCATTATCATTTCTAGGGAGCAGCAAGAACAGTAAGTAAATAAAGAATAATAAAAGAACAGAAGAAATAAAAGAAGGAACTTGTGATTTCAGTTATATGAACACAACCTAGTCTAAGTCATCAGTGACTTATATTTTGTCAGCTCCATGGGACTTGGTTCTCACCTCTCTTTGTAGCATTATTTATCACAGCTACTACCTTCTTCTTGAAAGTCTGTTTTCTTACCTTAAGTGACCATAAACATTCCTACTTTTCTTCCTTCCTCTCAGAGCTTTCCTTTTCTCTCCTTTCTTTTGTTGTTCATTACCTTTTTCCAACTTAAGTGCATTTTTGTCTATTCTCATAGCTTTACATATCATTTTTGGATTGTCAGTTCCAAATATGCAGGAAACCTGCTTCCCACCTCAGTCTTTGTACATCACTTTAGTAAGGAATATACTTTTCCTCACAAAACTCTTTTTTTTATTTTTCAGTTGCCAGTTTGATAATGTCTTCTTTAGAAAACTTTAGAATTTATGGTGTAGATCACATTTTCCTTTTTTATTTTTTAAAATTTATTTATTGATTTTAGAGAGAAAGGGAGGGGGAGAGAGAGAGAGAGAGAGAGAGAGAGAAACATCCATTTGTTCCTGTATATGCCCTGACCAGAGATCAAACCTGTAACCTTTGTACATCACCTTTATAATCCAACCACCTGAGCTATCTGGCCAGGGCCTTTAGTTTATTATAGTGTTTGTTCTTCATAACACTTAAGGTTTTTTGTGATCTTAAAAAGTCATGTAGCTTCTCCCATAGGCTTGGTACATAACAAGTATTGAAAACCTACTTATTAATGAACATATAAAATATCAGTGGTTGGAAGATTACATTCAAATGTAGTTATAATTTATTTATCTTATTATATGTCAAATGGTAGTCTTATAATCTTTAAAGTTTTTTGGACAGGTTATAGAATGAAATAGATACTATCATTGAGGATGTGCTGTTTCTTACAGTTTTTGTGGGGTTTTTTTTCTGAAGTGAGAAGCGGGGAGACCCTCAGTTTTTTCCCCTCACTATATAGGTGTGGATTTCTTTGTGTTTAATCTGTTTAGTATTCACTGAGCTTCTTGAATCTGTAGTTTTGTCTTGCCAAATATAGCAAACATTCAGCCATTTTTCAAATATTTTTTTCTTTACCACATTCTTTCTCTTACAGTGTCATGATTATCTCCAAGCACTTGGTCAGTTTCCTGAATCCCTGCTAATTTTTTTTCGACCTTTGTCTGTTTGTATTTCAGAATGGATCATTTCTGTTGGTCTATTGTTGTATTCCCTGACTCTCTTCTCTGCATTCTACATTCAGATATTGAGTCCATTCAGTGAGATTTTTTTATTTTATTAAAGAAAGACGTTATGCCTGTCCTGTAGTAACATAGTGGATAAAGTGTCAACCTGGAACGCTGAGATTTCCAGTTTGAAACGCTAGGCTTACCTGGTCAAAACACATGTGGGAGTTTATGCCTCCTGTTTCTCCCCCCTTCTCTCTTTCTCTCTCTCTTTCTCTCTCTCTTTCTCTCTTTCTCTCTCCTCTCTAAAATGAATAAATAAAATCTTAAAAAGAAAAAAAGGATTGGCTCAGCGGTAGAGCGTCGGCCTAGCGTGCGGAGGACCCGGGTTCAATTCCCGGCCAGGGCACACAGGAGAAGCGCCCATTTGCTTCTCCACCCCTCCGCCGCGCTTTCCTCTCTGTCTCTCTCTTCCCCTCCTGCAGCCAAGGCTCCATTGGAGCAAAGATGGCCCGGGCGCTGGGGATGGCTCCTTGGCCTCTGCCCCAGGCGCTAGAGTGGCTCTGGTCGCAACATGGCGACGCCCAGGATGGGCAGAGCGTCGCCCCATGGTGGGCGTGCCGGGTGGATCCCGGTCGGGCGCATGCGGGAGTCTGTCTGACTGTCTCTCCCTGTTTCCAGCTTCAGAAAAATGAAAAGAAAAAAAAAAAAGAAAAAAAGAAAAAAAGGACATTATATCTTTTAGTTCCAAAATTCCTGTTTTGTTTCCTTTGCATAGTTTCTATTTTTCTGCTGAAAACTTGTCTTTCCATTAATTTAAAGTTTATTTATCTTTACCATATGAAGTATAGTAATTATGAATGCTTTAAAGTTTTATTTATTTATTTAAAAATTTTTTTTTGTATTTTTCTGAAGTGAGTAGCGAGGAGGCAGAGGTGCACTCCCGCATGCACCTGACCGGGATCCACCCAGCATGCCCACTAGGGGGAGATGCTCTGCTGCAACCAGAGTCATTCTAGCTCCTGAAGTGGAGGCCATGGAGCCATCCTCAGCGCCTGGGCCAACTTTGCTCCAATGGAGCCTTGGCTGCGGGAGGGGAAGAGAGATACAGAAAGGAAGGAGAGGGGGAAGGGTGGAGAAGCAGATGGGCGCTTCTCCTGTGTGCCCTGGCTGGGAATCAAACGTGGGACTTCCACATGCCAAGCCAACGCTCTACTGCTGAGCCAACCGGCCAGGGCCTTAATGCTTTGAAGTTTTAATCTGAGCCTGATCTGTGGTTGGCGCCATGGATAAAGTGTCGACCTGTAACGATGAGGTCAATGGTTCAAAAAAAGTCTGGGCTTGCCTGGTCAAGGCACAAATGGGAATTGATGCTTCTTGCTCCTCCCCTCTTTCTCTCTCCTCTCCCCTCTTTCTCTTTCCCCTCCCCTCCCCTCTAAAATGAATAAATAAAATCTTTAAAGTATTTGTCTGGTAAGCCCACCATCTGGATAATATCAGGATTTTTAACTTTGATTATCTTTTCCCTTGAGAATTTGTTACATTTTTCTGGATCTTTGTTTATGGAGATCTTTAAAGTTGTATTTGAGACATTTTAAATATTATGCAGTTTAGGCTCTTATTTTCTCTTAAAAATCTTTGAAGAATGGTGATTTCTTTCTTTTTTCAAAATAGGCAGTCAACCTAGTTGTTCTCAGACTGCATGGTCTGTCTTACCTCCACAGGTGCTGGATCAGTAATCAGTTCAGTTTTCAAAGCCAGTACTCTCCTGTTTTGGAGCTGTTCTATGTATGTGCCACTCAGGGTTAGTTGAAGATGTGAACAATAGTTCAGTTCTCAAAGCCTTTGCTATAGGCTGTAGTCCTGCATTGTTCAGGGGTCCCCAAGATTACTCTCAAGGCTCAGTAATTTGCTAGAAGTAAAGTACTTGTATAACTCATTGAAAACTCATGTTACGGGAAGGATACAGAGAAAAGATATAGATTAAGATTAGCCAAGAGAAGAAAGACACATAGGACAGAGTCAAGGTAAAGTACCAAACATAGAGCTTCCAGTCATCATCTTTCCGTGACTTAAGACAATGTCAATTATCTCTCCTTTTTTAAATTAAGCGAGAGGCGGGGAGGCAGAGAGACATGTGCCCCGACTGGGATCCGCTTGGCAAGCTCCATACAGGATGATGCTCTGGCCATCTGGGGCCGCTGCTCCATTGCTCAGCAGCCTATCTATTTTAGTACCTGAGATGAGGCCATGGAGCCATCCTCGGTGCCCAGGGCCAACTTGCTCCAACCGAGCCATGGCTATGGGAGGGGAAGAGAGAGAGACGTGGGAAGGGGAGAGGTAGAGAAGCACATGGCTGCTTCTACTGTGGACCCTAACTGGGAATCGCAGTGTTATTTATCAACATCAGTGTATGACAGTATGCATGGAGTTTTGCAAGCCAAGGAAGCTCACTTGAGCTTTGCTGTTCAGAGTTTTACTTGAGGGTCCATCATGTAGCCATGATTCATTACTCACGACACTGATCTGTTTTTAGTGTCTAGCCCTTCTAGAAGTCAGCTGATACCATGTGACCCAAGCTTTTACCTTAAATCACATTGTTGGTATGGCTCAGAGCCTCTACTCTAAATTATAATATTACTGCTGGCTTACCTAAGGCCCTCATTGGGGCTAGTGATTATCTTATAGAAGCCAGTGGCAAAGGCCAGACCTGTCCTTACATGTAAGAGTAAATTATTTACTATATACCCCTATATGAATCAGGTTTTTATTTTCTAGGGTGCCAGTTTTCTTAATTTTAAGTGTTTTAGAAAGTTGCTTTTTAAATTTGACATACAGCCCTGTCCAGGTAGCCTAGCTGGTTAGAGCGTCGTCCTAACACACCAAGGTTGTGGGTTCGACCAATGAATGTATAAAGAAGTGGGACAACAAATTGTTGTTTTTTTCTATCTATCTATCCATTGCCTATGTACATGTGTATATACTGTTCACAAAAACTAGGGAATCCGGTACATGCAGGTAGTCCAATACTTTCAGCCTTTTGTATAGTTCATTTTCACCAATGAAATAAAAGTTGGTTTTGCATCTCATTTGCATACTCAAACTCTGACTTGTCATTTGCTTTTCTGATGTTCTTGTTTAATAAAAAAAAGCAAATGATTTTTTTCCTAACCCTAACCCTAAGCAAATGATTTTTTTATCACTTCATATTCATTTTGAAATATTCCTTAATTTTTGTGAGCAGTATAGATGTGTATATAGATGAATATCCCTCTACTTTCCTTTCTTTCTCTAAAATAAATAAATTTTATTTTTTTATTTTAGTAAGAGGAGGTTAGGCAAAGGTGGACTCCTGCATGTGCCCCAACCAGGATCCACCAGGCAAGCCCACTAGGGGGTGATGTTTTGCCCATCTGGGGCCCTTGCTGCATTGCAACCAGAGCCATTTTTTAGCTCCTGAGGCGCAGGCCATGGAGTGAGTCATCCTCAGTGCCCCGGGCCAATCGAGCTATGGCTGCAGGAGGGGAGGAGAAGAGAGAGAGAAGTGAGAGGGGAGGGGTGGAGAAGCAAATGGGCACTTTTCCTGTGTCCCCTGGTCGGGAAGTGAACCTGGGACATCCACATGCCGGCTGATACTCTACCACTGAGCCAACCAGCCGGGCCTAAAATAAATAAATTTGACATAATTTACATATCGTAAAAATCATTTGATAACATAGTTTAGTGGTTTTATTAAGTACCTTCACGCAAAACATTTTCATCACCCCTAAAAGAAACCTTGTACTCTCACAGCCAGTGGCTCAGTGGGTTTGAATGTGGGCCCAGGTACTGAGAATAGCTTGGTTCGTCTGAGCTGTCAACCTCATTTGCTAAAAATAACCTATGCTCAGTTGCCAGCATTGGGAACAGCAGCCCAAACAGGATTTATGGGTGGATCTTCATTGGGGAACTTGTGGGAGTCTGTCTCACTATCTCCCCTCCTGTCACTTAAAAAAAAAAAAAAAAAGAATGCAACAAATCAGTGTGAAACCATTGCCCTATCTAAGTATGTGTCAGTCCTCAAAGGGAATTAATACACATACCTCAAACATTTGCTTCTGATAATTACAAGATGATAGGTAGCCTGATTTGTGATTTGGGTAAATATATATATTTAGGTAAATATAAGTTATGAAGTTGGACTGCAGTGGTCAAGAGTTTTAAGGGATTAAGGAGACTAATAAAGAGCCTGTGTTAGTAAATTAAGCAAAATATGGTGGCTTGGATTAGGGTGAAAGTAAGTAGGGCTGGAGAGAATAGACAGATTTGAGATACGTGTTTCAGGACTGACTGGATATGGGAGGTGAAAGGTAGGAAGAAATAAAAAATTATTTCTAGACTTCTTTATTAATATTTGCCACTTACTGTAGGGAGGAAGAAGAGGAATAAACTGGACAAGTGAGGGGGTTGCTTAAAAAAGGGATCTCATTGAGCATAGATGGTGGATTCAAAAAAAAGGTTTGAACCTCATAAGGGATGAGGAGGTATTGAAGTGTGGGGAATGGTTTTGTTATAAATGTCAAGACAGCAATTAAAAAGTAGCAATTATCTGGACCTGTATGTAGAGTAAGAATCTGTTTTCAGAGATTATTATCTAATCTCTGTTTTGGACGTTGATGAGTAGTTTCTAGTGTGTTATAGAATCTAAAAATTCTTTTTCTTTTGTAATAATATACTTTGATTTATGTTACAGTCTAGGTTTATAAATTAGTTACTGAATGGCTCTGGCCAGTTGGCTTAGTGCTAGAGTGTTGGCCCATCATGTGGATGTCCTGGGTTTGATTCCCGGTCAGGGCACACAGGAAAAGCACCCATTTACTTCTCTACCCCTCCCTAACTTGCTTCTTTCTCTCCTGTTATCGTTCTCTCTCTCTCTCTCTCTCTCTCTCTCTCTCTCTCTCTCTTCCTCTCCTGTAGCCATAGCTCAGTTGGAGCAAGTTGCCCCAGGCACTGAGGATGGCTCTATGGCCTCTGTCTCAGGTACTAAGAAGAGTTTGGTTGCTGAGCAACAGAGCAGTGCCCCAGATGGGCAGAGCATCGCTTCCTAGTGGGCTTGCCAGGTGGATCCTGGTGAGGGCACATGTGGGAGTCTTGTTTCTGCCTCCTATCTTCTCACCGAATTAAAAAATATAATAATAATAATTACTGAAGACAGCTTTTTAAATATAAATAAAGGTTTACTTTTGGGAAATTCCAAACTAAAAAGTATGCATTTTCTAGTATAAATTATAAATAGTCCTCCCACTGTAGACTGTTTTGAAGTAAACCTTAGGCATTTTACTTCCAACATTCCATTATGTATCTAACAGATGAGAACTCAAGAGGGTATTTGTATGCAATTTGGATATTCTGGATTGTTATAAAAATAGACCAACTAGCGTGACCTGTGGTGGCACAGTGGATCAGGCGTAACCTGGAACGCTGAGGTTGCAGGTTCAAAACCCTGGGCTTGCTCGGTCAAGGCACATATGGGAGTTGATACTTCCTGCCCCCCCCCCCACTCTCTCCCTCTCTCTCTCTCACTCACTCTCTTCTCTAAAATGAATAAAAAAAAATAGACCAACTAAATATAGACATTAAGCATACATGATACTATTGTTAAAACATATACACAGAATAATACATAAATCAAAAGAGCTTATGTATACTTTGTGACTATTCCTGCTAATCCTTTACTGTTATCAACAACTCATTACTACTGTTTTTAGTTTGTTCTGTAGCAGGTTTTTTTCTATCCATTGGCTATGGCTGCCATTAATGTTTAAAAATACGCTTTTGTGTATTAAGTGTAGGACTTCAGGCCTTCCTTCTAAAATCTCTTTTAATGCTTCCCCATCTCTCCCAGTGGAGTCTTTCTGACCTGCTTTTCTCATCCATTTAGCTGGATATCTTAACTCTTATTAACAGCAAATAGAATTTTGAAGAAAGAAGAGTATTATTCATTTTCTGAGACCCTATTCTCTTAGTTTTTCTTGTCTTCCGCTCTTGAGTAGAAGAGGAAAGAGAAATTAGGAAGAACCTTGATGTTTATAAATTTATCATTCATAGCTAGAGTATTTTCTAAATTAGATTATTTATGAGTGGTCCCAAGGGTTTATGATACATAATAATTAGTAATTTTTGGTGAGTCATGAGTTTGAATCTTTTACACCATAAGATTGTTGTAGATCAGTAAGTTATGTAGCTAATAAATGAGTGTAGCCATCTGCTTAGTTTTTAAATTAGGTGATCATTACTTATTTGTTACCTCAGAAAGAAGTTAGTAACTATTTAAAAGCATTGGTTGTTTATGGGAAAAGACCTGGAAAGGAAGGTGTAAGTGCTACTTATATATAGTAATACTGACAAATTTGGGGACAAACATTGTACATGCATTCCTTACAAATGAGGTTTAGTTAGTTATAGTACAGTGTGATGCTCCTGATTAACAATAACCCCAAGTGGGTAATCTCTATTGCATTCCTCATCCTCTCTCCCCCACCCCCCAGCTGCTTTTTCAAACCATTCACATTATTCAGTCTTAGACTATTATAGCTGGAAAAGATAATAGGGATATTATAGTTACATCTCATTTTATTATTAAAGCATTAAGGCTCATGGAGATCGAGATTTGGCTAGGGTTATACTAGCTCAGTGAAATTAGAAACTGAGGCTTATTGCTTCTGGTTTTGCACTTTTCAGTATATCATAGCACCTCTACATCCATAATTTTTCCTACCCTTATTAGCACATGTGCTTTATTATTTTTCAACTCAGACTTATATTATGGTGCTGACATACAACAATATAGGTTAGTTGCTTTCTAACTGAATGACCTGGAAGAATTTAAAATTAAAACTACAGCCATTGGCCCTGGCCGGTTGGCTCAGCAGTAGAGCGTCGGCCTGGCGTGCAGGAGTCCCGGGTTCAGTTTCCAGCCAGAGCACACAGGAGAGGCGCCCATTTGCTTCTCCACCCCTCCCCCTCTCCTTCCTCTCTGTCTCTCTCTTCCCCTCCCGCAGCGAGGCTCCATTGGAGCAAAGATGGCCGAGGCGCTGGGGATGGCTCTGTGGCCTCTGCCTTAGGCGCTAGAATGACTGGACGCAACAGAGCGATGCCCCAGAGGAGCAAAGCATCGCCCCCTGGTGGGCATGCCAGGTGGATCCCGGTCTGGGGCATGCGGGAGTCTGTCTGACTGCCTCCCCGTTTCCAGCTTCGGAAAAATGAAAATAAATAAATAAATAAAAATAAAACTGCAGCCATTATAATAACTTGGCTTCTGAAAAGGGCAGTATGTTTTTAAAGAACTTATCCTAACAGAGCTTTTAAATCTTTATATTGTTGTTATACAGAGCTCAAAATTGTTACCTAGCAAGTAGTTTTTCTAATATTTCAGTCTTGTGTCCCAAGCAAGCTCTTTTAGAATTGGAATTGTAAAGCATTCTGGGAACCATCTGGCAAAGATCATACTCAATAAACTTTTGCAGGTTGAAATTTGACCTCTTGCCTGGCCTCTGGTGGCGCAGTGGATTAAGCGTCGACCTGGAAATGAGCGTTGACCTTTGAACTGAGGTTGCCAGTTCAAAACCCTGGGCTGCCTGGTCAAGGCACATATGGGAGTTAATGCTTCCTGCTCCTCCCCCCTTCTTTCTCTCTATCTCTCTCTCCTCTCTAAAATGAATAAATAAAAAAAAAGAAAGAAAGAAATTTGACCTCTTTGGAGGAGTCCCCATTGCATCTGATTAGTATTAATTAATACATTTACTTGTGAACAAAATAATCTCACATGGTATTTAAATGTGTTAGCTCACCTTATACCAAAAAGGAATCCCATCACCTAATTCCCCCCCACCTCTTCTTATGTAAAATTATACAGCCAGGGAAATAAAGTCAACGTTCTGTACTTACTACTTTACAGCAGAAATCATTCCCACAGAGTAGTTCGTTTGATTGTTTGCCAAGCTGAATTGCCTTGAAGTTATTTTATTAGAAAGAGCTTGATTTAAGAATGAAGAACATAATTAAATTAGTACCATATTTATCTAAGGTTGGTGGATACCCTTTTCTTAAAATTTTATGTAAATTTATTTTTAGAGAGAAAGAGTGAGAAGGGGGAGGAACAGGAAGCATCAACTTTCCTATGTGCCTTGACTAGGCAAGCCCAGGGTTTTGAACCAGTGACCTCAGCATTCCAGGTCGATACTTTATCCACTGTGCCACCACAGGTCAGGCCAAAGGTTGGCTGATAACCTTTGAGTTTGGCCTGCATTTTCATTATCTGCTAGTTGCATTCTGCTGTCAGGCCCACAAACCTTGTGAGGATGTCAGAAAGGACTAACAACAACAGCAAAACCAAATTGCTTGGATATTTTTTATTTTATTTATTCATTTTTAGAGAGGAGAGAGAGACAGAGAGGGAGAGAGAGGAGAGAGAGAGAGAGAGAGAGAGAGAGAGAGAAGGGGGGAGGAGCTAAGCATCAACTCCCATATGTGCCTTGACCAGGCAAGTCCAGGGTTTCAAACCGGCGACCTCAGCATTTCCAGGTCGACGCTTTATCCACTGTGCCACCACAGGTCAGGCAAAAATGCTTGGATATTGACAGAAAACATTTCTTTTCATTGTTCTAAGTTTCACAGTGAATTCCATTATGGATCCAAGGGAAGCTATTAAACCTTAGGGTCCATAGCTGATGGCTTTTTGATGGCTCCTTGAAATTTAAATGCATGGGAAGAATATTAAAAAATGGGGAGTATTCATTGTACCCACATTTAACTCTAAACTACTATAATAGTTTAACTTTGCCATATGACTAGGGTACCAAAACTGTTACCGGAAATGGTGTAGACTGTTTAGCTGAACTTAATTGTGTATTGTTAAACATAGTGATATTTTGGCTTAACCTGCAAATTGTAAGGAAGGAATTAATAATGTTTTATGTACCAGAGTGAGGGGAGAGTGTTAATTTGAAGAATTGTGGACATTGCTGGGAGGGAAGGGAGATTTTATTTTTGGTGTTACTGTTGCTTTGTGAAGAAAAATTAAAAGCTCTTTTTTTTCCCTCCTTTTATTTTCTTGGGGTGCATTCCAACTCCAGAAGGTAAGAAATATTATTTTATTTTAAAGAAGTATTATACAATTTATTAAAAAACTCTTTTACAAGTTTAATTGAACTCACCTTTGTATGCATGATTTTTATTTTATGAAATGATATAATTAGTCTAGAAACTGAGAGTGATTACTATGTAAATATTTTATTTATATTATATGTACTTTTTTGTTCTTGCATTTTGTAAGCATTATTTGGTCATAATTTTAGAAACTACATTTAATTTTATTAAATCATCATTTGACTTACTAGCATTGGGATACCTAGTATTCTGCAGATTAATAACGAAAATATTTATGAGCTTGGAAATGGGTGAGGTAACATTTGCTGTGTTCATCCTTTGTAAAATGTGCCGTTTCCTTCTGGTCTTTGTGGGTTCAGATGAGAAATCTGTCATTTGAGTTTAGTGTTTCCCAATAAGTAGTGTGTTGTTTCTCTCTGGCTACTTTCAGGCCTTTTTTTTTATTTTATTTTTTAGAGTTTAGAAATTTAATTATGATGTGTTGTGGTGTGTGGACTTCTTTGAGTTTATCCCGTTTTGATTCCCTAAGTTTCTTGAATATGTAGGTTTATTTTTCACCAAGTAAAAGGATTTTTCAGCCATTAATTCTTTTTTTTTTAAATTTTATTTTTTTTAAGATTTTATTTATTCATTATAGAGAGGGGGGGGAGAGAGAGAGAGAGAGAAGGGGGGAGGAGCAGGAAGCATCAACTCCCACATGTGCCCCGACCAGGCAAGCCCAGGGCCCTGAACCGGCAACCTCAGCGTTTCCAGGTTGATGCTTTATCTACTGCGCCACCACAGGTCAGGCTCAGCCATTAATTCTTAAGTCCTTTTTTTCTTTTCCTTCTTGGACTCTGATGATACGAACTTTGAACCTTTTCTTATTATCTCACAACTCCCTGAGTTTCTGGAGTTTTTTCTTTTTTCATTTTAGTGTTATTTACTCTCTATTGTTCACACCTGATAAATTTAATGACCTGTCATTGATTCTATCCTGTTATCTTCATTCTACTGTTGAGCCCATCTAGAGAGTTTTTACATTTCTTTTTCTTTCTTTTTAAGATTTTTTTCTTCTTCTTTTTTACAGGGACAGAGAGTCAGAGAGAGGGATAGATAGGGACAGACAGGAACGAAGAGAGATGAGAAGCATCAATCATCAGTTTTTTGTTGTGACACCTTAGTTGTTCATTGATTGCTTTCTCATATGTGCCTTGACCGTGGGCCTTCAGCAGACTGAGTAACCCCTTGCTGGAGCCAGCGACCTTGGGTCCAAGCTAGTGAGCTTTTTTTTTTTTTTCCTCAAGTCAGATGAGCCCGCGCTCAAGCTGGTGATCTCAGGGTCTCGAACCTGGATCCTCTGCATCCAGTCTGACACTCTATCCACTGCGCCACCGCCTGGTCAGGCTTCTTTTTAAGATTTTATTTGATTTTACAGAGAGAGGAGGTAGGGAGGAGCGAGAAGTATCAGTTGATAGTTGCTTCACTTTAGTTGTTCATTGGTTGCTTGTCATACATGCCTTGACCAGGTAAGCCCAGCTCATGCTTCCTCAAAGCCAGCACAAGGGGGAGTCACCTCTGAAGGACACTGCAGTCTTATGTAACTCAGTCACTGAAATGACATCCCATTTCTTGGGCTGTATTTTATTGGTTACAAGGAAGTCACAGGTACCGCTATCACTCAAGGGAGGAGTGTGAGTACCAAGAAGTGGGGCTAATTGGGGGTCATTTTAGAGTATGTACACCAGAGCATTCATTGATAATACTTGCTTGAAATGTGGTTTCCATATACAGTCATTTTCTCATTCCATCATTTTTTTCTATTTGTTAGTTGGAATTCTATTGCAAGGAATTCTCTGTCATTTATTTATATCATTATGAACTCATAGGTTTTTTTTGTTTTGTTTTTTGTAACGGAGACAAGTACAGATAAGGACAGACAGACAGGAAGGGAGAGAGATGAGAGCATTAATTCTTCATTGCAGCACCTTAGTTGTTCATTTATTGCTTTCTCATATGTTTCTTGATCAGGGGGCTACAGCAGACTGAATGACCCCTTGCTCAAGCCAGCAACCTTGGGCTCAAGCTGGTGAGCCTTGCTTGAACCCGGTGAGCCCATTCTCAAGCTGGCGACCTCGAGGTTTCAAACCTGGGTCCTCTGTGTTCCAGTCTGATGCTCTGTCCACTGCGCTACTGCCTGGTCAGGCCATAGATTTTTTTTTTTTTTTACAGAGACAGAGAGAGAGTCAGAGAAAGGGACAGATAGGGACAGACAGACAGGAATGGAGAGAGATGAGAAGCATCAATCATTAGTTTTTCATTGCGACACCTTAGTTGCTCACGACTGCTCTCTCATATGTGCCTTGACTGTGAGGGAGTAGCCCCTTGCTTGAGCTAGCAACCTTGGGTCCAAGCTGGTGAGCTTTGCTCAAACCAGATGAGCCTGCGCTCAAGTTGGCGACTTTGGCGTCCTGAACCTGGGTCCTCTGAATCCCAGTCTGTCGCTCCATTTACTGTGCCACTGCCTGGCTAGGCATAGATTCTTATTATATTGGTTATTTTCTGCTATAGTAATTTATTTTATTGCTTGAAGGTAAATAGCTTAATCGATCTCCTTCATTTCTGACCCCTAGTTCAAATTTTTCAACATTTGATTCTGCTTTATTTCCTGTTTCTGCATTCCAGTCATATATATCAGCATGTCTTAATTTTGTCTGTGATCAATTTCTTGGACACTTGCAATAAAAGCTTTCTGTTTCATCTTCAGCTTCTTGTAGTTGGACTTGAATGGTGGTTGTGTTAATATACCTCTTAGATTATCATATTGTATTATGTTATTCATAAATGTAATATTTTCTCATTGGTAGGAAGTTGTTACCTTTGAATATTCTCTTTTGCCTTTCTTCTGTTTCCCTGTGATATTCTCTGTCAATTAGAATACTTTGTCCTGAGCAGGCGGTTGTGCAGTGGATGGAGTGTCAGACCGGGACATGGAAGACCCAAGTTTAAAACCCCAAGGTCACTGACTTTTAATTCAGGCTTCTCCAGCTTGAGTGCAAAGTCACTGGCTTCAACGTTGGATCATAGACATGGCCCATGGTCACTGGCTTGAGCCCAAGGTCATTGGCTTGAACAAAGGGTCACTCGCTCTGCTGTAGCCCCTGGTCAAGGCACATATGAGAGCAGTCAATGAACAACAAAGGTGCCACAGTGTAGAATGGATGCTTCTTACCTCTCTCCCTTTCTGTATGTCTGTCCCTGTCTGTCCCTCTGTCCCTGTCACCAAAAAAAAGAAATTCTTTGACTTAAGTTCTTGGTCGGCAAACTGTGGCTCGTGAGCCACTTGTGGCTCTTTGGCCCCTTGAGTGTGGTTCTTCCACAAAATACCACATGCAGGCACTACCTTGATAAGGAATATACCTACCTATATAGTTTAAGTTTAAAAAAATTGGCTCTCAAAAGAAATTTTAATCATTGTACTGTTGATATTTGGCTCTGTTTACTAAAGAGTTTGCCGACCACTGACCTAGGTGTTGTATGTCAGTTAAGGTATTTTTAGATGTAAATAACAGGAAATGCAATATAAATTACCTTAAACATTAAAGGATATAAATCATGTAATAAAAGTAAAATAAACAGGCAGAACATGATTCAGGTGCACCAGGAGTTTGATCAGTATCTCAGCTCTGCTTCCTTTATTTTTGTTCTGTTTTCATCAGGCTCATTTATCATATTTGTAAGATTATGCTTGTAGAACCTATATGAAGTGAAGAGAGAATGTACTTACCAGAGACCTTAAAGGAAATGACACTCCATTGAATCTGGCTGGCCCACAATTGAGTCACAAATTAAATTAAAAATTTTTATTACAATATATGTAGTTATAAATGCTATGTTTTTAGGAGAAGTATTAGTTTTATACAACATTGGAGTGGCTTCCTCAGACAAGAAACATTAAGGATGAAATCTGAAGAGTTTACTAGAAGAAAAGGTGAGGGTTATTATCATCGCAGCAGAAGCATTAACTAGTACAAAGTCAGAACAACTATAAGTTATAAAATGAAGAAAGGATGGAGCAGAAAGATGTTGGAGAATGGTCATGGTCAGATCATATTGATCATTTTGGAGTTTATTGTAAGAACATGATACCACGGTTGAGGTTTAAGCTGGACAGAGTTGTCATATTTGTTTTAAAAAGGTCACTCTGGCTTCAGAGTAGAGAGTTTATGGGAGTGAGTGTGAAATTTATATCACTTGAGATAGGGAACACTAGAACACCAGGCTGGAGTTGGGAAGCCAGTTGTTTTTTTTTTTTTTGCCTTTTTTTTTGCGTTTTTCTGAAGCTGGAAACAGAGAGAGACAGTCAGACAGACTCCTTCCTGCATGCGCCCGACCGGGATCCACCCGGCACGCCCACCATGGGGCAACGCTCTGCCCACCAGGGGGCAATGCTCTGCCCATCCTGGGTGTCGCCATGTTGCGACCAGAGCCACTCTAGCGCCTGAGGCAGAAGCCACAGAGCCATCCCCAGCACCCGGGCCATCTTTGCTCCAATGGAGCCTTGGCTGCAGGAGGGGAAGAGAGAGACAGAGAGGAAGGCACGGTGGAGGGGTGGAGAAGCAAATGGGCGCTTCTCCTGTGTGCCCTGGCCGGAATCAAACCCGGGTCCTCCGCACGCTAGGCCGACACTCTACCGCTGAGCCAACCGGCCAGGGCCTGGGAAGCCAGTTGTTAAGGTTAACTACCACAATTACTGAATCTCTTTGTGGCCATAATCAGATGTGAAGTGAATTCAGATTGGTATGAATACATGAATGTGCCTCTTTAGGTCTCACAGTGATGCTCCTTTCATGAGTTACTATATTTGCTTCATCTGAGCAGTGTAATTATAGACCTCAGGTCTTTAAGCCCAGATAACTAATAGCTACTGCTAAGGAACCACTTTCACAGAAGAGGGAACTAAATAAGGCTATTGACAATATGACTGAAGTTACTTCTGTTCTTGGGCCTTGTTGGAAATATCTGAGTATATTTTCTTACATGAGGTAGATTCAGCATAAAATTATAGCATTGCTTACTTTTTTCCTTAAAAAACCAAAACTGTCCTCCCCCCTTTTATCAACTCACCTCATGAGCATGGAAAATTTAAAGCTGCATTGTCTTATCATAGCTATGTAATCGTTTGAGGTGTTCTTGTTGCAGCTCGGTATAGGACTTATATTTACAGTTGACTCTTGAACAACACAGATTTGAACTGTGTGGTTTACTTGTAGATGGATTTTATCCCCATAAATATCTCCTGTTTTCGATCTGCAGTCTGGAGTTCATGTATGGTCAGGACTGACTGTGTTGATCTGCACCATTTTTGTTAGGGGATTTTGGTTTCCTGGGAGTCTTGAAACCAATTACCCACATATGCTAAGGAACAGCTTAAGTTTGAGGGAGTCATAAGTTACATGCAGATTTTCTACTGCACAGAATGTTGGTACCCCTAACTCTACATATACTTAGCTTTATGTTGACATCGATCTCAGTACAAGGGTTTTATCACTGATGTAGATGATGCGTATTTCTTCAACTTATTCAGTTATTTTTATTCAGTTATATAATTCTGGAGTTACTTCCCTTTAAAGATATATTTCTGTCATTATGGGCATTGTCTATTTTACTTTCTGCCATTGCTTCATTATTTATAAAATTAGACTCTGCCAGGATTCTCGGACCTCTTATATTTTCCTGAAATAAAATCTAAATACTTGTCTTAAACAGTACAGTGTTCTATGTGTCCTATGGGCTTTTCAAAACTTTATTTCCTACATTGGAAAATTATACCCAGATTTGCAAGGAAAAAATTATGATTGTGTTTGTATTTCTTTTACCACATCTTTTCATGAGATATATGTGCCATTTACTTTCATTTTATGGGTTTTACTTTAAGCTTTTTATTGTTTTGGTGTCAGATATTTTTTTGTTTGTTTTGGTTTGGTTCTAAGTACTGAACCCTAGACCTGATTGTTTCTTTTTCTCTGACCCGAAGCTCTATGTATGTATGTGGTCTCTATTCCATAATTTCTAATTTTAAAATGCTGGGGAATGTTTTTTCTGTACATTTGTTACTAAAATTCTTTTGACAGTACTTCTCTTGAACTGACATGAAACTGCATGTAATCTTTATCTCAGTTAATGTGAATATTTGTGTTTTGCTGTTTGGTTATGGGGTGCTGCCCTAATCTCCCTGGTGGCATTTTATCACATAAGGCATACCATGTTACTTTTCTAAAAATCTAAAAGATTTTTATGTCTGAAACACTTGGCCTTTAGTATTTGAGCAGTCTGTGTTAATGGCACTGATTAAATCAGAATGTGGCTGACCTGTGGTGGCACAGTGAAAAGACGGTTGACCTGGAATGCTGAGGTTGTTGGTTTGAAACCCTGGGCTTGCCTGGTTAAGGCACATATTACAAACAAGCAACAAACAACTAAAGTGAAGCAACTATGAGTTGATACTTTTTGTTCTGCTCCCCTTTGTTAAATCAATAAATAAAATCTTAAAAAATAATAATTTAGAGTGTGCTGTGGTTATTCCCTTGTCTCTCTTCCGTTTCAGAGTCTAAGCTAAGAAAGCTTTTCTCTTTGGATCCACAGAACCTAATTTAGTGGCATTAACAGGGTAGATACTTAATATTGAAATTGAATCCATTAGTTGGGGCAAATTTTACAAGATGGTTGGTTATTGAATTACCAATTATAATGTTCCCCTCCCCCAAATGTTACACTTTTTTTTTAAGTGAGAGGAAGGCAAGTAGTGAGACAGACTCTCACATGGGATCCCCATTTGGGATCCACTTGGCAACCCCCGTGTGAGGCAGATGTTTGAGTCAACCAAGCTGTTTTTAGCGCCTGAAACTGATGCTCAGAAAAACAGAGCTATCCTCAGTGTCTGGGGCCAGTGCTTGAACCAGTCAAGCCACTGGCTGTGAGAGGGGAAGACGGAGAGAAGAGGAAGAGGAAGAGGGAGAGAAGCAGAGGGTCGCTTCTCCTGTAAGCCCTGACCGGAACTGAACCCAGCCATCTATGTGCTGGGTCAAAGCCCTATCCCTTGAGCCAGCTGGCCAGGACCATATATATACAGTGTGTCCATAAAGTCATGGTGCAATTTTGACCGGTCATAGGAAAGCAACAAAAGAAGATAGAAATGTGAAATCTGCACCAAATAAAAGGAAAACCCTCCCAGTTTCTGGGATGATGTGGCAGCATGTGCGCATGCGCAGATGATGATGTAACACCGTGTATACAGCGGAGCAGCCCACGGCCATGCCAGTCGAGAAGTGGTCAGTACAGAGGAAAGTTCAGTGTGTTCTGTGACTCACTAAATTTGAATCCGTGACCAAAGTGCAACGTGAATATCGGCGCATTTATAACGAAGCGCCACCACATAGGAATAACATTACGGTGGAATAAGCAGTTGAAGGAAACTGGCAGTTTGGTAGAGAAACCCCATTCCGGTAGGCCATCAGTCAGTGATGAGTCTGTAGAGGCTATATGGGATAGCTACCTAAGGAGCCCTAAAAAATCTGTGCGTGAGCCCACATCAAACTGCACTGAATAGATATGAAACTGGGAGAGTTTTCCTTTTATTTGGTGCAGATTTCACATTTCTATCGTCTGTTGCTTTCCTGTGACCGGTCAAAAGTGCATCAATAGATGACTGGATAAAGAAGATGTGGCACATATACACTATGGAATACTACTCAGCCATAAGAAATGATGACATCGGAACATTTACAGCAAAATGGTGGGATCTTGATAACATGATACGAAGCGAAATAAGTAAATCAGAAAAAAACAGGAACTGTATTATTCCATATGTAGGTGGGACATAATAGTGACACTAAGAGACATTGATAAGAGTGTGGTGGTTACGGGGGGGAGGGGGGAATGGGAGAGGGATGGGGGTGGGGAGGGGCACAAAGAAAACAAGATAGAAGGTGACAGAGGACAATCTGACTTTGGGTGGTGGGTATGCAACATAATTGAACGACAAGATAACCTGGACTTGTTATCTTTGAATATATGTATCCTGATTTATTGATGTCACCCCATTAAAAAAATAAAATTATTAAAAAAAAACAAAACATTTGCCCAAAGAACAATGGACTTTCAAAAATGGAACCAAGGTAAAAAAAAAAAAAAAAAGTGCACCATGACTTTACAGACATTGTGTATACATACATACACACACACACGTATATATGTATACACACTCTTTATTATTATCATATATATATATTTTTTTACAGAGACAGAGAGAGAGTCAGAGAGAGGGATAGACAGACAGGATAGAGAGACGAGAAGCATCAATCATCAGTTTTTCGTTGCGACACCTTAATTGTTCCTTGATTGCTTTCTCATATGTGCCTTGACCATGGGCCTTTAGCAGACCGAGTAACCCCTTGCTTGAGCCAGCGACCTTGGGCTCAAGCTGGTGAGCTTTTTGCTTAAGCCAGATGAGCCTGCGACCTTGGGGTCTCGAACCTGGGTCTTCCTCATCCCAGTCCGATGCTCTTTCCACTGCGCCACTGCGCCTGGTCAGGCATTATTATTATTATTATTATATTTTTCTGAAGCTGGAAACGGGGAGAGATAGACTCCTGCATGCGCCCGACCAGCACGCCCACCAGGGGGCGACGCTCTGCCCACCAGGGGGCGATGCTCTGCCCCTCCGGAGCATCGCTCTGTCGCAACCAGAGCCACTCTAGCGCCTGGGGCAGAGGCCAAAGAGCCATCCCCAGCACCCAGGCCATCTTCGCTCCAATGGAGCCTCGGCTGTGGGAGGGGAAGAGAGAGACAGAGAGGAAGGAGAGGGGAAGGGGTGGAGAAGCAGATGGGTGCTTCTCCTGTGTGCCCTGGCCGAGAATCAAACCCGGGACTTCCGCACGCCAGGCCAACGCTCTACCACTGAGCCAACCGACCAGGGCCCATTATTATATTTTTTAAAGTAGTCTTTTCTGGTTCTGTTTTGGTTTTCTTCCTTCTTACGGGAATCCTAGCTTTACCATTTATTATTTATGTGATCTTGAACATCCTACTAACACCTCTATACGTTAGTTTTTTTGTTTTTATGGCATAATTACATATTTTGCCTGTCTTAAGGATCTTTGTGAGGGCTAAACAGAATGCTCTCTGGAATTTAATACTCTTTTTACTGTTAATGTAGCTGTTATTTATTCATATCCTGTTACTTTGCTAAAATATGGGCACCCATTCCCTTATTAATGGACTTTAATTTTCTGTCCTTGGACACTTTTAACAATGCTGTAAATTAATCTTTATATACATGTCCAGTTCTACCAGTGGTCTGTATAAGATTGCCCAATTGCCCGTACCTTTATCACCAAGTTTTGGGTTTTTTTTTTTTTCCATTTTTCTGAAGCTGGAAACAGGGAGAGACAGTCAAACAGACTCCCGCATGCGCCCGACCGGGATCCACCCGGCACGCCCACCAGGGGCGACGCTCTGCCCACCAGGGGGCGATGCTCTGCCCATCCTGGGCGTCGCCATGTTGCGACCAGAGCCACTCTAGCGCCTGGGGCAGAGGCCACAGAGCCATCCCCAGCGCCCGGGCCATCTTTGCTCCAATGGAGCCTTGGCTGCGGGAGGGGACGAGAGAGACAGAGAGGAAAGCGCGGCGGAGGGGTGGAGAAGCAAATGGGCGCTTCTCCTGTGTGCCCTGGCCGGGAATCGAACCCGGGTCCTCCGCACGCTAGGCCGACGCTCTACCGCTGAGCCAACCGGCCAGGGCAGTTTTGGGGGTTTTTTTAGGGTTTTATTTATTTTACAGACTGGAGAGAGACCAGCAGCAGATTTTATAGATATTTTTCTTTTTTTAAAGCAAGACAGAGAGAAGGAGAGGGAGAGAGATGAGAAGCATCAACTTGTAGTTGCAGCACTTTAGTTGTTCATTGATTGTTTCTCTCATGTCTTCTTCAGCCATTCTAGTGACCCCTTGCTCAAGCCAGCAAACTTGAGCCTCAAGCTAGTAACCATGGGTTCATGTCTATGATTCTACACCTGAGATGGTGGCCCCGTGCACAAGCTGGTGAGCTAGTGCTCAAGCTGGCGACCTCAGGGTTTTGAACCTGGGACCTCAGCATCCCAAGTTGACACTCTATCCACTGTACCACCACTGGTCAGGTGATTAATTTTTTATTTATTATTTTAAAGTAATAATAGGCTCACAGGAAAGTATGAAAATAGTCTCATATATGCCTCATCCAGATTCATCTAGTGGTAACATCTTATATAAATGTAGTATACTTCTGCTAAGATTTGAATTCATTTGATTTATCCTAATCTAACCAAAGGTATCTTGATTTGTTTTTATTTGACCACTGTTAAGTTAGGTGTTTTTTTAATGTGATTTATTGGCTATTTACATTGCATGTTTTATGGTCATTTATTCCTATTCTTTATCCATTTTTTCTACTTGATTATGTTTTTCCAGAAGAAACTCTCCTAGGACTAATATTTTGTCACTTGTTTTGCACTTACGTATTTCAGCTTGTTGTACTTCCTATGGTTTCATTGATCATATTTTTCTGGTATATAAATTTTTTCTTTTATTTAGTCAATATGCTTCTCTTTTGTGATTTTTAGTTCTCCTCTCTTCTGTTGGAAGGTTTCCATATCCTGTAGAATCTACCATTTTACATTTTGTCTTTTAATCCATTGGGAATATGTTTTTGTGAGAATTTTTTTCCCCAGATGGTACAACATGATAGGCCAACACTACTTTTTTTTTTTTTTTGTATTTTTCTGAAGCTAGAAACGGGGAGAGACAGACAGACTCCCGCATGCGCCCGACCGGGATCCACCCGGCACGCCCACCAGGGGCGACGCTCTGCCCACCAGGGGGTGATGCTCTGCCCCTCTGGGGTGTCGCTCTGCCGCGACCAGAGCCACTCTAGTGCCTGAGGCAGAGGCCAAGGAGCCATCCCCAGCGCCCGGGCCATCTTTGCTCCAATGGAGCCTTGGCTGCGGGAGGGGAAGAGAGAGACAGAGAGGAAAGGGAGGAGTGGAGAAGCAAATGGGCGCTTCTCCTATGTGCCCTGGCTGGGATTCGAACCCGGGTCCCCCCGCACGCCAGGCCGACGCTCTACCGCTGAGCCAACCGACCAGGGCCTACTTTTTTTTAAAACAGAGAGAGAGGGACAGATAGGGACAGACAGACAGGAAGGGAGAGAGATGAGAAGCATCAATCATCAGTTTTTCGTTGCAACACCTCAGTTGTTCATTGATTGCTTTCTCATATATGCCTTGACCGTGGGCCTTTAGTAAACCGAGTAACCCCTTGCTCAAGCCAGTGACCTTGGGTCCAAGCTGGTGAGCTTTGCTCAAACCAAAGAGCCCGCACTCAAGCTGGCGATCTTGGGGTCTCGAACCTGGGTCCTCTGCATCCCAGTCCGACGCTCTATCCACTGTGCCACTTCCTGGTCAGGCCCAACACTACTTATTAAATAAATTATTTGTATTTTGGACTCTTTAGTTCTTGTGACTTAAAACCTCAACAAAATTCCAAAGGATAAGAGTGGCTTAAGACTGTTTTTATTCTTTTCTTAGTTCTTCCTTCTTGAGTATTGAATTTTTTCCCCTGTAATCCTTATTTAGGTGTTCCTCTGTCTGTCCTTTGTGTTTTTCTACCACAATTCCAGATACTTCCCTTATGGTTACATAGTAACTATGAAAGTTTTAGGCATTTTTTGTTCATACTACTCAGGAGAGGACAGAGTCTCTCTTGCTGAAGCTTCCCTGAAGAGAAAGTTTCTTTTTCTAAATGCCCAAGTAAATAGCAGTTTGGATTGTTGGCCTGTGTTAGTCATATAACTGTTCCTGAATCTGTCACTGTGGGGGTGGGATGTGGGTTGCACACAGAAATACTGATTGACTCTTCCAACCAGGAAGTGCAGGTTTAACAGTTTGGATTTATACCTCTGATGAGCATGGGATTAAGTCCACCTTGACCACTTGCATAATAGTGGGAAAGGGATAATATTTCACAAGAAATTTAGGTATTTTTTCCAGAAGAAGAGGGAACAGATGCCAGGTAGTCAAACCACAGGTGACTATGTCATGATGGCATCATCTTCTTACTACACAGAATAGTACCTTTTATATTTATTATGATGTTTCTGCATTTTTTATTTTGTTCCACTAGCAGTCTAGAAAGAGTGCTCGTTTCCCTACTTATCCTATTCCAGATATGTATTGTTTCAATAATACTGGTTTAAACTATATTTTAGTATCTTCTTAAGCAGTTCTCCCATCATGTTTCCTCGAGATGTTTCTTGGTGATTTTTATATACAGGGGTGGCCAAAAGTAGGTTTACAGTTGTTTATATGAAAAATAATACAATAACTAATATAATAAAAGAAAAAGTCTGTTTTGTGCACTCATAACTGTAAACCTACTTTTGCCTCACTTTACATTTATTTGATATAAATTTTGGGATTCTGACTAGAATTATGTGTTTGTTTGGGTTTTTTTTGCATTTTTCTGAAGCTGGAAACGGGGAAGCAGTCAGACAGACTCCCGCATGCGCCCGACCGGGATCCACCCGGCATGCCCACCAGGGGGCAATGCTCTGCCCCTCTGGGGCGTCGCTCTGTTGCATCCAGAGCCATTCTAGTGCTTGAGGTAGAGGCTATGGAGCCATTCTCAGAACCCGGGCCATCTTTGCTCCAATGGAGCCTCAGCTGCGGGAGGGGTTAGAGAGAGACAGAGAGGAAGGAGAGGGGGAGGGATGGAGAAGTAGATGGGCGCTTCTCCTGTGTGCCCTGGCCGGGAATCGAACCTGGGACTCCTGTACGCCAGGCCGACGCTCTACCACTGAGCCAACCTGCCAGGGCCTGAATGAGATAGTCTCTTTTTTTAAAATTCAGCTTCATTGAAGTATAATTGACAAACTTTTAATTGACAAGATTTTTTTTTCCCTTTTCTGTATTTTTCTGAAGCCGGAAACGGGGAGAGATAGTCAGACAGACTCCCGCATGCGCCCGACCGGGATCCACCTGGCACGCCCACCAGGGGGCGATGCTCTGCCCCTCCGGGGCGTCGCTCTGTTGCGACCAGAGCCACTTTAGCACCTGGGGCAGAGGCCGAGGAGCTATCCCCAGCGCCCCGGCCATCTCTGCTCCAATGGAGCCTCGGCTGTGGGAGGGGAAGAGAGAGACAGAGAGGAAGGAGAGGGGGAGGGGTGGAGAAGCAGATGGGCGCTTCTCCTGTGTGCCCTGGCCGGGACTTCTGCACGCCAGGCCGATGCTCTACAACTGAGCCAACCAGCCAGGGCCTGACAAGAATTTTTACACATTGTATTTGTGATACTTCTGTGAGATAAATTTTTCTTGGTGTAAATGTTAAATACTGAATGAGGATTAAGAAAATTAAATAATTATTTTTACTTTAGATATATGAGAATGAATTTGACATCCGTTTCTTCATGGCAGCCTCTCTGTAGATTGACAGACTTTTTATAGTTTGTAAAATGTGTTTATGTCAAACAAGTGTCGATCAGTTAATTTTTATCCTAAATTGGTGTTGCATTGGATATTCTGAGACAAACTAATCATTGTGGGTTTTTGTTTGTTTGTTTTTTGCAGTGGGACTTCCCCTCTTGCGTGCCTGAATGCAATGCTGCACACGAACTCTCGAGGAGAGGAGGGCATCTTCTATAAGGTTCCAGGAAGGATGGGCGTATATACCTTGAAGGTAAATATTTTTGTTGGGGAATGATTAAAAAAGTGAATCATGAAGTGACTGCATATATAATATTTGCATCATAGAGGACAATTTGGTTCTTGAAGGACTTATTTTTGGATAGAGGTAATATTTCAACTCTTTATTCAATATCTTCTTTTACTAATCTGTAACCATCTGTAAATAGATTAGAGAAGTAAATTTATTTTTGTTTATGATAATATCTTGAAAGGATGGAATGAAAATGACTCTTAGTAACTTTTTCAAGGGCCTCACAATATTTGAATAAAAATGAGGGTTACCGTGGAGCATACTGCTGATATGATTCAGAGTTGTGGTTATTGTTGCCTTTTTATAATGGAGAAAGCTAAAGTTTAGAAGATTGGGTTTTCTTGTCTAGTGTTGGCCAAATAGTATCAGAATCAGAACCCAGATCTGACTAAATTCCTAAGCTGATGTTCTTTTTACTGTAGCAGACTTGCTAACTTTTAGTTTCTACACTGAGAAAGGACCTTGACCTATTAGTGTCCTTTCAGTTACAAGGAAAACCAACTCAAATGAACTTGAGTAAAACAGAATTTATTAGTTCATATAAATGAAAATTCTAGGGAAACTCATCCTTGATCCAGGACATGAAATGATGTTATCAGGGATTGGTAACAGTTGATAACAGGGATGTTATCAGGTCTCTTCACTTTTTTTGGGTTCATTCTGAGGCAGGCTGTCTCCTCACTGTATATGATTTCACTCCCAGTCCCCACTCTGTAAACTGAGTCTGGAGAGGAAATAGTCTCAGAAACTAAAGTAGTAACCGTTAGTTTTGATTTGGCTTAGTTTGGCTTGGCCTATGTGTATACCTGAGTGATTGATGTTGCCTAGTGTATTGATCTTCTTATTGGCTACTCTTAGGTTCATGATTACCCTTAATGTGAGGTTGAAGTTAAGCCTGCCCAAGCCAGATGAATTGGGAAGATGGGTTGTTGCCCAAAGGAAATTTACCAGCAGGAGAATTAATGCTTAGCATGTGATGATTATGTCCATATTTATGTGTGAGTCTGTCCCCTCTTTTTAGCTTTGAGCTATAGGTATCACTATGCTCAGTGGTTGTATGCAACCCCTTAACATTAAAAATATATAATTTTTACCTATAATACCTCCTTTTTATGCATTGTGTTGAACTTTCTTAGACTACAGGGCTGTAGTCCCACATGGAGTTTTCTACGTTTCTTTTAGGTTCTAGCCATTTTAGACTTTCTGTATTGTTAATAACCAATAACATTTATTAAATGCATACTCCGTAATGGATACTGTAGAGGCTATAAAGAAGGATAAACTGTGGCCCCTGAGCTTTTGAAGCTCATATAGTTAGTGAAATATGTAATTGTACCTTGACCAAACTTACTGTGATATAAAGTAATATACTGTCAAGTACTGTGATGGTATAGAGATTTTGTGTGTGTGTATTTTTATGAAGTTAGTAGTGGGAAGGCAGTCAGACAGACTCCCGCATGTGCCTGACCGGGATCCACCCAGTGCCCACCAGGGGGCAATGCTCTGCCCATCTGGGGCATTGTTAAGTTGCGGCTGGAGCCATTCTAGCACCTGAGGCAGAGACCATGGAGCCTTCCTGAGCGCCTGGGCCAACATTGCTCCAATGGAGCCTTGGCTGTGGGAGGGGAAGAGAGAGAGAGGAAAGAGAGGAGAAAAGGTGGAGAAGCAGATGGGTGCTTCTCCTGTGTGCCCTGGCTGGGAATCGAACCCAGGACTTCCGCATGCCGGGCCAATGATCTACCACTGAGCCAACTGGCCAGGACCGAGAAAGATTGATTTTAAATAAAGGGATCTAGAAAGTTTTATTTTTTTCTTACTTATTCTTTTTTTTAGAAAGGAGAGAGAGAAGGAAAGAGAGAGAAGAGAGAGAGAAGGGAGGGGGAGGAGCAGGAAGCATCAACTCCCATATGTGCCTTGACCAGGCAAGCCCAAGGTTTCGAACAGGCGACTCAGCATTTCCTGTTATTTTTTTTTAAACTTGTAAGATTTGTGTTGAACTTGGGCAGATAAGTAACGAGAAGTTGGTTGTCTTGAACAAGGAAATACCTTAAAGGCACAGATAAGATTCAGAATGGCTTTGAAAGTAAATTGGAGTGATTAGACGCTCTGTGTGTGGGCTAGTGTAATATAGGGAGTCAGGTCTGGGGGGGGGGTAAATGTTAGGTAAAGATCAAACTTTGGATGCTTTTGAAAACCTGACTGAGCAGTTAGAGAGAAAGGGAGGGAGTGAGAGAGAGCATGTGTGTTGAGGAGATGGCTGAGGTTTTTCAGGAAAATAGCATGATCAAATCTATTTTTATTATACAGTTTTTGTTGTTTCTTTTATCCTGAACATATAATCATTTACCTGCCTTACATATTTAGGAAGATGATTAGGATATGTTTAAGGGTAAAGCAGGAGAACTTGTCAAAAAGATTGTTATGGTTGTTTGAAAGTGATAATTAGCCTGAAATACAAAAATAGTAAAAGAGATGGAAGCACAGGACATTAGAGAAATAAAATTTATAGTATATGGAGTGAGGAAAAGAATGGATGAAATGATTCCAAGATTTGGGACATGATCCTAGTGGGATTATATGTTTAAGAAAAGAAGTCAGGGCCCAGGCCAGTTGGCTCAGCGGTGGAGCGTCGGCCTGGCATGCGGGAGTCCCAGGTTCGATTCCCGGCCAGGGCACACAGGAGAGGCGCCCATCTGCTTCTCCACCCCTCCCCCTCTCCTTCCTCTCTGTCTCTCCCCTCCTGCGGCCGGCTGAGGCTCCATTGGAGCAAAGTTTGCCCAGGCTCTGAGGATGGCTCTGTGGCCTCTGCCTCGGGCACTAGAATGGCTCTGGTTGCAGCAGAGTGACGCCCCAGATGGGCAGAACATCACCCCCTGGTGGGCATGCCGGGTGGATCCCTGTCGGGCGCATGTGGGAGTCTGTCTGACTGCCTCCCCATTTCCAACTTCAGAAAAAAATACAAAAAGAAAAGAAAAGAAAAGAAGTTAGTTATATTTGTATTTAAAATACTTGTTGAACCTGCAGGTTAAGAGGTATGGCTAGCAACTAACTCGATAAAAAGTTATCCTGCATTTTGAAGGAAAGAATAGAAAAATATGGGGCATGTATTTTAATGAAGTATTATTACATAAGAATTGGCACTAGGATGCCCGACCTGTGGTGGCGCAGTGGATAAAGCGTCGACCTGGAAATGCTGAGGTCGCTGGTTCGAAACCCTGGGCTTGCCTGGTCAAGGCACATATGGGAGTTGATGCTTCCACCTCCTCCTCCCTGTCTCTCTCTCCTCTCTCTCTCTCTCCCTCTCTCTCCCTCTCTCTCTCCTCTCTAAAATGAATAAATAAAATAAAAAAATAAATTAATTAAAAAAAAAATTGGCACTAGGATATAAATGTAAATGGAAAAAAACAGTTCCTTACTAGATCAGAGTTTACTATCTTGTCTGTTATGAGGACCAGTTGTAGGTAGAAGGGTCACATGTCAGGGTTATTTTTATCTGATTTGAAAAATAAATTATGGGGGGAAATAAAATACATACTGGAAGGAAAAAGAACCATCCATAATTTTATCACTTAGAAATAACATTCATTATATGTGTATATTTTTATATACTACATAGTAGCTAATATTTATTGAGCTCTTATTATATGCCAGGCACTATTTTCCATTATAAGAGGTTAAAACTTTGATGAAGGCGACACAGGAAAAGGTAAATCCAGAATTCAAACCCAGAAAGTCTTAATTTCTTAGTATTTGGTCTTACAACTATCCTATGACATCCTATTATAGCTCTTACATACTATGCTGACACAGGTATCCTTTCTGACTAATATTTTCACAATCCAGTGCAGAAACCAAATACTCATGTGATTTTAAAATAAAAAGATGTCTCTTGTATTTGATTCCTGCTAGCTACTAACCAATATTCAGGGACTGGTTAGATTCAATAAGGGACTGTCTTTTGCTACACAAACTCTTAGTTACACTCACAATACATAATGGTACTAAAATACACCCACACACACACACACACACATACACATACATATTATATGGTATATTACGTGGATGATGGATATACGCATTTTATAAAATTTTTATTATATCGTTTTTTAAATCCTGAACATATAATCATTTGCCTGACTTATATATATCTAGTTTTTGTCTAATTTAAGTCTCTGTGTTGTGCCTACAAATGATTGTCATGTAAGTTTTACCTTTGGATATAGATGGACACATTACCTAATTTGACCCAAAGAAGAGGATGACAGGGATTCAGAAAATATTACTGGTTCTGCTGTTGGATTCTATGATACTAAAAATTGATAAGCACAGTTAAGTTGCAACAATACATATCAGAGACTTAATTCCTACTTGCTGAAATGATAATGATTAATCCTAATTGGATGCCTACATTTTCAGAAAGATGTGCCGGATGGGGTGAAAGAGCTATCAGAAGGTTCAGAAGAAAGCAGTGATGGTCAGTCAGATTCTCAGAGTTCTGAGAACAGCAGCAGCAGCAGTGATGGTGGCAGCAACAAGGAGGGAAAAAAGAACAGGTGGAAAAGGAAAGGTAAACCCACCTGATCCCTCTACTAAAGTACTGAATGCTGTAAGACAAATGCCCTTGTTAGTAGGTCCTCTTTTTCCAGACCCCCAGTCAGTTAGTCGTCTTCCATACTGTCCAATAGAATTTCCTACAGTCATGGAAGTATTCTGTATTTATGCTCTCCAACCCAACAGAGTAGCCAGTAGCTACATGTGTCTGTTGATCACTTGAAATATGGCAAGTGTGACTGAGGAACTGAATTTTTAATTTTATTTTAACTTAAATTTCAGTAGCCTCTTGTCGCTAGTGGCAACTACATTGGACAACACAGCTCTAGGTTTTAGGTTTATTGTCTGCTCTTGGCCATCTATAGCCCTTTTTTAAGGATGCTCTGATTTTATTTGCCCCTGTAATCCTCTCTTCTAAAATTTGAGCAGTTACTACTCTAACAACTCTCTCCTTACTAGGAAAAGAATGCTTTTCATTTATGCTAGCAAAGATTAAATTTAATTTGCTGGTCTTTGCTCTCATCCCCTGGTTGGTGCCTACATCATAACTTACCCAAGAAACTTTTTTTTAAGGAATAGTGTCTTCGTTACTCTAGCTTCCCTGGGATGGATTTTCCACTTATGGATACATTTTACTACCTATCCTTGCTAATTACCTGTAGCTTCCTGTCAGAGTTTTGAAGAGGGCAAATTGTTTATACCAAAGTATTAATAAATTTAGCTGTACATGGCAAGGTGGATTTTAAGCCAACTTGGGATGTTTCCGTTATAAGGACTGATAAAAGGGTTCTTTACTCTAATGATTTTCCAGAGCAAAATAGACATCCAAGAGTTTCCCTAGCTTGGATAGCCTCTTAGATGAGCTAGCTGTCTTTGGATCTAGAAACGAGAGTAAACGTTTTTCATAATACTTGATTCATTAATTTTACGTGCCTTTAGACCTATTGATGTACAACTATATCAGAAAAATAGTTTTATTCATTATTATTCCTGTGCTAATTAATGTGCTACTTCTGGAGAGAATTGAAGTAATTGGTGGCACCATCTGGTTCCCTGGAATAGCTACTATACGTGCCATCTGGGGAAATTTTGTGATTGTGAGAATTTTAGCTTTAAGATCACAGCCACTTAGAGAGGAACTCAGACCTCAGATATTGGGAACAAATAGAATAAAGGTAAGACAAAGCCAGGACCTGTGACCAATTTTCTGATACATATTTTTTTTTTAATTTTTTTTTTTATTTATTCATTTTAGAGAGGAGAGGGAGAGACAGAGAAAGAGAGAGAGAGAGAGAGAGAGAGAGGAGAGACAGAGAGAGAGAGAGAGAAGGAGGGGAGGAGATGGAAGCATCAACTCCCATATGTGCCTTGACCAGGCAAGCCCAGTGTTTCGAACCGGCGACCTCAGCACTTCCAGGTCGACACTTTATCCCACTGTGCCACCACAGGTCAGGCTGATACATATTTTTAAAGTAATCCCTGTCAATAGTGAAAGGAATTTTGGTCCATCCAGCCTATATTCCTATGCATTAAGGTCTTTTGTGTAGAGCTTAACATATTTAAAGCTCTGTCTCTCCTCTGTGCTTCCTTAGTTTCAACTTTTCAAGTTTGGAAATTGTTGATCAAAAATTAGGAACCAGTTCCAAGTCATCAGGCTGGAGAAACAAACAGTAAGATTCATAATGTCTGGATGTAGCTAGAAACAGGGAAATCAATATTGAAGAAGGCCAGACTGGTAAACTGGAAACGAAATCATGGTTTTGAGGTCTTGGCTTTTCAGTAGCCACATGTGCTGCAGTGGCTGTTTTGAATAGTGGCTGCTAGATGGTTGTTAAAGGCTATTTCTAATTGAAGATAAATGTATTATGATAGAGGAAAATCTAAGAAATAACAGTAAAACTCCATTGTCAGTAGTTTATGAGGTGGATTAAGTAGCATAATCTTGTCCAATACTCAGCATAATAATAGAAAATACTCACAGCAAGGTAATAGCAAAATCAAAATTGTTGTGGTCTTGATAAATTGTTTTGAACTGCCTTTGATTCCTTTTCTAGATATTGTTGCAATGCTGAATACTTATCTTCAGTTTACATTACAATGAGATGTTCTATCAAGATTTTTTCTGGTTGTAGGTAGTCTGTTAAACAGAGTAGAATGGACTATATGTGGTCTTTGGAAGGTGGAGGTGAGAGGTGCATGTGATGTTATGAAATTCTTGCTTACTCTGGCAGCTCTGATACTCTTTAAGATATGGATAAATGCTGACTACCAGTAATGAAGAATGATTTATTCATTCATTATGGGTTATACATATAGCATAGATTATGTACATTTTTAGATATATAGTATATATTTATAAATATTTTTGTAGCCCAGTGCAAATTAAAGTGGAAAACTTGTAATTAGCAGAGATAGTAACAGCATGCAGCAAAGCATGTTCTAAATCAGTTGCAGTTATTAATTAAAGGTAAAGCAAATTAATTGTGCCTATTCCTTTTTCTTATTTAGGGCTTTTACTCTCAATCTGACATCACTTTATTTCAAATGCATTGTATGACAGGAAGAACACTGAGATAGTATCAAAACCCACTTCCTTTTATGTACAAAAATAAAGAGCTCTGACAGCAAAACTGATACTTCTAGTTGAAAATTGATAGAAACTCTCTTGATATAGGTATACCTTTCAGCCAAATAAGAATAAAGAACAGGGCTTTGAAATTCAGCCCAATATTAAAACTAATTTATTGATTGTCATGTAAAGTGGAAGAACTTAGAAGCTTGTAGTTTTAGTTCCTAATTTTCAGACAGGAAACAATGTTCAGAGAAGAGCTTTATGGAATTACAAGTCACGGTAAGGTGGAATGACTCCAGAAAAATTATTAAAATCAACTTTTTCTGTACCTTTTTTGGTAGGTTCATAGCTACCTTTTCCCTCAAATAACATGTAAATATTGCAGCACGAAGCTATTGCAGAAGTATTATTTTTATCTTCTAATAGAGAAAAGTTTGTTAGATATTGGTGTGCTTTTAAATGTTTTAAGAAAAAATTGTGAAATACGCCTTTTTAACTATCAAGGAATTAACCAGTTCTTTTCAGGAGCATGGCCTGAAAAGATTAATTTTACCTCTTGTTCAGAACTACTTTAAATCAGGAATTAGATATATGTTGTCTTTGCAGTTTAAATAATGTAGACCTCCCTGCCCTCTAACATCATTTATGTATGTGTTAAGTTACTGAATGGGGATGATCATGTATAGAAATGTCTCCTTTAAAAAGTATACTGAGGAGAAAAACTCCTGTGGCAGAGTTAACTAATTTTGGGAGAGATGTTCTCTTTCTGCTCTGGGGTGGTTTGTGGCTGAGTTGGAGGTTTTAGGTCTGTCACGTATTAAAAATGGCTACACTTTTAGGACTTAAATAGGGTATTCAGAAGCAAGGGTAAGTACTCAGGTGTGGCCTTTCCATCTTTGATGAGGAGACTTGTTTGACTATTATCAGGAACCACAGTCTGCACAGTTTGGAGTAGACTATGCTTGCTGTGGGAAGGTGGGGCTTAGAACTAAAACAGTCAGTTACTTTTGGAAATGAAATTCCTTAGACTAAAACAGTCAGTTACTTTTGGAAATGAAATTCCTCAGACTACCATGAAAATAAGAACTTTCCCTTTAGGGAAATAGGTATTACTGTTTTTGAAGACTAAAACAATTTTGGAAACTTCAGTTGTTATCACTGTTTCAGCTATTAATTTAACTTCCAGCTATATAAAGCAGAGTTTTAATTTTCATATTACTGCTTCATTGTTTTCGATAGTCTAATATTTCTAAGGGATGTTTTCAGGAGAACATAATGTCAATGATCATTTAGTAAAGCTTTAAGTGTATCTTTTATGAATAGTTCATACCTTGTTGACCTTGTTCAATATAATAGCCATTCATTCTCAATGCTATAGTATATCTGAAAAGTAGTATCTTCTCAGTATATACTCAGTGGGTAGTACATAAATATCCAACAACCTGAAACTACTTTAGTAAATAATACAAAATTGGCTTTAATGAGTACCAAGTTTCAAAACTTAATTTTAAACGTTTTAAAAGTTTCTCCACCAGGTTGCTCTGTTTTTTGGGGGGTTGATATTTTTTTGTTTCTTTTTTAAATCAAATAATAAGTATCTGCTGATCTTTTGACCAGAATTTGTTAAACTTTTTATTGTGTTAATATATTTTATTCATATACATTTTTATATGAAAGCAAGCATTTTTATTTCTAATCAGATACTAAGTATGTATGTATTTATTTACTTTGAGAGAGAGAGTCATCCATTTGCTGTTCTACTTAGTTGTGCCATTGATTGCTTCTCATATGTGCCCTGACCAGGGCTCAAACTGGCAATCTCAGGGGTCAAGCCTGAACCCTCAGGATCAAGTCAGCACCCTTGGGATGGAGCCAGCAACCCCAGGTGGAGCCTTAGTGCTCCAGGGTAGCACTCTATCCACTGCACCACTGGCCAGGGCACCTAACTATGTTTCTAAGTGAGTGCTTTGACTCTACTGAGCAGTTCACATTGGAGGACCTCTTGATCAGGGTATAATTTGTATTGTTTAGGTCATTATTTATTTACAAAACCAAAGAACCATCTCTATTTAAACTATTTATTACACTCAATCTTTTTCTATTATATACCATTTGCCATGTATTTGGAAAACCAATTTGAATAAGGTGTGGGTTCCACCCATACTGAGAGGTATAGAAAATAAGCAGATAGTTAGCAAGTAACTTAATAAATAATGTATTTATATTTATCATATTATGGCAGAATTAGAGAAGAGAATAGTTACCTTTTCCTGGGTTAGTAAGTATTCTATGAGATACAGAAAAATTTAATATACTATCCTTTCCTTGAGAATATAAGCTCTAGAGAAGAAGGGACATATCATGGAGAGAAAGAAATTCAAAGTGCTACTCCAGTGAACAGATGGATAATAAGAAAGTAGAAGACCTTATTGCAGGTATGGAGAAAGTTACAGTGATCTGGATGGAAGATCAAACCAGACCCAACATTGCTTAGGCAAAAGCCCCAGTCCAGAGCAAGGCCCTAAATCTCTTGAATTCTGTGAAGTCTGAGAAAGGTGAAGAAACTTCAGAAAACAAGTTTGAAGCTAGCAGAGGTTAGTTAGTTCATGAAATTTAAGAAAAGAAGCAGCCTCTGTAGAATGTAAGTGCAAGATGAAGCAGCAAGTGCTGATATAGAAGCTGCAGCAAGTTATCCAGAAGATCTAGGTACCGTAATCAGTGAAGGCGGCTACTCTAGATTTTTAGTGTTGACAAAACAGCCTTATAATGGAAGAAGATGCAACCCAGGACTTTCATAGCTAGAGAGGAAAAGTCAATGCCTGGTTTTAAAGGACAGAGTGACTTCGTAGCTGGTGACTTTAGGTTGAAGCCAATGCTCATTTACCATTTTGAAAATCCCAGAGTCCTTAAGAATTATACTAAATCTTCTCTTCCTGGGCTTTAAAAGCGGAACAACAAAGCCTGGGACAAAAATGGAACAACAAAACATATCTGTTTACAACTTGGTTTATTGAATGAATATTTTAAGCCCACTGTTGAGATCTGCTCAGTAAAAGATTCTTTTAAAAATGTGACTGCTCATCAACAATACAACTGGTCATCCAAGCACTGTGATGGAGATGTACAACAAGATTAATGTTTTCATGCCTGCTAACATCCTTTCTGCAACCCATGCATCAAGGAGTAATTTCAACTTTCAAGTCTTACTAAGAAGACTTACATTTTCTCATAGGATTATAGCTGACATAGTGATCCTTCTGATTATTCTGGGCAAAGTAAACAAATCTTCTAGAAAGGATTCACCATTCTAGATGCTGTTAAAAACATTTGTGGTATATGGGAAGAGGTCAAAATATCAACAAACAGCAGTTTGAAAGAAGGTGATTCCAGCCCTTGTGTATAACTTTGAGGGATTCAAGACCTCAGTGGAGGAAATAATTGCAGATGTGGTGAAAATAGCAAGAGAACTAGTATTAGAAGTGGAGCCTGAAGATGTGATTGAATTGTTGCAATCTCATGATAAAACTTGAATGGGTGAGGGTTGCTTCTATGCATAGAAAGTAGTTTTTTTTTTAAGGTTTTATTTATTGATTTTAGAGAGAGGAGGGCAGAGAAGGAAAGAGGAAGGAGGGAGAAATGAGAAGCACCAACTCATAGTAGTTGCTTCTCGTATGTGCCTTGACTTGGCAAGCCTAGGGGTTCAAACAGCAAACCTCAGCATTCCAGGTCCAAGCATTACCCACTCTGCCATCACAGGTCAGACGAAAATAGTTTTTGAGATGGAATCTACTCCTGGTGAAGAAGCTGGGAAGATTGTTGAAATGACCACAAAATACATATTTATAATATGGTATTACATAAACTTAGTTGATAAAGCAGAGGCAGGTTTTGAGAAGATTGACTCTAATTTTGAAAAAGTTCTGTGGGTAAATGCTGTCAAACAATATAGTGCATGCTATAGAGAGATTGTTTATGAAAGAAAGAGTTGGTTAATACAGTAGACTTCACTGTTGTACTATTTTAAGAAATTGCCACAGTCACCCCACCCTTCAGCAAGTACCACTCTGATCAGTTAGCAGCCATCAACACTGAGACAGGACCCTCCACCAGCAAAAAGATGACAACTTCCTGAAAACTCAGATGATGGTTGGCACTTTTTAGCAATAAGCTATTTTTAAATTAAGGTATGTATATATATATATATATTTTTTTTTTTAAGCTAATGTTGTGCACTTGATAGACTGCAGTGTAGTGTAAACATGCCTATATATGCACTGGGAAACAAAAACTTGGTGCAACTCACTTTATTGTAGTGGCCCGGAACTGAACCTGCATATCCCTGAGGTATGCCTATATAACATTATGTTAGAAGTATTTATCTCAACACAAGTAACCATTTGTTATAATAAATGACAGGAGAAGGGAGAACTACCTGTGTGCAGATCTGAGTATTGGATAAACTTGAAATTTTTTATCTCAGTTGAAATTCCAGACATATGAAAGATATAGAAAAGGTAAAAGCGAGTATTTAAGTGAAAACCAAGTACTAAAGGAAAATGTATGAAAATTTCTTTTAAAACCTGAGAATAGGTCTTTAACAACAGAAACTTCTGTTTTTGTGAAAGTATGTTTTTATCCTTTGACTTAGCAAACCTCCTTCTAAGAATCAATCCACAGATATACTGTGAAAAAAGCAAAATAGCATAGCATATCTAAGACCAGTGCTTCTCAAACTTGAGCATGCTTCAGAATCACCTGCAGAGGTTACGATGCCTATTCCTGGCCTTCTCTTCAGAGTTTCTGACTTAGTAGATCTGGACGAGGATCCAGTAATTTCCCATTTCCCACAGATTTTTAAGTAATGATGGTGGTGGTCTTTGTACAACACCTTAGGGAACCACTGGTAAGACAGTGGTTCTCAAAGTGTGTGCCAGGGTGCACTGGTGCGCCCTAGAAGATTTCCAGGTGTGCCCTATGGTATTCCAGAGAAATATGTGCCTTCTGGGGACCAAAAAAACCAACAGGGTTTTTGGAGTTTAGATTTTTGGGGGACAGAGGTGTGGGGAATTGGCTGTAAACTGACAGTCTGCCCAACCCCCACCTCACTTGCCTGATTAGGTTGCAAAAGGCTGTTAAGCTGTGGTGCTGGATTGCTTACATTACCCTCCATGTTCCCTGGAAAGACTGGAGGCAAGTTTCTTCTATCCTTTGTTTGGTGTAAAGTTAAGATGATATGTATGGTAGGGCTTTTGGATTGATGATTAAAGATAAGGAATTGTCTCTTGAAGCCTTTTGGATTTCTATAAAAGAAGAATATGTGGCAATATCTAAAACAGCTTTGAACGTTTTCCTACAATTTTCAACATCCTATTTATGTGATTAGGATTTTCTACCCTCAACACAATTAAGAGTGAAAAGAGAGGAATTCTTCAATGTATTGACAAGGAAATGAGAGTATGCCTTTCAAATATATGCCCAAACGTTGAAGAAATTGCTAGGGTACATCAGGGCTCATCATGTTTCTCATAAACGCAAGAATGGAAAAACTTAACACATTTGCGCCAGGACCTGCTGAATTTACTAAATCTTACTAAGAATGTATCTATATATATAAAAAGATAACTTTTTTGTCATTAAAAAAAATGTTTAACCCCTATTTATGAATTCTAAAAAGCATAACTCAAAAAATGTAACAATGTTTTTTGAAGTCAGAATAAATTTAATTTTGTCGTATTTCTTTTAATTACCATAAAAGTACACTTGGACTTTATATTTTTTCTTTAATATTTGACTTAATTATTATAACATATTTCTCAGAAATTTGTATATAGTGCACCTACAATTACTTGTAGGATTTTAAATGTGCCCCAACTTCAAAAAGTTTGAGAACCACTTGGTTAAGACATTGGAGTAGTAAGAGCAAAAACAAAATATTATCAAAGTCTAGTTGAAGAAGTGCTACATCTGCACAATGGAATTCTATGTGGCTCTTAAAAGGGAAGTAGAAGATCTCTTTGTTCTGTTCTAGAATATTCCCTAGGATATCTTAATTAAGAAGAGGTTGGTGGGCCCTGGCCACTTTTCTGAGTCAGTTAAGGGTATTGTCCCAAAACAATAAGATTGTGGGGTTTGATCACCAGTCAAGGCACACACAGGAAGCAACCAGTGAATGCCTGAGTGGAACAACTAATGAATGCTTCTCTCTCCCTTCCCTTTCTCTCCCTTTCTCTTCTTCTCTATCCCTTTCTCTCTATCCCTTCCTCTCTCTCTCTCTCTCTCTCTCTCTAAAAAATCAATCAGTAAAACCCTGGCCCTGGATAGCTCTTTGGTTGAAGCATCATACCTGTACAGAGGTTGCCAGTACAATTACTTGGTCAGGGCACATTCAGAAGCAGCTCGATGTTCCTCTTTCTCCCTCTCTGCCTCTCTCACTCTCAAAAAAAAGAAAAGGAAGTTACTGGACAGTTTAATATACACAATATTTTGTTTAAAGAAATAAGTAAAGGTATTAAAATACATATACATATATATATGTTGTTTTCACAAGAATAAAAATAAAACTAATATAAATGATCTACAGGGAAGAGGTAATAAAGTACTGTAGACAAGGGTGGGAGTTAGACTTATGTGAAAGTAGCTTGTTTTATAGCTTTACTTAATTAAAACAAAAATTAAATATACTATCTAGAAATATGAAACAACTTAAAGCAAACTCAAGTATACATCAAATTTGTTGTATAACAACATATGCAAGTGTGAGGCCGGTGGTTGTGGCCATGCAGATTTGTGTTGAATTCAGGCAGATGGTAAAGGAACTGTGGAGCCTGAAAATGGTAAGCCATATAAATTTATTGGAGGTTCGCAAAGATAGGCAAGCCAAAAGAAGAAAAGAAAAGAAAACAAAGGAGAATCTGCTTTTCACAGTGGAGGGCAAGGGATCAGGAAACAAACCACACCTCTCATTGGTAGGAGTGCCATCTGCTCTAATCTACCTTGGGAAGAGCACCTATACCCCTACAGAAGTGCTTGCAGCCTGGAAACCAGCGAGCAAGCCTAACACAGCTGCCCTTCCCACAGTAAGTTACTGTAGGCTATGTCTTAGCTGTTGGAGTTCAGAGACAAAGAAATCTTAAACTGCATTCAGTACTCTTATTTTCAGCAATTAAATTGGTATGTGTTTTTTGAAATTAGAATGATAATAACAAGTTAATAAGTACAGCAATGTTTTGGGGAACCAGGACTATCAGGAAAGAAGAAAAGTGGTAGAAACATAAAATCAGAAAAGTTAAGTGCCAATCCTGTTATCCAAAATTTGAATTTGATATCTGCATGAATTTTTCTCCTTTTAAAAAAAAGATTTCTCTTATTGCAGAAATTGAAAGATCCTAAAACCAATGGAAACCCAGTAGCAGTGAGCAGCACAAGTGTGCAGTACATGGTATTTTAGTACCATTTCCAATGAAAAGATACCAGCTCCTTCTAGAAGTAGCTGATCAAATTCTGGGCAAAGAAATTATACAAAACTTGCCTGTGACTTTCTGTGGTGCTAGACTGCAAAGAAGCAGTTAGATACTGTTGAAGCCATGTTCCAAAGATACATAGTTTACTACTTGAAGGAGCTCCCATAATCCCAAAAGAGGGCAATTTGAGTGCTAAATTTGTAGTAGTTGCTTTTGACTTCAAGTATATAATGGTATATGAGTTGATAATAATACTTTTAGAGAGAAAATTAGTTTTAAGTTCAGTATTAGTTTTCCAAAGCTGCTGTAACAAATTAGCACAAGTTGCCTTAAAACAACAGAAATTTATTTTCTTGCAATTGTGGAAGCCAATAGTCTAAAGTTGAGTTGCCAGCAGGTTCACATGTCTACAGTGGTTCTGCAAGGTAGAAATCAGTTCCTTGTATTTTCTAGTTTCTGTGGTTACTGACTTACCTGCCTTGTTTTCATATTGCCTTCTCTGTATGTATCTAAGGGCACTTGCCATTGGATTTAGAACAATAATCTCTTCTCAGGATCCTTAACTTAATTTCATCTGCTAAGGCTCCTTTCCTAAATGACATTTATAGTTGTTGGGGATTAGGATATAAACATACCTTTTTGGTGACTACCATTCAGCCAGCTACAAGTAGACACTCATTCTAAAATTACACAAAGTTTAAAACTTCACTGTGCTCCTTACTATGTAGTTGTCCCCTTTGGCAAGCTAAATATCCTGATCCATAAAATTTAAATAGTATCACAATATGCAGATGAATGTGTATAAAATTTGTGTATAAATACATGTTTAAGTCATTTTATAATTTTATTTGTGTAGAAAAATACCAGTAAGGATGGCAATCTAATTATATTTTATTTGGTTATTTCAGAGGGTAGAATTGGAGGAAATTTGATGGGGGTAGAAACAGAACTTGTAACCACCTTAAAGGATTAAAAATCCTGTTATAGCCTGACCTGTGGTGGTGCAGTGGATAAAGCGTCAACCTGGAACACTGAGGTTGCCGGTTCAAAATCCTGGGTTTGACTGGTCAAGGCATGTACAGGAAGCAACTACTACGAGTTGATGCTTCCTGTTTCTCTCCCTACTTTCTTTTTCTCTCTAAAAATTAATAAGTGAAATCTAAAAATAAATAAATAAATAAATAAATAAATAAAATCCTGTTCCAGTGAATCTAGCACAGATTGCTGGGCACATAGAAGATATTTAATTTTTGGTTGTTCTAATAAAATTATTTGTTTTTGAAGACAGTGTAGCCACTAAAAGGAATCACAAGAGATAAGTTTCCCAACAAGTGTTTAAATCTTTGTATTTAAATCTTGTTTGCTGTTTGTAGTTCTTAGCCTTTAATATTTAATTGTTAGGACAAAATTTAAGTTTCATAGAAGTTATGAGACCAGTAGTTGGCTTTAAGTCAGCTTTGGGAGATGTTCTTCACTGGCAGGTACTGGAATCTTTATGATTTATTTAGTTAAGTTTGCTTTGAGATATGTTTATTATTTCATTTGTTAGAAAGGGCTTTTGCCTTAAGGCAGTGGTTCTCAAAGTGTGCGCCAGGGTGCACTGGTGCACCCTAGAAGATTTCCAGGTGTACCCAATGGTATTCCAGAGAAATATGTGCCCAGATATAAAAATAAATATAGTTACTCTATTATAACATTTCATTACGGAAATACCGCTCTTTTTGTTAACACATCATTATTATATTTATTATTAACACATCATTATATTATTTTTAGATAAATATACCCAAATAAAATGAATAGATTTCTCAAAAAGAAGCATTATATTGAAGAATCTGATTCTGGAAGTGAGCAAAAGTTAAGTGTAAATAAAATAGGACTTGAAGGCTGACGGGCAGAATTTAATTTATAGCATTTTCCATCACCTAACACTGAATAATAATACGATTGTGTTAGAAACCCATTCATGGAAGCTTCAAGTGATTTTGGTTTCACATTAGCAGAAGAAGAACTGGCAGCTATATCCACTGATCGTGGATTGATGATTAAACTTAAGGAATTGTCTCTTAAAGCCTTTTGGATTTCTATAAAAGAAGAATATATGGCAATATCTTAAAAAGCTGTGAACATTTTACTATAATTTTCAACATCCTATTTATGTGAATTAGGATTTTCTACCCTCAAAACAAGAGTAAAAAGAAAGGAATTCTTCAATGTATTGACGAGGCAATGAGAGTTTGCCTTTCAAATATATGCCCAAACATTGAAGAAATTGCTAGGACACATCAGGTTCATGTTTCTCATAAACACAAGAATGGAAAAACTTAACACATTTGCACCAGGTCCTGCTGAATTTACTAAATCTTACTAAGAATGTATCTATATATATAAAAAGATAACTTTTTTGTCATTAAAAAAAATGTTTAACCCCTATTTATGAATTCTAAAAAGCATAACTCAAAAAATGTAACATAATGTTTTTTGAAGTCAGAATAAATTTAATTTTGTCGTATTTCTTTTAATTACCATAAAAGCACACTTGGACTTTATATATTTTCTTTAATATTTGACTTAATTATTATAACATATTTCTCAGAAATTTGTATATAGTGCGCCTACAATTAATTATTTGTAGGATTTTAAATGTGCCCCAACTTCAAAAAGTTTGAGAACCACTGCCTTAAGGACACATTCCAAGCATTTTTGCCATGGCATTTACAGATAGCTTGTTGTCTTCTTTTCCAGGCTGCAAAGTAGAATTCTTATATTTTCTAATGGGGTTTGGTAATTTTCTGTTTATATTTAGGCAGTATTTGAAGCAGATAAGGAAATGTTTACTTTCAGATTTATGCAAACCATTAAAAAATGAAATAAACATAGTTAAATATTAATAGTTTTAAACTTTATTTTTATTATGTCCCTTTGAAAACATTAAATAGCAAGGATGTGGAGAAATTAGAAATCTTATACATTCCTGGTAGAATTGTTAGAAAAGTGTGTTCATTTTGGTAAACAATCTGGCAGTTTCTTAAAAAATTAATGTACACTTACAGAAGACCCAGCAATTCCACTTTTAGGAATGAACCCAGGAGAATTGAAAACATGTTCAATACAATATCTCCCCAAACAAATGTTCTTTATATCATTGTAATGACCAAAAAAGTAGAAATAACTCAAATGAACATTAACTATGAAAAAAAAGTGACATAATGCATACAATGGAATAGTATCCAGTGGTAAAAAGTAACGAAGTATTGATACATGTTCTAACATGGATGAACCTTCAAAATATGCTAAGTGAAAAAAGCCATCACGCAAGAGCACATATTTTATGATTCCATTTATATGAAATGCCCAGAATAGGAAAATGCATAGAGACAGAAAGTAGATTAGTTATTGCCTAGTACTAAAAACATAGCATACAGTTGAGAAAGAGGAGTGACAGATAACTCATACACAGTTTTTTTCAGTAGATAATGAAAATTTTTTATGATGGTCACACAACTTTACAAATATATTAAAAGCCTTTGAATTGTGTGATATACAAATTATATCTCAGTAAAGCTGTTACTTTTAAAAACAGATCAACCTCTGCATGCACTGAGGATATGGTTTCTTGTTGCTCAGCCATCTCAGGAATTATCCAACTTGATTGATCAGTTGAGAGACAGGAAGGAAGAGAGATGAGAAGCATCAACTCATAGTTGTGGCACTTTAATTGTTCGTTGATTGCTTTCTCATGTGTGCTTTGACCAGGGTGGATGGGTGCTCCAACTGAGCCAGTGACCCCTTGCTCAAGCCAGCAACCATAGGGTCATGTCTGTGATCCCATGCGGACAAGCTGGTGAGCCCATGCTCAAGCTGGCAACCTTGGGGTTTTGAACCTGGGTCCTCAACATCCCAGTTTGTTACTCTGTCTACTGGGCTATCACCTGGTCAGGGTACAATGAACATTTTTTAATGTCCCTCTTACTGTATTGTTCGTTCTTCCTCACATATAAATCATCATAAGGGTTGGGATGCAAAGCTAAAGCTACCTACATATGTCATCTTAATATTGCCCATTTTTGTCCTCTTTAAGTGTTATCTACTGTGTATTTTCTTAGAATGTCTAAGAGTCCATTGAAATGCTGTATTCCAAAACTTGTGTATTCCAGTGAACAATACTTCTGCATTTTATACTTTATGGGATCTTAAAGCTCTTTAGCCCATACAACATGGAATGCCATTTTGCTATCAAACTTTTTCATTCCAACTGCTATGAAAGGAGATGGGATTAGTAAACATACGTTCTTCAAAGTCATCACTAGCAGTAGTGATTATTTTACTATTTTTATTATTAAGAGGTCTGAATGAACAATTTATCTTTTATAAATAATACACTGTTGAACTTTATAAAACCATAAAGATCAATTGTTGGGTTTTTTTGTTGTTGTTTTTTTGTATTTTTCCGAAGCTGGAAACGGGGAGGCAGTCAGACAGACTCCTGCATGCACCTGACCAGGATCCACCCGGCATGCCCACCAGGGGGCGATGCTCTGCCCATCTTGGGGCATCGCTCTGCCGCAATCAGAGCCATTCTAGCGCCTGAGGCAGAGGTCACAGGGCCATCCTCAGCGCCCCGGCAAACTTTGCTCCAGTGGAGCCTTGGCTGCGGGAGGGGAAGAGAGAGACAGAGAGGAAGGAGTGGAGAAGCAGTTGGGCGCTTCTCCTGTGTGCCCTGGCCGGGAATTGAACCTGGGACTCCTGCACGCCAGGCCGATGCTCTACCACCGAGCCAACCGGCCAGGGCCCAATTGTTCTTTATTACAAGAGGTATAGGCTCTTGAAGAGGAAGACCGTCATTCACATAAGACTAAGATTTGGCTAAACTCTCAGGTATAAAATAGCTAGTAATGTGGCAGAGAGTGGTTACATTTTGTAAATCTACCTTGTTCCGTTAGAGAAATTTAAAGTGCCCTCTCAACACTGGTAGGCCTAATATTATTGATTTAAGAGCGATATAGGAATAACAATATTAAAACTATGGTAGAGGTCTGTTTGGTGTTTTTGTTTGTTTGCTTTTAGGAAAGAGAGGCATTGATTTGCTATTCCACCTGCTTATGTATTCATTGGTTGATTCTTGTATGTACCCTGACCAGGAATCAAACCCACAACCCTGGCATATCAGGATGATGCTCCAACCACCTGAGCTATTTGGCCAGGGCTGTGGTAGAGATTTTGAGGTGGAATGGCCTTACTTCCTTTATTTAAAAAATAGGAAAAACTGGGACCCATTCTATCAATCCAGGCTTCATCCATTATATATCATGTTAGACTCTTTAAGGATTTACATACTGTCCAAAAGGCTCTAGAATCTTTTCTAAGGTTTTCTAATTTGGTGACTAATGGTTTATATTCTGCTTCCTACTTCTTCAGTCATTTCTACTGAAAAATTAAAGAATGAAAAGTGATGAATACTGCCTGACCAGGTGGTGGCGCAGTGGATAGAGCATCGGACTGGGATGTGGAAGGACCCAGGTTCGAGACCCTGAGGTCGCCAGCTTGAGCGCAGGCTCATCTGGCTTGAGCAAAGAGCTCACCAGCTTAGACCCAAGGTTGCTGGCTCCAGCAGGGGGTTACTCGGTCTGCTGAAGGCCCGCGGTCAAGGCACATGTGAGAAAGCAATCAATGAACAACTAAGAAGTCGCAATGCTCAACGAGAAACTGATGATTGATGCTTCTCATCTCTCTCCGTTCCTGTCTGTCTGTCCCTGTCTATCTCTGCCTCTGTAAAAAAAAAAAAAAAACAACAACAACAAAAAAAAGTGATGAATACTAACACCCACCCCTTCCCCATCCTATCATCCTTCACTAGAACTTTCTGAGGAAATTAACTGAAAAGGGAGGCTGTTTGCCGTAGAGCTCCAAAAAGAAGATCCTTTCCAAAAGTGTTTGGTCACAGTTCTTAATACAGGTAGCAGCATATGATTGGGGAAGGAATGGTGCTTGATATCAGGTCTGATAACGAAATTTTCATTGTTATTTTTCCCCCTAGTATCGTCTAGACTGTCACAGCCATCCTCTCCCCAGTCAGGCTGCCCGTCACCCACCATTCCAGCAGGTAAAGTCATTTCTCCATCACAGAAGCACAGCAAGAAGGCACTAAAGCAGGTAATCAAGCTAGTCTGTGTTTATCAGAAGTATAATCTCCTACTTTAAAAATGCATGACTCTGGCCTGACCGGTGGTGGTACAGTGAATAAAACGATATTAGAGGCCCTGGCCGGTTGGCTCAGTGGTAGAGCATCGGCCTGGCGTGCAAGGGGTCCCAGGTTCGATTCCTAGCCAGGGCACACAGGAGAAGCGCCCATCTGCTTCTCCACCCCTCCCCCTCTCCTTCCTCTCTGTCTCTCTCTTCCCCTCCCGCAGCGAGGCTCCATTGGAGCAAGGATGGCCCGGGCGCTGGGGATGGCTCCTTGGCCTCTGCCCCAGGTGCTAGAGTGGCTCTGGTCGCGACAGAGCGACGCCCCGGAGGGGCAGAGCATCGCCCCCTGGTGGGCGTGCCGGGTGGATCCCGGTCGGGTGCATGCGGGAGTCTGTCTGTCTCTCCCCGTTTCCAGCTTTGGAAAAATAAAAAAAAATTAAAAAACAAAACAAAAAAACGATATTAGAGTACTGAGGTTGCCAGTTCAAAACCCTGGCCTTGCCTGGTCAAGGCACATACAAGAAGCAACTACTATGGGTTGATTCTTCCCATTCCTTCCTCCTTTCTTGCTTTAAAGTCAATAAATAAAATCTTAAAAAAAAAAAAAAAAAAACGACTCTGAGAACCATTGAAAATTTCCTGAAAGGGCCTTTATGTCCTTTTTTATCACTTTAATTTGTTTATAATTTTCTAAGAGGTTTTTCAGATTATGAGTAGGTGTTGAATTTTTCTGTTTTGTTTTATGCAGCATTTATTGAGGTAATCTGGTAGCTTTTCTTTTTAAATCTAGTAACATACAGAATCCCATGACTAGATTTTTAAATTTTAATCTAGACTTAGCTTTCTGAAATAAACTAGATGTTTGTTATATATTTTTAAGTATATTATGGAATTTTCTTAAGATTTTTAGCCTGGATTTTGTTCTTAGTGATCCATTTCACCTGATTTTTTCAAATATTGGCATAAAGTTGTATATAGTATTTTTATGTCTTTTTTCTTTATTATTGTTGTTTATTTATTCTGTATCTTTTTTCCCAATGCTAATTGCTACAATTTGTCTATTTTATTAGTCTTTTCAAAGAGTTTGCTTTCAAATGTTTTGAAATGCAAATGACCAGTAAATATAAACTCACTAGTAATTAAGGAAACATTAAAATAGTAGACTACTTTTATCCTTAGATTGGTATAAAAATCTTAATTATATCAAGTTTTGGCAAGTGTATAGAAAAATGGCTACTTATAGTTTGCTGATAGAATATAAATTGTTATAGTTACTTGGAGAAAATTTTGTAGTATTTATTAAAATCTTAAATACACATACCTTATAACTAAAGCAGTTGAACATTTTGGGAAAATATGTACATACATACATACACACATAAAAACAAAAATATTGTGTTAAAGTTTGTAGTAGCAAAAACTTGCAGGCTCTTTACCACTTAAAAAGAAGTCATTTACTTTTTATTATTAAAAACTGATTTGTTTTGTTTATTATAGTCAGTTTTCTTTTTATAGGCTCTAAAACAGCAACAGCAGAAGAAGCAGCAACAGCAGCAGCAATGCAGGCCAAGCATGTCCATCTCCTCTAGTCAACATCTCTCTTTGAAGACTGTCAAAGCAGCCAGTGACTCTGTAACTGCCAAACCTGGTAGGTACATGGGGTGTCTTTTCAATTGAAGTTTTTTTAATTGAATATATTGGGGTGACATTGTTTAATAAAGTTATATAGGTTTCAGGGGTACACTTGTATAATACATCATCTGTATATTATATTGTATGTTCACATCAAATCTTCCATCACCATTTATTCTCCTTTAACTTCTCCTACTTCCCTCCACTCTCCTTTCCCTCAGGTAATCACCATACTGTTGTCTTGTCTATGAGGTTTTTTTTTATTTTTTCTTAATCCCTTTATCAATGGAAGTTCCTTTTTCTAGTATATTTGTGTTGATTTACTAATTTGTATGCTATATCACTTATTTTAGAAATTTTGTATGTATGTATGTATCTCTGTATCTATTTTGTATTTTTCTGAAGTGATAAGTAGGGATGCAGATAGATAGACTCCTGCATGTGCCTAACTGGGATCCACCCGTCATGCCCACTAGGGGGCAATGCTCTGCCCATCTGGGGCATTGCTCCGTTGCAACCAGAACCATTCTAGCACCTGAGGTGGAGGCTACGGAGCCATCCTCAGTGCCCAGGCCAACTTTGCTCCAGGGGAGCCTTGGCTGCAAAAGCGGAAGAGAGAGAAAGGAGAGGGGAAAGGATAGAGAAGCAGCAGGGCACCTCTCCTGTGTACCCTGGCTGGGAATTGAACCCAGAACTTCTACATGCCGGGTTGATGCTCCACCACTGAGCTAGCCAGCCACAGCTAAAATTCTTGTATTTATTTACATAATCCTTGTACTGCCAAATCATTAATTTAAATCATTCCAGGGTAAGTGGAAATTTTATGCAAAATTATGCAGTTATTTAAAAAATACATCAATAGGATTTGTATGTTAAAATGAGATCTATGACTAACTTAACTTCGAAGATGTCTTACTTAAAAATATTTGGAAGCCTCCAGTCAAAAACCTTAGAAAGCTGATGTTTTCAAAAGATACTCAAACTCTGTATCAATTTTCTCCTTTAAAAATAAAAGGTCTTACTAGGAATACATGCTACTTTTGAGTTTCCATTGGACATATTATAGGCCTTCAGATTTTTTGTTGATACTTGTTTTGTTTTTAATCTAAATTGGTCTGGATACAGATTTTGTGTTTTATTACACAATTCAGTTTGATGCCAGTGATTATATGTGCCTGCCATACTTAAACTGGGGCTTGCAAAACTTTGCATTTATGTTATAAAGGAAATTTACCACTAGAAACAAATAATGTGCTAAGCGGAAGAAGCAGTTTTTACTTTCCTTTTTGAGGTTTAATTCTCATACCCAAAACACATTTGCAAGGTCACATTGCCTCATATGTAGCTACTTTTATTTAGCGTTGAATGAATTAATTGTTTGTTTAGTTGATTTCTATCTAAAACCTGAATGTCACCAGTCTTGTATATATTTTCTCCCTAGTAATATGGGAAGGAAAGCAATCTGATGGACAGTCAAGCATCCCCCAGAACTCAAACTCTAGCTTTTCTTCTTCGGTTAAAGTGGAAACTTCTTTGCTAGGTTTGGGGAAGAAGTCATTCCAAAGGTCTGACAGACTCCACACAAGTAAGTTAATTTACAAAGACTTCATTTCTTTGTAGATTATTTTTAAAATCAGTTTATAAGTTCCATGTCTGAAATTCATAGCTGTCTGGCTTACTTGTTACTTCCTGTTCACCTGCAAGGACTTGACTGTCTTCATGTTCTTCCTGTCCTACCTTACCAAAACTATTCAGAATAAGATCTGGTATTAGCCATTTTGTAGTTTATTTCTTTTTCTGATAATAAATTGCTTTGTCCAGCACATTATTTGTTTTTTTTCCTAACTGCACAGAAAGTAGAAGGATTTATAATTACACATGGCAAACTGAACCTTTTTTCCTGCTCCCTCTGAATTCCACTAAAATGAGAATATGGAAATATAAAAGTTTAAATCTATAAGGGTGAAGAACACAAGGGAGACAATAAATGGGCTGGCAGTGCCAACAGTTTTGAAAGATGAAAACTGAATAGGGTTTTTCACAGAGCTGAGGAGCAGATGCTAGTAATAAGCCAGCTAGCTAAGGCTATAGAATACCAGAAAGGTTCCAGAATTAGAGAGATCACATATTACAGTAGAGAGGGTGAGGCATGGGTTTGAAAAGAAGAACATTCTTTAAAAGTTAGTAAGAAGCAGTTGAATGCCTCACCCTAGTAGGACACAGGAGTTTTATTTTGAAGTGAAATTAAACCATACAGGTTTAAATTTCAGAGATGCTACACATAGTGGAGGGCAGACAATGAGGCCATGTTTGAAATTAGGGCTGTTAAACAAAATATTAATACTGGATAATGATCCTCCTGCTTGGCTGCCAAATTACTAGTAGTGAGGCATATTTCTACTGCCACTAGTTCCTCCTCATCTGTGCTGCAGCAGGAGATAGGTGGATTGGTAACTAAAGAAATGGAATAACCTCCATTTCTTCAGGCAGATATATAGATTCCCTGCTAAACTGAGTCATCTTGGTCACACTTCTGCGGTGCTCTCCCGTCTATAAAACCCACCCATTGCATTCAGTTTTCCGTCAACTTTTTAGAAATGTCTGTCTTTAATAATAATTACTAAGGATCACCTTTGAAGAAAGCCTCCATTGTGTGAGAGAGTATATGAAATATAGACTCAGTCTGACCAGGCAGTGGCGCAGTGGATAGAGCATTGGACTGGGTTGCAGAGGACCCAAGTTCGAAACCGCAAGGTCACCGGCTTGAATGCAAGCTCACCAGCTTGAGCGAGGATTCACTGGCTTGAGCGTGGGATCCTATACATGACCCCATGGTCGCTGACTTGAGCCCAGAGGTTGCTGGCTTGAAGCCCAAGGTCATTGGCTTGAGCAAGGGGTCACTTGCTCTGCTCTAGCCCCCCCTCCCTGGTCAGGGCACATATGAGAAAGCAATCACTGAACAATTAAGGAGCTTGCAACAAAGAGTTCATGCTTCTCATCTCTCTCACTTCCTGTCTGTCCCTATCTGACTCTCTTTCTTTGTCTCTGTCAAAAAAATAAAAAATAAATATAGACTCAAAAGAAACAAACAATAACTTTATTTTATTCATTATTTTTACTTATTTTATTTAATTGAATTTATTGGGGTAACAGTGGATAATAAAATTATAGGATTCAGGTATACAATTCTATATAAAACAATTATTTAACACTGTAATAGCCACAAAAAGAAATAAAAGATGATATTGCACCTGATTACTATATTAAATATCAGAAAGTAAACAGACTTCTAGGATGTTAAATAATGTGGTAGTGGAAATAAATTATAATAGAAAAACATTCAAAGTAAAGAAATTTCCCAGTGTATAAGTCTAAGGAGAAAGGAGGTAAGAAAATGGAAAAATAAACTTAGGCTGTCCGATGTCTTAAATAGTAGGACTGTCAGAAATAAAAAACAGACCCGACCAGTGGTGGTGGGTGGATAGAGTGTCGACATGGGATGTTGTGGTTACAGGTTCCAAACCCTGAGGGTGAGTTCATCTGGCTTGAGTGCTGGCGTATCAGCTTGAGTGTGGGATCATCAACATGATCTCAGGGTTGCTGGCTTGAGCCCAAAGGTCACTGACTTGAAGCCCAAGGTTGCTGTCTTGAGTAAAGGGTCACTAGCTTGGCTTGAGCTCCTGGTCAAGGCACATATGAGAAGCAATCAATGAAAAACGAAAGTAATACAACTTTTATCTCCCTTCCTGTCTCTCTCTCTCTCTCTCTCAAAATAAAATAAAACCCAGAAATTGGAAGGAAGGTAAATAATAAGTAGAAATAACATAAGAGAGATCCATAGAATTGAAAGTCACAGTTTTCAAACTGGAAGTACATAATTGATGTCAAGAAACATGAATAAAAAGAAACATATTCCAAGGCACATTTAAAAAATTTTCAAAACATCTGGGATAATGAGATGATTTGTAAAAAAGCCCCCAGAAAGATAAAAAATTCTTATATATAAAGATTCAAAAATTAGAATCATGGACATCTCAGAAGCAGCATAGGAACTAAAAGGTCATGCAGCAATGCAGACATAATTCCAAGGGAAAGTTCTACTCTCTTTTATATATTCTAGACCCCTTCCAAATTATGAAGTTGGAGAATAGAACTTTGGACAACCTCTTTATAAAAATATGGTTTGATTCTAAGTGTGATTATAAATTGGTGTATTCTTCCTAGAGATAGTATCTGCCATGAACTGAATATGCCCTTTGGTTATTAATTCTACTGCTAAAGGTTTAAAATATTTATTTATTAAACAAATTCTTACAGAAGATACACTAACATGCTAGGCACTGGTTCAGGGCTCTGGAGACATGTCAGTGAACGGAACAAAGTTTCTTCTTGGGCCTATATTTAACTTCAGTTCATTTAATGTCACAATTTTAGTATCTATATTAAATAGAAGTAGAAATATGGATGTACAAAATAGAGAAATTATGTACTGAGAATTTCCAAATTTAGGAAATAGTAACCATTTTGAAAAGAAGGTGGCCCTGGCCGGTTGGCTCAGTGGTAGAGCATCAGCCTGGCGTGCGGGAGTCCCGGGTTCGATTCCCGGCCAGGGCACACAGGAGAAGCGCCCATCTGCTTCTCCACCCCTCCCCCTCTCCTTCCTCTCTGTCTCTTTCTTCCCCTCCCACAGCCAAGGCTCCATTGGAGCAAAGTTGGCCCGGGCGCTGAGGATGGCTCCATGGTCTCTGCCTCAGGCGCTAGAATGGTCCTGGTTGCAATAGAGCAACATCCCAGATGGGCAGAGCATCGCCCCCTGGTGGGCATGCCAGGTGGATCCCGGTTGGGCGCATGCGGGAGTCTGTCTAACTGCCTCCCCGTTTCCAAATTCAGAAAAGAAAAAAAAAGAAAGAAGGCATGGTGGGAGCCTCACCAAGTGGTGGCACAGTGGGTAGAATGCATGCTCATCCTTCTTGAGCCCAGGGTCACTCGCTTGGGCGTGGGAACATAAACGTGACTCCAAGGTCACTGGCACAAGTGGAGCAGCCCCACCCAACCCCCAGTCAAGGCATGTATGAGAAAGCAGTCAGTGAACAACAAAAGGGCCGCAACTCTGAGTTGATGCTTCTCATCTGTCTCCTTTCCTCTCTGTCTGTCTGTCTGACTGGCTCTTCTGTCTGTCTCTTTAAAAAAAAAAAAAAAAAAAGGCATGTGTAAAGCCAGTAGCCACAGCCACCATCGCAGCCGCCTGGCCCGTGCAGGTTCACATTTGATTTGAACAGATGGTAATAAAACAATGGAGCCAAGAACTGGTGGGCCATTAGCTTTAATCCTAGCTTGCACCAGGCGGGCAAGAAATACACACAGTGGGAAAACACTTCCCTTTCCATTCAGGGCTCCTAAAACCACTGACTTATCCGAGTTTCCTAGAATCAAAGGTTTCTACCTAACCAGCCTTACTCACCTCTGTTTCCCATCTCCTTCTCTCTGTACAAACTGGCTTCTCCTTCAGCACTCAGCCATCTTGGCTGCTTCTCCTCTCCTCCACGTGGCCTTTCTCTGCTCTCCTCTCTAATGCTAATATCAGAAACCAAGAGAGCAAACTCCCGGTCTGCCCCCATTTTATAGCGTAGAAATCAAAACCTTTAATCCAATATACAAACAAGGAAGTCTCTGATACAAAGTCACTTAGGGTGGGAAAAACTAAGCCTTAGGTTATAATGACCCTGCCTGCTTACAGCCTGCCCCCCACACACAATGCAAACTATAAGCTAGCAAATGTATGTATCATATTTGCAAACTTATTTGACCAACAGCATGATATTAAGTTTGACCTAATGGTCAAAAAGTAGGTGAAAGTTTGTCTTCTTTCATGCAAATAAATATTAAATGAAATAATGGAAATTTATACATTTTGCCACAGTATTTTCAAAACATATGAAAGAAGCTATTCATTTGTGTAAAACATAAATGATAAAACAATTAGGTAATATACATGAAATTATTTTAGTTAATGTTGGTATTTGTTTTAGCTTCAGTAAAATTAATAGTATATTGTAAGGCCAGGAGCCATGGCTGTCACTATCAAAGCAGCCGCCTGGCCCATGCAGGTTCCCGTTGGATTCGGGCAGATGGTAAAGAAACGGCAGAGTCGGAGGATGATGGGTCATCCTATTTATTGGTGTCTCACCAAGACAGGCAAACCACAAAAGAAGACAAGGGAAAAGCAGAAAACCAGCTCTTCCCATGAAGGGCAAGGAACCAGGGAAGCCCCTGCAATCGTGATAGCAGGAACTGAGTGAGCAAGCTCCTGGTCTGTCCCACTTTATAGTGTAGAAAACCAAAATCCCTTAATCCAATATACAAACAAGGAGATACAAAGTCACTTATCCAAGGCATAATTGGATTCCTCATGAGAGTACACCACCCAGATCATACAGTCAGTCAAGGGTGTGGGGAAAAGCTTAGTCCTAAAACGAAACCTTAGGCTACAATGACCTGGCCTGCTTATAGCCTGTCCCCCACACCCAATATAAGTCACAAGCAAGCAAACATATATATCATATTTACAAACTTATTTGACCAACATATATCATATATTTTTTACTTCCCAGATTCAATAAGGAGAATAAATAGATCAGATTGCAAGTATAAAATAATAGAATAAGGCAACATAAACTGAAAAAAACTAAGGTCAACTTTACCAAAATTAGAGGACTTAAACTTTAAATTTTAAAATAAGGCACCTTTAAGGTATGTAAAAGTATCCTCAAGGCACTATTTGATCAGAATAATTTACAACTACTTCTCAGTTTCACTTGTTAAAATTTAAAGCTTGATTCTCATGAAAAGGTACACCGTGAATGCAAAATAGTAAAAACTATTCAAGGAATGCTGACACTCCTATGCTATCTATATATATTAAAAAGGGAAGCTACGATGTTTCTTTTGGGTCTGTAGAGCCAAGGCAGTGTGATCATCAATGAGTGTCCAGTTAATGAATCATACATACCTTGGAATATGGTGCAGCTTTTTTACAAGAAAAAGGTGAATTTGTAGGTAATAGTTTGGAAAGATGTTCAAAGGATTCAGTGAAAGAAAAAATATTAGTGTGTATACTGATTTCGTTTCTTCAAATAAAAATTCCATTTTTGTTAGGTACACTGGATTTGAATGTAGAAAACTTTACATTTTATATATTTTGGTACTATTCCAATTGGAACATTTACCTTTATCTTTCAAATACTATTTTTATTATTTAGTTTGAAAAGTTTTTAATTTTTTAATTATTTCCCCTTTGTTCCATAAGTTATTTTGAAGTTTTAAAAAAACAATTTCCAGCCCTGGCCGGTTGGCTCAGCGGTAGAGCGTCGGCCTAGCGTGCGGAGGACCCGAATTCGATTCCCGGCCAGGGCACACAGGAGAAGCGCCCATCTGCTTCTCCACCCCTCCGCCGCGCCTTCCTCTCTGTCTCTCTCTTCCCCTCCCGCAGCCAAGGCTCCATTGGAGCAAAGATGGCCCGGGCGCTGGGGATGGCTCTGTGGCCTCTGCCTCAGGCGCTAGAGTGGCTCTGGTCGCAACATGGCGACGCCCAGGATGGGCAGAGCATCGCCCCCTGGTGGGCAGAGCGTCGCCCCATGGTGGGCGTGCCGGGTGGATCCCGGTCGGGCGCATGCGGGAGTCTGTCTGTCTCTTCCTGTTTCCAGCTTCAGAAAAACGCAAAAAACAAAAACAAAAACAATTTCCAAATATATAGGGATTTTTATGTCTTTGTTATGAACTTTTAGCTTAAGTTCCTTGTGGTCAGAAATCATGCACTGTATAATGCCTGTGCCTCTGAAATACAGTGATAAATAAGACTGAAGCCACATGTCTGGGTTCTAATATCTGCATGTAACTTAATAGCATACTGTTGGGCAAGTTGCTTACCATATCTGGGCATCAATTTCTTCAACTTTGAAATGGATTCCTACTTCATCAGATTATATGAAAAATAAATGTTAATACTTGCCAAAGTTTAAAATCATGTCTGGTGCTTAGGAGGCCTATGTAAGCGTTTACCGCTACTGTTATTGACAACTATCTTTTTTTTTTTCTTTTCTTTTTTTTTTTTCTTTTTTTTGAAGCTGGAAACAGGGAGAGACAGTCAGACAGACTCCCGCATGCGCCCGACCGGGATCCACCCGGCACGCCCACCAGGGGCGAAGCTCTGCCCACCAGGGGGCGATGCTCTGCCCCTCCGGGGCTTCGCCATGTTGCGACCAGAGCCACTCTAGCGCCTGAGGCAGAGGCCACAGAGCCATCCCCAGCGCCCGGGCCATCTTTGCTCCAATGGAGCCTTGGCTGTGGGAGGGGAAGAGAGAGACAGAGAGGAAAGCGCGGAGGAGGGGTAGAGAAGCAGATGGGCGCTTCTCCTGTGTGCCCTGGCCGGGAATCGAACCCGGGTCCTCCGCACGCTAGGCCGACGCTCTACCGCTGAGCCAACCGGCCAGGGCCATTATTGACAACTATCTTAGCAAAAAAGTAACCATTTTGATTTTTCTCCAGAACAGAAATGCTTTATAACAATTTAGCCCTGATATTTTATATCTGCAGTTAAATAATATTGTCTGACATTTCTGTTCTTTTTTAATCTCACAAATCAGACATTAGAGTGTTGTTTTGTACAACAATGTTGATGTAAATTGATCTAAATGTTTACTGTTCTTCATTGTAATTTAACCCATCTTTCTATAATGATTTTCTTTCCTATAGTATACATTTTTAAGAATTTTATTCAGAACAGGTCTCTTGATAGTAAATGGTATCAATTTTTATCTTTAAATATCTTTGTTATCATGTTCATTCCTGATGGAGATTTTGGTATATATACCATTAGAGGTTGATGGTTATTTTCTCTCAACATTTTATAGCTATTAAACACTTTATTCTGGATTACTTGGTTGTTAAGAAGCTTGCCGTTATTTATTTTGTTTTCCTTCTTATGAAATCTTTCCCTTACTTATGGATACTATCAAGCTATTCTCTTGGTCTTTCATGAGCAGTTTTCCTGAGATAGGTCTAGGCATGGATTCCTTTTTATCCTGCTTTAATTATTTATGTTATGCTTCTAGATCAGTGATTTTTCAACCTTTTTGATCTCATAGCACACGTAAACTATAGTGTGTCCATAAAGTCATGGGGCACTTTTGACCGGTCACAGGAAAGCAACAAAAGACGATAGAAATGTGAAATCTGTACCAAATAAAAGGAAAACCCTCCCAGTTTCTGTAGGATGATGTGACAGCATGTGTGCATGCACAGATGATGACATAACACCGTGTATACAGCAGAGCAGCCCACAACCATGCCAGTTGAGATGTGACGGTACAGAGGAAAGTTCAGTGTGTTCTGTGATTCGCTAAATTCAAATCCGTGACCAAAGTGCAACGTGAATATTAGCGCGTTTATAACGAAGCACCACCACATAGGAATAACATTACTCGGTGGGATAAGCACTTGAAGGAAACCGGCAGTTTGGTGGAGAAACCCCATTCTGGTAGGCCATCAGTCAGTGACGAGTCTGTAGAGGCTATACGGGATAGCTACCTAAGGAGCCCTAAAAAATCTGTGCGTGAGCCCACATCGAACTGCACTGAATAGGTATGAAACTGGGAGTTTTCCTTTTATTTGGTGTAGATTTCACATTCCTATTGTCTTTTGTTGCTTTCCTGTAACCGGTCAAAAGGGCACCATGACTTTACGAACACATTATATTTACTATAATTCTCTGTAGCACACCAAATAATATATTTATTGATCTGACAAAAAAAAGTATAATTTTTTATTCATTCACAACAGATAACTATTGTTGAGACTGTTGTCATTTTTTTGACAATCTAAAGGGAAAGAGTTCAGTGCTCCTGAATAGATAGGGATTGCATGTTTTAAAAATTCTTATGGCATACCAGTTGAAAACCACTGCTCTAGATCTCGATCTTTTGGTTTGTAGTTTTCTTTCTAATATTTTATTTATTGATTTTTAAAGAGAGAGAAAGGTGGAGGAGGAGTGGGAAGCATCAACTCAGAGTATTTGCTTCTCATATGTGCCTTGACCGGGCAAGCCTGGGGCTTCAAACCAGCAACCACAGCATTCCAGACTGACAGTTTATCCGCTCTGCCACCCCAGGCCAGGCATTTGTAGTTTTCATCAATTCTCATATATGTAGTACTGTCAATTTTTCAAATACTTTTTTCCATTCTATTTTCTCCTTCTGGGTCTTCAATTAAGTATTCATTAGAACTCATTCTATCCTTCATGTTTCTGCTGAAGCACTCAAAATATTTAACCTTATATGTCTTTCTCATATTCTGGGTAAAATGGCTATGTATTCAAGGTTATGATTTCCCTTTTACACTATCTAAACTTCTGTTTAATCTTGTCATAGCATCTGTTTTCAGCAATTTTTATTATAATTTTTAGAACTCTTATTTTTTCAAATCTTTGTGTTTATTCCTAACTACCCCCATCCTTACAATTACATCTTTTATTTTTGAAATCATTTTATACATAGCTATTCCGTATTCTATTTTTGTGACAGTTTTCATGTAGTTCTAGGTCTTAATCTTTTCTTTCTGGTTTCTGCTGACTCTCATAGTAGCATACTGTCTGGTTTGTCAAGATAATCTTTGTAAGGTAGTACTGGATTTTAAATTGTAGGAATTCTATGAGCTTAAGGGAAATCCTTTCCCCTTAAGAGAGAGTACTTTTGCATGTAGTTGGGCCAGAGCCAGAGGTTAACCACATCCAGAATTGTGTAACTTTGTGCAGGTATTTCTAAATGTAGAATTTCTGGATTTTAGATTCTGTGCATATTAAAATTTTGCTGTATATTATAAAACTTTTCTTCTAACAAGATTATTCTAATTTAACCTCACCAGTATTTTAAAGTAATTTTTGCTTTTTCACTGCATAGTCCTATGATTATATTGCAATATTTGCTGGGTTTGTTTTCTTTAAATTTTAAAGTTTGGTTTTATTTGAAGCATTATTTATATAAATAGCCAACAATAATAACTCTGTGAGTGAGTGTGTGTGTGTGTGTGTGTGCGCGCGCGCTATTTTGATAGGCAAAATATGTTCATGGTTTAACTGGTATTTCTTACGTATTGATATCTTAGCATCTTTTTTTTTTTTTTTTTTTTTTTTCTGAAGCTGGAAACGAGGAGAGACAGACAGAGTCCCGCATGCGCCCGACCGGGATCCACCCGGCACGCCCACCAGGGGGCGATGCTCTGCCCACCAGGGGGCGATGCTCTGCCCCTCCGGGGCATCGCTCTGTCGCAACCAGAGCCACTCTAGCGCCTGGGGCAGAGGCCAAGGAGCCATCCCCAGCGCCCGGGCCATCTTGGCTCCAATGGAACCTCAGCTGCGGGAGGGGAAGAGAGAGACAGAGAGGAAGGAGAAGGGGAGGGCTGGAGAAGCAGATGGGCGCTTCTCCTGTGTGTCCTGGCCGGGAATCGAACCCGGGACTTCCGCACACCAGGCCGACACTCTACCACTGAGCCAACCGGCCACGGCCCCTTAGCATCTTTTTATAGTTAATCAGCTATAAACGGTCTATTAATTTCCTTTGCTCATGTTTCTCTTGGTGATACTTGTCTTTTTCCTTTTGATTTACAAAATCACATTTAATATGAATTTTTGGTCATAGCCTTCAGACATTTTGCCAAGTTAGTCATTTGTTTATATAAAAATATATTTTGGCCCTGGCCGGTTGGCTCAGCGGTAGAGCGTCGGCCTGGCGTGCGAGGGACCTGGGTTCGATTCCCGGCCAGGGGCACATAGGAGAAGTGCCCATTTGCTTCTCCACCCCCCCTCCTTCCTCTCTGTCTCTCTCTTCCCCTCCCGCAGCCGAGGCTCCATTGGAGCAAAGATGGCCCGGGCGCTGGGGATGGCTCCTTGGCCTCTGCCCCAGGCGCTAGAGTGTTTCTGTTCTCTGGTCGCGGCAAAGCGTCGCCCCTGGTGGGCGTGCCAGTGGGATCCCGGTCGGGCGCATGCGGGAGTCTGTCTGACTGTCTCTCCCCGTTTCCAGCTTCAGAAAAATACAAAAAAAAAAAAAAATATATATATATATATATATATTTTTTATGCCTGACCAATGGTGGCACAGTGGATAAAGCGTCGACCTGGAAATGCTGAGGTCGCCGGTTTAAAACCCTGGGCTTGCCTGGTCAAGGCACATATGGGAGTTGATGCTCCTGCTCCCCCCTTCTCTTTCCTCTCTCTCTCTCTCCCTCTCTCTCTCCTTTCTAAAAAAATAAATAAATACAATAAAAAAAATATTAAAAAAATTTTTTTTTGTTATTTACATTTAAAAACTTTGTATACTCAAATCTGTCATTATTTGAATACACTGTAACCTTCTGATTGTGAACAGATTTTCTGAAACTGCTGAACATTCAATCATAATATTTTTAGGTAACGCAAATTTAGATTGTTGAAAAGCTTCTCATGGGAAGAGAACAAGGGCCTCAGTACAATTTATATATAGATTTGAGTTTTTCTATTTTTTAAGTAAAATTTTGTATATGTATTATTTTTCATAAACTTCCACAGTTCTACTTGGGAAACAATCAAGTCTCATACGTAAAATGTAGTTTTAACATGGCAAATGGTTCACTTTTATAGACCTTGCTCTCTTTTTGCAGAGATGATAAATTATATTCTTTTATGATTTATGAATGAACAACACTTTCTTTGTTAGTCTTAGAAGAAATTTCTAAGAAACTTAAGTGTTACCTTCTTCACAGTGTGATATTTAAAGTACTTACAAGTATAGTTGTTGTGTTTTTCACTGCAGAGCAAGCTGTAGTTGAGATAGAAACAGGAATGTGAAAGAGAATAAAATGATTCTTTCATTCTGTTTTTTTGTAGGGCAGATGAAAAGGACTAAATGTGCTGAAATTGATGTTGAAACACCAGACTCCATTCTGGTTAATACAAATCTTCGAGCACTGATCAACAAACATACTTTTTCAGTCCTTCCTGGAGATTGCCAACAGCGATTGCTTTTACTGCTTCCAGAGGTGGATCGACAGGTGCGTCATTTTGATCATAAGCAGTTTTATACCCTGCTGAAGCTTACTTTACTTGTTTCATTTAGAACTTTTTAAGGCTTTTTAAATAACTTTGTATTTGTACTTAAGAGGTGATATTAAAGGTAGTAAACAAAAATAAGAATTTTTTATGTAAGTGTTCTTAATAGGTTGGCCCTGTAAAGTTTATAAAGGAAAAAACCTCTCTTGTCAAAATGTCACGGTTATAGAATAAAATTTGTCTAGCTATCATAGTAGGATGTAGGCATTCGTAGTATACAGTTCAGGAGGAAGAGTTGTCTTGTTTAAGGCATTACAGAGAGGTTTTGAATGGATTTTTTGAATTGATCAAGAATATTTATTATTTTGCTTGGCCTGTGGTGGCGTAGTGGATAAAGTAACAACCTGGAATGCTGAGGTCACCAGTTCAAAACCTTGGACTTGCCCAGTCAAGGCACATAATGATAATCAATGAACAACTAAAATGAAGCAACTATGAGTTGATACTTCTCGTTCCACTGCTCTCCCTCGCCTCTGTAAAATCAACAAATCTTTTAAAAAAGGAATATTATTTTTATTTCTATGTTAAATTTTTAAAATATTTATTGCTTTCATTATAAAGAACTTATAAAACCCAATATAAATTACATTTTTTTTTAAAAAAAAAAGGTTTTTTTAGGTCTTGTGTTTTATGCCCTTAAATAAAATTCTGTGATTTTTTTTTTTTAAAACCAGGACAGGAAATCCAAAATCTGTAATAAAAAGAAGACTCTTAAAACCTTTTGGCAAGATCTCATAGCATCACAAACCAAGTCAATATACAGATTGGGTGAAATATTTTGACCTGTGATATTTTTACTTTTAATATGTAGAGGATTTTCACAAGATGATAATAAAATAAGCAGCATCATAGAAAAATGAGCAAATGACAGGAATTAGCATTTTGTAGATGACAAATATAAATATTCAATAAACGTGCAAAAAGATGCACAACATTCTAGTACACAGGATAAAGGGAATTTTTACCATTTCAAACTCATTAGCTTGGCAAAAATTAAATAGAATATTAACATCTCTTGTTTGCTGGGTAAAAGGTACACTCATATTTCTAGTAAAAATGTGAATTGTTTTAGCCTTTTTAGAAAATAATAGTCATACCTTGCGATATGAGCAGACCAACATACAAATTTTTTAAGATACGAGCTGCGACTCTGTCCTTATTTTTGTTCGAGATCCAAGCAAAATTCCGAGATACAAGGTGTGATTTGGGAAGCTGCCGCTAGTTGATGCATTGGCGCACGGGTCCAGTATCAGCAGCACACCACCAGCATCTCGTTCTTTCTCACGTTACCCACAGACTCAAGTTGAATTTCGTGCGCTCATACTTGCATCATTTTTGCATTTTTTACTAACTTTTTTGTGTGCTATCATGGGGCCGAAGAATGTGAGTGTAAAGGACAGTAGTGAGAAGAAGAAGAGAATGATGCTGATAGAAGTAACGCAAGAAATAATAGAAAAATATGAGCGTGGTGTACGAGTGATTAACTGGCAAGGCTGTATGACCGCAATACATCTACAATTTGTACCATCCTTAAACAAAAGGATGCCATCAAAAGCGCAAATCCAGCAAAAGGAACTACAATTCTGTCCCAGTTAAGGACAAATATCCATGAAGAAATGGAGAAGCTCCTGCTGGTGTGGGTGAAAGAGAAAGAGTTGGCAGGAGATAGTGACAGAGACTGTAATATGCAAAAAGGCAGGTATTATTTACGGCGACTTGAAGAAGAAAGAACCGTCAACCTCAAAAGAGGCAGCAGAAGATACATTTAAGGCAAGTCACGGCTGGTTTGAAAATTTCAAGAAGAGATCTGGCATCCACTTGGTGGTGAGGCATGGTGAAGCTGCGAGTGCTGACGTTAAGGCAGCTGAGGAGGAATCGCACGTTTTGCTGCACTTATCGCAAAAGAAGGCTACATCCCCCAACATGTTTTCAACTATGACGAAACAGGATTGTTTTGGAAAAAAATGCCCCGGAGGACTTTAATCATCTCAGAGGAGAAGAAGCTGCCAGGCCATAAACCCATGAAGGACCGTCTGACCCCCTTGCATTTTGTGCAAATGCTAGCAGTGACTGTAAAGTAAAGCCACTGCTAGTGTATCGTTTTGAAAATCCTTGAGCTTTTAAGACTCACAAGATTCTTAAAGAAAACTGCAGATTATTAGGCGTGCCAATGCTAGGGCATGGGTTACACAGCAGTTTTTTATTAAATGGGTAAATCTTGTCTTTGACCCTGCGGTGAAGAAATATCTTCAAGAAAATAAACTCCCAATGAAAGCATTACTAATCCTTGATAATGCTCCAGCCCACCCACCTGGTCTTGAAAATGACATTCTCGATGAGTTTAAATTCGTGAAAGTCCTCTACCTCCCACCCAACACGACTTCAATCTTGCAACCTATGGATCAGCAGGTCATTTCCAACTTTAAAAAGCTTTACACAAAGCACTTGTTCCGCCGCTGCTTTGAGGTGACTGAGAATACAATTCTAACCCCTCAAGAATTTTGGAAAGATCACCACAACATCGTGATATGTTTACACATTATAGAATTGGCATGGCAAGAGGTTACAAGAAGAACCTTGAACTCGGCATGGTAAAGGTTATGGCTTGATGTTGTTGTAGACAGGGACTTCGAAGGATTTGAACCAGAGAACGAGACCGAGGTAGAAGCGTTGGAGGAGATTGTGTCCCTCGGAAAGTCGATGGGTTTGGAGGTAGATGAGGGTGACGTAAACAAGCTTGTTGAGGAACATGAGGAAGAATTCTCAACTGAGGAGTTGAAGGAGCTACAGATGATGCAACATACGGAGTTTCTGCAAGAGATTAGTAGTGAGGAGGAGGTAGAGTTGGAGGAAGTGATTTCTACAAGTGAAATTAAAGACATGCCGGCAATGTGGGAGAAGCTTTCAAGTTTCATTGAAAAGAAACACCCAGAAAAAGTTTCAACGGGTTGTGCTTCAGCACTTTTTAATGACACTTGTTTGTCACATTTCCGTAACATTTTAAAAGGCAGGCAAAAGCAAACCTCTTTGGATAGATTTTTATTCAAAAGTCCTGCAAGTGAAAGTGCCGCCAAAAAAGCAAAAATAGGTGATGATTAAATGAAAAATATATAATGTTAAGCTTAGGTTAAGTTTAAAGTTAAGAAAGTGCATTTTTTTAACAATTAAGTTTTTGTGGTTTCATTTTTAAGTAAAGAAAGTGCAATTTTAGTTTTGTTTAAAGAAAATGCAGTTTTAGTTTACATTTAGTGTTAAGAAAGTGCAGTTTAGGTTTACGTGTCTACAGTGCCTGCATCCCTTCCTCCCTCCCTCCTCCTCCGCCATTCACCTCCGTTAGCCACACTCGCCTGTCTCCAAGGTAAGAATACAGTACTAAATAACACTTTTTTTTCTTTTATTTCATATATTTTGTTATGCATTGGTAAAGTATACATGTGTGTTTCTTAATTAAATACATGTCTTTTTTTATAATTTAGGATGGTTTGGGGATGTTTCACAGGGCTGGAACGAATTAAATCTATTTCAGTTATTTTAAATGGGAGAAATTTGTTTGATATACAAGTTGACTGACTTACAAGCTCGGTTACAGAATGAATTAAACTCATATCCCAAGGTACCTCTGTATCTAGTTACACACAAATATTTCTTTGCTCTCAGAACCTATCCCTTAGAAATAAGCCCTGGCTGGTTGGCTCAGTGGTAGAGCATCGGCCTGGAGTGCAGGAGGCCCGGGTTCGACTCCCGGCCAGGGCACACAGGAGAAGCGCCTATCTGTTTCTCCACCCCCCCCTCCTTCCTCTCTGTTTCTCTCTTCCCCTCCCACAGCCAAGGCTCCATTGGAGCTGCAATTGCCCGGGCGCTGAGGATGGCTCTGTGGCCTCTGCCTCAGGCGCTGGAATGGCTCTGATTGTGGCAGAGTGACGCCCCAAGATGGGCAGAGCATCGCCCCCTGGTGGGCGTGCCGGGTGGATCCTGGTCAGGCGCATACAGGAGTCTGTCTGACTGCCTCCCCGTTTCCAACTTCAGAAAAATACAAAAGAAAAAATAAATAAATAAATAAATAAATTAAATTAAATAAAAAGAGATATAAAACTCTCATATATTTATTAAAGTGCTTAGTATAGCTTTGTTGATTATGGATAACAAAGTACAATATATTAATAGGAAATTGTTAAGTGAATTGAGGTACATTATACAGTCAAATAATATGCAGGTATTACAAAGGTACTAAAATTATGCCTACTGATTTGGAGAGATTTCCCCAGTATATTACATGAGCCAAGTAAGATTCAGAGCAGTGTATGTAACTTAGTCACAGTTTTTATAAAACAGATAACAAACCTCTCAGAAGAAAAACTCTTACGTATTTGTTTGCAGATGATTTTTTTGAGTATAAATCAATGGGGCATAGAATTGAAATGAGAGGAAAAAGAGAAAAGAGGTAAAGAGGAAATACATTTATTAGGAAAAAGATTACATTATAACAGAAATATCCATAATAAGCAGCATGGTATGAGATAGTCATCTTTCTGTAAAATTGAACATACATGCATTCTTTTCTATAAAGAAAAGAAAGTCAACTTCTACATGCTACATTTGGCTTTCTTTGTAAGTTTTCTTTTGCTCATTCTTTGACTCAGGTTGGTCCAGATGGTCTGATGAAGTTAAATGGCTCAGCCCTTAACAATGAGTTCTTCACTTCTGCAGCCCAAGGCTGGAAGGAAAGACTCTCAGAAGGTAAGTGTTCAGCCTTAATTTCCTAATGTGGGTGCATACTTGGAGCCACTATGAGGTGTGTTGGCACCTCGGCGCCTCAATGGATGTTTGAACAGTTTTGTAAGGCAAAGGACAGTATGTTTCCACAGGGTAGGATACCTAGCCTTTGTAAAATACATTGCAAGACTTTTTTTTCATCCTGAGCCTGTGTAAACAGGTTTGGCTCCAGACGGAATCTAACAATATGTTTCTTTTGAGGATTTAAAGTCACCTGGGAAACTGTAAAAGTACATTTGTTTAGGCCGTTATATCTAAAGATTCTGATTAATTCTAGATTAATTCCTAGGAACTAAAATTTAATAAGCTCCATAAAAGTAGAGTGTCAAATTAGAGTTATTTCATGGCGCTGTGAATTATGGTTTGGTAAGCAGTGAGACAAGCTCTTTATTACTGTCCAACCTTAGTAAAACCAACAGTAAAAAGAATCACTAAGAACTTTAAAAAAACACACAAACTGTTTTATTGAAAAATGTTTACGTACTATAAAACTCACCTGTTGGAAGTGTACATTTCAGTGCATTCAGAGCATTTTAATAAATAAAGATTATGGCTGATTCCTGGCCAGATAGTTTGGTTGGTTGGAGCATCATCCCAGAGCGCAGAAATTGCAATTTGATCCCCAGTCGGGGCACACACAGAAACAGATCTATGTTTCTCTCTCTCTCTCCCTCCCTTTCTCTCTCACTAAAGTCAATACATTAAAAAAAATTTTTAGAAGGATGATTGAGAATTGCTGATTTGCCATGTATGCCTTGTTATCTGATTATGATCTAACAGTTACCAATAATAAATTATGAAGTGTAAAAGTGACTGATTGCTTTTGCACAGCATGTACTATCTATTAGTCATATTAGCAGTTTTATTTTTATTCAATTTGAGAGATACAGAAACATATTAGCAGTTCTTTTTTAATTTTTATTTATTTATTTTTGAGAAAAAGGAAAGGAGGGAGAGAGATCAAGATAAAGAGAAATATCCATCTGTTCATGGCTGTGCCCTGACTGGGGATTGAACCCACAACCTTTGCATTTTGGGACAACAGTCTGACCAACCAAGCTATCCAGTCATTTGTTCTGTTAATTTTTCCATTGATTTGAGAGACAGAGAAGCATAAACTCATTTCCCTTAGTTCTAGTTGTGCACTCATTGATTGCTTTTCCTACATTCCCTGACAGGGAATTGAACCTGTGACCTTGATGACACTTTATATACTGAGTCACTTGGCTAGGGCCCTAATTGATCTAGGATGGTGCTTGAGCTTCAGTTTGTCTTTCTTTTTTTCTTTCTTCTTCTTTTTTTAAAATTTTTATTAAATTTATTGAGGTGTCTATTGTCCATTGGGATGTCCTCTTTGGAGAAGTGTCTATTCAGGTCCTTTGCCCATTTTTTACACTGTTTTTTCAGGGTTGAGTTGTATAAGTTTTTTTAGATTTTTGGATATTAACTCGTTATCAGATGTGTCATTGATAAATAATGTTCTCCCCTTTAGTGGGTTGTCTTTTCATTTTGTTGATGGTTTCCTTTGCTGTGCAAAAACTTTTTTAGTTTGATATAGTCCCGTTTGTTTTTCTTTTTATTTCTCTTGCCTGAGAAGGTATGCCAGAAATATTATTGCTATGAGAAATGTCCAAGTTTTACTGCCTATGTTTTCTAATAGGATTTTTATGGTTTAATTCATTTTTAGTTTATTCTTTTTTGAGGGACAGAGACAGAGAGGGACAGATAGGGACAGACATACAAGAAGGGAGAGAGATGAGAAGCATAAATTCTTCTTACAGCTTTCCCATATGTGCCTTGACCCCAGAGGATTGCAGCAGAGCAAGTGACCCCTTGCTCAAGCCAACGACCGTGGGCTTAAGCTGGTGAGCCTTGCTCAGACCAGAGGAGCCCATGCTCAAGCTGGCAACCTTGGGGTTTTAAACCTGGGTCCTCCTCCGCGTCCCAGTCCAATGCTCTATCCACTGTGCCACCGTCTGGTCAGGCTAGTTTATTTTTGTATATGGTGTAACATAGTGGTCTAGTTTTTTGTTTTGTTTTTTTTTTGCACATATCTGTCCAATTTGCCCAACACCATCTATTAAATAGACTGTCTTTACCCCGTTGTATATTCTTGCCTCTTTTTTCAAATATTAATTGACCATAAAGGAATGGGTTTATTTCTGGGCTCTCTATTCTTTTCTGTTGATCTCATCTGTTTTTGTGTCCATACTGGACTATTTTCATTACCATAGCTTTGTCATATAGTTTGGTATTAGGTATTATGATTCCTGCAACTTTGTTCTTTCTCAAGATTGCTGTTGCTGTTTGGGGTCTTTTGTGGTTCCATAAGATTTTTTGGAATATTTGTTCTCTTTCTGTAAAGTATGCCATTGATACCTTGATAGCAATTGTGTGGAATCTATACATTGCTTTGGGAAGTATAGACAGCCAAATTCCTTTTTTTTGTACTCATATGCTCAGGACTGTGATTTTCGCTGTTCTCTAAATCTTTTCCCTTTCCCTTTTCTCTCTCCCAGGAAGTTTTAAACTTCAAGTCAGCCATTTCTACCTCTTATTCTTAGTGTCTTAAGTATAAAAGGGAGCAACCTTTCTGAGCCACAACTTTGAAGATGGCCTGCCAAGCACATTAACTGTTCTCTGCTGATGGAGTGGGAAGGATTAAGGTGGTTGGTAGTGTATGCAAATAAATGGCATATTCAAAGTAGCTGGGTCTTTGGCTTGTTGCCTGCTTTGTTGTTAGAGCAAAAGACTGGTGCAATTAGAAAACTGACAACTCCAAAATAACTCCCTACCTTTGCACTGGAATCTCAAATGCCTTTAATCAGGGCCAGCACTGTTCATTATGCAGTTTGAGATGAAGTCCTAAAGTACACGTTGCTTTAGAGAAAACATAATTTTAAAATAATAAAATGTCCAGTGGCACTATTTACTGAAAGATCATGAGTATTTTTCCAATGAAAAGCTGTTACAAATTCAAGGTTGGTGATAAAGGTGATAAAAGAACTCTGTAGGGACTCTGATGTTTGGAGAGGGAGGAGGAACTACAAGGAAAATTCAGAGGCCCAATTGGCCTCAACTGTGTACTGAAAAGTACACGGCCTAGTGTACAAGTGTTTTTATTTCAGCTAATGGCACTTAGATGCTCCAGTACAGTGAGGAATTTGGGCAAATTTCTATTGTTTTCACAGGATAGCATTCTGACTCTTTCATGAGTCTTTCTTGATTTATAAATAGTTAAAAGTTGTGAACAGCATATTTGTATTGATTTTTTTGTGTGTGTGTATGTGTGTACATTATAGGTGAGTTTACACCTGAGATGCAGGTGAGAATTCGACAGGAGATTGAGAAGGAGAAAAAAGTAGAGCCATGGAAAGAACAATTCTTTGAAAGCTACTATGGTCAGAGGTAATGTCACGACAGGTTCTGTTCATGCTCACATATCATGCAGTGCTTCATCCTACTGCCTTTCTGGAAGTTTAGGTCCTCAATTTCCTTTGATTTTTTTTCGCTAATTCTTCTTTTCCTAGAAATTTTTTTCTCTTTATGAATCCCAAATGCACAGAGTTGGATTACTTATAATCCTTAATTCTTAAAACATAACCATTGTGGGTGGAAGATTTACTTTAAAAAAAAAAAGATTTTTTTTGCCTGACCATGTGGTGTTACAGTGGATAGAGCATCGGACTGGGATACAGAGGACCTAAGTTCAAAACCCCGGGGTCACTGGCTTAAGTGCAGGCTCACCAGCTTGAGCGGGGTCGCTGGCTTGAGCATGGAATCATAGATGACCCCATGGTCGTTGGCTTGAAGCCCAAGGTCGCTGGCTTGAGCCCAACATCGCTGGCTTGAGCAAGGGATCACTCACTCTGCTCTAGCCCCCTGGTCAAGGCACATATGAGAAAGCAGTCAATGAACAACTAAGGTACCACAACAAACACTTGATGCTTCTCATCTCTCTCCCTTGCTATCTGTTCCTATCTGTCCCTCTCTCTGTCTCTGTCACACATACTCACAAAAAATTTTTTAATTATCTTGAATTAGATTGGCTTTTCTTCTGATAACTTTATAAGATATAAGAATATAGAAGTTCTATATATTTCTTATAGTTCATTTTAATCCCACAGTATGAGAACTTATCAAGAATTACTAAGGAATCCTTAAGAATCCTGTAATAAGGACTGTTATATCCAATTAAAAAAAATTTTTTCCATTGATTTGAGAGAGAGAAAGAGAGAGTGTGTGAGAGATGGGAAGGGGGGGAGAGAAACATCAACTTGTTGTTCCAAATAGTGGTGCACTCATTGGTTGCTTCTTGTATGTGCCCTGACTGGTGATTGAGCCCACTACCTTGGCGCACTGGGATGATACTCTATCCACTGAGACACCTGGCCAGGGCTCCAATGTATAATTAATCAACCTCTTCTCTATAGAGGACACTCTGGGAGATTTATATAGCTGAAGCTAGATTTAAATTCTATTCTCAAGGGTCTGTAGTCTAAATCAGTTTTTTTCTAACAAATTCAAGTGAAGTCCTAACATGGGACATTTAAATAGGTGACAGTGGAGCTGTGTTGTTTGAAATAAGATTGAACACACAGACTCTTAATTGTTTGTTAGTCTCCTTTCCTTCCTTCTGCATACCTAATGGCAGGCCTTAAGGAGACCTCATAACCACAGCTTGAGAACTATTGCTGTCTTCCTTATCTCCAAGTAGTGTTCATTGACCCCCTTCATAGTCATTTAGGAAATGATTCCTATTGAGATTAAGAGTCTCATATACTGATTTTTCTATATTCTTGGTATGAGGTTTGAGTTCTTCTATAGAAATGATGGTGTGTATATATACATTTAGACCATTGTTACATATATCAGCTATTCCATAAATACTGTTCATTCTCTCCTCATTAGGCAATTAGAGCATTATAGCAGTTCTTGTATCCTTTAGTTTTAGCACTTTTTGCCAGCTTTTATAGAAGGACTGCTTTTGATTGCTGTCCAGTTTTGTCCTTAGCCATTGCATCTCATCAGTGCAGTACTGATTATTTGAAGTCACCAAAGAAGGCTGCCTGTTTTTGCCTATTCAATAATATTCTAGAATGTGTAGGCCGGAAACCGAACTCATAGGCCAGGAATGGAACCCAGGTCTCCCAAGTGGGAGGCAAGAATCCTACCACTGAACCATCAGTGTTTCCCATTAAACAGCATTCAAAAACCTTAGGAGAAGTCTCTAGTTACCCCTATAGAGTATCCGAGCTCTTAGCCAGGCTACACTATGAAAGTCTCAATTGGCCTTTACCCCAAGGATAGCTCAGAGGCACTGGATCTCAGAATTATAGAGCTATACCAACTGAACTTTAAATAGGCTTTCCAAATGCTCATTTATAATTCTCAACCTCTGGATAACATTGACAGCTGACCCCCCTACTATTTCCTCAGGGTCTCTGGTTTTTTTGGCTAGTCTTTCTACAGGTGCTGCAGAAGAGAGTTGATCACAGTCTAACCAGGCATCCCCAAACTACGGCCACGGGCCACATGTGGCCCCCTGAGGCCATTTATCCCCCCCCAGCACTTCCGGAAGGGGCACCTCTTTCATTGGTGGTCAGTGAGAGGAGCACTGTATGTGGCGGCCCTCCAACGGTCTGAGGGACAGTGAACTGGCCCCCTGTGTAAAAAGTTTGGGGACCCCTGGAAACCCACAATCTCGGTGCGTGTGTCTTGGCCTTCTTTTAGTTCTTTTTTGGGTAGCCCGTGATTCATGTCTCCAAACAATGTGGCCCCTTTATAACAGGAAATACTAATAATAATTAACATTATTGAACTTCTATTATGGGCTAGCTACTGTTCTAAGTACTTTACGTATATTAACTTAATCATCATACCAACACTAGGAAATGATTAAGCTCAGTGCACAATTGAAGAACCTAAGATATAGAAAGCTAACTTAGTATCACATGGATAGTCTGTATCAGCCAGGATTTGAATCTAGGCACCCTGGCTCCAGAGCCTTCACTAATAATAGTGAAGATACTATATAAAGAATACCTTCTATGTGTCAGGTTCTTCTAGGCATTGCTTCATAATGCTTTCAGTAACATGGACCGTTTCTCAACTAGAATATTTTTTCTTCCACCTTTTAGTTCTGGCCTGAGCCTTGAGGATTCAAAGAAATTGACCGCTTCACCCAATGATCCCAAAGGAAAGGAAACCCCAACTGAGCAACCAAAATCCATGCTTCCTTCAGAGGCCTCTCCTGTCAGTATAGTCCCCGTAATTCTCGAGGAGGAAGCTAAAGAAGTAGTGCATATGCCATCACCAGTCAGAAAAGAAGAGCGTGAAAGCCGAGATAAGGTGCAGCCAAACTCGAACTCCACTGAGCCGCTACTTTCCTGTGCTGCTGACATGAACGAGTTGAGCAGCGTTCTTCCCATCAAGTGCCCGAAGGATGAGGAGGTCTTGGAACAGAAGCCAGTTGCTTCTGCCGAACAGGAATCTGAAAAAGAGAATTATCTCACTGCAGCTTCTAATTATAACAAAAATGAAAGCCAAGAAGCTTTAGTTAAATCTCCAAGCAAACCCAAAAGTCCTGAAGTGGAGAAACCAGAAATGAAGCCTATAATAGAAGCTGTTCCACAGGAGACCTCTATGAAAGAGCCTTCATCAACTCTGGTTGATCACAGCCCAGAAAGCCTCAAGAGGAAATCTTCTCTCACCCAAGAGGAGGACCCGATGAGCTGGGAGAAAAGGCCGCGTTTCACTGAGAATCGTCAGCACCAGCAGCCATTTCAAGTCTCTCCACAGCCCTTTCTCAACAGAGGGGACAGGATCCCAGTGCGGAGAGTACCGCCTCTCAAGGTAAGCGAATGGGAAGAACTGAAAGAAAGAAATGACCTAAACACTAAGTTTTTGGTCATAGCTATCAAATTTCAAGTAATTTGTGGTATTTCTTAATGCAGAAGCAGTTGTATATATTTCATATACTGTGATCTCTTACTAATAAACAGCCATTTAGAACTGCATTCCTACAGATCTTTGTTGGTGTTTGAATATGTAAGATACCTAGATATCTGATGTAAAATACCTCCACCCACACCCCTGCTGGCTACTATTGTCTCTTAAGACTGTTGTGGAAATTATTCTGTCTCTTGAGGCTATTTGTGTAACCAAGAGATCATATATTTGTACCAAGAGCCATTATATTTAAGTGTACCTTGGCCTTTTTCTTACTGCTGTAACTTATTGGATGTTGTGTGGGTCAAGAGCCACCTTTAGTTCCATCCTTTTAAAGGAAGTGTGAGTGGCTACCATAGTCACTGTTGGTTGCTTGAAGGACATTGGTGAGATGAAATAGTCTTGTTAAGCTCTGCTGCTTAGGATATGTCATTAATTTCCTTTTTAACCTTACATTGCTATGTGTCAAATCTTTTAAATTCCTATAGCAGTCTGTCTATTTCAGCATATAAAGACTGCATCTGATCAGTACTGTACCCTTTGGAAAAAAATCACATTTATATTTGTGATATAAAGATTAATACTTGGTCTTCTTAATATCAGTTTTTAGTCCTTTCATTCATTTAATAAATAGTATGTATTAATACTTTTTAATAATAGTATTTATTAATATCATTTTATTTATTATGGGCACTAGGTATTCATTCATATTAGGACCTAAGTAGAAAAATAAGCCATATAGAAATAATCCCCCTCCTTTTTTTAATTTAACTTAGTTCTAACAGGAAATATCTTTTGGAAACATTCAGTTACTAGTACTTGACCCATTTCATGCACCATATGACTCTCTCATTTTGCTTTCCTCATTACTTTTTATTTTTAAGATAATATGGTTTCGGTACTTAACTAATCTCTTTATTTTTTGATAATTTTTTACTCAGTCATGCTTTGCCAGATATTAGAAACCTTTCTGTAATAAATGTCAATGAGAACTAATCTCCAGACCTGAGAGATGAGTTACAGTTTAGGTTTTACTTTATATAAATGACACTTGGTAAGAGCCATCATTTGTTTCCTCATCTGTAAAGAGGCTGAGTTACATCATAGTCTGCTAATCCAAAGACGCTCAAGGCTGAAAACTTAAATCCACTTTGATCAAGTTAATACTATTTAACTTTTTCCCTTTTACTTCTCATTCCTCATACCCCCAAAAAAGACTTGCTACCAGAAGTTGCTTTAGTAACTCTAATTTTACCTTAAGACTCTTACTTCAAATTCCACTTTCTTAGTCAAAGCTTAATTTATGATAAATCAATACCTTTTAGACCTGTGATGGTACAGTGGATAAAGCGTCAAGCCTGGAATGCTAAGGTCATCCGTTCAAAACATTGGGCTTGCCTGGTCAAGGCAAATACAAGAAGCAACTACTACAAGTTTATGCTTCCCTCACCCTTCTCTCTAAAATTAGTTTTAAAAAAATACCTTTTAAACAAAATTTAAGTAGAACAAACTTTGAATTTTATTACAAATATTATACATGTATATATGCACATATGTATGTTATATATACTACAATATAATGTGTGTTCATATACGGAAGGGGAGATGGAAATCTTCAATACACATTGTATTTTTTTTTCCATTCAATACACGTTTCAAAAGAAGAAAAATAATTTTTTTTCTTTTTACATGAAAGGAGGGGAGATAGTAAGACAGACTTCTGTGTGAACTCCCCAGGATCCACCCAGTAACCTCTATCTGGGGTTGATGCTTGAGTCAGTTGGGCTATCCTCAGAGCCCAGGGCTGAGGCTCGAAATGATCCAGCCAATGGCTGTGAGACTTAAAAGAGAGAGAGAAGAGGGAAAGGGAGGGGAAGTGAAGTAGATGGTTGCTTCTTGTGTGTGCCCTGACCGGGGAATCAAACCAGGGACGTCCGTACGCCGGGCCAATGTTCTACCCACTGAGCCAACTGGTGAGGACCAAGAAGAAAATCTTAATTCCTTTTCTATACCAGGTAGGGCTTATCAGCAAAAATTAAACCATTTTCGGTGCCTTTGAGTGGTACTGTACTTAAAAAGAAAGTATAATCTCATTTATTCCACATAAAAAGATAACAGGGCTATTTACATAAATAACAAGTATTTTAATAAGTTTAAAACTTTTCATTTTAACCACCTTTAATGATTATTCTTATTCAACATGTTATTTCAGTCATTATAATAGATATAATTTATTGTGCTAGGTATGTTTTTACACTCACGGTTATTCTAATACAAGGTTGTTGTCACCTGAATAGCTGTACTTTTTTTACTTTCTTGTATTTTTTAGTTTAACCTATTTTTTTCCTGCATTAGTGATCCCTTCTAGATGATAATTACCAAGAGGCGATACTGCTTTCTTACTATGGGCAGCTTCTAAATTACTGTGGACAGTTAAATGTAATATAGGTTCATTTTAAATTTTAAGAGAGATTTTGTATATCTCACGATGTGAAGTGTGTGGACTTTCTGACAACTGTTAACAGTCCTGCAGCTCTAACATCTGAACGACAGGATCCAGTTTTTCAGGACTGCTGGCCTGTTCAGAAATGGGTACTACAAATAACAATCTTTAGTGACTATTATTCTTAATTTAAGGAGTCCCAGAAAAATGACATGCATTTTCTTAGAGCACTGTAACTTTTTTTTTTTAAGTTAAATGTCCTAGACCATCTGCAAACTCTCACCAACCACTAGAAGGGTCTGGATCTTGATGAATTCTAATTAACACCAGTAGTTCTCAAAGTATTGGTCAAACAGGAATCAGTTTCTTTCCAATATGGTATTTTTTTTTGTTTAATTTTTCATTAGTTTATTGGTATAATGATTGTATTTAAATATGTAGTAAGGTTATGAGGTTTAGTAGTTTTTAAGATTTTTTTTCCTTTTTAAAAAAATTTAAAGTTTTTTCAGTTACAGCTTACATTCAATATTATTTTGTATTAGTTTCAGGTGTACATCATAGTGGTTAGACAATCATATACTTTACAAAGTGTTCTCACTGATATTTCCAGCAGCACCCAACTGGCAGCATACATAGTACAATATTATTGACTGTGTTTCCTAGGCTGTACTTTATAGCCCCATAACTATTTTGTAACTACCAGTCTATACTTCTCAATCCCTTCACCTTGACCCAGTTTCCTCACCCCCTCCCACATATGACATATGATATGAAAATCAATGGTTTCAAACCTGATGATACATCAGAATCTCACAAGAAGCTTTTTGGAAAAGTACTTTTCCCACGACAGGTTCTGATTTGTAAATTTTGGGATAGTTCTCAGAGAATATGTATTTTTCAAAAGCTCCCCAGGTTAAGTATAATACCATCCAGGGATGGGAGTGACCAGTGAACATTATACGCATTACATTCATACTCCGTCATGTGGATGGGCAGAGTAAGGTGCACCTGCGGAGCACATGTACACTCTTCCTCTTGGTGTGATTTAGAAGCCACTGTAGTTTGAGATAACTCAGCCTATACACTTAATTGTGCAGACTTGCACTCACAGGTGCACACATAGAACAAGAGAGAGCAAGACTTGCCCCCTAAACATTTGTAGTACAGCTTACAAGTAGCAAAAGACAGATGTGTTATGTTACTCCCCTCTTTCTGCTTGTTTCCTCTCTCACACATTTGAAAATGCAGATACGGTAGAAAGGTTTATATCTTAAACAATAAGCAGTTGTGAGTAGTTATGACCTTAGGAGAAAGTTGAGAAGAGGTGAGAGTGGATATTGAGTGAGGAGTGCCTTTGGCACCAGAAAAGGAGGTGTAAGGACCCTAGAAACAAAATTGTGTTGCTATCTGCATGATTTGGTTTCTCAGCAGATACCTCCCATCGTTGTCACAGGTGTTGTAATGTTCATCCTACTTTAAAAACGTAAGTATTAATGAAGTTTTGTTATTCTTGTAAATGAAAACTAAGCTCTGTTGGTTTTTCCCCTACTTCTTTCAGATCCCGGTCTCCAGAATCTCCCCCATGCTGTTTCCTACATCGCAGGTCTCTCCCAGGGCTCGTTTTCCAATCTCCATCACTAGTCCTAACAGAACAGGAGCCAGAACTCTTGCAGACATCAAAGCAAAAGCCCAGCTGGTCAAAGCACAGAGGGCAGCAGCTGCTGCTGCAGCCGCAGCTGCTGCAGCCGCCTCAGTTGGAGGGACCATTCCAGGACCTGGCCCAGGGGGTGGACACAGTCCAGGAGAGGGTGGTGAAAGGAAAACTGCTAGAGGAGGGAGTCCAGACTCAGACAGAGTCAGAGAAACTGGAAAGGACCCCACACTGGAACTGGCAGGAACTGGAAGCAGGGGAAGTACGAGAGAGCTTTTACCCTGTAGCACAGAGACTCAGCCCCAATCTGAGACCAACACCCCAGGCCAGCCACAGCCTCATAGTGTCTCTGGAGCACAACTACAGCAAACCTCCTCAGTGCCTCCAACATACGCCATCAGTGGAGCACGCACAAGCGTCCCATCACCAGCTCATACTAATGTATCCCCACCAGCTTTAGAGAAATTGAATAATGAAAAACGGAATGCCACCAGGGCAGCAGCCACAGTGGCCTCTCTAAGCCACCCAAAAGGGCCCAGTCATTGTAGGCATGAGAAAGTACCTTCTGCTTCAGCAGGTCCTGCTCTAATCTCAGGTGCCTCACCTGTTTATTTTGCAGCTGATGGTACAGTTGAGCCCAAAGCAGGTTCTAATAAGAGTACAGCAAACCCTTCAACCTCAGCAGAGACAACTGCCAGGACTTCAGTGGATATAACTTCCTCCCCCTTAACATCTTTATTAATAGCAGCCACTTTAGAAAAGCTTTCTATACCCCAGGTCAGTGTAACTGTAGCATCTACTGGAGAAGCGCCATCCTTGAGCACTTTGCCAGCAGCTTCTAGCCTTAAAACTCCAGGAAGTTCTTTAAATATGAATGGACCCATTTCACGGCCAAGCTCTAGTATCCCTGCTAATAATCCTTTGGTCACTCAGCTGCTTCAGGGTAAAGATGTCCCCATGGAGCAAATTCTGCCTAAACCGCTTACCAAAGTTGAAATGAAAACTGTTCCACTGACTACAAAAGAGGAAATAGGGATAGGATCATGCACAGGTGCCAACGTACTGGAAAACAGCACCAGAGAGGAAAGTCATGAGAGGCCTTCTTATCCAGCTATACAGCAGCTGGGTAAAACCTTGCAAAGTAAGCATCTCCCCCAGGTTTCCAGACCCCTTCAGCTCTTTTCAGGTAAGGATCTGAGGGACTCTAGCATTGACACACACCAAGAAGGACTAAGTAAAACAACCCAAGATCAGATCCTTCAGACTCTTATCCAAAGGGTTCATATTCAGAGGCAGAATGTTCTCTCATTTGTGCAGCCTTCCCAATTCAACTTCACTCACTCAGGTTTCCACTTAGAAGACATCTCCACAAGCCAGCGGTTCATGCTGGGTTTTGCTGGCAGAAGGACATCAAAGCCTGCAATGGCAGGCCACTACTTGCTTAACATTTCCACCTATGGCCGGGGTTCAGAGAGCTTTAGGAGGACCCATTCTGTAAACCCTGAAGACCGTTTTTGTCTAAATAGCCCCACTGAAACCTTGAAAATGGGATATACAGACTGTAAAAATGCAGCAGGAGACAGTAGCAGCAGCAAAGAAGATACTGATGAGGAAAGTACTGGTGATGAGCAAGAATCTGTCATGGTGAAGGAGGAGCCCCAGGTTTCCCAGAGTTCTGGCAAGTGTGAAGCAAGTTCAGGATCCCATAGTAGAGAAACCCTATCCACTGATTGTTTAGCTAAAAAGAACGTGAAGGCAGAGACACCAGTGCGTGAGCAAACCACTTTAAGCAAGGAGAATTACCTGTTCACTAGAGGCCAAACATTTGATGAAAAGACACTAGCCAGAGATTTTATTCAGGCAGCACAGAAACAAATGGCTCATGCAGTGAGAGGTAAGACAATGCATAGCAGCTCTGAGCTTTTCAATTCCACTACTCTTCCTCCACCGGACAGCCCCACCCATCAGCCTCTCCTCCTTCCACCACTGCAAACTCCAAAGCTGTATGGAAGCCCCACACAGATTGGGCCAAGCTACAGAGGCATGATCAATGTCTCCACCTCATCTGACATGGACCATAATTCTGCTGTACCGGGGATGCCTGACTGCAGCCAGGTGTCTAGCAGTGTAGGTGATGTCATGTCCTTTTCGGTGACGGTCACTACCATCCCTGCTAGCCAAGCTATGAATCCCAGCAGCCATGGCCAGACCATTCCTGTTCAGGCATTTCCTGAAGAGAACAGCATAGAGGACACGCCTTCGAAATGTTATTGCCGATTGAAAGCCATGATCATGTGCAAGGGGTGTGGAGCTTTCTGTCACGATGATTGCATTGGCCCCTCTAAACTGTGTGTTTCCTGCCTTGTTGTTCGGTAATAAGTCTAGAAAGAGAACGCACTAAAAGGAGGCAGGAAGGGAAGGATTGGCAAGATGTGTTTTTTGCGTCCTTTTGTAATCACAGAAATAAACAAGTAGGTTTCAGTTGTCAAGAGACAAATGTTATTTAATCAGGAATACAGAGTACAGTTCTTACATTTTAGAGGAAGAGCACCTTGTATAGTAAGTCTGAGTCAAACAAGACTTTGTGAATTTGTGACAAGTTTGCACTTTCAAAATCATGTAAATATGTCACATTTTGTTTTAATATTTTTCCAAGTGTTTTTAGGTAATAATGTATTACTTTGAATTCAGATTTATGTTTTACTTTGTGACTCTTTGAAAAGTTTAATGCCATGCAGAGTTAAAGGAAGCTTGTCTCCCTTCTGTCCTTTCCTAAGAGGCTAGGAAGAGGAAGGAATGAAAGGTTTGGAGAAATGAGCCTTCGTACTGATTGTCTTGACTGTCTACCTGTAGGTCTTATGTGGCTTATTCATCCTTTGCAGAATACACATTCAGGGTTTACATAGTCAATCCCTTTACCTTAGATGGAAATTTCTTAAGTTCAAACTTTTGATAAGGTATTAATTTCATAGCTACTACTTCAAACTCTGAAAGCTCTGACTTAGTTCTTGGCTACCATAAGCCAATCCTGTTGCCAAGCACTCTGCATTTAATTTGTGGGTCCCTGCTATTCCCTAATTCCACTCCCCTGCCCTGATACAGTGAATGTGGTCCGTGAAGGATATGCCTCTCTAGCCCCTTGTGTACCATAGCCTGGGCAGGGCAACAGTTCCAGCAATAATATCCAAGTACTTAGTCGTGGGAGCTTACCAACAGGTTTGAAATATTAGTATAAAATTAACAGAAAAGGGTTAGTGATGGAGTGATTTGAACTATGTGTTTTGTTGAGCAAGGGCAGTAAAGGTGCTGAAACCGAATATAAGAGAACTTTGGGAAAGGATTTAACATTAGAAACAGGTAGCTTTCTTCTCTCCCAATCCACATGTTCTGGACTCAGCTGTTGCTGCAGGTGGAAATCTCATTAATGCCACATTTGCCATTCTGTTAAACCTGTTCTGACCTCCCTGGCATCTGAGGAGTGTGGAGTAATCTAACTATGTTACTTTGAAGACTTGTATGCGCGCGCGCACACACACTTATAAAAAGTCAGACACCTTTCCTGTTTTTGAAAATATGCCCACTGTTTTGTATTACTGCGGTCTACTGTGTGTTCTAGAAATTTCTAATGTAAAGGGGCTTCAGTGAAGGGCTTAAAGAGAACTCTAGAATGGCTAAGGGGTATCTAGAAAGGAGAGAGATTACCTCCAAAGCTTTGTTGTTTGTTTGTTTTGTTTTCTTTTTTGTGTATTTAAGCCTTTATCTAGCAACTAAAGAATTTTTGAGTACATATATTTAGATCATGGTTAAAGAACATTGAAGTAAGTCTACAGTTTACCAGAATTGGTATTTAAGAATCAGGTTTTGCAGTGTGCATCATTTGCATATTGATTTCAAGTTTTCTAATTTCAACTATGTAAAGTAAAAATACTGCTGTAACCTAGTACAGTCGTAGTTGTACTTAATATTCAGGATGTGATATTTAGAACATGCAGAACAGTGTAAACTTGTTAAGTCACATTCCAGATCAGGAGAAAGTAGCAGTAATTATCTTTGCTCGGCCCCCATTCTGCTACCCTCACCTTCTGTCCCTCCATGTTATACACTCTTTAAATATTTTCAAACTCCATAAGAAACTTCTTACTTTGTTATTTTTAATTTGGGGGGGGGTTTGGTCCAAGGCAAATAGAGGGTTAATACCTACGTTCTTATTTCAGCCGAGACCATATGATGTCCTTCTGGCTTCCCTTTTTCTTTCAGCACACACATAGCTAAGGGAAATGGAAGCTGCAAGGATTCAGGGATAAGGTTTATTAAGTTCTACAGCCAGTAAACAGAAACCATGGTTCTGTTAGTACCCTGGGTTATTTGGGGGCGGGAGGGCTTTAAAAGACCTGTTGCTGGTTAAAAGTTCCCATGCCCAGCTTCTGCATGCTGCACTTTAGTGGCAGGACTGAGGGCTGGTCTGCATGCTGAAAGTTGTGGGTTTTAGAACTGACCACATGGTACACAGTTACAGTACCAACTTGGGTTGATTAAAGTGGCTTTCTTCTCACCTTGCCTGAAATAAAAAGTGGTTACCTTAATCTAAGGATGGGTAGATGAATCAGGAAAGGAGGAAAGGAATCAGGGATTTTAAGTTCATTTAGAGAGCAAACCATATTGTGCCTCTTCTTGACCCAGGCTCTTGTAGATGGTCCTAAGATTTACTGTTTACCAGATTTTCTTAAGAAGTAATATAATACCCAGCTAATGAAACCTTTGCATTTATTAATGCCCCTAAAACAGAAATTGTGAAGTAGGTACACTGCCTCAATATTGACCAAATGGGAGAAGAGTTGGGTTCCCTTAGGTTGGCAATAAATTGAATACAATTCATTTATCAGTTTGTTTTAAAACAGTGCTTTCTACTTGAAAGTCATGAACTGAACAGGAAAAAAAGAAATACAGTCTGGCTCTTTTGAAAATAAGAAGAAACAAAATCATTAAATTATTGAAGTATGGCACTCCAGTACCTTTAAAACAATTTTTATTTTAGGTTTTCAGAATTTATCATTCAGTCTAGTAAGTGCTAAGCTTATTTTTATGGTATTAAGTTGCACTGTTTCGAATGACTAGTCAGGCATTATGCCTGATGCTTATGCCTCCAAGTGTGCTTGAAATACCTCCCACTAGGTCACCTTGGAGAGGGAGCACCAACAGTATATCATCTCAGTCTTGCTTAGAATGTTGTGCGTTGTCTAGTAAAGAAGGCTCCATGAATCTTAAATCTTACAGATTTTTAACTAAAATTCTCCATCCTATTAAATAGAAAATAAAGTTAAATAACCTGGAGTTGTTTGCTCTGCTTTTATTCCTCAACTCCTGTGCTCAAGATATTGAAGCTATCTGTTGCATCCCATGTAACATTTTAAAGAAGATCTGACAAATGTGTACTTTCTCTTGGGGGTAAGGGGAACATACTTGCATGGGCTGAGAGGGCACTCAGATGTACTTATTGTAGGAAATTATCTCAGATTTAATTACATAGCCAAAGGAAGACCTCATCGCCTTCCAGGTGAAGGTGTAAATTCATACATATTAATGACCTGACAGTCGCCATCCTAATTGCTTATTATTGCCGTTCTCTGCCTTAGAGTCCTTGAAAAACTCTGGGGTGAAATGATTAGATGTAATGAGGGGGGTCTCCTATGGTCATTACACTGCTATTTATTTCTAGAACTCACTGTCAATGAGCAGTGACAGTGTTTTTCTCTATGACCTAGATAGAGATTTGACTTCATGACAAGGAGGGAGAAGTCTCCCCGTTGCATTGCAACCGTGTGCTAAAAACTTGGCTAAGGCTAGTTTTCAGCTCAATTTATAGAATAGTCCAAAGAGACTGAGAAACATGATGATAGGCAGGGATCTTTCCTACCATGTTTCAATATCTGCATACTTATTGAGAGAAAACAATAGGTAAAACGTTTCCTAAAGTTGAAGAGCTTCATAGATTCTTGGTTACTTTATTTTTATTAATGCTTTACATTTGATACAACTATTAAAGATCAATTTTAAAAATAGCTTTCCAGTAATATATTTTAAGTAATATATATTTTAATATCTATGTAAAAAGACAGTGAAAGACGAATTTCTCATATATGGTATGTTTAATGTAGGACCTCGCTGTTAAGGCACAAATGATTTCAAAGGAAGTTATCTAAGGACACAGATTATTTCCCAAAAATGCAATAAGGGGGATAGTTTTGGAGTTTATCTTTTATTTTAAAGGAAAATTGACTTATTTACCACAAGCTAATTTTTTTTCCTTCTGGCTATAAGGTTTGTACAGACTGGTTTGGTAAATGCTAAACTTTTGTGTCTTTCTGCCTTTTTAAAGGAATTGTTATCATTGGAATTGAGGGTATGTACAGAGAAGTTGGTGTCAACACCATTTAAAAAGTCGTATTTTTTCACAAATATAGAAAAATCACTTTACATAAGAATTTTAAGTATTTGCAATAAATATATGTATATAGATTGTGTGTATTCATATATTCTTATTTTTCATTTTATTAAGTAAAAGATAATTAAAGTGAAAATTAAAACCTTGGAGTTTTTGGTGAATCTTGAGATTGACATACATCTGAGAGCGGTGTGGGTAAGGGCCCTCAGTTGTTGCCTTACATTACTATTGGAAGGTCACCATTGATTGTATGGAAGGGAGTAAAATGAGTAATTTGGTGATAAATAAGGGTAGCATTTTTTACAGAGCTAGAGTAAAAATGTTAAATTCTCTTAATATGTCCTCACCCTTAAACTCTGTCTCCTAACCATCTGATGTAACTGGGAAAGTAAAACTACAAAAGAGAAAAAATAAGGGCAATCTTTTTTTATTGATTAAAATTTTTTTAAAAAAATATGCCCATTGTTTGCTTTAAAAACAAAGAATGGTAAGAAAATATCTCAGGGGCAAGTAGGTTTTCCTTTCTCCCCACTGGTTAATAATTGATTAACATTCACTGCCAACACCTTCCAGGCCTGGGGTGTGTGAAGAAGTAATGTCATGAAGATAATAGAACACTTTTTCTGTTTCCCAATTTTTTTCTGAGAAGTTTCATAGCCAGTTTTTTGTGCCTGAGTAGCTTGGCAAACTTGGGTTTTGGACTGAACCAGATGTTAGACATTAATTGTCCATTGTTTGTAATTAAAAGATAATCAAATCCTGATGTCTAAGAGAAATAATTTTGTGGTTTTAAATACTTGGGTTTAGGATATGCTTGAGGAAGGAAAGTAATACCTAGATAGTCTTTGGAAATAAAGGTATATAGCTCATTCTTTTAAATGGATAATATATATATATTTATTTGATGACCTGAAAGAAAATAAGGTCAGAATTCCAAGAATGTTTCCAAAGACCCATGAAACTGACTTCATTGTAGTCTACTAGTACTCCCCCAAATTGTACTCAGTTCTAGTTATTTTCACTGTTAAAACTAGCATACTTTGGAAATTAATAAGTTTACATAGAATGCTTTTTAAAAGACAGCCTTATTATTTTTTAACAATTGAAATTTCAAACATTGGGGTTGCCCAAAAACATTGAAGATAGTTGAGCTATCCAAAAGAACAGAACTCTAAATCTTTACTGAATATACTGTTTCTAAGAAAATTTCTTAAGTCTCAGGGAACATCTTCATCTTCATCAATAATAGGAATGTAAGTGAAATATTAAATGTGTGAAGCAGACCATTTACAGAGACCTCCCCTCACCCCATTTGTAGCACATGCTCATCATTATTTAAACAGGCCTCCTACCTCACTGGAAGTAAAACTTACATTCAAGTAATAACATAGGAGCCTAAAGTTACAGTTGGTCTGTGGTTGAAAGAGAAAGCAGAACACAGGTTCAACTTGAATCCCAAACTTTATGGACATCACATCTTAGAAACCTGTGTTCATTGTTTTTTATATTACTTGACCACAAGTGGTCTAAAGAAATCTGATTTTGCATGTCTAGCCATTTTTGTGTACAAAACACATTACTTAACTAATTTAAATATTGAACACCTACTTGTGCTCTAAGGACTGCTAAAGTTCTGGTTATATATACATGGGTAAACAAAAAACAGCCATATAAATTGTGAAAGGTCTTAAAACCATTCAGCATGTATCAAGTTCAGGGCTCAAGAAGGAATATATGCTATGTATTTCCCAAGATGTTGGAAGTTTAACTGTAAATGAGTTACTAAATAGAAGCGTTTGAGACACTGGGCAAAACTGGCAAACCACGAAGAAAAGAAAGGCATTGCCCCTCAGATGAGACAATAACATGAAAGTGAAGAGCCATGTTAATAAATTTTGCATTTTTTGAGAACTGCCATTGGAAGATTTAAAGTTGTTGAAAGAAGATATAAAAAATCTCTTAGTAACATCTAGATTGATGAGAGAATCAGGCCAAAAGCAATCTCTTACAATTCTGTCAGTAAAGATGCTAAAAGGAATTAAAAATTCCTAACTTCATCTGGTAGTCTGGTGAGAAGGAAGCATATCCCTAAAGAGATGTTGCATCCCTGTTTTTCTCCATAGTGGATATAATTAGTGTTCTCTTTTATTCTAATATTGTAGAATTGACTTTTGTTTTTTCTGGCTCTAAGTTACACAACTTGAATTTTTTTTAAAAAAAAAGCTTCAGCAGGAAGCTGACCAGGCAGTGGTACAGGGGATAGAGTGTCAGCCATAGGATGTTGAGGACCTAGGCTCAAAACCCCAGGGTTGCCAGCTTTAGAAGGGGATCATAGATGTGACCCCATGGTTGCTGGCTTGAGCAAGGAGTTCACTGGTTTGGCTGGAGTCCCCCCCCCCCCCCATCAAGGCACATATGAGAAAGCAATCAATGAACAACTAAGGTGCCACAACTATGAGTTGATGCTTCTCATCTCCTTCCCCGTCTGTTCCTCTTCCACTTCCCTTCTCCCTCCCCCTTTGCTCAAAATAAGGAATTTCTAGCCTTTTTTAGTGACCTAAATCCTAATTCTTAAGACTTTCTGGTAGAAGATTTTAAAATAATACATCATATTTTATCAGTGCTTATTCAAGTTTCTTTGCCTTTTAAATCTGGGTTCTTGGATTTGCAGCTTGAATTCTGTATGCCAAAAAATATTGTCATTTACTTTTCAGAGAGGTATTAGGTGTATTCCACTATGTAATGTCTCATCTCTCCAGGAAGGTGCAGGGAGGGGAATAGCCTATATTTTCCTAGTACTAGATGACCTTAGAAGACTGAGTTTCTGTCATAGTCTATAAACTAAGGAATCTCGAATCCTTCATGTAGCTTTCAGTCTTAATTTAAAAAGAGAATCTCCAAGAAAGATTTCCTTTTAAGAGAAAGGACAACCTTGAAGAGAGCCAGAGATGATCAGCTATGGAGATGGGCTTTTACTAGATAGTGGGTTCTCTTGAACAGTAACTTGAAACTGAATTTGTTCTTCAAACTGCAAAGAAACGATAGGGTATTTAAAAACATCTGATTTCATCTTGACTGCGAACCTTGGGAATGCCTAGGGAAGAAGAAAGGTAAACCCAAGAATGGATTTATGTACATTTTGAATTACTCTTTTTTTTTTCTTTTTTAATGTTTTGGGTTCCAATAAGATAATGTTGAATTGCCATGATTGGAACATGGAATTTGACTTAAGGCATTTTGTGAGCTAATGATTTTCTATTGAATAAAGTAATGATTTTCTATTGAATTGTAGCGGCATCTTTAACCGCTGATCATAATTTAGAGTTGTGCACCTGTGTCTGTTAAGTGATGTAGATGTTGGCTCATAAATGCTATTAAATCAACTTCAGTCAGCACTTAATGTTATGAATCATGGGTTTTTAAAAATATTTAAAGTTCAGATTAGCCCAATAAGAAAATGCATTAAGTGTTATCAAAATACCTGAAGATACGTTAGAACTATTTAATACCCAACCTATGTTCTTACTATGGAAAACGTACACAAAATTTTATGTTTCTTGGGTCATGTTCCCCCCCCAAAAAAAAAAAAAAAAACCAGTGTCTAATCTTTTCAGATACAGCTTGGGAATGATGGAAATGGGACTTTGACCATGAGTCAGCAATTTTCATTTTGGGGTTTTCAGGCAGTGGCAATTTTAAGACTTTAGTAGTGACCCCAGTCGAACTTCTATGTAATCACTGCCCAAGCTTTAAATTAATGACACTTTTTCTGAGTCTCAAATTTGGTTTCTCTTTTGTTGCCTACTCTACAGAGATGGATTCTGGGTTGGGAAGAACCTTTTTGTTCTATGATAATAAACTATTGATTGAAGGGCAACTTTCTTCTTAGAGATTTCACGAAATAAAGTCCATGAAAGGTCTAGAGTACATGACAAATGAAACTCTAGGACCTAAACCTTTTTTAAGACAAAAGTGCTATGACCTACTTTTGAAAAACTCATCTTAATTCTGTGACTCACTGCATCACACTTTAAGACTTTCACCAGCACCAAGAGAATGGAAGAAATGACCTTAAATTGGTCTTGTTGACGTTAAAGTCTGTGCACATAGGCCTTAGCATTCTGACAAATAAAACTATGCCTTTTAGCTCCTCACATTCGTCTTGATTTCTCACTTTTAGATTGTTCCTTTCATTGGTTGTATAAAACTACCTTCTTCAGAATTGAATGTATAATGTTTCTGCACATGGACAAACTGTATATTGTCTTAATGAGTCATTTTATTTTGAATAAAGGCATACAGTTTTACTTTAGAGATTGTGCCTTTTCTTTCCCAGAGAAACCAGACATTATGTTGAATGACTTACCTGCTTGTTGCACCTTCTGTGCTTGATGGCACAGTTCTGGCTAAATTTGGATGCCACAGAAATTGCCAGTCTCTTAAGGCAGCACTCAAGGATTAAAAGAACTCAACATGATCTAGAAAGCGACTGTATATTTCAAAAGTAAAAAGGAAATTCATACAGTAAAGCTACAGAAATCAAAGCAGTGCGGTAATGTCATAAACAAATACATATATAGACCAATGGAATAGAATAGAGAACCCATTTTGACCAATGGAATAGAAAAGAGAGCCCAGAAATAGACCCTCAAATAGATGGTCAAATAATTTTTGACAAGGGTGCCAAGACTAATCAAATGAGGAAAGGATAGCCAATTCAATAAATGTTGCTGGGAAAGCTTGCTATCCACATGCAAGAGAATGAAATAGAACCATTATAAGGCACCACATACAAAAATTGAGCTAAAAATACAGAACCTCTCAGAAGAAAATGGGAAGAACTTCATAATTCAATTTGACAATTATTTCTTTGATAAGATGCCTAAGAATAAGCAACAAGAAAAAATGGATTTAATTAAAAATTAAAAACCTGTGCATCAAGAGACATTATCACCAGTGAAAAGGTAATCACACCTACAGAATGGGAGAAAATTAAATCATATATTTGATAAATCAATATTCAGAATGTATAAAGAATTCCTATGATTCCACAACAAAAGGAAACCCTATTTAAAAACGAGTAAAGGAACATTTCTCCCAAGAAGATATACAGATGGCCAATAGCACATGAGAAGATGCTCAGCATCCCTCATTACTAGGGAAATGCAAATCAAAACCACAATGAGACCCATTTCACACCCATTAGGGTAGCTGATAACAAGTGTCAGCAAGGATGTAGAGAATTTGGAACTCATGCATTCTTGATAGAAATGTCCATATTGGTGTATCTTTGCACTGATACCACAGTATCTTTACTGACTTTACAAGTGTTTTAAAATCAGTGTTAGTTGCCTGACCTGTGGTGCCACAGTGGATACATCGTTGACTTGGAACGCTGAGGTGACTGGTTCAAAACCCTGAGCTTTCCTAGTCAAGGCACATATGGGAGTTGATGCTTTCTGCTCCTCCCCCTTTCTCTCACTCGCCTCTCTAAAATGAATAAATAGAGAAAAAAAATTAAATCAGTGTTAGTCCTCCAATTTTGTTCTTTATTTTCAACGTTGGGTAGGCTATTTTAGATCCTTTGGTTTCTATATGAATTATATAGTCAGTCTTTAAAAATAGGATTTTGGAATTGTTTTAAGGTATATATCAATTTGGAGAGAATTGAGAACTTATTTGCCATTGATCCATCATTCCATTTATTTACATATTCTTTAATTTCTCTCAACATTGTCTTGTAGGTTTCAGTGACTAGATCTTTCACATCTTTTGTCAGATTTAACCTACATTTGATTTTTTAAAAATACTATGACAGTTTAAAAAAAAAATTAAATTCACTCAACTTCTGAGTGTTAATGGATATATAAACATTCAATTTATATTTTTATACTGCCTTTGCTAAACTTATTTAGTGCCTTCTTTGTACAGTTCTTTGGATTTTCTATATAGATGACAGGGTTATCTCTAAATACAGAAAGTTTTATTGTAGATAACTTTTCTTTTCCTCACTTTCACTGGCTAGAACTCCAGTACAATGTTGAATAGAAACAATGAGAATGGACATCTTTGTTCTTGATCTTGCAGAGAAAGCATTTAATATTTAATATTAAGTATGATATTATCTAAAAGTTTTTCCTAGATGCCCTTTTATCAGGCTGAGAAAATTTCCCCTATATTACCCACTGAAAGTTGGGGGTATTGTTCTGTTTTTTTTTTATTTTAATCAAGAATGGGTACAGGCAGTCCCTGGGTTACAAGCAATATAGGTTCTGTAGGTTTGAAAATGTTTTAAGTATTTAAGTGCACAGAAAGGTAAAAATAAATACTATGTTATGACAAACATCTAAATTGTGTTTAATAGGTAAATGTACCTGTTACACCTTACATATACTATAAATTAAACTTAAGAACAAACCTACAAAAACCTATCTTGTTAGTAACCCAGGGACTGCCTGTGTTGTTTTGTCAAATGCATTTTCTGCATCTATGGATATGATATGGTTTTTCTTGTTTTGTTTTGTTTTTAAATTTTATTTTTTGATTTTACAGAGAGAGGAAGGGAGACAGAGAGACAAACATTTATCTGTGATGGGGGATCAAACCGGCAACCTCAGCATATTGGGATGGTTCTCTAACCTACTGAGCTATCCAGCCAGGGCATAGTTTTTCTTTTTAGTTTGTTAATATTATATAATAAATTACATTGATTGACTTCATTTTATTAAGCCACCTTTGAATTTGCTGATTTTCTTTATTAGTTTAGTTTTTTATTTCATTTATTTCCACTCTGATACTTATGTTTCACTTCTTACCCTTATTTCACTTCTTTTGTTTAATTTGCTCTTTGTCTAGTATCTTAATATGAAGACTGATGTCATTAATTTGATAACTTTATTCTTTTTTAATAAGTGTTTTCTATAAATTTTCCTCTAAGTACTGCTTTAGTAGCATTCAACAATTCTGATACTCATATCTCTTCAGTTCAGAATACTTTCTAATTTCTTTTTTGTATTTTTCTGAAGTTGGAAACGGGGAGGCAGTCAGAGAGACTCCCGCATGCGCCCAACCAGGATCCACCCGGCATGCCCACCAGGGGGCAATGCTCTTCCCATCTGGGGCATCGCTCTGTTGCAACCAGAGTCATTCTAGCACCTGAGGCAGAGGCCACAGAGCCATCTTCAGCGCCCGGGCCAACTTTTGCTCCAATGGAGCTTTGGCTGTGGGAAGGAAAGAGAGAGACAGAGAGGAAGGAGAGGGGGAGGGGTGGAGAAGCAGATGGGCACTTCTCCTGTGTGCCCTGGTCAGGAATCGAACCCAGGACTCCTGCACGCCAGGCCGACACTCTACCACTGAGCCAACCGGCCAGGGCCTCTAATTTCAATTTTGATTTCTTCTTTAACTCATTTGATTTAGAGGTGTGTTACCTAGTTTCCAAATATTCAAAGACATTTAAATATCTTTCTCTTATAGATTTTAATTCCATCATAGTCAGAGAACATACTTTGTGTGACTTGAATTTTTCTAAATATATTAAGATTTGTTTTATGGTCCATAATCTATGTGCTTTTGAAAATAAAAAAGTATATTCTGGAGCTGTTGGGGTAGTGTACTATAAATATCAATTAGGTCAAGTTGGTTGATAAAATTGTGACTTCTATATTTTTACTGATTTTTTTTGTCTACTTGGCTTTATTAATATCGAGAGGAATACTAAAATCTTCAACCACAGTGATAGATATTCCTTTTAATTCTGTTTTAATTTATGTATTTTTTAATAGACTTTTTTACATTTCCATCAGCATTGAATGAGAGAGTTCCTGTTGCTTCACATCCTTGCCAGCATTTCTTGGTGTTTGTGTTTTTGGATTTTGGTTATTCTAATTGTAATTTAGTGGTATCTCATGGTTGCTTTAATTTGTATTTCTCTGATGACAAATGATGTTGAAAATCTTTAATATGCTATTTTTCACCTGTATATTTTTTCTTCAATATTATTTATTGACTTTACAGATTAGGGGGGAGATATGAGAAGTATCCACTCATAATTGCTTCACTTTAGTTGTTCATTGATTGCTTGTTGTATGTGCCTTGACTGGGCAAGCCCAGGGTTTCAAACCAGTGACCTCGGCCTCCCAGGTGGACACTGTATCCACTGCGCCATCACAGGTCAGGTCATATATCTTTTTTAGCAAACTGCCAGTGAAGTGCTTTGCCCATTTTTAAATCAGGTATTCATTTTTTTATTGTTAACAGTTCTTTATTTTGTATAACATTACTTTATCAGATATGTCTTTTGCAGATATTTTCTCCCAGTTTGTGGCTGTCTCCTCATTCTCTTGACTGTCTTTTGCAGACCAGATTTTTTTAAATTCTAATTAAGTCCATCTAACTAATGATATTTTTTCATCAATTATGTCATTGCTGTTGTATCTAAACAGTCATTACTATACTCAAAGTTATCTAGATTTTTCTCCTAGGTTATTTTGTAGGAGTTTTATAGTTTTGTGTTTTACAGTTAGGCTTATGATTTATTTTAAATCTTGGTCCCTCCCGAGTACCTGTGTATATTGTATCTGGAGTTTTATTTCATGGTTTGTTTGTTTTTGTTTGTTTTTGTTTTTAATGTGCCTTGACCACGGGCCTTCAGTGGACCGAGCAACCCCTTGCTTGAGCCAGCTACATTGGGCTCAGGCTGGTGAGCTTTTGCTCAAACCAGATGAGCCCTCGCTCAAGCTGGCGACCTCGGGGTCTCAAACCCAGGTCTTCCACATCCCACTCCGACGCTCCATCCACTGCGCCACCGCCTGGTCAGGCGTATCTGGAGTTTTATGATGGGTGAGTTGGAGAAGAAAACCCATAGATTTTAGTCTTTTTCTGTTCTGCATAACAGGTGTTCAGTAAATATATGTTGAATTAAGTAAAATTCTCAGTTTGCATTTTGAAATTCTACATTTGAGAGGTGGGGAAATAGGACAGACAGAAGACAAGGAGGCTAAATAATCTTTTTAACAAGTCTGATCTGAAAGAGAAGAGTTCATTAAATACTCTATAATTTCAAATTATATTAAATAAGTTGGTGTTAAATTATACTAAAATTATTAAATTCAAAATATTTAGCTGAACAAAAAGATTTAGCTGAAAGGGATAGGCAAAGGCATATCAATGTTATGTAACTTTTAAGTGTACTTAGGAATGAAAAATGCTCTTCTCGATTTATCTGTAAATATGTATATTTAGACAAATATACAGTACATCTTTTCTGTTTGCTGAATCAATGCTTCTCTGTTTTTTGAAGCATGCATGTGTGCGTAAGAGCAAGAGAGTCAGGGACAGACAGGAAGGGAGAGAGATAAGAAGCATCAACTCATGGTTGCGGCACCTTAGTTGTTCATTGATTGTTTTCTCACATGTGCCTTGACTGGGGGGCTCCAGCTGAGCCAGTGACCCCTTGCTCAATCCAGCGACCATAGGTCATGTCTGTGATTCCATGCTGAAGCTGGTGACCCTGCGCTCAAGCTGATGAGCCCACACTCAAGCCAGATGAACCTGTGCTCAAGCCAGCGTCCTTGGGGTTTCAAACCTGAGTCCTCCATGTCCCAGCTTGACACTCTCTCCTCTGTGCCACCACCTAGTCAGGCAATATACTTCTCTACTTTATTATCTTAATTGCAGTAGTAACATTAGCATTCAAATATTTATTGAGTATTAACCATGTGCTTGAGGATTGGGAAACAGGAGCGAAGGAGAGAAGATAATGACAAACTTACTCCATTAGTATGACCATGTCAAGGTCAAGTGGGCACTGGCCCTTTGTAAAGGGGGAAATCTGGGCATTTCTATTATTTATGGCAATGCACCTACACTTGTATCACACATCTATAGTTCATATGGTGCATTACAAAATATATCACATTTAATCCTCACTCTTCTGTAAGGTAGCGATCATCATGCTTATTCAACACAAAAATCTGAGGCTCAAAGGAGATCAAGGATCCACAGTCACAGTTAGTTAGTGGCAGAGATGGGGGAGGAGCCCCGTTTCCCAGACCCTTGATGCCAGCAGCACCACTGCCTCCCTCTGAGAAGGGGCAAGCATGCCCTGGCATGGCCATGGCCGTGCCTGGCCTGCTTAGTTCTGTTCCCCTTCTGGCCCTTCCCATCTACTAGGGAGGAATCCCAGCCTCCTTCAGGGGAAAGAAAGCCTTGCAATTAGACTAAATATAGTCTGGCAGAGGCTGCATTTCATTTGGACTAATTATCCTGTCACCCATCAGAAGAACAAAGAGGGAAGAATTTGCGGGCCCCATCATTTCCGTTCCTCTCACTAGCTTGAGCTTCCGTGTAACTAGCCTGGCCTGTGAGCTGGTGACAAATTCTAAGAGAGCAGACATGCTGGCTGACCGAGGAGTGTCTGGGCTGCCCAGGAAGCCCCTGGTAATGACAATACTGCTTCAATCTCTAGCACAATGACCCTATTTAGAACTGGAGGGAGGCTGGCCTGGTGAGAGATCCCTCAGTTCTAGAAATGCCCAGATGAGGGGCAGAGAACAAGGAAAGTTCCTCAGTGGGCGCTGCAGCCGGACAGTTGTGTAATGTATTTATTGATAACCCATTTTGCAAAGCCTTCCTTGTTCTCCCATCTAACATACACTGAGCACATGCCATGTGCAAGGCATGTGGGCAGTTTATTAAAGATTCATGATAAGGAAACCAGAAGCAACTTCACTGAATTTCTAAGGAGTTCAAAACCAGTTAGAGAAATACAAGAAGGAAAGGCACTTTGGGGGTAAAGAAGAGTTTCATCACTGCAGACTGCTATGTCAGGGGCAAATTTAAGCAATGAAATATCATCCCAGATGGTGTTTATGAAAATCTTGTTTATATTGGGGAAGTGCTATAGAACACTTGGCATCAGCCAGTAACACATTTTTTAAAAGCATGAAGAAGGATTCTTAAGCGAACACAAAATTCTATTAACCACAAGTATTACATGTGATTCTGATTAATTTGTTACTTTCTGTTGAGGATGACTTTATGATAGAGGTAACATCTGCAGGTGAGCTCAAATTGTTATGTCAAAGAATCTGTAATAGCACATCTAATACCTGCAACAAGTTCCAAGTAAAATATTGCATTGGAAAAAAGTGGTTAGCACATTTCAGTCAGATATTTGCACATTTTAAAAACAAATGTCATTTCTAAGAAAAGGTATATAGCTTACTAAGCCAATGGGACATGAAATACAGAGCTCAAAGGATTCACAACATAGTTTGAATCATCATCCAATCCATATAAGTGTGAACAAGATTCGTACATCCTGTGCCTGGTACTAACTAATGGATAGTCGGGCTTTATCAACAACACATAGTTATTGATGATACACTATGATAAGGTGAATGGGAATAGAAAAATAGTCTTGCATTTCACACACACATCCTAGTTTCCCATCAGAGAGGGATGCTGTTTCCACACAGGATTCTGCTTCAGAGCCCAGCTGTGGGACAGGAGCTGGAGGAGAAAGAAGTAGGCTAGTTTCCAATGCAGTGCTTTTGGAAAGTGGTAGAGAAGTCAAAAAGGTAAGCTGGGGTTGGGAACTAGGGCTCTTGAAGCCAAGAAAGTTAAGACTGACCATTTCTGCCCTGGCCAGGTAGTTCAGTTGGTTGGCACATTGTCCTGATACACCAAGGTTGCAGGTTCAATCCCTGGTCAGAGCACATATGAGAACCAACCAGTGAATGCATAAATAAGTGGAACCACAAATTGACGTTTCTCTTCTCCCTGCCCTCTAAAAATCAATCTAAATAAATAAATACTGGCCATTAACATTCTTTCTGTGCTTATGAACACCCCCCTACTCCTTAGTTTTCTTTCTCTTTTTCCCTCCACCTCTTTCTCCCTGCTTCCCTTTTCTTCTGGCTTCACTTTATTTTGCCTCGCTCTTCATCATCCTCTGATTTCTCTAAAATATTGCTTTGCTGCACAAGTGTGAGAAAACCATTAAATCTAAACCAGTCACTGTGGCAGTCTGTGTTGCCTTAAAGACCAAATTGGATTAATTCTGCCCAGACAACTTTTAAAACACTTTAAACAGGAAGAAAGAAAACCAAATGAACTGAAAACTTGGGTTCAATGGCCTTGACATAATTTGGTCTATTTGCATGTCTTGGTAGGGTTTTCAAAGGGTAAAAAAAAAGACAAGGTCTTTTCCAGAAGCTTTTTGAGAACTTCCTTCTGTAAGAGACTCAGTCAAATATAGCACTCACCAACTGCAGTTAGAGTGCTGAATACTGAAAAGAGACTCCTATGTCAAGTCTCACTGTCCCAAGAGCCTCTTTAGCTCTCCTTCCTTTAACACAGGCCCATGTCATCGGGCCTAGCACGTAGGGCCAGCTTTTCTAAGACTTACGATGGTAAATGCGTTTCTCTCCCTCTGCTGCCCAAAATAACTGACTATGGACTGAGTAACCCCCCTCTAGACCATGGTTTCTTGCCTTAGCATTTTGAAATTTGGGGCCAGGTGAGCTGTGGCATAGGGCTGTCCTGTGCATTGTGGGATGTTGAGCAGCACCCCAGGCCTCTACCCACTAGATCCCAGGAGCATGCTCCCCAGCTCTGAGGTTATGAAAACAAACAAAAAAAAATCTTCAGACATTGACAAATGTCCTTGAGCAGCAAAACTGACACAATTTTGAGAACCATTTATTTAGAGAAGAGAATAAAACAATTTTCCAAAATATACATCTAAGAGCTTAACTTTTAAAATGTTTAGGGAAAGATGATATTTAAGAAAAAAATATGATATAGCTTAACCTTCATAGCTTCCAAGGTATTTCTCCAAGCTATTATTTCTGCTAAACAATAAGCTTCATAAGGGCAGAAACAACATGTATCCTGTTTTCTGTCATAGTCCCAGGGTCCAGTATAGTGCCCAGGACATAGTAGGTGCTTTATAAACATTTGTGTAATGAACATCTCAATGAGCAAATACTACATGACAAGCACTATAAAATTTATATGTTAACTCTAATCCTCACAACACCACTTTTAGGGTAGGCTTTAAAGTAAAACTCTTCAATAAAGCAAGTTCAGGCATCACATCATTATTATTTGCCTCTTAGTTCCTGTCCTTCCCCCAGCCCCTGCTCTCAAATGAGATGAACTAAAGTGCTTACCGAGCAGGGTGGGGAGGCCTGCAGCTTCCCTGGGGAAGTGGGGAGACAGAATGAGTCCTTGTGTCTTCAGAATTCTTCCAGCCAAATTTCCCTGGATCCAAAAGACACAATTGTTAGGTAACCAAGAGATTCCTGGAATTATCGCTGCTGTCCGGGGAACCTTAGCCAGCTACATAGCTAGAACTCATACTTGTTTCCATCAATATTTAAACCAGAGTAAACAATACCCAGGTGGCCACAAACCATAGCTGACCCTGGAAAGGAGTTGGCTCGGGTAGCCAGAACCATGTAAATCTATGTCATTTCATTAATTTCTGAAGCACTCGCCCTAGAATTTTACAAGACTGACCTCTTTTGCCCCATCCATCACCTTATGTTGGGGTTTTATTGTATCATCTCTATGGTACAAATGAGGAAACTGAGGTCCTAAGTGCTTGCATGACTTTCCAAATCACAAAGCTGCTCTGTGGTAACTCAAGATTTGAACCATGCACAACTGGGCTGACCCCATGTTCTGCCGGACAGTCCAGACCAGTATAGACCTACTCTTCCAGAGAGAACTGGTAATTGCCCTTCCTGTGTTCCATGGGTCACAGTTCCCTGAATGGCTTGGGGTGGGGGTTATAGTCTCTATTGTGTGGGCTTGGCAGGGCAGATGAACAGGACCTGGTTTAAAGCCAACAGCCTCTAAGCTGTTCCAAGCTGGAGTGCAGCAGGCACGCAAGGATGAAGAGCAGGCAGGACTGGACTGGCCTGGGGAGAGCAAGCAAAGGCAGAAAAGGCAGCATCTTTCTCAGAGTTGAACAAGGTGAGGCAGAACCCAGATTAGGAACTTGCCCACCACTCCTGTGGGAGACAGGAGTCTCCCATGAGTGGATCACTACCTCCTAAAGAGGCCTGAGCAGGATGCCTGGTATCAAATAAGCCAGGGGGTTTGGCAGCCTGCCATGCTAGGGAGCATGCATGTTAAATTATGTGTATACAAATGTTTGCAGGAAAGAAAGCGGGTTACAGGAGTAAGCCAGTGTTCCTTATGCATATCCTTTTTTTGTTTGTTCGTTTTGCGAGAGAGGGTAGGGCAGACAGGCAGAGACAGACAGAAAGGGAGAGAGATGAGAAGCATCAATTCTTTGTTGTGGCACCTTAGTTGTTCATTGATTGCTTTCTCATATGTGCCTTGACTGAGGTGGGGGGGCTACAGCAGAGCAAGTGACCCCTCAAGCCAGTGAGCTTGGGCTAAAGTCAGCGATCATGGGGTCATGTCTATGATCCCATACTCAAGCCATTGACCCCTGTGCTCAAGCTGGTGACCTCGGGGCTTTGAATCTGGGTCCTCAATGTCCCAGGTCAACGCTCTATCTACTGCGCCACTGCCTGGTCAGGCTACATATCCTTTTTTTAGAGCTCTCTCATTCTTGAAAAAATGTTACACTTTTGGCAGTTGTATGGTCACTAGTCTCTTTGTTGATGTGCACCAGTGGGTGTTACCTGACATTACAGACCAGGAGTCCAGCTGGTTGGAGAGGCTGAACACAACCATTTCTAGCAGAGATTGTTGAAGCCAAGCTGCTTGTAATTCACAGGGGAGCCACAGGTCACAGTGACTCCATTTTCCTTAACTGAGAAACCCACTGCAGGAAGAAAGCCAGGTCTACTTAGAGAGATGGAAACGGAACTAAAGGATGTAGAACAGAATCACAGTCCAAATGAGCAGGTGAAGCCAGTCCTCACCCACTCCCCAGACATGATCAAGGGATTCGATTCTTCCTGGACAAGGGACAGGCCTACTTGATGCAAGGAGGTCCAGATGGCAGATAGGACAATCGCACGGGTGAAGTTCACCTCCCCCCTTCGCACAAGTAGAGCTGCTGTGTAACACCAAGACACGCTGGCCTGACGACATTGCTCTTTGACTTATTAACCTTCATATCAAGCTGTTCTCCTAACTCTGCAGGGACCTGATCTATGAACAATGGTACCTAGTACATCCCTTCGCTCCATGATGTGAACTCATGTTGTATATATTACAGACTAAAATTATCTCTTGTTTCATTATACTCGATACAGAAGAATACAAATGTTAGGCCTTTTATTCTTTTTTTTTTTTTTTTAACTTTTACAGTGTTCAATTATAGTTTCTTATTTTATTTTTATTTTTTTGTGTGTGACAGAGAGAGGGACAAATAGGGACAGACAGGAAGGGAGAGAGATGAGAAGCATCAATTCTTCGTTGCAGTTCCTTAGTTGTTTATTGACTGCTTTCTCATATGTGCCTTGACCCAGGGTGGCTACAGCAAGCAAGTGACCTTTTGCTCAAGCCAGCAACCTTGGGCTCAAGTCAACGACCTTGAACTTCAAGCCAGCTACTTTGGGCTTCAAGACAGCGAGTAACCTTTGGGCTAAAGCCAGTGATCATGGGGTCGTGTCTGTGAAACCTCACTCAAGCCAGCGACCCCATGTTCAAGCCAGTGACCTCAGGGTTTTGAACTTGGGTTTTCTGCATCTTAGTTCGATGCTCTATCCACTGCTCCACCACCTGGTCAGGCTCTCATTTATTTTTTAATGCATGCAAAGTTAGTAGTATGTATTTTTAAATGTAGTCAGGTTTTTATTGATATCTGTTCTAAGCTTTGCTCCAGACCCTAGGGACATGAGACAGGTAAGGTTCCTGTATTCACAGGGGGAAATGATAGGAAAGAAACGTACATGTAAATAAACAAGATAATTGCAACAGGGATAATCATACCTCTGAAATTAACACAGTGCATTAGAATTTCCTGGATTATTACATTTATTGTGATTATTACATTTACTGTTCTATGTAATATTCTGAAGCTCATTATAAATGATATCCTCCCTTGATAGAGGGTGGACCCTAAATGCTTGTGTTCTTCTTTTCAGCAGAGGCACTTGGCTCCTCCCATCCCACAGGGATTGGGGCCAGGACCCTGGCTTTAGGTGTTGGCTAGAGCAACACTTTGGCGGCCTTGAGTTTTATCAGGCAGGCACTTTAACGTGGGGCTGAGGGTTATCCTGAGGACATGGCCTTGAGCTGTTAGAAACTATGTTAGTGTTTGTTCAAGTTTCTAGAGGCTGAGGTTGAAGCCACATTGAGGAAGGGCTCAGAGCAGCCTGGCTGGAGTGTGGGGAGGGAGAGGTGTCACTACTCAGCTGTGTTGCTTTGTCCCTGATGACTTTCCAGGTCTTTGTCCTAGTCCTTCACGAGACCTGGATAGATTTGCTGCTCTTTTTTTTTTTTTTTTTTTGTATTTTTCCAAAGTGAGAAGTGGGCGTGGGCTGGAGGGTGGAGGAAGGAGGGGAGGCAGCAGACAGACTCCCACTTGCGCCCGACTGGGATCCACCTGGCATGCCCACTGGAGAGCGATGCTCGGCCCATCTGGGGTGTTGCTCAGCTGCAACCGGAGCCATTCTAGTGCCTGAGGCAAAGGCCAGGGAGCCATCCTCAGCACGTGGGCCAACTTTGCGGGGCAACTCAATGGAGCCTTGGCTGAGGGAGGGGAAGAGAGAGATAGAGAGAAAGGAGAGGGGGAAGGGTGGAGAAGCAGATGGGTGCTTCTCCTGTGTGCCCTGGCTGGGAATCGAACCCGGGACTTCCACATTCCAGGCCGACACTCTACTGCTGAGCCAACTGGTCAGGGCCCGATTTGCTGCTCTTGGTGGCCCTAAGATACTTCTGTATTCTCATAACAAAATTTCCTTTATTTAAGCTAATTGACTGGAATTCTGTCCTCAAAAGGAAGCAATCACTAAGACAAATCACTCTACCTGTACCAACACAGCCCACATGCTTGTCATTTTTAGTGCTTCAATGGCCATGCTTTCATGTATGGCACTATAGCTTGTTCCACAGTGACTCAGGTCATTTCCAGAAAGTTATTGATAAAGTTACTTTGCCCTCCGTCTGTAAGGCCAGAAAGTGTGCTAAGCTTAGAGCTCCTTTCTGTTGCTGACAGACTCCCCTCCAGCTTAAACGCCATGTCTCAGGGTACCTGTTTCCCCACAGCTCCATCTCAACAGAGTTTCACTGTTATTTATTTTGGGACATGTGATGATATCTTGGAGTTGTTTTATTGGTATTTTTATTTTTTAATGGTTTTATTTATTGACTTTTTAGAGAGAGGAAAGAGAGAGAGAGAGAGAAAGGGATGGGGGGAGGAGTAGGAAGCATTAACTTGCAGTAGTTGACCAGGCAAGCCCAGGGTTTGGAACTGGTGACCTCAGCATGCCAGGTCAATGCTTTATCCACTGCTCCACCGCAGGCCAGGCTGGTATTTTTTAATTGCTAATGCAATTTTATGAAGATTGAATTAGATAGTATAGACCAGGGGTCCCCAAACTACGGCCCGTGGGCCACACGTGGCCCCCTGAGGCCATTTATCCAGCCCCCGCTGCACTTCCAGAAGGGGCACCTCTTTCATTGGTGGTCAGTATTGTATGTGGCGGTGCCACAAAGAGCGGCAGCACTCACATACAGTACTACTTCCGGTGACACAGCACGTACACGTCACAGCTCCGGAAGCATATGCCATATCACTTGTTACGGCTAGCAGTGACAAATATGGAACCGGACATTGACCATCTCATTAGCCAAAAGCAGGCCCATAGTTCCCATTGAAATACTGGTCAGTTTGTTGATTTAAATTTACTTGTTCTTTATTTTAAATATTGTATTTGTTCCCGTTTTGTTTTTTTACTTTAAAGTAAGATATGTGCAGTGTGCATAGGGATTTGTTCATGGTTTTTTTTATAGTCCGGCCCTCCAATGGTCTGAGGGACAGTGAACTGGCTCCCTGTGTAAAAAGTTTGGGGACCCCTGGTATAGACCATAGAACAGACCCTGGAGTATAGTAAGCTATTATTATTATTAATAGTGATTGAGTTAAAAATGAAATATTGGGCCCTGGCCGGTTGGCTCAGCGGTAGAGTGTCGGCCTGGCGTGCGGGGGACCTGGGTTCGATTCCCGGCCAGGGCACATAGGAGAAGCGCCCATTTGCTTCTCCATCCCCGCCCCCCCTCCTTCCTCTCTGTCTCTCTCTTCCCCTCCCGCAGCCAAGGCTCCATTGGAGCAAAAGATGGCCCGGGCGCTGGGGATGGCTCCTTGGCCTCTGCCCCAGGCGCTAGAGTGGCTCTGGTCGCAGCAGAGCGACGCCCCGGAGGGGCAGAGCATCGCCCCCTGGTGGGCAGAGCGTCGCCCCTGGTGGGCATGCTGGGTGGATCCCGGTCGGGCGCATGCGGGAGTCTGTCTGACTGTCTCTCCCCGTTTCCAGCTTCAGAAAAATACAAAAATACAAAAAAAAAAAAAAAGAAATATTGAGCCCTGGCTGGTTAGCTCAATCAGTTAGAGCATCATCCTGAAATGCCAAGGTTGTGGGTTTGATCCTTGGTCAGGGCACATATGGGAAGCAACCAATGAGTGCACAACTGAGTGGAACAACAAATAAATGCTTCTCTCTCCCCTGTCCCCTTTCTCTCTGTTTCTCTAAAAGAACAAAAATCAATCAATTAAAAAAAATAAATATTGACCTTCCATGTTTGTGTTTTTCTTCGGTATTTGTGTTGAGAGTTGTTTCTCTTTTCATCCACACGGTAGCCCCTTCTGAACCTTATGTGCTGTCTCAGTGCTCAGGCTTCTTTTCTCTACTCACTTTATTACGTGAGTGATTTCATTTGGTCACATGTCTTCAATACTCTCAGAACACTGGCAGCTCACATTTGCATCCCTCTCTTGGACCTTGTCCTGTACTCCGAACATAGCTCGCCACCTCTTCAGCATCTCCACTTGGATATGGCATCTCAAAGCTGAACTCCTGCCCCCACCCCCAAAGCTGCTCCTCCCACTATCTTTCCCATCTGAGCAAATGACAACACCAGCCTTCCAGGTGCTCAAGCTGAAAACTTTTGAGTATTCGTCAGCTCACTTTTTTTCCTCTCAAAGTCCACATCCAGCTTCCAAATCCTTTGGGCACAATCTGCAAAATACGTCCCTAACCCAGCAACTTCTCGCCACCTCCACAGTCACCACTCTGGCCAAGACACCAACATCTCTTTTTTTTTTTATTATTTATATATATATATATATTTTTTTGCATTTTTCTGAAGCTGGAAACAGGGAGAGACAGTCAGACAGACTCCCGCATGCGCCCGACCGGGATCCACCCGGCACGCCCACCATGGGGCGATGCTCTGCCCACCAGGGGACGATGCTCTGCCCATCCTGGGCGTCGCCATGTTGCGACCAGAGCCACTCTAGCGCCTGAGGCAGAGGCCACAGAGCCATCCCCAGCGCCCGGGCCATCTTTGCTCCAATGGAGCCTTGGCTGCGGGAGGGGAAGAGAGAGACAGAGAGGAAAGCGCGGCGGAGGGGTGGAGAAGCAAATGGGCGCTTCTCCTGTGTGCCCTGGCCGGGAATCGAACCCGGGTCCTCCGCACGCTAGGCCGACGCTCTACCGCTGAGCCAACCGGCCAGGGCCGACACCAACATCTCTTACCTGCAAAACCTTCTAACTGGGTTTCCTACTTGTTCATCCTCATCATTTCAGCTTTGACCTTGCCCTTCCTCCTGATCATACAAAGCCATGTGTAGTCCCAACTTCAGGGTGAAGTATAACAATCAATGTGCAGTTTAAGAAGAGGAAACCTCTTAATAAGAGTAAGAAGAGCACTTGCAGAAAATGTTCCAGCAGAGTTTCCCTCATTTGCCCATCCCTAAACCAGTCACTGGCAAGAGGAATGGGATTACTGGACTGACTTAGACTAATCAGGCTTATCTCTGAGATGGAGATCGGGTTATTTTCTCTGACAAGTAGATCCCTGCAGAACTGAGGATCTGCTGAGGAAGAAATGGGAGACAGACATTGGGCAAACACCCAAACAGAGTCTGCCCTGATGTTGTAGGTCAGAGAGTCAGTAAGAGCCCAATTACTTTTCTGAGCTGCTTAATGTGGGTGGCCCTGGGCCCACAGGCCTTGGCCATATACAGTGTGTCCGTAAAGTCATGGTGCACTTTTGACCGGTCACAGGAAAGCAACAAAAGACGATAGAAATGTGAAATCTGCACCAAATAAAAGGAAAACCCTCCCAATTCTTATAGGATGATGTGGCAACATGTGCGCATGTGCAGATGATGATGTAACACCGTGTATATAGCAGAGCAGCCCACGGCCATGCCAGTCAAGATGTGGACGGTACAGAGGAAAGTTCAGTGTGTTCTGTGGCTCGCTAAATTCGAATCCGTGACCAAAGTGCAAGTGAATATCAGTGCATTTATCACAAAGCGCCACCACATAGAAATAACATTACTCGGTGGGATAAGCAGTTGAAGGAAACCAGCAGTTTGGTAGAGAAACCCCATTCCGGTAGGCCATCAGTCAGGGATGAGTCTGTAGAGGCTATGGATAGCTACCTGAGGAGCCCTAAAAAATCTGTGCGTGAGCCCACATTGAACTGCACTGAATAGGTATGAAACTGGGAGAGTTTTTCTTTTATTTGGTGCAGATTTCACATTTCTATTATCTTTTGTTGCTTTCCTGTGACTGGTCAAAAGTGCACCATGACTTTATGGACACACTGTACAATGGAGCAATGGTCTACTTCTGACCAAAGAAGGGATAGGGATGTGGCAATTAATGTGGGTGTCTTTCTACCTATCAGGAGAATCCTACCTTTCTTGAGTTTCCTCACTCAGGTTAATAGGAGATATTTACTTATTGTTATTAGTATCTGAGGGCTACTGTAACAAACTACCACAAACTGAGAAGCTTAACAGGCATTTATTCTTTTACAGTTCTAGAGGTGAGAAGTTTGAAATCAAGGTTTTGCAGGACTATGCTCTCCCAAGACTCTAGGGGGACATCTGTTCTATGCCTTTCTCTTAGTTTTTGGTGTCACCAACAATACCCAGCATTCCTTGCCTTGCAGGTGCATCACTCCAATCTCAACCTCTGTTGTCACATGGCTTTCTTCCTGTGTGTCTCTGTTTTCTCTTCTTCTAACAATATAACCATATTGAATTAAAGATCTATCCTATTCCAGTATGATCTCATCTTAACTAATTACATCTACAACTATCCTATTTCAAAGTAAGGTCACATTCTTAGATCTAGGGGCTAGGACTTCAACATATCTTTTTGGGGAACACAACCTGTCACACTTCTATATTTACAGTTTTGGGTTTTTTTACAGAAACAGAAACAAAGAGAGGGACAGATAGGGACAGATAGACAGGAAAGGAGAGAAATGAGAAGTATCAATTCTTCATTGCAGCACCTTAGTTGTTCATTGACAGCTTTCTCATATATGCCTTGACCAGGGTGGGGGTCAACAGCAGAGCGAGTGACTTCTTGCTCAAGCCAGTGACCTTGGGCTCAAGCCAGCAACCATGGGGTCATGTCTATGATCTCATGCTCAAGTCAGTGACCCCACTCTCAAGCTAGTGAGCCACCAACTTTGGGATTTCGAACCTGGGTCCTCCGCATCCCAGTCTGATGCTCCATCTACTGCGCCACTGCTTGGTCAAGCTATATTTACAGTTTTAATTTTTCTTTACTTCCTTTCCAGTCTGGGTGCCATTTCTTTCATTTTCTTGTCTAATTTTGTCTCTAGGACCTCCAGGCATTTACAGCTATAAGTTGCCCTCTGTGTACTGCACTAGCTGCATCCCATAAATTTTGGTATATTGCAGTACATTTCCTTTAGAAACTACTGTATGTTTAGGCTTGACTTGAATTTGTTATGTCAGTATTACTAACTGAAATTTTGAAGATACACATGTATAAAATAGGTTCCTCACCTTTAAATGAGTAAGGGTAATTTACTGAAAAATAAAGTAGTAGCCATGAATTAAGAATTATAATGTTGGCCTGACCTGTGGTGGCGCAGTGGGTAAAGTATTGACCTGTATGTAACGCTGAAGTTGCTGGTTCAAAACCCTGGGCTTGCCTGGTTGAGGCACATATAGGAGTTGATGTTTCCTGCTCCTCTCCCTTCTCTCTCTCTCTTTCGCTCTTTCTCTCCCCCTTCTAAAATGAATAAATAAAATCTTTGAAAAAAAAAAGAATTATAATGTTTACAGAGAGAGTGTAAAGACATTGTGTATTAACTTTCTCTCTTTTCCTTTAGTTGTTTATGCCTAGGTTATGTCTTACCATGGTGCTAACAGGGCCAAAGCTTGATCCCATTGCACACCTCCTGTCAGTTACCCAAATTACAGATGCTGTGCCTAGGAGGAAGAGGCCTCATTAGGCCTTATTATCTTGAGACTACATGTAAAATGTACATTTTTTATTTCAGTGCATCACTCTTTCAAGTTTTACCTGTGAGTTAGCAATGTTTTATTTAGTTAATTGCCTCCATTTTACAGGACCATTTGTAAGATCCATGGCTGGAATTAACTCAAGGATGAAGTACTGATATTCTTAGGATTCCTAGGGACTGGAAGAGTTAAAGACTGGCAAGGAAACATTACAATGAGACTGTACCTTCTATTGTTTCTCTCTGACAAAGATGCTCCTTTTCACCTTCTCCCAACTCTCTTCCCACTCCCCACCCCCACCCCTGGCACCCAAAATCACTGTGGCTCTAGGGTGCTTCTGGTTCACAAGCATTCATTCCCCTGCATGCTCCATGTTGACTTACTTTTTCCACAAAGTTCTCCAAATCTCTCCTTAACATCTCAGGAGCCGGCATTCTCTCCTACTGTCCTCTTCCCCAAAAAAAGATGATGCAATCACTGACTTGACTGAATGAAAACTTGACATTCAGAATATTCAGACAAATATTTTCCTGATTGCATCTCCTTGCACAACCCCACCCTGAGGTATTTATAGGCTGTTATCATAGCTCCCCTTACCTCACAGGCTGTCAAAGGAAATGGCACCTTCAATGGCACCTTCAAGCTTATGTTTCCCTCCATCCATGTAGAGGCAGAGGCTGGAAATATAATAGAACATGGGACAACCCATGAATTGACTCACAGTATAGTTCAACTAGAAATAGTCCAAATAAAAAACCAGATTCTGCCTGACCAGGCGGTGGCGCAGTGGATGGAGCGTCGGACTGGGATGTGGAGGACCCAGGTTCAAGACCCCAAGGTTGCCAGCTTGAGTGCGGGCTCATCTGGTTTGAGTAAAAGCTCACCAGCTTGGACCCAAGGTTACTGGCAAGGGGTTACTCAGTCTGCTGAAGGCCCGCAGTCAAGGCACATATGAGAACGCAGTCAATGAACAACTAAGGTGTCACAATGAAAAACTAATAATTGATGCTTCTCATCTCTCTCTGTTCCGTCTATCTGTCCCTATCTATCCCTCTGTCACTGTAAAAAAAAAAAACAACCAGATTCTGAGCACTTCACACCCATTAGCCCAGAGTTCATAGTAGCCTGCTGCTTAAGCAGCTGCTCAGGGGCTGCTCATCTTCACTGGCCTCTGCATCAGGCCATTAACAAGCTGCTTAAACAGATAGCTCTGGCTCTGGCTGCTGAGAACAGGCTGTGCTCAGTGCCGCTGGGCCATCTATCGCGGACTACACAGGAGATGTGTTTTGACCTTCCAGGGTTAGTGACTACTCAGCAGTCACACATAGTTCTGTTAATGAAGGTCTCAGTCCTGACTGTGGCTTATCATCTTGTAATTCAGAGAGAAAAAGGTGGCTTTTAATAATTGTGACACTATAACGCATTCTAAAAAGTCTTAAGGAAGCACAGATGGTCACTACTCTCACAAGTTTTATTTTTTGCATATAGTTTTCTTTTTCATCTTTGTATAGTTCCAATGATGTTGATATTTTCTACACTTAATAATACATATTATTTAATATTCTTTTATAAATATTTCCCAAGTTCCCATACAGTCCTTATGATAATTGTATTGACTGCCTAATTAATGCCTTGCTTGTTGTGCCATCTTTTTTTTTTAATTTTTATTTATTCATTTTTAGAGAGGAGAGAGAGAGACAGAGAGAAGGGGGGAGGAGCTGGAAGCATCAACTCCCATATGTGCCTTGACCAGGCAAGCCCAGGGTTTTGAACCAGCGACCTCAGCATTTCCAGGTCGATGCTTTATCCACTGCGCCACCACAGGTCAGGCATTTTTTTTTAAAGAGGTAACTTTATTTTTTTTAAGATTTTATTTATTCATTATAGAGAGGGGAGAGAGAAAGAGAGAGAGAGAGAGAAGGAGGAAGGAGCAGGAAGCATCAACTCCTGTATGTGCCTTGAGCAGGCAAGCCCAGAGTTTTGAACCGGCAACCTCAGCGTTTCCAGGTTGACGCTTTATCCACTGTGTCACCACAGGTCAGGCTGCCTTGCTTGTTGTATGCTTAGGTTTTTGCAGGAGAAATCACTTAGTTGAAGAAGCTGCCCTAGTGAGAATGCAGTACTTCCTAGGGGGCAGCCACTGCCACATGAGGATTATGGGTACCTTGGGGATAGGGTTGTAATAGGAAACCAAAAACAAATGACTCACCTGTTTCATTGATGTTAACCCAGGTTCTATGGATGATTCGTGCTTTACCTTTAAAAAAAGACAAAAAAATATATATGTAAAGAAAAAATGCTGAGGAAAGTGTCATTTTTTTGGTACTACATGAATCAAAGGGTGGCCTATCAGGGTCCCAAAGCCAGAGCCCACTGCTCAGCTCAAGGTACTATTTATGTTGGATCCCACGACCAGAAAGACTGCACCTGGCATTGCTGCTTAAGATTGTGAAGTGGGAGGTGTGCGGACTACCTGCCCCCTCAGCCCTTATCCCACAGGCGAGAGTTAGTTAGCCTTAGGGACAGGAATCACCTTGGGGAGGAGTGCTAGAAGTATAGATTCTTATTCCCCACCCCGGAATGGTAGGTCTGGGATGGGGCCTAAGAATTATAGGATACATTTAATGATGCCTTGTAATTATTCAGCTAGACAATATTTAATCATGAATAAGAGTATGCAGTAAACTCGAGTTACAGTGATACATTGCTGATTACTCAAATACGCATTTGTAAATTATACCTGACCTCTGATTCATCAACCAATAAAGTACAGTATGAGCCTGTAATGTATTGTATGTACCTGCAATGGGCTTGTTTCACCACTAGAAGGCAAAGGTGTGGTGTTTCTGCTTTTTCTTTTTCTGCTAGTTAAAAACTACCTGGGAAGGTACCTGACAGCAGAGAGGTCCTAGGCACCTGGAATCCAAAAGTGTGTGTGTGTGTGGGGGGGGGGGTTGGCAGTGGGAAGCCACTGAGGTGGGAAAGGAAGGAAACCAACATGTAGTGATCTGTTCTGTGCTAGATTCTGTGTCAAGTACTTATTCATCCATTTATATGTAACTTAATCCTTTTAGCTACCCAACTTACAGATGAAGGAACTGAGGATCAGGGAGAGAGAATGACCTGCCTAAGATGACAGAGCAGAGACTAGTGAAGCACAGCTTTTGATAGAAGGCTGTCTCGACTCCAAAGCCTGAGCTTTGAACACAAATAATATCAGAAAGGGAAAGGTAGTGTTCCTCACTAAAAATAGGCTTTATGTTTACCAACTCTGTCCTTATCTGTGCCCAAACCACAGCAGTTTGTGTACCTCATGCTTCACACACTACGTGTGTGTTTTGTCTGCTGAATGGGCTTCAGGAGGCAGGCATGGCTCCTTTCTTTCCTGAGATTGAAATAGCCAAGTCTCGTCTTGGATCAGGCCTTAGTCCTGAAAGGTTGACCAGACATCCCAGTCTAGGGCTCTGGAAATGCGTATGAGCAGCTGCCACGCCATTCACCCTACCCATGCAGGGGCATTGGTACCCTGCTCTTCCTGTACCTAGCTTTCAAATGCCCAGCACCACCCATTTTGGTCAAAGTTGTATTGATATATTTTTACTTAGTTATGTATATTGTTTTAAAATTTTTCATGAACAATTGCATTTCTGGGTAAATGCACAAAAAATTGAAATCAGGGATTGAATAGGTGTTTATACAGCAATGTTCATAGTAGCATTATTCACAACAGCCAAAAGGTGGAAGTCACCCAAGTGTTCATTCACTGATGAATAGATAAAACAAAATGTATACACATACAATGGAATATTATTCCACCTTAAAAAGGAAAGAAATCCAGCCCAGGTCAGGTAGCTCAGTCGATTAGAGTGTTGTCCCGATATGCTAAGGTTGTGGGTTTGATCCCCAGTCAGGGCACATACAACAGTCAACCAATAAATGCATAAATAAGTGGAAAAACAAATCGATGTTTCTCTCTCTCTCTCTCTCTCTCTCTCTCTGTCTTCCTCTTTCTCTAAAATCAATAAATAAATTAAAATTTTTTTTTGTAGAGATCCAAAGTAGAACAGTGGTTACCAGGGGTAGGACAGGGTGGAGGGAGAAACGGAGAATTAATGTTTCATGGTGGAGAGAGTTTCAGTTGGGGAAGATGGGAAAGTTCTGGAGATGGATGTGGTAATGGTTGTAAAACCACGTAAATGTATTTTATGCCATAGAGCTGTTCACTCAAACAATGATTAAAATGGCAAGTGTTATGATATGTACAATTTACCACAATTAAAAATAGTTTAAATACCCTGTTTTCCCAAAAATAAGATCTAGTGCAATATTTTTCAAGCTTAGAAATATAAGGCCTCCCCTGAAAATAAGACCTAGTGCGTCTTTAGGAGCAAAAATTAATATAAGACACTGTCTTAATTTTGGGGAAACAAGGTAGATTGTTGTACATGGAAATAGAGTCACAAGAAATTCTTGATGGAATTCAGAGTTTGGCTGGTGACATGACTACAGTATATTAATAAATGTTGATTTTTTGCCCTGGCCGGTTGGCTCAGTGGTAGAGCGTCGGCCTGGTGTGAAGGAGTCCCGGGTTCGATTCCCAGCCAGGGCACACAGGAGAAGCGCTCATCTGCTTCTCCACCCCTCCCCCTATCCTTCCTCTCTGTCTCTCTTTTCCCCTCCTGCAGCCAAGGCTCCATTGGAGCAAAGATGGCCAGGGCGCTGGGGATGGCTCCTTGGCCTCTGCCTCAGGCGCTAGACTGGCTCTGGTTGCGACAGAGCAACGTTCCGGATGGGCAGAACATCGCCCCCTGGTGGGCATGCCGGGTGGATCCCGGTCGGGCGCATGCGGGAGTCTGTCTGACTGCCTCCCCGTTTCCAGCTTCAGAAAAATACAAAATAAATAAATAAATAAATAAATGTTGATTTTTTTTTTTGTTCAAAAATTCTTGTTCATGGAAAAATAAACATCCCCTGAAAATAAGACCTATCGCGTTTTTAGGAGCAAAAATTAAATAAGACACTGTCTTATTTTGGGGGAAACATGGTATTACACTGAAAATCTCAGTCCAAAGTTGTTAGTGTCCTGTCCTTCAGAGCAGCTTTGTCCCCCGCTGAGGGCAGCTGAAAGCGCACATCCCCGGGCACTCAGAAAGCCCTGCTGTCTGGCTTGGCAAACAGGGGATGCAGAAAAGGCTGGCTCTCTCTAGCATGTCCTTGAAAGCTCGTGAAGTCCCCTCACATCCCAACCTTCCAGTAGTCTGTGTCAGCCCCCACCTGGATCATCACCACCATGCTCCGCAGCTTCTGCTCTGGGCAGCCAGCTGGCCGTCCTCCTGCCTCGCGCTCCCTCACTCGACAGGACCTCTGTGTTGCTGGGAAATCCCATGTTTTCCAGCTCCAGTGGAATCAGTGGCTCGTTTTTCAGTGTGACTCTTCCAAATTTTTCCTGCTGTCTTGAAGCTTTCAGTTTCTCTTTTTCTTCTTCTTCATGTGCTATTGACTTTCTTCTTGACAGTTTGACAGACAACATACAAATAGTTTGCTTTTGTATCTGAATCCATTTTAAGAACGGCAACCGACAATCTGTCTGCCTGGCTAAAAGTATTAGTTGAACAAAGAAAGTGCTCTTTCCACCTCATCTTCAGCACTTCCCATCAAATTAGCTGTATGAACAGTTACAGGTAATGTTCAGTATTTGTGACTTCACTTCATTCTACATAGGAAAGCTTGAGGAGGGGAAAGTGAGTTAAATTCTTACATTTTTCCCTTCACAGATATCCTGAGATTTTTCAACATCACCGTCATGGCCCCCACAGAATATCTCCCTTTCAACTTCCTTACTTTCTTATCCAGCTTGTCTCTATCCACCTCTTTTGTTTTGCCTGGAGCTGATGAGGGCTTTCACTGACCCTTTCTGTACCCTATTTCAGCTCAGCGTCAAATGATTTTACATATTGGGACTCTGAATAAGGTTTGCCTGAAGGAGCGTTTCTGTTAAAATATTATTTTTTAAACAGCATTGAAGCCCATGGTCGCTGGCTTGAGCAAGGTGTTACTAGGTTGGCTTGAGCCCTGCCTCCCCAAATCAAGGCACATATGAAAAGCAACTACAGTGACACAACTGCAGGTTGATGTTTCTCACTTCTCTCCTTCCCATTCTCTTTCTTGCTATAAATAAATAAATAAAATAACTTTATTATAAGAGCAATATATAAAAAATAAGAAAACCTTCATACAGCTCTTTCAAACAACTGCCTTTATATTTGCATGTTTCATTTTAGCCTTTGTCCATATGCATAGTCTATTTTAAATAGTTATGGTAATATTTTATATATATATATATATTGCCCTTTTCACTAATTTTGAAATCATAAACACCTTCCAATGATTTCATAGCCTTCATAGTGATCCTCGTAATGTTTATATAATATTGCCCAGGCAATCATTTATTTATCCTTCTCATTAGACATTTAGATTGTTTCTGATTTTTTTTTTACATTAGAGGTGATGCATGATAGCTTTTATCTTATGTTTAATTATTTCCATGGGATAAATTCCCATATTGCTTTCCAAAAGGGTCGTACCACCTTACAAATCATAGTATTTCTGTGCTACCATAGTCTATTTTACTGCTGATGCCGACTCAGATTCAACACGTATTTGACTGCTCATTCTGTGGGAGGAACTTTCATATTTATTCCCGCATTTAAATCTCTTCCTAGAACCTTAGATTTTCAGAGTTGGGGGACATCTGCTCATTCTATAAATGAAGACATGAGACCCAGAGAATTATGTACTGTATTCATGGCTGCAAGTTTGAAAACAACAGCATGTGTATAGCAAACCTGAATCTTGACCTCGAGTCTTCTGCACTTCCTGCCATGCCCAGCTGGTGCAGTTTGTGTGTTCGTTTATTTTCTGTTAAGGCACAGCTGAGACATGACACTGTGTGTTTGTCCTCTGGCCACAGCCATCCTGAGAGTCTCTTCCACTGTATATCATTGGGCAGTACAGGTGGGACAGCACTGGACCTTTAAGCCACTGTGGCTAAGCCAAGACCTCTGTTGAATAATGAAAGACTTACAGTGCTGCTTTCTAAAAGAGGCTCCTGTCCTCCTTCTGGAGTAGGTCCTGTGGACTGGGGCGTACTCAGTATGAAGCCCTGTCCTTCCTCCTCCCCCCAGGCTTCGGTTTTCACTCCTACCTTCTCTCGCAATGCCATGAGTACCCTTCTCTGGCTCTCCACGTGCTCACCCTCTCTGATCTTCAAATGCTAGCTCCTCCAAGAAGGCTTTTCAATCTTCTGCTGCCTTATAAACCCATCCTGAAATTTTTTTTCTTAGACTAATAATGATTTTTAATTTCCCATGATTCTGTGAATTGGCTGAGTGGTTCCTCTTGCTGGTTTTGCCTGAAAACATTCATTCAGTGCAGGGTATGCAGGGCTGGTGGCCCAAGACGTCTGGAAGTTGTTGGCCAACACCCAGGGCACCTTCCTTCTCCTTGATGTGGCCTTTCTTCCCCCAGGGTACCAGATAGGCTCCTACATGGCATTCTCAGGGCAATGTTCCAATGTGCAAATGCTTGTCAAGTGTGTTATTGTCCCATTGGCCAAAGCAAATCCCAAGGCGAAGCTCAGAGTCCATGGGAGAGGGAGATACATGGTCCTTATTCTGGGAAGCATAATCCATTGGATCATTGCTCTAAGAAACTATAGTTCTTTCTCTGTCACAAATGGGTCACATCCCTCCCATATGCAAAACACCCTCACTCCTCCCAGGGCCCTCAAGTTCATCTGTCATCTCCCCTCACTCAACGTGCAGGGTCTTGTGATCTGAATCAGGTCACGTGCCTGTGTGCTCCTTAGGAGCAGTTTGTTCAATGGCTCCTCTTGATCCAGTGACTGCTGAGCTAAAATGATAAATGATACCCTCTCCATATACCCGACACATGATAGTGAGTCAGGACCAGGACCTCAGTAAACACTCCGGTTCAGAAAGGGGAGGAGTGGGGGCTATGTGGCCGCCTGCCGCTCTGCAGTGTGCAGGGTTCAGGTTGTCGAGACCCTCCACTGCGGAGGGAAGGCGTGCTCCTGCAGCGGGGGCCCTCTGGGCCACCTGGCTGTGACTCCTTACTCTGTTGTGCTCCTTGGCTCTGAGCTTTGCCCTCAGGGCTTTTGGCTCCAGCTTCTGAGACACTTTTCTGTGTCAGGAAGAATGGGGCTGTGTGTGTGGCTTTCTCAACCTGCTTTCTGCCCTTAGAAAGTTTGGAACCCAGAAGCCTTTTATCATTTGGAACTGTCCTTGTTCTGCAACTCCCTTAAAAGTTTGTTGGCTTTTTACATATCAGAAAATTGTCTACTTGAGCAGAAAACAAAAGCTATACCCACAATTATTTTAGAGGAGATCCTTCCTCCACTTTGGACAGCATGTCGGAGAGCCGTGGGGCACTGACCTTAAGGTTCTTAGGCGCTCCTTTTCCTAACTGAGAGAGTCACCACCTTAACTGTCCTGTGGTCTTAACAAAGACTCTCGGCCTTCAACTTAATTTGATCTTTACCTGAAGTCATGTCTTACTTTGAGACTCTTGTGGAGAGACTGGGAATATGAAACATTTTGTTTAGGAACCCAGCACATCACTGACCTTCCATGTTTTTCTCAATTCTGCTTGCACGCTGAACAGCTAGCTCCTCCTGCCTTTCCCTTAAGGTTACTGACACTCTTCACCATTCTGCCTGGAAATTTTCTAAACCAGATTCACGAGTTCATTAGGTATGTTTTCTATCTTTCAAGTTCCTGCAGGCGACAGCTTGGCAGTACCACCTTCACTGCTATGAATCTGTCACTGTGTAAGACACAGGCGGGCGGCTCTCTGTCCAACAGCGTCTCCCCCTGTCACCTCCAGCCTGCACTCAACCTCCTTGCCACCCTCCAGCCTTCATTCACCGCACAATTTGAAGCCAGCGCTGCATGTTTTGTATTCTTGTTATGGTAAAACTCCCTTCTAGGCAGCAACTATCTATTGTTGTATAATAGATCACCCCAAAATTTTGAGGTGAATTAAAACAATATTATTAGCCTGACTGGTGGTGGCACAGTGGATAGAGCATCTACCTGGGATGCTGAAGTTTCTGGTTCAAAACCCCAAGGTAGCTGGCCTGAGCATGGTTCTCGTTGGCTTGAGCATGGACTCACCAGCTTGAGTATAAGGTCACTGGATTGAGCAAGGGATCATCGACATGATCCTAAGGCCACTGGCTTGAGCCCAGAGGTTGCTAGCTTGAAGTCCAAGGTCACTGGCGTGAGCCCAAGGTCTCTGTCTTAAGCAAGGGCTCACTGGTTCAGCTTGAGTCCCTTGGTCAAGGTACGTATGAGAAGCAATCAATGAACAACTAAAATGAAGCAACTATGAGTTGATATTTCTCATCTCTCCCCCTTTAATCTCTCTCTGTTTCTTGCAAAAACAAACAAACAACAAAAACAACCAAAACAAGAACCCCTCTAACTTGAACTGGACTGGAGAGTCTGAGCTGGCCTCACTCAGTGCCTGGCAGTAGAGGCTGACCGATAGCTAGGGTCTCCGTTTTCCTCTACTTGGCCTCTCGGTCTCCACTTGGCTAGCTTGGTGCCCTTACGTGTGGTTACAGGGCAGATCATGGAGGCAGGAAACAAAAAAGGATGGGGAAATAAGTGAGGCAATAGATGTGTATTTAAAATCCTCAGCAAGCATTACTTACTCACCATAGTGTTCCCTTTGCTATACCTCCAACATCCTTTATGTCATGCCAGTATAAAGTACTCAATAAATATTGATCGGATGGCCTGATCAGGTGGTGCGCAGTGGATAGAGCATTGGACTGGGATGCAGAGGACCCAGGTTCGAGACCTCGAGGTTGCCAGCTTGAGCGTGGGCTCATCTGGTTTGAGCAAAGCTCACCAGCTTGGACCCAAGGTTGCTGGCTTGAGCAAGGGGTTACTCGGTCTGCTGAAGGCCCGTGGTCAAGGCACATATGAGAGAGCAATCAATGAACAACTAAGGTGTTGCAACAAAAAACTGATGATTGATGCTTCTCATCTCTCTCCGTTTCTGTCTGTCCCTATCCCTCTCTCTCTGTCTCTATGAAAAAAAAAATTGATCAGATGAACAACTGAAAAAATAAATTAAAAAAAAATCCTCAGTAAGGAAAAAAAGCCTCAGCAAATCAAATCAAACAGTACCCAGTGGGTCATCTGGGTACCCAAGATTGCCTCTGTGGATGAAGTTTGTTCCTGGAGAGCCCTTGCTCACAGTGAAGTGGTTTTGCATTGGAAGCAATTGAAGAGCGAGGGTTGCATAACTAAGTGAGAAGTAAAGGAGGTGGGATGGCTGCCCCATCGGAAGCCCAGAGCTCTGTGTAGGAAGTTGCCGGCAGGACACCTGGGACCTGGGTTTCTCCATGTTGCACATGGTTTGTGATAGCTGTGGTGACCCCTCCAGTTGCAACTGGGTGACTCTTTTTCTTTTTGCAGTTCAGGCTCTTTGCTCCTCCTTCATTAGATGAGATGGACATGTGTCAACATGAGGAAAAGGAGGAAATGTCCTAGGCACACAACAGTTCTAAGCCACCCTGGAAAAACCTTTGCTAGGATGTGATGTGAAGCCCCAGAGCCCCTGAGTGGACCCAGAGGAGCACTTCATGGTGGTGATCAGGCCCTAAAAAGCTGTTTTGTGATATGGAACAAGAAAAGGGGCCAGACTTCTGCAGGTTTAGCTCTGCAGTGCTGGGATGAGGAATATCATCAGTACTGAGACGTTGAGCAGAAGAGGCTAAGCCCAAGACAAGGGAATCAGGGAAGTGTTGAGAAGCAAGAAAAGGTGGAGGAGCTCAGCAGTAGTGACAAGAAAGCACTTTTCTGTTCCTGGAGACTGCTGGCTTCAGGCACCCTTCTCTCCAGTTCTAGAGAGGAGCCCAGAAGTGGGGCCCTGAAGAGGAAGGGGAATGCATAGCTCTCTTCTCTTTCCTTCCTCACATGATAACAGTGACCTGAGAGACTTATATTTCCAGTGTCCAAGTCTGTCTGGGAACTTTCTGGAATGCAGAGCAGCTGTCCCCCACCCCACACCCCTGCAGGAACAGCCTAGACAATGTTTGACACATACGGGTACTAGTGAGCTGCTGGAATTGTCTTCTTTCTCCCACCCTACCTTGTTCGCCCCTGCCCTTCGCCCTCTCCCGACTACCAGAAGCACTCTAAATAATTAACTTTAACAGATGGAGAAGCTCAATGCTTCTCCACTTTGGGTACACATTAAATCATTCAGGGGTACTTTTAAAAAGTTCGTTCATCTTGGGTGGGTCCCAGAGGCAGCTATTTTTTAAAAAGCGTACCAGGTGATTGGTATGCAGCCTGATTGAGAACAGTTGGAATTGCTAATTTTGAGGATTTGTTGCTCTTTTGATGTGTCTGAAAATACCACACAAGTGATCAGCCTTTGGTTAATTAGCAACACCTAGGAGATATCCTTCCTTGGATACTGTGGCTTCTGGGCTGCCTATTGGGGTAATTCTTGTGTGTGTGTGTGTGTGTGTGCGTGTGCGTGTATGAGACAGAGACAGAGAGAGTCAGAGAGAGGGATAGACAGGAAGAGAGAGATGAGAAGCATCATCAATTCTTTGTTGTAGCACCTTAGTTGTTCATTGATTGCTTTCTCATATGTGCCTTGACCAGGGGGCCACAGCAGACCAAGTGCCCCTTGCTCGAGCCAGTGACCTTGGGCTCAAGCTGATGAGCCTTGCTCAAACCAGATGAGCCTGCGCTCAAGCTGGCAACCGCGGGGTCTCAAACCCGGGTTCTCCACATCCCAGTCCGACGCTCCATCTACTGCGTCACCGTCTGGTCAGGCATATTGGGGTAATTCTTGAGGGTCTTTTGGGGTACCTTTTAGCCACTGGCCTCCTGAGCTTCCTGCAGTATGGAAATACAGTAGTTACTCCTGTGATCACACAGAAAATACTGTTGTGGGTCAGTGTAGCTATCTTTCCAGTTCAAGGAACTCTCTAGAATGCCACTCAAGGACAGTTTTTTGTTTGTTTGTTTTTTACAGAGACAGAGAGTGAGTCAGAGAGAAGGATAGACAGAGACAGACAGACAGGAATGGAGAGAGATGAGAAGCATCAATTATTAGTTTTTCATTGCACGTTGCAACACCTTAGTTGTTCATTGATTGCTTTTTCATATGTGCCTTGACCACAGGCCTTCAGCAGACTGAGTAACCCCTTGTTGGACCCAGTGACCTTGGGTTCAAGCTGGTGGGCTTTTCCTCAAACCAGATGAGCCTGCGCTCAAGCTGGTGACCTCGGGGTCTCGAACCTGGGTCCTCTGCATCCCAGTCCGATGCTCTATCCACTGCGCCACCACCTGGTCAGGCTCAAGGACAATTTTGTTGAAGGGCATGACTACAGTCCATGATGTAAATCTTAGTTTCATTCAGGAAGTTTTTCTATGCCATTTGTCACAGACTCTTTGTTCCACAAGCTATTGCAGAGAATAAGAATACCCCTGTCCCAGCTCTGCCTCTCTTTCTGGCCATCCTGTCCCCATGCAGAGCCTCAATGTTTGTCTTCTGTGCCATCTTCATTTGGACAAGGCTGAGAATCAATGTTTCAGCCTCTGGGGGAAAGGATTTCCAGATTGCTATCCATTGTGCCTAATAGCAGTTCCCATTTATTTCTTCCAAATCTGCCTCTTTCAGCCACCAACAACTACCCCTTCCCGCTAGTATTACGAGATCTGGAGGCTGCATCTGTGTTCCGACTCGGAGCACCTTTGGCATATCACGTCTCAGCCCTCGTCTGTCTCTGAAGGCCAGAGTTTGTTTTTTTGCTTGTCAGCATGTGAAGAACACTCTTTATACTTGTCATTTTAATTACTCGATTGGACACTTTCCAGTCCTATCATGTCATCTGTAAGTGCCAGAGAACAGAATGACACACATTGTGGTGTCAGTTTATCATAATCTGATACAAGGATGGAATTGTGATATTTAGTTTCCAGTGTTCTTATCCACGTTACTAGGGGTATTTTTGGTGGTTGAGGGGGGGGGCAGGGGGCAGCATAGTGGATTCCTGACTTCAAGGAATGGTTTTTCAGCTTCCTTAAATTGTTTCGCTGTTGTTACCTTCCTGCTCCCACACTGACAGGCGGCTGGCAGCGGTCCATTCTCCTCCTTAGCCTGTGTCTCCTTCTCCAGCTCCATTCCCCACACTGGCAGCTCACTACCTGGCCAGACATGGTGTCACAAACGACCTTGGAGAGTCACTGTGTTCCTCTTCCCCGAATCAGTTATAACCATGGAAATTAAGACCTGGATGTTCAGACTGCAGAAGGAAAATGGGACTCGCATAGATTTTAGAAAATGTTTGTTCCTGAAAATTAAAATCACTCTTAATCCTACCACCCAGAGATAATATCAGAATATAAATCCTGGTTATAGTTTTCCAGTCCTTTATTCAGGGAGCAACACACACACACACACACACACACACACACACACTTTCCCTCTATATTTTTATAATATGATATAATATTTGATATCTAATTATTATGTTGTACACTTAAAACTAATATTGAATGTTCATTGTAATTAAAAAGTATAAAAATTAAAATAAATCAAAGGATACTTGATGCAAAAGAATATATGTAACATTATATACACACAAACCAAGAAATAAAACATTATAGAAAATTGGCAATAATTGTCACTTACCTAAGGGCTCTCCTAGCCTACATTTCCTTGCATGGGGTAACTATTTTCTCGAAGTTTGGGTTTATTATTTCCTTGCTTTATAAAAGTAAGTTTACAAATAGTTTGCGTTCACTTGATGTTAAGCTTTATAAAAATGGCATCATTCTATACTATATCTCTGGGTTTTTTTACTCAGAAACTACATCGGTTGACTTTATCCATGTTGTGTTATGAAGAGTAGTTCTTTAATATTCACTGTTGTTTAATATCTCCATTGTAGAGATAAACACGTTTATTTGCTCATTCTTCTTTTGCTGGACATACGGACTATTGTTGGGATTTGGCCATTACAGTATAACCAGTGCTTATTCATGCCTCTTGGTGCAGGTGTGGAGAGTGCCTTAGGGGTGAAATTGTTGGATATAAAATATACAAAATTTCAACTTAATGAGCCATTATCAAAATGATTGCACCAATTTACAGTCCCAGTATCAGTGCATAAGAGTCCTAAATGTTCAACCTCCTGACCAACACTTGAAATTATCAGACTTTAAAACTTTTGCCTTTCTAGGACAGGTATAATAGTGTAGTATTAACTTGTATTTTTTTAAAAGTTTTTTTATTTTATTTTATTTATTTTTTACAGAGACAGAGAATGAGTCAGAGAGAGGGATAGACAGGGACAGACAGACCGGAATGGAGAGAGATGAGAAGCATCAATCATTAGTTTTTCATTGCGCGTTGCAACACCTTAGTTGTTCATTGATTGCTTTCTCATATGTGCCTTGACCACCGGCCTTCAGCAGACTGAGTAACCCCTTGCTGGAGCCAGTGACTTTGGGTTCACGCTGGTGGGCTTTTGCTCAAGCCAGATGAGCCCGTGCTCAAGCTGGTGACCTCGGGGTCTCGAACCTGGGTCTTGCGCATCCCAGTCCGACGCTCTATCCACTGCGCCACCGCCTGGTCAGGCTTAACTTTCATTTTTTTGAGTACATGTAGTAATGAAATTGAGAATCTTTTCATACATTTACTCGATGTGTTTGGTCTTCTTCAAAATGTCTTCTTATGCTTTTGCCTCCTTTCCTATTAGACTTGTGTCTTACACATATTTTTTAGCAAAATTTGAATCATACTACATATACTATTTTACACTTTCTAAGATATGAAACCTCCTTTTACACTGTGATTTTAATGCTGGTGGCATCTTCCATGTCATGGATAGCTCATAATTTAATTAAAGTCCTGTGCCTTTTTAAAAAGTTTTATTTTTTAGAAGTAATTCTAATGCCTAAGTGTAATCACACATCACTTAATGTTGTCACAAAATAAACCACAAGAAACCCTGGCTGGATAGCTCGGTTGATTAGAGTATCATCCTGATATGTGGAGGTTGTTGGTTCAATCCATGGTCAGGGAACATACAGGAACAGCTCGATGTTTCTGTCTATCTTCTTTTTTTCTAAAATCAATCAATAAATAAAAAGAAATAGACTGCAAGAATTTGGATTTCTGGGTCAAAGGTTAGCAACTTTTTATTTATTTATTTTTTGTTTTTGTTTTTGTTTTGTGGCAGAGACAGAGAGAGTCAGAAACAGATAAGGACAGACAGACAGGAAGGGAGAAATGAGAAACATCAATTCTTCGCTGTGGCTCCTTAGTTGTTCATTGATTGATTTCTCATATGTGCCTTGACTGGGGGGCTACAGCAGACCAAGTGACCCCTTGCTTGAGCCAGCGACCTTGAGCTCAAGCTGGTGAGCCTTGCTCAAACCAGATGAGCCTGTGCTCAAGCTGGCGACCTTGGGGTCTTGAACCTGGGTCTTCCACATCCCAGTCCGATGCTCTATCCACTGCGCCACTGCCTGGTCAGGCTTTTTTGTTTGTTTGTTTTGTTTTTTTGAAAGGTTATCAACCTTTTAAAAGAATTTGATATGTATTTCCAAATCACCTTCCAGAAAGGTTGTATTGTTTACATTTCTTCAAAAAGCTCTTTAACACTGGATATTAAATTTCAAATATTTTTTGGCTCAGCGTGTGGAAGTTCCAGGTTCAATTCCCAGTCAGGGCACACAGGAGAGGTGACCATCTGCTTCTTCACCCTTCCCCCTCTATTTCTCTCCACCCTTCCTCTCTATCTCTCTCTTCCTCCCCTACAGCCAAGGCTCCATTGGAGCAAAGTTGGCCCAGGCACTGAGGATGGCTCCATGGCCTCTGCCTCAGGCACTAGAATGGCTCCGGCAGTAACAGAGCAATGCTCCAGAGGGGCCAAGCATTGCCCCCTGGTGGGCGTGCCGGGTGGATCCCGGTCAGGCACATGCGGGAGTCCGTCTGACTGCCTCCCCACTTCTCACTTTGGAAAAATATCAAAAAAAAAATTTTTAATTCAAATATTTTGCTAATTTAACTTGTAAATATTAGAAATAATGATAACATTTTAAACTATGTTTATTGGCCATTGTGTTTCTTGTCTTACTATTATTGATTCCTTCCCCAACCCCCAAGTTTATGGTTTGCATTAGACTAAAGGTATATTTAAGTCCTGTATTCAAAATTATAGTACTTGGCTTACTCCTTTCTCCTTCCTCATTATTGTTATGTCATTCATTTGACATACAGTTGGGTTTATTTGTTTCTGTTTGCATTTAGTTACAGGGTTTTTTTTGTTTTTGTTTTTGTACTTTTCTGAAGCTGGAAACGGGGAGAGACAGTCAGACAGACTCCCGCATGCGCCCGACCGGGATCCACCCGGCACGCCCACCAGGGGGTGACGCTCTGCCCACCAGGGGGCGATACTCTGCCCCTCTGGGGCATCGCTCTGTTGCGACCAGAGCCACTCTAGCGCCTGGGGCAGAGGCCAAGGAGCCATCCCCAGCGCCCGGGCCATCTTTGCTCCAATGGAGCCTCAGCTGCGGGAGGGGAAGAGAGAGACAGAGAGGAAGGACAGGGGGAGGGGTGGAGAAGCAGATGGGCGCTTCTCCTGTGTGCCCTGGCCGGGAATTGAATCCGGGACTTCTCACGCCAGGCCGACGCTCTACCACTGAGCCAACCGGCCAGGGCTAGTTACAGGTTTTTAATTTTTTCCCAATGCTTGTTAATTTATTTTTTGAATGTATATAACATTAACACACGGCCAAAAACCAAAACTACACCAATGGATATGATATACTCAGAATTGTCCCTCCCTCACCTATAGTTTCCATGCTGTTCCCTCAACCAATTCCTTATGAGCAACCAATTTCATTGTTTTCTGGTTTATTCTTCTTGTGATTCTTTTTACTAAAATAAGCAAAAGGTAAAATACTATAAATTTGCTTTTGCACTTTGCTTTTATAACTTAATAATATCCCCTGTACACTACTACATATTGGTTCATAAGGATATTCTTTCTTTTTCTTTTTTTGTGTGTGACAGAGACAGAGAATCAGAGAGAGGGACAGATAGGGACAGACAGACAGGAAGGGAGAGAGATGAGAAGCATCAATTCTTTGTTGTAGTACCTTCATTGTTCATTGACTGCTTTCTCATATGTGCCTGGACGGGGACTATAACAGAGCAAGTAACCCCTCGCTCAAGCCAGCAACCTTGGGCTTCAAGTCAGTCACCTTGGGCTCAAGCCAGCGACCACGGGGTCATGTCTAGGATCCAATGCTCAAGCCAGTGACCCCGTGCTCAAGCTGGTGAGCCTGTGCTCAAGCCAATAACCTCGGGGTTTCAAACCTGGGTCCTCTGCATCCCAGTCAGATGCTCTATCCACTGAGCTACTGCCCAGTCAGGCTTCTTTCTTTTCCTTAAAACATTTCTTTTTCAGTTACAGTTTACATTCAATATTATTTTGTATTAGTTTCAGGTATACAGCATAGCGGTTAGACAGTCATATACCTGTACTTTACAAAATGTCCCCCCACCCTGATATTTTCAGTATGCACCTGGCATCATGCATAGTTATTACAATATCATTGACTGTATTTCCTTTGCTGTACTTTTACATCCCCATGACTATTTTGTAACTACCAAGCTGTACTTCTCAATTCATAAAGATAATCTTTACTCCTATTTATTGCTTCCTAGTAGTTGGTTATGTGTAAGGACCATAGTTGATATAACCAGTTTTCGATGTTTGGGTATTTAGGTAGTTTGCAATATTCTGCAAATACAAATAATGGTACAATGCAGAAGCTTCCATATGCAAGAGTACATATTATATTTGGAGGTATCTTTTGGGAAAATTCCTAGAAGTTGGAGTACTAGGTTGAGAGGTAAATCTACAAACCGTTTCATTAGATATTGCCAAATGCTCCTCCATAGGAGATGTGCTATTTTTCATTCCCTTTAGAAATATATATTTGTCTCCCCATAACCTCACCAACACTGTGACGCTGTGTGTGGCTGTCCCGAACACCATTTATTAAAAAGTCCTTCTTCCCTGGCCGGTTGGCTCAGCGGTAGAGCGTCGGCCTAGCGTGCGGAGGACCCGGGTTCGATTCCCGGCCAGGGCACACAGGAGAAGCGCCCATTTGCTTCTCCACCCCTCCGCCGCGCTTTCCTCTCTGTCTCTCCCTTCCCCTCCCACAGCCAAGGCTCCATTGGAGCAAAGATGGCCCGGGCGCTGGGGATGGCTCTGTGGCCTCTGCCTCAGGCGCTAGAGTGGCTCTGGTCGCAACATGGCGACGCCCAGGATGGGCAGAGCATCGCCCCCTGGTGGGCGTGCCGGGTGGATCCCGGTCGGGCGCATGCGGGAGTCTGTCTGACTGTCTCTCCCTGTTTCCAGCTTAAGAAAAATGAAAAAAAAAAAAAAAAAAAAAAAAGTCCTTCTTTGCCTCAGCCATTTGACTTATCATATACTGGATTTTCATATGTAGCTGGATTGCTATCTGTACCTTTTATTGGGTTCCACTGGTCTGCCTACTCCTGTGGCAGAACCACTGTTTTCATTTGAGAGGCTCTGTGGTATATTTTAATATTTGCTAGGGCTAGTCACCTCTCAGACCTCTCCCTTTTCAGTGTTGTACTAACTATTCCTGGGTGTTTATTTTTCCATATGAACTTTGATATCAATTTACCTAGCTACATAAAAAAACTTGTTTATATATATTTTTTGAGGAATCATATTAAATTTATAAATTAACATAAGGAGAACTATCATCTGTTACTTTAACCAAAACCAAGGAATGTCTTGTTCAAGTATACTTTTGTGTCTTTCAGGATTGTTTTATAGTTTTCCTTTTTCAAAAAACCAGATTTATAGATATAATTCACCTACCTTTTAATTCATCTATGTAAAGTATATAATGCACTGGTTTTTAGCATATTCACAGTTATATAACCATCACCACAATCAACTTTAGAACAATTTCATCAACTCAAAAAGTAACTTTATACATATTAATAGTCCTTTCTCAATCCCTTTAACCCCACCAGCCCATGGCAACCACTAACCTACTTTCTGTTTCCATAAATATTTGCTTAATCTGGACATTTTATGTACTATGTAGAATCATATAATATGTGTTTTTTTGTAGCTGGCTTCTTTCATGGCATACTGTTTTCGAGTTTCATTCTTGTTTCAGCATGTACTCCATTCTTTTTTATTGCTGAATAATATTCCATTGCTTGAGTGGATTATTGCATTTTGTTTATCCATTCATCTGCTGATGGACTTTTGGGATATTTTCATCTTTTGGCTGTTATGAATAAGACTCTGTGAATATTTGTGCATTGGTTGTTGTGTGGGCATATATTTTCAACTCTCTTGGGTGTATACTGCAAAGTAGAATTGCTTGGTCATATAACTTTATGTTTAACATTTTGAAGAACTACCAAGCTGTTTTCCAGAGCAGCTATGCCATTTTACATTTCTACCTGCAGTGTATCAATGTTTTAATTTCTCCATATTCTCACCAACACATTGTCTGTGATTTTCATTATACCTATCCTAGGGAAGGTGAAGGGGTATCTCATTGTGTTTTGAATTATATTCCACTAATGGTTATGTTGTAGAGTGATTTACATTCCATTATTAACAGCTAATCATGTTGAGCATCTTTACAAGTGCTCAGTGGCCATCTATATAGATCTTCTTGAAGAAATGTCTGCTCAAATCCTTTCTCCATTTTCAATTGGGTTATTTGTTTTTATAATTATAGTGTTGTTTACATATTCTGGATATAAGTTTTTATCTTATGTATTATTTGAAAATATTTACTCCCATTCTGTTGGCTGCCTTTGTACTTTTTTTAATGGTGTACTTTAATGCAGAAAAGTTTTACATTTTGATAAAGTACAATTTGTCTATTATTTTCTTTTGTCATTTGTGCTTGTGGTATTGTATCTAAGAAGGCTTTGCCAAACCCAAGGTAATGGAGATACACACCTATATTTTTCTAATTGTTTTATAGTTATAGCTTTTGCATTTAGGTAGTTGAAATCCTAACCAGTACTGCAGAATGTGACTATATTGGAAAATAGGGACTTAAAGGTATAATTAAGTTAAAATGAGGTCATTAGGGGGCCCTACTCCAATGTAACTGGTGCCCTTTTTTTTTTTTTTCTTTTTTACAGAGACAGAGAAAAGGATAGATAGGAACAGACAGACAGGAACGGAGAGAGATGAGAAGCATCAATCATCAGTTTTTTGTTGTGACACCTTAGTTGTTCATTGATTGCTTTCTCATATGTGCCTTGACCAGGGGGCTACAGCAGACCGAGTAACCCCTTGCTCGAGCCAGCAACCTTGGGTCCAAGATGGTGAGCTTTTGCTCAAACCAGATGAGCCCGCGCTCAAGCTGGCGACCTTGGGGTCTTGAACCTGGGTCCTCCACATCCCAGTCCGACGCTCTATCCACTGTGCCACCGCCTGGTCAGGCTAACTGGTGTCCTTATAAGAAGAGATTAGGAGACAAATGTTCACAGTACAAAGGGAAGACCATGTGAAGACACAGGGAGAAGATGGCCATCTACAAGCCAAAGAGAGAGACCTCAGAAGAAACCAACACTGTCAACACCTTGATCTTGTACTTCTAGCCTGCAAAACTGTTCTTTAGGCCAGTCTGTGGTACTTTATTATGGTAGTTCTAGCACACTAGTACATAAACCTCACTTGATCATGTATGTTATTTTCTTAAATCATACGGGCTTTGTGTTTTTTTGAGAGAAATATCTTTCTCTATTTCTTTTCCTCTAGGAGTGGCAGACTGTAGTAATTGATAGGTCAAATCTAGTTGGCTGTCTATTTTGGTAAATCCAGTTTGAGACATAGCCCTACCAGCTCATTTACATACCATCTATGGCTACCTTTGTGCTACAATGGCAGAGTTGAACAGTTAGGACTGTAAACCAAAATATTTACTATCTAGTACTTCAGAAAAAAATTAGCTGACTCATGCTATAGTACTTATGGTGGGTTTATTATATGCATAGTTTTTCTAATTCTTAATTTTTAAAGTTTTTTTCTATAGCCTTGAGGTTTGAAAACAGCATAATGGATGAATATAAAATCCTTAACTTGTATCTTCTTTCCTTGAGTCCTCAGGAGATGCTTTATCATTATTGCCTTCTCTTGAGAATGTCAGGAATTTTGGTTAACAGCCTCTGTAAATAACTACTTATCCTAAAAAGTAATGACCTACATAAGAACCATTTTTATTATAATTTCACAATCTTAGGGGTCAGGAATTTGGGTGGGGTTTGGCTGGATGATTTTCTGCTCCATATGGTTTCAAATGGGGCCACTCAGTGGTATGCAGCTGATGGCTGGATTGATGTAGGCTTTTTTTTTTTTAATTTTTTTTTAATTTATTCATTTTAGAGAGGAGAGAGAAAGGGGGAGAGAGAGACAGAGAGGGAGAGAGAGAGGAGAGAGAGACAGAGAAGGTGGGGAGGAGCAGGAAGCATCAACTCCCATATGTGCCTTGACCAGGTCAGCCCAGGGTTTCGAACTGGTGACCTCAGCATTTCCAGGTCAATGCTTTATCCACTGCGCCACCACAGGTCAGGCGATGTAGGCATTTTTGATGACTTCACTATTAGCTAGGATCAGCTAGGCCCCTCTCCTTCTTAGACCCTCTCCACAAAGAGTTAGATATTTTACAGAGTGGCTCAGGGTTTCAAGAGCAAATGTTATCAAAGACCCAGCTGACTATTCAAGACTTCTTATGACCTACGCTTTGAAGTCCCATAACTTCCCACAATCTATGGTCAAGCCATCCACTCAGGCCAGCCCGGAATAACAGAAGCGATGAAGAGTATTGCAGCCTAATTTTCTTACTCTTTTAAGCAATTTGAACTTTCTGTGTGGAGGTTTTGAAATTATTATTATTATTGTCTAATAGTTTTAAGATGCTAGCACTCAGAATTGAACATACTGTGGTCATTTCTTCAAGCATATGTGGGTTCTTTCATTATATTAGATCTACATTTTCTTTCTTATTATTTCCAGAAAGATTCTTAGATAACAGTTTCATTATACTGGGGACTTCAGCTACACATATTTTGGACATTCTTTGCTTGTGTTTAAATGACATTCCAGAGAGAGAGATAAGTACAAAGCTAAAAGTAGGCAAGCAAAAGTAGGTACATTCCAGGAGTTTGGACGGGCTGTTTGTAGGAAGTGACAAGACAGGCAAGGGCTAGATAAATGGAAGGTCTGTGTGCCATGCTGAGCAGTGACACCACAGGCAGCACATTTCTGCAAGTTTTTTCTTCTTTCTTTCTTTCTTTCTTTCTTTCTTTCTTTCTTTCTTTCTTTTTTTTTTTTTTTACAGAGACAGAGAGGGATAGATAGGGACAGACAGACAGCAACAGAGAGAGATGAGAAACATCAATTATCAGTTTTTCGTTGCAACCAACACCTTAGTTGTTCATTGATTGCTTTCTCACACGTGCCTTGACCGTGGGGCTACAGCAGACCGAGTAACCCCTTGCTCAAGCCAGCGACCTTGGGTCCAAACTGGTGAGCTTTGCTCAAACCAGATGAGCCCATGCTCAAGCTGGCAACCTCGGGGTCACAAACCTGGGTCCTCCTCCGCATCCTAGTCTGACGCTCTATCCACTGCGCCACTGCCTGGTCAGGCTCTGCAAGTATTTTCTGACATGCAGTATGGAATGTGAGTGGGAAGGAACAAGAGTTCAGGAAAGAGACAAGATAAAAGGCTATTGCATTAGTCTAGGGGAGAGGGGCTAAGAGGAACAGATTCTAGAGTTATTTATGGGGAGAATCAACAGGATTGTTGAGTGTGGTAGGAAGAAGGAGGAAGGAATTATGGATGACTGATTCCCAGGTTTCTGAATTGGGCATCTGAGAGGACAGTAATACGAAACAGTTTTTAAAATTTATTTATTTATATTGAATTTATTGGGGTGATATGGTTAACAAAATTAGACAGGTTTCAGATATACAATTCTATAATACATCATCTGTATATTGCACTGTGTGTTCACCACCCCAAGTCAAGAATGTTAAACAGTTTTAGACATGTAGAGCCTGAGGTGTCTCTAGGACTTTCAGGTGGATGAGTCTGGTGCAGTTTTGTGTACGCAAACACTGATGAGTGGTCTGAGCTAGATAATGCATTTAGGAGATGCTGATCTATGTGGCAGATGAAGACCCAAAGTGACTGAAATGACTCAGGGAGAGTCTATGAGGTGAGAGGCAAGCTGAGGACAGAAGCCTGGAGACAGTGGTCAAAGGGGTCAGCAGATGAGTCATGTGGTGAAGGCAAAGGGGGTGTCAAATCGAGCGGAGTGCTCAGTGTTAAATACCACCGAGAGCTCTAGAAATGGGAGGACTCAAAATGGCCCCTGGCATTTAGGATTAAACAACAACCAGTAATGTCTGAGAGAAGTGCAGTGTTGTGGTGGGGGACAAAAGGTACACAGCCATGAGGTGAGGAGTGAAAAGCTGCTTGAGTTGGCAGGGATAAACTACTTTTAAGGTGTTTGTGAAAGAATTTACAGAGGGAGCAGTAACTACAGCACAATCTGGAGTGACAGAGGGATTTCTTCCTTTTTATTTAGGACAGGAAAACTTGAACATGAATATATGGTGGAGGAATAGGACAAGTAGGTAAGAGGAGTTGATGACTTTGGGAATGAGAGTGGGGAGAATGATTGACATATATCTGAAAAAAGTTTTCTGAGGACGTGAGAGGTGAGGAAATACAGAACCTAGATGCAGAAATGCTAATGAGAGTGTACTTAAAGTAGTCAAATCTCAGAATGGTGTTTTATAACAGTTTGGCCCACATATTGAAATTACTTTGGTTTCAATCAATAGGATGAATATTTAAAGCAATATTTACATATTTATTTTACATCATTTACACATATTTTCTCCAAAGAACAAGATCAGTATTTTACCCTTTCAATGCCTCCTCCATAGTTAGTACCCAAAAGTGGTAAATGAATCAACAAGATGTCTCTTAGCCATATTCTGAGCACCTTAACATATTCAGAACACAGTCAAGGCCCAGCATACAAGTGAAAAAGTCTTGTAAGCATGCAAAATAGTCTTGAATTTCCTGTGTTGAAGGTGATGCCTTTTCCTGAAAAATGTTTACTGTCACTTAACAAAGTTGGTTACCAGCATTTCCCTTACCATACAGGTTTAAAAATAGGAAAATGAGAGGAGGAGGAAGAGGATGTTCTAAAGGCAGGCAGGCAGACAGCAGCAGGAGGTGCACGATCTGCCTTATCATAAGGTGCCAGGAAGCAGTGAGAAACCAGGCTCAAAGCAGACTGGCTTTGGGTCTCTTCGTTTTAGGATTTAACACACTGCACTCACAGACAACAGTCCTTAAAAGACACTGCTTTTTTCCGTCTTAAATAACGTTAAAAAAATATGATTCTTTGGGTCATTAAAAAATCTTAGCTCTTCCTAATTTGGAATCATCTGTGTTTCACATGGTTTGGAAAGGTACTCTATAAAACATGGATAATATTAAAACAAAAAAGCTGATGCTGCGATGATAAACCTTGGCCACGTCTGTTCTCTGCCCAAGCTGTTTTCTTAGCCTACGCCCTCCCTCTTTTCTCCTAAGCCTCTTTCCTTTTCTTCCTTCAAGGCTGAACACAAATGCCACCTCTTGCAGGAACCTGTCCCTGTGGTCCAAGCGGAAGTAATCTCTTCCTCCAGTGCCCTCCACAGCATCTCACTGTGACTCTGTGCTCTGTACGGGTCACCAGACTGGGTTGTTTACACGGCTGCTTTCCCACTAAGTTATGCGCTCCTCGAGATCAGAGACCGTGACCGTGACGGTGTACCCGCACAGCACCTGGTACAGCGCTAGGTACCGAGTCAGTGCTCAGTAAACGCCTGCTGAGTTGAATTAATTTGGAGAAATCATTCAGGAGAGGATCTCGTGCTCAAGGCGCGGATGAATGATTCATGGGGTGGTTCTTTGCATTCTTTACCTTGTAGTCACGTCGGGCGGAGCATCCAGCTGGCGTTGGCAGATACCTGCAAAGCTGAAGCCCACCTCAACCGCCCGCCGTTAGCGTGCGGGAGACGCCCGCAGGGGGCAAGTTTCTTCTGCCCTGCGAGAACCCGGCGGAGAGCTGGGGGGCGGGTCGCACCCGCCCGCAGGGGGCGGGGCTCGACGGGAACTCGACTACTTGCCCGCCCCCTCCCCTGCGTGGCGGAAGCCCCACCCCCAGCCCGCGCGCCCGCGCTTGTGGCGCGTGCCCGCCTCTAGCCCTGAGCCCTAGCGCCCTCGCGCCCTCGCGCTGGGGGCGGGCTCGCTGCGCGTGCCGGGCGGGGAAGCGGCGCGAGCCGGGCGCTGAGAACGTTCGCCGCGGGGGCGGCACCAGGGCCTGAGCGGGCGCCGCTGCCGTCTCAGCAGCGGACCCCGGGCCGGAGGTGGCGGAGGGGCAGCGGCCGCGAGAGATCTTCTCGACGCCCCCTGCTCCCGCAGGGAAGTGAGTAAGGTGGGGGTCCGCGGCGGCAGCCTCGGGCTGCGGGAGAGGTGCGCGGTGCTGAAGCACTGCGCCCGCGAGGAATGGGAAGGAGCCCGCGCTGCGCCCGGACCTCGGGAGCCTGCGGGGGTGCAGGGCCGGGAGCGGCGGAGACGGCGCGCGGGCAGCCGGGGCCGCTGCACCGCGCGCGCTACGAGGGGAGACGGCGCCGCGCTCACGGCCCCGGAGGGGCGATCGGAGGGGATGGAGCGGAGCCCCGGGCCGGCGCCGCTGGGCTCTGAACCCCAGGCCGGGGAGGGGGGGTCTCCGGGGTCTCGAGCGCGCTGTGGCCGTCGGGTGCGGAGCCGGGGTGCGGGCGCTGGGCTGATGCTGCTGGAGCCCGGCTCGCTGTGAGGAGGCTCTGCGTTAGGTGCTGAAGGGGGCAAAGTAGGCAGGCCCTGGCAGAGGGCAGGTGAGGCAGGCAGGCCCTGGCAGAGGGAAGGGAATTTGTTTCAAATCACCCCAAAACACTGTTTCCCCAGGCGCCTAACAGTGAACCTGTGCATCGTGTCACCCTTGGAAGGAAAGTGTGCTGGCAAGAGAGAGGATACAGCTGACGAATGCTGGCTGTTCAATTCCTATGTCAGGCCTTGGGATTAGGAAGACCTTCCAGCATTCGTAGCAAACGTTTATTGATTAGCTAGCTGCCGAAGGTAGAGAACCAAGGTCAGCACTGTGGCCACTATTAAAATAGTGTCAAACACAACCGCAGTTGGCTGTTTAAGTGCCAACAATTTGTTTGGGGAGGTATGGGTATAAAATACAAAACAGCATGGAATTTTGTTTCACACCTTATTCATTCTAAGTCTCTTTTGTTTTATTACCCCACTATTGGGAAATAGGAGCCATAAATTGCTTGGTTTGGGGATAAAGCAGGAGGATCAAGGAAGCTTGTGGGGAAAACTTAGGATTCTGACTTTTAAAGGCTCTTCTGTGTAGCATTTAAAGGGCAAGACAAACAAGTAAATTTGAAAAGAGAAATGAAGTTCCTTTTCTTTCCAACTATTAAGCTCTGACTATTCACTGCTAAATCCTCAGTAACAAGAACAGTGCCTGGCCCAACAGTGATCTTGAAAGAAATGTTTATTGCCTGAATTAACCAAGCAGGGTTTTGCTGTATGTTAGGCAGAGCAGTTTTAATCATTCTGGTGTTAGGGATGGCTGATGGACTTCTCCTGTTTCTAAAGTTCCCTGTTTGGCCAGGTTCATAGGTCTGGGCATTTAAAGCAGCAGTGGCTAACTAAGGTGACAGAGTTGAAGTTTCTTGGTGGGCGTCCTGCTACTTTCACATCTTTATTTTAGGTTGGCTGTCAGGAACTAACTCCTTGGGCCATTGCTTCAAATCACCCCTTTCTGGCTCTTCTTTTTTCTGTCACTTGAAGAAGAGTACTTTTGTCTAGGACACTTTATTATTATTTTTTTTAAAAAAGCTTTTATCCTGGTTCTTGGATTGTAGGTCTGTAGTAAGAGAATGAATGTATCGCTGCCGCTCGGTATGGGCTGGAATTCTGCCTGTTCTCTGCGTTGGTTGGGTTTCTGGACTCCCCAGCTCTGGTCTGCTGTTTCAATTCCTTGGGTTGCAGTGCCTGTTAGGTTACTTTGTTTGCCAAATTAAAACTTGACCTTTTATGAGTTCTATGAGGATTTTTATCATACAGAAGTGGAGGTTACTTTGAAGGGGGTTATGTAGTCAGAGCAGCACTGACAAGGTTTTTGAGTGTCCACTGTGTGTGAGAGATTTCTACTTAGAAAATTAGACTTAGAACCAGTAGAATGCCAAGTTACCCTTCATTTTATATCCTTACTAGAAATCCCTCACGACCTTGTTGCTTCATATAAAAAATAAGGGTCATATTAATCCAGATTTGGCATTGCATGGTTAGCCTTGAAGAACGAAGTTTGTTTCTCTTTAGTTTTACCACTGTGTACTCCAGAGTGCATCCAGCAGGCATCGACCAGTTCTTGTTTTGGGTCCTATAATTTAGGGTGCTTTGTTCTCCGTTATCCCAATGATATTGTATTGTAATTATGTATTTAATTTATATTTATTTTAAATATTTTATTCATTTTAGACAGGAGAGAGAGTGAGGGGGGAGAGGAGCAGGAAGCATCAACTCTCATATGTGCCTTGACCTGGGCAAGCCCAGGGTTTCAAACTGGCAACCTTAACATTCCAGGCTGACGCTTTATCCACTGCGCCACCACAGGCCAGGTAATTTATATTTATTTTAAAATCAACTTTATTGATGCATAGTTTACTTGTAATAGATGTCCATGTGCAGTTGGATGAGTTTTGAAAATGTGCATACTTTATAACCACTATTCCTATCAGGATATGGAAACTTAAATCACCCCAGAAAGTTCCTCATGCTGGTTTGCAAACACCTCCCCCCCTTTAAAATTTACTTCTAATTACACAAGCATCAGGGCTGTGGTGTCTAGCTGAGCAGGTTGTGTACTGCCTGGCTTTAGGGGGTGCCATTCACAACAGAGTCCTGCGAATGACAGCTCCTGGGTTGTATGGTGCACAGTGTGGCTGGGTACCGCAGCTCTGCAAATGGCTTATGAGTGCACGCTCTTAAAAAATACTCAGACAGTACAGACAGAATAAAAGCCTTTTTAGCCCCCATCCTTCTCCACTGAAACTGTAGTTAATCAATTTATTGTGACCCTTTCTGACCTTTCTGTATGCATTTTCATCTATAGATAGGTAATACAGAAAAAAGCAGGCTTTCCCTGTTCTCCCCACATTCATGACATGATACTGTACACATTGTGCTGCAGCTTGTTTTCTAACAGAATATCTGAGATCTTTTCATGTTGATACATAGGGATCTATCTGATCCTTCTTGACTGCTACACATTCTCCCATGAAGAGTGTATTGTGCTAGAGTTTCAGACAGAGCTGCAGCGAATGAAAAGTAGACTTGCTGGGCCAAAGGGGGTTTGTGCACATTTGAAATTTTAATTGATGGAGATTTAACCATGCTGCTACTTGTGGATCTGGTTCATTTATTTTTAACTGCTGAGTAGTGTTTGGTTGTAGACCGAAATGACCATTTCTGTATCCTTCACTCAGTGAGGATCAGTTAGGTTACTTTGGATATTGTTTTTGATGGATATCTGTGTTGTGGATGCACCTTGCCAATCTGAGGCTTGCCTTTTCCCTTCATTCAGTGTCTTTGGTTGTATACAAGTTTAAAATTTTCATGTTATATTTATGAAAAAAAATTTCTTTAAATTAAAAGAATCTCGCCTGACCTGTGGTGGTGCAGTGGATAAAGTGTCAACCTGGAAATGGTGAGGTCGCTGGTTCGAAACCCTGAGCTTGCCTGGTCAAGGCACATATGGGAGTTGATGCTTCTAGCTCCTCCTCCCTTCTCTCTCTCTCTCTGTCTCTCTCTCCTCTCTCTCCCTCTCTGTCTCTCTCTCTCTCTCCTCTCTAAAAATAAAAAAATAAAATAAAAATAAAAATAAAAAAAAAAAAGAATCTCTGTGTGTGTCTGATTAAGTAAATTTTCTCTGCCCCAGGGCATGAATGATATATTTCTATATTTTCTTCTAAAATAATAAAAAAAAAGTTTTGCTTTCAGTGTGAAATTTCTATATAGTCTAATGAAGAGATATAATTTGTTTTTCAATTGGGCTAACCAGTTTTTAGCACTTTTTCTCATTTTTCTTCTTTTATTTTTTCCAAATGAGAGGAGGGGAGACAGAGAGACAGACTCCCACATGCGCCCTGACCAGGATCCACCAGGCAACCCCTATCTGGGGCCAATGATCTGCCCATCTGGGGCCATGCTCTCAATAGAGCTATTTGTAGTGCCTGAGGCAAAGGCTACATGGAGTCATCCTCAGTACCCCCACCAATGCACTTGAACCAATCGAGCCATGGCTGTGGGAGAAGAAAAGAAAGAGAGAAAAGGGGGACAGGAGGCGTGGAGAAGCATATGGTTGCTTCTCTTGTGTGCCCTGACTAGGAATTGAACCCAGGACATCCTCACACAAGGCCAACACTCTACCACTGAGCCAACTGGCCAGGGCCCTCATTTTTTTTTTTAATTTGGTAAAATATACACAACATAAAATTTGCCATTTTAGCCATTTTTAAGTATATGGTTCTCTAGCATTAACTACATTCACAGCGTTGTGCAACTATGACCACCGTCTATCTCCAGAACTTTTTCATTTTTCCCGACTGAAACTCTGTGCCCATCAAACACTAACTCCCTCCCTCAAGCCCTGGTAACCACCTTTCTACATTCTGTTTCTATGAATTTGATGGCTCTGGTACCTCATATAGATGGAATCATACAGTACTTGTCCTTTTGTGTTTGGTTTCTGGAACTTAGTATAATGTCTTCAGAGTTTATATTGTTGCATGTGTCAGGATTTTCTTCCTTTTCTAAGGCTGAATACTATTTCATTTGTGTATAAATCACATTTGTTTGTTCATCCATTAGTGGACATTTCAGTTGTTTCTACCTTTTGGCTATAGTGAATAATGCTGTTGTGTAAAAACTATACAAACACATGTCCAGGTCCTTGCTTTTAGTTCTTCTGAGTGTATACCCAGAAGTGGAATCTTCTCTCCAGGATAAGAAAATATTATGCACAGAACTGAATATGACCAAAATGGGTAGATAGTGCAAAGAGTTCCTCCTATATGTCCGCACTTCCCCATCCTCAATTTGCCATTATAATATTTTGCATCGCTGTGGTACACTTGTTACAACTGCTAAATCAATATTGATACATTATTATTATTATTGTATTTTTTTGTTTATTTATTTATTTATTTTACAGAGACAGAGAGAGAGTCAGAGAGAGGGGTAGATAGGGACAGACAGACAGGAACGGAGAGATGAGAAGCATCAATTATTGTTTTTTCGTTGTGACACCTTAGTTGTTCATTGATTGCTTTCTCATATGTGCCTTGACCTGGGCCTTCAGCAGACCGAGCAACCCTTTGCTTGAGCCAGCGACCTTGAGTCCAAGCTGGTGAGCTTTGCTCAAACTAGACGAGCCCATGCTCAAGCTGGAGACCTCGGGGTCTCGAACCTGGGTCCTTCCGCATCCCAGTCCAATGTTCTACCCACTGCGCCACCACCTAGTCAGGCTATTGTATTTTTTTGAAGTTAGAAGCGGAGAGGCAGTCAGACAGACTCCTGCATGCGCACAACCGGAATCCACCCAGTATGCCCAGCAGGGGTCCACGCTCTGCCCATCTGAGGCGTCCATCCATTGTGGCCAGAGCCATTCTAGTGCCTGAGGCAGAGGCCGTGGAGCCGTCCTCAGTGCCCAGGCCAACTTTGTTCCAGTGGAGCCTTAGCTGCAGGAGGGGAAGAGATATAGAGAGGAAGGAGGGGGCAGGGGAGAGAAGCAGATGGGTGCTTCTCCTGTGTGTTCTGGCCAGGAATTGAACCCGGGACTTCCACATGCCAGGCCGACGCTCTCTATAGCTGAGCCAACTGGCCAGAGCCTTGATACATTATTGTTAACTTAAGTTCATAGTTTATACTAGGCTTCACTCTATGGGACATAATTCTATGGGTTTTTACAAATGTATGTTATGTGTCATTAAGGTCATTACATGGCATTTCATGTGATGTCATTGCAATATCATACAGAATAATTTCATTGCTCTAAAAATCTTCTGTTGTTCTTTCCTTTCTCCACCTGTGCTTCTGGTAACCACTGGTCATTTTACTGTGTCTATAGCTTTGGCTTTTCTAGAATGTCATATAGTTGGGATTGTACTGTATGTAGTCTTTTATATTGGTATCTTTTACTTATTAGCATTATGCATTTAAGGTTCCTTGATATCTTTTCCTAACTTGATAGCTCTTTTTATTTTTGGGGGGGACAGAGAGGGACAGATAGGGACAGACAGATAGGAAGGGAGAGAGATGAGAAACATTAATTCTTTGTTGAGCCACCTTCATTGTTCATTGATTGCTTTCTCATATGTACCTTGACCCAGGGACTACAGCAGAGCGAGTGACCCCTTGCTCAAGCCAGTGACCTTGGGCTTCAAGCCTGCAACCTTTGTGCTCAAGCCAGAGACCCTCCTCTCAAGCTGGTGAGCCTGTGCTCAAGTCAGCAACCTCGGGTTTTGAACCTGGGTCCTCTGCATCCCAGTCCGACGTTCTATTCACTGTGCCATCGCTTGGTCCGGCGATAGCTCTTTTTTTTTTTTTTTGTCGCTGAATAATATGAAAATACCACAGCTTATTTATCAATTCACATATTGAGGGACATTTTGGTTACTTCCAATTTTTGGTAATTATGAATAAAGGTTCTGTTAATACTAGTGTGCAGGTTTTTGTGTGGACATAAATTTTCAACTCTTTTGAATAAATACTTAGGAGCATGATTTCTGGGTTGTATGGTTAGAGTAGGTTTAGCTTTGTAAGAAACTATCTGTCTTCCAAAGTAGTTGTACAATTTTGCATTCCCGATAATTAAAAAAATTATATTCTAGAGCCCTAAATGTATTTAAAAATAAGTCTTTGTCAAACTGTTCTGTAAAATTAAATTTCATCTGGAATGAATTCATATTCCAGTTGTTGCTTTTGTTGACTTTCTTAGCATTATATTTCTTTGTGTGTTTTGAAATCTTGATTTACAAACTCATTTGAGTGTTTGTGCTTTTGACTTTGTTTTTCTTATCCCTGTGCTCACCCTTCTCTGTGTAGTGATATCTTAGGTGCTTTCATTGACTTACTGGAACTTAATAAAAAATCAGATATGATAATGATGGGTCAAGGGTCCTGCTCTTTGAGGTAATTGAAGCTCTTTTAGATCCACTCACAAAGTATATGAATGTCTTGGTTCAGTTCCTGGTCACGAGTCTATGTTTTGTCCTCCCATTTTTTAAGCCCAGAGTATTGCATAAACTATATAATTCTAGACAGAGACTGACAGCGGTAATTTTTAGCTTCCTTTCAGCTCCAGCCTCATCCTGGGCTTTAAACTGTGAGTCTGGTTCAGATGTCTCCTGTTTCTTCAGGTCCTTTGCTCTGTGTGTCACTCTTGCCCTGCAGGAAATACACACCTACATTTGGACTCAGCGTCCAGCAAGTCTGTAGCTTCAGTCCCACTCCCAGTTTTGTGTGTCTGTTCTGTTTTGGATCCAAATGGAGGTTGTTAAACCTTCTTAACTCATTTAAACTTTTTTAAAAAATGTTTTATCTGTTACTCTGTATTTGAGCAGAGGGGATGCATGCAAGTGTCTATTTACTGATCTGCTTTGGCTAGATTTAACTGGCCAGGTTTTTTCTAAACTTTATACCACTTATTTTGTTTTCTGTGTTATTGCGATACATACCTAGACCCTTCAGTACAAAAGTTGAATAGTAGTGATGATAACGGGCACTTTTATTTTCTTGGATTGGAATGCTTCCAATATTTTACTGTTAGATGTCATACTTACTGAAGGTTTCTGGTAGATGTCTTTGTCAACTTAAGGAAGATTTCTTCTGTTCTTGGTTTGTATTTTTATTGGGTATTGAATTTTATCAAGGGTTTTTTGGGGGCTTTTGTTGAAATTACCATTGAATTCTCTTTAATATGTTAAGAGTAGGAGAACCCTGGTCTGTTAGCTCAGTTGGTTAGAATGTCATCTGATACGCCAGGGTTGTGGGTTTGATTCCTGACAGGACACATACAAGAATCAACTGATGAATACATAAATAAGTGGAATAACAAATTGATGTTTTTTTCTCTCTTTTATTCTCACTCTAAAATCAATTTTTCAAAAGTAGGAGAGAGCATTTTTGAGTTATGTATGCCAAAAGAAGCATACATTGTATATATGATATATTTTTAATGCATTTTTAACAAAAAACAAACCTTTAAAAAAAAACACATTTTATTCTTTTTTTTTATTATTAAGTGAGAGGCGAAGAGGCAGAGAGACTCTCATGTGCACTCGGACCGGGATCCACCTGGCAAGCCTCCTACAGGGCAATACTCTGCCCATCTGGGGCCATTGCTTTGTTGCTTGACAACCGAGCTATTTTAGCACCTGAGGTGAGACCATGGAGCCATCCTCAGTGCCCGGGCCAACTTGCTTGAACCAATCCAGCCATGGCTGCAGGAGAGAGAGAGGGTTGGGGAGAAAGGGGGAGGGGTAGAGAAGCAAATGGTCGCCTCTCCTGTTTGCCCTGACTAGGAATCAAACCTGGGACTTCTACTCTGGGCTGATGCTCTACCACTGAGCCAGCTGACCAGGGTCCACATTTTTATTTTGAAGTTTTGTATATTAACAACATTATATATAAGCTAAAACAGGACTAAAATGCAGTAATAATCAGGTTTGGACTAAATATTCTTTAAAAAAATTTTTTGTATTTAGAAATGAGATTTAATGGGGTGACCTTGGTTCACAGGAACACATAGGTTTCAGGTATACATCTCTATAGCAACTGTACATTGATTTGAGTGCCCATCACCCAATGGTCTAAATATTCTTGTAACTAAGCCTCACTATACTGACAAAAGTACTCATTAAAAAAAAATTTTTTTTTTTTTTGCTGTCTGGGACACTGCAAGGACATTTTCATCCCCTAACCATTTTAGCTTTTTACTGGCTTCTTTTTCTAGACTCTTGACTTCCCCTTTTTAACTTCTGTCTTTCCCTGGTTTGTCTCCTCTTGGCAGAGAGAGACTTTTTTCTGCAAGTAATAATATTATCTTCTATGAGGCTACTTTGTGTCAAGGAATTTTCATGGATAATGGCTACTTTTTAATTTTTACAACTTTGGGAGCTAGATATAGTATCTCCACTGTATAGTTGAGGCAGTTGAGCTCAGAGAAGTTAAAATTTGTTTGGGGTTGCACAGCTAATCAGTGACAGGGTTAGTATTTGAACCCAGCTTGGACTTCAAAGCACATGTTCTTTCTACATGCTGTCTCTGAACCAGACTGTTTTATATTCCATTCAACTTTGGCTTTGCCTTTTGGCTTACCCATATGATTCCTCAGTATGGTGATGTGACCACTTTGTGTCTCCAATATGATTTCCTTAAGAGACTTTCTCTCTAGTCAGATACCTTGTTGCTTTTAAGCAGTCTGAATGACTAAACCTTCCTTCACTGCACAAACAGAAATAGAGTAAATAGTGTCATAGTTAAGCCTGTGGGCTCTGGAGTAAAATTATTTTGGTTGGACCTTGGGTTTATTTTTTTAAATTCTTTAAACATTATGCAGTATTAGTTCTCCAAGAGGTCTAGAAAATATACTAGTGAATACCTGTGTACATACCACTTAACTGAAGAAACTAGGCTCCTTTTAAAGGCGAACTCCTGTGTAACTCCCAATTGTACTCTCCTCTTCTTCTGAGGAAACCGCCACTCTGAATTGGAGGCTTTTCATTTCTGTACATATTTTCATACTTTTGTTACTTAAATAGCCCTAAAATGTATAATAGTTTTGCATTTAAAAAAACTTCTATCAACAGTATTAATTACATATTTTTGTAACTTTATCTCTCAACATTATATGTAATAATTACTTATATGGATATATGTAGCTCTAGTGCATGTATTTTCTTGGCTGGATAGGATTCTGTTGTTTGACTATATCTCAGTTTACTTTTATATTTCCCTGAGGATTAGCAGTTTGTTATGATTTTTTTTTTTTTTTTTGCTATTACAAACAGTGCTGCTGTGACAGTTCTTGTCACATCTCCTCATGCGCACATGCATGTGTTTTAGCATGTGTACCTAGGAGAAACCACTGGCTTGTGTTCCATGCACATCTTCAACTTTAGTGGATATTGCTAAATTCTTCCCCGAGGTGGTCTTATCAGTTAATGTTCACTCCAGTGTTGGGTGGCTTCTATTGTTTCCCTGCCTTGTCAACCGTTGTTATACTTTATCATTTTTGCAAATCTGCTTGATGTACAATGTAATCTTATTTTGGTTTTTAATATGTTTTTCTGATTACTAGAAAGTTTGGATATTGCTGTAGGTTTTTATTGGCTCTTTAGGTTTCTGTGATTTGCTTGTTTTCATCCTTTACCTGTTTTCTATTCTATTTTTCATACTGATTTATAATTTTTACTACATTTTGGATGCTAGTATTCTACTAGATGGCTTCAAATGTTTTCTTTCAGTTTGCAGCTTATCTTATAAAACACTTTTAAAGTTATAATCTTTTGATATACAAAATTGTAAATTTGTGGTTTTAAATTTATTGTTTATGAAATCTTCCCTACAGACCACAGACATGGAAAATTTATCCTAGTGTTCTTTTATAGAAAGGTGGACCGGGAGTTAGGAGTTATGGATTTGTATTTTAATTTCTTTATTGTAAAGTACAGTAATATGCTGGGACAAGACATTTACTTATTTGGATGTGCAAAGTAGGGGGTCTGGGCTAGGTTACTTCTAAGCCCTCATAGTCTGATTCTCGATTGCTTTGCCTGTGGGTTTTGTGGTTTATAATCATTACTACCAATGTGTTAACTGAAATCAAAGCTGTGAGAACTCAGAAAAGAAATTGTTAACATCCAGGATTTGGATGTGAAGGCTGCATATTATGCTCAAAAAGAAATACAAATAGTTTGATTTAGGTTGGAACACATTATTTTTTTAAGTGAGAGGAAGGGAGATAGATACCCACATGCACCCCGACCGGGATCCACCCAGTGACCCCTGTCTGGGGCTGATGCTCTGCCCATCTGGGGCTGATGCTTGCAACTGGGCTATTGTTAGCTCCTGAGGCAGAGGCTCCACTGAGCCATTCTCAGTACCAGGGACCAATACACTTGAATCAATTGAGCCATAGCTGCAGGAGGAAAAGAGAGTGAAAGAGAGTGAAAGAGAGAGAAAGAGAGAGAGACAGAGAGACAGAGAAGGGGAGGGGAGGGGTGGCGAAGCATATGGTCACTTCTCCTGTGTGCCCTGACCAGAAATTGAACCCAGGACTTCCACATGCTAGGTCGACGCTCTACCACTGAGCCAACTGGCCTGGGCTGGTTGGAACACATTTAATGGGTCTTATTTATTTTATGAATTCCAAAATCATTTGAAGACGTAATTTTTATATGTCTTTCTTAAAAATTTTTCTTTAGGGACAAGCTTAATTATAGAAATAACAAGGATACTTTTTCTGAAGTGTAACTATGAAAACTAGAGCTTTGCATGTCATTTTCAAATGCACCTTTTTTTTATTCATATGCTTTTATTATTTCCTTATATAAGTAGTTTAGTGTCTTTGCTTAGAACTAAAATTTCCTCTTAAGAACTAAGCAGTCCTTGGTAGATTTTAGGAAAAATTATTAGGTTTGTCTTTAGTGGACTTGAGGCACCTGTTTCTCCTTTTTGTGACTTATCTTTCCCCCTATTTTCCTATATTCTCTCTCTCTCTCTTTTTTTTTTTTTTTTTACAGAGGCAGAGATAGAAAGGGACAGACAGGAACGGAGAGAGATGAGAAGCATCAATCATCAGTTTCTCGTTGCGCATTGCGACTTCTTAGTTGTTCATTGATTGCTTTCTCACATGTGCCTTGACCGTGGGCCTTCAGCAGACCGAGTAACCCCTGCTGGAGCCAGCGACCTTGGGTCCAAGCTGGTGAGCTCTTTGCTCAAGCCAGATGAGCCCGCGCTCATGCTGGCGACCTCGGGGTCTCAAACCTGGGTCCTTCCGCATCCCAGTCCGACGCGCCACCACCTGGTCAGGCTTTCCTATATTCTCTTAATTATTTCTTGGCCACATTGCATTTCTACTACTTTATCTTCTTTCACTTTTATTAAAAACTTTGTTAACTATTCCAGGTTTCTGATGCTTCATACGATTAATAACAAAATATTTACTCTTTATCCAAGTCTATATTTTTATACTTTTAAATGAATCAGAGGAAATGTAAATTAAGTAAGACAAAGGAGCCTTGATTACAGATTTCTAGTCTAGGCATCATCCAAGAGGGAAAGTACATAATAACACCACCACCACTAATAATAATAATAATAATAATGGCTAACATTTATTAGGCTCTTAGTTTGCACCAGGCGCTGTGATTTTATTTTTTATTTTTACTTTTTTTTAGTGAGAGAGCGAGAGAGAGAGACAGGGACAGGAAGGGAGAGAGATAAGAAGCATGAACTTGTAGTTGTGTCACTGTAGTTGTTCACTGATTGCTTCTAATACGTGCCTTGACCCCAGGGATCCAGCCCAGCCAGTGACTTTGGGCTTGAGCCAGTGACCTTGGGCTTTAAGCCAGCAACCTTGGGCTTCAAGCCAGCGACCATGGGATCATGTCGATGATCGTATGCTCAAGCTGGCAACCCTGTGCTCAAGCCGGATGCGCTTATGCTCAAGCCGGTGACCTTGGGGTTTTGAACTTGGGTCCTCAGTGTACTAGGTCGATGCTCTATCCACTGCACCACTACCAGTCAGGCAGGCACTGTGGTTTTACCGCCCTGTGAGGTTCTTTTTGCTATACAGGATTCTGAGTGGTAGTGTAGTACAGTATTTGAATGTTTATTTATTTATTTTTTGTGGCAGAGACTGAGTCAGAGAGGGACAGACAGACAGGAAGGGAGAGAGATGAGAAACATCAATTCTTTGTTGCAGTTCCTTAGTTGTTCATTGATTGATTTCTCATATGTGCCTTGACCGGGGGGCTACAGCAGACTGAGTGACCCCTTGCTTGAGCCAGCAACCTTGGGCTCAAGCTAGTGAGCTTTGCTCAGACCAGATGAGCCCGTACTCAAGCTGGCAACCTCGGGGTCTCAAACCTAGGTCCTCCATATCCCAGTCCAGTGCTCTGTGTACTGTGCCCACTGCCTGGTCAGGCTGAATGTTTTTTATTGGAACCTATTTCTCAGATTTGTAAAATAGAAATTCTCTAGGGTTTTATAGACATTTACTTTTCCTGGCATCTTTTATTTCTAATCTGAAAGAGAAGAGAAAAGAAGAAGTATTAGAGGAAGGATGGTGGAGCATTTTCCTGAAATAAGGAAGTTCTCTTAAAGGGAAGTTTGACTGGTTACAGCTAGTGCTTAGTAATGACAATCTCAGTCATCTCTGAGTTCTTTTTTTTTTTTTTTTGACAGAGACACAGATAGGGACAGACAGACAAGAGGGAGAGAAATGAGAAGCATCAATTCTTTGTCGTGTCACCTTAGTTCACTGATTGCTTTCTCATATGTGCCTTGATTGGGGGGGGGGCTGCAGCAGAATGAGTGACCCCTTGCTCAAGCCAATGACCTTGGGCTCAAACCAGTGACCTTGGGCTTCAAGCCAGCAAACTTTGGGCTCAAGCTAGCGACAATGAGGTTACGTCTATGGTCCCATGCTCAAGCCAGTGACCCTGCGCTCAAACCAGATGAGCCCACGCTCATGCCGGATGAGACCACGCTCAAGCCGGCGACCTCAGGGCCTCAAACCTGGGTCCTTTATGTCCCAGTCTGACACTCTATCCACTGCAGTCATCTCTGACTTCTTAATTAACTGGTCATCCAGAGAAAACCTGACAGTTGTTTTGCTGAGGGACAGTAAACTTGCACAAGAAGTTTTTTTTTAATTTTTTTACAGGGACAGAGAGAGTCAGATAGAGGGATAGATAGGCACAGAGAGACAGGAACGGAGAGAGATGAGAAGTATCAATCATCAGTTTTTCGTTGCAACGCCTTAGTTGTTCATTGATTGCTTTCTCATTATGTGCCTTGACCGTGGGCCTTCAGCAGACTGAGTAACCCCTTGGTCAAGCCAGTGACCTTGGGTCCATGCTAGTGAGCTTTTTGCTCAAGCCAGATGAGCCCACACTCAAGCTGGCAACCTTGGGGTCTCGAACCTGGGTCCTTCTGCATCCCAGTTTGACGCTCTATCTACTGCGCCACCGCCTGGTCAGGCCACAAGAAGTTTTGATACCTGAATGCTTTGAAGTAAATGAAAACTGGAATGGTCACATTAACAAAAAGAGTCCAGGGAAATGAAGGATAGTTAACATTTGGGTGCAGTAGAGACATATTGGAAACATTTCTAGACCTGCTGTTCCCTTTAGTTTTTACTACCTGCAGATGTAGTCTAACTCTAGAACATATTGCTTCCCAGATAGGACTAAGAAGAACCCAGACGTTTTGTTACTCTAGCTTCACACCGGGTTTAACTATGAATTAAGTTCTGATTCACACCACAATTGGGGGACCTGTATTCTTTTCTTTCCTGGAATCCTGGTGTTTGTCCTGAAGGGGTGATGTGGCACAGTGGAAAGAGTGAACTTTCAAGTCAAGTCCATTGCCTAACTCCACAGATTACTAGCTTTCTAGCCTTAGGCCAAGTTAACTAGCCACTTAGGCTCTAAGTTTACTCACTTAAGTCTACTATCCATATTCCTCATTTACTCCTTGTTCTTGTTTTTTTGTTGTTGTTGTTGTTGTTTTTTTTTAGATTAATGGTTTTCAAAGTGGGAGGTATGCAAAAATGATCCGCTAGGTAAGGTGTAGCAAGAAAATATGGGCAGTTAACTTTTACTAATATTTAATCCATTGATTGGCACTTTACTCCCATCTTTATGTCTGATGGTACACATCAGATAAGCGAGGTAACCTGAGCAGAGGGAATAGGGGACACCTCAGCCTATTGGAACTGATATGTGAACCTCCTTATTTATTTGCTTATAGTCTGTCAGACATATTGTATAGTTCACCTCTACTTGGGTTAGTGGTCTTTCAGATTCCATTATCTGATTGGAATGAAACGAGCCTTACTCAGTAGACAAAGGGCTTTAAAAGATTCCTACAAAGAAACTGCAGATTGAAGTTTCAGATTCAACTGAAGATTGAAGAAATAATGCTAGGACACGTGAACAGCAAGAGAAAAGCAGAGCCGACACTTCTGTTTATATTATGGGCGTGCGGTGAGTAAATCGCAAAGTACAGAAAGAATGATAATCTAAGCAGATTGAAGTGGAACAAAAACCCATAAATTTGTTTAAAATGCTATTTGATATGTGAATTTATTTATATATACCATTGAGTATATCATGCCTTAGATATTCACTAATGAGAGTATGAAGCTAATAATGTTATCAGTTGAGATACTTTAAACATTCAGAATATGAAGGCAAAGGTATTGAACTTTTCCTCATCCCAGTCCGATGCTCTATCCACTGCGCCATGGCCTGGTCAGGCAAAGTTATTGAACTTTTTCAGTGATGGCTACAGTCAGGTGTTAATTAATCGAGGACCTTAAAATTTTTTTTTGTTTTTTTTTGTTTTTTTTTTTAATTTTTTTTTTTTTTTATTCATTTTAGAGAGGAGAGGGAGAGACAGAGAAAGAGAGAGAGAGAGAGAGAGAGAGAGGAGAGACAGAGAGAGAGAGAAGGGGGGGAGGAGCTGGAAGCATCAACTCCCATATGTGCCTTGACCAGGCAAGCCCAGGGTTTCGAACCGGTGACCTCAGCATTTCCAGGTCGACGCTTTATCCACTGTGCCACCACAGGTCAGGCAAGGACCTTAAAATTTTAACTTAATTATATATTTTTAGAAGTTTCATGGAGATTTCTTACTTCAGGAGTACAAAACAAAAAGCCACAAACCTTTGTTATTCCTGTTTTGGTAGTAGTGGCTGAAATAATATATAGACAAATTAATGATTTTAGTTTGGTGAACTGCATCCTTTGTTAGCAAATATTGTTGCAATATTCATCAGAGACATTGCTGAAGATTTGAAGTTATAAATATTTACCGAATTATGGAGTTTGTGAGAGTTTTTGTTCATTTGGGTAAAAGTACAGAACTAACGGTATTTGGTATACTTCATTTTATTAATAAAATATGCGAAGACCTGCTTCCCTCCTATCCACCAAACCATTGAAGAAAAGGTTCACCAGAGAATATATTCAGAGTAAAGGACTTACCATTTTATTATAAAATAGGATGTATAATAGCATCAAGAAGACTACAGTGTACCCGGAACCCAGCCTAATAAATGAACTGTAGCTACTAGAGTTGGTATCCCTCTGCGGTGACTTTATTCTGCTCTATCTCCAGAGGTACCACTTTTCTGAATTTGGTGATGCATGTTTCATGTGCACTTGAAAAGAATTTGTAGTTTGTTATTATTGGGTGACATAATTGTCAATTAGATCTAGTTGGCTGATGGTGCTGTTCAGTCCTTCATGGCCTTCTTGACTTCCTACATGTGTTGGTCATGGAGGAGTGTTGAAGTCTCCAAGCATACGTATAGGTTTGTCTAATTCTCCTTTCCATTCTATCAGTTTTTGCTGAGTGTATTTTGAGGCATTATGGTTAGGAGTGTAGGCATTTAGGATTGTTATGTCCTCTCAGGGAATTCAGTATATTACAGGCCCAACAATACAATTTTATAGGTATAATTTTATGTGCTTTTTAAGTCAGTTAAGAGGATAGAAAGAAATGAATATGTGTTTGTACTTGTACTGTCTTTTTTTTTTTTTTTTTTTAAGTGAGAGGAGGGGAGATAGTTTGACATTCCTGCATGTGCCACGACCAGATCTACCTGGCCACACCTGTCTGGGGCCAATGGCTGCTGAGCTATCCTCAGTGCCTGAGGCCAATGCTCAGACCAACCAAGCCACTGGCTGCGGGAGGGAAAGAGAGAGAGAAGGGAGAGAGAGAAGAAAAGAGAAGCAGATGGTCGCTTCTCATGTGTACCCTGACCGGGGATCGAACCCAGGACCTCCATGAGCCAGGCTGACACTCTATCCACTGAGCAAACTGGCCAGGGCCTAGAAATCTTAGATTTACAAATAAAAAGAAAGAACATAATGGTCTCATGTACCCTGTTCTGTTATTAACTTCTTACATTAGTATATTTGTTACAGTTAACGAACCAGTGATGATGCGTTATTACTAACTAAAATCCGTACTTTATTCAGATTTCCTTAGTGTTTACCTAATGGCCTTTTTCTGTCCCACCATCCCCCTCCAGGGTACTGCATTTCTTGTAGTTGTCATGTATTCTTAGATGTCTCTTGGTTTTGTCAGTTTCTCAAACTTTACTAATCACGTTTTTGATGAATTTGAGAAGTGCCGGTAAGGTATTTGTAGATTATCCCTCAATGGAGAGCTGCCTGATGTTTTTCTCATGACTAAACTGGGCTCATGTGCTGTGAGGAGTAAGACCACAGACGGAAAATGCCGTTTTCATCACATCCTGTCGAGGATATACAGTGTCAGCATGGTGTCTCACTATGGTGTTGGACTGCACTGGCTGAGGGAGTGCTTTTCATTCAGGTTTCTCCACTGTCAGGTCATGTCCCCTCCCTCTTCATGCCGCTGTCTTTGTGAGGGTGTCACTTAGGGAGTGGGGGCTGTGCTTCCCTTTCTCTAGGGCTGAGCACGGACATCACTTACTGGGAATTTTTCACAGTATAGTTGTCCATTCTTTTTCATTTAATATCAGTATTAACTGATAGATATGTAGTACTATGGATATTTATTTTGTTGCTGAAATTGTTCCAGCTTTGGCCATTGGGTGTTCTTTCAGTCGGCTTTTGTGTCCCTTTGATATATCCCTATCATATGATTTTTTTCCTCCCAGAACTTCCTCACTTTTTACATTACAAGGTACTCCAGGCTCATCTTGTATATTTCTTGCCTCAATCATTTCTCCTGGTTCCTTTTATTGGAGAACGGTATTATAACCCAAAATTTGGGCACTAGGTATGCTCACTGCTACTGAGATATTGTTATTTCTATGCCATCTCAGTTGATAGGGTAAGGACATCTGTGGATACTAATCCATGCATATATACATGTCTATAATTACTTCTATGTTAAGTGAAACATCATCTTATACTGATGTCTGCAATTGTAATCTATTACTACATGGATCATTTTAGCTTCTCACTTTGCTTATCTGTAACCTCACACTCCACCTAATGCCATCCCTTTAGATAATCATTCAATTCCAGTACACATGCATAGCAGTATTAGAACTGGTAACTTATATAACCTGTGAAACTAGAGTACAGTAGTACTTAGGTATATTCTGTTTTGCTTTTAGTCTTACAGACACCATTCATTTCCAGAGTTACTTGGATCACTTCCTTTACCCCGCTCCCTTCAGTGAGGTTGTTTCATACATTTGTAATACAGGTAAGATTGTTTTGTCCCATTCTGCATGTCATCCTTGGACCCTCAGATATCCTAAAGGATTTAATAAAAATGTACACATACTCTGTGTTGTAAATTTTTATTGTTATTTATTTTTTTTGATTTTAGAAAGAGAGAAGAAGGGGGAGAAAGAAAGAGAAAGAAAAAAGAGAGAGAAGCATTCATTTGTTCCACTTAGTTGTGCATTTATTGTGGGCTTCCCATATTTGCCTTGACTGAGGATAGAACCTGCAACCTTGGTGTTTCCAGATGATGCTCTAACCAACTGAGCTAACCAGCCAGGGCTTCTGTGGGTTTTGACAAATGCATACTGTCATGTCTCTACCAGTATAGTATCATGGAAGTTTCACCACATAAAAGTCAGTGCTTCACCTACTCATTCCTCTTCCCTTTCCCCCACATCTGTCAACCAAAGATCATTTTACCATTTCTCTAGTTTTGTTTCTTCACACATCCACCACCTCACATAGTTACCTTTTTTGTGTGTATGGTGAGAATGTTTAAGATCTACTCTCAGCAAATTTCAAGTATAAAGTATGGTATTATCAACTGTAGCCACCATGCTGTGCATTCAGTTTCTATCTTTTTCTTTTTTTTCGGTTTCCATCTTAAACCAAAAGTTCATATCCTTTGACCAACATCTCTCCATCTCCCCCACCCCTGAGCCCCTGGCAAATTGTTCTACTCTGCTTCTGTAATGAGTTTACCTCCCCCACCCCATAGTATTAGATTCCACAGATGAGTGGGTTGTACAATATTTGTTTTTCTATGCCTGGAACATTTCACTTTGTGCTCTTTTTAATTGGGTGGAATGCAGCTCCTGAGTAGGGTGACGAGGATCCACTGAAGATGGAACGTGTTTGAATAAATGCACCTAGTGGACTTCTCTGTGTGTCCACAGGATGAATGGCAGGAAGAAGGGGGCACAGAGTCCTGAGATCACAGCATCACAGCGTTTTATTTGTGCATTCATGTGGACAGAAATTTTGGCAGTTGAAATGGGAAAAAAGGGTGGATGGATATGAGGGTGATTATGAGGAAGGAAATGGCAGGGTTTGAAATCAGAGTCAGTATGTGAAGGGAATGATAGGAGGTTTGGTTATCTCTAGATTATGAGGCCAAGAAAAGGCGATGTGCCAGGAGTCCAAGTGGAAGGAAGTGCAGAGAGTACAGTACTATGTTAATGCCAGTGTTGATCTTCAAGGTTATGTCAGGAAGGCAAGGATATATAATCAGGCATGTCAGTAGGATTAGATCTTTGCTGAGTGGAGCTGTTAAAATCATAATCACAAAGATGTAGGTCTTAGTAGCCACAGCATTGGGATGGAGCCACCTCTCACTAAGGCCTAGGAAAATAATTTATAGTTATTTTAGTTTATGTGTACCCCGTAAGTTTTATGTCATAACAAGTATAAGGTTGACTGAAATGAAGATTCACTGTTATAAGTTCCCCAGGAGCTGACTCTTAGACCAGGATTTGAGTGCAAGCATTTTGTTTTGGAGGTTATCCCAGGAAATACCAGTAGCGGGCCGAGAAGTGAAATAGCAAATAAAAAGGGCTTGTTATCAAGCAAGTTACCACTGTAGCGCTCTAGGAGCCCGTGTAGAACCTGTCTTCAGAGTTGTACCCCTTGAGAGGGTAAGGTAGGTGGTTATATACTGACCCCATCAATCCTAGCTAAGACTGTCCCATGGAGTGGTAAATCTATAGTATTTCAGGCCGGTCACATGTAACAAAATGGACTTCAAAGTTCAGAGAAGCCCTCAGATTAAAAAGAGAGAGAGAAAAAAAGCAGACATGGTCAGTCCAGAACAGACAGAATTGGTAAGGGTTAGGACACACCGACTCCTTCCTTCATGCCCTCCATCCAGTTCTGGCATCTCCAATTCATTTTCTGTAGGGCCTCAATGCCACTGCACCATCTAAACAAATTCCTGCACTTAATCCTATAGAAGCTACTGCAATATTTCCAGGACCTTGAGATGTGCCTGCCATGTAAGAGCTACTTGATAAGCATTTGGCAAATGACTGGTTAGTGAATATATGATTTTTATGCCATTTCAGCAATAAGGAATAAATCTTAGAGTGATGAAAGACTTCTCCAATGACAGACTTCCAGTAATGGAACTCAGGCCCATGTGGGATGAACCTTGTCATTTTGACAGTAGGGACATAATAATTTAACTGTGTAGCCAGACATGTGTAATATTACAATATTAATTACTGTTGCTTTTGGTTGGGTTGGCATACTTATTCTTGAAGAACCAGAGAGTAACTACTGTAGACTTTGCAGTGCAGATGCTCTGTTGCAGCTACAGCTGTGTCATTGGAGCATCTATATATGGTACTTAAACGAATGGGTGTGTTCCAGTAAAACTATTTGCAAAACAGGTGGGGTGGCAGGTCAGACCTGGCCTGGGGCAGGAAGGTTTCTCATTGTCTTTCCTGATATCGGTGGTCTCTGGCCCCCCATGCCGCAGTAATCACACGTGCAGATGAGTGTGCCCTAAACTAGCCCAGCAGTACTTGTAGTTTGGTGGGATGATCCAGAATATGTTTGTATTAATTTTTTCAAAAGTAATCTAGAAATACAAGCAAAATTTAAAATACTGTCACAGAGAATTTAAGGATCTTCAGGAATTCTTAGACCCTACTTTGAGAAAAAGGGATGTGAGGAAATGAGTTATATTGTAAAGGATATTATTATGATATTTTCTGTTTAATCTGTGTGTAGCATTTAAAAATTGTATTGTTTAGTGAGAGACCAAGATTGAGGAAAAGGGAGCAAGCTTTTGAGTATCTTTTTCTTTGTAATTACAGGTTGATGGTGCCAGCTCCTGTTTTTTTCTCTAGGGCCTAGATTTCATTAGTTTTTTGCTATTTCTCATTACTTTTCTTTGGCTTTCTTTCTTTCTGTTTGAAATTTTTTTCCTCTTGGGGACAGATTGTTTAGTCACCATCATGAGTGTTACAGCCTACTTGTTAACATTTCAATGATCTAGAAAAGGACCGGTCTTAATTATCTAAATATTAATTGCAGAATGTTAAGGAATAGATTTACAGTTTAAACTTACTTTTTTTTTTTGACAGAGACAGAGAGAGGGACAGATAGGACAGACAGACAGGAAGGGAGAGAGATGAGAAGCATCAATTCTTTGTTTCAGCACCATAGGTGTTCATTGATTGCTTTCTCATATGTTCCTTGACTGAGGTGTGTGGGAGGAGCTACAGCAGAGCGAATGACCCCTTGCTTAAGCCAGTGACCCACGCTCAAGCCAGTAACCCTGCACTCGAGCTGGCGACCTTGGTGTTTCGAACCTGGGTCTGCGGTGTCCCAGTTGACACTCTATCCACTGCGCACCTGGTCAGGCTCAAACTTTCTTTATTATCTTTATAACTAAACTTCAGCCAGGCACCTTGCTCTAATGGGTATGCAGTTTGCGTGGTCATCATTTAATTTGTGATTCTAACATGTTTGTGAGTGATTTACAACAGTGTAATCTGTTTAGGGAAATGACTTGGCTTATGCTAGTGGTTCTCAACCTTTCTAATGCCGTGACCCCGCAATACAGTTCCTCATGTTGTGGTGACCCCAAACCAAAAAATAATTTTGGTGGCTACTTCATAACTGTAATTTTGCTACAGTTATGATTTGGAATGTAAATACCTGATATGCATTTTGTATTTTCCAATGGCTTTAGGTGACCCCGCTGGGGTCGCGACCCACAGGCTGAGAACCGCTGGCTTATGCTATTTGTTTAGATATTTTTCTTCATAGAATAAGGCAAAGTTCAGCTAAAATTGTCACAGATTTTGTATCAATTAGGTCCATGCAATAGGCTATTTGTGTTCTAGCTTTTTAGACCTAGATATTTGAAAATATGCATCTAAAAGCTGCAGTTATATAAGACGTTTAATGAAAGGGTTGAGATTCTACTTTACCTCTTCCAAGTTGTGTGCCCTTGAACAAGTTAGTCTTCTTTTCTAGACACCTGTTTCCTAATCTATAAAATGGGGGTAATATAATAATAGCAGCCCATCGGATTGATGGGAGGATTAAATGAGATAACACATGGAGAGAGTTTCAGCAAAGTCACTGGCATAGCCTAAGACTGTCAATGTGAATTACTATTACCATGTGATTAAAATGTACATTTAGGAGTTCTTTGAGTGTGGGGATGAATACCTTTTTGTTAAATATAAAAGTAAAATACTTAATTTATATATATATTTTCTATAAGCTCTCTGTTCTTATGTTCTTTATAGTGGCCTTTTATTATAATTATTTTCTAAATTATATTTAGTAACATGTTTACCTATGTAAAATAGTAGAGATATGGGAAACTGTCTCAACTAATCTAATCTAGGACTCTGCAGACAAAATAAAGTTAGAAATAAGACATAGCCCATATTGTCACCATAGGAGGCGTGTATTGTATATATTTAAGTATTGACTTAGTATTTTAGAAATTATCATGTAAAGCAGGGGCCAGGAACCTATGACTCGCAAGCCAGATGTGGCTCTTTTGATGGCTGCATCTGGCTCACAGACACATCTTTAATAAAGAAAATAATAACGTTAAAAATATAAAACATTTTCATGTATTACAATCCATTTCCTACTGCTCATGTTCATGGTTGCGGGTGACTGGAGCCAATCACAGCTGTCCTCCGGGACAACACCAAATTTTTATTGGATAATGCATTACGTACACCGGTCGTTGTATGGCTCTTATGGAATTACATTTTAAAATATGTAGCGTTAAAAAAAAAATGGCGTTCATAGCTCTCTCAGGTTCCTGACCCCTGATGTAAAGAAACAAGAGTTCATCTTTTTTGGTATCAGGCCTCTACTTTATTTTTACTGACATTAAATGTGTATATTCAAGTTGATTTCCTGTACCTCTCTATTCAGAATAGAATGATAAGCCCTTGGTTGAATGGTCAAATTCTACAGTAGTTTATTGTATGTTTCTTTGCCTATAGGATGATTGAGGAAGGTGGGAATAAGCGGAAGACCATGGCAGAGAAGAGGCAGCTGTTCATAGAAATGCGTGAGTCTTGCGTGCTTCTGGAGTCCTTGATTTTATGTGTGGGAATGCTTTTTTTTTTTTAATCAAAAGTTTTAAGTTATAAGCTTTAGAAAGGGAAGAATAGAATTAAAGAATCATAACATTGGAGGACCCCAAGCCAGAGCATATTATTTTAATTGAACTGACTTGAATTGCTTTCTTAAACAAAGTCATAAATAATAAGGCAGAAATGTTACCTAGAGTATCTTTAAGATCAATGCATGCCAGTCAGTCTAGACCTCTCGCTGTAACTTCACTGTTAGCATGAGCTTGCAGGTGGTGATAAATAATTAATATGTCCTATAAGTTACCTATCACTGGATACAAATTCTGAGGTGGAGAAGACTGTTAGGATAACACTTAGAGCAAGAGGAAAAAGTATTAGCATGAATGTGCACTTTGGTATATTACCTTACTGTACAATATTAAATCTTCTGTTAAAAAAAAAGATGGCTGTGAGAAGTGGAGCGGCCCCTAGTGTTTGAAGGGTGACTACTACAAAGTGTTTGGCTTTGTGACTACTTATCTGTGTGCACTTGACTGTGTGACCTTGACTCACGCACTCGTACTTGCTGGATCTCAGATTCCTCTGCCTGAGATAGGGTCACTGGTCTGGGCTAGCGCTTGTGAAATCTTTAAAAAGCCTCTGACCCATTATAAAATTTGTGCTGCTCCGCTGAAGCTGGAGGGGGGAGGCAGGAGCCCAGCCTGGGAGGCTCTAGGTCCTTTCACAGAGTGAAAGCCAGTCTGGGCTTCAAGGGTGAGCACCCAAGAGAGGGAGAGCAGGGCCAGGCTGGCCACCTTCTGTCACCTATCTTCAGATGTCATGCAGTGTCACTTCAGCCACGTTCTGTTCATCAAGGCAGTCACAGTAACCTGCCGATGCAAGGAGAGGGAAATAATCTTTAGTTCTTGATAGGAAGGGACAGCGTAGTGGGAGCATATAAAATACTTGTCTGGAAATTTTGTTATGGCCATTAAAAAAAAAAATACAGGCTGCCAAAGACCTAGAAGGGGACCTTGGTTCCCTCATTTTACAGTGGAGGACATTGAGGCTGAGAAGAGGTATGCAACATGGCCATGGTCATGTTTTGTGGCTGGTGGTCACGCTGGGGCTGGAGTTCAGCTCAGATTCTAGACTTGGGTCTCTCCTACTAGACCACTTCATCCCCCCTTCCTGATATATGTAATTCACACAAATCATGCGTGTTCCTCCCCTCACAGCTGTCTTAGGCTAGCAACAGGATCATGTAGGCAAAACTGCTGGCATAGGCTCTGGCATGAGGTGGGCACACAGAAAGTGTACCCACTTCTGCCTTAGTGTTTATCAGGAGAAGGCTCAGCTGACAAGCTATATGCAGACTGTGCCAACACGATGGGATAGACCTTTCCCCAGCATTTAAAAGCTAAACAGGAGATCCCCTCGAACATGTTTAATTTTCCCTTTTCAGGTGCTCAGAATTTTGATGTCATACGACTATCAACTTACAGAACAGCTTGCAAATTACGATTTGTACAAAAACGATGCAACCGTAAGTCATTTCAATAATATAAAATATTTTAGTATCTTTTAGTCGTATTGTAATTTTAATTGAATTCTTTTGTCTGAAGTATTTATCAGAATAAAAGCTTTGTAGTGAAAAGAAGTTGCATTTTACTGTGTTTGTCCCTCAAAATATTTAATAAACTCAATATATAAATAGTTTTGCCTGACCTGTGGTGGCGCAATGGTTAAAGCGTTGACCTAGAATGCTGAGGTCAGTGGTTCGAAACCCTGGGTTTGCCCGGTCAAGGCACATATGGGAGTTGATGCTTCTTGCTCCTCCCCACTTCTTCCTCTCTTTCTCACCTTTCTCTCTAAAAAGAATAAATAAAATCTTTAAAAAAAAAGTATACACACACACACACACACACATTATAAGTAGTTTTGAGGCTGGCATGTTATTTCTGTTCTTTAAACAGGAGAATAGATTTCATGTCACTCTATTAATGGAAAGTTTTATGCAGAATTAATTAAATTTATCAGCTTCTGGAGGAAAAGAAAAATATTCATATTTTCATAAAGGTGTAATAAGAATTAACTTTCTTGAGTAAACTTAATATAACATGAATCAGCCTTTTCTATAAGCAATTGCTACTTATAAAATAAGCAAGTAAATATATACATAAACACATAACATGCATAAAAATCTTTCTTCTCTTAATTTCCATGAAGATGAACTAACTTATGGCGGAATTACTATACTTTTCTCATATATGTGTATGTATGTGTATTAATGAAACACTGTTTTATAGAATGGAAAGAACATTCTCTTTAGCAGGGAGAAAACCTCAGTTTTAGTCTGGTTCTACCATTTATTATAAACAAGTACCCTGGGCAAGTCACTTTACAGCTTACTACTTACACCCTACTTTTAAGTAAAAAATCCTAGCTTAATATTCTCTCTGGAGAGTTTACCAGTTCATTCTAGACTGAAGTATGTTTATTTTCTGGTATCCCAAAGCATTGTTTTTCAGATTATGGGCTTGTGACCCATTAATGATTAATGAAATCATTTTGGTGGCTCTAGACAGAATTTAAAGCATGTAATAGAGAAAAAAAGAAGGAAAAAACCAGAACACAGCTTATGTGTTTGTGAAACTTTTTTTTAGGTATTTATATATCTAGGGTGTGTGTGTGATGATTTAAATATAATTTTGTGGCTTGTGGTCGAAAACTTTGAAAACCACTAAAGAATCTACCATTTTTATAATTCTTCCTGTAATTACTCTTGGGAAATAGTAGTCTATATGTGGAGTATTGAGAGTCTGAGCCAAGCTAGTGGCATTAGTAATATAAAGTAAAAGATGCTTTGTACTAGAAGTTTTATTTTGTCACATATGATCCCTTAATTCACATGAAAAAAATTTATGAGTATAAGTAGGAGTTAAATTTCAGGTTTTTCCATGTGTTATATTGTTCCTATACTGTTTATTGATAAGACCATACTTTTTCTTCACTACCAGTCTTTTTCTCATATTCTTTGGAGAAATATACAAGAATGTTTATAGCAGTGTCTATGTATGAGAAGATTTGCTTTTGGACTTTCATGTTCCATTGGTCTGTTTGTCTGTTATTATACCAGAAACCACTATTATAACTTTGTAATAAGTCTTGATATCAGGATGAACAGGTTTTCCTACTTTGTTTTCTTTTTCTTTTTAAGAATGGGGCACTCTTGGCCTTTATACATTATTTTTATATATATTTTGGACTCTCAATTTCTACTGAGAACAAAGAATTTTGCTGGGATTTTTTCCCTTTTCATTTATTTATTTTTTATATATTGATTTTAGAAAGAGAAGAAAGGAGGGAGAGAGAGAGAGAAAGGTTGATTTATTGTTCCACTTATTTATGTATTTTTTGGTTGATTCTTGTATGTGCCCTCACCGGGATCAAACTCGCAACCTTGTACTGGGACTACGCTCTAACCAACTGAGCTATCGGGCCAGGACATACATTTCTTTTTTTGTTTGTTTGTTTTAAATATAATTAACATATCGTAAAATTCGTCCTTTAATGTATAGCCCTGTGGGATTGTGTTGGGTCTGTATTGAACCTATAGAGTAAGTTGGGAGAATTGACGTATTTCCAATATTGAGATTTCCTCTTGTGAACATGGCATATCCCTCCATGTATTTATCTCTGTATTTCTGCCAAATTATATTTATAATTTTTTTTTTGTAGAGATGTTGCACATTCTTCATTGGATTTATTTCTAAGTTTTTGATGACAAATTTTCTCTTTGTACTCATTTTTTGTATGTTTGCTCTCTCTTTACTAAGAGAGGTTTGTTAGTATCTTTCCCAGAGCTTGGGAATTTTTCTTTAATGTTAGGTTGAACTTTGCATTATATAGTTTTGAGGCTATTGTTGAGGAGGCAGTGCTTCACCTCTACCCTCTGGTTAGGCCTGAGATTTAAATTGACATAAGACAAGTTAGCAGGAGAAAAGCATACAGATTTTGACAAGGACATGGGAGCTCCCAAAGGAAAATAAAGACCCAAATTAGAGACTAGGTCTACGTGCTTATGCTTATATACTAGGTTGAATAATGAGTGGCAATTGTGGAAAAGTAACTAAACATATATATGGGGAGACTAAAGGAAGATAAGAGTTATTTTAATGAGTCTGTACAGATTGATGTCATCCTCAATTCACTGTCTCTGGTGATTAGAATGTTTCTTTCCCCTGGGATAGGAAAGGCATCTTTCACTTGGGAATTTATTTGCTGCTGTCAGGAAGAAAAGGTGGGTGTCAGAGTGCCCTTTTTGGCACCTGCTGTTTTTTAAGTGCTTTAGCTCAAAGGAATTGTTATGCCAAAGTGGCATATTGGAGTGGCACATTCTGCCACCCTTCTCTGATCTATTAAATGTAAATAAATGTGAAGTTTGTATGTCTTTCTGATGAATTAAAACTTTTAAATTGTTGACAATTTATATTCTTTGCATTTTAGTCCATCTTGTTGATATCTGGAACATGATTGAAGCCTTCCGAGACAATGGCCTTAACACACTGGACCATAGCACTGAGATCAGTGTGTCCCGCCTCGAAACTGTCATCTCATCCATTTATTACCAGCTGAACAAGCGCCTTCCTTCTACTCACCAAATCAGTGTGGAGCAGTCCATCAGCCTCCTCCTCAACTTTATGATTGCTGCATACGACAGGCCAGTACCTCACATGCTTACTTAATTTTAAGAATGTTTGTCCGTTAACCATTCTTCTTCCATATTTTCTTGCTGAAGGTTGTCAACTTAGAATCACATTTAGAAGGGAAATTATCCAGTGTAAGTTCTTCTAAAGACTGGTTAAATGCTAGAGTGACGTATTGTCCTGGGGCATGTCTCATATTAAGTTCTGTAATGTTAGAGAATCACACACTTGAGATATAGTGTTAGGTAAAAGTATAGTTGCCTTAATATAGAAGTTCTCTATTCAGCGAAACAGAACCAAACTGTGAATTTGATTATAAGGGATTCTATTCAACTTTTAAAGCAACTTGTCTTTATTATGTAATAGTGAGTGCCCCTGAGCTATAGTATCTTGTTTTCTGCTTATTTATGTTCTGAGTCTTATTTTAATCTTTTTCAATGCAGAACATTGTCTTATAACCTAGCAATAGAAGAGAACTATTTAAATATACTCTGAATTAAAACAAAAATGAGTTAGTTTGTTTGTATTTGTGGAGAATTAAGTGGCTATTATAAAAAAACAACAAAAAAATCATAAATGTTGGGAGCAAAGAGGTTAATGGTTATAGTTCTGATCCCTGCTATTTTATCAGCCATCTGATTTGGAAGAGTTCATTCTCTCTGCCTCATTGTTTTTTCTGTAGATCATTTTTCTTTATTCATACATTTTCAGAATGCTGTTAGTTAAACTTTATAATATTGAGGATTCTGTGACTTAATACTAAAACCATACAAGTATCAAAGCCAAATTATAGGCATTCACTAAATTCATATTTTTATAAGACATCAAGTTAAATACTCTATTCACTTAAAAGAAAATTATTTACTAAAAGTATAATTTTTAAAATTATAGTTACATGAGACCTAAGTCCCAAAATTCTGATACCATTTTTTAGCAATTTAGATTAGTTAATCTATAATTTTAATACTAAGTAATGACTATTGATCCAAAACTTTGGTAAAAATTGTTATTCACCTTTTCATGATGCTGACTCACTGAGAAAATCAAATCAGGGTCTCACAACACAAATTAATTCAAGAAACAATATTTTTAAAGTCAGAAATAAAAGTCATTTTACTGAAATGATAAAGCAGAGATTATAAACTTTATTTTTGGTTGTTTGTTTTGTTTTGCGAGAGAGAGACAGACAGGAAGGGAGAGAGATGAGAAAAATCAACTTGTAGTTGTGGTACTTTAGTTGTTCATGGATTGCTTTCATACGTGTCCCTTGACTGGGGAGCTCCAGCCACGCCGATGACCCTTGTTCAAGCCAGTGATTTTGGGCTCAAGTCTGCGATTTTGGGCTTAAACCAGTGACCTTGGGGTCATGTCTATGATCCCACGCTCAAGCCAGCAACCCTGCACTCAAGCTAGTGAGCCTGCACTCAAGCTGCATTAGCCAACACTCAAGCTGGTGATCTTCGGGTTTTAAACCTGGGTCCTCAGTGTCCCAGGTTGATGTTCTGTTCACTGCACCACCACCTGGTCAGGCAGATTATAAACTTTGAATTCAGGATTCTATCAAACAAGTTAAATACTGTGGCTATAGAAGGGAGGAAGAATGAAGAGGTAGCAAATGGGAGATTGGGAAAACTTAAAACTTAGGAGCATGAGGTACAGAGGTATCTCAGACATATTCAAAGAAAGCTCAAGATTCTTATAGGGGAAAGACTTTTATACATCTAATTTATGGTGAATTTCATGTATGTTTGGAAATATGACTGAACTATTTTTAACTCTTGTTTTAAGCAGTTTAATTTGGATGTATTTAAAAGCTTCTATTGTTTCCTCTTCATGCTGAATGATAAAGACAAAACAATATTGTTTAAAAAAGCAAAAAAAAAGAAAACTAGTTCAGCATGACCAGGTGGTGGTGCAGCGGATAGAGCGTTGACTGGGATGCTGAGGACCCAGGTTTGAAGCCCCGAGGTCACTGGCTTGAGCACAGGTTCATCCGGCTTAAGCTTGAGGTCGCTGGCTTGAGTGTGGGATCATAGAACTGACTGACCCCATGGTCACTGGCTTGAGCCCAAAGATCGCTGGCTTGAACCCAAAGGTCACTGACTTAAAGCCCAAGATCACTGGCTTGAGCCTAAGGTCGCTGGCTTGAATAAGGGGTCAGTCACTCTGCTGTAGCCCCCCCCCCCATCAAGGCACATATGAGAAAGCAATTGATGAACAAACTGAGGGGCTGCAATGAAGAATAGATGCTTCTCCTCTCTCGACTTTCTTTCTCTCTGTTCCTATCTGTCCCTCTCTCTGACTCTGTGTCTCTGTCAAAAAAACAAAACTAGTTAATTTCAAATTCTGAATATATTTATTATATTGTTATTTTATTAATATTATAGAATGGACATTGCTGAAAAAGGATAATACTAGGTTACAGTCTTTGTTATTAGTGATTTTTAAATAGAACAAGATATTTTGGGAGGCATAAACATTTCATATATTTAGGTACAGTATTTACTAATATCCCTACTTGTTCTTAGGTTGATTCAAGATGATGAGAAAAATCAGCCAAATAAAAATAGGAGAAAACTAGTGCTGAATGGGAAGTTTTTCATGCCTCCACTAGTAGCACATTTTTATAAAGATCTGACTCTTATAAGAATCTGATTATAGATCTTGTAGGAAATTCCCAGGCGATGATGGAGAATGAGCCAGGGGTTTGGAATGTTTTAAAAATGTGAAATCCTTAGGAGAAAACCTGGTGTAAAATGGAGAAAATCCGCTGCTCTGGTGGAAGAAAGGAGTGGAGCCCACCTGCCTGCCCTGCGGTCCCTGCCCTGCTGGGTGCCATTGTCATGTGTGATGAGACACCACCAGACCAGTTCTCTGAGCCCCAGTCTACATGCTTGGTGGCAGAATTATTCAGAGAGCGGAAATGAGTGAACTTGAAGTTCACCTAGTACTCTTCCCATCACTTTTTTTTGTAGGTTTTATTTTCTCCCCAAGAAGTCATGCATTTGTGCTAAATTTCAAAGAGGAATCTTCTTGATTATCAGGATCTGCAGATCTGCAAAGGGTTTGTTGATCATTAGCTAATAATTCAGAAAATAAAATTCTTTTCATTTATTCTTTTGGCCTTACTGTTGACTTTTTATAAGATTTTTTTAAAGTAAGAGCAAAGGGAACACTTTTTCTCTGAATGTGAGGAGAAGGGTGATAACAGGGACTTCTCCAGTCCATTCAGTACTCACCTCAAGCCTAACCTGATTAAGATACTGTTTTCGCCTGACTAGGCGGTGGCGCAGTGGATAGAACATCGGACTGGGATGTGGAGGACCCAGGTTTGAGACCCCGAGGTCACCAGCTTGAGCATGGGCTCATCTGGTTTGAGCAAGGCTCACCAGCTTGAGCCCAAGGTCGCTGGCTCGAGCAAGGGGTCACTCGGTCTGCTGTAGCCCCCCGGTCAAGGCACATATGAGAAAGCAATCATTGAACAACTAAGGAACCACAACGAAGAATTGATGTTTCTCATCTCTCTCCCTTCCTGTCTGTTTGTTCTTACTGTCCCTCTCTCTGACTCTCCCTATCTCTGCCACCAAAAAAAAAAAAAAAAAAAGATACTGTTTTCATCATGTAAGCCAGGGGTAGTCAACCTTTTTATACCTACCGCCCACTTCTGTTAGTAGTAAAATTTTCTAACCGCCCACCAGTTCCACAGTAATGGTGATTTATAAAGTAGGGCAGTAACTTTACTTTATAAAATTCATAAAGCAGAGTTACAAGTTAAAGCATATAATACTAATTACTTACCAAGTACTTTATGTCAGATTTTCACTAAGTTTGGCAGAATAAATCTTTATAAAACAACTTACTATAGTTAAACCTATCTTTTTATTTATACTTTGGTTGCTCTGCTACCGCCCACCATGAAAGCTGGAACGCCCACTAGTGGGTGGTAGGGACCAGGTTGACTACCACTGATGTAACCTATCGCCCCAGAAACCTCAGAGTCCCTGTGGTTTGTGAATGAAATTCACGCTCCTCAGTTAGACCTACCAGTATCAGGTCATACATCTCTGCTCCCACCAAGCTCTAATTAAACTACTTGAGGCACTTTTCAATTTTTCCAATATGACCTGTTCATTTTCCCTCCATGTATGTTGGTTGGTCTCCTGTCTGTCCTCCCCTCTCCTCCACCCCAGTGCTGACCTCTGCAGCCTTCCTTATTATCACCAGCCCATTTTCACCCCTTAGATGACTAATAGTACTTGTCTGTATCATTATTTTGACTTTTAACTATGTAATGCCCTGAACTGCTTCATAGGTGTACAAATAAGGTTGAAAGTCCTTGAGAGCAGAGATTCTACCTTGTATTTCTTTGATTTCTCAATAGATGCAGCGCTGGGTTCTTAATAAATACCATATTTTTTGCCACATAAGATGCACCTGATCATAAGACACACCTAGTGTTTTAAGGAGGAAAATAAGAAAAAAAATATTCTGAACCAAGTGGTGTGTTAAAATATTTAATAAAATAAAATATGCATGGGCATTTTCCCCTCCACTTTTTTTAGGAAAAAAGTGCGTCTTATGGAGAGAAAAATATGGTATTTGTACTTAGGCAAAAAAAAAAGGAGAAAGTCAGGCATTCTGATTATGATCAAATTGAATAAGATTTTTTGTTGATTTTACTTGATTAAGCTATTTGATATTTGCCAAATGCATTCTTGATTTGTAGTTGATTATTGCATACTCCATTCACTGTGAAGTTTTGTAAATTAAGATTAATTGGAAAAATATGGGTTTTTGAAAATCAAAGAAATGCTCTTGTTGCTTATAGCTACATGTGATAATCAGACTGGTAATAGTGTTTCTAAAGCAGAAGTCTATTTTCATGCGAGAAGTACTAATTTATAGTTGGCAGAATCCACAGTACTTTGCTAAAGACGTAGAAACAGTTTGTTTTCTTAAATAAAAATTGCTCCCCACCGTCTTGTTTTCAGATGTATTAATTTGAATAGCAGGTTCTTATTAGACAGTGCAAAGCTATAAACAACTCCCTGATTAGGTGAGTTTAAAATATCAAAAATATAGGCAGAATATTTGAGACTTTACTCAGCTGAAATGAGCAATTACATCCAGAGGGCACAGGTGAGGGTTGCAGAGGCTTCTGAAGACACCTGTGTGCATGTTCAAACATAGGTGTTTATTCAGGGTGACTCACCGTCTGCTTAGCTTGGCCCAGAGGTAATCATACTTTCTCAGTTTTCGATAATAAGAGCTCTTTTTAGAAGTCATGTGCATGGTGTATTGTCAGACTGTAAAATGATAGGTCTGTGGAAATGAATCATGCAGAGATGTCTGAGAAAGAAAGTCATCATTCTCTTTATTGAGGGAGAGTATTCTCTGGAGAGGTTCTAGTTGGGTGGGGTTAAAGTAACAAGTTGCCTCTCTCCTGTCGTCCTCAACAAATACTACCTGTTTATCCTTTCATTGTAGTGTCCTTATATGGGCATTAATCTTCCCTGTTTATTGTGATACATCTTAAATATTGACCCCCAAATCAACTCTGCGGTTATCATAGGCCATATCTTAAATGACACTTGCCCTTTGCTTTGTCTTGGGGCACTTACAGGCTGTTGTAGTTAGAATGACTTCAGGATTTCAATGCCAGGAAAAATGTTGAGAGCAGGTGATTGAAAGAAGGGAGCTAAATGTATTTTTTTTTTGGAGTGAAAAATATAGATAACATGGTTTGAGGAAGTAAGAATTGGGAGACTGCTCCTTCAATAATTTTTGTAATTATTATTTCTTTATGCTGTTTTACTTAGATTGTTACATATATAAGTATCTTTAATAAATACCCATAAGTCTCTTTAAATATCCATTTATTGATTGGTTTATATTAATATTTTCTTTTGAAAAGATGATAGTTGAAACTGTGAACCTAAAGTTGTAAAGGATAGGAGATGTTGTAGGTGGGGCCGATTTGCTCATAATTAAGACCTGAACCTACTCCCCCATTCTCAGGATGCACAGTTACGTACTTTTAAACAGGTTCTTAAACATAAAGGCTCATTAAGTGTCATTCTGAAATCTCTTGTCTGCAAGTGCATCCCCCACATTACAATGATCTTTGATCTCAGTCAGGTACCTCTCCTTTCCCCATATTTAAAACACACTCAACCTTACTTTCATAACCCCTTTATCCTATTAAGTTGCATATTGACACTTGGACACATGTCCCCTCACCCTCATAAAGTGTGTAGTATTAAGCACACATACATACGCACACCCCAAAGAGCATATAGGCAGAGAGAAGAGATGATCCATGGTTTGTCGAGTGGGAGATTAAGTGTGGAGATTGCTGTGTCTCTGTTATGAACAAGAAAAATGGTTGGAAAGTAGATACGAGAGGTGATGAGTTAAGGGACCACACATTAGTGATGATTATTAGTTGAGAGGTTAAGGCACTATTCCAGTGGTTCTCAAACTTTTTGAAGTCCAGGCACATTTAAAATCCTAAAAATAATTGTAGGCGCACTATATACAAATTTCTGAGAAATATGTTATAATAATTAAGTCAAATATTAAAGAAAAAATATTAAATGAAATAAATATGACAAAATTAAATATATTCTGACATTAAAAAACATTTTTATGTTACATTTTTTGAATTATGCTTTTTAGAATTCATAAAAAAGAAGTTAAAAATGAAGAAAAACAAACATTATCTTTTTATATATATAGATACATTCTTAGTAAGATTTAGTAAATTTGGCAGGTCCCGGCACGAATGTGTTAAGTTTTTTCATTCTTGTGTTTATGAGAAACATGAGCCTGATGTGTCCTAGTGATTTCTTCAATGTTTGGGCATATATTTGAAAGGCAAGCTCTCATTTCCTCGTCAACACATTGAAGAATTCCTCTCTTTTTACTCTTAATTGTGTTGAATGCAGAAAACCCCCCCCCCACCATACATATCATCTTAACTTTACACCAAACAAAGGATAGAAGAAACTTGCCTCCAGTCTTTCCAGGGAACATGGGGGGTAGTGTAAACAATCCAGCACCACAGCTTAATAGCTTTTTGCAACCTATCAGGCAAGTGAGGTGGGGGGGTTGGCAGACTATCAGCTTACAGCCAATTCCCCACACCTCTGTTGCCCCCAAATCTAAACTCCAAAAACCCTGTTGGTTTTTGGTGCCCAACAGATACATATTTCTCTGGAATACCATAGGGCGCACCTGAAAATCTAGGGTGCACCAGTGATCCCTGGTGCACACTTTGAGAACCACTGCACTATTCTGTTAATACATCTGTAGACTATTTGATCTGAGACCAGCCACTGAGACTAGTAGTAACCCTAATGAGTGAACAAGGAGGCAGGTGTTTGAATGTTGATCCAGATTGAATGAGAAGTGTGTATGTTATTCTATATTTGAATCTAAGACTTTCTGAATCTACAGCTATCACTTGCAACAGAATTAAGTTAAAGAATATTTTTTTAAAATTTGAACATATTGGGTTGACACTGGTTAACATAATTATACAGGCTTCAGGCACCCAACTCTACAACACATCTCTGTACACCGCATTGTGTGTTTACCCCAAGAATATTTTGAACAAGGGATACAAAATGTTATAAAAATTAGATTCTAAAGCATTTTCAAAATTAAGAAAAAGTGTTAAATGCTATTATAGTAGTTTCTAGAAATAAAGATGTCATAGTATCCATTAAGACCTGTTGTATGGTGTTTACTGATGGATACTTTGGCTTAAATCTTTCTTCAGTAACTGAGTTGAAAGTTTGACCTGGCTCTCCTGCCATTATCCTGGGCCTAGCCACACTCTCCTGTTTATCTGCATATTTGACACCAATATCTTCTCTGAAATAAGGAATAGATATTATTTTGTCTCTTTGAAGGAAGATTGTGAGATTTGGAGCCAGAAAGAGTTATAGAAACACAATATGATTACTTTTCTCTAATCTTTTATTGTGTCCTTTGATCTATCTTTGCCTGCAAAATAAGCTAAAGTCTTAATATTACATTCAAAATTTTATATTTGCAGTTCTCAGCTCTGGATGCATATTAGAATAACATGAGGGACTTTAAAAATACTAAAAATGGCCTGACGAGGCGGTGGCGCAGTGGATAGAGCATTGGACTGGGATGTGGAGGACCCAGGTTCAAGATCCCGAGGTCACCAGCTTGAGCGCGGGCTCATCTGGTTTGAGCAAAAGCTCACCAGCTTGGACCCAAGGTCGCTGGCTCAAGCAAGGGGTTATTGGTCTGCTGAAGGCCCACGGTCAAGGCACATATGAGAGAGCAATGAACAACTAAGGTGTCGCAATGAAAAACTGATGATTGATGTGTCTCATCTCTCTCCATTCCTGTCTGTCCCTATCTATCCCTCTCTCTCACTCTCTCTCTGTCTCTGTAAAAATAAATAAATAAAAAATACTAAAAATGGCCCTGGCCGGTTGGCTCAGCGGTACAGCGTCAGCCTGGCATGTGGGGGACCCAGGTTCGATTCCCGGCCAGGGCACACAGGAGAAGCGCCCATTTGCTTCTCCACCCCCCTCCTTCCTCTCTGTCTCTCTCTTCCCCTCCTGCAGCCAAGGCTCCATTGGAGCAAAGATGGCCCGGGCGCTGGGGATGGCTCCTTGGCCTCTGCCCCAGGCGCTAGAGCGGCTCTGGTCGCGGCAGAGCGACGCCCCAGAGGGGCAGAGCATCGCCCCCTGGTGGGCAGAGTGGTGCCCCTGGTGGGCGTGCCGGGTGGATCCCGGTCGGGCGCATGTGGGAGTCTGTCTGACTGTCTCTCCCCGTTTCCAGCTTCAGAAAAATACAAAAAAAAAAAAAAAAAATGGTGGAATTTGGGCTTGCAAGTAGTATCTTTATTCTCATACTTTACTGAGATTTGTATAGGTTTACAACTTTCAGGATATACAAAGAATCATCTTATTTCCACAATATTCTTTAAAAGAAATTTTTATTTGTTGATCTTTAGAGAGAGGAGGGGAGAGACAGAAAGAGCAAGAGGCATTGATTTGTTGTTCCACTTATTTATGCATTCATTGGTTAATTGCAAGTGCCCTGACTTGGGGTTGAACTTGCAACCTTGGCATATTGAGATGACACTAACCAACTGAGCTACCCAGCCAGGGTTTCTACAAAAATATTCTATTGTGAATTTTATTGGAATTGCATTGAATCACAACAGGGTTCTGATAAGCTTAGGAAGAATTTACAGCTTAACAATATGTAGTATTTCATGAATATGGTATGTCTATTTACATTTTTTATTTCTTTTATTATTTTGTAGTTTTCATTTTGATTTTTATTTATTATCAAGTGAGAGTCAAGGAGGCACAGAGACAGACTCTCACATGTGCCCTGACTGGGATCCACCCAGCAAACTCCATTTAGGGCTGATACTCTGCCCATTGGGGCCACTGCTTTGTTGCTCAGCAACTGAACTATTTTTAGTGCCTGAGATGAAGCCATGGAGTCATCCTCAGTGCCCAGGGCCAACTTGCTCATTCAAGCTTTGGCTGCTGGAGGGGGTGAGAGAGAGAGATAAAGAAAGGGGGGTAGAGAAGCAGATGGTCACTTCTCCTGTGTGCCCTGATTGGGTATCGAACCCAGGACTTCCACACGTGCGGCCAACACTCTACTGCTAAGCCAACTGGCCAGGGCCATTTTATTGATCTTGAACATGTGGTTTTTTAAACTTTTTATTGATGCTTTTGATATTTTTCATGCTATTATATATATATTTTATTATCTTTGATTTGTAGAAATAAAATTGAATTTTGTATAATGACCTTGTATTCTGTAACATTGCTAACATTCCTTATTATAGTATTTTTTGGTAGAGTCTATTGATATGTTTGTTTGTTTTTGTAGGTCCTTTGGGATTTTATACATAGATTTTTTTTTTGTAAGTTCTTTGGGATTTTGTACATAGAATGTGGTTTTCTGGAGTAGATATAGTTTTGTTATTTTTTTAGCGAGTTAGAGACAGAGAAGAAGGGAGAGAAATGAGAGCATCAACTCGTAATTTGCATCACTTTAGTTGATCATTGATTGCTTTTCATGTGTGCCTTGACTGGGGGGCTCCAGCCAAGCCAGGGACTCCTTGCTCAAGCCAGTGTCCTTGGGCTCAAGCCAGACGAGCCTGTGCTCAAGCTGGCGACCTTGGGGTTTCATACCTGGGTCCTCAGTGTCCCAGGCTGGCACTCTATCCACTGTGCCACCACCTTGTCAGGCTAGACTGGTGCATCTTATTAGTGAATTTTGTGTCACATGCCCATGTCTGAGTTTTGAAAAGGATGGGAAAGTTAATATCTGAGCTTTCTTTCTTTTTTCAGAATTTTGTTAGTGGGAAGAGGATTTGTCACAAAAGGTTAGGTCTGCTTAAATGTAGACTCAACATTTGGATGGCTGGTGACTAAAAGGAAATGTCCACTGTAAAACTTCTCTATCACCTAGCGTGCGGAGGACCCGGGTTCGATTCCCGGCCAGGGCACATAGGAGAAGCGCCCATTTGCTTCTCCACCCCTCCGCCACGCTTTCCTCACTGTCTCTCTCTTCCCCTCCCGCAGCCAAGGCTCCATTGGAGCAAAGATGGCCCGGGCGCTGGGCATGGCTCTGTGGCCTCTGCCTCAGGCGCTAGAGTGGCTCTGGTCGCAATATGGCAACGCCCAGGATGGGCAGAGCATCGCCCCCTGGGGGGCAGAGCACCGCCCCTGGTGGGCGTGCCAGGTGGATCCCGGTGGGGTGCATGCGGGAGTCTGTCTGACTGTCTCTCCCTGTTTCCAGCTTCAGAAAAATGAAAAAAAAAAACAACAAAACAAAACAAAAAAAACAAAACTTCTCTATCAGTTTTAGAAATCCATTTATTTTAACATAATTTATGCTTTTTATAGCCACTGACATTGCTTGTATAATGCAGTGGATATGTGACATAGGAATATTCATTACTCCTAGGTGCTATATTGTCAGGTACTATATAAGGCAGGGGGACAGTATCTGTATTTCTAAAGAACTGTTTAAAACACCCTATCCAAATTTTAACTAGTTGTAGAAATTTGTTTTATTTTATGAATAAACTTAATGAGATGTAATAGTTAAAAATCAAGACTAACATTGGTATTTCATGGTGATGTTTTTACTGAGAACCTTCTGACTTAACAGATAATTTGCCTTTTTTCAGGTATGATCTAACTTAGCGGTTCTCAACCTGTGGGTCGTGACCCCACCGGGGTCGCGACCCACAGGTTGAGAACCGCTGATCTATTTATAAAGAAGGTTTAGAAAATGGGAGACACTTAGTAAATATAAATAGAGTACTATAAATATAATAAATATAGTGAATATAATAGGCCCTTAGGAAATATAAATAGGATGACACTTTTTAAAACTAAGATAATAAACATAGTTCTCATTATTGCAAAGCTATTTTACTAAGTTACCATGAAGCATTGTAAGCACAGGCTATATAAAACTAGCACAAAAGCCCCTTGTAACCTTACATATGATGACTTGAAACACCAGCTAGTGCAGTTCCCATCTGCTGTGAAACCAAGGCCGTTGATTGAATGGAGCAGGCAACCTGTTGGGTCAGGGGGCCTTGCTGATACTGGCTGTCCAGCTGCTGTGCAGCATTACTTTGGGTAATTCATTTGTGTTCTTCTGCATTTTATCTTTTGAGTTCCTAAAAAAGAATTCATATTACTGACCCTTCCCCTTATCTTGTCTCACAGCTGCAGTGTGGGAGGATCTGAGACAGGTGTGACCAAGCTTCTTAGAGTAAACACATGGTAACATAAAGGTTGTCACAGTAAGAACAAAGATGAATGTGGACTGTAGAATCTTATAGCAGTGTGTACCCTGTTGGTTCACTACATAACAATAGGCTGTTATAATATCCCAATGGACACATTTCGGAATTAGTATTCAAAACAAGTGGCGCCTCAGCTTCGAAGAGTTAAGAACACTGCAGCTGTGGATTTAATGGGCTGAACTGACAAGAAATTTATTGATACTTCTGGTTCATCCAGTGGACCTCTGCGTCCACAGTCAGTAGAAATTGCTTTATAGAATGCTTATGAAACTCATTTCCAAATAATTAAGATTAGTTTCAGCACTCTCCACCTAGCATAGATGAAGCCTTGATTCTACAAAGGAAAAGAAAAATCCAAGGTTTCTAAAAATCCGAGGTCATGTGGCAGAAAAGGGTAGGGACCAAGTTACTGGGTGCTCGATGTTTAGTGATACATTTGCTTGCTCTTGTGGTTCCAGATAGCAATTATTTCAAACATAATTTCTTTTGCAGTGAGGGCCGAGGCAAGATGACGGTATTTTCAGTTAAAGCTATGTTAGCAACCATGTGTGGTGGGAAAATGCTGGACAAATTGAGATGTAAGTATTTTCATATTATTTGAAAGATTTTATTTCCAAATTAGGACTTTTAAACAGTTTTAAATGAACGTTTACTGAATTTTGATGGTGCTGTGTTGAACTTTTTTTTTTACTACATGTTATTCACCTAACTCAGAGTATGTAAATTATGCCACCTACTGTTCATATGGAAAAGTTGAATTAATTTTTTTAGCATTTTTTTTTAGTTTGAAGCAAGAAAATTGAGATTCAAAACAGTTATGTTGACATTTAAAAATGTTTTCCATATTATGAAAAATTATGTTTGAAGATGGTTATGTTGATTCCTTTTAAGTTAGAAAATAAATTTGATTACCTTTACCAGGTCTGGTCAAGGTTAGCCCTTTTCTTAACTTGCTTCATCAGCTGGTGTTTGCTGTGATTAGACTCTTCCTTAGCACCTTGGAGTCAAGCTTAGTTATTTAGAAATTGGTAGCATGCTTCTTCAGTTATTATTCCTAATTTTTTTATTATTATTATTATTTTTATTTTTTATTCATTTTAGAGAGGAGAGGGAGAGATAGAGAGAGAGAGGAGAGATAGAGAGAGAGAATGGGGGGATGAGCTGGAAGCATCAACTCCCATATGTGCCTTGACCAGGCAAGCCCAGGGTTTCAAACCGGCAACCTCAGCATTTCCAGGTCAACGCTTTATCCACTGCGCCACTACAGGTCAGGCCCTAATTTTTTTCTTACTGTTGGCTATTTTGGCATTTTTTCTGTTCATGGATACTATAAAAAAGTGGTTAGACGAGGTCAGAGTAGGTAAATTCAAAATTATTTAATTTTTCTGCTTATGGTTTCCATTTATTTACTCTTTAGTTACTGTCTAAGATATGCTAAGCATTGTGGTAGGTGTTTGACATATTTTCTCACTGAATCCTTAAAATTTCTTTGAGCAGCAGGTGGCATTTTCTCCATTTTATAGAAGAGTTAACTGAGGGGTGAAGCTGGGATTTCAACTCCAGGCTGTCCTGAGTGATCAAAGTGCCATAATATAATATTCAAGTACCCATAGAGGAAGGAACTGGCAATTTCAGGAGATAGAAACTATGGGTTTTAATGACACGTTGAGATACCCAGTGAATTGATTTTTTGAAGAAACTGCGTCATCTGTCCAGTGGCATTTATCATAGACTGGTGGATTTTGATGATTGGTGCCTCGGACCAGCACGGCTCCTAATTCTGGGTTTTGAGTGAGAACAACGGTGTGGAATTAAGAAAACAGACTTGGCCCTGGCCGGTTGGCTCAGTGGTAGAGCGTCGGCCTGGCGTGCAGAAGTCCCAGGTTCGATTCCCGGCCAGGGCACACAGGAGAAGCGCCCATCTGCTTCTCCACCCCTCCCCCTGTCCTTCCTCTCTGTCTCTCTCTTCCCCTCCCACAGCCGAGGCTCCATTGGAGCAAAGATGGCCCGGGCGCTGGGGATGGCTCCTTGGCCTCTGCCCCAGGCGCTAGAGTGGCTCTGGTTGCCACAGAGCGATGCCCCGGAGGGGCAGAGCATTGCCCCCTGGTGGGCAGAGTGTCGCCCCCTGGTGGGCATGCTGGGTGGATCCCGGTCAGGTACATGCGGGAGTCTGCTTGACTGTCTCTCCCCGTTTCCAACTTCAGAAAAAGAAAAAAAAAGAAAACAGACTTATTAAGAAAAAAAGATGGGATCGGGAGGACTCTTCAATGCTGATGACAATATCTGAGTGCCCCATAGTCCCAATTTGCTTTATTATATAGCCATATGCAAATCACGTTAGTCCCTGATACAAACTTACACGTCTGAGGCTAAAGCAGGAACTCTCCCAAGGCATAAACAGGAATCCCCTTACCATGCATAAGTGAAATCAACCAACATCTGAACAAACAAAGAGTAAGAGGAAGGGCATGTAAATTGCTTCCAGCAACTTAAGGAAGCAAGTGAAGTGGGTGCAGATACTCAGCATCATAGCCAATATGGAGGTGGAGGGGGGAGAACTTAGCCTTTTGCTGAGCCTCGAATCTACAATGGTTTTTTGCCATTTATGGTCCACAACATATCCCCCTTTTCTTTTCTTTTTTCTTTTCTTTTTTTTACAGAGACAGAGAGAGAGTCAAAGAGAGGGATAGATAGGGACGGACAGACAGACAGGAATGGAGAGAGATGAGAAGCATCAATCTTCAGTTTTTCGTTACAACACCTTAGTTGTTCATTGATTACTTTCTCATATGTGCCTTGATCGCGGGCCTTCAGCAGACCAAGTAACCCCTTGCTTGAGCCAGCGACCTTGGGTCCAAGCTGGTGAGCTTTTGCTCAAACCAGATGAACCCGTGCTCAAGCTGGCAACCTTGGGGTCTCAAACCTGGGTCCTTCCACATCCCAGCCTGACACTCTATCCACTGCACCACCGCCTGGTCAGGCCTTTTCTTTTTTCTTTTTAATTTGTGTGCTGAGATTTGCACTCATCTGATTTCCTAGTTTTCCTGATTCTAATTTGGAGGCAGACTGAAAAAATACAGAACAAACACAAAATTAGTACAGCCAATGTAACAGATAACCAAACAAGTATTCTAATATATTACAGTGATTAAAGCCTTTAAGCATATTCTTAGCTAATATCTTTGCTGTTTTGAATGTCCTTAACATGTTCACCAAGTCCATGCTGACACATCATCATTCTGCATTCCCTGCAAATGCAACCCAACCCCAATTCAGTCCATTAAGAGCTGTCACAAGGAGCAGGAGTCCAGGAAAAGTCCACATCCAGGAAAAGTCTGCATGGCTCTGGAATTGTCGTCACATTTCTACACTTTGCATCTAGTGTCCAAGTCCCAATGACTGCTGCTTCTGGCTGGTAACAATTCAGGTAGACTGGAAAAGCCATCTGCAGGCATGTGTGGAGATGAAGCTTCTGTTTTCTTTCTTTTTTTTTTTTTTCGTTTTCTTTAAAACTGGAGAGATGAACCCAAGGGGCCTTTCCCTGGATGCTTTACAGCCATAGAGTGGTGAGGAGAACCTTAGGATACACTAAGCTAGGTGGCAGAGGTAAATTTGTAACAGAAGTTGGCAAAAAGGAGAAAAAGAGCTCTAAATTAGGAGTAGGTCCCAGCCTAAAATATGTATGGGGCATGAGGCAGGAGGAATAAAGGAAACACTATATATTAAACAAAGCAGCAGAAAATAGGACTATCAACACCCACAATAGAGATCTTCGAGGGGTGAGTAAAAACCCAAATATTCAGGCAAGACATACTAAGTGGCCCTTCTGTCCGTAAGAAATGAGATCAGTTTACTTGCTACTTGTAAGAAATACCCTAGGCTTGTCCACATTAAGATGGGGCCGATGGCCCTGGGCACCTTTAGCCTTTAGTGGCAAGTCCCAATAGGCTGGGCAAGGTTAGTTCACAGGTGGCTGGAGCAGGGCTGGAAGAGACTGAGGAGCTCTCCTTAGAGGAGCGAGGGGGAAGCCTACCTTCCAGTGTCCCTTTTTCTCACAACAAAGGCATGTCCTGGTGGGGGCCGAGAAGCCTGGCAGGCTTTAGCTCAATGACCTTCCTTTCCACTATCCAAGCAGGGCCTAGATGGAGTCCTATGAAGCCCCTTCGGGGAGTTGGAGCCTTTAAGGGCGTATGCCAAGAGCTGGTATTTTACCTGATCTCTTTTGGGCTTTTTCTGCCTCTTGGTCATTATAGACCTTAAAAGCTATGCCGAGAAGATCTTGCTGAGGGGTTTGAGGATCCCCATCTGCCTATATAAACTTTTTTTGTTTATTTGGAGGTATTTGGAAAAATACAAAACAGTGTTATTAGCTAGATCAAATAAAAGAGGGTAGAAGTTTGCAGGAGAAAGAGGTTTGGCGTCTTGACATCAGCATTCAAAAGAAATTTTTTAAAGACAAGGTAGAATTGCAGAAGTTCCAGGATATGACTTCACCTTTTATATTTTTTTAAATTGACCTTAAATATTTGCTGGGTACACTTTAACAATACCTTGACTTTAAAGATTGTAAGAAATACCCATAATTTGAAAGGTTTGACAAAATATAGTAAATGCTTTTCCTACATATGTAGGAGTATTGTCAGTTTAAATCAGTTTAGGAAGTCCAATCATACAAACAGTGAGCTATAACATGCTTAGCAGCCTCTCCTGTTCTGGCAGAGGCTAGTATAAATCCAGAATAAGTATCCATTGTAACGTAGACAAAGAACTGTTTGCCAAATGAAGGTATATGAGTAACATCCATTTGCCAAAGTTGTCCTGGTAGGAGTCCTCGAGGGTTAACTCCAAACGAAGGGACAGATTGTAGTATAGGACCCCTTGGACAGGATTTAACAATCTGCCATGCTGCTTCCTGAGAAAGCTGAAACTGTTTACGCAGGACTGCAGCGTTCTGCTGATGAATAGTATGAGACAGGATTGCTTGACTGTCGTGGTTGCTCCAATAATTTTCTTTTGGGTAGTTTGATCAACAAGGGCATTCCCTTGTGCCAAAGCTCCAGGGAGCATGGAGTGAGCTCGAATATGTCCTATAAAACATGGAGTTCTATGTTGACGTACAAGTCTTTGAAGAAAAAGAAATTGCTGCAATAGTTCCTCATCAGTAGTTGTCCCTAAGACAGCAGTCTCTATAGTGGAAACAACCATAAGTAAATATTTGCTGTCTGTATACAGACTAAAGGAGGAATGTGGCAAATGCTGAAAAGCCATGATAATGGCATGTAATTCTAGTCTTTGAGCTCTTTTTAAAGCAACTGTTTCAGTAAAAAAAGTTGTCCATCGACCCATTAGTAAAGATTGGAGGTGCTTCAGGAATGGGCTCATTAACAATTATTTTAGGAAAAACAAATGTAGTAATTAATGAAAATTGAACAATTTTATCAGCTGGGAAGTGAGAATTTGACCTGTAAGATTTGCAAAAGCATTTTGCCATTTAGTGGAAGTTTCTCAGAGCCATTGTTGTTGATCCTTTGAAAAAGGAACAACAATAATTTGAAGCTCAAAACTTAAAAGATGTAAGAGTCTCCTACGCCCCTTGATAATCAAGGAGGTGACAAGATCAAAATATGGAGATAAAACTTTCTTAGGAGTAACAGCCAAATGAATCCATTCAATAGGACCTGAAGCTTGCCACAATAGTCACGTTGGATGGAGTGTAACTCGAGGGACAAATTAGGCAATTCATTCTTCAGAATTTATGCGTTTTAGTTGTGCTTGTACAAGCTTTAAAGCTTATTGTCCTGCAGCTGTAAGTAGCTGAGGAGAAGATGGTTCAGCCAAACCTCTAAGAATATAAAAACATAGCTTCAGTTTTCCGGTAGTTAATTTCAAGGAGGGTCTAAGCCAATTAATATCTCTTAATAATTTATGGAAATTGTTTAAAATTTGCAAATGATCTGTCCTGATTTCTAATTTTTATGGACGAATTTGTTGTCCCTCAATAATTTGTCCTAAATAAGAGAAAGGTAAAGATTGCTGTACATTTTCAGGTGCTATATAAAGTCCTGATTTTTTCAAAGAATATTCTAGTTGTTGCAAAATGGTCAACACAGTGTCTTTATCTGGATGAGCAATAAGAATATCACCCATATAATGAATTATGTACGCCTTAGGGTTCTGCCTTCGTATTGGAGAGATAGCTTGAGCAACATATTTTTGGCACAAGGTAGGACTGTTAGCCATACTTTTGAGGCAAAACTCTCCACTGGTATTGCTCCATTGGATCCTGGAAATTAAGTGAAGGAATACTGAATGCAAAACGCTTGCAATCATGAGGGCTTAAAGGAATAGTAAAAAAGCAATCCTTCAAGTCAATAATTACAAGGTGAAAATTCCATAGAATGGAAATAGGAGAAGGGAGTCCTGCTGGAGAGGACCCATAATTTCCATAGTCTTATTTATTGCTCTCAAATCTTGTAATAACCTCCAGTTTCCTGATTTCTTTTTAATGACAAATATAGGTGTATTCCATGGGCTATTAGAAGGTACAATGTCCCCAAACTGTAGCTGCAATTGTACCAATCGAGCAGCTGCCTTAAGTTTCTCCTGAGAAAGAGGCCATTGGTCTACCCATACAGGATTATCTGATTTCCAAGTATTTGGGTCTGCACAATGCATTATTGGGGTAGCAGGAGCTACCAAGGCCCTATGCTAAATTTTGTTATCCTAATCCATGCCTTCTGTTATTGGGTGCCACTTCTATGGGGGTGAGAATTCCCCGTTCTTTCCCTAGTCCCTTAGTGGGCAAAAATCCCTGATCAAGCATTTGAGTGCTGACTAAACTATCAGGACTGACAAGCAACGCTCCCATATTTTTCAAAACATCTCTACGCCACAAATTAACTGGCAATCCAGGGAGCACATAAGGCTGAAAAAGTCCATTGCAAAAAACTAGAGCTTTGTTGAGGGGATTTACTCTGACCTATATATACCTTGTACTTCTGTGGCTGCTGCATGAGTGGGCCAGGGAGGAGCCAGTGTAGCTTAGCAACAACAGATACATCAGCTCCAGTATCTAAAAGCCCTTTAAATTTATGCCCTAGTATTGTTAGTTTCATTTCAGGGCGTTCCTGACCTATTTTTTGAATCCAATAGCCAAAATCAGTGAAGCCAGATCACCAATTTCCTTGGGGCCCCTTTTGCAGGGTTTGGCCTGAGAAGCGGAATTAGCATTTTAATATTATTCTTCTAACTGCCTGAAGCAGCTTGAGACAAATTCTTGAAATGACTTATTAGGGCTCTGCTTAATTTTGCCCAATTCTTTTGTTTTTCCTACCTGAGTATAACCTTACAAATAAACAAGACAATTTACACACAAAAAGCACAAATATAACATATAACTTTGATTAATCCTAATACTTGAATTGCTATATGGCTCCTAACTCTGAACACACCTCACAATGCACTAACCAAATTAGTAAATCTTAAGGATCTACATTCTATTCTATTTAAATTTAAATGAGCACTCATTACAAGTTCTAAAATCATTTTTTCTAAATATCAGAGCCAGCATTTCAATTTTTTGCATGCATAAAAAAAGAACTTAATTCAGGCCTTAAAAACAGACACATTTTAGACAGCATTAAATAAAGACTAAACAGAAACAAGAATTTGACGAACCAGACAAACCAGAGAGAAACCCAGGATTTCAGAGCACAACCAGATTAGAAAGATTCCTGCCTGATTTTAGTCAGGGCATTTTCTGACAGAGGGCCTGAAGGATGGGACTAAACAAAATCTCCCCGAGAAAATTTGCTTTTGGCAGCTGCTGGGATATTTTCTATAGTCAGATCTAACACAGGTCCCCTGCCTCAATTTCCAGGCAAAGAATAAGAAAGAAACAAAATGATAGTTCAGAAGATTGTAGTTAAAACATTAAAGAAAATCAAACCATAACTGGAAAAGCTGTAACTTTCCTAATACCTGAGTCTCCTATCCATTCTCAAATTCTATAGTCGCTGTAACCGGTGGCTCAGGTTGACTATGCTAAGATTTCTCCCCTAGCCTCAACGGCCTTTCATGAAAGTCTGACTTCCACAGCAAATAATCACCCCAGAGAGACAAGCACGAGCAATCGCCTTCTAGTTATTTGGGGGAAGAGCCTCTGCGCTAATAGTATCTAATAAACCAAGTGAAAAAGGGGCAGTAGGCCCATACTGAACACAGCAAGTTTAAGCTCTTTCAGAGTTTTAAAAGGTACAGGTTCATGTTCTCGCACTAGTCTCCCTGTATCATCCTGTCTTCCTACAACAGGAAGACAGGTAAAGCCATTTATTGTTTCCCCTATATTTCGAGCCTGGTCTGTAGATTGTTGGAGAGGGGATTTCCCAGATTTTGAGCTATAGACTCCGGAATCAGCCCGGTAAGGGAACGGAGGAGCAGAGGGTTGAACGTAGGAAGGAGCCGAGGGCAGTGGAGGCCCCGTGGCTAAGGCAGCCATAGCGCGGATTTTTTTATCCCCCCCGTCATCCTCAGACTCCAAGTTATCCTCGTATTCACATCCCTCTGTTTCCAGCTCACCCTGATACTCTTCAGACAACGATCTGTCCTCATACAGAAACATTTCTACAAAAAAGTCCCTTATTTTTTACCCTAACTGTCCCATAATTTTTTACTCCCGATTATACTCTCCCCCAAAACTTTCTTTACTCACTGTGCACACTTCACTTGGGGAGTTCCGTCACCTGCCTTCAGTTTAGTTTTCTCGTACTCAAGTCTTGTGTTCGGGCGCCGCTTGCTGCAGACCAGCGCGGCTCCTAATTCTGGGTTTTGAGTGAGAACGGTGCAGAATTAAGAAAACAGACTTATTAAGAAAAAAAGATGGGATCGGGAGGACTCTTCAATGCTGATGGCAATATCCGAGTGCCCATAGCCCCAATTTGATTTATTATATAGCCATATGCAAATCAAGGAAGTCCTTGATACAAAGTTACACATCTGAGGCTAAAGCAGGAACTCTCCCAAGGCATAAAAAGGAATCCCCCTACCATGCATAAGTGAAATCAACATCTGAACAAACAAAGAGTAAGAGGAAGGGCATGTAAATTGCTTCTAGCAACTTAAGGAAGCAAGTGAAGTGGGTGCAGATACTCAGCATCATAGCCAATATGGAGGTGGAGGGGGGAGAACTTAGCCTTTTAATGCTTCGAATCTACAATGGCTTTTTGCCATTTATGGTCCACAACAGATTGGGTTTCCATGATCTTCTGTCCCGACAGTTTTTGATTTAACTGAAAGATACAGAGACTTGATCAGATTCAAGCACAAGCTTCTGTTTTTTCTTTTTCTTATATGTTACCATTACACTGAAAATTGGAAAGTTAGATGGCTCATTAGAAATAGATTTTGATACTCTTTTAAAAAATGATCTTAGATAATGTGTTTGGTCAAACTGTAATCTGGTTTGTCTTCATTTCAAAATCAACTACAATGTAAGACATTTTTGGTAATGAAATTATAATTTTATTTAAATGCTCCTCTGAGTTTTTTTCACATGGTAATATTACTTTTTGGGGATGAAATTTCTTTTTTTTTTTTTTTTTTTTTGCATTTTTCTGAAGCTGGAAACAGGGAGAGACAGTCAGACAGACTCCCGCATGCGCCCGACCGGGATCCACCCGGCACGCCCACCAGGGGGCGACGCTCTGCCCACCAGGGGGCGATGCTCTGCCCATCCTGGGCGTTGCCATGTTGCGACCAGAGCCACTCTAGCGCCTGGGGCAGAGGCCACAGAGCCATCCCCAGCGCCCGGGCCATCCTTGCTCCAATGGAGCCTTGGCTGCGGGAGGGGAAGAGAGAGAGAGGAAGGCGCGGCGGAGGGGTGGAGAAGCAAATGGGTGCTTCTCCTATGTGCCCTGGCCGGGAATCGAACCCGGGTCCTCCGCACGCTAGGCCGACGCTCTACCGCTGAGCCAACCGGCCAGGGCCGGGGATGAAATTTCTTACTATTTTCTTTCTTTTTTTTTTTTCTTCTCATTTTTCCGAAGCTGGAAATGGGGAGGCAGTCAGACTCCTGCATGTGCCCGACCGGGATCCACCTGGTATGCCCATCAGGGGGCGATGCTCTGCCCATCTGGGGCGTCGCTCTGTTGCGTCCAGAGCCATTCTAGCACCTGAGGCAGAGGCCACAGAGCCATCCCCAGCACCCGGGCCATCTTTGCTCCAATGGAGCCTAGCTGCGGGAGGGGAAGAGAGAGACAGAGAGGAAGGAGGGGGGGGTGGAGAAGCAAATGGGCGCCTCTCTTGTGTGCTCTGGCCGGGAATTGAACCTGGGACTCCTGCACGCCAGGCCGACGCTCTACCGCTGAGCCAACCGGCCAGGGCTACTATTTTCTTAAATCTTTCTTTCTTTCTTTCTTTTTTTTTAAGTGAGAGGAGAGGAGATAGAGAAATAGACTTTTGCATGTGCCCCGACCAGGATCCACCTGGCAACCCCATCTGGGGCCGATACTGTGCCCCTCTGGGGCTGCTCAAAACCAAGCTATTTTTAGAACCTGAGGTAGAGGTTCCATGGAGCCATCCTCAGTGCCTGGGGCCTATATGCTCTTAGCATTCTATTTAAAGTAAGGACATAACTGATTACTCATATATCTTGTGAAAAGTACTTCGGCTTATATAGTATGTTGGCAGTTTTGGCTATTGGCAGAACCTTTTTTCTCTTTCTAGTCCTCAGCCATGTCCTACTTAGTTGAAGTGGCTGCATAATGGTGTATACAAATTTGAGATATAACATTGCATTGTAACATCAAATAATATTTGTCTGTTTATTCACTTTCTTCTACCTACTTACTGTTACTTTGTTGTTCTTAGTTTCTCCATTGTCCTGCTGCTGACAGTGCTCTCTGCTGTTACCTCTGTTAATGTTCCTTTTAAATGAGGTTTTCTGATTTATGGAATATGCCTTAGTGTTTCTGCTTTTCTTTCTTGTATTTTGATCTATCTGTCTTTTACATTTTCTTTTATATTTTTTCCTATAATTTTGGCCCCTCTCCTTTTTTGATATTTTTGTTTGCTTGTTTTAGTGTCAAGATAGCCTTTGAAATTACTTTGACAATATTTGTGCTTTTAGTTTGAAACATTTCTTAGATTTTTAAAATCTCTCTTAAGAGATTTTCTGTTCCAAGTATCATTTATTTATAGAAATGGCTCATTCTCCTGGCCATAAGGGACTGTATTCTAGATTCAAAGGTAACTTAGGTTGGAATTCTAAATACAGTATCAGAGATTTATAATCAGAGTATAGATTTTAACTATAAGCGTGATCAAAACTCAGTAATGTCAGAAACCCAAAAAATAGCTCAGAGAACAAAATTTACAGACAATAAAGCCCATTATTATTAAATTGTATTTAACTGTCAATTTAAGCATGTGATTTATTTATTTTGTGTTATTCTGCTGTTTGTTTTATAAGAAACTTAATCTCATATTCAAGCCCCATCCTGTCTTACACTAAAAGATAGGAGCATATAATTCATATAATTTATTTTTTAATTCTTTAAGAAATGGCTGCTACTATTTTGAAGAGCCAGTCTATACATACTGTTAGACTTATCAGGAAGGTTGTAAGAGTATTTATATCCATTGACTCAGCTTACTTCTTGAGTATATGTTGAGTAATTAAATTAGTCAGAGGTATACCACAAATTTTATGTATATTTATTGCAGTACTTTTTATAATATATGAAAACTTGAAATAGCTTTAGTGTCTGAAAGTGAGAACTCGGTTATGTTTAGGGATACCCACATGATTGGATTTAGATCAAAATGCTTAAGTGTGATAATTTTGAGCATTAGAGAAAGAATGAAATATACCAATAGGTCTTTTCTCTGGGTTGTAGCGTTAACATAGTTTTCTAATAATAATAGCTTCTACTACTTATGTTTTCATATATTTTTTATGGATGGCACTTTGAGCTAGAGAAAAGATAACTTGAGATTCTTTCTATTTTTACCCAGAACTGGTAGCTCTGACATTTTAGTCGTTTGCTTCCGGATTTTTCATTAGCAGACTATTGCGGGTGGGGCAGCCTTTGAAGTTATAAACAGACTGTTTACCTGCAAAATTTATCCCTCTGCTCTAGTCTTTTAACCAACTGTCACTGTATATTTATCCTAGCTGCTTTCTGTTAACCATTCCTTCTCCTGATTAGATGCAAGTAACTTTAATTTGAATGATGCCCACGTTTACATTTCTCATATAACCAAAATGTTTTAGAATTAGAAGCAAATAAGAGATAAGTCTTAAATCTGCATTTTATGAGTAAGAAAAAGAAAAACAAACAAAAGCCAAGGGAGGCCTGGAGACTTGTCAAGGTAGTCTGGCAGACTCCCATCCTCCAGCCTCTCTCTGGCTTGATGAATGATGTCAGGGCATTCGTGAGTTTGAGAATAAAGTATGTGCACAAAGTATGGATTTAGTGACACATAGGTATTTATAAACATGCAAATGTGTATACTTGTTTTTGTGGGTTAAGTTGCTTATTTGATAGAATAATGACAGGAGATGAGACGCATTTGCCAAGGAAAACTAGTATATGAAAGAAAATGGCTTTTCATTTGTAGACTTGAGTCTTTATTATAAACAGCACTGACATCTTGCAAAAGTGTATATGTGGTTGATCATGTGGGGGACCAAAGTGGAGTGGACAGATGGATAGATACAATGAGTAAAACCAGGATTATTATCACCAGAAAAGAAAATGGTAATGTACATGATAATGATAGAATAGTTGCATTATTTTGCTATTACACAGAGGACAGAATGTTTTTTAAAATGAGTATACATGGCCTGACTGGGCGGTGGCACAATGGATAGAGCGTCGGACTGGGATGCAGAGAACCCAGGTTCGAGGCCCCGAGGTCGCCAACTTGAGCAAGGGCTCATCTGGTTTAAGTAAAAGCTCACCAGCTTGGACCCAAGGTTGCTGGCTCGAGCAAGGGGTTATTTGGTCTGATTAAGACCCGCGGTCAAGGCACGTATGAGAAGGCAATCAGTGAACAACTAAGATGTTGCAATGCGCAACAAACAACTAATGATTGATGCTTCTCATCTCTCTGTTCCTGTCTGTCTGTCCCTGTCTATCCCTCTCTCTGTCTCTGTAAAAAAAATAAATTTAAAAAAATGAGTATACATGTATGTTTAAGGACTTGATTGTGGATTTTTATTTTTATTATTTTTTTTAAATTAAGTGAGAGGCAGGGAGACAGACAGACTCCCGCATGCACCCCAACCAGGAACTACCTGGCAAGCCCCTTACAGGGCGATGCTTTGCCCATCTGGGGCCAGTGCTCTGTTGCTTGGCAACCAAACTATTTTTAGCTCCCAAAGTAAGGCTATGAAGCCATCCTCAGCACCCAAAGCCAGGCCAACTTGCTCAAACATTTCGAGCCATGGCTGTGGGAGGGATAGAAAGAGAGAAGGGGTAGAGGATGGAGAAGCAGATGATTGCTTCTCCTCTGTGCCCTGACTGGGACTCAAATCTGGAACTTCTGTACACTGGGCTGACACTCTACCACTGAGCCAACCGGCCAGAACCAATTGTGGGTTTTTCATAAGGGAGAAAACTGATATTTTTATCTGGAAACAACTAATAGGGTATTAGGGTACCTTTTTCGTATGTGTATAAATAGAGAATTACTGGGAAAATTAACCTGTAATCTGGAAAGTAATTTAGTCCCTAATGCCAGAAGGGTTTAGGGCTTTAGAGGACAAGTTTAATTTTTTGGATATTTTAATTAAATTTTATTGTCTTTTCTTTGGTAAGATCTTTTTTATCTGTATATAGTAGATCATACTAACTTAGAGTTATTATTATATTTTAAGATTTAAAAACTGAGCAGTCATTTTTCAGTATTTTTCTTATAGATAAAACTAATCTAAAAAACACTTTTTAAAACCAGTAACACAAGAAAAAAATTACTTTGGAGTAATTACTTAACTATACATTCAGTTTGAGGGTTTAGTAGTATTTCTCTTATTAAAAAAACCACAAGCAAACATGTTTCATATTCTCTAACTATTGTAATATGGGCCTATTAAGTTTTGTTTTGGTTTTTTTTTTTTTTTTTGAGATAGACAGAAAGGGAGGAAGATGAGAAGCATCAACCTGTAGTTGCGTCACTTTAGTTGTTCATTGATTGCTTCTCATATGTGCCTTGATGGGAAGTGCCCAAGCCGAGTCAGTGGCCTCTTGTTCAAGCCAGTGACCTCGGGCTCAAGCCAGCGACCTTTGGGAGTATATGGGTCCTGCACTCAAGCCAGTGACCCCACACTCAAGCTCGCAAGCATACACTCAAGCCAGATGAGCCTGGGCTCTAGCCGGTGACCTTGGCGTTTTGAACCTGGAACTTAAGCGTCTCAGATCAATGCTCTATCCACTGCGCCACCACCAGTTAGGTGTTTCTCTGTGTTTTTTTTTTAATTAAAGGTTTTTTTACTACTATGAATCTGACATATGTGTAATTGAAAATAATACTTGATTGAGGGGGGTGGTTAGTCATTTCACTGTCCAACCACTCTTTTTTATTTCTCTGAATGAGTTAGGTTCTGGTTTGTTGGTGTGGGTGTATACACATATGTTTTTTGTGATTGTGAAGTTATACATATGTGTGTTTATAGAGCTGGTATAGTTACCTGTTGCAGCACATGGCAAATGGTGAGGTTTAACAAAGACCTTTATGCCTCTCTTCTTTCTGCTCTGTTGAGTCAGCTTAGCACTTAGTTCTGTTTTGCTTTACATACAACACGTTTTCTAGCTACACTGAAAGCTCCTTGGGGGATAAGGACCATGTGTCACACTGCTTTGTTGTGTTTCAAACACCTGGAAGAGTGTTTGGAACTTGGACTGCATAGTAAGAATTTGGAATACACGGTATGTGTTAACAAATTGACTTTACTTTCCACTAGGACTGTACTTCTTTTAGCATATTTCCTACCTGCATGGTATTTAATACTTTCTAACTACAAACTAGCAGCTGCCATAAGAGGGTATACTGCAGATGTTTGTTCTTTTGATAATTTCCTGTTTTCAAATGCCTTAAAAGTTACCCTGTGGCCTGACCAGGCGGTGGCGCAGTGGATAGAGCATCAGACTGGGATGCGGAGGATCCAGGTTTGAGACCCCAAGGTCGCCAGTTTGAGCGTGGGCTCATCTGGTTTGAGCAAAGCTCACCAGCTTGGACCTAAGGTCGCTGGCTCGAGCAAGGGGTTACTCAGTCTGCTGTAGCCCCATGGTCAAGGCACATATGAGAAAGCAATCAATGAACAACTACGGTGTCGCAACGAAAAACTAATGATTGATGCTTCTCATCTCTCCATTCCTGTCTGTCTGTCCCTGTCTATCCCTCTCACTGACTCTCTCTCTGTCTCTGTAAAAAAAAAAAAAAAAAAAAAAAAAAAAAAAAAAAAAAAAAGTTACCCTGTGGAATAAGTAATCAATAATCTAACATTTTATCATTCTTTGATTAATGTATTTTGGATGTTTTTTTCCCTACCCCTAGTGCTTTGGAACAGTTTCCTCAAATTGAGCCTAAAGAGTAATGTGTATTTATGTACAATACATAAATCTGTTACGTAATATACCTGTTCATGATGATTATATAGAATGTAAATTTTCAAAATGCTATGTTTGCAAAGGTCTCAGGAAATGATTTTTTTGTGTGTGCCTGTTCAACTCACCAATTTGATTATAAGGAAGCTTAATAGTTTTTAAAAAAGCGTAGGTCATATTTCTTTGTCAAGTGATTTTTGAGATCATAGTTATTTTTCTTTTTCTCCCCAACTATGGATGAGAAGAGAGGAATAAGTAATTGGAGATAGGAAACTTTCTCCATGAAGATAAAGAATAGTAGTGTTATTGGAGATTTCTTTCCCATCTGCTGGATTAGTGTTTATATAAAAATAGGATCTTACAGTATCAAAGTATCTTGTGATAGAAGAGCTTACATGAGTTCTTTTTATTCCACTTTGGTACTCACTAGATGGAATATTTTTAACATGCTGTGTGCTTCCTTCCAGTTTATTCCATCACAGGAATTCATTGCATCATTAGTATATGTATATACAAATCTTTCATTCCCTATCACCAATATGCTAATACAGTCATACACTCAAATACACATCTGTCTTATATAAACACATATGTAAGTGTTAAGAGATAAAGGTATGCTGCTACAAATTCTTCTTTGAACAAACTGAGATATAAATAAGTAAATAATCCATCATCAAGTTCTATACACTCAAAAAGAACAGGTAGGTAGACATACATGAGTGGTTATTGGATTTGATGTTTCAGATGAATATTAAGTGGGTGGGAGAGAGGGGCTTCGTCAAAAATGTAACCACACAAAGTTAATAAAGAACAAGAGTCCATGTTGATTAAAAATCATAACTATGATACTTTTTAATGATGCCTTTTTGACTGGTATACAAATGACATAGTTATTTATAAAAGGTTGGTATTTCTTTATAGTTTGACTTTATTTGGTTTTGTTCTCATAGATATTTTCTCCCAGATGTCAGATTCCAATGGCTTAATGATATTTAGCAAGTTTGACCAGTTTCTGAAGGAAGTTCTGAAGCTCCCAACAGCGGTCTTTGAAGGGCCATCTTTTGGTTACACAGAGCACTCAGTCCGCACCTGTTTTCCACAGCAGGTAAGGACAGTGTCACAGAATCTAGGACCAGAGCAGCGCTCATCCGCCCCTCCATCATTTGTCAGATTTCACCAGGTTGCTTCAGTCTAGGCATACAGGTCCTGAGGAGGGGAGACAGCAGAGCTTAAGTCAGGGTTGGGGAGTTGGGGGGTGAAAAAGAGAGAGACGAAAAATTCACCTGAGAACTCTTTTTTGAGGGGGGAGGAGGAGAGTATTTTCTGAAAAAAATTTTTTGAACTATTTAAAAATATTAAAAATTTAAAGAAAAATGTTCATGAAGTGTTTATATCATATTATTGCTATTGGACATATATTACTCTCTCTAATGAGTTCATCAAACCACGAAATACAGGCATTTTGATATAAAACTCTGTACAGTACTGATCGTTGCTTCCTGAATATGAAGAGCAGCTGAGCTGTACCGTTCCCAGTGCCAGCTCCGATTCCCCCGGGGTCCACAGCCATCCCCACAGGGAATGGAGTTGGTTTCCTTTACATTTGTGGGGTCATGTCTCACAGGACTTGGAGCAGAGTGGACTCTGGCTGTAGCTTCCGGGTTTTTCAGGTAGAGATGAGATAAAAGGAACCTCAGCGAGACACTTGGAAAGTTCTGGAAAGCAGGGAATTAAAAAAAAATCTTAATGGGTAAAAAGATTAATGGAAAAAGGCTATTGATATAGTCTGAAAGTATCCATACAATATTTATTAATTACAAAGGGAGCCTAACTCTGCAGTGCAGAAACCTGTCAGATACCACTTGAACCAAGTGATGAGATCCCTGTCACCAGCAAGGGGACAGGCTGCCACCCCTGCCTCCCGGTAGGATTCCCTGAGAAGGACCCACGATCACTGTGGAACTCCCGAGACTCATCTTCCCAAGAGCAGGGATTTCTGTGATATAACCAGCTGCCTGTATGCTTTAAAAGTATCAATATCATGAAAGACCAAAAAAGACTAAGGAACTGTTCCACATTACAGGGGTCCAAAGAGACATAAAAACTGAATATAACCCAGGGTCCAGGATTTTCTTTTGGTATAAAGGACATTATTGAGATAATTGGAAAAATCTGAAGAAAGCTTGTAGACTAGATAGTAGTATTCTGTCAACGAATGTTAATTTCCTGATTTTGTTATTTGTATCAAAGAGAATGTCCTGGTTTTTAAGAAATGAAGTGTGTAAAGGTAAAGGGGCATCTGTACTGTAGTGTTGCTATTTGAAGAATCTGAGTTAATGGTAAATGGAATTTTAAAAATGATCTTTTATGCCCTGGCCGGATTGCTCAGTTTGTTAGAGCCTTGTCCTGAAGCTCAGAGGTTGCCGGTTCGATCCCCAGTCAGGACACATACAAGAGCAGATTGATTTTCTTGTCTCTCTCCCTTCTTCTCTCACTAAAATTAATCAATCAATTAATCAATTTTAAAAAATTAGCTATTAAAACATTTAAAAAAATCTTTTATAACCTTTCAATAAGGCTGAAATGATTTAAACATAAAAAATTATAAAAGAGGGCCTGACCTGTAGTGGTGCAGTGAATAAAGCGTCGACCTGGAAATGCTGAGGTCGCCGGTTTGAAACCCTGGGCTTGCCTGGTCAAGGCACATATGGGAGTTGATACTTCCTGCTCCCCCCCCTCTCTGTCTCTCCTCTCTCTCCCTCTCTGTCTCTCTCCTCTCTAAAAATGAATAAATAAAATAAAAATTAAAAAAAAAATTATAAAAGGAACAAACCCTTCCAACCTGTGATACTTTGACTCATAAAAGAACTAAAAACAAACACACACCCCACTTTACATTTAAAGTTAAGACTTCATATTTATCTGAATTCATACTTTTAAACAATACTCTATAATTTTTTTAGTGATTCTCCGCTTTGGCACAAACGCTGGCGTCCATAATACTGGAGAGTTATTTTTAGCAACCTCTGAGAAGATGTTCTCCCCAAATTTGTGTGCACGTTGGCTGACTGTTTCTGTGAAAATTAGCCTCTATACATTATTTATGTTTCGTTCATCATAAGTAATAGTATCAGCTTTTAGGATATTAAAAATATTTCTGTGCTTCAATTTATTCTAACAGAGAAATCACAGTATGCATTTTCCCCCCGAATATGCATTTTCAAATTACATGAGGCTGTCCAGATATATCCTGGTACTGAATGTCCTGCAAGTATTAGCATGCCCTCCAGAGCTATAACTGAGGATGAGGATGGTGAAGACAGCACAGTGGTACTGTGAGGATGATCTTGTATTGATGTATGTGTAGCTCTTTACACAGGTACTTCCTGGAGGTCAGCCTAAGAATTGATCAAATTCTGGAATGCTACTATTAAGTGAAGTAATGTCAGGATGGGGAAGAGAATTTATACAAAGAAATATCAATGTAGAACATTGACCAATGGGTGGCCCTTATGTGGAGTACTAGCTCAAGTCATGTTTTATTTACTTGTATCTGAGTACTGTAATGAGACTTTAATATTAGAGTAACAGTTTAAGATGTTGAAGAATAATTTTAAAATTCTAATTTTTGACTTTAAGAATACTATCTAGGATTCTAAAAATTACCTTATGCCATGATTCTTAGACCTTTGAACTTCCAACTTAATTTTTGCTTTTCACTTGCTTCAGATTCTGTGGTTTCATACATGTCAAATTGGGGAAAAGTCAAAGAAACTTATCTCCAACTAGAGGACAGTTGAGTTTTTGTTTGTAGAGATGACGAAGAGGCCACCAAAGAAATAGAAACTACTGATAAAATGGCCAGAAAACATGAGACTTGGTACAAAGTTTTATGCAGCAAGAGTTAAATTTAATGAGTTTTGAGTTCCTTTTTGAAAAGGGCTTTTCCCATAGTTTGTTTTCTTATATGTGGGTTGTGTGTGTGTGTTTTTTTTAACGTTAGCTCATACACCACAGATAGAGAATGGTGTTGATATCAAATGGAAATCATGTTGTTGATTTCTATGTAGTTTCCACAGCATATTAATGTTCTGGGCTGAGCAAAGAAGGGATCACAGTTAAAAAGAAAGTATGAGTGTTCTAAGAAAGAAGCTGAAAATCCTACAGAACTAGAAATGGCTGGCTTGGAGGATTCATCAACTGCCTTGCTTTCACTTTCCTCAGTGTTACAGCTGAAGCTGTGAGTACGGGTGAAAAAGCAGTGAACACATCCCCTCCCCTTACCCTACCTCGGCTAAAAAACTGATTGATGGAGTTGGGGATACCCTAGAGCTGATGTTTAGCTTCGATGAAACATTTATCTAGGAAGTTAAATAAATACCTTTATTGTGAAGAAGGAAAAAAGGTATCTCAGGATTCGAGGCTGAAGGTACCATCTGACAGACTGTTGGCGCACTTGCCTGTGCAGATCTTGTTGTGTTTACTTTTATTGGTATTGCTGTTGTTTTGTTAGTTTTCTGTTTACAAGGCTGTATAGGTTTTGAGATTTGTTTCATTCCTGTTTTTCTCATATAACTTATCATTTTTAAATCCACAGTTTTGCAGTATGTATATATTGCATTACAGGAGAAGTACTTTTATTTTTCTAATAACATGAAGAGAATTACATATTTATTTCAGTAGAGCAGAGTTGGCCTGGTTGTTAAGGATGGCCCCATGGCTTCCGCCTCAGGCGCTAGAGTGTCTCCAGCCACAGTGGAGCAATGCCCCAGATGGGCAGAGCATTGCCCTCTGGTGGGCATGCCGGGTGGATCCTGGTCAGGCGCATGTGGGAGTCTGCCTCCTCACTTCTAACTTTGGAAAAATACAAAAAAAAAAACCCAAAAAAAATTTTGTCTGCTTTTCACAAACTAACCCAAAATAAGAGGTGTAGATTTATGTAGTTTAGTAGTTTTAAAAACACAACAAAAATAAGAAGCAAGTTAATTCAACAGAACACATCTAGAAAAACTAAAATTCAATGACTGACACCAAATGTTGAACATTTGGAGCAGCCAGAGCTCTTATACAAGCCACGTTGGAAGAAGCCCTGGTGGTTTATTGTAAACCCAAACCTACCCTTGACCTAGCAATTCTACTCCTAAGTTTTTTTTCATATAAAATAAAAATGATGTTTACAAAAAGACTTACAAGTGTGCTCTTAGCCCAGAAGCTTCTGAGTGTCCATAATAGTAAAACAGTGAGTAAAGTTAATTCAAGAGATAATATGGCAGCTCTGGCCAGTTGGTTCAATGGTAGAGCATCGGCCTGGCATGTGGATGTCCCAGGTTCGATTCTCAGTCAGGGAACACAAGAGAAGTGCCCATCTACTTCTCACTTCTCCCCCTCCCCCCTCACTTTATTCTCTCTCTCTCTCCGCCTCCTGCAGCCATGGCTCCATTGAAACAGGTTGGCCCTGGGTGCTGAGGATGGCTCCATGGCCTCTGTCTCAGGTGCTAAGAAGAGCTTGGTTGCTGAACAATGGAGCGGTGCTCCAGATGGGCAGAGCATTGCCCCCTAGTGGGCTTGCTGGGTGCATCCCAGTCAGGGAACATATGGGAGTCTGTCTGTGTCCCCTCCTCTCACTGAATGAAAAAGAGAGAGAAAGAGATAATATGGTTGGAATTTGCTTCAAAATAATTCAGGGGAAGTAAAGGCATGAATGAAACAAATTAGCCTTGTATTGAGAATTGTTGCAACTGGATGATAGGCATATTATACTATTCTCTCTACTTTGGTATATGTTTAAAAGTTAATAATAGAAAAATTCTAGTTGTAAATTTGTGATTATGATTATTATATGATGAAAGCACAATGTTAATGAAGCACCTAAAGCCTAGTACAGGGTGGGGCAAAAGTAGGTTTACAGTTATTTGTGTGGGAAAATAGTGCAATAATTAATAATAATACAAGAATAGCCTGACCAGGCGGTGGCGCAGTGGATAGAGCATCGGACTGGGATGCAGAGGACCCAGGTTTGAGACCCCGAGGTTGCCAGGTTGAGCGCGGGCTCATCTGGTTTGAGCAAAAGCCCACCAGCTTGAACCCAAGGTCGCTGGCTCCAGCAAGGGGCTACTCAGTCTGCTGAAGGCCCGCGGTCAAGGCACGTATGAGAAAGCAATCAATGAACAACTAAGGTGTTGCAACGCGCAATGAAAAACTGATGATTGATGCTTCTCACCTCTCTCTGTTCCTGTCTGTCTGTCCCTGTCTATCCCTCTCTCTGACTCACTCTCTGTCTCTGTAAAAAGTTTTAAAAAAAATAGAAAAAAAATAATAACACAAGAATAAACTTTCACGCACTCAAAACTGTAAACCTAGTCTTGCTCCTCCTTGTATTTTGGTGGGTAGGCCAAATATCATATATTGAGTCTTCAGTGTTTATAAACTATCAAACTGACTTTAGAGACTTAAAAAGTTATTAAAAGAAGGCTGTGAATATGTTTAAGATTCTTCCCAGTTTTTCCACACTTTGGTTTGGGATGTGTTATATTTTTCCTTAGAAAGATGAGTGGTATTTGTTTTATTATTTTCTAGGTTCAAGTTTACTTCAGTTTACAGAGTCACTCCACCCTGCAGAGGATTTAAGTTTGAGCCTATCTTTATGAAAGGGAAAGCTGAAGCCATAGAGTGGCCCGTGAGGGAGGCAACAGTGAGGTCAGGGAATAGACACAGTCTTTCCATCACTATGGCAGGAGATACTGCTGTTGGCACTTTGTTGGACACTGTGCTGCAGCCTCTTTGAGTCACAGGGTAAGTGGGTAGAAGTGGGATTCCATTATTGCTGGTGGATTTTCAGAATAGCAAAAAAATTTCATGCCTGGAGATGCCCTTTGATTATACTTGGACCAACATTTTGCTCTTCTGCTCTATGCCAGAATGACTTTTCTTCTCACTGCATCTTTAAAATGAGACATTTTCTGGATATTCTGACATTATTTTCCTAGACACTGAAAATAGTTTCACAAGAATTGCTTGGCACGCCCTGGTCGGCTGGCTCAACAGTAGAGCGTCGGCCTGGCGTGTGGGAGTCCTAGGTTTGATACCCAGACAGGACACACAGGAGAAGCGCCCATCTGCTTCTCCATACTTCCCCCTCTTCTTCCTCTCTATCTCTTTCTTCCCCTCCTGCAGCCAAGGCTCCATTGGAGCAAAGTTGGCCTGGGCAGTGAGGGTGGCTCCGTGGCCTCCGCCTCAGGTGCTAGAATGGCTCCAGTTGCAATGGAGCAACACCCCAGATGGACAGAGCATCACTCCCTAGTGGGCATGTTGGGTGGATTGGGGTCAGGCGCATGCGGGAGTCTGTCTCTGCCTCCCCACTTCTCACTTCAGAAAAATTAAAAAAAAAGAAAAGAAAGAATTCCTTAGCACATGAATATGTGTAATATGTATATTTCATAGGTATTCTAATTCAGCAGATTTCATTAAAATCTAGTGTGAGTTATTACCATGCTTCATTGATTTGAAGACACTTTTCACACCTGAACATCTCTGATATCAGGATACCTCATATAGCCAATGGCATCTCACAATTGCAGTCGGCCAGGCAGTGGTCATGCTGGATTATCATTTCCTGCGCCTGAGGAAATTTGGTCATAGTGGTTCCTATTGTCACTTTGACTGAATCATATCCATGTTAGGTATTGCATGTGTTGTCATTTCAAATGTCCTCAGAAAGAGTGTAGTCTGGTTTGGCATTGAACAAAAAGTTATTGTAAGCACAGGAGCCATGGACACATTTACCTTACAGAGGTAAATAAGTTTGCTATTAGTGAGATAAATACTCATCATTGAAGGAATTGCCTATTTTACTAAGCAACAACCACATGCTTTATAGAACCTCTTCTTTTTTTTTTTTTTTTTGTATTTTTCTGAAGTTGGAAACGGGGAGGCAGTCAGACAGACTCCTGCATGTGCCCGACTGGGATCCACCTGGCACGCTCACCAGGGGGCGATGCTCTGCCCATCTGGGGCATTGCTCTGTTGCAACCAGAGCCACTCTAGCGCCTGAGGCAGAGGCCACAGAGCCATCCTCAGTGCCCGGGCCAACTTTGCTCCAATGGAGCCCTGGCTGTGGGAGGAAAGAGAGAGACAGAGAGGAAGAAGAGAGGGAGAGGTGGAGAAGCAGATGGTCACTTCTCCTGTGTGCCCTGGCCGGGAATCGAACCCGGGACTCCCACACGCCAGGCCGACGCTCTACCACTGAGCCAACCGGCAAAGGCCAGAACCTCTTCTTTTTTTAAAGGAAAATATCTACAAATAGATGGGGCCATAATATTTTTTATTACTGAGATATGACCAAAATAATTTCTTGTCACACCAAGCAGTGCATGTGAAGGTTGATGAAATCACCAAATCCTGAGAGAAGAAATTTCAGTTCATCCAGAGGCTGGTGTGACTGATTCACATGTCATAAAAGATTACAGTTGATTAAGTCATTGAGTTAGTTTAATTGCTGAGTGTTCTTGTTGTTTTCTTTTAGTGATAATGATGCATCTTTTTTTAAATTAATTTTTTAAGTTTTTATTCTTTTAGATTTTATTTATTGATAATTGGAGAAGGGGGAGAAAGAGAGAGAGATAGTAAGAATGAGAAAGAGGAGAGAAGCAGGAAGCATCTACTCCTAGCATTTGCTTTCTGTATGTGCCTTGACTGGGTAAACTCAGGGATTTGAACTGGCAATCTCAGTGTTCTAGGTCGACGCTTTATCCACTGTGCCATCACAGGTCAGGCTGTTTTTATTTATTTTCTATTTATGTTAGAGAAGAGAGGGGGAGAGAGAGAAAGAGAAAGTAGGTGAGGGAGGAGCAGGAAGCATCAACTCCCATACATGCCAGGTAAGTCTAGCTTTTCAAACCGGCAACCTCAGTGTTCCAGGTCAATGCTTTATCCACTGCGCCACCACAGGTCAGGCTGATAGTGGTGCATCTTACAAGTGATGATGTCTTAGACTGGATGAAATACCGCATATAAAATGGATTTTGGAAATGCTGAGGTTACTGGTTCGAAACCCTGGGCTTGCCTGGTCAAGGCACATATGGGAGTTGATGCTTCCAGCTCCTCCCCCCTTCTCTCTTCTCTCTGTCTCTCTCTCTCCCTTTCTCTCTCTCTCTCTAAAAATGAATAAATAAAATAAAATAAAATAAAAATGGATTTTGTTATAATCAGGTAGGTCTGTAGTAATAAGGTCTGTATCACTGGCATTAATTAGATGGAACAAAATTATCGAGGCCTATAAGTGAGAGTTTGTTCTATTTGAGCTTATGAAAGAAAGTATCTTACTAAATAACTTTTTAGATACAAATAACAAGTGGCTCCAAGATAGTTTTCTTTTTAAAAAAAGATTTTTGCTCGGTAGCAGTGCTTACTGTGTACATGCTCTGGGGAAGGTCTCCAGCCCATCTCAGCTACTTGTCATGAGCTGAAACCCGGCCCCATGTGTTCAGGGTCCCTCGTCTGTGGGCAGGGCCGAAACCTGCTGAGCACGGGGTGTTGGGGGCTGTTGGCCCAGCCCTTCCCTAGTGTTCACTGGTGGCACTCCTGTTCCCCTCCTACCCTGGGGCCTACACTGGTCTTCAGGTCAAGCAGAACAGTTCTTCACCAAAAAATCTGAGGACCCTGGCCTCCTAGTCACATCACTTAGTGGGCTAATGGCAGTGGGAAGAAGAGGACTGTGCCTCCTCAGATATTGCTGCTGTTTTATCATTCCTTTTCACCATAAGCAAATTTGAGTCATCATTTTAAAATACACCTCTGTTGATGGCTCAATTTTGCTTTCAAAAACATTATCTCCTATTTCCTACTAGGTGAGGTTTTATCATCGCACGATGATGCTTATCACTCTGCCCCAGCCCAGCTTCCCACCTTCAACGCGCATTGCTCCTCAGACCCCCTCCGCCAGCACCCTGGGTTCTGCTGAGACTGCCGAGTGCCCAGGGCTGTACCATTCTGTCGCCCACCAGCAGTGTCTAAGGGCATCTGCTTTTCCACAGCCTTGCCGACAGCATATGTTCTCACTTTCATGAGTTTTTGCCAATCTGATAGATGAGAAATGTTATCTTGGTGTAGTGTTTTGTTTTTTTTTTTGTTTGTTTTTTTTTTTAAATATGATTTTATTTTAGCTTTTTAAGTAGTTTGAGTTCTTTTTTTATATTTTATTTATTAATTTTTAGAGAGAGAGGAGAGAGAGAGAGAGAAGGGGAGGGAGGAGCAGGAAGCATCAACTCCCATATGTGCCTTGACCGGGCAAGCCCAAGGTTTCGAACCGGCAACCTCAGTGTTCCAGGTCGACGCTTTATCCCACTGCGCCACCACAGGTCAGGCTCTTGGTGTAGTTTTGATTTGCATTTCTTGTTTTGGGTGACGTACATTTTGAGTGAGTGAAAGAAGCAGAGTTCTTGTCTTAGTGCTGTTAGCTCTCACTGAAATGCCTATAACTCCTGGACCTTCCCTTCCGACAAAGGCCTCCTATTTCAGATCCAAGCTGAAATGTGCCCTCTTGTTCGATGCTCTGGATCTTTCAGTGTGAGATTAACTGTTCCTCTTCGGCAGTCCCTCGGCACGTTACATCTAGCTCACCTGTCCCCTGGAGGGATGCACCTTGATCTCCTTCAACTTTATATCCCTGTGACAACAGTGTCTGGAAAATGACCAGTGCTTACTAGGTATTTGTTGGATTAATCGAGTAATGATTTTAAATCAAACAGGCGAGAGAAAGGGTCTTTGGCTTGAATTATAATTGAAAGCTGAAAGCTCATGGATGTACTTGCAACCTTGTTGTTTTCCTTGAGATTATTCCATGACTTTCTTAAAGGAAATAATCTTTGTGGTGAGGAAAGTGAAGCATTTCAGAATTTTTGAAGAAGTTTTCCAGTCTTTTAGCTAAAATAAATAAAAATACCTCTGATAAAAAGTGTGCCATTATATTGTTGTGTCATTCCAAAGTACTCTAATTTTTTTTTTATTTTAGAGAGGAGGGGAGAGAGAGAGAGAGAGAGAGAGAGAGAGAGAAGGGGGATGAGCAGGAAGCATCAACTCCCATATGTGCCTTGACCAGGCAAGCCAGGGTTTTGAACCGACAACCTCAGTGTTTCCAGGTTGACACTTTACCCACTGCGCCACCACAGGTCAGGCCAAAGTACTCTAATTTTTAAAGTCCGAAATGAACCTGTGTTATGTATGACAAATTCAGTGTCTAATAACGGAAAGGCTGACCCATTGTACTAGTCTTATAGCCGGTTTTTTAATAGCTGGGTGTTTTTTTAATATATATATAACCAGTATTTTTTTTATAATCAGTATGTTTGCCCTTGTCAGGTAAAATATTTCTATAACTCTACACAAAAGTTTGTATAAAAAGCCATTTTAATCTAAGTTTTTTACAATGTTGTTTTCAGTCTGTTAACTAAATGTCATGCAGTATTTTTCGCTCCATAAGACGCACTCCCCCCCCCCCCTCAAAAAAAAAAGTGGAGGAGGAAATGCCTGTGTGTCTTATGGAGGGAAAAATATTTTAACTCATCATTTGGTTCAGAATATTTTTTTTCTTATTTTCCTCCTTAAAACCCTAGGTGTGTCTTATGGTCAGGTGCGTCTTATAGAGTGAAAAACATGGTAATTTGTTTAACTGATTATGATTAACAAGTATTTGATAGGGAAGTGAATAAAAAATATTTATCTGCTGCCCATAGGGAAATAGGAGTTTTTAATGAAAGGATGAGATTGGAAATTGCAGCTATGATGATCTAATGCTAAATTATTTTACTTGTTTTCTTATGCTATACTGGATTTCTCATTTTTAGGAGATGTTTCCTCTCCCCTTTTAAAACAGGAAATATGTAGCCAAGCGTGGAGGGAGGGAAGGGATAATGGCTTTTCAGGTAATAAATTGTTAATATTAAGGATCAGAATGACAGAGGGTGGGGAAGTTGGTGACAAATGGAACACTCCTTTCTGAGAAAAATACGAGAGGTCCTAAACGACAGAAACAGCCTCAGTGTTTTATTGAGGAAGGTACAGACAGGTCACGGTGTCTGAGCTCAGTGGATCCGGCAGCTGTTGGGATGATTAGAAACGAAGACCTTGTAGCAAAACAATAAAATACTTAATAAAATGGTAAGTGAAAAAACATTATTTTTACTACACTATACACAGAATTTCATAGAAAGACTGATACATTGGAGGGAAATACAGAAAATGAGAATTGTGGGGGAAATTTGCATGATTTGCTGTTCTGTTATAGTTTTTGTTATAAATATTGTGCTATAAAAAATAAGGAGAAATACAAAGAATATGTCCAACTCAAGAGCAAAAGTAAAATAGAACAAAAAGGCAGAAAAAAAAGAGTCTGCCTGTCTACCTCACAGTTATTTATTAAGTCACAGAACTTTTGAGTTGGAATTCTGTCCCAACTTTTTATCTCAAGACTTCATTATGATAAAAAGTATTAAGGTCCCCAAAGAGCTTTTGTGTATGTGGCTTATAGCCATCTATATTTCAATGTTATAAGTTAAAATTGACAAATTAAAAAGTGGTTTAAGTCATTAAAATTAACAATGATAAACCTGTTACATGTCAACATAAGTAATATATTTTAAGGAAAACTATATATTCTGAAACCAAAAATATAATGAGAATGCAGTTATTTTATATTTTTGCAAGTCTCAGATTTGCTCACTTGAGGACAGCTGGTATCTCGTATCTGCTTATCCATTCAGTCTGTTGTGATAGGATGTTTTGGTTAAGGTGTAGGAAGAAAATCTGGCCTCACCAGATAAGTAGTTGAAAAAGGGAGGAGTGTGTATTTTAATAGCTTTCTCAGATAATTGTGGCTATGCCATGTTGCCTCTGGAAGACCACACTGTGCACTCATGAGAGAATGAGACTGGAAAAGATAGTGTGTTAGTGTTATTATGAAAATAGTTTTGGCATCATGGACTTCCTAAAACTGTTTTAGGGACCTCCCAGGGGAGGCTCTGACTGTACTTTGAGAATGAGGTAACGGAAACCAGAACTCTTAAGTGATTTCCCCCCAAATCGTATGGAAGATAGAGCACTGGGACACAGTTCTGGTTTCATTCCTCACTCTTTCATGGACTTCAGGTTACAGGATGACCTTAGGACAACTTTTGGAAACTGATCCTGCGTGTATTTATGAGGGTCTTCTGAGATAGCAAATCTGATTTTTCCTTTTCATCTTGAAGATTAAAAAGAAAATTAAACTCTGTGATAGGCGAACCAAAACTTTTTTAGAGGAAGTAGCATTAGGATTATAAGTAGATTTGTAAAAATGTAATTTTTAACAAGTGTAAGAGAATATAGAAATACTAATGTAAACATTAAGTTCATAATAAACAATATGAGACTCTTAATTTGTTTACCATCTCTTACTAGCTAAAATCTTCCTAGAGTCGTCTTTGTCAGTAATTTGAAGCTGACACTTTTTGTTTCATTTTGGTTTGTCGCAAATGTATACATATCCATAATAAGAGGTGTTTCCATGTCTGGACTAACATTGAAAAATTCAGTGACTTTCTAGTTTTGTTTTTAATGTTCACTCATTCCTCCCAGATTCCACTGAGGTCTCGGGAACGTTAGTGACTTGGATGACTGAGAAGGAAAACACTGGAGATCTTGAGCTAATTTGAGTAGCTGTTTCTCAGACCTCACCATCAATGCACAGCTGTATCAAGAGGGTCTTCCAGCGATGGCTTCATCCTGTTCACTGCCCCCCACCCCACCTGGCCTGTAGCTCAGAGCCTTTCCCTGACCCAGGCAGTGCTGGCCTGCAGTCCTCTTGGGCCTGAACCTTTCCTTCTCATTCATCTTTTTTCAGGTTTTTATTGCAAAAGCCTTTTTCTTGCTCTGTCATCTATTTTACCTCTTCTTTTTCTTCCCTACATATCAGTTTCTTCTTTTAAAGATTATTTCCAATAAGAATAACTTCTAATTTACATTTAATGGAATCAAGATTCTTGCAGTTGCCAAAAAGATGCATTAGTTTGTGTAGTCACGTGTTCATGTGCTGGGACCGCTGGTGGAAGGGATCGTGGTGGGCCGGGAAAAGTCTGAAGGTCCCTGTCCTGCTGAAACGCCACCCTATGTGCCCTCCTTGCTTCCTAATTGTATGGAACTTCCTAGTGTTAAAAGTCAAAGGTACTTTGTAATCAACTGGCAAAATATTTGTCAGCACTGATTTTTTCATTTCTATCTTTTTGTCTGAAATAAAGTATTTTAAAGTTTTAAGGGGAAGAACCACATTTTTTATATATTTTTTTATTTTTTATTTTTTTGAGAGAGAGAGACAGGAAGGGAGAGAGATGAGAAGCATCAATTGGTAGTTGCAGCACCTTAGTTGTTCATTGATTGTTCCTCATACATGTGTTGACTGGGGGACTCCAGCTGAGCCAGTGACCCCTTGCACAAGCCAGTGACCTTGGTCTCAAGCCAGTGACTTTAGGCTTCAAGCCAGGAACCTTGAGATCATGTTGATGATCTTGTGCTTAATCAATCCAGCAACCTCGGGGTTTCAAATCTAGGACCTCAGTGTCCTAGGTTGACACTATATCCACTGCGCCACTGCGGGTCAGGACTGTACACTTTTTTTCACTTCATGTAAAGTGGGGGACAGAATGCAGTTATTTGGGGGAGAGAGATGAAATTTTGGGTGCCTTTTGGCTTCACCCTACTCATAATGCCCAGTGTCTCCCTCACCCCTCAGCCTCTGACTGGTAGGCAGGGCTTGGATAAGGCCCACTCACTGGGCTGTGCACCTCTAATTCTCCTGTATTCACTCTCCTTCTGGAATAAAGTTTGAAGCGGGGACCTAGGTGTTCAGGTTAGAGTTAGGGATGTCTGGCACTGCCTTTTCCTCCATTTTTCTTTTCCTTTTGGAGCTGGAAAGGTATTTTGTGAGTTATGAAAAATGAAAAGAGAATTCATTCATTTGAAATATTATTGAGAATTTCTTTTGTTTACATTACATGACTTTTTTTCTAGACTGTTCTCTAATTTTCTGTGTCCACATGGGATGTAATTTTATCAGTGTTTCCCATGCAGTGGAAACTTGCTATATATTTGTTTAAAAGAGAGAAATAAGGTAAGACAGAGAAATGCAGTATAGCCAGGGAAAAGGTGTGATGGAGGGAGCACTGTGATGGGCATTGGGATACTTAGATTCTAGTCTCACCCATCTTATATTGATAACTACCTCTGTGACTTGGTCAAATAACTACTCTGAGCTTTAGTTTTCTCTTCTATAAGAAGGTTGTTAAATGATGTCTAAGATTGTTTGCCCCTCACGTTGGAGTTTTTTCAACTATCACTATGCCTTGTGTGTGCCCAGCACTGTTAAGAAATGCTAGAAATGTGGTAGACAGCCAGACAGCTGTAGTTCCTGTTCTCATTGATCTTTTATAATCAGGTGTGGCTGGGTGCTTCCCCGCTGCATGACAGGAATAGTGGTCATTTGAAGGATATCAGTGATCTAGTCTTGCCTTGTGTCTGATTTGGGCAGGACCTTCACATGTCATTTAAATGCTTTGTTCTTTTATTTTCTCATCTCTGAAATGTAAATAGTAAGACCTAACCTATTCACCTTATACGGTTATTTTAAGACTCAGATAAAATAATGTATGTGGAAATGCATTTGAATATAGGAGTATGTATAGTGTAATATTTTATTTGGCAATAAAATGTCCTACATAATTCATTATAACTTGGTTGGGAGAGTCCTAAGTTAACTTGTTCAGTACTTGAAAAATAGAAAATGTATTTGTTTTTCTTCTCTTCACAGAAAAAGATAATGCTAAATATGTTTTTAGACACAATGATGGCCGACCCGCCTCCCCAGTGCCTTGTCTGGCTACCTCTCATGCACAGGCTTGCCCATGTTGAGAATGGTAAGCAGACCTTGTATCATTCAGTGCTTTATGCTAGAGGAAGCATATGAATCGAGAGTATGTGTAATATCCATGGCTTCTTTTTTCCTTCCGTTTATGAAAATCATAGACAAAAAAAATAGGATATATTAAATATCAACTACTAAAACTGTAATTATTTTTGAATCATTTGCAGGAAAGTAGCTCAGATAGAATTTCGTACTGCGTTTCACACATCTTCAGTTGTTTCCTTTACTGTTTAACCTTGAATTATTCTCAGAATCCCTCCTAGTACCTTCTTAGTTTTTTCTGCTGTTGCTATCTGTTTATCTCCCTGTTCAAGATGTTGAGTTTGTTCAGGGGAGGGCTGTGGTTTTTCGGTGTGACCTGCCTCCTCTCCGGGCTCTGGCCTGTCTCTTCGCCCACACACAGAACAGTGCTAGCTGAAAGGCACTGAAAAGCAGAGCCCTCCTGTTTCCTTTTGTAGGAATGAAAACACTTCTGTACTTTATTTTCTCCCCCTCATATCCATACATTTTATTCTTTTGAACTGTGGTAGTGCATAAGTACCTGAGATTTGGGATTCAGGATTATTTTTTTTAAAGGCCTACAATCTCTTGACCAGAGTGAAATAGCTTTAAAAATTACTTTAAACATTTTATTTATTGCCTGACTTGTGGTGGCGCAGTGGATAAAACATCGACCTGGAATGCTGAGGTCTCTGGTTTGAAACCCTGGGCTTGCCCAGTCAAGGCACATATAAAAAGCAACTACTGAGTTGATAGTTTCCGCTCCTTCCCCCACCCCCATTCTCTCTCTCCTCTCTCTAAAATCAATAAATAAAAATCTTAAAAATATATTTTTTATTTATCGATTTTGAGGGGGGGCAGTGAGAAGTATCAACTCATAGTTGCTTTACTTTAGTCATTCATTGCTTGCTGTTGCTTGTCATATGTGCCTTGACTGGGCAAGCCCAGGGTTTTGAACTGGTGACCTCAGTGTTCCAGGTCGATGCCTATCCACTGTGCCACCACAGGCCACACCAAAAATAGCTAAAAATTTTAATAGGCTTTTTGGATAGAAATTTATACTGTTAAATTATCACAGTATTATCAGTTCTTTGGAAGGCAATACTTTTAAAGCCTTAAGTGTTTTGGTTGTTTCATAGCTGATTCATTTTTATAAAATAATTTTGTATCTGCTATACCAGATAGAATCTCATTTGTCATGATGTATTATTATTCATATGAACATTTTATTGTGACTTTGTATTTATTGATTATATTCTTATGTGGTTGATATTTTTCTTAGAGACAGAAATATTATGAAATTATGGGACTACCTAGAGAATAAAATGTTACTTATCACACTAACATTTATCTACATATCTTAATGTTTATGATGGGAAACAAAATAAATTATGGTATTTTTAGTTTTTTGCTGTTGTTGTTTGGACCCTTTATTTCTTATGAAATTCATCACTTGAGTTGTATCGAAGTTCTATTCCTAAGGACAGCTATTTATTTGCTTAAGCAAAAGTTGCACTTTTTATACTAGTTTACTAATTCAAGTGTATAGTATATCAGAAGATAACTACCATATGATGCATTCTTCCAAAAAGGATGCTTTACCAAAACCTGACCTTATTTGTAATTGACCCAGCATACTCGTTCTTTCCTCGTTCTGGTTCTCTGCGTTTTCTACCTGGTCACCCATTCACTGACTAATGTAATCACTGGTTGGCTCCTGGCTGGCGTATAAGAGAGGGAAAATCATGTAGACATATATGTTCAACCAAAATTATCATAATATATTTGACTATTTAATATTAATATACATGTCATATAATTTTTTTTTTTTTTTTTCATTTTTCTGAAGCTGGAAACAGGGAGAGACAGCCAGACAGACTCCCGCATGCGCCCAACCGGGATCCACCCGGCACGCCCACCAGGGGCGACGCTCTGCCCACCAGGGGGCGATGCTCTGCCCATCCTGGGGGTCGCCATGTTGCGACCAGAGCCACTCTAGCGCCTGGGGCAGAGGCCACAGAGCCATCCCCAGCGCCCGGGCCATCTTTGCTCCAACGGAGCCTCGGCTGCGGGAGGGGAAGAGAGAGACAGAGAGGGAAAGCGCGGCGGAGGGGTGGAGAAGCAAATGGGCGCTTCTCCTGTGTGCCCTGGCCGGAATCGAACCCGGGTCCTCCGCACGCTAGGCCGACGCTCTACCGCTGAGCCAACCGGCCAGGGCCCATGTCATATAATATTAACCCAAAATAATGATATGGGATTATAAGTATTGGCTGCACTGCTGTTGACTGGATTGATGTTAGCTACAGATTAATTTGGGAGTATGTTGTCTGGCAGAACTCTGCTAGGTTGTATAGTTTTAGTTTGGAACATAGACTCTTAGCATTTTCATGATTCCTTAGAAACTTTTTGATGGCAAAAGATTGAATTTCTTAGAGGCAGTAAGTATGTCCTTTGGATTTCTTATTTCTATTTTACTTTTCTTTTTGTCTTTAGTGATCTTGTTATATTGTTTTCTCACCTAGTGCTCAATTATTAGTTTTTTTGGACTTTTTTTGGAAGCAGGACTAAAAATCCTTAAAATTGAGATAAGGTAGGCTTTGTGTATAAAGTGCTAGAAAGAGTCATTTAGGTGAAAATTTGACTACTGTATACTTCTTTCCTGTTGACTTTTCATTTCTTCTATTCAGAATTGACTTGCCAGAGGAACAATTATGCTACCAACATTTTTTTTTAAATTTAAGTGAGAAGAGGGGAGATAAAGAGACAGACTCCCACATGTGCTCAACTGGGATCTACCCGGCAACCCCTATCTGGGGCCAGTGCTCTGCCCATCTGGGGCTGATGCTCACAACTGAGCAATGTTTAGTGCCTGAGGCGGAGGCTTCAGAGGCTCCACAGAGCATCCTCAGTGCCCAGGGCCAACACAATTGAATCAGTCAAGCTATGCCTGCAGAAGGAGAAGAGGGAGAAAATGGGAGGGGGGCAGAGACACAGATGGTTGCTTCTCCTGTATGCCCTGACCAGGTATTGAACCTGAGACATTCACATGCCAGGCCAATGCTCTACCACTGAACCAACTGGCCAGGGCCTAGACTCCCAACATTTAAAAGTATAAATAACAGTCTGTAATATATAGTTGTGTGTTGCCCACTTCCCACTCAGTGAACTAGACTTTCAGGCTGTAAGAGAAGCCTAGTAATCTCTGTGAATCTGGACTGCCACCTGACAGTTTTTCGTAAGGTAAGAAGCCCAGGGAGGTAGAGAAAAGAGCTGCAGATCACCGAGTTTCCCTTCCTCCAAATCACTGTTCCTTCATTATTTTTATGCTGCTACTTAGAGCTCTTAACCACACCTACTATTTTGATATGTCTAGCCTTATTTTTTACCAGTTATCTTTTGTGCCCAGGTATTTGGTAATATTTAATTCAGCCAATATTTGCAGGTAATCAGTCCAAGGTACTGAGTAAAACACCATTTGCAGGTAACAGTGATACATAGTACATTGTCTTGGCTTCCATGGATTTTACGTTAGTGGAGGAAACAAAAATACATACAACTAGCAGTGGTTTATATCTTTAAAAAGTCATAGGTTTGGAAAAGAAATTTTGGAGTGAAGATTCCTCTTTCCTCCTTATTGTATATTTATCTAATTTTGAGAAACATGAGTTTCATTTTAAAGGAAGAAATTGGCTATTTTCTAAGGTGGTTGAAAAAATATTTTCATACTGTCTTTTTCCTTTATTCTAATAAATGGCTGGTTAAATTAACTAACTAGGAGACAACTTGGAATCTTCAGTTCTAATTTTATTTTTACCTTTGCTCTTTTATGTTTGATTTGGTTTTCCACTGTATTGACTTTATTGTTCAAATGAAAATGATTTTTTTCTCCCTCTTGTCCCATCCCTTCCCCGCTGCCCTCTTCCCCTGACTCCTCCCCCGATTCCTCCCCTCCGGCAAGTCTTCCATCCTGTGGAGTGCTCCTATTGCCGGTGCGAGAGTATGATGGGTTTCCGGTACCGATGCCAGCAGTGCCACAATTACCAGCTCTGCCAAAATTGCTTTTGGCGTGGCCATGCCAGTGGCCCTCACAGCAACCAACACCAGATGAAGGAGCATTCCTCTTGGGTAACTGCTTTGTGTTTCAGTCTGTGTCCCCAGCTGTTCCTCTGTTCCATCAGTAACAGCACTTGGGCCTGTTTCCGGGTAGATGCGGGTTTGTTTATTTATTTGTTAATTTTTCTTCTTTTTCCAAGTGAGAGGAAGGGATATAGAGAGACAAACTCCTGCATGTACCCTGACTAGGATCTACCTGGCAATCCCTATCTGGGGCCAATGCTCTGTCCACCTGGGGCCATGCTCGCAACTGAGCTATTTTTAGCACCTGAGGTGGATGCTCCATGGAGCCATCCGCAGTGCCCAGGGTGATACGCTCAAACCAATGGAGCCATGGCTGCAGGAGAGGAAGAGAGAGAGAGAGAGAGAGAGAGAGAGAGAGAGAAAGGGAGGGGTGGAGAAGCAGATGGTTGCTTCTTCTGTGTGTGCTGACTGAGAATCAAACCCAGGACATTCACACTCCAGGCTGATACTCTACCACTGAGCCAACTGGCCAGGGCCTATAGGATTTAAGTACGTATTGCAAAGAAAGCAGGTCGGGAAAATACTGTTTTTACCACTGCCACGTTGGTGTCCTTGCTTTCAGAAATAGTCTTTAAAGTAATAATATTTAGGTGGAGATTGAGGTCTGATTTTTGTGTGGTGTTTAGAAATCATGTAACAATAATTTTTGTCCTTCCCTTTAAATTTATTTCAAGTTTTTTAAATGCCATAGTTTTATTTCCAAAAAGTTGCTATGGCCGTGTTTGAAAACATTTTTCTCTAGTTTTATTTGTTTGTTGGTTTGTTTACTAAAGGATAGAAAATATATAGGGTTATTGGTATAATTTAGGATCTAGGTTGTTAAGCCTGGACATTCTACTGGACTTTAAGTATTAAGTTTAAAAAAAAAAAATTTTTTTCTAGTTAGAGGAAAAACATCCTATTCTGAGTCTAATAGGAAAAAAACATCCTATTCTGGGTCTTTCTTAAAACTCAACTAAGAAAATGCAATTAAGTTTACATCAGGAATTTGTTTGTTTGTTTGTTTTTTAAAGAACAAACTTCAACCCAATTGTATACTTCCTACATGTCTGACAATGTGTTAGAGATCTTTTTTTATTATTATTAGTTAGGTTTTCAGCTACCGTTAACCATATAACCATAAAATTTTGCTAAATTGAACATCCTATTCTGGGTCTTGTGTTTTAATTCCAATAGTTTTGGTTTGAGCAATTTTTTAAACAAAGGAAAAAATGAAATCAGGTTGTTTTCTTCTATTTTTCATTGACTGAAGAGAATTTATACATTTTCAAATTGTAACTTTTCTCCCTCCTGAAGTACCAGAATCCCACTGTATTCTTTGATTTGTTAATGTTTTTTCCACGGTATTTTGTTCAAAAGTCTCTACGCTGAGATATCTCTTTGCTCCATTTCCTTTAGTAATGACTGACTTCCTGGGATGTTGCTGATGAATAGTCTCATTCTAGATGTTTGGGCTAGGAGAGTGAGGATCTTCTTGTTCACCCTAGTTTGACCTTGCTCATTTAGCTGATGTATAACCCTTTGGAAATGGGAATTTTACATTTATTTAAAGACAAATGACTGTTTCAGTGTGGCTTTATGATTTACAAAGCAGGTTTTCATATGCTCTGTTGAATTTTCATTGAGCTATAATATATAAAGTATATAAAGTATGGAAATCACGAGTGAATTCTCATGTTTCTGCTTGAGCCTCACCGCACTTGTGTGAAGTGAGTCTTAGCCCTATTTGTTATTATTATTTGAGCTGTTATTTTTTTCTATTTTATTAATTCATTTTTGCTATAATTAATTAAAATTTCAAGAAAAACCAAGTATTATCAGCATATATAATTTTGAAGCTGATATAAATGTGTCCATTTTGAATTTTGATGAGTATGTATTATATGGTAGATGCATAGTGGTAAGGTCTTTTAGCAGTGAGTGTGTGTGTATGACTTGTTTTCAAGATTTAGATTCTGTATATGCAATGCCTTTGCTCTTTGAGAAAACTAAGGGGGAAGTTTTAGGCCAATGTAAGAAAAGTTTCTACCTTAAAAATTAGATGTGTGATTTGTTTAATATTAATTTCTTTAAATATTGGCTACTCTGTTTGCACTAGTATCTTGAATAAATGTTTCTGTATGTTCACAATGGATGAATTTGGTGTGCATTTAACCAACTCATATATGAATTTGTATTGTAGATTTATGTGTACTGTTGGTGCTTAGGTTTATTTTGATTTTTCCAAAAGTTTCTATTTAATGTTTTATCTAAGCTATGCAGTGTGATTCATTATTCTTTTAGTCATCAATCCATTCATTTGCCTTTATTATAGAAAAAATGCCATATGGTGTTCATATGCATGATTCATTCTGTCCATTCATTATTCATTCCAAAGGTATTTTTTTAGCACCTGCTCTGTGCCAGACATTGTAACAGGCGTGAGGGATACATCTATCAATAAACCAGACAAAGATTCCTACCCTTGTGCAGCTTAAATAATAAGGGGTATGAAAGAGACTGCTAGGGCCCACCAACATCACTATTTTCCTCTCTTTGTGGGGCACACATTCAGATCGCATTTCTCAGTCCCCCTGTATCCAGGAAGACCACATGAGTAGCTCTCACAAGTGGAATGTGAGCAGAGCGATATGTGCTGTCCCAGGACAAGACAGTTAAAGCTTGATGCCTCTTCTGTCCTGTCTGTGAAGAGAATGTCATTAGGACCCAAAGGACAATGAAAACAGAAAGTGGAAGGAAACCGGGTCCTTGAATAATGGGTTGGGAAGAATCTTGCCAACCTGTTTGACTTTGATGGGAGCAAGAGAGAAATATTAAGTGTTTCTCTACTTAAGCTTAACTTTGTGTTAAGCTACTAAGGTTTTAGTTTTTGCCACAGTAGTTGGTACCAGAGGGGAAGTGCTGTTAGAACAAAACCTTGAAATGTGTGTCATTGGCTTAGCAGTCAGGTGGTACACTTATGTGGACCCTGATATTGGAGGCGGGAGACAAACCCACGTGATGCAGTAGAGACCATATGGCAAATTTGTTATCTGTGATGACTTGGAAGGCGCACCTCATGCCAACTGAGCTCTATGTCAGATGTTGGACAGGATCAGAGGGTGAGTGTGTGTGTTAACTATGATTGATAAGGTGTTACAGGAAAGAGATGAGCTTATGAAAGAATTCACTGGTTTTCAAGCAGAATCTGAAAGGGAATAAAGAAAGTTCTGACCCTTGGGACAATAAGAAGAAAGATTGTATCTAGACCTTAGAGAGCAAGAGTTAAGAGTTGAAAAAGGCTTTGAGCAACAAAGACCTAGCAAACTTCCTCAGCTCAAAAATGTGGCTCAGTTAGTCCTGTGGCAAAGATCAGATTAAGGGTACAGGTTCTTGTTCTTGGCCACTCTATCAGAATCACCTTGGTCCTACCTATATCGCTTCTAATTTAATGGGTCTGGAGAACATGAAATGTGGACACAGGCAGGTTTTTTTAAGTGCCCCTAAGTGATTCTCTTGTGAAGCCAAAGTTGGAAACCACTGGCCCGTTGTTTCATGTGGCTTCCAGGTGGCATCTGTAAGTTGAAAGCAGGAGTCATGAAGGCAAAGACATAAATCAGGTTTGTGAATTAATCTAGGGAAGAACTCTGTGTGTCATTACCACACATGGAACTGACAGGAAACAAATCAGAGGCCTACTAAGTTTGGGGGGAATTATATCGGCAAGAACCCTGAGCCTGGACTGGGCAAGCGATGCACTATTTGTACTTAAAAAATACTTGAAGACCTAGAACTTGCTCTGTCAGGAGATGTGTTGTAAGGGTTAAATGCCCCCTTAGGATGGCATGCCCATACATAGCTGGATGAGATTTTGGATAAAGAAAAGTCTCCTGCTCCTGTTCCACCATGAATATTGGGTCTGGGGAGAGAGGGTGCAGATATTTTGTGTTTTTATCTTTTTTTCTTCTTCTTTTCCAAGTGAGAGGAGGGGAAATAGACAAACTCCCATATACACCCCATCTGGGATCCACCCAGTGACCCCCGTCTGGGGCCATACTCGCTATTTTTAGCACCTGAGGCAGAGGCTCCATGGAGCCATCCTCAGCACCGGGGCTGATGCGCTCAAGCCAGTTGAACTATGGCTGCAGGAGGGGAAGAGAGAGAGAGAGAGAGAGATAGAAGGGGGGAGGGGGAGGAGTGGAGAAGCAGATGATCACTTCTGTGTGCCCTGACTGGGAATTGAACATATGATGCATTTTTAGTTCATAGGTTGTATCCTAAAGAGTACATGTGGTCAGGTTTTCTTTAGGGGGATAGGAGGGGTATGAGTGTGTTTTATGTTTAGGAAAAGGGAACAAAAAAGATTTAATTGTTAAAAGTACTCACCAATGTCCAAGTACTTCTTTTTTTCCTGGACATATAGCTAGAATATATAGCCCATCCTCATTGCAGCCAGATGGAGCCATATGATTAGTTGTCACCAGTGGAATTTGTTTGGAAGTGATCCTTGTTACTTCTGGGTCAGGACAGTTAAAAGCAGTTGTAGATGAAAGCATCTTCTCTACCTTAACCCTTCCCGCTCCCTATATACATTGGCCAAATGGGAATATCTCCAAAGAAACTAGCAAATGCAGAAGCCCTAAATGAAAGAGGGCTGGATACCTGAATGGATGGGTCAGACCTCCCCTGCCAGTTCACACTGGACTCTCACATGAGCAATAAATTAGAAAGAGGAATCAGGAGTAGGGTAGGGAGAATCAGGTAGGCCTTGTTGAGAAAGTGAGAGTTGAGCAAAGTCATAGATGTCCACCAACAGATGTCTGGAAAAGAGCTGGAGTGTTAAAGCCCTAGGACAGGATTGAGTTCAGGGAACAGCAGGGAAGCCAAAGTGGGTGAGCAGGGGGAGCATTGTAGGAGAGGAGGTCAGGAAGGTAATTACTGAGGGCCTGTTGGCCATCGTGAGGACTTTGTCTTTTACTCTGAAGGACATGAGGAGTCTTTATAGGGTTTTCAGTAGAAAAATCACCTGACTTGATGTGTAGTTTAAAATGATTGATCTGGCCTCGCCTGTGGTGGCACAGTGGATAGGGCTTTGACCTGGAATGCGAAGGTTGCCGGTTTGAAATCCCGGGCTTGCCGAGTCGAGGCATATACAAGAAGAAACTACTATGAGTTGATACTTCCTGCTCCTTTCTCCTTTCTCTCTCCCTCTCTTTCCCTCTCTCTCCTCTCTCTCCTCTCTCCTCTTTCTTTCTTTTTTTTTTCTTTTTCTTTTTTTTTTTCTGAAGCTGGAAACGGGGAGAGACAGTCAGACAGACTCCCGCATGCGCCCGACCGGGATCCACCCGGCACGCCCACCAGGGGCGATGCTCTGCCCACCAGGGGGCGATGCTCTGCCCCTCCGGGGCATAGCTCTGCCACAACCAGAGCCACTCTAGCGCCTGGGGCAGAGGCCAAGGAGCCATCTCCAGCGCCCGGGACCATCTTTGCTCCAATGGAGCCTTGGCTGCGGGAGGGGAAGAGAGAGACAGAGAGGAAGGAGGGGGGGTGGAGAAGCAGATGGGCGCTTCCCCTGTGTGCCCTGGCCGGGAATCGAACCCGGGTCCCCCCACACTCCAGGCCGACGCTCTACCACTGAGCCAACCGGCCATGGCCCCTCTTTCTAAAAATCAATAAATAAAACCTTGAAAAATATTGATCTAGATGCCAGGTAAAGAGGAAACTGGAAGAAAAAGATAGTTGCCAAGAGACTGTTTAGGAGAAATGATTGCAATAATTAAAATAAGATAGGACAAATAAAAAAGGACTGAATTAGGATATATTTTATGAATCAGCCTAATGGGTTGAATATGGCTTGTAAGAAGAAAAGAGTCAGAGGAAACTAAGATTTTGTCCTAAACAATTAGGAGGTTGGAAATGTCATCAGCTGAGATGGGAAAGGCTATGCACGGCACGTGTTTAGGAAAAAAGGTTCAGTTTTGGAGATGTTGAATTTAGATGTATATTTGGAGTTGTTGAATAGGCCATTGTATATGAACCTGAACTTCAAGGAGATGTCTGAGGTAGAAATATTCATTTGGGAGCCATTTAAAGCCATGAGACTGGATGATACCACTAAGTGAGTGAGGGAGATAAGAGAAGATGAAAAAAACTGACCCCTGGAGCCCGCTGCCTATGTTGAGGGACCTGGGAGGAGAGGAAGATCCAGCACCCAGTGAAATGGAGTGGAAACCAGGAGAGTGGGCTGTTGTGGGCAACAGTGAAGAGAGTGTGTTGATGAGAAGGAAGTGATCGACTGTCCCATGCTGCTCATACTGAGGTCAGAAGCCTGAGACCTGCTCTTTGTCTAATAGTCAGTCTCTGTGGTGGGGACAGACACCTGATCATAGTGCATTCAGGAGGGAAAGGGAGAGAGATTGTGACTGCAAGTGTGGACAACTTTGTCAGTGAATATCTAACACTTTCTAATAGTAATTCTTATTTGGATTTTAGGAGACCCAATTAATCCCCCTTCAGTTGCTCCCATTCATGATTGCAGCCAAGAGTTAGGAAGATGGCAGCTTGTTTGAGAAAGTGGTTTTGATGGTGAGGAAACAGTTGAATTTGCTAGTAGCCCCTGAATTGAACATCCATCCCCCCAGCCGTAATGTGGGCCGTTCCAGCAGGGAGCAGAGCCTGGCGCTCACGGCTCCAGAGCAGGGGAATGTGTGTGCTCTGTGGCGTCTGCAGGTCGCAGGAAACCAGGGAGGGGAAGAGGCTGAGCCAGGCATGTTTATTCTCTAAACCCAACCCGTCTGACTGAGAGAGGAGTGAGGGCAGTGAGCAGGCATCCTGGTGGAGTCCTATGGAGAAGGTGACCTAGTTAATCCCACTTCCCTTCCTTCTTCCTTTCTTTTAATTATCGTAACATATACATAACCCTTAACCCTTTCTTGATATGCAAAGAGTCTGGACACAAAAACGACAATTCCCATTCTCTGCCCCCAGTGCCTTACATTCAGATCTCTGCTCACCCGGTCTTCACTGTACCAAGAGAGTGATCCCCGCTTGGTTACTCTGTGGCAGGAAGAGAAAGAGAGAGAGTGTTTATATGACATGTACAGGTACAGTTTGTTAGTCAAGTGCCTCAGTAGAGGTAGTTATGTAAGTCAGTTGGTGCTGTGAAAATTTCACCTTTCTTCCCAGCAGGTGGCACACTTCACCTTTGAAGAAAGTTACTTATCCTTTTCTTCAAAATAGACTATGAATGAAGAAGTATTTGGATTTATTTAACAATCTCTGTTAATATTCTTTTTTAAAAATAAATGTTAATGGGCAACTTATATACATCTACTGTACTTGTTTGGGTATTAGTGATATTAAACCATTTCCTTTAAGGAATCAGAGCAAATTGTGTTGTTATAGACCAGTGGTAGTCAACCTGGTCCCTACTGCCCACTAGTGGGCATTCCAGCTTTCAAGGTGGGCAATAGTGGAGCAACCAAAGTATAAATAAAAAGATACATTTAACTATATAGTAAGTTGTTTTATAAAGATTTATTCACCAAACAGTGAAAATCTGACATAAAGCACTTGGTAAATAATTATTATTATATGCTTTAACTTGCTGTAACTCTGCTTTATAAATTTTATAAAGTAAAGTTACTTCCCTACTTTATAAATCACCATTACTGTGGAACTGGTGGGCGGTTAGAAAATTTTACTACTAACAGAGATACAAAAGTGGGCGGTAGGTATAAAAAGATTGAATACCCCTGTTATAGACCAAGAACAATTAAAATTGTTGACTTATCTTTTTGCTAGAAAACTCTTAGAACAAACATCTTTGTGACCTTGGAGTATATGGTACCTTCCTAGACATGATACTAAAAGCACAAGCAACAGAAGAAAAGCAGATAAATTGAACTTCATCAAAATTTAAAACTTTGATGCTTCAAAAGATACCATCAAAAAAGTAAAAAGCCCACTGAAAAGGAGAAACTTTTTAAATCATATCTTTGATAAGTGACTTGTACCCAGTTATCAAGAACTCTTATAACTCAGCAACAGCAAAAAACAGCAAATAAACCAATTTAACCATGGGCAGAGGAAAAGTAGAATGTTGGTTACCAGGAGCTGTTTGAGGAGGAAAGAAGGAGAATTGTTTAATCATTATCAAGTTTCAGATTGACAAGATGAAAAAGTTCAGATCTGCTTTGCAACACTGTGAATAAAGTTAGCACTATTAAATTGTACATTTTAAAATGGTTAACATGGCCCTGGCCGGTTGGCTCAGCGGTAGAGCGTCGGCCTAGCGTGCGGAGGACCCGGGTTCGATTCCCGGCCAGGGCACACAGGAGAAGCGCCCATTTGCTTCTCCACCCCTCCGCCGCGCTTTCCTCTCTGTCTCTCTCGTCCCCTCCTGCAGCCAAGGCTCCATAGGAGCAAAGATGGCCCGGGCGCTGGGGATGGCTCTGTGGCCTCTGCCCCAGGCGCTAGAGCGGCTCTGGTCGCAACATGGCGACGCCCAGGATGGGCAGAGCATCGCCCCCTGGTGGGCAGAGCTTCGCCCCTGGTGGGCGTGCCGGGTGGATCCCGGTCGGGCGCATGCGGGAGTCTGTCTGACTGTCTCTCCCTATTTCCAGCTTCAGAAAAATGAAAAGAAAAAAAAAAAAAAAAAAGAAAAAAAAAATGGTTAACATAGTAAATTTTTGTTGTGTATTTTGTACCACAATTTAAAAAAAAGTAAATTAACTAGGTGGAAAAATGGGCAAAGGATCTGAATAGACATTTTCCAAACCAGACATACAAATGACCAAAAAGCACGTGAAAAGACGTTCTACACAATTAGTCATTAGGGAAATGTCTAATCAAAACCACAATGTGATGCCACTTCATACCCACAAGAATTACTGAAATAAAAAAGGGCTGACCTGAGAAGGTGAGAGAATCAGAACCTGAATACACTGCTGGACAGCGATGAATTAATGGACTGTGGAGTGTAGGTTGTGTGTAGAGAAATGAGGCCATCGGGGAGAAAAGGGATTAATTGAAGGTGGTAGGCTCAATGGAGCATAGGTCTCTCTGTTGTTGGAATACTGTTCAAGGCAGGGTGTTAGGAGTTAGCTAGAAATTTAGAAGTTGGCATGCGAGTAAGGTACTTGAAATTGTGATTTTAGATGATGTACAATGATTGGCAATAAAATATTCTGTGATGTGACTATGAAACTGGTGGCCAGGATAGATTGGGGGAAGGTTGTTGAAGGAGGGGAGTTAGTTCCATGAAGACTAGTATGTAAGTTTCCTAGGGCTGTCATAAACAATTACAACAGCCTGACTAGTGGTGGCACAGTGGACAGAGCATTGACCTAGGACACCAAGGTCCCAGGTTCGAAACCTCGAGGTCACCGACTTGAGCATGGGCTCATCTGGCTTGAGTGCAGGCTTGCCAGCTTGAGCCGCGGGGTTGCTGGCTTGAGCATGGGATCATGTCAGTGATCTCAAGGTCACAGGTTTGAGCCCAAGGTCGCTGGCTTGAGCAAGGGGTTACTTGAGCCCCCTGGTCAAGACACATATGAGAAGCAATCAGTGAACAACTAAAGTGATGCAACTACAAGTTGGTGCTTCTCATCTCTCTCTCCCTTTATCTCTTTCTCACTCTCTTTAAAAAAAAAAGAAAAATAAATTACCACAATTTTGGTGGCTTAATGCATTTATTCTTTCACTGTTTTGGATACCAAAAGTTTAAAATCAAGATGTCTATGGCCTGTGGTGGCACAGTGGATAAAGTGTCAACTTCAAATGCCAAGATCACCGGTTTGAAACCCTGGGCTTGCCTGGTCAAGGCACGTATGGGAGTTGATGCTTCCTGCTCCTTCCTCCTTCTCTCTCTGTCTCTTTCTCTGTCTCTCCTCTCTAAAAAAAAAATGAATAAATTAAAAAAAAGATGTCTATGATAGCATCTATTTGTATTAGTTAGTCTTCTCCAGAGAAATAAAACAAAGAAGAGAGATATAAATATGAAGAAAATTTATAAGGAATTGGCTCACATGATTATGGAAGCTGACAAGTCTTCAGCTATGCAGGTTGAGTTGGCAAGCTGGCAACCCAGAAGAGCTGATGGTGTCGTTCCAGCCTGAGTCTGAAGGCCTTTGAACCAGGAGAACTGATCATGTATAGTAGTTTTGGTCCCAAGGCTAGACTTAAGACCCAGGAAGAGACAGTGTATCAATACTATTCTTAAGGCAGGAAAAAGCCAGTGTCCCGGTTCAAAGGTAGTCATGAGGAGGAATTCTCTCTTAGGGGAGGTTCAGCCTTCTTTTTCTATTCAGGCTTTCAACTGATTGGACGAGGCCCACCTACATTACGGGGGGGAAATCTGTTTTATTCAGGCTACTGATTTGTACCTGAATCTCATCCAAAAATACCCTCATAGGAACCCTCAACATAATATTTGACCAAATAACTGGGTACCCCATAGCCCAGGCAGGTTGACAGTTAAGTTAGCAATCATACTATTCTTGGCTGTTGCCAGCTTCTGGTGGCTGTTGGCAATCCTTGACTTGTGGCTGCACCATTCAGTCTCTTCCTCGTTGGTCACATTGCTCCTTCCTCTTGTCTCTGTTCTCCTCTGATACATATGATTGTGTTTTGGGCCCACCCAGATAACCCAGGAAAAAATTTTTCTCTCAAGATCCTTAACTTAATCTCATATTCTGCTATAAAAGGGAAGTTCACTTGTTTGCCACATAAGTTAATGTTCTCATCTTCCAGAAATTAGGATGCTGACATAACTTTGGGGGGGGCCACTGTTCCACCCATTCTATCTCATGTATTGGGAAGGTCAACTGTGTGGATGTTGAAGTCACTAAGAATTATGACATTGGTAATGTTGGACTCCACTATGGAGGGATATTTAGGATTTGAGTCTGATGATATGACATTCAAAACTGAGATTTTAAGGAAAAGGAGAAAGGGTCTGAGAACAGCCTGAGACTTTCAGAGGACACCTCCCCCGCCTGGAGATCTAGATGTATGAGAGGTGGGAGAGACAGCAGCTGCCACTAGAGTGGCTTCGGAGGGCCCAGCCTTCCAGGACAGCCAGGTCCACCCCAGAGCTAGAAGGCAACAGCAACATTCAGAGAAAATATTTTCAGCTAGAGGAGGATTGTGCTGACGGTGGACCATGAAGACAAGTAGAGGTTGTCTGAGAGTTGAGGATTTGTGGGAGGTGGGGTCATGTCAGGGCATGTGCAGAGCCTTATGGGAATGAGAATCGAGCAGGTGTCCAGGATTTCTTATGAAACAAATCCATTTCTTCTGAAATGGATTTCACATCTGTGCTTGTAGTGAGAAGATGGCGCCTGTGTCAGGAACCTTCCTCCCCACTTCACATTGATGTCATGCCCAGTGCCTTGACTTTCCTTGTCTGCAGTGCTGCCAGAGGCTTTAAATCCTGGGGAGGCACATTTGCTGCCTGCAGGCGAGCCTCCCTGGGGGAGCCCCAGGCCTCCACGTCCTGGAGGGAGGTAACAACCAGACCCATCATGTGATTTTCTCCTCCTGCCTTGCGCACAGCGTGACCTCTCCGTCAGTGCCCCAGCCTGTCTCCCAGTGGATCACCATGTAATTAGTTAATATGCATTCATCAGGAAAAAAAAAACAAACCCTCTGATAAATGTTGTGCTGAAATCGGCCCCAAATAGTCTCCCCGGCAGATCACTGCACTGCCACTGTGGGGGGTGTGGGCGAGGGGTTTGCCAGGAACGTGCAGTGCTCTGGCTTCCTCTCCTGACTCCAGTTAGTGGTGGTGTGCAGGGGTGAGGAGGAGGGCCCGGAAGCTATCCCGACCCACGACCCACAGCTAAACTGGCTGCTTCGCTGTCCGAGGCCCTCCCTCTGAAATTATGCACTTTCCAGGGTCATCCGAGAGAGAGAGAGAGAGAGAGAGAGAGAGAGAGAGAGAGAGAGAAGGAATAGGCTAGAGGTATTCTGACAGCATTTCTCAGCATGTTCCATAGGTTGATTGGGATGTTTTAAAATATTGCTCTTCTTAGCATCTGAGCATCGCCCTCATTTGTGCTATTTGGATGTACTATCAATTCTTTTTTTTTTTAATTTTTTTAATTTTTATTTTTATTGAATACAGAGAGAGGAAGGGAGTAAGGGGGAGACAGAAGCATTAATCTGTTTCTGTATGTGCCCCAGCCGAGGACTGAACCAGTCACCTCTGCATTGCAAGACAATGCTCCAGCCAAGTGAGCCATCCAGCCAGGACTACTATCGATTCTTAAACCCATTTACAGCTGCAGAAATGCTGAGTTTGAAGACAGACCATTTGAAATGAACCGAGCTGTTGAAAAAGATGTTTACTAAAGACAGTAGTGGTATATAGTTCATGAGACAATAAGTCATGGTAACCTGGTTATTCTTAGAGCAGAGAAATGACAAGAAGGTTTCCCTTTTCAGGGACTTCACCTGAACCAAGCAGTTCTTCAGATGAGCCGTTTCCTCTCTCAGTCATCCCTTAACCATGGCCCTTTCTCCAGCTTGAAGTCTTTGTTGATTCAAACAGGTGGCTGGCCCCCAGAAGTGACCTGGAGAATGGGTATCCTCTTCCAGGTGTAGGAGGGTTAGGGTTCTCTGTGACCCAGCAGTCTGAATTATTGTCTGTTTCTTCATGAACTCAGTATATCAGTGATGATTACCTGTTTATCTTGTCTTTCGTGAGATCTGCAGATACAGGGTTAGGATAGAACTGTTTCTCTAAAATTTAATGTATGTGTACTGTGTACTCATTACATTCTTATCTCCACTTAGTGATTACAAAGTGTCCAATTATGAGATGTTTCTGTGTTGTTCATTCATTAAACGTTTTGATTACCTACGATAAAGCAGATGTTATGATCCGCGGCTCTGTCTTGCAGTGCCCCTCTCTGAATGCCTTCACACAGCTCTCGGTTTTAGATGACCCCCCTGGACACTGAGAAATTTCTGCAATTTTCAGTTACAGCTCAGGCTTCTTGTCTAGGTTCAGATTCCTAAATTTTAGTGGTCTTAATGGACATTTCCATCTGGAAATCTCACTGGCTTTTCTGCAATATGTGGTTCTAATAATTTTCCAGTCGGTTTTCTTGGACTTCTTGGTAGATAACTATATTATCTATGGGAAATAACTTAGTTATTTTCCAATCATTATACCTTTTTTTTTTTTTTTTAACTTCTTTGTGTTGGCAAGAACTTTTAGAGAAGTGCTTCTAAAAATTGCCTGAAAAGAATCATCTGGTCTGCTTCTTAAATATATAAAGTACCAGGCCTCTTCTCCAAAGAATTACAACTTAGTAGGTCTGGGTTAAGGCAAAGGAATCTGCTATGTTTTGTTTTTTAAACAAGTACAACAGGAATTTTTTTTATCTTCAGACAAGTTGGGAAACGCTGTTTCAGAGCATCGCTGGATAATCACGGTGGTTGCCTTCGGTTCCTGACTAGGGTGTCTGTGTCACTAATCAACTGCTGGCCCTGTTTCTGCTTTGACCTTTGGCAGTGTTTGTAAGAGGCTTTGGAGTTAGTTCCTGGTGCCCAGGGTAGTCATGCAGTAGTCAATCTAGACCAGGCAGACAGCTTTGCGCCTGGCTCTCCCTCCAGTAAACATATCTAGTGCCTGTTAGGTTCCAGGCCCTGCAGAGTGCTGTAGTACGAAGAGGCACATGGCTGCTCTTCTTGATTTTCCAACCTTCCTGCTCTCCAACCTCCAGCCTTTCCTGGGATGCTGGCTGCCTATGAATAGACTTCCATAGTGCTGTGAGCTCTGCTTTTTTTGCTATACTTGATTAGACCCTTTGTTTGCCAAAACCTCAAGTATTGGTCACACTTCTTCTCCTCATTCAATCCTGCTAGGCAATCTGTTACTTCATTTGAGCTAGAGAAATATCTGCTCAGTGTATGCTAGAAGCAACTTCTAAACCAGAGATGATTTATAACACATTGAAGTTTAATCTTGGGGAGTATGTTTTGCAAGCTTTTATAGTTATGTCTTTGGTCTGGGACTTTCATTTCTGTCTACTCACAGGGAGCACCATGACAGTATTGAACTATTTGAAGTTGCTTGTTCCACCCTATTTTCTTACTTTTGTCTTTGAATCTGTTGTTCTGTCTTTTTCTTTTCTCCTTCCCATCCTCCCAGCTTTCCCTTGCCAAGTTCTGTATAACTTTTAAGATTGAGCTATTGCCACCTAACCAGGTGATGGTGCAATGGATAGAGCATCATCCTGGGATGCTGAGGACCCAGGTTCAAACCCTAAGGTTGCTGGCTTGAGTGTGGGGTCTCCAGCTTGACTGTGGGATCATAAACATGACCCCAAGGTTGCTGGTTTGAGTCCAAGGTCACTGGCTCGGCAGGAGCCCCCTGGTCAAGGCATATATGAGAAGCAATCAGTGAACAACTAAAGTGCCACAACTATGAGTTGATGCTTCTCATCCCTCTCCCTTCCTGTCTCTCTCTCTCAGAAAAAAAAAAAAAAAAAAAGATTGAGCTACTGACTCTTCCTGCTTCCCCAGTCTCTCAGTGAAACTTTATAACTTTTCCCTAGAAAGGTCTTATATAGATTAGATTAGTTCTTGTGTACTTTACATTGTTATTGCTGTTGTAGATGGTGCCTTTTTTACTACAGTTTCTTTGAGATATAATTTACACGCAATAAAATGAACCTACTTTAAGTATACAATTCAGTGAGTTTTGGCAAATGTATATAGTCATGCAAATGGCATCCTTTTTGAATTATATATCGTAATAGCTTGTTGCTGGTGTATGGAAATACAAAGTATTTTTGTATTTTAATTCACTATATAGTCAACTTCCTTAAATTGGTCATTAATTCTAGTAATTTATACTTAGATTATTTTGGATTTTCTATAATAATTATATCACTTGAAAACAGTGATAGCTTTGTTTCCTCCATCCTACTCTTTATACTTTTAAACATTAATCATACCCAACTTTTCCTTTTGGTCTTACTGTGCTGGCTGGAACCTCCAGAGCAATATTGAATAGAAGTAAATTTGGAAGAGTAATATTTAAAAGAGGAATGAGCTAATGTGAAGAAAGTACCAAAGCAAATTTCTAAAAATGTTAAGCTCAATAGAGGAGTTAAATAGCAAATTAAAGACAGCTACAGCAAAAATTAGGGAATGGCCCTGGTGGGTTGGCTCAGTGGTAGAGCGTCGGCCTGGCATGCAGAAGTCCTGGGTTCGATTCCCCGCCAGGGCACACAGGAGAAGCGCCCATCTGTTTCTCCACCCCTCCCCCTCTCCTTCCTCTCTGTCTCTTTCTTCCCTTCCCGCAGCCGAGGCTCCACTGGAGCAAAGATGGCCCGGGCGCTGGGGATGGCTCCTCAGCCTTTGCCCCAGGCGCTAGAGTGGCTCTGGTCGCAACAGAGCGACACCCCGGAGGGGCAGAGCATCGCCCCCTGGTGGGCAGAGCATCACCCTCTGGTGGGCGTGCTGGGTGGATCCCGGTCGGGCGCATGCGGGAGTCTGTCTGACTGTCTCTCCCTGTTTCCGGCTTCAGAAAAATACAGGAAAAAAAAAGGGGGGGGCATGGAAAATAGATCAGAATAAATTAATCAGGATAGAGAATATTGAACACAGCTATAGGGAAATGGAAAATGTGAAAGGTGATTAAAGAATTTGAAGACTAGAATGAAAAGATCAACTAGAATTCTGTACCTAGCTAATCTATTCAAGAGCAAAGAAGAAATAAAGATATATTTTCAGAAAAAGTCTCAATAGGTTTGCCACCAAGAGACCATTGCTAAAAGAACCAATAAGGGAAATACTTTGGGGAAAAAATTAATTGAAGCCATAGGAAGAAATCGGAGCCAAGAACAAGTGGCACACAGTGGAATTGGTAAATATGAATAAATTTAAATAAGCATCATGTATAAAATAATAATGACTAATTTTGGTGGGCTTAAAATAAAATGCAGCTGAAGTGCTAAACAACTATAACATGAATATAGTTAAGGCATGATTAGAGTTACAGGATTTTAAGTTACAGAATGATAATACAGATGGCGAGTACGATTGTGGTCAGTGTTCACAGTCATTCTGAGGATTTAATGGGCCTTAATAGGATTGTGTTTCTGCTTGGATCCCATCAGATGGTAGCTTGATGCTCAGGATGATGTACTCAGAGTAATTTGAAGTGAACATGACAGCAATGGCACCAATCCTGAGCTTTTTCCATTAGGCTGTTGTGTTCCCAAGTGTCAGGGCCTATCAGCATGTACCCTGAGCTGAAGGCTGTGCTGTACAAGGAATTAGCTTGAGGCTGATTGAAAATACAGTCATCTGAGCTCAAAAGAATTTTTTTTAGTGTCTTAGTACCTGATCCATGGTAATGGGAGGGGAACAAGTCTCAGCCATGGTGTAGGAACACACAGTGCAGTGGTTATAGCATGAGTCACCTCCTGCCTCCTACCTTGGAGCCTGCCTCTCAGTTGGAAATTCTGTGTCCCCACTCCCAATTCACCGAGCTTTCCCTTTATGATCCCCACATGGTACTTGGCATCTCCTTGCAAGAATGTCTCACTGTCCCAGGCTATCTCTCCCAACCCCTATATGTTCTTTCTCTGACCAGTTTTACCTGTGGAAGGACTGTGTTGTGCCATGAAAAGAGTAAGAGGCCTATTTATATGAGCTTTAGTTTGCATACCTATAAAATAGAGACTGTTAACATCTAATTTATGAGACTACTAGCTGTACTACTCGGCCACGCGTTGCTGTGGCTCAGTCTGGTTAAGTGGAGAAGAAAGAAAAGAGCGCACGTTTCTAGTGTGTTTACTGTCACAATGCTTGAGGGTATACAATATTTTTTGTTGTTCCATTGTCTGTGCAGATATAGAGATTGTCTGGTTTGCCAACTTTAGAACATGCAACATATAATTGTCCATGTGAGAAGCAATCCATGTCTAGATCTAAACTGCACAGTTCTAAAGATTGGCCCTGAGCTTTGTTGATGGTGATTGCAAACGCCAATCGAATTGGAAACCGCAGTCTCTTAAATTGAAATGGCATATCTATTGGAGTCATAGGAATGTGAGGAATGAGGACATCTTCACCTTTGAAAGGTCCTGTCAAGATTGTGGCTTCACCTGACCATGCAGTGGTGCAGTGGATAGAGCGTCAGACTGGGATGTGGAGGACCCAGGTTCAAGACTCCGAGGTCGCTGGCTTGAGCAAGGGATTACTCGGTCTGCTATAGCCCCCCCGGTCAAGGCACATATGAGAGAGCAATCAATGAACAACTAAGGTGTCGCAACGAAAAACTAATGATTGATGCTTCTCATCTCTCTCTGTTCCTGTCTGTCTATCCCTCCCTATCTGTATGTGACTGCCTCGCTTTGAATGTTAGACTGAATAATATTGTTAAGTTTGTAGATGTCTTTGTTCTTGGCCGCAAGAATAGCTCGTTCACTCAGCCAATCGTGATTCTTATAATTGGTTTGAATATTGGGAAATACATTTTCAACCAGTTCTACTTTTGATGTCACTAAATTGCAGAAGTTATGAGGCAATGAAATTCGTCCTGAGGTCAGATCAATCAGCACCTTTCCATTCCCAATTTCCAGCAATTAATGTGAGAATATCTCAGCTGATAGATCGTTTTGCAGCTGGACACGCATATTTGTAGTTAATTTTAACATCTTTACATGTCGCCACAAAGTAGAGTATTTCAGGCAAGCATTTATTTCATCCTCTGGTGTCGATTGAGGAATTACAGGTAATGTTTGCCTGAAATCTCCTGCAAGCAATATTAATGCGTTCCCAAATGGTCTGATGTTTCCATGCAAATCTTGCAATAATCGCTCTAGAACCTCGAGCGATTTTTTGTGCGCCATTGTGCATTCATCCCAAACAATAAGTTTGCATTTCTGCAATACTTTTCCCATGCCGGATGCTTTGGAAATGTTGCACGTAGGAGTTTCAATGAATTTCATGTTCAATGGCAATTTCAAAGTGGAATGAGCAATTTTTCCACCTAGTAGCAATGTCGCAGCTATTCCAGACAACGCAAGAGCTAAGGCTATGTCATTTTGGGATCTAATTGCCAGAATCAATTTAATTAGGAATGTTTTACCTGTTCCTTCTGGCGCGTCTAAGATTTCTCCAACCCCGTAATTGACAGATTGCATTATTTGATCGTAAATGCCTTTTTTCTCAAGCATTAGCTTAGGAATATTTGATTGCATTTACAACAAAAGATCACCCGTGTTGTAATTTTGTTCACGATGCAGTTCTACATTGAATGAAGCAGCAGCAGATCGATTCGGTGATGGCATTCCCAATTGATTGAGAACTTTATTCACAATTTCTAAGCACAAATCGTCAATCATTATCAATGCTTCATTGTAGATTTCTGCTGTGAAATCCATGTTCATATTTGAATTTTCCTTTCGTATTCGACAGAAAATATCTTCAGCCATGTGCGATTTTATATTTCTCCCATAACATTGAAATGGAATCGTAAAATATTTAGTATAGTGTGTGTTGCTTTTACGTCCAACAGATGGCACCAAAAAAAAGCATGTTTTTAACCTGTCCCAGGTATGACATCTATATAATAGTAGGTATATAAAAACATGCATGTAGCCTGACCAGGTGGTAGCACAGTGGATAGAGCATCGGACTGGGATGCAGAGGACTCAGGTTCGAGACGCCGAGGTCACCAGCTTGAGCGTGGGCTCATCTGGTTTGAACAAAAGCTCACCAGCTTGGACCCAAGGTTGCTGGCTCGAGCAAGGGGTTACTTGGTCTGCTGAAGGCCCACAGTCAAGGCACATATGAGAAAGCAATCAGTGAACAACTAAAGTCTCACAACGAAAAACTGATGATTGATGCTTCTCATCCTCTTTGTTCCTGTCTGTCTGTCCCTGACTATCCCTCTCTCTGACTCTCTCTCTGTCCCTGTTAAAAAAACAACAACACACAAAACAAAAAACATGCGCATATTCGAACGCAATGTTCTGTCAAAATTTTAAAGCAATTGGTGAAGAACTTTCAGAGATTTAAGATTTTGAACAAATGAACATTTACACTTTTATTTATATAGATTGAAGGGTTAAATGAGCCTATTATGTATGCAAAGCAGCTGTCAGATGCCTGACATTAACTTTTTTATTGTTTTATTTTTTTTTCCTTTCCAAGAGAAAGGAGAGAAGATAGAGAGACAGACTCTCGCAAGCATCTCAACCAGAATCCACCCAGCAACCCCGGTCTGGGGCTGATGCTCCACCCAGCTGGGGCCATGCTTGCAACCAAGCTATTTTTAGCATCTGAGGCAGAGGCTCCATGGTGCCATCCTCAGTGCTTGGGGTCGATGCACTCAAACCAGTCAATCCATGGCTGCGGGAGGAGAAGAGAGAAAGAGAGAAGGGGGGTGGAGAAGCAGATGGCCGTTTCTCCTGTGTTCCCTGACCAGGAATCGAACCTGGGACATCCACAAGCCAGACTGACACTCTGCCACTGAGTCAATCAGCCAAGGCCCTAACCATTAATTTCTTAATAAGTGTTACTTCCATTTCAGGAGGGAAAAAATTAAACCACTAGAATAGTCAACTCAAAGACTAGAATTGCCAAAAAGGAAATAAAAATAAATTAAAATGAGAAAAATAAAACAAAACCTAAAAAGTAGGTAAGAAAGGACAAAATAAAAGAAAAATGATATAAATTAATCATGATATTATATAATAGGCTATAGAAATAAATAAGAGAGCTGCATAGATTCTTTATGAACAAAAATGTATAACTTTATTGAAAGACATTAAAGAAGGCATATACACATGAGGAGATGAATACATTCATAAAAAGAGTGTTCAGTACCCCTGGTGGGCGTGCCGGGTGGATCCCGGTCGGGCGCATGCGAGAGTCTGTCTGTCTCTCCCCGTTTCCAGCTTCAGAAAAATACAAAAAAAAAAAAAGAGTGTTCAGTATATAAAGATATTTCTCTCCAACACTACCTATAGATTTGATCAGTTCCCTTCAAAATCCCAATAGGATTTTTTTGTGGTAAACGACAAACTGATTTTAAAGTTTAAATAGAAGTATAAAGGGTCAAGAATAATGAAGACGCCTGACCAGGTGGTGGCGCAGTGGATAGAGCGTCGGACTGGGATGCGGAAGGACCCAGGTTCGAGACCCTGAGGTTGCCAGCTTGAGCGCGGGCTCATCTGGGTTGAGCAAAGAGCTCACCAGCTTAGACCCAAGGTCGCTGGCTCCAGCAGGGGGTTACTCGGTCTGCTGAAGGCCCGCGGTCAAGGCACATGTGAGAAAGCAATCAATGAACAACTAAGAAGTCGCAACGTGCAACGAGAAACTGATGATTGATGCTTCTCATCTCTCTCCGTTCCTGTCTGTCTGTCCCTGTCTATCTCTGCCTCTGTAAAAAAAAAAAAAAAAAAAAAAAAGAATAATGAAGACACTCCTAGAGAAGATGAGTCTTTGGTACCACCTGCAGAGAGAAGAGGGAGTTACTGCACAGTCATGTGGCACTGGCACAGGGGTGGAAATAGAGTATCTAGTAGGAAGAGAATGGACTAGTTATTAAATGATTCTGATGCAATTGGTTAGTCATATGGGATAAAATTGGATTCTTTCCTCATACCTACCAAACAGATTAGTTCTAAGTAGATTGAAACTTAAGTATGAAAGGTAACAACTATAAAACTTTAGAAAACATTGTGGAAGACTATCTTTCTGACCTTAGAGAGGAAACTTTCCTAAAATACAAAACTAAAAACTATAAAGAAAAGCACTACTAATCTGGGACAAATGTTATAGTTAAAGATGGCTTCATAAAGAATAAATAGAGTGAAAAACAAGCCTTACAGTGGTTGTTTGCAGATCAGAACTACTGTAGAGTTAACATACAAAAAATATAAAGAGCTCTTACAGATCATTAAGAGAAAGTCAACCCAGTGAAATGCTTGGCCAAAGACAGGAACAGGAATTTCAAAGACAAACACAAATGGCCTATAAACATAGGGAAAGCTTTTTAGTCTTTTTAGTAATCAGGAAATTACAAAATAAAACCACAATACTATTTATCACCCACCAGATTGGCAAATGTTAAAGTGTCTGACAATGAGGATTGGCCAGAATGTGGAGCCACTTTGGGAAAACAAGTTGGCAGTGCCTAGTGAAATTGAATGTGCATAAATCATGACCTGGTAATCCCACTCTTACGAAATTCATACATATGGCCACCAGGAATCATGGACAAGAAAGTTAGAGCAGCATTGTGAATGAAGGGAAAATGGAAACCACCCAAATCTTCTTCAGCAGTGAAATGAATATGTATATGTATATTATAATGTAAGTAAGTAATGAAGTACAATCAAAGAGTGAAAAAAATGAATAACAGTTACATACATCAGTGTGGATGAATTGTAACATAATTTTGAGTGAAAGAAGCAAGTTGCAGAAAAAAATATGTAAGTCTGTATAGGTTTTAAACATGTATTGCCTGACCAGGTGGTGGCTCAGTAGATAGAGCATCAGACTGGGATGCGGAAGACCCAGTTCAAAACCTCAAGGTCTCCAGTTTGAGCATAGGATCATCTGGTTTGAGCAAGGCTCACCAGCTTGAGCCCAAGTTCGCTGGCTTGAGCAAGGGGTCACTTACTTGCTGTAGCCCCCCCCCCCCCGGTCAAGGCCCATATGAGAAAGCAATCAATGAACAACTAAGGTGCCACAACAAAGAATCGATGCTTCTTATCTCTCTCCCTTCCTGTTTGTGTATCTCTATCTGTCCCTCTCTCTGTCTCTCTGTCTCTGTCACAAAAAAATAACAAAAAAATATGTATTGACTGGCTGGATAGCTTGGTTGGTAAGAGTGTTGTCCCAATACGTTGTGAGTTCAATCCCCAGTCAGGACACAGATAGGATCAGATTGATATTTCTTTCCCTCTCTCTTTTCCTCTCTCTCCGAAATCAATAAATAATTTTTAAGTTTGATATTTAAAAATATTTTAAAAATAAATATGTATTAAATAAATAATATTTATGCATAATTGCTAAAATAATAAAATGAAGGAAATGATTAATATAAAATGTAGGGCACTGACTACCAGGAGAGGAGCCAGTGTGGTGGGAGCGGGCCGTATTGTTAAGGGCCCACGGCAGGGCTTCCAACTAACTATACTCTTCTGTTTCTCAAGAACAATAGTGGGAAGAGGGGTGTGTGTGTGTGTGTGTGTGTGTGTGTGTGTGTGTATAATTTTTTTTTTTTTGTATTTTTCTGAAGCTAGAAACGGGGAGAGACAGTCAGACTCCCACATGCGCCCGGCTGGGATCCACCCGGCACGCCCACCAGGGGACGACGCTCTGCCCACCAGGGAGCGATGCTCTGCCCCTCCGGGGCGTCCCTCTGTTGCGACCAGAGCCACTCTAGCGCCTGGGGCAGAGGCCAAGGAGCCATCCCCAGTGACCGGGCCATCTTTGCTCCAATGGAGCCTTGGCTGTGGGAGGGGAAGAGAGAGACAGAGAGGAAGGAGAGGGGGAGGGGTGGAGAAGCAGATGGGCACTTCCCCTGTGTGCCCTGGCCGGGAATCGAACCCGGGACCTCTGCACGCCAGGCCGACGCTCTACCACTGAGCCAACCAGCCAGGGCCAAAGAGGGGTATATATTTTATAACTTTTTAAACTGTGCATATACATTTGATACACTCTTTTGATATATTTTAATTGTAAAAATATATATTTAAAACATTTAAGAGACGGTAGGGAGTGTTTTGAAATTAGATGAAGTAGATTAGAGTATTGAAAATGCATGAAGATAAAAAATCATCATCTAAAAGTGTTTGGAGGAGATTTAATTTTCTAGGTTAAGGCTTCTCCATGTATCAGTTTTAGAGTTCAAGTGAGGGGGAAGGTACAGAGACCCAAAGTAGCATCTCTGAAACACCAGTCCCTAGACTTGACTGCCTATCCTCCTCCCTCATCCCCTTCCTCACTTCCATAAATATTTAGTGACTCACTACCAAGTCCTGGGCTTTTTCCTAGGGGCCAGCAGAGATAATGCCCCCTCTTGGCCCTCACAGCAGTTTTCCAACTGTGCTTTCAGGCTTTGTTGCTCTTAACCTCCTAAACAGACTCCACAGTGAAATTCACTGCAGTTCTATAATCCAGTCTTTGAGATCTTCTTAAGGAAGTCATTTATTTACAAATTTAGACAACCTAATTGAATGTGCCTCTTTGAAGTTTACAGGGCAATAACCTTTTTGGTTTGGTGCTAGCCTATAGTTAATAATCTAAATCCTATATATATTTATTCCTAATTTTTTTCCTTGCATACATATCAAGCCTCTCTTGATGTACTCTAATTATTTGAAATTGATTTTGATGTATTGATTTTACATTTCTATCCATATTTTTGAGACTTGGAATTGGATGTGATCTTAAACTTTGACTTAAAGCAATGTTTTCAAAAGCACAACAGGCGTACTGCTGGAGAATGTTAGGTCAGGCAAAGGACACATTTTTTATTTTAACAGTCGTAGTTATTTTAGTGTTTATTGTAAAATATACATATGGAACCTGTGATTTCATGGCTGTTATTACTCAGGATGCAGCTGAAGTAGTCTGTAATAATCCATCTCACATAGACTGCATGAATTAATGGTCCAGGTGGTTCCCAGATAGAGCAAAAAATCATGAAATTAATACATGTATTACAGATGTGTTTAGTTGTAAAGGTGAATTTAGATATTCTCTGATTGTTTCCTTCTGGTATCATAACTCTCAGAAAATAAAACGTATGCGTTTTGATTAGAGAAAAAAGCAATTGAGAAAATTCATCTAGGCAAATAGTTTGTTCAGATAACATTCTGTTACAGGACAGGTTCTGGAAATATATAAATGAATAAACTCTAGATCAGGGGTCTCAAACTTGTGGCCCGCCGAACAATTTTGTGCGGCCCGCAGACTAATCCACGGGCTTACTTAATTTTATCCAAAATATTTTGAACTTCGTGGATTAGTCTGCGGGCCGCACAAAATTGTTCGGCGGGCCGCGAGTTTGAGACCCCTGCTCTAGATCCTACTGTTAAAGAGCACCAGTCTAACAGAGATAGGCATGTAAATTAAAAAGTGCAGTATAAGCCCTGGCCAGTTGGCTCAGCGGTAGAGCGTCGGCCTAGCGTGCGGAGGACCCGGGTTCGATTCCCGGCCAGGGCACACAAGAGAAGCGCCCATTTGCTTCTCCACCCCTCCGCCGCGCTTTCCTCTCTGTCTCTCTCTTCCCCTCCTGCAGCCAAGGCTCCATTGGAGCAAAGATGGCCCGGGCACTGGGGATGGCTCCTTGGCCGCTGCCCCAGGTGCTAGAGTGGCTCTGGTCGCAACATGGCGACGCCCAGGATGGGCAGAGCATCGCCCCCTGGTGGGCAGAGCGTCGCCCCATGGTGGGCGTGCCGGGTGGATCCCGGTTGGGCGCATGCGGGAGTCTGTCTGACTGTCTCTCCCTGTTTCCAGCTTCAGAAAAATGAAAAAAAAAAAAAAAAAAGTGCAGTATAACATGGAAAGAGCACCAGTGGAATCCGTGGGTGGGAAGTGAGTAGTTTAGAAAAGAGGGCGCTTACCATGGAGTAGTGAGGACAGGCTTCACAGAGGAGGAGAGACCAGAAGCGAACTGGAGAGCTGAGCAGAGAATTTACAGAGAAGCAGACTGGAAAAGGCAGAGCTCAGAACGACAGGTGCCAAGATACAGAGAGCGAAGAGAGTATGATGCGTTGGGTTAACTTGAGCAGCTTGTCATTTCTGCTAGTGCAAGGTGAAAGGTGAGGAGTGAGGTGGGAGCCAGGTATGAATGCTATGGAATATGATGGCATTTATTTAGATCTTACTCTCTAAATGATTGTCAGCCTTTGAAAGATTATAAGCAGAAGACTGACATGTCTGGGGCAGTGTAGATGGTGGATTAGAGGAGGAAAAAACAGTTGTATTACAGTTAGTCTATTGGACAAAGGGACAATGGACAGCTGGGAGGAAGTTCAGAGTTTCTGTTTTGTTTAGCTTCATATGATTTTCAGGAAATTTATAGTACACTTAGACTTTTTCCATAATTTAGTAAGTTGAAAGGGATAGTGGTAGGTGATTTGGAGACAATATATGAAGTTTGAAGAAACTGGCATTATTCTGTCTTTATGTTAAACATGGTATTAACTAACTTTCCCTTAAAAGCAGGCAGATTTTTGCTTAATTTGTGTTAAAATATATATATGCAAGCAGCATAGGAAAGTTAAATGGAGAACACAGTGTTGGAGTACACAGCAGCAAGCAAATTGCTTTCCAGTTAAGGTAGTACATATGCAGAGGCAGTAGAATGAAATGTTTAAATTTCTTTGCAATATGCTGCCAAGAAAATCTCAAAGAACAGTGTTATTTAATGGAAATTAGGTAGACAACAAAGTCAGCATCGTATAAAGAGACTCCTTTAAATCCTGAATGTTCTGCTTAATTGTGGCATATTACTTACCTGCGTACATATTTATGATACTTTTAAATCTTAGACTTGATAGTCTTTGGTGTATATTATTCTGCCTTTCAGAGAAATGTATTGATATTAATATGCCAACTTAGCTTTGTACCTCAGTATGCTATAATTTAGAGTCATGAGTCTGATCCTGACTGTCTGTGAGTGAGGATCTGTATAATTAGCCAGACCCTTCACACCAAAATTTCTGCCTCACATTTATTTTGGGAATACTCTCTTAATAGGCACATTTTGGCACATAGCTAAGTCAGCTTTTGCTAACAATCAAAAGCCATGAGCTCTCAGCATTTCAGCCCAACAAAAATTTCTGATTCTAATTAGGGAATTAACTATAACATCTTACCAAAAAATGATCCATCAAAGGAAGGAATTTATGCAAAGGGTACAAAGGGGTGTTCGAAAGAAAGTTAACATTCACTTGGTCACGTGACTGCATATAAAGATGAGGGAGGAAGAACAGAAATGAAAGCCCACAAATGACCTTAAACAACTGCAGGTTCCTTCCTGCAGAACCCATGATTGTTGATTATACTGAATCTTAGGTTGTATTTGAAAAGCTGTTTTTCTACAGCTGTTGTCATCATTTTTTTTTGAAATCCTTTTTCATGCTTTTGAAGATTTAATTCCTTATTTCCTTATATTTTACTTTGACACAGAAATCCCCTGCAAAGAAGCTGAGCCATGCAATTAGTAAATCTTTGGGGTGTGTACCGACCAGAGAACCCCCGCATCCTGTTTTTCCTGAGCAGCCAGAGAAACCACTTGACCTTGCAAATATAGTGTAAGTATGCGCCTAAATGTGGATGCGGCTTAGACTGGACTGGATGGAGATCTTGCTAAATTCTTGCGGATTTAAACCAAGTATCACCTAACATGAACATTTAATCTTCTGGTTTGGGGGGAACTTAGACTTCAAGCTTTCATCTCCTTATAAATCACTGTAAATGTCTATGTGGAAACCTGGTTCCTGAGCTCTGAACTCCAATAACAGATGGCAGTCTTCCACAGAAACATTAATACATGGAAGAGTAATTGTTGTGCTGGATTTATCAAGGTTGCCTTTTGTTGGTGATGTGCTTCTCAAATCAGAGATCATTTCTTCTCTACAGCAGTAATGCCCATACATTTTAATCATTTTTAAAATTTTCAATTACAGTTAACATACAATATTTTATTAGTTTCAGGTGTATAACCCAATGATTAGACATTATGTAACTTATTAACTGATCATCCTGATAAGTCTCATACCCATCTGAACACCATACACCAGGGGTAGTCAACCTTTTTATACCTACCGCCCACTTTTGTATCTCTGTTAGTAGTAAAATTTTCTAACCGCCCACCGGTTCCACAGTAATGATGATTTATAAAGTAGGGAAGTAACTTTACTTTATAAAATTTATAAAGCAGAGTTACAGCAAGTTAAAGCATATAATAATAATTCCTTCCCAAGTGCTTTATGTCGAATTTTCGCTAAGTTTGGCAGAATAAATCTTTATAAAACAACTTACTATAGTTAAATCTATCTTTTTATTTATACTTTGGTTGCTCTGCTACCGCCCACCATGAAAGCTGTAATGCCCACTAGTGGGTGGTAGAGACCAGGTTGACTACCACTGCCATACACAGTTATTAGAATATTATTGACTATATTCCCTATGCTGTACTTGACATCCCCATGACTGTTCTGTAACAACCAATTTGTACTTCCTTTTTTTTAATAAAAGGGAAAATAGATTTATTTATTTTGAGGAGAGAGAGAGGGTAAGAGGAGAGGAGGGAAAGAGAGAGAGAGAGACAGAGTGAGAAGCATCAACTCATAGTTGCTCACTTTAGTTGTGCATTGATTGCTTCTCATATGTGCCTTGACCAGGGATCTGACCTCAGGCTCAAGCTGAGCCAGTGACCCCTTGCTTAAGATGCAACCTTTGGGCTCAAGCTGGTGACCTTGGGATCATGTTGACAATCCCATGCTTAAGCCTATGAGCCCTCACTCAAGCCGGTGACCTTGAAGTTTTGAACCTGGCGACCTCAGCATCCCAGGTCGACACTATCTACTGCACCATCACTGGTCGGACCTATTTCTACTTCTCAATCTTTTTACATTTTTTACCCATTGCCCTAACTCCTCTCCCATCAGGCAATCATCAAAATATTCTCTGTATATATCTATAAGTCTTTCTATTCTGCTTGTTCGTTTATTTTTTTAAAGATTTTATTTATTCATTTTAGAAGGGTGAGAGAAAGAGAGAGAGAGAGAGAAGGGGGAGGAGCAGGAAACATCAACTCCTATATGTGCCTCGACCAGGCAAGCCCAAGGTTTTGAACCAGCAACTTCAGTGTTCCAGGTCAATGCTTTACCCACTGCGCCACCACAGGTCAGGGCCGTTTATTTTGTTTTTTAGATTCACTTGTTGATAAGTATTTATTGCCATTTTATTGTTCATATTTTTTATCTGTATTTCTCTTCTTCTTCTTAAAGAAGACCCTTTAACATTTCATGTAATACTGGTTGGTGGTGATGGGCTTCTTTAACTTTTTCTTGTCTCGGAAGCTCCTTATCTGTCCTTTGATTCTAAATGGTAGCTTTGCAGGGTAGAATAATCTTGGATGTGGGTCCTTGCTTTTCATCCCTGAATATTTATTGCCACTCCCTCTGGACAGCAAAGTTTTATGTTGAGAATGTCCCTTTCACACATGTCTTTTTTTTTTTCCTGAAGTGAGAATCAGGGAGGCAGAGAGACAAACTCCTGCATGCGCCCCACCAGGATCCACCAGCATGCCCACCAGGGGGCGATGTCCTGCCCATCTGGGGTGTTGCTTTTTTGCAATCAGAGCCATTTTTTAGCACCTGAGGTGGAGGCCTTGTAGCCATCCTCGGCACCTGGGCCAACTTTGCTCCAATGGAGCCTTGGCTGCAGGAGGGGAAGAGAGAGAGAGAAAGGAGAGGGAGTAGGGTATAGAAGCAGATGGGCACTTTTGTGTGCCCTGACTGGGAATCAAACCCGGGACTTCCACATGCCAGGCTGACACTCTACCACTGAGCCAGCCGGCCAGGGCCACACATGTCTTTTTTTCTTTTTCTTTCTTTTTTTTTTTGTATTTTTCTGAAGCTGGAAACGGGGAGGCAGTCAGACAGAATCCCGCATGCGCCGGACCGGGATCCACCCGGTACGCCCACCAGAGGGCAATGCTCTGCCCATCCGGGGCATCACTCTGTTGCGACCAGAGCCACTCTAGCACCTGGGGCAGAGGCCAAGGAGCCATCCCCAGCGCCCGGGCCATCTTTTGCTCCAATGGAGCCTCGGCTGCGGGAGGGGAAGAGAGAGACAGAGAGGAAGGAGAGGGGGAGGGGTGGAGAAGCAGATGGGCGCTTCTCCTGTGTGCCCTGGCCGGGAATCGAACCCGGGACTTCCGCATGCCAGGCTGGCGTTCTACCACTGAGCAAACCGGCCAGGGCCCACACATGTCTTTTAATTCGTCTGAAGTGGATTTTTGTGTTATAGTGTGATATATAGTATGTAATTCTCTTTATTTTTTGCTTTTGAATAATAACTTGTCTCACAGCTATTTATTGGGTAAGCCATCAATTTCCCTTCTGACTACAATGCCATGACTGTCATAAATGAAGTTTTCAAATACACCTGGTCTGGTGTCTGGGCTCGCTCTTCTGTTCCTTTGTTTAAATTGTTAATCCCTATGCTAATATCACACAGTCTTAATTACTATGTGGAATTAAGTAATCTTTTTTAAGTGTCCTGTCTATTCTTTGCTCTTCATATACATTTTAGAATCAGCTTATTGAATTCCTCATAAGATTTTGATCAACTATTCATTGAATCTACAGATCAGTAAATGGGGAGATTGACATCTTTGCAATATTCGGTCTTTCGTTCTATGAATGTCCTTCCATTTATTTAAATATCCTTTTCTGCCTTTTAATAATGCTTTATCATTTCCTCAGAAAGGTCTTATATATGTTAGATTAATTCTTGGATACTTTACATTTGATGTTGCTGTTGCAAATGGTACCTTTTGTCCTGTAGTTTTTTTTGAGATATAATATACATGCAATAAAATGCACCCACTCTAAGTGTATAATTTGCTGAGTTTTGGCAAATGTATATAGTTTTTCGAATGGTATGTGTTTTAAATTATGTGTTTTAACAATTTGTTGCTGGTGTATGGAAATGCAAATTGGTTTTGTACTTTTACCCACTGTGTAGTCATCTTCCTTAACTTGCTCATTAATTCTAGTAATTTGTACTCAGATTCTTTTAAGATTTTCTATAAAGAATTATATCACCTACAAGTAGTGACAGCTTTGTTTCCTCTCTCCCACTCCTTATACTTTTAAGCATTCATCATACTTTTTTTTTCTTATAGTCTTATAATGCTGGCTAGAACCTCTAGTGAAATATTGAATAGAAGTGGTTTAATAGGCATTCTTGTGTTGTTACTAATCCCAAAGAGAGTGCTTTAAGCATTCATTTAGTGTGTTTTTGATGTAGTCTTTGTAGAAACTGTTTATCAGGTAAAAGAGGTTTCCTTTTATTACTGGTTTGCTAAGACTGCTTTATGTCGTGAATGGATGTCAAATTTTATTAAAGACTTTCTGCATTAATTGAGATGATCATATGAGTTTATTTCTTTTATTAGTGTGGTACATTTTAAAAAACAATCCTGGAATAAATGTAAATTGACTTACCTTTTAAAATACTGCTAGTTGACATTTGCTAATACATATTTTGTTTAGCTTTTTCCTATGTTAATGAATTAAATTGTTCTGTAATTTTCCTATGGTTTTTGTTTGTTTGTTTGTTTTGTCTTTAAGACAAAGTTTTCCTCCTATGTTTTCTTCAAAAAGTTGAGGAGCATTCTTTTTATATTTTTTAGAAGAGCTTGGAATTATGTATTAGCCTTTTAGCTTTTTTTATGGGATGATTCTTAACGGTTAATTTCATTTATTTATTTTTAAAAGATTTTATTTATTGATTTTAGAGAGAGGAGAGAGAGAGAAAGGCAAGGGGTAGGAATGGGAAGCATCAACTACATATTTTTTTCTTTTTTTATGTATGTATACATGTATTGTGGTATTTGTAAAATGAATTTATTAGGGTTACACTGGTCCTAAACTGAAGAGTTTTAGATAGTAGAGGGACATGTTGAATTTCGCACTTAAGAAAAATTATTTCCTACTGTGTGCAAATAGGCAGTGGGCTGAGGGTGGGAAAGCAGCCAGCTCGGGCTTCCGCCCCTTGATGGGAGATGAGGGTGGCTTGAGCTATCAGAGCGCTAATGGAGATGGAGTAAAGGTTGTATATGTAAAACCTAGGTTTACCACTATTGCATACCCACAAGTAAAATTAAAACCTCAATGGAAATTTGGGGCAGAAATTGAAACTCAGAGACAAAGTATATTGTAGTGTTAATTGCTAACATTTCATTTTTGACATAGAGTAGATATTTATTCAGAGCCTCACAATTTGAGATTCAAGAGTTGTTGATACTTATGGAGCATTCATAGTGTTTCAAGCCCTTTGTGCACGTCCTCCTTAACCCTCACAGCAACTTTTACAATATAAGTATCATTAACCTATAACAGATCAGGAAGGAAATAGCATTGGTGAGATTGCCTGACCTTCCCAAGGTCACACAGCTACCCAAGTTCAGCCTTCTTTCCATTGCACCTCAGTTTCCTAACATGCTGACCCAGGGAAAATTGTTATTAAACAAACATACAGTAATGCAACCATTGTTTGAACCCTCTGGTTGGTTTCAGAATCAAGAGAGAACATTGAATGACTAACTTGGATAGTTGAAAAGTAGAAGGGAGGCAGTGTGAAATGATAGAAGAAAAAGTAGATGAAAAATCCAGAGATTAGCCTGACCAGGCAGTGTCCTGGTGGATAGAGCGTCAGACTGGGATGTGGAAGACCCAGATTCGAGACCCCGAGGTCGCCAGCTTGAGCGCGGGCTCATCTGGTTTGAGCAAAAAGCTCACCAGCTTGGACCCAAGGTTGCTGGCTTGAGAAGGGGTTACTTGGCCTGCTGAGGGCCTGCGGTCAAGGTACAGGTGAGAAAGCAATCAATGAACAACTAAGGTGTTGCAATGAAAAACTGATGATTGATGCTTCTCATCTCTCTCTGTTCCTGTCTGTCTGTCCCTATCTATCCTTCTCTCTGACTCTCTCTGTGTCCCTGTAAAAAAAAAAAAAAGTACCTTTAAAAAAAAAATCCAAGGATTAAAAAAAAGAGACATCAGTTTGCTTTTCTGTAAAACCAGTGATAACAAAACTTATATTAATTATCTCAGAATATTGGTTAAGGGTATTGTATCTGAAAGTGCTTTAAGGGGTTAGGATACCATAAAGACTATGTTCTAAACTTTTAGTTTTCCTCAGAATAAAGTAAATCATATCACAAAACTGTGAACTCCACAAAGGCTGAGACTCTTATCTTGTTCTTCACTGAGTTCCCAGTGCCTAAATTAGTGCCTGGTGCATGGTAGGTACTTAAAATACATTGAATGAATGAATGACACTAAACATGATTTATATAAAGTCATATAACCTGCCCACCCACCGACCGGTTCGTTTTCTTCGTAATACTGGCCACGTACCTACAGTGCCTAAAGCCTCCACTAGATGTCAGGCATGTTTCCTTGATTGGTTTGTTATGTCTTTTTCCTGGTGAGTTGAGAATATTACATAAGTAAACAAGGTTTGTCAAATAAATCTCAAACAAAACCAATTCACCTGTCATCAGCACTCTAGCAACTTTTCTTCTAAGTCTGAAAGAAATTCGTTGTTTCTTTTGGTCAAAACATTATAAAACTTTTAGCTCTTGATGTCTCTGATATACTTTCTGCTAGCCTAATTTCAACCAATTTGCTGCGGCTTAAGATCTGTTTATCTAACCGCATAGTCCTTATACCGATTTATTTAATTAGTGGTTAATCATCATTACATTTTAGTTTATGTTATTATTTTTGCAAGAAAGCAAAACTTCCTGATGTTTAGGCGCAGTGTGTTTATTCATCTGAAGTCCAGCAAGGAAGAGCATGACGGGTGTCCCATTGGACAATCTGTAGAAAAAGTTTGCCAGACCATACTCTTAGGGAAGGATTGATTAAAAACTGTAAATATAGGGTGTTTGAAAAATAATTATTCTTAATATTGGAGAAATCTGCTATTCTTTGAGCTTTATTTCTTCCCTAGTCAAATCTCTGATATACTTGTAATGTAATTTTATGAAGACTTTGAACCTCAGAATAATATTCATTGAGTGGCATTTCTTAGCAGGATGTGTACCCTGAGACCTGGTTGCAGTTTAGAATAGTCTGAATATTTATCAGTACCTTTGCGGGTTTCTATATTGCCCACTTTTGACTAGTGCCTTAGTTTATCACCTACAAATTTGTCCTTTCATTCTTCTTAACCTCAGATCTGTCTACATATTTCCACCAAGTTAATCTTCTTGAATCACTGCCTTTGTCATATTACTTCCCTATTTAAGAATCGACACAACCTCACTGCCTGTAAAATTGAGGGGGCACTCCTCTTGCTGGAATTCAGGGCCCTGTGTGATTGGGACCCATCTTACTTTTTGAATCCTATCTTCTGCTACTAAAGTTATGTAGTACAAAGCCTTTGCTGTGGTTAGACCTGCCTCCTTTCTTCCCTTTGAAACTATATCCCTTCCTGCCCCTCAGAGCTGGCTCATGATGCCCTAGCCCAACTACCTCTTTCCTGAATACCCTTCTTGCCTCTTTCAGACTCTCCTGTTTTGTACACCCGTAAGCCCAGCTTAAATTCTGCTCTATCCATAAAACCTTTGAAACCTAGAAGCAGCCAACTCATATGGCTTTCTTCTTTGCTTCCCTAAATTCCTTCAGCTCTTGTTGGTTTACCAGTCATTTGGGCACCTAGTAAAAGGCTGTCTCCTTCTTTAAGGACTCCATGAATATCTATTCGACCTGGATGTCCTGAAGGTGTCCGATGCAGCATCAGCTTCCTAAGGTCTGGGACTGTATACCTTAGTGCCTGGCATATTCTAGGTGTTTGTGGGACTAACCTCTACTGACAGGCGCTTCCACAGCCTGGAGCACAGTTGTAAATTCTAGTCAAATTACATTAATTTGGCCGTTTTCTTGTAGTCCCTCTTGTCAAAAGCACATTATTTGCTTGTTTATTTGATATGACTTTGCTGAGCTTACTGAAGCTTTGGAAGGCAAAGAGAGGTTACTCACATTATAAAAACTATGTATTTTTTTATGAGCTTTTGGGGTAAAATTCTTATTTTTACAACTCTGAATAATCCTTGACATCAAGATGAGGTCAAAATAAGGCTTTCCATTGGTAAAGTAACCTTTCTCTCTTGTATTACTTATTTTTGTCTCTTTTGGATAAAAGAGAAATGATGGATAAAACTGAATCCCTTGTGTGAAGCCAGTTGTCGTGGCCACCATCACAGCAGCCTGGCCCATGCAGGTTTGCATTAGATTCGGACAGACGGTAATGAAACAATGGAGCCAAGAACTGGTGGGCCATTAGCCTTAATCCTAGCTTGCACCCGGTGGGCAAGTAAAAACACAAACACAAACTGGGCTCCAAAGCCCACTCGTTCAGTGCTCACAAAGCTCCTGACTTATCCGAGTTTCCTAGAATCAAAGGTTTCTAGCTTACCAGACTTACTCACCTCTGTTCCCCATCTCCTTCCTTCTCCCTGCACAAACTCTGCACAAACTGGCTTTTTCTTCAGCACTCCACCGTCTTGGCTGCTTCTCACCTCTCCTGCCCGTGGCCTTTCTCTGCTTTCTCCTCTAATGCTAATCTCAGGAACTGAGATAGCAAGCTCCTGGTCTGCCCCACTTTATAGTGCAGAAATCAAAACCTTTAATACAATATACAAATAAGGAAGTCTCTGATACAAAGTCACTTATCTGAGGCATAATGGGATTCCTCATGAGAGTGCACCACCCCACATCAAAAAGGGTGGAAAAGGCTTAGTCCTAAATCTAAGCCCCAGGCTACAAGGATCGTGCCTGCCCACAGCCCGCCCCCAACACACATTAATATCACCTGGGCGACAGGTTTCCATGTGGGCAGCACCATCTGTAACAAAGTGAGCATAATATATTTTATCTGTCCAACACCTTGCCTCCATTTTTTGAAGGACATAGTCTGTTAAATTGTATTGAATAATCTTCCTTCTTGGTTCCACTTTTTTAGCAGAATTCTTTTGGGAACTTAAATGACTTTATTCTCTTTAGTCATTTCTTCCAAGTTGTCACCAACTCGTGTCTGAGTCTATATTAAGTCCAGCTGTTCTCTTTCACTCATTTCCACTCACGGCCATTGACATTATCTGTGTGAGCTCAGCCCTGGAGAGCTTAAAAATCTACAACTGGTAGAGTATGGAGGGATGAAAATCTCACTGGCAGACTAGATGTGGAATATGAAAGAAAGGGAGAAATCAGTTTGGCCTGAGCAGTTGGAAGGAAAGAGTTGGTGATACCCATAGGTGAACCAAGTTTGGGGTTGAAGGGGAGCTCTGTTTTGGACCTGTTGAGTTTTTTTGTTTGTTTATTTTGGTGTTTGGGTTGTTTTTGTGTGTGTGTGTGTGTGTGTGTGTGTGTGTGTGTGTGTGTGTGTGTGTGTTTTGATACTCAGACTTAATTCTGGGGGGCATTCATGGACATATGTGGCTTGGAAATAATTGGCAACTTAAAATGATATTTAAATAGAGAAAACATGTAAGGATCAAATCCAGTGGTGGGAGTCAGCTGGTTCGCACTGGCTCAGTAGAACTGATACCTAGTTTTTTGTTGAGTTTGGCGAACCAGTTGTGAAAATGGCACTTGTAATCAGGGTTTCCTCTAAGGTGGGTGCCTGGGCAGCCGCCCAGTGTGGAAATCACAAATTTACATTTCTTACTGTTTTTTAACATTTATCTGCACAACAGCTTATTTTAAGCACCTGTAGTAATGTGCATTTCATCCATTGGTGAAAAATATTGCAAGTGAGGACGCCAATCAAGAAGCAATATGGAAATATCTTAAATAACAGTTTTATTGCTTTTTGTCAGGTATTATTTAATATTTTTTCATTAATATTTTAAAACTTATAATCTAGTTTTGTGTACCTCTTTTATTGTTCTTATTTAAGTATTAAATGCATGAAATAATAAACTATCTTTTGGTATATCTTTTTTTATATTTAAAATAGTCATTAGGGCAGAGAACCAGTTGTTAAATTATTTGAATCCCACCACTGATCAACCCTCTTGTGCCTTACTTCTTCAGATGATTATTCAGTTAGTTGATTTAAATATTTTTTCTAATATTCGCAGGAAGGTAATATTTTTCCAAATACATGAGACATTTTGAGGGTATTTTTTTATGCTTTCTGATATTATTGAATTTTAGTCAGAGGTGGTATCCTGAATAATACTGATTCTTTGATAGAGTTGAGATTTTTTTTTTTTAGGGCCAAATATCTGAACAATTTTTCTACCATCCTCAGTATGCTTAAAAAGACCCTCAGATTATTGAATGCAGTGTTCCCTATATTCCCATTAGATCAAGCTTATTCATTATGTGTGTGTAAAATATTAAATTCAGTTTTAAAAATAAAAATGCATTAAGTGATTATAAATGAAAATGCCAGCGGTATTAATATTAAGGGAGGGGCTTTTGATAAATTTTCCATTGAGAGCATTAGATACAGAGGAATTGTTTCTAAGCAATTTGGAGAAATGATCATGGTATACTCTGGAGAACTGTATGATGACTCAGAGAACCTTTAGTGATGGTGAGACACTGATGACAAAGATGCATTCAAAGAGTCTGGATGAAATTCAGTCATGAAAGTGAAGTAAAGTATTTTTAATTTATCGTGATCTTAAATGTTATAAGTAGCAGTGGAAGGAAGGAGAGATAGGATAAATATAAGTACAAATGACAGCAAGCTTTTGATCTATTTTTTCTTTTTTAAAAATAGGGGAAGTAGGCCCTGGCTGGTTAAGCTCAGTCAGAGTGTTGTCCCAAAACACCAAGGTTGCAGGTTCGATCCCTGGTCAGAGCACATACAGGAAGCAACCAATGAATGCACAACTAAGTGGAACAACAAATGAATGCTTCTCTCTCTTTCTCTCCCTTCCTTTCTTTCTCTCTTTGTCTCTCTAAAATCAATCAATAAAACATAACAACTAGGGGAAGTTGCCTGGCCTCTGTTAGCTATCCATATTTGAATTCCTTGTTATGACATCTTTTCCATTTAAAATTCAGTTCAGGTGAGCCCTTCACCAGTTTGAACTTTTGAGTGGATAGGAATGGAAAATCAAATCATGAAATTTCATTGAATAAATAATTGCTGAACACCTACTGTGTGCCAGTTGTGATGTAGGTATGCAGTGTGGACACAGTGGTGGAATAAACCATATGTGCTCTGCTTTCATGATGCTCACAGCCTCTGAGAGACCAGTCAAAAAGTAAATGCTGCCTGACCAGGCAGTGGTGCAGTGGATAGAGCATCAGCCTGGGACGCTGATGTCCCATTTTCAAACTGCCGAGATCACCAGCTTGAGCACAGGGTTGCTGGCTTGAGCGTGGGATCATCAACATGCTCCCGTGGCTGCTTGTTTGAGCCCAAAGGTCACTGGCTTGAAGCCCAAGGTCGATGGCCTGAGCAAGGGATCACTAGCTTGACTGGAGCCCCCTGGAAGCAATCAGTGAGAAGCTTGAAGAACATATGAGAAGCAATCAATGAACAATTAAAGTGATGCAGCTATGAGTTGCTGTTTCTCATCTCTCTCACTTCCTGTGTTGGTCTGTCTCTCGCTAAAAAAAAAAAATAGTAAATGCTAATTTTATGCAATTGCAAATTGTGATAAAGACTGTAAAAAAAGAAGTGAATATGATGAGTATGGCAGAGACTTATAATCTAAATTTTGTAGAGAGTAAAACAGCAGTAGAACACGACACTATGAAATCTTGTGTGGAGCAGAAGTGGAGTTGCTCTTACTGAGATGAGGTCGGGGCCTGATTGCCTGCTCTTGGCAGTGGTCACTGGAGCAACTCTTGGAATCCTCTGATGCCCAGGGAACAACATGTGAAAACCACTGTTCTAGAACCAGCCCCCTTCATTTCACAGGTCAATTCAGCAGAGGCACAAAGGGCTTCATTGTCCAGGTCACGTAAACTGCTTTGTACCAGAATTGGAATAGGAACCCAATTCTCCCAAACAGGTGTTCTTTCCACTCTCCAATGGCTCTTCTTCCTCTTTGATGTGCTTTTATTATCAAAGTAAGGTATTTTAATCTGAGTATCCTGTAGGGTTTTTTTCTGTGAAATTAATATTACCCATTATTGTTCACATTGCCCTTCACATTCTGCACTCGCTCCCTCTCGGGTATCCTTGGAGTTCAGAGCCTTGAAAGATACTATCCCACCAATATTCATTTTTACTATATTTCTGATATGTCATGCAAATTACATAACTTTCATTTTCTGCCAAACATGCTAATACCTGCATCTATTTTAGTGTTTAGGTTTTTATTGTTGATGTTAACATTTTTGTTGTTGTTGTTTGTTGTTTTTTAATGAGAGGAGGGGAGACAGAGAGATAGACTCCCACATGCACCGATGATGTGACAGAGAGACAGCAACCCCATCTGGGGCCAATGCTCTGTCCATCTAGGGCCACTCGCCAGCAAGCTATTTTTAGCTCCTGAGGCTGATGCTGAGGGGAATTAATTCAATCGGGCCATGGCTGAGGGAGGGGAAGAGAGAAGTGGGGGGAGGGAAGAGAAGCAGATGATCACTTCGTCCGTGTGCCCTGACTGGGAATCGAAGCTGGGATGTCCACATGCCGGGCCGACGCTTTATCGCTGAGCCAGCTGGCCAGGGCCTGATATCAGTGTGTTTATATTAAGTATTTAGCTATCTGGTTCAGTTGGGTTTTTTCACCTCTTATTTTTTCTAAGCAAATGGTAGAAAACTTTTTTTTTTTTTTTTTTTTACAGAGACAGAGATAGACAGGGACAGACAGACAGGAACAGAGAGAGATGAGAAGCATCAATCATCAGTTTCTCGTTGCGCGTTGTGACTTCTTAGTTGTTCATTGATTGCTTTCTCACATGTGCCTTGACCGTGGGCCTTCAGCAGACCAAGTAACCCCCTGCTGGAGCCAGTGACCTTGGGTCCAAGCTGGTGAGCTCTTTGCTCAAGCCAGATGAGCCCGCGCTCAAGCTGGCGACCTCGGGGTCTCGAACCTGGGTCCTTCTGCATCCCAGTCCGACACTCTATCCACTGCGCCACCACCTGGTCAGGCGGTAGAAAACTTTTGCAAACACTTAGGTTGTTAGTCTGCATTTCGTTTTCACTTCCCATATTTTTAGTGTAAATACTTAGATATGTTTTTGCTGTTTTTGTCTTGTTTTGTTTTACTGTGGCAGGGAAGTCCAGAGCCTGCATTTGAACAGAGTAGTATATGTGCCCAGAACACTTAGGAAGTATAAGGAAGCAGTGAAATTTAAGACAGACTGGGAAACTGAGGCTGAAGTGTGCTATTCCTAATTTGGGAGACTAGTAGAGAATTGATGGTTTGGGGCAGAATGGCGACATGAGAGCGGTGCTTAGGAAAATCATTTTAGCCGTGAGAAATCAGATGAGTAACAATCGAAAGGTTCTCTGGACTAATAGGAAACCATTACAATATTTGTTACACTAGCCAGGGACAGGTTGAAATCTGTTGATGGTGTTGGAGATGGAGACCAGGAGCAAATAGACTTAAGAGCTATGGCGTAGATGAAGTATGTCAGAAGCCACAGGATGACTCCGAGTGTCAGGGACATTCTCATCATGTGGATGCCCTGCTAGGGCCCATACAGCAGCTCACTGTGTCGCTGTCTGTTTCAGCTACCCTCTGATAAGCTGCCTTTGTGAATTAAGGAGCTCTTTGCATCAAAAGGGTAGGCAGACACCACTGTCCTGTTTGTTTTTTTTTACTCTGCTTGCATTTCCATTAACTCCTCTTTAACAAAACAAAGAAAGCATGCCTTTCTAGTTCTCCCTACCTCCCCATCACTGCGTACCTGGCTTGCTTGGCAGACAGTACTGCAGCGTGCTTTCTTAGCAAGCAGTTGGCAATTAGGAGAGTCCCTGGAGAGGATGTGGAGGGATGTTCCTTAAAGTCCCCACCAGAATGGAATTGCTGTCTGGATTAATTGGGCCACTGGATTCTATTGTAAGAGGGTGTTTCATGTCTAGGCTTCTAAAAGGAGTGGTACCTGCTCTGTGTGCTGCATCTGCCTTCCTGTCATTGGCTGCCTTCGACCACTTGATGACTGGCTGACAGAGCCCCGACGTGTGTTTGCCTTCTAATGAATTGTTCTCTTGTACTGTACTTGCTCTTTCCCAAAATGCTCTGTGGGATAAACCACCTTGTAGAGAAGATTCTTCATCGTGTGACTGTTCTGTTTCCTTAGAGACAGTAGCAGTGCAGTGCGTTAGGGGCCAGATCCATAGAAGAAGAAGAAGCACTTGCTACAGAATGTGAAGGTTTGGGAGCTTTTCTTGCCTTTCTGTTTTGCTGCTTGAGCTGCTGGTGCTGTGTTTATTTTTGGCAGGATGCTACAACTTCTGGAATTTCCCAGGCAATTATGATAAAAAGGGGAAACCCACTGTATCTTTTTCTGTATGGCTGACAAAAATGTGTTTGTTTTTATTTTTTTTGAAAGCAACAACAAATGTTTTGTTTTCAGCAACAAAAAAATGTATTTGTTCAAATTTCAGTAATGATTATATAAACAGGTAGGAAATGATATTGCATTAATTTCATTAATTTCTCAGTAACTTGGAGTATCTAAGTTGTCAACCTTTGTCACTTTTCTAGAATACAAGGATCAGCGTGTGTGTAAAGACTGACAACTTCCTCTCTAAGTTTACTGAACAAGGAGAATGAAGGAGGGGTTCATCAGGGGAGTTTTTTTAATAAAATAGTACATTTCTGTTGATTTTTTAATCTTTTTCCTAAGGCTATTTGCCTGGTGTTTTCAGTATGATAATATTAAAATGAATGATACTACTAAGTAATTTGCATTATTGTCTCTTTTTACAGTTTTGTCCTTTTCCAGAGCTAGAGTGAGATACCTTAGTTCTCCTGAGTGTTTCTAAATGCTGTCTAATGGTGAAAGTTCTGTATAAGAATATGGTTGTGGTGAACCCTTCTTTCCTGAGATATATTTCATTAAAAATCTTTTACCACAGATGGCTCTGTTGAAATACAAGAAATAGAAATTGAGGCATGTCTGTCTGTTAATAAGTCTTTTTACATTAATGAGTTTGTTGCAACATGTTCAGATTAGTAGCTGTTTTAGAAATTTTAAATCTTTTCTTTTGGTTAATTAATTGTGAAACAACCAATAAAGTAAAATGTACTTCCTTAGAAGTCAGAGAAACTCCATTGGCAATATGTAACATGGTATTTATACTACATTTACCGTACCATTTGGTTTTCTTTTGTTAACTTATGGTTTTCCAAAAGACATTTTTGTTTGCTTGTTTGTTTAACGTTTTTGCTTAGGCCGATAACTAAGAATATAGTGAAGTAATAGGAGATAGTTGGTTTGGTTCACAGAAATAACAATAAATAGCAAAACATCACACTACTCAAGGAGGATAAAAATGATCCTCAGTTGTCATAGCTGTTGTCTAGAGGCAGGGTGGCTTTGGAGAAACTACTAGAATTACAGAGATTCAAGGGAACTTAGACTCTGCCCTCCTTAAAATGTCAACAGAGCTACAGTGTGCCATTGTTCTACATCAATCTAAATTTCATACATCTTCATCATAACGGAATAATTAGATGAGCTGGCTTTTTTATCAGATCATGTAGTGTCCCAGCACGGGGATCTGTGAATAGGTGCATGGGCTACTGAGTTGGAAGCAGTGACTAGGAAGAGGGAAACAGGGAAGAAGCAGTGTGCACCTGGGCCGACCCCCCAGCAGAGCCGGAAGTGCCTGCATTGGGACACTGCTCTGCAGCCCTTTTCCTGGGAACAGTACCCTCCTCTTTGGAGACTGTCCTCCCTCAGCCCTACCATGTTTTTCTAAGAGGATTGCCAATCAAAGTACCAGGCCCTCTGTTTGCCAAAGTGGGCAGATGACTCAAAGCAGATCATCTTGAGTGTTTTCCAGAATGAGGAAGAGGATTTTTTCATCCAGTGAAGCTACAGTATGCTAGGCAAAAACTGTTTCTTGTTGAACATATAAAGCTGTGAGATCTGATAGACTCTGACCCAAAATGAGATCTCAGCAAACATAATAGCCAGTGTCCTAGTGACATTCCAGGGTCTGGAAGCCAGCTGCAGCCTCACCCTTCATGAAGCCTAGTTATGAATTTAATTATGATAACGTACTAAATTAAGTGTTTCTTTTTTCTAAGCTACTTTAAGTTAGACTTGAAGCCCATAGTTCTAAAGTAGGGCAGTGTTTCTCTCTCTTTTATTTTATTTATTTATTTATTTTAGAGAGGTGGAGAGAGCGAGAGACAGAGAAGGGCAGAGGGTGGAGCAGGAAGCATCAACTCCCATATGTGTCTTGACCAGGTAAGCCTGGGGTTTCAAACCGGTGACCTCAGCGTTCCAGGTCAACGCTTCATCCACTGTGCCACCACAGGTCAGGCAAGCAGTGTTTCTCAAACTTGAGAATTAATTCTTCCCTTAGAACCCTAACCTGAGCCTGACCAGTGATGGCGCAGTGGATGAGCTTCAGACTGGGATGCGGAAGACCCAGGTTCAAGACCCGGAGGTCGCCAGCTTGAGCACGGGCTTATCTGGTTTGAGCAAAAGCTTACCAGCTTGGACCCAAGGTCGCTGGCTCGAGCAAGGAGTTACTCGGTCTGCTGAAGGCCCATGGTCAAGGCACATATGAGAAAGCAATCAATGAACAAATAAGGTGTTGCAACGAAAAAGTAATGATTGATGCTTCTCATCTCTCTCTCTGTTCCTGTCTGTCCCTATCTATCTCTCTCTCTGTCTCTGGAAAAAAAGAAAAGAACCCTAACCTGAAAAAATAATTTGG